>NC_091282.1:766197732-768832732 GCF_032444005.1 Ranitomeya imitator | reverse complement strand
TATATATATATATATATATATATATATATATATATATATATATATATATATATATATATATATATATATATATATATATATATATATATATACACACACATACACACATACATACATATACACAGTACAGGCCAAAAGTTTGGACACCTCATTTAAAAAATTTTCTGTATTTTCATGACTATGAAAATTGTACATTCACACTGAAGGCATCAAAATTATGAATTAACACATGTGGCATATACCGTATTTTCCGCTTTGTAAGATGCACTTTATTTCCCCCAAATTTGGGGGGGGAAATGTGGGTGCATTTAACAAAGCGGATATACCACTTACCATTACAGGCTGGGATGAGGAGGTGTCCGCCGCCGCTACCGCCCGCTGCCGCTGTCATCCGCCGCCGCTGCCGGGGTTGTCCGCTGCTCCCGCGGGTGATGCTGGAGGCTCCGGTGCTGCGGGGGGCTCTGGCGACATTTTGTGAAAGACCAGAGCCCCCCGGCAGTTCGTCCATGCGTTCCAGTATGACTAATTCCGGGAAAATGGCCGCCGGAATCTAGGGAGATGAGATTTCAGCGCTGAGATCTCATCTCTCGAGATTCCGGCAGCCATTTTCCCGGAACCAGTCATACTGGAACGCATGGACGAACTGCTGGGGGGCTCTGGCCTTTCACAAAATGTCGCCAGAGCCCCCTGCAGCACAGGAGCCCCCTGCAGACCCCCTCATCCCAGCCTGCAGCACAGGAGCCCCCCTGCAGCACAGGAGCCCTCTGCAGACGGCCTCATCCCAGCCTGCAGCAATGCTCCACTCCTGCCTCCAGCAACGACCCTGGGACCCTGATCCACCATAGCCACAACCCCTGGTAAGTAATAAGACGCATGGATTATAAGACGCCCCACCAATTTATTAAAAAAAGTTTTTTCCTATTTTTCTCCTCAAAATTTGGGGTGCATCTTATAATCCGAAGCGTCTTACAAAGCGAAAAATACGGCACTTAAAGGGAACCTGTCACCCCCAAAATCACGGGTGAGGTAAGCCCACCGGCATCAGGGGCTTATCTACAGCATTCTGGAATGCTGTAGCTAAGACCCCGATGTAACCTAAAAGATGAGAAAAAGACTTTATATTATACTCACCCAGGGGCGGTCACTCTGTTGGTCCGGGTCCGGCGCCTCCCATCTTCATCAGATGACGTCCTCTTCGGGTCTTCACGCCGCGGCTCCGGCGCAGGCGTACTTTGCCTGCCCTGTTGAGGGCAGAGCAAAGTACAGCAGTGCGCAGGGCCTCTCTGACCTTTCCCGGCGCCTGCGCAATGCAGTACTTTACTCTGCCCTCAACAGGGCAGGCAAAGTACGCCTGCGCCAGAGCCGCAGCGTGAAGACCCGAAGAGGACGTCATCTGATGAAGATGGGAGTTGCCGGACCCGGACCAACAGCGTGACCGCCCCTGGGTGAGTATAATATAACGTCTTTTTCTCATCTTTTAGGATACATCGGGAGCTTATCTACAGCATTCCAGAATGTTGTAGATAAGCCCCTGATGCCGGTGAACTTACCTCACTCGCGATTTTGGGGGTGACAGGTTCCCTTTAACAAAAAAGTGTGAAACAACTGAAAATACGTCTTATATTCTAGGTTCTTCAAAGTAGCCACCTTTTGCTTTGATGACAGCTTTGCACACTCTTGGCATTCTCTTGATGAGCTTCAAGAGGTAGTCACCAGGAATTGTCTTCCAACAATCTTGAAGGAGTTCCCAGAGAGGCTTAGCACTTGTTGGCCCTTTTGCCTTCACTCTGCGGTCCAACTCACCCCAAACCATCTCGATTGGGTTCAGGTCTGGTGACTGTGGAGGCCAGGTCATCTGGCGTAGCACCCCATCACTCTCCTTCTTGGTCAAATAGCCCTTACAAAGCCTGGAGGTGTGTTTGGGGTCATTATCCTGTTGAAAAATAAATGATGGTCCAACTAAACGCAAACCGGATGGAATAGCATGCCGCTGCAAGATGCTGTGGTAGCCATGCTGGTTCAGTATGCCTTCAATTTTGAATAAATCCCCAACAGTGTCACCAGCAAAGCACCACCACACCTCCTCCATGCTTCACGGTGGGAACCAAGCATGTAGAGTCAATCCGTTCACCTTTTCTGCGCTGCGCAAAGACACGGTGGTTGGAACCAAAGATCTCAAATTTTGACTCATCAGACCAAAGCACAGATTTCCACTGGTCTAATGTCCATTCCTTGTGGTCTTTAGCCCAAACAAGTCTCTTCTGCTTGTTGCCTGTCCTTAGAAGTGGTTTCCTAGCAGCTATTTTACCATGAAGGCCTGCTGCACAAAGTCTCCTCTTAACAGTTGTTGTAGAGATGTGTCTGCTGTGAGAACTCTGTGTGGCATTGACCTGGTCTCTAATCTGAGCTGCTGTTAACCTGCGATTTCTGAGGCTGGTGACTCGGATAAACTTATCCTCAGAAGCAGAGGTGACTCTTGGTCTTCCTTTCCTGGGGCGGTCCTCATGTGAGCCAGTTTCTTTGTAGCGCTTGATGGTTTTTGCCACTGCACTTGGAGACACTTTCAAAGCTTTCCCAATTTTTCGGACTGACTGACCTTTATTTCTTAAAGGGAACCTGTCACCCCAAAAATCAAAGGTGAGCTAGCCCACCAGCATCAGGGGCTTATCTACAGCATGTAGATAAGCCCCCGAAGTATCCTGAAAGATGATAAAAAGAAGTTATATTATACTCACCCAGAGGCGGTCTCGTTGCGGTGCGATAGATGTCACGGTCCGGGGCCTCCCATCTTCTTACGAAGACGTCCTCTTCTTGTATTCACGCTGCGGATCCGGCGCAGGCATACTTTGTCTGCCCTGTTGAGGGCAGAGCAAAGTACTGCAGTGTGCAGACGCCGGGCCTCTCTGACCTTTCCTGGTGCCTGCGCACTGCAGTACTCAACAGGGCAGACAAAGTAAGCCTGCGCCGGAGCACCAGCATGAATACAAGAAGAGGACGTCATCATAAGAAGATGGGAGGCCCCAGACCGCGACGCCCATCATACTGGGACAACCCCTAGGTGAGTAATTTACCTTTTTCTTATCTTTCAGGTTACATCGGGGGCTTATCTACAGCATTACAGAATGCTGTAGGTAAGCCCCTGATGCTGGTGGGATTAGCTCACCTTCGATTTTGGGGGTGACAGGTTCCCTTTAAAGTAATGATGGCCACTCGTTTTTCTTTAATTAGAATTTGTATTATGGCAAGAAAAAAAGCAGTCTATTCAGTAGACTATCAGCTGTGTATCCACCAGACTTCTGCACAACACAACTGATGGTCCCAACCCCATTTATAAGGCAAGAACTCCCACTTATTAAACCTGACAAGGCACACCTGTGAAGTGAAAACCATTTCCTTTGACTACCTCTTGAAGCTCATCAAGAGAATGCCAAGAGTGTGCAAAGCAGTCAAAGCAAAAGATGGCTACTTTGAAGAACCTAGAATATAAGACATAATTTCAGTTGTTTCACACTTTTTTGTTAAGTATATAATTCCACATGTGTTAATTCATAGTTTTGATGACTTCAGTGTGAATTTACAATTTTCACAGTCATGAAAATACAGAAAAATCTTTAAATGAGAAGGTGTGTCCAAACTGTTGGTCTGTACCTTTTATAGCTGCAGCAACTTCAGGACCTTCTTAGAGGACCAATGGGAGCTGCTGCAGTACCTGAGCAACTTCAGGACCTTCCTAGAGGACCAATGGGAGCTGCTGCAGTACCTGAGCATGTGACCCCCGATCTCCAATGAGAGGTCTTACACTGGGCATGCTCAGAAGGGGAAAAGCAGGACTTCGTCCCAGAGACGTCTGCTCGCCGCTGACCAGTGCTGGTTACAATGGCTGAACCTGGAAAGGCAGCAGTAACCATCCGCACCGTATCAGGCTGAGCCAGACGCTGGGACAGAGGTCTCCGCTGAGCAGGCTCCACTGCGGCTGGAGAAGAATGGGAGACGCAGGGGAGATGGCTCGAGATTTCCCCTGTGCAGAGGCGGGAACTCGACCCCTAACACATACTATATATATATATATATATATATATATATATATATATATATATATATATATATATATATATATATATATATATATATATATATATATATATATATATTATATACATATACACACACATATGTACATATACATACATATACACACTTTTTTTTCTATTCTATGTGCACACATTTATTTTAGCTATTCTATTCTAATCTGTCAGTGTGATTTTACTGTACACCACAATGAATCACCGGTGCGTATATCTCACAAGTCACACGCATGGTCCATGGTGTGTAATCCGTATGTTTCTCGCCCCCACAGACTTATATTGGCGGATTTTTTGCTCAATACGCTGACAAACGCAGCATGCTTCGATTTTCTAAGCCCATAAAATATGACCGGGAAATATACGGCTGATGGGAGCTTCCCCATAGAGAAACATTGGTCCGTGTGCAATGCATTGTTTTTGCACCTCTCGCTTGTCCGTATTCCTCTCTAATGCGACGCTGGCCTAACAGGGAAACTATCAGGGTCAGAAATGACATTATCAATTCTTACATGGACTGTTGTAATCTGGGGAATCTGCAGAACAAAAGGACTAAGCCCGTACATATCCTTGGAATAATTTTGGTCTCAAATATGTTAAGTTGAACCATCACTAAAGAGGAGAGTGTGGGTCTCACAAACTAAAGGAAAAGCTAAATAATTTTGCAGACTGTCCACATCCATCCCTACTAACCCACCACACAACTTAACTCACCGAAGCATTTTCAGCTCTTGAGCGGCCTTCAGTATGATTTCATGCTGCCTTTGGCTCAATGCGACCATCCCTTGGCCAGAAGCTTCAGAGTCTGGTCCTGTAGACTGGGCTGGAGGCACATTCAAACCTTCATCCATTGCTCTTTCAGATGGAAACCATCGGTCTTCTCGGGGCTCTAGATTTGGACTTTCTAGAAACTCATTGGGCTTTCTGTCCTCACGCCATGAAGGAACGTCAGAGTATTCACGTAGCCCAAGCTCTGTGCGTTCATGAAAATCTCTGTCAGCCAGATTTCTCTCTAGCCTCCATCTTTCTTCCCGATAGTTGTCAAGAGGTGGAAGAGGAGGTAACGAAGAACGTGGCTGACCCGGAGAGAAAGGTCGATGTGGTGACAGAGACCTGCGGGAAGGCAGCCAGTCTCTCTCCCTGTGAGTAATATCCGGATCTACAGGGATTCTGGAAAAATCTTGATCAACATCATCACGTAAGTAACGCCTTTCTGCTCTGTCATAATAGATTTCACGTTCAGAACTGCTCTCCCTAAGCCAAGGGTCACATCTAACATCATTAGGCAAGGGTGGACCGGACACTGGGAGACGATCTTCCCTGAAATATGGGTCTCTAGCAAACTCTGGTTCTCCATCACGCCAGTATCTATCGCCTTCCCAATCCTCTCTTATAAGCTCTTCACCAGGATGAGCTCTCCTTCCATCATTCACTAAAGGATCTAAAAACCTTTCCCTCTCAAAAATCATTGCTTCTCTGCGGAACATCTCACGGTCATATGGTGGCATGTTATCTGGACCTTCTCTGAATAGTACTTTATCTTCTAAAAATGGGGCCCTAGGCTCAAAATCTCTCTCAATGGGATAATCTATTACATCACGAATTCCTGGTCGGGGAGGGAGTCTATCACGAATAAATCCCCTTGATCGCCCTCTGGACAAATGATTATATCTGGGATCAATATTTCCTCTCCTTGGACCTTCATGCGAAAAGTCACTAGGATAATACTCAGGCTCACCAGACAGCTCATAGTCCCTGTAATTACTCGGTCGTGCCTTCTCAGGGTGTATATGACTTTCAGCATTACCCATGTCTCGATTAGGAAAAGGTGGTCTCATATGGCCTCTATGACCTTCTGGACCAGACATCCTGGAGAATGGCTTTCTCTCCATAAAATGTTCATGGTCTGAGGGAATTTGGGGTTCATTCGTTGATTTCCCAAGATCAGCCCCTTTATAAAAAGATGGCACTCTTGGATCTACATCAATAGGATGCTCATACACAGAGTCTTCATCTGGAGGAATGTCTTCACTGAAATCCTCATCAGAAACAGGAGGATGAAAGTCAACTGGCCTTACAGGCAGAGGCATTCTAGGTGCACCAGGCCTAACAGGGCGAGATGCTCTCACTGGTCTAGGCCCGACATGGGGAATACCTTGTCTAATAGAGGGAGAAGCCCGCGGAAAACTAGGCCTAGTAGGTGGAGATGGCCTAGGGGCTCCAGATCTGACAGGGGGTGAGGCTCGGGGAACACCAGGTCTAATTGGAGGAGGTCCCCTTAGTGCTCCTGACCTGACAGGAACAGCAGTCTGAGGAAGTCCAGGCCTGAAAGGAAAAGTCGCCCGAGGGGCTATAGGTCTGACAGCAGTGGCAACATACGGGGCGCCAGGTCTGATGATAGGAGTTGGCAAGATAGCTGACCGAGAAGAGAAAGGTATTTGATGAACAGTCCCAGCAGAAGTCGGAGGGCCAGGACAGTTATCAGGGAACACTTGGGTCTCATCTAGTTTTGCCAGAGAAGTTGGATTATTGGTCAGAACTCCGGGGACATTGGGTTTTGTAGCCTCCAGCCTGAGAACTCTTGAATCACTTGCAGCTGGCTCTTTTGAGGAAGTAGCAGGTGATTCTTGGAGTGCATTTAACTTCCCTGGATTTTTCACAGTCGCCTCAGAGATGAGATCCATTTTTGTGTCAAGACCAGGCAAGGACTTCTCAGACGACGGACCAGATTGTATTGTTGGAATGGCATCAGTTTTATGGGGACTGGAATTGGTAGTCTCAGCAGCTTTCTCTCCTACAGGAGA
The DNA here is from genome assembly GCF_032444005.1 of Ranitomeya imitator. Taxonomy (NCBI): domain Eukaryota; kingdom Metazoa; phylum Chordata; class Amphibia; order Anura; family Dendrobatidae; genus Ranitomeya; species Ranitomeya imitator. The sequence goes on along the minus strand of NC_091282.1, from coordinate 768,825,846 downwards.
AGCTGGTCCAGCCATCTGCGGTGGTGTTGGGACATCGGAGATAATTTCTTTATTAAGTGAGTGATCTTTTGAACTCTTGTCATATTTTTCCATCTCTCCACAGAGATCAGTTTTCCCGGAGTCCGCACTAAACAACTGACTACCCACCGCGACTGGGCTGAGGAAAGGTGCAGGCAGCGTTGCGGGGGCATTTTGCTCATCAGATTTTATTTTCACATCAAGAGGGGTTTCTTTTCCAACCCGGTTGTCGAGAGGCAAGGTCTGACTGCTCTGCTGGTGCTCAGGAGACAAGCCAAACGTTCCCCACTGCCTTCCACCCATGGCATCACTACCAACCTGTCTATTCCATCGTTCATCCACATGTTTATTTGCAGGATCACTCATGTGCAGTGGAGGCACACCCTCTGCCATTCCCCCTTCAGATTGCCATTCAGGTCTTTCAGAGCCCTTATATGGGCCCCTTTTACCTGTCCAACCATCTTGAGAGCTATGCACATCAAACCTTTCACGTTCCTCAGAAAAGCCCCATTTTACATGAGAGGTGCTGTCAGTTCGAAACTGATCCATAGTAGGGGGAGCTTCTAAACCTCTAAATCTTTCTGGAGGGAGGCTAGGACCATCAAAACGAGGCTTGGGTGTTGGGAAACTAGTGCCTTCATAAAGATGTTTAGGATGATCTTCATTACTGCTAAACTGATCTCGATGTCCACTCTCTGCTCCACCAAGTCTGTCTCTTGGAAGTCCTTCAGGACTGCTAAATCGTTCACGACTGAAGCCCGCTGGGCCAATAAACCTGCTACGTTGCGGTTCACCAGGAAATCTAGCTCTTCCACGGGGAGGCATCTCTGGAGCACCAAACCTGAAGCGATTTGGACCATGGAATGGAATAAACTTGTCTAGTGGGGGTCCCACATTTCTAGGACCACCAGCATCACTATAAAGGTCTGAAGTATTTTCTGCAATGCTCCATTTGTCTTGAGGTTCTCTATTGGGATCAAACCAATTGTCTTGGTGGGACTCTGAGGCACCCCAGTTGTAGCCTTGAGGGTCTCCCCATTTATTACTCATGTCATCCCTTTGGCCATCTGGCCTGTTAGGTTGAGAGGTTTCATGTTTCTTTTTCATGTCTCTCGGGAATGCCTCGGCCCTCTCTAACACCTGCTGAGCTGGAGTATCAGCACTGCCTTCATGAGGCTCCATGATACTTGCATTTTCCTGAGATCTGCTTGTCCCAGAACTGAAATAGTTGTCTTTCACATCCCATTTGTCCCTATCAGTCTTGTCCCAGCTGCTTTCTGTGGGACGATCCCATGTCTGAGAATCTTCTGGTTGGTCCCATCTGTTTGCAGACACATTATGTTGCTCGTCCCATTTTTTCTCAGGAAGCCTTCCCTGAGACTTGTCCCATTTGTCTGCATGTCTCTGCCCTTGCTCCCATGTTTGTTTATGCGGTGTCGGTATCTGGAGATTGGGTTTTGAGCTCTGCATGGATCCATCACTGTCTCCTGGGTCCGGTGCAGATTCGGCACGCTGCTCTGGGGTGTACGCCGGCTTCTGCCCTTGGAAGGCATCATTAGCAGAATGGAAATTGGAGCCATGAAAATGCTTTCCTCCCAGAAGTGGATGAGGATCACCAAAACCAAGAGGACCCCTCGATCCAGGAAACATTCCTCCTCGAGGTGCAGAAAATCTTGGAGTCTCAAAACTTGGAGTAGGAAATCTATTATAACAAAGAAAAAAAAAGTTAGATCAGATATATATATTAAAAACACACAAAAGTTATCAGAAATATCACCCATCAGATATATACAGATCTAATAATGGGGGTGATATTACGGATATCTATATATACAGCTGTGCTCAAAAGCTTACATACTCCGGCAGAATTTTTGCTTTCTTAGCCTTTTTTCAGAGAATATGAATGATAACACCAAAACTTTTTCTCCTCTCATTGTTAGTGGTTGAGTGAAGCCAATTATTGTCAAACTACTGTGTTTTCTCGGTTTAAATCATAATGACAACCCAAAACATCCAAATGACCCTGATCAAAAGTTCACATACCCTGGTGATTTTGGCCTGATAACATGCACAGAAGTTGACACAAATGGGTTTGAATGGCTACTAAAGGCAACATCCTCACCTGTGACCCGTTTGCTTGTAATCAATGTGTGTGCATAAAGGGCTATAAAGAGAGCTGAACAATGGCTGGTAAGCACCACAATTTGGTGGAAACTTCTTTTGAAACCATTTGATTTTGTACCCATGTCTTGATCTGTGTAATCAGGAGTGAGATGAGACCACCGATTTATTTGTGATATTTCTGGATCTAACTTTCAGTACCCTGTTTTCTTTTTGTCTTGTAATTATGGCATATGATTACTTGATGGGCATTATGCAATATGATTATTGAAATACGGCATCTGTCACTGCCTGATCGGGCATCCATTATCGGTAATTTGACAAAAATGTGTATGGGCATTGTGCAATAGATATTAAATGTGGCATTTGCCACTGCTAGATCAGGTATTAATCGATATACAGGTCATCTGACAAAGAATGTGTTACAGAACTATCTGAAATTTAAGGGTACTATGTATAAAAATAAAAATTATTATTATTAATAGAAATAGTGGCTTGATTCTACCACTTAAAACTGTAATATTGCCATCAGCACTACAGACTTTGGCCCTATTAGACATAGGGCATTTTAAGCTAAAATATCTGTGAAGCTTTGGTCTCTAATTGCAGTTTAAAATATTGTTATTAGTATTACAGACTTTGTGGCCCTATCATTTGATACAGGTCATCTTTCTGCTACCCATTTTATCTTTTTTTTTCTTCTTTTTTTGCTACCCATTAATAATAATCTTTATTTTTATATAGCGCTAACATATTCCGCAGCGCTTTACAATTTGCACACATCATCATCGCTGTCCCCGATGGGGCTCACAATCTAGAATCCCTATCAGTATGTCTTTGGAATGTGGGAGGAAACCGGAGTGCCCGGAGGAAACCCACGCAAACACGGAGAGAACATACAGACTCTTTGCAGATGTTGTCCTGGGTGGGATTCGAACCCAGGACCCCAGCGCTGCAAGGCTGCAGTGCTATCCACTGAGCCACCGTGCTGCCACCCATTTTTTGTTTGCAATATTTCTCCTGGCACTACGAGAATTTTCACTTTGGGTATTTCTTTGTATGTGTGTGTATTTTTTGTGTATATTTAGCAATTTTCACATTTTCAATTTTTATTCTGTTAAACGAGACTTATGTGACACAAAATAGTTAATAAATAACATTTCCCACATGTCTACCTTACATCAGCACAATTTTGGAAACAAAATTTTTTTTTGCTAGGAAGTTATAAGGGTTAAAAGTTGACCAGCGATTTCTCATTTTTACAGCAAAATTTACAAAACCATTTTTTTTAGGGACCACCTCACATTTGAAGTCAGTTTGAGGGGTCTACATGGCTGAAAATACCCAAAAGTGACACCATTCTAAAAACTGCACCCCTCAAGGTGCTCAAAACCACATTCAAGAAGTTTATTAACCCTTCAGGTGCTTCACAGCAGCAGAAGCACCATGGAAGGAAAAAATGAACATTTAACTTTTTAGTCACAAAAATGATCTTTTAGCAACAATTTTTTTATTTTCTAGAGGGTGAAAAGATAAACTGGACCCCGAAAGTTATTGTACAATTTGTCCTGAGTACGCCGATACCCCATATGTGGGGGGAACTAATGTTTGGGCGCACGACAGGGCTCGGAAGGGAAGGAGCGCCATTTGACTTTTTCAATGAAAAATTGGCTTCAATCTTTAGCGGACACCATGTCGCGTTTGGAGAGCCCCTGTGTGCCTAAACATTGGAGCTCCCCCACAAGTGACCCCATTTTGGAAACTAGACCCCCCCCCAAGGAATTTATCTAGATGCATAGTGAGCACTTTGAACCACCAGGTGCTTCACAAATTGATCCGTAAAAATGAAAAAGTACTTTTTTTTTTTTTTTTTTTTTCACAAAAATTTTCTTTTAGCCTCAATTTGTTCATTTCCACATGGGCAACAAGATAAAATGGATCCTAAAATTTGTTGGGCAATTTTTCCTGAGTACAGCGATACCTCACATGTGGTCACGAACCACTGTTTGTGCACACGACAAGGCTCGGAAGGGAAGGAGCGCCATTTGACTTTTGAATGAAAAATTAGCTCCATTCGTTAGCGGACACCATGTCGCATTTGGAGAGCTAAAATTTTCTTTTAGCCTCAATTTGTTCATTTCCACATGGGTAACAGGATAAAATGGATCCTAAAATTTATTGGTCAATTTCTCCTGAGTACACTGATACCTCACATGTGGGGGTAAACCACTGTTTGGGCACACGGCAGGGCTCGGAAGGGAAGGCGCGCCATTTGACTTTTTGAATGAAAAATTAGCTCCAATCGTTAGCGGACACCATGTCGCGTTTGGAGAGCCCCTGTGTGCCTAAACATTGGAGCTTCCCCACATGTGACCCCATTTTGGAAACTAGACCCCCCACTGAACTTATCTAGATATGCGGTGAGCACTTTAAACCCCCAAGTGCTTCACAGAAGTTTATAACGCAGAGCCATGAAAATAAAAAATAATTTTTCTTTCCTCAAAAATTATTTTTTAGCCCGCAATTTTTTATTTTCACAAGGGTAACAGGAGAAATTGGACCTCAATAATTGTTGCCCAGTTTGTCCTGAGTACACTGATACCCCTTATATGGAGGTAAACCACTGATTGGGCACATGTCGGGGCTCGGAAGGGAAGTAGTGGCGTTTTGAAATGCAGACTTTGATGGAATGGTCTGCGGGCGTCACGTTGCATTTGCAGAGCCCCTGATGTGCCTAAACAGTAAAACTCCCCCACAAGTGACCCTATTTTGGAAACTAGACCCCCAAAGGAACTTATCTAGATATGTGGTGAGCACTTTGAACCCCCAAGTTTATAACGCAGAGCTGTGAAAATAAAAAAAACATTTTTCTTTCCTCAAAAATTATGTTTTAGCAAGCAGTTTTTTATTTTCACAAGGGTAGCAGGAGAAATTGGACCCCAATAGTTGTTGCCCAGTTTGTCCCGAGTATGCTGGTACCTCATATGTGGGGGTAAACCACTGTTTTGGCGCAAGTCGGGGCTCGGAAGGGAGGGAGCACCATTTGACTTTTTGAACGCAAGATTGGCTGGAATCAATGGTGGCGACATGTTGCGTTTGGAGACCCCTGATGTGCCTAAACAGTGGAAACCCCTCAATTCTAACTCCAACACTAACCCCAACACACCCTTCACCCTAATCCCAACTGTAGCCATAACCCTAATCACAACCCTAACCCCAACACACCCCTAACCACAACCCTAACCCCAACACACCCGTAACCCTAATTCCAACCCTAACCCTAATCCCAAACCTAACCCTAATCCCAAACCTAACCCTAATCCCAACCCTAACCCCAACACACCCCTAACGACAACTTTAACCCAACACACCCCTAACCCTATCCATAACCCTAACTACAAGCCTAATCTTAACCCTATTTCCAACCCTAGCCCTAATTCCAACCCTAACCCCAAGGCTATGTGCCCACGTTGTAGATTCGTGTGAGATTTTTCCGCACGATTTTTGAAAAATCCGCAGTAGGGTTGAGCGACTTACTTTTATAGGATCGGGTCGGGTTTCACGAAACCCGACTTTTTCAAAAGTCGGGTCGAGTGAAATCGGCCGATCCTATAAAAAAGTCGGGGTCGGCCGAAACACGAAACCCAATGCAGTGCATTGGGTTTCCAATGGTTCCCAGGGTCTGAAGGAGAGGAAACTCTCCTTCAGGCCCTGGGATCCATATTTAAGTGTAAAATAAAGAATTAAAATAAAAAATATTGCTATACTCACCCTCGGACGCGCCCTGGTACTAACCGGCAGCCTTCCTTCCTTAGAATCAGCGCGTAAAGGGCCTTAGATGACGTCGCGGCTTGTGATTGGTCGTGCGACCAATCACAAGCCGTGACGTCACCGAAGGTCCTTCAAGCGCTGATTCTTAGGAAGGAAGGCTGCCGGAAAGAAGCAGGGCGCGTCCGAGGGTGAGTATATTCCTATTAGGTATATACTCACCCTCGGACACGCCCTGCTTCTTTCCGGCAGCCTTCCTTCCTAAGAATCAGCGCTTGAAGGACCTTCGGTGACGTCGCGGCTTGTGATTGGTCGCGCGAGCGGTCACATGGGCGGTCGCGCGACCAATCACAAGCCGCTACGTCATCTAAGGCCCTTCACGCGCTGATTCTAAGGAAGGAAGGCTGCCGGTTAGTACCAGGGCGCGTCAGAGGGTGAGTATAGCAATAATTTTTATTTTAATTCTTTATTTTACACTTAAATATGGATTCAGATACCGATTTCCGATATTGCAAACATATCGGAACTCGGGATCGGAATTCCGATACCAGATTCAGAAGATCGCCGACCTCATGGCCGACCCCACACAGGGGGTCAGGTTTCATGAAACCCGACTTTGGCAAAAGTCGGCGACTTCTGAAAATGGCTGACCCGTTTCGCTCAACCCTAATCCGCAGGTAAAAGGCACTGCGTTTTACCTGCGGATTTACCGTGGATTTCCAGTGTTTTTTGTGCAGATTTCACCTGTGGATTCCTATTGAGTTACAGGTGTAAAACGCTGCGGAATCCGCACAATGAATTGACATGCTGCGGAAAATACAACAGCGTTCCCGCACGGTATTTTCCGCACCATGGGCACAGCGGATTTGGTTTTCCATAGGTTTACATGGGACTGTAAAGCTGATGGAAAACTGCTACGAATCCGCAGCTGCCAATCCGCTGCGGAACCGCAGCCAAATCCGCACCGTGTGCACATAGCCTAATTCTAAGGGTATGTGCACACGATGCGGAAAACGCTGCGGATCCACAGCGTTTCAGCCGATGCGGTTCCACAGCGTTTCAGCCGATGCGGGTCCGCAGCAGTTTCCCATGAGTTTACAAAAAACGCTGCACACATGCTACAGAAAAAACTAGCGCCGAAACGCAGCGGTTTACATTCCGCACATTTCACTTCTTTCTGCGGATTCCGCAGCGGTTTTACAACTGCTCCAATAGAAAACCGCAGTGAAATCCGCAGAAAAACCGCGGTAAATCCACGATAAATCCACAGCGGTTTTGCACTGCGCATTTATAAAAACCGCTGCGGAAAAATCCGCAGAGGACCAGAATAGGTGTGCACATACCCTAGTTCTAACTGTAGTGGAAAAAAAAAAAATATTTTATTATTGTCCCTACCTATGGGGGTGATAGGTTATGTCACAGTGATCAAAATGTACATGTAACGAATCTGCCGGCCGATTCGGCGGGCGCACTGCGCATGCGCCCGCCATTTGGGAGGATGGCACCGCCCATGAAGAAGACGGTCGGACACCGAGAGCCTCGGTAAGTATGAGGGGGGGTAGATCGGGGCACAATTGGGGGCGGCACATCAGTGTTTCCAGCCATGGCCGATGATTTTGCAGCATCGGCCATGGCTGGATTGTAACATTTCACTTGTTTTTTTAGGTGAAATATTACAAAATCGCTCTGATTGGCAGTTTCACTTTCAACAGCCAATCAGAGCAATCGTAGCCACGATGCGAACTCGGCTTCAGGAAAATGGCCGCCGCGATCTCCATCTGCGCGCGCGAGGCCTGGTGGCGCGAGTGAGGCAACATCATGAGAAGTGCGGTGATGAAGATGATGCGGTGATGAGTCATCTTCATCACCGCACTTCTCAGGTTGATTCTGTATTCATAGGTTTGTAGAACAATAGGATTAAGGTCTTTTTCTCAACTCTGTTCATGTTGTAACATTTTTGCCTTGAAGAAGAGGCTGGGACCTCTGCGGAGTCAAATTCAGTTTTGAGAACTGCGTAAGTAAAGCGAGCGTCTGTGATAATATAGGAGAGAAACTGCCCACTAATCCTACAGAAACCTCTGGAAGAGCATGGCATTGTGAATGTTACACATATACAGCCTTAATTCTACTGAGTTAAACAACTCAGCTTTATCTCATGATGGAAGAACCTTTGGATGGTAAAATATTTTCCTCAAAAAGCAGTTTATTGAAAAAAATCCGATTTAAATCAAAAAAATCCGATTTAAATAAAAAAATCCGTTTTTAAAAAAACATTGATTTTTATCCACCCTGTTTTTATCTCATACTGAAAAAACGGGGTGACAGGTTCCCTTTAAGTTATCAGTCCCCTCCTACATAAATTTTTATTTTTGCACTCTTTGGATAACTACTATTATGTGATATACCTTTTTGAATATATTAAAATAAAGGTTACTGTATATACTCGAGTATAAGCTGACCCCCTTTAATTTTGCCACAAAAAAACTGGGAAAACTTAATGACTCGAGCATAAGCCTAGGGTGGGATATGCAGCAGCTACCAGTAAATGTCAAAAGTAAAAATAGATACCAATAAAATTAAAATTAATTGAGACATCAGTAGGTTAAGTGTTTTTAAATATCCATATTGAATCAGGAGCCCCATATAATGCTCCATAAAGTTTATGATGGCCCCATAAGATGCTCCATAAAGATATTTGCCCCATATAGTGCTGCACAAATGTTGATCATGGCCCCATATAGACACTTGCCCCATATGCTGCACAAATGTTATGGCCCCATATAGTGCTGCACAAACGTTATGGCGCCATACAGTGCTGCACAAACGTTATGGCGCCATACAGTGCTGCACAAACGTTATGGCCCCATACACTGCTGCACAAACGTTATGGCCCCATACACTGCTGCACAAACGTTATGGCCCCATACACTGCTGCACAAACGTTATGGCCCCATACACTGCTGCACAAACGTTATGGCCCCATACACTGCTGCACAAACGTTATGGCCCCATATAATGCTGCACAAACGTTATGGCCCCCATATAATGCTGCACAAACGTTATGGCCCCATAGATGCTCCATACAGACACTTGCCCCATTTGCTGTTGCTGCGATTAAATAAAAAAAAAAAAATATCACATACCTCTCCGTCGCTCAGGCCCCCGGCACTTTCAATATTCACCTGCTCCTCGTTCCGGCGCCGCTCCATCTTCAGCGTCTCCTGCGCGGACGTTCAGGCAGAGGGCGCGCACTAACCACATCACCGCGCCCTCTGACCTGAGCGTCACTGCTGAAGACTGAGCGGCGCCGGAACGGGGAGCAGGTGAATATTGCGCAGCGCTCCCCTCCCCGTTATTCTCACCTGCTCATGGCGCGGTCTCTGCACGTCTGTTCCCTGGCAGCTTCTTCCTGTACTGAGCGGTCACAGTTACCGCTCATTACAGTAATGAATATGCAACTCCACCTCTATGGGAGGTGGAACCGCATATTCATTAATGTAATGAGCAGTACCATGTGACCGCTCAGTACAGGAACTCAGGAAGAAGCTGTCAGCGCCGGGGAAAAGACGTGCAGGGACCATGCCAGGAGTAGGTGAGTATAATTAGACAGCCCCCACTCCCCCTCCCCTGCCGACCCCTGGGTATGACTCGAGCATAAGCCGAGAGGGGGACTTTCAGCCCAAAAAAATTGGCTGAAAATCTCGGCTTATACTCGAGTATATACTGTAATTTTTAGAGGTCTAGGGTTCTTTTCTCTGAAAAAAAAAGGCCAAGATAGCAAAAATTCTGCCAGGGTATGTAAAATTCTGAGCACAACTGTATATACAGATATCAGTAATATCACACCCATCATCAGATATATACAGATGTACGACACCTCACCGACTCACCTGGCTCCTGCCGTGTTCATTGGGTGGATGGTCTGGGGAACAGGAGGTATGGTTTCCTTCTCCATTAGCTTTGATGGACTGGACGGAAATATTAAAGGTTTGGAGTGGTCTTTGAGATCAGGGCATTTCTCTGATGACTGCAAACTGCCAACATGTGTAATTGGTTTCTGTGGTGGGTTATGGGCAGGAAAAGATGGGGAATTGTTGGTCAGGGCGGCATACGAGGACTGTGCATTTTTTAAAGCTTGCTGTGCCTGGTAGGAGAGTTTGGTGGGTGGAGCTTTATCCTCACACGTGTCGACTTTTACAGGTGAATGGGCAGAGGAATCCACTCCAGATGCTGGCACTAGTTGGCTGACGGTGGAGCTAGTCATCTCTGGTAATGGAGGCACCTCAGTGCCACTCATGTTTTCAGGTGGTAACGGTGGTGGAACGGCTTCCATGGATGCTGTGTTACCAGGTGGTGGAAGGGGAGGGGCACTTGTTGCAGGTGGCAATGGTGGCGCAGACACTGGGGGCAGAGGGGGGGCAGCTTCACTGAATGCTGCTGCTGGTGCAGTAGGTAAGGGTGGAGGGGGAACCGTGCTATACATTGGAGGTCCAGGTGCAGAAAACGGAGGCGGAATGTTTATTCCTGGAGGTACAGCAGGAGGCATGACTGCAGAATATGCTGGGTACTGAGGAGGAACGACAGCAAGGTAATGGTTGCCCCCATACTGCTGCTTCAAAGCTTTCAGTGAGGTAACTTTGTCTTTGAGTTGAGATTTTGTGGCCTTCATGAGTGCCTGCCACGATTTCCACTGCACGTGGTAGTCCTGCAGCTGGTCCTTGTGAGGGTAAGTCTGGAGTAACTCCTGCCACTTCTTAAACTGACTCTCCCACTCCTGGTGAAGTGGCAGAAACTGCTTCTGCTGCATCTCATGGTGCTGGAGCTGCACATCCACAGACATGGCCTGCAACAAAACATACAGCAGTGAGTGCGGGACACAGAATTAAACACAGCTGGGGGGCCCCCCCATTCCAAGCCACAGAGCGCCGATCCCAAGAGAGCACATCTCCCTGTACTTCTAGGAGGGCAGTCACTTCACAGCTACAACGGTCTGTATTGTAGTCTAGCTGCTGACTTATTGGAAACAGCCAGCAAGCTGAAAGACTAAGGCTTAGGGTCTAAGGGGTAACGTTTCTCCTTATGGAGAGTGACACGCCAGCTGGCTTGTCAAGGTAAGGAGGCTTATTCGCTGTGCAATGCTCCTCTGGGAAATTTAAAATGCAAATTGCCTCTTCAGAGAAAAAGAGGACTTAAACTTTATAGCGCCACCTGTTGGAAGTAGCGATCCTACAAGTCACAATCCACCCTTTAACGAGTCGCGCAATATGACTTAGGATAAAAGCCAAATCAGTACCTCAATTCACAGACACTGTGTTTCGGGCTGTTGGCCCTCGTCAGTGCGAAGCATGAGAACTAATTTGGCTCCATAAGGAGAAACGTTACCCCTTAGACCCCAGTCCAGGGCCTCTCACCTAGCCAAATCAGTTCTCATTCTTCGCACTGACAAGAGCCAACAGCCTGAAACACCGTGTCTGCGAATTGAGATACTGATTTGGCTTTTATCCCAAGTCATATTGCAAAACTCATTAAAGGGTTGATTGTGATTTGTAGGATCGCTACTTCCAACAGGTGGCGCTATAAAGTTTAAGTCCTCTTTTTCTCTGAAGAGGCAATTTGCATATAAGGCTTAGGGCAAACTAATCAAAACGTTAGAAGATCACCACAGCTTTCCCTGGCACATATTGCGTGTAACCATAATCTAATCCCAAATTCAACAAATGGGTGATAGTTCTGGCCGGTTATGCAGTTACTGCTGTGTAATAAAAAGCAGCGGATACCCCCTCCTTGCCACCGGGCGCAAGGTCCGCATCTCCACGCACCCCACATCCCTGCTGGTAACAAACACCAGATATGAAGTTTGGTGATTTCTAGCTCAGCCTATTTTGTCTGCCATCTCGGAGGTCTTAGACGCTTTTCCTCCTTCTCCACACTGATACGCCATCTGGACACACTGCAGTTTTGAAGGATTTGCACAGCAGCATTTCACATTCGGGTACAGATGGATGATTAGGAAGTTGTCAGATTGGCTTTGGAAACCAACAGTCTTTCAGGAAATGGTTATCTGTACTTGAACCATAAACTGAAGATCTTCAACGCCCAACACAGAGGTAGGAGGGGACGAGCAGAGTTCTGGTGTGCCAGAACCTGGAGTCCGCAGACACACAATGGCAATGATAAAGCTCTAATATTATAATGCGGTGTATAGTATCAGCAAAACAAAAGGTAAAGAGCGAGCGCTTCCATATTAGCAGTGAAAATCTATATTGGCAACCCAATGTGCAGCCTGTGACAGGGGACATGACTTACAGCGAGGTGCGGGGGCTCTGCCAGCAGCTGCTGGGACCGCTGAAGCAGCTGCTGTAATGCGCTGTGTTTCTGAATGATTCCCTGATACTGGAAACCCAAACGATGCTGCTCATGCTGCTGCCAGTGCGCGGCGGCTTCCTGCAGGGTCTTCAGCCTCTGCGCCTGCTCCGGATCCTCTGTCAGGTTCATGCTCGGCTGAAAAAAACAAAAATACAACCAGAATAGTGAGAACCTGTAGACGAGGTAGCCCACTGGCAGTGAGCACCTATAGATGAGAAAACCCATGTACAATGAGCACCTACAGATGACTAAACCCACGTACACTGAGCAACTATAGATGAGAAGGCCAATCAGCACAAATAGATGAGGAGGCCTGTGTACAATGATCACCTACAGATGAGTATGAGAACCAATAGATGAGGAGGCCCGCCTACAATGCGCACCTATAGATGAAGACAATGAACACCTATAGATGAGACCACCCACGGACTGCAAAACATGCAGCTTCACATACAGATCACAGCTCCATAATCTCATTGAGTGCTGTTTGTCACTTAACAGCAATGGTCGCAAAATTACCGTGGAATCTTGTGCAGGGGGGAGGACCTCATCCAGTGGGGGCGGCTCCTGGTAAGGGGGCGGAGCATATCCAGCAGACGGGTGTATCACACCTTGTGGGGAATCGGCAGCCGGAACCATCGTCTCTGTTGCAGCTCTCTTAGCTTTCTGCTGAAGACTCAGTAAATGCTGCTGGTAATAAAACTGCTGCTCCTCCTGCAACAGGAAAGCCAGCGTGAGGTACACAGCGTGGCAGGGGTACATATAAGCGCAATACAGCGCGGAAGGGGGGGGGGGACTGGGGGGGTTATGTACACAATACAGAGCAGTGGGGGTATATATACACAGTTCTCTGAAAAAGTATTTCCCCCTTCCTGATTTCCTATTCTTTTCCAGGTTTGTCACACTTACAGGGAACCTGTCACCTAAACCAAGGCGTTTGTAACTAAAAGAGCCACCTTGTGCAGCACTAATGTTACATTCTGACAAGGTGGCTCTTTTAGTTCTTGGTGCTGTAACTGCAGAAATAAATAGATTTTGCAATTTGTCCAAAATACCTTGAAATAGTCCTGGGGGCAGGTCTTTCCCCCACTAATGCAGAGGCAGCACTGCTGTCACTCATGCCCTCTTGGTGCCGCCACCTCAGCGTTGTTTTCAACTGTCCCGGGGCCTGCGCTGTTATCTTATGCCTTGGGCATGCGCAGTTAGCACTGCCGATCTTCTGACATCATTTGATGTCTTGCTGACTGCGCCTGTGCTGCCGCGCTGCCCGAGATCCTGCCCCGCAGTGTGAATAAATCAGAAGACACTGCGGGGCAGTCAGCACAGGCGCAGTCAGCAAGACATCAAATGATGTCAGAAGACGGGCAGCGCTAACTGTGCATGCCCAAGGGATAACATATCAGCGCAGGCACCGGGACAGTTGAAAACAACACTGAGGTGGCGGTGCCAAGAGGGCATGAGTGACGGCGGTGCAGCGTCTGCATTTTTTTTGGGGGGGGGCATATGGAGATCGCGGCGGCCATTTTCCCAAAGCCGAGTTTGCATCTCGGCTTCAGGAAAATGGCCGCGGGTGCGCAGATGGAGATCGCGGCGGCCATTTTCCTGAAGCCGAGATGCAAACTCTGCTTTGGGAAAATGGCCGCCGCGATCTCCATATGCGCACGCGCGGCATCCCGTGGCCATTTTCCTGAAGCCCCGTGCAGCAGAGCACTCCATCTGCGCACGCACGGCCTCAGGAAGATGGCCGCCCCCACCGATGACAAGATAATAGCGCAGATCGCGCGCTTTTTCTTCACCTGCGCGCAGTGGATTCGGCACTTGGACATGCGCACACCACTACGCCACCAACGGAAAGCTGGGGAAGAAACAGTGATGTCACCACGCCCACCTGACCTGACCAGCCTGATTGACAGGCGAAAACGGCGACTTTGGTAATGTATTTCGCAGCATAGGTGGGGAATCAGGGTACACTACATACACTATTGTGACGCACAGCGCAGGCCCTATTTAACAGTATTTATAGCTCAATCTGAAAAAACGGGGTGACAGGTTCCCTTTAATAAGTAACATTTCCCACATGTCTACTTTACATCAGCAAAATTTTGGAACCAAAATTTTTTTTTTTAGGGAGTTATAAGGGTTAAAAGTTGACCAGCAATTTCTCATTTTTCCACCACCAATTTTTTTTTTTTTTTTAGGGACCACATCACATTTGAAGTCATTTTGAGGGGTCTATATGATAGAAAATACCCAAGTGTGACACCATTCTAAAAACTGCATATCTCAAGGTTCTCAAAACCACATTCAAGAAGATTAAACCTTCAGGTGTTTCACAGGAATTTTTGAAACGTTTACAAAAAAAAAATGAACATTTAATTTTTTTTCACAAAAAATTTACTTCAGCTCCAATTTGTTTTATTTTACCAAGGGTAACAGGAGAAAATGGACCCCAAAAGTTGTTGTACAATTTGTCCTGAGTACACCGATACCCCACATGTGGGGGTAAACCACTGTTTGGGCGCATGACCGAGTTTGGAAGGAATGGAGCGCCGTTTGACTTTTCAATGCAAAATTGATTGGAATTGAGATGGGACGCCATGTTGCGTTTGGAGAGCCACTGATGTGCCTAAACATTGAAACCCCCCACAAGTGACACCATTTTGTGCTGTTTCCCTTTTTGTTTACTCTCTGGAAGGCCATTGGAATGGTAAGGAAGGGTGCACGCTTTAAGGTATTTTTTTCTGGTGCGGTTATATACTGTGTGTGTAATATATATATATACTGTGTGTGTAATATATATATATATATATATATATATATATATATATATATATATATATATATATACATACACACACACACACTGTGTAGATGAATTAAGGGAATGTGCACACGTCAGGATTTCTTGCAGAAATTTTCCTGACAAAAACCGGACATTTCTGCCAGAAATCCGCATGCGTTTTTGATGCGGTTTTTGTGCGTTTTTTCCCAAATGCATAGAATTGCGGGAAAAACGCAGAAAATCCGCAAAAATAATGAACATGCTCATTTTTTTTACCGCGATGCGTTTTTTTTCGCAGAAAAAAACGCATCCATGTGCACATAACATGCAGAATGCATTCTAAATGATAGAATACATAATGTATGCGTTTGAAATGAGTTTTTATAGCGTTTTTACCGCGAAAAAAACACGAAAAAACCTGAACGTGCGCACATAGCCTCAGAGTGCAGGGCCCGCCACACAAAATATCCATTTATATATACAGGAAAAAAAAAAAGAAGGGGAGGCAGCACTCATGGTCACCCTGCACTGTACATATACGGCCACTCGTGCTGGGGGCGCTATCACACCTTCGGGTCTCCTCTTACCTCCAGGCTCTTCTTGTCCTCGGCGTTCCCCTCGGTGCCAGGCAGGGGCGGCGGAGGCGGCGGCTGCTCTGGGGCCGGCGGAGGCGGCGGCTGCTCGGGCTCCGGGGGCGGAGGGGGAGCCGCGGGTTGCTGGTAGTCGGGAGGCGGTACGCCGTGTCCATAGGGCGGCGGTGGGAAGGGGTAGGCGGCGGGAGGCCGCGGCGGGCTGTAGTAGTGTCGCGGGGGCGGCCCAGCAGGCAGCACGTTTTCGAGCTGCCGCTGGTGCATCCGTTGGAGCTGCTCCAGCTGAGCAAGGTGCTGGTCGCGGAAGCTCTGGAAGGCGGGACCCGAGGGAGGCCCAGCGGGAGCTGGGGGCGCGGACGGGCCGCCATAACGGGGAGGCCAGGCCGGGTACATGACACCGACTGCCGCTGCTCGGCGAAATCCGGACGTGACGACACACTAGCTGCGCAGGCGCACTACTGAGCGCTTGATGGCAGTTCACTGCGCATGCGACAAAGCAGCTGCCGGGGAGGTCTGAGCTCAGGGGTTGCTATGGCAACAGGGAATTCCCGCCTCATTCTGAATCGGGTTCAAAAGAGTGAAGCGGACCGCGGTTTCCATTGTGTTCTCACCCACACCCCGGCCTCTACTGTGTCCTCACCTCCCCTTTCCCGCGGGCCTCTACTGTATCCCCAACACCAGGCCTCTACTATGTCCTCCCCTGGCCTCTACTGTAGCTTCTACTGTATTCCCCCCACTCGGCCGGCTCTACCACCCCTCCGGGCCTCAACTGCATCACCCCCCTCCGGCCTCTACTGTGTCCTTCCCCTCTGACCTCTACTATATGCCTATATGCATCACCCCCCTCTAGCCTCTACTGTGTCCTCCCCCCTGGCCTTCACTGTGCCCTCCCCACGGCCTCTACTATGTCCCTCATGGTTTCTACTGTGTACTCCCCCAGCCCTCTACTGTGCTTTCCCCTCATCTACTGTGTCCTTCCCCCGGCCTCTACTGTAGTCTCCCCCCGCCTCTACTGTATCCCCCACCCGACCTACTGTGTCCTCCCCCAGTTTCTACTATATCCCCTCACCCAACCTCTACCGTGTTTCCCCCCAACTGGGCTCTACTGTGTCCTCCCCCCAACCCCCGCCCCCCTGGCGTCTACTGTGTCTCCCCCCGCCTCTACTGTATCCCCCACCCGACCTACTGTGTCCTCCCCCAGTTTCTACTGTATCCCCTCACCCAACCTCTACTGTGTTTCCCCCCAACTGGGCTCTACTGTGTCCTCCCCCCTGGCGTCTACTGTGTCTCCCCCCGCCTCTACTGTCCCCCCCCCCGGCGTCTACTGTGTCCCACAGACCCAACCCCTACTGTGTCTTCCCCACCCCACCTCTACTGTGTCCTCCCCCCAGGCTTCAACTGTGTCCTCCCCCTCTGACCTCTACTATATGCCTATATGCATCACCCCCCCACTGGCCTCTACTGTGTCCTCCCCCCTGGCCTTCGCTGTGCCCTCCCCACGGCCTCTACTATGTCCCTCCTGGTTTCTACTGAGGAGGTGGTGATGGCGAACTCAGTCGAGGGGTTCAAGAGAGGCCTGGATGTCTTCCTGGAGCAGAACAATATTGTATCATACAATTATTAGGTTCTGTAGAAGGACGTAAATCTGGGGATTTATTATGATGGAATATAGGCTGAACTGGATGGACAAATGTCTTTTTTCGGCCTTACTATGTTACTATGTTACTGTGTACTCCCCCAGCCCTCTACTGTGCTCTCCCCTCATCTACTGTGTCCTTCCCCCGGCCTCTACTGTAGTCTCCCCACCCCCCCGCCTCTACTGTATCCCCCACCCGACCTACTGTGTCCTCCCCCAGTTTCTACTGTATCCCCTCACCCAACCTCTACTGTGTTTCCCCCCCAGTTAACTGGGCTCTACTGTGTCCTCCCCCCCCCCCCCCCGGCATCTACTGTGTCCTTCCCCCGGCCTCTACTGTAGTCTCCCCCCCCCCCGCCTCTACTGTATCCCCCACCCGACCTACTGTGTCCTCCCCCAGTTTCTACTGTATCCCCTCACCCAACCTCTACTGTGTTTCCCCCCAACTGGGCTCTACTGTGTCCTCCCCCCTGGCGTCTACTGTGTCTCCCCCCGCCTCTACTGTATCCCCCACCCGACCTACTGTGTCCTCCCCCAGTTTCTACTATATCCCCTCACCCAACCTCTACCGTGTTTCCCCCCAACTGAGCTCTACTGTGTCCTCCCCCCAACCCCCGCCCCCCTGGCGTCTACTGTGTCTCCCCCCGCCTCTACTGTATCCCCCACCCGACCTACTGTGTCCTCCCCCAGTTTCTACTGTATCCCCTCACCCAACCTCTACTGTGTTTCCCCCCAACTGGGCTCTACTGTGTCCTCCCCCCTGGCGTCTACTGTGTCTCCCCCCGCCTCTACTGTATCCCCCACCCGACCTACTGTGTCCTCCCCCAGTTTCTACTGTATCCCCTCACCCAACCTCTACTGTGTTTCCCCCCAACTGGGCTCTACTGTGTCCTCCCCCCCCCCCCCGGCATCTACTGTGTCCTTCCCCCGGCCTCTACTGTAGTCTCTCCCCCCCCCCCCCGCCTCTACTGTATCCCCCACCCGACCTACTGTGTCCTCCCCCAGTTTCTACTATATCCCCTCACCCAACCTCTACCGTGTTTCCCCCCAACTGGGCTCTACTGTGTCCTCCCCCCAACCCCCGCCCCCCTGGCGTCTACTGTGTCTCCCCCCGCCTCTACTGTATCCCCCACCCGACCTATTGTGTCCTCCCCAGTTTCTACTGTATCCCCTCACCCAACCTCTACTGTGTTTCCCCCCAACTGGGCTCTACTGTGTCCTCCCCCCTGGCGTCTACTGTGTCTCCCCCCGCCTCTAGTGTATCCCCCACCCGACCTACTGTGTCCTCCCCCAGTTTCTACTATATCCCCTCACCCAACCTCTACCGTGTTTCCCCCCAACTGGGCTCTACTGTGTCCTCCCCCCAACCCCCGCCCCCCTGGCGTCTACTGTGTCTCCCCCCGCCTCTACTGTATCCCCCACCCGACCTACTGTGTCCTCCCCCAGTTTCTACTGTATCCCCTCACCCAACCTCTACTGTGTTTCCCCCCAACTGGGCTCTACTGTGTCCTCCCCCCTGGCGTCTACTGTGTCTCCCCCCGCCTCTACTGTATCCCCCACCCGACCTACTGTGTCCTCCCCCAGTTTCTACTATATCCCCTCACCCAACCTCTACCGTGTTTCCCCCCAACTGGGCTCTACTGTGTCCTCCCCCCAACCCCCGCCCCCCTGGCGTCTA
This sequence comes from Ranitomeya imitator, assembly GCF_032444005.1. Classification (NCBI taxonomy): domain Eukaryota; kingdom Metazoa; phylum Chordata; class Amphibia; order Anura; family Dendrobatidae; genus Ranitomeya; species Ranitomeya imitator. Next base: position 768,806,887 of record NC_091282.1, on the reverse strand, counting down.
CTGTGTCTCCCCCCGCCTCTACTGTATCCCCCACCCGACCTATTGTGTCCTCCCCAGTTTCTACTGTATCCCCTCACCCAACCTCTACTGTGTTTCCCCCCAACTGGGCTCTACTGTGTCCTCCCCCCTGGCGTCTACTGTGTCTCCCCCCGCCTCTAGTGTATCCCCCACCCGACCTACTGTGTCCTCCCCCAGTTTCTACTATATCCCCTCACCCAACCTCTACCGTGTTTCCCCCCAACTGGGCTCTACTGTGTCCTCCCCCCAACCCCCGCCCCCCTGGCGTCTACTGTGTCTCCCCCCGCCTCTACTGTATCCCCCACCCGACCTACTGTGTCCTCCCCCAGTTTCTACTGTATCCCCTCACCCAACCTCTACTGTGTTTCCCCCCAACTGGGCTCTACTGTGTCCTCCCCCCTGGCGTCTACTGTGTCTCCCCCCGCCTCTACTGTATCCCCCACCCGACCTACTGTGTCCTCCCCCAGTTTCTACTATATCCCCTCACCCAACCTCTACCGTGTTTCCCCCCAACTGGGCTCTACTGTGTCCTCCCCCCAACCCCCGCCCCCCTGGCGTCTACTGTGTCTCCCCCCGCCTCTACTGTATCCCCCACCCGACCTACTGTGTCCTCCCCCAGTTTCTACTGTATCCCCTCACCCAACCTCTACTGTGTTTCCCCCCAGTTAACTGGGCTCTACTGTGTCCTCCCCCCCCCCCCCCCCGGCATCTACTGTGTCCTCCCCCTCTGACCTCTACTATATGCCTATATGCATCACCCCCCTCTGGCCTCTACTGTGTCCTCCCCCCTGGCCTTCGCTGTGCCCTCCCCACGGCCTCTACTATGTCCCTCCTGGTTTCTACTGAGGAGGTGGTGATGGCGAACTCAGTCGAGGGGTTCAAGAGAGGCCTGGATGTCTTCCTGGAGCAGAACTATATTGTATCATACAATTATTAGGTTCTGTAGAAGGACGTAAATCTGGGGATTTATTATGATGGAATATAGGCTGAACTGGATGGACAAATGTCTTTTTTCGGCCTTACTAACTATGTTACTATGTTACTGTGTACTCCCCCAGCCCTCTACTGTGCTCTCCCCTCATCTACTGTGTCCTTCCCCCGGCCTCTACTGTAGTCTCCCCCCGCCTCTACTGTATCCCCCACCCGTCCTACTGTGTCCTCCCCCAGTTTCTACTATATCCCCTCACCCAACCTCTACCGTGTTTCCCCCCAACTGGGCTCTACTGTGTCCTCCCCCCAACCCCCGCCCCCCTGGCGTCTACTGTGTCTCCCCCCGCCTCTACTGTATCCCCCACCCAACCTACTGTGTCCTCCCCCAGTTTCTACTGTATCCCCTCACCCAACCTCTACTGTGTTTCCCCCCAACTGGGCTCTACTGTGTCCTCCCCCCTGGCGTCTACTGTGTCTCCCCCCGCCTCTACTGTATCCCCCACCCGACCTACTGTGTCCTCCCCCAGTTTCTACTATATCCCCTCACCCAACCTCTACCGTGTTTCCCCCCAACTGGGCTCAACTGTGTCCTCCCCCCAACCCCCGCCCCCCTGGCGTCTACTGTGTCTCCCCCCGCCTCTACTGTATCCCCCACCCGACCTATTGTGTCCTCCCCCAGTTTCTACTGTATCCCCTCACCCAACCTCTACTGTGTTTCCCCCCAACTGGGCTCTACTGTGTCCTCCCCCCTGGCGTCTACTGTGTCTCCCCCCGCCTCTACTGTATCCCCCACCCGACCTACTGTGTCCTCCCCCAGTTTCTACTATATCCCCTCACCCAACCTCTACCGTGTTTCCCCCCAACTGGGCTCTACTGTGTCCTCCCCCCCCCCCCGGCATCTACTGTGTCCTTCCCCCGGCCTCTACTGTAGTCTCCCCCCCCCCCGCCTCTACTGTATCCCCCACCCGACCTACTGTGTCCTCCCCCAGTTTCTACTGTATCCCCTCACCCAACCTCTACTGTGTTTCCCCCCAACTGGGCTCTACTGTGTCCTCCCCCCTGGCGTCTACTGTGTCTCCCCCCGCCTCTACTGTATCCCCCACCCGACCTACTGTGTCCTCCCCCAGTTTCTACTATATCCCCTCACCCAACCTCTACCGTGTTTCCCCCCAACTGGGCTCTACTGTGTCCTCCCCCCAACCCCCGCCCCCCTGGCGTCTACTGTGTCTCCCCCCGCCTCTACTGTATCCCCCACCCGACCTACTGTGTCCTCCCCCAGTTTCTACTGTATCCCCTCACCCAACCTCTACTGTGTTTCCCCCCCAGTTAACTGGGCTCTACTGTGTCCTCCCCCCCCCCCCGGCATCTACTGTGTCCTTCCCCCGGCCTCTACTGTAGTCTCCCCCCCCCCCGCCTCTACTGTATCCCCCACCCGACCTACTGTGTCCTCCCCCAGTTTCTACTGTATCCCCTCACCCAACCTCTACTGTGTTTCCCCCCAACTGGGCTCTACTGTGTCCTCCCCCCTGGCGTCTACTGTGTCTCCCCCCGCCTCTACTGTATCCCCCACCCGACCTACTGTGTCCTCCCCCAGTTTCTACTATATCCCCTCACCCAACCTCTACCGTGTTTCCCCCCAACTGGGCTCTACTGTGTCCTCCCCCCAACCCCCGCCCCCCTGGCGTCAACTGTGTCTCCCCCCGCCTCTACTGTATCCCCCACCCGACCTACTGTGTCCTCCCCCAGTTTCTACTGTATCCCCTCACCCAACCTCTACTGTGTTTCCCCCCAGTTAACTGGGCTCTACTGTGTCCTCCCCCCCCCCCCCCCCGGCATCTACTGTGTCCTCCCCCTCTGACCTCTACTATATGCCTATATGCATCACCCCCCTCTGGCCTCTACTGTGTCCTCCCCCCTGGCCTTCGCTGTGCCCTCCCCACGGCCTCTACTATGTCCCTCCTGGTTTCTACTGAGGAGGTGGTGATGGCGAACTCAGTCGAGGGGTTCAAGAGAGGCCTGGATGTCTTCCTGGAGCAGAACAATATTGTATCATACAATTATTAGGTTCTGTAGAAGGACGTAAATCTGGGGATTTATTATGATGGAATATAGGCTGAACTGGATGGACAAATGTCTTTTTTCGGCATTACTAACTATGTTACTATGTTACTGTGTACTCCCCCAGCCCTCTACTGTGCTCTCCCCTCATCTACTGTGTCCTTCCCCCGGCCTCTACTGTAGTCTCCCCCCGCCTCTACTGTATCCCCCACCCGTCCTACTGTGTCCTCCCCCAGTTTCTACTATATCCCCTCACCCAACCTCTACCGTGTTTCCCCCCAACTGGGCTCTACTGTGTCCTCACCCCAACCCCCGCCCCCCTGGCGTCTACTGTGTCTCCCCCCGCCTCTACTGTATCCCCCACCCGACCTACTGTGTCCTCCCCCAGTTTCTACTGTATCCCCTCACCCAACCTCTACTGTGTTTCCCCCCAACTGGGCTCTACTGTGTCCTCCCCCCCCCCCCCCGGCATCTACTGTGTCCCACAGATCCAACCTCTACTGTGTCTTCCCCACCCCACCTCTACTGTGTCCTCCCCCCAGGCTTCAACTGTGTCCTCCCCCTCTGACCTCTACTATATGCCTCCCAGCCAACACTGTGTACTCTCCCCCCCCGCCCCCCCCCCCCGGCCTCTACTGTGCCCTCTACTATGTCCTCCCAGCCTCTACTGTGTCCTCACCCTGGCCTCTATGGTACACCCCGGCCTCTATTGTGCCCTCCTTCCAGCCTCTGCTGTGTCCCCCCCCATCTCTATCAATGGCTGCACTCAACTGTACTAAAGCAAGGAAATGTGCGATACACATTTCATGTATCGCACATTCCCTTGCTTTAGTACAGTTGAGTGCAGCCATTGATCTATTTGCTATGTAAGTCTTTTTTGGTTATGCACCAGTCCAGACTAAATTGCTGTTCAGTCAGTTTTCCTATATTTACTGTACTATTTTTTCTGACTTGAACGCCCCGCCCTTCACTATGCTGTGATTTTAATTACATCCAAACACAGTTGGTTCCGACCTTCCTATAAATGCAGGCTTTACTATGTTATTAGCCAGAGGTAAGTGTTCACACTAGGCAGTCAGGTTAGTTACCCATCCGATCTGAGATTACCTTGACGTTTGGTGGATGGACTCACATTTTTTGGCCAAATCTTGTGCTAAGCATCTCATGGGGTTTTTCATAGATTTCACAAGCCATTATGCTATTCACATTTCATGTTTCGCACATTCCCTTGCTTTAGTACAGTAAAATTGAGTGCAGCCATTGATCTATTTGCTACAGAAATGCCAAACATGTCTGCGCTAAGTGTGGTTTAGGTACACTCTGGGGCTCAGAAGGAAGGGGGCATTTGGATTTGGGAGCGGAGAATTTTCTGAATTTCGTTTGTGGGGTGAGGAGCCATTTTGCTTTTCCAGAGCCTTTGTGCTACCAGTAACGTAGAAACCCCCTATATTTCCTTTAGCAGATGACCGACCTAAGTGGGGGCTTGCTTTTTTTGTGGATTGAGTTAAAGCTTTTATTGGCAAAATTTTACATAATATTTATGATCACATTTATCCGGTGCTCTACACTGAGCACTTACATTGAGGTTTCCATGTAAATCTCCGAGTGATGTGACAGATGGAACCTCCAAGGGATCAATTTACTATAATGAGGCAGCAGAGTTACTCTGCACTCCGTCTGGCCTCTGTTCAGCAGTGTCCTTTGTTTCAGAAGTGCACAAAACTGTGGCTGACGGCACATTTATGCAATCCTAAAAAGACGGACACCGCCGGATCTCAGGTCCTATGGTGTTCACAGTACCTCCACCAGCCTCATTATAGGGAATCTTCCGCCTGGGGTTCTGTCTGAATCACGTATTTCAGATATTTACACGGAAACCCTGGTGTAAGCGCTCAGCACAGAGCGCAGGATAAATGTGCACCAAGCCTTAATGCGATCTTTGGGAGGCAGAATGAAAAAATCAACAGCATGTGAAGAGTTAGTTTTATTTTTTATGCTATTCCTCGTGCGGTATAATTGATTAGGCAACTTTATTCTTCAGGTCGGTGCGATTACAGTGATACCAGATTTATATCGGGTTTCTATGTTTGGCATCTATATAGTATAATGCAGCCCCAGTAGGCCTCCATATATTATAATGCATTCCTCATAGGCACACTCTATATAGTATACTGCACCCCCCATAGGCAGACTATATTGTATAAGGTACTCCTCATAGGCAGACTCTATAGTATAATGCACCCTCCATAGACAGACTGTATAGTATAATGCACTCCCCATAGGCAGACTCTATAGTATAATACACTCCCCATAGGCAGACTCTATAGTATAATGCACCCCCATAGGGAGACTCTATATAGTATATAGTAGGCTTCTATTGTACAATGTACTCGCCATAGGTGGACTATAGAATAATGCACTAGCATAGGCAGACTCTGTCAAGGTGAAAATATCTTTTCTTTATACACTTTTGTACTTTTATATTTTCTTATGCTGTGAAACAATAAGTTTTTTCCCTTTGCTTGCTAATGCAAATGTAATTGTATTTAACATGGCTGCCAGTATTCATCTTTGCCCTAATTCTGCTTCTGATGAGAAGCAAGTTTCACATTCCAGAAGCCAAGTATAATTTCTGTTGAAGTCGAAACTTAAAGTGACGTGGAGACAGGAGGATCCATCAGATGACGTCAGGACCAACCAAAAAGACTGAATACTAGATATATTGCTTAAACCCCGCCTAACCCCGCCCTCTGCACACCTTCCCCCAATAGATCATATAATGTTGTGTATAGGAAATAAAGAGTTCAGTTGCTGTGACGTTGCTACACCTTGTAGACACACGAGCATGCACTGAGTTTGAACCAGCCTTTGTCTGACTCATTCTTATCCGGTACCAATGCTCTTATTCTGATTTGGAATGACTGGTGAAGGAAGGGTATTGTCGTGACGACCCCGACACTCTATATAGTATAAGACTTTCCATAGGCCTACTCTAGTATAATGCACCCCCTTAGGCAGACTGTATAGTATAATGCACTCCCCATAGTCAGACTCTATAGTATAATACACTCCCCATAGGCAGACTCTATAGTATAATGCACCCATTGGGTGGATTAAAGGGACACTGTCACCTGAATTTGGAGGGAACAATCTTTAGCCATGGAGGCGGGGGTTTTCGGTGTTTGATTCACCCTTTCCTTACCCGCTGGCTGCATGCTGGCTGCAATATTGGATTGAAGTTCATTCTTTGTCCTCCATAGTACACGTCTGCGCAAGGCAAGATTGCCTTGTGCAGGCATGTACTACGGAGGACAGAGAATGAACTTCAATATTGCAGCCAGCATGCAGCCAGCGGGTAAGGAAAGGGTGAATCAAAAACCCCGCCTCCATGGCTGAAGATTGTTCCCTCCAAATTCAGGGTAGCCAGGGCCCCGGGCTGTTCAGACACTGTTGGCCCCCCGGTCATGTGACGGGGTCATGCGACGGGGTCATCATATACCTGAACCAGATTATTCCAGAAAAATAGTTGCTGTGTGAAACTATAACCTGTTAAACATCCATTGATCTAGTCAATTTACCCTTCAGTTAGGAAGAAGAAAACAAAACACAATACTATCACCATAAGTACCAGTATTCACAGAAGATCTGTTCTTAGTATGCAGTGTCTGTGTAGAGGTAATACAGTGATCACCGGTGACATTATACACAGGACCTCTGTATATAGTATACAGTGTATGGTGTCAGTTTATAGGTAACACTGACTCACCAGTGACGTCTCTAGGTGAAGTCCTTCATCTTTCATCCAGCACAGACCGCCATCACTTCATCCAGCCAGGACCCTTCTCTGCAGGAAATAACACAGTTATCTCGAGTTCCGCTTGCAGAACACATTACTTAATTTTTCCCAACTTCTACATTACACCACATGAAGAAAAAGAGGCAACATAGTGTCACTCTATGCACAGTAATAGGACCGCCACCCCATTTGAAACAGTGTCCTCAAAAAATAAAATAAATACATCACTGCAGTAATAATATCCCTTAATTGTATGGTAATTATAATATCCCCCATCCTGGCCCAGTGTATCTCATTCCTGGCTTCAGCCATATGTTCTCCCATCCTGCCCTCATAAGTATCCATTCTGCCCCATATGATCTCCCCATCCTGCCCCATATGATCTCCCCAACAGTCTCCTTCGTATCCATCCTGCCCCATGATCCTGCACGATCTGTCTCCAATCCTTCCCCATGACTTTCATTCTGCCCCGTGTCTTCAATCATGCCCCGTATCTACATTCTGCCCATGTCTCCAATCCTGCCACATCTGTCTCCAGTCCTGCCCCCAGTGTGTCCAGCATCTCTGCCCCCAATGTCCAGCATTTCTGCCCCCAGTGTCCAGCATCTCTGCCCCCAGTGTCCAGCATCTCTGCCCCCAGTGTGTCCAGCATCCTGCCCCCAATGTGTCCAGCATCCCGTCCCCAGTGTGTCCAGCATATTGCCCCCATTGTGTCCAGCATCTTGCCCCCCAGTGTTTCCAGCATATTGCCCCCAGTGTGTCCAGCATATTGCCCCCAGTGTGTCCAGCATATTGCCCGCAGTGTGTCCAGCATATTGCCCACAGTGTGTCCAGCGTATTGCCCGCAGTGTTTCCAGCATATTGCCCCCAGTGTGTCCAGCATTTTGCCCCCAGTGTGTCCAGCATATTGCCCCCAGTGTCTCCAGCATATTGCCCCCAGTGTGGCCAGCATATTGCCCCCAGTGTGGCCAGCATATTGCCCCCAGTGTGTCTAGCATATTGCCCCCAGTGTGGCCAGCATATTGCCCTCAGTGTGGCCAGCATATTGCCCCCAGTGTGTCCAGCATCCTGCCCCCAGTGTGTCCAGCATATTGCCCCCAGTGTGTCCAGCATATTGCCCCCAGTGTGTCCAGCAATCTTCCCCGGTGTCTCCAGCATATTGCCCCCAGTGTGTCCAACATATTGCCCCCAGTGTGTCCAGCATCTCTGCCCCAGAGTGTCCAGCATCTCTGCCCCCAGTGTCCAGCATACTGGCCTGGGCCCCCCGGATTGCTGTTCGCAATTAAGAAGGTTCTCCTCACCTGTCCACGATCCTTTGGCAAAGCTCTCTCCTCGCAGCTGAAGCGCACACTCGCCGGCGACTGACACTGACATCAGACGCCGGCAGCGTGCGCGCTGCGGCTGATGTCAGCTGCCAGCCTCCAATTGGCTGGCGGCTGTTAACTATTGACGTGCGGACACGCGCCTGCACATCAATAGCATTTAACTGCCGCAGTGCTGGTAGGGGCCCGGTGAGCAGCTGAGACGGGGCCCGATGCAGGCTCCCCCTGCCCACCATGCCCATATGCCAGTCAGGGCAGTAATGCCCTGATGGCGGCGGGCAATCTGGGCAGTAGCCCAAGGCCCCCTCACACCACTGGGCCCTGGGCTACTGCCCAGATTTACCCCATTATAATCCACCCCTGATGCACCCCATAGAGAGACTATATAGTATAATGCACTCCTCATAGGCAGACTCTATGTTAGGGTGGGCGGAACGCACCGAATATATTTATTAGATGGGATTGGTGCGTTCCCAACCCGGGATCCACCGTGCAAGAAAGAACCTGCTGCTAAGTAAATGGCGGCACTATATGGCGGTATGAACCAGCTCTGTTAGCTTCACAGAGCAATCGAGAAAGCAAAGCTCTGTGCCCTGTTAGACTTTCACAGAGGCACAGGCTAACTACCCAAATGAGAGCAGTCAGTGGTCATGCATGCACACAAAACTCCTTGCTGGAGGTGTCAGCATTCTAGGGGGTTATTTCAGCCAGGTCCCTGAATACATACAAACACAATCTCCTCGCTGGAGGTGCCAGCATTCTAGGGGCTTATTTCAGCCGGGTCCCTGAACACATACAAACGCATGACCACACTGGCGCAAAGCACATAACTTAGGAAGATACTACGGCCATGCGAGCCTTAAATAGTTACAGCATGTACAGGACCTTCAAAGAAGGACCAATGGAGTTGCTGCAGTACCTGAGCATGTGACCCTAGATCTCCACTGAGAGATCTTGCGCTGGGCATGCTCAGTGTGTGCAAAGCAGGACTTAGTCCTAGCACCTACAGGACCTTCCAAAAAGGACCAATGGAAGTTGCTGCAGTACCTGAGCATGTGACCCTAGATCTCCACTGAGAGATCTTGCCCTGGGCATGCTCAGTGTGTGCAAAGCAGGACTTAGTCCCAGAAAAGCCTGCTCGCCGCAGATCAGTGCAGGGTACAATAGCAGAGCCTGGAGAGGCAGCAGTAACCCTTTGCACAGTATCAGTCTCAGTGAGACACTGGGACCGATGTCTCCACTGAGCACCGCAGCAGACACGGATCGAGATTCCCCCTGTGCAGCAGAGGAAACTCGACTCCTAACATTAGCAGCCGAAACCCTCATTCTCTCCTTGGAGGCCCGGATGGCATCCTGTGTGTAGTCCCAGATGTCACGTGCCTCCACCGCCCAGTCTGCCACCCTAGAATCGGTGGATGACACGGGCATGTGCACAGGGACACGCGGATGCTGGCCGTAATTAAGGAGAAAAGGAGTCTGACCAGTGGAATCGGCTACAGCGTTGTTCAAGGCAAATTCCGCCCAAGGTAGCAAAGATGCCCAGTCATCCTGCCTAGCAGAGACAAAATGTCGCAAGTATGTCACCAGAGTCTGGTTGGTCCTCTCCACCAACCCATTCGTCTCGGGATGGTATGCAGAGGAGAGGTTCAACTCTATGCTGAGTAAACGGCAGAGCTCTCTCCAAAACCGAGAAGCGAACTGGGGACCCCGATCGCTTACAATTTTATCAGGCATACCATGTAAACGGAAAATATGCTTAATGAATAACGCCGCCAAGGCCCGTGCAGAAGGTAACCGTGGAAGCGGCATCAAGTGCACCATCTTAGAGAAATGGTCGGTGACAACCCAGATAACGGTGCAGCTACGCGACTTGGGTAAGCCCACCACGAAATCCATCCCAACCATTTCCCAGGGCCTGTCTGCCACCGGTAGAGGGTAAAGCAACCCAGCAGGCCATTGCCGAAGAGACCGATTCTGAGCGCAGGAAACGAACGCCCGAATATAGTCCCCGACAACACGGGCCATATGCAGCCACCAATACATTCTCGCCGAAAGCTCAGATGTCCTATGCCCGGGGGCACAGACTCTAGCGAAACCGGAGCTACAGATCTCAGGCTCTCAGAAGGGACAATAAGCCGAGGCTCCTCCTCCTCAGATGATACTACGGAGCGGGAGAGAGCGTCGGCGCGAATGTTCTTCTCCCCGGAGAGAAAATGAAGAGTAAAATGAAACCGGGAGAAGAACAGGGACCATCTAGCCTGGCGAGAATTCAGCCGCTGGGCCGTCTGTATATATACCAAGTTTTGTGGTCAGTGAAAACCTGGAAGGGAAAGCGAGCTCCCTCCAAGAGATGTCTCCATTCTGAAAAAAGCCAACTTCATGGCTAGCAACTCCCTGTCCCCGATGGAATAATTCCTCTCCGCCGGTGTGAAGGTCTTAGAGAAGAAGAATCAAGGATGCTTCCGACCTTGAGCATCCTTTTGGAAAAGGACTGCTCCAGCACCAACGGATGAGGCATCCACCTCCATGATAAATGGCTTATCTACATCAGGGCGATGTAGAATGGGAGCGCTAGCAAAGTGTGACTTAACCGAAAGGAAGGCCTTGGAGACATCCTCTGACCACAACTTGGGATTTGCTCCCTTCTTGGTGAGGGCAACCAAGGGAGCTACCAAAGTTGAGAAGTGTGGGATGAACTGACAATAGTAGCTAATGAACCCCATAAAGTGCTGCACCGCTTTGAGTGAATGGGGTTCTTGCCAGTCCATCACAGCCTGTAGCTTGGCAGGATCCATAGCCAAACCCTGGGCAGAGATGATATAACCAAGGAAAGGCAAGGATTCCTGCTCAAACACACTTCTCTAACTTGGCGTAGAGGGAGTTTGCCCGTAAGAGGTCGAAGACTTTGCGAACTTCTCTCCGATGGGAGTCAATATCTGGAGAGTAGATGAGAATATCATCCAGATAGACTACGACCGAGGTGGTGAGCATATCCCAGAAAATGTCGTTCTCAAAGTCTTGGAAAACGGCTGGAGCATTACAGATACTCATAGTGCCCATCCATCGTGTTAAAAGCCGTCTTCCATTCGTCCCCCTCACGGAGGCGAATCAGGTTGTAGGCACCCCACAGATCTAATTTTGTAAATACCCTTGCTCCCCGTAGCCTATCAAAAAGCTCAGATATCAGGGGTAATGGGTACTTGTTCTTAACGGTGATGGCGTTAAGACCCCTGTAGTCTATGCATAATAATAATAATAATAATAATCTTTATTTATATAGCGCCAACATATTCCGCAGCGCTTTACAGTTTAACAGTTTCAAACACAAAAGTCATAAGTAACAACGTTAACAATATTAAAGCAAAATAAGACGACCCTGCTCGTGAGAGCTTACAATCTACAATGAGGTGGGGGAGATACAAAGTACAGGTGTGTATTTACAATGATGTATTTACAATCATGGTCCAGCCATCTTCAGGGGTTGGGGAATAGATGGGGATAGTGAATGGGCTACACACACACAAACATAACATAACTTTGATTAGTGAACGTGATAGGCCGCTCTGAACAAATGTGTTTTGAGCGAGCGCCTAAAACTATGCAAATTATGGATGGTCCTAATATCTTGGGGTAGAGCATTCCAGAGGATTGGCGCAGCACGGGAGAAGTCTTGGAGTCGGGAGTGGGAGGTACGGATTAGTGCAGAGGTTAGCCGAAAGTCATTTGCAGAGCGCAGTGGTCTGTTAGGCTGATAGACAGAAATGAGGGAGGAGATGTAAGGGGGTGCCGCACTGTGGAGAGCTTTGTGGGTGAGAACAAGTACTTTGAATTGTATCCTGTAATGAATGGGTAGCCAGTGTAACGACTGGCGAAGAGCAGACGCGTCCAAGTAACGATTAGCCAGATGGACGACCCTGGCTGCTGCATTAAGGATGGACTGGAGAGGGGAAAGTCGAGTGAGGGGGAGGCCAATTAATAGAGCGTTACAGTAGTCCAGGCGGGAGTGGATCAGGGCGACCGTGAGGGTTTTAGCTGTCTCCATGGTGAGAAAAGGGCGGATTCTAGAGATGTTCTTTAGGTGTAAGCGGCACGAGCGGGCAAGAGATTGTACATGGGAGGTGAAGGAGAGATCGGAGTCAAACATAACACCCAGACAGCGCGCCTGCTGCCGGGGTGTTATTATGGTGCCACCCACGGAGAGGGAAATGTCAGATTTAGGGAGGTTAGTAGATGGTGGGAGCAGAAGAAGTTCATTTTTGGAGAGGTTGAGTTTCAGATAGAGAGCAGACATGATGTTGGAGACTGCGGACAGACAGTCAGTGGCATTCTGTAGTACAGCGGGGGTAAGGTCAGGGGATGACGTATATAGTTGTGTGTCGTCGGCATAAAGATGGTACTGAAAGCCAAATCTGCTGATGGTCTGTCCAATTGGGGCCGTGTAGAGAGAGAACAGAAGGGGGCCAAGGACTGAGCCCTGAGGTACCCCAACAGTGAGAGGAAGAGGAGATGAAGTGGAGCCAGAGAACAGAACACTGAAGGAGCGGTCGGAAAGATAGGAGGAGAACCAGGAGAGAGCAGTGTCCTTAATGCCTAGTGACTGGAGCCTAGAGAGCAGAAGAGGGTGGTCAACAGTGTCAAAAGCTGCAGAAAGGTCGAGAAGAATGAGCAGAGAGTGGTCACCATTACGTTTTGCTGTCAGAAGGTCATTGGTCACTTTGATGAGTGCAGTTTCTGTCGAATGTAGGGGGCGGAAACCGGACTGTGAAGGGTCTAGGAGGGAGTGAGTGGAGAGGTAACGGGTAAGGCGGGAGTATATCAGGCGCTCCAAGAGTTTAGAGATGAAGGGGAGATTGGAGACCGGTCTGTAGTTGTTTGTGCAGGATGGGTCGAGGGTGGGTTTCTTTAGTAATGGAGTAATGATAGAGTGTTTGAAGGAGGAGGGGAAAATGCCAGAGGAGAGGGAGAGATTAAAGATTGTAGTTAGGTGACTTGTGACAACTGGAGAGAGAGACTGGAGGAGATGTGAGGGAATGGGGTCGGTAGTGCATGTAGTCGGACGAGAAGAGGAGAGGAGCTTGGAGACTTCTTCTTCTGTGATGGGATCGAATGTGGAGAGTGAGCCAGGGGCAATGAGGGGAGGGATGGGAGTCACTGAACTTAGTTGTTGGGAGCGGATTTCCTGACGGATATTGTCTATTTTCTCTATAAAGTGGGAGGCCAGGTCACCAGCACAAATATCTGTGATAGGGGCTTGTGCTTTTGGCCTGAGGAGGGAGTGAAAGGTGTCAAAAAGTTTCTTGGGGTTGTTGGATAGTGAGGAGATCAGAGTGGTAAAGTAGGTCTGTTTAGCGAAGTGAAGGGCAAAGTTATAGGTCCTTAACATAAATTTGAAGTGTATGAAGTCTTCTGGTGTGCGTGTTTTCCTCCATAAGCGTTCAGCACACCTAGAGGATCGCTGGAGAAATCGGGTTTGCGATGTGAGCCAGGGTTGTTTTATTCTGTGTTTGGAGGTCCTGAGGGTGAGGGGAGCTACTTGGTCAAGGGTGCTTCTAAGAGTGTCATTGAAGTGATGTACCGCCAGATCAGGACAGGAAAAGGAAGAGATTGGGGACAATGATAAGCGTAGGGAGTCTGAAAGTGTAAGAGGGTTAATGGCTTGTAGATTTCTGACTGAATGGTGTGTAGGAGGGTGCTGGGGTGAGCGAGGATATGTGAGTGTGAAGGAGAGAATGTTGTGGTCAGAGAGGGGAAGCGGTGAGTTATCTATGTAGGAGATTGAGCAGAGCCGGGCAAAAACCAGGTCCAGGGTGTTACCGTCCTTGTGTGTCTCAGAGGTTGAGAGCTGTGAGAGGCCGAGAGAAGTGGTTAGTGACAGAAGCTGGGATGCAGATGTGGAAGTGGGGCTGTTAATGGGGATGTTGAAGTCTCCCAGGATAAGGGTTGGTAGTTCTGAGGACATGAAGTGCGGCAGCCAGGCAGAGAAATGGTCCAGGAAGCGGGTGGGTGAGCCTGGGGGCCGGTATATTACCGCTACTCTGAGGGAGAGGGGGCGAAAGAGCCTGATGGTGTGGACCTCAAAAGAAGGGAATGAGAGTGATGGAACTGAGGGGATGACCTGGAAAGTGCATTGTGGGGACAGGAGTATGCCAACTCCACCACCAGGTCTGTTTGTTGGTCTCGGGGAATGGGAGAATTGTAAGCCACCATGGGTAATGGCAGCAGGAGAGACAGTGTCAGAATCCTGAATCCAGGTTTCCGTGAGGGCCAGCAGATTCAGAGAGTTTTTCAGAAAGTAATTGTGTAGGAAAGGAAGCTTGTTACATACAGACCGTGGATTCCAAAGGGCACAATTAAAAGAAGGAGGGGATGAAGGAGTGCAATTAATATTAGTAAGATTAGTAATGTTTCGATGTGAGGTAGGGTAGGGGTTGAGGTTGGTGGTTGGTGGACCGGGGTTTGGGGAGATGTCTCCTGATATCAGCAGGAGTAGGAAGATAAAAAGCAAGTAGCTTTTGGGATTGTATGAAGTTTTTTTATGCAGTCTGTTTGGGTAAGATGGACTGAGGTTTTTCAGGAAGGTGAGAAGTGCATGGGAGCTGTACATGGGAGAGGGAAGGAGAGAGGAGCTGATGTATATGAGTCGTGATGGAGGGGGGATTGGGCGGTGAATGTGGATTGCAAGGGAGCATAGGAGGATAGGAATAATGCACATGGATAGAAGGGAGAACAGAGTGTGGGTTACCTGACTCCTGCCCTGACTAACTGCCATGGAATAACTGCGGTGTCACGACGCTTATCTTCTGTGACGCTTTGCTTATGGGACGCTAGCGTGCACCCCCACTTGCGTGCACCCCTAAGGAAGGTTCTAAATTTATAGCCCAGAAGAGATGGATTGTGGGAACTGGTTGAGGATAATTTGGCAGCTGGCTAGCACACCAGGGTTTTTTTTTTTTTTCTTTGAAAAGATGATCAAAGACACTCAGCCTGGTAAAATCTACTTTCACACCTTCCACCAGATAAGATCTACACTGATCCCAGTCATGGATAGTAAGTGGACAGTAAGTTTTAAGTGCAATGCAACAGATAAATTATACCAATGAATTAGCAAACACATTAAATTATGTTTCTAGATGGTAAAGCAGCAGATGACAGACAGCAAGCAGAGGAGGGAGTTAATACCATTAGAGTCTATTGCAGCAGATGGGACAGCTATCAGGGGTAGGAAGTTGCACCATTTGATTGCAAAACAGGAGACAGCAAGCAGAGGGAGTTAATACCATTAGAGTCTATTGGAGCAGATGGGACAGCTATCAGAGGTAGGAAGTTGCACCATTTGGACGTAAGTCTCCAGTCTTCTTCTTTACAAAGAAGAACCCAGCCCCTGCAGGTGACACTGACTTCCTAATGAATCCTCTTGCGAGATTCTCTTGGATGTACTGAGACATTGCCTCCATCTTCGGGAGAGATAACGGATAGACTCGACCCCGGGGAGGCTCAACACCAGGCAAAAGGTCAATAGGACAGTCATAGGGGCGGTGAGGCAGAAGGGTCTCCGCAGCCCTTTTGGAGGATTTACTCCATCCCAAAATTCTCCCTGAGGACCACTCTATATGAGGAGAATGGTAGCGAAGCCATGGTATCCCCAACAGGACCTCATCAATTCCCTCAGGAATGACTAATAGGGAGATAATCTCCTGATGTGATGGAGACACAGAAAGCGTGATAGGAATGGTTTGGTGGGTAATCTGTGAGGGTAGTGTCGACCCATTTACCACTCGAACGGTTACTGGTTTGGCGAGCATCACCAGGGGTATTGCGTGACGCTGGGCGAAAGCGGATGACATAAAATTACCCTCCGCCCCAGAGCCCACGTTGTACTTGAAGGATAACTTTGAGGCAAACATCGCCGTGTCTAGTGTACCTCCTCCAACTGCCACTAGACGCTGATGTTTCTGTTGTGAATTCTGTTTTTGAGCTCCCTCTGGTGGTAGCAGATGGTAATGCAGTTGTTCCTGGGCTGCAGTCTTGGACAGGTGTATCTGATAATTGCAGTTCTGACTGGGGTATTTAGGCTTGCAGGACTCATTAGTCCTTGCCAGTTGTCATTGTTTTTTGGGATATGATGGATCTCTTTCTGGCTTCTCCTGCTTGGCTGCCATTTCAGCAAAGATAAGTGTCTGTTTCTTTTTCTGTGGCACTCAGGCTGTGTGCTTGTTTTTGATTGTATTCCTGCTCTGTTTGTAGGATTCGCTGGAGTTGCAGATATACGTTCCTACGTCTTTAGTTAGATGGAGGAAGTTTTTGTATATTCTGCTGTGGATATTTTTGAAGGGTTTTAATACTGACCGCAAAGAACTCTGTCCTATCCTGTCCTATTTTAGCTAGAGTGGCCTCTTGTGCTAAATCCTGTTTTTCTGCCTGTGTATGTTTTTTCCTCTCCGACTCACCGCCAATATTTGTGGGGGGCTGTCTATCCTTTGGGGTTCTGCTCTGAGGCAAGATAGTATTCCTATTTCCATCTTTAGGGGTATTTAGTCCTCCGGCTGTGACGAGGTGTCTAGGATTGTTAGGTACACTCCACGGCTACTTCTAGTTGCGGTGTTAAGATCAGGATTGCGGTCAGTATAGTGACCACCTACTCCAGTGAAAGTTTTCATGTTGCTCCAAGGTCACCGAATCATAACACGTTTCCCCGACCGCTGAGGACACTTGGAGGCAAGATGTCCTGACTGCTGGCAAACATGACAGACCTTATGTGCACGAGCGGACTGGGACTTGGATCCCGCTCGTGTCACCTCTGTGGCCTCATGTGACTCGGACGCCTGGACTGGAGATTCCAAAGGTCTGGCGAAGGTGGGAGCCACCCGAAACCTCTGCCTACACTGGGCTCGCTCCAACCTTCGCTCATGAAAACGAAGGTCTATGCGAGTTGATACAGCCATGAGCTCCTCCAGTGTGGTGGGAATCTCCCTAGTAGCCAAAGCGTTCTTCACATGGTCAGCCAGCCCCCTCCAAAATACGGGAATGAGGGTTTTATCTGGCCATTCCAACTCAGACGCTAATGTCCGGAAGTGAACAGCAAAATGGCTGACCATGGTTGAACCCTGAGTCAAAGCCAGCAGTTGGAGCGCTGTATCATGGGTGACATGAGGTCCTAAAAAGACCTGTTTCAGAGTGTCCAGAAACCGAGGAACACTCCGCACCACATGATCGTTGCGCTCCCACAGCGGCGTAGCCCACTCCAACGCTCTGTCCGACAAGAGAGAGATTACGAATCCCACCTGTGCCCGCTCAGTGGGAAAACGTGCAGCCAGGAGCTCGAGGTGTATACCACACTGGCTCACGAAACCCCTACAGGACTTACTGTCCCCAGAGTATCTCTCAGGCAAAGGGAGGTGAGATAGGGTCGGAACAGAGGTGGAAGTGGGTAAAGCTGCTGCAGCCACGCTAGCAGCCTAAACAGCAATTGCGGTAACATCCACCACCGAGGTTGCACGCTCAAGAGACGCCAACCGGCCCTCCAGCAGCTGGATGTACCCCTGCAATCGCTGTTCAGCCGCCATTACTTAGCCAGATCCTGGCGCTAGTATACTGTTAGGGTTGGCGGAACGCACCGAATATATTTATTAGATGGGATTGGTGCAGTGATCCACCGAGCAGGAAAGAACCTGCTGCTAGGGTTGAGCAAAACGGATCGTTCATTTTCAAAAGTCGCCGACTTTTGGCAAAGTCGGGTTTCATGAAACCCGACCCGACCCCTGTTTGGGGTCGGCCATGCGGTACGCGACTTTCGCGTCAAAGTCGCGTTTCAATGACGCGAAAAGCGCCATTTCTCAGCCAATGAAGGTGGACGCAGAGTGTGGGCAGCGTGATGACATAGGTCCTGGTCCCCACCATCTTAGAGAAGGGCATTGCAGTGATTGGCTTGCTGTCTGCGGCGTCACAGGGGCTATGAAGGGACATTCCTGCCGACCGCCATCTTACTGCTGCTGATCTGAGCCTAGGGAGAGGTTGCTGCCGCTTCGTCAGAAGCAGGGATAGCGTTAGGCAGGGTCCATTAACCACCAAACCGCTTGTGCTGTAGCGATTTCCACTGTCCAACACCACCTTTTGTTTGCAGGGACAGTGGAAACTACATTTTTTTTTCCTCAGCGCTGTAGCTCATTGGGCTGCCCTAGAAGGCTCCCTGATAGCTGCATTGCTGTGTGTACGCCGCTGTGCAAACCAACTGCTTTTTTCAAAGCACAAATCCTGTTGTTCCTTCCTTTCTGCACAGCTATCTTGTTTGTTTGTCCACACTTTTTATTTAATTTGTGCATCAGTCCACTCCTTATTGCTGCCTGCCATACCTGGCTGAGATTACTGCAGGGAGATAGTAATTGTAGGACAGTCCCTGTTTTTTTTTGTTTGTTTGTTTGTTTGTTTTTAATTCTCCCTAAAAAAATAAGTTGTGGGAGATTAAGATTGGCATTTCTGCTAGAGTGCCATCCCTGTGTGTGCCATCTCTCTCACATAGTGGGCCATAGAAAGCCTTTTTATTTTTCTGTTTTTTTTGTGGGGTTTATAAATTCTCCCTGATAAAAAAAAAACAGTGGGAGATTAATATTGGCCTTTGGGCTTGTGTGCCAGTCCTGAGTGTGCCATCTCTCTCTCAAATAGTGGGCCATAGAAAGCCCTTTTTTTTTTATTTGGTTTCTAAATTCTCCCTGAAAAAAAATAAAAAAAATCAGTGGGAGATTAATATTGGCCTTTCTGCTTGTGTGCCATTCCTGACTCCTGGGTGTGCCATCTCTGTCTCTCAAATAGTGGGCCATAGAAAGCCTATTTTTTTTTATTTGGTTTCTAAATTCTCCCTGAAAAAAAAAAAATCAGTGGGAGATTAATATTGGCCTTTCTGCTTGTGTGCCAGTCTTGACTCCTGGGTGTGCCATCTCTCTCTCTCAAATAGTGGGCCATAGAAAGCCTATTTTTTTTTTATTTGGTTTCTAAATTCTCCCTGAAAAAAAACTTTTTTTTATTTGGTTTCTAAATTCTCCCTGCAAAAATCATTTTTTTTAATTTGGTTTCTAAAGTCTTCCTGAAAAAATAAAAAAAATCAGTGGGAGATTAATATTGGCCTTTCTGCTTGTGTGCCACTCCTGACTCCTGGGTGTGCCATCTCTCTCTCTCAAATAGTGGGCCATAGAAAGCCCTTTTTTTTTTTATTTGGTTTCTAAATTCTCCCTGAAAAAAATAAAAAAAATCAGTGGGAGATTAATATTGGCCTTTCTGCTTGTGTGCCATTCCTGACTCCTGGGTGTGCCATCTCTGTCTCTCAAATAGTGGGCCATAGAAAGCCTATTTCTTTTTTTATTTGGTCTCTAAATTCTCCCTGAAAAAAAAAAAAATCAGTGGGAGATTAATATTGGCCTTTCTGCTTGTGTGCCAGTCTTGACTCCTGGGTGTGCCATCTCTCTCTCTCAAATAGTGGGCCATAGAAAGCCTTTTTTTTTTTTATTTGGTTTCTAAATTCTCCCTGAAAAAAACCTTTTTTTTTTTTATTTGGTTTCTAAATTCTCCCTGAAAAAATCATTTTTTTTAATTTGGTTTCTAAAGTCTCCCTGTAAAAATAATAAAAAAAATCAGTGGGAGATTAATGTTGGCCTATCTGCTTGTGTGCCAGTCTTGACTCCTGGGTGTGCCATCTCTGTCTCTCAAATAGTGGGCCAT
Organism: Ranitomeya imitator; assembly: GCF_032444005.1. Taxonomy (NCBI): domain Eukaryota; kingdom Metazoa; phylum Chordata; class Amphibia; order Anura; family Dendrobatidae; genus Ranitomeya; species Ranitomeya imitator. The sequence goes on along the minus strand of NC_091282.1, from coordinate 768,787,054 downwards.
AGAAAGCCTATTTTTTTTTAATTTGGTTTCTAAATTCTCCCTGAAAAAATAAAAAAAATCAGTGGGAGATTAATATTGGCCTTTCTGCTTGTGTGCCAGTCTTGACTCCTGGGTGTGCCATCTCTCTCTCTCTCAAATAGTGGGCCATAGAAAGCCTATTTTTTATTTTTTTTTTTGGTTTCTAAATTCTCCCTGAAAAAATCATTTTTTTTTTATTTGGTTTCTAAATTCTCCCTGAAAAAATCATTTTTTTTAATTTGGTTTCTAAAGTCTCCCTGTAAAAATAAAAAAAAAATCAGTGGGAGATTAATATTGGCCTTTCTGCTTGTGTGCCATTCCTGACTCCTGGGTGTGCCATCTCTCTCTCTCAAATAGTGGGCCATAGAAAGCCTATTTTTTTTTTTTATTTGGTTTCTAAATTCTCCCTGAAAAAAAAAAAAAAAAATCAGTGGGAGATTAATATTGGCCTTTCTGCTTGTGTGCCAGTCTTGACTCCTGGGTGTGCCATCTCTCTCTCTCAAATAGTGGGCCATAGAAAGCCTTTTTTTTTTTATTTGGTTTCTAAATTCTCCCTGAAAAAAACTTTTTTTTATTTAGTTTCTAAATTCTCCTTGAAAAAATCATTTTTTTTATTTGGTTTCTAAAGTCTCCCTGTAAAAATAAAAAAAAAATCAGTGGGAGATTAATATTGGCCTTTCTGCTTGTGTGCCAGTCTTGACTCCTGGGTGCGCCATCTCTGTCTCTCAAATAGTGGGCCATAGAAAGCCTTTTTTTTTTTATTTGGTTTCTAAATTCTCCCTGAAAAAAAATTAAAAAAAATCAGTGGGAGATTAATATTGGCCTTTCTGCTTGTGTGCCAGTCTTGACTCCTGGGTTTGCCATCTCTCTCTCTCAAATAGTGGGCCATAGAAAGCCTTTTTTTTTGTTTCTAAATTCTCCCTGAAAAAAACTTTTTTTTTTCTTTGGTTTCTAAATTCTCCCTGAAAAAATCATTTTTTTATTTGGTTTCTAAAGTCTCCCTGTAAAAATAATAAAAAAAAATCAGTGGGAGATTAATATTGGCCTTTCTGCTTGTGTGCCAGTCTTGACTCCTGGGTGTGCCATCTCTGTCTCTCAAATAGTGGGCCATAGAAAGCCTATTTTTTTTTTTTTATTTGGTTTTTAAATTCTCCCTGAAAAAATATAAAAAAATCAGTGGGAGATTAATATTGGCCTTTCTGCTTGTGTGCCAGTCTTGACTCCTGGGTGTGCCATCTCTCTCTCTCAAATAGTGGGCCATAGAAAGCCTATTTTTTTTTTTTTTTTTTTTTTTCTAAATTCTCTCTGAAAAAATCATTTTTTTTTATTTGGTTTCTAAATTCTCCCTGAAAAAAAAAAAAATTTTTTAATTTGGTTTCTAAAGTCTCCCTGTAAAAATAAAAAAAAAATCAGTGGGAGATTAATATTGGCCTTTCTGCTTGTGTGCCATTCCTGACTCCTGGGTGTGCCATCTCTGTCTCTCAAATAGTGGGCCATAGAAAGCCTATTTTTTTTTTTATTTCGTTTCTAAATTCTCCCTGAAAAAATAAAAAAAAATCAGTGGGAGATTAATATTGGCCTTTCTGCTTGTGTGCCAGTCTTGACTCCTGGGTGTGCCATCTCTGTCTCTCAAATAGTGGGCCATAGAAAGCCTATTTTTTTTTATTTGGTTTCTAAATTCTCCCTGAAAAAATAAAAAAAAATCAGTGGGAGATTAATATTGGCCTTTCTGCTTGTGTGCCAGTCTTGACTCCTGGGTGTGCCCTCTCTCTCTCTCAAATAGTGGGCCATAGAAAGCCTATTTTTTTGTTTGTTTGTTTCTAAATTCTCCCTGAAAAAATCATTCTTTTTTATTTGGTTTCTAAATTCTCCCTGAAAAAAAAAAAAAAAAGTGGGAGATCAATTGTTAGGGACTGGCGGAACGCACCATGTATAGATGGTACGAAACTAGGTGCGTTCGCAGTCCGAGGTCCACCGTGCAGGTAAAAGACCCTGCAGCTAGCAAGACGGACAATATGGCGGTACACTAAAGGATACACGCGTGGGTTAAACCTCACCCAGCGTGAAGAAAGCGATCCTGTTAATCCACAGGACCGCAGTACCGCACTAGTGCGCGAGCAAGTGGTCAGCGGACTTAACCCCAGAAGGGATTGGAGCCCGATTAGACCCTTGCTGGCGTAACACCGCAACTGGGTGTGTAGAGAACTTTAAGAAGTATAAGTGCACAAGAGTGCGAGCGATGCCGCACTAACGGACGCCACTAACCACCCAGACTCGGGTATGGAAAGCGCAAGGCAGGCGCACGGCGCCGTACTGGCAGGCACAGCTACAGGACGCTGAGATGTGTGTCTAGTGCTGTAGGCTAAGTCGGGCGCTAGGTAGCAGCCATACACCTTCCGCGAACAGACATTCAATAGGGAAGGGATTTCAAAGGACGACTTGCACTCACAACATACACACATCAACAATTGTTAGACAATACTAGCGCATGGCCGTGCGGTCATGCGCAGTTTATATATGAGCAGCACAGGAAGTGGCCACAGCACTTTTGCCCTTCTAGGACCTGCCAAGAGGACCAATGGAATGTGCTGCAGAGCCTGAGCACATGACCCTCGATCTCCAACGGGAGACCTTACGCTGGGCATGCTCAGTACATGCAGACAAGGACTTAGTCCCAGAGAAGTCCGCTCGCTGCTGACCAGTACTGACTTTAATGGCAGAGACTGGAGAAGCAGCACTAACTCTCTGAACAGAGTGAGAATGAGCAAGACGCTGGGACCGACGTCCTTGCTGAGCAGGCTCCACTGCGGCTGGACAAGAATGGGAGACCGCAGCGGAAGTGGCTCGAGATTCCCCCAGTGCAGAAGCGGGAACTCGACCCCTAACATTACCCCCCCTCCTAGGGCCCCCCCCTCCTTGGGCCTCGCTACGTTCAAAGGCAGCAATGAGCTGTGGAGCCCGAATGTGCTCCACAGGCTCCCAGGTTCTATCCTCTGGACCATGACCCTTCCAATCCACCAAATAAAATTTTTTGCCACGTACCACCTTGCTTCCCACAATAGCATTCACCTCAAATTCATCCGTGGATGAACCCGATGTCCCAGCAGAAGACTCAGAAAACCGAGACAAGCGAACGGGCTTTAAGAGGGAAACGTGAAAGGTATCGGTGATACCAAGGCGTGGAGGAATGGCCAAACGGTAAACCACAGGGTTGACCTGTTCCAGAACTTTAAACGGGCCAATGTAGCGAGGAGCAAACTTAGTGGACTCAACTCGCAGCCTGATGTTACGGGCGGAGAGCCACACTAAGTCGCCGGGAGCAAAGACCGGAGCGGGGCGCCGGTGTGTATCAGCCGAAACCCTCATTCTCTCCTTGGAGGCCCGGATAGCATCCTGTGTGCGGTCCCAGATGTCACGTGCCTCCACCGCCCAGTCTGCCACCCTAGAATCGGTGGAGGACACGGGCATGGGCACAGGGACACGCGGATGCTGGCCGTAATTAAGGAGAAAAGGAGTTTGACCAGTGGAATCGGCTACGGCGTTGTTCAGGGCAAATTCCGCCCAAGGTAGCAAAGATGCCCAGTCATCCTGCCTAGCAGAGACGAAATGTCGCAAATATGTCACCAGAGTCTGGTTGGTTCTCTCCACCAACCCATTCGTCTCGGGATGGTAAGCAGAGGAGAGGTTTAACTCTATGCTGAGTAAACGGCAGAGCTCTCTCCAAAACCGAGATGCGAACTGGGGACCCCGATCGCTGACAATCTTATCAGGCATACCATGCAAACGGAAAACGTGTTTAACGAACAACACCGCCAAGGCCCGTGCTGAGGGTAACCGAGGAAGCGGCACCAAATGCACCATCTTAGAGAAATGGTCAGTGACAACCCAAATAATGGAGCAGCCACGCGACTTGGGTAGACCCACCACAAAGTCCATTCCGACCATCTCCCAGGGCCTGTCTGCCACCGGTAGAGGGTAAAGCAACCCAGCAGGCCGTTGCCGAGGAGACCGATTCTGGGCGCAAGAAACGCACGCCTGAATGTAGTCCCTGACATCTCGGGCCATATGCGGCCACCAGTATGTTCTCGCCAAAAGCTCTGATGTCCTCTTTGTCCCAAAATGCCCCCCCACTCTGGAGGAGTGAGCCCAAGAGAGAACCTCCGGTCGCAAGTTAGCTGGCACGAAAGTCTTGCCCGGGGGCACAGACTCTAGCGAAACCGGAGCTACAGTTCTCAGGCTCTCAGAAGGGACAATAAGCCGAGGCTCCTCCTCCTCCTCCTCAGATGACACTACGGAGCGGGAGAGAGCGTCGGCACGAACGTTCTTCTCCCCGGAGAGAAAATGGAGAGTAAAATGGAACCGGGAGAAGAACAGGGACCATCTAGCCTGGCGAGAATTCAGCCGCTGGGCCGTCTGTATATACACCAAGTTCTTGTGGTCAGTGAAGACTTGGAAGGGAAAGCGAGCTCCCTCCAAGAGGTGTCTCCACTCTGAAAAAGCCAACTTCATAGCTAGCAACTCCCTGTCCCCGATGGAATAATTCCTCTCCGCTGGTGTGAAGGTCTTGGAGAAGAAGAAGCAAGGATGCTTCCGACCTTGAGCATCCTTTTGGAAAAGGACTGCTCCAGCACCAACGGATGAGGCATCCACCTCCAAGATGAATGGTTTATCTACATCGGGGCGATGTAGGATGGGAGCGCTAGCGAAGTGTGACTTAATCGAGAGAAAGGCCTTGGAGACCTCCTCTGACCACAACTTGGGATTTGCTCCCTTCTTGGTGAGGGCGACCAAGGGAGCTACCAAAGTTGAGAAGTGTGGAATGAACTGGCGATAATAATTAATGAACCCCATAAAGCGCTGCACCGCTTTAAGAGAATGGGGTTCCTGCCAGTCCATTACAGCCTGTAGCTTGGCAGGATCCATAGCCAAACCCTGGGCAGAAATGATATATCCAAGGAAAGGCAAGGACTCCTGCTCAAACACACACTTCTCCAACTTAGCGTAGAGGGAGTTTGCCCGTAAGAGGTCGAAGACTTTGCGAACATCTCTCCGATGGGAGTCTATATCTGGAGAGTAGATGAGAATGTCATCCAGATAGACTATGACCGAGGTGGTGAGCATATCCCGAAAGATGTCGTTCACAAAGTCTTGGAAAACGGCTGGGGCATTACAGAGCCCAAAGGGCATCACTAGATATTCATAGTGCCCATCCCTGGTGTTAAAAGCCGTCTTCCATTCATCCCCCTCACGGATGCGAATCAGGTTGTAAGCACCCCGCAGATCTAACTTTGTAAATACCTTTGCTCCCCGTAGCCTATCAAAGAGCTCAGATATCAGGGGTAATGGGTACTTGTTCTTAACGGTAATTGCGTTAAGACCCCTGTAGTCTATGCATGGACGTAAGTCTCCAGTCTTCTTCTGTACGAAGAAGAACCCAGCCCCTGCCGGTGACACTGACTTCCTAATGAATCCTCTTGCCAGATTCTCCTGAATATACTGGGACATTGCCTCCGTCTCCGGGAGAGATAACGGGTAGACTCGACCCCGGGGAGGCTCAGCACCAGGCAAGAGGTCAATAGGACAGTCATAGGGGCGGTGAGGCGGAAGGGTCTCCGCAGCTCTTTTGGAGAACACGTCTGCATGGGACCAATAGTGCTTGGGGAGAGAGGAAAGATCTGCGGGTACCTGTGTAGAAGCAACCTGAACGCACTCCCTCTGACATCTACCCTCACAGGATTTACTCCATCCCAAAATTCTCCCAGAGGACCACTCAATATGAGGAGAATGGTAGCGAAGCCATGGCATCCCCAACAGGACCTCATCAATTCCCTCAGGAATGACTAATAGGGAGATTATCTCCTGATGTGATGGAGACACAGATAGGGTGAAAGGAATGGTTTGGTGAGTAATCTGTGAAGGTAGTGTTGACCCATTTACCACTCGAACGGTCACTGGCTGGGCGAGCATCACCAAGGGTATTGCGTGACGCTGGGCAAAGGCGGAGGACATAAAGTTACCCTCTGCCCCAGAGTCCAAGCATAGCTCGACCGTGAGAGTGGATGGGCCTATGGTAATTGTCCCCTTGAAGGACAACTTTGAGGCAAACGTCGCCGTGTCTAGTGTACCTCCTCCAACTGCCACTAGACGCTGACGTTTCCCCGACCGCTGAGGACTCTTGGAGGCAAGACGTCCTGACTGCTGGCGAACATGACGAACCTTATGTGCACGAGCGGACTGAGACTTGGATCCCGCTCGTGTCACCTCCAAGGTCTCATGTGACTCAGATGTCTGGACTGGAGATTTCAAAGGTTTGGCGAAGGTAGGAGCCAGCCGAAACCTCTGCCTACACTGGGCTCGTTCCAACCTCCGCTCGTTAAAACGGAGGTCTATACGAGTAGAAATAGATATTAACTCCTCCAGTGTGGCAGGAATCTCCCTAGTGGCCAGAGCGTCCTTAACATGGTCAGCCAGGCCCCTCCAGAATATGGGGATAAGGGCTTTATCCGACCACTCCAGCTCGGAAGCTAACGTACGGAATCGGACGGAAAAATGGCTGACCAAGGACTCACCCTGAGTTAATGCCAGTAGTTGGAGCGCTGTATCATGGGTGAGTTGAGGTCCTAGAAAGACCTTTTTCAGCGTGCCCAGAAACAACGGAGCACTCTGCACCACATGATCATCACGCTCCCACAGCGGCGTAGCCCACTCCAACGCCCTGTCCGACAACAGCGAGACAATAAATCCCACCTTAGCCCGCTCTGTAGGAAAACGTGCAGCCAGGAGCTCGAGGTGGATAGAGCACTGACTCACGAATCCCCTACAAGTTTTGCAATCTCCAGAAAATTTTTCTGGCAACGGGAGGCGGGATAATGTCGGAACAGGGGTGGCAGTGGACAAGGTTGCTGCCGCCACGCCAGCAGCCTTTACAGCAACTGCGGTAACATCCACAGCTGAGGTTGAGTTCTCGAGAACCTTCAACCTACCCTCCAACTGCTGGATATACCGCAAAGATTGCTGAATGTCCGCCATACTAGCCAGACCCTGGCGCTAGTATTATGTTAGGGACTGGCGGAACGCACCATGTATAGATGGTACGAAACTAGGTGCGTTCGCAGTCCGAGGTCCACCGTGCAGGTAAAAGACCCTGCAGCTAGCAAGACGGACAATATGGCGGTACACTAAAGGATACACGCGTGGGTTAAACCTCACCCAGCGTGAAGAAAGCGATCCTGTTAATCCACAGGACCGCAGTACCGCACTAGTGCGCGAGCAAGTGGTCAGCGGACTTAACCCCAGAAGGGATTGGAGCCCGATTAGACCCTTGCTGGCGTAACACCGCAACTGGGTGTGTAGAGAACTTTAAGAAGTATAAGTGCACAAGAGTGCGAGCGATGCCGCACTAACGGACGCCACTAACCACCCAGACTCGGGTATGGAAAGCGCAAGGCAGGCGCACGGCGCCGTACTGGCAGGCACAGCTACAGGACGCTGAGATGTGTGTCTAGTGCTGTAGGCTAAGTCGGGCGCTAGGTAGCAGCCATACACCTTCCGCGAACAGACATTCAATAGGGAAGGGATTTCAAAGGACGACTTGCACTCACAACATACACACATCAACAATTGTTAGACAATACTAGCGCATGGCCGTGCGGTCATGCGCAGTTTATATATGAGCAGCACAGGAAGTGGCCACAGCACTTTTGCCCTTCTAGGACCTGCCAAGAGGACCAATGGAATGTGCTGCAGAGCCTGAGCACATGACCCTCGATCTCCAACGGGAGACCTTACGCTGGGCATGCTCAGTACATGCAGACAAGGACTTAGTCCCAGAGAAGTCCGCTCGCTGCTGACCAGTACTGACTTTAATGGCAGAGACTGGAGAAGCAGCACTAACTCTCTGAACAGAGTGAGAATGAGCAAGACGCTGGGACCGACGTCCTTGCTGAGCAGGCTCCACTGCGGCTGGACAAGAATGGGAGACCGCAGCGGAAGTGGCTCGAGATTCCCCCAGTGCAGAAGCGGGAACTCGACCCCTAACATCAATATTGACATTTGTGCTTGAGTGACAGTCCTGCGTGTGTGGCATCTCTCTCATTTGGTGCCACCGAAAACAGAGTGTGTAACATTGTGCCTGATTTTCCTTGCGGTCTCACCCACCTGTAAAGGGATATCTAAATCATACTGAAGTTATAGCTCACCGTGTAAGTTGTTTGACAGCAACAAATACCGTTACTTTGGTTAAGTTTTTAAAACAATGAGGAAGTCTGGTGGAAGAGGTCGTGGCCGTGGGCGTTCATTGTCAGCTGGTAATGATGGTAGTGGTAGTGGAGCATCAGGTGGTCGTGGGAAAAAAAATATTGCACCTAAGTCTGGAGCTGTGGAGCCAGGTTCGTCGTCTGGCTACAGAAGGCCTCGAACGCTCCCTTTTCTGGGAGTAGGAAAACCGCTTTTAAAGCCGGAGCAGCAAGAGCAAGTTTTGGCTTACCTTGCTGACTCAGCCTCTAGCTCTTTTGCCTCCTCTTTTGAAACTGGTAAATGTAAAAGCAGCGCGTCGTTAGTGGATGTTCACAGTCAGGGACAAGTCGCTTCCTTGTCCTCTTCAGCAAAAACAACAACAGAGAAGGATGCAGCAGGCGACACAACGGGTTACTCCATGGAGCTCTTTACACATACCATCCCTGGCTTAGAAAGTGAAACAGTTAACAGGCCATGCCCATTACAAGTTGAATCTGACATGGAGTGCACTGATGCACAGCCACAGCCAGACTACTATGCTGGTCCTTTGACTCAGACCACAACATTGCCCTCGCAGGGTACTGATCCAGAATCAGACCCTGATGAGACTATGTTGCCCCATCACGAACGCTCTACCACCGACTTACACGGTGACACAGATGAAGTTGCGCACGAGCTAGAAGAGGAGGTTATAGATGACGCAGTTGTTGACCCCGATTGGCAGCCATTGGGGGAACAGGGTGCAGGCGGCAGTAGTTCTGAAGCGGAGGAGGTGGGGCCGCAGCAGGCATCAACATCGCAACAGGTTCCATCTGCCGGGCCCGTAGATGGGACAAAACGCGTGGCAAAGCCAAAACCTGTTGGAGGACAGCGTGGCCATCCGGTTAAAGCTCAGTCTGCAATGCCTGAAAAGGGATCCGAGGCTCGAAAGAGTGCAGTCTGGCATTTTTTTAAACAACATCCAATTGATCAGCGCAAAGTCATCTGTCAAAAGTGTTCAACTACCTTAAGCAGAGGTCAGAATGTGAAAAGTCTCAATACAAGTTGCATGCATAGACATTTAACCACCATGCATTTGCAAGCCTGGACTAACTACCAAACGTCCCTTAAGGTTGTAGCACCCTCGGCCAATGAAGCTAGTCAGCAACGCTACATCCCTGCCGTCACTGTAAGGCCACCATTTTCCGCACCACCTGCAGTATCTGAGCAGGTTTCTTTGCCAGGCCAAAGCAGTCAGGGTCAGGGAATCACCAGTTTCGTAGTAGGAAACACTGCATGTAGGGCACCGGCGGAAACAATACCGTCTCCAACCGTCTCTCATTCTGCCATGTCCACCGACACACCCGCTAGTTCCACGATCTCCAGCTCTCCGGTCCAGCTCACCCTACATGAGACTCTGGTTAGAAAAAGGAAATACTTATCCTCGCATCCGCGTACACAGGGTTTGAACGCCCACATAGCTAGACTAATCTCGTTAGAGATGATGCCCTACCGGTTAGTTGAAAGCGAAGCTTTCAAAGCCCTGATGGACTACGCTGAACCACGCTACGAGCTACCCAGTTGACACTTCTTTTTGAGAAAAGCCATACCAGCCCTCCACCAGCATGTTAAAGAGCGCATCGTCCATGCACTCAGGCAATCTGTGAGTACAAAGGTGCACCTGACAACAGATGCATGGACCAGTAGGCATGGCCAGGGACGTTACGTGTCCATCACGGCACACTGGGTGAATGTGGTGGATGCAGGGTCCACAGGGGACATCAATTTCGGGACAGTTCTGCCTAGCCCACGGTCTAGGAAACAGTTGGCTGTAGGTGTTCGCACCCCCTCCTCCTCCTCCTCCTCGTCCTTCTGCAGAAGCGAGAGCTCGTCCACAGACCGCAGTCGGCAAACCACTCCATCCGCAGCTGCCACTGTTGCACACCAATTGTCCCATTATGGGCCAGCTACTGACAAGCGTCAGCAGGCTGTATTGGCTATGAAGTGTTTGGGCGACAACAGACACACCGCGGAAGTTCTGTCCGAGTTCTTGCAGACAGAAACGCAGTCGTGGCTGGGCACAGTAGATCTTGAGGCAGGCAAGGTAGTGAGTGATAACGGAAGGAATTTCATGGCTACCATCTCCCTTTCCCAACTGAAACACATTCCTTGCCTGGCTCACACCTTAAACCTGGTGGTGCAGTGCTTCCTGAAAAGTTATCCGGGGTTATCCGGCCTGCTCCTCAAAGTGCGCGGACTTTGCTCACATATCCGCCGTTCGCCCGTACACTCCAGCCGTATGCAGACCTATCAGCGGTCTTTGAACCTTCCCCAGCATCGCCTAATCATAGACGTTGCAACAAGGTGGAACTCAACACTGCACATGCTTCAGAGACTGTGCGAACAGAGGCGGGCTTTTATGTTTTTGTGGGAGGATACACATACACGGGCAGGCAGTAGGATGGCAGACATGGAGTTGTCAGGTGTGCAGTGGTCGAAGATACAAGACATGTGTCAAATCCTTCAGTGTTTTGAGGAATGCACACGGCTGGTTAGTGCAGACAACGCCATAATAAGCATGAGCATCCCCCTAATGCGTCTGCTGATGCAAAGTTTGACGCACATAAAGGAGCAGGCATCTGCAGCCGAGGAAGAGGAAAGCCTTGATGACAGTCAGCCATTGTCTGGTCAGGGCAGTGTACAGGACGAGGTAGCGGGCGAACAGGAGGAGGAGGACGAGGAGGATGATGGGGATGAGTATTTTGTTAATGAGGAAGCTTCTCCAGGGCCACTGGAAATTGGTGGCGTGTCAAGGCCGGGTTCTGGTTTTTTGAGGGACACAAGTGACGTTGATTTGCCTGAAACTGCCCCTCAACCAAGCACAACCGCAGATTTGACAACTGGAACTTTGGCACACATGGCGGATTATGCCTTACGTATCCTCAAAAGGGACACACGCATTACGAAAATGATGAACGATGACGATTACTGGTTGACCTGCCTCCTGGATCCTCGCTATAAAGGCAAATTGCAAAATATTATGCCACATGAGAACTTGGAACTAATATTAGCAACCAAACAATCAACTCTTGTTGACCGTTTGCTTCAGACATTCCCAGCACACAGCGCCCGTGATCGTTCTCACACGAGCTGCAGGGGGCAGCAGACCAGAAGTGTTAGAGGTGCAGAAATCAGAAGTGGCGTTGGACAGAGGGGTTTTCTGACCAGGTTGTGGAGTGATTTTGCTATGACCGCAGACAGGACAGGTACTGCTGCATCAATTCAAAGTGACAGGAGACAACATTTGTCCAGTATGGTTACTAACTATTTTTCATCCCTTATCAATGTTATACCTCAACCGTCATTCCCATTTGATTACTGGGCATCCAAATTAGACACCTGGCCAGAATTGGCAGAATATGCATTGCAGGAGCTTGCTTGCCCGGCAGCTAGTGTCCTATCAGAAAGAGTATTCAGTGCTGCAGGTTCAATATTAACCGAAAAAAGGACTCGTCTGGCTACCCAAAATGTTGATGATCTAACCTTCATTAAAATGAACCACAACTGGATTTCGAATTCTTTTGCCCCACCTTGCCCGGCCGACACCTAGCTTTCCTATGAAAAGGTATTGCCTGTGGACTACTCTGAATGACTTTACCAATCTCGTAATTTGCAGCAGCTGATTGTCCAGCATACGACATGTTTACACCTCCCTAAATGGCCAAACTCCCCACACGGGGCCGTGGTATCGCCACTTCGCGCAAGCACCCGTGAGAGTGCTGTTTGTCTGAAGAGGTGGGTGTGCCCACTTTTGGTGGACGGCACTGCCACTGGGTCCCTCATAGTACAATAAAGTGTCTCTGGCGGTGGTGGTGCGCACCCAACGTCAGACACATTGTTGTAACATGAGGGGCCCTGGGCCTGTACCGCCGGCCACAAGACAGTTCCCCCACCCCCAGCTCAAACATTGCTCTACCACTTGCACAATTATCTCTCACAGTTCCACCAATGTTTAGTCTATGCGCTGACATCCGTAAATTCCTGTCACTGACAATACCATTGTGTTGACATGTATGATGCTACTTAACATAGTCAGGGGCAGTGTCCTATATTTACCCAAGTAAATACTTTGTGCCAAATTACTAGGTCTGAAACTACGCAGAGGAGCCCACCCCTGTACCTAATGATTGCACCCTTTTGTGTTTTCGTTTTGTTGTAATGCGAGACATTAACATGTATGTATTGTTTGGGACTACTAACTGGCAGACACTCATTACAATCGGCCTCCGCTGACAACACCAATGCTGCCTGTGTACCCCTGCAAGAGAATTCAAAGTGCCTACAGCCCAATTTTATTATGTTAGGCCTTCGAAGCCTGTCTGCGGTCCCTCCTTCCACTAGGCCTCCACTGACCTGTCTACTGCTGCCCGTGTACCCCTGGAACCAATTATAAAGTGCCTACAGCCCAATTTTATTATGTTAGGCCTTCGAAACCTGTCTGCAGTCCCTCCTTCCACTAGGCCTCCACTGACCTGTCTACTGCTGCCCGTGTACCCCTGGAACCAATTAGAAAGTGCCTACAGCCCAATTTTATTATGTTAGGCCTTCGAAGCCTGTCTGCGATCCCTCCTTCCACTAGGCCTCCACTGACCTGTCTACTGCTGCCCGTGTACCCCTGGAACCAATTATAAAGTGCCTACAGCCCAATTTTATTATGTTAGGCCTTCGAAGCCTGTCTGCGGTCCCTCCTTCCACTACGCCTCCACTGACCTGTCTACTGCTGCCCGTGTACCCCTGGAACCAATTATAAAGTGCCTACAGCCCAATTTTATTATGTTAGGCCTTCTAAGCCTGTCTGCGGTCCCTCCTTCCACTAGGCCTCCACTGACCTGTCTACTGCTGCCCGTGTACCCCTGGAACCAATTATAAAGTGCCTACAGCCCAATGTTATTATGTTAGGCCTTCGAAGCCTGTCTGCGGTCCCTCGTTCCACTAGGTCTCCACTGACCAGACCACTGCTGCACGTGTACCCCTGGAACCAATTATAAAGTGCCTACAGCCCAATTTTATTATGTTAGGCCTTCGAAGTCTGTCTGCGGTCCCTCCTTCCACTAGGCCTCCACTGACCTGTCTACTGCTGCCCGTGTACCCCTGGAGCCAATTATAAAGTGCCTACAGCCCAATTTTATTATGTTAGGCCTTCGAAGCCTGTCTGCGGTCCCTCCTTCCACTAGGCCTCCACTGACCTGTCTACTGCTGCCCGTGTACCCCTGGAACCAATTATAAAGTGCCTACAGCCCAATTTTATTATGTTAGGCCTTCGAAGCCTGTCTGCGGTCCCTCCTTCCACTAGGCCTCCACTGACCTGTCTACTGCTGCCCGTGTACCCCTGGAACCAATTATAAAGTGCCTACAGCCCAATTTTATTATGTTAGGCCTTCTAAGCCTGTCTGCGGTCCCTCCTTCCACTAGGCCTCCACTGACCTGTCTACTGCTGCCCGTGTACCCCTGGAACCAATTATAAAGTGCCTACAGCCCAATTTTATTATGTTAGGCCTTCGATGCCTGTCTGCGGTCCCTCCTTCCACTAGGCCTCCACTGACATGTCTACTGCTGCCCGTGTACCCCTGGAACCAATTATAAAGTGCCTACAGCCCAATTTTATTATGTTAGGCCTTCGAAGCCTGTCTGCGGTCCCTCCTTCCACTAGGTCTCCACTGACCAGACCACTGCTGCACGTGTACCCCTGGAACCAATTATAAAGTGCCTACAGCCCAATTTTATTATGTTAGGCCTTCGAAGCCTGTCTGCGGTCCCTCCTTCCACTAGGCCTCCACTGACCTGTCTACTGCTGCCCGTGTACCCCTGGAACCAATTATAAAGTGCCTACAGCCCAATTTTATTATGTTAGGCCTTCAAAGCCTGTCTGCGGTCCCTCCTTCCACTACGCCTCCACTGACCTGTCTACTGCTGCCCGTGTACCCCTGGAACCAATTATAAAGTGCCTACAGCCCAATTTTATTATGTTAGGCCTTCGAAGCCTGTCTGCGGTCCCTCCTTCCACTAGGCCTCCACTGACCTGTCTACTGCTGCCCGTGTACCCCTGGAGCCAATTATAAAGTGCCTACAGCCCAATTTTATTATGTTAGGCCTTCGAAGCCTGTCTGCGGGCCCTCCTTCCAATAGTTCTCCACTGACCAGACCAATGCTGGCCGTGTACCCCTGGAACCCAGCTGAAAGTGCATGGAGCCTACTTTTTTTCTTTGTTTTATATTTATAAAGCCCAGATGAACTACTCTGTACCACGGTTCAAGCTACCCAGTCGTCACTTCCTTTGCGAGAAAAGCCATCCCAGCCCTCCACCGGCATGAAAAATTCTGCATTGTCATAGCACTCAGACAATCAAACAGTAGAAAGGTGCACCTGACCTGACAAGAGACGCATGGACCAGTAGGCATGTCCACAAAAAGTTACGTGTCCATTACGGCGGACTGGGTTAATGTGTTGGATGCATGGTCCACAGGGGACAGCCTACAAAGTCTGTCTGCAGTTCCTAATACAAATTGTCCTCCGTTGACCACACCACTGCTGCCCGTGTACCCCTGGAACCAATTTTAAAGTGCCTACAGACAAATTTTGTTATGTTAGGCCTACTACGCCTGTTTGTGGTTCCTCCTTCCAATACTCCTCCACTGACCACACCACTGCTGCCCGTGTACCCCTGGAACCAATTTTTAATTGCATAGAGCATCCTTTTTTTAATAGTAGGCGTACAAAGTCTGTCTGCGGTCCATAATTGAAATAGTCCTCCACTGACCAGACCAATGCTGCCTGTGTACCCCTGTAACCTTTTTTAAACTGCATTGAGCCACATTTTTGGTTTAAGGCCTACTACCTGTGTCTGTCAGCGCCACTCAATACAGCTGTCCTCCTTTGAAAAAAGCTGAGCGTCAATAGTCTGGTTTTCAGCCTCTAGGAATTTGAAAACTGCATTGGGGCTACTACTTCGGTATTGCCTACTAACGGTGTCTGCCGCTCCAAGGTGTTCCCCAGGTTTCCTCGTCATTGCTTCAATCTTCTGACTCTCGTTTAGTAGTTGTTGAAAACTACACTGCATTAGGCCTACAAATTGGGTATGGGGTGTAGAGACGGTGTGTTCCACTCCAAGGTGTTCCCCAGGTTTCGTCTACATTGCTTCGGTCTTCCGACTCTCGTTTAGTAGTTGTAGAAAACTAGTCTGCATTAGGGCTACAAATTGGGTATGGGGTGTAGAGACGGTGTGTTCCACTCCAAGGTGTTCCCCAGGTTTCCTCGCCATTGCTTCGATCTTCCGACTCTCGTTTAGTAGTTGTAGAAAACTACACTGCATTAGGCCTACAAATTGGGTATGGGGTGTAGAGACGGTGTGTTCACTCCAAGAAGTTCCCCAGGTTTCCTCTCCATTGCTTCGGTCTTCCGACTCTCGTTTAGTAGTTGTTGCAAACTACACTGCATTAGGCCTACAAATAGGGTATGGGGTGTAGAGACGGTGTGTTCCACTCCAAGGTGTTCCCCAGGTTTCCTCTCCATTGCTTCGGTCTTCCGACTCTCGTTTAGTAGTTGTTGCAAACTACACTGCATTAGGCCTACAAATTGGGTATGGGGTGTAGAGATGGTGTGTTCCACTCCAAGGTGTTCCCCAGGTTTCGTCTACATTGCTTCGGTCTTCCGACTCTCGTTTAGTAGTTGTAGAAAACTACACTGCATTAGGCATACAAATTGGGTATGGGGTGTAGAGACGGTGTGTTCCACTCCAAGGTGTTCCCCAGGTTTTGTCTACATTGCTTCGGTCTTCCGACTCTCGTTGAGTAGTTGTAGAAAACTACACTGCATTAGGCCTACAAATTGGGTATGGGGTGTAGAGACGGTGTGTTCCACTCCAAGGTGTTCCCCAGGTTTCGTCTACATTGCTTCGATCTTCCGACTCTCGTTTAGTAGTTGTAGAAAACTACACTGCATTATGCCTACAAATTGGGTATGGGGTGTAGAGACGGTGTGTTCCACTCCAAGGTGTTCCCCAGGTTTCGTCTACATTGCTTCGGTTTTCCGACTCTCGTTTAGTAGTTGTAGAAAACTACACTGCATTAGGCCTACAAATTGGGTATGGGGTGTAGAGACGGTGTGTTCCACTCCAAGGTGTTCCCCAGGTTTCGTCTACATTGCTTCGGTCTTCCGACTCGTTTAGTAGTTGTAGAAAACTACACTGCATTAGGCCTACAAATTGGGTATGGGGTGTAGAGACGGTGTGTTCCACTCCAAGGTGTTCCCCAGGTTTCGTCTACATTGCTTCGGTCTTCCGACTCTCGTTTAGTAGTTGTTGAAAACTACACTGCATTAGGCCTGCACATTGGGTATGGGGTGTAGAGACGGTGTGTTCCACTCCAAGGTGTTCCCCAGGTTTCCTCTCCATTGCTTCGGTCTTCCGACTCTCGTTTAGTAGTTGTTGAAAACTACACTGCATTAGGCCTGCACATTTGGTATGGGGTGTAGAGACGGTGTGTTCCACTCCAAGGTGTTCCCCAGGTTTCCTCTCCATTGCTTCAGTCTTCCGACTCTCGTTTAGTAGTTGTTGAAAACTACACTGCATTAGGCCTACAAATTGGGTATGGGGTGTAGAGACGGTGTGTTCCACTCCAAGGTGTTCCCCGGGTTTCGTCTACATTGCTTCGGTCTTCCGACTCTCGTTTAGTAGTTGTTGAAAACTACACTGCATTAGGCCTGCACATTGGGTATGGGGTGTAGAGACGGTGTGTTCCACTCCAAGGTGTTCCCCAGGTTTCCTCTCCATTGCTTCGGTCTTCCGACTCTCGTTTAGTGGTTGTTGAAAACTACACTGCATTAGGCCTACTAGTTGGGTTGGCTCCTTCTATCTGTGTCTGCCGCTCCTTGCTGTTCTCCTACAGTGAACAAAGCTGTGCCGCCTGTTTACTACTCTTGCCAATTTTGAACTGCATTTAGACTACTTACAGATTTGGGCCTACTCTCTGTGTCAGCCTCTCATTCCAGTTGTCCTTGCTGCCCCCTGGTTAGTCCTGTTAACAATTTTGAACTGCATTTAGCCCACTTTATTCTTTGGGCCTATATCTGTGTTTCCTCCTCATCCTGCCCATTGCCCAGCCAGTGATAGATGAGTCTGCTGGTACACTGACCCATAACGCAACATTCCCCGTGCACGCTACACTGCAAGATTGTGACCCTGCTGAAAGTCAGGTCCCCCTTCCCGCATACCATACCACATTACACGGGGACAAAGAGGAAGGTGCAGATGAAGGTGCAGATTCCTTCATCAGGTGGGGGGAGGAATACTCGTTGGCGACGTCACTGGCACAGGGCCTCTCATAGTACGCAAAAGTGTTGCTGCCGGTGGGAGGCGCCCCCGCCGTGCAAACACACCGCTGTACTTTGAGGGGCCCTGTGCCAGTGCCAATGCCAACGAGTGGGCCCCCCCTCTTGCTCAGGATCACAGCATTTGCAAAGTTGAAATACTTACCTCTCCCTGCTCCACTGCTGTGACGTGGTCCAGATGTCCTTGGCCCACTAATTGCTTGAACCAGCCCTACCCCCCACAACTTTAGCCAAATGACCCCCAATTTCAAATGCCTTACAATTATTATAAGCTAAATTACGATTGACAAGCTTCAGTAGCAAGAATGGATGTTTTTGCCAATACAATGGGCTCTGTACATGTTTTCCTGGCCTCTACTCACTGCCGACTATGCTCCCCATTGACTTGCATTGGGTTTCGTGTTTCGGTCGATCCCCGACTTTTCGCGATAATCGGCCGATTCCACTCGACTCGACTTTTGAGATAGTCGGGTTTCGCGAAACCCGGCTCGACTCTAAAAAGGTCAAGGTCGCTCAACTCTACCTGCTGCTATGTAAATGACGGCACTATATGGCGGTATGAACCAGCTCTGTTAGCTTCACAGAGCAGCCGAGAAAGCAAAGCTCTGTGCCCTGTTAGTCTTTCACAGAGGCACAGGCTAACTACCCAAATGAGAGCAGTCAGTGGTCATGCATGCACACAAAACTCCTCGCCGGAGGTGCCAGCATTCTAGGGGCTTATTTAAGCCAGGTCCCTGAATACACACAAACACAATCTCCTCGCCGGAGGTGCCAGCATTCTAGGGGCTTATTTCAGCCGGGTCCCTGAACACATACAAACGCATGACCACACTGGCGCAAAGCACATAACATAGGAAGATACTAGCGCATGGCCGTGCGGCCATGCGAGCCTTAAATAGTTGCAGCACGTACAGGACCTTCAAAGAAGGACCAATGGAGTTGCTGCAGTACCTGAGCATGTGACCCTAGATCTCCACTGAGAGATCTTGCCCTGGGCATGCTCAGTGTGTGCAAAGCAGGACTTAGTCCTAGCACCTACAGGACCTTCCAAGAAGGACCAATGGAAGTTGCTGCAGTACCTGAGCATGTGACCCTAGATCTCCACTGAGAGATCTTGCCCTGGGCATGCTCAGTGTGTGCAAAGCAGGACTTAGTCCCAGAAAAGCCTGCTCGCCGCAGATCAATGAAGACACAAATGCGCAGAGAGAGGTAAAAAAATACTCTGTTGTGAAAAAGTCACAGTAAATAAGCAAGTGCTAGTCAAAAAATGAAAAAATACAGGGTATTTAGTTAATACTTTTTTTTTGCAAAAAAAGTATGTTAAGCTGCTCCACCAATCGCCAAGGTATACCCATAATAGAGCAGTCCTATCTAATGTATATAATCCCTATCTGATGTATTTAAAAACTTGATCATCTGTATATTACCTGTATGAGCAGGGTTCAGAGAGAAAATATCCATGTAGAACATGCAGGATGGAACAGCTACAATGCAAATGACCCACAGAGGAGTGGTGGACTCCTGTTGTCAATTCCGCTCTTGGGCTCCCTCCGGTGGTTGTAAGTGGCACTTTTGTGAGTTCTGCTCTTGGGCTCCCTCTTGTGGTTTCTAGTGGTGTGACTGCTCCTTGGAGTTAGCTGTCTTCAGCTGCTTCCACTGATCGTCTCTGCTCTGCTATTTATGTCTGCTCTGTCCTTCAGCTGGTGCCACTTGTAAATGGTTCCTGGTTGGATTCACATCTCTTTGGATTTCCCTGTTATCCTGACCAGTTCAGCTAAGCTAAGTTTTTGTTTGCTCTTTTCTGTTCACAGATTGTGGACTTATCTGTTCTGTGTTTTCTATGTTTATCCAGCGTTTTCAGTATGAATTAATTCTGTCTTGCTGGAAGCTCTGGGAAGCAGATTTACCCTCCACACCTTTAGTCAGGTGTGGAGATTTTTAGTAAACTCTGCATGAATTTTTGTAGAGTTTTAATACTGACCGCACAGTATCCTTTCCTGTCCTATCTATCAAGCTAGACTGGCCTCCTGTGCTAAAATCTGATTTCATTTCTGCGTATGTTATTTTCCCCTCCTCTCACCGTCAATATTTGTGGGGGGCTATCTTTCCTTTGGGGATTTTCTCTGAGGCAAGATAGGTTTCCTGTTTCCATCTGTAGGGGAAGATAGATCTTAGGCTGTGCCGAGGGGTCTAGGGAGCGTCAGGTACCCCCCACGGCTATTTTTAGTTGCGCTGCTAGGTTCAGGGTTTGCGGTCAGTACAGATACCACCTCCTTCAGAGCTTGTCTCATGTTGTTCCTAAACCACCAGATCATAACAGACTCCCCAGTTTTGTAGAAACAAGAGAACAATTATAAAACCAAAAACACATGGGCTACTTGCACAGTGAACAAGTCTGTAGAAACCTGTTCACACCACCAAAGAACTTGAAGACACAAAAGCGCAGAGAGAGGTCAAAAAATACTCTGTTGTGAAAAAGTCACAGTAAATAAGCAAGTGCTAGTCAAAAAATGAAAAAAATACAGGGTATTTAGTTAATACATTTTTTTGCAAAAAAAGTATGTTAAGCTGCTCCACCAATCACCAAGGTATACCCATAATAGAGCAGTCCTATCTAATGTATATAATCCCTATCTGATGTATTTAAAAACCTGATCATCTGTATAGTACCTGTATGAGCAGGGTTCAGAGAGAAAATATCCATGTAGAACATGCAGGATGGAACAGCTACAATGCAAATGACCCACAGAGGAGTGGGTACAGTGCAGGGTACAATAGCAGATCAGTGCAGGGTACAATATCAGAGCCTGGAGAGGCAGCAGTAACCCTTTGCACAGTATCAGTCTCAGTGAGACGCTGGGACCGACGTCTCCGCTGAGCAGGCTCCACTGCGGCCGATGCAGAATGGGAGACCGCAGCAGACACGGATCGAGATTCCCCTTGTGCAGCAGAGGAAACTCGACTCCTAACACTCTATAGAGTAGAATGCATTCCCCATAGGCAGACTCTATATAACATAATGCACCCCCATAGACCTCTATAGTACAATGTACTCCCCTCCAGAGTGTGTTAAGGCTCCAGGACTGAGCCTGAAGGACTGGACACTTGTTATTCTTTTCCTGAGCTAAAGGCTATTTGCTTTCTGTTATTTTGCTATGTGGTTTATGGAGCAATAAACCCTGTTAACTTTTAAAGGAACGTGCCTCCTGAGTGTCAGCCGTCGCACCTGAGTGAGTGAAACCCCTACAATTGGTGGTAGACTTGCGGGCAGCGTTACCAGCGGAGACGTAAGTCTATTATTGAATGTCCTGGGTCAAGTCTGTTGCAAGTCAGCAAGCATTGCTGGGGAAAATGGAGGACCTGCTGAAACACTTGGTCCAGTCGCAGTCACAGCAGCAAGAGACCAACAGGCTTTTGATGCAGCAGATACAACAGAGCCTGCAGGAGCAACGGCAGCAGATGCAGCTTCTGGCAACCGCCATCCAGGGCAAGACGAGCGCCTCAACCCCAGGTCTGGCTGATGACACCCACGTCCGGAAGACGATAAGACGCGCATTGCAGAAAATGACCCCTGGGGATGATGTTGAGGCCTTCCTGTCGGTATTTGAGAGGGTCGCTGATAGGGAAAAACTTCCGCCAGAGCAGTGGGCAGAGGTACTGGCGCTATACCTGACGGGAGAACCCCAGAAGGCGTACTATGACTTGACCTTGCAGGATGCCAAGGAGTATCACAAATTGAAAGCCAAGATTCTCGCCCGTTTGGGGGTGACACTGACTGTCAGGGCACAGTGAATTCACTCTTGGGCCTATCACCGGGACAAACTGCCTAGCTCACAAATGTTTGATCTGTTGCACCTGGTCCAGAAATGGCTACAGCCAGAGTCCTCTTCACCTGCAGAGGTGGTAGAACGAGTGATGATGGATCAGTTTGTGCATTCCCTCCTGAGGCCTATACAGACTTGGGTTGCCCAGGGTGATCCCCAGAATCCCGACGAGCTGATCGGACTGGTTGAGAGATACCAAGGGTTGGAAGGCTCTTTCGGGAGGCAGCCCATGCCGTACTGGGGGTCCCAGAAGAGGGCTGAGTCCCAAAAAGGGGTGGGGCGTCCAAGGTCACAAAGGGCGGGGGAGGTGGTGCCCAAGGTCTCTAAGGGTGATATTATTTGCTGGAGGTGCGTGCCACAGGCCAAGACATATAGTTGCCCGTTGTTCCGAGACCACTGAGCAGATGGACTGCAGCATGGGACGCCGTAGTTCATACTATGCATATCCAGCCTGCAGTATGAAATCTCCACCCAACGCGGGGCCTCAAGCGTGTCCCGTAAAGGTGAACGGTCGAGCAGTAACGGCGCTGTTAGACTCAGGGAGCTTAGTGACACTGGTGAGGGTCACTTTTCCTCTCCACCTGCTCCCGGGAAAGAAAGTCAGTGTGCGATGCATACATGGTGATGCAAAGGACTACCCTATGGCCAGGGTGGACATTGAAACGGCATGTGGTACTGAGTCCCATGTAGTCTGCGTCGTTCGGGACTTGTTGCACCCTATAATTATTGGCTGGGATTTCTGTTTGTTTTGGGATTTGTGGGGAAAAGGTTCTGAGCTCCCAAGCAAGAGTAGGGAACCAATTAACCCTAAAAAGGTGTTGCCACACCCAGAGACAGACAGGTTTCCTTTTTGTGTTCTGCTTGGGGATGAGGAGGAAGTGTCCCCTGCATCTGACATTCTGGAGTTAGAGGTAACCGGTGAAAATTTTGGGACTGCCCAACATAGGGACCCCACTCTGAGGGAAGCCTTTAATAATGTCACAGCTATTATTGGGGTTGTACAGGAGCCAGGGGCAGACACAAGATTTCCCTATTTTCTGATGAGTGGGGAGTTGTTGTACCGGGTCACAAAAATAAGGGAGTAGTAGGTAGAGCAGTTGGTAGTGCCGGGTCCATATAGACGGAAGGTGTTGGACATGGCCCATTCACACATCTTGGGTGGACACCTAGGGGTGGAAAAAAATGCAGGAATGGGTTGTGTAGAGGTTCTATTGGCCTGGGTGTCACCGGGAAATAGTGAACTATTGCAGGTCCTGCCCTACATGTCAGCTAACTGCTCCCACTCCTCATTTCCGGAGCCCCCTTGTGCCATTGCCCATTATTGAGGTGCCGTTCGAGAGAATTGCCATGGACTTGGTCGGTCCCTTAGTTAAATCAGCCCGGGGCCATCAGTATATATTAGTCATCCTGGACTATGCCACACGCTATCATGAGGCAATTCCCTTGAGAAATTCTTCCTCGAAAAGTATAGCCCGCGAGTTGGTCCATGTGTTTTCCCGGACAGGTCTGCCGAAGGAGATCCTGACTGACCAGGGGACACCTTTCATGAGCAAGGTGATGAGGGAGTTATGCAAAGTCCTGAAAATCTCCCAGTTGAGGACCTCGGTGTACCATCCCCAGTCAGATGGCCTTGTTGAGAGATTTAACAAGACACTGAAGAGCATGCTGAGAAAAGCTATAGAGAAAGACGGTAGAGACTGGGACTGTCTCTTACCCTATCTGATGTTTTCCATTCGTGAAGTTCCACAGGCCCCCACAGGGTTATCACCATTTGAGCTTCTATATGGCCGACATCCGCGAGAACTCCTGGATATAGCCAAGGAAACCTGGGAAGCCGAAGTCACGCTCCACAGAAGCGTCATTGAGCATGTGGCCCTGATGCAGCAGAGGATTGCAAAGGTGATGCCTATCGTGAAAGAACACCTCCTCCAGGCACAGGGTCAAGCTCAGGCCAGGCTCAGGCCAAGCTCAGGCCAGGGTCTACAACCGGTCTGCAAGAGTTAGGCAGTTCAATCCGGGAGACCGAGTTCTTGTGTTAGTTCCGACGGTGGAGAGCAAGTTCTTGGCCAAATGGCAGGGGCCATATGAGGTCGTCGAGAAGCTTGGTGAGGTAAACTATAAAATTCACCAACCAGGAAGACGGAAACCAATTCAAGTCTACCATGTCAACCTCATCAAGCCATGGCAAGATAGAGAGCCGGCAGTAGCTCCATCTTTGCTAAGCAACCCAGAAGGTGAGGTTGGATGGGTTACAATAGCAGAGACGCTATCGAAGGCCCAGAAACAGCAGTGCCGGGAGTTACTCCAGAAGAACAGGGACCTGTTTTCAGAGTTGCCAGGATACACGAAGGTCATAGAGCATGAGGTCCTGACAGAGCCACATGTGCGGGTGAACGTGAAGCCCTACCGAATTCCTGAGGCCCGTCGAGAAGTAATCTCCAAGGAGGTGGAGCGTATGTTGAAGCTTGGAGTCATTGAGGAATCCAAGAGCGGTTGGTCGAGCCCAATTGTCCTGGTCCCAAAACCTGATGGGGAGTGGAGGTTTTGTAACCACTATCGGAAGTTGAAAGAGGTCTCCAAGTTCGACGTGTATCCCATGCCTCGCGTTGATGAACTCATCGAAAGGTTAGGGCACGCCAGGTATATAACCACCTTGGATTTGACGAAGGGGTATTGGCAAATCCCCATGGCACAGCAAGCCAAGGAGAAGACGGCGTTTTCTACACCAGATGGATGCTTCCAGTATGTCCGGATGCTGTTTGGCCTACAGGGAGCTCCGGCGACCTTCCAGAGGGCTATGGATAGAGTCCTTGCACCCCATAAGCCATACGCTGCTGCGTACCTGGATGATATCGTCATCTTTAGCCCGGACTGGGAGAGTCATCTTGAAAAAGTCGAAGCGGTGCTTGATGCTCTAAGAGAGGCGGGGTTTACAATAAACCCGAAGAAGTGTGCCTTGGGTAAGGAAGAAGCTAAGTACCTAGGCTATATAGTGGGTCGTGGAGAAATAAAACTCCAAATCAGTAAAGTGGAGGCAATTCAAACATGGCCAAAGCCACTCTCCAAAAAGCAAGTTAAAGCCTTTCTGGGGATCGTGGGATATTACAGGAGGTTCATCCCAAACTTCGCCACGGTGGCTGCGCCTCTGACTGATCTGCTAAAGGGGACGAAATCAGTAATGGTTAAATGGTCCGAAGAGACAGAGTCAGCCTTCCAAGAAATGAAAGAGGCTCTGTGTAAGCAACCCGTTCTGATGGCCCCAAATTTTAAGAAAGAGTTTATTCTTCAAACAGATGCCTCAGATGTTGGGGTAGGAGCAGTCCTTTCCCAAGAGCTACATGGAGAGGAGCGTCCTGTTCTCTATCTGAGTAGGAGACTGAAAAGAATTACTCAGTCGTAGAGAAGGAGTGTTTGGCCATAAAGTGGGCGGTAGACACGTTACGGTACTATCTGCTGGGACGTAAATTTAGACTCATATCCGACCATGCCCCACTTAGATGGATGAGGGAAACGAAGGGTAGAAATGCTAGGGTCACCCGTTGGTTCTTAGCCCTGCAGGACTTCAATTTCCATGTGGAACATAGGGCCAGGAAGCTGCACGGTAATGCTGATGCCCTATCAAGAATTCCTTGTCTAGTGGTAGAAAGTGCCAAGCCCCACGCTTTAGGCAGAGGGGGGAGTTATGTAGCGTGGCTAAAGGTTGTATAGTTGACGGGAGATATGTGTCACATAGGTGGCTTGTCGCTGTAACATAACCCTGCCTATCTATGTGTGTTTCAGGACCTGTGGTGATCTCATAACCACATGTCTAATCATGTGATGGGTTCCTGGGTGTGGTTAGTCCTATAAAAGAAAGGTTAATGTTTAACACAGGAAGTATATGTGTGGAGGTGAAACCCTCCAGAGTGTGTTAAGGCTCCAGGACTGAGCCTGAAGGACTGGACACTTGTTATTCTTTTCCTGAGCTAAAGGCTATTTGCTTTCTGTTATTTTGCTGTGGTTTATGGAGCAATAAACCCTGTGAACTTTTAAAGGAACGTGCCTCCTGAGTGTCAGCCGTCGCACCTGAGTGAGTGAAACCCCTACACTATATATATATATATATATATATATATATATATATATATATATATATACAGTGGGGCAAAAAAGTATTTAGTCAGTCAGCAATAGTGCAAGTTCCACCACTTAAAAAGATGAGAGGCGTCTGTAATTTATATCATAGGTAGACCTCAACTATGGGAGACAAACTGAGAAAAAAAAAATCCAGAAAATCAGATTGTCTGTTTTTTTAACAATTTATTTGCATATTATGGTGGAAAATAAGTATTTGGTCAGAAACAAAATTTCATCTCAATACTTTGTAATATATCCTTTGTTGGCAATGACAGAGGTCAAACGTTTTCTGTAAGTCTTCACAAGGTTGCCACACACTGTTGTTGGTATGTTGGCCCATTCCTCCATGCAGATATCCTCTAGAGCAGTGATGTTTTTGGCTTTTCGCTTGGCAACACGGACTTTCAACTCCCTCCAAAGGTTTTCTATAGGGTTGAGATCTGCAGACTGGCTAGGCCACTCCAGGACCTTGAAATGCTTCTTATGAATCCACTCCTTCGTTGCCCTGGTGGTGTGCTTTGAATCATTGTCATGTTGAAAGACCCAGCCACGTTTCATCTTCAATGCCCTTGCTGATGGAAGGAGGTTTGCACTCAAAATCTCACGATACATGGCCCCATTCATTCTTTCATGTACCCGGATCAGTCGTCCTGGCCCCTTTGCAGAGAAACAGCCCCAAAGCATGATGTTTCCATCACCATGCTTTACAGTAGGTATGGTGTTTGATAGATGCAACTCAGTATTCTTTTTCCTCCAAACACGACAAGTTGTGTTTCTACCAAACAGTTCCAGTTTGGTTTCATCAGACCATAGGACATTCTCCCAAAACTCCTCTGGATCATCCAAATGCTCTCTAGCAAACTTCAGACGGGCCCGGACATGTACTGGCTTAAGCAGTGGGACACGTCTGGCACTGCAGGATCTGAATCAATGGTGGCGTAGTGTGTTACTTATGGTAGGCCTTGTTACATTGGTCCCAGCTCTCTGCAGTTCATTCACTAGGTCCCCCCGCGTGGTTCTGGGATTTTTGCTCACCGTTCTTGTGATCATTCTGACCCCACAGGGTGGGATTTTGCGTGGAGCCCCAGATCGAGGGAGATTATCAGTGGTCTTGTATGTCTTCCATTTTCTAATTATTGCTCCCACTGTTGATTTCTTCACTCCAAGCTGGTTGGCTATTGCAGATTCAGTCTTCCCAGCCTGGTGCAGGGCTACAATTTTGTTTCTGGTGTCCTTTGACAGCTCTTTGGTCTTCACCATAGTGGCGTTTGGAGTCAGACTGTTTGAGGGTGTGCACAGGTGTCTTTTTATACTGATAACAAGTTTAAACAGGTGCCATTACTACAGGTAATGAGTGGAGGAAAGAGGAGACTCTTAAAGAAGAAGTTACAGGTCTGTGAGAGACAGAAATCTTGATTGTTTGTTTCTGACCAAATACTTATTTTCCACCATAATATGCAAATAAATTGTTAAAAAAACAGACAATGTGATTTTCTGGATTTTTTATACTCAGTTTGTCTCCCATAGTTGAGGTCTACCTATGATGTAAATTACAGACGCCTCTCATCTTTTTAAGTGGTGGAACTTGCACTATTGCTGACTGACTAAATACTTTTTTGCCCCACTGTATATATACAGTACAGACCAAAAGTTTGGACACACTTTCTCATTTAAATTTTTTTCTGTATTTTGATGATTATGAAAATTGTAAATTCACACTGAAGGCATCAAAACAATGAATAAACACATGTGGAATTATATACTTAACGAAAAAGTGTGAAACAACTGAAAATATGTCTTATATTCTAGGTTCTTCAAAGTAGCCACCTTTTGCTTCGATGACTGCTTTGCACACTTTTGGCATTCTCTTGATGAGCTTCAAGAGGTAGTCACCGGAAATGGTTTTCACTTCACAGGTGTGCCCTGTCAGGTGTTGAGTCCTTTTCCGTCCCTGGCTTCCTGGATGTAGGGATCCAAGTAAATGACACGCAGCACAAAGGTTGTGTGGTCATAAACAGGGGTAGCCCCGGAGCACGCCTGCCTCACTGGGTGCTGTCCCTTCTTTATATAGTAAAAAGTTAGGCATTTACAGACATGCGCACATGCGCTCATATTTCACAATCTCTTACAAAACAAGTCTATACTAGTGAAATGTTACAATATCTGGTATGTGGGTGAAGGACTATGATAACAAGAAGGAATGCGCGCGTGATTACTTCCATAAAAGGAAATGTCAAGTTTGCTGTTTAGAAGCAGATTTCTCAGGAGGAAGACAAGATGGATTCTTTGGTTCAGTCTGGTCTCCACAATTCCCCCCTTTGACATATTCTTTTATAATCTATCATAAATTCTTGCATGAAGTCTGTGCATTCTCTTCTTTATACGGCAGTATACTAAAACATTACAAATTCAAGCATAAAAAAAAAATGACAAGGATTAATATGACGATCGGATAACATATAAAAAACTTTATATTCTCGTATCAATTACACAAAATTTATTTGTGCATACCGAGATACCCTTGAGTACAACCTTGAACAATACATATATAATTACAATAACAATAACTATATGTATTAGGCTTTGCATAATTCCGGTAACCCACCCACCGATCCCTCTGAACCAATTGGCCGGGTTAAGAAAAGAAAAGGTATCTGACCACCAGCTATCCTTATTTTGGTCATTGTCTTTGTCATACTGATCCCTGAGTCGTTGTACGTCTTTTAATTTAAATATCATACTCATAGTACTATTAGGGTCTATATAATGACAGCAGGTGGGTCCGATGATTTGACACATACCCCCTTGTGAGGCAGTTAGGTAATCCAATACCAGGGTATGTTGGTTAGTGACTATTATAAGCTGATTCTGTACAGCTATACTAGTATTTAATATGTCCAATATATCCCAAATCTGATCATCTAGATAATCCGTGGCTCTAACTAATTTATCCCACATTTGTGTTAACATAGGATAAATAAAAATGGTACTAGCAATTTTGTTGGGAATTCCCATTTGTACTATATGCGGCCTCCCCGAGGGACGTGGTGAGTTATCCGCAGCTCTTTTATACAGTGTGTGCTTGGGCACGGCTTGCATATTCACTTGTTTATTTGAAATTATGAAAGTAGCCGGGGCTAGGCGTCCTAATGTACAAGTACCCTTTATACCTACGGGAAGCCATTTATATGCTCCTTCTCCGCATATCCAAAATGTACCCTCAGGCAGATCCCACAAAGCTGAATATCTCTTCAGCTGACACGGGAACTGCTAGAAAAGGTATACTTGTGGCTGATACTGGTGAATGGGTACAGATCCAACAATCTGCCAGGGGTTGCGTATTATTTAACAAGTCATGCACTAATTTTCTATGATGTTGCACGAATCTATTGTTAAAAGGGGCTAGAGAATTCAGTCTTTCCCATGCCTCCGTTGAGGTTAACATTATTAACATCAATATCATGAGTCTTATACTGCTTTTTTGCAATGACTTGCATGTATCCATGATGCCTTTCCTTCAAGCTTGACTGATGTAGGTGTTGTCAATAGGACTTGGAAGGGTCCGTCAAATCTTGGTTCAAGAGCCTTTCTGGTGTGTCTTTTTACATAGACTTGATCACCTGGTTCCAACTTGTGACTTCCTTCAGTGTTGTCAGGATCTGGAAGGGAAGCAAAAACTTGTGCATGCACCTTAGTTAATTGTTTCTGAAGATTTTGCACATAAGAAGTCAATGACTCAATATTTAACACAAGTTGCTGTGGAAAATAACATCCTAAATTGGCAGTCCTGCCAAACAAAATTTCATATGGAGACAGTTTAGTCTTACCCCTTGGGGTATTGCGTATTGAGTAAAGGGCCAGTGGAAGGCATTCTGTCCAAGGCTTTTCCTGTTTCAGCCATGGCTTTCTGTATTTTTAATTTTAAAGTTCCATTCATGCGTTCCACCTTACCAGAACTTTGAGGATGATACGGAGTGTGTAACTGACTTTCAACACCCAACATTTTCAGTACATTTTGAAATATTTCTCCAGTGAAATGAGTACCCCTATCTGACTCGATCACTTCAGGGAGACCATAACGGGGCACCAGTTCGGCAACTAGCTTTACAGCAGTGTTTTTAGCTGAAGCCTTCCGAACTGGATAGGCCTCTGGCCACCCCGAGAACATGTCCACACACACCAACACATACTCATACCCATTACTCTTTGGCAGCTGGATAAAGTCTATCTGCAACCGTTGAAACGGGTAGAGAGGTCGGACATGGTGCTTCATAGGGGTCTTTGCTGTCTGTCCGGGATTATGTGTCAGGCATATAGCGCATGCAGCACAATAGTCTCTTGCGTAGTTGCCAAAACCTGGAGCCAACCAGACTTGCTTTGCCAGTAGTGTCATTGCATTTGCAGACACATGCGTAGGGTGGTGCAATCCACCAACTACAATCGGGTACCAGGCTCTAGGTAGACATATTAGTCCATCTTTCTTCCAAATTCCCTCTTGTTCTTCTGCCCCTTCCTTTTTCCACCTGTCCCTCTCCTCTTCTCCTGCATCTTCCTGTGCTTGTCTCAGTCTATCTTCAGTATTTTCTGTGAGGTTTACAGTATGGACCTGTTGTAAGGGTTTGACTGCTGCTGCTTTGGCTGCTTTATCAGCCCTATCATTTCCCCTAGATTCCCTAGTGTCGAGTCTCACATGTGCAGCTACCTTGATTACTGCTACTTCTTTTGTTTCTTGTGCAGCCTCTAAGATCTGTTTGATCAGAGAAGCATGTTTTACAGGTTGTCCTGACGCTGTCATGTAACCTCTAGCTCTCCAGATTACTCCAAAATCAAACACAATACCATGTGCATACCTAGAATCAGTGTATATATTAGCTGTCTGATTCTCAGCTATTTTTAGAGCTTCAATCAATGCTGTTAGTTCTGCTTCTTGTGCAGATTGTTTCGGTGGAAGCGGTTCTGCTTTGAGAGTTTCAGATTCTGACACAACTGCATACCCTGTATGGAACTTACCTGTGTCATCTGCAAATCTACTACCATCTATAAACAGCTCTAAATCTGGATTTTGAAGTGGTGTTTCGGATACATTGGGTAAGCCTACCGTTTCTTGTAAAATGAGCTCTGTACAATCATGTGTGTCTGTAGGGAAAAAATTTGCGTATGGATCAGTGTCCTTATTCCCCCCTTCAGACTCGAGAGGTAGCAGTGTAGCTAAATTGAGAGTCTGAAGCCTAGCAAATGTCTGGCCATGGAAATGTGTTTTGGTTGGACCTGGTTTAATATCCCATAAACATCATGTGTAGTTTGAACTGTGAGTGGATGCTCTAGGACAATTTCTGATGCTTTGTCCAACAATAGTGAGACAGCAACAACTACACGTACACAGGTTGGCGCTGCTCTAGCTACGGGATCTAACCTTGCTGAAAGATATGCAATTGGTCTTTGTTTCCCTGCATGCTTCTGGGTAAGAACTCCTGTAGCATGGGAATCAACTTCTGCAGCCATAAGCTGAAATGGTTTGGTGTAGTCTGGTAGCCCTAACGCTGGAGCTGAAACAAGGGCATCTTTTAATTGTTGGAACGAAATCTGACCTTCTTTTGTCAACATGTAAGGTTCACTTTTTACACAGTCATACAGTGGTTGCATTAGTTGACTGGCATGTATAATCCATTGTCTACAATGAGACACTATTCCTAAAAATGCTCGTAGCTGTTTATGATTTCTAGGCTCATTCATCTGTCTTATTGCTTCAGTTCTTTGAGGTGTAAGATGCTTTTTACCTTGAGAAATGCAATGACCTAGAAAGACCACTTTGGTCTGACAAACTTGTAGCTTTTGTCTATTCACTTTACACCCTTCTTTTTCTAGAAAACATAATAAACTCACAGTGGACCTTTCTGCAGTTTCTAGATCTGGGCAGCAAAGTAGTAGGTCATCCACATACTGCAAAATTACTACCTGTGGTTCGGGTTCAAACCTCTGGAGGACTGTTTGTAGGGCATTTGAATAAAGAGTAGGGGAGTGTATCATTCCCTGTGGAAGGCGTGTCCACGCCAACTGTTTGCCCTTAAATGTAAATGCAAACAAATGCCAACTGTCTTGGTGTAAAGGAACCGAGAAAAATGCATTTGAAAGATCTATTACAGTAAACACTTGAGAACTGGCTGGTATCTGTGATAGTAACGTATGAGGATTGGGTACAACTGGGGTGATTGGATCTAGAACTTTGTTTATTTCTCTTAGATCATGTACCATACGATATTTGGGCATAGAACCCTTATCAAGAGTTCTCTTCTTGACTGGATACAGAGGAGTGTTAGCAGGTGATTGTATCTCTACCAAAACCCCTTTCCCTCTATATCCCTCTATCTGTTTCGTAATCGCTAGTTCCTGCTGGGCACTCACAGGGTATTGTCTGAGCTGTGGGAGAACAGTTCCTGGTTGCACAGATAGTTTTACAGGAGAGATATGCAATAATCCCACATCAGTGTCACCCTGTGCCCACAGTGTTTCTGGGACCGTTGAGAGGTCTAGATCTGTGGTGTACTCTTTTTATTCAGTATAATCCTCAAAAGCCTGAATTCTGACATATTGTTCTAATATTTCTGCATCATCAGGGATAGTCAGCATAACTGTGCCATCTTCCCTAAAATTTATGTTAGCTTCTAATTTCTTTAGGACATCAGTTCCCAACAAACATGTCGGGGCACCTCTGGCATACAAAAATCTGGATGCAAAACATTTAGGTCCTAATGAGACCTCTAGGGGCACAGTATATGGCAGTGTTCGAATTACCCCATCATAACCCTCAGCCAAAGTTGTTTGCTGTGAAACATCTTCTGGGTTCGGAAGAAAATCTTGATTCAAAATTGAGGAAGTTGCACCTGTATCTATCAAAAATGGAATCTCTCTTCCCCCCACATTCACCTGTATTATAGGTCTTCTAGCTGGTAGGGAAGTTTGTAACACATTGAGTCAATCTGAGTCTGGTATGGGACCATCCACTATGGATGTCTGTTGGGTGTCTGAGGGCTTATTCTTTGGTACAAATTTTCCTGATTTTATGTCTGCCTGCTTCTTTCTACATTCTCTCTGGAAATGTCCTGGTTTCTTGCAGTAATGACAGGGAAAATTATGTCTTGCCCTTCCACCTGTTGTGTTTGCTTGCGCTATTCTGACAGGTTTTTTCTTTTCTCTTAAATCCATAGCAATGCCCATACATCTTTGTTTCACTATCTGTGGTTGTTCTAGAGTTCTCCAATCTGGCGTAGCTGACTTGAATCTTTCCTTAATGCCTGGTTCAAGTCCCTCAATCAATTGTTTAGTATAGAGCCGGAGGACTCCTGGATCAGCAATATTTAATCCCTCATCCCTAAAGCTATCTTCCAGCTCCCGGGAATACTCCTCTATGGATTGACCTGCTTTCTGCATAACTATGCCTGTGGATCCTCTCTCCCTCTGTTTTCCTTGCATGAACTGATTTAGAGCCTCTACAAACCGGTTTCCTGACTCTATCACAAAAGGTGCTCTTACATTTTCTCCTGCTGGTCTTTGAGCCTGTGTTGCTACAATCAGCTCCTGAAACATTCCCGATGGCATTTTTAGCCTACATAATTCCATTCCATCCATCCATGAACCATTATGTGTGCGAATTATTTGCTCTATATAACTAGCAAATCTATTTGGGTATCGAGTTGGATCTGGTGCATTCATAAGAAGAGACATACCCTCAGCTGGTGTCCATGGAAAATACTGCTGTGTTTCAATTTGCCTAGTAATTCTTTGATTAGGATTCTCGGGATCAGCTTCTCTCACTCCCTTTGTTATTATCCTAACAGGTGCTAATAACTGATGGCCTTTAGGGGCCCCACAGGCGGAACACTCAGTTCTCCAATCCGGATTCTGCTGGCCACAATTTTGGCATACCCATCCTTCCACCCCGCTTAACCCAGGATATAAATTTGGTATGGGTTTCCCTTCCTCTGTACCTCCTGAAGGTACAAATGGTTGAACATTCGGATCTAGATAAGGAGGAGGAACTGAATGAGTCGTAGCACAACATTTTCTCGTACCCATACTCCATTTGGAAGTGTCTGGATCATACTTCCAATTCTCCTCTTTAGCTGTTTTTGAGACCTTTATCATACAGTGTATGATTTCTTCCCACCCATTATCCCTGATAATTCCACCTCGTTCTTTACTCAGTCTTTCCCATTCAGTGCTAAACATAAGTGCTTCTGAAATTCCCAATTTTTTCTTACCCTTCTGATCTGCCTTCTGACTGTCCTTCCACATCTTTCCTGTATGATATCTTTTGCTTCTACTTGTCCTAAGACGGTTTTTGTCTGTTTATTTCCCATTTTTCTTTTCAATAATAGCTACACTTATCCTAGGTGACGTTTGGACAACCACCTCTCTGGAGTGATGTCTCGTTGCCTTCTTCCTAGGGAGCTAAAATATTGAAGGGCTGATCTGCTCCGTTCTTTCTAATGTGCAGAATAAACTTGATTCCTACAATGCACGCAAACAGGATCAGCAACACCAAACAGATCACCAAACTTTCCGTCTCTGTTATCATACTTGTCCCAGGCTCATGGACCCGTGTCCTGGGCTCATTCTATCAAACTCTTATCCAGAAATGAAGAAACAAGTTCTTAAAGAGAGTCAAGCATGGGCGGAGGTCTCCCCGAAAGGACGCAACCACATGACCCAGTTAGGCTGACTTCACTAATAAGACTTGTCCTAACAATTTCGGCTTATTGTTTTACGTACTTTTATCCTTCTTTCATAACATGCCACAACCTTCACACTGTTCACACACTGCCAGGGACAGGACTCATAAATCTATACAATATGGTAACCCGAGTTTTATAGGTATCTACTCACTACTAGACTAACCCAGCGTGACACGGCTCGTAGAGATCTTTCGGATAATACAGGGCAGATAAAAGAGAACTAATAATGTCTCTTACCTGGCCAGGATTTTCAGTTCATTTGCCGTCCATTATCCCAGATCTCCATTGTCCGTATCCGCAGGTGAATCTCGAGCAGATACTCTCGCCTCGGGTCCCTGTTCGGGCGCCAAGAAATGTTGAGTCCTTTTCCGTCCCTGGCTTCCTGGATGTAGGGATCCAAGTAAATGACACGCAGCACAAAGGTTGTGTGGTCATAAACAGGGGTAGCCCCGGAGCACGCCTGCCTCACTGGGTGCTGTCCCTTCTTTATATAGTAAATAGTTAGGCATTTACAGACATGCGCACATGCGCTCATATTTCACAATCTCTTACAAAACAAGTCTATACTAGTGAAATGTTACAATATCTGGTATGTGGGTGAAGGACTATGATAACAAGAAGGAATGCGCGCGTGATTACTTCCATAAAAGGAAATGTCAAGTTTGCTGTTTAGAAGCAGATTTCTCAGGAGGAAGACAAGATGGATTCTTTGGTTCAGTCTGGTCTCCACACAGGTTTAATAAGTGGGATTTCTTGCCTTAGAAATGGGGTTGGGATCATCAGTTGTGTTGTGCAGAAGTCTGGTGGCTACACAGCTGATAGTCCTACTGAATAGACTGTTAGAATTTGTATTATGGCAAGAAAAAAGCACTTAAGAAAAGAAAAACGAGTAGCTATCATTACTTTAAGAAATAAAGGTCAGTCAGTCCAAAAAATTGGGAAAACTTTGAAAGTGTCCCCAAGTGCAGTTGCAAAAACCATCAAGCGCTACAAAGAAACTGGCTCACATAAGGACCACCCCTGGAAAGGAAGACCAAGAGTCACCTCTGCTTCTGAGGATAAGTTTATCCGAGTCAGCAGCCTCAGAAATCGCAGGTTAACAGCAGCTCAGATTAGAGACCAGGTCAATGCCAGACAGAGTTCTAGCAGCAGACACATCTCTACAACAACTGTTAAGAGGAGACTTTGTGCAGCAGGCCTTCATGGTAAAATAGCTGTTAGGAAACCACTGCTAAGGACAGGCAACAAGCAGAAAAGACTTGTTTGGGCTAAAGAACACAAGGAATGGACATTAGACCAGTGGAAATCTGTGCTTTGATCTGATGAGTCCAAATTTTAGATCTTTGTTTCCAACCACCGTGTCTTTGGGCGACACAGAAAAGGTGAACGGATGGAGTCTACATGCCTGGTTCCCACCGTGAAGCTGGCGGAGGTGGTGTGATGGTGTGGGGGTGCTTTGCTGATGACACTGTTGGGGATTTATTCAAAATTGAAGGCATACTGAACCAGCATGGCTACCACAGCATCTTGCAGCGGCATGTTATTCCATCCGGTTTGCCTTTAGTTGGACCATCTATTTTTCAACAGGACAATACCCCCAAACACACCTCCAGGCTGTGTAAGGGCTATTTGACCAAGAAGAAGAGTGATGGGGTGCTACGTTCTGTAGAAGGACGTAGATCTGGGTATTTATTATGATGGAATATAGGCTGAACTGGATGGACAAATGTCTTTTTTCGGCCTTACTAACTATGTTACTATGTTACGCCTGATGACCTGGCCTCCACAATCACCAGACCTGAACTGCAGAGTGAAGGCAAAAGGGCCAACAAGTGCTAAGCATCTCTGGGAACTCCTTCAAGATTGTTGGAAGACCATTTCTGGTGACTACCTCTTGAGCTCATCAAGAGAATGCCAAGAGTGTGCAAAGCAGTCATCAAAGCAAAAGGAGGCTACTTTGAAGAACCTAGAATAAAAGACATATGTTCAGTTGTTTCACGCTTTTTTGTTAAGTATATAGTTCCACATGTGTTAATTCATAGTTTTGTTGCCTTCAGTGTGAATTAAAAATTTTCATAGTCATGAAAATACAAAAGAATCTTTAAATGAGATGGTGTGTCCAAACTTTTGGTCTGTACTGTATATATATATATATATATATATATATATATATATATATATATAAAACTGAGTGTATGTGTGTGAGTGTGTATGTATCCAGCCATGCCACTCCACATAGCCCCGCCCACTGGTGTCTGGAGAGCGGGGTTGCAGAGGCTAAGTGGAGAATGCGGGTGGAGAGCTGAGCTACGAGGGAGAGAGCGGGGCTGCAGAGGGATAGAGCGGGACAGCGCGTGGAGAGTGGGGTTGTGGAGGGAGAGAGCGGGGCTGTGGAGGGAGAGAGCGGAGTTGTGGAGTGAAAGCATGATGGTGGGTGGACAGCGGGGCTGCGTAGGGATAGAGCGGGACAGTGTGTGGAGAGCGGGGCTGTGGAGGGAGAAAGCAGGCCTGTGGAGGGAGAGAGCGGGGCTGTGGAGGGAGAGCGAGATACGGATGGAAAGCGGGGCTGCGGAGGGATAGAGCAGGACGGCGCACGGAGAGCGGGGCTGTGGAGGGAGAGCATGATGGTGGGTGGACAGCAGGACTGTTAAGGGAGAGAGAGGGGCACAAGTGGAGAGTTGGGCTGCTGAGGGAGAGAGCAGGATGGCCAGTGGAGACAGGGGCTGCGGAGGGAGAGAGTGGGACGGTGACTGGAGAGCAGGGCTGCAGAGGGACAGAGTGGGACGGCAGTTAGTTACTATGCCCAGACAATGCCAGGCTCTTTAGCTAGTATAGTATAAAGAACTTTCCATAGGCCGACTCTATATAATATAATGCACCCCCATAGGTAGACTTTATATTGTATAATGCGCCCCCTAATAGGCAGACTCATTAGCATAATATACCCTCATAGGCAGACTCATTATTATAATGCACCCCCATAGGCAGACTCATTAGTATAATGCACCCCCATAGGCAGATTCTATATTGTATAATGCACCCCTTAAGCAAACTCTATACTGTATAATCCACTCCCCATAGGCCTCTATATAGCATAATGCACCCCCATAGGCAGACGCTATATACAGTTATATGAAAAAGTTTGGGCACCCCTATTAATCTTAAGCATAATGTTTTATAAAAATAGTTTTTTTTTGCAACAGCTATTTCAGTTTCATATATCTAATAACTGTTGAACACAGTAATGTTTCTGCCTTGAAATGAGGTTTATTGTACTAACAGAAAATGTGCAATCTGCATTCAAACAAAATTTGACAGGTGCATAAGTATGGGCACCTCACAAGAAAAGAGACATTAATATTTAGTAGATCCTCCTTTTGCAAAAATAACACCCTCTAGTCGCTTCCTGTAGCTTTTAATGAGTTCCTGGATCCTGGATGAAGGTATTTTTGACCATTCTTTACTGACTCTTTACAAAACAATTCCAGTTCAGTTAAGTTTGATGGTCGCCGAGCATGGACAGCCTTCTTCAAATGATCCCACAGATGTTCAATGATATTCAGGTCTGGGGACTGGGATGGCCATTCCAGAACAGTGTAATTGTTCCTCTGCATGAATGCCTGAGTAGATTTGGAGCGGTGTTTTGGATCATTGTCTTGCTCAAAGATCCATCCCCTGCGTAACTTCAACTTTGTCACTGATTCATGAACATTATTGTCAAGAATCTGCTGATACTGAGAGACATCCATGCGTCCCTCAACTTTAGCAAGATTCCAGGTGCCAGCTTTGGCCACACAGCCCCAAAGCATGATAGAACCTCCACCAAATTTTACTGTGGGTAGCCAGTGTTTTTCTTGGAATGCTGTGTTTTTGGCCGCCATGCATAACGCCATTATGTATGACCAAACAACTCAATCATCAGTCCACAGGACCTACTTCCAAAAAGAAATTGGCTTCTCCAAATGTGCTTTTGCATAACTCAGCCGACTCTGTGGCGTGCTTGCAGAAATGGCTTCTTTCGCATCACTCTCCCATACAGCTTCTCCTTGTGCAAAGTGCGTTGTATAGTTGACCGATGCACAGTGACACCATCTGCAGCAAGTTGATGCTGCAGCTCTCTGGAGGTGGTCTGAGGATTGTCCTTGACTGATCTCACCATTCTTCTCTGCCTTTCTGATGTTTTTCTTGGCCTGCCACGTCTGGCCTTAACAAGAACTGTACCTGTGTTCTTCCATTTCCTTACTATGTTCCTCACGGTGGAAATTGACAGGTTAAATCTCTGAGACAGCTTTTTGTATCCTTCCCCTGAACAACTATGTTGAATAATCTTTGTTTTCAGATCATTAGACAGTTGTTTTGAGGAGCCCATGATGCCACTCTTCAGAGGAGATTCAAACAGGAGAACAACTTGCAAGTGGCCACTTTAAGTAGCTTTTCTCATGATTGCATACACCTGGCTATGAAGATCAAAGCTCAATGAGGTTAGAAAACTAAAAAAAGTGCTTTAGTAAGTCAGTAAAAAGTAGGTAGGAGTATTTAAAACAAGAAAATGATAAGGGTGCCCATACTTATGCACCTGTCAAATTTTGTTTGAATGCAGAATGCACATTTTCTGTTAGTACAACAAACCTCATTTCAAGGCAGAAACATTACTGTGTCCAACAATTATTAGATATATGAAACTGAAATAGCTGTTGCAAAAAAAAAAACAATTTTCATAAAACATAAGCTTAAGATTAATAGGGGTGCCCAAACTTTTTCATATAACTGTAGTATAATGCACTCTCCATAGGCAGACTCTATATTGCATAATGCCTCCCCATAGGCAGGCTCTATATTGTATAATGCACCCCTCATAGGCAGATTCTATACCGTAAAATGCACGCCACAATAGGCAGACTCTATAACATAATGCACCCCCATTGGCAGACTCTATATTGTATAATGCACTCCCCATAGGCAGGCTCTATATTGAATAATGCATCCCCTCATAAGCAGACTCATTAGTATAATGCACCCCCCATAGGCAGACTCATTGGTATAATGCACCCCCCATAGGCATACTCTATATAGTATAATGCATTCCCCATAGGATAAAAACATTGCATACAGTTTCAGCATCAATGGGCTACCACGGGAAGTGGCAAAGCAGCCAAAGAGTCCGAAGACAATGATTGTAGTTCCAGTTCCGATGAGGAGATAGGGAGTATTGGTGGAGTTTTCAGCGATGAGAGATATATGTTCCTAATGTAAGTTTTCCACACACTCCCTGTTAAAAATCGTTATTGAGCAAAAATATCTAATCAAGACTTAACCAGGTGCGTTATTCTTAAAAGAAAAATGTCATGATATTCTGACGAAAGTATAGTGGTTTATTGAGTTATCCATCATCGCAGCAAAAACATAAAAGGTAGATGAAACAATTACAAACAGAGTGTCCATGTGTAGATATCAGCGCTTCTCCTGTTACTCATCTTTCCAGGGTCCTGAATGGTAGAAGTCATCTGTCTGTGTGAAAGTCTGAAGTCATCATGGCATGGAGTAGCTAACAGCTGTTGTTCCTCGTGTCTTGTCTCATGTCCATGGAGAATGATGGTGAAGGAAGGGAGGTGACCGTCCCACGTGACAAAAAGCCCCCCACCCCCTCCTAAGAGACGTTTATATATGGTTTCTACAGATCACGTGTCTTCTGTATATGGAGTTAACGTATACTCTGAGCTACATACACAGAAATAGCTTTTGATAGTGTCAGCAAGAAACCATGTGCTCAGTACAGAATAAAAATAAGAATAATTAATATTTAACAATTCCCCCTTTTGAGGGTGACAGACATTGATTGGAACCCTCAAATTAAAATATTAATAAAATCTTCTTTCTTCTTTGGCAAAATGATGTAATAAATAATATTATTAATAATAATATTGTTTTATGTTCTTAATAATATAATGATATGTAAATTCATGTTATGGTAATTCATGTTATGGTAATTCATGTTATGGTAAGCCGTGACTAATATTCATATAAAATATATATTATACTTCCCTATATCTACTTGAAGCATCTCAGGTGTGATGTCATCTGATGTCATCTGGTCTTCATCTTGGTTCTTCTTCTTGGTTCTTTCAAACAATCTTTAATATGTCTTTTGCAATAGATGATAGCATGTAGATATGTAGAGACCGTGTGTCATGTGTCAATCAAAGTCCATAAATTCAAATGTTGATAAGAAAACAAAGTCCATAGATGAAATGTAGCTTTAATATCTGTGCAGTGTCACCTTTAGAAACCTGGACTTACATTGGCTCGCCTTGGAAATCATCTGGAATCCTCATATCGTCCGCACTGGTCTTGGGACAGGTGTGACGTCTTTGGTCAGCACAGCAAGGGTTACATTGACTCTTCCTTGCCAAACATAGCACCATAACCAGTCCTTAGTGCACAGGACACATGTCAGGGTTATTACCTGAGTGTTCACCAGCTTTCATGGAAGTCTTATAGGTGATAGGAAACCACTGGATCGTGATAAGAACGTAATAACACAGTTCATCTTTGATACTGTACTCAGTTGTCAGTGATGGATGCTGTAGTTGTTGTCAGTG
This sequence comes from Ranitomeya imitator, assembly GCF_032444005.1. Classification (NCBI taxonomy): domain Eukaryota; kingdom Metazoa; phylum Chordata; class Amphibia; order Anura; family Dendrobatidae; genus Ranitomeya; species Ranitomeya imitator. Next base: position 768,746,167 of record NC_091282.1, on the reverse strand, counting down.
GTGACATGTATTGTATTTGACACAGTCTATTACTCAGAAATCAGAGCATTGTTACCTTGTGGAACTTCTGGATAACGGCTTTTCTTCTTGCAACTTTTAAGAATCAATTGAATTTAGAAAAATGAAAAGTCTTTATTAACGTATCTCCGGTATCTTGATTGAAGTCTTCATTCCCTATTCTATACCAAATCTGGTAATTTCCCTAACTTATAATATCACAGCGTACCATAGCAATCAATAATATCCATATAATTATTAAATGATATTAAAATGGAATTTATATTTGGAAAATAAAATAATAATAATAAATGATATATTATTTACCATATTCTTCATGTGATTGGACATTTTTATGTCATAGGTGTAATTTCTTTTTGAACCCATAGATGTCAGTATGTCTTTTATGTAACAAGTGCTGATATTTAGTATTAAAACTTTATTAATTTATGTTCAGTAGACCAATAATATGTAAGTATGTATAGCCATGAACCAAAATAAGAATATATATATGAATGAATGAATGAGTGAAAGAATTGTTGTATTTAACTCAAAATTGAAACATTTCTTATATAATGAAACCATATGATCACTATATTTGATCAAGCAATATTCTTGTATTAGACATTACTTTATGAAATATAGATTTTTTCTTGAGATAAAAAAATAAAAATGAAAAATAGAAAAATAAAAATGAGAATAAAAAATAAAAATAAGAATAAGGCCTTTATATGTTGATGACAAATGCTGAGGTTATGTCTCAGTAACACATTCCCTTAATATTTTCCTCATGTAGATGTTGTCATAACCTTGGATCACCAAAATATTGAAATTATGCAGCTTTGCATATAATACCCTTCATTAGAGAAAAAAATGATATTTATAATATTTATTGTTATTGTACCCAATAATACCTTATTAATATTTCTTCTTTATTAAAATGTGTGAAGAAGAGGTATTGATGAAATGTGATGATGTGATCAGGATCAAAAACACATTTCCCCCTTAATATCAAAAAATATTATTTTATGAAAAAATTAATTTGTAAAAACCCAAGTGAAAAATCATTATTTTTATAACTGTCATATCAACTTGTGCCATATATTTGTTTGAAGATGTGTACTCATCTATGTAACTATAAAAAAAAACACTGAATATCATAAAATTATAATTTGGAAAAATTATTCTAAATGTAGGTTTTCTAGAAAAATCATATTGATGTATTATTGTACTTATTAAATAATAATCACCAAAGAAATATATGTTGCATAATAATATTTAAATATATCTTAATATTCTAATAATTTAACTGAATCCTATTATTATTATTTTTTTTTAAACACACAGTTGTTGGTTTTTTTTTCTGACATACCATAAATCATGAGGCCTCAGTCAAACTGTGCATACACATTCCACATTCCACATACCACATACCACGCTCTGGTCACTCTTACATCACATCTCATGTCAAATTCACTCAGCAGCTGCTCATGTGTTCTCTCACCTGTCACATGTGACTCACATAGACGTTCACAATACATTTCACATACAAAGAATAAAAAACATGTATATTAACCCAAAATATTGTATCCTAATTATCAATCAATGTGCATTGTAATCTATTAAATTTAGTATTCTAATATTCCTTTGAATATTCCCCAAATATTATCTAACACTATGTTTTAACCTATAGAAAGGACTCCTCCATTTACAAGAAACCCGAGTTGAATGTTTCACAGCTAATCCTGGAACAAGCCTGTAACTGAAACCCTTTGAATGTAAGGCTGAGGAAAATTCCTAAAATTAAAAAACAAGGCTATATGATATTCCTTAACTCACATATGTCACACCATGCAGTGGCAGGAAAAAAAAAACACGTTTTAGATTATTACAGAAAGAAAATTTACATGTAGTACACACATTTTTAGGTTGTTAGATATATTATTTATTTTTAAGTGTTAAATATATAAAAATCATGCAGTTAATATAACTTCCTGTGTGAATAAGACATAAATTCATGAAACAGGTATTTTTTTTGTTCAATCCTCGCTTTGAAAGTAAAATTCTAAGGGAAAATAAAAGATAAAGGTTATTTTCATATTTATTTCAAAACAAAATAATTTAGATATCTTATACATATGTATATACTTAATAAATGTATTTAATTGTAATTCTAAATATTTTTTACTGGAGTATATTTTAATTATTTCGCTATATATATAAAAATGCAGTTAATATAATCTCTACTTATACAAATATGCTACAGTATTTACTGTATATTATATTAATATATGTAACTGCAGAATTATATTGAAATAGAATAATTACATTAATAAATAATACATTGTATAACTCATCATATAATATAATTAATTTTTAGACAATCCCTATCCCAAAATTTAGCTCTTTGTCGATAATCTGCTGAAATGCTAAATTTAGTAAGGTCAGTTTTAACCCTATGGACTCTTTGAAGAGCTGCTGTGATAATGGAGTGTTCAGCTGAGCTCCCCCTGGGATACTCACCTGCTTCCGTCTGTCAGTTTCCGCCATCTTTAGAGACAGATCTGAGCCTTCAGATTTTAAATCTTTCAGAGAAATTTCTTTAATAGACTCCTGAATCTTTTCATACGGTTTGTAACAAATATGTAATTTTCTTCGTACTTCATAGATTTGATTTTGGATCAGATTTGAAGATTTTGATTTTGGCTTTTGATAAGATTGAATTCTGACTGGTTTCAAAAACTTAGTAAAATGTGTTTTCCTTTCAAGATTCTCGTGTTTTCTAGAAAAATCAAGGGATTGGGCGCATTCGTATAAAGAATTTTTCTGTGTAGCAATTGCACGAGATACAGGATTTAAGAATTTAAACTTGTTTACAAAACAATTTATCATGGATTGTTGATTCAAATTCGTACAGACCAATTTATAAATCCTTTCAAAAATGGCCATAAAAGTAAACGTACATTCTTCCCGGCCAATCTTCAATTTTAGAAGAATATCAAGATCTGGATAATTTTCTTTCAATCCACAGAAAATCAAAATTCTTAATCTTTCTACATCAGTCATCTTTCCGTGGAACTCATCAGTCTGCATTTTTAGTGAGAGTCTTCTGGAGAAGATTACCGGAAGCCAAATTTTAAACAAATTATTTTTCTGCACATTAGTCAAATCAAACTTATCAGCAAAACTCTCAAATATCTCTGAATTTCTGCACACATGGATTTTGTCATCATATGCAGGAATGATTTTGCATAATTTTAGCAGGATTTTCCTAGATTTAAGTTGGAGTTGGGCCTCTGAGTCGTCTATTTTTAGTGGCCCTTGTACATCTGTCCCTCGTAGATCATCTTTGTCAATTGTCATGTCTCCTTCACTTCCTCCATCTTGTTTTTCATCTTGTGTCACAAAGTCAATGTCACTTTGGGTGGTCATCGTCATCACAGATACGTGCGTCACATCTTTCTCACTCTTCTCATTACAGTCAATCTTGGGAACATCATTCGTTTCCTTAGAAATTCTTTCTACACTGTCTTTTTTGGACTTCTCTGTCACAAACTCGTTAAATACATAAACCATATGTAAGATATTTTTCAATTGCTCTTTTTCTTTTTTCCTAAACATTAGCTTAGAATCTAAATTCAAATTCGCGGTTCTGCATTCTGAAAATAAATTAGACCAAAATATTTCTAAGCTAGATCCGTACAAACTTACAAATTCTATCTGACTTGATTTAGCATATGAATTTATCAAATCCATTTGTCTTACCTTGAAATCTCAGCTTGTAGTCCCTTTGCTTTTACAACGCTGGGCTCCGGACTTCAGCACGGCTATTTTTAGCACATCTATCTTCAGCACTACCAGTGCTTGCTGTCAATCCGTCTGACACCTGTTAAAGTCTTCGTAATTCGTAGGTTCTTGTATGAGTTCTTTGTGACTTGAAGTTTTGAAGTGGAATTCCTGAATACTTGCACAATCTAGTGGAACTCTTCTGTCTTCCCCCGTGTGCAAGAAGAAGGAAATTCACGCAAAAATAGCACAAAAAATCAAAACTGGCTGGCTAGGCCAAATGTTAAAAATCGTTATTGAGCAAAAATATCTAATCAAGACTTAACCAGGTGCGTTATTCTTAAAAGAAAAATGTCATGATATTCTGACGAAAGTATAGTGGTTTATTGAGTTATCCATCATCGCAGCAAAAACATAAAAGGTAGATGAAACAATTACAAACAGAGTGTCCATGTGTAGATATCAGCGCTTCTCCTGTTACTCATCTTTCCAGGGTCCTGAATGGTAGAAGTCATCTGTCTGTGTGAAAGTCTGAAGTCATCATGGCATGGAGTAGCTAACAGCTGTTGTTCCTCGTGTCTTGTCTCATGTCCATGGAGAATGATGGTGAAGGAAGGGAGGTGACCGTCCCACGTGACAAAAAGCCCCCCACCCCCTCCTAAGAGACGTTTATATATGGTTTCTACAGATCACGTGTCTTCTGTATATGGAGTTAACGTATAGTCTGAGCTACATACACAGAAATAGCTTTTGATAGTGTCAGCAAGAAACCATGTGCTCAGTACAGAATAAAAATAAGAATAATTAATATTTAACACTCCCACCGCTAGTAGGATGACACCGGTAATCCAGAAGACGAAGGAGTAGATGATGAGCAGTGTCTTCAGACACATTATGACTGGCTTGGTCTCCATTCTCCTTCAGGCCATGCTACTGTGATCCGGCCGCCGTGTGTTACTGTTGCTGCTCTCGGCCCCTCCTGCCGCAGCCCCCATGGGCAGACTCTATGTAATATAATGCACCCCCATAGCCCTCTATAGTACAATGTACTCTCCATAGGTACTGTAGACTCTATATAGTATAAAGCACTTTCCATAGGCCGACTCTATATAGTATAATGCACCCCCTTAGGCAGGCTCTATATTGCATAAAGCACCCTCCCTAGGCAGACTATCTTGTATCATGCACCACCATAGGCAGACTCTACATAGTATAATGCACCCCATAGGCATATTCTATATTATATAATGCACCCCATAGTCAGACTTTTTACTGTATAATGCACTCCCTAAAAGCCTCTATAATGCACAATGTATAATGCACCCCCTTAGGCATACTCTATATAGTATAATGCACCCTCCATAGGCAGACTCTATATTGTATAATGCACCCCCATAGACAGACTCTTTAAATTACTCTTCATATGCAAACTATATTATAATGCACCCCATTGGCAGATTCTATATTGTATAATGCACTCCCCATAAGACTCTATGTAGTATAATGCACTCCCCATAGGCAGACTCTATATTGCATAATGCACCCCCATTGACTACAGGGAGATATTTGCGTATTATCTGCCTAATTTTATTGTACTGACTACTATAAGTGGTGGAAAACGTAACATTTTTTTCAGAAATGTCATTTACCGTAGATTTGTGTTATCAGAATATAATAAATCAGCACGTGGGATTTTGGCAACATTTCTGAATGTGTGTTAAATGTTGGGTTTTTTTTATCCCCTGTCAAGCAGCCTGTTGGTGATAGCACTGCTCTCCTTGTGAAAACTTTCCTCGCTGGAGCAGATTCTGCTCTAGTGAGCTCCCCCCTAGGAATAGCATGAATGGTGTGTCGGGGATGTGCGCTTGAAGACATCAGGATTGTGTTACCAAGAATTGTTTTTTTCTGTAAAGAGAGGTATTAACCCTGTGTGTTATGTTGCTGCCTGTGAGAAGCACGTCTAGAAAGGGGACCTCATTTGATGGAATACCGCAAGTAAAACACAAGTTACATTTGTTATTATTCAAGTAAGATATGAAATTAGAAAAATAAGTTACATCACCCTGCCAAATTAGCAAGATATCATCCACATATTATCCTCTGTAAATATGTAAATTTCTTCCCACCACACCATGAATAAAACAGCATTTTAGAAATGCTCCGGTACCAGATGTAATGTCTGACAATTTGCAGACAATAAAAGAACTACTTTTTCTTCCAATCGCAACATTATTTATAAAATAAAATAATTTATTAATTGTGATTCTGACCATGTTATATATTGTATAGAGTGCCAAGCATGCAATATTCGTTACATAGGTTATACTACAAGAAAAATTAAGAAGAGAATTTCAGAACATATAGCTAATATAAATAACAATAATTTAAGCTATTCTGCAGCCACTAAACTTCATTTCTGTGCACAAGGGAGATTTATCAAATTTCTAATTTTCTTTATTTTTTTCTCATTTTTCAGCATAGAAAGAGTTAATCAGTCACCAAGAGGTGGTGACTGGAAGAAACAATTAGCACTGCGGGAAGCTTTTTGGATTTAGACCTTAGACACCAAACATCCACACGGCATCAATTATAGGAATTTCCTTTTTTATATCTATTGAACTGAAAGTCATCTATTAAAACTATGTGGTGATATAAATTACAAATTTATGCAATTTTGATATGCCTTGAAAGGAGACATTTATGCTATGTGTATCAAGCTGTTGTTTTTCCAATGTCATTAATTGCTATGCTTGTGATTGGTTCCTTGCTATATATATACCTCTCCATTTATTTTGTATTAGATCCTATGACTAAGGGCGCCGTGGTGCGCCAGAAACGTGTCAGGCAGAGAGTCTCTTTCTCTCTGAATACATACAAACAAAACTCATCACCGGAGGTGCCAGTATTCTAGGGGCTTCTTTCAGCAGGGGCCCTAAATACATACACACAAGACCACACTGGCACAAAGCACATAACATAGATTGATACTAGCGCATGGCCGTGCCGTTATGCGAACCTTTTATAGCTGCAGCAACTTCAGGACCTTCCCAGAAGGACCAATGGGAGGCTGCCACAGAACTTGAGCAACTTCAGGACCTTCCTAGAGGACCAATGGGGGTTGCTGCAGTACCTGAGCATGTGACCCTTGATCTCCAATGAGAGATCTTACCCTGGGCACGCTCAGAAGGGGAAAAGTAGGACTTAGTCTCAAAAACGTCTGCTCGCCGCTGACCAGTACTGGCTACAATGGCAGAAGCTGGTAGGGCAGCAGTAACCCTTTGCACAGTATCAGACTGAGCAAGACGCTGGGACCGAAGCCTCCACTGAGCAGGCTGCACTGTGGCAGTAGAAGAATGGGAGACCGCAGCGGAGATGGCTCGAGAATCCCCCTATGCAGAGGCAGGAACTTGACCCCTAACACTCTCCATAGGCCGACTCTGTCAAGGTGAAAATATATCTTTATACTCTTTTGTACTTTTATATATTCTTATGCTGTGAAACAATAAGTTTTTCCCCTTTATGCTTGCTAATGCAAATGTAACTGTATTTAAGATGGCTGCCAGTATTCACCTTTGCCCTAGATCTGCTTTGCTAAAGAAGCAAGTTTCACATTCCAGAAGCTAAGTATCATTTTTTGTTGAAATGGAAACTTAAAGCGATGTGGAGAAAGGAAGATTCATCAGATGATGTCAGAACCAACCTGAAAGACTGAATACTAGATATATTGCTTAAACCCCGCCTAACCCCGCCCTCTGCACATCTTCCCCCAATAGATCATATAATGTGATCAGGAAATAAAGTGAGTTGCTGTGACGTTGCCACTACGTGTGGAAGCTCGAGCATACACTGAGATTGAACCAGCTTTTGTCTGACTGATTCTTCACTCCGGTACCAATGCTCTTATTCTGATTTGGAATGACTGGTCGAGTGGTGAGACCGAGCGCGATCCCGTGCCACGCTTCGAACCAGCAACTGAGAGACGTCGCATTCTGCGCGTCCTCGTGTACACCACACCTCCTCCACCGGTCATTGTGCTCCATTCAACCACCCTACCCGTGACTATTGTCTAGTAGCAAAATAGAGTGAAAGATTGAGAAAGTTGTAGATTGGGGGCGGCTTAGAGAAAGGGATAGGAGACGCAGCCTCTGTGATATTGTACAAATTGGTAATTAAGACGTCCCAAGAGGGGGACCACCAGAATCACATTGGTAATTAAGACGTCCCAAGAGGGGGACCACCAGAATCACATTGGTAATTAAGACGTCCCAAGAGGGGGACCACCAGAATCACATTGGTAATTAAGACGTCCCAAGAGGGGGACCACCAGAATCACATTGGTAATTAAGACGTCCCAAGAGGGGGACCACCAGAATCTCAGTGGAGGGGTCTCACTAGGAGACCGCCTCCCAACGTTTAGAATATCGTGACAGGACAGACTGTAATCACTGGTGTTCAGGTTAGGGACAGGATATCGAGCGCGAGGCTCTTTATTCATAGCACGTTGAACGAGAAGCTCCGAGTTTAGGACACAAGTGTTGTTGTCGCTGTCAGCGTCCTGCTGCAGAAGGGCGTAGTATTCTGTGAGTCATGTTGCGTCTCTTGAAGCAGAAGAAGTCCGTGCCCCATAAGTTAGATGAGGATGCTGTGGAAGTCAAGACAATAGTAGAGTCACGGGAGGGCAAGAAGGCAGTCAAGAATGTTGAGAGGTTGTACAAGCATGTAGGATTGCCCTCGTCAGGGAGATTGCAGCCGTCTACATGGCACCATCTCATAGAGAACAAAAGGGGCATGTTGAAAGATAAAGGATTGTTAGAACAAACGCAAGCTCATCTGCAAGTTGCGCGAGGCTTAAAGAACGAAGAATGGAAAGAGGTTGATGGAGAGGGAGGATCATAGGATGCAGAGCCCAAGTTTGGTTATAAAATGTCTCAATCATTGTTTTTTCTAAAGTGTTCTGGCATATGAATTGTGTGAAGGTTTTGTAGAAATTAATTAAGTCTGAGAACTGCTGTATTCCGTTACTCTGTGTGGTTTTCCGAGACACCCGATGGGAGGGGCCAAACCGCTGCGCTATTGCTTTCTTTTGTGTTGAGGAATGCTGTGATGTTCTTATCTGTTCCGTGTTTCTGGTATGGAGGGGGCGAGTCGCTGCGTCCTCTCGGAATTTTCTATCCTTGTGTAGTATGTGCAATAGTACAATGTTGTATTGAATGTTGTGATAGGCAATTCAGTATCACAATGGACATAGCGGTCAGAGCACATACAGTGATCTGACAATAACGAGCTCTGAGACGTGGGAACTCTGCAGACCGCAATCCCTAATCCTCTCCAAACAACACTAGAGGCAGCCGTGGATTGCGCCTAACTCTGCCTATGCAACTCGGCACAGCCTGAGAAACTAACTAGCCTGAAGATAGAAAATAAGCCTACCTTGCCTCAGAGAAATACCCCAAAGGAAAAGGCAGCCCCCCACATATAATGACTGTGAGTTAAGATGAAAAGACAAACGTAGGGATGAAATAGATTCAGCAAAGTGAGGCCCGACTTTCTTAACAGAGCAAGGATAGGAAAGATAACTTTGCGGTCTACACAAAACCCTAAAGAAAACCACGCAAAGGGGGCAAAAAGACCCTCCGTACCGAACTAACGGCACGGAGGTACACCCTTTGCGTCCCAGAGCTTCCAGCAAAACAATTAGACAAGCTGGACAGAAAAAATAGCAAACAAATAGCAAAGAAGAACTTAGCTATGCAGAGCAGCAGGCCACAGGAATGATCCAGGGAAAAACAAGTCCAACACTGGAACATTGACAGGAAGCATGGATCAAAGCATTAGGTGGAGTTAAGTAGAGAAGCACCTAACGACCTCACCAGATCACCTGAGGGAGGAAACTCAGAAACTGCAGTACCACTTTCCTCCACAAACGGAAGCTCCCAGAGAGAATCAGCCGAAGTACCACTTGTGACCACAGGAGGGAGCTCTGCCACAGAATTCACAACAGTACCCCCCCTTGAGGAGGGGTCACCGAACCCTCACCAGAGCCCCCAGGCCGACCAGGATGAGCCACATGAAAGGCACGAACAAGATCGGGAGCATGGACATCAGAGGCAAAAACCCAGGAATTATCTTCCTGAGCATAACCCTTCCATTTAACCAGATACTGGAGTTTCCGTCTTGAAACACGAGAATCCAAAATCTTCTCCACAATATACTCCAATTCCCCCTCCACCAAAACCGGGGCAGGAGGGTCAACAGATGGAACCATAGGTGCCACGTATCTCCGCAACAATGACCTATGGAATACGTTATGTATGGAAAAAGAATCTGGGAGGGTCAGACGAAAAGACACAGGATTAAGAACCACAGAAATCCTATACGGACCAATGAAACGAGGTTTAAACTTAGGAGAGGAAACCTTCATAGGAATATGACGAGAAGATAACCAAACCAGATCCCCAACAAGAAGTCGGGGACCCACACGGCGTCTGCGATTAGCGAAACGTTGAGCCTTCTCCTGGGACAAGGTCAAATTGTCCACTACCTGAGTCCAAATCTGCTGCAACCTGTCCACCACAGTATCCACACCAGGACAGTCCGAAGACTCAACCTGTCCTGAAGAAAAACGAGGATGGAACCCAGAATTGCAGAAAAATGGCGAAACCAAGGTAGCCGAGCTGGCCCGATTATTAAGGGCGAACTCAGCCAAAGGCAAAAAGGACAGCCAGTCATCCTGATCGGCAGAAACAAAGCATCTCAGATAGGTTTCCAAGGTCTGATTGGTTCGTTCGGTCTGGCCATTAGTCTGAGGATGGAAAGCCGAGGAAAAAGACAAGTCAATGCCCATCCTACCACAAAAGGCTCGCCAAAACCTCGAAACAAACTGGGAACCTCTGTCAGAAACGATATTCTCTGGAATGCCATGCAAACGAACCACATGCTGGAAGAACAATGGCACCAAATCAGAGGATGAAGGCAATTTAGACAAGGGTACCAGATGGACCATCTTAGAAAAGCGATCACAGACCACCCAAATGACTGACATCTTTTGAGAAACGGGAAGATCTGAAATAAAATCCATAGAGATATGTGTCCAAGGCCTCTTCGGGACCGGCAAGGGCAAAAGCAACCCACTGGCACGAGAACAGCAGGGCTTAGCCCGAGCACAAATCCCACAGGACTGCACAAAAGTACGCACATCCCGTGACAGAGATGGCCACCAAAAGGATCTAGCCACTAACTCTCTGGTACCAAAGATTCCAGGATGACCAGCCAACACCGAACCATGAACCTCAGAGATAACTTTATTCGTCCACCTATCAGGGACAAACAGTTTCTCCGCTGGACAACGATCAAGTTTATTAGCCTGAAATTTTTGCAGCACCCGCCGCAAATCAGGGGAGATGGCAGACACAATTACTCCTTCCTTGAGGATACCCGCCGGCTCAGATAAACCCAGAGAGTCGGGCACAAAACTCCTAGACAGAGCATCCGCATTCACATTTTTAGAGCCCGGAAGGTACGAAATCACAAAGTCAAAACGGGCAAAAAACAGCGACCAACGAGCCTGTCTAGGATTCAAACGCCTAGCAGACTCGAGATAAGTCAAGTTCTTATGATCAGTCAATACCACCACGCGATGCTTAGCTCCTTCAAGCCAATGACGCCACTCCTCGAATGCCCACTTCATGGCCAGCAACTCTCGGTTGCCCACATCATAATTTCGCTCAGCAGGCGAAAACTTCCTGGAAAAAAAAGCGCAAGGTTTCACCACTGAGCAATCAGAACCTCTCTGCGACAAAACAGCCCCTGCTCCAATCTCAGAAGCATCAACCTCGACCTGGAACGGAAGAGAAACATCTGGTTGACACAACACAGGGGCAGAAGAAAAACGACGCTTCAACTCTTGAAAGGCTTCCACAGCAGCAGAAGACCAATTGACCACATCAGCACCCTTCTTGGTCAAATCGGTCAATGGTTTAGCAATACTAGAAAAATTGCAGATGAAGCGACGATAAAAATTAGCAAAGCCCAGGAACTTTTGCAGACTTTTCAGAGATGTCGGCTGAGTCCAATCATGGATGGCTTGGACCTTAACAGGATCCATCTCGATAGTAGAAGGGGAAAAGATGAACCCCAAAAATGAAACCTTCTGCACACCAAAGAGACACTTTGATCCCTTCACAAACAAAGAATTAGCACGCAGGACCTGAAAAACCGTTCTGACCTGCTTCACATGAGACTCCCAATCATCCGAGAAGATCAAAATGTCATCCAAGTACACAATCAGGAATTTATCCAGGTACTCTCGGAAGATGTCATGCATAAAGGACTGAAACACTGATGGAGCATTGGCAAGTCCGAATGGCATCACTAGATACTCAAAATGACCATCGGGCGTATTAAATGCAGTTTTCCATTCATCGCCTCGCCTGATTCGCACCAGATTATACGCACCACGAAGATCTATCTTGGTGAACCAACTAGCCCCCTTAATCCGAGCAAACAAATCAGATAACAATGGCAAGGGGTACTGAAATTTAACAGTGATCTTATTAAGAAGGCGGTAATCTATACAAGGTCTCAGCGAACCATCCTTCTTGGCTACAAAAAAGAACCCTGCTCCTAATGGCGACGATGACGGGCGAATATGCCCCTTCTCCAGGGATTCCTTCACATAACTGCGCATAGCGGTGTGCTCAGGCACGGATAAATTAAACAGTCGACCTTTTGGGAATTTAATACCAGGAATCAAATTGATAGCACAATCACAATCCCTATGCGGAGGTAGGGCATCGGACTTGGGCTCATCAAATACATCCCGGTAATCAGACAAGAACTCTGGAACCTCAGAAGGGGTGGATGACGAAATTGACAGAAATGGAACATCACCATGTACCCCCTGACAACCCCAGCTGGACACCGACATGGATTTCCAATCCAATACTGGATTATGGGCTTGTAGCCATGGCAACCCCAACACGACCACATCATGCAGATTATGCAACACCAGAAAGCGAATAACCTCCTGATGTGCAGGAGCCATGCATATGGTCAGCTGGGTCCAGTATTGAGGCTTATTCTTGGCCAAAGGCGTAGCATCAATTCCTCTCAGTGGAATAGGACACTGCAAGGGCTCCAAGAAAAACCCACAACGCTTAGCATATTCCAAGTCCATCAAATTCAGGGCAGCGCCTGAATCCACAAACGCCATGACAGAATACGATGACAAAGAGCAGATCAAGGTAACGGACAGAAGAAATTTTGACTGTACTGTACCAATGGTGGCAGACCTAGCGAACCGCTTAGTGCGCTTAGGACAATCAGAGATAGCATGAGTGGAATCACCACAGTAGAAACACAGACCATTCAGACGTCTATGTTCTTGCCGTTCAACTCTGGTCAAGGTCCTATCACACTGCATAGTCTCAGGTTTAAGCTCAGGTAATACCGCCAAATGGTGCACAGGTTTACGCTCACGCAAGCGTCGACCGATCTGAATGGCCAAAGACATAGACTCATTCAAACCAGCAGGCATAGGAAATCCCACCATGACATCCTTAAGGGCTTCAGAGAGACCCTTTCTGAATATTGCTGCCAGCGCAGATTCATTCCATTGAGTGAGCACTGACCACTTTCTAAATTTCTGACAATATACCTCTATCTCATCCTGAGCCTGACAAAGAGCCAGCAAATTTTTTTCTGCCTGATCCACTGAATTAGGCTCATCGTACAGCAACCCAAGCGCCAGGAAAAACGCATCGATATTACTCAATGCAGGATCTCCTGACGCAAGAGAAAACGCCCAGTCCTGAGGGTCGCCGCGCAAAAAAGAAATGACGATCCTAACCTGTTGAATTGGGTCACCAGAAGAGCGAGGTTTCAAAGCCAGAAATAGTTTACAATTATTTTTGAAACTCAGAAATTTAGTTCTATCTCCAAAAAACAAATCTGGAATAGGAATTCTCGGTTCAAGCAAAGAATTCTGGACCACAAAATCTTGAATATTTTGAACTCTTGCCGTGAGCTGATCCACACATGAAGACAGACCTTTAATGTCCATTGCTACACCTGTGTCCTGAACCACCCAAATGTCTAGGGGAAAAAAAAAAGACAAAACACAGTGCAAAGAAAAAAAAATGGTCTCAGAACTTCTTTTTCCCTCTATTGAGAATCATTAGCACTTTGGGCTTCCTGTACTGTTATGAAAGGCAATTCAGAATCACAATGGACATGGAGGTCAGAGCACATACAGTGAACTGACAATAACCCAAAATAATAGAACGAGCTCTGAGACGTGGGAACTCTACAGACCGCAACCCCTAAGCCTATCAAACCACACTAAAGGTAGCCGTGGAGCACTCCTGACCAGAACCTAGGCGCCTCGTCACAGCCTGAGAAACTAGCTAATCCTGAAGATAGAAAAATAAGCTTACCTTGCCTCAGAGAAATTCCCCAAAGGAAAAGGCAGCCCCCCACATATAATGACTGTGAGTAAGATGAAAACACATAGAGATGAAACAGATTTAGCAAAGTGAGGCCCGACTAGCTGAACAGAACGAGGATAGGGAAGATAACTTTGCGGTCAGCACAAAAACCTATAAAAAACCACGCAGAGGGGACAAAAAGACCCTCCGCACCGACTAACAGCACGGAGGTGGTCCCTCTGCGTCTCAGAGCTTCCAGCAGGCGAGAAAAACCAACAAAGCAAGCTGGACAGAAAAATAGCAACAAAATAACATAAGCAAAACTTAGCTTTGCAGAGCAGCAGGCCACAGGAATGATCCAGGGAAAAAACAAGTCCCACACTGAAACATTGACAGGAAGCATAGATCAAAGCATCAGGTGGAGTTAAGTAGAGAAGAAGCTAACGAGCTCACCAGATCACCTGAGGGAGGAAACTCAGAAGCTGCAGTACCACTTTCCTCCACAAACGGAAGATCCCAGAGAGAATCAGCCGAAGTACCACTTGTGACCACAGGAGTGAACTCTGCCACAGAATTCACAACAGATACCATGCTTGGCATAGGTGGCTTTCCTTCATAGGATGCTGCCCTTCCCGTGGTTGTTCCTTCCCGGGGAAAGGCCTGGCTATTCACTGCTTGCGTCGAGAAACACGTGATGGTGTCTCCGCAGCTTCTTTACATGCATCTGCATATTTCCCATAAGGGATGGGGGCAGTGGCGTAGGAAGGTGGGTGCGGGGGGGGCGGTCCGCCCCGGGCGGCACAATGCGGGGGGCGGCCGGCGCTGCAGGAGAAGAAAAAAAAAAAAAAAAGACGCCCCTTTAAATCTTCGGGCGGCGCCGTCCGCCGCCACGACCAGGGCCAGCTCCCCCCACCCCCGGGCCCCGCCCCCCGCTCTATACTCACCTCTCCTGGTTCCTGCGGCGCCGGCAGCTACAGCGTCCTCTGACTCTGCGACGTCTCAGAGCAGAGGGCGCGATGACGTCACTACTGTGCGCGCCGCTCTGCCTCTCTGTCCTGAGCGTCGCAGAGCCGGAGAGACGCTGACTGCAACGGACCTGTGCTAGGAACGGGAGAGGTGAGGATTTTACTTTTTTTTTTTTTTCTTTATGTCTGACTGTCTGGGGCTGGGGCAATGCTGGACACACTGGGGCAATACTGGAGACCATGGGGCAGATTGCTGGACACACTGGGGCAATACATGAGACCATGGGGCAGATTGCTGGACACACTGGGGCAATACAGGAGACCATGGGGCAGATTGCTGGATACACCGGGGCAATACTGGAGACCATGGGGCAGAATGCTGGACACACTGGGGCAATACAGGAGACCATGGGGCAGATTGCTGGACACACCGGGGCAATACTGGAGACCATGGGGCAGAATGCTGGACACACTGGGGCAATACAGGAGACCATGGGGCAGATTGCTGGATACACCGGGGCAATACAGGAGACCATGGGGCAGACTTCTGGACATACTGGGGCAATACTGGAGACCATGGGGCAGAATGCTGGACACACTGGGGAAATACTGGAGACCATGGGGCAGAATGCTGGACACACTGGGGCAATACAGGAGACCATGTGGCAGAATGCTGGACACACTGGGGCAATACAGGAGACCATGGGGCAGATTGCTGGACACACTGGGGCAATACTGGAGACCATGGGGCAGAATGCTGGACACACTGGGGAAATACTGGAGACCATGGGGCAGAATGCTGGACACACTGGGGCAATACAGGAGACTATGGGGCAGATTGCTGGACACACTGAATACTGGAGACCATGGGGCAGATTTCAGGACACATTGAGGCAATGCTGGAGACCCTGGGCAGACTTCTGGACATACTGGGGCAATACTGGAGACCATGGGGCAGATTGCTGGACACACCGGGGCAATACTGGAGACCATGGGGCAGAATGCTGGACACACTGGGGCAATACAGGAGACCATGGGGCAGATTGCTGGATACACCGGGGCAATACTGGAGACCATGGGGCAGAATGCTGGACACACTGGGGCAATACAGGAGACCATGGGGCAGATTGCTGGACACACTGGGGCAATACTGGAGACCCTGGGGCAGATTTCTGGACACATTGAGGCAATGCTGGAGACCCTGGGGCAGACTTCTGGACACACTGGGGCAATGCTGGACACTGGGGCAGATTGCTGGACACACTGGGGGTAATATGCTGGACACACTGGGGCAATGCTGGACACTGGGGGTAATATGCTGGACACACTGGGGCAGACTGCTGGACACACTGGGGAAAGGCTGGACACTGGGGCAGATTGCTGGACACACTGGGGGCAGTGCTGGACATACTGGGGCAGATTGCTGGACACACTGGGGGTAATATGCTGGACACACTGGGGCAGATTGCTGGACAACATGGGGGTAATATGCTGGACACACTGGGGCAGATTGCTGGACAACATGGGGGTAATATGCTGGACACACTGGGGGCAGGACTTGAGGCATGGGCAGAATGTAGATACGGGGCATGATTGGAGACACGGGGCAGGATTGGATCATGGGGCAGGACGGATACGATGGAGGCTGGTGGGGCAGGATGTGGAGATCATATGGGGTAGAATGGATACTCATGAGGGCAGGATGCGAGAACATATGGCTGGAGCCAGGAATGAGAAACGGGGCCAGGGTGGGGAATATTATTACCATAGGGGCTAATTAAGGGATATTATTACTGCAGTGATGTATTTATTTTATTTTTTGAGTATACTGTTTTAAATGGGGGGGCGGTCCTGTTACTGTGCAGAGTGACACTATATCACCTTTTTTTCTTCATGTGATGTAATGTAGAAGTTGTGAAAAATTAAGTAATGTGTTCTGCAAGCGGAGCTCGAGATAACTGTGTTATTTCCTGCAGAAACGAGTCCTGGCTGGAAGGAATGATGGCGGTCTGTGCTGGATGAAAGATGAAGGACTTCACCTAGAGACGTCACTGGTGAGTCAGTGTTACCTATACACTGACACTATACACTGTATACTATATAGAGGTCCTGTGTATAATGTCACCAGTGATCTCTGTATTACCTCTACACAGACACTGCATACTAAGTACAGATCTCCTGTGAATACTGGCACTTATGGTGATAGTATTGTGGGTTTTTTTTTATTACTGATCAGTATTGTAGTATTCAGTCACTATGTGGTGGTAATATGTGGTCTGGAAATGGTGTTGTGGTATTTGTCCCTTGTATGTAGTATTATTCGGTCACTATGTGGCCTGGTCATGGTGTGGTGGTATTAAGTCACAGGTGTGGCATGTGGGGGTGACACCATTAGGCCCAGTTTAAGCTCTACAAAACAGGAAAACCGTTTATGGTAACCTTTGTGTGTATTGAGCCGGGGGGGGGGGGCGCCAAACTCGGGAACAGCCCCGGGCGGCAAAAGCTCTAGCTACGCCTCTGGATGGGGGCAGTGTTCTGGAATCACTGCGTTGAGAAACACGTGATGGTGTCTCCGCGGTGTTGGATGTTTTGGTCTCCCCGAGGCCAATCATCTGTGCCTTTACAACACTGGAACATTGACAGGAAGCATGGATCAAAGCATTAGGTGGAGTTAAGTAGAGAAGCACCTAACGACCTCACCAGATCACCTGAGGGAGGAAACTCAGAAGCCGCAGTACCACTTTCCTCCACAAACGGAAGCTCCCAGAGAGAATCAGCCGAAGTACCACTTGTGACCACAGGAGGGAGCTCTGCCACAGAATTCACAACAATTGAAGTAGAAAGAATTATTGTAAGTTTAAAGTAAAATATGGTGTTTTGTTTTAGAAGGAAACTTGTAAGAGATTGTTTGGTTATCAGTGTGATTGAAAGATTGGTAAAAGATTCACATGCTTCAAGTTGAGTGGTTGATGTATATAGAAAATTAAGGATTAACAAAGGACGTGAATTTGGATTTGTTTTTGTTACGTTGAAAAAGGAAAATTGTCTATTGCTATGACAAAAACTGGATGTTTGTGGTGCAGGAAGGAACTGAGAAAGTGATTGAGGGTAATGTGTTAGAAAGACAAATAATTAAAAAATAATAATCTGAAACAGGGGGGCTCCCTGTTAGGTAATATGGTCCCTCCCCAGGAAATTAAGCCTCTTCTCACGACTGTAAGCCCTATGCCCCTTAACCCCAAGGCACCAATATATCCTAGACTGCTGAGAAGTTCTATGGGCGTTTTATGGTAGTGTTTAAAGATCTGGGGTTTTCACTGTATAATAAACCCCATTCACATGTTTTTGTGGCAGCTTTGATGTCCGAGCTTTAAATCTGAATTGAAAGAGGCAATAATGTCAGTTAGACCTGACATCGAGAATTCCACTCCGGACGATGCATAGAAAAAAAAAAAAAAGTAGTACAAAGTTTTCAGAAGAACTTAACCCATTCTGAATCAGCAGCTGCAGCGATCTTTACTCGCTCTCTAGCCCCCACCGCAGTTTGAAGGACCCAGCTCGTTCCTTATCAGTGGCCCAGGCTCCAGCCCCCCTCCCTTACACAAATCCAGTCTCATACTCCAATATCCATTTTAAACCTGTGTCTGGAAATCTCCCTCGCCATGTTAATTATCAGACCAAGAGCTTGTTTTAATTAGAGTAGATGGCAGACCCAATAAATATACTCTCACAAAACCCATCCCTGTGGGACCTTTTCCTGAAGTTACTGCTCAGTTTGTAATCTTTTCTTCATGTCCGGTAAATTTACTGGGGGCAGATTTATTATCACAAGTTCCGCTCCAGAATATAATTCCAAGATGATGGTCAAATGGTATTTATGTTATATAACCCCTATGCAGATGAATATAATGAGATGTGTATCTTACACGCCCTTTCCCGATCAGTTTGCAAAAAAAAAAAAATATATGGGCGAGTGTCTTTTACCCTGGCAGTTAGAATATCCTTATGTCACGTTGCTTCAGTATGTGGGTAACCTTTTGTTGTGTGCACAGACAGAACAAGAAGCCATTGTTGCCACTGTTAGCCTTCGCAAGTATCTGGCAGATCTGAACTGTCGGGTTTCGGCCTCGAAACTTCGGTTCTGCCTTGGTCAAGTGATATTTTTGGGTCACTGTCTCCTTCAGGGTGCCAGACACCTCACAGAAGAAAGAAAAATAGCCGTCAGCTCCCTTCCATTCCCAAAAGATGAGACTGAACTCCAGCGTTTTCTTGGACTATGTACTTATTGTTGTCAGTGGATACCAGACGCATCCCGCATAATGCTACCTCTCCACAATGCCCTGAAAGACTGTTCAAAATATGCTGATGATTTTGGCAGATTCCACACCGGATAAGCTGTTACTACGGAAGATACTGTGTTGCCCGGAGCTGCACTCCCTCTCTCACTGTCAGCACAAGAAGTGGAACTTCAGGCTCTGTCTACTACATGTACTCTGGCCAAGGACAGGCGGGCTAGTATATACACGGACTCACAGTATGCATTTGGTATTGCTCATGATTTCGGAGCCCTATGGGCTAATCGAGGATTTGTTACTACTGCTGAGACTTCAGTGAAGAATGCTGAAGCTGTTAAAACCCTCATGAACTCAACCAAATTACCTACCCAGGTGGCCATTACCAAAGTTAAGGAGCACGGTCCTAGGAACAGTCCACAGACTGGTGGTAACGCCTTTGCGGATATGCAAGCAAAAGCTGCTGCTTTCCTACCCGTTGAACACACCATACCAGCTATGGTGACCACACGCTCTCAGCGTAAACAGTTACAAGAAACACTGACTCTACAGGAACCTGATGATCTATGCCAGACTGAGGTTTTCTGTCGGACCCCGCGAGACCGCTTAATGACGATGCAGAGAATGTTTCCAAAGGAAGACGTGAAGCAGTGGAAGCTGATGGAGCATGTATGGACAATGGTCGCTGGAAAAAGGACCAACTTGTGTGTACCGTGCTATTGCCACGTGGGCACATGGGCCCACACATCGAGGAAAAGACCAGGCCCTAGACCCGGTACAAAAATTCTACTGGACTCCAGGTGTTTCTACAGTCCTGACAGCACTCAACCGTGCATGTGACCGATAGGATACCAAAGCTCGTCAGCTCCAAGGACGTCCACCCATTTCTTCTGATACATGTTGGCACCAATGACACGGCAAGGAAGGACCTACCGACAATCTGCAAAGACTTTGAAGAGTTGGGGAAGAAAGTAAAGGAACTGGATGCACAGGTAGTTTTTTCTTCTATCCTTCCAGTAGACGGGCATGGCACCAGGAGATGGAACAGGATCCTTGATGCAAACAACTGGCTAAGACGATGGTGCAGACAACAAGGATTCGGATTCCTGGACCACGGTGTGAATTACTGGTACGATGGACTCCTCGCCAGAGACGGACTACACCTCAACAAACCTGGGAAACACACATTCGCCAGAAGACTCGCTACACTCATCAGGAGGGCGTTAAACTAGAAGAAGAGGGGACGGGAAGAAAAACATTAGACTTGAACAAAGAAGACCCAGGAAAACATACTCAGATGGGAGGTAAGAACATTTCTAAAACAATCCACAGCGAGGAGATTGGAACAAAGCAAAATCCTCTAAACTGCATGCTCGCAAACGCCAGAAGCCTGACAAACAAGATGGAAGAATTAGAAGCAGAAATATCTACAGGTAATTTTGACATAGTGGGAATAACCGAAACATGGTTAGATGAAAGCTATGACTGGGCAGTTAACTTACAGGGTTACAGTCTGTTTAGAAAGGATCGTAAAAATTGGAGAGGAGGAGGGGTTTGTCTCTATGTAAAGTCTTGTCTAAAGTCCACTTTAAGGGAGGATATTAGCAAAGGGAATGAGGATGTCGAGTCCATATGGGTCGAAATTCATGGAGGGAAAAATGGTAACAAAATTCTCATTGGGGTCTGTTACAAACCCCCAAATATAACAGAAATCATGGAAAGTCTACTAAAGCAGATAGATGAAGCTGCAACCCATAATGAGGTCCTGGTTATGGGGGACTTTAACTACCCGGATATTAACTGGGAAACAGAAACCTGTGAAACCCATAAAGGCAACAGGTTTCTGCTAATAACCAAGAAAAATTATCTTTCACAATTGGTGCAGAATCCAACCAGAGGAGCAGCACTTTTAGACCTAATACTATCTAATAGACCTGACAGAATAACAAATCTGCAGGTGGTTGGGCATCTAGGAAATAGCGACCACAATATTGTACAGTTTCACCTGTCTTTCACTAGGGGGACTTGTCAGGGAGTCACAAAAACACTGAACTTTAGGAAGGCAAAGTTTGACCAGCTTAGAGATGCCCTTAATCTGGTAGACTGGGACAATATCCTCAGAAATAAGAATACAGATAATAAATGGGAAATGTTTAAGAACATCCTAAATAGGCAGTGTAAGCGGTTTATACCTTGTGGGAATAAAAGGACTAGAAATAGGAAAAACCCAATGTGGCTAAACAAAGAAGTAAGACAGGCAATTAACAGTAAAAAGAAAGCATTTGCACTACTAAAGCAGGATGGCACCATTGAAGCTCTAAAAAACTATAGGGAGAAAAATACTTTATCTAAAAAACTAATTAAAGCTGCCAAAAAGGAAACAGAGAAGCACATTGCTAAGGAGAGTAAAACTAATCCCAAACTGTTCTTCAACTATATCAATAGTAAAAGAATAAAAACTGAAAATGTAGGCCCCTTAAAAAATAGTGAGGAAAGAATGGTTGTAGATGACGAGGAAAAAGCTAACCTATTAAACACCTTCTTCTCCACGGTATTCACGGTGGAAAATGAAATGCTAGGTGAAATCCCAAGAAACAATGAAAACCCTATATTAAGGGTCACCAATCTAACCCAAGAAGAGGTGCGAAACCGGCTAAATAAGATTAAAATAGATAAATCTCCGGGTCCGGATGGCATACACCCACGAGTACTAAGAGAACTAAGTAATGTAATAGATAAACCATTATTTCTTATTTTTAGGGACTCTATAGCGACAGGGTCTGTTCCGCAGGACTGGCGCATAGCAAATGTGGTGCCAATATTCAAAAAGGGCTCTAAAAGTGAACCTGGAAATTATAGGCCAGTAAGTCTAACCTCTATTGTTGGTAAAATATTTGAAGGGTTTCTGAGGGATGTTATTCTGGATTATCTCAATGAGAATAACTGTTTAACTCCATATCAGCATGGGTTTATGAGAAATCGCTCCTGTCAAACCAATCTAATCAGTTTTTATGAAGAGGTAAGCTATAGGCTGGACCACGGTGAGTCATTGGACGTGGTATATCTCGATTTTTCCAAAGCGTTTGATACCGTGCCGCACAAGAGGTTGGTACACAAAATGAGAATGCTTGGTCTGGGGGAAAATGTGTGTAAATGGGTTAGTAACTGGCTTAGTGATAGAAAGCAGAGGGTGGTTATAATTGGTATAGTCTCTAACTGGGTCGCTGTGACCAGTGGGGTACCGCAGGGGTCGGTATTGGGACCTGTTCTCTTCAACATATTCATTAATGATCTGGTAGAAGGTTTACACAGTAAAATATCGATATTTGCAGATGATACAAAACTATGTAAAGCAGTTAATACAAGAGAAGATAGTATTCTGCTACAGATGGATCTGGATAAGTTGGAAACTTGGGCTGAAAGGTGGCAGATGAGGTTTAACAATGATAAATGTAAGGTTATACACATGGGAAGAGGGAATCAACATCACCATTACACACTGAATGGGAAACCACTGGGTAAATCTGACAGGGAGAAGGACTTGGGAATCCTAGTTAATGATAAACTTACCTGGAGCAGCCAGTGCCAGGCAGCAGCTGCCAAGGCAAACAGGATCATGGGGTGCATTAAAAGAGGTCTGGATACACATGATGAGAGCATTATACTGCCTCTGTACAAATCCCTAGTTAGACTGCACATGGAGTACTGTGTCCAGTTTTGGGCACCGGTGCTCAGGAAGGATATAATGGAACTAGAGAGAGTACAAAGGAGGGCAACAAAATTAATAAAGGGGATGGGAGAACTACAATACCCAGATAGATTAGCGAAATTAGGATTATTTAGTCTAGAAAAAAGACGACTGAGGGGCGATCTAATAACCATGTATAAGTATATAAGGGGACAATACAAATATCTCGCTGAGGATCTGTTTATACCAAGGAAGGTGACGGGCACAAGGGGGCATTCTTTGCGTCTGGAGGAGAGAAGGTTTTTCCACCAACATAGAAGAGGATTCTTTACTGTTAGGGCAGTGAGAATCTGGAATTGCTTGCCTGAGGAGGTGGTGATGGCGAACTCAGTCGAGGGGTTCAAGAGAGGCCTGGATGTCTTCCTGGAGCAGAACAATATTGTATCATACAATTATTAGGTTCTGTAGAAGGACGTAGATCTGGGGATTTATTATGATGGAATATAGGCTGAACTGGATGGACAAATGTCTTTTTTCGGCCTAACTATGTTACTATGTTACTATGTAATATCTGTCAGACCTGCAATCCCGGTCAACTTCAACGTGTACCCCCGAAGCACCTTGCTAAGCCTGACTATCCTTTCCAAAGGCTCCAGGTGGACCTCATCACGTTGCCTAAGTCTGGAAGGTATGAATATTGTCTGGTGGTTGTCGATATGTTCTCCAGTTGGCCAGAAGCATTCCCCGTTACCAACATGACTGCAAAAAAAAAAACCACAGCAAAGAAACTGGTGATGGAAGTTATATGCAGATATGGTGTTCCAGAAGTTGTTGAAAGTGACTAAGGCCCGGACTTTTCTTCTCATGTGTATCAGGAGGTTCTGACAATGCTTGGATCCACTGTAGCCCTCCATACTCCGTACCATCCACAATCCAGTGGGAAAGTTAAGAGGCTGAACGGCACACTGAAGGGACAATTGACCAAATTGATGCAGGAGACTACGGCTCCATGGCCAGGGCTCTTACATATTCGTACTACCCCTATTGCAAAACATGGCCTGTCCCCATAGGAGATATTGTTTGGTGCTAGGTTCTTAGTTGCAAATTTCAGTCTCAATAGTTGTCAGAAGAAACTGACCATGCTGTTCAATATGTTATTCAGCTTAGTAAAAATGTTGCTAACACCCATGTTTTAGTTTTTTTCTTCCCTTCCAGATCCAGCAGAAACCGATTCTTGTCACAACTTGAAGTCTGGTGGTCTTATGGTCGTGAAAAGCTATGTCAGAAAACACAGACTAGAACCCTTGTACAACGGTCCCTACCAGGTCCTCCTCATCACTCCTATGTCAGTAAAACTTGAAGGAAAGAGCACCTGGATCCACGCTTCACACTGTAAAAGAGACCGGACCAGCGCTTAGTCGCAGCAGTGATTAAAGAAAAATGTTGTTGTTGTTTTTGGTCCTAGGGCCAGGGGCTATCCTCGCCCCTATCTCCTCGGCCCCTATTGTAAATAAGAATTCCGGTGCCACTATTCTCTGGGTAAATCTAACGGCCCGGTAAATATCTGGCGATTTGATTTCTGCGATGTGGTCAAGTGCCCCGAGACTCAACGGGTGGTAGAGGGAATCATCCAGTATTATATATGTGCTAGAAGTCTTCTCCATAGAAACACAAACAGCCCCAAGGACAAATTTATGGTTAGAATGGGTAAGATACAATGTAAGAGTTCAGAATATCTCTGTAGGATGTATTGCTTGTGCTGCAGCAAATGCACATCTATACACACATGCATTGTTTTTTCCTGATGACAATACCACTGCCTGTGTTATGAATCTGTTGAAGGGTCTAAAGTCCACTGATTGCTCAGATTATGTCCCACTAATTCATGAAGCACCTAAACTAAAGGTCCCAGGAGGGATAACCGTATTAGCTGATAATTAAACCTGCTATAATTCCCACGACACTACAGGTACACCAGTAGGGGTCTTCAAGACAGGTTTCTGCAAAGAGAATAGTTCCCTAGATACTGACTTGCTAGTTAATCATACACAGTATATGTACGACATTTATTGGTTATGTGGAGATGGTAAACTCCGTCCTAGGTTGCCTAATGCCTGGACAGGTCAATGTACCCTTGTTAAACTAGCTATGCAGTTCAAGATTTTACCTTGGGATCCGGAGACACCTGATGAATATACCCGAAAGAGGAGAAGTCTCGATCAGCTCCACATGAGTTATGAAGAAGATCTATTGGTATATGTTGATGCTATTGGAGTGCCAAGGGGGGTACCTGACCAATTTAAAGCCCAGAACCAGATCTATGCTAGCTTTGCTTCTTTAATCCACAAGTGCAGATTAATAAAAATGTTGATGGGATCAATTACATATATTACAGTGAACAAAGGTTTGTCAATTTTATCTGTGATGCCTTCCAAGGTATAGTTGAGGAATTGGGCCCTAACACTAGAATGACCCTCCAAAACCGACTAGCCGAATATGATCTTAGCTGAGAAATGAGGAGTCTGTGGGATGGTGGGAGAAGAATGTTGTACCTATATCCCTCAGAACTCTGGGGTAAATGGAAAGACCATGATAGTCCTTAAAAAGATAAATGGGTTAGCAGCAGAATTAAAAACTAATGCTAGAGTAGACACATCTTTCTTTTCCGGCTGGTTGGGTGGGCTCAAAGGATTCCTCCAACAAGCTTGTCTGGTACTGATTGCCCTTCTTGTAGTTGGATCGATAATTCAATGTTGTGTTATTCCCCTGTACAAAAAGGTTATCACTGAGGCAACTCCGACTGGCACCTTCCTCAACCAAGAAGTAGACCCACCAGAGTACGATGGCACTGATCCAGGGGAGATCCCTAAGTATGTCCCCCTCAAGAAGTTAGACAAAACCCCTTATTCTCAGATGACGCTAAGAGATTTAGTCTAGGGACAGAAGGAGAACTCCATGTGAAGCTAGTGAAGGGTTCAGCTGCCTGGAGGCCTCTCACAAGGGGAGAGCTTCTGAGGTGTCTGGATGAAGAAATCCACCTCCCCTTTCCCCATCACATGGACAGTCTCGAAGGATCTTTCTTTTTAGGGAAAAACTTAGTGTTTAGGGGGGATTGTCAAGGTGAAAATATATATCTTTATACTCTTTTGTACTTTTATATATTCTTATGCTGTGAAACAATAAGTGTTTCCCCTTTATGCTTGCTAATGCAAATGTAACTGTATTTAAGATGGCTGCCAGTATTCACCTTTGCCCTAGATCTGCTTTGCTAAAGAAGCAAGTTTCACATTCCAGAAGCTAAGTATCATTTTTGTTGAAATGGAAACTTAAAGCGACGTGGAGAAAGGAAGATTCATCAGATGATGTCAGAACCAACCAGAAAGACTGAATACTAGATATATTGCTTAAACCCCGCCTAACCCCGCCCTCTGAACACCTTCCCCCAATAGATCATATAATGTTGTGTATCAGGAAATAAAGTGAGTTGCTGTGACGTTGCCACTACGTGTGGAAGCTCGAGCATACACTGAGATTGAACCAGCTTTTGTCTGACTCATTCTTCACTCCGGTACCAATGCTCTTATTCTGATTTGGAATGACTGGTGAAGGAAGGGTATTGTCGTGACGACCCCGACAATTTATATAGTATAATGCACTCCCCATAGGCAGACTCTATATTGCATAATGCACCCCCCATAGGTAGATTATGTACTGTATAATGCACCCCCGATAGGCAGATTATGTACTGTATAATGCACGCCACAATAGGCAGACTCTATAACATAATGCACCCCCATAGGCAGACCCTATCTTGTATAATGCACTCCCCACAGGCTTCTAAATAGTATTTTACCCTGTGGGAGGCTGCCACAGAACTTGAGCAGCTTCAGGACCTTCCTAGAGGACCAATGGAAATTGCTGAAGTACCTGAGCATGTGACCCTTGATCTCCAATGAGAGATCTTACCCTGGGCATTCTCAGAAGGGGAAAAGTAGGACTTAGGCTCCTTTCACACTTGTGTCATTTGGAATCCGTCGCAATGCGTCATTTTGGGGAAAAAACGGATCTTGCAAATGTGCCCGCAGGATGCGTTTTTGCCCATGGACTTGTATTGCCATCGGATCACAACGTATGGCCATCTGTCGTGTCCGTCGTGCACTGGATGTGTTGTGTTTTGGCGGACCGTCGGCACGGAAAAACGTTCAAGGTAACGTTTTTTCGTACACCGCGTCCGCCATTTCCTACCGCGCATGCGAGGCCGGAACTCCGCCCCCTCCTCCCTGGACTTTAGAATGGGCAGTAGATGTATTGAAAAACTGCATCCGCTGCCCACGTCGTGCCAAATTTTCACAACGTGCGTCGGTACGTCACACCGACACTTAGCGACGGACCCGTACCGATGCAAGTGTGAAAGAAGCCTTAGTCCCAAAGACGTCTGCTCGCCGCTGGCCAGTACTGGCTACAATGGCAGAAGCTGGAAGGGCAGCAGTAACCCTTTGCACAGTATCAAACTGAGCGAGATGCTGGGACTGACACCTCCGATGAACAGGCTCCACTGTGGCAGGAGAAAAATGGGAGACCTCAGCGGAGATGGCTCGAGATTCCCCCTGTGCAGAGGTGGGAACTCGACCCCTGCCATGGCCCCCCCTCTTGGACCCCGCTACGCTCGAAGGCAGTAATGAGCTGCTGAGCCTGAATGTGCTCAGCAGGCTCCCAGGACCTGTCCTCAGGACCATAACCCTTCCAGTCCACCAAATAAATTTTTTTGCCACGTACCACCTTGCACCCCAAAATAGCGTTCACCTCGTAATCGTCCGTAGACGAAAACTGGGACATGTATACAGGCTTCAAGAGGGACACATGAAAGGTGTCGGTGATACCCAGGTGTGGCGGAAGGGCCAGACGGTAGACCACAGGGTTAACCTGTTCGAGGACCTTGAAGGGGCCCAATTAGTGAGGTGCAATCTTAGTGGACTCAACTCGCAGCCTGATGTTATGGGCGGAGAGCCACACTAAGTCACCAGGAGCAAAGGTCGGAGCGGGGCGCCAATGTGCATCGGCGGAGGACCTCAATCTCTCCTTGGAGGCCCGATTGGCATCCTGAGTGTGGTCCCAAATGTGCCATACCTCCACAGCCCAGTCTGCCACCCTGGAGTCGGCGGAAGACATGGGCATAGGCACAGGTACCCGCAGATGCTAACCGCAGTTAAGGAGGAATGGGGTCTGTCCAGTGGTGTCAGCTACGGCGTTGTTCAGCGCAAACTCCGCCCACGATAGCAAGGATGCCCAGTCATCTTGCCTGGCTGAGACAAAATGTCGCAGATATGTGACCAAGGTCTGGTTGGCCCTCTACCAACAAATTCGTCTCGGGATGATATGCAGAAGAGAGATTCAACTCAATGCTGAGAAGACGATAAAGCTCTCTCCAGAACAGACGCAAACTGGGGACCCCAGTCACTGACAATTTTGTCCGGCATACCGTGTAGGCCAGTGGTCCCCAACTCCAGGCCTCGAGGGCCGCCAACAGTGCAGGTTTTCAGAATTTCCTTAGTAATCCTGAAAACCTGCACTGTTGGCGGCCCTCGAGGCCTGGAGTTGGGGACCACTGGTGTAGGCGGAAGATGTGTTTTATAAACAACGTTGCCAAGGCTCGTGCAGAAGGTAGCCAGGGAAGTGGCACCAAGTGCACCATTTTAGAAAAATGATCGGTGATAACCCAAATGATGGTGCAGCCACGAGACTTGGGTAAGCCCACCACAAAGTCCATCCCGACCATCTTCCAGGGCCTGTCTGCCACCGGCAAGGGATAAAGTAACCCAGCTGACCGTTATCGAGGAGACTTATTTTTGGCGCAGGAGACACATGCCCGAATATAATCTCCGACTTCACGGACCATATGCGGCCACCAGTACGTCCTCACCAGCAGCTCAGATGTCCTCTTTGTCCCAAAATGTCCACCCACCCTGGACGAATGAGCCCAAGAGAGAACCTCCGGTCGCAAATTAGTAGGTACAAAAGTCTTGCCCAAAGGCACTCACTCTAGCGAAACCGGAGCTACGGGTCTCAGGCTCTCAGAAGGTACAATAAGCCGAGGCTCCCCTTCCTCCTCCTCAGAAGACACAACGGAGCGAGAGAGAGCATCAGCACGAATGTTCTTCTCCCCAGAGAGATAATGGAGGGTGAAGTGGAACCGGGAGAAGAACAAGGACCATCTGGCCTGTTGAGAATTTAGCCGCTGGGCTGCTTGTAAGTACACCAAATTTTTGTGGTCAGTGAAGACTTGGAAGGGAAAGCATGCCCCCTCCAAAAGATGTCTCCACTCCGAGAAGACCAACTTCATTGCTAGCAACTCCCTGTCCCCGATGGAATTGCTCTCCGCTGGTGTGACGGTCTTGGAGAAGAAGAAGCAAGGATGCTTCCAACCTTGAGCATCCTTTTGGAAGAAGACTGCTCCAGCACCAATGGATGAGGCATCCACCTCCAATATAAACGGTTTATCAACATCGGGACGATGTAGGATGGGAGCACTAGCAAAATGAGACTTAATAGAAGTGAAAGCCTTGGAGACCTCTTCAGACCACAATTTGGGATTTGCTCCCTTCTTGGTGAGGGCTACCAAGGGAGCTACCAAAGTTGAGAAGTGGGGGATGAACTGGCGATAGTAATTAATGAACCCCATAAAGCGCTGCACCGCTTTAAGAGAATGGGGTTCTTGCCAGTCCATCACAGCCTGTAGTTTGGCAAGATCCATAGGCAATCACTGGGCGGAGATGATATAGCCCAGGAAAGGTAAAGACTCCTGCTCAAACACACATTTCTCCAACTTTGCATTGAGTGAATTTGCCCGTAAGAGGTCGAAGACTCTGCAAACATCTCTCCGGTGGGAGTTAATATCTGGAGAGAAGATGAGAATATCATCCAGATAGACCACGACCGAGGTGGAGAGCATATCCCGGAAGATATCGTTAACAAAGTCTTGGAAAACGGCTGGGGCATTACAGAGCCCGAAGGGCATCACCAGATATTTATAGTGCCCATCCCTGGTATTAAAAGCCGTTTTCCATTTGTCCCCCTCACGGATGCGAATCAGGTTATAAGCACCCCGCAGATCTAATTTGGTAAATACCCTTGCTCCTTGTAGCCTATCAAAGAGCTCAGAAATCAGGGGCAACGGGTACTTATTCTTAACGGTGATGGCGTTAAGACCCCTGTAATCTGTGCATGGACGTAATTCTCGGTTCTTCTTCTGCACGAAGAAGAACCCCGCCCCTGCAGCTGACACTGACTTCCTAATGAACCCTCTTGCCAAATTCTCCTGGATGTATTGGGACATGGCCTCCATTTTCGGGAGAGAGAGGGGATAGACCCGTCCCCGAGGAGGTTCTGCTCCAGGCATGAGATCAATAGGACAGTCATAGGGGCGGTGAGGCGGAAGGGTCTCCGCAGCCTTTTTGGAGAACACGTCTGCATAGGACCAATAGCACTTGGGAAGAGAAGTAAGATCTGCGGGTATCTCTGAAGTGGTAACCTGAACGCACTCCCTCACACATCTGCCCTTACATGATTCACTCCAACCCAATATATTGGGAATGGAAATGGAGCCAGGGTATTCCCAGCAGAATCTCGTCTACTCCCTCGGGAATAACAAGAAGGGAAATAATCTCCTGATGGGAAGGGGACATGGATAATGTGAAAGGGATAGTCCGATGTGTGATTTGTGAGGGCAGTGTCGACCCATTCACTACTCGAACAGTCACCAGTTTGGCGAGCATCACCAGAGGTATTGCGTGGCGGTGAGAAAAGGCAGAGGACATGAAATAACCCTCTGCTCCTGAGTCCACACAAAGCTTGACTGTTAGAGTAGATGAGCCTAAAGTGATTGTCCCTTTAAAGGACAGCTTGGAGGAAAATGCCGCTGTGTCTAGTGAACCTCCTCTAATGGTTACTAGACACGAACGTTTCCCGACCGCTGAGGATATTTATTAGCATAATGTCCTAACTGTTGGCAAATATTACAAACCACAGGTACTCGAGCAGCCCAGGATTTAGGTCCCGCTCAAGAAACCTCCATGGCCTCATGGGAGTCGGACGCCTGAACGGAAGATTCTAGAGGTCTGGTGAAATTGGGAGCTAGCCAGAACCTCTGCCTACTCTGGGTCCGCTCTAACCTCCGCTAGTTAAAATGGAGGTCGATGCAGGTAGATATTGTAATGAGCTCCTCCAGTGTGACGGGAATCTCCCTAGTGGCCAATGCGTCCTTCACATGGTCTGTCAGTCCTTTCCAGAACACCGGAATAAGGACTTTATCCGGCCACTCCAGCTCTGAGGCTAGAGTCCAGAACTGGATGGCGAACTGGCTGACTATGGACGAACCCTGTGTTATTGCCAACAGTTGGAGAGTCGTATCGTGGGTGACATGAGGTCCTAAAAAGACCTGTTTCAGAGAGTGAAGGAAGAGAGGAGCACTCTGCACCACACGATCATTGCGCTCCCACAGCGCCCACTCCAACGCCCTGCCCAACAAAAAGGATAAGATAAAACCCACTTTCGCCCGTTCCGTAGGAAAGCGTGTAGCCAGAAGCTCTAGATGTATGGAGCACTGACTCCCGAATCCCCGACATTGCTTACAGTCACCAGCAAACTTGTCTGGAAGTGGGAGACGGGATAAAGTCGGAACAGGGGTGGCAGAGGACAAATTGGCTGCAGCCACACTTGCAGCCTGAACAGCGACTGCGGTAACATCGACAGCTGAAGTTGTGCATTCTAGAGCTGCCAACCTACCCTCCAGCTGCTGGATGTACCGCTGTAGACGCTGATCGTCTGCTATTTACTAGCCAGACCCTGGCACAAGTATTCTTTTAGGGCTAGCGGAACTCACCGAGTAAATGGATGAAGTTATTGGTGCCGGGGTCCACCATGCAGGAGGAACCTGCTCCTAGCAAATAGCACTGTATGGCGGTATAAGCAAACTATTACTTCACAGAGTCACCGACAAAAGAAAGCACTGTGCCCTGTTAGACTCAAAGGAGTACACAGCTAACTGATGAGCTGATAGCAGTCAGTGGTCTTGCACACACACAAACTCCTCACCGGAGGTGCCGGTACACTAGGTGCTTATTTCAGCAGGGACCCTGAATACATACACACAAAACTCCTCACTAGAGGTGCCAGTATTCTAGGGGCTTATTTCAGCTGGGGCCCTAAATACATACACACAAGACCACACTGGCGCTGTCACGGGGCTACCGTGACAGAGAGGTTCCAGAGAACCGCAGCGCTCTGGGCCTCGTTCACACACGATGAACAGAAGCTCTTCTCCTGAATTCTGACCTGGCTGTCTTGTGCCAGCAGGGCAGGAGTTAAACCTTGTTACTGAAGTTGCTGAGATCTATGTCTCTCAGCTGATTTGGTTTTGGTAATCTCCGCTCCTATATAGACTCAGCTTTGTCTACAACTGTTGTCAGTGATCAGTTCTGCTGCCTGGCTTGGAGTGAGAAGGAGCGTGGTATTAGGAGCTTGGAGGTTTATTTACAGAGATTGGTGTCTGCTGTTTTGGTTGCATGTCAAACCTGTTTTCCTTCCTAGTTTTTTCCTTCTCTTCCCTTCTCTGTTTCCTCTGTGGTTGTGTGAGCATTTGAGGAGTTTGAGACTTTTAGTTACCTTGTCTGTATATCCTGTTTAATTGTCGTATTTATACACTGGCGCAGTCCACCTCCCTTGGGGGGAGAAGGGGCCACTGATAGGGCCTGCACAGGAGACAGGGATACGCTGGCGGCTCAGGCCTCCTAACCATCATAGGTACCCCTGAGATAAGGGAAAGCCAGGGCCCCATTATAGTGCCAGGGACAGGTGCGGGTCCCAGTACGCCATCCTGCCCCTTTATCGCCGTTAACAGCGTGACAGTATCACTGACCTTAAAAATTTTCTTGGTCCAATATGGACCCCATTGCTGCTTTACCTAAACAATTGCAGCAACTCAGTCTAGAGGTTGCTGACCTCCGCTCAGCAGTTGTACAGCGCACTCCAGTGGCCACTGCAGGGGTTGCTACACCTCCACAAGCTTCGCTGGAGCCTAAAATTGCGTTACCTGACAGGTTCTCTGGGGGACGCGACAAATTTGTTACATTCAGGGAGGCCTGTCATTTGTATTTTAGGTTGCGTCCTCACACTTCAGGTTCAGAGGAGCAGAGGGTTGGAATTGTAGTATCACTCAGGCCTGGGCTTTTTCACTTCCCGCTGACGCTTTGCCATTACGGACTGTGGAGGAGTTTTTTCGAGCCTTAGGTCAAGTGTATGATGATCCTGACCGCGTCTCCCTCGCTGAGCCCACAATACGCCATCTTAGCCTGGTTTCACATTTGCGGTTGTGTCCGCAGCGTTTCTACCGCATATATCCGCCCACCAAGGCTTCCCAGAACACAGCAAACCCCCCCAAAAAACAACAAAAAAAACAACAGAGGACTCTTAGTATTCCTCCCCCTTCACCTCCCAATGTGTCTGTAATGTCAGGTTTGTCTCACCCTTCCAGTGCGTCTCAAGCCTCTCATGTGTCAAGCCCCATCCCCGAACTTCCAGACCCCACTAGTTTCATTGCCCCTTCTCCTGTCACCTCTGCGTCGTCCACGGTTAGCCAGGCCTCAGTGCTTCACACCCCCGCTTACATCACTCTACCCCAAGCCGGCGCAGTTAAATAAATTTTTTGGTTGTTAAAAAATAAATACAATTTGATTTGCCCCAATTATGTTTGGTTTATTGTTTCTATCGCCGCCGGCAACACACACTGTGCGCCAAATAAGAAACTTCGACACACTTAATTTTTGGGCCACATCATATCTCCAGTAGTTATAAAAAGACTGCAGCTTTGTGTGTCTTGTGTGTCACGTAGTTCGATAATGGGGTGTCTCCAAAAACGCCTACGTTGTCTCTTTCTCCATCTTTCGCGATTTCTGTGTTGCTCCCAAGCAAAAGCACAGGCAAGAAACAGCTTGATGCTTAAATCCAGGTTGAAATAAAAGCTCTCCATGCGAAGATCCATCATGACACAGCATACAGGAGCAAAATCTGAAGATTTCAGCTGTTCAGGGGTCTATATAAAAAAATCCCATAATACACGCCCTCGGTAGTCCCATTGCCGGTGTCTAGATTTTTCTCTTGTGAAATCTCTCATCATGCGCACCAAAAACGCAAAAAAAAACGCGTTACCGCATGCGTCTAGAAAACGCCGCATTTGTACGCGTTTCTATGCGTTTTTTCCACCACTTGCGGATGCGGATTAAACGCTGCGGTTTTAAACGCAAATGTGAAACTAGCCTTACACAGGGAGACTGGCCAGTAGAGAAGTACTGCTCTGAGTTTCGGAGATGGGCTACTGACACAATGTGGAATGACCCTGCACTCCGCAGTCAATTTTATCAGGGCCTACCTGATAAAATAAAAGATGCCTTCGGCCTACAGGAGACACCAACCACACTGGAGGCAGCTATGTCTCTTGCGATCCGTGTGGACCGCCGCCTGCGCCAGAGACTTAATGAATCGCCGCTATTCAAGGATAATTCAGATTTGGACTCACCAGAATCTGAGTCTCTAGAACCTATGCAGTTGGGTGGCACTTCTCGTTCTAAGGGGGCTGCAGTAGTACGGCGTAAGGGAGGTGCATGTTTTTTTTGTGGCAGAAGGGGTCATTATGTGAACGTGTGTCCTTCTAAAAGACAACCGCCGGAGATGCAAACTCGGCTTTGGGAAAATGGCCGCCGCGATCTCCATCTGCGCACGCGCGGCATCCCGCGGCCATTTTCCTGAAGCCCCGTGCAGCAGAGCACTCCATCTGCGCACGCACGGCCTCAGGAAGATGGCCGCCCCCACCGATGACAAGGGTAATAGCGCAGATCGCGCGCTTTTTCTTCACCTGCCCGCAGTGGATTCGGCACTTGGACATGCGCACACCACTACGCCACCAACGGAAAGCTGGGGAAGAAACAGCGATGTCACCACGCCCACCCGACCTGACCAGCCTGATTGACAGGCGAAAACGGCGACTTTGGTAATGTATTTCGCAGCATAGGTGGGGAATCAGGGTACACTATATACACTATTGTAACGCACAGCGCAGGCCCTATTTAACAGTATTTTTATCTCAATCTGAAAAAACGGGGTGACAGGTTCCCTTTAATTTATCGCATCCAATTGTGGAAATTATTATTATTCCAAGATTTATTTATTTCAATCAACTTTTGTAGGAAAACCCTTTTCAGTCATCTTCCTGTAATCAGGCCCGTGGCAACTAGTTATCACAGGAGTTTGAAACTGATGTCAGTGATTCAGAGACCCTGAGACAAAACAACCATGAGGTTATAAGAAAACAAAAAATTACATCTATACTTCACTTACACCCAATTTGCATAATCATTTTGAACGTGGCGCAGAGAATGAGCTTCGAAAACCTTTGACCCCAATACTAGAAAGCTTCCCCATCACGACTTGCCCTGATTGTACCGTCCTTCTGATATTCAGGAAACATAAGGTTTCTTTCTCTTTTTGGAATGGGTATTTAGGAAGAAGGATATCAAGGCAGGTCACTGGGCGATCACAAGCCACACAGGAGGCAGCAGATGTGCTGCCTGAAGCTCTGACATTCCTCCAGCCATAGTAATGGGGACTAGAAGCCGGCGTGTGGAGCTCAGTTTCAGCCAAACGTTAAGGTCCAGAGCACAGAATTATAGAACTGAAGACATCATGTGTGAGGTGGCAAGAATCACAGCAGAGAAGGCCGAGAAACACAGATAAGTCAGAAAACTGCAATGAATCCTTGAGGGAAGATGGCACAGGTTTGATATGAAGACAAACCAAGGACACCCTAAGAAGCAATAAAAGTTTACTGATGACTGTCACTGTACAAATTATGCACTGGCGCAGGCCCCAGCGGGGGACCCGGCTGCAGGCTGAACAACAGCCCTGTGTAACTTTGGTCCACGCAGCGGTATTAGGGCTTCAGTCTATGGAACCTGGCAAAGTGAATGCCCCAGAAGGGGGTTTCATGAGCAGAGAAACCAACCCAGGCCGAGAAGGGCATCAGTCACAGGCTAGAAGCGGGGAGCTCCGTAGTCGTCTGGCATCCTCTCAATGTTGTATCTGCAAAGAAAGCAAAAAGAGAGGAAGCTGCAGAGGCTAGAATCACATGCAGGAGCGTTGCAGAGCCAGGACCACCACTGCTCACCTGTGGTTAGAGATGTACATGATGGGGACACCAGGAATCTTCCGTATCCGCCTTTTCAGATCTCGATCCACTGTGGCCACTATGTAACATTTGTGCTTTTATACAAAAAGAGAAGATAAATTCTAACAGATGTAAAAAAAAAAAAAAACCCAACGTCAGGGCCCATCTCCTTACTAACACTCACCTGAGTCACCCTCTGCACCAAGCAGTCATCTGCATAGGTTCCTTGGTGTGTGCACGGAAGGCGTTCAAAGGTGGGGTCCTTAGCGATCCTAAAAACAATTACACTTATGGGGCTGTTCAGGACTTCAACATTGATGGCCTCTGTCTGTACAGTAGAAAAGCAACACTCAGCACGCACGTCAATCAGCTGTTATTGGTGCATGTTGCAGTCAGGGCTGCGCAGATGTGGTATAACGGTTGTGGACAGGTACAGTTTCACCATTGGTACCAAGAGCAGCTGACCGGCCTGGTGTAGCACCACCCACAAATCAGGCATCGATGACCTATCCTAAGGATGGTCTATCAATGTAAAAGTCCCCCAAAAAAACCTTTAAGGAAAACAGGTAATAACACAAATCAGCCAAACTACAAGCGCCCAGCATACAGCTGCCACACACAGCCGCTATACAAGCACCCGCTAACCTCCCACCATAATCCAATGCACACAACCGCCATGCCAACGCTCCCCAGGCTGCTGCATCATCCATAGAATACATGCAACTACAAGCAATATAAGTCAGATCTCACCTGAGAGCTACTCTATATTTCTGCCCCAGTTTCTCCAGTTCTGCCATCACACAGTCAGTGATACAGGGAACACCTATAGAAAGATGACATGAACACAGTTCTTTAAGACAGCGGTGTCACACAGACATCAGACACTCCATGCAGCTACTCCTGAGAGGCAAGAGGTTTCCCCAGTAACTTACACTTGGCGTACAGACAGTCCATCATTGACTGCACCAGGTCCAGCTTGGCTTTAATAGAGAAATTGATGAAGTTTGTGTCCACGAGGATATAGTACGGGGGTCCGAGATTTGTATTATACTGGAAGAACAGGCAAGAGGGGACCTGAGGACTAAACGGAGACACAAATATGAAAAGTGAACATCCACCCAACATAATGCAGCCAGAGGAAGCCGCTTCAGGCCAATGAACCATTAATTTTCCTCTATATTTTGTTAGATTTTCTCCCATGGTAATAGTGTTAGAGAGCGCGAAACATAAAGGAAAAAAATAAAATCTCTACATTTTTATTAAAGGAAACCTGTCACCACCCCCCCAGGCGTTTTTAACTTAAAGAGCCACCTTGTCAGACTGGGGCCAGAACCAAGTTAGAGAAGGGACATCACCGTTAGACATGTGCAACATCCCCCCCCCGATGTGTCACAAGGGTATCTGATGATATTTTACCCACACGACTCAAATGCAACATTCTGAAGAGCCTTTCCAAAAACACTATAGGATATAACATGGTTTAAAAATTCTCATGTGCGTCCTGTGCTCCTCAACACACCCGTACCACCGTTCAGTGGGCTCATACTACAAACAACTATGTGATCAGCGTCAATGTGAAAATGTGGAGTGCAGGTCTGAGCGCGGGTTGGTCAGGTCCAAATAAAATAATAAATGCCTTATTCTAACCCAGGAAATCATTAGATAAATCCATGGTGGGCACAGCGAGAGGCTCAACAGTGATGACGTGAGCCAAACTATACCGAGCAAGAAAGACTAAATGGCAGCATGGTGGCTCAGTGGTCAGCACTGTACCATCTACAGGACGGCACGGTGGCTCACTGATCAGCACTGTACCATCTATAGGACGGGGCAGTGGTTAGCTCTGTAGCATCTATAGGGCATCACGATGGTTCAGCGATTAGCAATGTACTATATATAGGGCAGCACAGTGGCTCAATAACATCACTGAGAATGCCTCTTATCCATCACTAGAGATCCACGGTGACATCACTGAAAATGCCGCCTATCCAGCACTAGATTAGCAGTGACATCACTGAGAATGCCTCCTATCCATCACTAGAGATCAGAGGTGACATCACTGAGAATGCCTCCTATCCATCACTAGAGATCAGCGGTGACATCACTGAGAATGCCGCCTATCCATCACTAGAGATCAGCAGTGACATCACTGAGAATGCCTCCTATCCATCACTAGAGATCAGAGGTGACATCACTGAGAATGCCTCCTATCCATCACTAGAGATCAGTGGTGACATCACTGAGAATGCCTCCTATCCATCACTAGAGATCAGTGGTGACATCACTGAGAATGCCTCCTATCCATCACTAGAGATCAGAGGTGACATCACTGAGAATGCCTCCTATCCATCACTAGAGATCAGTGGTGACATCACTGAGAATGCCTCCTATCCATCACTAGAGATCAGAGGTGACATCACTGAGAATGCCTCCTATCCATCACTAGAGATCAGTGGTGACATCACTGAGAATGCCTCCTATCCATCACTAGAGATCAGAGGTGACATCACTGAGAATGCCTCCTATCCATCACTAGAGATCAGCGGTGACATCACTGAGAATGCCTCCTATCCATCACTAGAGATCAGAGGTGACATCACTGAGAATGCCGCCTATCCATCACCAGAGATCAGCGGTGACATCACTGAGAATGCAGCACGGTGGCTTAGTGGTTAGCATTGCAGCGCTGGAGTCCTGGGTTCAGATCCCACCCAGGACAACATCTGCACAGAGTTTGTATGTTCTCCCCGTTTTTGCGTGGGTTTCCTCCGGGTACTCCGGTTTCCTCCCACATTCCAAAGACATACTTATAGGGAATTTAGATTGTGAGCCCCATCGGGGACAGTGATGATAATGTCTGTAAAGCGCTGCGGAATATGTTAGCGCTATATAAAAATAAAGATTATTATCATGCCTCTAATCCATCACTACAGATCAGCAGTGACATCACTGAGAATGCCTCTAATCCACCGCTACAGATCAGCAGTGACATCACTGAACGCCGCTTATCATCGTACACTTCTCTCTCCTTGATGGTGCTTGGATCCTTTAACTTCTTCTTTTGAGACGCTGCTCGATCCTTTTCTTTTCTAGAGATAAGGGAATACAGAGTTTAGAGCTGAGCTGCAGACTCTTCCTCCCTCTGGAGTCCATTCTTGGTCTCTACTCACATGCGCGGGTCCCTCAAGTTGAGCCTCCGCTTCATCACTGCATATTTCCTCGTTTTCTTCTGTTTCCCCTGGAAGATAAGCGCACATGATGATGAAGACGACACATAGAGCAATACTGGCTCATCCTAACGATAATTCACACACAGGGAGCGCTGCTCTGTAGACAACTGAATGCAGCCCAACACGTAGATGGACATCAAAGCGGAAAACAAAAAAGTGACTTCTAGGGTTAAATGACTGTGGGCCACTGGAGTTCAGGCTGCTCCAAAGAAGTGTCAAGTATAAAAGTTGGCATCAAGGAAAGTGGACAAAGCAGGAAAAGGAGGTTAGGCCAGGAGGGAAGAGAAGAAAGGACGTGAGACCTACTGTAAAGGCCCCTTCACATTAAGCGACGCTGCAGCGATACCGACAACGATCCGGATCGCTGCAGCGTCGCTGTTTGGTCGCTGGAGAGCTGTCACACAGACAGC
Source organism: Ranitomeya imitator (assembly GCF_032444005.1). Taxonomy (NCBI): domain Eukaryota; kingdom Metazoa; phylum Chordata; class Amphibia; order Anura; family Dendrobatidae; genus Ranitomeya; species Ranitomeya imitator. The sequence continues at coordinate 768,706,162 of NC_091282.1, read as the reverse complement.
TCTCCAGCGACCAACGATGCCGGTAACCAGGGTAAACATCGGGTAACTAAGCGCAGGGCCGCGCTTAGTAACCCGATGTTTACCCTGGATACCATGCTAAAAGTTAAAAAAAACAAACACTACATACTTACCTACCGCTGTCTGTCCTCCAGCGCTGCGCTCTGCTTCTCTGCTCTCCTCCTGTACTGTCTGTGAGCCGGAAAGCAGAGCGGTGATGTCACCGCTCTGCTTTCCGGCTCACAGACAGTACAGGAGGAGTGCAGAGCACAGCGCTGGAGGACAGACAGCGGTAGGTAAGTATGTACTGTTTGTTTTTTTTAACTTTTAGCATGGTATCCAGGGTAAACATCGGGTTACTAAGCGCGGCCCTGCGCTTAGTTACCCGATGTTTACCCTGGTTACCAGTGAAGACATCGCTGGATCGGTGTCACACACGCCGATCCAGCGATGTCTCCAGGGAGTCCAGCGACGAAATAAAGTTCTGGACTTTATTCAGCGACCAACGATCTCCCAGCAGGGGCCTAATCGTTGGTCGCTGTCATACAGAACGATTTCATTAACGATATCGTTGCTACGTCACAAATAGCAACGATATCGTTAACAATATCGTTATGTGTGAAGGTACCTTAAGAGGTGCCCAGGTAGGTTCCCACACCATAAGACTTAATGGAAGAAACCTGGCACTCAACTTAATGCTGAAAGTGAGAAATGATTTTATTGTAGTACCAAAAACGTTTCAGTCCTCTGGACCTTCATCAGTTACGTACTGGTTGATGACTGTAGTCAGTCATATATTGATAGGACAGTCAGTGCAGACCGTATCAGCTAATAGATCTGGATGTCCGTAAAGGGAAAATAGATGAGGCTTAAATGGCGCCATTTAGGAGACCAGGCCAGAGGGGAGGTCAGGGACGGCACCGGGAGGGGAGACCAGACCAGAGGGGAGGCCAGAGAGGGGGCCAGTGTAGGGGAGAGGAGGCCAGGGAGGTGCGCCGGCAGGGGAGATGAGGCCTGATGGGAGGTCAACAGAAGGGAGAGGAGGCCAGACCAGAGGGGAGGACAGGGACGGTGCCGGGAGACCAGGTAGGGGCGCTGGCAGGGAAGAGGAGGCTAGACCAGAGGGGAGGTCAGAGAAGGGGCCACTGGGGGAGAGGAGACCAGACCAGGTAGGGGGGCGCCTGCCAGGTTGGAGAGGTCAGAGTTCGCCCGACAAGGAGGTGATCATGGAGGGTCACACACTCAGACGGCCCCGGCCCCCGCACTCACCATGTTGCTGCTTTCAGTGTCGGAGGATTATGACGTCACTTCCGGCCCTGGCTCTTTGGCAACTGAAAGCGGAAGTCCCACCTTTGCACCCGGAACCGACTCTGTAGTCACATGACCCGCGTTTATGAACGGAGAACCGGAATTTTTTTTAATCCGATGTGGTATCGAGCCCCGTATGTGGGGCGTTGAGGGTGATTATCGGAGTGTGGGGTGTAGAGGGTCACTGTCGGGGTGTGAGGCATGGAAGGTGACTGTCGGGTTGTGGGGCGTAGAGGGTTACTACCGGGTTGTGGGGTGTGCAGGGTCACTATTGGGTTGTGGGGCATAGAGGGTCACTGTCGGGGTGTGGGGCATAGGGGGTCATTGTCGTGTGGGGCTTAGAACGTGACTATCGGGGTGTGGGGCGTAGAATGTGACTATACGTGCGGGTGTAGCTAGAGGGTCACTATTTTTTTGTGGGGCGTAGAGGATGACTATCGGGGTGTGGGGTGTAGAAGGTGACTATTGGGGTGTGGGGCGTAGAAGGTGACTATAGGGGTGTGCGGTGTAGATGCTGACTATCGGGGTGTGGGGCGTAGAAGGTGACTATTGGGGTGTGGGGCGTAGAAGGTGACTATTGGGGTGTGGGGCGTAGAAGGTGACTATTGGGGTGTGGGTCGTAGAAGGTGACTATTGGGGTGTGGGGCGTAGAAGGTGACTATCGGGGTGTGGGGCGTAGAAGGTGACTATCGGGGTGTGGGGCGTAGAAGGTGACTATTGGGGTGTGGGGCGTAGAAGGTGACTATTGGGGTGTGGGGCGTAGAAGGTGACTATTGGGGTGTGGGGCGTAGAAGGTGACTAGGGGTGTGCGGTGTAGATGCTGACTATCGGGGTGTGGGGCGTAGAAGGTGACTGTCGGGTTGTGGGGCGTAGAGGGTTACTACCGGGTTGTGGGGTGTGCAGGGTCACTATTGGGTTGTGGGGCATAGAGGGTCACTGTCGGGGTGTGGGGCATAGGGGGTCATTGTCGTGTGGGGCTTAGAACGTGACTATCGGGGTGTGGGGCGTAGAATGTGACTATACGTGCGGGTGTAGCTAGAGGGTCACTATTTTTTTGTGGGGCGTAGAGGATGACTATCGGGGTGTGGGGTGTAGAAGGTGACTATTGGGGTGTGGGGCGTAGAAGGTGACTATAGGGGTGTGCGGTGTAGATGCTGACTATCGGGGTGTGGGGCGTAGAAGGTGACTATTGGGGTGTGGGGCGTAGAAGGTGACTATTGGGGTGTGGGGCGTAGAAGGTGACTATAGGGGTGTGCGGTGTAGATGCTGACTATCGGGGTGTGGGGCGTAGAAGGTGACTATTGGGGTGTGGGGCGTAGAAGGTGACTATTGGGGTGTGGGGCGTAGAAGGTGACTATTGGGGTGTGGGGCGTAGAAGGTGACTATTGGGGTGTGGGGCGTAGAAGGTGACTATAGGGGTGTGCGGTGTAGATGCTGACTATCGGGGTGTGGGGTGTAGAAGGTGACTATTGGGGTGTGGGGCGTAGAAGGTGACTATAGGGGTGTGCGGTGTAGATGCTGACTATCGGGGTGTGGGGCGTAGAAGGTGACTATTGGGGTGTGGGGCATAGAAGGTGACTATAGGGGTGTGCGGTGTAGATGCTGACTATCGGGGTGTGGGGCGTAGAAGGTGACTATTGGGGTGTGGGGCGTAGAAGGTGACTATTGGGGTGTGGGGCGTAGAAGGTGACTATTGGGGTGTGGGGCGTAGAAGGTGACTATCGGGGTGTGGGGCGTAGAAGGTGACTATCGGGGTGTGGGGCGTAGAAGGTGACTATTGGGGTGTGGGGCGTAGAAGGTGACTATTGGGGTGTGGGGCGTAGAAGGTGACTATTGGGGTGTGGGGCGTAGAAAGTGACTATAGGGGTGTGGGGCGTAGAAGGTGACTATAGGGGTGTGCGGTGTAGATGCTGACTATCGGGGTGTGGGGCGTAGAAGGTGACTATCGGGGTGTGGGGCGTAGAAGGTGACTATCGGGGTGTGGGGCGTAGAAGGTGACTATTGGGGTGTGGGGCGTAGAAGGTGACTAGGGGTGTGCGGTGTAGATGCTGACTATCGGGGTGTGGGGCGTAGAAGGTGACTATCGGGGTGTGGGTCGTAGAAGGTGACTATTGGGGTGTGGGGCGTAGAAGGTGACTAGGGGTGTGCGGTGTAGATGCTGACTATCGGGGTGTGGGGCGTAGAAGGTGACTATCGGGGTGTGGGTCGTAGAAGGTGACTATTGGGGTGTGGGGCGTAGAAGGTGACTATAGGGGTGTGCGGTGTAGATGCTGACTATCGGGGTGTGGGGCGTAGAAGGTGACTATTGGGGTGTGGGGCGTAGAAGGTGACTATAGGGGTGTGCGGTGTAGATGCTGACTATCGGGGTGTGGGGCGTAGAAGGTGACTATAGGGATGGGGGGCGTAGAAGGTGACTGTCGGGGTGTGGGGCGTAGGTGGTGACTATCGGGGTGTGGAGCGTAGAAGGTGACTATTGGGGTGTGGGGCGTAGAAGGTGACTATAGGGGTGTGCGGTGTAGATGCTGACTATCGGGGTGTGGGGCGTAGAAGGTGACTGTCGGGGTGTGGGGCGTAGGTGGTGACTATCGGGGTGTGGAGCGTAGAAGGTGACTGTCGGGGTGTGGGGCATAGGTGGTGACTATCGGGGTGTGGAGCGTAGAAGGTGACTATCGGGCTGTGGGCGTAGAGGGTGACTATTGAGGTGTCGGGTGTACAGGTGCTGCACCGCCTCCCTGCTGTCCGCTGCTCTGCTAGCTTTACTGATGAGAGTTCAGCACAACACGTGAGCTCGGGGTATGACCAGTGATTGGCTGCAGTGGTCACTTGCTACCTCTCTGCATCCCTTTGTGTGTACCGTTCTGGGTACCACATGTATCACCACCATGCTGATTCACCAGTTTCTTGTCAGGTGTGGTCAATCACTGTGCAGCTTACATGTTTTCTGAACCGTCTCAGGGATGAAAGCTGTGCTCTGGTTGCTTTGGGCCACTTGACGCCCCGGCTGAAAGCCGCTAATCCGGGATATCTGATCTCTTGGCAGGAGACGACATGCTGGAAATGCTATGAAGACGCCGTCCCTCGTCCGCCCTGATGTTGTATGTTATCGGTGAGCACCGCTGGCCGGGTATTGTGGCTTTCTGACATTCGGGCTCCTTCCTGATCCCTCTTTCTCTGGCAGGCAGCGTCACGGGCTTGATGTGCGTGTTCCTGGTCACGATTAAATTCCTCTTTGAATTAAGTTCCCGCGTCCTAACGTTCTGGCATCATGAAGGTCGGGAACGCGGCACGGAGCGTACCATCTACAACTATGTGCAGGGGAAGTACCTGGAGCCTCGCTCCTGCCAGGTGTCCTGGGACTGGGCTGAGCCCTGCGAGGTGGGGCAGTCCATGGGATTCCGAGTGCATGTAAGACCCATGACGCCCTGCTGGGAACATGCTTCCCGTCCTGCTTTCTCCATGTTGAGTTGTTGGCCTTTCCTCAGTTATTCTATAGGAATGGGCATCCCTTTCCCATCACCGGCACAGCCGCTCTGCGAGTTCGCATCTCTCACACGGAGCTGTCAGTCGAAGTCCCGGTGACTCTGGAGGTTGTCCAGGATCCCATGAGGAACGTGGTGAAAGCCACTTTCACAGTGCGGCAGTCTGGGAGGTATCAGATCAGCATCAGTGTGAACGGCCTCAGTGTTGGGAATAGTCCATACTATAAGGCCTTCCAACCAGGTAAGAGGTGCTGCAGTGCCCAGAGGCTGAATGCTGAGTATCAAAAGTGTGACCTCACTGCCTGCTCCTTAAAGGTGTGGTCGTGCCTGCCAAGACGCATATTGTCTGCCACTTCTCCACCCTGGTCCTGACCTGCGGGGAGCAGCACACCCTACAGATTGCTCCACGTGACCAGTATGGAAATGCTGCCAGTTGCAGTGAAAAGGACCTGGAAAGCTACACCCTGAGCCTCAGTCAGGTGAGCGTCCGCTCTGCCCCTTCATAAGACTATGGCCCCCGTCCCGGCCCTGTCGCCACAGCATGCGCCTGCTCCGTCAGCAGACCCCTTTGGAGATGACTCTTCTCACTTTCTAGCTTGGCGTGGTGGGAATGGCCGATGGCTGCTGCCGAACAACAGTCTGCCATGGAAAACAACAGCGGGTGCTGATGCCACTGACTCTTCTGCAGACTGGATGTTTCCAGGCCACTGTGCGCTACCAGGGACGTCCTATAAGCAATGGACACTTCTACATCATCGTCCTAAGTGGTGAGCTTCTGCTTGTGGGTATGCTTCTCCTTGTAGTCCTTGCTGGTTTGTGACTGTTGCCTCTTGTGTTGTAGATGCGGAGAAGGTGGCGGTGGATAATAACGTGTCGTGCTCTGGAGTGGGCGTTTTCTTCGAGGGTTATCTATATCCTCCTTCTAGCCCACCTAATGTTTCTAGGCAGCAAAACCCGTCCTCCCCCAGGCAGAGAGAGGACAGCACCTCATTATTCAGTTTTTCTGCCCTGGAGAGGGTGAAGAAGCCGAAGAAGGTGTACTTCTACATCTCCCCAAAGGTGTGTGAGCATGGATGCACATGGTTTCCACTATCTGCGCCTCTCCTCATCATTGTGTTTTTTGCTGCAGCAACTTTCCATCAAGGAGTTCTACCTGCGGATCATTCCCTGGCGTCTCTTCACCTTCCGCGTGTGTCCTGGGACCAAGGTGGGTCACCAACCTCCTCGTACCAAAGCTCTCATATTCAACCTAAATTCCCCAAAATGTTGTACACTGTGTAAAATGTGCAGAAAGCAAAAACAATGACCTGGAAATGTCGTCACCACATTTTATCACACAGATCAGAAGCTGGACGTTGGACATTTCTCTTTTTCGTTTGAAAGACAAATTAATTTCCAAGTTGATGGCAGCGACATCTCAGAGGTGTTGGTTTCAAGATGCTGCAGAAGTGGTACTGATGGACCACAGCCCATGGGTCACATGACCGTGTATATGGAGCATGTGAGAGAGGCATTGTCTCCCAGAAGCAAAGATGGTCAGAGGTCACCAATCTGAGAACTGCGTCTAACGACTGGAACAACTTCAGAAATGTTCCTCAATGTAAAATTGTGAAGAGTTAATATCATCCGTCTACAACACAAAATATCACAAGAGCCAGAGATTCTGGAGAAATGCATCAGCACAAGAGACAAGGCCAACAGTCCGTATGGGAGGGTTGTGACCTCCAGGCCCTCAGACTGCACTGCACTCTATACAGGCATGAATTACTGCACGGGCTCAGGAATAATCCAGAAATTATCTGTGATTGCAGGTCACCATGCAATCCACAAATGTAAGAGAAGACTCCATACAAAGAATAAGCAGTATATCTGCACAATCAAGAAACTGCTTTCTTCTCTGGGCCAAAGATCAGTTATAATAGATGGAGCAAAATGGAAAAATGTTCTATGTGGGAATTAAAATGTGGAATTCTTTATGGAAACCACGCACACTGGGTCCTGCATACTCAAGAGAAGAATGACCATCCGGCTTGTCATGGAGAATGACCATCCGCCTTGTAATGGAGACTTTAGTGGAGGTGACATCAATCCTGAGTGTATATAGAGGTGTTATGGTACCTTCACACATAACGATTTTGTTAACGATATCGTTGCAACGTCACGCTTTTTGTGACGTAGCAACGATCCCGCTAACGATCTCGTTATGTGAGACAGCGACCAACGATCAGGCCCCTGCTGGGAGATCGTTGGGGAATGATCAGGACCTTTTTTTGGTTGCTGATCGCCCGCTGTCATCGCTGGATCGGCGTGTGTGACGCCGATCCAGCGATGTGTTCACCTGTAACCAGGGTAAATATCGGGTTACTAAGCGCAGGGCCGCGCTTAGTAACCCGATATTTACCCTGGTTACCATTGTAAAAGTTAAAAAAAAAACAGTACATATTTACATTCCGATTTCTGTCACGTCTCCCGCCGTCAGCTTCCCTGCACTGACTGTCAGCGCCGGCCGTAAAGCAGAGCACAGCGGTGACGTCACCGCTGTGCTCTGCTTTATGGCCGGCGCTGAGACAGTCAGTGCGGGAAGCTGACGGCGGGGGACGTGACAGACATCGGAATGTAAGTATGTACTGTTTTTTTTTGTTTTTTTTTTACTTTTGCAATGGTAGCCAGGGTAAATATCGGGTTACTAAGCGCGGCCCTGCACTTAGTAACTCGATGTTTACCCTGGTTACCCGGGGACCTCGGCATCGTTAAAGACAGTTTCAACGATGCTGAAGTCGTTCCCATGATTGTTGGTCGCTGGAGAGAGCTGTCTGTGTGACAGCTCCCCAGCGACCACACAACGACTTACCAACGATCACGGCCAGGTCGTATCGCTGGTCGTGATCGTTGGTAAGTCGTTTAGTGTAACGGTACCTTTAGACCAACATCTGCTCTAACCGGACAATGTCTATTTCTGGGAAGACCTTGTTTATTTAATCAGGACAATGATAAACCCCATCCTGCCTCCATGACAGCAGTATGGCTCCACCGAGTCCGAGGGATCCACCTGCAGTCTGGACCAGCCAATAGAACATATTAAATGAAAAATCTGGCAGATACCCAGAACTATCGAGTTGTGGAATTCTGACAGACTAAAAGGGGACAATGTTCTTCTCCCAAAACTCCAGTGACTGTCTCACCTCCCCAACATTTACAGACTGTTGTGAGAAGAGGGGACACTGCACAACGCTGGGGACCCATGCACAGCTGTCCTAAGATGTTGCTGCCATCAGTTCCTAAATGAGACATTTTCTTTTCTGATTAAATGGAGAAATGTCCAATGTACACCTTCTGATCTGTTTACGTATCTGGGTGTAATGTGGAAAGTTCATGGCCTCACGTCTTTTATCACATTGTCAGAGGGTTGCGGGCGGGTGTGGCGCTCTGCATTACGGTTGATCCTGTTAATTTGTCTATCTCTGTATCTTTCCTAGTTTCTTTACTTGCCCCCGGACCCTTTGCACGGCCTTTTGTCCTTACAAGTTGATGATGGGCTGCAGCCCCCAGTAGAAATCAGCTGTAAGGAGCGGAACATCCTAGCTGCCACTTTTACTCGTTTCCTGCACTTGAACATTGGTAATGCAATGATGAATGTGTAATGGGTGCGTGCCTGTAGTGGGGGGAAGGGGGTGACGGCTGTGTGCCTGGGGGAGGGGGAGAGGCTGCCTGTGGGAGGGGGGAGACAGCTGTGTGTGTGTAGTGGGGGGTGACGGCTGCGTGCTTGTAGTGGGGGGTGATGGCTGCGTGCCTGTAGTGGGGGGTGACGGTTGCGTGCCTGTAGTGGGGGGTGACGGCTGCGTGCCTGTAGTGGGGGGTGACGGCTGCGTGCCTGTAGTGGGGGGTGACGGCTGCGTGCCTGTAGTGGGGGGTGACGGCTGCTTGCCTGTAGTGGGGGGTGACGGCTGCGTGCCTGTAGTGGAGGGCGGCGACTGTGTGTGTGTGGGGGCTGCGTCCCTGTGTGTGGGGGTGGTGGCTGCGTGCCTGTAGTGGGGGATGGCGGCTGTGTGTGTGTAGGAGGGGTGGTGGCTGCGTGCCTGTATGTGGGGGTGGTAACTGCTGCGTGCCTGTGTGTGGGGCTGGTGATGGCTGCGTGCCTGTGGGGGAGGTGACGGCTACGTGCCTGTGTGGGGGAGGTTATGGATGCATGTGTGTGGGGGGGATGGCTGCTGGGCGACTGTAGTGAGGGAGTGACGGTTGCATGGCTGTGAGGGGAGGTGATGGCTGCATGTGTATGTGTGGGTGGGGGGAGGTGACAGCCACATGACTAGTGGGGGATGATGGCTGCGTGCCTGTAGGGAAGCGAAGTGATAGCTGGGGGGCTGTGTGCCATTTGGTGGGGTGGTAGGCTTTATAGATGAGTGGCGGTGCATCCCATGATGGACATGGTCCATGGACCGCTTCTAACAACGGTTTTGCTTTTTAGGTGGATCAGAGACTTTCCAAGATAAAGTTTGTTTTTTCCAGAAAGAGCTTAAAATGATTCACTGCAAGAAGAATCGCAGCAAAGTCACCTTGAGAGTCTGCCGCCATGCGCTGCTGGAGAGTGTGAGTAGTAGTCCTGCGGTGTTCACAAGTCTATATCCTGCATACCGGGTATCCCCCTGTGACTCCCGGTTCATCCCCCTGTTACCCCATAATATCTGTCTTTTATTGCAGTCGCTACGAGCAACAAGAAATTTTTCTGCCTCTGACTGGAGCAAAAGCTTCGAAGTGATATTCCAGGATGAAGAGGGTGAGTGTCTGCTCGCTCTGGTGGCTCTGACTTCTCTCTGTCCCTTTGACATTCTCTCTCGTTGGCAGCTTTGGATTGGGGTGGTCCGCGGCGGGAGTGGTTTGAGCTGATTTGTAAAGTTCTCTTTGATACAAACAACAAACTCTTTACTCGATTTAGTGACACAAGTCAAGGCCTGGTGAGTCCATGACCTTCTCAGCAGTTTACGTCTGGCTACTTTGCCCTCCCCTTCCGTCCGCGTCTGACTTTTCCCCTTCCGTCCACATCTGACTTCTTCCCCCTCCCCTGCCGTTCACGTCTAGCTACCTGCTTCCACCCTCCCTGCCGTTCGTATCTGACTGCCTCTCCCTCCCCACAGTCGACGTCTGCCTCTCCCTCCCTCCCCGTCTGCCTCTCCGCATTGTCCGCGACTGACTGCCTCTCCCTCCCCACCGTCCACGTCTGAATGCGTCTCCCTCCCTCCCCGCTGTCCACGTTTGACTGCCTCTCCCTCCCCGACGTCCGGGTCTGACTGCCCCTCCCTCCCCACCGTCTGCGTCTGACTGCCTATCCCCACTGTCCGCATCTGACTGCCTCTCTCTTCCTCCCTGACGTCCGCGTCTGACTGCCCCTCCATCCCTGCCGTCTGTGTCTGACTGCCTCTCCCCACTGTCCGCATCTGACTGCCTCTCTCTTCCTCCCCGTCTGACTGCCTCTCTCCCTCACTGCCGTCCGCGTCTGACTGCCTCTCTCTCCCTGCTGTCCGAGTCAGACTGCCCCTCCCTCCACGCCGTCTGCTTCTGACTGCCTCTCCCTCCCTCCTTGCCGTCCTTGTCTTGATTGCCTCTCCCTCCCCGCCATCTTTGGGGTTTTATAATTTGGGGGTTTCTCTTCTAGGTACACCCAAATCCATGTCGCCCACCAGGATTACGCATCAAGCTGTACGAGTTTGCTGGTAGGGTTGTAGGAAAATGCCTGTTTGAGTCGTCTCAAGGGGGGGGTTATGAGCAGCTGGTGAGGGCCCGGTTCACCCGTTCCTTCCTGGCACAGATCATTGGACTTCGTGTGCATTATAAGGTGAGGCATGGTGTCCCTCCTCTGACCACCCAGCAGTCACATTGCAGGACTGCTTGCCATCTTCCAGGTACTATCCATGGCCGCCCGTCTCCACCGAGACATCATCCACTGGGGATGGGGCTGCTGAGCGCAGACATTTCCCACACTGCCCTTCCGCCTGCTAACCCCCATCCCCCCACACATGTGGATGGCGACTGAGGGAGCCAGCAGGGTGTGAGCAGTATATGGCCCCTGGACCCGCAGGGTGGGAAAATGGACATAACCCCCGAAGGCGGGGATGGGGTTGGAGCAGACGGGACTCGCAAAAAGGATTGGGGTGATTCGGGACTGACAGGACCCGATGAGGGGAGAGTGGGGACACATGAGGAGATTCATCATTTTATTTTTCTCTTCAGTTCTTCGAAACGGACGACCCTGATTTTTTCCAGTCCAAGGTTCTGTATGTTTTGTCCCATGACATCTCTGATGCAGACCTGGTCTTTGCTGAAGAGAAGTATAGCCGCGGGGGTCAGCTGGAGAAGGTGGGTACTATGTGTGAACACATAATCGTGTTTTATCGAGCATGAAAGGAACTGACAGTGACTAACAATGGAGTAAATCTGTGACGTTTACATATAAGACACCACGTGTCAACCGCCCGTTCTCATGTACTATATACAGACTGGATATCACGTGGCAGCCTCCTGTACAGTGCACAGAGGGGACACCATGTGGCCTGTCTTCCCGTACAGTATACAGGCGGGACATCACGTGCCAGCCGCCCATCCTCCTGTCCAGTATGCCATGTCTGTGGATTGCCAGTCTTCTTCCTCTTGCAGATGGTGGACCTGGTGCCTGGGGGTTCGCACATTCCAGTCTCCAATGACAATAAGATCTATTACCTGAACCTTCTGGCGCAGCATCGTCTCTGTAATCAGGTGCGGGAGGAGGTGGAGCATTTCCTGAAAGGTGAGCTGATGGTTGGGGTCAGTGCAGGGGGATGCATGGTGACGAGTGCAGGGGGTTATCGCGGGGGGGGGGGGGAGGGGGACGCATAGTGACAAGCGTGGGGTGGTCGGTGTGGGAGGATGCATGGTGAACAGTGCAGGGGTCAGCGCGGGAGGATGCATGGTGACCAGTACAGGGGATTTAGGCTGGGTTCACATTAGCGTTTAAGTCCGCAGCGTTGTGCTGCGGACTATTTTTCCTTAAGCTTCGCCTACTTCCGCATGCATTGTTTACCTATCTTTAACATTGTGTAGGCAGGGACATGCGTTGGATGCGTCCGCATGCGTCGTTTTGACGTGCCCGCCGAACGCAACATGTTGCATTTTCTTGCGTTCAGCGGGCATGTCAAAGCGCATGTGGACGCATCCGCATACAACGCATGTCCCTGCGTATACAATGTAAAAGATAGGTACGCAGGACGCATGCAGAAGTAGGCGGACCTAAACGCTACTGTGAACTTAGCCTTAGTGCAGGGAGACGCGTGGTGATCAATGCGGGGGGACTCGTGCTGACCAGCTCTAACTGTGGCCTCTGTTTCCACAGGACTCAATGAGCTCGTCCCTGATAATCTCTTGGGCATATTCGATGAGAATGAACTAGAGGTAAGAATCGGCCATTTATTGCTGTTTAACAAATTGTCATGAATTCTGTGTAATGTAAATAAGGTTATTTCCATTTCTTCAGGCCCAAAGGGGAACGTAATATTACCAGATCGCTATATCATTAGCTCTAGTGTTTAAAAGGCTTGTCCACTACTAGGCTAGCCCTTCTCATACGCCACACTTTGCCCTGAGAAAATAATAAAGCCTATACTCTGCTCCTGAGCTGACACTGTTCGTGTGGTGTCGACACTCGCGCTCCCATGGGGTTGTTGTGACATGTGACCCTGGCGTCACTGTCCTCGCCTCCTGTCGAATTGATCATGAAGAGGAAGTCAGGGATCCGCTGCAGCCTGGACTTCCTCTTCATGTTCGATTTGTCCGAAAGCGGAGACAAGTGTCACAACAACCGCATGAGGGACCCAGAACTGCGAGTGCCGTCACTGCTGGAACGACGCCGGCAGGGGGTGACTATAGGCTTTATTATTGTGTATGGGGCCAAGTGTGGGGAATGAGAAGGGCTGTCCTAGGAGTGCACAACCCCTTTATCATAGAAGATGTGGGCAACGAAATTAATTAAATACACCATTCGCGGTTACAATAAGCTTCCACACGTTTTTGGGGAGTTTTTACTACAAACTGTCATTACATGGCGAAGGTCCAGAATAAAGAATTACATTTCTTGCAGTTACCAGTTGGCGCTCTGTTAGCTGCCGCTTGTAATGCCGCTCTGGAGCATCCAGCAGTGGTCTCCAAGTTGGTCCAATCTATTGTCAAAACATCCACACAACACTCCTTTACTCAGTGCTTTTTTCACACTTCCCCACTAATTACGTCCTCAGCCACATTCCACTGCTCAGCGTCAACCATTGACTTATAAGCCAGCATTTTGCTTTCATGAGCCCATACAGAGCAGACCAGGGGGATTCCAATTTCTCCCACATTCTTTTACAGTGTGTTACATCATCCCTGACTTCACATTTTCTAACTATTGCTGTTTTTCCTTTAGATGTATCTATTTACTCCCAAGCTGTTCAGCTCTGGTCTTAGGCACTTTGGAAGCTTATATAAGTGCCTATATCAGCACATTTTCTCATATGTAGGTAGGCACCAGAGACATTTAAAATCCTACAATTATATGTAGGCAGTCTCCAAAGCCACCTAAAAACCAAGTAAACAGGCTACAAGATACCCCTCAACACTATCAATCCTCCAAGTACAATTACCACTACATTTCATACTTATATACTGATCCCATCACATGTACACAGTTCAAAAGAATAGATTTCTCCAAGTTACTGGACCAGATTATTTAATGCAAAATAACTTGTAGTGGAGGTAGACCAAGTTCTCAGTAAAAGTGAAATACAAAAGTATGAAAAGCCTTGTGTCTTATACTTCAGCATTAAAATTCACTTTTACTGGTGTGTCGTGGTATAATGTGTGTCTTTTCCTGGGTTTCAGCACCAAATTTTGTTAGTGAAATACATTTTCTTCTATGCATTTTATGACTCCAAATTAATAAGATTTGTTTAACGCACGCTTGGGAACTCAGTACAGAACAGCCTTGTATGGTGGTCTCAGAACTTCTGGTTTATTAGCCCATTTTATATTACAGGAGGATTTATGTAAACTAGAAGCTTGGGCTGATAAATGGCAAATGAGCTTTAATGGGGATAAGTGTAAGGTCATGCACTTGGGTAGAAGTAATAAGATGTATAATTATGCGCTTAATTCTAAAACTCTGGGCAAAACCGTCAATGAAAAAGACCTGGGAGTATGGGTGGATGACAAACTCATATTCAGTGGTCAGTGTTAGGCAGCTGCTACAAAGGCAAATAAAATAATGGGATGCATTAAAAGAGGCATAGATGCACATGAGGAGAACATAATTTTACCTCTACACAAGTCACTAGTTCGACCACACTTAGAATACTGTGCACAGTTCTGGTCTCCGGTGTATAAGAAAGACATAGCTGAACGGGAGCGGGTGCAGAGAAGAGCGACCAAGGTTATTAGAGGACTGGGGGGTCTGCAATACCAAGATAGGTTATTACACTTGGGGCTATTTAGTTTGGAAAAACGAAGACTAAGGGGTGATCTTATTTTAATGTATAAATATATGAGGGGATAGTACAAAGACCTTTCTGATGATCTTTTTAATCATAGACCTGAGATTGGGACAAGGGGGCATCCTCTATGTCTGGAGGAAAGAAGGTTTAAGCATAATAACAGATGTGGATTCTTTACTGTAAGAGCAGTGAGACTATGGAACTCTCTGCCATATGATGTTGTAATGAGTGATTCATTACTTAAATTTAAGAGGGGACTGGATACCTTTCTGGAAAAGTATAATGTTACAGGGTATATACACTAGATTCCTTGATAGGGCGTTGATCCAGGGAACTAGTCCGATTGCCGTATGTGGAGTCGGGAAGGAATTTTTTACCCCAAAGTGGAGCTTACTCTTTGCCACATGGGTTTTTTTTGCCTTCCTCTGGATCAACATGTTAGGGCATGTTAGGTTAGGCTATGGGTTGAACTAGATGGACTTAGTCTTCCTTCAACCTTAATAACTATGTTACTATGTAATAACTATGTAAGCACTTTAAATAGGGTCACAGAATAAGGAAAACTTCCATCAGTTATGTGATCACCATGACACAGAAGTTATTAGGCAAGATGGAGATCACAGACACAAAATGTATTCTGTTCTCTCACAGATCACACACCACTGCCTGATGTAACATTGCAACATCACACATTGCTTGGTGTTCTTCTGACCATTATTACGTTGCCACTGATGCTTGATAGGTGCAGGTGTAGATAGGTCTCGTACCCCCGCTGCCTCCCTATATCTGGATGATTTATATCTTAGATCTGAGCTCTTGTTGTGGACAAGGATTATATGCTTTTTTTTCAGCTCCTTATGTGTGGTACTGGGCACATAGCCGTGCAGGACTTCCAGGCTCATGCTGTGGTCATTGGGGGTTCCTGGTATTTCCGGGAGAAGGTAAGAATTAGAGTCCTCCAGGAGGTAATTGATGGAGGTACTTTGAGCGAAGAAGCCTCTTGCTAGTACACCTCCTCCCATGATATAGGCTGTTGCTTCATCACGATTTCCCTGGTTCTCGTCTCTGCCCCTTTGGTGTTCTTGTGACTTCTGTTTAAAGCTGACAACGTAAATGGTTGGTCCGAAGTCCAAAGTAATTTTCTTTATTTAGTGCCATAATCTAAACTATTTTCTATAAACAACCACAAGATGGCAGTCAAATAACTGTCATCCCAAAGAAGCCAACCATTGATTAAAAAATTAAATCAATTTTATTAAAGAAACAAAAAAATGAAAAACAATACATATACACATTAAAAAGCTACTTCATTTCTTCCGGATAATACCCCATGGGAACGCATTAGAGGCACACTGTATTCTCATCAGACTAATAAAGCACGTATATAAAAAAGTCAAAACCAGCCTCCTCACAGAACACATAGAGTTAAATATAAGGTGCTATCTGCATCCACTTCATATTAATTGTGTCCCATGATTATGCGGCCATCCTATATACCATTAGATATTAACATACCACCATAGAATCCCCACAGTCCAGATCGCAACTAGCCGATCACAATAAGAGGTAAGTAGATAGTATAAATGCTGATATTACCTAAAGCAGGTCATAGATAGTGTGCGTCCACCCTGGCTTTTTCCCAGCGCCCCAACGCGCGTTTCGCCCTAGCTTCTTCCGGGGGCGTCAGGGTGGACGCACACTATTTATGACCTGCTTTAGCGTTGGGGCTCTGGGAAAAAGCCAGGGTGGACGCACACTATCTATGACCTGCTTTAGGTAATATCAGCATTTATACTATCTACTTACCTCTTATTGTGATCGGCTAGTTGCGATCTGGACTGTGGGGATTCTATGGTGGTATGTTAATATCTAATGGTATATAGGATGGCCGCATAATCATGGGACCCAATTAATATGAAGTGGATGCAGATAGCTCCTTATATTTAACTCTATGTGTTCTGTGAGGAGGCTGGTTTTGACTTTTTTATATACGTGCTTTATTAGTCTGATGAGAATACAGTGTGCCTCTAATGCGTTCCCATGGGGTATTATCCGGAAGAAATGAAGTAGCTTTTTAATGTGTATATGTATTGTTTTTCATTTTTTTGTTTCTTTAATAAAATTGATTTAATTTTTTAATCAATGGTTGGCTTCTTTGGGATGACAGTTATTTGACTGCCATCTTGTGGTTGTTTATAGGTATTTGGGAAGTACCATTACAAGGTATAGAGTAGGACTGCATTGTATTTCTAAACTATTTTCTAGTCTAGTGCAAAAGGAGAAGGTCCTGATTGGAAAGGTGTGCATGAAAATATTAAATGATTTATTCCATTTCATTAAAAAAGGATTAAAAATATCCATGCTAGGAGCAGATGAAGTTACTGACTCGTTTCTGGCTTTGCTGCCCTTAGTCATAGAGAAACGTCATCTCCTCCTATCCTGGATATTCAGGTCCTTCTCAAAAAATTAGCATATAGTGTTAAATTTCATTATTTACCATAATGTAATGATTACAATTAAACTTTCATATATTATAGATTCATTATCCACCAACTGAAATTTGTCAGGTCTTTTATTGTTTTAATACTGATGATTTTGGCATACAACTCCTGATAACCCAAAAAACCTGTCTCAATAAATTAGCATATCAAGAAAAGGTTCTCTAAACGACCTATTACCCTAATCTTCTGAATCAACTAATTAACTCTAAACACATGCAAAAGATACCTGAGGCTTTTATAAACTCCCTGCCTGGTTCATTACTCAAAACCCCCATCATGGGTAAGACTAGCGACCTGACAGATGTCAAGAAGGCCATCATTGACACCCTCAAGCAAGAGGGTAAGACCCAGAAAGAAATTTCTCAACAAATAGGCTGTTCCCAGAGTGCTGTATCAAGGCACCTCAATGGTAAGTCTGTTGGAAGGAAACAATGTGGCAGAAAACGCTGTAAAACGAGAAGAGGAGACCGGACCCTGAGGAAGATTGTGGAGAAGGACCGATTCCAGACCTTGGGGAACCTGAGGAAGCAGTGGACTGAGTCTGGTGTGGAAACATCCAGAGCCACCGTGCACAGGCGTGTGCAGGAAATGGGCTACAGGTGCCGCATTCCCCAGGTAAAGCCACTTTTGAACCATAAACAGCGGCAGAGGCGCCTGACCTGGGCTACAGAGAAGCAGCACTGGACTGTTGCTAAGTGGTCCCAAGTACTTTTTTCTGATGAAAGCAAATTTTGCATGTCATTCGGAAATCAAGGTGCCAGAGTCTGGAGGAAGACTGGGGAGAAGGAAATGCCAAAATGCCTGAAGTCCAGTGTCAAGTACCCACAGTCAGTGATGGTGTGGGGTGCCATGTCAGCTGCTGGTGTTGGTCCACTGTGTTTCATCAAGGGCAGGGTCAATGCAGCTAGCTATCAGGAGATTTTGGAGCACTTCATGCTTCCATCGGCTGAAATGCTTTATGGAGATGAAGATTTCATTTTTCAGCACGACCTGGCACCTGCTCACAGTGCCAAAACCACTGGTAAGTGGTTTACTGACCATGGTATTACTGTGCTCAATTGGCCTGCCAACTCTCCTGACCTGAACCCCATAGAGAATCTGTGGGATATTGTGAAGAGAAAGTTGAGAGACGCAAGACCCAACACTCTGGATGAGCTTAAGGCCGCTATTGAAGCATCCTGGGCCTCCATAACATCTCAGCAGTGTCACAGGCTGATTGCCTCCATGCCACGCCGCATTGAAGCAGTCATTTCTGCCAAAGGATTCCCGACCAAGTATTGAGTGCATAACTGAACATTATTATTTGTTGGTTTTTTTGTTTGTTATTAAAAAACACTTTTATTTGATTGGATGGGTGAAATATGCTAATTTATTGAGACAGGTTTTTTGGGTTATCAGGAGTTGTATGCCAAAATCATCAGTATTAAAACAATAAAAGACCTGACAAATTTCAGTTGGTGGATAATGAATCTATAATATATGAAAGTTTAATTGTAATCATTACATTATGGTAAATAATGAAATGTAACACTATATGCTAATTTTTTGAGAAGGACCTGTATTTAATCCTTCTCCTTTCAGCACTACCATTACCGATGGTCAGCAGTCTCTTCGGATTGAAGGGGTTTTGGATTTGAGCGGTTTCTCCACATATTACTTAGTTGCAGCAGTGATGTCCTTTTCATATTTTCTAATATACTTCCATTAAAAATTCTCCATCCTTCCCTCACTACTTGATCTAATGGCTTTTCTATTTCTTTCCACTTCCTTTTTTATGACACTTTGATTGAGAATTCACAATGCATGCTGGAATACACAAAGGAAGCGTCATGAGGAGCAGCGGCTGTGGACACTGCGATCACCTATACTACACTGTGGTCGCCTATGCCCCCTCCCTGAAATGAAGCGTCATCTGGGGCAGAGGCTGCAGACACTGCGGTCTCCTCTGCCCACTCCCTGAAATGAATGCTCATCTGGGGCAGAGGTTGCAGACACTGCGGTCTCCTCTGCCCCCTCCCTGAAATGAATGCTCATCTGGGGCAGAGGTTGCAGACATTGCGGTCTCCTCTGCCCACTCCCTGAAATGAAGAATCATCGGAGGGCAGAGGCTGCAGACACTGAGGTCTCCTCTGCCCCCTCCCTGAAATGAATGCTCATCTGGGGCAGAGGTTGCAGACACTGCGGTCTCCTCTGCCCCCTCCCTGAAATGAATGCTCATCTGGGGCAGAGGTTGCAGACATTGCGGTCTCCTCTGCCCACTCCCTGAAATGAAGAATCATCGGAGGGCAGAGGCTGCAGACACTGCGGTCTCCTCTGCCCCCTCCCTGAAATGAAGCGTCATCTGGGGCAGAGGTTGCAGACACTGCGGTCTCCTCTGCCCCCTCCCTGAAATGAAGCATCATCTGGGGCAGAGGTTGCAGACATTGCGGTCTCCTCTGCCCTCTCCCTGAAATGAAGAATCATCAGAGGGCAGAGGCTGCAGACATTGCGGTCTCCTCTGCCCCCTCCCTGAAATGAAGCGTCATCTGGGGCAGAGGTTGCAGACATTGCGGTCTCCTCTGCCCCCTCCCTGAAATGAAGCATCATCTGGGGCAGAGGCTGCAGACATTGCGGTCTCCTCTGCCCCCTCCCTGAAATGAAGCGTCATCTGGGGCAGAGGTTGCAGACACTGAGGTCTCCTCTGCCCTCTCCCTGAAATGAAGAATCATCAGAGGGCAGAGGCTGCAGACACTGCGGTCTCCTCTGCCCACTCCCTGAAATGAAGAATCATCTGGGGCAGAGGCTGCAGACATTGCGGTCTCCTCTGCCCCCTCCCTGAAATGAAGCGTCATCTGGGGCAGAGGTTGCAGACATTGCGGTCTCCTCTGCCCCCTCCCTGAAATGAAGCATCATCTGGGGCAGAGGCTGCAGACATTGCGGTCTCCTCTGCCCCCTCCCTGAAATGAAGCGTCATCTGGGGCAGAGGTTGCAGACACTGAGGTCTCCTCTGCCCTCTCCCTGAAATGAAGAATCATCAGAGGGCAGAGGCTGCAGACACTGCGGTCTCCTCTGCCCACTCCCTGAAATGAAGAATCATCTGGGGCAGAGGCTGCAGACATTGCGGTCTCCTCTGCCCCCTCCCTGAAATGAAGCGTCATCTGGGGCAGAGGTTGCAGACATTGCGGTCTCCTCTGCCCCCTCCCTGAAATGAAGCATCATCTGGGGCAGAGGCTGCAGACATTGCGGTCTCCTCTGCCCCCTCCCTGAAATGAAGCGTCATCTGGGGCAGAGGTTGCAGACACTGAGGTCTCCTCTGCCCTCTCCCTGAAATGAAGAATCATCAGAGGGCAGAGGCTGCAGACACTGCGGTCTCCTCTGCCCACTCCCTGAAATGAAGAATCATCTGGGGCAGAGGCTGCAGACATTGCGGTCTCCTCTGCCCCCTCCCTGAAATGAAGCGTCATCTGGGGCAGAGGTTGCAGACATTGCGGTCTCCTCTGCCCACTCCCTGAAATGAAGAATCATCGGAGGGCAGAGGCTGCAGACACTGCTGTCTCCTCTGCCCCCTCCCTGAAATGAAGCGTCATCTGGGGCAGAGGTTGCAGACACTGCTGTCTCCTCTGCCCCCTCCCTGAAATGAAGCATCATCTGGGGCAGAGGCTGCAGACACTGCGGTCTCCTCTGCCCCCTCCCTGAAATGAAGCGTCATCTGGGGCAGAGGTTGCAGACACTGTGGTCTCCTCTGCCCCCTCCCTGAAATGAAGCATCATCTGGGGCAGACATTGCGGTCTCCTCTGCCCACTCCCTGAAATGAAGAATCATCGGAGGGCAGAGGCTGCAGACACTGCTGTCTCCTCTGCCCCCTCCCTGAAATGAAGCATCATCTGGGGCAGAGGTTGCAGACATTGCGGTCTCCTCTGCCCACTCCCTGAAATGAAGAATCATCGGAGGGCAGAGGCTGCAGACACTGCTGTCTCCTCTGCCCCCTCCCTGAAATGAAGCGTCATCTGGGGCAGAGGTTGCAGACACTGCGGTCTCCTCTGCCCTCTCCCTGAAATGAAGAATCATCAGAGGGCAGAGGCTGCAGACATTGCGGTCTCCTCTGCCCCCTCCCTGAAATGAAGCGTCATCTGGGGCAGAGGTTGCAGACACTGCGGTCTCCTCTGCCCTCTCCCTGAAATGAAGAATCATCAGAGGGCAGAGGCTGCAGACATTGCGGTCTCCTCTGCCCCCTCCCTGAAATGAAGCGTCATCTGGGGCAGAGGCTGCAGACATTGCGGTCTCCTCTGCCCCCTCCCTGAAATGAAGCGTCATCTGGGGCAGAGGTTGCAGACACTGCGGTCTCCTCTGCCCCCTCCCTGAAATGAAGCATCATCTGGGGCAGAGGCTGCAGACATTGCGGTCTCCTCTGCCCCCTCCCTGAAATGAAGCGTCATCTGGGGCAGAGGCTGCAGACATTGCGGTCTCCTCTGCCCCCTCCCTGAAATGAAGCGTCATCTGGGGCAGAGGTTGGAGACACTGCGGTCTCCTCTGCCCCCTCCCTGAAATGAAGCATCATCTGGGGCAGAGGCTGCAGACATTGCGGTCTCCTCTGCCCCCTCCCTGAAATGAAGCGTCATCTGGGGCAGAGGCTGCAGACATTGCGGTCTCCTCTGCCCCCTCCCTGAAATGAAGCGTCATCTGGGGCAGAGGTTGCAGACATTGCGGTCTCCTCTGCCCACTCCCTGAAATGAAGCATCATCTGGGGCAGAGGTTGCAGACATTGCGGTCTCCTCTGCCCCCTCCCTGAAATGAAGCGTCATCTGGGGCAGAGGTTGCAGACAATGCGGTCTCCTCTGCCCCCTCCCTGAAATGAAGCGTCATCTGGGGCAGAGGCTGCAGACATTGCGGTCTCCTCTGCCCCCTCCCTGAAATGAAGCGTCATCTGGGGCAGAGGTTGCAGACACTGCGGTCTCCTCTGCCCTCTCCCTGAAATGAAGAATCATCAGAGGGCAGAGGCTGCAGACATTGCGGTCTCCTCTGCCCCCTCCCTGAAATGAAGCATCATCTGGGGCAGAGGCTGCAGACATTGCGGTCTCCTCTGCCCCCTCCCTGAAATGAAGCATCATCTGGGGCAGAGGCTGCAGACATTGCGGTCTCCTCTGCCCCCTCCCTGAAATGAAGCATCATCTGGGGCAGAGGCTGCAGACATTGCGGTCTCCTCTGCCCCCTCCCTGAAATGAAGCATCATCTGGGGCAGAGGCTGCAGACATTGCGGTCTCCTCTGCCCCCTCCCTCAAATGAAGCATCATCTGGGGCAGAGGCTGCAGACATTGCGGTCTCCTCTGCCCCCTCCCTGAAATGAAGCGTCATCTGGGGCAGAGGCTGCAGACACTGAGGTCTCCTCTGCCCTCTCTCTGAAATGAAGAATCATCGGAGGGCAGAGGCTGCAGACAATGCGGTCGCCTATGCCCCCTCCCTGAAATGAATGCTCATCAGGGGGCAGAGACTGCAAACGCTGCGGTCACCTATACTACACTGGGATCGCCTCTGCCCTCTCCCTAAAATAAAGCATCAGTGGGCAGAGGCTACGATCGCAGTTAAATAGAGCAATGATGGGTAATTTCTCTAGTCACCTTCCACGACGGCATATGACGGCATATGGAGGTTGTCTCTTTGCCCTAATGGGGAACAGGAAACACAGAGAGGTTTAAAAGGACCTCCCACCTCCCACCTGCCAGTGTCTTTCCTGTTCCCCATGGGACAGGGAGAGGTCTCCAGGTGCTGTTGTGGCCGGCGACTGCGGTACCTTTGTGCAGGCTCTGCCTGTTGTAGCCGGGCAGCTGGTGGTCGCGTTCCGCCTCCTCCCCTGCTGCTCCCGTCGTCCTGCTATGCAGGTGCCTCAGGGACCCCCTCCCGGCCTTCCCGCGCCCCCACGAGGGCAAAGCAGGCCTGGGATCCCTCGCCGGGCTCCTCCATGAGCTGCTCAGCGTTCTCCCCCTCCATTGCCGGCTCGGCGTTCCGGATGTGACGTCGGCGGTCTCGCGCGTCACTTCCGGTCCCTCGTTCTCCTGGAAGCCGCTTCTTCCGGGTTCGCCGGCCGGCGTGTCGGACTGATGGCGTCCCCTCACATGGATCCCGGAGGGGGAGGGGGAACTGCTGATTGCTGGAGGCAGGTGCGGACAGCGTTCTTAAACCCTGCTGAACCACCACTGAGGTAAGACTAATTTTCCCAGTATGGATGGTTCCTTGTGCCCTGCATCTGCGGAGCCCAGCGCTACCCCTGCTACAGTAAGTGTTTTGCAGGGATAGGATCCGGGAGGTAGTACCTATAGGGGGTTTTAATGTCCTCACTCCCCTCTCCCTTGTCATTTCAGGGAGAGAAGTCTGCCCCTAAAGCCGCTATTAAAAAGAAGTGCCCAGTCTGTTCTACTAAATTCCCTCTTAACTGGGACAAAAGACTCTGCCAGCCATGTACTGACAAGATTGTAAAAGCTGAGCAACCATCTCTGCTGGATGAAATTCGCTCCTTAGTAAAACAGGAGGTGCAATCTTCGTTAGCAGCTTTTACTACTCCTCCACCTCCGCCGCCGCATTCCCCAGCTAAAAAGAGAAAAATTCAGGAGGTCGAATCAGACTCTGATTCAGACCTCTCCCATACTTCATCTGTGGGCTGGGAAGATCCTGTATCACCTAAAGCTGAGGTCAGGAAATACCTCTTTTCCTCAGATTACATTGAGGATTTAGTATCTGCTGTCCGTAATACTATGGGCCTAGAAGAGGAATATGAGCCACAGTCCGTACAGGATCAGATGTTTGGCGGACTCAGATCGGAGAAAAGAGTGGGGTTCCCGGTGCACGCTAACATTGTTAGTATGGTTAATCAGGAATGGGAACAGCCTGAGAAACGCCTCACTACCCCTGCAGAAATGAAGCATAGATTTCCTCTAGAGGGTGAAGTAATCAAATTGGACATTCCAAAGGTGGATGTGCAGGTGGCTAGAGTCGCCAAAAGAACAGCACTCCCTTTTGAGGATTCCTCACAATTAAAGGATCCTATGGACAGAAAGATTGAAAGCCTCCTAAAAAAGTCTTGGGAAACTTCAACGTCTATCCTTAAGGCCAATGTCGCTTCCACTTGTGTTGCCAGGGCCCTCTCCTGCTGGTTGGAGAAATTAGAGTCTCATATATCTCAGGGTACCCCGAGAGGTGAATTATTAGATTCACTTCCCATCCTGCATAGAGCCTCTGGGTTTCTGGCTGACGCTTCTCTGGAATCTGTTAGAGTGGCCGCCAGATCTCTCGTACTCTCCAACTCTGCTAGAAGAGCCCTCTGGCTTAAAATATGGAGCGGTGATATCACTTCAAAAGCCAAGTTGTGTGCTATACCTTTTAAGGGAGATTATGTTTTCGGTCCAGCCTTAGACGATATTCTTGACAAGGCTACTGACAAGAAAAAGGCACTCCCGGAGCAAAAACAACCGAGAAAACGGTTTTTTCGTGCCCCACAGTCTCAGCCCCCTCAAAGAGGGAAAGGCAAAACCGGCAGGTGGAGTTACGCCAAAGGTAGAGGGAAAAATATTTTTGTCCCCCAGCAGCAGCAGCAACAGTCCCAACAGGACAAGCAATGACTCCGACCCGGTAGGGGGGAGACTCTCAAAATATGTGGGTCAGTGGGAAAATATTACCAGTTCCCACTGGGTCCTCAATGTCATCAAGGAGGGCCTATTAATAGAGTTAATTTCTTCCCCCCCTCAGGGTCTGAAAGTTACTACCCTTACGTCTTCAAGAGATCACAATTTGTTGACATTGGGTCTCAGAGATCTTATGAAATCAAATGTGATCTCACCAGTTCCACATCTGGAACAAGGAAAAGGACATTATTCCCGTCTATTCTTAGTACCCAAACCCTCAGGGGACGTAAGAATTATTATAAACCTAAAAGGTCTAAACCGACATGTGAAATATCGCAAGTTCAAGATGGAGTCTGTAAGATCTGCAATTCCTCTGATAGGACATCAGTCCTTTATGGCAACCATCGACCTAAGGGATGCATATTTTCACATTCCTATCCACCCGAGACACAGAAAATACCTCAGGTTTGCGATACGGGGGAGTCATCGAGTGGAGCACTATCAGTATGGAGTCCTTCCCTTCGGCATTTCCTCAGCACCAAGGGTATTCTCCAAGATCATGGCAGAGGCAGTGTCATTTATCCGGAGTCAAGGTGTCTGTATAGTGCCCTACTTGGACGATCTACTGGTAGTTGCCCCCACCGAGATGACCCTGATATCCCATGTGTCAACCACTTTGGAGATATTGAAGTCTCTGGGTTGGATTCCAAACATGAAGAAGTCTCAGCTTCAACCCTCAAGAACCAGAAAGTTCTTGGGGGTGGTTCTGGACTCAACAAAACAGATGTCCTTTCTCCCAGACGATCACAGGCTACCATTAGTAGCAAAAGTCAGAAAATTCAAGGAGATGAGATGTCCTACTCTTCGAGAAGGAATGTCTCTCTTAGGCTCCATGACAGCCTGTATACAATCAGTGGCTTGGGCTCAAGCTCACTCCAGAATTCTCCAAACCCACATTCTAGACAGGTGGGATGGTCAACCTGGCACTCTAACAAGAAGGATTCACACACCAGGTCGAGTGAAAGCATCCTTAACATGGTGGATGAATTCCAGAAACCTCCTGAAGGGGGTGAGCTGGATTCAGCTCCCGATAACTACGATCAAGACAGATGCCAGCAGGAGAGGCTGGGGAGCCATAGTAAATCATGTTCCTTACCAAGGTCTTTGGAACCAGTCGATCAGCGAGAAATCGTCAAATTTCAGAGAACTCAAAGCTGTGGAAAAGGCCCTGTTAGCAGCAAGCCGTCAGATTTCCGGTCAACATGTCCAGATCTATTCAGACAACATGACCACGGTGGCGCATATCAGGCGTCAGGGCGGCACAAAATTCCTCAGTTTGAAAAAGATCTCCGCTCGAATTTTTTATTGGGCCGAGAAACACTTACTGTCACTGACAGCAATTCATCTAAAAGGGACTGCAAATATTCAAGCAGACTACCTGAGTCGCCAGGACATTCATCCTGGCGAGTGGAGCCTGGACCTTCAAACGTTCAATATGCTAGTACAAAAGTGGGGTCTTCCAGAAGTCGACCTCTTTGCCTCTCACCAGAACGCAAAAGTCAAAACCTTTTTTTCCTTGAACCCAAGAGGCAATCCCAGAGGAGTGGATGCCCTAGTCCAAGATTGGCACTTCCAGCTTGTCTACGCATTTCCACCAATCCCAATCCTGGCAAAGGTTCTAAGGAAGATACGAATAGAAGGAACTCCGACTATCCTGATAGCCCCTTTTTGGCCCAAAAGAAGTTGGTTCAACTTGATCATCCAACTACAAGTGGATGGACCAGTAATGTTACCTCTAAAAAACGATCTCCTCTCTCAGGGTCCTATTCTCCATGCAGACCCTCAGAAATGGAATTTAGCGGTGTGGTTACTGAAGCCCAGGTCTTGAAAGCAAAAGGACTATCGGACTCTGTCATAGCTACTCTCCAAAAATCGAGAAAGCCAGTAACCAACGCCATCTACAACAAAATCTGGAAAAAGTTCTCGTCTTTTTGTTTACCTAACCTTCCAGACCCTCTCAAGCCTAATATACCTAACATCTTAGATTTTTTGCAAAAAGGCTTAGGAATGGGTCTTAGGCCCAGTACTCTCAGAGTCCAGGTCTCGGCACTTAGCTCCTTTTTTGATCAAGATCTAGCAGGCCATCACTGGATCAAAAGATTTTTAACATCAGCAACTAGGATGAATCCTAGAAAACAGATAATAGTTCCCCCATGGGATCTGAATGTGGTGCTTCAAGGTCTTACAGGCCCGCCTTTTGAACCTTTTTCCTCCTGCTCTCTTCAAAATCTTGCATACAAAACTGTGTTTTTGGTAGCCATAACTTCGGCTAGAAGAGTGGGTGAACTACAAGCCTTATCTATAAGAGAGCCGTATCTTCTAGTGAGAGATGACTCAATAGTACTTCGTCTAGATCCTTCTTTTCTTCCGAAGGTAGTCTCTGATTTTCATCGTTCCCAAGAGATTGTTCTACCAACCTTTTGCCATAGTCCTGCAAATTCGGAAGAAAGAAGATTCAACACTCTGGACGTCCGACGTATTGTGCTGCAATACTTAGATCAGACCCGTGCTTTCAGAATCGATCATAACCTCTTTGTCCATCCCTCTGGGCAAAATAAGGGTAAAAAAGTAGCTAAAAGTACCATTGCTACATGGATCAAAAAGGCTATAACGGAAGCCTACCTTGCTCAAAACAAAATACCTCCAGTAGGGATCAAGGCCCATTCAACAAGATCTACGTCAGTCTCCTGGGCAGAAAGAGCAGGTGCATCCCCAGAGCAGATCTGCAGGGCAGCAACGTGGTCTTCACTTCATACTTTCTCTAAACATTACAGATTAGATGTATTGTCCAATAAGGACTTAGTCTTCGGCCGTAAAGTTCTGCAGGCCGTTGTCCCTCCCTAGTGCCAAATTAGTTGGTATTCCTCCATATGCCGTCGTGGAAGGTGACTAGAGAAAATAGAATTATTCTTACCGTTAATTCGGTTTCTAGGAACCTTCCACGACGGCACTAATTTCCCACCCGATATATATTCCTGGATTAGTTCTGGGATTCGGAAGGTAAACCGGTGCTATGGGTTCAGTTGTAAGTCACTGGCAGGTGGGAGGTCCTTTTAAACCTCTCTGTGTTTCCTGTTCCCCATTAGGGCAAAGAGACAACCTCCATATGCCGTCATATGCCGTCGTGGAAGGTTCCTAGAAACCGAATTAACGGTAAGAATAATTCTATTTTTTATTGCAAGTATATTAGAAGATAGTTTGGATTATGGAACTAAACGGAGAAGGATTTTGGAGGAAAATTACTTTGAACTTCGGACCACCTATTTATTGCGATTTATTTTGGCCTGACAACACATAACTTTACAGTTTATTAATTTTCCTCCTTTCACATAGCTCCACCATATTTAGCAGCGCTTTACAGACATCATCACTGTCCCCATTGGGGCATACAATCTACATTTTCTATTACTATGTCTAGAATGTGGAGGATCCGTAGAACTCAGAGGAAACCCACGCAAACTCAGGGAGAACATACAAACTCCTTGCAGATGTAGTCCTTGGTAGGATTTGAACTCAGGACTCCAGCACTGCAGGGTTACAGCTCACCAGTTGGACTCCTAAATTATACTTTCATGCATAGAGCTCATCCCTAGCAGATTATTGGGGTCATTCATCATGTATCATAGTATGAGAACAGAATTATACATAGACCTGCACCCCCAGTCCATAGTTGTGCTAACACACAGGAGATCTGCTCCCTCCCAGTCCATAGTTGTGCTAACACACAGGAGATCTGCTCCCCCAGTCCATACTTCAGTAAATCACATCCGTACAACAAAGGGAAAGATGAAAGGCACTGCTGCACAGCTCTGAAGATACAAGGCTTATTAAAACTCCAGGAACATGGGTGCCGATCAGCCGAGAAACAAGCATATGGCCAAATTCTGCATGTGTAAGAAGAGAGCATGGCACTCACCCTCCCACAAACAATGTCCTTTATTATGTATACATGTAAAACAGGCAGGGAGGCTTTCACTTGGAAACCGCATCGGACAATGGCTGTTTCAGGCTGGCCTGCACTTCTAACCAGCCTCTGTTTTACATGTATCCATAATAAAGGACATTGTTTGTGGGATGGTGAGTGCCATGGTCTCTTCTTACACATGGTGAATCAGTCCATAGTTCTGATAACACACAGGAGATCTGCTCCTCCAGTCCATAGTTCTGGTATTACATGCGAGATCTGCTCCCCCCAGTCCATAGTTCTGATATTACATGCGAGATCTGCTCCCCCAGTCCATAGTTCTGATATTACATGCGAGATCTTCTCCCACAGTCCATAGTTCTGATATTACATGCGAGATCTGCTCCCCCCCAGTCCATAGTTCTGATAACACACAGGAGATCTGCTCCCCCAGTCCATAGTTCTGATAACACATGAGAGATCTGCTCCTCCAGTCCATAGTTCTGATAACAAACAGGAGATTTGGTCCCCAAGTCCATAGTTCTGATAACACATGAGAGATCTGCTCCCCCCAGTCCATAGTTCTGATAACACACAGGAGATCTGCTCCCCCAGTCCATAGTTCTGATAACACATGAGAGATCTGCGCCTCCAGTCCATAGTTTTGATAACAAACAGGAGATTTGGTCCCCAAGTCCATAGTTCTGATAACACATGAGAGATCTGCTCCCCCAGTCCATAGTTCTGATAACACACAGGAGATCTGCTCCCCCAGTCCATAGTTCTGATAACACACAGGAGATCTGCTCCCCCAGTCCATAGTTCTGATAACACACAGGAGATCTGCTCCCCCAGTCCATAGTTCTGATAGCACACAGGAGATCTGCTCCCCCAGTCCATAGTTCTGATAGCACACAGGAGATCTGCTCCCCCAGTCCATAGTTCTGATAACACACAGGAGATCTGCTCCCCCAGTCCATAGTTCTGATAACACACAGGAGATCTGCTCCCAGTCCATAGTTCTGATAACACACAGGAGATCTGCTCCCCCAGTCCATAGTTCTGATAACACACAGGAGATCTGCTCCCCCAGTCCATAGTTCTGCTAACACACGGGAAATCTGCTCCCCCAGTCCATAGTACTGATAACACACAGGAGATCTGCTCCCCAAGTCCATAGTACTGATAACACACAGGAGATCTTCTGGGGGACTGGGGGAGTCCATAGTTCTGATAACACACGGGAGATCTGCTCCTCCAGTAAGTAGTTCTGCTAACACACGGGAGATCTGCTCCTCCAGTAAGTAGTTCTGCTAACACACGGGAGATCTGCTCCTCCAGTAAGTAGTTCTGCTAACACACGGGAGATCTGCTCCTCCAGTAAGTAGTTCTGCTAGCACATGGGAGCACTTCTATTCCAGTCCAGACTTCTGTGCCTTCCTCTAATGAAGGGGGTGAAGCTTCATTCATTGTCCTGAATGTGCTTTCTAATATCTCTCAACCTTCGTAAATAATGATTAGAAGCCCCCCCCCGCTCCCCAATCATTGCTGACAATATTCGCTCCACATTACTTTTCTCTTAGATAAGGCCACTCTTACCTCTCCTCATTGTGTATAATGCCGCTCTTGCGTTACCTCTCTTTTCTGTATATGATGCCGCTCTTACCTCTCCTCTCCGTATATGATGTCGCTCTTATCTCTCCTCTCTGTATATGATGTCGCTCTTACCTCTTCTCTCCTCTCTGTATATAATGCCGCTCTCCTCTCTGTATACGATGCCTCTTTCCTCTCTATGTATACGATGCTGCTCTTACCTCTCCTCTCTGTATACGATGCTGCTCTTTCCTCTCCTCTATGTATACGATGCTGCTCTTATCTCTCCTCTCTGTATATGATGTCGCTCTTACCTCTTCTCTCCTCTCTGTATATAATGCCGCTCTCCTCTCTGTATACGATGCCTCTCTTTCCTCTCCTCTATGTATACGATGCTGCTCTTACCTCTCTTTTCTGTATATGATGCTGCTCTTACCTCTCCTCTCCGTATATGATGTCGCTCTTACCTCTCCTCTCCGTATATGATGCCGCTCTTTCCTCTCCTCTATGTATACGATGCTGCTCTTACCTCTCCTATCTGTATACGATGCTGCTCTTATCTCTCCTCTCTGTATATGATGTTGCTCTTACCTCTTCTCTCCTCTCTGTATATAATGCCGCTCTCCTCTCTGTATACAATGGCTCTTTCCTCTCCTCTATGTATACGATGCTGCTCTTACCTCTCTTCTCTGTATACGATGCTGCTCTTTCCTCTCCTCTATGTATATGATGTCGCTCTTACCTCTCCTCTCCGTATATGATGCCGCTCTTTCCTCTCCTCTATGTATACGATGCTGCTCTTACCTCTCCTCTCTGTATACGATGCCTCTTTCCTCTCCTCTATGTATACGATGCTGCTCTTACCTCTCCTCTCCGTATATGATGCCGCTCTTTCCTCTCCTCTATGTATACGATGCTGCTCTTACCTCTCCTCTCTGTATACGATGCTGCTCTTATCTCTCCTCTCTGTATATGATGTCGCTCTTACCTCTTCTCTCCTCTCTGTATATAATGCCGCTCTCCTCTCTGTATACGATGCCTCTCTTACCTCTCCTCTATGTATACGATGCTGCTCTTACCTCTCCTCTATGTATACGATGCTGCTCTTACCTCTCCTCTCTGTATATGATGCTGGTCTTACCTCTCCGTATATGATGTCGCTCTTACCTCTCATCTCTGAATACGATGTTGCTCTTGCCTCTCCTCTCCTCTCTGTATATGATGCCGCTCTTACCTCTCCTCTCCTTTTTGTATATGATGCCGCTCTTACTTCTCATCTCCATATATGATGCCTCTCCTCTCTGTATACAATGCCGCTCTTACCTCACCTCTCTGTATACGATGCTGCTCTTACCTCTCCTCTCTGTATACGATGCTGCTCTTACCTCTCCTCTCTGTATATGATGTCGCTCTTACCTCTCCTCTCCGTATATGATGCCGCTCTTTCCTCTCCTCTATGTATACGATGCTGCTCTTACCTCTCCTCTCTGTATACGATGCTGCTCTTACCTCTCCTCTCTGTATATGATGTCGCTCTTACCTCTCCTCTCCGTATATGATGCCGCTTTTTCCTCTCCTCTATGTATACGATGCTGCTCTTACCTCTCCTCTCTGTATACGATGCCTCTTTCCTCTCCTCTATGTATACGATGCTGCTCTTACCTCTCCTCTCCGTATATGATGCCGCTCTTTCCTCTCCTCTATGTATACGATGCTGCTCTTACCTCTCCTCTCTGTATACGATGCCTCTTTCCTCTCCTCTATGTATACGATGCTGCTCTTACCTCTCCTCTCCGTATATGATGCCGCTCTTTCCTCTCCTCTATGTATACGATGCTGCTCTTACCTCTCCTCTCTGTATACGATGCTGCTCTTATCTCTCCTCTCTGTATATGATGTCGCTCTTACCTCTTCTCTCCTCTCTGTATATAATGCCGCTCTCCTCTCTGTATACGATGCCTCTCTTACCTCTCCTCTATGTATACGATGCTGCTCTTACCTCTCCTCTATGTATACGATGCTGCTCTTACCTCTCCTCTCTGTATATGATGCTGGTCTTACCTCTCCGTATATGATGTCGCTCTTACCTCTCATCTCTGAATACGATGTTGCTCTTGCCTCTCCTCTCCGTATATGATGCCGCTCTTACCTCTCCTCTCCTTTTTGTATATGATGCCGCTCTTACTTCTCATCTCCATATATGATGCCTCTCCTCTCTGTATACAATGCCGCTCTTACCTCACCTCTCTGTATACGATGCTGCTCTTACCTCTCCTCTCTGTATACGATGCTGCTCTTACCTCTCCTCTCTGTATACGATGCCGCTATTACCTCTCCTCTCCGTATGATTCCCCTCTCACCTCACCTCTCTGTATACGATGCTGTTCTTACCTCTCCTCTCTGTATTTACTGCCCCTCTTACCTCTCCTTTCCTCTCTGTACAGAATGCTTCACCTCACTCCAGGCCCTTAGCAGTATTGCTGTGCTCAGTATTTCCAATGTCCTTCTCACCTTTGTCATCTTGTCGGCCCCTTTAGGTCATGAGCTGGTTCTGGGCTGTCGTCTACAGCTTCACTCAGGAGGAATTGGCTCGTCTGCTGCAGTTCACAACCGGCTGCTCTCAGCTGCCTCCCGGGGGATTCGCTTCTCTGTGTCCAAGCTTCCAGATCATTGGATCCCCTGCTCATGGCACGTTGCCCACCGCACACACCTGGTAAATGCCACATGTCAGGGAGCTTTCAGTTGTTCAGCTGTTGCCCCTCGATCGCCTTGCCTGGGCTCTGCTGCCGTCACCCTCGGTTGCCTAGCTTGGGCTTTGTTGCCTCCATCCCTTGGTCGCATGGCCTGGGGTCCGCTGCCACCACCCCTCGGTCGCCTGGGCTCTGCTTCCACCACCCTCGGTCGCCTAGCGAGGGCTCTGCTGCCGCTGCCCCTGCCCCTGGGTCTCCTGTCTGTTAGTCTGCTGCCACCGCCCCTCGGTCGCCTGGCCAAGGTTCTGCCACCGTCATCCCGCTGTTACCTGTTTGGGGCGTTGCTCTGCTAATAATAATACTAATTTCATTTCTATAGTGGCAACATATTCCACATAGATGTACAATAAGTGGGACAAGTACAGATAATATCAGACATTATAGAGGAACACAGTTTACTAATTACAGGAGTACTGAAAGTCCCGTTACTCGTAATCTACATCCATGAAGAAATAGGGGGACATGAGGGGTATCAGGCTTGTTTTGTACGGCCCGGCCATCATTCTAATAAATAAAGCATTTCAGCTGTATGATACGTCACCAGCCAGGATCTGTCTAAGTGCAGTCACCAAGTTCTATTGGGTGCATGGAGGATGTGGACACAGATGAGTTGGAAAGGACAGAGTCTGAGGAAAATTTAGAAATAGAGAACAGAGAAGAGTTAGAATGGTGAAGGTGATAGACCTGTCTAATCACATGTGATTTTAGGGCTTGCTTAAAAATTTGGAGGCTAGGTATTAATCTTATTGTCCAAGGTAGCGTATTCCAGAAAACTGGCACAGCACCAGAGAAGTATTGGAGACGGATTTAGATCAGTTACAGAAAGGAGAGCATGGGTAGAGTGGTCGATAGCTGAGGAGATGTAGGATGGTGCAGCACTGTGGAGAGGGCGGGTAGGGTGGTAGATAGATAAGGAGATGCAGGAGGATGGGTAGGGTGATAGATAAGGAGGAGATGCATGGTGGTGCAGCACTGTGGGGAGAGGATGGGTAGGGTGATAGAAGAGAAGATGTAGGGTGGTGCTCACCGTGGAGAGGATAGGTAGGGTTGTAAATAGATGAGAAGGTGTAGGGTTGTGCAGCACTGTGGAGAGGATAGGTAAGGTTGTAGATAGATGAGGAGGAGATCCAGGGTGGTGCAGTGCTGTTGTAAGGACATTTAAGTTAGAAGAGATGAAGAGATGCAGGGCGGTGCAGCACTGTGGAGAGGACGGGTATGGTGGTAGATAGATGAGGAGTTGCAGTGCTGTGATAAGGACAGGTAGGTTAGAAGAGATGAGATGCAGGGTGGTGTACTACTGTGGAGAGGGCTAGGGTGCTAGATACATGAAATGTAGGTTGGTGCAGCACTGTGGAAAGGATAGGTAAGGTTGTAGATATGAGATGTATGGTTGGGCAGCACTTTGGAGTGGACAGGTAGGTTGGTAGACAGAGATGAGATGTAGTGCAGTGCAGTACTGCGGATAGGTAGGGTTCTAGATAGATGAGGAGAAGTAGGGCAGTTCAGCACTGTGGAGTAGACGGGTCGGGTGGTAGACAGATGAGGAGGAGATCTAGGGCTGTGCAGCACTGGAGAGGACAGGTAGGGTGGTAGACAGATGAGATATAGGGTGGTGCAGCACTGGATAGGATTTTCTCCACTTACGCCCGCCACCTTCAGAAAGCATATTTGTCTGGCTTTATATCATCTGTGCCGGGTTGTTCTGTGTTCAGCGTCATCCAGGGTATTCTGCAATGTCTTACTATAATGTGACAAGAGCTGAATCTGGACAGGAGAGGGATTAGATGGGAGCTAATACAGACTGTAGATTGTTCATAAGCTGTGGCGTATTGATTGCATGTAGATTTGTTGCTGCTGTCCCAGGACTGCGTGAGAATACCACGTACATCAATAACCTGCCATTATGTCATGTACCTGCCATGTGTCTGGAGGTATCCTGGGTAAGGAGGAAACTGTAGGAGAGATCAGCGCACATAGGGTCTTATCCGATGGATAAAAAATTGATAGTCAGATTATACAAACCTGATAGATCTATTAGCATGGCGTATAGATCTTAATGGAGATATCTGCTGCAGCAGATCCACGGGTCAGCAAGTGACCGTATAAGATACAATAAAATAGATTTATGGATGTAATCCGCGCTGCTGAGTAAGATGTAGAACCAGAAGCTAGGTCTTGTGGGCGCTTGCCAGCCTCTATGAGAGAGGCCATAATAGTGGTCATTCCAAAGGAGGATAAGGACTTGGGGAAACCGGAGTCGTACCGCCCAATTTCTTTACTAACAATTGATGTCAAGCTTCTGGCCAAGGTGTTGGCTCTCCGCCTCTCTAGTGTTATTGCGAGTCTGGTGCATTCGGACCAATCTGGCTTTATGCCGGATAGATCAACGGCGATCAATTTGCGGAGGTTATATGTAAATTTGCAGGTAGAGTCTGATAACTGTGGTCGAAGAGTGATTGTATCGCTAGATGCACACAAGGCGTTTGACAGCGTCGAATGGGGGTACCTCTGGCAGGTGCTGGAATGTATGGGGTTTGGCCCGCAGTTTGTGGCCTGGATACAGCTGTTGTACTCATTACCATCCGCCAGAATTAGAGTAAATGGGGAGCTATCTCGTCCTATAGGGCTGGCTAGGGGTACTAGGCAGGGATGCCCGCTTTCACCCCTCCTGTTCGCGTTGGCTGTAGAACCTCTTGCTGCTAAGATTCGGCAGTCGGATGGGGTCCCTGGGTTTAGGTATGGCAAAGTAGAGGAAAAAATAGCGTTATATGCGGATGATGTTTTGCTGTTCCTGGAGGATCCAGACAATTCACTAAGAGGGGCCGTTGAAATTGTTGAGAGATTTGGTACTGTGTCGGGACTAACAATTAATTGGGATAAGACGGTTCTTTTTAGAGTGGATGACGTAGGAGAGAATGTGAGTGAGGATGTTGGGGATGAGAGGCTGAAGGTGGTTTCCCAATTTAAATATCTTGGAATATGGATTTCGGTGCCGGTGGCGGAGTTTCTGCAAAGAAATTTGACTCCTGTTATGGGGGTACTCAAGGCAAAGGTAGACGCCTGGAATAAGCTACATCTATCGGTCGTCGGTAGGGTAAACCTTATTAAAATGGTCCTTATGCCCAAAATTCTTTATGTTCTGCATAACGCACCAATTTGGATCCCTCGGGGGAAGTTCAGGCAGATTAATGCCCTCTTTAGAAGTTTGATATGGGGTAGACAATATCCACGTATTAGCTTGGAGACGCTTCAACGACCCAAGGAAGATGGTGGTTTGGCTTTGCCCAACCCGGAAATATACTTCCTTGCGGCCCAGAGCCAGCATTTGAAGGGCTGGGCGCGAGGGGCGTCATCCAGTGCAGTACAACAGCTATTGGAAGAGGTGACGGACCGACGACCGATGGCCAGGTGTTTGGAGGATGGCTCATTGGGCGCGCTGGGGAAAATATACCCAACCCTGTTCCTGATTCGTAAATTATGGAATCGATTAAGGCAGATTCGTGGGGTTACAGGGTTGACTAAATTCACACCGATATGGTCTAACCACAACTTAAAGGATTTTGAGGCCCTGGGAGGATTGATGGAATGGCAGAATAAGGGAATTTGCTTTGTTCACCAGATAATCCAGCAGCAGGAGCTGAAGTCCTTTTCCCAATTGCAGGAAGAATTTGGTTTGCGATCCACAGGGGAATATCAGTATGCGCAGATGAGACATGCCTTTAGAGCTCAGAATAAGAAGGCTGATATCAGGGTTCAAGATGATATAGTGTTGGAGTATGTGTGTGGTGAGGGTACTACAAGGGGAGTTATTTCCACTCTGTATAAGGACCTTATGCACACATTTCTGCTAGATTTCCCTATAAAGGCGAGAGCTAAGTGGGAGAGAGAAGTGGGGCCGATGGAAAATGAAACCTGGGAATCGGTGATGGAGTGGGTTCCGCGACTATCCTTGAGTGAACCATATAGGCTCTCGCAGCTATACATTTTGCATAGGGTATATAAATCTCCGGAAGTGTTATACAAAGCGGGATTGCGTGCCAATTCTGGGTGTCCGAGGTGTGCGAGTGAGAAGGCAGGAATATATCACATGATGTGGACGTGTCCGAGACTGGCTGCCTTTTGGGTGGTGGTTTTGAGCCGAGTTGAAGCAGCGTATAAGTGCAGAGTTGTTAGAGACCCGATAGTATGTGTGCTGGGATATGTGGAAGAAATTGGAGTTGACAATACTTGGAAGATTGCAATTGCTAGGCTACTCTACATGGCCAGGAAAGTAATAGCACGAAACTGGATAAACGCGGAACCACCTGTGAGAAGGGAATTTCTCCAATATGTTCAACATGGTCTAAAATTGGAAAAGGGGGTGTACAGTAAAAGGGGGAAAATAGAACTCTTTAATAAAATATGGTCTCCTTGGCTTGATTTGGATTGAGGAGTATAGGCGTCGTGTTTCCTAAGACCTGGAAGAGGATAAATTACAAGAGGCAGATAATGCCTCGGTGGGGTGGAGATTGAGACTGAGCTGTCTTATGGGGGAGGGGGGTAGTTGGGGTAATGTTGGGGTTTATTAAAGTAAGAAAATGTGTATCTGATATAATGCAATGTAAATGGCATTCTGTTGTTCTCCTTTTTTTTTTATATTGTTAATAAAAATCTATTTAAATTAAAAAAGATGTAGAACCAGAAATATCCAAAATGAAAGATAAAGTTTTAATTTAACGCGTTTCGAAGTTCAGATGACTTCCTCAGGACACATGTGGTTTTGTCCCAAGGAAGAAGTCATCTGAATTTTGAAACACATTAATTAAAACCATTATCTTTCATTTTGGATATTTCTGGTTCTACATCTTATTTGGCAGCGCTGATTACATCCACAAATCTCCTGTTCTGAGGTATCCTGGGTGTATGACCTTTTCTCTTCTGGAAGACACTGGCCTTCTTGTCACTTGTGGCCACAGGCTCACCCAAAAAAATTCTCTTTGCTTTGGCAAAATAGGCTTTTTCACAAAAACATTATAATCATTGATGTTGGCCCTTGTACAACATGTAGACACTGGAGTCAGTATGCGTGCTGGGCGATG
Organism: Ranitomeya imitator; assembly: GCF_032444005.1. Classification (NCBI taxonomy): domain Eukaryota; kingdom Metazoa; phylum Chordata; class Amphibia; order Anura; family Dendrobatidae; genus Ranitomeya; species Ranitomeya imitator. Next base: position 768,668,412 of record NC_091282.1, on the reverse strand, counting down.
CAAATGTCCAGGTGGCCCTTGTATAATGCTGATTTCTCTTTGCAGTTTTAACCAGCTGTGTTTGCCCACATACGACTCCTATGAGGAGATGCATCGGCTGCTGAAGCTCGCCATCAGTGAGGGCTGCGAGGGTTTCGGGATGGTGTGATGTTGCCGGTGAATTTCTACAGTTCAGTCATCGGGCTGCTTAGGAGAAGCTGGAACCAATGTTCACTCACCTGGAAACGATCAGGACAGAGCAGTGGCTTGGGGGCTGGCTCCCTGCTGGGTGAGGGCAGTGGTGGTCCTCCTGTCTGGGTCTTGCGTGCAGCTGCTTTCATTATATTGGCATGGTGACAACAGTCCTGAAGTAGATAGCTGAGGTCCTGTACAGCGATGGGGTGGTGTGTGACCCAGCAGTTATTCACCTGTCATTATCTGAAAACAGCACCCAATGTGTGTGGGCTTCTGCTCCACTGTGAGGGGTTACCCCAGCAGTCCCATCTCTCTTTGGGTTCATCTATTACCGATCGTGACACCAGCGACTGTGGGCCACTCCTCCATATCTAATGAATGAGGCACAAGACTTGCTCAAGAAGCTAACGCTTTATTGTGGCACTCGTAGGATCACACAGGAAAATAAAGTTTTATTAAAAAATTAGAAAGACATTTCAATTTCTTGTTTGTGTTAAAACTGCATGGCAGTCAGCAGCATGGGTTAGAGAGGGTCGGGTGGGATGCGGGGCAGAGACTCAGCCGTCTGTGATCTCCACCGGGATCAGCCAGCAGAACAGGTTCTTGGAGTCTGCGTCACGCAGTTCCCACTTCACCACCAACTTCATCTGCAGATAAATAGGGCAGGTGAGTGCCTGCAGAGTGTGTGTGGGAGGGTGTTCTGCTCGCCTGGCACCCCTTACTTACCTTGGGGTACATAGGTTTGATGTCCATCTTGGTGAGATACGTGTAGGTGGCACCATTCTGCAGAGGGCAGGCAATGCCACTTTTACACCCATCTGACTCTGGGAGTGGGAATGGCACGGGCAATCCTTCTATGATGCCATGGACGATGGCGCTGCAGCTTGGGGTCACCTCATCTGTGCACAACAGACCAACAATCAACAGCTGACAGAAGTGAAGGATATGGTGGGCAGAGTGGGAAAACAGATTCTGAACTTACCGCTTATGAAGGTCACATTAATACTGTAGCTACTGCCCTTCACCAGGGGACATGGCTGCTTAGGACATGGAGACACATCCACACTTATCAGTTTCCCCTTATCGCAGCCTACAGGAAGGAGATACCAGGTAAGATCCTGAACCCATATCATGAGCAACCCATCCCCCACTCCCATTTACTCACCACAGTCTTTGTACACAAGAGGTTCATTGAACACAATAGGGACGAAGAGCAGCAGCAGCAGCTCAGCCGGACGACCCAGCAACATGATTCCTGCTGCCGAGAGGAAGCACAGAGTGAAGCGAAACGTTCCTGCCCCACATTCCTTACCGACTATGTAGAAATGCTCAGCTATCGGGGAAGTACAGCTAACTCTACTGCAGATTATTGCAACGTGTTTCGATTGTCACATCAGGGTCCTTCAGGTATGTGGAATAAAATACAGAAACTCAAACGGCACCAAGACGGCATGGATTAATTTACATATGGAAAGAAATACAAAATAAAAATAATCCTTAAACATTAATATTTAGGAATTAAAAAGCTCATATTCAAAAAATTATCTTAACTGTGGACAAAGCAAAGGTAATGAAGAGCCACCAGCGCCATGGACAGAAACCGCTGATGTAGCCCCGTCTGAAAACTATACCTGAATGAACACTGAAAAGATGAAGAATCTTACATCAAGGGACAACAGATATTCCACTGATACAAACAAGTACTGGCAGAAATCTGGAGGGCGGTGTGACAAGTCCATGTAAGCCTGCACAAGGAGTCACGCTACCCCTTACATCCCTGGTGTGACAAGTCCATGTAATGCTGGACAAACCTGGACTGGTGAAATAATCCTCCATATATCAGGCACCACAGACACCAGCTATTAGATTCCATATCAGCTGCTACAATTACACAATTCTCACTGGAAAAGTATTAGAAGACCGAGCCGTGCTGCAGACAAGTGGAAAAGGTGCACGTATAGGCAGAGACCTGTCAATCCAGGGCAGGAGGCAAGGAGAAGCCACCGGGTACTCGTCTGTGCGCGGCTCAGTAACTGGCACCCACAGCATTGAGATGATACAGCCACGGGATAGGACACACGTAGCCGATGGTAGGTTCCCTTTAAGTAGTCTAGTTTCTCATCACCAGAAGATTCTTTTCAGCTTGCAAATGGAATCCGTCAGCAGTTTTTTTTTTTTTTTGCTGTGTAATCGGAGAGCATTACAAAACCCTGATACCAACAAAAACTTGCTGCAAGATTTTATCTAAAGAGTACACAGGAATATTCTTTGAACATAACAAGCATTTAAATCCCTAATTAGCATTTTTTGGGGATCCTTTTCACATTTATTTCACATGACAGTCATCGCTTCCTTCTCTAAAATCTGGGCACTTTTAGTTTAGCTGCTGTTGCATCTGTTGTGTTTCTATAGCACATGAAAGTGTCCACGTGGCTGAAGGACCCTGATGTGAGAGTAGAAACGTGGTGCATTTGCCCCCCGTATTGGTCACTACGCTCTTCATGGTGTTGACTATAAAGTCCATCACTCCCAGGAGAGAGGACACCTATCACTCTAGTCATTCACCCTGATGTAGGATCACAGAGGGGACGCTTGCCCTTCTTCCTTTGTCTCCATATCACTATATAGAAAGGAAAGGCCCCGAACTGCAGCCTGAGTCACACTTGCAACGGCAATGTGAGAAACTCGCACGAGTCTCTCGCATCAATACCCGACACAGCCGCCGGCACTCAGGACCGGTGCGTTCAGCTGCTTGTATTTCTATGTAGCTGAACGCTCCGGTCCGAACCGCCGGCGACAGTGCCGGGTATTGATGCGCGAGTTTTTCGCATTGCAGTTGCAAGTGGGACACTGGCCTTATACAGAGAGTATCACTCCCATCATCTCTGTCCCCAGTATCTCTTATTTATGCAGCCCAAGTTCTTTAAACTGCTGCTGCCCGAACTACAGACCCCCTGCCCCCTCTCTCCCCGCAGACCCCTCCATCCCCCCTCACCCCCTAACAGACCCCTCCGTCCCTTCTCTCCCCAGCAGACCTCTCCGTCCTCTCTCCCCCAGCAGACCTCTGTCCCCTCTCCCCCACAGACCTCTCCGTCCTCTCTCTCCCCCAGCAGACCTCTCCGTCCCCTCTCTCTCCCCCAGCAGACCTCTCCGTCCCCTCTCCCCCAGCAGACCTCTCCGTCCTCTCTCTCCCCCAGCAGACCTCTCCATCCCCTCTCCCCCAGCAGACCTCTCCGTCCTCTCTCTCCCCCAGCAGACCTCTCCGTCCCCTCTCTCCCCCAGCAGACCTCTCCGTCCCCTCTCCCCCAGCAGACCTCTCCGTCCCCTCTCTCTCCCCCAGCAGACCTCTCCGTCCCCTCTCTCTCCCCCAGCAGACCTCTCTGCCCCCTCTCTCTCGCCCAGCAGACCTCTCTGCCCCCTCTCTCTATCCCAGCAGACCTCTGTCCCCTCTCTCTATCCCAGCAGACCTCTCCATCCCCTCTGTCCATCCCCCAGCAGACCTCTGTCCTCTCTATCCCAGCAGACCTCTCCGTCCCCTCTCTCTATCCCAGCAGACCTCTCCGTCCCCTCTCTCTCCCAGCAGACCTCTCCATCCCCTCTATCCCAGCAGACCTCTCCATCCCCTCTCTCTATCCCAGCAGACCTCTGTCCCCTCTCTCTCCCAGCAGACCTCTGTCCCCTCTCTCTATCCCAGCAGACCTCTCCGTCCCCTCTCTCTCCCCCAGCAGACCTCTCCGTCCCCTCTCTCTCCCCCAGCAGACCTCTCCGTCCCCTCTCTCCCCCAGCAGACCTCTGCGTCCCCTCTCTCCCCCAGCAGACCTCTCTGCCCCCTCTCTCCCAGCAGACCTCTCCGTCCCCTCTCTCCCAGCAGACCTCTGCGTCCCCTCTCTCCCCCAGCAGACCTCTGTCCCCTCTCTCTCCCCCAGCAGACCTCTCCGTCCCCTCTCCCCCAGCAGACCTCTCCGTCCCCTCTCTCCCCCAGCAGACCTCTCCGTCCCCTCTCTCCCCCAGCAGACCTCTCCGTCCCATCTCTCTCCCCAGCAGACCTCTCCGTCCCCTCTCTCTATCCCAGCAGACCTCTCCGTCCCCTCTGTCCATCCCCCAGCAGACCTCTGTCCTCTCTATCCCAGCAGACCTCTCCGTCCCCTCTCTATCCCAGCAGACCTCTCCGTCCCCTCTCTCTCCCAGCAGACCTCTCCATCCCCTCTATCCCAGCAGACCTCTCCATCCCCTCTCTCTATCCCAGCAGACCTCTCCGTCCCCTCTCTCCCAGCAGACCTCTGCGTCCCCTCTCTCCCCCAGCAGACCTCTCTGTCCCCTCTCTCTCCCCCAGCAGACCTCTCTGTCCCCTCTCTCTCCCCCAGCAGACCTCTCTGTCCCCTCTCTCTCCCCCAGCAGACCTCTCCGTCCCCTCTCTCCCCCAGCAGACCTCTCCGTCCCCTCTGTCTCCCCCAGCAGACCTCTCCGTCCCCTCTGTCCATCCCCCAGCAGACCTCTCCGTCCCCTCTCTCCCCCAGCAGACCTCTCCGTCCCCTCTCTCCCCCAGCAGACCTCTCCGTCCCATCTCTCTCCCCAGCAGACCTCTCCGTCCCCTCTCTCTATCCCAGCAGACCTCTCCGTCCCCTCTGTCCATCCCCCAGCAGACCTCTGTCCTCTCTATCCCAGCAGACCTCTCCGTCCCCTCTCTCTATCCCAGCAGACCTCTCCGTCCCCTCTCTCTCCCAGCAGACCTCTCCATCCCCTCTATCCCAGCAGACCTCTCCATCCCCTCTCTCTATCCCAGCAGACCTCTGTCCCCTCTCTCTCCCAGCAGACCTCTGTCCCCTCTCTCTATCCCAGCAGACCTCTCCGTCCCCTCTCTCTCCCCCAGCAGACCTCTCCGTCCCCTCTCTCCCCCAGCAGACCTCTCCGTCCCCTCTCTATCCCAGCAGACCTCTCCGTCCCCTCTCTCTCCCCCAGCAGACCTCTCCGTCCCCTCTCTCCCCCAGCAGACCTCTCCGTCCCCTCTCTATCCCAGCAGACCTCTCCGTCCCCTCTCTCTCCCCCAGCAGACCTCTCCGTCCCCTCTCTCTCCCCCAGCAGACCTCTCCGTCCCCTCTCTCCCCCAGCAGACCTCTCCGTCCCCTCTCTCTCCCAGCAGACCTCTCCGTCCCCTCTCTCTCCCAGCAGACCTCTCCGTCCCCTCTCTCTCTCCCAGCAGACCTCTCCGTCCCCTCTCTCTCCCCCAGCAGACCTCTCCGTCCCCTCTCTCCCCCAGCAGACCTCTCCGTCCCCTCTCTATCCCAGCAGACCTCTCCGTCCCCTCTCTCTATCCCAGCAGACCTCTCCGTCCCCTCTCTCTCTCCCAGCAGACCTCTCCGTCCCCTCTCTCTCTCCCAGCAGACCTCTCCATCCCCTCTATCCCAGCAGACCTCTCCGTCCCCTCTCTCTATCCCAGCAGACCTCTCCGTCCCCTCTCTCTATCCCAGCAGACCTCTCCGTCCCCTCTCTATCCCAGCAGACCTCTCCGTCCCCTCTCTCTATCCCAGCAGACCTCTGTCCCCTCTCTCTATCCCAGCAGACCTCTCCGTCCCCTCTCTCTATCCCAGCAGACCTCTCCGTCCCCTCTCTCTATCCCAGCAGACCTCACTGTCCCCTCTCTCTCTCCCAGCAGACCTCTGTCCCCTCTCTCTATCCCAGCAGACCTCTGTCCCCTCTCTCTATCCCAGCAGACCTCTGTCCCCTCTCTCTATCCCAGCAGACCTCTCCGTCCCCTCTCTCTATCCCAGCAGACCTCTCCGTCCCCTCTCTCTCCCCCAGCAGACCTCTCCGTCCCCTCTCTCTATCCCAGCAGACCTCTCCATCCGTCCCCTCTCTCTCCCCCAGCAGACCTCTCCGTCCCCTCTCTCTATCCCAGCAGACCTCTCCGTCCCCTCTCTCTATCCCAGCAGACCTCTCCGTCACCTCTTTCTCCCCAGCAGACCCGTCCGGCCGATCCTCCGTATCTCACCTCAGCTAGGGGTCTTGTGACTTCTCGTGACTGGTCCGCCCTTCCGCATTGCCAAGGTGACGTCAGGTGATATTATTAGTTCTCCAATCAGAGTGGCGGACGCCCGGGGGCGTGTCTGGAGTGCTATGGCGGCAGCTCGTGCCCTGTGTTCGGTGCTGCTGAGGCCGCGGCGGAGGTGAGCGGTGCCCGGGGCTCCTCCCTGGAGTCCCTGTACTCCACCTCCCTCCGTGTCACCAACCGTTGCGTCCTCTCACCTCGTTACTTATGTGTGATATGCGGAGACAAGAGCGGCAGTACCCACTAGTCCGGTGCAGACAGAACAAGTAGTCAGCAATGCGACACTAACCCGCGACCAACTGACCCGCACCGAGGCCTAAACCTCCCCCTTTGCTCTCGGTTGCACAGTGGAGCCCAGGTCCCCGACCACCACGATAGCCCGGAGGAGCTGGGGTACAGGAGGAAGGGAAGACTGAGGAGGATGGAGTGGTCTTGTAAGGAGGAGGGGGTCTTTTGGGGAAGGTAGAGGATAGAGGGGTCTCGTAGTGTCCGGACAGAGGTAGCAGCCTAGCCCCTTCCCCCATTGGCCACTTGTGTATGGGGGAACATTCTGGGCGAGCTCCTGTTCCTCATTACTATTCAGTGCCATGTTGTCCTCGGGGCCACAGCTGGGGGTTTGCTCTAATTGGCCCGTTGTCTTCTGCAGGAGCCTCCTTTCCTTGTGGGCAGCATTCAGCCGGCCTGTGCGGTGTGCATCTGACGCGGCAGCGGATGGAGACGTCTACCTGGCGGAGAGCTGTGTGCGAGTAAGAGCTGTCCCACCTGTAGCTCATGGAGGTTGGCGCCTGTTCACACTTTATAGGAGGTCACTGCTACTATGAGCACCCCCAAATGAAACCCAGGTGTGAATGGCGCCATCCCCTAGTGACAGCTGTTCTATATATCTCGCCGTATAAGGCAGGTGACATCGTGTGTAGTGACGTGGCGTCACATCTGTATTGCAGAGACTGCGGCAAGTGATCAGTGGCCCCGAGTTCCTGAGGCTTCAGGTGGACAGCGGCGGCTGCTCGGGATTTCAGTACAAATTCTCTCTGGACACATGTGTGACAGACGAGGACAGGTGAGGGGCCACTGAGAAATGGTGAAATGCAGAACAGGCATCAGGACATAAAAGCAGAAGTGAAAATCATGAGGCAATGTGGTAACACAACAAAGGGGGGCAGAGAGGACAAGCGGAGGGGGGAGAGAAGATAAGCGGAGGGAGGAGAGAGGATGAGCGGAGGGGGGAAGAGAGGACGAGCGGAGGGGGAGAGAGGATGAGCGGAGGGGGGGGGAGAGAGGACGAGCGGAGGGGGGAGAGAGGACGAGCGGAGGGAGGAGAGAGGATGAGCGGAGGGGGGGAGAGAGGACGAGCGGAGGGGGGAGAGGACGAGCGGAGGGGTGGAGAGGACGAGCGGAGGGGGGGAGAGAAAACGAGCGGAGGGGGGAGAGGACGAGCGGAGGGGGGGAGAGAAAACGAGCGGAGGGGGGGAGAGAGGACGAGGGGAGGGGGGAGAGAGGACGAGCGGAGGGGGGAGAGAGGACGAGCGGAGGGGGGAGAGAGGACGAGCGGAGGGGGGAGAGAGGACGAGCGGAGGGGGGAGAGAGGACGAGCGGAGGGAGGAGAGAGGACGAGCGGAGGGGGGAGAGAGGACGAGCGGAGGGGGGGAGAGAGGACGAGCGGAGGGGGGGAGAGGACGAGCGGAGGGGGGAGAGAGGACGAGCGGAGGGGGGGAGAGAGGACGAGCGGAAGGGGGAGAGAGGACGAGGGGAGGGGGGAGAGGACGAGCGGAGGGGGGAGAGAGGACGAGCGGAGGGGGGAATAGGGAGAGGATGAGCGGTGGGGGAATAGGGAGAGAGGATGAGCGGATGGGGTAAATAGGTTGAGCAGAGGGGGGAACAGGAAGAGAGGATGAGCGGAGGGGGGAGAGAGGACGAGCGGAGGGGGGAGAGAGGACGAGCGGAGGGGGGAGAGAGGACGAGCGGAGGGAGGAGAGAGGACGAGCGGAGGGGGGGAGAGGACGAGCGGAGGGGGGGAGAGGACGAGCGGAGGGGGGAGAGAGGACGAGCGGAGGGGGGAGAGAGGACGAGCGGAGGGGGGGAGAGGACGAGCGGAGGGGGGGAGAGGACGAGCGGAGGGGGGGAGAGAGGACGAGCGGAGGGGGGGAGAGAGGACGAGCGGAGGGGGGGAGAGAGGACGAGCGGAAGGGGGAGAGAGGACGAGGGGAGGGGGGAGAGAGGACGAGCGGAGGGGGGAGAGAGGACGAGCGGAGGGGGGAATAGGGAGAGGATGAGCGGTGGGGGAATAGGGAGAGAGGATGAGCGGATGGGGTAAATAGGTTGAGCAGAGGGGGGAACAGGAAGAGAGGATGAGCGGAGGGGGGGAGAGAGGACGAGCGGAGGGGGGAGAGAGGACGAGCGGAGGGAGGAGAGAGGACGAGCGGAGGGGGGAGAGAGGACGAGCGGAGGGGGGGAGAGAGGACGAGCGGAGGGGGGGAGAGGACGAGCGGAGGGGGGAGAGAGGACGAGCGGAGGGGGGGAGAGAGGATGAGCGGAGGGGGGAGAGAGGACGAGCGGAGGGGGGAGAGAGGACGAGCGGAGGGGGGGAGAGGACGAGCGGAGGGGGGGAGAGGACGAGCGGAGGGGGGGAGAGAGGACGAGCGGAGGGGGGGAGAGAGGACGAGCGGAGGGGGGGAGAGAGGACGAGCGGAAGGGGGAGAGAGGACGAGGGGAGGGGGGAGAGAGGACGAGCGGAGGGGGGAGAGAGGACGAGCGGAGGGGGGAGAGAGGACGAGCGGAAGGGGGAGAGAGGACGAGGGGAGGGGGGAGAGAGGACGAGCGGAGGGGGGGAGAGGACGAGCGGAGGGGGGAGAGAGGACGAGCGGAGGGGGGGAGAGAGGACGAGCGGAAGGGGGAGAGAGGACGAGGGGAGGGGGGAGAGGACGAGCGGAGGGGGGAGAGAGGACGAGCGGAGGGGGGAATAGGGAGAGGATGAGCGGTGGGGGAATAGGGAGAGAGGATGAGCGGATGGGGTAAATAGGTTGAGCAGAGGGGGGAACAGGAAGAGAGGATGAGCGGAGGGGGGAGAGAGGACGAGCGGAGGGGGGAGAGAGGACGAGCGGAGGGGGGAGAGAGGACGAGCGGAGGGAGGAGAGAGGACGAGCGGAGGGGGGGAGAGGACGAGCGGAGGGGGGGAGAGGACGAGCGGAGGGGGGAGAGAGGACGAGCGGAGGGGGGAGAGAGGACGAGCGGAGGGGGGGAGAGGACGAGCGGAGGGGGGGAGAGGACGAGCGGAGGGGGGGAGAGAGGACGAGCGGAGGGGGGGAGAGAGGACGAGCGGAGGGGGGAGAGAGGACGAGCGGAAGGGGGAGAGAGGACGAGGGGAGGGGGGAGAGAGGACGAGCAGAGGGGGGAGAGGACAAGCGGAGGGGGGAGAGAGGACGAGCGGAGGGGGGAATAGGGAGAGAGGATGAGCGGATGGGGTAAATAGGTTGAGCAGAGGGGGGAACAGGAAGAGAGGATGAGCGGAGGGGGGGGAGAGAGGACGAGTGGAGGGGGGAGAGAGGACGAGCGGAGGGAGGAGAGAGGATGAGCGGAGGGGGGAGAGAGGACGAGCGGAGGGGGGAGAGAGGACGAGCGGAGGGGGGGAGAGGACGAGCGGAGGGGGGAGAGAGGATGAGCGGAAGGGGGAGAGAGGACGAGTGGAAGGGGGAGAGAGGACGAGGGGAGGGGGGAGAGAGGACGAGCAGAGGGGGGAGAGGACGAGCGGAGGGGGGAGAGAGGACGAGCGGAGGGGGGAATAGGGAGAGGATGAGCGGTGGGGGAATAGGGAGAGAGGATGAGCGGATGGGGTATATAGGTTGAGCAGAGGGGGGAACAGGAAGAGAGGACGAGCGGAGGGGGGAGAGGACGAGCGGAGGGGGGAGAGAGGACGAGCGGAGGGGGGAGAGAGGACGAGCGGAGGGGGGAGAGGACGAGCGGAGGGGGGAGAGAGGACGAGCGGAGGGGGGAGAGAGGACGAGCGGAGGGGGGAATAGGGAGAGGATGAGCGGTGGGGGAATAGGGAGAGAGGATGAGCGGATGGGGTAAATAGGTTGAGCAGAGGGGGGAACAGGAAGAGAGGATGAGCGGAGGGGGGGGAGAGGACGAGCGGAGGGAGGAGAGAGGATGAGCGGAGGGGGGAGAGAGGACGAGCGGAGGGGGGAGAGAGGACGAGGGGAGGGGGGGAGAGGACGAGCGGAGGGGGGAGAGAGGATGAGCGGAAGGGGGAGAGAGGACGAGTGGAAGGGGGAGAGAGGACGAGGGGAGGGGGGAGAGAGGACGAGCGGAGGGGGGAGAGGACGAGCGGAGGGGGGAGAGAGGACGAGCGGAGGGGGGAATAGGGAGAGGATGAGCGGTGGGGGAATAGGGAGAGAGGATGAGCGGATGGGGTAAATAGGTTGAGCAGAGGGGGGAACAGGAAGAGAGGACAAGCGGAGGGGGTATATAGGATGAGTGGAGGTGGGGAGAAAATGGGAGGAAGAGGACGAGTTGAGGTGGTAAATAGGATGAGCGTGGGGGGAGAGAGGACGAGCGGAGGGGGTAAATAGGATAAGCAGGGGGGGGGGAGAGAGGTCGAGCTTGAGAGAACAAATGGGAGTGGGTGCTGAAGACAATGAGAGGGCCACAAGCCAATGAAGGGAGAAGGAGAGGCTGAGCAGAGGTGGGAGGAATGGAGTGGAGTTGAGAGAATGAAGCAGTATAGGGGACAATCGGGGAGAGTGGCAGGAGGGGAAACATGACGTGTGAAGAAGGGAGAGTTGATGAGGAGTAAGTAAAGAAGAAGCCGGGATGATCATAAAATACAGTAGATATAAAAAGTCTACACACCCTTTACAATCCTTGTTTTTAGTCATGTAGAAGAATCATAGCGCCTGGATCTCTGTGAAGCGACAGTGCATTGATCTCTGTTGAGTAGAATTGTGTGAATCACTGCTGGTTGGCAGCGTGCGGATCTCTGTGGGGCGGCACTGTAAGGATCGTTCGGTGACTTCAGTTGCAGATATTTTGGATGATTCAGTAGATGTGGAGACTTCCAAAGAATCACAGGTGGAGTTGGGTTCACGCTGTCTCTCTCTCACCCGCAGGATGTTTGGGGAGGACGGGGCGCACGTGGTGGTTGATGTGCACAGTCTGCAACTGATTCGAGGAAGCACCATCGAATATTGCGAGGAGTTGATCAGAAGTTCCTTCCAGCTTACGCACAACCCTCAGGCTGCGCATGGCTGCTCCTGCGGAACCTCTTTCTCCCTTAAGTTGTGATGACGTGTACTATACCTCTCCATCCACGTAGCGAATCCCCCTTACACTGCTCTGTAAATAAATCTGTGTGATAACTACAATGAGTCCAGCTCTATGTAATCCTCTCCGGTCACACAGGAGATATTGGGGGGGGGACTATAATGACATCTGGGCACTCAGGAGATATGGGGGGACTATAATGACATCCGGTCACACAGGAGATATGGGGAGGACTGTAATGACATCCGATCATATAGATATGGGGTGTTCGACTATAATGGCATCCAGTCACACAGGAGACATGGGGGGGGACTATAATGACAAATGACATCCGGTCACACAGGAAGTATGGGGGAGACTACAATGACATCCAGTCACACAGGAAGTATGGGGGACTAGACATCTGATCACACAGGAGATATGAGGGGAACAATGACGACATCCGGTCACACGGGGGGGGTTTGGCGACAATAATTACATTCGGCCACACAGGAGATATGGAGTTAACTATAATGATATCCGGTCATAAATGGCATCCGGTCATAAAAGTGATATGGAGGGGGACCATAATGACATCCGGTCACCCAGGAGGTATGGGGGGAACTATAATGACATCCGGTCAAACAGGAGGTATGGGGGGGACTATAATGACACCTGGTCACACAGGAGATATGGGGGGGGACTATAATGGCATCCAGTCACACAGTAGATATGGGGGGGGGGGCTATAATGAAATCCGCTCACATAGGAGATATAGGGGGGGACCATAATGACATCTGGTCACACAGGAGATATGAGGGGGACTATTATGACATCCGGTCACACAGGAGATATGAGGAGGACTATAATGATATCCGGTCACACAGGAGATATGAGGGGATTATAATGATATCCGGTTACATAGGAGAAATGGGGGGGACTATAATGACATCCGGTCACACCGGAGGTATGGGGGACACTATAATTACATCAGGTCACAGGAGATATGGGACTATAATGATATGTGGTCACACGGGAGATGGGGGGGGGACTACAATGACATCCAGTCACAGGACATATGGAGGGACTACAATGACATCCGGTCACACAGGAGATATTGGGGGGGGGACTATAATGACATCTGGGCACTCAGGAGATATGGGGGGACTATAATGACATCCGATCACACAGGAGATATGGGGGGACTATAATAACATCCGGTCACACAGGAGATATGGGGAGGACTGTAATGACATCCGATCATATAGATATGGGGTGTTCGACTATAATGGCATCCAGTCACACAGGAGATATGGGGGGGGGACTATAATGACAAATGACATCCGGTCACACAGGAAGTATGGGGGAGACTACAATGACATCCAGTCACACAGGAGATATGGGGGACTAGGCATCTGATCACACAGGAGATATGAGGGGAACAATGACGACATCCGGTCACACAGGAGATGGGGGGGGGGAGACAATAATTACATTCGGCCACACAGGAGATATGGAGTTAACTATAATGATATCCGGTCATAAATGGCATCCGGTCATAAAAGTGATATGGAGGGGGACCATAATGACATCCAGTTAGCCAGGAGGTATGGGGGGAACTATAATGACATCCGGTCAAACAGGAGGTATGGGGGGGACTATAATGACATCTGGTCACACAGGAGATATGGGGGGGACTATAATGGCATCCAGTCACACAGTAGATATGGGGGGGGGGGGGGGCTATAATGAAATCCGCTCACATAGGAGATATGGGGGGGGACTATAATGACATCTGGTCACACAGGAGATATGAGGGGGACTATTATGACATCTGGTCACACAGGAGATATGAGGAGGACTATAATGATATCCGGTCACACAGGAGATATGAGGGGATTATAATGATATCCGGTTACATAGGAGAAATGGGGGGGACTATAATGACATCCGGTCACACCGGAGGTATGGGGGACACTATAATTACATCAGGTCACAGGAGATATGGGACTATAATGATATGTGGTCACACGGGAGATGGGGGGGGGACTACAATGACATCCAGTCACACAGGACATATGGAGGGACTACAATGACATCCGGTCACACAGGAGGTATGGGGGACACTATAATGATATCCGATCACAGGGGTTATGAGGGGGACTATTATGACATCCGATCACACAGGAGATATGAGGGGACTATAATGATATTCGGTCACATAGGAGATATGGGGGGGGCTATAATGACATCCGGTCACACAGGAGGTATGGGGGACATTATAATGACATCCGGTCAAACAGGAGGTATGGGGGGACTATAATGACATCTAGTCACACAGGAGATCTGGGGGGTTATAATGATATCCGGTCAAACAGGAAGTATGGGGGGGACTATAATGACATTCGGTCACACAGGAGGTATGGGGGACATTATAATGACATCCGGTCAAACAGGAGGCATGGGGGGACTATAATGACATCCAGTCACACAGGAGATATGGGGGGGGGGGGCTATAATGATATGTGGTCACACAGGAGATATGGGGGGGACTATAATGACATCCTGTCACACAAGAGATATGGGGGGGACTACAATAACGTTCCGTCACACAGCAGATATGGGGGAACTATAATGACACTGTCACACAGCTATTGGGGGGACTACAATGACACCCGGTCAAACAGGAGATATGGGGGGCACTATAATGATATCCGGTCACATAAGATATTCGGCCACACAGGAGATATGGGTGGGACTATAATGGCAACCGGTCACACAGGACATATGGGGGGATTATAATGACAACCGGTCACACAGGAGATATGGAGTGAACTATAATGACATCTGATCACAGGAGATATGGGGGTGTGAAGGGTTAAACTAAGAAAAATTAAAGCAGGCTTAATTTTGTGCTTTTCAACTTCATCTTGCTGTTTTGAGATACTGTTACTAGGTTACTGTAGTAACCTACTGTTACTAGGTAAAAGTTCATAGTTGTTATGAGACCTTGATTGTTTCAACCTGAACAAGACATGAGACTGAAGGTGTATTGTTCTACGAGACCTTGATGTACAGGCTGTTGCTGCATTCTTATAGGTTAAGAACTGTGAGCGTGTTCTTATGTTGATTGGTTGAAGTATAACTTCTAAGATTATGAAAAGGGCGACACAATAAACAGGGGGTCAGAGATCTGCTCAGTCCTCCCAAACAGAGATACACGTCTCCGTCTGGTCATTTTCAGTTGCCGGCAACGCTCTGTGGATCAATGTGAAAATCAACCATGAAGGGTCACTCCAGATCCTCCCTCAACAGCTTGGCGCCCGAATGTGGGGCCCCAAATAGGGACACCTCTGCCCCCTGGAGGACAACAAGACAAAGGACCCTCGGAACGGACACAGGCACTGGAAAATTGGGACTGATCATCCCCCACAACAACCACGGTAAATTGGCAGTTATACTGTTCAGACTGACCATTTGGTGTAGTTTTCCTGTGTTTGTTGCTGCAAAGAGGATCTGAGGTTGTCCCCGATGGTGGGGTGATTTTTAGGTGGAATCATATAGAGGTGTAGTTCCGTTGGAGGCCCAGTGCTCGAACCGTACCTCATAAGGGACGGACACCCCGGATTGACCAGTAATTGTAATTCTCTTTCTAGTCAAAATACACTGAAATCCTGATGACTGTTAGAATCAGGTGTGGTGAGGTGATCAAAGATTGGGTAGGATACGTAACTCAGGAATATATAGAGATATATATATATATATATGTCCAGGGGTATCCGGAGGGATAGTCTGAGACGCCCTCCTCCTTTCACCGAGTACCGCGTTGAAATTTGGGTTGTCCCAGTGGGGGACAGATAGACCCGGTGGAACAGACTGAACGGCCGCTCCAGTACTGTGCACAACTAAATTAAGGATATTTAGCTCTAAAGGATAATCATGTTTCTGTGGAAGAAAAAGAAGAGTTTGGATTTGTGTGATGAAGGTTTTGTAGAAATTAATTAAGTCTGAAAACTGCTGCATTCTGTTTCTGTGTGAAAGATACTAAATTTCTAAAAATCGGATGGGGGGGCAGTCTAAGCAGCTGCATGATTGCTTTTGAGTTTCTCCGTTCTGTGTTGAGGAATGCTGTGAGTTCTTACCTCCGCTGAAGTCTTGGATGGGAGGGGGCATGTAGCTGCTGGTGTAGTACGCGCTGGGAGATCTGTGTTTTGTTTAAAGCAACAGTACTGTATTGAAGTAGAAAGAAATATTGTAAGTTGAAGTTGGAAGTTGAAAGTAAAATATTGTGCCTAGTTTTAGAAGGAAACTTGTAAGTGATTGTTTGGTTATCAGTGTGATTGAAAGATTGGTAAAAGATTCACCTGCTTCAAGTTGAGTGATTGATATATATAGCAAATTGAGGATCAACAGAGGAAGTGAGTTCTGATTGTTTCTGTTATTGTTACGTTGAAAAAGGAAAGCTGTCTACTACTATGACAAAGACTGGATGTTTTGTGGCGCAAGAAGGAACTGGGAAAGTGACTGAGATTAATGTGCCAGAGAGACAAACAGTTAAAAATGATGATTTGGGACAGGGGATCTCCCTGCTAGATAATATGGTCTCTCCCCAGGAAATTAAGCCTCTTCTCCCGACTGTAAGCCCTATGCCCCTTAACCCCAAGGCACCAATATATCCTGGACTGATGAGAAGTTTTATGGGCATCTTATGGTAGTGTTTAACCTTTGTCAGGCTGCATAATTTTACAACGTTAACAGGCTGCAGAGGTGCAATTGTGTCGGGGTCGTCACGACAATACCCTTCATCCACCAGTCATTCCAAATCAGATTAAAAGCATATTGGTACCGGATAAGAATGAGTCAGACACAATGCTGGTTCAAACTCATTGCATGCTCGTGTGTAACGTCACAGCAACAACTGACCTTTATTTCCTGATACACAACATTACATGATCTATTGGGGGAAGGTGTGCAGAGGGCGGGGTTAGGCGGGGTTAAGCAATGTATCTAGTATTCAGTCCTTCTGGTTGGCCTGACGTCATATGATGGATCCTCCTTCATCCACGTCACTTTAAGTTTCCATTTCTCCAGAAACGATACTTTAGCTTCAGAAACGAAAGTAGATTCTTGGCAAGTACAAAAACTAAGGCAAAGGTGAATACTGGCAGCCATCTTAAATACAATTACATATGCATTAGCAAGCGAAGGGGAAAAACTTATTGTTTCACAGCATAAAAATACATAAAGTACAAAAGTGTATAAAGACATATATTTTCACCTTGACAATTGTACCTTCATATATATTTTATTGAAATTTGGCCAATATATTCCGGACCAAAACTGCAGAGATGTCACGAAATTTCAGCCCTCTACGGCTTTTCGAAAGAAAAAGTTATTGCAATTTTAAAACGGAATAGTTACAATTGTACCTACTCAGCCGGACGAAGGTTAAAGATTGGGGTTCTCCCTGTATAATAAAGCCCATTCACACCTTTTTGTGGCAGCTTTAATGTCCGGCCTTAAATCTGAATTGAAAGAGGCAATAATGTCAGTTAGACCTGACATCCAGACTTCCACTCCGGATGATGCATTGAAAATAGTAAAAAGTTTTCAGCAGAATTTAGCCCGCTCTGCATCAGCAGGAAAGGCAAAGGTTAAACCAGTAGCCGCAGCGATTCCTGCTCCAACCTCAGCCCCCACCCGAGCTACAAGGACACAGCTTGTTCCTTATCAGTGGCCTGCCCAGCAGCAGACTCAAGCTCCTGCCCTCCCACCATACACAAATTCATTGACCTACACCAATATCCCTTTTTAACCCTATGTCTGGGAACCCCACTCCCCAGCCCCGCCAATTCTCGCTTGCAGTGCTGGCACTGTGGCCGGCCCGGTCACTTTCAGAGAGTCATACCTCTGCTGACAGATGCTACCTTCAGGTTCCCCCTTCCACCCGTAACCTGAATACTGGGAACTCTAGGGGATACTCTGGATACAGACAGCATCAAAATCCTGATAATCGCCCATACTGACGGGGTGGCCAACCAGGGTCTGCTATCACAATGTCCTCCAACAAACCTGGGGCATGATCATCAGTCATGCTTCCTGTCGGAGACACCTTCGTCAAGTTTATGGTAGACACTGGGGCAGCCAATTCCATAATCAAGTCATCAGATGTACTTATGGATATCCCTATTCAATTCTCAGACCAAGAGCTTGTTTTAATTGGAGTAGATGGCAGACCCAATAAACATACTCTTACAAAACCCATCCCTGTGGGACCCGTCCCTGAGGTTTCTGCTCAGTTCGTAATCTCCCCCACATGTCCGGTAAATTTACTGTGGGCAGATTTATAATCACAGTTCCGCTCCAGAATACAATTCCAAGATGATGGTCAGATGGTTCTTACCCTATGCAGATGAACACAATGAGGAAATCTGTATCCTACACGCCCTTCCCACGGTAATGAAGGCCCTGATAGGCCCAGATCCACCCCCAATAATGTCTGAAGACCAGCAACTCACCCCATATCTCTCAGAGATACCACGCAAACTTTGGTCAAAAGGGCCAGATGATATAGGGAAAATGCCTGTAGAACCAGTAAAAGTGTTTCTCAAACCTGGTGCCCCTTTTCCCAAAGTCCATCAGTACCCTTTGAAACATGATCAGGAGCGGGGACTCAAGCGGCAAATACAAAAGTTACTCGATAATGGTGCCATGGTACCCTGTGTTTCCCCATGTAACACGCCCTTGTTTCCCGTTAAGAAAAAGACCCCACCTGGCCAACCCCCTGTGTACCGGCTGGTACAAGATCTACGGGCAGTTAATGCAGCTACTGTTTTAGAAACTCCGATGGTGCCTAATCCACATACTCTTTTGTCCCAGATAACTCAGGATTGGTTCACAGTCATCGATTTTACCAATGCCTTCTTCAGCATTCCATTACACCCAGATTGCCAGCTTCTGTTTGCATTCACTTATCAGGGACGACAATTGATGTGGACAGTTATGCCACAAGGGGCCCAAAACAGTCCCAATCAGTTTGCAAAAAATATGGGCGAGTGTCTTTTACCCTGGCAGTTAGAACACCCCATGTCACGTTGCTTCAGTATGTGGATGATCTTTTGTTGTTTGCACGAACAGAGCAGGAAGCCATTGCTGACACTGTTAGCCTCCTCAAGTATCTGGCAGATCTGAACTGTCGGGTTTTGGCCTCGAAACTTCAGTTCTGCCTTGGTCAAGTGATATTTCTGGGTCACTGTCTCCTTCAGGGTGTCAGACATCTCACAAAAGAAAGAAAAATAGCCGTCAGCTCCCTTCCTTTTCCAAAACATGAGACTGAACTCCAGCGTTTTCTTGGACTATGTACCTATTGTCGTCAGTGGATACCGAAGCAATCCCGCATAATGCAACCTCTCTACAATGCCCTGAAAGACGGTATAATGAACTATAAGGAAAGATCTCGGGTTTGTATGGAAAGCCTTTATCGTGCCTTCTGTGAAAAAAAGCGGCTTATTGTTTCCGCCCCTGCCTTGGGCATCCCGGACTATACTCGACCATTCCATTTGTATGTGTCTTGAGAATGAAGGGCACGCAGCAGGGGTACTCACACAGCCGCATGGCAATAGACAACGGCCAGTGGGCTATTATTCGGCCCGCCTCGACCCCGTGGCCCGAGCGTCACCAAGTTGCATGAGGGCAGTTCACGCCACTCACTCGTTGCTTGACAAGACTGCAGACATAATTCTTGGACATGAGACGCACATTTTTGCCCCGCATGATATTGCAGCAATACTGACACTCAAACAGCCAAGACATTTGACTGTACAACGACACTTGCGGCTGCAGTGTTCACTCCTTTTGCCTGACTATGTCAAGTTGCATCACTGTACTACAATCAACCCCGCTACTTTACTGCCGGGCCCCAAGAAGGATGGCAGTGATGAGGATTACCTCCAACATGACTGTTCCCAACTCCTGACTAAAGAGACAGCTACTCCATCAAATGTCAAGGAAAATCCACTTCCAAATCCTGATCTGGTGTTATACACGGATGGTTCAAGATATGCTGATGAGTTTGGTAGATTCCACACCGGATACGCTATTACTACAGAAGACACTGTAGTGCACCCAGCTGCACTCCCTCCCTCACAGTCAGCACAAGAAGCAGAACTTCAGGCTCTGTCTACTGCATGTGTTCTGGCCAAAGACAGGTGGGCTCAGGCCTCTTTCACACTTCCGTCATTTGGCCAACGTTGGAATGCGTCATTTTGGAGAAAAAACGCATCCTGCAAAGTTGCCCGCAGGATGCGTTTTTTCTCCATAGACACGCATTGCGACGTATGGCCACACGTCGCATCTGTCGTACAACGGATGCATCGTGATTTTGCGGCCCGTCGTGACAAAAAAAAAGTTCAATGTAACGTTTTTTCGTCCGTCGGAACCGCCATTTCTGACCGCGCATGCGCCCCCGAAACTCATAATGGGCAGCGGATGCGTCTGAAAACTGCATCCGCTGCCCACGTTGTGCACTATTTGCACAACGTCCGTCGGGCCGACGGTTTGCGACGGCCCCGTACCGACGGAAATGTGAAAGAGGCCTAATATATACACGGACTCACAGTATGCATTTGGTATTGCTCATGATTTTGGAGCCCTATGGGCCAATCGAGGGTTTATTACTACTGCTGGGTCTCCAGTGAAGAATGCTGAAGCTGTTAAAACCCTCATGGACTCAATCAAATTACCTACTCAGGTGGCCATTATCAAAGTTAAGGCGCATGGTCCTAGGAACAGTCCACAGACTGTTGGTAACGCCTTTGCGGATATGCAAGCAAAAGCTGCTGCTCTCCTACCTGTTGAACTGACCATACCAGCTATGGTGACCACACGTTCTCAGCATAAACAGTTACAAGAAACACTGACTCTACAGGAACCTGATGATCTGCGCCAGACCCCGCAAGACCTCTTAATGATGATGCAGAGAATGTCCCCAAAGGAAGAAGTGAAGCAGTGGAAGGCTGATGGAGAACTTGGACAATGGTCTCTTGAAAAAGGACCAACTTGTGTGTCTTCCTAAGCAGATGTACCCTGCTATTGCCACGTGGGCACATGGGCCCACACATCAAGGAAAAAACCAGGCCCTAGCCCTGGTACAAAAATTCTACTGGGCTCCAGGTATTTTTACAGTCCTGAAAGCACTCAACCGTGCATGTAACATCTGTCAGACCTGCAATCCCAGTCAACTTCAACGTGTACCCCCGAAGCACCTTGCTAAGCCCGACTATCCTTTCCAAAGGATCCAGGTGGACCACATCACGTTGCCTAAGTCTGGAAGGTATGAATATTGTCTGGTGGTTGTTAACATGTTCTCCAGTTGGCCGGAAGCATTCCCCGTTACCAACATGACTGCAAAGACCACAGCAAAGAAACTGGTGATGGAAGTCATATGCAGATATGGTGTTCCAGAAGTCGTTGAAAGTGACCAAGACCCGGCTTTTTCTTCTCATGTGTATCAGGAGGTTCTGACAATGCTTGGATCCAATGTAGGCCTCCATACTCCGTACCATCCACAATTCAGTGGGTAAGTTGAGAGGCTGAATGGCAAACTGAAGGGACAATTGACCAAAATGATGCAGGAGACTACAGCTCCATGGCCAGAGCTCCTACCCATTTGTTGTGGCTGGCAATCAGGCAACACAGCGTGCAGTAATCAGCGCACATACAGAGATCTGGCAATAACCAAAAACAATAGGACAAGCTCTGAGACGTGGAATCTCTGTAGACTGCAGTACCTGATCTATCCTCACACAACTATAAGCAGCAGTGGATTGCGCCTATAACTACCTATGCAACTCGGCACTGCCTGAGGAGCTGACTAGCCTGAAGATAGAAATACAAGCCTGACTTACCTCAGAGAAATACCCCAAAGGAATAGGCAGCCCCCCACATATAATGACTGTTAGCAAGATGAAAAGACAAACGTAGGAATGAAATAGATTCAGCAAAGTGAGGCCCGATATTCTAGACAGAGCGAGGATAGCAAAGAGAACTATGCAGTCTACAAAAAACCCTAAAACGAAAACCACGCAAAGGGGCAAAAAGACCCACCGTGCCGAACTAACAGCACGGCGGTGCACCCCTTTGCTTCTCAGAGCTTCCAGCAAAAGTTAATAGCAAGCTGGACAGAAAAAACAGAAAACAAACTAGAAGCACTTATCTAGCAGAGCAGCAGGCCCAATGAAAGATGCAGTAGCTCAGATCCAACACTGGAACATTGACAAGGAGCAAGGAAGACAGACTCAGGTGGAGCTAAATAGCAAGGCAGCCAACGAGCTCACCAAAACACCTGAGGGAGGAAGCCCAGAGACTGCAATACCACTTGTGACCACAGAAGTGAACTCAGCCACAGAATTCACAACACCCATTGTACTCTACCACATTCGTACTACCCCTATTGCAAAACATGGCCTGTCCCCATATGAGATATTGTTTGGTGCCAGGCCCCCAGTTGCAAATTTCCAGCCTCAGCAGTTGTCAGAGGAAACTGACCCTGCTGTTCAATATGTTATTCAGCTTAGTAAAAATCTTGCTAACACCCACGCTCTAGTTTCTGCTTCCCTTCCAGATTGAGCAGAAACCAACACACGGACTAGAACCCTTAAATGACGGTCGCTATCAGGTCCTCCTTATCACTCCTACATCAGTAAAGCTGGAAGGAAGGCCGACGTGGATCCACGCATCACACTGCAAGCTGGTTAAACAGACTAGTGGCAGAATAAGGGGCATAATGTTTTGGTTTTTCTCTTCGGGGAGACCACATGTAGGTCTGAGATGGGTATAGCCAATAAAAATTGTCAGTTCTATTTTCATTTACCCTTTCATCACACAAATGTGGGATAAATTGATTAGGGCCACAGACTATCTAAATGATCAAATTTGGGATATATTGGATATACTTAATACTACTGTTGCTGTCCAAAACCAACTCATCATAGTCACTAATCAACATACTATAGTACTGGATTACTTAGCAGCAGCACAGGGTGGTATGTGTTAGGTTATTGGACCCACTTGCTGTCATTATATAGATCCCAATAGCACTATGAAGTTAAAGTTAGAGGACATTCAAAGACTCGGAGATCAATATAATAAAGACAATGATCGTAATAAGGACAGTGGTGGGCAGACACCTTCTTTCTCAATCCAGCCAATTAGTTCAAAAGCATTGGGGGCTGGATGGCTGGAATCTTGTAAAGTTTGTTACACATCGCTGCCTTTATCCTTGTCATGTACAGTACAGACCAAAAGTTTGGACACACCTTCTCATTTAAAGATTTTTCTGTATTTTCATGACTTTAAAAATTGTACATTCACACTGAAGGCACCAAAACTATTAACACATTTGGAATTATATACCGTATTTTCCGGCATATAAGACGACTGGGCGTATATAACGACCCCCAACTTTTTCAGTTAAAATATAAAATCTTCTCAGAAGTCGGGGGTTGTCTTATATGCCAGGTGTCGTCTTATAGGGTGGGTACGAAGCAATCTGCGGTTGACGAATATAGTGGGGGGGAGTGGTCCCGATGACGAGGTGAGGGAGCGCCTCACCAGGAAGGTGTGAGTGAAGCAAACTGTCAGCGTCTGGGATGCCAGGGGTATGCAAAAAAGAGAGAGCGATGCTATGCCTAGAAAAACACTCCTCTTTCACTCATCTGGCTCGCCCTTGAATCCTATTATCTCCTCTGCCTCTGCTTCACTTACACCTTCCCGGTGAGGCCCCCCTCACCTTGTCATTGGGACCGCTCCCCCCACAATATGTGGTGAAGAAACGGGGTCAGTGGGTGCTCTCGTCTGCTGGCCCAGCTGCCTTTAGCAAGACTGCATGGACCACGGCTCATACCACTGAACGCCCGCTCTATCTCCCAGTGGGCAATACACTACACAGACAACACAGGGTTAAGGTAAAACAGTGTGGCAATACTTTATTGAACCACAGCACACAATAGCATACAGAACAATCCCAACATGGCTGCAATTGCTTGATTACATGGGCGCATATAAAATATCACTGCGCCCCCACGTATTTCCAGTATGACATGATGTCAGAGCTCCCAGGGTCGCTACTCCATCTGTGGATGAACGCACAGAGAAGAGGTAACGACAAGCATAGGGAGATGACCAAGAACTGTCCATAGAGTCCATACAAGGTCCAAAGCCAGTTGACACGATGTCAGAGCTCCCAGGGTTGCTACTCCATCTGTGGATGAACGCACAGAGAAGAGGTAACGACAAGCATAGGGAGATGACCAAGAACTGTCCATAGAGTCCATACAAGGTCCAAAGCTAGTTGACACGATGTCAGAGCTCCCAGGGTCGCTACTCCATCTGTGGATGAACGCACAGAGAAGAGGTAACGACAAGCATAGGGAGATGACCAAGAACTGTCCATAGAGTCCATACAAGGTCCAAAGCTAGATGACATGATATCAGAGCTCCCAGGGTCGCTGCTTCATCTGTGGCTGAACGCACATAGAAGAGGTAACGACAAGCATAGGGAGATGACCAAGAACTGTCCATAGAGTCCATACAAGGTCCAAAGTCAGTTGACAAGAGAGTCACCACCTGGCTTTTCTGACCATCTCCATGGAACCAGGCGACCAGCGGGTCCCAAACCTGGCTTTCTCCAAACATATCCATGGTGCAGAGATGGTCACTGGATCAGATCTGTGTTCTTCCAACCGGAGACAAAAACCCCTAGGTTGTTTCCTATAGAATCAAGGATCAATGTCCCTCGTGATGGTGCCATGATGAATTGGCTGCAGTCCTTTCTCTTGTCTGTTGGGTGGTTTGCAGAATGTCTGGCTGGTAGCTCTGTGTACTTCAGTTTCCCCCAGGATGTGATCTCTGAGTCTTTTTATACCCAAGGCATGTAAGCTATTTTTAGAATTACCCAGTGTCCTTTAGTTCAACATCAAGATATGGCAAACAATGGTGATGAGATTACGTAGTACTACTTGACCATTCAATCTATTTGCACAGTCTTTCCTTCTCTGCTTTAGAAGTCACCAAGCTAGTTAGGGTACCGTCACACAGTGGCATTTTGATCGCTACGACGGCACGATCCGTGACGCTCCAGCGTCGTAACAATATCGCTCCAGCGTCGTAGACTGCTGTCACACTTTGCAATGTACGACGCTGGAGCGATAATTTCATGACGTATGTGCGATGTAGAAGCCGTTGGTTACTATGCGCACATCGTATACAATATCGTGCACACCTTTGTTACACCATGCGATCATGCCGCCACAGCGGGACACTAGACGACGAAAGAAAGTTTCAAACGATCTGCTACGATGTACGATTCTCAGCAGGGTCCCTGATCGCAGGAGCGTGTCAGACACAGCGAGATCGCTGGAACGTCACGGATATATCGCTGGAACGTCACGAATCGTGCCGTCGTAGCGATCAAAATGCCACTGTGTGACGGTACCCGAACTGTATGTTAAATGGTATCAGTTTGCAAGTCTGTCTTGTTGAACCACCAGACATAAACACTTAAATCCACAAGCCAATATACAAATGAAAAGTCAGTTCTTATTGGTTTGCAAAAAGGTAGCTGTCTGGGTAATTAAGATACAATCTGGTTTCTTCACAGTGGTGACCGCAGTTTACTCCGCATCTGCCCTATAAGACGACACCTGGCGTATAAGACGACACCCAACTTTTGAGAAGATTTTCAGGGGTTAAAAAGTAGTCTTATATGCCAGAAAATACAGTACTTAACAAAAAGTGTGAAACAACTGAAATTATGTCTTATATTCTAGGTTCTTCAAAGTAGCCGCCTTTTGCTTTAATTACTTCTTTGCACACTCTTGGCATTCTCTTGATGAGCTACAAGAGGCAGTCACCGGGAATGGTTTTCACTTCACAGGTGTGCCCTCTCAGGTTTAATAAGTGGGATTTCTTGCCTTATAACTGGGGTTGGGACCATCAGTTGTGTTGTGCAGAAGTCTGCTAGATACACAGCTGATAGTCCTACTGAATAGACTGTTAGAATTTGTATTATGGCAAGAAAAAAGCAGCTAAGTAAAGAAAAACGAGTCGCCATCATTACTTTAAGAAATGAAGGTCAGTCAGTCCGAAAAATTGGGCAAACTTTTAAAGTGTCCCCAAGTGCAGTGGCAAAAACCATCAAGTGCTACAAAGAAACTGGCTCACATGAGGACCGCCCCAGGAAAGGAAGACCAAGAGTCACCTCTGCTTCTGAGGATAAGTTTATCCAAGTCACCAGCCTCAGAAATCGCAGGTTAACAGCAGCTCAGATTAGAGACCAGGTCAATGCCACACAGAGTTCTAGCAGCAG
Organism: Ranitomeya imitator; assembly: GCF_032444005.1. NCBI lineage: Eukaryota > Metazoa > Chordata > Amphibia > Anura > Dendrobatidae > Ranitomeya > Ranitomeya imitator. Next base: position 768,642,589 of record NC_091282.1, on the reverse strand, counting down.
ACACATCTCTACAACTGTTAAGAGGAGACTTTGTGCAGCAGGCCTTCATGGTAAAATAGCTGCTAGGAAACCACTGCTAAGGACAGGCAATAAGCAGAAGAGACTTGTTTGGGCTAAAGAACACAAGGAATGCACATTAGACAAGTGGAAATCTGTACTTTGGTCTGATGAGTCCATATTTGAGATCTTTGGTTCCAACCACCATGTCTTTGTGCGACGCAGAAAAGGTGAACGGATGGACTCTACATGCCTGGTTCCCACCGTGAAGCATAGAGGAGGAGGTGTGATGGTGTGGGGGTGCTTTGCTGGTGACACTGTTGAGTATTTATTCAAAATTGAAGGCATACTGAACCAGCATGGCTACCACAGCATCTTGCAGCGGCATGCTATTCCATCCGGTTTGCGTTTAGTTGGACCATCATTTATTTTTCAACAGGACAATGACCCCAAACACACCTCCAGGCTGTGTAAGGGCTATTTGACCAAGAAGGAGAGTAATGGGGTGCTACGCCAGATGACCTGGCCTCCACAGTCACCAGACCTGAACCCAATCGAGATGGTTCTGAGTGAGCTGGACCGCAGAGTGAAAGCAAAAGAGCCATCAAGTGCTAAGCATCTCTGGGAACTCCTTCAAGATTATTGGAAGACCATTCCTGGTGACTACCTCTTGAAGCTCATCAAGAGAAGGCCACGAGTGTGCAAAGCAGTTATCAAAGCAAAAGGTGGCTACTTCGAAGAACCTAGAATATAAGACATAATTTCAGTTGTTTCACACTTTTTTGTTAAGTATATAATTCCATATGTGTTAATTCATAGTTTTGATGCCTTCAGTGTGAATGTACAATTTTCATAGTCATGAAAATACAGAAAAATCTTTAAATGAGAAGGTGTGTCCAAACTTTTGGTCTGTATTGTATGTAATACTAAAACTTGTTCTTTGGTGTATTTCTGTATGTATTAGGAAATTCTGCACTAGGACAGCTAATGATGATTGTCACCCCTGCCCTTCTCAACACCGATTTCACAAAGTTACCTGATGAAGATGTTGAAGCCAAGCGCATGGCTACCTTCAAAAGACCTCCTCCACCGTCATCAAAAATTGTTATCCATAAATTGTAGCATACAGGGAGAACGGGTGCGCCACAACAGCCATGGCTGGTAACATGGCACCAGTCATGTGAAGATCGTACCCCTCGAGCTTATAGCTCGGGATAGTACCTCTGATGCTGCATATTAGTTAACAAAATTTATCTATGGGGGAATGTGAAGGGTTAAACTAAGAAAAATTAAAGCAGGCTTCATTTTGTGCTTTTCGACTTCATCTTGCTGTTTTGAGATAAATTCTGTTACTAGGTACAAGTTCATAGTTGTTATGAGACCTTGATTGTTTCAACCTGAACAAGACATGAGCCTGAAGGTGTATTGTTCTACGAGACCTTGACGTACAGGCTGTTCCTGCATTCTTATAGGTTAAGAACTGTGAGCGTGTTCTTATGTTGATTAGTTGAAGTATAACTTTTAAGATTATGAAAAGTGCGACACAATAAACGGGGGGGTCAGAGATCTGCTCCATCCTCCTAGAGACACACGTCTCCGTCTGGTCATTTTCAGTTGCCGGCAACGCTCTGGATCAATTGAAAATCACTGAGTCAATTGTGAAGGGTCACTCCAGATCCTCCCTCAACGGGGGGGACTACAATGACATCCGGTCACACAGGAGATATGGGGGCACTATAATGATATCCGGTCACATAAGAGATATGAGGGGGACCGTAATGATATCTAGTCACACAGGAGATTGGGGGGACTATAATGATATCCAGTCACACAGAAGATATGGGGGGGAATATAATGACATCTGGTCACAGGAGATATGGGGGGGGACTACAATGACATCTGGTCACACAGGAGATGTGACCGGATATCATTATAGTGCCCCCCATATCTCCTGTGTGACCAGATGTTATATTGAACCCATATCTCCTGTGACCCGATGTCATTATAGTCGCCCCCATATCTCCTGTGTGAGCAGATGTCATTACAGTTCACCCCATATCGCCTGTGTGACGGATGTCCTTATAGTCCCCCCCATATCTCATGTGTGACCGGTCGTCATTATAATCCCCCCATATCTCCTGTGTGACCAGATGTCATTATAGTTCACCCCATATCTCCTGTGTGACGGATATCATTATAGCCCCCCCCCATATCTCATGTGTGACCTGTTGTCATTATAATCCCCCCATATCTCCTGTGTGACCGGTTGTCATTATAGTCCCCCTCATATCTCCTGTGTGACCAGATATCTTTACAGTCCCCCTCAAATCTCCTGTGTAACCAGATATCATTATAGTCCCCCTTATATCTTTTGTGTGACCGGATATCATTATAGTGACCCCCATAAGAGATGTGAGGGGGACTATAATGATATCTGGTTACATAGGAGATTTGAGGGGGACCATAATGATATCTGGTCACAGAGGAGATATGGGGGGGGGGGACTATAATGACATCCGGTGACACAGGAGATATGGAGTGAACTATAATGACATCTGGTCACACAGGAGATATGGGTGGAATATAATATCTGGTCACACAGGAGATATGGGAGGGACTATAATGACAACCGGTCACACAGGAGATATTGGGGGGATTATAATGACATCCTGTCACACGAGATATGGGGGGACTACATCGACATCCGGTCACACAGTAGATAAGGGGGCACTATAATGATATCCGGTCACATAAGAGATATGAGGGGGACTATAATGATATCTGGTTACATAGGAGATTTGAGGGTGACCATAATGATATCTGGTCACACAGGAGATATGGGTGGAATATCTGGTCACACAGGAGATATGGGAGGGACTATAATGACAACCGGTCACACAGGAGATATGGGGGGGGGGGACTATAATGACATCATGTCACACGAGATATGGGGGGACTACAATGACATCCGGTCACACAGGAGATATGGGGGGGCACTATAATGATATCCGGTCACATAAGAGATATGAGGGGGACTATAATGATATCTGGTTACATAGGAGATTTGAGTGGGACCGTAATGATATCTGGTCACACAGGAGATGTGGGGGGACTATAATGATATCTGGCCACACAGGAGATATAGAGGGGACTATAATGACATCCTGTCACACAGGAGATATAGGAGGTGACTATAATGACATCTGGTCACACAGGAGATATGGGTGGTATATAATATCTGGTCACACAGGAGATATGAGGGGGAAAATGATGACATCCGGACGCACAGGTGATGGGGTGAGGGGGCACAATGATAATTACATTCGGTTACACAGGAGGCATGGGGTTGACTATAATGACATCCGGTCACAAAGGAGACCCAGGTGAACTCGTTCTAAAACTTCTCTTACTCATCCACCTGCGTCTTTCCAACCATTGGCGTTTCCCAGTAGACCTTGCACTCATTTATCGATCAACTGATCTATCACTGATGTATCTGTGTCAGCAGATGGTAATGGTGGACAGATTCAGTAAAATGTAACATTTCATTACGCTACCTGCTTTATCAAATGCCAAGAACTTGGAGGAAATTTTCATCAGAAAGATTGTAAAATTACATGGGATCCCTACTGATATTGTGTCTGACTGGGGGTTGCAGTTTATTTCCAAATTTTGGAGGGCGTTTTGCACTCGTTTGGGGATCCATCTGTTGTTGTCTTCAGCATTTCACCATCAGTCTATTGGGCAAACTGAATGTGTTAACCAAAATCTTGAGACTTATTTTAGGATTTTTGTGTCTGAGAATCAGGAGGATTGGCTTACCTCTAACTAAATTTGCCATGAATACTTGTTATCATGAGTCTACTGGTAAGTCCCCATTTTTTTGGGCATACTTGTTTCATCTTCAGATCAGCTAATTTAATAGGAATTGTTAATCTGGAATATGTGCACGATTTTCATTATCAATTACGTCTGTGTGGTAAGAGGTTCTTGATAATTTGAGGAAGATGGGGTTCAAATATAAGCGTGGTTGATCGGAGACATTTGGTGTGTCTGGATCTGTGTGTTGGTGACTTGGTGTGGTTGTCCTCTAGAAATATTAAGTTGAGGGTTCCCTTTTGAAACTGGGTCCCAAGTTCATCGGTCCTTATAAGATTGTAGCCGTCATCAATCTCGTACATTCCGTCTTGCTTTGCCGCCCACTTTTAGGATCCATGTGTTTCATCGATCTCTCCTCAAAGAATATGTTGCGTCCTCTGTACCATCACCGCTACCGCCATCTCCAGTCATTGTGGATGGAAATTTGGAATTTCAAATAGCCAAGATCGTTGATTCTCTCTTAGTTCCTCGGTTGCTTCAGTACCTGGCTCACTGGATGGGATATGGTCCTGAAGAGTGGATGAGGATACCAGCATCTGACATCCATGCGGCCAGGCTGATCTGATCTTTTCACGTGGAAAACCCTGATCAACCCAGTTCTGAGGTTCTGGAGGTCCCTCATAGAAGGGGGGTACTGTCAATGGGTTACCGCAACAGAGAGGAGCCAGAAGACTGCAGCATCTGATTTCTCCTACTCCTTCACGGATGAGAAGCACTTGACATTATTAAATGGTGTAAATTTCTTTTGGCAGTGCAGGGGTTAATCTGCTCAGTTGAGAGCTTCTGGAGCACTTAGGCTCTCTGCATGGCTGGAGGTTGTTGCTGGTGGTTATTGGAGAAGGCGTTTGGTGGATTTATCTGTGACTGTTGCTAGGTTTTGAGTGTGTGATAATTCCCTTTTTTATCCAACTGTTATGATTCCGAGAGTGGACCCACTGGATCGCGGTGATGACCGTTCCCAGGCAAGCTGACCAGGTGGATCTGACCCCTATACAGGGGCCGTTAGGGGCAAGCCTAGGAGGGAGATACACCGCAATAGCTTGTGCCAGAGGGACGGCTCAAGGACAACAAGGAGAATCAGGGTACTCACCGAGGGCCAGACACACAGAACAGCCACAGAGAAAACCTGGAACTCAGGCCACGGCAGGGTTCACGCAGAGGATACCGAATCCTGGACGGAGCAGAGCTCACACTGGAGGAGTATAGGGACGGAGCAGAGCACAGCACGCACTGGAAGCATACAGGGACTGAGCAGAGCATGCACTGGAAGCATGCAGGAGCAGAGCACGCACTGGAAGCGTATAGAGACTGATCAGAACATGCACACACTGGAAGCATACAGGGACTGAGCAGAGCATGCACTGGAAGCGTACAGGGACCTGACGTACAGAAACCTAAGTGGACCTGGAGGGAGCACGGAAAGGCACAATAACAATCAGGCGCTTCCTCTAGCAGGAAGCGACCTGATATACCCAGAGGCCGCTGCCCAGGCCGGACCAGGACAGCGCTTCCGGGTCAGTACAACACGGCATCATAAAGAAGCCGGGAGTGCGCGTGACCTAGCACGCATGTGCCGGGAATAGGATCACAGGTGTGGCTGAGGACCCGGAAGAGAAGGCGGGACACGGTGAGGGACCCGGGAAGCAAGGTGAGTATCTGCGTGCACCGTAACACCTACTTTGGTTTTACCCCATCCTCCACTCCACGATGCATCCCTCTGTTATATGTGCGAGTATATTTATATGATTGGTATTTTCCTTTATTCATGTTCATATTACCTTGTTAATCTGGTTGTTGTATTACGGTACACTACTACTCCCCTCTTCCCTAGGTGGGCGGAGGGTACAGACTGAGGGCGGATTCAGGAGATAAGTCAAGGTACGTGACTGTGTCTTCACCATCAGAAGTAATCTGGGGAACAGGGTGAGCTAGGGTGCCCCTAGCATTAGGGAAGGAGCCCTGGTCCCGGGACACCCGACTACAGAGTCGTGACACCCACTTCTTTATCAGGTCACTGCAGCCCATTTCTATATCAGGTCACTGCAGCCCAGTTCTATACCAGGTCACTGCAGACCACTTGTATACCAGGTCACTGCAGATCACTTCTATACCAGGTCACTGCAGCCCATTCTATACCAGGTCACTGCAGCCCACTTCTATATCAGGTAGAAATTTATGAGATAGGTGATTCCCATTTATATTTGACGGTGCCCACCAATTAATATTAAATGCACATAGCCAAACAAAGAAAAGAGGTATGCAAATACAGGGGTCACCAACTAAAATTGATTTTTATTAAACATATAAACAGGATAAAACACATTTAAAAACACTTAAAAAGGCCCATGGCTACAAAACTATATCAAATAACCCTAAATAAGGTAATGTAAGTCGCATGTTGACCAAAAATATAAGTATATGGTATTAAAAACATCGAGGTTAGAATAACAATCCAGAAGCCACTTCATTTGCACATAGAACTGATAACTTCCATAAATACCAACTGAAGTTGGTATGGAGACCCCTTTTTGTAGAAATGTAAATGCAGAGAATGTGAATCTGTGTGTGTATATGTGTGTATTGTAGTGCAGCTGGGTTGGTGCTGTGTAACAGACAGGCAGTGTCCACTGGAAAAGTTAAAAAACAATGTCTCTTTAACCCCTTTGAGACAAAGCCTGTTTTCATCCAAATGACCAGGCCAATTTTTACAATTCTGACCACGGTCACTTTATGAGGTAATAACTCTGGAACGGATCCTCGTGATTCTGAGACTGTTTTCTTGTGACATATTGTACTTTATGATAGTGGTAAAATTTCATTGATATGACTTGCGTTTATTTGTGAAAAAAATAAAAATTTGGCGACAATTTCGCAATTTTCAAATTTGAATTTTTATGCCCTTAAATCAGAGTCATATCGTACAAAATAGTTAATAAATAACATTTCCCACATGTCTACTTTACATCAGTACAATTTTAGAAACATAATTTTTGTTAGGAAGTTATAAGGGTTAAAATTTGAGCAGCGATTTCTCATTTTTGCAACAAAATTTGCAAAACCATTTTTTTAGGGACCACCTCACACTTGAAGTCAGTTTGAGGAGCCTATATGACAGAAAATACCCCAAAATTACACCATTCTAAAAACTGTACAAAGTACTCAAAACCACATTCAATAAGTTTACTAACCCTTCAGGTGCTTCACAGAAATTTTTGGAATGTTTAAAGGGAACAATAAACATTTACTTTTCTTTCACAAAACTTTTCCTTTAGACCTACTTTATTTTTACTTTTGCAAGTATAACAGGAGAAAGTGGACCACGCATTTTGTTTTTCAATTTCTCCTGAGCATGCTGATACCCCATATGTGGGGGAAACCTACTGTTTGGGCGCACGGCAGAGCTTGTAAGGAAGGAGCGCCATTTCACTTTTTGAATGTAAAATATGCTGTAATAATTAGCGGTTGCCATGTCACGTTTGGAGAACCCCTTATGTGCCTAAACAGTGAAAACCCCAACAAGTGACCCCATTTTAGAAACTAGACATCTTAGGGAACTTATCTAGATGTGTATTGAGCACCTTGAACCCACAGGTGCTTCACAGAAGTTTATAACGTAGAGCCGTGGGAAAAATAAATCAAATTTTTTGCTAATCTTTTTATCTCCAAGTTTTGCATTTAGATTAGGGTAAAAGGAGAAATTGCACCATACAATTTGCTGTGCAATTTCTCCTGGGTACGCCGATACCCACCATGTGGGGGAAAACAACTGTTTTGGCGCACAGCAGGGCTTGGAATGGACGGAGCGCCATTTGACTTTTGGAATGCAAAATTTGATGGAATAATTATTGGATGCCATGTCGCGTTTGAAGAGCCTCTGATGTGCCTAAACAGTGGAAACCCCCCACAAGTGACACTTTTTGGGAAACTAGACACCTTTGGGACCTTATTTAGATGTGTATTGAGCACCTTGAACTCCCAAAGTTTGTATTTTTCCAAGGGCAAAAGGAGAAAATGGACCCCAAAGTTTGTTGTGCAATTTCTCCTGAGTTCACTGATACCCCATATGTGGTCGAAAACTACTTTTGAGGCACAGTGCAAAGCTCAGAAGGGAAGTAGCGCCACATTACAGTGCAGATTTTGCTGCACTTGTTTGAGGGTGCCATGTTACATTGACAGCCCCTGACATGCCAGAACAGCAGATCCCCCATAAGTGATGCTAGTTTACAAATTAAACCTCTCAATAAATTCATCTAGGGGTGCAGTGATTATATTGACACTACAGGTGTGCCACAAATTTTTATACCATTGGGCAGTGAAGAAAAACTGGATTACTTACCGTTAATGCTCTTTTATAGAGTCCACGACAGCACCCACCCCTAGGAACAGGAAACCTACAGAGAGATAAAAGGGGCAGCCCCCCTCGCTCCCTCAGTTGGATTACAGAGAATGAAAGGAACCACCACTCCAGCATTAGTTATTTGCTCCGCAAGTCATTTAAAGTATAAACCCATTTACATCTCCAGATATGAACAAACTGTATATCCTTCTCTATATACAACTAATCCGTCACCAATCGGAGAAAACCATGTGCAACTACAAACTAGGGGAGGGAAGTGAGTGGGTGCTGTCGTGGAGTCTGTAAAAGAGCATTATCGGTAAGGGATATGTTTTTTTCTCTTCGCCACGACAAGTCAAGCCTGTAGTGACTGTAGAAGGTAGAAAGTAAAGACAAAGTTGCGGCTTTACATATAAGGTCAATTGGGACATCCGCTCTTTCAGCCCAGGAGGATGCTACAGCTCGTGTGGAATGTGCTTTCACGCCCTACGGCGGGTTTTCCCCTTTTGCCGAGTATGCCAAACCAATCGCATCTAGACAGTGTGCCTTTCGTTGCTCCAGATCCCTTTCTGTGGCCCTGAAAAGAGACAAACAGAGCCCTGCTCTGCCTCCAGGGCCTAGTCCTATCTAAATAGACTAAGACAGCTCTCTTCACGTCTAAGGCTACTTTCACACTGGCATTTTTTTAATACGTCGCAATGCGTCGTTTAGGGGAAAAAACGCATCCTGCAAAGTTGTTTGCAGGATGCATTTTTGCCCCATAGAGTTACATTACCGACGCATTGTGACGTATTGACACACGTATTGACATGTATTGACACACGTCGCAACCGTCTTGAGACGGTTGCGCCGTGTTGTGGCGGACCGCCGGGAGCAAAAAACGTTAAATGTAACGTTTTTTTGCAGCCAACGGACCGCTTTTTCCGACCACGCATGTGCGGCCGGCACTCCTCCCCCACCTCCCCGCACCTCACAATGGGGCAGCGGATGCGATGAAAATCTACATCCGCTGCACCCGTTGTGCGGCGCAAACAACGCTAGCGTCGGTAACCTCGGCCCGACGCACTGCGACGGGCCGAGCCCGACGCTAGTGTGAAAGTAGCCTAATGTGTGAAATCTTTCCTCTTCTGGAGTTGCCGGGTTATCATAAAAGGAGGGAAGATAAATCTCCAGAGATCTATGTAATTTAGTAAACATCTTAGGAAGGTAGGAAGGGTCTGTTTTTAACACTATCTTATTGTGAAAAACTGATAGAAAGGGGGAGGATCTATTGACAGGGCCTGGATATCGCTCACTCTTCTTGCTGATACTAAGGCCACTAATAAGACCGTCTTTAATGAAACGTACTTTATTGAGGCTGAGTGTAATGGTTCAATGCATCTAAAACTAGGTTGAGATCCCAAGATGGTATCTGAGTAATATGTATTGGTTCCGCTTGCCGACATGCTGAAACAAACCGAGCTACCCACCGGTCTCCAGCAACATTGTAACTACAGTTATATGAAAAAGTTTGGGCACCCCTATTAATCTTAAGCTTAATGTGTTATAAAAATTGTTCTTTTTGCAACAGCTATTTCAGTTTCATATATCTAATAACTGTTGGACACAGTAATGTTTCTGGATCGCCCCCAGACACAGGGCCACAGGTTACTTGGTACCGGTCCTTTCTGTCTCAGTTCTGGGTTTGTCACGGTGGCTGGACCCGGTCCGTGACCCTGCTAAGGGGCGTCCAATAAAGGGTGATGGTGCGTAGTGCGAGGAATAACGAGGACACAGGGTTCAGTTTCTTTACCTTTTACTAAAGGTTTCAGGATCCTCAATCCAGGGCACTGTCAACAGGGCTGTCTGAGACCGGCCGGTCCGAAGGCACATCCAGAGTTCCCTTTGCAGGTGGAAATCTGTTGTGAATTCTGTGGCTGAGTTCACTTCTGTGGTCACAAGTGGTATTGCAGTCTCTGGGCTTCCTCCCTCAGGTGTTTTGGTGAGCTCGTTGGCTGCCTTGCTATTTAGCTCCACCTGAGTCTGTCTTCCTTGCTCCTTGTCAATGTTCCAGTGTTGGATCTGAGCTACTGCATCTTTCCTTGGGCCTGCTGCTCTGCTAGATAAGTGCTTCTAGTTTGTTTTCTGTTTTTTCTGTCCAGCTTGCTATTATCTTTTGCTGGAAGCTCTGAGAAGCAAAGGGGTGCACCGCCGTGCTGTTAGTTCGGCACGGTGGGTCTTTTTGCCCCTTTGCGTGGTTTTCGTTTTAGGGTTTTTTGTAGACTGCATAGTTCTCTTTGCTATCCTCGCTCTGTCTAGAATATCGGGCCTCACTTTGCTGAATCTATTTCATTCCTACGTTTGTCTTTTCATCTTGCTAACAGTCATTATATGTGGGGGGCTGCCTATTCCTTTGGGGTATTTCTCTGAGGTAAGTCAGGCTTGTATTTCTATCTTCAGGCTAGTCAGCTCCTCAGGCAGTGCCGAGTTGCATAGGTAGTGATAGGCGCAATCCACTGCTGCTTATAGTTGTGTGAGGATAGATCAGGTACTGCAGTCTACAGAGATTCCACGTCTCAGAGCTCGTCCTATTGTTTTAGGTTATTGCCAGATCTCTGTATGTGCGCTGATTACTGCACGCTGTGTTGCCTGATTGCCAGCCATAACAGTACAAGGAGCCCCACCAATGATTCCCAATAGAGGGAAAAAAGAAATCCTGACATCATTTTTTTTTTCTTAGCTCTGTCTTCAGTCTTTTTTTTCCCCTAGACATTAGAGTGCTTCAGGACACAGCTGTGGACATGGATATTCAGGCTCTGTGCTCCTCAATGGATAATCTCGTTGTAAATGTACAAAAGATTCAAGATACTATTGATCAGAAATCGATGCTAGAACCAAGAATTCCGATTCCTGATTTGTTTTTTGGTGACAGAACTAAGTTTCTGAGCTTCAGAAATAATTGTAAGCTATTTTTGGCCTTGAAACCTCATTCTTCTGGTAATCCTATTCAACAGGTTTTGATTATTATTTCTTTTTTTGCGCGGCGACCCACAGGACTGGGCGTTTTCTCTTGCACCAGGAGATTCTGCATTGAGTAATGTTGATGCATTTTTCCAGGCGCTGGGATTGCTTTACGATGAGCCTAATTCAGTGGATCAGGCTGAGAAAAATCTGCTGGCTTTATGCCAGGGTCAGGATGATGTAGAAGTATATTGTCAGAAATTTAGGAAGTGGTCAGTACTCACTCTGTGGAATGAATCTGCACTAGCGGCTTTGTTCAGAAAGGGTCTCTCTGAAGCTCTTAAGGATGTAATGGTGGGATTTCCTATGCCTGCTGGTTTGAATGAGTCTATGTCCTTGGCCATTCAGATCGGTCGTCGCTTGCGCGAGCGTAAATCTGTGCACCATCTGGCGGTATTGTCTGAGAGTAAACCTGAGCCTATGCAGTGCGACAGGACTATGACTAAAGTAGAACGGCAAGAACACAGACGTCTGAACAGACTGTGTTTCTATTGTGGTGATTCTACTCATGCTATTTCTAATTGTCCTAAACGCACTAGGCGGTTCGATAGCTCTGCCGTTATTGGTACTGTACAGTCCAAATTCCTTTTGTCCATTACCTTAATGTGCTCTTTGTCATCGTATTCTGTCATGGCGTTTGTGGATTCAGGCGCTGCCCTGAATCTGATGGATTTGGATTATGCTAAACGTTGTGGATTTTTCTTGGAGCCTTTGCGGTGTCCTATTCCATTGAGAGGAATTGATGCTACACCTTTGGCCAAGAATAAGCCTCAGTACTGGGCCCAGCTGACCATGTGCATGGCTCCTGCACATCAGGAAGTTATTCGCTTTCTGGTACTGCATAATTTGCATGATGTGGTCGTGTTGGGGTTGCCATGGCTACAAACCCATAATCCAGTATTGGATTGGAACTCTATGTCGGTAACCAGCTGGGGTTGTCAGGGAGTACATGGTGATGTTCCATTTTTGTCTATTTCGTCATCCATTCCTTCTGACATCCCAGAGTTCTTGTCGGACTTTCAGGATGTATTTGAAGAGTCCAAGTCTGATGCTCTACCTCCGCATAGGAATTGTGATTGTGCTATCGATTTGATTCCTGGTAGTAAATTCCCTAAGGGTCGTTTATTTAATTTGTCCGTACCTGAACACACCGCTATGCGCAGTTATGTGAAGGAGTCCCTGGAGAAGGGACATATTCGCCCATCGTCGTCACCATTGGGAGCAGGGTTCTTTTTTGTAGCCAAGAAGGATGGTTCGCTAAGACCGTGTATTGATTACCGCCTTCTTAATAAGATCACTGTTAAGTTTCAGTATCCCTTGCCATTGATTTCTGACTTGTTTGCTCGGATTAAGGGGGCTAGTTGATTTACTAAGATTGATCTTCGTGGTGCGTATAATCTGGTGAGAATCAGGCAGGGAGATGAATGGAAAACGGCATTTAATACGCCCGAGGGTCATTTTGAGTATCTGGTGATGCCGTTCGGACTTGCCAATGCTCCATCTGTTTTTCAGTCTTTTATGCATGACATTTTCCGTGAGTATCTGGATAAATTCTTGATTGTTTACTTGGATGACATTTTGATCTTCTCAGATGATTGGGAGTCTCATGTGAAGCAAGTCAGAATGGTTTTCCAGGTACTGCGTGCTAATTCCTTGTTCGTGAAGGGATCAAAGTGTCTCTTCGGTGTGCAGAAAGTTTCATTTTTGGGGTTCATCTTTTCCCCTTCTACTATCGAGATGGATCCGGTTAAGGTTCAGGCCATCCAGGATTGGACTCAGCCGACATCTCTAAAAAGTCTGCAGAAATTCCTGGGCTTTGCTAATTTTTATCGTCGCTTCATCTGTAATTTTTCTAGCATTGCCAGACCATTGACCGATTTGACCAAGAAGGGTGCTGATTTGGTTAATTGGTCTTCTGCTGCCGTGGAAGCTTTTCAGGAGTTGAAGCGTCGTTTTTGCTGTGCCCCTGTGTTGTGTCAACCTGATGTTTCTCTTCCGTTCCAGGTCGAGGTTGATGCTTCTGAGATTGGTGCAGGGGCGGTTTTGTCACAGAGAGGTTCTGGTTGCTCAGTGTTCAAACCATGTGCTTTCTTTTCCAGGAAATTTTCTGCTGCTGAGCGTAATTATGATGTGGGCAACCGAGAGTTGCTGGCCATGAAGTGGGCATTCGAGGAGTGGCGTCATTGGCTTGAGGGTGCTAAGCATCGCGTGGTGGTTTTGACTGATCATAAGAACCTTACTTATCTTGAGTCTGCCAAGCGCTTGAATCCTAGACAGGCCCGTTGGTCGTTATTTTTTGCTCGTTTTGATTTTGTGATTTCATACCTTCCGGGCTCTAAAAATGTGAAGGCGGATGCTCTGTCTAGGAGTTTTGTGCCCGACTCTCCGGGGTTATCTGAGCCGGCGAGTATCCTCAAGGAAGGAGTCATTGTGTCTGCCATCTCCCCTGATTTGCGGAGAGTGTTGCAGAAATTTCAGGCTAATAAACCTGATCGTTGTCCGGCCGAGAAACTGTTCGTCCCTGATAGGTGGACTAGTAAAGTTATCTCTGAACTTCATTGTTCGGTGCTGGCCGGTCATCCAGGAATCTTTAGTACCAGGGAGTTGGTTGCTAGATCCTTCTGGTGGCCGTCTCTGTCACGGGATGTGCGTGCTTTTGTGCAGTCCTGTGGAATTTGTGCTAGGGCTAAGCCCTGCTGTTCACGTGCCAGTGGGTTGCTTTTGCCCTTGCCGGTCCCGAAGAGGCCTTGGACACATATTTCGATGGATTTCATTTCTGACCTTCCCGTTTCTCAAAAAATGTCGGTCATTTGGGTGGTCTGTGATCGCTTTTCTAAAATGGTCCATCTGGTGCCCTTGGTTAAATTGCCTTCCTCCTCTGATTTGGTGCCTTTGTTCTTCCAGCATGTGGTTCGTTTACATGGCATTCCTGAGAATATTGTTTCTGACAGAGGTTCCCAGTTTGTCTCGAGGTTCTGGCGAGCCTTTTGTGGTAGGATGGGCATTGACCTATCTTTATCCTCGGCCTTCCATCCTCAGACTAATGGCCAGACCGAACGAACCAATCAGACCTTGGAAACATATCTGAGATGTTTTGTTTCCGCTGACCAGGATGATTGGGTGTCATTTTTGCCGTTGGCTGAGTTCGCCCTTAATAATCGGGCCAGCTCGGCTACCTTGGTCTCTCCATTTTTCTGCAATTCTGGGTTCCATCCTCGTTTCTCTTCAGGACAGGTTGAGTCTTCGGACTGTCCTGGTGTGGATTCTGTTGTGGACAGGTTGCAGCAGATCTGGACTCAGGTAGTGGACAATTTGACCTTGTCCCAGGAGAAGGCTCAGCTTTTCGCTAATCGCAGACGCCGTGTGGGACCCCGACTTCGTGTTGGGGATCTGGTTTGGTTATCTTCTCGTCATATTCCTATGAAGGTTTCCTCTCCTAAATTTAAACCTCGTTTTATTGGTCCGTATAGGATTTCTGAGATTCTCAATCCGGTGTCTTTTCGTCTGACCCTCCCAGACTCCTTTTCCATACATAATGTATTCCATAGGTCGTTGTTGAGGAGATACGTGGCACCTATGGTTCCATCTGTGGAGCCTCCTGCCCCTGTTTTGGTGGAGGGGGAATTGGAGTATATTGTGGAGAAGATTTTGGATTCTCGTGTCTCTAGACGGAAACTCCAGTATCTGGTCAAATGGAAGGGTTATGCTCAGGAAGATAATTCCTGGGTTTTTGCATCTGATGTCCATGCCCCAGATCTTGTTCGTGCCTTTCATGTGGCTCATCCTGGTCGGCCTGGGGGTTCTGGTGAGGGTTCGGTGACCCCTCCTCAAGGGGGGGGTACTGTTGTGAATTCTGTGGCTGAGTTCACTTCTGTGGTCACAAGTGGTATTGCAGTCTCTGGGCTTCCTCCCTCAGGTGTTTTGGTGAGCTCGTTGGCTGCCTTGCTATTTAGCTCCACCTGAGTCTGTCTTCCTTGCTCCTTGTCAATGTTCCAGTGTTGGATCTGAGCTACTGCATCTTTCCTTGGGCCTGCTGCTCTGCTAGATAAGTGCTTCTAGTTTGTTTTCTGTTTTTTCTGTCCAGCTTGCTATTATCTTTTGCTGGAAGCTCTGAGAAGCAAAGGGGTGCACCGCCGTGCTGTTAGTTCGGCACGGTGGGTCTTTTTGCCCCTTTGCGTGGTTTTTGTTTTAGGGTTTTTTGTAGACTGCATAGTTCTCTTTGCTATCCTCGCTCTGTCTAGAATATCGGGCCTCACTTTGCTGAATCTATTTCATTCCTACGTTTGTCTTTTCATCTTGCTAACAGTCATTATATGTGGGGGGCTGCCTATTCCTTTGGGGTATTTCTCTGAGGTAAGTCAGGCTTGTATTTCTATCTTCAGGCTAGTCAGCTCCTCAGGCAGTGCCGAGTTGCATAGGTAGTGATAGGCGCAATCCACTGCTGCTTATAGTTGTGTGAGGATAGATCAGGTACTGCAGTCTACAGAGATTCCACGTCTCAGAGCTCGTCCTATTGTTTTAGGTTATTGCCAGATCTCTGTATGTGCGCTGATTACTGCACGCTGTGTTGCCTGATTGCCAGCCATAACAGAAATCAGTGTCTACCCACTAGCGCCTGTGTGTTGTAGTGCTTCCCTGCTGAGCATTCAGGATAGTCCTCACAACTTCTGTTCTCGTTCTTTCTAGATCTTTCTCTTCTCCGTCCCCCAGGTATGTTATGGCTAGGACGCACCTTTATGACAGGTAGGCCTGGAGTTATTCTGGAACCCTAGTGTCGCCCCTCTCCCACGATTGCCTCCTATGTCCTTCTTAGGTGTTGTATGGTAGACAGCCAACCTGTAATTAACTGTCCTGCCGCTGTTTGAAGTAATGCGTGGAGACTGTTACTTCTTCGGTGCTCCGGCCACCGGCTATGCGCCTTAGTAAGATGTTGCCGTTCTCGGGGCACGACTCCTACTGGATCTCCTTTGTGCTGATCTCGTTTCTCACTGTTCCACAATATCCTTCGCTTCGTGTCTCTTTCTTAGGATACCGCCGCAAGGTAATGCAGGCGCGGTTCCGTAACAATCTGTCCTTTCGCTAGGTACCTGCCAGATTTCCCAGTTCTGACAGGTCCTCTCTGGAGCTCTCCCAGGCTTCGTTCTGCCTAACTTCCTGTCCAACCCCTAGTTTTACCAATGTGAGAAGTGGCCCAATAAATAAGCCTTTTGCTCCCCCTAGTGGCCGGAGTGTGAAGTGTAATGTGTGCTGGTGATACCTGGTCAGTAGAATCGCTTCAGACGTACCATCACTCCCCTTAGTAGCAGAGCGATGTTACTGCAACAACCAGATCTCTGGGGCGCTGCACTCCCCCCTGGTTAAATCCAGTACTCCCGGACTAGGAAAAGAAGAACAACAATACATGTTAATAGAAAACACACAAAAATTCTTATATATATACAGCTAGGAATAGTGGTCCACAATGGTGAGAGCGTAGATATACCCTGACCGGCTAGGTGTTAGCTTTACGTGATCCAGCGCGACCAACTCGAGCGGCCGTTTGGTGATGATGGGCTGCAAGGGAGCCCGTTGGCTGTCACGATCCTTCCGGCGTAGGCTACAGGGGCCACACTCTCGACCCCACTTCTCGATGGCCTTCCTCATGCCGACCCAGTAAAACCTCCCACGGAGTAGCCTCTCCAGCTTCCTCCATCCGAAGTGTCCTGCCCCGTCGTGGTACGCTCCCAGGACCATGGGCACATCTTGTCTGGGGACCACAATCTGCCACACTAATTCATGGGTGCGAGGGTCGATGTTCCTTCGGCACAGCGTGCCATCGTGAAGAAACAGTTTGCCCCTCTCCTTCCACAACTGTAATGTCTCCGGTGGATCATCCGGGCCAGGATGCAAACCTGCCTGCGTCAGGAGCTCCTTCACCCGACGGACTGCAGGGTCACCATCCTGGTTCTCTGTCCACCCGTGGTGGGGCAGGGGATTCAACGGGGCGCCCTGTTTCTGCGCCTGTTCTCCACCTGATGGGAACACTGAGTTGCCTTGGGACGATGGAAAGCGGGCAGCTCTACTTCTTCAAATGCTTCTGGGTCTTCCTCCGTTTCGGGTAGGTGAGGCATTCGGGACAATGCATTGGCATTCGCATTCTTGTGCCCCGCCCGGTACTTGATGGTAAAATCGTAATTAGAGAACCGGGCCATCCACTGCTGCTCCAAGGCGCCGAGTTTCGCTGTGTCCAAGTGCGTAAGTGGATTATTATCCGTGAAGACGGTGAATTTCGCTGAGGCCAGATAGTGCTTGAACCTCTCCGTCACGGCCCAAACGACTGCGAGGAACTCCAGCTTGAAGGAACTGTAGTTGTCTGGGTTCCTTTCAGTGTGGCGAAGCTTCCTGCTGGCATAAGCGATTACTCGTTCCTTTCCCTTCTGGACCTGAGACGGCACCGCTCCCAGTCCCACGTTGCTGGCGTCCGTGCACAATACAAATGGTTGGTCGTATTCCGGGTAGGCTAGTACTTCCTCTCCCATTAATGCCGATTTTAAGCAAGTGAACGATCCTTCTAATCCGTCATTTCAATCCAACGGGGTATTCTTACCCTTGGGTTTCTTGGGCTGGCCCACCAACAGGTCTTGCAACGGCGCGGCCTTCTTGGTGAAGTCCTTGATAAACCTCCGGTAGTAACCCACCAACCCGAGGAACTGACGGACCTCATGAATGTTACTGGGCTGCGGCCAGTCCTTGATCACCGTGACCTTGTCGGGGTCTGGGGCCACTCCTTCGGCACTCACCACATGGCCCAGGTACTGTACTTTGGGTTTGAGCAGATGGCACTTGGACGGTTTCACCTTTAAGCCAAAGTTGGACAGCGCTTCAAAGACCTCGGCCAGGTGCTTCAGATGGTCTTCATAGGTCTTAGAGAAGACAATGACATCGTCCAGATACAGCAGCACAGTCTCAAAGTTCTTGAGTCCCAAACAACACTCCATCATCCTCTGGAACGTCCCAGGGGCGTTACACAATCCGAAGGGCATGTAGTTGAAATCGCAGAGACCCATCGGCGTCGTGAAGGCTGTCTTTTCTTTGTCCGCCTCTGCCACGGCAACCTGCCAATACCCACTGGTGAGATCTAAAGTAGAGAAGTAATTAGCAGACTTTAACGCAGCCAAGGACTCCTCTATCCTAGGCAGGGGGTATGCGTCCTTATGTGTAATGCGGTTTAATTGCCTGTAATCCACACACATCCTCATGGTGCCATCTTTCTTTCTAACGAGGACTAATGGAGCTGCCCAGGGGCTACAGCTGTCTCTCACTACCCCAGCCTCCTTCATCTCTCGCAACATGTCCTTGGCACACTGAGCTGGGGGTACAGGACGGTATCTTTCTTTTACGGGCGGGTGATCTCCTGTGGGGATGTGATGTTGAATCCCTTTTACCTGCCCGAAATCAAGGGGGTGTTTGCTGAATACCCGCTCATACTCGTGAACCACCCTGTAGGCCCCCTGTATCTGGTGAGATGGAGTAGCATCAGTGCCCACATGTAATTCTTGGCACCAATCTTTTGATTGCTCTGCAGAGCCGTTGTCCTCAGCCGACTTGGACGGAGCCAAGGGCTCGGGTGCCTGTATCACACTATTATTAACAGTAAACAGCTTGGCAAGTGTGACATATTTAGTTAGGTGGACTTCCTCCTCTCCGCAGTTAAGAACACATACCGGCACCTTCCCCTTGCGGACGTCAACACCCCTCTGGCCGTCAGGAGGGTAGGCCTATTCTCCGAATACACAGGTTCTACCAGGGCCTGATAGTCATTACCCCCGAGACCTATGGCTGCCCGACACCATATTAACATTTCACTCCTGGGGGGTATTGCAATGGGGTTCGAATCACTCACTGTGACCCGGCCAATTTCACCACGAGTCAGCTCCACTTGCTGTCTCCGCATTAGGGCTCTGATTTCTTTCTGCAAGGCACGTTGTTCACTGTGACCAGCTGTCTCTGCTACTTGCTGCAACAAAACAATAATTTCTGCAAGACAATTTTCTATGACATTAGTACCGATGGTCATCATGGGGTTACGTTCACGCCGGACAATATCAACAATGATAATTCCTTGGGCCTCCAATTCTACCCGCCCCAACTTAATAGTGACCTCTTTATATCCCACTTGCGGCAGTGGATGACCATTGTTAGCTATTATGGTGAAATCATCATCAGGGGCAAGGGTGATGTCAGTGTCCTCCCAATAACGCCTATAAAGAATGTAGGGCATAGTTGTCACCTGGGAACCGGTGTCCAGCAAAGCGTTCATGGGGATACCGTCGTTCACGATGAGGAGAACAGGACGCCCCCGGATGTAATTGGCTCTCCAATTTTGCGGGCCTGGGCGTTCTACTCCTGGGGGTTGGCCCTTGGCCCCAGGGGTCGCTCGTTTAACTGACAGTACCTTGCAAGATGGCCCACCTGATGGCAGCGGCGGCAGATAGGTCATCAATCCTGATGAAAACGATCGTAGTCTCTGCCTCTGGTCGATGGAACCCTCCTTGGTCGCTGCCAGGGGACATCCTCCAGTCTGGAAGCCAGCTGGATCTTCTCCTTGGGGGCCTCCTGTAGGAACTGGACGGTCCGGGCTAGGGCAGCAACGCTCCTGGTCAGTTCCTGTACCTGGAGACGCAGTCCTGCAGGGGAGTCGTCGTCCAGGATCTGGGCATCGGCATCGGCCTCGGCGGAGACAGGTGCATCCGGCGCCACCTCCTGGTGGTATGTGAGGGCTTGCCGCCTGGGAAGTGTGGCACGGCTGGGCTGCCGCTCCGGTAGCGCCTGGATAGGTTTATCTTTGAATTGCGCGAAAGTCAGATCTGGATTCTGCATGGCCAGGAAGTGTAGCTGGGCCCTCTGGTTACTGCACAGGAGCCCCTCGATGAACCGCTCTTTCAGGAGTTTATCTTCATCTTGCATGCTGTTTGGGTCACTTTGCTTGATGGCCCGCAGCGCCTCCTGCAGATTAAGGGCATAGTCCCGTAAGCTATCCTGCGGCCGCTGCTTGCACCCATAGAACGTCAATTTAATTTCCGTAGCGGTGCGGGTGTCAAAGGTGGCTTTAACCCCTTCATGACCCAGCCTATTTTGACCTTAAAGACCTTGCCATTTTATGCAATTCTGACCAGTGTCCCTTTATGAGGTAATAACTCGGGAACGCTTCAACGGATCCTAGCGGTTCTGAGATTGTTTTTTCGAGACATATTGGGCTTCATGTTAGTGGTAAATTTAGGTCAATAAATTCTGTGTTTATTTGTGATAAAAACGGAAATTTGGCGAAAATTTTGAAAATTTTGCAATTTTCACATTTTGAATTTTTATTCTGTTAAACCAGAGAGTTATGTGACACAAAATAGTTAATAAATAACATTTACCACACGTCTACTTTACATCAGCACAATTTTGGAACCAAAATTTTTTTTTGCTAGGAAGTTATAAGGGTTAAAATTTGACCAGCGATTTCTCATTTTTACAACGAAATTTACAAAACCATTTTTTTTAGGGACCACCTCACATTTGAAGTCAGTTTGAGGGGTCTATATGGCTGAAAATACCCAAAAGTGACACCATTCTAAAAACTGCACCCCTCAAGGTGCACAAAACCACATTCCAGAAGTTTATTAATCCTTCAGGTGCTTCACAGAAGCAACATGGAAGGAAAAAATGAACATTTAACTTTTTAGTCACAAAAATGATCTTTCAGCAACAATTTTTTTTATTTTCCCAATGGTAAAAGGAGAAACTGAACCACGAAAGTTGTTGTCCAATTTGTCCTGAGTACGCTGATACCTCATATGTGGGGGTAAACCACTGTTTGGGCGCACGGCAGGGCTTGGAAGGGAAGGAGCGCCATTTGACTTTTTGAATGAAAAATTGGCTGCACTCTTTAGCGGACACCATGTCACATTTGGAGAGCCCCCGTGTGCCTAAAAATTGGAGCTCCCCCACAAGTGACTCCATTTTGGAAACTAGACGCCCCAAGGAACTTATCTAGATGCATAGTGAGCACTTTAAACCCCCAGGTGCTTCACAAATTGATCCGTAAAAATGAAAAAGTACTTTTTTTTCACAAAGAAATTCTTTTAGCCTCAATTTTTTCATTTTCACATGGGCAACAGGATAAAATGGATCCTAAAATTTGTTGGGCAATTTCTCCTGAGTACACTGATACCTCACATGTGGGGTAAACCACTGTTTGGGCACATGGTAAGGCTCGGGAGGGAAGGAGCGCCATTTGACTTTTTGAATGAAAAATTATCTCCATCGTTAGCGGACACCATGTCGCGTTTGGAGAGACCCTGTGTGCCTAAACATTGGAGCTCCCCCACAAGTGACCCCATTTTGGAAACTGGACCCCCCAAGGATCTTATCTAGATGCCTAGTGAGCACTTTAAACCCTCAGGTGCTTCACAAATTGATCCGTAAAAATGAAAAAGTACTTTTTTTTCACAAAAAATTTCTTTTCACCTCAATTTTTTCATTTTCACATGGGCAATAGGATTAAATAGATCCGAAAATTTGTTGGGCAATTTCTCCCGAGTACGCCGATACCTCATATGTGGGGGTAAATCACTGTTTGGGCACACGGCAGGGCTCGGAAGGGAAGGCGCGCCTTTTGACTTTTTGAATGGAAAATTAGCTCCAATTGTTAGCGGACACCATGTCGCGTTTGGAGAGCCCCTGTGTGCCTATGCATTGGAGCTCCCCCACAAGTGACCCCATTTTGGAAACAAGACCCCCCAAGGAACTTATCTAGATGCATACTGAGCACTTTAAACCCCCAGGTGCTTCACAGAAGTTTATAACGCAGAGCCATGAAAATAAAAAATAATTTTTCTTTCCTCAAAAATGATTTTTTAGCCTGGAATATCCTATTTTGCCAACAGTAATAGGAGAAATTGGACCACACATTTTGTTGTCCAGTTTGTCCTGAGTACGCAGATACCCCATATGTGGGGGTAAACCACTGTTTGGGCGCACGGCAGGGCTCAGAAGGGAAGGCACGCCATTTGGCTTTTTAAATGGAAAATTAGTTCCAATCATTAGCGGACACCATGTCGCGTTTGGAGAGCCCCTGTGTGCCTAAACATTGGAGATCCCCCACAAATGACCCCATTTTGGAAACTAGACCCCCAAAGGAACTAATCTAGATGTGTGGTGAGCACTTTGAACCCTCAAGTGCTTCACAGAAGTTTATAACGCAGAGCCATGAAAATAAAAAAAAATTTATTTTCTCAAAAATGATTTTTTAGCCCGCAATTTTCTATTTTCCCAAGGGTAACAGGAGAAATTTGACCTCAAAAGTTGTTGTCCAGTTTCTCCTGAGTACGCTGATACCCCATATGTGGGGGTAAACCACTGTTTGGGCACATGCTGGGGCTTGGAAGTGAAGTAGTGACGTTTTGAAATGCAGACTTTGATGGAATGCTCTGCGGGCGTCACGTTGCATTTGCAGAGCCCCTGATGTGGCTGAACAGTAGAAACCCCCCACAAGTGACCCCATTTTGGAAACTAGACCCCGAAAGGAACTTATCTAGATGTGTTGTGAGCACTTTCAACCCCCAAGTGCTTCACAGAAGTTTATAACGCAGAGCCGTGAAAATAATAAATACGTTTTCTTTCCTTAAAAATAATTTTTTAGCCCAGAATTTTTTATTTTCCCAAGGGTTACAGGAGAAATTGGACCCCAAAAGTTGTTGTCCAGTTTCTCCTGAGTACGCTGATACCCCATGTGTGGGGGTAAACCACTGTTTGGGCACACGTCGGGGCTCAGAAGGGAAGTAGTGACTTTTGAAATGCAGACTTTGATGGAATGGTCTGCGGACATCACGTTGCGTTTGCAGAGCCCCTGGTGTGCCTAAACAGTAGAAACACCCCACAAGTGACCCCATTTTGTAAACTAGACCCCCCAAGGAACTTATCTAGATATGTGGTGAGCACTTTGAACCCCCAAGTGCTTCACAGACGTTTACAACGCAGAGCCGTGAAAATAAAAAATCATTTTTCTTTCCTCAAAAATGATGTTTTAGCAAGCAATTTTTTATTTTCTCAAGGGTAACAGGAGAAATTGGACCCCAGTAATTGTTGCGCAGTTTGTCCTGAGTATGCTGGTACCCCATATGTTTGGGCACACGTCGGGGCTCGGAAGTGAGGGAGCACCATTTGACTTTTTGAATACAAGATTGGCTGGAATCAATGGTGGCGCCATGTTGCGTTTGGAGACCCCCTGATGTGCCTAAACAGTGGAAATCCCTCAATTCTAACTCCAACACACCCCTAACCCTTATCCCAACTGTAGCCGTAACCCTAATCACAACCCTAACCCCAACACACCCCTAACCACAACCCTAACCCCAACACACCCCTAACCCTAACCACAACCCTAATTCCAACCCTAACCCTACGGCTATGTGCCCACGTTGCGGATTCGTGTGAGATTTTTCAGCACCATTTTTTAAAAATCCGTGGGTAAAAGGCACTGCGTTTTATCTGCGGATTTACCGCGGATTTCCAGTGTTTTTTGTGCGGATTTCACCTGCGGATTCCTATTGAGGAACAGGTGTAAAACGCTGCGGAATCCGCACAAAGAATTGACATGCTGTGGAAAATACAACGCAGCGTTTCCGCGCGGTATTTTCAGCACCATGGGCACAGCGGATTTGGTTTTCCATATGTTTACATGGTACTGTAAACCTGATGGAACTCTGCTGCGAATCCGCAGCCAAATCCGCTGCGGATCCGCAGCCAAATCCGCACCGTGTGCACATAGCCTAATTCTAAAGGTATGTGCACACGCTGCGGAAAACGCTGCGGATCCGCAGCAGTTTCCCATGAGTTTACAGTTCAATGTAAACCTATGGGAAACAAAAATCGCTGTGCACATGCTGCGGAAAAACTGCACGGAAACGCAGGGGTTTACATTCCGCAGCATGTAACTTCTTTCTGCGGATTCCGCAGCGGTTTTACAACTGCTCCAATAGAAAATCGCAGTTGTAAAACTGCAGCGAAATGCGCAGAAAAACCGCGGTAAATCCGCGATAAATCCACAGCGGTTTAGCACTGCGGATTTATCAAATCCGCAGCGGAAAAATCTGCAGAGGACCAGAATACGTGTGCACATGTCAAGGTGAAAATATATATCTTTATACTGTTTTGTACTTTTATATATTCTTATGCTTTGAAACAATAAGTTTTTCCCCTTCGCTTGCTAATGCATATGTAATTGTATTTAACATGGCTGCCAGTATTCACCTTTGCCCCAGGTTTACTCTGTTGAAGAAACAAGTTTCACATTCCAGAAGCCAAGTATCATTTCTCTGGAAATCGAAACTTAACGTGACGCCTTAGTTTTTGTTCTTGCCAAGAATCTACTTTCGTTTCTGAAGCTAAAGTATCGTCCCTGGAGAAATGGAAACTTAAAGTGACGTGGAGGAAGGAGGATCTATCATATGACGTCAGGCCAACCAGAGGGTCTGAATACTAGATACATTGCTTAAACCCCGCCTAACCCTGCCCTCTGCACACCTTCCCCCAATGGACCATATAATGTTGTGTATATGAAATAAAGAGTTCAGTTGCTGTGAGGTTACCACTACGTGTGGAAGCATAAGCAGACACTGAGTTTGAACCAGCATTTGTCTGACTCATTCTTCACTCCGGTACCACTGCTTTTAATCTGATTTGGAATGACTGGTGGAAGGGTATTGTTGTGACGACCCCGACACACATACCGAAACCCTAACCCTACCCCTACCCCTACCCCTAACCCTAGTTCTAACTCCAACCTTAGTGTGGAAAAAAAAAAATTCTTTATTTTATTATTGTCCCTACCTATGGGGGAGACAAAGGGGGGGGGGGTGTCATTTACTGTTTTTTTTTTTTATTTTGATCACTGTGAGGTTTTATCACTGATCAAAATTCCTTCTGGAACGAATCTGCCGGCCGGCAGATTCGGCGGGCGCACTGCGTATGCGCCCGCCATTTTGGAAGATGGCGGCGCCTAGGAAAGAAGACGGACGGACCCTGGGAGGCTCGGTAAGTATAAGGAAGGGGGAGATCAGGGCACGGGGGTGGGGACTTTCATGACGCAGCGTATGCGTCAGAGGTCGGGAAGGGTTTAAGCTTGGCAAATAATTGTTGCACAATTTTCTTGTCCGCAGCAGGCCAGGACTTTACTTCCCTCAATGCCGCTCCAAAGAGTTGGCCGATTATCATATGAACCTTCTGAGGCTCCGTCAAGGGATAAAACTCGAGCAGGCTACAAATCCCTTCTTTAAAGTCAGTTAACGTATGAGCTTCTCCAAAGTATCGCGGGAGCCAGGCGGCCCCTGGTAGGTACGGCATAGAGAAGGGCATTATGGCTGCTGTAGCGGCGGCACTATCCGGCTGGTTGGTGGGAGCGGTAAGCCCCGCGGCCTCTAGCGGTGATACCGGGTTTGTAGCTGCGCTTACCGCGGAATCTGGAAGTGCTCCCAAGTCTGCAGCTGTGGCCGCCGCCTCCGCTCCTCCGGGGTCCGACATGGCCATTCCTTCCCCTTGCTAATCGGTCGGGGTTCTCCTTCCGGGGTCGGTGCCTCACCGCGTCTTCCGCTCCGCGCGCTTTTCCAGCCGGCTCCATCCACGAAGCTATGGCTCCTCCCTTCGCGCTCCACACGGCACGGCAATGGCGGATTTTTGGCGGCAAATAGCGGTACACAGTCTTTGCAATGAGTCACAGTTCAATCACAGTTCCAAGGCACACATGACCTGATTCTTCAGGCTTAAGTACAATACTGTTCGTGACGCCAAGTTGGATCGCCCCCAGACACAGGGCCACAGGTTACTTGGTACCGGTCCTTTCTGTCTCAGTTCTGGGTTTGTCACGGTGGCTGGACCCGGTCCGTGACCCTGCTAAGGTGCGTCCAATAAAGGGTGATGGTGCGTAGTGTGAGGAATAACGAGGACACAGGGTTCAGTTTCTTTACCTTTTACTGAAGGTTTCAGGATCCTCAATCCAGGGCACTGTCAACAGGGCTGTCTGAGACCGGCCGGTCCGAAGGCACATCCAGAGTTCCCTTTGCAGGTGGAAATCAGTGTCTACCCACTAGCGCCTGTGTGTTGTAGTGCTTCCCTGCTGAGCATTCAGGATAGTCCTCACAACTTCTGTTCTCGTTCTTTCTAGATCTTTCTCTTCTCCGTCCCCCAGGTATGTTATGGCTAGGACGCACCTTTATGACAGGTAGGCCTGGAGTTATTCTGGAACCCTAGTGTCGCCCCTCTCCCACGATTGCCTCCTATGTCCTTCTTAGGTGTTGTATGGTAGACAGCCAACCTGTAATTAACTGTCCTGACGCTGTTTGAAGTAATGCGTGGAGACTGTTACTTCTTCAGTGCTCCGGCCACCGGCTATGCGTCTCAGTAAGATGTTGCCGTTCTCGGGGCACGACTCCTACTGGATCTCCTTTGTGCTGATCTCGTTTCTCACTGTTCCACAATATCCTTCGCTTCGTGTCTCTTTCTTAGGATACCGCCGCAAGGTAGTGCAGGCGCGGTTCCGTAACAATCTGTCCTTTCGCTAGGTACCTGCCAGATTTCCCAGTTCTGACAGGTCCTCTCTGGAGCTCTCCCACGCTTCGCTCTGCCTAACTTCCTGTCCGACCCCTAGTTTTACCAACGTGAGAAGTGGCCCAATAAATAAGCCTTTTGCTCCCCCTAGTGGCCGGAGTGTGAAGTGTAATGTGTGCTGGTGATACCTGGTCAGTAGAATCCCTTCAGTGCCATCAGACGTACCATCACTCCCCTTAGTAGCAGAGCGATGTTACTGCAATGACCAGATCTCTGGGGTGCTGCATTTCTGCCTTGAAATGATGTTTATTGTACTAACAGAAAATGTGCAATCTGCATTCAAACAAAATTTGACAGGTGAATAAGTATGGGTACCCTTATCATTTTCTTGTTTTAAGTACTCCTACCTACTTTTTACTGACTTACTAAAGCACTTTTTTTGGTTTTCTAACCTCATTGAGCTTTGATCTTCATAGCCAGGTGTATGCAATCATGAGAAAAGCTACTTAAAGTGGCCACTTGCAAGTTGTTCTCCTGTTTGAATCTCCTCTGAAGAGTGGCATCATGGGCTCCTCAAAACAACTGTCTAATGATCTGAAAACAAAGATTATTCAACATAGTTGTTCAGGGGAAGGATACAAAAAGCTGTCTCAGAGATTTAACCTGTCAATTTCCACTGTGAGGAACATAGTAAGGAAATGGAAGAACACAAGTACAGTTCTTGTTAAGGCCAGAAGTGGCAGGCCAAGAAAAACATCAGAAAGGCAGAGAAGAAGAATTGTGAGATCAGTCCAGGACAATCCTCAGACCACTTCCAGAGAGCTGCAGCATCAACTTGCTGCAGATGGTGTCACTGTGCATCAGTCAACTATACAACGCACTTTGCACAAGGAGAAGCTGTATGGGAGAGTGATGCGAAAGAAGCCATTTCTGCAAGCACGCCACAAACAGAGTCGACTGAGGTATGCAAAAGCACATTTGGAGAAGCCAATTTCTTTTTGGAAGAAGGTCCTGTGGACTGATGAAACCAAGATTGAGTTGTTTGGTCATACAAAAAGGCGTTATGCATGGCGGCCAAAAAACACAGCATTCCAATAAAAACACTTGCTACCCACAGTAAAATTTGGTGGAGGTTCCATCATGCTTTGGGGCTGTGTGGCCAATGCCGGCACCGGGAATCTTGTTAAAGTTGAGGGACGCATGGATTCCTCTCAGTATCAGCAGATTCTTGACAATAATGTTCATGAATCAGTGACAAAGTTGAAGTTACGCAGGGGATGGATCTTTGAGCAAGACAATGATCCAAAACACCGCTCCAAGTCTACTCAGGCATTCATGCAGAGGAACAATTACACTGTTCTGGAATGGCCATCCCAGTCCCCAGACCTGAATATCATTGAACATCTGTGGGACCATTTGAAGAGGGCTGTCCATGCTTGGCGTCAAACTTAACTGAACTGGAATTGTTTTGTAAAGAGGAATGGTCAAAAATACCTTCATCCAGGATCCAGGAACTCATTAAAAGCTACAGGAAGTGACTAGAGGCTGTTATTTTTGCAAAAGGAGGATCTACTAAATATTAATGTCACTTTTCTGGTGGGGTGCCCATACTTATGCACCTGTCAAATTTTGTTTGAATGTAGATTGCACATTTTCTGTTAGTACAATAAACCTCATTTCAAGGCAGAAACATTACTGTGTCCAACAGTTATTAGATATATGAAACTGAAATAGCTGTTGCAAAAAAAACAATTTTTTATAAAACATTAAGCTGAAGATTAATAGGGGTGCCCAAACTTTTTCATATAACTGTATATAAGGCTCCCAGAGCTGATATTTGGACTTTCAAGGTGTTTACTGATAGTCCTAACTCATGACCTCTCTGCAGGACTTCTAAGATAGCAGGGATGGGTCAGAAAGGGCAGATGAATGGAAACTAAGAAATTAATTCCACACTTTGGTGTTAATTCTGGGCGTGGTCTCTTTCCTACTATGCAGGAGGGTATCAACTAAATTTTCCAAGAACCCTCTTAGTCTCAGTAACTGCCTCTCAAATTCCACGCTGTCAGACTTAGACCCTTTACCTGAGGATGGTAGATGGGCCCTTGAGAGAGCAGGTCCTGATCCCAAGGGAGGATCCACGGGTCCGAGACTGACATGGCCCTGAGCCATGAAAACCACGGCCTTCTGGGCCAAAACAGAGCTGTCAGGATCACTTTCGCTCCTTCTTCTCTTATTTTCCTGATGACTAACGGCAGAATTACCATGGGGGGAAAGGCATAACCCTGATGGAAGGCCCATGGGACTTGAAGGGAGTCGAGTATATCCGGAAGGTCTTCTCTGTATAACGAAGCAAACCTTTCGACCGGCCTGTTGTTCCTTGTAGCAAAGAGGTCTATTTCTGGCAAGCCCCACATATCCGTTATCTTCTTGAAAATGCGCCAGCTGAGCATTCATTCCCCTTGATGCAGGGTATGGCGACTCAGGAAGTCTGCTCTGGAGTGGTCTACTCCCCTGACATGCAGAGCTTAAAGAGACAAAAGATGGTTTTCGGCCATTCTTAGGATTCTGTCTGCGGTAGATATCGGAGTTCCTGATCTTGTTCCTCCTTGATGATTTAGATATGCTACCAAGGCGATGTTGTCCAATAGGGCTCTTGTATGAGTTCCTCGCAGCTGTGGAAGAAATTTACTTATAGCGTGGTAAATAGCTTTTAGTTCCCTCAAATTTGAGGAGTCCTCTGCTTCAACTATGGACCACTGTCCCTGAACTATGTCTTCCCCTAAATGCCCTCCCCACCTGAAGGGACTAGTGTCTGTAGAAATTATCCTTGAGGGTCTTACTACCCATGGAAGTCCCCCCGAGAGGTGGTCTGGATCTAGCCCCCATGCTATGGATTTAAATACCTCAGTTGGTAGAGATATTACTCCCTCCAATTGCCCCTGCAGCCTTTCCTCCTGTAGGATGGCCTGCTGTAACTTTCTAGTATGGAACTGGGTCCACTGTACTGTAGGAATACATGAAGTAAGGGAGCGTAGCAGAGACATACGCTCCCTTAGGGACATTCTAGGTTTGTCAATTGATGTACGTGCTTTTTTAACTATTAATATTTTTTTCGCTTTTGGAAGGAGGCATTCCTGACTTACAAAGTCCAGATGAAGGCCCAGGAACGTCTGGCAGGTACGGGGAACAACCTGGATTTGTTCCAATTGATCAGCCAACCCAAAGCCTGCAAAGAGGAAATTACATCAACCAGCCGCTGCTCACATTGGAGGGCGGAGTTTCCTACCACCAGAAGATCATCTAGGTAAGGAACTATTAGAGTGTCCTTTAACCGTAAGTACAACATCACCTCCAGCATTAATTTGGTGAAGACCATGGATAACAGGAAGGGCATTGCCGTGAACTGAAGATGATGGACTTGACCTTCTAACACGACTGCCACCCGCAGGTATTGTTGATGCAAAACATGTATTGGGAGGTGATAATATGCATCCTTGAGATCCAGGACTGCCATGAAGCACCTGGGAAACAAATGTTTTATAGCTGATCGACTGGACTCCATCTTGAAGGTCCAAGATCTTAGAAAGGTATTGTCTCCTCAAATTAATTATGGTCCTATAAGAGCCATCTGTCTTAGAGACCAGAAATAAGGGGGAGAAAAAACCCTTCCCCCTTTGATCTGCCAGAACCTCTACTAAAACATGTTTGTATAATAGGGCCTTAATTTCCGACTCCAAAGCCTCTTGCTGAGCCTGAGACTGTAGAGAAGTCAATAGGAAGGCGTCCGGAGGGCCCAGGAGTTAGCTGTTATTGCCTTCCATTGCTGGCAGAAGAATAACCTGCCACCCACCGGCAGGTTGGAGCTACCGGGATTTATCTCCACTCTTGAACGGACGTCTGCCAAACAGGTCACCTCTCTGCTTGACTTCTTTGTTACCCCAGCAGTCCTGGTTCCAATAGTCCCTCTTTCTGCCGAATGATTGCTTTCTGAAAGCTCTCCAATAGGATGAAATATATGTATTAGGGAACCCCTCCTTTCTTTCTCCAGCTTTGGTAAGAATTTCATCCAAAACCATACCAAACAGGTACTCACCCTGGCATGGTATAGCGCAGAGTTTTGATTTGGTCTGGGCATCACCTCTCCAGCCTTTTACCCATAAGGCATGATGGGCTGCATTGGTTAGTCCTGCTGATTTGGCCGCAAGGCGCAGGGAGTCATCCGAGGTGTCTGCCAAGAAGGCTGCTGTGCCTCTGATTAGAGGGATGGAGGAACGTAATTTGTCTCTGGACAGGCCGTTTTTCATATTCTCTTCTAATTCATCTAGCCAGACCAGCATGAATCTTGCGGTGCACATGGCCGATATTGCTGGCTTGAAGGTCCCCTTACATGACTCCCAGGACCTCTTAAGTAGAGTATCCGCTTTATGATCCAGGGGGTCGGATAGCATTCCTGAGTCCTCCACTGGTAAGGAAGAACGACGCGAGGTGGAGGCCACGGCTTCATCTACTTTGGGAGCTTTCGCTCAAGAAGGTAGATCTTCAACATCAAATGGATATCGCCACTTAGATGTTGAGGGAAGGAAACCTCTATGCCCCTACGTTTCCCATTCTTTTTTCACCAGTTCCTTTACTGCTGGTATTACCAGGAATGCTCGTCTCTTCTTTTGAGAGAGACCTGCAAACGTGATTTCTTGAGGACTATGGGGTCCCCATAGTCTTCCGAACCGATCTGACAAGGTTATTAGTACTGTCAGAAAATAAGTATGCTGCTCCTCCTCAGAAGACAATGACTCCCTGTAGGAATCTGAGTCAAGCTCGCCACTCTCTGAAGATAATCTAGACCTAGGGGAGGTATTTTCCCTGCTGGGTCTCTGCTCTCTGGTCCTGCCGGAACCCCCCAGGGCCTGTAGCTCTTCCCTAGCCCCATCACTTCCAGTTCTGCATCCCTGCTCTGTGCGCCTGCGCGGCTCTAGCTGCTCTGTACAGGCGGCCAGATTCTCCTACCTCCCTGGCACCCCCGGAAGCTAAGCAAGGACATCCGAGGGAGAATGGTCTTTCGGGCATCTGCGCCTGCGCGCACCGACTCTGTCTCGCCGCTGGAGGACCTGAACCAGATTGGCCAAGCATCTCACCATATGAGATCTTCCGGAAAAGCAGGGCAGCCGATGCTCGCACCCTGCTCCCTCACCGCAGTCCCAGACGAGTACCGGCCCATCCAACCGTACCGCGCTCTCCACGTGAGCCAGGGCGGCCTTCCCCGAATCCTGGTCTCACGGTGTCCTTTCCAGCTGAGGGGGGAACTGAACACAGGAGTCCCCCGACATTGCATCCGGCGCTGGAGAACCTGCCGTTCCCGCAGAGACCGCACAGGCGGCATCACATCCCAGGTATTCTCTTGCGATTTTCTCTCCACAGGTTCCTTAGGAACAGGGAGTGAGGGGGGCAGCCTCTTTTATCTCTCTGCAGGTTTCCTGTTCCTAGGGGCGGATCCTCTTTCTCAGTGGGTGCTGTTGTGGCGAAAAAAAATAATTAACATTTTTACCACCAAGATTGTGTCTTAGCCCCAAGATTTACATTTTCACACTGGGAAATGGGTAAAAATGGCACCTAAATTTGTTCCACAATTTCTGCTGAATGTAGAAATACCCCATATGTGGCAGTACAGTACTACTTTGCAATACGGAGTGACTCGGGAGGGAAAAAGCACTATTTGCCTCCTGGAGCGCAGATTCTCCTAGACTAGTTTGTGGATTCCGTATAACGAACCCTAAGCGCTAGAAAAGCAGAATCCCCCTCAAGTGACCCTAAATTATAACCCTTTGGAAATTTACAGATGTAGCGATGATGTTGACTCCATGGGTGTTTTCCAGAAACAGGCAGCAGTGGATGTTGCTGAGTAAAAAATGGCAAACTGCCGTTGTAGTGACCAGTATGTTATGCCCGACTCTTGTTTCTGGAAATACGCATCTGTAAATTAGGTGGGCTCTCATCACTACAGAAATGCCAAACATGTGGGCGCTAAATGTGGTTTAGGCACACTGGGGCTCAGAAGGGAATGGGGGGCATTTGGATTTGGGAGTGGAGAATTTGCTGAATTTCTTTTGGCGGGTGAGGAGCAATTTTGCTTTTCCAGGGCTTTTGTGCTACCAGTAACGTGGAAGCCCCCTATATTTCCGTTAACAGATGGCAGTTCTGAGTGGGGACTTGCTTTTTTTGTGGACTGAGTGGAAGCTTTTATTGGGAACATTTTACATAACGTTTGGGATCACAGTCATCCGGCGCTCTACGCTGACCACTTACTTTGGCTTTTCCATCTAAATCTCTGAGTGACGTGATTCAGATAAAATCCCCGATGGATCCATTCACTATAGTGAGGCAGCAGAATTACTCTGGACTCAGTCTGGCCTGTTCCGTGGTTTCCTTCTTTTCAGAAGCGCACAAAACTGTGGCCGTCAGCACTTTTATGCAATCCGTAAAAGATTGACACCCCTGGATCACAGGTGCTATGGCGTCCACAGTGCCTCCTTCTGTCTCATTATAGTGAATCTTCTGCCGGGGGTTCTGTCTGAATCACATATTTCAGAGGTTTACACAGAAACCCTGGTGTAAGCGCAGAGCGCAGGATAAATGTGCTCAAAGCCTTATTGCGATCTTTGGGAGGCAGAATGAAAAAAATCAACAGCATATGAAGAATTGGTTTTAGTTATTTTTTATGCCGTTCCTCGTGCGGTATAAGTCATTAGGCAACTTTATTCTTCGGGTCGGTGCGATTACAGCGATACCAGAGTTATATCGGGTTTTTATGTTTGGCTGCTGTCACACACTAAAATACGCTTTTTATTGCGAAAACTACCGTATATACTCGAGTATAAGCCGACCCGAGTATAAGCCAACCTCCCTAATTTTGCCACAAAAAACTGAGAAAACTTATTGACTCGAGTATAAGCCTAGGGTAGGAAATGCAGCAGCTATCGGTGATTTTCAAAAATAAAAATAGATGCTCCATACCGTTCATTATTGCCCCATAAGATGCTCCATATAAACCTGTGCCACATATAATGCTCCATACTGTTCATTATTGCCCCATAGATGCTCCTTATAAAGCTGTGCCATATAGAATGCTCTGCACCGTTCATTATGGCCCCATAGATGCTCCATATCAAGCTGTGCCATATATAATGCTCTGCACCGTTGATTATTGCCCCATAGATGCTCCTTATAAAGCTGTGCCATATAGAATGCTCTGCACCATTGATTATGGCCCCATAGATGCTCCTTATAAAGCTGTGCCATATAGAATGCTCTGCACCGTTGATTATGGCCCCATAGATGCTCCATATAAAGCTGTGTCCCATATAGAATGCTCTGCACCGTTCATTATGGCCCCATAGATGCTCCTTATAAAGCTGTGCCATTTAGAATGCTCTGCACCGTTCATTATGGCCCCATAGATGCTCCACATAAAGCTGTGCCATATAGAAAGCTCTGCACCGTTCATTATGGCCCCATAGATGCTCCTTATAAAGCTGTGCCATTTAGAATGCTCTGCACCGTTCATTATGGCCCCATAGATGCTCCATATAAAGCTGTGCCATATATAATGCTCTGCACCGTTGATTATTGCCCCATAGATGCTCCTTATAAAGCTGTGCCATATAGAATGCTCTGCACCGTTGATTATGACCCCATAGATGCTCCTTATAAAGCTGTGCCATATAGAATGCTCTGCACTGTTGATTATGGCCCCATAGATGCTCCATATAAAGCTGTGTCCCATATAGAATGCTCTGCACCGTTCATTATGGCCCCATAGATGCTCCTTATAAAGCTGTGCCATTTAGAATGCTCTGCACCGTTCATTATGGCCCCATAGATGCTCCACATAAAGCTGTGCCATATAGAAAGCTCTGCACCGTTCATTATGGCCCCATAGATGCTCTATATAAAGCTGTGCCCCATATAGAATGCTCTGCACCGTTCATTATGGCCCCATAGATGCTCCTTATAAAGCTGTGCCATTTAGAATGCTCTGCGCCGTTCATTATGGCCCCATAGATGCTCCATATAAAGCTGTGCCATATATAATGCTCTGCACCGTTGATTATTGCCCCATAGATGCTCCTTATAAAGCTGTGCCATATAGAAAGCTCTGCACTGTTGATTATGGCCCCATAGATGCTCCTTATAAAGCTGTGCCATATAGAATGCTCTGCACCATTGATTATGGCCCCATAGATGCTCCATATAAAGCTGTGCCCCATATAGAATGCTCTGCACCGTTCATTATGGCCCCATAGATGCTCCTCATAAAGCTGTGCCATTTAGAATGCTCTGCACCGTTCATTATGGCCCCATAGATGCTCCACATAAAGCTGTGCCATATAGAAAGCTCTGCACCATTCATTATGGCCCCATAGATGCTCCTTATAAAGCTGTGCCATATAGAAAGCTCTGCACCATTCATTATGACCCCATAGATGCTCCACATAAAGCTGTGCCATATAGAAAGCTCTGCACCGTTCATTATGGCCCCATAGATGCTCCATATAAAGCTGTGCCATATAGAATGCTGCTGCTGCAATAAAAAAAAAAAAATGACATACTCACCTCTCTTTGCTCAGGACGCCGGCGCTTTCAATATTTACCTGCTCCTCGTGCGGCTCCGACTCTAGCACTGACTCTCAGCAGAGGGCGCGCACTGACTACGTCACCGCACCCTCTAACCTGAGCGTCACTGCCGCTGAAGACGGAGCCGCACTGGAACAAGGAGCAGGTAAATATCGCGCAGTGCTCCCCTCCCCGTATACTTACCTGCTCCCGGCGCTGTCCTTGGACGTCCCTGCTTCTTCCACCGCTGCATCTTCTTCCTGTATTGAGTGGTCACAGTTACCAATCATTACAGTCATGAATATGCGGCTCCATCTCTATGAGAGGTGGAGCCGCATATTCATGACTGTAATGAGCGTCAGCTTCCCGCACTAACTGTGTCAGCGCCGGCCGGCCGTAAAGCAGAGCACAGCGGTGACGTCACCGCTGTGCTCTGCTTTACGGCCGGCCGGCGCTGACACAGTGCAGGGAAGCTGACGCCGGAGGACGTGACCGACACCGGAATGTAAGTATGTACTGTTTTTTTTTTTTTAACTTTTACAATGGTAACCAGGGTAAACATCGGGTTACTAAGCGCAGCCCTGCACTTAGTAACCCAATGTTTACCCTGGTTACCTGGGGACTTCGGCATCGTTGGTCGCTGGAGAGCTGTCTGTGTGACAGCTCTCCAGCGACCACACAACGACCTAAACAGCGACGCTGCAGCGATCGGCATCGTTGTCTATATCGCTGCAGCGTCGCTAAATGTGACGGTACCTTAAGACCCAGGCGGGTCGAAACGTTGGGTTTCTATCTGCACGTGTCTTTTGGTGGCAACCTTGTTTGTTAACATAATAAACTTATGAAATATTTTTTGCATCATACCAGTTCTAAGTGTGCGGTAATTTTTTGGCATATGTCTTTCTCCAAGAAGACATCTCCAAAGTCTTTCAGGTGAGCCGGCAGACCCTCCAGACTAGTGGAGCAAAGTTGCACAGAGCTAGGACATTTCTTATGACAGTAGGAACTCCATTTAACAATATCCTTCCGACACAAATCAATAACAGGATTATGGATTTGCTGCCACGGAAATCCCAACACCAACCCAGCAGGTAAATTATCCAACACATAGCATCATAGCATGAGATGGACTCAAAGTGAAGAGTTCCCACTGTGAATTCCACCGTTGTCAATAGCAACAATTTGAATAGGTCTTTCCAGTCTAACTGTCCCTAATCCTAATTTAAGAACCAGTCCAAAATCAATGAAATTGGCGGCAGAGAGCTGGCTGTTCCAACCTCCATTGATTCCATCTATGGCAAGTGAACAGACTTGAGCAGGAAGACTGAAACCACCTGTCATTCGCCACGTCTCACATGAAATTGGCGATCCATTCGAATGGCCTGGGTCATCGCCTCCCCCAGGGAACAGGGTGGAGTATGCAAAGCCAGAGCGTCCTTTAAGAGTATCCGAAAGGCCATGGTGAAACTGACACCTGAGAGCTGCATGATGTTAGGAGTCGAGTTTCCTCTGCTGCACAGGGGGAATCTCGATCCGTGTCTGCTGCGGTCTCCCATTCAGCATCGGCCGCAGTGGGGTCTGCTCAGCAGGGACGTCGCTCCCAGCGTCTCGCTGAGGCT
The DNA here is from genome assembly GCF_032444005.1 of Ranitomeya imitator. Classification (NCBI taxonomy): domain Eukaryota; kingdom Metazoa; phylum Chordata; class Amphibia; order Anura; family Dendrobatidae; genus Ranitomeya; species Ranitomeya imitator. Next base: position 768,605,578 of record NC_091282.1, on the reverse strand, counting down.
GATTCTGTGCATAGGGTCACCACTGCCTTTTCTGGCTTTCCTATGGTACCCTGCACTGATCTGCGGCGAGCGGGTCTCTCTGGGACTAAGTCCTTATTTGCACACACTGAGCATGCCCAGGGCAAGGTCTCCCATTGGAGGTCGAGGGTCACATGTTCGGTCACATGTTCAGGTACTGCAGCGCATCCCATTGGTCCTCCAGGAAGGTCCTGAAAGGGCAAAACTTCGGTAGCAGCTTCCTGTGCTGCAACTATATAAACTGCGCATGACCGCACGGCCATGCGCTAGTATTGTCTTATGTTATGTGCTTTGCGCCAGTGTGGTCACATGTATGTGTGTTCAGGGACCCGGCTGAAATAAGCCCCTAGAATGCTGGCTCCTCCGGCGAGGAGATTGAGTCTGAGTGTATTCAGGGACCCGGCTGAAATAAGCCCCTAGAATGCTGGCTCCTCCGGCGAGGAGTTTTGTGTGTTTGTGTGACCACTGACTGCTCTCTGTTTGGGCAGTTAGCCTGTGCCTCTGTGGAGTCTAACAGAGCACAGTGCTTTCCTTTCACGGCTACTCAGTGAATTAACTGAGTTAGTCTATACCGCCATATAGCTCCGCCGTTTGCTAGCAGCAGGTACTCCTGCACGGTGGACCCAGGGCTGCGAACGCACCAATATCAATAAACATCTCTATTTACTCGGTGCGTTCCGCTAGCCCTAACAGAATACTAGCGCCAGGGTCTGGCTAGTAAATGGCGGACATTCAGCAATCTTTGCGGTATATCCAGCAGCTGGAGGGTAGGTTGGCGGCTCTCGAGAGCTCAACCTCAGCTGTGGATGTTACCGCAGTTGCTGTACAGGCTGCTAGCGTGGCTGCAGCAACCTTGTCCACTGCCACCCCTGTTCCGACGTTATCTCGCCTCCCGCTGCCAGAAAAATTTTCTGGAAATATCAAACCTTCTAGGGGATTCGTGAGTCAGTGCTCTATTCACCTCGAGCTCCTGGCTGCACGTTTTCCTACAGAGCGGGCTAAGGTGGGATTTATTGTGTCTCTTTTGTCGGACAGGGCATTGGAGTGGGCTACGCCGCTGTGGGAGCGTGGTGATCATGTGGTGCAGAGTGCTCCGTTGTTCCTGAGCACTCTGAAAAAGGTCTTTTTAGGACCTCAAGTCACCCATGACACAGCGCTCCAACTACTGGCATTAACTCAGGGTGAGTCCTTGGTCAGCCATTTTTCCGTCCGCTTCCGTACTTTAGCTTCCGAGCTGGAGTGGTCGGATAAAGCCCTTATCCCCATATTTTGGAGGGGCCTGGCTGACCACATTAAGGATGCTCTGGCCACTAGGGAGATTCCTGCCACACTGGAGGAGTTAATAACTGTCTCTACTCGTATTGACCTCCGTTTTAACGAGCGGAGGTTGAAGCGAGCCCAGTGTAGGCAGAGGTTTCGGCTGGCTCCCACCTTCGCCAAACCTTTGGAATCTCCAGTCCAGGCATCCGAGTCACATGAGGCCTTAGAGGTGACACGAGCGGGATCCAAGTCTCAGTCCGCCCGTGCACATAAGGTCCGTCATGTTTGCCAGCAGTCAGGACACCTTGCCTCCAAGGGTCCTCAGCGGTCGGGGAAACGTCAGCGTCTAGTGGCAGTTGGAGGAGGTACACTAGACACAGCGACGTTTGCCTCAAAGTTGTCCTTCAAGGGGACAATTACCATAGGCCCATCCACTCTTATGGTCGAGCTATGCGTGGATTCTGGGGCAGAGGATAACTTTATGTCTTCCGCTTTTGCCCAGTGTCACGCAATACCCTTGGTGATGCTCGCCAAGCCAGTAACCGTTCGAGTGGTAAATGGGTCAACACTACCTTCACAGATTACCCACCAAACCATTCCTTTCACGCTATCTGTGTCTCCATCACATCAGGAGATAATCTCCCTAGTAGTCATTCCTGAGGCAATTGATGAGGTCCTGTTGGGGATACCATGGCTTTGCTACCATTCTCCTCATATTGAGTGGTCCTCTGGGAGAATTTTGGGATGGAGTAAATCCTGCGAGGGTAGATGTCTGAGGGAGTGCGTTCAGGTTGCTACTACACAGGTACCCGCAGATCTTTCCTCTCTCCCCAAGCACTATTGGCCCTATGCAGACGTGTTCTCCAAAAGAGCTGCGGAGACCCTTCCGCCTCACCGCCCCTATGACTGTCCTATTGACCTCTTGCCTGGTGCTGAGCCTCCCCGGGGTCGAGTCTATCCGTTATCTCTCCCGGAGACGGAGGCAATGTCCCAGTACATCCAAGAGAATCTGGCAAGAGGATTCATTAGGAAGTCAGTGTCACCGGCAGGGGCTGGGTTCTTCTTCGTACAGAAGAAGACTGGAGACTTACGTCCATGCATAGACTACAGGGGTCTTAACGCCATCACCGTTAAGAACAAGTACCCATTACCCCTGATATCTGAGCTGTTTGATAGGCTACGGGGAGCGAGGGTATTTACAAAGTAAGATCTGCGGGGTGCTTACAACCTGATTCGCATCCGTGAGGGGGATGAATGGAAGACGGCTTTTAACACCAGGGATGGGCACTATGAATATCTGGTGATGCCATCGGGCTCTGTAATGCCCCAGCCGTTTTCCAAGACTTTGTGAACGACATCTTCCGGGATATGCTCACCACCTCGGTCGTAGTCTATCTGGATGATATTCTCATCTTCTCTCCAGATATTGACTCCCATCGGAGAGATGTTCGCAAAGTCTTCGACCTCTTACGGGCAAACTCCCTCTACGCCAAGTTGGAGAAGTGTGTGTTTGAGCAGGAGTCCTTGCCTTTCCTTGGTTATATCATCTCTGCCCAGGGTTTGGCTATGGATCCTGCCAAGCTACAGGCTGTAATGGACTGGCAGGAACCCCATTCTCTTAAAGCGGTGCAGCGCTTTATGGGGTTCATTAATTACTATCGCCAGTTCATTCCACACTTCTCAACTTTGGTAGCTCCCTTGGTTGCCCTCACCAAGAAGGGAGCAAATCCCAAGTTGTGGTCAGAGGAGGTCTCCAAAGCCTTTCTCTCGATCAAGTCACACTTCGCTAGCGCTCCCATCCTACATCGCCCCGATGTTGATAAACCATTTATCTTGGAGGTGGATGCCTCATCCATTGGTGCTGGAGCAGTCCTTTTCCAAAAGGATGCTCAAAGTCAGAAGCATCCTTGCTTCTTCTTCTCCAAGACCTTCACACCAGCGGAGAGGAATTATTCCATCGGGGACAGGGAGTTGCTAGCCATGAAGTTGGCTTTTTCAGAGTGGAGACATCTCTTGGAGGGAGCTCGCTTTCCCTTCCAAGTCTTCACTGACCACAAGAACTTGGTATATCTACAAACGGCCCAGCGGCTGAATTCTCGCCAGGCTAGATGGTCCCTGTTCTTCTCCCGGTTCCATTTTACTCTCCATTTCCTCTCCGGGGAGAAGAACGTTCGTGCTGACGCTCTCTCCCGCTCCGTAGTGTCATCGGAGGAGGAGGAGCCTCAGCTTATTGTCCCTTCTGAGAGCCTGAGAACTGTAGCTCCGGTTTCGCTACAAACTGTGCCCCCGGGCAAGACTTTCGTACCAGCTAACTTGCGACCGGAGGTTCTCTCTTGGGCTCACTCCTCCAGAGTGGGTGGGCATTTTGGGACCAAGAGGACATCTGAGCTTTTGGCGAGAACATACTGGTGGCCGCATATGGCCCGAGATGTCAGGGACTATATTCAGGCGTGCGTTTCTTGCGCCCAGAATCGGTCTCCTCGGCAACGGCCTGCTGGGTTGCTTTACCCTCTACTGGTGGCAGACAGGCCCTGGGAGATGGTCGGGATGGACTTTGTGGTGGGCTTACCCAAGTCGCGTGGCTGCTCCATTATTTGGGTTGTCACCGACCATTTCTCTAAGATGGTGCATTTGGTGCCGCTTCCTCGGTTACCCTCAGCACGGGCCTTGGCGGTGTTGTTCATCAAGCACGTTTTCCGATTGCATGGTATGCCTGATAAGATTGTCAGCGATCGGGGTCCCCAGTTCACGTCTCGGTTTTGGAGAGAGCTCTGCCGTTTACTCAGCATAGAGTTAAACCTCTCCTCTGCATACCATCCCGAGACAAATGGGTTGGTGGAGAGAACCAACCAGACTCTGGTGACATATTTGCGACATTTCGTCTCTGCTAGGCAGGATGACTGGGCATCTTTGCTACCTTGGGCGGAGTTTGCCTTGAACAACGCCGTAGCCGATTCCACTGGTCAAACACCTTTTCTCCTTAATTACGGCCAGCATCCGCGTGTCCCTGTGCCCATGCCCGTGTCATCCACCGATTCTAGGGTGGCAGACTGGGCGGTGGAGGCACGTGACATCTGGGACCGCACACAGGATGCCATCCGGGCCTCCAAGGAGAGAATGAGGGTTTCGGCTGATACACACCGGCGCCCCGCTCCGGTCTTTGCTCCTGGTGACTTAGTGTGGCTCTCCGCCCGTAACATCAGGCTGCGAGTTGAGTCCACTAAGTTTGCTCCTCGCTACATTGGCCCATTTAAGGTTCTGGAACAGGTCAACCCTGTGGTCTACCGTTTGGCTATTCCTCCACGCCTTGGTATCACCGATACTTTTCACGTTTCCCTCTTAAAGCCCGTTCGATTGTCCCGGTTTTCTGAGTCATCTGCTGGGACATCAGGTTCATCCACGGATGAGTTTGAGGTGAATGCTATTGTGGGGGGCAAGGTGGTACGTGGCAAGAAATTTTATCTGGTGGACTGGAAGGGTCACGGCCCAGAGGATGGAACCTGGGAGCCTGTGGAGCACATTCGGGCTCCGCTGCTTATTGCAGCTTTTGATCGTAGTGAGGCTCAAGGAGGGGGGGGCCCTAGGAGGGGGGGTAATGTTAGGCGTCGAGTTTCCTCTGCTGCACAGGGGGAATCTCGATCCGTGTCTGCTGCGGTTTCCCATTCAGCATCGGCCGCAGTGGGGTCTGCTCAGCAGAGACGTCGCTTCCAGCGTCTCGCTGAGGCTGATTCTGTGCATAGGGTCACCACTGCCTTTTCTGGCTTTCCTATGGTACCCTGCACTGATCTGCGGCGAGCGGGTCTCTCTGGGACTAAGTCCTTATTTGCACACACTGAGCATGCCCAGGGCAAGGTCTCCCATTGGAGGTCGAGGGTCACATGTTCGGTCACATGTTCAGGTACTGCAGCGCATCCCATTGGTCCTCCAGGAAGGTCCTGAAAGGGCAAAACTTCGGTAGCAGCTTCCTGTGCTGCAACTATATAAACTGCGCATGACCGCACGGCCATGCGCTAGTATTGTCTTATGTTATGTGCTTTGAGCCAGTGTGGTCACATGTATGTGTGTTCAGGGACCCGGCTGAAATAAGCCCCTAGAATGCTGGCTCCTCCGGCGAGGAGATTGAGTCTGAGTGTATTCAGGGACCCGGCTGAAATAAGCCCCTAGAATGCTGGCTCCTCCGGCGAGGAGTTTTGTGTGTTTGTGTGACCACTGACTGCTCTCTGTTTGGGCAGTTAGCCTGTGCCTCTGTGGAGTCTAACAGGGCACAGTGCTTTCCTTTCACGGCTACTCAGTGAATTAACTGAGTTAGTCTATACCGCCATAAAGCTCCGCCGTTTGCTAGCAGCAGGTACTCCTGCACGGTGGACCCCGGGCTGCGAACGCACCAATATCAATAAACATCTCTATTTACTCGGTGCGTTCCGCTAGCCCTAACACATGATTCCACAAAACCTCAGAGGACCATTGCTGGAACTCAAAGCTATAGTCCTCTGCGGTGCTGCCTCCCTGTGTCAGGTTCATGATTTTAGCTTCTGCGACCTGGGTCCTGTCAGGTTCATCACAGATCATCCCTAAGGAGTCAAAAAAGGCATCAACGGAAGACCATTCTGGGTCTAGTGGGGACAAAGGGAAACCCCAAATCTGAGGACCCCCTCGTAATAGGGACATGATTATTCCCACCCGCTGGGAGTCATCCCGAGAAGACTTGGGTGGCAAGGTAAAAAATAAATTGCAGCTCTCCCTAAACACCCTAAACTGATCCTTCTCCCCCCAAAATTTGTCAGGAAGTGCCACTACAGGTTTAGGAGAGACGAACTGCGTGTCAGAAGGTACAGGAGTCATTGCTACAGTCAATGGTGGAGAGCTCTGAGAAGCATTCATAGTTCTTGAAAACTGACCCTGCAGCTGGGACTGTGAAGTTTCTAGTTTTTGGTGTTCCCTTGCCAGATCCTGACCCATATGGGTTAGATTCGCCACCAGATGAGAGTGAATGAATGGAACACATCGATGGAGAAAAAAAAGTACTTTTCAGGCCAGTCAAAATGTGACGCTAGTCATAACCCACGGACAGGCCGTGAGTCAGCAAAGTCACAAAGTTAGCCATTTCAGGGTCAATACCAAAATAGCACGTAGTAAACCAAAGGGAAATACGAAGTTGTAAGTCAGGTCACATGCCAAGGTCAGAAAATCAGAGATGTAGCGGATAAGCAAATGGGCAATAACAAGCTGGTAGTCAGAACACAGTCCAAAGGTCAGCAGCACAAGATCAGATGTAAAGGGGTAATAAACAGGTAGTCTGAACAGGATCCAAAGGTCAGCAGTAGAATATCAGATGTAAAGGGGCAATAACAAACGGGTAGTCAGAACATGGTATAAAGGTCAGAAGCAGAAGATCAGAACTTACAGCACAGGCAACAGGCTAACACACACCACGGAGCACAAGCTTACAACAAGCTTTTGACTAGCAGTGATCTAGGCCAGACAGCTCACCTAAATAGCAGGGCAGTTACCAAATCTCTGGACCTCCCAGTCAGATAGGTCAACCGAGCTGTCAATCAAAGCACTAACAGCTCAGCACATCCCAGTACAGGATAGGATGACAGAGCTGTCCATCACTGAGTTCCAGACACTCTGAGCAGAGGAATCATGACATTTATTTACCTTTCTCCATTCATGGTTAGTGGTTGAGTGAAGCCATTTATTGTCAAACTACTGTATTTTCTCTTTTTAAATCATAATGACAACCCAAAATATCCAAATGACCCTGATCAAAAGTTTACATACCCTGGTGATTTTGCAAGTATGTTAGCACAGCTGAAAACAGTTTGGCTGATTAGAGAACCTATAAACCTGACCTTCCTTTGAGCTAGTTGAGAATCTGGAGCATTACATTTGTTGGTTCCATTAAACTCTCAAAATTGCCAGAAAAAAATGACCTTTCATGTGAAACTTGACAGTCTATTCTTGTTCTTAGGCTAGGTTCATATTAGCATTTCTGTGCACGCCAAAATGCATGCAAAAGCATGCTTACGCCTGGGCATCATCTTCTGCATGACGCACACAAAAATGCTATGCGTGCATACGTTTATGTTTTGGCATGCGTTTGCGGTTTTTATGCGCATGGTGGAGGCGGTGACATAGTTTTCTGTACATGCGCCGTCTAAAGTACGCATGCGTATTGAACGCATGCGTACGCATGTCCTTGTATACCAATGCGTTTCCATAGACAGTAATGCCATTTTTTTACACAATCATCCACATGCAGAGGATTGCGCAATATTTGACGCCTCAAAAAATGTAACAAGTTGCATTCGCCGGATACCGCGAAACGATGCATGCGTACGCATCCGCATGCGAAAGCATGCAAAAATATGTCCTGTGTACACAATGTTAAAGATATGTACGCATGACGCATGCGGATATATGTGGCTCATACGCTGTGCACAGAAACGCTAATGTGAACCCGGCCTTAGAAATGAAAGCTCCATGCGAGAAATTGGCAAGAAACTGAAGATTTCCTACAACGGTGTGTACTACTCCCTTCAGAGGAGAGCACAAACAGGCTCTAACCAGAGTAGAAAGAGAAGTGGGAGGCCACGCTGCACAACTTAGCAACAAAACAAGTACATTAGAGTCTGCAGTCTGCAAAATCGACGCCTCACAGGTCCTCAACTGGCAGCTTCATTAAATAGTACACGCAAAACACCAGTGTCAACGTCTACAGTGAAGAGGCGACTCCGGGATGCTGGCCTTCAGGGCTGAGTGGCAAAGAAAAAGACATATCTGAGACTGGCTAATGAAAGGAAAAGATTAATATGGGCAAAAGAACACAGACATTGGACAGAGGAAGATTGGAAAAAAGTGTTATGGACAGACTAATCCAAGTTTGAGGTGTTTGGATCACACAGAAGAACATTTGTGAGACGCAGAACAAGTGAAAAGATGCTGGAAAAGTGCCTGACGCCATCTGCCAAGCATGGTGGAGGTAATGTGATGGTCTGGGGTTGCTTTGGTGCTGGTAAAGTGGGATATTTGTGCAAGGTAAAAGGGATTTTGAATAAGGAAGGCTATCACTCCATTTTGCAACGCCATGCCACACCCTGTGGACAGCGCTTGATTGGAGCCAATTTCATCCTACAACAGGACAATGACCCAAAGCACACCTCCAAATTATGCAAGAACTACTTAGGGAAGAAGCAGGCAGCTGGTATTCTATCTGTAATGGAGTGGCCAGCACAGTCACCAGAACGCAACCCCACTGAGCTGTTGTGGGAGCAGCTTGACCGTATGGTACGCAAAAAGTGCCCATCAAGCCAAACCAACTTGTGGGAGGGGCTTCTGGAAGCATGGGGTGAAATTTCTGCAGATGACCTCGGCAAATTAACTGCTAGAATGCCAAAGGTCTGCAATGCTGTAATTGCTGCAAAGGGAGCATTCTTTGACGAAAGGAAAGTTTGAAGGAGAAAATTATTTTTCAAATAAAAATCTATTTTTCAAACCTTGTTAATGTCTGGACTAGTTTTTCAATTAATTTGGCAACACATGGAAAACACAAAATTGTCTGGGTGACCCTAAAGTGTACATTTGGAGAGAGGTCAACAAGGCCTATGATGAAAGCACCATTCCTACTGTAAAGCACTGAGGTGGATCGCTGATGTTTTGGGGATGTATGAACTACAAAGACACAGCAAACATAGCCAAAGTTGAAGGCAAGATGAATGCAGCACGTTAACAGCACACACTGTAGGCAAATTTCCAACTATTAGCCTGGAAGCTGCGCATGGGCATGACAACGATCCAAAACACAAGGCGAAGTCGACCTGTCATTGGCTACAGCAGAACAAAGTGAAGGTTTTGGAGTGGCCATCTCAGTCTCCTGATCTTAATATCATTGAGCCACTCTGGGGAGATCTCAAGCCCGCAGTTCTTGCTAGACAGTCCAGGAATTTACAGCAACTGGAGGCTTTTTGCCAAGAAGAGTGGGATGCTTTACCATCTGAGAAAATAAAGAACCTCATCCACAACTACCACAAATGACTTCAAGCAGTCATTGATGTGAGAGGGGGCAATACATCGTATTAAGAAATTGGATATGTTAACTTTTGATCAGGGTCATTTGGATCTTCTGGGTTGTCATTATGATTTAAAAAGAGAAAACACAGTAGTTTGTCAATAAATGGCTTCACCCAAACACTAACCATGAGTGGAGAAAAAGTTTTCATGTTATCATTCATATTCTCTGAAAAAAGGCCAAGAAAGCAAAAATTCTGCCGGAGTATGTAAACTTTTGAGCACAACTGTATATGCCTCTGTGTGTATGTATGTATGTATGTATGGTGTGTGTATGTTGTATGTATATGAATGTGTGTATGTATGTGTTTATATGTGTGTACTGTGACGCTAGTCTGGGGATCATCTGCCATTCTTCCTTGCAGATTCTCCAGTTCCGTCAGGTGGATGGTGGACAGCCATTTTCAGGTCTTTCCAGAGATGCTCAATTGGGTTTAGGTTAGGGCTCTGATTGGGCCAGTCAAGAATAGTCACAGAGTTGTTCTGAAGCCACTCCTTTGTTATTTTAGCTGTGTGCTTAGGGTTATTGTTGTTGGAAGGTGAAGCTTCGGCCAAGTCTGAGGTCCAGAGCACTCTGGAAGAGGTTTTCACCCAGGATATCTCTGTACTTGGCCACATTCATGTTTCCTTCAATGACAGCCAGTCGTCTTGTCCCTGCAGCTGAAAAACACCCCAATAGCATGATGCTGCCACCACGTTTCACTGTTGGGATTGTATTGGGCAGGTGATGAGCAGTGCCTGGTTTTCTCAACATATACCACTTAGAATTATCACCAAAAAGGTCTGTCTTCGTCTCATCAGACCAGAGAATCTTATTTCTCATAGTCTGGGAGTCATTCATGTGTTGTTTTTTTTAGCAAACTCTGTGTGGGCTTTCATATGTCTTGCGCTGAGGATGTGAAGGAGCAAATTAAGAAAGATTCTCCATTTTGTGCTTTTGACTCCATTTTCTTGTTGCTTAAAGATAAATTCTGTTATTTAATTAGGTAAAAGGTTATAGCTGCCATGAAGTAATTTTATCTTGTTGTTCACAAGTCTGTAATTCAACTAGGCTATTGTTTATCTTCTGCTACAAGGCCAGAGTGTTCTCTTGAACCAGATAAGGGACTCGGGGGTGTATCGCTATACAGGACTCTGAGGCACCTGTTGGTATGCTTTTTCTATGCCAAGAAGACACGACCATATCTGTAGTTTCCGGTTTTTCTGTATCCTCATGGGTTACGTTTTTCCTGCATTCTTATAGGTTAAGAACTGTGAGCGTGTTCTTATGCTGATTGGTTAAAGTATAATTTCTATAATTATAAAAAGTGATACACAATAAACGGGGGCTCAGAGATCTGCTCGATCCCTCCAAACAGAGACATACGGTCTCCGTCTGGTCATTTTCAGTTGCCAGCAACGCCCTGTAGATTAATTTGGAAATCACTGAGTCAACCGTGAAGGATCAATTTAGATCCTCCCTCAACAGTTGGCACCCGAAGGTGTGGCCCCAAACAGGAACGCCTCTGCCCCCCGGAGGACAACAAGACAAAGGACCCTCAGACCGGACACAGGCACTGGAAAATTGGGACTGATCATCCCCCACAACAACCACAGTAAGTTGGCAGTTATACTGTCGAGACTGACCGTATGGTGTGGTTTTCCTGTGTTTGTGCTGCAAAGAGGATCTGAGGTTTGTCCCCGATGGTGGGGTGATTTTTGGGTGAAATCATATAGAGGTGTAGTTCCGTTGGGAGCCCAGTGCTCGAATCGTACCTCATAAGGGACGGACACCCTGGATTGACCAGTGATGTAATTCTCATTATAGTCAAAATATCCTGAATTCCTGATCACTGTTAGAATCAGGCGTGGTGAGGTGATCGAAGATGGGTAGGATGCGTAACTCAGGAATATATAGATATATATATATTTCCAGAGGTGTCCGGAGGGAAAGTCTGAGACGTCCTCCTCCTTTCACTGAGTACCGCGTTTTTGGGTTGTCCCAAAGGGGGACAGGTAGACCCAGTGGAACAAACTAATACGGGCGCTCTGGTATTGTGCACAACTAAAGTAAGGATATTTAGCTCTAAAGGAGAATCATTTTCCGTGGAAGAAAAAGAAGACTTTGAATTTGTGCGATGAATCTGATACTGTTAGCCCAAAGACGGGGAAAGAAATCTGTCAGGAATGCAGGAAAAATATTCTCAATCATGGGTTTTTCTACGGTGGTCTGGCACATGAATTGTATGATGAACGTTTTGTGGAAATTAATTAAGTCTGAGAACTGCTGTATTCCGTTTCTGTGTGAAATTTCTAAAATACCTGATGGGAGGGGTGAGTCAAAAAGCTGCGCTATTGCTTTCTTCTTTCTGTGTTGAGGAATGCTGTGAATTCTTATCTCTGTTGTGTCTATGTAAGGAGGGGGCACGTAGCTGCGTTCTAGATTCTCTGCATTTTCTGTCCTTGTGTAGTATGAGTTGGAGATCTGTGTTTTGTTTAAAGCAACAATATTGTTTTGCAGTAGAAAGAAATATTGTAAGTTGAAAAAGGAAAGTTGTCTATTACTATGACAAAAAACTGAATGTTTTGTGGTGCAAGAAGGAACTGAGAAAGTGACTGAGATTAATGTGTCGGGAAATCAAACAATTAAACATTTGGGACAGGGGGTCTCCCTGCTAGATAATGTGGTCCCTCCCCAGGAAATTAAGCCTCTACTCCCGACTGTAAGCCCTATGCCTCTTAACCCCAAGGCACCAATATATCCTGGACTGCCGAGAAGTTCTATGGGCATCTTATGGTAGTATTTAAAAATCTGGGATTCTCATTGTAAAATATAGCCCATTCACACATTTTTGTGGCAGCTTTTATGTCCGGCCTTAAATCTGAATTGAAAGAGGCAGTAATGTCAGTCAGTCCCGATATCGAGACTTCCACTGCGGATGATGCATTAAAAGTAGTAGTACAAAGTCTTCAGAACTTAGTCCGCTCTGCATCAGCAGGGAAATTAAAGGTTAAATCAACGGCCACAGCGAATCCTGCTCCAAACCTCAGCCCCCACCACAGCTACAAGGACACAGCTCCGTTCCTTATCAGTGGCCCACGCAACAGACTTCAGCTCCTGCCCTCCCCACCTTACACAAATCCAGTCCCATACTTCAATATCTTTTTTAACCCTATGTCTGGGAATCTCCCTCCCAAGCCCTGCCATGTCAACTCTCAGACCAAGAGCTTGTTTTAATCGGTGTAGATAGCAGACCCAATAAATATACTCTTACAAAACCCATCCCTGTGGAACCTTTCCCTGAAGTTACTGCTCAGTTCGTAATCTCTCCCGCATGTCTGGTAAATGTACTGGGGGCAGATTTATTATCACAGTTCCGCTCCAGACTACAATTCCAAGATGATGGCCCTCATAGGTCCACATCCTCCCCAATAATGCCTGTAGAACCAGTAAAAGTGTTTCTTAAACCTGGTGCCCCTTTTCCCAAAGTCCATCAATACCCTTTGAAATATGATCATGAGCGGGGCCTCAAGGAGCAAATACAAACATTACTCGATAATGGTGCTCTGGTACCCTGTGTTTCCCCATGTAACACGCCCTTGTTTTCTATTAAGAAAAAGACCCCACCCGGCCAACCCCCTGTGTACCGGCTGGTACAAGATCTATGGGCAGTTAATGCAGCTATTGTTCTAGAAACTCCGGTGGTGCCTAATCCACATACTCTTTTGTTCCAGATATCTCAGGATGCTGCTTGGTTCACAGTCATCGACCTTGCCAATGCCTTCTTCAGCATTCCATTACACCCAAATTGCCAGTTTCTGTTTGCATTTATTTATCAGGGACGACAATTGACAGGAAGCCATTGCTGCCACTGTTAGCCTCCTCAAGTATCGGGCAGATCTGAACTGTCGGGTTTCAGCCTCGAAACTTCAGTTCTGCCTTGGTCAAGTGACATTTTTGGGTCACTGTCTGCTTCAGGGTGTCAGACACCTCACAGAAGAAAAATAGCCGTCAGTTCCCTTCCTTTTCCGAAAGATGAGACTGAACTCCAGCGTTTTCTTGGACTATGTACCTATTTTTGTCAGTGGATACTGGACGCATCCCGCATAATGCAACCTCTCTACAATGCCCTGAAAGATGGTTCAAAATATGCTGATGAGTTTGGCAGATTCCACACCGGATACGCTGTTACTATTGAAGACACTGTAGTGCACAGAGCTGCACTCCCTCCCTCACTGTCAGCACAAGAAGCAAAACTTCAGGCTCTGTCTACTGCATGTGTTCCAAAGACAGGCCGGCTAATATATACACGGACTCACAGTATGCATTTGGTATTGCTCATGATTTTGGAGCCCTATGGGCCAATCGAGGGTTTGTTACTACCGCCATGACTCCAGTGGAGAATGCTGAAGCTGTTAAAACCCTCATGGACTCAATCAAGTTACCTACCCAGGTGGCCATTATCAAAGTTAAGGCGCACGGTCCTAGGAACAGTCCACAGACTGTTGGTAACGCCTTTGCGGACATGCAAGCAAAAGCTGCTGCTCTCCTACCCATTGAACTGACCATACCAACTATGGTGACCACACGCTCTCAGCGTAAAAAGTTACAAGAAACACTGACTCTACAGGAACCTGATGATCCACAATAGACTGAGATCTTCTGCCGGACCCCGCGAGACCGCTTAATGATGATGTAGAGAATGTCTCCAAAGGAAGAGGTGAAGCAGTGGAAGGCTGATGGAGCATGTATGGACAATGGTCTCTGGAAAAAGGACCAACTTGTGTGTCTCCCTAAGCGGATGTACCCTGCTATTGCCACGTGGGCACATGGGCCCACACATCGAGGAAAAAAACCAGGCCCAAGCCCTGGTACACAAATTATACTGGGCTCCAGGTATTTCTACAGTCCTGACAGCACTCAACCGTGCATGTAATATTTGTCAGACCTGCAATCCCGGTCAACTTCAACGTGTACCTCCTAAGCATCTTGCTAAGCCCGACTATCCTTTCCAAAGGCTCCAGGTGGACCACATCACGTTGCCTAAGTCTGCAAGGTATCAATATTGTCTCGTGGTTGTCGACATGTTCTCCAGTTGTCCGGAAGCATTCCCCGTTACCAACATGACTGCAAAGACCACAGCAAAAAAACTGGTCATGGAAGTCATATGCAGATATAATGTTCCAGAAGTCGTTGAAAGTGACCAAGGCTCGGCTTTTTCTTCATATGTGTGTCAGGAGGTTCTGACTATGCTTGGATCCACTGTAGCCCTCCATACTCCGTACTATCCACAAGCTAGTGGAAAAGTTGAGAGGCTGAACGGCACACTGAAGGGACAATTGACCAAAATGATGCAGACTACGGCTCCATGGCCAGAGCTCCTCCCATTGTACTGTACCACATTTATACTACCCCTATTGCAAAATATGGCCTGTCCCCATATGAGTTATTGTTTGGTACCAGGCCCCCAGTTGCAAATTTCCAACCTCAGTAGTTATCAGAAGAAACTGACCGTACTGTTCAATATGTTATTCAGCTTAGTAAAAATCTTGCTAACACCAATGCTTTAGTTTCTTCTTCCCTTCCAGATTCAACAAAGACCAACACTTGTCACAACTTGAAGTCTGGTGATTTTGTGGTCGTGAAAAGCTATGTCAGAAAACACGGACTAGAACCCTTGTATGACGGTCCCTACCAAGTCCTCTTAATTACTCCTATGTCAGTAAAGCTGGAAGGAATGCTAACGTGGATTCACGCATCGCACTGCAAGCTGGTCAAACAGACTAGTGGCAGATAAAGGGGCATAATGTTTTGGTTTTTCGTATTTCCATATAATAATATTGGTAACCGCATGGGACAGCCTAAATTCCCCAATATCCTTGAATAATAAGTTTGTACAATATTATGAAAGATTAGTAGTACAGATGGGTATAGCCAATAAAATTGTCAGTTCTATTTTCATTTAGCCTATGATTACACAAATGTGGGATAAATTGCTTAGGGCCACAGATTATCTAGATGATCAAATTTGGGATATATTGGATATACTTAATACTACTGTTGCTGTCCAAAACCAACTCATCATAGTCACTAATCAACATACTATAGTACTGGATTACTTAGCAGCAGCACAGGGTGGTATGTGTCAGGTTATTGGACCCGCTTTCTGTCATTATATAGATCTCAATAGCACTATGAAGTTAAATTTAGAAGATATTCAAAGACTCAGAGATTAATATAATAAAGACAATGACCGTAATAAGGACAGTTGGTTGGCAGACACCTTATCCTTTCTTAATCCAGCCAATTGCTTTGAGGGACTTGGGGGCTGGATAGCTGGAATCTTGCAAAGTTTGTTACATATCGCTGCCTTTATCGTTGTTATGTATGTAATACTAAAACTTGTTCTTTGGTGTATTTCTGTATGTATTAGGAAATTCTGCACTAAGACAACTAATGATGATACCAAAAGCGTTACCACCCCTGCTCTTCTCTACACCGATTTCACACAGTTACCTGATGATGTTCAAGCCAAGCGCATGGCTACCTTCAAAAAAATCTCCACTACTGTTATCAATAATTGTTATTCGTAAATTCTAGTATACAGGAGGATGGGTGTGCCGCAACAGCCATGGCTGGTAACATGGCACCAGTCATGTGAAGACCAGTACCCCTCGAGCTTATAGCTTGGGATAGTAACATAGTTATTAAGGTTAAAGGAAGACTTTAAGTCCATCTAGTTCAACCCATAGCCTAACCTAACATGCCCTAACATGTTGATCCAGAGGAAGGCAAAAAAAAACCATGTGGCAAAGAGTAAGCTCCACTTTGGGGAAAAAAATTCCTTTCCCTGATGCTAGACATTAATTAACAAAATGTATCTAGGGAGGAATGTGAAGGAGCAAATTAAGAAAGATTCTCCATTTTGTGCTTTTGACTCCATTTTCTTGTTGTTTAAAGATAAATTCTGTTATTTAAAGGGAAGGTGCCATAAAAAAAAAAAAAATTTCCAGCAATTGAAAAATGTAAAGAATTAATGTTTACATTTTCTTTAAAAAATATCATTTGTTTACAATTTAGTAAAATATGAAAAATCATTTTAAAAAGTATGGCATTTCCACTTCTAAACATTAGGGGGAGCAGCTACTGAAATTTGACAAAAACCTAGTGTACAACTATCTCACATTACTGCACTGCAGTAATTATGGGTGGAGTCTGCTGACGTGTGTGATGTCACTCCTCTCTTCCCCTTCTGGGTGTTTGCTAAGGGATAAGAGAGGATTCAGGAACACAGCGAGAAGCCATTTTGTTGGTGACTGCAAAGTTATACTGGCAAGTAAACAGTCTGAGGATGGCAGGCAGCAAGGGAGCAGGGTGACAGCAGCACAGAGTATTTCAGGAGAGCAGTGTGCTGGTCTATGGGGGCCCCTGTTCGGTGTGCGGAGCAGCCAGGGATTGTACATAGAGCGCTGTCTTTTATACACATGGATGGACCGTCTGCTTTTCTGCGCCACAAAAATCCAGGAAACATTTCTGCTGATTGATGGCCTGTTCTGATCCAGACATTGCATGCAAAGACCCCATTTTCCTCCTCAGATCCTGTCCTGGCGATGTGTGAAAGCGAGGCGACAGGCGCAGTACAGGGTTACACAGGGAAGCAGGGGGGAAATGAAGCCATATAGTAACGATAAAAATGAGACCCCTCTCTTCAGCTTCCTCACCAGCCCTCCCCTGACTGCACCTAACGTCGGTCCTGCTGCCCCCTCTATGACCCCAGACCCGTGTGCAGGTGATCAGCCAGAACCACCCTAGAATGGGTCCCCTTTCTGAAGATAATACCGCCATATAGATCACACATAATACGGTTATATAGTTCTCACATAATACCTCCATATAGATCACACATACCACCACATAGATCACACATAATACCGCCAGTGTTCTCACATACCACCATATGCTTCTCACATAATACCGCCATATAGATCACCCATAATGCCGCCACATAGATCTCACATGTATTGTAAATAAAGACTCGGCCAGAATAAAGTCCTTTATTAATCTTTTTAAAACCATACCGAACGCATAATCCTCGACTCCCTCATCTCCCACAACAAAAATAATAAACCACAATGGGGAAAGACACGCAGGGGATAGAGGAGTGCATAGGAGAGGATTAGATACTGACTGCTGAGCCGTGTATCTAATCCTGTCTTGTGTGATACTGTGCTGCGCCGTGTATCTAATCCTATCTTGTGTGATACTGTACACAGGACAGGATTAGCTACACAGGACTAGATTAGCTACACAGGACAGAGGTAGCAGTGGTAGATGGTATATAGAGACAGGTAGCGGTGGTATACAGAGGCAGGTAGCGGTGGTATACAGAGGCAGGCAGCAGTGGTAGATGGAATATAGAGGCAGGCAGCAGTGGTAGGTGGTATACAAAGGCAGGTAGCGGTGGTATACAGAGGCAGGCAGCAGTGGTAGATGGTATATAGAGGCAGGCAGCAGTGGTAGGTGGCATACAGAGGCAGGTAGCGGTGGTATACAGAGGCAGGTAGCGGTGGTATACAGAGGCAGGTAGCGGTGGTATACAGAGGCAGGTAGCGGTGGTATATAGAGGCTGGTAGCAGTGGTAGGTGGTATATAGGGGCTGGTAGCAGTGGTAGGTGGTATATAGGGGCTGGTAGCACTGGTAGGTGGTATATAGGGGCAGATAGCAGTGGTACATAGGGGCAGGTAGCAGTGGTAGGTGGTATATAGGGGCAGGTAGCAGTGGTAGGTGGTATATAGGGGCTGGTAGCAGTGGTAGGTGGTATATAGAGGCAGGTAGCAGTGGTAGATGGTATATAGAGGCAGGCAGCAGTGGTAGATGGTATATAGAGGCATTGTAGATAGACTTGGCACACACGTGGTAGGATGCGAGTGAAAAATTTAATTGAAAGAGAGTACATACAGTATTGACGTTTCGGTCATAGTTTAGACCTTCATCAATGTACTAAATGAAAGGAAAAAATGATAAAAAAATAAAAGTATATACAATAGTTCATACAAGACTCATATCGTATAGGTCTCAATGGAAAATACAAATATAAAAATAATAAACATAATGAACATCAGTCCGAACGGTATATCAAATTTAGCAATTAATTGCGGGGAATATTACCGTAGACGTTTTACTAATCATGCACGTATATTTTGTGGATATTGGAATAGGTTGCAAACTAGTCCAGAGGTAACTGTGTGACCCTCGTGATAGTGATAGTTAGGGTGAGATATGAACAGTTTGTGAATGGTGAAAAACGGGGGGTTGAAAGAAGAACCTACCCTCTCATAGAGTAAATCAAGATTATAGTTTTAGCAGGAGATAAATCTGTTAAGAAATATACAGTTATGGATTAGAGGTCACTATGAGGAGCTCTCTTGTGGGTAATTATTAGAGCAGTAATAAGTAGTGGCTGTAAGAATATACCATACCCCACTCTGTATCAGCTTCACT
Organism: Ranitomeya imitator; assembly: GCF_032444005.1. Lineage (NCBI taxonomy): Eukaryota > Metazoa > Chordata > Amphibia > Anura > Dendrobatidae > Ranitomeya > Ranitomeya imitator. The sequence goes on along the minus strand of NC_091282.1, from coordinate 768,586,748 downwards.
TCAAAGGAAAAGAGGCCATATACGGCACTGTGGGGATAGAAGGTGGACCCAGTATAAGTATATCCTAATAGGAATAACCCAGAGTTATGTGGTTTTGGGGTGCGTGTCACTTACCCGGTGCAGCGATAGTTGGACGCGGTATCCACCGCTCGTCCTGAGTGTGGAGTGAACGTCACAGCCGCCGCATTATAAAGGTGTGCTGGATGAGAAAACCGCGCGACCGGAAGTGCTCAATCCCGGAAGTGACCTTGAGATAAAGGAGTAACTATAGTGCGTTCCACTATTGGAAAAGTGGGCGGAACATTGCGTTCCACTCTGGGCATGCGCTGTGGACGCTTGCATGCGATGAGCCTTTCTAAGGCTGGTTCTGTGATTAAACCCCTTAACGACCGCCGATACGCCTTTTAACGGCGGCCGCTAAGGGTACTTAAACCACAGCGCCGTTAATTAACGGTGCTGTGGAAAAAGTAAATAGTGCCCCCCAGAGTTGGATTTTCTCCGGGGTCTCGGCTGCCGGGGGTAGCCGAGACCCCAGAGAACATGATTCGGGGGATTTTTTACCGACCCCGCATTTGCGATCGCCGGTAATTAACCTTTTACCGGCGATCGCAAAAAAAAAAAAAGCGATTTATTTTTAATTTCTCTGTCCTCCGATGTGATCGCACATCAGAGGACAGAGAAATGGGGTCCCAGGTAGCCCCCCAATACTTACCTGTCTCCCCCGATGCTCCTCGTGGCTCCCGATGGGCGCCGCCATCTTCAAAATGGCGGGCGCATGCGCAGTGCGCCCGCCGGCCGGCACCGGGAGAATCTTTGGGGTCTCGGCTGCCGGGGGTAGCCGAGACCCCAAAGAACATGATCGGGGTCGGTTTTACCGACCCCTGTTTTGCGATCGCCGGTAATTAACTGGTTACCGGCGACCGCAAAAAAAAAGAAAAAAAAAAGCAAAGTTTAATTATCTGTCCTCTGATGTGATCGCACATCAGAGGACAGAGAAATAGGGGGATTCGGGGACCCTATTATACTCACCAGTGTCCCTGGGTCCTCCTGCTGCTCCTCCTGGCCGCCGGCATCTTCTTGGCAAATGAAAATGGCGGGCGCATGCGCAGTGCGCCCGCCATCTGTCGCCATCTGCCGGCCGGCAGGAGAAGAGCAGTTGGGGCTAAAATTAGGGTTAGGGTTAGGGCTAGGGTTAGGGTTGGGGCTAAATTTAGGGTTAGGGTTGGGGCTAAATTTAGGGTTAGGCTTCTTTCACACTTACGTCGGTACGGAGCCGTCACAATGCGTCGGCCCAACATACCGACGCACGTTGTGAAAATTGTGCACAACGTGGGCAGCGGATGTAGTTTTCCAACGCATCCGCTGCCCAATCTATGTCCTGGGGAGGAGGGGGCGGAGTTACGGCCACGCATGCGCGGTCAGAAATGGCGGACGCGACGTACAAAAAAACGTTACATTGAACGTTTTTTGTGCCGACGGTCCGCCAAAACGCAACTGATCCAGTGCACGACGGACGCGACGTGTGGCCATCCATCACGATCCGTCAGCAATACAAGTCTATGGGCAAAAAACGCATCCTGCGGGCACATTTGCAGGATCCGTTTTTTGTCCAAAACGACGGATTGCGACGGATGCCAAACGACGCAAGTGTGAAAGTAGCCTTAGGGCTAGGGTTAGGATTGGGGCTAAAGTTAGGGCTAGGGTTGCGGCTAAAGTTAGGGTTAGAGTTGGGATTAGGGTTAGGATTAGGGTTGGTATTAGGGTTAGGGTTGGCATTAGGGTTACGCTTGGGATTAGGGTTAGGTTTGGGATTAGGGTTATGGTTAGGGTTGTGATTAGGGGTGTATTGGGATTAGGGTTAGGTTTGAGGTTAGGGTTGAGATTAGGATTAGGGGTGTGTTGGATTTAGGGTTTTGATTAGGGTTATGGTTAGGGTTGACATTAGGGTTGTTTTGGGGTAAGGGTTGTGATTATCGTTAGGGTTAGTGATTAGGATTATGGATCGGGTTGGGATTAGGGTGTGTTGGGGTTAGGGTTGGAGCTAGAATTGGGGGGTTTCCACTGTTTAGGTACATCAGGGGGTCTCCAAACACGACAGCCAATTTTGCGCTCAAAAAGTCAAATGGTGCTCCCTCCCTTCTGAGCTCTGCCGTGCGCCCAAACAGTGGGTTACCCCCACATATGGGACATCAACGTACTCGGGATAAATTGGACAACAACTTTTGGGGTCCAATTTCTCCTGTTACCCTTGTGAAAATAAAAACTTGGGGGCTACGAAATCTTTTTTGTGGAAAAAAAAATATTTTTTTATTTTCACGACTCTGCATTCTAAACTTCTGTGAAGCACTTGGGCATTCAAAGTTCTCACCACACATCTAGATAAGTTCCTTGGGGGGGTCTAGTTTCCAAAATGGGGTCACTTGTGGGGCTTACTACTGTTTAGGTACATCAGGGGCTCTGCAATCGCAACATAACGCCCACAGACCATTCTATCAAAGTCTGCATTCCAAAACGGCGCTCCTTCCCTTCCGAGCTCTGCCGTGCGCCCAAACAGTGGTTTACCCCCACATATGGCACATCAGTGTACTCGGGATAAATTGGACAACAACTATTGCGGTCCAATTTCTCCTGTTACCCTTGTGAAAATAAAAACTTGGGGGCTACGAAATCTTTTTTGTGGAAAAAAATTTTTTTTTTTATTTTCACGACTCTGCATTCGAAACTTCAGTGAAGCACTTGGGCATTCAAAGTTCTCACCACACATCTAGATAAGGTCCTTGGGGTGTCTAGTTTCCAAAATGGGGTCACTTGTGGAGGGTTTCTACTGTTTAGGTACATCAAGGGCTCTGCAAACGCAACATAACGCCCGCAGACCATTCTATCAAAGTCTGCATTCCAAAACGGCGCTCCTTCCTTCCAAGCTCTGCCGTGCGCCCAAACAGTGGTTTACCCCCACATATGGGGTACCAGCATACTCAGGACAAATTGGACAACAACTTTTGGGGTCCGATTTCTCTTGTTACCCTTGTGAAAATAAAAACTTGGGGGCTAAAAAATCTTTTTTTTTGTGGAAAAAAAAATATTTTTTATTTTCACGACTCTGCATTCTAAACTTCTGTGAAGCACTTGGGCATTCAAAGTTCTCACCACACATCTAGATAAGTTCCATGGGGGGTCTAGTTTCCAAAATGGGGTCACTTGTGGGGGGTTTCCACTGTTTAGGCACATCAGGGGCTCTCCAAACGCGACATGGCGTCCGATCTCAATTCCAGACAATTCTACATTGAAAAAGTAAAACGGCACTCCTCCTCTTACAAGCTCTGTGGTGCACCCAAACAGTGGTTTACCCCCACATATTGGGTATCGACGTATTCAGGAGAAATTGCTCTACAACTTTTGTCATCTAATTTCTCCTGTTACCCTTGTGAAAATAAAAATTTGGGGGCAAAAAGATCATTTTTGTAGAAAAAATGCGATTTTTTTTATTTTCACGGCTCAACGTTATAAACTTCTGTGAAGCACATGGGGGTTCAAAGTGCTCACCACACATCTAGATAAGCTCCTTAAGGGGACTAGTTTCCAAAATGGTGTCACTTGTGGGGGGTTTCCACTGTTTAGGCACATAAGGGGCTCTCCAAACGCGACATGGCGTCCGATCTCAATTCCAGACAATTCTACATTGAAAAAGTAAAACGGCACTCCTCCTCTTCCAAGCTCTGCGGTGCGCCCAAACAGTGGTTTACCCCCACATATGGGGTATTGGCGTATTCAGGATGAATTGCATAACAAAATGTATGGTTACATTTCTGTTTTTACACTTGTGAAAATAAATAAAATGGTTCTGAATTAAAATATTTGCAAAAAAAAGTTAAATGTTCATTTTTTCCTTCCACATTGTTTCAGTTCCTGTGAAGCACGTAAAGGGTTAATAAACTTCTTGAATGTGGTTTTGAGAACCTTGAGGGGTGTAGTTTTTAGAATGGTGTCACACTTCGTTATTTTCTATCATATAGACTCCTCAAAATGACTTCAAATGTGATGTGGTCCCTAAAAAAAAATGGTGTTGTAAAAATGAGAAATTGCTGGTCAACTTTTAACCCTTATAACTCCCTAACAAAAAAAAAATTTGTTTCCAAAATTGTGCTGATGTAAAGTAGACATGTGGGAAATGTTATTTATTAACTATTTTTCATGAAATATCTCTCTAATTTAAGGGCATAAAAATACAAAGTTTGAAAATTGCAAAATTTTAAAAATTTTCGCCATATTTCCATTTTTTCATAAATAATCGCAAGTAATATCGAAGAAATGTTAACACTAACATGAAGTACAATATGTGATGAAAAAACAATCTCAGAATTAGCAGGATCCGTTGAAGCGTTCCAGAGTTATAACCTCATAAAGTGACAGTGGTCAGAATTGCAAAAATTGGCTCGGTCATTAAAGGGAACCTGTCACCCCGAAAATCGCGGGTGAGGTAATCCCACCGGCATCAGGGGCTTATCTGCAGCATTCTGTAATGCTGTAGATAAGCCCCCGATGTTACCTGAAAAAGGAGAAAAAGACGTTAGATTATACTCACCCAGGGGCGGTCCCACTGCTGGTCAGGTCGGATGGGCGTCTCCGGTCTGCTCCGGCGCCTCCTATCTTCTTTCCATGACGTCCTCTTCTGATCTTCAGCCACGGCTCCGGCGCAGGCGTACTTTGCTCTGCCCTGTTGAGGGCAGAGGATAGTACTGCAGTGCGCAGGCGCCGGAAAGGTCAGTACTTTGTCTGCCCTCAACAGGGCAGAGCAAAGTACGCCTGCGCCGGAGCCGTGGCTGAAGATCAGAAGAGGACGTCATGGAAAGAAGATAGGAGGCGCCGGAGCAGACCGGAGACGCCCATCCGACCTGACCAGCAGCGGGACCGTCCCTGGGTGAGTATAATCTAACGTCTTTTTCTCCTCTTTCAGGTAACATCGGGGGCTTATCTACAGGATTACAGAATGCTGCAGATAAGCCCCTGATGCCGGTGGGATTACCTCACCCGCGATTTTCGGGGTGACAGGTTCCCTTTAAGTACCAAATTGGCTCTGTCACTAAGGGGTTAAAGTGAAACGTTCACAGCGTCATGGCTCAAACATGGTGGAAATACTTAGCTCCTCTGGAGAGGTGTGGTGATGGCTGGGTGATCTATTCAAGTGACCGATCTCTGTGGTGAAGTGCAGAGGTGGAAATCCTGAGGGTTATTAGTACAGACGATTCTGTAAGAAAAATGTATATATTAGATTCACACAAAGTGGCACAATAGTCATAACACAACAGTCATAATATAATGAGGCATAAAACATATCAATTAATGCAGAGTCCCAGCGTTGTCCTTGATTACATCATAAAAGATTGGATGTCATAGTCTCTATTGAGGCCCTTTGGGGCCAAAGTCTGTAGTTCGTGTATCCAGTATGCCTCCCTCTTTTTCAGGAGGCATACCCTATCACCCCCTCTACGTGGTGGTGTCACCTGCTCTATCACCTGAAATCTTAGTTAGGCGATAGTATGTCCCTGGGTTATAAAGTGATGCGGTATAGGTAATAGTGTATTTTTGCATCTTATTGTAGATTTATGCTTTGAGATCCGTTGTTTAATGGACTGCGTTGTCTCTCCTACATAACATAACCCACAGGGGCATTTAATAAGAAAGATGACGTATGATGAGTCACATGTGAAGAATCCCCTAATGGGGTATTCTTTGCCATTGTGGGGATGATGAAAAGTGGTGCCTCTCTGTACGCTGTTACACTGTGTGCACTGTAAGCATGGATAAGTGCCGAATTTTGGAATGCTCAGAAAACGCTGTCTGGATGTTTGTTGAGAAGTTCCAATGTCTGCCTTAGGCTACGTTCACATTAGCGTTGTGCGCCGCTGCGTCGGTGACGCAACGCACAACGCACGCAAAAACGCGCCAAACGCACGCAAAAACGCGTTTTGCGACGCATGCGTCGTTTTTTGCCGAAATTTGGACGCAAGAAAAATGCAACTTGTTGCGTTTTCTTGGTCCGACGCTTGCGGCAAAAAAGACGCATGCGTCGCACAACGCAACAAACAAAAACGCATGCGTCCCCCATGTTAAATATAGGGGCGCATGACGCATGCGTCGCCGCTGCGTCGCCCGACGCAAACCACCATAACGCTAATGTGAACGTTACCTTAACTAGTTTGTCACATATGTTGTGTGGTCTACGGAAGCATGGAAGAAAGGGTCCGTTTAATTCCCTAACCCCTGGGTGTGCTGTCCCCAGAATGTGCCAATGGTGTCGTATGGATTTGTGGAGTAAGTATGCCAGGGGATGGTAATTATGGACAAATGGGATGCGATTTGTTGTATTCTTTCTCCGGTTTGGAGAAGGGGTAGTTTTGGATGTGTCCAGAGTATGGGGGGGATAGCCCCTCTCAATAAATTTTGAGCGCATTTCATCCAATCGTTGTTCCTGTAGTTTACTATGGGAGACTATTTTGTGGACCCTTTGAAACTGTGATTTGGGAATTGAATTTTTCATTTTTGTAGGATGGAAACTGTCATAATGGAGAAGACTATTACGATCTGTTGGCTTAATAAATAGGTCTGTGGAGAGTTCTCCCAAATCATTCTTAATAATGACGGTATCTAGGAAATTCACCCTATTTAGATCATATGTCATCGTAAAGTCTAGACCTGGCCATGAAGTTTTAAGAAATTCAAAGGTTTCTAATGTTGTCTGTGGACCATTCCAGATACAGAACACATCATCAATGTACCTCTTCCACACCATGGCGTGTGTGCGGAAGAGGTCATTGATGTAGATGGCACTACCTTCATAGTCTGCCATGTATGAATTTGCGTAAGGTGGTGCTGCGTTACTCCCCATTGCAGTCCCCCTTACATGTAAGTAGAATTGGTCCTCAAAAAAGAAAGAAGTTTTTGGTGAGTACTATAGAAAGTAACTCGCAGCAAAGATTAACCTGTTCTGGATCCAAATTGGATGTCATAAGTAATTTCCTGACTGATGAAATTCCCTCTACGTGTGGTATGGACGTGTAAAGGTCCTTTACATCAAATGTAACTAGAATTGCCTCCCTTGGAATGATCTTGAGCTCTTCTATGAGTTTCAAGAAGGCTCCTGTGTCCAGTAAGAAGGAGGGGGTTAATTTGATAAGGGGTGTTAGTACTTTTTCCAGATATTTTGAAATGGGTGATAATATTGATTCTGTTGAAGCCACTATGGGTCTTCCTGGTGGGTTCTCAAGGCTTTTGTGGATTTTTGGCAGTACGTAAAAAACTGGTGTAATTGGATTTTGTTTGGTAAGAAATTCACACGTTTTAGGATCCAGTACTTTCAATTCACTATATTTGGTAAGGGTCTCCTGAATGAGTTCTTTGATTACGTTAGTGGGGTCTCTCTCAAGCCGTGTATAAATGGAAGTGTCTTGTAATTGGCGGTAGACTTCTTGCATGTATGTGGTCTTATCTAGAACGACTATAGCTCCCCCTTTATCTGCTGGCTTGATGATTAACCCTTTGTCAGTCTGTAGGGAATTAAGAGCTTGTTGATCAAGAGCAGTAAGGTTGCAAGGGACATGTAGCATCCCTCTCTCTAGGTCCTGTCTCAATTTGTGAAAAGAATCATCCACAAATTAGATGAATGCTTCTAATGCTTGGGGGTCTATAGTTACTCTTGTTTCTTAAGCCCAAACTCCTAGATGTAAGGAGTCGCCCTTCTGTAGTATTTGGAGATGGGTTATTCATGTCAGTACCAGCAAAGTGTAGTTTTAGTCTTAGTGATCGGTAGAATCTCTGCAGATCCATCTCCAAGTTAAAGGTACTGAGCCTGTAACTTGGACAGAAGGATAGGCCCTTTTGTAAGACTTCGTGTTCTGCTATGCTAAGTGATTTCGAGGAAATGTTAATGACAAGGGGGTTTGTACCTGTGAGCGAGTTATGCGCGTTGTAACAACTCTGCTGGCATCACAGCATGGCCTCACATCTCTCACACAATCTTACCCACTGCTCCAGGCCATGATGTGGTTCCTGTTTCGTGCCAGCTCCATGTTCTGTGTCTCTGCTCTCTGCATGCCTCATGGCTATGTGTATAGAGGGCCGGCGCCTGAACTCTCTGGTTCTTATAGGAATCAGGTGCATCTGTCTAATCAGTTCCTGACCAATTACCAAGAGGCCTCCTGTATATAGTGCAGCTCCACCCTGTGGTCTGGGCCTGTGAAATGTGTTAGCTCAGTTAGTGTTTAGCTGCTGAGTTTGCCAGGTCCTGCTCTGAGTTTCTCCCTCTGAGCATTTCTCTGTGCTATTGCCTTGATCTTGTAGTCCGCCCTCCAGGAGGCAGAATATCCTGGTCCCTGTGTCTTTGTCCCTGTGTCTTGTTCCATTGCCTTGTCTGTACTTTGTCTTTTCTCGGTCTCCTTGTCTTTGGCTTCCTTCCCTGCTTTCTTTCCTTGTGTTCTCAGTCTGCTTACACTCCGCACTCTTGCGGCTCTGCACTCAGACCTTGCTTCGCACTCTCTGGCTTTGCTCTGTGGCTCCGCTCTTTGCGGTTCTTTATGGCTCCGCTCTTTGCGGTTCTATCTGGCTCCGCCTCCTGTGTTTCTGCACTTGGCTCTGTCTCTGCTCTTGGCTCCGCCTTCAACGTCTCCGCTCTTGGCTCCGCCTCCAGCGTCTCCGCTCTTGGCTCCGCCTCCAGCGTCTCCGCTCTTGGCTCCGCCTCCAGCATCTCTGCTCTTCGCTCCGCCTCCAGCATCTCTGCTCTTGGCCCCACCTTCAGCGTCTCCGCTCTTGGCTCCGCCTCCAGCATCTCCGATCTTGGCTCCGCCTCCAGCGTCTCCCCTCTTGGCTCCGCCTCCAGCGTCTCCCCTCTTGGCTCCGCCTCCAGCGTCTCCCCTCTTGGCTCCGCCTCCAGCGTCTCTGCTCTTGGCTCCGCCTCCAGCGTCTCCGCTCTTGGCTCCGCCTCCAGCGTCTCCGCTCTTGGCTCCGCCTCCAGCGTCTCTGCCCTTGGCTCCGCCTCTTGCGGCTCCGCCCTTGGCTCTGCCTTTTCCTTCTCTTCTCTTAGTTCCACCTTCTACTCGTACTCAGCCTCCTGCGTTTCTGTTCTTGGTTCTAGCTCTTGTGCTTTCGCTCTGCATCCGCTCTTGCGGTCTTTCTCTACCTGTTTCACATACCTGCCTGCAGACCGGTCCCTACCAGTTCTTCCTATGTTCCAGCCGTACTCGCCTGCCTACCAGAGAGTCAGCCGTGTCCGCCTGCCCGCTAGTGTCTCTGTTGTACCCGTCTGCCTGCCTGTGTCCCAGCCGTGCCCGCCTGTCAGCCAGAGTGCCAGCCGTGCCCGCTCCGTTCCTTAGTGGGATCAGCAGCCACAGCCAGACATCACCCTGAAGTGGCACCTGGTAGCTTCCTATTGCACAAGTCTGACCTCACCATCAGAGGCTCCAGCGAACACCTAGGAAGCTACTTAGTCACGCCCCTTCCAGGGAAGTTTGGTCTGTGGTCCAGTGGGGCCACACCCCCGTATGCCCGCGCCAACCAGTCTGGGCGCGTGCGTGACACGCGTGAAGTCCGGGTTTCTGTGACTGTCTCTTTCCTCGATGGGTCCTCTTCTTCTTGTTTGTCTCCTTCCTCGTCCTAAAATACGGCCTCCTGATGGTCTGTCGCGTCTCTCTTGATCCGATCCCGACGTCGAGATGTCTGTGGTAGACCTGTAATTGGAGCGTGAAGAGAAGGTCCCGGAGTTGAAGTTGTCTCGCCATTTATAGACCTTGTTCTGTTCGTAATCTTCAGCGTCTCTGATGAATTTGGTCCTCTTCCTTGCTTCCGTATCCCGTCTACGCTGATCAATTGTAGTGTTGATTCTAGTTTTGAGATCGTTCCGCTGTAGAAGAGGTAGTCAGCTGTCTTTCAATGCTGGTAATACGGTCCTTACTTTGAGCGATCCCCTGATGTAAATGTTCTAACGTGAGAGTCATAAGATCAAAAGAACATTTGTTAAGAATTTTTTCAAAACGAGAACAAAATTCAGGGGAGTCACTAAAAAGGGTAGGGCGAAGAGGGACCCGTAGTCCCCTCGGTATTCTCAGTTCCCTCTCCAGATCCCGTCCCCTTGTCTCTTTTGGGGGAACTCTAAGGAACTCGGTGGATGTTGTGGATTGTGCTATGATGTTGGACATCTCTTCCGCGTTATAGGAAAATGTGAGTGGTGATGACATGACCCAATAATAGTGTGCTCATACGTAAGGGTTGCAATATGTGGAAGATAACCGTAGGCACTACTATTAGTCGTGGTGCACATGTAGGTGCCCAAACCATATAGTTTTGTAGATAGACTTGGCACACACGTGGTAGGATGCGAGTGAAAAATTTAATTGAAAGAGAGTACATACAGTATTGACGTTTCGGTCATAGTTTAGACCTTCATCAATGTACTAAATGAAAGGAAAACGCACTTTAGTTATTCCTGTATCTCAAGGTCACTTCCGGGATTGAGCACTTCCGGTCGCGCGGTTTTCTCATCCAGCACGCCTTTATAATGCGGCGGCTGTGACGGTCACTCCACACTCAGGATGAGCGGTGGATACCGCGTCCAACTATCGCTGCACCGGGTAAGTGACACGCACCCCAAAAACACATAACGCTGGGTTATTCCTATTAGGATATACTTATACTGGGTCCACCTTCTATCCCCACAGTGCCGTATATGGCCTCTTTTCCTTTGAAGCAGAGGCGTAGCTAGGGGTTCAGCCTAGGGGGGGCGAGACATCTGAGTGGGCCCCTAACCTCTGATTACAACTATGGTGATGCACCCTAATAGTGGACGTAGGAGAACGTCAGCAGATGATCCTGCTGCAACTAAAAAAAAAAAACATCTCCACAAGACCAATACTGATATTAATAATAATAATAATCTTTATTTTATTACCGCCATATTGTGACCATATAGGGGTAGATACCAGTCCTACAAAGCATACAAGTGATAACAGCACAGTTACAGATGATGACTTACCACTGACGTTCTTTCTGATGGAATCGTTCACTTTTCCCGCCTTTTCCATCTGGTCCAGACCGACATGGCGACTTCTCCTCCCAGGACTCGTCTGCAGAAATTACAACAAAGATACATTTCACTTCTCATATTCCAGCCATCACCATCTATTCCCAACCTGCACAAACCCCTCATCCTGCTGATACCCCAATACTGAGCCGCTGCTGCCGTATGTGTCCCTATTACTGCCCCTGATACCCCAATACTGAGCCTCTGCTGCCGTATGTGTCCCTATTACTGCCCCTGATACCCCAATACTGAGCCGCTGCTGCCGTATGTGTCGCTATTACTGCACCTGATACCCCAATACTGAGCCGCTGCTGCTGTATGTGTCCCTATTACTGCCCCTGATACCCCAATACTGAGCCTCTGCTGCCGTATGTGTCCCTATTACTGCCCCTGATACCCCAATACTGAGCCGCTGCTGCCGTATGTGTCCCTATTACTGCACCTGATACCCCAATACTGAGCCTCTGCTGCCGTATGTGTCCCTATTACTGCCCCTGATACCCCAATACTGAGCCGCTGCTGCCGTATGTGTCCCTATTACTGCACCTGCTGTGTGGTACAAATGCAATGCTCCTCATACTGCATCACATAGTAATGCCACCACTGTGCAATTACATAGTACAATGTCTCCTTTGTGCTCTCACAGTAGCCCCAAACTCTTTACAGGCCCCCACAGTAGTCCCCACACTGTATATAGGCCCCTACAATGTATGATGGCCCGACAGCAACCTTCAAACTGTATAGTGACCCCTGCGTTAGCTCCCACACTGTATAATGACTCCTGCCTTAGGTCCCACGCTGTGTAACGGCCCCCACATTATCTACCACACTTTATAATGACCCCTCCATTAGCGTCCACACTGTATAATGACCCCCGCATTAGCTTGCACGCTGTATAATGTAACCCGCTGTAGCTCCCACTCCTTGGATTCTGGTCACTGTCTGTCCCTCTCTGGGGGCTGATACTGGCACAGCCCTGAAATATATGACAAAGACATAAATAGAAGAAACAGCCAGTGGGTGTGTATAGAGGCCATCATATGGGTATAGCTCCCTGAATGTGTCCAGGTAACCCTAAAGGAAGACTCTTGTCTGGACAAGACCCCAAAGAGGGAAACGGAAATGAGGGAATCAGAAAAAAGAGGGGGAGGTAGAATATTACCCATCTAAAGAAAAAAGTACACCCCCTGGCTCTTCTGTTCCTTTTTCCTCTTCTCCCCCTTGGGGATCTTGTGGTCTAGACTGAGTATATGTAAATGGACCCGCACCCATATGTGATTTTCTATATGCACCTACTTGCTGTTTCTATTTTCTTCTGTCTGGCTATTTTTCATCTTAATATATACTTACCTTGTAATGTCTTCACATCCTGTTCCGTCCAGATGTGTCCAGATCCCAGAATTCTAAGAGGCGGAAGTTCACCGACCACCATATTGGGACACCCAAGTGATGGGTGTCTCAATTTGGAAACTGTTTACGATACCAGCCTCTTGCGCGGTACCACCAGCTGAACACCGTCCACCACACACACTGTATATGCCGTACGCACCACACACCCACTGTAAACACCGTAGGCAGTACACACACACACTTTATACTCATCCTCTTGAGCGGTACCACCAGCGGAAAACCGTTGCAAACATGCCACTGCCGGGATCAGCCGAATGACTCACTGATCGCCGCCATCTTTGTACAAGAGGAGCGCAGAGCACATGGGGTAGACAGGTCAAAGAAGAGAGCACAGACGGGGGAAAGAGAGAGTGGATAGGTGGGCGAGCACATTTTGGGGGAGAGATTCTCAACGCTACAAAGCCTGACCCCATCGTGACATTACCGCCCTCCCAATGCGATAGCATCGGGTCTCCATATAGTAAATATATATTCATCCTCAACTTTTTTAATAAAAGGTTTTACCTTTTATTTTTCATATTTCGTGTTTTTTTATTTTTCGTGTTTACCACCTTAGATTTACTGATATGAAATCATGCAGACACTGGTCTGATAGGATCCTGACCCAGGCTACAGGATAGAACATATATATGGGTTGGGGTCTTATCAGACCAGTGTTTATATATATATATATATATATATACAGTGGGGCAAAAAAGTATTTAGTCAGTCAGCAATAGTGCAAGTTCCACCACTTAAAAAGATGAGAGGCGTCTGTAATTTACATCATAGGTAGACCTCAACTATGGGAGACAAACTGAGAAAAAAAAATCCATAAAATCACATTGTCTGTTTTTTTAACATTTTATTTGCATATTATGGTGGAAAATAAGTATTTGGTCAGAAACAAACAATCAAGATTTCTGGCTCTCACAGACCTGTAACTTCTTCTTTAAGAGTCTCCTCTTTCCTCCACTCATTACCTGTAGTAATGGCACCTGTTTAAACTTGTTATCAGTATAAAAAGACACCTGTGCACACCCTCAAACAGTCTGACTCCAAACTCCACTATGGTGAAGACCAAAGAGCTGTCAAAGGACACCAGAAACAAAATTGTAGCCCTGCACCAGGCTGGGAAGACTGAATCTGCAATAGCCAACCAGCTTGGAGTGAAGAAATCAACAGTGGGAGCAATAATTAGAAAATGGAAGACATACAAGACCACTGATAATCTCCCTCGATCTGGGGCTCCACGCAAAATCCCACCCCGTGGGGTCAGAATGATCACAAGAACGCTGAGCAAAAATCCCAGAACCACGCGGGGGGACCTAGTGAATGAACTGCAGAGAGCTGGAACCAATGTAACAAGGCCTACCATAAGTAACACACTACGCCACCATGGACGCAGATCCTGCAGTGCCAGACGTTTCCCACTGCTTAAGCCAGTACATGTCCGGGCCCGTCTGAAGTTTGCTAGAGAGCATTTGGATGATCCAGAGGAGTTTTGGGAGAATGTCCTATGGTCTGATAAAACCAAACTGGAACTGTTTGATAGAAACACAACTTGTCGTGTTTGGAGGAAAAAGAACACTGAGTTGCATCCATCAAACACCATACCTACTGTAAAGCATGGTAGTGGAAACATCATGCTTTGGGGCTGTTTCTCTGCAAAGGGGCCAGGACGACTGATCTGGGTACATGAAAGAATGAATGGGGCCATGTATCGTGAGATTTTGAGTGCAAACCTCCTTCCATCAGCAAGGGCATTGAAGATGAAACGTGGCTGGGTCTTTCAACATGACAATGATCCAAAGCACACCGCCAGGGCAACGAAGGAGTGGCTTCGTAAGAAGCATTTCAAGGTCCTGGAGTGGCCTAGCCAGTCTCCAGATCTCAACCCTATAGAAAACCTTTGGAGGGAGTTGAAAGTCCGTGTTGCCAAGCGAAAAGCCAAAAACATCACTGCTCTAGAGGAGATCTGCATGGAGGAATGGGCCAACATACCAACAACAGTGTGTGGCAACCTTGTGAAGACTTACAGAAAACATTTGACCTCTGTCATTGCCAACAAAGGATATATTACAAAGTATTGAAATGAAATTTTGTTTCTGACCAAATACTTATTTTCCACCATAATATGCAAATAAAATGTTAAAAAAACAGACAATGTGATTTTATGGTTTTTTTTTTCTCAGTTTGTCTCCCATAGTTGAGGTCTACCTATGATGTAAATTACAGACGCCTCTCATCTTTTTAAGTGGTGGAACTTGCACTATTGCTGACTGACTAAATACTTTTTTGCCCCACTGTATATATATACACACACTAGATGGTGGCCCGATTCTAACGCATCGGGTATTCTAGAATATGCATGTCCACGTAGTATATTGCCCAGCCACGTAGTATATTGCCCAGTCACGTAGTATATTGCCCAGCCACGTAGTATATAGCAGAGCCACATAGTATATAGCAGAGCCACATAGTATATAGCAGAGCCACGTAGTATATTGCCCAGCCACGTAGTATATTGCCCAGCCACGTAGTATATTGCCCAGTCACGTAGTATATTGCCCAGCCACGTAGTATATTGCCCAGCCACATAGTATATAGCAGAGCCACATAGTATATTGCCCAGCCACGTAGTATATTGTCCAGCCACGTAGTATATTGCCCAGCCACGTAGTATATTGCCCAGCCACGTAGTATATTGCCCAGCCACGTAGTATATTGCCCAGTCACGTAGTATATTGCCCAGCCACGTAGTATATTGCCCAGCCACATAGTATATAGCAGAGCCACATAGTATATTGCCCAGCCACGTAGTATATTGTCCAGCCACGTAGTATATTGCCCAGCCACGTAGTATATTGCCCAGCCACGTAGTATATTGCCCAGCCACATAGTATATTGTCCAGCCACGTAGTATATTGCCCAGCCACGTAGTATATTGCCCAGCCACGTAGTATATTGCCCAGCCACGTAGTATATTGCCCAGCCACGTAGTATATAGCAGAGCCACATAGTATATTGTCCAGCCACATAGTATATAGCAGAGCCACATAGTATATTGTCCAGCCACGTAGTATATTGCCCAGCCACGTAGTATATTGCCCAGCCACGTAGTATATTGCCCAGCCACGCAGTATATAGCAGAGCCACATAGTATATTGCCCAGCACAGAGCCACGTAGTATAGAGACTTAAAAAACAAATAAACATATACTCACCTATAGCTCGTTGAAGTCCTGCTATACTCACCCTCCGCCGCCTTTCCCGCTTCTCTGGACACTCCCGGGACCGCGCCATTGCAAGCGGCAGCTTCCGGTCCCAGGGCTGGTGTGAGCAGGACCTATGATGACGTCGCGGTCACATGACCATGACGTCACGGCAGGTCCTTGTCGTACACCAGCCCTGGGAGCGGAAGCTGCCGCTTGCAATGGCGCGGTCCCGGGAGTGTCCAGAGAAGCGGGAAAGGCGGCGGAGGGTGAGTATAGCAGGACTTCAACGAGCTATAGGTGAGTATATGTTTATTTATTCACTGCTTTGAAGTGAAGCTGATACAGAGTGGGGTATGGTATATTCTTACAGCCACTACTTATTACTGCTCTAATAATTACCCACAAGAGAGCTCCTCATAGTGACCTCTAATCCATAACTGTATATTTCTTAACAGATTTATCTCCTGCTAAAACTATAATCTTGATTTACTCTATGAGAGGGTAGGTTCTTCTTTCAACCCCCCGTTTTTCACCATTCACAAACTGTTCATATCTCACCCTAACTATCACTATCACGAGGGTCACACAGTTACCTCTGGACTAGTTTGCAACCTATTCCAATATCCACAAAATATACGTGCATGATTAGTAAAACGTCTACGATAATATTCCCCGCAATTAATTGCTAAATTTGATATACCGTTCGGACTGATGTTCATTATGTTTATTATTTTTATATTTGTATTTTCCATTGAGACCTATACGATATAATGAGTCTTGTATGAACTATTGTATATACTTTTGTTATTTTTTTATCATTTTTTTCCTTTCTTTTAGTACATTGATGAAGGACTAAACTATGACCGATACTGTTATGTACTCTCTTTCAATTAAATTTTTCACTCGCATCCTACCACGTGTGTGCCAAGTCTATCTACAAAACTATATGGTTTGGGCACCTACTTGTGCACCACGACTAATAGTAGTGCCTACGGTTATCTTCCACAGGTATATAGAGGCAGGCAGCAGTGGTAGATGGTATACAGAGGCAGGTAGCGGTGGTATACAGAGGCAGGCAGCGGTGGTATACAGAGGCAGGCAGCAGTGGTATATGGTATATAGAGGCAGGCAGGCAGCAGTGGTAGGTGGTATATAGGGGCTGGTAGCAGTGGTAGGTGGTATATAGAGGCAGGTAGCAGTGGCATATAGGGGCAGGTAGCAGTGGTAGGTGGTATATAGGGGCTGGTAGCAGTGGTAGGTGGTATATAGGGGCAGGTAGCAGTGGTAGGTGGTATATAGGGGCTGGTAGCAGTGGTAGGTGGTATATAGAGGCAGGTAGCAGTGGTATATAGGGGCAGGTAGCAGTGGTAGGTGGTATATAGGGGCTGGTAGCAGTGGTAGGTGGTATATAGGGGCTGGTAGCAGTGGTAAGTGGTATATAGGGGATAGTAGCAGTGGTAGGTGGTATATAGGGGCTGGTAGCAATGGTAGGTGGTATATAGGGGCTGGTAGAAGTGGTATATAGGGGCTGGTAGCAGTGGTAGGTGGTATATAGAGGCAGGCAGCAGTGGTAGGTGGTATATAGAGGCAGGTAGCAGTGGTATACAGAGGCAGGCAGCAGTGGTAGATGGTATATAGAGGCAGGCAGCAGTGGTAGGTGGTATACAGAAGCAGGTAGCGGTGGTATACAGAGGCAGGTAGCAGTGGTATACAGAGGCAGGTAGTATATAGAGGCTGGTAGCAGTGGTAGGTGGTATATAGGGGCTGGTAGCAGTGGTAGGTGGTATATAGGGGCTAGTAGCAGTGGTAGGTGGTATATAGGGGCAGATAGCAGTGGTATATAGGGGCAGGTAGCAGTGGTAGGTGGTATATAGGGGCTGGTAGCAGTGGTAGGTGGTATATAGAGGCAGGTAGCAGTGGTATATAGGGGCAAGTAGCAGTGGTAGGTGGTATATAGGGGCTGGTAGCAGTGGTAGGTGGTATATAGGGGCAGGTAGCAGTGGTATATAGGGGCAGGTAGCAGTGGTAGGTGGTATATAGGGGCTGGTAGCAGTGGTAGGTGGTATATAGGGGCTGGTAGCAGTGGTAGGTGGTATATAGGGGCTGGTAGCAGTGGTAAGTGGTATATAGGGGCTGGTAGCAGTGGTAGGTGGTATATAGAGGCAGGCAGCAGTGGTAGGTGGTATATAGAGGCAGGTAGCAGTGGTATATTGGGGCAGGTAACAGTGGTATATAGGGGCTGGTAGCAGTGGTAGATGCATAAGAAAATAAAAACTCTGTACTTACCTTCAGTCCTCTCCCAGAAAGTGCTGAATCATGTTCAGGGCAGACCAGTGTGAAATCTCCCTGCTCTGAACAGGTCGGCAGTGAGCAGTGATTGCAGCCTGTACTGTAATACTAAGTACAGGCTGCAATCACAGCTCCTGGCTGCAGATACTCACCCCGACCCTCGCTTCCCAGCAGCAGCTTCTCCCTGGCAACTCCTACCATCGCACGCACTGAGCTGTGTGTGCGATGACAGAGGAAAATAAACAACAAAATGGTCGCATCTCCTCTCACAGCTGTGACGTAGCAGCTCAGTGGGCGTGCCCAAGTCACATCTGAGAGGCAGGAGGAGCGGTCGGAGTCCGACCGTTGGCTCCTATGCCCATGGCTGCCGTGAGGTGTGCAAGTGTCGTGCCCAGACACTTACACCCACACTAATGAAAATGGCGGGCTCCAGTGGTAAAAGTAAAAATGAATAAATAAAAAAGTATAAAAGTAGTACATTTACTTTTGTATTAAAAATAATTGATTATATAATCAATTATTAATACATAAACTAAAATCACGGCACCCTCCCTTTAATTAGGTAAAAGGTTATAGCTGCCATGAAGTAATTTTATCTTGTTGTTCACAAGTCTGTTATTCAACTAGGCTATTGTTTATGTTCTGCTACAAGGCCAGAGTGTTGTCTTGAACCACCAGATAAGGGACTCAGGGGTGTATCGCTATACAGGAATATGAGGCACCTGTTGGTATGCTTTTTCTATGCCAAGAAGACACGACCATATCTGTAGTTTCCGTTCTTTCTGTATCCTCATGGGTTAAGTTTTTAGTGATAGTTGACTTTGTTGAACTTTCTCCCATCTTCCTACTGCATCTTTGGCGCTCAGCCACAGTGATCTTGGGGTTCTTTACCTCTCTCACCAAGGCTCTTCTCCCACGATTGCTCAGTTTGGTTGGACGGCCAGGTCTAGGAAAATTTCTGGTGGTCCCAAACTTCTTCAATTTAAGGATTATGGAGGCCACTGTGCTCTTAGGAACCTTGAGTAAAGCAGAAATTATTTTGTAACCTTGGCCAGATCTGCGCCTTGCCACAATTCTGTCTCTGAGCCAGTTTCTTTGACCTCATGATTCTTATTTTGTCTGACATGCACTGTGAGCTGTGAGGTCTTATATAGACAGGTGTGCGCCTTTCCAAATCAAGTCCTATCAGCTTAATTAAACAAAGCTGGACTCCAATGAAGGAGCAGAACCATCTCAAGGAGGATCACAAGGAAATAAATATAACCATATAATTATGACCATGTGATATTTCAGTTTTTCTTTTTCGTAAAATTTGCAAAAAATAGTAACATAGTTATTAAGGTTGAAGGAAGACTTTAAGTCCATCTAGCTCAACACATAGCCTAACCTAACATGCCCTAACATGTTGATCCAGAGGAAGGCAAAAAAAAACCATGTGGCAAAGAGTAAGCTCCACATTGGGGAAGAAAATTCCTTCCCGACTCCACATACGGCAATCAGACTAGTTCCCTGGATCAACGCCCTATCGAGGAATCTAGCGTATATACCCTGTAACATTATACTTTTCAAGAATGGCATACAGTCCCCTCTTAAATTTAAGTAATGAATCACTCATTACAACATCATACGGCAGAGAGTTCCACAGTCTCTGTTCTGTCCTCACTAAATGAGACAGGCCCACGTAGCTATACAGTCAGCTAAACCGCTATACCAGGGTCCAATAAGGAGACTGTGGTTGAGTCTGTGCTTTACTAAACGTAGTGGTATATTGATGCGGTGAAACTGTGAACAATGATATACATAGAATCAGTGCATGGTATAGAACAAATACATACTACACATGATGTACATTATGCATAACATTTAGAAAGCTAGTAACTGAACTAGGAGTATAACTGGTTAAACTAGGCTAATATAGAGCAGAAATATCTACAGAAAGTGTAAAGACATACCGGCAATGCAATCGCAAGGGGGATGAAGTACAAGCGTCTTTCCTTGAAAGCAGACTGAAGGAAGTGAAAGGGAAATGGAGGCTGAGCTACCATAATGCATTGCAAAGGGGGAGGAGAATGAGAAATGGAAAATGCCAAAAACAGAAAATGTAACTGTCAACATAACTCTGACCGCTAGAGGGAGCCAAAGCATCACAAACAAATAAAGGTATGAATATATCCATACTGAGAAACCTGCAATTATGCAAACAGATAATCGGGGTAACAATATTTGATGGCGGAGACAGAACAGTCTCACTGCTCTTACAGTAAAGAATCTGCATCTGTTATTATGCTTAAACCTTCTTTCCTCCAGACGTAGAGGATGCCCTCTTGTCCCTGTCTCAGGTCTATGATTAAAAAGATCATCAGAAAGGTCTTTGTACTGTCCTTTCATATATTTATACATTAAAATAAGATCACCCCTCAGCCTTCGTTTTTCCAAACTAAATAGCCCCAAGTGTAATAATCTATCTTGGTATTGCAGACCCCCCAGTCCTCTAATAACCTTGGTCGCTCTTCTCTGCACCCGCTCTAATTCAGCTATGTCTTTCTTATACACCTGACACCAGAGCTGTGCACAGTATTCTAAGTGTGGTCGAACTAGTGACTTGTATAGAGGTAAAATTATGTTCTCCTCATGAGCATCTATGCCTCTTTTAATGCATCCCATTATTTTATTTGCCTTTGTAGCAGCTGCCTGACACTGGCCACTAAATGTCAGCTTGTCATCCACCCATACACCCAGGTCTTTTTCATTGACGGTTTTGCACAGAGTTTTAGAATTAAGGCCATAGTTATACATCTTATTACTTCTACCCAAGTGCATGACCTTACATTTATCCCCATTAAAGCTCATTTGCCATTTATCAACCCAAGCTTCTAGTTTACATAAATCATCCTGTAATATAAAATTGTCCTCCTCTGTACTGATTACCCTGCAGGGTTTAGTGTCATCTGCAAATATTGAAATTCTGCTCTGTATGCCCCCTACAAGGTCATTAATAAATGTTAAAAAGAGGGCCCAGTACTGACCCGTGGTACCCCTACTGCTAACCGCGACCCAGTCCGAGTGTGCTCCATTAATAACCACCCTTTGTTTCCTATCCCTGAGCCAGCTCTTAACCCACTTACACATATTTTCCCCTATCCCCATTATTCTCATTTTATGTATCAACCTTTTGTGTGGCACAGTATCAAAAGCTTTTGAAAAGTCCATATACACTACGTCCACTGCGTTCCCTTGGTCCAATCCGGAACTTACCTCTTCATAGAAGCTGATCAGATTAGTCTGACATGAACAGTCCCTAGTAAACCCGTGCTGATACTGGGTCATGAGGTTATTCCTCTTCTGATACTCCAGCATAGTATCCCTTAGAATGCCCTCCAGGATTTTACCCACAGTAGAGGTTAAGCTTACTGGCCTATAATTTCCGAGTTCAGTTTTTGTCCCCTTTTTGAATATTGGCACCACATTTGCTATACGCCAGTCCTGTGGTACAGACCCTGTTATTCAGGGGCGGACACAAGCAGCAATAGGCCCCTGTGCAGGAAATACATTCGGGCCCCCCCTCATGCATGTACACTGTATATAAAATACCTATAATAACATGTGTATACACAGCAGTATATACACTCATACTAGCCCTATACACACACAGCAGTATACACACAGCAGAAAATACACACACTAGCCCTATATACACACACAGCAGTATACACACACAGCAGTATACACACACACTAGCCCTATATACACACACAGCAGTATACACACACATACTAGCAGTATACACACATACTAGCCCTATATACACACATAGCAGTATACACACACAGCAGTATACACACACACTAGCCCTATATACACACACAGCAGTATACACACACATACTAGCCCTGCATACACAAAGCAGTATACACACATACTAGCCCTATATACACACACAGCAGTATACACACATACTAGCCCTATATATACACACACAAAGCAGTATACACATTAACCGTATATACACAGAGCAGTATAGACACACACTAGCTATATATATATATACAGTTAGGGCCAGAAATATTTGGACAGTGACACAAGTTTTGTTATTTTAGCTGTTTACAAAAACATGTTCAGAAATACAATTATATATATAATATGGGCTGAAAGTGCACACTCCCAGCTGCAATATGATAGTTTCCACATCCAAATTGTAGAAAGGGTTTAGGAATCATAGCTCTGTAATGCATAGCGTCCTCTTTTTCAAGGGACCAAAAGTAATTGGACAATGGACTCTAAGGGCTGCAATTAACTCTGAAGGCGTCTCCCTCGTTAACCTGTAATCAATGAAGTAGTTAAAAGGTCAGGGGTGGATTCCAGGTGTGTGGTTTTGCATTTGGAAGCTGTTGCTGTGAGCAGACAACATGCGGTCAAAGGAACTCTCAATTGAGGTGAAGCAGAACATCCTGAGGCTGAAAAAAAAGAAAAAATCCATCAGAGAGATAGCAGACATGCTTGGAGTAGCAAAATCAACAGTTGGGTACATTCTGAGAAAAAAGGAATTGACTGGTGAGCTTGGGAACTCAAAAAGGCCTGGGCGTCCACGGATGACAACAGTGGTGGATGATCGCCGCATACTTAATTTGGTGAAGAAGAACCCGTTCACAACATCAACTGAAGTCCAGAACACTCTCAGTGAAGTAGGTGTATCTGTCTCTAAGTCAACAGTAAAGAGAAGACTCCATGACAGTAAATACAAAGGGTTCACATCTAGATGCAAACCATTCATCAATACCAAAAATAGACAGGCCAGAGTTAAATTTGCAGAAAAACACCTCAAGAAGCCAGCTCAGTTCTGGAAAAGTATTCTATGGACAGATGAGACAAAGATCAACCTGTACCAGAATGATGGGAAGAAAAAAGTTTGGAGAAGAAAGGGAACGGCACATGATCCAAGGCACACCACATCCTCTGTAAAACATGGTGGAGGCAACGTGATGGCATGGGCATGCATGGCTTTCAATGGCACTGGGTCACTTGTGTTTATTGATGACATAAGAGCAGACAAGAGTAGCCGGATGAATTCTGAAGTGTACCGGGATATACTTTCAGCCCAGATTCAGCCAAATGCTGCAAAGTTGATTGGACGGTGCTTCATAGTACAGATGGACAATGACCCCAAGCATACAGCCAAAGCTACCCAGGAGTTCATGAGTGCCAAAAAGTGGAACATTCTGCAATGGCCAAGTCAATCTCCAGATCTAAACCCAATTGAGCATGCATTTCACTTGCTCAAATCCAGACTCAAGGCGGAAAGACCCACAAACAAGCAAGACCTGAAGGCTGCGGCTGTAAAGGCCTGGCAAAGCATTAAGAAGGAGGAAACCCAGCGTTTGGTGATGTCCATGGGTTCCAGACTTAAGGCAGTGATTGCCTCCAAAGGATTTGCAACAAAATATTGAAAATAAAAATATTTTGTTTGGGTTATGTTTATTTGTCCAATTACTTTTGACCTCCTAAAATGTGGAGTGTTTGTAAAGAAATGTGTACAATTCCTACATTTTCTATCAGATATTTTTGTTCAACCCTTCAAATTAAACGTTACAATCTGCACTTGAATTCTGTTGTAGAGGTTTCATTTCAAATCCAATGTGGTGGCATGCAGAGCCCAACTCGCGAAAATTGTGTCACTGTCCAAATATTTCTGGCCCTAACTGTATATATATATACACATACACACACATACACAGCAGTATACACACACTAGCAATATATACACACTATCAATATATATATATATACACACACATATACACACACATACATAAATACACACACACACATTAGCAATATATACACACACATCAGTATACACACACACACTAGCTATATATTCACACAGAAGTATACACACACTAGCTATATATACACACAGCAGTACACACATACACTAGCAATATATATACACACAGCTGTAGACACAATAGCAATATATATATATATATACACAGAGCAGTACACACACACTAGCAATATATACACACATCAGTATACACACACTAGCAATATATACACACATCAGTATACACACACACTAGCTATATATACACACAGCAGTATACACAAACACACACTAGACAGATCAACATACATCACATGGAATATGTACAGTACCTACAGAGAGTGCAGTTGCAGGAAGCTGGTCAGGCCCAGAACACAGGAAATGAGCAGGGGAGACATGGAGCCTGTCAGCACTCATCCCTGCAGACTCCCGGCGGGCCAGGCCTTCTCCTATCTCCTACCTAGAGTAGTAATTCCTCCTCCCCTCCCCCTATTTTCACATGTATCCCAGTCCTGCCGATCACTGGGGCTCTGGGAAGAATGTGTACCTGCACAGCAAGGAGCCACAAGCAGAGACGCAGCTTCAGTGACTCCCTCACTCCTCTTCCAGCGTCTGCCGCCCCTCACCACACTGCACCAGTGACAGCCGGACAGCAGCGTAATGTATGCTAACAGGTGAGGTCAGGCAGGGGGCCCCTTTTGACCGTCATATCACGTGTGCAGCAGAGCGGGCCCCCTGCCTCTCCTGTTATCAGTATCCTGCCGCCGCTGTCATTCACCTCATTGCTGTGTATGTCCGTCGGGGCCCCCTCCCGCTCTGGGCCCCGGTGCAGTTGCACAGGTTGAACCGGCGGTATGTCCGCCCATGCTGTTATTATGGACTCTTTGAAGATTAAAAATAATGGTCTATCAATGACTGTACTTAATTCCTACAGTACTCGGGGGTGTATCCCATCCGGGCCCGGAGATTTGTCAATTTTAGTGATTTTTAGACGCCGCCGCACTTCCTGCTGGGTTAAGCAGGTAACATTTAATGGGGAATTTTTTATATCACTGATCATATTGTCTGCCATGGAATTTTCTTGTGTAAATACTGTTGAAAAAAGTCATTTAGCATATTGGTCTTTTCCTCATCCTCATCCACCATTTCCCCAGACTATTTTTAAGGGGGCCAACACTATCATTTTTTTAGTTTCTTACTATTTATGTAGTTAAAGAATATTTTGGGATTATTTTTACTCTCTCTGGCAATGAGTCTCTCTGTCTCAATCTTTGCTGCCTTGATTTGCTTTTTACAGAATTTATTTAATTTTTTTGTATTTATTTAATGCATCATCACTACCTACTTCTTTTAATTCTCTAAATGCTTTCTTTTTGTCACTTATTGCGCCCCTTACAGCTCTATTTAGCCATATTGGTTTCCTCCTATTTCTGGTATGTTTATTCCCATACGGTATATACTGTGCACAGGTCCTATCCAGGATGCTAATAAACGTCTCCCATTTTCTTTGTGTATTTTTGTGTCTCAGGATATCGTCCCAGTTAATTGCACCAAGATCCTCTCTCATCCGTTGGAAATTTGCCCTCCTGAAGTTTAGTGTCCTTGTAACCCCTCTACTACACATCTTTTTAAAGGATACATGAAAACTTATTATTTTGTGATCACTATTCCCCAAGTGACCCCCAACGCTTATATTTGATATTCGGTCTGGCTTGTTGGTTAATATTAGGTCTAGCAGTGCCCCCCTTCTTGTTGGGTCCTGAACCAGTTGTGAAAGGTAATTGTCTCTCATAATTGTCAAAAACCGATTACCTTTGCTGGAACTGCAGGTTTCTGTTCCCCAATCTATTTCAGGGTAGTTGAAGTCCCCCATAAGACTTCTCCTTGAGTCGCAGCTTCACCTATTTACTTTACGAGGATATTCTCCGTTGCTTCAATTATTTTTGGAGACTTATAACAAACCCCTATCAGTAATTTATAATTTTTTCCCCTCCCCTTATCTCCACCAGGGACTCTATATTATCATTAGATTTACCTATATTATCAGGCCGGATGGGTTTTAAGGATGTCTACATTTCTGTTTATTCCAGTCAAGATGGGGTGCAGAGTGTACATTCATGAGAAATAAAACAAACTTTTTTGAATTTACCAAGTGGCTGCAATGAAATAAAAAGTGAAAAATTTAAAGGGGTCTGAATACTTTCTGTACCCACTGTATTGGGGGAATAACCCTATAAGACCAAATGACCTCTGTTCAGTGTATTCACCATGATGCATATATTAAACAGTTGCCTCCTGTGGACGCCATACTGTGGTTTCAACATCTACTGTAGCAAATGTAAATATTTTAAGTGTTTTACAGTACAGCATTGTATGGAGTAATGCCGTCCGCTCCACCATCCCACGTATTTGTAGAATACGACCAGGTACCGTACATGTAGTATATACATGGTCGGGCTCTGCAGCTCCAGCAGTAACCAGGAGGCGGCGCTCTGCACATTTGCTGGCATGTGTCACTAGCATGTCGTCTGCAGTGTTCTATTCACTGACACAGCCGACACTAGCTAACTGCAGGGGCCAGAAGGACCCCAATATATATATATGTACCGCCAGCTCAGTAACAGTATAACTCTATATTCCTAGAGGTGTGGGGGCCACAAAGAACTTGTGCTGGGGCCCTGTGGTCTTTGTGTACGCCCCTTCTGCAGAGCGCTGATAATGAGGGCAATCTGACCTGTCGGGGGTCCGATGGTGAGACGCCCCTCATCAGAAGCAGGATACCGGGCATGGAGTGGGCCAGATACTGTCAGTGTGAGATCAGCGTCCCACAGTCTCACCCTTGCACTGACGCTCTGTGGTGCCATGCTGAGCCCACGTTTGTATACGTTTTACAGCAGCTCTGCAATATCTCTCCCGCGCTCATTGCTGTGCTCAGCTGACTATAGGGATTACTGTCATCAAACTGGAAAACAGAAAACCTACAATCTACTATATAATTGTCTAAGGGTCACTTCCGTCTTTCTGTCTGTAATGGAAATCCCAAGTCGTTGATTGGTCGCGGCAAAACAGCCACGACCAATCAGCGACGGGCACAAAATGGCCGCTCCTTACTCCCCGCAGTCAGTGCCCGCTCCATACTCCCCTCCAGTCAGCGCTCACACTGGGTTAATGGCAGCGTTAACGGACCGCGTTATGCCACGGTGTAACGCAGTCCGTTGACGCTGCTATTAACCCTGTGTGACCAACTTTTTACTCTTGATGCTGCCTATGCAGCATCAATAGTAAACAGATCTAATGTTAAAAATAATAAAAAAAAAATAAAAAATCATTATATACTCACCTTCCGGATCCAGCCCAGGCCTTTCCCGCTCCTCGCGACGCTCCTGTGACCGGTCCATGCATTGCGGTCTCGCGAGATGATGACGTAGCGGTCTCGCGAGACCACACGTCAACATCTCGCGAGACCGCAATGCACTCTTGGGAGGGACGGGCACAGTCCGGCCGCTACCTACTCCCCTGCAGTCAGTGCCCCCTCTATACTACCCCCCAGTCAGCGCTCACCGCCCACATAGCGTTGTAGCAGTTCGTTAAACCGACTGAGTTACACCGCGGCATAACGCAGTCTGTTAACGCTGCTATTAACCGTGTGATGAACTTTTTACTATTGATGCTGCCTATGCAGCATCAATAGTAAAAAGATCGAATGTTAAAAATAATTAAAAAAATAAAAAATCGTGATATTCTCACCTTCCGTCGCCTCCGCAGAAGCTTTTCCTGCAGCTCGCGATGCTCCGGTCCCACCGCTTCGCTGATTGGTCGCGACCAGCTGGCGCGACCAATCAGCGACATTGCCGCGGCATGCCAGCGCGACCAATCAGCGACATTGGCGCGGGATTTAAATCCCGCTTCGCTGATTGGTCGCACCGCCTGGGCGCGAGCAATCAGCAACATTGGCGCGGGATTTAAATCCTGCTTCGCTGATTGGGCGACATTGGTGTGGGATTTAAATCCCGCTTCGCTGATTGGTCGCGCCCAGCCGGCGCGACAAATCAGTGCCATTGGCGCAGGATTTAAATCCCGCTTCTCTGATTGGGCGACATTGGCGCGGGATTTAAATCCCGCTTCGCTGATTGGTCGCGCTCAGCCAGCCCGACCAATCAGCGACATTGGCGCGGGATCTAATACTAAAAATAATTAAAAAAAATTAAAAATCATTACTCACCTTTCGGATCCAGCCCAAGCCTTTCCTGCTCCTCGCGACGCTCCGGTGACCGGTCCATGCATTGCGGTCTCGGGAGATGTTGACGTAGCGGTCTCCCGAGACCGCTACGTCATCATCTCGCGAGACCGCAATGCACTCTTGGGACCGGAGCGTCGCGAGGAGCATCGGTAAACGTCTCGGCTGGATCCGGGGGGCCGACGGAAGGTGAGTATATAACTATTTTTTATTTTAATTCTTTTTTTAACAGAAATATGATGCCCACATTGCTATATACTACGTGGGCTGTGCAATATACTGCGTGGGCTGTGCTACATACTACATGGGCTATGCAATATACTACGTGGGCTGTGTTAGATACTGCGTGGGCTGTTATATACTACATCTCTGTGCTATATACTACGTGGCTGGGCAATATACTACGTCGCTGGGCAATATACTACGTCGCTGGGCTATTTACTACATGGCCTGTGCTATATACTACGTGAGCTGTGCTATATACTACGTGGCTGTGCTATATGCTACATGGCTGTGCTATATACTACGTGGCTGTGCTATATACTACATGGGCAGTGTTATATACTACGTGGCTGTGCTATATACTATGTGGCTGTGCTATATACTACGTAGCTGGGCAATATACTATGTGGCTGGGCAATATACGAGGGGCGATCCAAAAGTAATGATAATCAATACTAAACACAATGAATATAGTCAAAAAATAAATTTATTTTTCTACATAGTCTCCTAACAAGTCTATACATTTAGTCCATCTCTTTTCTAAACTTAGAATTCCCTTCGAAAAAAATTCTTGATCTTGACCCTCAAAAAAATCCCCAACAGCGGTTATCACGTCGCTATTGTCGTCAAATTTCTTGCCCCGCAGGTGTTCCTTGAGCCGAGGAAAGAGAAAGAAGTCACTGGGGGCTAGATCTGGTGAATAGGGGGGGTGTTCCACCAGTTCAAAGCCCGCTTCTTGAATGGTAGCCATGGCAACAGCAGCTTTGTGAGCCGGCGCGTTATCTTGGTGAAACAACACTCCAGCCCGCAGTTTGCCGCGCCTTTTCTCCTTGATAGCCTCCCGCAATCTTCTTATTTGTTCTGCGTAGTAGGAGCCCGTAATAGTGGCTCCCTTCTCCAAATAGTCCACCATAATAATTCCTTCAGCGTCCCAAAAAACGGACGCCATAACCTTCCCTGCTGAGCTTGACACTTTGAATTTCTTCGGCGTCGGTTCGTCGGCTCGTTTCCACATCATCGATTGTTGTTTAGTTTCGGGATCAAAGTGGTGGATCCAGGTCTCGTCCATGGTCAAAAACGTGACAAAAAATTTTCCTTGTCTGCTTGGAACTTTTCGAGATTTGCTGTTGAAATGTCAACTCGTTTCTTCTTTTGTTCGTCGGTTAACATTTTTGGCACCCAACGCGCGGAGACCCTTCTCATATGCAATTCTTTTGCAAGGATTCTTTGAATACTGCTATATGAGATCCCTGTGACCTCAGCTACATGCCTGATAGTCACTCTTCGATCTGCCAATACAACTTCTTCAACTTTTTTCACATTTTCTTCATTGAGGGACGTGGATGGGTGTCCATCACGATGTTCATTTTCCGTCGATGTTCTTCCCAGCTTAAATTCCTTGGCCCAGCGTGCAACTGTGGAATATGGAGGAGAAGAGTCCCCCAATGTTTCCACCAAGTCGCTGTGTATGTCTTTGGTAGTCATTTTTTTCAAGCAGAGGTATTTGATGACAGCTCTGAGCTCGTTTTTTTCCATTTTGATGTTCACTCCTCGGCAGTTCATATTCAAATGAATGTAGCTCCTGGGAATCATGGTCTATTTAAGTCATTTTTTTTCCTGGACTAGTGGGTACCTAAGAGAGAAGAAAACATTTTATTTTAATTTCTGTGTGCAATAGAAATAACCGATTATCATTACTTTTGGATCGCCCCTCGTACTACGTGGCTGGGCAATATACTACGTGTCTGTGCTATTTACTACATGGCCTGTGCTATATACTACGTGGGCTGTGCTATATACTACGTGGCTGTGCTATATACTACGTGGCTGTGCTATATACTACGTGGCTGTGTTATATACTACGTGGCTGTGCTATATACTACGTGGCTGTGCTATATACTACGTGGCTGTGCTATATACTACGTGGCTGTGTTATATACTACGTGGCTGTGCTATATACTACGTGGCTGTGCTATATACTACGTGGCTGTGCTATATACTACATGGCTGGGCAATATACTACGTGGCTGGGCAATAACCTACGTCGCTGAGCAATATCCTACGTGGCTGGGCAATATACTACATGTCTGTGCTATTTACTACGTGGGCTACGTGCTATATACTACGTGAGCTGTGCTATATGCTATATGGCTGTGCTATATACTACGTGGCTGTGCTATTTACTGCATGGGCTGTGTTATATACTACGTCACTGTGCTATATACTATGTGGCTGTGCTATATACTACGTGGCTGTGCTATATACTACGTGGCTGTGCTATATACTACATGGGCTGTTATATACTACGTGGCTGTGCTATATACTACATGGGCTGTCCTATATACTTCGTGTATGTGCTATATACTACGTGGCAGGGCAATATACTATGTGGCTGTGCTATATACTACGTGGCTGTGTTATATACTACGTGGCCTGTGTAATATAGTACGTGGCTGTGCTCTATACTATGTGGGCTGTTATACGCTACTTGGCTGTGTTATATTTCTCTGCTGTATCTGTGCATCATGAATCGTGGCATGTGTTAAAGAGGGGGGCCACTGAGACTCTTTCACCCGGGGCCCTCAAAAACCTGGAGCCGACCCTGGCTTCACTGATTGGTCACACCCGGCCGCCAACAATTAGCAACAGGCGCAGTCCGCCCGTGAATTGGCGCGGAATTTGAACCACGCTTCGCTAATTGGTCGCGGCCGGCCGAATCCTGTGTATTCATTGCATTATTCTGAAAACTTCATAAATAAACTACATACATATTCTAGAATACCCAATGCGATAGAATCGGGCCACCATCTAGTTAGGAATAAGAAGCCAACCTCAGCCTGGTGGCAGCGGGAGAGTGCTGTACAGTGAATGCGCCCCTGCTGCTGTATCGCTCCGTGTCCTGCTGCCACCGCTGACTGGTAACTATGGAAACACACCACCGTCTGTAGGCTGCTGCTACTGACTGGTTACCATGGAAACGTTCCGCTGCCTAAAGGCCGCTACTGACTGGTTACCATGGAAACCCCCTACTGTCTGTAGGATCCTGCTCCCTGGTTACCATGGAAACGTTCCGCTGTCTAAAGGCTGCTACTGACTGGTTACCATGGAAACCCACCGCTGTCTCTAGGCTGACCCTGACTGGTTACCATGGAAACCTGCCGCTGTGTCTAGGCTGAGGCTGACTGGTTACCATGGAAACCCACCGCTGTCTCTAGGCTGACGCTGACTGGTTACCATGAAAACCTGCCGCTGTCTCTAGGCCGCCGCTGACTGGTTACCATGGAAACCTGCTGCTGTCTCTAGGCCGCCGCTGACTGGTTACCATGGAAACCTGCCGCTGTCTCTAGGCCGCCGCTGATGCTCTCTCACGCTCCTGCACGTACGACGCTCACAACCTCCACCAAGAAGATGGCGGCGCTGTGTTCGGTCCCCTCCCACTGAGGACTTTGTAACCGCGGAGAATCATGGGAATGAGGCGGAAAGAAATGGGGGAGCGGTGAGGACCGGGCTTTCGGAGATGGCGGGGTGTGCTGGGGAGAGGCAGGACTGTTAGCACAGTGCTGACACGTGTGGCAGCGGCGGGTGTCAGGCGTTGGTGGATGGCGGAGAGCCGTCACCTCTGTAGCTGCAGGCGCTGACTGCAGATGGGAGTAATGTGCAGTGAGGGGAGAGAAAACTGCGTGGTGTCGCGGTTATGTGCACGACATCTTGTCAGGTGCAGGAATCGCACAGGATGGGGTCAGTGAGTAGGAACCATCAGCACCTGACCAGAAGGGGGCAGCCCTAACGTGCCCCCGGGCCGGGCACATGCGTGCGGGACGCCCCGCTCATCCGACCCCCGACCCCATCCCCCACAGATCACAATCCCACCTCTCTAGTGCAGAGAAGACGCTCAAAACGAGTAATGGCAAAGGGTGTAATAATGGTGGTGGAGGAGGAGTGTAATAATGGTGAGGGGGCGGAGTGTAATAATGGTGAGGGGGCGGAGTGTAATAACGGTGAGGGGGCGGAGGAGGAGTGTTATAATGGTGGTGGAGGAGGAGTGTAATAATGGTGAGGGGGCAGAGGAGTGTAATAATGGTGAGGGGGCGGAGGAGGAGTGTAATGGTGAGGGGGCGGAGGAGGAGTGTAATAATGGTGAGGGGGCGGAGGAGGAGTGTAATAATGGTGAGGGGACGGAGGAGGAGTGTAATAATGGTGAGGGGGCGGAGGAGGAGTGTAATGGTGAGGTGGCAGAGGAGTGTAATAATGGTGAGGTGGCGGAGGAGGAGTGTAATAATTGTGAGGAGGCGGAGGAGGAGTGTAATAATGGTGAGGGGGCGGAGGAGGAGTGTAATAATGGTGAGGGGGCGGAGGAGGAGTGTAATAATGGTGAGGGGGCGGAGGAGGAGTGTAATAATGGTGAGGGGGCGGAGGAGGAGTGTAATAATGGTGAGGGGGCGGAGGAGGAGTGTAATAATTGTGAGGGGGCGGAGGAGGAGTGTAATAATGGTGGTGGAGGAGTGTAATAATGGTGTAGGGCAGTGGGTGAAGGAGTGTAATAATGGTGAAGGGGCGGAGGAGGAGTGTAATGGTGAGGGGGCGGAGGAGTGTAATAATGGTGTAGAGCAGCGGTGTCAAACTGCATTCCTGGAGGGCTGCAACCAGGTCATGTTTTCAGGATTTCCTTGTACTGCACAGGTGATAATTTAATCACCTACACACATAATGATTGCAGCATCTTGTGCAATGCTAAGGAAATCTTGAAAACTCGCATGGTTTGCGGCCGTCGAGGAATGCAGTTTAACACCCCTGGTGTAGGGTGGTGGGTGAAGGAGTGTAATAATGGTGAGGGGGCAGAGGAGGAGTGTAATGGTGAGGGGGCGGAGGAGTGTAATAATGGTGAGGGGTGGAGGAGGAGTGTAACAATGGTGTGGGGCGGTGGAGGAGGAGTGTAATAATGGTGAGGGGGTGGAAGAGGAGTGTAATAATGGTGAGGGGCAGTGGAGGAGGAATATAATGGCGAGGCTGGAGGAGGAATATGATAATGGTGAGGGTTGGCAGAGGAGGAGTTTAATAATTGTGAGGGGTGGCGGAGGAGTGTAATAATCGTGAGAGGAGGAGAAGGAATATAATAATGGTTAGGGGTGGCGGAGGAGTATAATAATGGTGAGGGTAGGAGGAGTGCAGTAATGGTGAGGGGCGGCGGAGGAGAAATATAATGGTGAGGGTTGGCGGAGGAGTGTAATAATGGTGAGAGGAGGAGAAGGAATATAATAATGGTTAGGGGTGGCAGAGGAGTATAATAATGGTGAGGGTAGGAGAAAGAGAAATATAATGGTGAGGGTTGGCGGAGGAGTGTAATAATGGTGAGTTGTCGCTGTGCTCATGGGGTAATTTTGGTCGGCCGGCCACACCTGCGAAGTTTCCACTGTTCCATGTTTTCACCATTTGTGGATAATGGCTCTCACTGTGGTTCGCTGGAGTCCCAAAGCTTTATAAATGGCTTTATGACCTTTTCCAGAAGGAGAACATTATAATAATGGTGAGGGGTGGCAGAGGAGGAGTATAATAATGGAGAGGGGCGGCGCATGAGGAGTGTAATAATGGTGAGTGGCGGAGGAGGAATATCATGGTGAGGGGCGGCGGAGGAGAGGTGTAATAATGAGGGGTGGTGGAGGAGGAGTTTAATAATGGTGAGGGGGGGCAGAGGAGGAATCTAATGGTGAGGGGCTGAGGAGGAATATAATGTGAGGAGTGTAATAATGGTGAGGGGCGGAGGAAGAGGAATATAATAAAGGTGAGGGGCAGAGGAGGAGGAATATAATGGTAAGGGGCTGCAAACAAGTAATATAATAATGAGGGGTGGCAGAGGAGGAGTGTAATAATGGTGAGGGTCCAAGGAGGAGGAGTGTAATAATGGTGAGGGTCCAAGGAGGAGGAGTGTAATAATGGTGAGGGGCCAAGTAGGAGGAGTATAATAATGGTGAGGGGCCAAGGAGGAATACAGTGGTATGAAAAAGTGTCTGCCCCTTCCTGATTTCCTATTCTTTTGCATGTTTGTCACACTTAAATGTTTCTGATCACCAAACAAAGGTAAATATTAGACAATGAGAACACAAGTAATCACAAAATGCAGTTTATAAATGAAGTTCTTTATTATTAATGGAAAAAGAAATCCAAACCTACAGGGCCCTGTATGAAAAAGTGATTGCCCCCTAAACCTAATAACGGGTCTGACCGCCCTTAGCCGCAACAACTGCAATCAGGCGACTGCGATAACTGGCAATGAGTCCTTTACGACGCTCTGGAGGAATTTTGGCCGCTCATCTTTGCAGAATTGTTGTAATTCAGCCTTGTTGGAGCATGAACCGCCTTTTTAAGATCATGCCACAGCATCTCAATCAGATTAAGGTCAGGACTTTGACTAGACCACTCCAAAGTCTTACCGTATTTTTCGGACTATAAGAAGCACTTTTTTCCTCCCAAAATGGGGGGTGCGTCTTATAGTCCTGATATACCGGCTTTGGCTAAGGTGTGGGAGCGGCAGCGGGTCATAGAGGCATGAGCCCGCTGCTGCAGCTAACTCCTGTGCCAGCTGCTAAAGATAAATGAATATTCACTGCATTCCACACCCATGGGCATGGGAGGCAATGAATATTCATTTTTCTTTAGCATTATGGTATGATTGGCCCCCATTCCCGTCCTCGTATGCATGGCCCCAGCCTTATCCAGGTATGCATGGCCCCATCAGAAAATATTAAAAAAACCAAACCATTACACTTACCTTCCCAGCGCTCCCTCGCAGCATCTTGTTCCGATGACAGCAGCTGCTTTATACTTGTAAGCAGCGCATAGCAGGGATGCCATGCGCTGCTTGTAAGCTGAATGGCAGCTGCCAGAATACTCACTGTTCTGCACGCCGAGACTGGGTGCCCAGAGCAGTGATCTTTCATGTCAGCCATAACCTTCATGCAGCTGTCGTCGGTCATGTGTGCCACCACTAAAGGTAATGAATATTCACCGCACTCCACTCCCATGAGGCGTGGAATGCGGTAAATATTCATTTCTCTTAAGTAGCGGCACATGTGACCGCCAGTAGCTGCAGAAAGCCAGCAGCTGACACTGTGTGCGCTACTGAAGAGCAATGAATACTCACTGATCTGCAGCGTGCAGAGCAGTGAGTATTCCGGGAACTGCCCATCGGCTTGCAAGTAGCGCAATGACGTACCTGTCATGCGCTGCTTACAAGCATAAAGCAGCTGCTGGCATCAGAACAAGATGCTGCAAGGGAGTGCTGGTAAGGCAAGTAATGTTTTTTTTAAATGTTTTCCGATGGGGTCATGCATACCAGGATGGGGGTGGGGGCCATGCATACCAGGACTGGGATGGGGGCCAATCATACCAGGTTAAGGATGGAGCCATGCATACCAGTATAGGGATGAGGGCGATCATACCTGCCAGGATAGGGATGAGGGGGACATGCATACCAGGATGGGGATGAGGGGGCCATGCATACCAGGATAAGGTGGCCATGCATATCAGGATAGGGATGGGGAGATGTGTATTAGGAGGGGGATGAGGAGACCATATATACCAGGATGGGGATGAGGAGACCATATATACCGGGATAGGGGATATTAAGTACATAATTGACCACATTTTTGCTTCAATTTATTTCCTTAATTTCCTCTTCTGAAACCAAGGTGCGTCTTATGGTCCGGTGCATCTTATAGTCTGAAAAATACTGTAGTTTTATTTTTATAAGGCCATTACTTCTCCTCTCCTGTTCCTTGCAGGCCTCGTCTGGACAGACTCTTCCTGAGCCGCTTCCTGACTCTCCAGTCTGTTCTGTTTCCAGGATGGACCTCAGAGAACACTCTGATGCTGCTGACGTTGCTGGTAGTGGCACTGACTGGTCTGTAACATACAAATAATCTGTGTGTGATCAGTACAGAATGGTATAATCTGTGTGTCATCGGTACAGGGCGGTATAGTCTGTGTGTGATAAGTACAGAGCGGTATAGTCTGTGTGTCATCGGTACAGGGCGGTATAGTCTGTGTGTGTGATCAGTACAGGGTTGTGTAGTCTGTGTAATCAGTACAGCACTGTATAGTCTGTGTATAATCAGTACAGGGCAGTATAGTATGTGAGTAGATATGGATGGACACCTACATGTTTGGGTTCTGGTACCAGAACAGTACTTGGACCCAAACCTGAGCCAAGATCCCATTCACTTGAATGGAGGGCCCAAACATCCAGTGTTTGCTACACTGTTATGTGAATGATAGCGCGGCAAACACTGCTTCTGATTGGCGATAAAAACATCACCGCTGGTCAGACAGCCGCGGTTCCCACGATGTCAAATGACAGCGTGAGCCCACAAATGTGATCGGAGGTATTAACTTTACCTTTGGTCATTCGTGTCAGCAGATGGGACTACTGCTCTCATCAGCCTACATCTGCTGCCGCTAATAACAGTGAGAGCAGGAGCAGCTGATGGGAGTACTCATCAGCTGGCTCCTGCAATGTAAATAATGTTAAAAAAAAAACGGCATGGGTTCCCCTGTATTTTTGATAACCAACCAGGCAAAAATCACAGCTGGGGGCTGCAACCCTCAGCTGTCAGCAGGGTGAGACTGGACCATCAGAGAACCGGAGGAGTCTCTGGTGGGCACAGACAATGACACCTACTTGCATACAGGCCCAGCAGCTGCCTAGGGCCCCCGCTGCTCCTGGGGCCACCAGCCAGTGGCCTGTCACCAATAGCAGCACACCACGCAGCTGCTATGGGGCCTATGAGTCAGGAGGGCCACCATGTGCCAGCGGAACAGCAGTGGGTGACAGAAGGCAAAAGCCGGCTGCTGTGGCTAAAGCCTGTCCCTGCTGCTTAAGAGAAATGAATATTCACTGCTCCCCACGCCCCAATTAGCGTGGAGAGGAGTGAATATTTATTTCACTTTAATAGCAGGCAGTGTTAGCCGCAGGCTGTCTCTAACACTGCCCGCTATCAGGGCTCCCGCTCTCCCGGGGTCCCCAGCCCACACGTCTGCTATGGGGCCCGTAAGTCATGGGGTCCGCGCCAGCGCTGCCCGCAGTGCACTCCACATTCAACTGTATCGGCATCATAGATGCCGATACAGTTGAAAGCAATAATGGAGGAGAGGGTGTCAAATGACGCTCTCTCTCCCATCATTCACCTCATCATTCTGATTTTCTGGATTTGCTTTCTCATTTTAACTCTCATAGTTGTGGTCTACCTATGATGTCAATTACAGGCCTCTCTTATCTTTTTAAGTGGGAGAACTTGCACAATTGGTGACTGACTAAATACTTTCTTTCCCCACTGTATATATCAGTGAGTGAGTCCTGGTGGCCATAAATCTGAAGGACTGCGGGGCTGGATTATACCCTGTGGGGGAACTGCATTGTACCATATGAGGGGGGTTACATTATATCCTGGGGGTGTTGCATTACACCCTATGGGGGCTAAATTATATTCTATGTTGGGGCTGGATTATAGCTTATGATGGGGCTGAATTATATGCTATGAGGGGGCTACATTACTGTATATTCTGTGGGGGGCTACATTATACTTTATGAGGAGGCTACATTATATGTTATGGGTGGCTGCATTATTTTCTATGAGGTGGCTGCATTATATTATATTGTATGTGGGTTGAATTATATTCTATGAGGGGGGCTACCTCAACACCTCTACATATTATACCCTGATATTAGCGTGATAGTAGCTACATAGTGGGCCCCAAGAATGATTTTGTCTCTTGGGCCCAAGGTGCTGAAGTCGGTTTTTTTTTTTTTTTACTTATTTATTTACAATGCAGGAGCCGACTGATGATTCATCAAAATGCTCCTGCTCTCACTGTTATTAGCGGCAGCAGGCATCGGCTGATGGGAGCAGTAGTCCCATCAGCTGACACAAGGCTGTCTGATCGGCGGTAATGATTTTAACGCCGATCAAATGCGATGTTTGCCGTGCTGTGATGCACATGACAGCTGACAAACACCCGTTGTTCAGTATCCGTGCCCGAACAGTAGGTGTTTGATACGGACGACGAACTTTACTGTTCATGTTCGCCCATCTCTTTCTTTGAGTGATCAGTACAGGGCAGTATAGTCTGTGTATGATCAGTACAGAGCGGTATAGTCTGTGTGTGATCAGTACAGAGTGGTATAGTCTGTGTGTGATCAGTACAGGACGGTATAGTCTGTGTGTAATCAGTACAGGACGGTATAGTCTGTGTGTAATCAGTACAGCGTGGTATAGTCTATGTGTAATCAGTACAAGGCAGTATAGTCTGTGTGATCAGTACAGAGTGGTATGGTCTGTGTGTGATCAGTACAGGACGGTATAGTCTGTGTGTGATCAGTACAGAGTGGTATAGTCTGTGTGTGATCAGTACAGGACGGTATAGTCTGTGTGTAATCAGTACAGGGTGGTATAGTCTATGTGTAATCAGTACAGGGCAGTATAGTCTGTGTGATCAGTACAGAGTGGTATAGTCTGTGTGTGATCAGTACAGGACGGTATAGTCTGTGTGTGATCAGTACAGAGCGGTATAGTCTATGTGTGATTAGTACAGGGTGGTATAGTCTGTGTGTAATCAGTACAGGGCAGTATAATTTGTGTGATCAGTACAGGGCAGTATAATTTGTGTGATCAGTACAGGGTGGTATAGTCTGTGTGTAATCAGTACAGGGCAGTATAATATGTGTGATCAGTACAGGGTGGTATAGTCTGTGAGATCAGTACAGGGCAGTATAATCTGTGTGTGATCAGTACAGAGCCATATAGCCTGTGTGTAATCAGTACTGGGCGGTATAATCTGTGTGATCAGTACAGGGTGGTATAGTCTGTGTGTGATTAGTACAGGGCAGTATAATCTGTGTGATCAGTACAGGGCGGTATAGTCTGTGTTTGATCAGTACAGGGTGGTATAGTCTGTGTGATCAGTACAGGGCAGTATAATCTGTGTGATCAGTGCAGGGCGGTATAGTCTGTGTGATCAGTACAGGGCAGTATAATCTGTGTGATCAGTACAGGGTGGTATAGTCTGTGTGTGATCAGTACAGGGTGGTATGGTCTATGTAATCAGTACAGGGCAGTATAATCTGTGATCAGTACAGGGTGGTATAGCCTGTGTGTAATCAGTACAGGGCAGTATAATCTGTGTGATCAGTACAGGGTGGTATAGTCTGTGTGTGATCAGTACAGGGTGGTATAGACTGTGTGTGATCAGTACAGGGCAGTATAATCTGTGTGATCCGTACAGGGTGGTATAATCTGTGTGATCAGTACAGGGCAGTATAATCTGTGATCAGTACAGGGTGGTATAGCCTGTGTGTAATCAGTACAGGGCAGTATAATCTGTGTGATCAGTACAGGGCGGTATAATCTGTGTGATCAGTACAGGGTGGTATAGTCTGTGTGTGATCAGTACAGGGCGGTATAGACTGTGTGTGATCAGTACAGGGCAGTATAATCTGTGTGATCATTACAGGGTGGTATAGACTGTGTGTGATCAGTACAGGGCAGTATAATCTGTGTGATCAGTACAGGGTGGTATTATCTGTGTGATCAGTACAGGGTGGTATAGTCTGTGTGTGATCAGTACAGGGTGGTATAGTCTGTGTGTAATCAGTACAGGGCAGTATAATCTGTGTGATCAGTACAGGGCAGTATAATCTGTGTGATCAGTACAGGGTGGTATAGTCTGTGTGTGATCAGTACAGGGTGGTATAGACTGTGTGTGATCAGTATAGGGCAGTATAATCTGTGTGATCAGTACAGGGTGGTATAGACTGTGTGTGATCAGTACAGGGTGGTATAGTCTGTGTGTGATCAGTACAGGGTGGTATAGACTGTGTGTGATCAGTACAGGGCAGTATAATCTGTGTGATCAGTACAGGGTGGTATAATCTGTGTAATCAGTACAGGGCAGTATAATCTGTGTGATCAGTACAGGGTGGTATAGACTGTGTGTGATCAGTACAGGGCAGTATAATCTGTGTGATCCGTACAGGGTGGTATAATCTGTGTGATCAGTACAGGGCAGTATAATCTGTGATCAGTACAGGGTGGTATAGCCTGTGTGTAATCAGTACAGGGCAGTATAATCTGTGTGATCAGTACAGGGCGGTATAATCTGTGTGATCAGTACAGGGTGGTATAGTCTGTGTGTGATCAGTACAGGGCGGTATAGACTGTGTGTGATCAGTACAGGGCAGTATAATCTGTGTGATCATTACAGGGTGGTATAGACTGTGTGTGATCAGTACAGGGCAGTATAATCTGTGTGATCAGTACAGGGTGGTATTATCTGTGTGATCAGTACAGGGTGGTATAGTCTGTGTGTGATCAGTACAGGGTGGTATAGTCTGTGTGTAATCAGTACAGGGCAGTATAATCTGTGTGATCAGTACAGGGCAGTATAATCTGTGTGATCAGTACAGGGTGGTATAGTCTGTGTGTGATCAGTACAGGGTGGTATAGACTGTGTGTGATCAGTACAGGGCAGTATAATCTGTGTGATCAGTACAGGGTGGTATAGACTGTGTGTGATCAGTACAGGGTGGTATAGTCTGTGTGTGATCAGTACAGGGTGGTATAGACTGTGTGATCAGTACAGGGCAGTATAATCTGTGTGATCAGTACAGGGTGGTATAATCTGTGTAATCAGTACAGGGCAGTATAATCTGTGTGATCAGTACAGGGTGGTATAGTCTGTGTGTGATCAGTACAGGGTGGTATAGTCTGTGTGTGATCAGTACAGGGTGGTATAGTCTGTGTGTGATCAGTACAGGGTGGTATAGTCTGTGTGTGATCAGTACAGGGCGGTAAAGTCTGTGTGTGAACAGTACAGGGCGGTAAAGTCTGTGTGTGATCAGTGCAGGGCGGTAAAGTCTGTGTGTGATCAGTACAGGGTGGTATAGACTGTTTGTGATCAGTACAGGGCAGTATAATCTGTGTGATCAGTACAGGGTGGTATAATCTGTGTAATCAGTACAGGGCAGTATAATCTGTGTGATCAGTACAGGGTGGTATAGTCTGTGTGTGATCAGTACAGGGTGGTATAGTCTGTGTGTGATCAGTACAGGGTGGTATAGTCTGTGTGTGATCAGTACAGGGTGGTATAG
Source organism: Ranitomeya imitator (assembly GCF_032444005.1). Classification (NCBI taxonomy): domain Eukaryota; kingdom Metazoa; phylum Chordata; class Amphibia; order Anura; family Dendrobatidae; genus Ranitomeya; species Ranitomeya imitator. The sequence continues at coordinate 768,545,364 of NC_091282.1, read as the reverse complement.
TCTGTGTGTGATCAGTACAGGGCGGTAAAGTCTGTGTGTGAACAGTACAGGGCGGTAAAGTCTGTGTGTGATCAGTACAGAGTGGTATAGTCTGTGTGTGATCAGTACAGGCTGGTATAGTCTGTGTAATCAGTACATGGCAGTATAATCTGTGTGAACAGTGCAGGGCGGTATAGTCTGTGTGATCAGTACAGGGCGGTATAATCTGTGTGTGATCAGTACAGAGCCGTATAGCCTGTGTGTAATCAGTACAGGGTGGTATAATCTGTGTGTGAGCAGTGCTGGGCGGTGTAGTATGCAATGAGTCCCATACACCGGGTTCCCCTGTGCCCCCTCACCTTTTGCTCTTCTTTTCCAGGGCAGCTGGTGGTCTATCAGGTCGGGATTTTGCCCAGTCAGTTTTATGGGGTCCTGTCTGATCGGGATTTGGGCGGTTTCCGACAGCTGGTGGTGCTGGCTGTGCTTCTGATTTTGGCCATTTCTGTGGTGAGCACGACGTCCAGCTGTGTGCAGCTGAGCTGCTGCCTTTGGTTATTGTGATGAGTTTCACAGCAGAATGTTTACTGTAGAATATCCATAGATTTCCATGGTATGATGTGGCGGGCATGTACTGTTCTGTCAGTAATGTGTCACCGCACATGGTCCACGTGGCACATGGATGGTGGCGGGGATGCCAGTGACGCAGTATGGCTCTGTCTCCGCAGCTGCGCAGTGTGGAGCAGTACGTTGGCAAGCTGGTCTATGTGAGTTGTCGCCAGGTTTTGACTGGACATCTTCACCGCCTCTACTTCACCAAGCAGGTGTATTATACACTGAGCGTGGATCGGCCGCAGCTGGATAACCCGTACGTCACTTGTGGTAACTTGGCCAAAGCACCATCTCAGTCCTGGGGGTATCACCTGGCCAGCCCCGCCTCCCTGGATGCCCTCATTGAGGACCGTTACACTGGGGTTTGGAGAGGCCTTGCCGCTGTGTTATCGGCACTGTGATGCAGCCGCTATAAAGATGGTGAGAATGAGGCCTAACTGTGGCTTTTTCTTACAGGGATCAGCGGATGACCCAGGATGTTGAGCGTCTGTGCCGGGAGCTTGGCACCGTTGCCAGTAAATTCCTAATCACGCCATTCACACTGGTGTATTACTCGTACCAGTGCGCCGTCAGGTCAGTCCGTGCTGCCCTCCTAGATTGCTCTGCTCGATGGGCCGCTGTGTGTTCATGCTCATGTCACCATGTTTGCAGCACCGGCTGGATGGGACCACTCTCCATAATCGGCTACTTTGTGGTGGGATCGCTGCTGAACAGACTTCTCATGGGCCCCATTATCCCAAAGTTGGTGCAGCAGGAAAAACTGGAGGGCGATTTCCGGTGAGTTTTGGCATCACGTGTAAGCCGTCCTGCTCTGGTTTGTGTTGGTCTCTTTCCATATTACTATGTAATGTACCGAAATACAATGTATTCCAATGTGGGGAATGGTGATTTACACCCAAAATATTGTGGGAAGACAAGATGGTGACTTGTGCTGCCGGTCGCCTCCATTATCTGCTCCTCCGTGACCGCTAGATTCTATTTTTCTATCTTTAATTTTTGTTGAAATTTTACAAGAATAATATAACACACAAATACAGAATTGAGGTTAATGTCCGACCTTCTGAGCTCTCAGGAATATGTGCAATTCAATGGTTAATAAGAGGAGCAAAGATTAAAAGGAGGAGAAGAGTACGTGCCAGAAAACGAGGCTAAGAGGTGAGGGCTAGGACTAGAGGGACTAAGGGGACTGGTGCCATGGTCATAGCTCCATAAAGCTACCAGGAAGCTGGATCTCAGGGGTCCCAGAGTTGTCGAGTTGGGGGAGGCCACAGGCCATTGCCCATTTACATCTCGGCGAGATGGGGCAGTTTGTTGCCATCCGAGATTTAGATGCTGTTCACACGTTTGGGGGCAGCCTGGCTGTTTACTTTTCCATCCCCTCGGGGGAACCTTCAGCATGTAATTTAAGGGGTCAGGAGAAGGCGGATTGAGAAGAGGCCCTCCATCAGTTCCTCCAGTAGGGGGTGGCATTGACTGGAGAGCCGGGGTGCAGACGCAGGTAGAGTAGGTGGCTGTTCAGCCCATGTAGGGCGCCACTTTTCTGGGGAGATATTTACAACAGGCGCGTGTTCCCATGTATCGATGTCACAGGGGACAGTAGTATCTGGTAGATCGAGGTGAGAAGACCCTTGGTAGAGGGGAGCTTCCGGCATAGCCTCTCAGTGGGGGAGATTGTTCGGGCACCCAGTGCATGAATAACATAGTGGCATGGTGGTAATTTACCAGAGCCGATCATTTCCCAAAGAACTGTGGTTCAAGGGTGATCATCAATCTTGTCCACTATTTTAAAAATTCCCACTGAGGACCAGGGTCTGACCGTAAGATATTAATCGTAGGAGATCGTTTGGGGGCTAATGAGAAATGTTTGACAAGACTTCCATAAGTTTCTCATGAAGGATATGGGTCCAAAAGGTCAAAATGGACCAAGTGGAGTGCGGTGCCATAAGAGGGTCTCGGGGTTTACTGGAGGTAGCCTCAATTTCAACCCATCTATAGTAATCAATCCGGGCCGTCTAAGAGGGACTGATCTTAGGTGCGTTTTACTTTGGAGGGATTTCACATCCTGAAACGGCACTCTTACAGCAAGGGTCTCATAGTAACATAGGGGAAAAAAGAAAAAGACTCTGGTACACCAAGTACTATATTTTTTGTCACTAAACTATCTATAATCCTCAATGCCATTAGTGCTGAGGAGATCATTTGTCCCTTATATAGAAGCTGTTATAGTATCGGCCATCACTGCCTCTTGTGATTAGGCATTCCATAGTCTGACTGCTCTAACTATAAATAACCCTTTCCTATTTAGCTGCCGGAATCGCCTTTCTTCCACCCGTCATGAGTGCCCCCTGGTCCTGTGTAAGGTCTATGGAAGGAGTAAAGGTACCTTCACACATAACGATATCGTTAACGATATCGTTGCTTTTTGTGACGTAGCAACGATATCGTTAAGGAAATCGTTATGTGTGACAGCGACCAACGATCAGGCCCCTGCTGGGAGATCGTTGGTCGCTGAACAAAGTCCAGAACTTTATTTCGTCGCTGGATCTCCCATGGACATCGCTGGATCGGCGTGTGTGACACCGATCCAGCGATGTCTTCACTGATAACCAGGGTAAACATCGGGTAACTAAGCGCAGGGCCGCGCTTAGTAACCCGATGTTTACCCTGGTTACCAGCGTAAAAGTAAAAAAAAAAAAACACATACTTACCTAACGCTGTCTGTCCCCGGCGCTGTGCTCTGCACTCCTCCTGTACTGGCTGTGAGCGTCGGTCAGCCGGAAAGCAGAGCGGTGACGTCACTGCTCTGCTTTCCGGCCGCTGTGCTCACAGCCAGTACAGGAGGAGTGCAGAGAAGCAGAGCGCCGGGGACAGACAGCGTTAGGTAAGTATGTAGTGTTTGTTTTTTTTTACTTTTACGCTGGTAACCAGGGTAAACATCGGGTTACTAAGCGCGGCCCTGCGCTTAGTAACCCGATGTTTACCCTGGTTAACCGGGGACTTCGGGATCGTTGGTCGCTGGAGAGCTGTCTGTGTGACAGCTCTCCAGCGACCAAACAGCGACCCGGATCGTTGTCGGTATCGCTGCAGCGTCGCTTAAAGGGAACCTGTCACCTGAATTTGGCGGGACTGGTTTTGGGTCATATGGGCGGAGTTTTCGGGTGTTTGATTCACCCTTTCCTTACCCGCTGGCTGCATGCTGGCTGCAATATTGGATTGAAGTTCATTCTCTGTCCTCCATAGTACACGCCTGCACAAGGCAAGATTGCTTTGCGCAGGCGTGTACTATGGAGGACAGAGAATGAACTTCAATCCAATATTGCAGCCAGCATGCAGCCAGCGGGTAAGGAAAGGGTGAATCAAACACCCGAAAACTCCGCCCATATGACCCAAAACCAGTCCCGCCAAATTCAGGTGACAGAGTCCCTTTAATGTGAAGGGGCCTTAAGTCCTGTGCCATCTTCTGTACTGACCACACATATATTTACACATATAGATATCTCCCCTGAGGCGTGATTTTTCTCAGCTAAACAAGCCCATCGTTTCCAACTTCTCATCACAGGAGAGGCCTCCATTCCGTGTAATGTAGGAGATGCTTCCTTCCTGTGTAATGTAGGAGATGCTTCCTTCCCGTGTAATGTAGGAGATGTTTCCATCCCGTGTAATGTAGGAGATGCTTCCATCCCGTGTAATGTAGGAGATGCTTCCATCCCGTGTAATGTAGGAGGGGCCTCCATCCCGTGTAATGTAGGAGAGGCCTCCATCCCGTGTAATATAGGAGAGGCTTCCATCCCGTGTAATGTAGGAGAGACCTCTATTCTGTGTAATGTAGGAGAGGCCTCCATCCCGTGTAATGTAGGAGAGGCCTCCATCCCGTGTAATGTAGGAGAGGCCTCCATCCCGCGTAATGTAGGAGAGGCCTCCATCCCGTGTAATGTAGGAGAGGCCTCCATCCCGTGTAATGTAGGAGAGGCCTCCATCCCGTGTAATGAATGAGAGGCCTCCATTCCGTGTAATGTAGGAGATGTTTCCATCCCTTGTAATGAAGGAGAGGCCTCCATTCCGTGTAATGTAGGAGAGGCCTCCATTCCGTGTAATGTAGGAGAGGCCTCCATCCCGTGTAATGAATGAGAGGCCTCCATTCCGTGTAATGTAGGAGATGTTTCCATCCCTTGTAATGAAGGAGAGGCCTCCATTCCGTGTAATGTAGGAGAGGCCTCCATTCCGTGTAATGTAGGAGAGGCCTCCATGCCTTGTAATGTAGGAGAGGCCTCCATGCCTTGTAATGTAGGAGAGGCCTCCATCCCGTGTAATGTAGGAGATGCTTCCATCCCGTGTAATGTAGGAGGGGCCTCCATCCCGTGTAATGTAGGAGAGGCCTCCATCCCGTGTAATGAATGAGAGGCCTCCATTCCGTGTAATGTAGGAGATGTTTCCATCCCTTGTAATGAAGGAGAGGCCTCCATTCCGTGTAATGTAGGAGCGGCCTCCATCCCGTGTAATGTAGGAGAGGCCTCCATCCCGTGTAATGAATGAGAGGCCTCCATTCCGTGTAATGTAGGAGATGTTTCCATCCCTTGTAATGAAGGAGAGGCCTCCATTCCGTGTAATGTAGGAGAGGCCTCCATTCCGTGTAATGTAGGAGAGGCCTCCATGCCTTGTAATGTAGGAGAGGCCTCCATGCCTTGTAATATAGGAGAGGCCTCCATGCCTTGTAATGTAGGAGAGGCCTCCATCCCGTGTAATGTAGGAGATGCTTCCATCCCGTGTAATGTAGGAGGGGCCTCCATCCCGTGTAATGTAGGAGAGGCCTCCATCCCGTGTAATATAGGAGAGGCTTCCATCCCGTGTAATGTAGGAGAGACCTCTATTCTGTGTAATGTAGGAGAGGCCTCCATCCCGTGTAATGTAGGAGAGGCCTCCATCCCGTGTAATGTAGGAGAGGCCTCCATCCCGTGTAATGTAGGAGAGGCCTCCATCCCGTGTAATGTAGCAGAAGCCTCCATCCCGCGTAATGTAGGAGAGGCCACCATCCCGCGTAATGTAGGAGAGGCCTCCATCCCGCGTAATGTAGGAGAGGCCTCCATCCTGTGTAATGTAGGAGAGGCCTCCATCCCGTGTAATGAATGAGAGGCCTCCATTCCGTGTAATGTAGGAGATGTTTCCATCCCTTGTAATGAAGGCGAGGCCTCCATTCCGTGTAATGTAGGAGAGGCCTCCATTCCGTGTAATGTAGGAGAGGCCTCCATGCCTTGTAATGTAGGAGAGGCCTCCATGCCTTGTAATGTAGGAGAGGCCTCCATGCCTTGTAATGTTGGAGAGGGGGCCTCCATCCCGTGTAATGTAGGAGAGGCCTCCATTCCGTGTAATGTAGGAGAGGCCTCCATCCCGTGTAATGTAGGAGATGTTTCCATCCCTTGTAATGTAGGAGAGGCCTCCATCCCGTGTAATGTAGGAGATGTTTCCATCCCTTGTAATGTAGGAGAGGCCTCCATTCCGTGTAATGTAGGAGAGGCCTTCATCCCGTGTAATGTAGGAGATGTTTCCATCCCGTGTAATGTAGGAGAGGCCTCCATCCCGTGTAATGTAGGAGAGGCCTCCGTGCCTTGTAATGTAGGAGAGGTCTCTATCCCATGTAATGTAGGAGAGATCTCCACCCCTAGGGGCTAATAAATGAGGTTATGGTGGGCATCCCTGTCTTGTGCGGTTAGAAATGGTTTTTAGACAATAATGTGGTAGTTGTATTGAAGCTGTGGGGTTAGTATCTATAATATAACGCTGGGAGCGTCACTCTGTCCGAAGCCTTTATAGACTGCGCAGGCGCAAGCGCCGGCGCAGTCTGGCCCCCACAGAGTGACGCTCCCAGGAGATCGCGGTATGCGTAAGCACTGAACGCATACCGCGATCTCCACCGGAGAGTCAGGGACCGCCAGGAGGGTAAGTATATTCACCTTTCCCCGTTCCAGCGCTGCGTGCGGTTCCGTCTCCCGGCTCCTCTGCTGTGACAGTTCAGAGAGCGCGATGACGCGCTTAATGCGCGCCGGCGCCGCCCTTTGACTTACCAGTCACAAGCAGAGGAGCCGGAGTGTGTCTTCAAGAAAATGGCGCCGGAAAGCGCGGACTGCGCAGGCGTCGATTCCTGCTGCCGGAATCGGCGCCTGCGCAGTCCGCGCTTTCCGGCGCCATTTTCTTGAAGACATATTCCGGCTCCACTGCAGGTGTGTCTTCAAGAAAATGGCGCCGGAAAGCGCGGACTGCGCAGGCGCCGATTCCTGCTGCCGGAATCGGCGCCTGCGCAGTCCGCGCTTTCCGGCGCCATTTTCTTGAAGACACACCTGCAGTGGAGCCGGACGATAGGTGAGTATGGTATTTTTTTTTTATATGGCAGCAGCATACGGGGGCATACACACTGGAGCCAATACAATGGTGGCGCAGGATGGGAGCAGCACATGACAGAACGGGGGCAGGATGGCAGCAGCACAGGACAGAACGGGCGCAGGATGGCAGCAGCACATGACAGAACGGGCGCAGGATGGCAGCAGCACATGACAGAACGGGTGCAGGATGGGAGCAGCACATGACAGAACGGGCGCAGGATGTCAGCAGCACATGACAGAACGGGCGCAGGATGGGAGCAGCACATGACAGAACAGAGGAACAGGATGGGAGCAGCACATGACAGAACGGGCGCAGGATGGCAGCAGCACATGACAGAACGGGGGCGCAGGATGGGAGCAGCACATGACAGAACGGGGGCGCAGGATGGGAGCAGCACATGACAGAACGGGGGCGCAGGATGGGAGCAGCACATGACAGAACGGGGGCGTAGGATGGGTGCAGCACATGACAGGATGGGAGCATCAAATGACAGAATGGAGGCGCAGGATGGGAGCAGCACATGACAGAACGGGCGCAGAATGGCAGCAGCACATGACAGAACGGGCGCAGGATGGGAGCAGCACATGACAGAACGGGCGCAGGATGGGAGCAGCACATGACAGAACGGGCGCAGGATGTCAGCAGCACATGACAGAACGGGCGCAGGATGTCAGCAGCACATGACAGAACGGGCACAGGATGGGAGCAGCACATGACAACGGGGGCGCATAATGGGAGCAGCACATGACAGAACGGGCGCAGGATGGGAGCAGCACATGACAGAACGAGCGCAGGATGGCAGCAGCACATGACAGAACGGGCGCAGGATAGCAGCAGCACATGACAGAACGGGCGCAGGATGGCAGCAGCACATGACAGAACGGGCGCAGGATGGCAGCAGCACATGACAGAACGGGCGCAGGATGGGAGCAGCACATGACAGAACAGGGGAGCAGGATGGGAGCAGCACATGACAGAACGGGGGCGCAGGATGGGAGCAGCACATGACAGAACGGGGGCGCAGGATGGGAGCAGCACATGACAGAACGGGGGCGCAGGATGGGTGCAGCACATGACAGGATGGGAGCAGCAAATGACAGAATGGAGGCGCAGGATGGGAGCAGCACATGACAGAACGGGCGCAGGATGGCAGCAGCACATGACAGAACGGGCGCAGGATGGGAGCAGCACATGACAGAACGGGCGCAGGATGGCAGCAGCACATGACAGAACGGGCGCAGGATGGGAGCAGCACATGACAGAACAGGGGAGCAGGATGGGAGCAGCACATGACAGAACGGGCGCAGGATGGCAGCAGCACATGAGAGAACGGGCGCAGGATGGCAGCAGCACATGACAGAACGGGCGCAGGATGGGAGCAGCACATGACAGAACGGGGGCGCAGGATGGGAGCAGCACATGACAGAACGGGCGCAGGATGGCAGCAGCACATGACAGAACGGGCGCAGGATGGCAGCAGCACATGACAGAACGGGCGCAGGATGGCAGCAGCACATGACAGAACGGGCGCAGGATGGGAGCAGCACATGACAGAACAGGGGAGCAGGATGGGAGCAGCACATGACAGAACGGGCGCAGGATGGCAGCAGCACATGACAGAACGGGCGCAGGATGGCAGCAGCACATGACAGAACGGGCGCAGGATGGGAGCAGCACTTGACAGAATGGGCGCAGGATGGCAGCAGCACATGACAGAACGGGCGCAGGATGGGAGCAGCACATGACAGAACAGGGGAGCAGGATGGGAGCAGCACATGACAGAACGGGGGCGCAGGATGGGAGCAGCACATGACAGAACGGGGGCGCAGGATGGGTGCAGCACATGACAGGATGGGAGCAGCAAATGACAGAATGGAGGCGCAGGATGGGAGCAGCACATGACAGAGCGGGCGCAGGATGGCAGCAGCACATGACAGAACGGGCGCAGGATGGCAGCAGCACATGACAGAACGGGCGCAGGATGGGAGCAGCACATGACAGAACGGGCGCAGGATGGCAGCAGCACGACAGAACAGGGGAGCAGGATGGGAGCAACACATGACAGAACGGGCGCAGGATGGCAGCAGCACATGACAGAACGGGCGCAGGATGGGAGCAGCACATGACAGAACAAGGGAGCAGGATGGGAGCAGCACATGACAGAACGGGCGCAGGATGGCAGCAGCACATGACAGAACGGGCGCAGGATGGGAGCAGCACATGACAGAACAGGGGAGCAGGATGGGAGCAGCACATGACAGAACGGGCGCAGGATGGGAGCAGCACATGACAGAACGGGCGCAGGATGGGAGCAGCACATGACAGAACAGGGGAGCAGGATGGTAGCAGCACATGACAGAACGGGCGCAGGATGGCAGCAGCACATGACAGAACAGGCGCAGTATGGGAGCAGCACATGACAGAACGGGCGCAGGATGGCAGCAGCACATGACAGAACGGGCGCAGGATGGCAGCAGCACATGACAGAACGGGCGCAGGATGGCAGCAGCACATGACAGAACGAGCGCAGGATGGGAGCAGCATATGACAACTGGCGCAGGATGTCAGCAGCACATGACAGAACGGGCGCAGGATGTCAGCAGCACATGACAGAACGGGCGCAGGATGGGAGCAGCACATGACAGAACGGGGGCGCAGGATGGGAGCAGCACATGACAGAACGGGCGCAGGATGGGAGCAGCACATGACAGAACAGGGGAGCAGGATGGGAGCAGCACATGACAGAACGGGGGCGTAGGATGGGAGCAGCACATGACAGAACGGGGCGCAGAATGGATGCAGCACATGACAGGATGGGAGCAGCAAATGACAGAATGGAGGCGCAGGATGGGAGCAGCACATGACAGAACGGGCGCAGGATGGCAGCAGCACATGACAGAACGGGCGCAGGATGGCAGCAGCACATGACAGAACGGGCGCAGGATGGCAGCAGCACATGACAGAACGGGCGCAGGATGGGAGCAGCACATGACAGAACGGGCGCAGGATGGGGGCAGCACATGACAGAACAGGGGAGCAGGATGGGAGCAGCACATGACAGAACGGGCGCAGGATGGCAGCAGCACATGACAGAACAGGCGCAGGATGGGAGCAGCACATGACAGAACGGGCGCAGGATGGCAGCAGCACATGACAGAACGGGCGCAGGATGGCAGCAGCACATGACAGAACGGGCGCAGGATGTCAGCAGCACATGACAGAACGGGCGCAGGATGGCAGCAGCACATGACAGAACGGGCGCAGGATGGGAGCAGCACATGACAGAACGGGCGCAGGATGGGAGCAGCACATGACAGAACGGGCGCAGGATGGCAGCAGCACATGACAGAACGGGCGCAGGATGGCAGCAGCACATGACAGAACGGGCGCAGGATGGGAGCAGCACATGACAGAACTGGCGCAGGATGTCAGCAGCACATGACAGAACGGGCGCAGGATGGCAGCAGCACATGACAGAACGGGCGCAGGATGGCAGCAGCACATGACAGAACGGGCGCAGGATGGGAGCAGCACATGACAGAACTGGCGCAGGATGTCAGCAGCACATGACAGAACGGGCGCAGGATGGCAGCAGCACATGACAGAACGGGCGCAGGATGGCAGCAGCACATGACAGAACGGGCGCAGGATGGGAGCAGCACATGACAGAACTGGCGCAGGATGTCAGCAGCACATGACAGAAAGGGCGCAGGATGTCAGCAGCACATGACAGAACGGGCGCAGGATGGCAGCAGCACATGACAGAACGGGCGCAGGATGTCAGCAGCACATGACAGAACGGGCGCAGGATGGGAGCAGCACATGACAGAACGGGCGCAGGATGGGAGCAGCACATGACAGAACGGGCGCAGGATGGGAGCAGCACATGACAGAACGGGCGCAGGATGGCAGCAGCACATGACAGAACGGGCGCAGGATGGCAGCAGCACATGACAGAACGGGCGCAGGATGGGAGCAGCACATGACAGAACTGGCGCAGGATGTCAGCAGCACATGACAGAACGGGCGCAGGATGGCAGCAGCACATGACAGAACGGGCGCAGGATGGCAGCAGCACATGACAGAACGGGCGCAGGATGGGAGCAGCACATGACAGAACTGGCGCAGGATGTCAGCAGCACATGACAGAAAGGGCGCAGGATGTCAGCAGCACATGACAGAACGGGCGCAGGATGGGAGCAGCACATGACAGAACGGGCGCAGGATGGGAGCAGCACATGACAGAACGGGCGCAGGATGGCAGCAGCACATGACAGAACGGGCGCAGGATGTCAGCAGCACATGACAGAACGGGCGCAGGATGGCAGCAGCACATGACAGAACGGGCGCAGGATGGGAGCAGCACATGACAGAACTGGCGCAGGATGTCAGCAGCACATGACAGAAAGAGCGCAGGATGTCAGCAGCACATGACAGAACGGGCGCAGGATGGGAGCAGCACATGACAGAACGGGCGCAGGATGGGAGCAGCACATGACAGAACGGGCGCAGGATGGCAGCAGCAGATGACAGAACGGGCGCAGGATGGCAGCAGCACATGACAGAACGGGCGCAGGATGGGAGCAGCACATGACAGAACTGGCGCAGGATGTCAGCAGCACATGACAGAACGGGCACAGGATGTCAGCAGCACATGACAGAACGGGCGCAGGATGGGAGCAGCACATGACAGAACGGGCGCAGGATGGCAGCAGCACATGACAGAACGGGCGCAGGATGGCAGCAGCACATGACAGAACGGGCGCAGGGTGGCAGCAGCACATGACAGAACGGGCGCAGGATGGGAGCAGCACATGACAGAACGGGCGCAGGATGGCAGCAGCACATGACAGAACGGGCGCAGGATGGGAGCAGCACATGACAGAACAGGGGAGCAGGATGGGAGCAGCACATGACAGAACGGGGGCGCAGGATGGGAGCAGCACATGACAGAACGGGGGCGCAGGATGAGAGCAGCACATGACAGAACGGGGGAGCAGGATGGGTGCAGCACATGACAGGATGGGAGCAGAAAATGAAAGAATGGAGGCTCAGGATGGCAGCAGCACATGACAGAACGGGCGCAGGATGGCAGCAGCACATGACAGAACGGGCGCAGGATGGGAGCAGCACATGACAGAACAGGGGAGCAGGATGGGAGCAGCACATGACAGAACGGGGGCGCAGGATGGGAGCAGCACATGACAGAACGGGGGCGCAGGATGGGAGCAGCACATGACAGGATGGGAGCAGCAAATGACAGAATGGAGGCGCAGGATGGGAGCAGCATATGACAGGATGGGGATGCAGGATGGAGCAGCACATGACAGAATGGGGCGCAGGATGGAGCAGCACATGACAGGATGGGGATGCAGGATGGAGCAGCACATGACAGAATGGGGGCGCAGGATGGGTGCAGCACATGTCAGGATGGGGACGCAGGATGGAGTAGCACATGACAGGATGGGGGCGCAGGATGGAGCAGCACATACCAGGATGGAGACCATATACCAATATAAATGCTCGCCACCCGGGCGTAGAACGGGTTCAATAGCTAGTATGATATACTTGTATATGGTATAAGTATGAGACTGCTGATGAGAAGGGGCCTGAAAGGCCAAAGATTTTATCCATCATATTCTAAGAGCCATAACCTTTATTTCCAGGACATCTCTAGTGACCGCACCACCAGGAGGTAGTCCTTAAAAAATGCAAAAATAACCTTTTAAATAGTTTGGCTCACCTGGCTTCAGATCATCTAATTTGTCAGATCTTTCTAACCCCATCTGCTGCCAATCCAGATGATCTGGTCTGGTCCTCTGGAACGCGCACTGATAATGCGTTCTCCCACTGCGCCTTGTGTGTTCCATGCCGGAATGCACGCTGGAACGCAAGGGCCGCTGGTACTACTGGAACTGGAAGTACGCTTTATTCAGGAGTGCGCTCCAGCCTCGTGACTTCCGACCTGCGCACACATCCCCCGAAGCTCATGTCATCCAGGAGCGGACGTCGGTCTTAGTCTGCACGCTCACCGACTGGAATTATGTCCTGGAGCGCACACCACCACATGGCCTGCACATGCTCCGGACTTGGCAGCAGGAGACCAGAGCTTCCTACAGAGGAATACGGCTGTCCCCAGAAGCAAGCAGCTCCATCGGAATACCGAGGGACTCCTTTAGATGTATCAGCATGGCTCTTTTACTAGGGGAGGAAAGTTATGGAACCCCCCAAGCCTTCATAGCCTCCATTACGATGTTCAGTAGTTAGGGTATGGAAAATCACTGGAGGGTGGTGGTGGAGGGGCTAATTCTATGTTCCTGTCCCTATCAAGAATAAGAAGGTCTACCTCATGGTGGTGCTGTCATGATGGACTCCTGGAAACATAATTACCAGTAGTACTAAGTCCTACTTAGGTCGGTACATATACGGTGGGTATATCAGGAATCTGTCAGTAGGATCCACTCTCCTTAGCCAGGTATATGGCTGCAGGTCATAGGAAGCTGAATAAAGTGATATCTTGCGATCTTATCAGAGGAATCCACAATTTCCGTATATGTAAATAAGTTTAAAATCTATGGGCACAGATCTGCGTGAGACTCCTTCTCAATCACACATCTCACTGGTAACCATCTAAAAAAAAACATTGGTAACCATCACACTGGTAACCATCACGCATCACACTGGTAACCATCACGCATCACCCTGGCAACCATCACACTGATAACCATCTCACATCACACTGGTAACCATCACGCATCCATTGGTAACCATCACACATCACACTGATAACCATGACACTGGTAACCATCACGCATCATACTGGTAACTATCACACTGATAACCATCGCACATCACACTGATAACCCTCACACTGGTAACATCACACTGGTAACCCTCACACATCACACTGGAAACCATCACGCATCACACTGGCAACCATCACACTGATAACCATCTCACATCACACTGGTAACCATCACGCATCCACTGGTAACCATCACACATCACACTGATAACCATGACACTGGTAACTATCACGCATCATACTGGTAACCATCACACTGATAACCATCGCACATCACACTGATAACCCTCTCACTGGTAACATCACACTGGTAATCCTCACACATTACACTGTTACCAGCGTGATGTGTGATGGTTTCCAATCACACACTGGTAACCATCACACATCACACTGGTAATCATTACATATTACACTGGTAACCATCACACGCACTGATTCCCATCTCACATTACCCTGGCAAATATCACGCATCACACTGGTAACGCCCCCTGTCATTTACAATAAGCCCTGGAGGTGCAGTCTCAGGGAGATCTGTGCCCCACTGTGGAGACAGAGGAAGGTGGGAGCAGCGGGTGCTCTAATCCACTAGCCGAAACCACATGGACCAGGGCTCACCCCACCGAACGAACGCTCTCTTTTCCCGTGGGCGTAATACTACTCACACAATACAGGGTGAGGGTAAAGCAGTGTGGCAATACTTTATTGAAATAGAAATATCTGCCACAGAACAGGCAGATGACACATAGAGCAGTCCCAGTACAATACCCAAGATGGTGCACATTACAGAGTCTCACCCTTCCTCTGACTCGTCAGGATAAAAGCAGCTGTGACTTCTGGGCTTCCAGGGCCGACTAACCCCACCTGTGGCATGCACAGAGAGGAGGTAACGACAAGCTTAGGATGCTGACTGTCCATTGAGGTTCAAGGTCAGGTGACCGGAGGGTCACAACTTGGCTTCTCCAAACATCTCCATGGAGCCCTGTGACTGGTGGGTCCCATTCCTGGCTTTCACAAACATATTCATGGGTCCAAATCCTGACTGTCAGGAGCATGAGGTATTTGACTGTCTAGGATCACGCACACTGAGCTCTGCTACATCCCTTAAAGCTGAGGACAGACACCCTGTGGGCCATTCCGACCCCCCACTCTGCCTGGTGCCTATGTGTGTAATTCAAAACCCTCACTAGAATCACTGAAGAAGTTTTATGGCTTTATGCTGCAAATACCAGTCTCCCTACACTACCCATTCCCTCCTTCCAACCAATACCAGCCAAAACTGGTATAGCCACTTCCAAACTGCATGCATTCTTTGTTCTCTCAAGGTTATATATAGTGGCACCTTTGCGGGCTAGAGATATAATAATTATATATTACGGATGTCCATCGATAGATCTATCACTCACTGAATGCGCTAGCAGCTAAACGCAATGAGTGCAAAGCGTGGATCTCTCCGTAAGCGGTTCAGGTAATTGCTCCGTGTTTACACTTAAAAGAATCTCGCTGACGTGGTGCACCTCGTGATCCTGGTGTATTTCTTATGAGGTTCATACAGCGAGGTAGGCATAAAAATGCCATTTCATACCTCCAAGAAAAGGGGAGGTTTCAGCCTCTAAGTGATGTCACCACACGAGGAGTGCCTTTGATTTGGGCTAGGAATAACTTAGTGAGACAGCATTCTTTCAGTGTCTTTTGTCCTGGGTCCAGATGTTAAATAGAGGGGTGCCATGCACCTGGATATATGCTCACCCTTCCCCCGAGCACACGGCCAGTCAAGATGATACAATGACATAACAACCTGTAAGTGTTCTTTTCAATTTTAATCTCATTTTACTTGTATTGTACATATGATTTGTCTTTATAATATCTTTTATTCTTTGTAAACACTGCCTACCTTTTTTTGGAGTGAAATATACAATTTATTAGCTTGTCTCTCCTTGTTCTATAACGAACTGTCACGTCCTCTGAGATGAATTACATTACTGATTTGGGTTGGCTCCGGAACCGTTAACAATTAAGAGAATTGGAGCTGGTGGCAGCTTACTTTGTTCTGTGTGTTTGGGAGGCTTTGTAGCAACGGTGGCATTGATGTTGTTCCCGCCTGTGTGGGAGTAGTTATATCACCCTCGCTGCAGCGTGCCCAATAGCCAGTACATAGAAGGCAGCCTTTCTGGCGACTAATTACCCTAGGTGCAGTACCCTGACTGACCTGAGGGTAAGGGGGGTGCCAGAGAGCTGCAAGTTCCAAACCGGAACAGGGAAGTGGGATATAGATAAATCACCTTCAGAAGGAACCAGGGGCAACCAAACAACCCAGGTTCGTAACAAATTGGTGTGAGTGGTGGGGATGATAAAAGTATCTTCCCCCTGAACCGTGACATAGTAGAGGGATCACGGTGGTATTCCTGACATATTAGTGGAAGACCGGTGGGATAATACAGCGTTAGTGATCGGGTCTGAGCAATCATTCCTCTCACTAAAAACTTTCACAGTTCTTGCAATGACTTGGTGCAAACAAGTTTTGGAGAACAAGCTCAGTGTTTACTAGTCCTGAGACAATAGTGTGTACTTGCGATTACCCTCTACCCTTCTCTTCGTTTTTCTATTCTACCTTTTATTTGGCAATGATGGCCGCAAATGGAGAAGCCTGGTACACCCAGCATATGAAGGACACTCTTGATGGAGGATGCATGTACCATGGCCTGGACCTCCAGGGCAAAACCAATGCTCAAATGGTCACGGAACTGGTGCAATGTGAAGCAGACCAAGCCCGGTCTCAAAGCCAGCACAAGCGAAAATGGTGCTGCAGCAGAGGTCCAACCACTGAATTCACGCTCTGCTAGCAACCAGGGCGGATTGGACCCCAACCTGCAGGCGGCCTTGGAACAACTCCCCACCGACAATTGTGATGGACGTCTGGAGCTAATCCAGCAATTCCACGAGAGAGCCGAGCTGAGAAGGAGAGAGCCAAGCGGCAAGCAGTGCGGGAGTACCAGCTGCAGTTAGCCCTACTCCGGGTGCCGGGGTTGTCCCAGTCCAGTGGCGAGCCCAACAGCGCTCAGACCCCTAAACCCCGGCCAGAGCACTTTCCTGTGATGAAGAAAGGATGGGGACTTGGACACTTTTCTGCGGGCATTTGAGAAAGCCTGCTGACAGTACCAGCTGCCTGGGGAGTAATGGGCCCGATACCTGACCACAGGGCTGAGGCAAAGCTCTGGAGGCGTTTGCTGCTCTCCCGTTAGACCAAGATGACGACTATGAGGCCATCAAGCAAGCCCTGATAACCAAGTACCAGCTTACACCTAAGGTTTACCGTAGAAAGTTACGGAACCTCCAATGTGGCCCACACGACATTTACAGCGATGTGGCACATGGACTTGGGACCCACTTTGACCAGTGGACCCAAGGACCACCTTTGCACAGCTGTGGGACCTAATGATCAAAGACCAGTTCTTACATCTTTGCCCAGCTGAGGTGCTACAGTTTGTGATGGACAGAGTGCCCAAAGACGTGACTAAAGCAGCGCAGATTGCCGATGCCTATGAAGCTAACCGTAAATTGGAAGTGCGGAAGCCAGTCGCCGCCAGCTGGAGAGGGGGTATGCCTGCAACCAATGTCAGTGCCACTGCCAGCCAACTCACCACAGGCCCTGTCCACGTTGCCAACAGTATCAGACCTACCACCGACCCTCGCCAGTGTTTTTTCTGCAAGTGGACTGGTCACATCACCGCCCATTGTCCGGAGAAGCAGAGGAACCCCCCCAGCCAAGTCCCCAGGGCCTAATGCAGCCGTTCTTTTGGTGGGTGGGGCAGTTGGGAGGGTCTGTGACAACGTGCAGCACATCACCGTAGGGGGCCATGTCGCTACAGGCCTCAAGGACACCAGGGCTGAACGAACCTTCATCTGACCCGAACTGGCGGCCCTTGAACATATTATTCCGGGGAAAATCCTGACTGTCACAGGGATTGGGAGCATCCGCTGTTCCCTGCCAATGGCCCGGGTGCATATAAATTGGTGTGCCGGGAGCGGGGTGAAGGAAGTGGGGCTATCCGATAACTTGCCCACTGATGTTTTATTGGAGACTGATTTGGGGAGGATGGTTACATACTGTGTCCCTGACTCCCCTCCCCAATCGAATGCTGAGGATAGCGATGGTCTACTTCTAAAGCAGATAGATGAAGCTGCAACCCATAATGAGGTCCTGGTTATGGGGGACTTTAACTACCCGGATATTAACTGGGAAACAGAAACCTGTGAAACCCATAAAGGCAACAGGTTTCTGCTAATAACCAAGAAAAATTATCTTTCACAATTGGTGCAGAATCCAACCAGAGGAGCAGCACTTTTAGACCTAATACTATCTAATAGACCTGACAAAATAACAAATCTGCAGGTGGTCGGGCATCTAGGAAATAGCGACCACAATATTGTACAGTTTCACCTGTCTTTCACTAGGGGGACTTGTCAGGGAGTCACAAAAACACTGAACTTTAGGAAAGCAAAGTTTGACCAGCTTAGAGATGCCCTTAATCTGGTAGACTGGGACAATATCCTCAGAAATACGAATACAGATAATAAATGGGAAATGTTTAAGAACATCCTAAATAGGCAGTGTAAGCGGTTTATACCTTGTGGGAATAAAAGGACTAGAAATAGGAAAAACCCAATGTGGCTAAACAAAGAAGTAAGACAGGCAATTAACAGTAAAAAGAAAGCATTTGCACTACTAAAGCAGGATGGCACCATTGAAGCTCTAAAAAACTATAGGGAGAAAAATACTTTATCTAAAAAACTAATTAAAGCTGCCAAAAAGGAAACAGAGAAGCACATTGCTAAGGAGAGTAAAACTAATCCCAAACTGTTCTTCAACTATATCAATAGTAAAAGAATAAAAACTGAAAATGTAGGCCCCTTAAAAATAGTGAGGAAAGAATGGTTGTAGATGACGAGGAAAAAGCTAACATATTAAACACCTTCTTCTCCACGGTATTCACGGTGGAAAATGAAATGCTAGGTGAAATCCCAAGAAACAATGAAAACCCTATATTAAGGGTCACCAATCTAACCCAAGAAGAGGTGCGAAACCGGCTAAATAAGATTAAAATAGATAAATCTCCGGGTCCGGATGGCATACACCCACGAGTACTAAGAGAACTAAGTAATGTAATAGATAAACCATTATTTCTTATTTTTAGGGACTCTATAGCGACAGGGTCTGTTCCGCAGGATTGGCGCATAGCAAATGTGGTGCCAATATTCAAAAAGGGCTCTAAAAGTGAACCTGGAAATTATAGGCCAGTAAGTCTAACCTCTATTGTTGGTAAAATATTTGAAGGGTTTCTGAGGGATGTTATTCTGGATTATCTCAATGAGAATAACTGTTTAACTCCATATCAGCATGGGTTTATGAGAAATCGCTCCTGTCAAACCAATTTAATCAGTTTTTATGAAGAGGTAAGCTATAGGCTGGACCACGGTGAGTCATTGGACGTGGTATATCTCGATTTTTCCAAAGCGTTTGATACCGTGCCGCACAAGAGGTTGGTACACAAAATGAGAATGCTTGGTCTGGGGGAAATTGTGTGTAAATGGGTTAGTAACTGGCTTAGTGATAGAAAGCAGAGGGTGGTTATAAATGGTATAGTCTCTAACTGGGTCGCTGTGACCAGTGGGGTACCGCAGGGGTCAGTATTGGGACCTGTTCTCTTCAACATATTCATTAATGATCTGGTAGAAGGTTTACACAGTAAAATATCGATATTTGCAGATGATACAAAACTATGTAAAGCAGTTAATACAAGAGAAGATAGTATTCTGCTACAGATGGATCTGGATAAGTTGGAAACTTGGGCTGAAAGGTGGCAGATGAGGTTTAACAATGATAAATGTAAGGTTATACACATGGGAAGAAGGAATCAATGTCACCATTACACACTGAATGGGAAACCACTGGGTAAATCTGACAGGGAGAAGGACTTGGGGATCCTAGTTAGGCTATGTTCACACCTTGCGGCGTCCCTCTGCGGGTTTTCCCGCAGCGGATTTGATAAATCTGCAGGGCAAAACAACTGCGGTTCTCCCTGCAGATTTATCGCGGTTTGTTCCGCGTTTTCCGCTGCGGGTTTCCGCCTATACTATTGATGCTGCATATGCAGCAATATGCAGCATCAATAGTAATGTTAAAAATAATAAAAATTGGTTATACTCACCCTCTGACGTCCCGATCCCTCGGCGCTGCACCCGGCGGTCCGGTTCCAGAGATGCTGTGCGAGAAGGACCCTTCGTGACGTCACGGTCATGTGACCGCGACGTCACCGCAGGTCCTGGTCGCACAGCAACTCTGACCGGACAGCCGCGTGCAGCGCCCAGGAGCTCCGGACATCAGAGGGTGAGTATAACCAGATTTTTTATTTTTTAACCCCAAATATGGTTCCCAGGGCCTGGAGGAGAGTCTCCTCTCCTCCACCCCGGGTACCACCCGCACATTATCCGCTTACTTCCCGCAACGTGGGCACAGCCCCATGCGGGAAGTAAGCGGTTCAATGTATTCCTATGGGTGCAGAATCGCAGCGATTCTGCACAAAGAAGTGACATGCTGCTGGTTGTAAACCGCTGCGTTCCCGCGCGGTTTTTCCCGCAGCATGTGCACAGCGGTTTGCGGTTTCCATAGGGTTTACATGTTACTGTAAACGCTATGGAAACTGCTGCGGACCCGCAGCATCAAAATCGCGGCGGTTCCGCGGTAAAAACCGCTAAGTGTGAATATAGCCTTAATGATAAACTTACCTGGAGCAGCCAGTGCCAGGCAGCAGTTGCCAAGGCAAACAGGATCATGGGGTGCATTAAAAGAGGTCTGGATACACATGATGAGAGCATTATACTGCCTCTGTACAAATCCCTAGTTAGACCGCACATGGAGTACTGTGTCCAGTTTTGGGCACCGGTGCTCAGGAAGGATATAATGGAACTAGAGAGAGTACAAAGGAGGGCAACAAAATTAATAAAGGGGATGGGAGAACTACAATACCCAGATAGATTAGCGAAATTAGGATTATTTAGTCTAGAAAAAAGACGACTGAGGGGCGATCTAATAACCATGTATAAGTATATAAGGGGACAATACAAATATCTCGCTGAGGATCTGTTTATACCAAGGAAGGTGACGGGCATAAGGGGGCATTCTTTGCGTCTGGAGGAGAGAAGGTTTTTCCACCAACATAGAAGAGGATTCTTTACTGTTAGGGCAGTGAGAATCTGGAATTGCTTGCCTGAGGAGGTGGTGATGGCGAACTCAGTCGAGGGGTTCAAGAGAGGCCTGGATGTCTTCCTGGAGCAGAACAATATTGTATCATACAATTAGGTTCTGTAGAAGGACGTAGATCTGGGGATTTATTATGATGGAATATAGGCTGAACTGGATGGACAAATGTCTTTTTTCGGCCTTACTAACTATGTTACTATGTTACTATGTTAAATTACATGGGTTACCTGACAATGCTTTACCGATTAATGATGTATTTGATTATGATTTTTCTGAAAATGCAGAGGGTAATACTGATATTGCTGATGATGAAAATGTGTATGTGTTACCTGCTAACCATTTGTGTCCCAAGGATGATGTGTTCACAGGTGCAGGCGCGCTCAGCCGCGCCACTTCACGGGGTGGGATGGCTGAGGAACCCCTAACAGGAGCAAGGGATGGTGCTATGGGAAATGGGGAGATGCATGGGAACCGTGAGGAAGGTTATGTCCTGCAACTGACCAGTGCAACAGAGGAAGGTAACTGCCCCATAAGTAGCACTGCTCCTGGAATGTTGGGGGCGGATGGGGAGGCAGTACCCACAGCAGCGCTGGCTAATGGGTCTGTGGAAATCCCCGGGGAGACAGCCTATGTAGCTGCTGTTACCCGCAGTCAGAGTGCCCGGAACGCAGATAACGTTCTTACTTCTGGACCCTCCTCAGTCACAGGCGGGACTGAACCAGAGATGGACCCGGAGCAGGTCCCAGAGGGTTGCCGTGGGAAAGGGACCCTGACGTCGCTTCTGGCTGCCCCTAGCCAGGAGTTCCAGGCCGCTCTGCACTCAGATGCCAGCCTGGAGAATTTGAGACACCTCACCAAGCTGCCCGCCTCCGTGACTGATTAAGGAGAGGGTGTTCTGGGAGCAAGGGAGGTTATACCGGGAGACAGTACCCAGAAAATCCCAAAATGAGTGGTTGAGGGAAAGACAGCTGGTCGTCCCGCACCAGTTCAGGAGTGAGTTGTTGCGGATTGTCCATGAGATCCCGCTGGACACTTGGGAATCAGCAAAACTAAAGCCCGGCTGTCTCAACACTTCTTTTGGCCCAAGATGGGGACAGATGTGACAAACTACTGCCGCTCCTGTATCACCTGCCAAAGAGTGGGGAAGGTGGGGCCAGCTCTTAAGGCTCCACTGATCCCTTTGCCAGTGATAGAGGAGCCTTTCCAGAGGATTGCGGTGGACATTGTGGGCTCGTTGGCCATCCCCAGCAGCTCTGGAAAGCAATACGTCCTCACTGTGGTAGACTATTCTACCCGGTACCCAGAGGCAGTGGCTCTATCCTCAACTAGGGCAGATACGGTGGCGGATGCACTATTGGCCATCTCTTCACGGGTAGGATTTCCCAGGAAGATGCTTACCGATCAAAGGACCCAATTTATGTCTCGCCTAATGGAGGCTCTCTGTAAGAAAATGCAGGTGAAGCAGCTGGTATCGAGTGCGTATCACCCACAGACCTATGCCTTGTGTGAGCACTTCAATAGTACCCACAAACAGATGCTATGCATGCTGATTGAGACCCCAGGACGTGACTGGGAGTGGTACCTCCCAAACCTGCTATTCACTTACCGAGAGGTTCCGCAGGCCTCGACAGGGTTCTCCCCCTTCGACCTCCTGTACGGTAGGCGAGACCGGGGACCCCTTGGGTTGGTAAGGGAATCTTGGGAAGAGGATCTGAACCCTTCTGAAGTGTCCATAGTGGAGTATGTCATGCGATTCCATGACATAATGCAGACCGTGCGAAGTTGGTACATGACGCAGGCTTAGGCTGATATGAAGCACTGGTACGACCAGGACGCCCGGCTCGGACCTACCATGTGGGTCAAAAGGTGTGGGTGCTGGTCCCCATACCAAAGGATAAGCTTCAGGCAGCCTGGGAAGGCCCGTACGTCGTCCACCAACTGCTCAACCCAGTCCCCTATGTGGTCACACTTGACCACGCTCGGAGTAGATGGAAGGCCTTTCACGTCAACGGTCTGCAGCCTTCCCGAAGACGGGCTGGAAGACCCCCTCCTGGACATGCTGGCCCAAGCTAAGGCCGGTGGGTCCATCGAGGATGTGGAGATAAGCGCCTTGTTAATTGAATTCCAGCGGTCGCAGTTGCGGACCACGCTGGAACCCTTCCGGGTTGTGTTCTCCAACCGACCTGGATGGACTGAGATAGCGGTCCACAAGGTGGACGCCGGGAATCATGCCCCACTACGGCGAACATCCTATCGGATCTCCGACGAGGTGCAGCAGATTATGTACCAGGAGATCGATGAGATGTTACAGCTGGGGTGATTCAATGGTCAAAGAGCGCGTGGGCCTCGCCTGTAGTTCCCGTGCCAAAGAAGGATTGGACCACCCGGTTTTGCGTGGACTACTGGGGGCTCAACGCCATCACAGCCTCTGATGCGCACCCAATTCCGCGCATCGAGGAGCTGCTTGAGCAGTTAGCTGGCGCAAAATATCTGACCATAATGAATCTGAGTCGAGGATACTGGCAGATTCCCCTGAGCCCCAAGGCGCAGGAGAAGTCCGCCTTTATCACACCCTTCGGACTGTACATGTTCACTGTCATGCCCTTCGGGATGATAAATGCCCCTGCCACTTTCCAGCGGATGGTCATTCACCTGCTTCAGGGACTGGAGAAGTTCGCGTTGGCATACCTGAATGACATTGCCATCTTTAGTTCTTCCTGGGACGAACACCTGCAGCATCTTCAGGAGATGCTCAGGCAACTTCATCAAGCCGGTCTGACCATCAAGCCGGGAAAGTGCCAGATGGGCATGAGAGAGGTCCACTACCTGGGGCACCAGGTTGGTGAGAAATCCATAAAGCCAGAGCTTGGGAAAGTGGACGCGATCGTGTCCTGGCCCACCCCCAGGACCAAGAAACAGGTGATGTCCTCCCTGGGCACTGCAGGGTACTATAGGCATTTTGTACAGAACTATAGTAGCCTGGCAAAACCTTTGACGGACCTCACCAGGAAGAAGCCACCCCAAATAGTCGACTGGACTGACGGCTGTGAGGGGGGCCTTCCAGGCGTTGAAAACAGCCCTGTGCAACTCTCCGGTGTTGAAATCGGTCAACAGCAGTCGACCGTTCTTGGTGCAGACAGACACCAGCGAGTTTGGCCTCAGTGCTGTGCTCAGCCAGGTCGACTCGGGGAACCACGAGCACCCCGTGTTATACCTGAGCCAGAAGCTTCTGCCGAGGGAAGTGGCCTACTCCACCATGGAGAAGGAGTGCCTGGCCATAGTCTGGGCCTTGCAACGTTTGCAGCCCTACCTGTGCGATCGCACCTTCACTGTGGTGACGGACCATGTTGTGAATTCTGTGGCTGAATTCACTCCTGTGGTCACAAGTGGTACTGCAGCTTCTGAGCTTCCTCCCTCAGGTGTTCTGGTGAGCTCGTTAACTGCTTCATTACTTAACTCCGCCTGATGCTGCTATCCTTGCTCCTTGTCAATGTTTCAGTGTTGGATCTGAGCTTCTCCTGATTGTTCCTGTGACCTGCTGCTCTGTATAGCTAAGTGCTTTTTGCTTTTTTGTTGCTTTTTTTCTGTCCAGCTTGTCTTTTGTTTTGCTGGAAGCTCTGAGACGCAAAGGGTGTACCGCCGTGCCGTTAGTTCGGCACGGTGGGTTTTTTTTTGCCCCCTTTGCGTGGTTTTGCTTTAGGGTTTTTTGTAGACTGCAAAGTTCGCTTTACTGTCCTCGCTCTGTCCTAGAATATCGGGCCCCACTTTGCTGAATCTATTTCATCCCTACGTTTTGTCTTTTCATCTTACTCACAGTCATTATATGTGGGGGGCTGCCTTTTCCTTTGGGGAATTTCTCTGGGGCAAGTCAGGCCTATTTTTCTATCTTCAGGCTAGCTAGTTTCTTAGGCTGTGCCGAGTTGCCTAGGTAGTTGTTAGGCGCAATCCACAGCCGCTTTTAGTTGTGTTTAGGATAGGATCAGGTGTGCAGTCTACAGAGTTTCCACGTCTCAGAGCTCGTTCTTGTATTTTTGGGTATTTGTCAGATCACTGTGTGCGCTCTGA
Source organism: Ranitomeya imitator (assembly GCF_032444005.1). Taxonomy (NCBI): domain Eukaryota; kingdom Metazoa; phylum Chordata; class Amphibia; order Anura; family Dendrobatidae; genus Ranitomeya; species Ranitomeya imitator. Next base: position 768,520,273 of record NC_091282.1, on the reverse strand, counting down.
TCGCTAAGCACACTGTGTTTCTGGATTGCCTTCATAACACCTGTCATTAGCAAACATAACAGTACAAGGAGCCAACACTAATGATTCTCAATAGAGGGAAAGAAAAAAAGTTCTGACATCATTTTTTTTTTTTTTTTTTCTTTTTCTGCTCTGTGTTCGCTTTTTTTTTCCCCTAGACATTTGGGTGATTCTGGACACAGGTGTGGACATGGATATTCAGGGTCTGTGCTCTTCAATGGATAATCTCGTTATAAATGTACAAAAGATTCAAGATACTATTGATCAGAAATCTATGTTAGAACCAAGAATTCCTATTCCTGATTTGTTTTTTGGAGATAGAACTAAGTTTCTAAGTTTCAAAAATAATTGTAAGCTATTTCTGGCCTTGAAACCTCATTCTTCTGGTAATCCTATTCAACAGGTTTTGATTATTATTTCTTTTTTTGCGCGGCGACCCTCAAGACTGGGCATTTTCTCTTGTGCCAGGAGACCCTGCATTGAGTAGTGTCGATGCGTTTTTCCTGGCGCTCGGATTGCTGTACGATGAGCCTAATTCAGTGGATCAGGCTGAGAAAAATTTGCTGGCTTTGTGCCAGGGTCAGGATGATATAGAAGTATATTGTCAGAAATTTAGGAAATGGTCAGTACTCACTCAGTGGAATGAATCTGCGCTGGCAGCTTTGTTCAGAAAGGGTCTCTCTGAGGCTCTTAAGGATGTCATGGTGGGATTTCCTATGCCTGCTGGTTTGAATGAGTCTTTGTCTTTGGCCATTCAGATCGGTCGACGCTTGCGCGAGCGTAAATCTGTGCACCATTTGGCGGTACTGCCTGAGGTTAAACCTGAGCCTATGCAGTGCGATAGGACTATGACCAGAGTTGAACGGCAGGAATACAGACGTCTGAATGGTCTGTGTTTCTACTGTGGTGATTCCACTCATGCTATTTCTGATTGTCCTAAGCGCACTAAGCGGTCCGCTAGGTCTGCCGTCATTGGCACTGTACAGTCCAAATTCCTTCTGTCCATTACCTTGATATGCTCTTTGTCGTCGTTTTCTGTCATGGCGTTTGTGGATTCGGGCGCTGCCCTGAATCTGATGGATTTGGATTATGCTAAACGTTGTGGGTTTTTCTTGGAGCCTTTGCGGTGTCCTATTCCATTGAGAGGAATTGATGCTACACCTTTGGCCAAGAATAAACCTCAATACTGGGCCCAGCTGACCATGTGCATGGCTCCTGCACATCAGGAAGTTATTCGCTTTCTGGTGTTGCATAATCTGCATGATGTGGTCGTGTTGGGGTTGCCATGGCTACAAACCCATAATCCAGTATTGGATTGGAATTCCATGTCGGTATCCAGCTGGGGTTGTCAGGGGGTACATGGTGATGTTCCATTTTTGTCGATTTCGTCATCCACCCCTTCTGAGGTCCCAGAGTTCTTGTCTGATTATCAGGATGTATTTGAAGAGCCCAAGTCCGATGCTCTACCTCCGCATAGGGATTGTGATTGTGCTATCAATTTGATTCCTGGTAGTAAATTCCCTAAAGGTCGATTATTTAATTTATCCGTGCCCGAACACGCCGCTATGCGCAGTTATGTGAAGGAATCCCTGGAGAAGGGACATATTCGCCCATCGTCATCACCACTGGGAGCAGGGTTTTCTTTGTACCCAAGAAGGATGGTTCGCTGAGACCGTGTATTGATTACCGCCTTCTTAATAAGATCACTGTTAAATTTCAGTATCCCTTGCCATTGTTATCTGACTTGTTTGCTCGGATTAAGGGGGCTAGTTGGTTCACTAAGATAGATCTTCGTGGTGCGTATAATCTGGTGAGAATCAGGCAAGGAGATGAATGGAAAACTGCATTCAATACACCCGAGGGTCATTTTGAGTATCTAGTGATGCCGTTCGGACTTGCCAATGCTCCATCTGTGTTTCAGTCGTTTATGCATGACATCTTCCGTGAGTATCTGGATAAATTCCTGATTGTTTACTTGGATGACATTTTGATCTTCTCAGATGATTGGGAGTCTCATGTGAAGCAGGTCAGAATGGTTTTTCAGGTCCTGCGTGCTAACTCTTTGTTTGTGAAGGGATCAAAGTGTCTCTTCGGTGTGCAGAAAGTTTCATTTTTGGGGTTCATCTTTACCCCTTCTACTATCGAGATGGATCCAGTTAAGGTCCAAGCCATCCAGGATTGGATTCAGCCGACATCTCTGAAAAGTCTGCAAAAGTTCCTGGGCTTTGCTAATTTTTATCGTCGCTTCATCTGTAATTTTTCTAGCATTGCCAAACCATTGACCGATTTGACCAAGAAGGGTGCTGATTTGGTTAATTGGTCTTCTGCTGCTGTGGAAGCTTTTCAGGAGTTGAAGCGTCGTTTTTGTTCTGCCCCTGTGTTGTGTCAGCCAGATGTTTCTCTTCCGTTCCAGGTCGAGGTTGATGCTTCTGACATTGGAGCAGGGGCGGTTTTGTCACAGAGAGGTTCTGATTGCTCAGTGATGAAACCATGTGCTTTCTTTTCCAGGAAGTTTTCGCCCGCTGAGCGTAATTATGATGTGGGCAATCGAGAGTTGCTGGCCATGAAGTGGGCATTCGAGGAGTGGCGTCATTGGCTTGAAGGAGCTAAGCATCGCGTGGTGGTATTGACTGATCATAAGAACTTGACTTATCTCGAGTCTGCCAAGCGCTTGAATCCTAGACAGGCCCGTTGGTCGTTATTTTTTGCCCGCTTCGACTTTGTGATTTCGTACCTTCCGGGCTCTAAAAATGTGAAGGCGGATGCTCTGTCTAGGAGTTTTGTGCCCGACTCTCCGGGTTTATCTGAGCCAGCGGGTATCCTCAAGGAAGGAGTCATTGTGTCTGCCATCTCCCCTGATTTGCGGCGGGTGCTGCAAAAATTTCAGGCGAATAAACCTGATCGTTGTCCAGCAGAGAAACTGTTCGTCCCTGATAGGTGGACTAATAAACTTATCTCTGAACTTCATTGTTCGGTGTTGGCTGGTCATCCTGGAATCTTTGGTACCAGAGAGTTAGTGGCTAGATCCTTCTGGTGGTCATCTCTGTCACGGGATGTACGTACTTTTGTGCAGTCCTGTGGGATTTGTGCTAGGGCTAAGCCCTGCTGTTCTCGTGCCAGTGGGTTGCTTTTGCCCTTGCCGGTCCCAAAGAGGCCTTGGACACATATTTCGATGGATTTCATTTCTGACCTTCCCGTTTCTCAAAAGATGTCAGTCATTTGGGTGGTCTGTGATCGCTTTTCTAAAATGGTCCATCTGGTGCCCTTGGCTAAATTGCCTTCCTCCTCTGATTTGGTACCTTTGTTCTTTCAGCATGTGGTTTGGTTGCATGGCATTCCTGAGAATATTGTTTCTGACAGAGGTTCCCAGTTTGTTTCAAGGTTTTGGCGAGCCTTTTGTGGTAGGATGGGCATTGACCTATCCTTTTCCTCGGCTTTCCATCCTCAGACTAATGGCCAGACCGAACGAACCAATCAGACCTTGGAAACATATCTGAGATGTTTTGTTTCTGCAGACCAGGATGATTGGGTGTCCTTTTTGCCGTTGGCTGAGTTCGCCCTTAATAATCGGGCCAGCTCGGCTACCTTGGTTTCTCCATTTTTTTGCAATTCTGGGTTCCATCCTCGTTTCTCTTCAGGACAGGTTGAGTCTTCGGACTGTCCTGGTGTGGATTCTGTGGTGGATAGGTTGCAGCAGATCTGGACTCAGGTAGTGGACAATTTGATCTTGTCCCAGGAGAAAGCTCAACTTTTCGCTAATCGCAGACGCCGTGTGGGTCCCCGACTTCGTGTTGGGGATCTGGTTTGGTTATCTTCTCGTCATATTCCTATGAAGGTTTCCTCTCCTAAATTTAAACCTCGTTTTATTGGTCCGTATAGGATTTCTGAGGTTCTCAATCCTGTGTCTTTTCGTTTGACCCTCCCAGACTCCTTTTCCATACATAATGTATTCCATAGGTCGTTGTTGCGGAGATACGTGGCACCTATGGTTCCATCTGTTGAGCCTCCTGCCCCGGTTTTGGTGGAGGGGGAATTGGAGTATATTGTGGAGAAGATTTTGGATTCTCGTGTTTCTAGACGGAAACTCCAGTATCTGGTTAAATGGAAGGGTTATGCTCAGGAAGATAATTCCTGGGTTTTTGCCTCTGATGTTCATGCTTCCGATCTTGTTCGTGCCTTTCATGCGGCTCATCCTGGTCGGCCTGGGGGCTCTGGTGAGGGTTCGGTGACCCCTCCTCAAGGGGGGGGTACTGTTGTGAATTCTGTGGCTGAATTCACTCCTGTGGTCACAAGTGGTACTGCAGCTTCTGAGCTTCCTCCCTCAGGTGTTCTGGTGAGCTCGTTAACTGCTTCATTACTTAACTCCGCCTGATGCTGCTATCCTTGCTCCTTGTCAATGTTTCAGTGTTGGATCTGAGCTTCTCCTGATTGTTCCTGTGACCTGCTGCTCTGTATAGCTAAGTGCTTTTTGCTTTTTTGTTGCTTTTTTTCTGTCCAGCTTGTCTTTTGTTTTGCTGGAAGCTCTGAGACGCAAAGGGTGTACCGCCGTGCCGTTAGTTCGGCACGGTGGGTTTTTTTTTGCCCCCTTTGCGTGGTTTTGCTTTAGGGTTTTTTGTAGACTGCAAAGTTCGCTTTACTGTCCTCGCTCTGTCCTAGAATATCGGGCCCCACTTTGCTGAATCTATTTCATCCCTACGTTTTGTCTTTTCATCTTACTCACAGTCATTATATGTGGGGGGCTGCCTTTTCCTTTGGGGAATTTCTCTGGGGCAAGTCAGGCCTATTTTTCTATCTTCAGGCTAGCTAGTTTCTTAGGCTGTGCCGAGTTGCCTAGGTAGTTGTTAGGCGCAATCCACAGCCGCTTTTAGTTGTGTTTAGGATAGGATCAGGTGTGCAGTCTACAGAGTTTCCACGTCTCAGAGCTCGTTCTTGTATTTTTGGGTATTTGTCAGATCACTGTGTGCGCTCTGATCGCTAAGCACACTGTGTTTCTGGATTGCCTTCATAACACCTGTCATTAGCAAACATAACAGGACCACCACCCTCTGCGCTGGCTACAAGCCATGTGTGGAACCAATGGAAGGTTGCTACGCTGGAGCCTTGCCCTTCAGCAGTACGACTTAACAATCAAACACAAAACGGGCAGGGAGCATGGCAATGCAGATGGGTTGCCCCGCCAGGGCAAACCCACCGAGGTGCGTATGGAGGGGTACCGAGAGGTCCTGCCTCTGTTGCGTAGTCCAAAAGGGGGAGGTGTCAGGAACATGAGGTATTTGACTGTCTAGGATCACGCACACTGAGCTTTGCTACGTCCCTTAAAGCTGAGCACAGACACGCTGTGGGCCATTCTGACTTCCCCCCTCTTCTCACTCTGCCTGCTGCCAATGTGTGTAATTCAAAACCCTCACTAGAATCACTGAAGAAGTTTTATGGATTTACGCTGCAAATACCAGTCTCCCTACACTACCAATTCCCTCCTTTCAGTGGTATAGCCACTTCCAAACTGCATGCATTCTTTGTTCTTTGATCCGGGCTAGAGATATAAGAATTATATATTCCGGATGTCCATCGATAGATCTATCACTCACTGAATCCGCTAGCAGCTAAACGCAACAAGTGCAAAGCGTGAATCCGTAAGCGGTTCAGATAATTGCTCCGTATTTACACTTAAAAGAATCACCCCGATGTGGTGCACTTCGTGATCCTGGTGTATTTCTTATACGAGGTTCATACAGTGAGATAGGCATAAAAATGGCATTTCTTACCTCCAAGAAAAGGGGTGGTTTCAGCCTCTAAGTGATGTCACCACAGGGGGAGTGCCTGGGTTGTGGGCTAGGAATAACTTAGTGAGACAGCATTCTTGCAGTGTCTTTTGTCCGGGGTCCAGCTGTTACACAGAGGGGTGCCATGGGATATATGCTCACCCTTCCCCCCCTAGCACATGGCCAGTCAAGACGATACAATGACATAACGACCTGTAAGTGTTCTTTTCAATTTTAATCTCATTTTATTTGTAATTTGTATTGTACATATGATTTGTCTTCTTTATAATATCTTTTATACTTTGTAAACACTGCGTAAGTTTTTTGGAGTAAAATAAGCTAATATATTGTACTAGATGGTGGCCCGATTCTAACGCATCGGGTATTCTAGAATATGCATGTCCATGTAGTATATTGCCCAGCCACGTAGTATATTGCCCAGCCACGTAGTATATTGCCCAGCCACGTAGTATATTGCCCAGCCACGTAGTATATTGCCCAGCCACGTAGTATATTGCCCAGCCACGTAGTATATTGCCCAGTCACGTAGTATATTGCACAGCTTGCGTAGTACAGGTCCTTCTCAAAAAATTAGCATATAGTGTTAAATTTCATTATTTACCATAATGTAATGATTACAATTAAACTTTCATATATTATAGATTCATTATCCACCAACTGAAATTTGTCAGGTCTTTTATTGTTTTAATACTGATGATTTTGGCATACAACTCCTGATAACCCAAAAAACCTGTCTCAATAAATTAGCATATTTCACCCATCCAATCAAATAAAAGTGTTTTTTAATAACAAACAAAAAAACCATCAAATAATAATGTTCAGTTATGCACTCAATACTTGGTCGGGAATCCTTTGGCAGAAATGACTGCTTCAATGCGGCGTGGCATGGAGGCAATCAGCCTGTGACACTGCTGAGATGTTATGGAGGCCCAGGATGCTTCAATAGCGGCCTTAAGCTCATCCAGAGTGTTGGGTCTTGCGTCTCTCAACTTTCTCTTCACAATATCCCACAGATTCTCTATGGGGTTCAGGTCAGGAGAGTTGGCAGGCCAATTGAGCACAGTAATACCATGGTCAGTAAACCATTTACCAGTGGTTTTGGCACTGTGAGCAGGTGCCAGGTCGTGCTGAAAAATGAAATCTTCATCTCCATAAAGCATTTCAGCCGATGGAAGCATGAAGTGCTCCAAAATCTCCTGAGAGCTAGCTGCATTGACCCTGCCCTTGATGAAACACAGTGGACCAACACCAGCAGCTGACATGGCACCCCACACCATCACTGACTGTGGGTACTTGACACTGGACTTCAGGCATTTTGGCATTTCCTTCTCCCCAGTCTTCCTCCAGACTCTGGCACCTTGATTTCCGAATGACATGCAAAATTTGCTTTCATCAGAAAAAAGTACTTGGGACCACTTAGCAACAGTCCAGTGCTGCTTCTCTGTAGCCCAGGTCAGGCGCCTCTGCCGCTGTTTATGGTTCAAAAGTGGCTTTACCTGGGGAATGCGGCACCTGTAGCCCATTTCCTGCACACGCCTGTGCACGGTGGCTCTGGATGTTTCCACTTCTCCACAATCTTCCTCAGGGTCCGGTCTCCTCTTCTCGTTGTACAGCGTTTTCTGCCACATTGTTTCCTTCCAACAGACTTAAGGCCCCTTCACATTTAGCGACGCTGCAGCGATACCGACAACGATCCGAATCGCTGCAGCGTCGCTGTTTGGTCGCTGGAGAGCTGTCACACAGACCGCTCTCCAGCGACCAACGATGCCGGTAACCAGGGTAAACATCGGGTAACTAAGCGCAGGGCCGCGCTTAGTAACCCGATGTTTACCCTGGTTACCATGCTAAAAGTAAAAAAAAACAAACACTAGATACTTACCTACAGCCGTCTGTCCTCCAGCGCTGCGCTCTGCTTCTCTGCTCTCCTCCTGTACTGTCTGGGAGCCGGAAAGCAGAGCGGTGACGTCACCGCTCTGCTTTCCGGCTCACAGCCAGTACAGGAGGAGTGCAGAGCGCAGCGCTGGAGGACAGACAGCGGTAGGTAAGTATGTAGTGTTTGTTTTTTTTACTTTTAGCATGGTAACCAGGGTAAACATTGGGTTACTAAGCGCGGCCCTGCGCTTAGTTACCCGATGTTTACCCTGGTTACCAGTGAAGACATCGCTGGATCGGTGTCACACACGCCGATCCAGCGATGTCCACGGGAGATCCAGCGACGAAATAAAGTTCTGGACTTTATTCAGCGACCAACGATCTCCCAGCAGGGGCCTGATCGTTGGTCGCTGTCACACATAACGATTTCATTAACGATATCGTTGCTACGTCACAAATAGCAACGATATCGTTAACAATATCGTTATGTGTGACGGTACCTTTACCATTGAGGTGCCTTGATACAGCACTCTGGGAACAGCCTATTTGTTGAGAAATTTCTTTCTGGGTCTTACCCTCTTGCTTGAGGGTGTCAATGATGGCCTTCTTGACATCTGTCAGGTCGCTAGTCTTACCCATGATGGGGGTTTTGAGTAATGAACCAGGCAGGGAGTTTATAAAAGCCTCCGGTATCTTTTGCATGTGTTTAGAGTTAATTAGTTGATTCAGAAGATTAGGGTAATAGGTCGTTTAGAGAACCTTTTCTTGATATGCTAATTTATTGAGACAGGTTTTTTGGGTTATCAGGAGTTGTATGCCAAAATCATCAGTATTAAAACAATAAAAGACCTGACAAATTTCAGTTGGTGGATAATGAATCTATAATATATGAAAGTTTAATTGTAATCATTACATTATGGTAAATAATGAAATTTAACACTATATGCTAATTTTTTGAGAAGGACCTGTATATTGCACAGCCCGCGTAGTATATTGCACAGCCCGCGTAGTATATTGCCCAGTCACGTAGTATATTGCCCAGCCACGTAGTATATTGCCCAGCCACGTAGTATATTGCTGAGTCCTGTAGTATATTGCCCAGCCACGTAGTATATTGCCCAGCCACGTAGTATATTGCTGAGTCCTGTAGTATATTGCCCAGCCGCGTAGTATATTGCACAGCGACGGAGTATACAGCTCAGAGCCACGTAGTATATTGCCCAGCCACGTAGTATATTGCACAGCGACGTAATATACAGCACAGAGCCATGTAGTATACAGACTTAAAATAAAAAATAAACATATACTCACCCTCCGTTGAAGTCCTGGCCCTATGTGCGGTGCATGGGGTAGCTTCCGGTCCCAGGGTTGGTATGGGCGCAGGACCTGTGATGACGTTGCGATCACATGACCGTGACGTCATGGCAGGTCTTTCTCGCAGGACCTGTGATGACGTCACGGTCACATGACCGTGACGTCAAGGCAGTTCTTTGTCGCATACCATTCTTGCCACCGGAACCTGCCGCTTGCATTGGGCGGTCTACGGAGCGTTGCGAGGAGCAGGAAGGGCGCCGGAATGTGAGTATATGATGATTTTTCATTATTTTTAACATTAGATCTTTTTACTATTGAGGCTGCATAGGCAGCGTCAATAGTAAAAAAGTTGGTCACACAGGGTTAATAGCAGCGTTAATGGAGTGCGTTACACCGCGGCATAACGCGGTCCATTAGCGCTGCCATTAACCCTGTGTGAGGGCTGACTGGAGGGGAGTACGGAGCGGGCACTGACTGCGGGGAGGACGGAGCAGCCATTTTGCCGCTGGACTGCGCCCGTCGCTGATTGTTCGTAGCAATGGTCGTTGACGTTTTGCCATGACCAATCAGCGACTTGGATTCCATGACAGACAGAGGCCGTGACCAATGAATATCTGTGACGGACAGAAAGACGGAAGTGAACCTTAGACAATTATATAGTAGATGTCTCTCCTTGTTCTGTAATGAACTGTTGCGTCCTCTGAGGTGAATTACGCTACTGATTTGGGTTGGCTCCGGACCCGTTAACAATTAAGAGAATCGGAGCTGGTGTCAGCATACTTTGTTCTGTGCGTTTGGGAGGCATTGTAGCGATGGCGGCATTGATAATTATTGTTCCCACCTGTGTGGGAGTAGTTATATCACCCTCGCTGCAGCGTGCCCAATAGCCAGTACATAGCAGGCAGCCTTTCTGGTGACTAATTACCCTAGGTGCAGTACCCTGACTGACCTGAGGGTAAGGGGGTTCCAGAGAGCTGCAAGTCCCAAAATGGAACTGGGAAGTGGGATATAGATAAATCCCCTTCAGAAGGAACCAGGGGCAACCAAACAACCCCGGTTCGTAACAAATTGGTGTGAGTGGTGGGGATGATAAAAGTATCCTCCTCGTGAACCATGACATAGTGGTGGGCTCACGGTGGGATTCCTGACACTGACTACCACAATTGTATCCGTGGTTCATGATCAATGGATCATATCTGTATTATTTCAGCTGGGACCTTGGTCCCCTAAGCTGGCATCCTGTAGAATGACAAAACTGTGTCCCTCGTGATTGAACCATGGTGTCTTGGCTGCTGTCCTGTAGAGAGTCTCTGGTTCTTTCGATGTTTGGGTGTACAGTACAGACAAAAATTTTGGACACACCTTCTCATTTAAAGATTTTTCATGACTATGAAAATTGTACATTGACACTGAAAGCATCAAAACTATGAATTAACACATGTGGAATTATATACTTAACAAAAAAGTGTGAAACAACTGAAAATATGTCTTATATTCTAGGTTCTTCAAAGTAGCCACCTTTTGCTTTGATGACTGCTTTGCACACTCTTGGCATTCTCTTGATGAGCTTCAAGAGGTAGTCACCAGGAATGGTCTTCCAACAATCTTGAAGGAGTTCCCAGATTCTTAGCACTTGTTGTCCCTTTTTGCCTTCACTCTGCGGTCCAGCTCACCCCAAACCATCTCGATTGGGTTCAGGTCTGGTGACTGTGGAGGCCAGGTCATCTGGCATAGCACCCCATCACTCTCCTTCTTGGTCAAATAGCCCCTACACAGCCTGGAGGTGTGTTTGGGGTCATTGTCCTGTTGAAAAATAAATCATGGTCCAACTAAATGCAAACCGGATGGAATAGCATGCCGCTGCAAGATGCTGTGGTAGCCATGCTGGTTCAGTATGCCTTCAATTTTGAATAAATCCCCAACAGTGTCACCAGGAAAGCACCCCCACACCATCACACCTCCTCCTCCATTCTTCACTGTGGGAACCAGTCATGTAGAGTCCATCCGTTCACCTTTTCTGCGTTGCACAAAGACATGATGGTTGGAACCAAAGATATCAAATTTGGACTCCTCAGACCAAAGCACAGATTTCCACTGGCCTAATGTCCATTCCTTTTGTTGTTTAGCCCAAACAAGTCTCTTCTGCTTGTTGCCTGTCCTTAGCAGGGGTTTCCTAGCAGCTATTTTACCATGAAGGCCTGCTGCACAAAGTCTCCCCTTAACAGTTGTTGTAGAGATGTGTCTGCTGCTAGAACTCTGTGTGGCATTGACCTGGCCTCTAATCTGAGCTGCTGTTAACCTGCGATTTCTGAGGCTGGTTACTCGGATAAACTTATCCTCAGAAGCAGAAGTGACTCTTGGTCTTCCTTTCCTGGGGCGGTCCTCATGTGAGCCAGTTTCTTTGTAGCACTTGATGGTTTTTGCCACTGCACTTGGGGACACTTTAAAAGTTTTCCCAATTTTTCGGACTGTCTGACCTTCATTTCTTAAAGTAATAATGGCAACTCATTTTTCTTTACTTAGCTGCTTTTTTCTTGCCATAATACAAATTCTAACAGTCTATTCAGTAGGACTATCGGCTGTGTATCCACCAGACTTCTGCACAACACAACTGATTGTCCCAACCCCATTTATAAGGCAAGAAATCCCACTTATTAAACCTGACAGGGCACACCTGTGAAGTGAAAACCATTCCCGGTGATTACCTCTTGAAGCTCATCAAGAGAATGCCAAGAGTGTGCAAAGCAGTCTTCAAAGCAAAAGGTGGCTACTGTGAAGAACATAGAATATAAACATAATTTCAGTTGTTTCACACTTTTTTAAGTATATAATTCCACATACGTTAATTCATAGTTTTGATGCCTTCAGTGTGAATGTACAATTTTCATAGTCATGAAAATACAGAAGAATCTTTAAATGAGAAGATCTGTCCAAACGTGTGCTCTGTGCTGTATCTCTGTATGATTGTATATATCTCACATATATAGCTCACATAGCTGTTGGTCCTTCAAGCCAGCATTCACAGGAAAAGGGGAAGAATGGAGACCAACTCGCATTCTTTGATTATGTATCTATTCGCATAGTTTTTCTTCCTCTATTTCGCAAGTCAACAAACTAGCTGGCCTGGACAATGTGTAATCAACATATCAGCAAATATCATTGTTAAATTAATTTTTGTCTCTAGTCATCCAGGATAACAGCACAGTATGTAACAAATGTGAACTTGCAAGTCAATATTAGAGGCTTATATGAACAAAAGTCTGTGTTTTCTTGACCAACCAGAAAGAAACACATACATTCAAGAGTCAACATAGATAACAGCCGGTTAATTACGATAAAATGTTGTGTCATCCCGTCCATCCATAGCCTTTAACAGGTCATTTACATATAAGGAAAATGTGGATTCCTCTGGAATAAGATATTGGATGGCAGATATCAGGTGTCGTTGTATTCGGCTTTCCACGACTTGCGCCATATAGACGGCTCTGGAGGTACGATCACTGACAGGTTCCTTTTAATGGCTTGTTCAGAACTTTCTTATTGTGGAGGCCTAGGGTTATCTGTATCAGATTGGTGGGGTGTGACACACCATCCCATGAGATGTTATCGCAGCCACCACAGAGTACAGAGCTGGAGCTCCAACCCCATGTAGTGGCCGTTATCAGTACTGCAGTGAATGTGATCAGAGTTGCAGTTCACAGAAGAGGCCTTTCATAGTGGGCAGGTTTGTCAGCCCTGTGCAATTCTGAGACAATGCAGGCACAGACTAGACAGCTGAAAAATGCACCAGATGGGCACAGTGGTCTGTGCTGCTCAGTAATAGGGGGTAGTGCTAGACTCTGGTCTAAACTTGCAACTAGTACATGACTTAGGGTACCGTCACATTTAGCGACGCTTCAGCGATATAGACAATGATGCCGATTGCTGCAGCGTTGCTGTTTAGGTCATTGTGTGGTCGCTGGAGAGCTGTCACACAGACAACTCTCCAGCGACCAACGATGCTGAAGTCCCCGGGTAACCAGGGTAAACATCGGGTTACTAAGCGCAGGGCCGCGCTTAGTAACCCGATGTTTACCCTGGTTACCATTGTAAAAGTAAAAAAAAAAAACAGTACATACTTACATTTCGGTGTCTGTCACGTCCCCCGCCGTCAGCTTCCCTGCACTGTGTCAGCGCCGGCCGGCCGTAAAGCAGAGCACAGTGGTGACGTCACCGCTGTGCTCTGCTTTACGGCCGGCCGGCGCTGACGATGAAAATTTGCCAGATTCAGCCTGACGGCAAAAAACTGATGTGTGAAAGTAGCCTACTATCTCTTCATGGATGGGAGCGGCTGCTGGGTTGCTGTGCCCATCTTCTCGCAGCCTCCTTGTCGCCCTCTTATGGGGCTGTCTGCACTTGTCACTGGGTGGTCTCAGTCTCAAAGAGCAGAAACTTTGGCCATTGTTCCTAACACCAAGAGGCAGTATAGGGCCACTTGATGTCTTGCAGGGTCTTCTTCTGGGAATGGTCTCCTTCACGCTCACGTTTTCTTTGGTTTTGTTATTCTCTCCGCAGTTTCAAGCATGTGGAAATCCGTGTAAATGCAGAGGCAGCAGCTTTCGCCAGGTAGGGCTAGTTATCTGCATCATTTATCTGAATTTTGGGGGGCATGTCACTGTCTTGTCTGCTATTGTGACTTTTTCTCCTGAAGTTGCTTTTCTGGCCTCTCAAATATATACGGTTGACCATTGTGTGTTAAAAGGGCCGGGTCAGTGGAGCACACCAGGACGTCAAAGCGGCTGCAGCAACTCATCAGTGCACAGAAGGAGCTTATGACCCAGGAATTGTGGCTGTCCCGTGAGTGTGCGGGGGAAGGTGGCATCCTTTCCTGCGAACATGCTGGGGAACCTGACTCCTGTCCCGTAAACGTGCAGGGGAAGCTGGCGTCATGTTCCGCTGACGTAACGTGCTGGGAAAGCTGGCTTCCTGTCCCTCGAACGTGCTGGAGAAGCTGGCGTCGTGTCCTTCGAGCGTGCGGGGGACAGTGGCATCCTGTCCCACGAGCGTGCGAGGGAAGGTGGCGTCCTGTCCCGTGAGCATGTACCATGAGCGTGCGAGGGAAGGTGGCGCCCTGTTCTGCGAGGGAAGGTGGCGCCCTGTCCAGCGAGCGTGCTGGGGAAGGTGGCGCCCTGTCTCGCAAGCGTGCTGGGGAAGGTGGCGCCCTGTCCCGCGGGGGAAGGTGGCGCCCTGTTCCGCGAGCGTGCGGAGGAAGGTGGCGCCCTGTCCCGCGAGCGTGCGAGGATAGGTGGCACCCTGTCCCACAAATGTGCGGGGGAAGGTTGCGCCCTGTCCTGTGAGCATGCGGGGGAAGGTGGCGCCCTGTCCCGCCGGGGAAGTCGGCGCCCTGGCCCGCGAGCGTGCGGAGGAAGGTGGCACCCAGTCCCGCGAGCGTGCTTGGGTAGGTGGCATCCTGTCCCACTAGTGTGCAGGGTTGACGTGACGTGGGGCATGGCGGCCATTCTTACCTATTCTACTCTTCCCTGGTAGTTGGAACAAACACATTTGATTACCTGGGTGGGAGCCTGAGCTACATGATCATCGCCATCCCCATATTTGCCGGAGTTTACAACGAGATGAGCTCAGCTGCACTAAGTGAACTCATCAGTAAGGTAATGGCCGCTCCTTCTGCCTTTTCCCCTTGTGCTACTCGGTGTCTATCCCATGACCTCTATGCCCACAGAATGCCTTTGTCTCCATTTACCTGGTGAACTGCTTCAGTCAGATCATCGATCTGTCCAGCAGCTTGTGCGATGTGGCAGGATACACCCACCGGTGAGTGATGTGGAGGCGTTTGGGTGATGGGAGCTGGGTGTGATGTGGGGCGACGGTCATGGGAGCAGGGTGAGATGTGGGCCTGGTGTGATGAGGGGACTGCTGGATGATGGGAGCCGGGTGTGATGAGGAGACAGCTGGGTGATGGGAGTTGTGTGTGATGTGGAGCCAGGTTTTCTGTGGGGGTTTATGCGTGATGGGAGTTGGGTTTTGATGTGTTGCAGGGAGTGATGTTGCGGCTAGGTGATTGCAGCCGGGTGTGCTGTGGGGGTGGCTGGATGATGGGAGCCAGGTGTGATGTGCGGGTGACTGTGTGATGGGAGCCAGGTGTGATATGGGGGCGGCTGGGTGAGGGAAGCTGGGTATGATGTGGGGGCGGCTGGGTGATGGGAGCCGGGTGTGATGTGGGGACGGGTTTGACTAGGGGGCGATTGCTGATATGTGCCAGGTTTGATGTGGGGCCGGGTGTGATGAGAAGGGGGCTGGGTGATTGGAACCAGATGTGATTTGTGTCACCCATTGGTCTTTATCCAGGATTGCAGAGCTGGACGAGGCGATGAATGGCATCTTAAAGGGGACAGTGGACGAAGTGAAGGAGCGGTAAGATGGTCATGATTGATGATAATGATGATGGGGTTGTTGATGATAATGGGAAAAATTATGATGGTTATGATTGATTTTTGGGATGATTGTTGTGATGATGATGGGTATGTTGTTGGAGAAGTTGTTTATGAGGATAACAATGATGGTGGTGATCATGAAGGGGATGTTAATGATGATGGTACTGAGAATGATGGTGATGATTGATTATGGGTATAATTGTGATGGCGTTGTTGATGACGGAGGGGATGTTGATGATTGCGGTGATTGATGGAGATGTTGACGCTTACGAGGATTGGGATGATTATGTTGGTGATGATGGTGGTGTTGATAATGCTTTGGTCTATGTGGTTCTTGAGTTGGTGATTTTTCAGTACATCATTCCTGTATACATGTAGAGGCGGTTGTCTGATGTGAACCTGGTGTGATGAGAGGGCGACTG
This sequence comes from Ranitomeya imitator, assembly GCF_032444005.1. NCBI lineage: Eukaryota > Metazoa > Chordata > Amphibia > Anura > Dendrobatidae > Ranitomeya > Ranitomeya imitator. The sequence continues at coordinate 768,504,433 of NC_091282.1, read as the reverse complement.
AGTGATGGGAAGCAAGATTGTTGATGGAGGTGATGATAGGGCTATTGTTAATGGTGATGATGAACTTAGTGGTGATAGGGATGTAGGTGGTGGTAATCGCCAGATGGTGAAATTGATGATAGTTATGATGATGGTTACGATGATGTTGGTGGTTAGTGATGGTCACCAAATGATGATTATGTTGATAGTTTGCAGATTGTAAATCGTCACGGGCAGAGTCCTCTCGCCTCCTGTACCAGTCAGTCACATGTTTTGTTTAAGATTACTGTACTTGTTTTTTATTATGTATACCCCTTTTCGCATGTAAAGCACCATGGAATAAATGGCGCTATAATAATAGTGATGATGATGATGGTGGTGATATTGGTGATGATGGTTACTATGATGATGGTGGTGGTCACCAGATGATGATTACATTGGTGGTGGTGGTGATGATCACTAGATAATTATGTTGATGTTGATGATGGTTACAATGATGATGGTGGTGGTCACCAGATGATGATTATATTGATGATCATGGTGGTAGTGACGGTGATGATGGTGTTCTTGATAATGGCTACGATGATGTTCGTGTGGTGGTCACTAGGTAATAATAAGATGATGATTATATTGATAGTGGTGATGATGATGTTGGTTGTGATGTTTACGATGATGTTGATGGTGCTTGTGGTCACCAGGTGATGATTGTATTGATAGTGATGATGGTGGTGATGATGCTCTGTGGTTCTCGAGTTGGGGATCTTTTAGGACGCCTCTGCTTTCTGTATAGATGTGAGGAGCAGCAGTTCGATGATGCAGCGTTAATGCTGGATGCTATGACAATCACAGCGCCTGGGTCTGACCGCACACTTGTTCGAAACTTGACCCTACATGTGAGAAAAGGAAGTAACCTCCTGATCACAGGGGAAACTGGCAGCGGCAAATCGTCCATTCTCCGTGTTATGGCGGGACTGTGGAACCCCAAGCGTGGTACTCCCCTCTATACGTCTCTCTTCAACCCCTCTCTCTCTATTTCCTCTCTTTCTATCTTTCTGTCTTTCCTTTCCTCTCTCTTTCCTATCTTGCTCTCTTTTTCAGCTATCCCTCTCTTTTCTAATTTTTATTTGATCTCTCTCCTGACTCACTCTTTCCTTCCTCCCTTTCTCATTCCACTCTCCTATAATTCTCAACTCTTTATCTTTATATCCTCCTTCTCTCTCTCCTCTCTGTATTACTCCTCTCTCCTTCCCCTCCCTCTCCTTCCTTACTCTCGCTCTCTTTCCTCCCTCTTTCATCTCTCTCCTCTCTCATCTTTCTCTTTTATCTCCTTTCTTCTCTAATCCTTCTCCATCTCTCGTCATTCCTCTGTTTCTCTATCCTCTTCCAGCTTTTTTCTCTTTCGTCTTACTCTCGTCTCTTTCTAGTCTCCCTTTCTCTCAATTCCCTCTCTCTTTCTCTTAATCTCCTGACACTCTCCGCTTTTTTTCTCCCCTCTTTCTCTCCCTCTCTTCTCTCCTCTCCCTCTTTTCTCTCCTGTCTTTCTCCTCTCTCCCCTCTCATCATTCTCTTTTCTCTCTCCTATCCCCCTCTCTCGCCTCTCCCTCTCTTCTCGCCCCTCGTTCCTCTCACCTCTCCTCTGTCATCTCCTCTCTTTCTCCTCTCTTTTCTCTCCCCTTTCTCTTCTCTCTCTCTCTCCTCTCTTTTCTATCTCTCCTCTCTTCTATGTCTCCTCTCTCTCTTTCTTTCTCTCTCTCTCCTTTCTTCCTCTTGCTCTTTCTTCTCTCATCCTACTCTGATCTCTCTTTCTAGCCCCCTTTTCTCTCACTTTCCTGCCCTCTCCACTCTTCTCTCGTTCTCTTCCCTGTCTCCCTTTTTCTCCTCTCAAACTCTCTCATAAGATGTAGTAAGTGATGTAACATACTATGGGGACTAAGCTTCCGTCCAGTATATTTAAGGTCATTGTGTCCCTCTGCTGACAATGCAGGGCCTCCCTATTGCATGGACCTCATGGAGAAGTGACTGGAGGCAGTGCCCATAGAAGATCATCTCAATACTGGGGTCTCCACCTTGTCTCTTCTTCCTATTGCTTTTCTTTTGTTTTCATCACCTTTTTTGTCTTGTGATTTCACCCTTTAGGTCAGGTTTGTGTTTTCACTCCGTTTGGCCCCCGAGGTGTGTTGTTCCTTCCCCAGAAGCCATTCTTGAGTGATGGAAGCTTGAGAGAACAGGTGATATCACCTTAAGTAACGGCGTGTATTCTTCTCCAAAGATTTCTCTATGTTATATTCTGTGTGTCATGTGTCGTATATATCGGTGGCTCTATGTAACATTGCAGATATCCGTGGCTCTATGTCATATATATCTTTGGCTCTACAGTGGCATGTAAAAGTTTGGGCACCCCTGGTCAAAATTACTGTTATTGGGAACAGTTAAGCAAGTTGAAGATGAAATTATCTAAAAGGGCTAAAGTTAAAGATGACACATTTCCTTTGTATTTTAGACAAAATATATATATATTGTCATCTTTTACATTTTAAAAGTTGCACAGCGGAAAATGGGCCAATGAAAAAGTTTTGGCCCCCTGCTTGGTTAGTACCTAGTAGCACCCCCTTTTGCAGGTATCACAGGTTATAAATGATTTTTGTAGCCAGACAAGTCTTTCAATTCTTGTTTGAGGGATTTTTGTCCATTCTTCCTTGAAGAATTCTTCCAGTTCTGTGAGATTCCTGAGTCATATTGCATCCTCTGCTATTTTGAGGTCTAGCCACATATTTTCAATGATATGTAGATCTGGGAACTGTCAGGACCATTGTAAAATTTGCGTGTGTTCAGGATCATTATCCATTTGTAGAAGCGATCCTCTTTTCACCTTTAACTTCTTTACAGATGGTGTTATGTTTGCATCAAAAATTTGTTGAAATTTCATTGAATCCATTCTTCTCTCTACCCGAGAAATGTTCCACGTGTCATTGGCTGCAACACAACCCCAAAGGATGATTAATCCACCCCATGCTTAATGGTTGGTGAGATGTTCTTTTCCTGAAATTCTGTGCCCTTTATTATCCACACATACCTTTGATCATTGTGAACAAAGAGTTCTATTTTATCCTCATCGGCCCACAGAACTTGTTCCCAAAATGCATCAGTCTTGTTTAGATGTTCCTTTGCATACTTCTGATGCTGAATTCTATGGTTAGGACGCATGAGAGGTTTTCTTCTGATGATTCTTCCATGAAGGCCATATTTGTGCAGGTGTCTCTGAACAGTAGAACAATGTATCACAACTCCAGAGTCTGCTAAATCTTACTGAAGATCTTTTGCAGTCAAGCGGGGGTTCTGATTTGCCTCTCTAGCAACCCTACGAGCAGCTTTCAACTAAATTTTGCTTGGTCTTCCAGACCTTATCTTGACCTCCACTGTTCTTGGTAACTGCCATTTCTTAATTGCATTTCAAACTGAGGAAAGGGCAAGGGCGACTTGAAAATGCTTTGCTATCTTCTTATAGCCTTCTCCTGCTTGTGGGCCTCCACCATTTTCATTTTCAGAGTGCTCGGCAGCTGCTTAGAAGAACCCATGGCTGCTGTTTTTTGGCACAAGGTTAGAGAAGGCTTGATTTTTATAAAGATGGGAAATTTGCATTACCTGGCCTTTCATAAGGATGATAGTGAACAAGCCATAACCCTAACACTCTAATTAGGGTCTGAAACCTTGGTCAAAGTTGTCTGAGAAGGCAAATCTCCAAGTATGCCCAACTTTTTTATCTGTCCATTTTCCTTTTGGTATTTTTTAAAATGAAAAAATGATCTTACATTTTTTTGTTGCCTCATATATAAAGGAAAAGTGTCATCCTAACTTTAGGCCTTTTAGAGATCATTTCATCTTCAACTTGCTTAACTGTTCACTATAACAGTAACTTTCACCAGGGGTACCAAACTTTTACATGCCACTGTATGTAACGTTGCAGATATCTGTGGCTCTGTGTGTCATGTGTCGTATATATCTGTGGCTCTATGTAATTCTATGGGATATGCAACCTGGAGGTCACACAGATTCCACCACTAATACCTTTTTGTCACAGATGACACAGGAGAGATCACACAGAACCCACAGCTGCCACCAGTTTTTTACGGGACGCAACTCTGCTTCCTCCCATCGTCAGGGCAATTACACAATTGACTGACGAGTGATTGACGAGGCCGCAGCTGCTTTCATTACTAGGCCGTTTATTGGGGTACTCGCAGTGAGCATATGGTATGTACACCTCCGATGCCAACACAGAATATATATACACTGCTCAAAAAACTAAAGAGAACACTTAAACAGCACACTGTAACTCCAAGTAAATCAAACTTCTGTGAAATCAACCTGTCCAGTTATGAAGCAACACTGATTGTGAATCAATGTCCCCTGCTGTTGTGCAAAGGGAACAGACAACGGGTAGAATTGATAGGCAATTAGAGAGACCCCCCCCTATAAAGGAATGTTTCTGCTGGGGGTAACCACAGACCATTTCTCTGTTCTCATCCTTTTTTACTATTGTTTTGGTCACACTTTGTCGTTGCTCTCACCCCTAGAGGTACAGTAGCATGAGGCGGTGTCTACAACCCACAGAAGTTGCTCAGGTAGTGCAGCTCATCCAGGATGCTACATCAATTCAAGCTGTGGCAAGAAGGGTAGCTGTGTCTCTCAGAGTATGGATTAGATATCAGGAAACAGGCCAGTTCATCAGGATATATGGAGTGGGCTGTAGGAGGGCAACAACCCAGCAGCAGGACTGCTACCTCCTCCTTTGTGCAAGGAAGAACAGGAGGAGTGTCAAAGCCCTGCAAAATGATCTCCAGGAGGCCACTAACATACATGTCTGCTCAAACTGTCAAAACCAACTCCATGAGGGTGGTATGAGGTCCCGACGACCACAAGTGGGTGTTGTGCTTACAACCCAACAGCATGCAGGGTGATTGGCATTTGCCAGAGAACACTAAGATTGGCAGATTCAACATTGGCGCTATGTGCTCTTCACGGATGAGAGCAGGTTCACACTGAGCACATGTGACAGACTTGACAAGAGTCTGGAGACGCCGTGGAGAGCGATCTGCTGCCTGCAACATCCTCAAGCATAACCGATTTGGCAGTGGGTCAGTAATGGTGTGGGGAGGCACTTCTTTGGAGGGCCGCACAGCCCTCCATGTGCTAACCAGATGTACCCTGGCTACCATTAGGTACGTGGATGAAAACCTCAGACCCATTGTGAGACCATATGGAGGTGAGCCCTGGGTTCCATCTGATGCATGACAATGCTATGCCTGATGTGGCTGAAGTGTGTCAACAGTTTTGGCATGATGAAGGCATTGATGCTGTGGACTGGCCTGCTCTTTCCCCAGACTTGAAATGAATCAAGAACATTTGGGACATCATGTCTAGTTCCATCCACCAACGGCACGTTGCATCACAGACTGTGCAGAAGTTGACTGATGCTTTAATCCAGGTCTGAGAGGAGATCCCTCAGGAAAACATCAACTGCCTCATGAGGACCATGCCCAGGCATTGTAGGGGGGTTACACAGGAACGTCGAGGCCACACACACTACTGAGCATTATTTGCTTGTCTTGAAGCATTTCCACCGAAATTGGATCAGCCTGTAATTTGATTTTCCACTCTGATTATCATTCCAAATCCAGACCTCCGTGGGATAATAATTTTGATTTACATTGATCATTTTTTATGATTTATTGTTCTCAACACATTCCACTATGTAATGAATAAAGATTTGCAACCGGAATATTTCAATCAGTGATATCTAGGATGTGGGATTTTCGTGTTCCCTTTGTTTTTTTGAGCAGTGTATAACTGCTAGCTCCACAAGAACAAAAGAACTACTAGCTGCCACCACCAGTAGTTTATGCAGACCAAATGAACACCCGTTACAGGCAGCATATGGCTTCATGGGATGTGGTTTACAGAGCAAGAAGAACTGAGGTATTAAATTTTATATATTTAATCTGGAAAGATAGACGGTGTTTGTAAAAACATACAAGATTATGCAAAATGGGAACAAAAGAATATTATATATACAACTACATGAAATAAAAGGGTTAACAAAAGAGGAGTACTAAACCTGATATTGCTGAATGGGTCTTAACTTTTTTTTTTTTTAACTATAACATTTTTTTATTAAAATATACTATCATGATTTAAAACATATTGTTAATCAATCACTTTACATCACATCATATTCTCTTATTTTCCTCAGTAGTTTAACAGTTAAATAGTAATAATAACTTCTTATCATAACAAATCAAAATCGCGAGCTCCTGGTAAAATCCTAAATGTGCATCACTGGCTGAACTTACAGTATTGGTGAATGATCATTGTCTCTCTGGGAAAATAATCGCTTCATCTGCTAATGGCTTATCTTTATGGAGGTAAGCACTCTGATTAGGAAAATGGACCACTCTCACTGTGAACTGTGTCTTCCAGAATGACAGTGTCAGAGACCCAAACCTTCATTTTCATTAGCCCTACTGCTACACCCACACACCTCCCCTTGGTGAGCTAATGTAGGGGCTCGTGGTGGGATGTGCTAGAACTTTCAGAATTTTATGAGGTCCCCAACTTAAGGATATCTTCGCCCCTGGTGGTACCAGGCGGTAGATATCGTGATCATGTTTCTTATCATGATTTTATCTGCCTATAGAACTGAAACATGGCATGGATAGCATCATCTGTCGGTACAATATTAATATGGAGGGGTTAGAATGGCCTTATGGTGATGTTACTGAATGTTCATCACTTCCCTACGACACTGAAAATATATATCGATGCAAAACCCAATGTTCATATCTGGAAACCAGAGATAGTGTGTAATTGCAATCATCCAGTTTTTCTTTTAAGAGAACAAGAGTTAAAGGGGTATTCCCATCTCCAAGATCCTATCCCAATATGTAGTAGGTGTAATAGTAATAATATTAGCAAATACCTCCAATTAGATATGTAGTATAGTTTTTCTAATTCGCTGTCTCTTTCCTCATGTGCAGGCATTGCAGTACCTTGGGTATCCATGGTTACGACCACTAGCAACTAGCTGTCACTATATCAGTGGTCGTAACCATGGATACCTAAGGTCCTGCACATGAGGAAAGAGACATAGCGAATCAGAAGAACCCTACTGCATTCCTAATTGGAGGTATTTGTTATTATAATTATTACACCTTCTACATTTTGGGATAGGTTATTAGAACAGAGGGAATACCCCTTTAGCTCTGAAATTGTTCGTTTTTCCACTTTTCTGCCTCTTGAATATACAGATTTAAGACTGTGTATCTCTTTCCCAGCAAATCTCCCTGCTGTATTTAAATGTTCACTGCAGTGGGCTCCTACTTCAAAAGTTGAAGTGTCAGCTCTCTCCATCTCAAAATTCCCCTGTTTTAATTAATTTTTCTGTTCTTCAGTAATAATTAGTCCCATATATTCAATGTGAGGTGGACATGTCCCCTCCCTGGAGAGGTCCATATGTATTTAGATTTTTCTGTATGAAAGGTAAAATATGCCAAAATACACACACAAGAAAAAAAAGGTGTGTGAGCCATATAAATACAGACATGAGTGTATCTGACATTCTGGGCATTCTATGTACTTTATCAGGGAGGTTTTGATTTTGTCAGTACCGGATGATGATGATGATGAATGCCACACAACTCCAGGAGGCACATTTAAGGGAGGTGAGAGTCATCCAAGTGTCATGTCAGACCATTCAAAACCGTTCACAACAGCGTGGTCTGCGTGATGGACCACCTGCGAGGTATTTGACCCCACCACTAGACACATACGTCACCACAGGGAGCGTCTACGCTAGACGGGGGACCAGGGGGCCTCAGTGCTGTTCACTGATGAAAGTTCATTCACGCTGAGCAGAAATGATGCCGCAAACGATGACAGAGACGTCCAGGAGAGTGCTATGCACCAGCCACTGTTTTCACCAGACGAGCCTTTAGTAGTGGTGTTAGTGTGGGCAGTTGTATCTAATCCATACAGTACTGCCCTACACTGTGTGACAAGCCTCTACTCCTAGAATAGCATGATTAACCCAGTCATTGTGCCTTTGCATGAACAACACCGGCCTCATCTTCAGGGACGACAATGCTCCAGCTCATCAAGGTCGCATCATTAAGGAAAAAGGCTGGAATCTGGGTCACCTCTGATGGAGTGGCCTGCACTTTCTCCAGATCTAAATCCCATTGAAACCTATGGGATCACCTTAGTTGCTGTGTAGAGGCTCTTAACTCTCTACCCCAGAACCTCAATGATCCGAGAGCCACTCTTCAAAAAGTGTGTGGTACTTCAGCAGACAACTTCACTTGTGACCAGCAGGAGACATCGTTGTCAGCTGTAATTGTTGCTGAAGGCCACAGGACAAGTCATTGAGACGGTGACATTTATAGTTGGGGTATACCACCACTGGTGAGATGGCTTATGGTTCAATAAATTGTGAGATGAGAAAATCACCATCGTTGCTCCCTACTGTCAGGATAAAATACCACTGGAACAGCAACTGTTTACGTTTTCTATAAATTTTGCCCGGAAGCCAAATATCCCTAACTTTTTTCGAGCAGTGTATATCTGTGGCTCTATTTGTATTGTGTTACAGATATCCAAAGCTCTGTTTGTATTGTGCCACAGATATCTGTGGCTCTGTATGTAGTAGTCTGTTGTATGTAGTGTCACAGGTATCCGTGGCTGTTTGTATTGTGTCACAGATATCTGTGGCTATCTATATAGTGTGTATAAAGTACATGTTTTTAAATGATCCTACTCTTGTCTCATTGTTCTGAATTATAGACAGAAGATACAGCAGAATATTACATTTTCTGTCTCTGCTTTCAGGTCATTTACCCTTTGAATGAAGTTTACCCAAATTCAGGTGCGAGCTGCTACTTTTCAACCTCTTGGCGGCGGTGGTACAGACACGTTTTATCTCAGACTTCATGTTACCTTGACTTTTAAGTTGAGCACACACTTATCCCTACACAAAAGGGCACATAGCAATCAGAGGCCACGTCATGCAGATGTGTTTTGTAACTCACCCACGTACAACTGTGGGGCCAGACCTTCTGTAATAGCAGCAACATGAAGCTCATTTGTATAAGTGGGGTAGAGAGGGTCTCCAGATCTGCTTCTAATCCCTCCTCCATCTCTGCCTTCAGGACACGTCGATGATGACAGGATTCTGAGGTCATTGGATATGTCAGGGCTGGTAAGAAACTACAGAAATTATGTGTTGTCACATGTGACTCTCACCCTCCACTATATACACATGTCTGATCAGTGTAATCCGCGTGTGGCCCTCACCCACCACTATATACAGATGTATGATGAGTGGGGTCCACGTGTGATCCTCACCCTCCACAAATATATATACACACACAGAGATATATGACCTGTGCAGTCCACGTGTGCCCCTCACCCTCCACTATATACACATGTATGATCTGTATAGCCCAAGTGTGGCCCTCACCCTCCACTATATGTACAGATGTATGATCTGCGTAGTCCATGTGTGACCCTCACCCTCCACCATATGCACATTTATCATCTGTGAGGTTCACGTGTGACCCTCACGATCTACTAGATACACATGTATGATCTGTGTAGTGCACGTGTGACCCTCACCTTCCACTATATACACATGTATGACCTGTGTAGTCCACGTGTGACCCTTACCCTCCACTATATATAGACATGTTTGATCTGTGCTGTCTACATGTGACCATCACCCTCCACTATATATACACAGATGTATGATGTGTAGTTCACGTGTGACCTGTATGGTCTGTGTAGTTCACGTGTGACCTTCACCTTCCAATACTTCCAATATATACACACGTATGATCTGTGTAGTCCACGTGTGCCCCTCACCCTCCACTATATACACATGTATGATTTGTGTAGTCTCTGTGACCTTCACCCTCCACTATATACACATGTATGATGTGTGTAGTCCACATGTGACCCTCACCCCCCACTATATACACATGTAAGATCTGTGTAGTTCACGTGACCCTCACCATCCACTATTTGCACATGTTTGATATGTGTAGTTCACGTGTGATCCACACCTTCCATTATATACACATGCATGATCTGTGTAGTCCATGTGTAGCTCTCAACTTCCACTATATACAAATGTATGATCTACTCACCCTCCAGTATATACCGTATATACACAGATGTCTGATCTGTGTAGTCTATGTGTGACCCTCACCCTCCACTATAAACACATGCATCTGTGTAATCCATGTGTGACCCTCACCCCCACTATATATACAGATGTATGATCTGTGTAGTCCATGTGTCGCCCTCACCCTCCACTATATACACATGCATCATCTGTGTAGTCCACGTGTAGCTCTCAACTTCCATTATATACAAATGTATGATCTATGTAGTCCACATGTGACCCTCACCTTCCACTATATATACAGATGTATGATCTGTGTAGTCCATGTGTGACCTTCACCCTCCACTATATACACATATATGATCTGTGTAGTCTACATATGACCCTCCACTATATAGACATGTATGATGTGTGCAGTCCACGTGTGGCCCTCACCCTCCATTATAAACATATGCATAATCTGAGTAGTCCACGTGTGACCCTCACCCTCCACTATACATATATATATAGATGTATGATCTGTGTAGTCCATGTGTGACCCTCACCGTCCACTATATATGCACAGATGTATGACCTGTGTAGTCCATGTGTGGCCCTCAACCTCCAATATATACAGATTCATGATCTGTGTAGTCCATGTGTGGCCATCACACTCCACCATATATACAGAACAGACCAAAGGTTTGGACACACCTTCTCATTTAAAGATTTTTCTATATTTTCATGACTTACTTAACAAACAAGTGTGAAAAAACTGAAATTGTCTTATATTCTACGTTCTTCAAAGTTGCCACCTTTTGCTTTGATGACTGCTTTGCACACTCTTGGCATTCTCTTGATGAGCTTCAAGAGGTAGTCACCGTAAATGGTTTTCACGTCACAGGTGTGCCCTGTCAGGTTTAATAAGTGGGATTTCTTGCCTTATAAATGGGGTTGGGACCATCAGTTGTGTTGTGCAGAAGTCTGGTGGATACACAGCTGATGGTCCTACTGAATAGACTGTTAGAATTTGTATTATGGCAAGAAAAAAGCAGCCAAGTAAAGAAAAACGAGTGGCCATCATTACTTTAAGAAATTAAGGTCAGTCAGTCTGAAAAATTGGGCATACTTTGATAGTGTTCCCAAGTGCTGTTGCAAAAACCATCAAGCGCTACAAAGAAACTGGCTCACATGAGGACCGCCCCAGGAAAGGAAGACCAAGAGTCACCTCTGCTTCTGAGGATAAGTTTATCCGAGTCTCCAGCCTCAGAAATCGCAGGTTAATAGCAGCTCAGATTAGAGACCAAGTCAATGCCACACAGAGTTCTAGCAGCAGACACATCTCTACAACAACTGTTAAGAGGAGACTTTGTGCAGCAGGCCTTCATGGTAAAATAGCTGCTAGGAAACCACTGCTAATGACAGGCAACAAGCAGAAGAGAATTGTTTGGGCTAAAGAACACAAGGAATGGACATTAGACCAGTGGAAATCTGTGCTTTGGTCTGATGAGTCCAAATTTGAGATCTTTGGTTCCAACCACCGTGTCTTTGTGTGACGCAGAAAAGGTGAACGAATGGACTCTACAAGCCTGGTTCCCACCGTGAAGCATGGAGGAAGAGTTGTGATGGTGACACTGGGTTTTATTCAAAATTGAAGGCATACTGAACCAGCATGGCTACCACAGCATCTTGCAGCGGCATGGTATTCCATCCGGTTTGCGTTTAGTTGGACCATCATTTATTTTTCAACACGACAATGATCCCAAACACACCTTCAGGCTGTGTAAGGGCTATTTGACCAAGAAGGACAGTGATGGGGTGTTACGCCAGATGACCTGGCTTCCACAGTCACCAGACCTGAACCTAATTGAGATGGTTTGGGGTGAGCTGGACCGCAGAGCCAATGCAAAAGGGCCAACAAGTGCTAAGCATCTCTGGGAACTCCTTCAAGATTGTTGGAAGACCATTCCCGGTGACTACCTCTTGAAGCTCATCAAAAGAATGCCAAGAGTGTGCAAAGCAGTCATCAAAGCAAAAGATGGCTACTTTGAAAAACCTAGAATATAAGACATAATTTCATGCGTGACTTTCACTCTCCATTATATATACATATGTATGATCTGTGTAGTGCACGTGTGACCCTCACCCTCCAATATATACACATGTAAGATCTGTGTAGTCCATGTGTAGCTCTCAACCTCCAGTATATATACAAATGCATGATCTGTGTAGCCCACGTATGACCCTCATCCTCCACTATATGTATACAGATGTATGGTCTGTGTGACCTTCACCCTCCACTATATACACATGTATGATCTGTGTAGTCCACGTGACCCTTCACTATATAGACGTGTATGATGTGTGTAGTGCACGTGTGACCCTGACCCTACACTATATATACACATTTATCACCTGTGTAGTCCACATGTGGCCCTCAACCTCCACAATATATACAGATGCATGATCTGTGTAGTCCAGGTGTGACCCTCACCCTTCACTGTATATACACAGATGTATGATGTGTGATTGTCACCCTCCACTATATACACATGTATGATCTGTGTAGTCCATGTGTGATCCTCACCCTCTGCTATATACAATTGCATGATCTGTGTAGCCCACGTGTGACCCTCACCCTCCACTATAAACACATGCATCATCTGTGTAGCTCACTTATGACACTCACCCTCCACCATATATACAGATGCATGATCTGTGTAGTCCATGTGTGGCCATTACACTCCGCTATATATGCATGTATGACCTGTGTTGTCCACGTATGAACCTCACCCTCCACTATATACACAAAAAATGATCTGTGTAGTTCTCGTGTGAACCTCACCCTCCACCATATATACACATTTATGATCTGTGTAGTCCACATGTGTCCCTGACGCTTCACGATAAACACATACATCATCTGTGTAGTCCTTGTGTGACCCTCACCCTCCACTATATACACATGTATGATCTGTGTAGTCCACATGTGGCTCTTAACCTCCACTATATACACAGATGTGTGTTCTGTGTTGTCCATGTGTGACCCTCACCCTCCATTATATACATATGTAGGATCTGTGAAGTCCATGTGTGACCCTCACCCTCCACTATATACACATGCATGATCTGTGTAGTGCACGTGTGACCCTCACCCTCCAATATATACACATGTAGGATCTGTGTAGTCTATGTGTAGCTCTCAACCTCCACTGTATATACAGATGTAGGATCTGTGTAGTCCATGTGTGACCCTCACCCTCTGCTATATACAAATGCATGATCTGTGTAGCCCACGTGTGACCCTTACCCTCCACTATATGTATACAGATGTATGGTCTGTGTGACCTTCACCCGCCACTATATACACATATATGATCTGTGTAGTCCACATGTGACCCTCCACTATATAGACATGTATGATGTGTGTAGTGCACGTGTGACCCTCACCCTCCACTATATATACACATGTATCACCTATGTAGTCCATGTGTGGCCCTTATCCTCCACAATATATACAGATGCATGAGCTGTGCAGTCCACGTGACCCTCACCCTGCACTGTATACACACAGATGTATGATCTTTGTAACCCACGTATGATCTTCACCCTCCACTATATACACATGTATATGTCTAGTCCACATGTGACCCTCAAACTCCACTATAAACACATGCATCATCTGTGCAGTCCACGTTTGACTCTCACTTTCCACTATATACACATTCATTATCTGTGTAGTCCACGTTTGACCCTCACCCTCCACTATATATACAGATGTGTGATTTATGTAGTCCATGTGTGACCCTCACCCTCCACTATATATGCACAGATGTATGATCTGTGTAGTCCATGTGTGGCCCTCAACCTACTCTCTATACAGATGCATGATCTGTGTAGTCCATGTGTGGCCATCACACTCCACTATATATACATGTATGACATGTAGTCGACGTGTGAACCTCACCCTCCACTATATACACAAAAAATGATCTGAGTAGTTCACGTGTGAACCTCACCATCCACTATAAACACATGCATGGTCTGTGTAGTCCACGTGTGACCCTCACCCTCCAGTATATACACATGCATGGTCTGTGTAGTCCACGTGTGACCCTCACCCTCCACTATATATACAGATGTATGATCTGTTTAGTCCATGTGTGACCCTCACCCTCCACTATATAAACATGCATGATCTGTGTAGTCCACATATGACCCTCACCATCCACTATACACATACATGAACTGTGTAGTCCACGTGTGACTCTCACCCTCTACGTTATACACATGATCCGTGTAGTCTACGTGTGACCCTCGCCCTCCACTATATACTCATGCATCATCTGTGTAGTCCACGTGTGACCCTCACCCTCCACTATATAAGCACAGATGTATGATCTGTGTAGTCAACGTGTTACCCTCACTCTCCACTATATACACATGTAAGATCTGTGTAGTCCACATGTGACCCTCACCCTCCACTATAAACATGTGCATCATCTGTGCAGTCCACATGTGACCCTCACCCTCCACTATATACACATGCATGATCTGTGTAGTCCACGTGTGACCCTCACCCTCCACTATATAAGCACGGCTGTATGATCTGTGTAGTCAACGTGTTACCCTCACTCTCCACTATATACACATGTAAGATCTGTGTAGTCCACGTATGGCCCTCACCATCCACTATATACACTTGTATGATCTGTGTAGTCCATGTGTGACCCTCACCATCCACTGTATATGCAGATGTATGATCTTTGTAGTCCATATGTGACCTTAACCCTCCACTATATCTTCAGATGTATCTGTGTAGTCCACGTGTGACCCTCATCCTCAACTATATACATGCGTGTGATATGTGTACCCCACGTGTGACCCTCACCCTCCACTATATTTACAGATGTGTAGTCCACGTGTGACCCACGCCTTCCATTATATACACATCTGTATATATATATATATATATATATATATATATATATATATATATATATATATATATATATATATATACATGATATATATATGCATGATCTGTGTAGTCCACAAGTGAGTCTACCCCTCCACATACACATAGGTGGACAGTGTTCGTGTGTCACCTTTCTCCGTACATGTTTCTCATACACAGATTGTGATGTGGATCACTTATAGATATTTGATCCTTTGCTGACATCCGTTAACCTTGGTTATTTTTCACTGCAGACATGTTTATTGAGCAGAACAGGAGGTCTGGACAATAAAGTGGATTGGAAATGGTGAGTCTGCTGACTGCTACCGACTTATATTGGAGTGCACTGACTACATACGTATTATATGTCCTTCGTTCCTTCAGGTCGGAGATTCTGTCACCTGGAGAAATGCAGCGTTTGGCATTTTCTCGGCTCTTTTACCTAGAGCCAAAATATGCAGGTGAGCTAGCGACGCATGCCTGGAGATGCGTGCTGATCCTGGGAGTGCGGCCGGCTGGAGATTATATAGATGATAACTCATCTCTCCTTTTTGCTCCCTTTGTGTCAGTCCTGGATGAGGCAAGCAGCGCACTTAGCGAGGAAACCGAGGTTGAGTTGTATACACGCTGCAGACAGCTGGGAATGACACTGATCAGCGTGGGACACCGACACAGCCTCAGAAAGGTGACCCTCAAATATACATTCTAGCGTGGGACACCGAAACAGCCTCAGAAAGGTGCCCTTCTCAGTACACATCCCAGCGTGGGACAAAGGGGCAGCCTCAGAGAGGCTATCCTCACAGTATACATCCTAGCGTGGGACATAGGCGCAGCTCAGAGAGGTGACCTTCACAGATTACATCCTAGCGTGGGGCACAGGCGCAGCCTCAGGGAGGTGACCCTCACAGTATACATCCTAGCATGGGATGTGCACGCAGCTTCAGAGAGGTGACCCTCACAGTATACATCTAGTGTGGGACACAGACCAGCCTCAGAGGGGTGACCTTCACAGTATACATCCTTCTGTTGGACGTGGACTTGGCCTAAGAGAGGTGACCCTCACAGTATACATTCTAGCGTGGGATGTGGACACAGCCTCAGAGAGGTGACCCTCACAGTATACAGTCCTGGAGCAGGGGAACAAGTTTGGCTTTGGGGGTGACAGGTCTTTTGCAGGCGCAGGTCTTTTCAGGTCAGACAGCATTCACATAACCAGTGTATGTTCCTACATGTCATAGTCGTGGTCTGTGCCAGTCATCAAAGGTTGAGAGCACAAGCAGTATTATTAGCGCAGGCACCTTGGAGAGCACTGACACTGTTATATTTGAGAGCACAAGCAGTATTATTAGTGCAGGCACCTTGGGGAGCACTGACACTGTTATATTTGAGAGCACAAGCAATATTATTAGTGCAGGCACCTTGGGTAGCACTGACACTGTTGTATTTGAGAGCACAAGCAGTATTATTAGTGCAGGCACCTTGGGGAGCACTGACACTGTTATATTTGAGAGCACAAGCAATATTAGTGCAGGCACCTTGGGGAGCACTAACACTGTTATATTTGAGAGCACAAGCAGTATTATTAGTGCAGGCACCTTGTGGAGCATTGACACTGTTATATTTGAGAGCACAAGGAATATTATTAGTGCAGGCACCTTGGGGAGCACTGGCACTGTTATATTTGTGAGTGCAGGCAGTATTATTAGTGCAGGTATCTGGGGCAGCGCTGGCACTGTTATTTGTGAGTGCAGACAGTTTTATTAATGTAGGCATCTTGGCAAGCACTGGCACTGTTTTATTTGTGAGTGCAGGCAGTATTATTAGCGTGGCCATGTGGGGGAGTGTTGGCACTGTTATATGTGTGACTTGAGGCAGTATCATTAGTGCGGACATCTTAGGGAGTGCTGGCCCTGTTATATTTGTGAGTGCAGTTAGTATTACTAGTGCGGGCATCTGGGGCAACACTGACACTGTTATATTTGTGAGTGCAGGCAGTATTATTAGTGTGGGCATCTTGGGAAGAGCTGGTAATGTTAACTTTGTGAGTGCAGGCGGTATTAATAGTGTGAGCATCTGGGGGAGTGCTGGCTCTGTTATATTTGTGGGTGCAGGCAGTATTACTAGAGTGGGCATTTGGGGGAGTGCTGGCCCTGTTATATTTGTGGGTGCAGGCAGTATTATTAGTGTGGGCATCTGGGGGAGTGCTGGCCCTGTTATATTTGTGGGTGCAGGCTGTATTATTAGTGTGGGCATCTGGGGGAGTGCTGGCCCTGTTATATTTGTGAGTGCCGGCGGTATTATTAGTGTGGGCATCTGGGGCAGTGCTGGCACTGTTATATGTGAGAGTGCAGGTAATATTAGTGCGGGCATCTTACGGAGCGCTGGCACTGTTATATGTGTGCATACAGGCAGTATTAGTGTGGACATTTGGGGGAGCGCTGGTACCGTTATGTGAGAGTGCAGGCAGTATTATTAGTGTGGGTATCTGGGAGAGCACTGACACTGTTATATGTGAGAGGGCAGGCAGTATTATTTTGGGGGGAATCTGCGGCAGCACTGGCACTGTTATATTTGTGAGGGCTAGCAGTTTTATTACTGGTGGGACATCTGGGGAAGTGCTGGCACTGTTATGTGTGAGGACAGGTAGTATTATTACTGGGGTATATGGGGCAGTGCTGGCACTTTTATATGTGTGAGTGCAGGCAGTATTACTTGTGTGGGCATCTTACGGAGAGCTGGTACGGTTGTTTGCCGGGCACCTGCTTATTGCTCTTCTTCTTTTTGCAGTTTCATGATCTGGAATTAAAGCTTGGACCTGATGGGTACTGGGACTTGAGTCGTGTAATGAGACAGTAGAGTGCAGGAGAGAACTGATGAGAGGTGCTATGGACTGTCTGCAGCCCTCCAATCCATAACCTGTGCAGCTTTCACTTCCATCTGTGCACTGATGGGCATCTGACAGCAGGGTGGGCTTCCATTGCCCTTTCCTCACAGCCCAGACCCCTGTGGTGAATCTGTACCAAGTGTTGTGTGCACACAGCGCCTCACTATATACATCCAGCTTTATTTTACTGCAGGTCAGACCTATGGGAATGTAATGTCTCTGTACAATATTTACACCTGTCCCCTTCCTGCCACCGCTCTGCTGCCCACCGCATGCATGCTACCACGTGGACACAGACCCTTCCCAGTCCTTCACAATGAAGCTTTGCATTGGTCTCCCTGTGACTGTCCTTCCTCGCCACCTTCCTCTCCTCCATCCTGCTTTCTGGCAGGAGTCTCACAGTTCGTGCTCTGGAGGACTTTGGCGCTGTGTTCTTGAGCCCGTGCTCGCAGGGCAGCAATGCTGTTCTCTCTCAGTTCCTCCTCAGAGATGGAGCTTGGTGGATCCGCTTCTGTCCTCTCGCTGTTTTCTGGCTGGTTGGATATTGCTGGTAGCTCCCTCTCTGGCTGTGGTATTGCATCTGCCGCCTCCAAGGACTTTTTGTGCATTCCTGCAAAGAATTGTTGGTATTCGGGTTTAGAAAATCGTCTGGGCATTGACAGGTCATCGTGAACTGAAAATGGCAAAGACAAAAAAGAATTTAGGAGACTTGTGGAAGAGATGCAAATGGTTGTCCAGAATTGACCCTGCAGCCAACAGATTTTACATTTCAACAGGAGCCATCTGAGCCCCGGGTGGAGACCACCCTGCGAGTCCCAGCACACAGATTGTAGAAGGTGTCTGCATATCCATGATGGCTCGAGGACCCTCTGACTGCCTTATCTGTTATGGGATTCTGACATCACTCACATGGGAATTATAACTTTTTACATTTTTTTAGCTTTTATTTTGGGTATAACTAGTGATGTGTCCTTTAGGGTACACCTCCAAATAATGTCTGCGAGGTAGCAGCAGGCTGAGCGTCCTACACATTACGTTGTGCCTGAGAATGGACACGTGTGCTTCGATCACATGCGCCACGTGTAGGGTTTGCTAGATCTAATTAGATTGTAAGCTCCTGTGAACAGGAAATTCCGTGATGACGAGGATCCCTGCCTGTACAATGCTGCGGAGGACATCACCATGTCACCGAGACTGAAGATGGAACAACATGAGGGTATGTAGGCTATGGAGACATGGCCTACACTACGGGACAGCCCATCACCCGGGAGATCACTACATTCAGTAGTTACAGCTCCACAATGCCTTGAAAAATTCTTCATATCCCAAGAACTTTTCCACATTTTTCATGTTACACCACAAACTTAAATGTTTTTATTGGGATTTTATGTGACACCAGCAGAAAGTAGCGAGCATCTGTGAAGTGTAAATTTGAAAAACTTTTACAATATAAATCTGAACATTGTGAGGTGCATTTGGATTCAGCCCCTCTGAGTCAGTACTTTATAGGACCACCCTTCTTTGCTGCAGTATTTTGGGGTGTGTCGCTACCATGTTTACACATCTAGAGGTGACATTTTTGCCCTTCTTTGCACACCCGCCCTCAATGTATATATACGAGTTGTTAGTCCGTAGATCAGCTCCATATTGGGCTATACTTTCCATGTGTTTAGTGGATAAGTAGAAGATTTCATATAGTTAAACTCAAGAGACCCCTGACCATATAATGGACATGTAGACCCCACATCATGCTTACACTTAGAAGTAGTAATCTAATCAGAATGAAGTTTGTGCTGCTACGCCTTACCAGCAGCACAATAGCGTGGATGTACATACCCAATAGGCAAGGGCCTCCATGGCCGAATTTAACATTGATGGCTGAAAAGTTGTCACATATATTCAGCCTATACTGTTAGGAAGATATATAATACGGGCTCCAAGCTGCACAGCATATCTGATACAGTGGGATCTGACTTTATTTAGTAGAATTAGGTGGATCTGGTCTGACTACTTTGGGCCACACAAGTGGCCCCTGTAATACCTGATGTTGTTTTTTTATGTTTAGCCTTTATTCTTTTAAGAAACCTAATTGAATAGATTCTGAACCGTGCCTCTAGACTTTAGGACAGATCTGGGGTGGGCTGGTAAAAATTCTGGCCAGGAGGAATATAACCTTTAAAGGGACTCTGTCACCTGAATTTGGAGGGAACAATCTTCAGCCATAGGGGCAGGGTTTTCGGGTGTTTGATTCACCCTTTCCTTACCTGCTGGCTGCATGCAGGATGCAATATTGGATTGAAGTTAATTCTCTGTCCTCCGTAGTACATGCCTGCACGAGGCAATCTTGCACAGCGCAGGCGTGTACTATGGAGGACAGAGAATGAACTTCAATCCAATATTGCAGCCAGCATGCAGACAGCGGGTAAGGAAAGGGTGAATCAAACACCCGAAAACCCCGCCCCTATGGCTGAAGATTGTTCCCTCCAAATTCAGGTGACAGAGTCCCTTTAACCTACAAACGCCTGAGGGGGTGACAGGTTTCCTTTAAGCATCGATAATAATTTAGAAGGTATTTAGAGGTTCATAGGTAGCCGACTATAACTAAGGCTAGGTCTCATTTTACCTCAGCTCTGACAACGATAGGTCTTGATGTAGCAGACCATTTCATGACCCTTTATATAATGGAACGTGACAAGCATATTCCAAAAATGGCAAACTTAAAAGGGTTTTCCACTACTAGATGTCCCTTGCGTAACTTATTCAGGACCCCAATTAAAAAAAACTGTGTACTCTCTTCTCGCAGCAGCGCTGTTCCCATGACCTGTGCCGCGTGCTGGCTGTAGACACTGTGCACATGTTTTTTGCCTGCAAAATCGGTTCGTGACATTCCTCCAGAACATCAGCGTTGCGATTGATGGAACAACACTGCTGTAGGAGGTGAGTATAAACCTTATGTTCATTAGGGCTCTGAATCGATTAAGCAGGAAATGTCTAGTGATGGACAAACCATTTAACTGAAATTTGTACATTTAAGGTCGATTGTGTTTAGCTTTACTTGCTCTTGGTCAGGTGTCTCAAACATGCTGCTGTTTGACAATCGCATCCAGCAAGTCAGGGGCCTGCTGATGTCAGTGCTTCTTTTCAACTGAACATGGACGCACATTCAATTGAGATGTATTGTGGTGCAAACACCAGCTTTCTGCTCCACAATACCAATACGATCCACTGGCCAATCAGAGGCCAGCAGCTGACGTTGCGGGGCTCGACTGCACATGACGTTGTTGGCTGTGGAGGAGGAAGAGGACGCGAGGTCAGGTGAGGAGAATTTTTTTATGTGTTTTTAAACAGCAGCAGAATAAGGTGCATTATTACAAGAAAAGAACCAGAATGGGGACATTTCTATAAGATGGGACCAGGATGAGGACATTTTTATAAGATGAGAACCAGCATTTGGACATTACTGTAATTTGGGACCAGGATGGGGACTGTACCGAAGATGGGACCAGGAAGGTGACATTACTATAAGATGAGGACCAGGATGGAGACATTATTACTAGATGGAACCAGGATGGGGACATTTCATAGACTCATAGAATGTTAGAGTTGGAAGGGACATCAAGGGTCATTGTGTCAACCCGCTGCTCAGTGTAGTGCAGGATTCACTAAACCATCTCAGACAGATATCTGTCCAGCCTCTATTTGAGTACTTTCATTGAAGGAGAATTCACCACCTCTTGTGCCAGCTTGTTCCACTAATAGGTCATTCTCACTGTCAAAAAGTTTTTTCTAATATCTAATGTGTTTCTTCTCCCTTTCAGTTTCATTCCATTGCTTCTTGGGTTTCCATGTACAAATGAGAGTAAGGATGATCCATCTACACTGTGACATTCCTTCATATATTTGTAGACAGCTTTTAAGTCTCCTCTTAACTTTCTTTGCAGTCATACTTTGCAGTCCGCTCACCATCCTCATAACTCTTTTCTGAGCTTGCTCCAGTTTTTCAATTTTTATTTTAAAATGTGCCCAGAACTGGACACAGTATATAGATGGGGTCTGACCAAGGAGGAGTAGAGGGGGATAATTATTTCACGTGACCCAGACACTATAGTTCTCTTAATACATCCTAAAACTCTGTTCGCCTTTTTTGCTGCTGCATCACACTGTTGACTCGTGCAGTCTGTGATCTATTAGTATGCTTATCGTATATACTCGTGTATAAGCAGAGTTTTTCAGCACTATTTTTTTTTCTCTTATAGCGTGCACAGTTACAGCCGCAGCCGCTGGCTTCCAGCACACATCCTCCTTACCTTCCCTGCGCATCCTCACTGCCTGCATCTACTTCTGGTGCCAGTCTTCCGGCCGAGCGATCATGTGTCCCCCCGCTCATTAAGGTAATGAATATACACCCCATCTCCACTCCATAGGCGTGGAGTGAATGTTCATTACTTTAATGAGCGGGGACACGTGATCACTCGGTCGGAAGAGCTGCTGGAGCCGGGACGAGATGCAGCGAGGGCGCGCAGGGGAAGGTAAGTAGATTGTGTTTTTTTTTTAAATTGGAACCATGCATTCAAGGATAGGGGATAAGGAGCCATGCATACATGGACAGGGACGGTGAGCCATGCATACAAGTGCTGTTGCTTAGTTCTATTCCTCCCATTCTGTAGATGTATTTTTTGTTTTTCTTGCCCAGATGCAGAATCTTGCATTTTTTCCTGTGAAATACCATTCTATTAGTCGCTGCCTATTGTTCAAGTTTATCTAGATTCTTCTGAATCCTTTCTCTGTCTTCTCTAGTGTTAGCTATCCTTCCTAGCTTTGCATCATCTGAAAATTTTATTAGTTTACCTTCAGTTCCTTTATCTAGATCATAAACCATGTTGAACAACACTGGGTCAGAACAGAGCCTTGTGATACCCCAGTTTAAACACTCTTCCAATTGGATGTGCCACCATATATTACCCCTCTTTGAGTGCAATCACTGAGCCAGTTATGAATTCACCTAACGATAGCCTTGTGAATCCCATACTTGGTCATTTTTTCAATAAGGATAGTATGAGATACTTTATCCAATGCTTTTCTGCCGAGATATACTATATCTACCGCATTTTCCTGATTCACCCAGTCAATGATTCCATCATGGAAGGAAATTAGATTAGTCTGGCATTGGCTTGTTTGATACAAAAACAGCTAACATAGAAAAACTCAAAAAACCACAACATGAAGAGCAGACTCTCCAAAACCTTGTCAGATGACAAATGCACTCGCAGGGTGCAGCAGGCCCCCGATAATAAATGCTAAAGCAGCACAGGTGCAAGCTACTGATGAGAGCAACCACCCACTCACCCAAACATTAGAGGGGTTGGCTGCCTAGTAGCAAAAATGCACACAGGTAAGGCCTGCATAAGACACTATTCACACAGATAAATGTGATGCACAGTGTCTGGACAACCTATTGATCACGCCCATAGTATTAGCAGGCGGGCTGTCCAGCACTATATATATACATGCAACACACAAGAAAACAACATAAAGGGGCCCTGCCGCACCATGCAAAAAGATGATAAAAAGTGCAAAAAAGATGAAAAATGAAATACTGTATATAATACATTAGATGAGGTATTAGTTACAATTTTGGCCAAAATGGATAAGATTGCAACCCAACGTCAAGGGTCCTCATAAACTTGCAAGTCCTATTATTATTTATTTTTATAGCCCCATTAATTCCATGGTGCTGTACATGAGAAAGGGGTTACATATAGAGTTATAGATATTGTTTACAGTAAACAAATTTACAGTGACTGGTACAGTGGGGAGAGGACCCTGTCCTTGCGGACTTACATTCTGTGGGATAGTGGGGAAGAGACAGAAGGTAGGGGCGAGGCGGCGGCGATGGCGAGGTGGCAGAATGGTTATTGCAGGCTGTAGGCTTTCTTGAAGAGATGGGTTTTCAGGTTCCGTCTGAAGGAGCTGAGGGTGGTGGATAGTCGGATGTGTTGAGGCATGGAATTCCAGAGGATGGGGGATATTCAGGAGAAATCTTGGAGGCGGTTGTGTGAGGAACGAATAAGTGTGGAGGAGAGTAGGAGGTCTTGTGAGGATCGGGGATTACGTGAGGGAAGATATTGGGAGATTAGTTCAGAGATATAGGGAGGGGACAGGTTGTGGATGGCTTTGTAGATCAGTGTTAGTAGTTTGAACTGGATTCGTTGGGGAATTGGGAGCCAGTGGAGGGATTCGCAGATGGGAGAAGCAGGGGAGTAGCGAGGAGAGAGGTGGATTAGCCGGGCAGCAGAGTTGAGGACAGACTGGAGTGGTGCAAGAGAGTTAGCGGGGAGGCCACAGAGGAGGGTGTTGCAGTAGTTGAGGCGGGAGATGATGAGGGCATGCACAAGAGTTTTGGTAGATTGTGGGCTGAGGAAGGAACTGATTCTGGCAATATTTTTGAGTTGGAGGCGACAGGAGGTGGCAAGAGTTTGGACGTGCGGTTTGAAGGACAGGGCAGAGTCTCCGAGGCAGCGGATTTCAGGTGCGGGAGAGAGCGTGATGCTGTTTACCATAATAGATAGGTCAGGTAGGGTGGATACGTGAGATGGGGGAAAGATGATGAGATCGGTTTTGTCTACATTGAGTTTTAGGAAGCGAGAGGTGAAAAAGGAGGATATGGCTGACAGACACTTTGGGATTCTGGACAGCAGAGAGGTGACATCTGGGCCAGAGAGGTAGATCTGAGTGTCGTCCGCATACAGGTGGTACTGGAAGCCGTGGGACTTTGAGTTGTCCTAGGCCAAGAGTATAGAATGAATAAAGTAGGGGCCCTAGGACAGAGCCCTGAGGGACTCCAACAGAGAGAGGGCGGGATCAGGAGGTGGTGTGGGAGTAGGAAACGCTAAATGTGCGGTCGGAAAGGTATGAGGCAATCTAGGACAGGGCAAGGTCTTTGATGCCAAGGGAAGAAAGAATCTGTAGCAGTAGGCAGTGATCGACTGTGTTGAAAGCAGAGGACAGGTCAAGAAGGAGGAGGATGGAGAACTGTCTGTTAGCTTTGGCTGTGAGTATGTCATTAGTAATTTTTGTCAGGGCAGTTTCGGTGGAGTGGTGGGGGTGGAAGCCAGATTGGAGGTTGTCAAGGAGAGAGTTAGATGAGAGGTGGAAGGAAATTTGAGCATGGACATGCTGCTCAAGGAGTTTTGAAGCAAACGGGAGCAGTGATATGGGGCGGTAGCTGGGCATAGCAGTTGGGTCAAGGTTAGTTTTTTTGAGGATAGGTGTGATGGTGGCATGTATGAAGGCCGAGGGGGAGGTACCAGAAGATAGTGATAGGTTGAAGAGATGGGTTAGGGCTGGAATGAGCATGTTAGTGACGTTGGGGAGCAGGTGGGAGGGGATGAGGTCAAGTGCATAGGTGGTGAGGTGCAATTTGAAGAAGAGGCGAGTAAGCTCTCCTTCAGTGATGTTGGAGAGGGAGGTTATTAGGGAAGGTCAGAGGTCTGGTATATGGAGTAGTTCGAGTGATGGAACTGTAAAGGTTTGCCTTGTTTGGTCGATCTTGTTTTTGAAGTAGGTGGCAAAGTCCTCTGAGGAGATGAGGGGAGGTGGCAGTGGTGGGTGGAGGAGGGAGGTAAATGTGCTGAATAGTTGTTTTGGGTTGTAGGATAGTGAAGATACAAGGTTAATGAAATAGGTCTGTTTAGCGGAGGTGAGGGCTAATTTGAAGTCAAATGTAGCTTGTTTGAAAGCAGTGAAGTCGTCTGGCAGGCGTGTTTTCTTCCAACGCCGCTCCGCAACCCTGGATGCTTGTCAAAGTTTTTTTTGTGAGATTGTTATGCCAAGGTTGCCTATTGGTTCGTCGCACTGTGCCATGCATGAGAGGGGCGACTGAGTCTATGGCTGATGTGAGGGTGGAGTTATAGAAAGCGGTGGCACTGTCCGTGTCGTGAAGATATGGAGGACAGGGGTAGGAGAGAGTCTGAGAGTCTGTGAATGTCTAGATGTGCAAGGTTTCTGCGAGGATGTGGTAATGGCTGGACATGGACATATCAAAAACATCTAACATACAAAAACTCAAAACAACACAACATGAAGGGCAGACTCACCAAAACCTTGTCAAATGACAAATGCACTTGCAGGGTGCAGCAGGCCCCGATAATAAATGCCAAAGCAGCACAGGTGCAAGCTACTGATGAGAGCAACCACCCACTCGCCCAACATTCATGTTTTTTTGAGTTTTTCTATGTTAGCTGTTTTTGATATTAGAGTAGGACTTGCAAGTTTATGAGGACCCTTGATGTTGGGTTGCGAGCTTATCCATTTTGGCCAAAATTGTAACTAATACCTCATTTAACCCCTTCATGACCCAGCCTATTTTGACCTTAATGACCTGGCCGTTTTTTGCAATTCTGACCAGTGTCCCTTTATGAGGTAATAACTCAGGAACGCTTCAATAGATCCTAGCAGTTCTGAGATTGTTTTTTCGTGACATATTGGGCTTCATGTTAGTGGTAAATTTAGGTCAATAAATTCTGTGTTTATTTTTGATAAAAACGGAAATTTGGCGAAACTTTTGAAAATTTCGCAATTTTCACATTTTGAATTTTTATTCTGTTAAACCAGAGAGTTATGTGACACAAAAAAGTTAATAAATAACATTTCCCAAACGTCTACTTTACATCAGCACAATTTTGGAAACAAATTTTTTTTTTTTGCTAGGAAGTTAAGGGTTAAAATTTGACCAGCGATTTCTCATTTTTACAACGAAATTTACAAAACCATTTTTTTTAGGGACCACCTCACATTTGAAGTCAGTTTGAGGGGTCTATATGGCTGAAAATACCCCAAAGTGACACCATTCTAAAAACTGCACCCCTCAAGGTGCACAAAACCACATTCAAGAAGTTTATTAACCCTTCAGGTGCTTCACAGCAGCAGAAGCAACATGGAAGGAAAAAATGAACATTTAACTTTTTAGTCACAAAAATGATATTTTAGCAACAATTTTTTTATTTTCCCAATGGTAAAAGGAGAAACTGAACCACGAAAGTTGTTGTCCAATTTGTCCTGAGTACGATGATACCTCATATGTGGGGGTAAACCACTGTTTAAGCGCACGGCAGGGCTTGGAAGGGAAGGAGCGCCATTTGACTTTTTGAATGAAAAATTGGCTGCACTCTTTAGCGTGACACCATGTCACTTTTGGAGAGCCCCCGTGTGCCTAAAAATTGGAGCTCCCCCACAAGTGACCCCATTTTGGAAACTAGACGCCCCAAGGAACTTATCTAGATGCATAGTAAGCACTTTAAACCCCCAAGTGCTTCACAAATTGATCCGTAAAAATAAAAAAGTACTTTTTTTTCCACAAAAAAATTATTTTAGCCTCAATTTTTTCATTTTCACATGGGCAACAGGATAAAATGGATCCTAAAATTTGTTGGCCAATTTCTCATGAGTACACCGATACCTCACATGTGGGGGTAAACCATTGTTTGGGCACATGGTAAGGCTCGGAAGGGAAGGAGTGCCATTTGACTTTTTGAATGAAAAATTATCTCCATCGTTAGCGGGCACCATGTCGCGTTTGGAGAGACCCTGTGTGCCTAAACATTGGAGCTCCCCCACAAGTGACCCCATTTTGGAAAATGGACCCCCCAAGGAACTTATCTAGATGCCTAGTGAGCACATTAAACCCTCAGGTGCTTCACAGAAGTTTATAACGCAGAGCCATGAAAATAAAAAATAATTTTTCTTTCCTCAAAAATGATTTTTTAGCCTGGAATTTCCTATTTTGCCAAGGGTAATAGGAGAAATTGGACCACAAATGTTGTTGTCCAGTTTGTCCTGAGTATGCAGATTCCCCATATGTGGGGGTAAACCACTGTTTGGGCGCACAGCAGGGCTTGGAAGGGAAGGCACGCCATTTGGCTTTTTAAATGGAAAATTAGCTCCAATCATTAGCGGACACCATGTCGCGTTTGGAGAGCCCCTGTGTGCCTAAACATTGGAGATCCCCCACAAATGACCCCATTTTGGAAACTAGACCCCCAAAGGAACTAATCTAGATGTGTGGTGAGCACTTTGAACCCTCAAATGCTTCACAGAAGTTTATAGCGCAGAGCCATGAAAATAAAAATAAAAAATTATTTTCTCAAAAATGATTTTTTAGCCCGCAATTTTTTATTTTCCCAAGGGTAACAGGAGAAATTTGACCCCAAAAGTTGTTGTCCAGTTTCTCCTGAGTACGCTGGTACCCCATATGTGGGAGTAAACCACTGTTTGGGCACATGCCGGGGCTCGGAAGTGAAGTAGTGACGTTTTGAAATGCAGACTTTGATGGAATGCTCTGTGGGCGTCACGTTGCGTTTGCAGAGCCCCTGGTGTGCCTAAACAGTAGAAACCCCCCACAAGTGACCCCATTTTGTAAACTAGACCCCCCAAGGAACTTATCTAGATATGTGGCGAGCACTTTGAACCCCCAAGTGCTTCACAGACGTTTACAACGCAGAGCCGTGAAAATAAAAAATCATTTTTCTTTCCTCAAAAATGATGTTTTAGCAAGCAATTTTTTATTTTCTCAAGGGTAACAGGAGAAATTGGACCCCAGTAATTGTTGCGCAGTTTGTCCTGAGTATGCTGGTACCCCATATGTGGGGGTAAACCACTGTTTGGGCACACGTCGGGGCTCGGAAGTGAGGGAGCACCATTTGACTTTTTGAATACAAGATTGGCTGGAATCAATGGTGGCGCCATGTTGCGTTTGGAGACCCCCTGATGTGCCTAAACAGTGGAAACCCCTCAATTCTACCTCCAACCCTAACCCCAACACACCCCTAACCCTTATCCCAACTGTAGCCATAACCCTAATCACAACCCTAACCCCAACACACCCCTAACCACAACCCTAACCCCAACACACCCCTAACCCTAACCACAACCCTAATTCCAATCCAACCCTAACCCTAAGGCTATGTGCCCACGTTGCGGATTCGTGTGAGATTTTTCAGCACCATTTTTGAAAAATCCGCGGGTAAAAGGCACTGCGTTTTACCTGCGGATTTACCGCAGATTTCCAGTGTTTTTTGTGCGGATTTCACCTGCGGATTCCTATTGAGGAACAGGTGTAAAACGCTGCGGAATCCGCACAAAGAATTGACATGCTGCGGAAAATACAACGCAGCGTTTCCGCACGGTATTTTCCGCATCATGGGCACAGCGGATTTGGTTTTCCATATGTTTACATGGTACTGTAAACCTGATGGAACTCTGCTGCGAATCCGCAGCCAAATCCGCACCGTGTGCACATAGCCTAATTCTAAAGGTATGTGCATACGCTTCGGAAAAGGCTGCGGATCCGCAGCAGTTTCCCATGAGTTTACAGTTCAATGTAAACCTATGGGAAACAAAAATCGCTGCACACATGCTGCAGAAAAACTGCACGGAAACGCAGCGGTCCGCAGCATGTCACTTCTTTCTGCGGATTCCGCAGCGGTTTTACAACTGCTCCAATAAAAAATCGCAGTTGTAAAACCGCAGTGAAATGCGCAGAAAAACCGCGATAAATCCACAGCGGTTTAGCACTGCGGATTTATCAAATCCGCAGCGGAAAAATCCGCAGAGGACCAGAATACGTGTGCACATACCGTACCCTAACTAGTTCTATCTCCAACCATAGTGAAGAAAAAAAAAAATGTATTTTATTATTGTCCCTACCTATGGGGGTGACAAAGGGGGGGGTCATTTACTGTTTTTTTATTTTGACCACTGTGATAGGTTTTATCACAGTGATCAAAATTCACTCTGGAACGAATCTGCCGGCCGGCAGATTCGGCGGGCGCACTGCGCATGCGCCTGCCGTTTTGGAAGATGGTGGCGCCCAGGAAAGAAGACGGACGGACCCCGGGAGGCTCGGTAAGTATGATGGCGTGGGGGGGAGCACGGGGGGTGGATCGGAGCACGGGGGGGTGGATCGGAAAACGGGGGTGGATCGGAGCATGGGGGGTGGATTGGAGCACGGGGTGGATCGGAGTGCGGGGGGGTGGATCGGAGTGCAGGGGGGTTGGATTGGAGCACGGGGGGTGGGATTGGAGCACGGGGGAGCGGACAGGAGGACGGGGGAGCGGAGCACAGATCGGAGGCTGGGGGGCGATCGGTGGGGTGAGGTGGGGGCACATCAGTGTTTCCAGCCATGGCCGATGATATTGCAGCATCGGCCATGGCTGGATTGTAATATTTCACCAGTTTTTTAGGTGAAATATTACAAATCGCTCTGATTGACAGTTTCACTTTCAACAGCCAATCAGAGCGATCGTAGCCACGGGGGGGTGAACCCCTCCTGGGCTAAACTACCACTCCCCCTGTCTGCAGATCGGGTGAAATGGGAGTTAACCCTTTCACCCGATCTGCAGGGACGCGATCTTTCCATGACGCCACATAGGCGTCATGGGTCGGATTGGCACCGACTTTCATGACGCCTACGTGGCGTCATGGGTCGGGAAGGGGTTAATGTATTTTATACATTATTTAATTTTTCATCTTTTTTGCACTTTTTATCATCTTTTTGCAGGATGCGGCAGGGCCCTTTTGTGTTGTTTCTTGTGTGTTGCATGTGTATATATATATATATATATATATATATATATATATATGCCAAAGAACAAAAGAAATAATGGAGCGCACTCGCTGAAGGTCCGGTGCAGGTAACTTTATTCACACAAGGTAAAAATCATCTTCACGACCGGGGGTGCCGAACAAAGAAAGGTAGCGAGGCTGGACGACGGCCGTTTCGCGCCTGACTGGCGCTTCGACGGGTCAGTGAATGTGTAATCAGAGCCGCCGGGAGAAGTAGGGACAGGTGAGAGGCACACTCCTCCCCCCCAACCCCCCGCTTCCACCCTTTGTGAACCGAGTGCACATCGCTGCATGACGAGACATTTAAAAACATAATTAAAAACATCAGAAAACACATCAAACCTTAAATCAAAATTAACTAAAGAAAGGAAACAATTGGAATCATACTGCACAGGCAATAGTATAAGGAATAGCTACCTGAATGTATTAAATCCAACATGCGGCTACATATACTAACTAGTATTAACTAGGGAAGATGAATGGACTATAAGAAAATAGACATGTCAACCCTATCGTTAAATCCTAAGGGGCCCATGGCATTAGTCTGCAAGATCCATCTTGCTTCTTTTCTCAATAACAAATTATGTAGGTCGCCTCCTCTTTTAGGCAAGGTGACCTTTTCTATGCCTGCGAAAGTAAGTACACTCGAATCGCCACTATGTGCAACTCGGACATGATCTATTAACCGGGGTACCCCTTTGCCAGTGGTGATAGTATTGCAGTGTTCACGAAACCGCATATATAAACAACGTATCGTTTTACCAATATAAAACCGTCCACATGGACAGTATACCACATAGACTACATACTTTGTTTTACAAGATATAAACGTCTTAACCTCATGACTAATGGGGCCAATGTTCAAAAAACGTCCCATAATATGATATTTACAATATGAACAATGACCACATCGATGGTTTCCTCTAGGTGCGTTAGAGGTCAGCCAATTATTTGTCTCCCCGGAAAGTCTGTTACGTACTAAGATGTCTCTCAAGTTTTTGCTGCGTTTGTTAGAAATTAAAGGGCCTCTTTTAACTATATCAGTGAGATCTCTGTCTTTCTCGAGTATGTGCCAATTTTTTCTTATTGCACTCCGTATGCACCCATCCATAGGACTAAAATGAAAGCTGAAATTAAACCGTTCGCCCGATGTTACATTCATTTTTTCTTTTACGATATGGGCCTTCTC
Source organism: Ranitomeya imitator (assembly GCF_032444005.1). NCBI lineage: Eukaryota > Metazoa > Chordata > Amphibia > Anura > Dendrobatidae > Ranitomeya > Ranitomeya imitator. Next base: position 768,472,650 of record NC_091282.1, on the reverse strand, counting down.
CCTTGCCGCGTGGAGCAATTTTTCTGGATAGCCCCTCGTAACAAATCTCTGACATAATTCGTTAGATTGGAGGTCATAACCTTCCTGTGTACTATTTGCTCTACCTACTCGTAAGAGTTGACTATACGGCAGTGAGCGTTTAATATGTAGCGGATGGTAACTATTGTAGTGGAGTACGGAGTTCGTAGCTACCGGCTTACGATACAATTTTGTACTCAACCTCCCATCGCTTACCTCCACTGTAACATCTAGGAAGTTCAAACGTGTGTCCCCATATTCAGATGTGAACGACATGTTCATCGTGTTATCATTGAGATATGTCACGAATGAGAGGAAAGTATCCTCTGTGCCGTCCCATATAAAGAACATATCGTCCACATAACGACAATATAGTTTGATGTGCTTAGAAAATACATTATGCTGGGTATAGATGTACTTCTCTTCAAAGAGGGCCAAAAACAGATTAGCGAAGGTGCATGCTGCCGGAGTCCCCATAGCGGTCCCAGTTATCTGTCTGTACCACAAGTCCCTGAACGTAAACGCGTTATGACTCAAAATAAATTGAAGACCATCGCAAACAAAATCAATCAACAACTGAGTGCGGTCCGTGGACTCCAAGATCTCTCTAATAGAATCTACACCTAAATTGTGGGGAATCCTGGTATATAAATTAGTTACATCAACTGAAGCTAAAGCAAAACCTGTTTGCCACTGAAAATTTTTTATACTTCTCAAGAACGCATCAGTATCTTTGAGATAAGATGGTACACTCAATAGTATAGGACGTAGTAACCAATCTATGTATTTAGACAAAGGTTCAGTCAACGACCCCACCCCGGAAACTATAGGGCGTCCGGGGGGGTCTGTCTCAGACTTGTGTATTTTCGGGACATAATACCAATGTGGTTTAATGGGGAACTCCGGCAGCAGCTTCTCGGCTTTGTTTAATGAGATAACACCTATTTCAACTGAATGTTTTAAAAAAGTTTGTAATGCCCCCTTGTATTTGTATGTGGGGTCTTGTGCTAATCTAACATATGTGTTCTCATCTGCCAACTGTCTATTGGCCTCATTTAAATACATAGTTTTGGGAATCAACACGATTTTACCCCCCTTGTCGGCCTGTCTTATTACGGTGTCTGACCAATTTGAGATATCTTTTAATGCTTGACGTTCAATGTCAGATAGATTTGAAGGAGCCCTAGTGTATAGTAAAGCCTCAACGTCCTTAATAACAAGTGTCTCGAAGAGGTCAACCACATTCCCTGGTGATGTAGGTGGCATATATTTGGACGGAACCCCTCCCATAAATGGTTCTATTATCGGGGCACTAGCATACGAAGATTCCAATACATCCTCTGTTAGACTCAATAACAAGGCTCCCTCCTGTCTCATGTTGGCTAAAGATTGAGATTCTGTGGCCGCTAAAAAACCTAGGGGCCCAATTACTACTGGTTTCTCTCCCTCCCTTATATTAACCACGGGGACCGATTTGTTAGTGGAGAAAGTTTTATGCAAATGCATCTTGCGGGTAGCCTTGAAAAGATCGATTTTAAAGTCAGTAAGGTCAAATTCCTCAGGAATACAATAAGAAAGGCCCTTATTCAGCAAAGACAGATGTTCAGGACCCAAAAAATGTTCAGTCAAATTTAATACATTGTGTTCAGGAACTAACGATGACGTCTCCCCATCCAGGTGACCTTCTTCCTCTTCCGGCGGAGGTCGTAACTTCCTCCTCCTGCCTCCTCGCCTTGTTCTTCTTCTAAAGGGGACCCAGCTCTACTATTATGTTTTACTGCTGTCACATCCATCTCAGAATTATTGGATGCCGCCGCACTGTCACTGAGGCTAGAGTCAGATTCGGTGGTATAATAATCTCTCTTAGTGAAAGTTTTACGTTTGTTGTTTCTATTTCTTGGCCCACTACGATGGAGGCCCTTATTGTCCCCGCCTGGGTTCTTATTCCAGGTAAAAATCTGTCCCTTATCAAAATCGTTTTTATCCCGTATAAATTTATCTCTTTTACGAGACTTAATATCAGCTTGAATCGGGATCATTCTTGTGTCCAATTTCTTATTAAATGACACCCACTGGTTCTCTGTTAACCTATTTTTCAATGCGTCTTGTGTTTTCTTCAAATCATCATTAACCTGTGTATAATTCTGCATGTTAGACTTTAACACCAATTGGAGTAATTCCTGTGAGCATTTAAGCATAATGCCTTCCCACTCCGTTTTAAAGGTGGGATCCTGAGTAAAGTGTGCAATATCTTTCCACACCCTGAGTCCTCGGGGCACTCTGCCACTATTGACATTCGACTTCAGGGAATTATTAGTCCAAAAAAGGCGTGTTTCTCTTTCTGTCAAGTTAATCATTTTGTGTTCCAAAGATTTGGTGCTTAGAGTAAAAATCTCGTCAGCCTGCTCGCATTCTTTGAAAAAATTCAAAACATCCTCCCGGCCGGCTTGTAAACCTGCTCCACTAGTGTGGCCTTCCATGTTAATGAAAAGGATGACGATGTCTATCCTACCAGGATCCTAAAATAGGATACAATGGAGACACACAGTCGTGTTTCATACACCGCCCATAAGGCTGTGTGCTAAGTCCGAAAAGGCAATAGTATGCAAAAGACAAGAGAGACAGCCGGACAGCACTACAACCAAGGCATATGGTGGAAACCGCTCACCTGTATGTGACGGGCCACTATGTCCGGTCCTGGGTGCGAAGCTCCGCTGGAAACAATCCACGTGTAGATGCCAAAGAACAAAAGAAGTAATGGAGCGCACTCGCTGAAGGTCCGGTGCAGGTAACTTTATTCACACAAGGTAAAAATCATCTTCACGACCGGGGGTGCCGAACAAAGAAAGGTAGCGAGGCTGGACGACGGCCGTTCTTTGTTCGGCACCCCCAAATATATATATTTATTGCTGGACAGCCCGCCTGCTAATACTATGGGCGTGATCAATAGGTTGTCCAGACACTGCATCACATTTATCTGTGTGAATGGTGTCTTATGCAGGCCTTACCTGTGTGCATTTTTGCTACTAGGCAGCCAACCCCTCTAATGTTTGGGCGAGAGGGTGGTTGCTCTCATCAGTAGCTTGCACTTGTGCTGCTTTAGCATTTATTATCGGGGGCCTGCTGCACCCTGCTAGTGCATTTGTCATCTGACAAGGTTTTGGTGAGTGTGCTCTTCATGTTGTGTTTTTTTTGAGTTTTTCTATGTTAGCTGATTTTGATATTAGAGTAGGACTTGCAAGTTTATGAGGACGTTTGACGTTGGGTTGCAAGCGTATCCATTTTGGTCAAAATTGTAACTAATACCTCATCTAATGAATTATATACATAATTTAATTTTTCAGCTTTTTTGCACTTTTTATCATCTTTTTGCAGGGTGCGGCAGGGCCCCTTTATGTTGTTTCTTGTGTGTTGCATGTATATATATAGTGCTGGACAGCCCGCCTGCTAATACTATGGGCGTGATCAATAGGTTGTCCAGACACTGTGCATCACATTTAGCTGTGGGAATAGTGTCTTATGCAAGCCTTATCTGTGTGCATTTTTGCTACTAGGCAGCCAACCCCTTTAATGTTTGGGCGAGTGGGTGGTTGCTCTCATCAGTAGCTTGCACCTGTGCTGCTTTAGCATTTATTATCGGGGGCCTGCTGCACCGTGCGAGTGCATTTGTCATCTGACAAGGTTTTGGTGAGTCTGCTCTTCAGCTTGTTTGATATAAACCCATGCTGGCTTTGGGTAATAGCTGTATTCTCATCCAAGTACTTACATATACGCTGTTTTAATAATTTGTTCGAAGATCTTTATTGGTGTAGAAGTAAGGCTCACCAGCTGGTAATTTCCTGGCTTCACCTTCTTTCCTTTTTTGAAGATAGTGACAGCATTTGCCCTTCTCCAATCTTCTGGGACTTCTGTTCTCCATGATTGTTCTAAGATTCTAACTACTAGTTCTGTAATTTCCTCTGCTCACTCTTTCAGTGCCTAGGATGTAATTCATCTGGACCAGGAGTTTTAAGTTCATGTAAATTAGCAAAGTGTTCCCTCATCATCTCTCAAACAGATAGTGTGGATTCTTTTATTCCTTTGATGGCACCGTGAAGATCAATTGATGTTATATTTTCTTTTTAGAGAACAAAGATGCAAAATAGTAATTTAAAAGTTCAGCCTTCTCAACATCATTTTTGAACACTTTACCCATTTCATCCTGTAAAAACCCTATAGCATCTTTGACATTTCTTTTGCATTTTACATACCCCCAAAGTCCTTATTTACTGCTTTTGGTCTCCCTTGCAAGCCTCACTTCATTACTGGCTTTAACTCTTCTAACGCTTGCCCTGCATTCCCTGCAAACAGCATTAGATTCTTTAGATATGCCTTCCTCTTTCCATTTAATATACATTTCTTTTTTACTTTTGTGACAAGGTCATTGGCACAGTATATAAAGGGAGATGTGTGTCACTGCGCATATTAGCTTCAGTGATGTAAATCCAGAATCATTTTAGTACGCTCCAGTACGCTATGTATTGAGAGGGTTAAGTTATGTTATGGGCTGGTTTTAGTGGACCTTCATAGAGTGGGTGAGAGGAGGACCACTGTATGCCACTTGCAGAGTCCTGACAGGACCCTTGTGAGGTCAAGGTCATGTGATCATCACATGGATTGTTAAATAACTGGACATTAGAGTCTGTCTGAGTGGTGTTTTGGGGAGAGATGGAACTCCTACGTGGCTCCCGTAGGAGCTAAGGACATTGTGTGTCTTTTGCTAAACCCTGCTACAGTTTATGCTGTCTATAATAAACCAGCAGGTGAACTACTACCAGAACTGTTCCGGTGTCTAGCTCGTGAAGCAGCTGAGTGAGTCAACCCCTCACATGTGATGTTTTGAGTGCAGGCAGCATTTCAGGAACAAGCATAGAGGCTGAGGACAACTGCATGTCCTTAGTGAAATCGGCCATTTAGAGCGAGACATCTGGCAGCATGGAGGAGCTTGTGAAACATCTTGTCCAGGTACAGCAGTAACATCAGCTCACCAGTCAACAACAGAATTTGGCGCAACAGGAGGTGAATAAACTGTTAACATGACCAGCTTCAGCAACAGCAACAGGAGGCGCGAACATGGCAAATGGAGCTCCTCGCAGAGGCGGTTCGTGTAAGGCCGTGATGCGTACGTCAGGAAAACGGTAAGACGAGCCATACAGAAAATGATTCCAGGGATGATGTTGAAGCCTTTCTGACTGTTCGAGTGGGTAGCGGAAAATGAGAGGCTACTGCCAGAGCAGTGGGCAGAGGTGCTGACCCCCTATTTGACCGGTGAACCCCAAAAGACGTATTACAACTTCAGCCCTCCAGGATGCCAAAGAGTGTGGCAAATTAAAAACTGAAATTTTGGCATGCCTGGGAGTGACAATGTTTGTAAGGGCTCAGCGAGTGCACCGATGGACATATGCTGGTGACAAACCCCCATGCTCCTAGATGTTTAATCTGTTGCACCTGGTTCAAAAGTGGCTGCAGCCAGAGACTCTTACTCCGACCCAAATAGTTGATCTTGTGTTGATGGACTGGTTCGTCCACTCCCTCCCCAGGCCAATACAGACCTGGGTTGCCCAGGGCGACCCCCCAGAATGCAGACAACTTGGCCTGGTTGAGAGATACCACGTTGTGGAGAAATCCCTCAGGAAACCAGACCTCGCTACTTTCCCATATTAGGATATCCAAAAGGGGGCGGGCTCATCACGAAGAGTGGCTAGACCGACAACTGGGTGGCGTCCCAACCCTCCCTAAGCCTTTCATGAAGGATGTGGTCTGCAGTGTCACAATCCTGGTGACGTAGCCGCCTGGTGTCATATGCCCCCTGAGCCTATGGACTGTAGCCTAGGCAGGCGCTACTCCTACTATGCCTACCCGGCCTACAGTGTGGACTGTCAACCAGGTGAGGGTCCCTAGTCATGTGCAGTGTCAGTCAATGCTTTGATGGTTCTGGGACTGTTGGACTCGGGCAGTCTTGTGACTCCAATCAGCGCAGCACTGCTCCACCAGTTAATCCCTAACAAGTTTGTTGGCATCCGCTGCATACACGGAGACGCCAATGTCTATCCTGTAGCCAGAGTAACCATGGGAACGGACTGTGGTAATCAGAACCATGAGGTTAGGGTGGTAAAACACTTAATTTATACGGTCATACTGGGCCGAGATTTTTGTCTGTTCTGGAACTTGTGGCAAAAACGGGCTGGACAGAGGGCCCCGATCAAAAGCCAGGGCCCTTGGAAGGCAACTTCATCAAAATCAGAGGTGAAGGAGTTTCCTTTATGTGTCTTTATGAGGAGAATGAGACGGTAACACAGGAGCCCAGCTTCCCTAACTTAGGGGTGCCCGAAGAGAACTTTGGGACTGCTCAACTCCAGGACCTTACATTGAAGGAGGCATTTCAGTATGTGACTGTATGTAACAGGGCTGCTCAAGAGCCAGAGGCTGGCACCAGGTTCCTTCATTTTGCAGAAAATGGCAAGTTATTGTATCGGGTGACCAAACTGAGAGGAGAGATAGTAGAGCAGTTGTTAGTTCCAGAACCCTACCGATGGAGGGTTTTAGACATGGCCCATTCGCATGTTTGAGGTGGACAACTGGGGGTGGTGAAAACTCAGGAGAGAGTGTTACAGAGGTTCTATTGGTGAGGGTGTTACCGAGAGATCCTAAATTATTGTTGGTCCTGTCTCACCTGTCAGATAACTGCTCCTATTTCTCACTTCCAAAACCCATTAGTTCCCTTACCTGTGATAGAAATCCCCTTTGAGAGGATTTCTATGGACCTGTTAGGTTCCCTCATTAAAATAGCACTCGGCCATCATTACATCTTAGTGGTCATGGACTACTTGACCCGATACCCGGAAGCAGTGCCACTAAGGAAAGCTTCAGCTAAGAGTATCGCCCGGGAGCTTGACTATGTCTTTGCTGGGACCTGTTTGCCCAAGGAGATTTTGACAGACCAAGTGACCCTGTTTATGAGCACAGTGATGCGGGAGCTGTGTTGAGTCCTCCCGACCGCCCAGCTGCGAACCTTCATTTACAATCTGCAAATCGATAAGCTGGTGGAGTGCTTCAATGAGACCTTGACGGCAATGCTCAAGAGGGTCGTTGAGAAAGACAGTTGGGACTATCTGCTCCCATTTCTACTCTTTTTCTATCAGAGAAGGCCCACAGGCCTCCACTGGCTTCTTGCCATTTGATCTCCTGTATGGCCGACATCCACGAGGGCTCCTGGACATCGCCAATGAAACCTGTGAAGCCGAAGTCATGCTGCACCGAAGTGTCATTGAGCATGTTGCCCAGCTGCAAGAAAGGATGGCTCACGTAATGCCTATTGTAAGGCAACTTCTCCAGGCACAGGAGGCCCAAGTGAGGGTATACATCCGATCAGGGAGGCTTAGGCAATTCCTACCCTGGGACCGCATGCTAGTACTTATACCTACTGTGGAGAGCAAATTCTTAGCAAAGTGGCAAGGCCAGTATGAGATAGTGGGAAAAACCCAGGGATGTGAATTACAAGGTACACCATCCCGGTCGCAGGAAGCCGCACCAGGTATAACATCTGAACCTTCTCAAACCTTGGCGGGACCATGAACCGCTGGAAGCTTCTTGCCTGGGGGCCCATCCTGAAGCTAAGATCGAGGAGGTTGTGATTGCTGAGACGCTAACTCTTCCCCAGAAGCAACAATGTCGGAAACTGCTGCAGCAGAACATGAACGAATGGAACATGATGTGCTAAAGAGCCACATGAAAGGATAAATCTCAAACCCTACAGAATCCCTGAAGCACGCCAGGAGATAATCTCCAAGGAGGTGAAGAGAATGCTGGATGTCAGGGTGATAGAGGAATCAAGAAGTAGCTGGTCAAGTCCCATCATCCTCATACCGAAACCCAATGGCAAGTGGTGATTTTGTTACGACGACCGCAAGCTCAATGAGGTGTCCTGTTTTGACGCGTACCCAATTCTCCACGTGGATGAACTCATTGAGCGACTGGGACCTGCAAGATACATCACAACCCTCTACCTGACAAAGGGGTACTGGCAGATCCCTTTGTACTAGAGAGCCAAGGAGAACATGACATTCTCAACGCCAGATGGGTGTTTTCAGTACAAAAGTATGCCCTTCGGACAGCAGAGGGGGCCCCGCCTACCTTCCAAAGGGTGATGGATTGAATCTTGACTCCACATATGAAATGTAGTGTAGCCTACTTGGATGATATTGTCATCTTTAACCCTGACTGGAGTTCGCACCTGCCAAGGTACAGGCTATCCTAAATGCATTGAGGAAAGCATGATTCACTGTAAATCCTAAGAAGTGTGCCGTAGGGAAGGAAGAGGCCAGGTAATTAGGCTACATCATCGGGAGAGGCTAAATCAAGCCCCAGTTGAATAAAATAGAGGCAATTCAGGAGTGGCTGCAACCGCTCTCCAAGAAGCAAGTGAGGGCATTTCTTGGGATTGTGGGGTATTACCGGTGTTTTATCCTGAACTTTGCCATTATTGTTGCACCGTTAAAATATCTCTTTGTGGGCACCAAGTCAGCGAAGGTGAAATGTACTCTGGACACAGAGATGGCATTTCAAGAGCTGAAGAGGGCTCTGTGCAAGCATCCGGTTCTGGTCGCACCCGACTTTAGTAAAGAATTTGTGGTCCAGACCGATGCTTCAGAAGTTGGGTTGGGAGCCGTGCTGTCACAGGAAGTCAATGGAGAAGAGCATCCCATCCTGTATCTCAGCCAGAAACTCTCATCTTGCGAGAATAAATACTCAATAGTGGAGAAAGAATGCTTAGCTGTAAAGTGGGCCATCAACATCCAGAAATACCTGCTAGGCCATAGGATTAAGTTAGTATTGGACCATGGCCCTCTGAGATGGTTGAGAGAGAATAATGGTAAGAACGCCAGGGTGACTAGATGGTTTTTAGTCTTTCAAGACGTCACATTTCATGTAGAGTATAGGCCAGGGAAGTTTCATGAAGGTGCTAAAACCACCGGCTTTGGGCAGACGGGGTGGAATATGTGACAGGGTCACTGGCACAATGTATGATGGGAGATATGTGTCACTGCGCATATTAGTTTCAGTGATGTAAAACCAGAATTGTTTTACTCCAGCACACTGTACTGAGAGGGTTAAGTTATGTTATGGGCTGGTTTTAGTAGACCTTCATGGAGCAGGTGGGAGGAGGTCCACTGTATCTTCACTTGCAGAGTCCTGACAGGACCCTTGTGAGGTCAAGATAATGTGATCATCACATGGGTTGTTAAATACCTGGACATGAGTCAGTTGGAGTGGTGTATTGGGGAGAGGTGGAACTCCCACATGGCTCCCATAGGAGATAAGGACATTGTGTGTGTTGCCTGCAGGGAAAGGACTCTGATGGGCTTTATCTTTTGTTTTGTTTGACCTTTATTCCAGAAAGGCTCTGTTTGTTTTTCTGAACCCTGCTATGGTTTATGCTGTCTATAATAAACCAGTAGGTGAACCAGAACTGTTCCTGTGTCTACCCCGTGAAGAAGCTGAGTGAGTCAATCCCTCACACTTTTTAGCAAGTGGCCTGTTTAAATGCTTCCAATTCTTACTTTGTTTCATGATTCTTACTGATTGGGCAGTGAGAATTTCATTTAGCAAAATCTCACATTGTTTTTGGACATTTTTGTCCTTTAGAACATCCAGCCATTGGACCTTTTCTACCCTTTTTCCGAGTCCACTAAAATCTGCCTTTCTGAAGTTCAGCCTTAAAGTCCGAGTCCTCACTGGTCTTCCTCCTCTTGTAATCCAAAATTTGAGAATAGTATGATCGCTGCCTCCTAAACTCCCAGCCACCTTTAAGGTACCGTCACACTAAGCGACGCTGCAGCGATACCGACAACGATCCGGATCGCTGCAGTGTCGCTGTTTGGTCGCTGGAGAGCTGTCACACAGACAGCTCTCCAGCGACCAACGATGCTGGTAACCAGGGTAAACATCGGGTTACTAAGCGCAGGGCCGCGCTTAGTAACCCGATGTTTACCCTGGTTACCATCGTTAAAGTAAAAAAAACAACCACTACATACTTACCTACCGCTGTCTATCCCCGGCGCTCTGCTTCTCTGCTCTGGCTGTGAGCGCCGGGCAGCCGGAAAGCAGAGCGGTGACATCACCGCTCTGCTTTCCGGCCGCTGTGCTCACAGCCAGAGCAGAGAAGCTGAGCGCCGGGGACAGACAGCGGTAGGTAAGTATGTAGTGGTTGTTTTTTTACTTTAACGATAGTAACCAGGGTAAACATCGGGTTACTAAGCGTGGCCCTGCGCTTAGTAATCCGATGTTTACCCTGGTTACCAGCGAAGACATCGCTGAATCGGCGTCACACACGCCGATTCAGCGATGTCAGCGGGAGATCCAGCGACGAAACAAAGTTCTGGACTTTCTTCCCCGACCAGCGATATCACAGCAGGGGCCTGATCGCTGCTGCCTGTCACACTGGACGATATCGCTAGCCAGGACGCTGCAACGTCACGGATCGCTAGCGATATCGTCTAGTGTGACGGTACCTTAACTTCTTCAACCATTTCCTCCCTGATGGTAAGAATTAGGTCCAAGATTGCAGATCCTCTTCTTCTCTCTTCTACCTTTTGAAAGATAAAGTTGTCAGCAAGAGAAGATAAGAATTTTCTGGACTCAGTACTTTTGCCTGAGAGAGATTTCCAGTAAATATCTGTACAGTTAAAATATTCCATGATCACTATATCATACTTTTTTGAGAAACAAGACATCTGATGTAAAAAGAGTTCATCCATATCTTCAGTCTGTCCAGGTGGCCTATAGTAAACACCTACAATAGTGTCCTTTCTGTTTTTCTCTCCTTGTATTCTTACCCAAACCACTTCTACAGAGCTACCAGTCGCTGAAGTTTGGATCTCTGTGGAGATATACATTTACCTAAAGGTACCTTCACACTAAGGGAGGTCGCTAGCGAGATCGCTGCTGAGTCACAAGTTTTGTGACGCAACAGCGACCTCAGTAGCGATCTCGCTATGTTTGACACGTAGCAGCGACCAGGCCCCTGCTGTGAGATCGCTGGTCGTGTCGGAATGGCCTGGACCTTTTTTTGATCGTTGAGGTCCCGCTGGGTAGCACACATCGCTGTGTTTGACACCTTACCAACGACCTCGTTGACGACTCAGACACCGACACATAGGCGTGCATTTGCGTTGCCTTTTCCGCACCCCTCCGCTCCGATTGGTGGTCACTACTGCGTTCTGATTGGCGGTCATGCCTTCAACAGAAGGCAACATAGTAGCGCTTCCATCCTTTGTTCCTGACCGCGTGGTGGTTTGCAGATCGTTGTAGAGTGTCTCCGGCCTGCGACTCCTCTTCGATTTATCTATTCTTCAACGGTTCTTCTGACACCTATATTTTGTGCACGGTAGGTATCGTTTGGGGTCTCAAATGCGTTTTCATTTTTCCTTAATTTATTTTGCAAGGCCGCCACCAATCAGAACGCAGTAGCGACCACCAATCGGAACTGAATGGGCGCGGAAAAGGCAACACAAATGCACGCCTGTGTGACTACAACGTCACACAGGACGTCCCTCATCGAGGTCTGAATCGTCATAATAGCTGCCATGTGACAGGGTCACAACGACCAACGACATCGTTGTACAGGTCGCCGCATCGCTGCTGCGTCGTTGGGAAGATCTCACTGTTTGAAATCTCACCAGCGACCACATAGCGACGCAACAACGATCCCTGACAGGTCGTATCGTTGTCGGGATCGCTTTAGCGTCGCTAAGTGTGATGGGGCCTTAACATACAATGCAACACCTCTTCCCCTCTTGTTAATCCTGTTTTTAATTAATAAGTTGTAGCCTTCAATGTTTGTATTTCAATCATGCGAATCATTCCACCAAGTTTTAGTGATACCTATGATGTCATACCTGTCTTACTGAGTTAGTAGCTCCAATTCTCCTTGTTTCCCATGTTCTGTGCTTTTGTATAGACATATTTTTGTTTGTAGTTATTTTCTCTTGCTCCCCTGTTTCATTCAAAATTTCTTCATTGTTTCATTCAGTAATTAACCAGAGCCAGCATGGGTTTTGTCCTTTATTTCCACTTCTAATAGCAGGGTTCTCAAAAGAATTCATTAGCTGCCTATTTTTTTCTGGCCATATAGTTCCCATCCCTTATTGCTCTAGTGTAAAGCACTCCTGATGAGTGTAGCAAGGCGTCTACCAAATACCGTAAGTGTTTTCCTGTTTTTGTAAAATGCAACCCTTCTCTAACAGGATGGGGCATTTCTTTAAGATAAGAACCAGGACTACTGGATTGAAACCTTACTATAAGATGGGACTAGGATGGGAACATTACTATAAGATCTGTACCAGGATGGGGATATTACTATAAAAAGGAACCAGGATGGGGACATTATTACAAGATGGGACCGGTATGAGGCAAGAATGGATACATTTGTATAATATGAGGACCATGATGGGGACATTACTGTTGTGAATTCTGTTGTCGGGCTCCCTCCTGTGGTCATGAATGGTACTTCGGCTGGTTCTGTCCATGGACTTCCTCTGGTGGGTGTTTCTGAGTTTCACAGGTGACTAGGTTAATTCGTTAGCTGCTGCTCTATTTAACTCCACTTAGATCTTTGCTCCATGCCACCTGTCAATGTTCCAGTATTGGTCTGTTCACTCCTGGATCGTTCTTGTGACCTGTCTTCCCATCAGAAGCTAAGTTCCAGCTTGTATTTCTTTGGTTTGCTATTTTTCTGTCCAGCTTGCTTTTTAATTTGTTGTCTTGCTTGCTGGAAGCTCTGGGACGCAGAGGGAGCGCCTCCGCACCGTGAGTCGGTGCGGAGGGTCTTTTTGCGCCCTCTGCGTGGTATTTTTGTAGGTTTTTGTGCTGACCGCAAAGTAACCTTTCCTATCCTCGGTCTGTTCAGTAAGTCGGGCCTCACTTTGCTAAATCTATTTCATCTCTGTGTTTGTATTTTCATCTTTACTCACGGTCATTATGTGTGGGGGGCTGCCTTTTCCTTTGGGGAATTTCTCTGAGGCAAGGTAGGCTTTATTTTTCTATCTTCAGGGCTAGCTAGTTTCTTAGGCTGTGCCGAGTTGCATAGGGAGCATTAGGCGCAATCCACGGCTATTTCTAGTGTGTTTGATAGGTTTAGGGATTGCGGTCAGCAGAGTTCCCACGTCCCAGAGCTCGTCCTTATTATCAGTAACTATCAGGTCATTCCGTGTGCTCTTAACCACCAGGTCCATTATTGTCCTGACCACCAGGTCATAACAGTACAGGTGGCCCAAAGTACTAATGCATCTCAATAGAGGGATAAGAGAAGTTCTGAGACCATTTTTTTTTCTTTGCAGTGTGTTTTGTCTCTATTTTCCCCTTTACCTCTGGGTGGTTCAGGACACTGGTGTAAACATGGACATTCAAGGTCTGTCCTCTTGGATAGATAATCTCACTACAAGGATACAAAACATTCAAGATTTTGTGGTTCAGAATCCGATGTCAGAGCCTAGGATTCCAATTCCTGATTTGTTTTTTGGTGATAGATCTAAGTTCTGGAATTTCAAAAATAATTGTAAATTGTTTCTTGCCTTGAAACCTCGCTCCTCAGGTGACCCTGTTCAACAAGTAAAGATCATTATTTCTTTGTTACGTGGTGACCCTCAAGACTGGGCATTTTCCCTTGCGCCAGGAGATCCGGCATTGCGTGATGTTGATGCGTTTTTCCTGGCGCTTGGATTGCTTTATGACGAACCTAATTCAGTGGATCAGGCAGAGAAAGTCTTGCTGGCTCTGTGTCAGGGTCAGGATGAAGCGGAGATATATTGTCAGAAGTTTAGAAAGTGGTCTGTGCTCACTCAGTGGAATGAATGTGCCCTGGCAGCAATCTTCAGAAAGGGTCTCTCTGAAGCCCTTAAGGATGTCATGGTGGGGTTTCCCATGCCTGCTGGTCTGAATGAGTCTATGTCCTTGGCCATTCAGATCGATCGACGCTTGCGTGAGCGTAAAGCTGTGCACCATTTGGCGGTACTATTTGAGCATGGGCCTGAGCCTGTGCAATGTGATAGGACTTTGACCAGAGCTGAACGGCAAGAACACAGACGTCGGAATGGGCTATGTTTTTACTGTGGTGATTCCACTCATGCTATCTCCGATTGTCCTAAGCGCACTAAGTGGTTCGCTAGGTCTGCCACCATTGGTACGGTACAGTCGAAATTTCTATTGTCTGTTACTCTGATTTGCTCTTTGTCATCCTATTCTGTTATGGCATTTGTGGATTCAGGCGCTGCCCTGAATTTGATGGACTTGGAGTATGCTAGGCGCTGTGGTTTTTTCTTGGAGCCCTTGCAGTATCCTATTCCATTGAGAGGAATTGATGCTACGCCTTTGGCCAAGAATAAGCCTCAGTATTGGACCCAATTGACCATGTGCATGGCTCCTGCACATCAGGAGGATATCTGCTTTCTGGTTTTGCATAATCTGCATGATGTGGTCGTTTTGGGGTTGCCATGGCTACAGGTTCATAATCCAGTATTGGACTGGAAATCTATGTCTGTGTCCAGCTGGGGTTGCCAGGGGGTACATGGTGATGTTCCATTTTTGTCTATTTCGTCTTCCACTCCTTCTGAATTCTGAAGTTCCAGAGTTTTTGTCGGATTATCGGGATGTATTTGATGAGCCCAAAGCCAGTGCCCTACCTCCTCATAGGGATTGCGATTGTGCAATTAATTTGATTCCTGGTAGTAAGTTTCCTAAGGGCCGATTGTTCAATTTATCTGTGCCAGAACACGCCGCTATGCGGAGTTATATAAAGAAATCCTTGGAGAAAGGCCATATTCGCCCGTCGTCATCACCGTTAGGAGCAGGGTTCTTTTTTGTGGCCAAGAAGGATGGTTCTTTGAGACCTTGTATTGATTACCGCCTTCTTAATAAAATTACAGTCAAATTTCAGTATCCTTTGCCGTTGCTGTCTGATTTGTTTGCTCGTATTAAAGGGGCTAGTTGGTTCACCAAGATAGATCTTCAAGGGGCGTATAATCTTGTGCGTATTAAACAAGGTGATGAATGGAAAACAGCATTTAATACGCCCGAGGGCCATTTTGAGTACCTGGTTATGCCATTCGGGCTTTCCAATGCTCCATCAGTATTTCAGTCCTTTATGCATGACATCTTCCGAGAGTACCTGGATAAATTCCTGATTGTGTATTTGGATGATATTTTGGTCTTTTCGGATGATTGGGAGTCACATGTGAAGCAGGTCAGAATGGTGTTCCAGGTCCTTCATGCGAATTCCTTGTTTGTGAAGGGGTCAAAGTGTCTCTTTGGAGTTCAGAAGGTTTCATTTTTGGAGTTCATTTTTTCCCCTTCTACTATCGAGATGGACCCTGTTAAAGTCCAGGCCATTTACGATTGCACTCAGCCGACATCTGTGAAGAGCCTGCAAAAGTTCCTGGGCTTTGCTAATTTTTATCGGCGCTTCATCACTAATTTTTCTACTGTTGCTAAACCGTTGACTGATTTGACCAAGAAGGGTGCTGATGTGGTCAATTGGTCTTCTGCGGCTGTAGAGGCTTTTCAGGAGTTGAAGCGTCGTTTTTCTTCTGCCCCTGTGTTGTGCCAGCCAGATGTTTCGCTTCCGTTTCAGGTTGAGGTTGATGCTTCTGAGATTGGAGCAGGGGCTGTTTTGTCGCAAAGAAGTTCTGAGGGCTCGGTGATGAAGCCATGTGCTTTCTTTTCTAGAAAGTTTTCGCCTGCTGAGCGTAACTATGATGTTGGTAATCGTGAATTGTTGGCCATGAAGTGGGCATTCGAGGAGTGGCGTCATTGGCTGGAAGGAGCCAAGCATCGCGTGGTGGTCTTGACAGATCACAAGAATTTGACTTATCTTGAGTCTGCCAAACGGTTGAATCCGAGACAGGCTCGATGGTCATTATTTTTCTCCCGTTTTGATTTTGTGGTTTCGTACCTTCCGGGCTCTAAGAATGTGAAGGCTGATGCCCTGTCAAGGAGTTTTGTGCCTGACTCTCCGGGTGTTCCTGAGCCGGCGTGTATTCTCAAAGAGGGGGTAATTTTGTCTGCCATCTCCCCTGATTTGCGGCGGGTGCTGCAAAAATTTCAGGCTGATAGACCTGACCGTTGCCCAGCGGAGAAACTGTTTGTCCCTGATAAATGGACTAATAGAGTTATCTCTGAAGTTCATTGTTCGGTGTTGGCTGGGCATCCTGGAATCTTTGGTACCAGAGATTTGGTGGCTAGATCCTTTTGGTGGCCGTCTTTGTCGCGGTATGTGCGTTCTTTTGTGCAGTCCTGTGGGACTTGTGCTCGGGCTAAGCCCTGCTGTTCTCGTACCAGTGGGTTGCTTTTGCCCTTGCCGGTCCCGAAGAGGCCCTGGACGCATATTTCTATGGATTTTATTTCGGATCTCCCCGTCTCTCAAAAGATGTCGGTCATTTGGGTGGTTTGTGATCGCTTTTCTAAGATGGTCCATTTGGTACCTTTCTCTAAATTGCCTTCCTCCTCTGATTTGGTGCCATTATTTTTCCAGCATGTGGTTCGTGTACATGGTATCCCGGAGAACATCGTTTCTGACAGAGGTTCCCAGTTTGTTTCAAGGTTTTGGCGATCCTTTTGTGCTAGGATGGGCATTGATTTGTCTTTTTCCTCGGCTTTCCATCCTCAGACAAATGGCCAAACCGAACGAACTAATCAAACTTTGGAAACATATCTGAGATGCTTTGTTTCTGCTGATCAGGATGATTGGGTGTCCTTTTTGCCGTTGGCTGAGTTCGCCCTTAATAATCGGGCCAGCTCGGCTACTTTGGTTTCGCCGTTTTTCTGCAATTCTGGTTTCCATCCTCCTTTCTCTTCAGGGCAGGTTGAGTCTTCAGACTGTCCTGGTGTAGATACTGTGGTGGATAGGTTGCAGCAGATTTGGACTCATGTGGTGGACAATTTGACATTGTCCCAGGAGAAGGCTCAACGTTTCGCTAACCGCCGGCGCTGTGTGGGTCCCCGACTTCGTGTTGGGGATTTGGTTTGGTTGTCGTCTCGTTATGTTCCTATGAAGGTTTCCTCTCCTAAGTTTAAGCCTCGTTTCATTGGTCCGTATAAGATTTCTGAGGTTATCAATCCTGTGTCATTTCGTTTGGCCCTTCCTGCTTCTTTTGCCATCCATAATGTGTTCCATAGGTCGTTATTGCGGAGATTCGTGGCGCCTGTGGTTCCATCCGTTGATCCTCCTGCCCCGGTGTTAGTTGAGGGGGAGTTGGAGTATGTGGTGGAGAAGATTTTGGATTCTCGTGTTTCGAGACGGAAACTCCAATACCTGGTCAAGTGGAAGGGTTATGGTCAGGAAGATAATTCCTGGGTTTTTGCCTCTGATGTTCATGCTGCCGATCTGGTTCGTGCCTTTCATTTGGCTCATCCTGGTCGGCCTGGGGGCTCTGGTGAGGGTTCGGTGACCCCTCCTCAAGGGGTTGTGAATTCTGTTGTCGGGCTCCCTCCTGTGGTCATGAATGGTACTTCGGCTGGTTCTGTCCATGGACTTCCTCTGGTGGGTGTTTCTGAGTTTCACAGGTGACGAGGTTAATTCGTTAGCTGCTGCTCTATTTAACTCCACTTAGATCTTTGCTCCATGCCACCTGTCAATGTTCCAGTATTGGTCTGTTCACTCCTGGATCGTTCTTGGGACCTGTCTTTCCATCAGAAGCTAAGTTCCAGCTTGTATTTCTTTGGTTTGCTATTTTTCTGTCCAGCTTGCTTTTTAATGTGTTGTCTTGCTTGCTGGAAGCTCTGGGATGCAGAGGGAGCGCCTCCGCACCGTGAGTCGGTGCGGAGGGTCTTTTTGCGCCCTCTGCGTGGTATTTTTGTAGGTTTTTGTGCTGACCGCAAAGTAACCTTTCCTATCCTCGGTCTGTTCAGTAAGTCGGGCCTCACTTTGCTAAATCTATTTCATCTCTGTGTTTGTATTTTCATCTTTACTCACAGTCATTATATGTGGGGGGCTGCCTTTTCCTTTGGGGAATTTCTCTGAGGCAAGGTAGGCTTTATTTTTCTATCTTCAGGGCTAGCTAGTTTCTTAGGCTGTGCCGAGTTGCATAGGGAGCGTTAGGCTCAATCCACGGCTATTTCTAGTGTGTTTGATAGGTTTAGGGATTGCGGTCAGCAGAGTTCCCACGTCCCAGAGCTCGTCCTTATTATCAGTAACTATCAGGTCATTCCGTGTGCTCTTAACCACCAGGTCCATTATTGTCCTGACCACCAGGTCATAACACATTACTATAAGATGTGACCAGGATGGGGACATTACTATAAGATAGGACCTTGATGGGGACATTATTACAATATGAGACCAGGATGGCGCATTACTATAAGATGTAACCAGGATGGGGACATGAGGACCAGGATGGGGACACATTACTGCAGTATAGGAATCTTATTACAATATGGGACAAGGATGGGTATATTACTATAAGATGGAACCAGGATGTGGACATTATTACAAGATGTGATGAGGATGGGGCATTATTATAAGATGGAGCAAAAATACAAACATTTGATAATCAGGATGGGTACATATGATGCGATCAGGATGGGGACATTACTACAGGATGGGGTATTACTATAAGATAGGACCAGGATTGGCAAAATTACTATAAGATGGGACCAGGATGGGGATATTACTACAAAATGAGGACATTACGATAAGATGAGATCAGTAAAGGGACATTCGAATAGGATGGGATAAGGATGGGGACATTACTGTGAGATGAGGTACAGGATGGGGGAATTACTGTAAGATGAGGTACAGGATGGGGACATTGCTATGAGGACCAGGATGGGACATTGCTATAAGATGGAATCAGGGTACGGACATTGCTACATTATTACAAGATGGAATCAGGATGGGGACATTATTACAAGATGGGACCGTGATGAGGCAACAATGGATACATTTCTAGAATATGAGGACCATGGTGGGGACATTACTATAAGATGTGACCAGGATGGAGACACTACTACTGGATGGGGGCATTACTATAAGATGGCATCAGGATGGGGACATTACTACAGGATGGTGCATTACTATAGGATGGGGACATTACTATAAGAATAGACCAGGATGGGGACATTATTACAATATGGGACCAGGATGGGGCATTACTATAAGGTGTGACCATGATGGGGACATTTCTAAAAGATGAGGACCAGGATGGGGACATTACTACAGGATGGGGATATTATTACAATATGGGACCAGGATGGGTACATTACTATAAGATGGAACCAGGATGGGGACATGACTATAGGATGGGACAAGGATGGGGACATTATTACAAGATGTGACGAGGATGGGTCATTATTATAAGATGGGGCAAGAATAGAAACATTTGATGATAATTAGGATGGGTACATTACTATATGATGCGATCAGGATGGGGACATTACTACAGGATGGGGTATTACTATAAGATGGGACCAGGATTGGTGAAATTACTATAAGATGGGATCAGGATGGGGACATAACTACAGAATGAGGACATTATGATAAGATGAGAGCAGGAAGGGGACGTTAGAATAGAATGGGATCAGGATGGGGACATTACTACAGAATAAGGACATTACGATAAGATGAGAGCAGGAAGGGGACATTAGAATAGAATGGGACCAGGATGGGGACATTGCTGTAAGATGAGGTACAGGATGGGGCATTACTGTAAGATGAGTTACGGGATGGGGACCTTACTATAAGATGGTGACATTGCTATAAGGCGAAGACCAGGATGGGGACATTACTATAAGATGGAATCGGGGTGGGGACATTACTACATTACAAGATGGAATCAGGATGGGGACATTACTGTAAGATGAGGTACAGGATGGGGTATTATTGTAAGATGAGGTACAGGATGAGGACATTACTATAATATGGGGACATTACTATAAGATGGAATCGGGGTGGGGACATTACTACATTACAAGATGGAATCAGGATGGGGACATTACTGTAAGATGAGGTACAGGATGGGGCATTATTGTAAGATGAGGTACAGGATGGGGACATTACTATAAGATGGGGACATTGCTATAAGTCGGAGAGCAGGATGGGGATATTACTAAAAGATGGAATCAGGGTGGGGACATTACTACATTATTACAAGATGGAATAAGGAACGAGACATTAGTACAAGATGGTTTAATCAAAATTATTACAAGATGGGACCGAGATGAGGCAAGAATGGATACATTTTTATAATATGAGGACCATGATGGGGACATTACTATAAGATGTGACCAGGATTGGGACATTACTACAGGATGGAGGCATTACTATAAGATGGGATCAGAATGGGGACATTTCTAACAGATGAGGACCAGGATGGGGACGTTACTGCAGTATAGGAATCTTATTACAATATGGGACAAGGATGGGTACATTACTATAAGATGGAACCAGGATGTGGACATTATTACAAGATGTGATGAGGATGGGGCATTATTATAAGATGGGGCAAAAATAGAAACAATTGATAATCAGGATGGGTACATATGATGCAATCAGGATGGGGACATTACTCCAGGATGGGGACATTACTACAGGATGGGGTATTACTATAAGATGGGACCAGGATGGGGATATTACTACAGAATGAGGAGATTACGATGAGGCCAGTAAAGGAACATTCGAATAGGATGGGATAAGGATGGGGACATTACTGTAAGATGAGGTACAGGATGGGGAATTACTGTAAGATGAGGTACAGGATGGGGACATTGCTATAAGATGAGGACCAGGATGGGACATTGCTATAAGATGAGGACCAAGATAGGGACATTGCTATAAGATGGAATCAGGGTATGGACATTGCTACTGTACATTATTACAAGATGGAATCAGGATGGGGATATTATTACAAGATGGGACCGTGATGAGGCAAGAATGGATACATTTATAGAATATGAGGACCATGGTGGGGACATTACTATAAGATGTGACCAGGATGGAGACACTACTAATAGATGGGGGCAATAATATAAGATGGCATCAGGATGGAGACATTAATACAGGATGATGCATTACTATAGGATGGGGACATTACTGTAAGAATAGACCAGGATGGGGACATTATTACAATATGGGACCAGGATGGGGCATTACTATAAGGTGTGACCATGATGAGGACATTTCTAAAAGATGAGGACCAGGATGGGAACATTACTACAGGATGGGGATATTATTACAATATGGGACCAGGATGGGTACATTACTATAAGATGGAACCAGGATGGGGACATGACTATAGGATGGGACAAGGATGGGGACATTATTACAAGATGTGATGAGGATGGGTCATTATTATAAGATGGGGCAAGAACAGAAACATTTGATGATAATTAAGATGGGTACATTACTATATGATGCGATCAGGATGGGGACATTACTACAGGATGGGGTATTACTATAAAATGGGACCAGGATTGGTGAAATTACTGTAAGATGGGATCAGGATGGGGACATTACTACAGAATGAGAACATTACGATAAGATGAGAGCAGGAAGGGGACGTTAGAATAGAATGGGATCAGGATGGGGACATTACTACAGAATGAGGACATTACGATAAGATGAGAGCAGGAAGGGGACATTAGAATAGAATGGGACTAGGATGGGGACATTGCTGTAAGATGAGGTACAGGATGGGGCATTACTGTAAGATGAGTTACGGGATGGGGACCTTACTATAAGATGGTGGCATTGCTATAAGGAGACCAGGATGGGGTCATTACTATAAGATGGAATCAGGGTGGGGACATTACTACATTATTACAAGATGGAATCAGGATGGGGACATTACTGTAAGATGAGGTACAGGATGGGGCATGTTGTGAATTCCGTTCTTGGGCTCCCTCCGGTGGTTGTAAATGGCACTTTTGTGAATTCTGCCCTTGGGCTCCCTCTGGTGGTTTTGAGTGGAACTGCCGCTCCTTGGGTTTAGCTTTAGCAGCTGCTTTCACTAATCGTCTCTCCTGGCTCTGCTATTTAACCTGGCTCTAGTCTTCAGCCTATGCCACTTGTCAATGTTTTCAGGCTGGATTCACATCTCTGCTTGGATTCTCCTGGTTTCCTGACCAGTTCTGCAAAGATAAGTTCTGGCTTTGCTTATTTCAGTCCACATGTTGTGGACTTATTGTTCTGTGCATTCTATTTTTCTCCAGCTTGTCATTATGGATTTTTTCTGTTAGCTGGAAGCTCTGGGAAGCAGATTTACCCTCCACACCTTTAGTCAGGTGTGGAGATTTTGTAAACTCTGTGTGGATTGTTTTGTAGTTTTTATACTGACCGCACAGTATCCTTTCCTGTCCTATCTATCAAGCTAGACTGGCCTCCTATGCTAAAATCTGATTTCATCTCTGCGTATGTTATTTTCCCCTCCTCTTACCGTCAATATTTGTAGGGGGCTATCTTTCCTTTGGGGATTTTCTCTGAGGCAAGATAGGTTTCCTGTTTCCATCTTTAGGGGAAGTTAGATCTTAGGCTGTGCCGAGGGGTCTAGGGAGCGTCAGGTACCCCCCACGGCTATTTCTAGTTGCGCTGCTAGGTTCAGGGTCTGTGGTCAGTACAGATACCACCTCCTTCAGAGCTTGTCTCATGTTGTTCCTAAACCACCAGATCATAACAGTACAAGTGGCCGAAAATGAATTAAATGTATCTCAAAAGAAGGAAAAGAAAGTTCTGAACCATTTTTTTTTCTGTGCTCTGGTTTGCCTCTTTTTTTCCTCTTGATATCTGGGTGGTGCAGGATATATGCTCTGGCATGGATGTTCAGGGTTTGTTTTCTCGTGTGGATCAACTGGCTGCAAGAGTACAGAGTATCCAGGACTATGTTGTCCAGACTCCGGCTTTAGAGCCCAGAATTCCTACTCCGGATTTGTTCTTTGGGGACAGATCCAAGTTTTTGAACTTTAAAAATAACTGCAAATTGTTTTTTGCTTTGATACCCCGTTCTTCAGGTGATCCCATTCAGCAGGTGAAAATCATCATATCCTTGCTGCGTGGTGATCCGCAAGACTGGGCTTTTTCTCTTGAAACGGGATCCGGCATTATTGAATGTAGACGCATTTTTTCAAGCGCTCGGATTATTGTATGACGAACCTAACTCTGTAGAGCATGCTGAGAAAACACTGTTGGCCCTGTGTCAAGGTCAGGAAGCGGCAGAGTTATACTGCCAGAAATTTAGAAAATGGTCTGTGCTCACTAAATGGAAGGAAGAGGCTCTGGCTGCTATTTTCAGAAAAGGTCTTTCTGAAACCCTTAAAGATGTTATGGTGGGCTTTCCTACGCCTGCCAGTTTGAACGAATCTATGTCTCTAGCCATTCAGATTGATCGTCGTCTGCGCGAGCGCAAAGCTGTGCACCATATGGCAGTATCCTCTGAGCATAGTCCTGAACCTTTGCAATGTGATAGGATTTTGACTAGAATAGAACGGCAGGAATTCAGACGTCAGAATAGGCTGTGTTTTTACTGTGGTGATTCGGCTCATGTTATCTCTGATTGCCCTAAGCGTACTAAGAGAGTCGCTAGGTCTGTTACCATTAGTACTATACAGCCTAAATTTCTCTTATCTGTGACCCTGATTTGCTCATTGTCGTCCTTTTCTGTCATGGCATTTGTGGATTCAGGCGCTGCCCTGAACTTAATGGACTTAGAATTCGCCAGGCGCTGTGGTTTTTCCTTGCAGCCTTTGCAGAGCCCTATTCCTTTGAGGGGCATTGCTGCTACACCTTTGGCTAAGGATAAACCTCAGTACTGGACACAGATGACTATGTACATGGCTCCTGCACATCAGGAAGATTGCCGTTTTCTGGTGTTGCATAACCTGCATGATGTTGTTGTGCTGGGATTTCCATGGATTTCCATGTGTACAGGAACATAATCCGGTGCTGGATTGGAAAACTATGTCTGTGACTAGTTGGGGTTGTCAAGGGGTACATAGTGACGTTCCTTTGATGTCAATTTCCTCTTCCCCCTCTTCTGAGGTCCCTGAGTTTTTGTCGGATTTCCAGGATGTATTTGATGAGCCCAAGTCCAGTTCCCTTCCTCCACATAGGGACTGTGATTGTGCTATTAACTTGATTCCTGGTTGTAAGTTCCCTAAGGGCCGACTTTTCAATCTGTCTGTGCCAGAACATGCCGCCATGCGGAGCTATGTTAAGGAATCTTTGGAGAAAGGGCATATTCGGCCCTCTTCGTCACCATTGGGAGCGGGTTTCTTTTTTGTTGCTAAGAAGGATGGCTCTTTGAGACCCTGTATTGATTATCGTCTTCTTAATAAGATCACGGTCAAATTCCAATACCCCTTGCCTTTGCTTACTGATTTGTTTGCTCAGATTAAGGGGGCTAGTTGGTTTACTAAGATTGACCTCCGAGGGGCATATAATCTTGTTCGTATTAAACAGGGTGACGAATGGAAAACTGCATTTAATACGCCCGAAGGCCATTTTGAATACCTTGTGATGTCATTTGGGCTCTCTAATGCTCCATCTGTGTTCCAGCCTTTCATGCATGATATTTTCCGCAATTATTTTGATAAATTCATGGTCGTATATTTGGATGATATTTTGATTTTTCCAATGATTGGGAGTCTCATGTGAAGCAGGTCAGGATGGTGTTCCAGATCCTTCGTGATAATGCTTTATTTGTGAAGGGGTCTAAGTGCCTATTCGGAGTTCAGAAGGTCTCTTTTTTGGGTTTTGTTTTTTTCTCCCTCGTCTATAGAAATGGATCCTGTTAAGGTCCAAGCTATTCATGACTGGATCCAACCCACATCTGTGAAGGGTCTTCAAAAATTATTGGGCTTTGCTAATTTCTATCGCCGTTTCATTGCCAACTTTTCCAGTGTGGTTAAGCCCCTTACTGATTTGACGAAGAAAGGCGCTGATGTGACGAATTGGTCCTCTGAGGCTGTTGAGGCTTTTCAGGAGCTTAAACGTCGATTTACTTCTGCCCCTGTGTTGCGTCAACCGGATGTTTCTCTTCCTTTTCAGGTTGAGGTCGACGCTTCTGAGATTGGGGCAGGGGCCGTCTTGTCTCAGAGGGAGTCTGATGGTTCTTTGATGAAACCGTGTGCTTTTTTTTCCAGAAAGTTTTCGCCTGCGGAACGCAATTATGATGTCGGCAATCGGGAGTTGTTGGCTATGAAGTGGGCGTTTGAGGAGTGGCGACATTGGCTTGAGGGAGCTAAACACCGTGTTGTGGTCCTGACCGATCATAAGAATCTGATTTACCGGCTATTGGGGGGCGTGGCCTAACTGCCGATGGAGTAGGTCGCACAGAGCGGGAGCTCCGCAGCCAGGAACCTTAAAGCGGACCATATCTACCTCCTCAGCGTCCTCGTTCACCTCCGCGATATCGGTACCGGTTCCCGGTGCGGCGGTGAGTGCATGGGGAAATCTAAAGCGGGCGCCCGTGATCCCTCCAGGAGAATTCTTGATTTCTTTGCGGCCACCCCGCAGCCACCGCCGGAATCCAAGATGGTGCCGTCCTCCCCCAGGCCTTCCCGCTCTTCGCAACGCAATGCTCAAGCATCGCAATCAAGCAGTGCGGCGTTGCATTCAGGCGGAGCAGCGTTGCATTCAGGCGGAGCGGCGTCAAATTCAGGCGCTGTAGCGTCGGATTCAGCTGACGGTCCGGTAACTGCTGCTCTCCTCAAGGGCCTGCTTGGTGACCTCAGAACCTCCATTCAAGAGGATATGCGCTCTATGCTGGCTGAACTAAGAGGGGAAGTGGTGGAGTTGGGTAACCGCACGGACCGCCTGGAACGCAAGATGGCGGAGCTGGTGTCTTCCCATAACGAGCTCTGGGACACTCATGAGACCCTGCAAACCCTGGCCACTAAAACCCACTCTAAAGCCCTGGACCTGGAAGATAGGTCCAGGAGAAACAACATCAAACTCAGAGGCATTGAGGAATCTGTCCTTGCAGGAGATTTGAAACTGTTTTTGCAGGACTTTATAGCTGCAGCTCTCCCTCAGTTTGCTCCAAAGGATATCATAATTGACCGTGTGCACAGGATCCCTAAACCGTCTGGCCTGGGTCCCTCCGTCCCAAGAGACGTGCTGGCACGCATACACTTTTACGAAATGAAGGAAGTTTTTGTCCAGGCTCTAAGGAAGAAACCAACCCTCCCTGAAAGATTTGCACACATCTCTGTTTTCCCAGATCTCTCTCCGGGTACTCTGGCCCTTCGGAGGCCCTTTGCCCCCTATACTACTATCCTCAGAGAGAAAGGCATCCAGTACCGCTGGGGGTTCCCTACCAAGCTCCTCATCCGCAAAGATGGATCGATCACCACCTGCCTGATGCCGTCTCACGCAGCTTCCGCTCTCTCCAAATGGGGACTCTCAACTCTTGATTCTCCAGTTTCTGTGAACCTGTCTAGGCCTGGAGGTGGCGGGGGCTCCAGGGCCCGCATTACGCCGGACTGGGAGGTGGCCTGAGCCCACTGCATCTATGGTTCTTGGCTATTTTCCCGTACGGATTTACTTTGTTTTCTTTTTTCTCGTTTTTGAGCTGCGCTGGTCCCTCTTTCGAGTGTATCCGCAGCATTTGTTTGCCCCATAGGTGAACTGTTTTTTGATTCTCACCTTTTGGACTCAGGGTTTCCCTGAATGGACCTCGGTCCACTGGTTTACTTGTTATCTGTCGTATGTCTTGTTTGTGTCCCCCCCTCTCTTTCTCCCCTTCCTCCAGTTTTCCCACATGTATGCTCTAGGTTATTGGCCACATGTCTTATGCTCTCATACACAGGTTATCGGTGTCCAGATGACTGCAAAACTGTTTATATGACATCATTATGAGTATCTCGCTGTATTCAATTAATGTTAATGGTCTCAACTCTCCGGGCAAGAGGTCTGTTGTGTGGCGTCAGTTGACCAAATCCCGCCATGATATTTTGTGTCTTCAGGAAACACACTTGCTGGAATGTGATAATCCCAGAATGCACTCAGGTTTATATCCGCACCAATTTTTTACTAATGGCCCGTCAAAAAAGGCGGGAGTAGCCATTTTCTTTAGCAGGGCCAACTCCTTCCAGTTAGTTCGCTCTATTGCGGATCCGCTGGGTAGGTTTATTGTGGTTCTCTGCCTTATTAACAACGCACCCTACACCATTGCCTCGATCTATGCCCCTAATGTAGGGCAGCTCAAGTTTCTGGAGGGGGTTCTCAAAATTCTACACGATATCCAACATGGTCATAAACTGATTGCTGGTGATTTCAATGCTCCAATGTTTAGGGACTTGGACTGCTCTGCCTCTTCCCTGTCAAGATGCGAAGCAGGTCCTCTGACTAATTCTTTCAACCTGCATGATATCTGGAGATATCTGCATTGCGGCGAGAGAGACTACACGTTCCTGTCTCCCAGGCACGGCTCCTACAGCAGGATTGATTTTGTGCTGGTGAATGACGTGGCTCTTCCTCATTGCATATCAGCAGATATAGGCAGTATCACATGGTCGGATCATGCCCCGGTGTCCCTTACTCTAAAAGACCCCTTGGCCATCAGGCCTCCCGCACACTGGCGTCTCAACGCCCATCTCCTTGCTGACCAATCTAACTCCCAGGGTATTGAGGAGGCTTTGCGGGAATTTTTCGCTTCCAATGATACCCCTGACATAAGTGACGACACCCTTTGGTTTGCCCACAAGGCGGTAATTAGGGGTTGTCTCATCAAGATGGCGGCAACGGCCAAAAGAAAGTATAACGCAGCTCTCCAATCTGCCCTGGATGAATTAACCCACCTCGAGACGGCTCACAAAATATCCCCTACCCCAGCGCTTTTCTCTGATCTCTCTGCAGCTCGCATGCATGTCCGCAACCTGCTCCTCCATAAAGCTGAGAAGTCTCTGAGGAAAACTAGAGCTAAATTTTATGCAATGGGGGACCGAGCGGGCGCTGTTCTGGCTAGACGTGTTAGGAGGAGAGAGGCTCAATCCAAGATCCCATTCTTGCTCAGGACTGATGGCTCCCAGGTGTGCAAACCTATTCATATTGCTGAGGAATTTGCATCTTACTATTCCTCTCTCTATGACCTCGGGTCTGACCCAGGGATTCCCCAGCCTTCGCGGGAGTCAATTTTGGCATTCTTGGAGAAGGCTAATCTCCCCTCGGTCACTCCGGAGCAGCTCTCTTTCCTAAACTCCCCCATTGTCGATTCTGAGCTCTCGCAGATTGTCAGAGAGGCCAATAAAGGTTCCTCCCCTGGGCCAGATGGCTTTTCTTTTCTTTACTATGCCCAGTTCTTTCCTGTCCTCTTCCCTTATCTTTTGCGCCTTTTTAATAATTGGTTGTCGTCAGGCAGTATTAAGACTGAGGGGTTGGAGGCCTCCATAGCGACTCTCCCCAAACAAGGGAAAACCCCAACATCCCCGGGGAACTTCCGCCCGATAGACACTTTTAAACTGCGAGGTGAAGATTTACGCAAAAATCTGGGCCAACTGATTATTCTCGGTGCTCCCTGGCCTCATTCACCCAGACCAAGTTGGTTTTGTCCCGGGCAGACAGACCAGGGATGGCACCAGGCGCCTGATAGATCTTTTGGATGTGGTGGAGAGGGGTGGCCTCCCCAGTGTATTTTTGTCGCTAGATGCCGAAAAAGCGTTCGACAGGGTGCACTGGGGATATATTGAACTCATACTGGAAAGGTTTGGGCTTATTGGGCAAATTGGTAGAGCGGTTTTGGCACTGTATTCCAACCCTTGTGCGTCGGTTCGATTGGCGGGTTTTGGGTCTCGAACATTTCCCATTCGGAATGGTACGCGTCAGGGCTGCCCCCTCTCCCCTATCATCTTTGCTCTGGTCATGGAGCCCTTGGCTGCAATGGTCAGGCAAAGCGCGGACATAAAGGGAATTGTGGTGGGGGGAACTGAACATAAAATTGGTCTTTATGCCGATGATGTGGTATTAACCTGCACCTCACCTTTAACTTCGTTGAACGCGATTACCTCCATTTTAACGGAATTCTCGGCGGTCTCATACTACAAACTTAATTTGACCAAATCCACAATCTTTCCCCTTTTCCTCCCGGTTCCCCTCCAGATCCAAATTCAATCACAATACGCGTTTATTTGGGCCCCCCTGGGCTTCACGTACCTAGGTATTAAGATAACGAGGTTAGACAATATAGTTCGCGCTAATTGTGAGGAGACCCTTGTGGAGGTCAGGAAGGGCATAGATCATTTATCGAATGTGTCGCTCTCATGGATGGCCCGTATACAAACTGCTAAAATGCTATTCCTACCTAAGATTATGTATCTCTTTCGTTGCCTCCCCCTTTCTATCCCCGCGAAGTTTATCTCAGCTTTCCAATCGCTTATAGATCGGTACAAGGATATGGAACAAGAAGCCACACAGGGTCAGGCGTCGGATTATGTCCCTACCGTACTCTATGGGTGGGCTGGGCGCTCCTGCGGTACAGTCTTACTATAGGGCGGCGATCCTTGAGCCCCTTAAAATATGGTGGGAGGGGAACTCATGCTTGCCCTGGTTCCTTATTGAGTCCCACTTTACCCCCCAGAACTCGCTTAAACTACTCCTAGAACTTCAGCTGCTTCGGGTCCCTCTTGTGGGCCCGTGTCTCCGCTCTATCAGGAGTGCTGCTAAACTCTGGGCGCTGCTTAGCCCCTCCCACTTGGGGTATTATGTTTCTTTGCAGGCTCTGGAGTATGCTATCGGACACATTTCTCTTTCCTCCTGGAGAAGTCGTGGGGTGCTCCGGGTGGCGGACCTATTTGGCTCAGATGGTCTTCTGTCATTCGAGGACCTCTCAGGGAGATTCTCCCTGAACATCAATGACTTTTTCCAATATCTTCAGCTCCGTAGCTTTCTCAGATCGCGTCGGTCGTTCGGAGCGCCCCCGCCTTTAACAGAGGACCCGGCTCATAGGTTCTTCAGACCAGCCACTACATTGCCCCATGGCATATCCATTATCTACAAAGCCCTCATATCCGATGGTTCCACTGACAAATTCCAATTTATGACCTCCTGGGAGTCTTCGCTGGGCTTTGAGGCCTCCCTGGAGGATTGGCAGTTTGCAATGATACATCCCTCTAAATTCTCCTCTTGTATTAGTCACTTGGAGCAGGTGAAAAAGATACAACTACATTGGTACATTACCCCCGTCCGTTTAGCGAGGTTTTCTCCGTCTTCCTCCCCCCTCTGTTGGAAGGGGTGTGGCGCCCTGGGGTCCTCATCCCATGTTTGGTGGTCGTGCCCGCGGATTCAGGCTTTCTGGAGCGAGGTGGAGGCACTGATTACCGACCTGACTCGTCTCCCCCTGGCGCTGAGTGGTCAACTTGCTGTCCTGGGCATTTCCCTCATCGATCTTCCCTCCCCTCTCCGGCCCATTGTCTCTAATATTCTAGTTGCTGCCAGACAATGCATTGCGAAACATTTGAAGTCCTCGGATCTCCCTTCCAGAGCCGAACTGATCGCTAAAATCGACTTACACTTTTGTTATGAGGTTATTATGGCTCAGGGCTTGTCGAGGAGAACTAGGGTCCTCTCATGGTGGGACCCCTGGGTGTCCTCTGTACACATCTCCCAATCTGCTCTTACCCTCATTTAAATGGTATATTTCATCAATCTCCTTTTTTTGCTGTAACTTGACACTGTGACTATGTATTTTGTACTGATTATGTTGTGGTCCTCATGCTTTTTGTACTGGATTTGTCCCCCCATACCTCTTCCCTCTCTGATTGCCCTTCCCTCCCTTCCTCCCCCTCCTCTTCTCGAAGTTCACTGTTGTATGATTAATATGCAATTTCTCAATAAAAACTTATTGGTTAAAAAAAAAGAATCTGATTTACCTCGAGTCGGCCAAGCGGCTGAATCCTAGACAGGCTCGATGGTCCCTGTTTTTCTCCCGTTTTGATTTTGTGGTCTCGTATCTTCCGGGATCTAAGAATGTTAAGGCTGATGCCCTCTCTAGGAGTTTTTCGCCTGATTTTCCTGGAGTCCTTGAGCCGGTTGGCATTCTTAAGGAGGGGGTGATTCTTTCAGCTATCTCCCCTGATTTGCGCCGGGTGCTCCAGGAATTTCAGGCTGATAGGCCTGACCGCTGTCCAGTGGGGAAGCTGTTTGTTCCTGATAGATGGACAAGTAAGGTAATTTCTGAGGTTCATTGTTCAGTGTTGGCTGGTCATCCTGGGATTTTGGGTACCAGAGATTTGGTTGCTAGGTCCTTTTGGTGGCCTTCCTTGTCTCGCGATGTGCGTGCTTTTGTGCAGTCCTGTGGGACTTGCGCCCGGGCCAAGCCTTGCTGTTCCCGCGCTAGTGGATTGCTTTTGCCTTTGCCGGTCCCTGAGAGGCCCTGGACACATATTTCCATGGATTTTATTTCGGATCTTCCTGTTTCCCAGAAGATGTCTGTTATCTGGGTTGTTTGTGACCGGTTCTCTAAAATGGTCCATCATGGACCCTTTGCCTAAGTTGCCTTCCTCCTCAGATCTGGTTCCATTGTTTTTTCAGCATGTGGTTCGTTTGCATGGCATTCCGGAGAATATTGTGTCTGACAGAGGTTCTCAGTTTGTCTCTAGATTTTGGCGGGCCTTTTGTGCTAGGATGGGCATTGATTTGTCTTTTTCTTCGGCGTTTTATCCTCAGACTAATGGCCAGACTGAGCGAACTAATCAGACTTTGGAGACCTATTTGAGATGCTTTGTGTCTGCTGATCAGGATGATTGGGTGTCTTTCTTGCCGTTGGCCGAGTTTGCCCTTAATAATCGGGCTAGTTCTGCTACTTTGGTTTCACCTTTCTTCTGTAATTTTGGTTTTCATCCTCGTTTTTCTTCTGGGCAGGTTGAGCCTTCTGATTGTCCTGGTGTTGATTCTGTGGTGGACAGGCTGCAACAGATTTGAACTCATGTGGTGGACAATTTGACGTTGTCTCAGGAAAGGGCTCAACGTTTTGCTAACCGCCGTCGGCGTGTTGGTCCCCGGCTTCGTGTGGGGGATTTGGTTTGGTTGTCTTCTCATCATGTTCCTATGAAGGTTTCTTCTCCTAAGTTTAAGCCTCGGTTTATTGGTCCTTATAAAATTTCTGAAATTATTAATCCGGTCTCTTTTCGTTTGGCTCTTCCTGCCTCTTTTGCCATTCATAATGTTTTCCATAGATCTTTGTTGCGGAGATATGTGCCCGTTGTTCCCTCGGTTGACCCTCCTGCCCCGGTGTTGGTTGAGGGAGAGTTGGAATATGAGGTTAAGAAGATTTTGGATTCTCGTTTTTCGAGGCGGAGGCTCCAGTATCTTGTCAAGTGGAAGGGTTATGTCCAGGAGGATAATTCTTGGGTTGTTGCCTCCGATGTCCATGCTACCGATTTGGTTCGTGCTTTTCACTTGGCTCGTCCTGATCGGCCAGGGGGCTCTGGTGAGGGTTTGGTGACCCCTCCTCAAGGGGGGGGAGTATTGTTGTGAATTCCGTTCTTGGGCTCCCTCCGGTGGTTGTAAATGGCACTTTTGTGAATTCTGCCCTTGGGCTCCCTCTGGTGGTTTTGAGTGGAACTGCCGCTCCTTGGGTTTAGCTTTAGCAGCTGCTTTCACTAATCGTCTCTCCTGGCTCTGCTATTTAACCTGGCTCTAGTCTTCAGCCTATGCCACTTGTCAATGTTTTCAGGCTGAATTCACATCTCTGCTTGGATTCTCCTGGTTTCCTGACCAGTTCTGCAAAGATAAGTTCTGGCTTTGCTCATTTCAGTCCACATGTTGTGGACTTATTGTTCTGTGCATTCTATTTTTGTCCAGCTTGTCATTATGGATTTTTTCTGTTAGCTGGAAGCTCTGGGAAGCAGATTTACCCTCCACACCTTTAGTCAGGTGTGGAGATTTTGTAAACTCTGTGTGGATTGTTTTGTAGTTTTTATACTGACCGCACAGTATCCTTTCCTGTCCTATCTATCAAGCTAGACTGGCCTCCTATGCTAAAATCTGATTTCATCTCTGCGTATGGTATTTTCCCCTCCTTTCACCGTCAATATTTGTGGGGGGCTATCTTTCCTTTGGGGATTTTCTCTGAGGCAAGATAGGTTTCCTGTTTCCATCTTTAGGGGAAGTTAGATCTTAGGCTGTGCCGAGGGGTCTAGGGAGTGTCTGGTATCCCCCACGGCTATTTCTAGTTGCGCTGCTAGGTTCAGGGTCTGCGGTCAGTACAGATACCACCTCCTTCAGAGCTTGTCTCATGTTGTTCCTAAACCACCAGATCATAACAGGGGCATTACTGTAAGATGAGGTACAGGATGGGGACATTACTATAAGATGGGGACATTGCTATAAGTCGAAGAGTAGGATGGAGACATTACTAAAAGATGGAATCAGGGTGGGGACGTTACTAGGTTACAAGATGGAATAAGGATCGGGACATTAGTACAAGATGGTTTAATCAAAATTATTACAAGATGGGAATGAGATGAGGCAAGAATGGATACATTTTTATAATATGAGGACCATGATGGGGACATTACTATAAGATCTGACCAGGATGGGAACATTACTACAGGATGGAGGCATTACTATAAGATGGGATCAGGATGGGGACATTACTACAGGATGGTGCATTGCTATAAGATGGGACCAGGATGTGGACATTACTATAGGATGGGACCAAGATGGGGTCACTACTATAGGATGGGACCAGGATGGGGACAATACTACAGGTTGGGGACATTACTACAGGTTGGGGACATTACTAAAGGAGGGGGGTATTATTACAGGATCAGTGATTTTATTACAGGCTGAAGGTCATTATTACAGGCTGAGGGACATTGATACAGGGTTGGGGACATTATTACAGGACCCAGGACATTATTCCAGGATTGGGGACATTATTACAGGATTATGGACTGTATTACAGGATCAGGGACATTATTACAGGACTGGGGACACTGTAACAGGCTGATGGACATTATTATTACAGGACAGGGGACATTATAACAGGATTTGGAGACATTCTTACAGGATGGTGGCCAGATTTACTATATGATTATTATTTATTTACATAGCACAATTAATTCCATGGTGCTGTACATGAGAAGGGGTTACATACAAATTACAGATATCACTTACAGTAAGCAAACTAACAATTATAGACTGATACAGAGGGGCGAGGACCCAGCCCTTGCGAGCTTACATTCTATAGGATGGTGGGGAAGGAGACAATAGGTTGAGGGTTGCAGGAGCTCCGGTGTTGGTGAGGTGGTAGCTCCGGTAGTGGTGAGGAGGCTGCGGGGTCAATGCAGGCTGTAGGCTTTCCTGACGAGGTGGGTTTTCAGGTTCCGTCTGAAGGATCCGAATGTGGTTGATAGTCGGACGTGATGGGGCAAAGAATTGCAAAGGAAGGTGGATATTTGGGAGAAGTCTTTGATGCGATTGGATGAGGAGCGAATAAGTGTGGAGGAGAGAAGGAGGTCTTGGGAGGACCGGAGATCACGTGAGGGAAGATATCGGGAGATTAGTTCAGAGATATATGGAGGAGACAGGTTATGGATAGCTTTGTAGGTCAGTATTTGTAATTTGAACTGGATACGCTGAGGGAATCAGAGCCAGTAAAGAGATTTGCAGAGGGGAGAAGTGGAGGAGTAGCAAGGAGAAAGATTAATTAGTCGGGCAGCAGAGTTAAGGATGGACTGGAGAGGTGCAAGGGTATTAGCAGGGAGGCCACAGAAAAGGATGTTGCAGTAGTCGAGGTGGGAGATGATGAGGGCATGCACAAGCATTTTAGTACATTGAGGGTTGAGGAAAGGACGGATTCTGGAGATATTTTTGAGCTGGAGGTGACAGGAGGTGGAAAGAGCTTGGATGTGCGGTTTGAAGGACAGGGCAGAGTCCATGGTTACTCCGAGGCAGTGGACTTCCGATACGGGGGAAAGCGTGATGTCGTTAATTACGATAGATAGGTCAGGTAAGGTAGATCTATTAGATGGAGGAAACATGATGAGTTCAGATTTGTCCACATTGACTTTGAGGAAGCGAGAGGAGAAGGAGGATATGGCTGATGGACACTCTGGGATTCTGGACGGCAGAGAGGTAACGTCTGGGCCAGAGAGGTAGATCTGAATGTCATCAGCAAAAAGGTGGTTCTAGAATCCATGGGACTTTGAGTTATCGCTTATCGCAGGCCAAGTGTATAGATTGAGAAGAGTAAGGGTCTTAGAACAGAGCCTTGGGGGACTCCAACAGAGAGAGGGTGGGATGAGGAGGTAGTGTGGGAGTGGGAGACACTGTATGTGCGGTTGGAAAGGTATGAGGAGATCCAGGATAGGACAAGGTCTTTGATGGAGGAGGAGGAGAGGATCTGTAGTAGGAGGCAGTGGTCAACTGTGTCAAAAGCAGAGGGCAGGTCTAGAAGGAGGAGTACAGAGTATTGTCCGTTAGCTTTGGCTGTAAGTATGTCGTTAGTAATTTTGGTCAGGGCTGTCTCAGTTGAGTGGTGGGGGCGGAAAGCAGATTGTAGATTGTCAAAGAGCAAGTTAGATGAGAGGTGGGAGGAAAGTTCAGCGTGGATGTGCTGCTCCAGGAGTTTGGAAGTGAATGGGAGCAGCGATATTGGGCGATAGCTGGACATAGTGGTTGGATCGAGGGTTGGATTTTTAAGGTTAGGCGTAATTGTGGCATGTTTGAAAGCAGAAGGGAAGGTACCAGATGTTAGTGATGGGGTGAAGAGGTGGGTTACGGATGGGATAAGAGTGGCGGTAAGGTTGAGGAGGAGATGGGATGGGGTCGAGTGCACAGATAGTGAGGTGCGATTTGGAGAAGAGACAATTACGCTCCCCTTCAGTGATGTTGGATAGGGAGATTATGGGGTTTGGGCATTGGTCTGGTATACAAAGGGGTTGTGGTGGTTGAACAATGGAGACTTGCCTTGTTTGGTCGATCTTATTTTTAAAGTGTGTGGCAAAGTCCTCAGCAGTGAAGTCGTCTTGCGAATGCGTTTTCCTCCATCGCCGCTCTGCAACCCTGGACACTTGCCGGAGATTTTTAGTGGTGTTATTGTGCCAGAGTTGTCTATTGATACATCGCACCCTGCCATGAACGAGAGGGGCAACCATGTCAATAGCTAATGCGAGAGTGGTGGAGAGTTGTAGAAAGCAGTGGCACTGTCTGTGTCATGGAGTGAGGATATGGATGCCAGTGATAGGATAGAGTCAGAGAGTGTGTGGGTGTCTAGGTGTGCAAGGTTTCTGCGGTTGTGCGCATGTTGCTGGACATGGATGACTGGTGAGGAGTACCAGGATGAGAAAGTGAGCAGATGGTTTTCGGATAGGGGGAGAGGGTAGGTGGTGAAGTTAGAGATCAGAGACGGGTGAAGACCAGGTCTCATGTATGTCCGTCTGTGTGTGTGGGTGGGTGGCTGCGGAGGAAAACTCCAACCAGTGTCCTGGTTGCCGCAGTGGTATTGCTTTCCTCTCAGGGAGAGTGATGCTACATTTGGAGGCAAAGAAGGATAACTGCATCCAGGTATCACAAACATGCAACACATTTCACACTCCAGGCCACCATGGGGACCTTCTGCTCCTATTTATTAGGTCACTCCCCACATAGGTAAAACTGGTCGCCTGTAGGGAAAGTTAGTCAGTTGCTGGCTGAGCTCAGCTCAGTTAGTTGGTCCCTGACGGGTGGGATCCTGTCAGTCAATGAAGGAGAAAGGACCTTTATGCTTTGCTCCAGAGACCAGCAGGACAGCTAATTGCAAGTTACCTGTCCGCCCTACACCCAGGAGGGACGGTGGCAACCCATGGAGGCCGGGGCGTGCTAGAGTCCCTATAAACAGCCTCAAGCCACCAGTCATATGAGTATTGTCCTATCCTATACGGGGGACAGACAGAGAAACACCACATCTGTTAGACCCTTATGTGAAGCCATAGGCAGTAAGGGACTACACCACTGCAGCGCAAGGGAAGGCTATTGATTTCCACGTGGACAAGGGGACTCTGGACTTGCTTCCAAACCGGCCGGACTCTGCCTGCCCAGTGATCTGGTGCCCTGGACTGTGGATGCTGAAGTCTTCAGTAAAGGTAAAGAGACTGCAACCTTGTATCCTCGTTCTTCACTGCGCCTCTCACCATCCTACCATCTACACACTGGGAAGCCCTGGGGACATACTTCACCTGTGGGAAGGTATACCATCTAGCTGCCATAACATCATCCCAGCGGACCCCTTAAAGCAGCGTCGGTCACCCTGACCGAATACCACAGGTGGCGTCACGAACATAAACTCTATCCCTTTAAAGACCTTTCCCCTTTTACACGGACGTGCCAGGGCCACGGACCGGGTCAGCCACCGTGACATCCCCCTGTGAACCACAGGACCCGGTACCGAGTACCCCACGGCACCATGGGGGCGATCCAGCAAACATTCAACAGGCACTGTTATATATGATAATTGTAACCCTATATTACTGTATGGGGCTGATTGTAAGTCAAATAAAAGTAAAACATTTAAAAAATATATAAAGAATGTAAAATTAATGCAATAATATTTGGCCACTAAAAATGCTGTTTTATGTAAAAAATTCAAGGAAAAGAGAAGACCT
This sequence comes from Ranitomeya imitator, assembly GCF_032444005.1. Classification (NCBI taxonomy): domain Eukaryota; kingdom Metazoa; phylum Chordata; class Amphibia; order Anura; family Dendrobatidae; genus Ranitomeya; species Ranitomeya imitator. The sequence goes on along the minus strand of NC_091282.1, from coordinate 768,435,030 downwards.
GTGCCATAACTCATATGATAAACATCATTAAGGGCAATAAAACATACGCCAAAAAAAAGATAATGACCAATAAGTCATAGAGAAAAATAATGGTATTGAAATTTCCCACAAAAAAAGTGGTCTTCATATTCATATTTTTTCTATGTGTGGCTCATTTACCCGGCTGTGTTTAAGACCCCTGCTCTAGATTCTGGCGGGCAGACCCTGGCACCCTTGGTGGTTCTGCAGTGGGCGAAGTCTCCAGTTACCTGTTATGAGTTGGGAAAAACACAATATCCTCAGCCAGAACAGTGTTATGGTTATTACCATGGCCTGAGATTTGAAAATGTAGGCAAACCTGAACTCCATGGAATGGGCAGGGCAGCCATTGCCAAGGGTTTGTCAACCTGATGGAGCTGATAACCAGAGACCCTCCAGAGATCTTTGATTTAGTGGCCATCCTTGTTAGACATTGACTTGGTCAGCAATAATATTGAGGAAGCTGCAGTAGGTGGCAGAGTTAGGATCAGCTCTGGCTTTGCCATGATCCTTCCTGAGAAGGTTTCTGATTTGCTTAATAATATGCTGTCCCACATTAACAGCTTTGTTCAAGATCTGTGATTCCACATGGAAATGACATACTGTATGGCTCTGAAGACTCCTTGTCCCCAAAGTGTCTACTCCTGGTGAGCGCCAAACATGGATGAGATGCATCTGCAGTCAGCAAGGACCAGAAGCTTGGTTCCACCTCATTCCCATATCTCAGGTATTGAAAAGTGTGAAATCACAAAGTGCAGTTACTGATCAACTCTGTCTAGTGGCAACAGTAGAGGTTCATGATCTCTCTGATTGGGGTTATAAGTGCTATAAAGCCCAAAAAACTGCAACTGCTGACACAAGGCCTAAGAAGCACTGCGGCACAGGACAGGAGGATATGTCCAGGAAATTTATATCAAGGGCTAAGATTGTTGTTGAAGAAACAATATCCTACTTTTTCCAGCATTGTGATAACAAGACTGTATTCTGAAGATGGTGCATGAGAACATCTTAATAAGCTTAGTGGCTAGTTTAAGAAGGCTGTAGGACAACAAGTGGATGGGAGATAAACCTGGAGTAATGCTGTAGTACATATAGGAATAGAAGGGGTTAATCGGTCATGACAGATTGATTTGTGAGCAGCTAAAGTGCTAGGAGAGATGGCTGCTCACCATATCTCCACCCCTGAGGGTGGTTCACTTAGTAAACTGAGACCTGTATGTCTCACACATTGTTATGTTTGGAGGTGTGCAGATCTCTTGGCTAACCAGCACTATTGTATGGACTTGTTACTTTGTTTCACTATGTGCCGGACAAAGGCACTCTTTAAGTTTGTGTGTGATGGCATCCCGTACAGGCGGCTTGGGGGCCCTTGTTAATTATAGTTTTGTGTATTAGTACATGGGGCAGAATCCACCATTTTTCTGCTGCTGTAGGACAGAAGAAAAAATATTTAAGAAAACGGACCCTTCATTTTTATGTCTACTTTTCACCTAAAATCTGCAACATGACAGATCTTGTCTTTTGCACATTTTAGTTGCTGTTTTGAAGGCCACTGGGCCGATGCTGTCTCCTTCAGTGTCTGTGCTGGCAGCTATGACTCTTCGGCCAGACATTCATGTGATGGAGGTGTTTTTGTTACCCTGCTCTCTTATCTTCATTGGTAAAATGTTATTGTCGTACACTGTCATATTAAACTGGATGCTGGAGGTTGTAGTTCCCTAGGGATAATACTTCCTACTTGGCCATGTTCAGTATTTGGTCAGTATTTTACATCTGTATTTATAAGCCAAAATCTGGAGACCATCATCAATCAGAGGGAAAGTGTAATAGAAAGAAATTACCGTATATACTCGAGTATAAGCCGAGATTTTCAGCCCCCCAAAAAATGGGCTGAAAGTGCTTCTCTCGGCTTATACTCGAGTCATGGAAGGCGGGGGGGTCGGCAGGTGAGAGGGAGCGACGCCTGTCAAACACTCACCTGCTCACGGTGCTCCTGACGTGGTCCCCGCATGTCCCACGGTCTTCGGGCGCTGCAGCTTCTTCCCCTGTTCAGCTGTCACTGGTACCGCTCATTAAAGTAATGAATATGGACTCCACTCCCATAGGGGTGAAGCCGCATATTCATTACTGTAATGAGCGGTACCATGTGACCACTCACTACAGGAAGAAGCTGCTGCTCCCGGAGACGTGGGACATGCGGGGACCACATCAGAAGCGTCGGGAGCAGGTGAGTATTTCATAGTCACCTTTCCATGTTCCACCGCTGCCCCGACTTCCGTGTCCTCTGCAGTGACTGTTCAGATCAGAGGGCGTGATGACGTATTAGTGTGCGCGCCGCCCTCTGCCTGAACAGTCACTGCGGAGAGACGGGACGCTGAGGAGCAGCAACGAGAGGTGAGTATGTCATTTTTTTATTTTAGTGCAGCAGCAGCATTACATGTGGCACAGTGCTATATGGAGCATCTATGTGGCCATAAAGAACTGCATGGAGCATTATATGGGGCATCTATGGGGCCATAACTGCATGGAGCATTATATGGGGCATCTATGGGGCCATAACTGCATGGAGCATTATATGGAGCATCTATGGGGACATAACTGCATGGAGCAGTATATGGGGCATCTATGGGGCCATAAAGAACTGCATGGAACATTATATGGGGCATCTATGGGGCCATAAAGAACTGAATGGAGCATTAAATGGGGCATCTTATGGGGCCATAAAGAACTGTATGGAGCATTATATGGGGCATATTTGTATATGGAGCATCTTATGGGGCCATAATGTACTGTATGGAGCACCTTATGGGGCCATAATGTACCGTGTGGAGCATTATGTGGGGCCTATTTTGTATGGAGCATCTTATGGGGCCATAATGAACTGCATGGAGCATTATATGGGGCTCCTGATTCAATATGGATATTCAAAAACACTTAACCTACTGATGTCTCAATTAATTTTACTTTTATTGGTATCTATTTTTATTTTTGACATTTACCGGTAGCTGCTGCCTTTTCTACCCTAGGCTTATACTCGAGGCAATAGTTTTCCCAGTTTTTTGTTGCAAAATTAGGGGGGTCGTCTTATACTCGGGTCGGCTTATACTCGAGTATATACGGTAATATGTCTAAAAATGAACCATACGGCGCTGCTTAGTTGCTCCAGATGAATAAGCAGCAAATATATGGACGAAATCACTCCCAATCGTCCCAGAAGTGGTTAATCAAAGAAAACTATATGTGATATTTGTGCTAAGTTCACCTATATGAAGCCATAAATAGTTAAAATACTGGGAAATGTCATAAACAAGGTTCCCCATACAGGACTGTGATTAACAAGATGTGTTTACCTTAACCCCTTAATCCCATATGACGTACTATCCCGTCCAGGTGACCTGGGACTTAATTCCCATGGACGGGATAGTACGTCATATGCGATCGGCCGCGCTCACGGGGGGAGCGCGGCCGATCGCGGCCGGGTGTCAGCTGCCTATCGCAGCTGACATCCGGCACTATGTGCCAGGAGCGGTCACGGACCGCTCCCGGCACATTAACCCCCGGCACACCGCGATCAAAGATGATCGCGGTGTGCCGGCGGTGCAGGGAAGCATCGCGCAGGGAGAGGGCTCCCTGCGGGCTTCCCTGAGACGATCGGTACACGGTGATGTGCTCACCGTGTACCGAGCGTCTTCTCCCTGCAGTCCCCGGATCCAAAATGGCCGCCGGGCTGCATCCGGGTCCTGCAGGGAGCACTTCCGGGTCAGGATCAGGCTGCAGCTGCAGCTCTAATCCTGCCCGGCTGTATGTCAGATCACCGATCTAACAGAGTGCTGTGCACACTGTCAGATCGGTGATCTGTGATGTCCCCCCCTGGGACAAAGTGAAAAAGTAAAAAAAAAAATTTCCACACTTGTAAAAAAAAATAAAAAAAAAATTCCTAAATAAAGCAGAAAAAAAAAAATATTATTCCCATAAATACATTTCTTTACATAAAAAAAAAACAAAAAAAACAATAAAAGTACACATATTTAGTATCGCCGCGTCCGTAACGACCCGACCTATAAAACTGGCCCACTAGTTAACCCCTTCAGTGAACACCGTAAGAAAAAAAAAAAAAAAACGAGCCAAAAAACAACGCTTTATTATCATAACGCTGAACAAAAAGTGGAATAACACGCGATCAAAAAGACGGATATAAATAACCATGGTACCTCTGAAAACGTCATCTTGTCCCGCAAAAAACGACCCGCCATATAGCATCATAACCAAAAAAATAAAAAAGTTATAGTCCTGAGAATAAAGCGATGCCAAAATAATTATTTTTTCTATAAAATAGCTTTTATCGTATAAAAGCGCCAAAACATAAAAAAAATGATATAAATGAGGTATCGCTGTAATCGTACTGACCCGAAGAATAAAACTGCTTCATCAATTTTACCAAACGCGGAACGGTATAAAAGCCTCCCCCAAAAGAAATTCATGAATAGCTGGTTTTTGGTCATTCTGCCTCACAAAAAATCGGAATAAAAAGCGATCAAAAACTGTCACATGTCCGAAAATGTAACCGATAAAAACGTCAACTCGTCCCGCAAAAAACAAGACCTCACATGACTCTGTGGACCAAAATATGGAAAAATTATAGGTCTCAAAATGTGGAGACGCAAAAACTTTTTTGCTATAAAAAGCGTCTTTTAGTGTGTGACGGCTGCCAATCATAAAAATCCGATATAAAAAACTCGCTATAAAAGTAAATCAAACCCCCCTTCATCACCCCCTTAGTTAGGCTAGGTTCACATTGCGTTAATGGGTTAACGCTAACGGACAGCGTTGCACGGCGAAAATGTCACAATTAACGCCGTGCAACGGGTCCGTTAGCACAACCATTGACAGCAATGTGATTTTCGGGTGTAGCGCATCGCTAGAGCGTGCCATTTTCGGCTCGCGCTAGCAAGGTGCCGTTCTTTTGTGGCGCGCCTCAGACGCTGCTTGCAGCGTCCGCGGCGCGCCCGAGGTCCGATCCCCGATCTTCCAGAGCGGGGACGTTAACGCGACCACTAAACACGACACCTAAAAAGACATTGCGTTAGCGCAATCCGCTAGTGCTAAACGGATTTCCCTAATGCAATGTGAACCTAGCCTTAGGGAAAAATAATAAAATTAAAAAAAATGTATTTATTTCCATTTTCCCATTAGGGTTAGGGTTAGGGCTAGGGTTAGGGCTAGGGTTAGGGTTTGTATTACATTTACGGTTGGGATTAGGGTTGGGATTAGAATTAGGGGTGTGTCAGGGTTAGGTGTGTGGTTAGGGTTACAGTTGGGATTAGGGTTAGGGGTGCGTTTGGATTAGGGTTTCAGTTATAATTGGGGGGTTTCCACTGTTTAGGCACATCAGGGGCTCTCCAAACGCGACATGGCGTCCGATCTCAATTCCAGCCAATTCTGCATTGAAAAAGTAAAACAGTGCTCCTTCACTTCCGAGCTCTCCCGTGCGCCCAAACAGGGGTTTACCCCAACATATGGGGTATCATCGTACTCGAGACAAATTGGACAACAACTTTTTGGGTCCAAGTTCTCTTGTTATCCTTGGGAAAATAAAAATTTGGGGGGCTAAAAATCATTTTTGTGGGAAAAAAAAGGATTTTTTATTTTCACGGCTCTGCGTTGTAAACTGTAGTGAAACACTTGGGGGTTCAAAGTTTTCACAACACATCTAGATAAGTTCCATGGGAGGTCTAGTTTCAATATGGGGTCACTTGTGGGTGGTTTCTACTGTTTGGGTACATCAGGGGCTCTGCAAATGCAACGTGACGCCTGCAGACCAATCCATCTAAGTCTGCATTCCAAATGGCGCTCCTTCCCTTCCGAGCTCTGCCATGCGCCCAAACAGTGGTTCCCCCCCACATACGGGGTATCAGCGTACTCAGGACAAATTGAACAACAACTTTTGGGGTCCAATTTATTCTGTTACCCTTGTAAAAATACAAAGCAGGGGCTAAAAAATCATTTTTGTGAAAAAAAAAAATAATTTTTATTTTCACGGCTCTGCGTTATAAACTGTAGTGAAACACTTAGGGGTTCAAAGTTCTCACAACACATCTAGATAAGTTCCTTGGGAGGTCTAGTTTCTAATATGGGGTCACTTGTGGGGGGTTTGTACTGTTTGGGTACATCAGGGGCTCTGCAAATGCAACGTGACTCCTGCAGACCAATCCATCTAAGTCTGCATTCCAAATGGCGCTCCTTCCCTTCCGAGCTCTGCCATGTGCCCAAACAGTGGTTCCCCCCCACATATGGGGTATCAGCGTACTCAGGACAAATTGGACAACAACTTTTGGGGTCCAATTTATTATGTTACCCTTGTGAAAATACAAAACTGGGGGCTAAAAAATAATTTTTGCGAAAAAAAAAAAAAAAATTATTTTAACGGCTCTGCGTTATAAACTGTAGTGAAACATTTGGGGGTTCAAAGCTCTCAAAACACATCTGGATAAGTTCCTTATGGGGTCTAGTTTCCAAAATGGTGTCACTTGTGGGGGGTTTTAATGTTTAGGCACATCAGGGGCTCTCCAAACCAACATGGCGTCCCAACTTAATTCCAGTCAATTTTGCATTGAAAAGTCAAATGGCGCTCCTTCCCTTCCGAGCTCTGCTATGCACCCAAAAAGTGGTTTACCCCCCACATATGGGGTATCGTCGCACTCAGGACAAATTGCACAACAACTTTTGTGGTCTAATTTCTTCTCTTACCCTTGGGAAAATAAAAAATTGGGGGCGAAAAGATCATTTTTGTGAAAAAATAAGATTTTTTATTTTTACGGCTCTGCATTATAAACTTCTGTGAAGCACTTGTTGGGTCAAAGTGCTCACCACACATCTAGATAAGTTCCTTAAGGGGTCTACTTTTCAAAATGGTGTCACTTGTGAGGGGTTCCAATGTTTAGGCACATCAGGGGCTCTCCAAACGCAACATGGCGTCCCATCTCAATTCCAGTCAATTTTGCATTGAAAAGTCAAATGGCGCTCCTTCCCTTCCGAGCTCTGCCATACGCCCAAACAATGGTTTACACCCATATATGGGGTATCAGCGTACTCAGGACAAATTGGCCAACAATTTTTGAGGTCCAATTTCTTCTCTTACTCTTGGGAAAATAAAAAATTGGGGGCGAAAAGATCATTTTTGTGAAAAAATATGATTTTTTATTTTTACGGCTCTGCATTATAAACTTCTGTGAAGCAATTGGTGGGTCAATGTGGTCACCACACATCTAGATAAGTTCCTTAGGGTGTCTACTTTCCAAAATGGTGTCACTTGTGGGGGGTTTCAATGTTTAGGCACATCAGTGGCTCTCCAAACGCAACATGGCGTCCCATCTCAATTCCTGTCAATTTTGCATTTAAAAGTCAAATGGCGCTCCTTCCCTTCCGAGCTCTGCCATGCGCCCAAACAGTGGTTTACTCCCACATATGGGCTATCAGCGTACTCAGTACAGATTGTACAACAATGTTTGGCATCCATTTTATCCTGTTACCCTTGGTAAAATAAAACAAATTGGAGCTGAAATAAATTTTGTGTGAAAAAAAGTTAAATATTCATTCTTATTTAAACATTCCAAAAATTCCTGTGAAACCCCTGAAGGGTTAATAAACTTCTTGAATGTGGTTTTGAGCACCTTGAGGGGTGCAGTTTTTAGAATGGTCTCACACTTGGGTATTTTCTATCATATAGACCCCTCAAAATGACATCAAATGAGATGTGGTCCCTAAAAAAAAATGGTGTTGTAAAAATGAGAAATTGCTGGTCAACTTTTAACCCTTATAACTCCCTAACAAAAAAAAATTTTGGTTCCAAAATTGTGCTGATGTAAAGTAGACATGTGGGAAATGTTACTTATTAAGTATTTTGCGTGAGATATCTCTGTGATTTAAGGGCATAAAAATTTAAAGTTGGAAAATTGCGAAACTTTCTAAATTTTCGCCAAATTTCCGTTTTTTTCACAAATAAACGCAAGTTATATCGAATAAATGTTACTACTAAAATGAAGTACAATATGTCACGAGAAAACAATGTCAGAATCGCCAAGATCCGTTGAAGCGTTCCAGAGTTATAACCTCATAAAGGGACAGTGGTCAGAATTGTAAAAATTGGCCCGGTCATTAACGTGCAAACCACCCTCGGGGCTTAAGGGGTTAATATCAAAGAAAAGGAAATCTGTGTCCAGTGCGAAACCGGCTAAATAAGATTAAAATAGATAAATCTCCGGGTCCGGATGGCATACACCCACGAGTACTAAGAGAACTAAGTAATGTAATAGATAAACCATTATTTCTTATTTTTAGTGACTCTATAGCGACAGGGTCTGTTCCGCAGGACTGGCGCATAGCAAATGTGGTGCCAATATTCAAAAAGGGCTCTAAAAGTGAACCTGGAAATTATAGGCCAGTAAGTCTAACCTCTATTGTTGGTAAAATATTTGAAGGGTTTCTGAGGGATGTTATTCTGGATTATCTCAATGAGAATAACTGTTTAACTCCATATCAGCATGGGTTTATGAGAAATCGCTCCTGTCAAACCAATCTAATCAGTTTTTATGAAGAGGTAAGCTATAGACTGGACCACGGTGAGTCATTGGACGTGGTATATCTCGATTTTTCCAAAGCGTTTGATACCGTGCCGCACAAGAGGTTGGTACACAAAATGAGAATGCTTGGTCTGGGGGAAAATGTGTGTAAATGGGTTAGTAACTGGCTTAGTGATAGAAAGCAGAGGGTGGTTATAAATGGTATAGTCTCTAACTGGGTCGCTGTGACCAGTGGGGTACCGCAGGGGTCAGTATTGGGACCTGTTCTCTTCAACATATTCATTAATGATCTGGTAGAAGGTTTACACAGTAAAATATCGATATTTGCAGATGATACAAAACTATGTAAAGCAGTTAATACAAGAGAAGATAGTATTCTGCTACAGATGGATCTGGATAAGTTGGAAACTTGGGCTGAAAGGTGGCAGATGAGGTTTAACAATGATAAATGTAAGGTTATACACATGGGAAGAGGGAATCAATATCACCATTACACACTGAACGGGAAACCACTGGGTAAATCTGACAGGGAGAAGGACTTGGGGATCCTAGTTAATGATAAACTTACCTGGAGCAGCCAGTGCCAGGCAGCAGCTGCCAAGGCAAACAAGATCATGGGGTGCATTAAAAGAGGTCTGGATACACATGATGAGAGCATTATACTGCCTCTGTACAAATCCCTAGTTAGACCGCACATGGAGTACTGTGTCCAGTTTTGGGCACCGGTGCTCAGGAAGGATATAATGGAACTAGAGAGAGTACAAAGGAGGGCAACAAAATTAATAAAGGGGATGGGAGAACTACAATACCCAGATAGATTAGCGAAATTAGGATTATTTAGTCTAGAAAAAAGACGACTGAGGGGCGATCTAATAACCATGTATAAGTATATAAGGGGACAATACAAATATCTCGCTGAGGATCTGTTTATACCAAGGAAGGTGACGGGCACAAGGGGGCATTCTTTGCGTCTGGAGGAGAGAAGGTTTTTCCACCAACATAGAAGAGGATTCTTTACTGTTAGGGCAGTGAGAATCTGGAATTGCTTGCCTGAGGAGGTGGTGATGGCGAACTCAGTCGAGGGGTTCAAGAGAGGCCTGGATGTCTTCCTGGAGCAGAACAATATTGTATCATACAATTATTAGGTTCTGTAGAATGACGTAGATCTGGGTATTTATTATGATGGAATATAGGCTGAACTGGATGGACAAATGTCTTTTTTCGGCCTTACTAACTATGTTACTATGCTGACATGCGGAAAGGTCCTTCACTCATGCGCTGAAAGGTTGGTATCTGAAGCCTTCTCTGAATCTCTGTTCCGAAAATATCCAATATGTTGCAGAGCAAATAGTAGTATAGGAGACGCTGTCCCGGCCGGTGACTAGCGTACTCACCCAGAGCTTGGTAACTGCCGTGCACAGGCAGTGGCGGCCGCGTGTATAGAGCTGAAGCCGACAAGGTGCAGGACCTTGTGTGACGTCACAGTCACGTGATGTGTACACGTGACCAGCTGCAAAGCTGCGGAGCTGCGAATAGCACACAGGACCAACTAATCCTATGCATTTCAGAGTCACTGACTCCTTCATCAGGGATGGTGCTGTGTGCAAGATGTGTGCTTTATATAGCGTGCCGCCTTTTTTTTTTATTATTTGCTCATTGGATAAAAGCAAACAGCTCTATCTCAGTATTTAGACCGTGGGGTGCCAAAGTATTCAGTTCAAATATGTACCTCATTTCTTCTCTTGACATTCATAATCTCCCCATTTTTCTCCATTAATTTTTTCTGACTTCTTTTCTATCTGCATCAGGAGCCTTCCCCTCGGGTGTTCTCCGACCTGTTTCTTAGTTTGTTATCATCAAGTGAAAGATAATTGGGGAGTTACTACCAGTGCGTCCAAAATTCGTTTTCAAAAGGGCAAAACATTTGGGGAATCTAATTGCCCCAACGATATGTAGACCTCTGGAGAAAGAAGAAAAAAATCATCATTTTTTATCAAAACACCCCAATGGTTTCTTTCCATGCAAAAAATGCTTATCATGTAAGAAATTAGGCACAAAAAACAAATCTCCATCTCCAATCAGTCAACAGTAATTAATATTAAAGATTTCATCACCTGCTCCACTAAAGGAGTTATCTACAGTATTATGTGCCCTTGCAAGAAATTATACATAGGTTGCACTATTCGCCCTATGAATGTAAGGATTAGAGAACATTTGTGTAACATTAGTAAAAAATTCTAGGAACACCCTTTATCGCAACATTTTGCCAAATATCACGGGGGTTCACTTGAGGACATCTTCCCACGGTCTAAATACTGAGATAGAACTGTTTAACCAATGAGCAAATAATAACAAAAAAAAAAGGCACGCTATATAAAGCACACATCTTGCACACAGCACCATCCCTGATGAAGGAGTCACTGACTCTGAAACGCGTAGGATTAGTTGGTCCTGTGTGCTATTCGCAGCTCCGCAGCTTTGCAGCTGGTCACGTGTACACATCACGTGACTGTGACGTCACACAAGGTCCTGCACCTTGTCGGCTTCAGCTCTATACACGCGGCCGCCACTGCCTGTGCACGGCAGTTACCAAGCTCTGGGTGAGTACGCTAGTCACCGGCCGGGACAGCGTCTCCTATACTACTATTTGCTCTGCAACATATTGGATATTTTCGGAACAGAGATTCAGAGAAGGCTTCAGGTACCAACCTTTCAGCGCATGAGTGAAGGACCTTTCCGCATGTCAGCACTGGACACAGATTTCCCTTTCTTTGATATTAAGGTAAACACATCTTGTTAATCACAGTCCTGTATGGGGAACCTTGTTTATGACATTTCCCAGTATTTTAACTATTTATGGCTTCATATAGGTGAACTTAGCGCAAATATCACATATAGTTTTCTGTAATAGAAAGAAGTCACAACTTCTGTATTATCACCCACTCCTTGTTACAAAGCCTGTTGTAAAATGCTGACCGTGTGAACGTGGCCTAAGAGTCCGGCTCTTGCTGTCACTGGTTGGCTTCCACTTTCCGTTATTATGGTCTAATTTGCTGTAACCAACATGTCATTCGTCCTCATTTTAGAGGCTGTGACACATCCAGGACTAGTCTCAGAATCTGAGAATGAAGTGAATGCAGCAAATAGCTTCTACTAGGCCCTGACATCTGGAGGGTCTGTTCTTGTGCATGATGGTGATGGACAGCCCCATACGCTGCAGGGGCAATACAACGGTGTGAGAAAATACCAGACTAGATGCTTGATCTGATACCGTTGTGATCGCTGTCATAGCCATGCAGGACTAGCAGGGAACATGCAGCCTGTAACTGAGGCCCGAGCGGCATACAGGCCATATGCATAATCCCACAGCACATCAACCCATCCTTACCAAGCAGCCAGGGGGCACAGGATTCCATAATGCCATCCTTAGCCGATTTCAGGATAGATTCTGGAAGGGGTATGGAATGCCGGACCATGGCCCCGTAGAGTCCGTACTCTGCCATCACGCTGCTGCGGCCCCAGCACTTTTCACGTTTTCTCCACTTTGCACGTCTGTTCTGAAACCAAACCTGTGAGAGTAAGAGAAGTGAGATACAGTCTCAGGACATGACATGCCACACAACAACGTGCATTTGCTTGTTAAGGGGTCTCGCAGACTATGTTGTTGTGCTGGGTTGTTATTTTTTTACTTTTCTGCAAAAATCACTGTGGCTCACCACTATCTGTAAGTCATAGGCAAATATGAACCAAAGGTGCATATTAGTGATGTATAAATACCAAAACTCACTCCAAAGTCTGGAGTTATGTGAGTGTGCATAGGTGTGCGTGCATGTGCCTGTAGTGTTATGTGCCTGCCATCATGTGTGAGCTGACTGCAGATTTCTCCATGTTCTCTAAGCGAACAATTCAGTCATCTGTTGTTCCCTGGTCCAAAGCGTCTGAATTTCTGTCCTGCTTGAGAAGTGATTGAAAAATCACTTAATTTTTAGTTGAATCAATGCCCTGGAATTATCCAGGGAAATTAAATCCTCTCCGCTCCGAAGCCCAGCATTGACCTTTGCTAATTAATACCGCACTTATTCCTCAATCTCCAGCAATTCCCCAACATAATACTTCCTCCCATTTAACTAATTACTTATGTGAGGAGGGGGCCGCAGTCTCAGAGGGTGCTGGATTATGATGAGGTCATTAGCACATTAACGAGAGGTGCAGATATTTCATTCACTGTCAACAAGAGATTTCAATCAGCCAATAGAAAAGAAAGTGATTGCGGTAAGTCTGTGGTAATGTGGAGTCTCAGGGGCAATGGTAGCCACCAGATTAATGTGTTCAACTGTATCCTACCAGAGAGCAAATGTCAGGGGATTCAGATAATTCATTACAGAAATATACGGTACAACCATTCATCTTTCTTCACAATACCAAGTGGTTAAACCAGTGACTGCACCTTACACCAGACTAGTGCTCCTGTAGGACTGTCATATCTTCCTTCCCTGTCATAGTGTACCACAGTTATCTCTACAACCTTCACTGTCATATTGTACAACTGTCATCTCTACAACCTTCCATGTTATACTGTACAACTGTCATCTCTACCACATTCCCTGTCATACTATACAACGGTAATCTCTACCACCTTCTTGTCATACTGTACAACTGTCATTTTCTGACTTCCGTGTCATACTGTCCGACTGTCATTTACCACCTTCTCTCTGATGCTGTACAACTGTCATGTCTACCGCCTTCCCTTGTCGTAATATCCAACTGTCATCTCTACAACCTTCCATGTTATACTGTACAACTGTCATTTATACCACTTCCCTGACACACTGTATTACTGTCACTTATACCACCTTCACTGCCATACTATATGACTGTCATCTCTACCACCTTCCCCGTAAGGCCTCTGTCACACTTCCGTATTTTTTAAGACGTTGCAATGCGTCGTTCTGTGCAAAAAACGCATCCTGCAAAGTTGCCCGCAGGATGCGTTTTTTGCACATAGACTTGTATTACCGACGCATCGCGACGTATGGACGCACGTTCCATACGTCGTGCATTGGATGCGTCGGTAATTGGCGGACCGTCGTCACAAAAAAAGTTCAATGTAACTTCTTTTGTGCGACGGGTCCGCCATTTTCGACTGCGCATGCGCGTCTGAAGCTCCGCCCCTCCTCCACGGACTGCAGAATGGGCAGCGGATGCGTCCATCCGCTGTCCACGTTGTGCAGAGAATTCACAACGTCCGTCGGTACGTCAGCCCGATGCATTGCGACGGGCCCGTACCAATGGAAATGTGAAAGAGGCCTAATGCTTTACAACTTATCTAAGCCAGCTCCCCCAGCCATGCTCTGACTGTCCTCTCTGCTACCTTCCCTGTAATTCTGTATGACTGTCAACTCAACCACCTTCCCCACAATGTTGTAAAACTCATCTAAGCCACCTTCCCTGTAATGCTGTAAACCTGTCATCTCTACTACCTTTACTGTATCTCTACCACCTTCCTAGTCAAAATGTATGTCTGTCATCTCTACTGCCTTCCCTATCATACTGTACAACTGTTATTACTACCACCTTCCCTGTTATACTGTACAACTGTTTTTTTTTCTACCACCTTCTCTTTAACAATATACAGCTGTTATAATAATAATAATCTTTATTTTTATATATCGCTAACATATTCCGCAGCGCTTTACAGGTTGTACACATTATCATCACTGTCCCCGATGGGGCTCACAATCTAAATTCCATATCAGTATGTCTTTGGAATGTGGGAGGAAACCGGAGTACCCGGAGGAAACCCACGCAAACACGGAGAGAACATACAAACTCCTTGCAGATGTTGCCCAAGGTGGGATTAGAACCCAGGACTTCAGCGCTGCATGGCTGCAGTGCTATACACTGAGCCACCTTTACTGCCATACTGTACAAATGTCATCTCTACTACCTTTCCTGCAATGTTGCAAAACTCTTCTTAGCCAGCTCCCCCTGCCATGCCGTATGACTGTCATCTCTACTACCTTCCATGTAATACTGTATGACTGTCATCTCTACCACCTTCCCTTTCATACTGCACTACTGTCATCGCTACCATCTTCCCTATCATATTGTACAACTTTCATCTCTACAACCTTCCCTGTCATACTGGAATGACTTATTTCTACTACCTGCTCTGTCCTACTGTGATTTACACCTCCTTTACTCTCATACTGTATGACTGAAATCTCTACTACCACTACCTTCCCTGTTATACTATCATACTGTCATCCCTAAGGCTAGGTTCACATTGCGTTAGCAGCAGCCCGTTCAGCACATACGCTAACGGGCTGCTGCTAGCGCAAGTGCCTGCGCTACATCACGCTAGCGCAGATGGAGCATCTGCTAGCTCCATCTGCGCTAGCAGTGATGGACCCGGAAATGCTGCAGCCCGCGTCTCGGGTCCGTCACTCAAATGACGGCACATCGCTAGCCCACGCCGATTGTGGGCGTGCGCTAGCGATGCGTTCGCCATTGCATTCAATGGCGGCGTTAATGGACTACGTTACACCGCGTTATGCCGCAGTGTAAGGTAGTCTGTTTAACGTAGTCAATGAACGCAATGTGAACCCAGCCTAACCCCCTACCTGTCATACTCAACAACTATCATTTCTATGACCTGCCCCATCATACTGTACATTTAACGCCTTCCCTGTCATACTGTAAGACTGTAATTTCTACCACCTTGCCTGTCATACTGTACAACTGTCATTTATACCACCTTCTGTCATACTGTACGACTATTATTCATACCACCTTAACTGCCATACTGTACAACTGTAATCTCTACCACCTGTACAACTCCTTTACGTCACTTCCCATGCCATGCTGTATAACTGTCATCTTTACCACCTTCCCTGTCATACTCTAGGACTGTCATTGTTAACACCTTACATATCATTCGGTACAATTGTCATCTCTACCGCCTTCTTTGTCATACTTTGCGACTGTCATCTCTACAACCTTCCATGTTATGCTGCATGACTGTCATTTATACCACCTTTACTGCCATACTGTTTGACTATCATCTCTACCACCTTCCACACAATATTGTACAACTTATCTAAGCTAGCTCCCCCAGCCATGCTGTTCAATTGTCATTTCTACAACCTTCTCTGTAATACTATATGACTGTCATCTCTACCACGTTCCCTGTCTTTTTGTATGATTGTTGTCTCTACCACCTTTCCTTCAATACTATATGACTGTCATAGCTAACACATTGGCTGTCATACCGTACAACTCATTTCTACCGCCTTCACTGTCATACTGTATGACTGTCATTTAAACCACCTTTACAGTCAATGTACAACTGTAATCTCTACCATCTTCCCTGCATTGTTGTACAACTCATCTAAGCCAGCCCCCCAGCCATGCTGTAAAGCTGTCATCCCTTACACCTTCCCTGTCATAATGTACAACTGTAATCTCTACCACCTTCCCTGTCATATTGTATGACTGTTATTTCTACCACCTTTACTGTCATAGTGTATGACTGCAATCTCTACCACCTTCCCTTCAATGTTGTATAACTCATCTAAACCAGCTCCCCCCAGCCATGATGTACCACTGTCATTTCTACCACCTTCCCTGTCATACTGTCTGACTGTCATCTCTACTATCTTCCCTGTCATACTTTACAACTGTCATCACTAACACCTTCCCTATCATACTGTACAAATGTCATCTCTATTACCTTCTCTGCCATCATAGACTACTGTCATCTGTACAACAGTCCCTGAAATGTTGTACAACTTATCTAAGCCAGCTACTGCAACCATGCTGTACAACTGTCATTGATTGAAGGTTTTCTTAAAACTGACATGACCCGCCAGCTTGGAGGCATGTCTCCAAAGTAAAACAGGTTTCCTGCCCTTCTCAGAGGCAAAGGTCTTACCCGGAGGAAAAGAGGCCAGAGAGACTGGAGCAACTGTGATGACTCTGGTTGGATCAATGATGTGCGTGGTCTCCTCCTCCGCATCCACCGGCAAGAAGGATCTGGATAGAGCGTCGGCCTTGAAGTTTTTCTCACAAGGCAGAAAGCGAAGTTCAAAATCGAATCGGGCGAAGAATAAAGCCCACCTGGCTTGTCGAGGGTTCAGTCGGTGCGCAGAACAAATGTACGCCAAATTCTTATGATCCGTATAGATTACAAAGGGATGTAGAGCTCCCTCCAGCAGATACCTCCACTCCTCCAGTGCCAATTCGATGGCCAACAGTTCTCTGTGGCCAATGGAATAATTTCTTTCAGAAGACGAGAAGATCTTGGAGAAGAAACCACAAGGCACAAGGCGACCAGAAGAGGACCTCTGAGAAAGCACTGCTCCAGCTCCAATAGCAGAAGCGTCAACCTCTAGGAAGAAGGATTTATTAGCTTCAGGGCGATGAAGTACAGGAGCCGAGGCGAAGGCTTCTTTGAGAGACAGGAAAGCCTCTTCGGCCTCTGCTGGCCAATGATGAGGATTGGCACCTTTTTAAGTCAGAGAAGAGATGGGAGACGACAAGGAGGAAAAGTGAGGAATAAACTGCCGATAATAATTCGCAAATCCTAGAAAACGCTGGATTACCTTCACTCCGAGTGGACGTGGCCAATTAAGTACGGCAGAAACTTTACTCGGATCCATACGCAGACCAGAATCGGAGATGATGAAACCCAAGAACAGCAGAGACGACTGATCAAAGGCACACTTTTCAAGTTTTGCATACAGACGATTCTCTCTCAGACAAAGAAGAACTTGCCGGACATCTCTTCGATGAGAAAGTAGATACGGTGAAAACACAAGGATATCGTCCAAATATACCACAACACAGGTGTAAAGTAGGTCCCGAAAAACGTCATTCACCAACTCTTGAAACACTGCAGGAGCATTGCATAAGCCAAAGGGCATCACCAAATACTCATAATGGCCGTCACTGGTGTTAAACGCAGTCTTCCATTCGTCTCCTTAGCTAATTCGGATCAAATTATAAGCTCCTCTGAGATCCAGTTTAGTGAAGATGCGTGCTCCCCGTAGACGATCGAAGAGTTCTGTGATGAGAGGAAGTGGATACTTATTTTTAATCATGATGTTATTGAGACCACAATAATCAATGCACGGTCGAAGGGAACCATCCTTCTTAACAAAAAAAACCCCAGCTCCTGCAGGTGAGGAAGACCTCCAAATAAAGCCTCTGGCCAAATTCTCCCTGACATATTCAGACATGGCTTGAGTCTCGGAGGGAGACAGAGGATATATACGACCTCTGGGAGGAGTAGAACCAGGAACAAGATCAATCGGACAATCGTAAGGACGATGCGGTGGTAGAACCTCTGCCTCCTTCTTGTTGAAGACGTCCGAAAATGAAGAATAAACCGAGGGCAGATTCGCTAGTTCAAGAGCAGAAGGAGAGGAACAAGTATGCTTGGCGGGAAGTAGGCATTTATTAAGACAAAACTGTCCCCAGCTTAAAACGTCTCCGGTTCGTCAGTTTAGGGTAGGTTCATGATTTCTTAGCCAGGGAAGACCGAAAAGAAACGGATGGGATAAAGACGGCAGAACATAAAAAGCCAACTTCTCATGATGAAGAGCTCCAATTTGAATCTCAACCTCCTCGGTGACTAAAGTAACGGACTCCCGCAAAGGCTGACCATCGACAGAAGCTATTTGCCTAGGAACCTCCAAGGATCTGACAGGAATCCCAAGTCTCTTAACAACCTCGAATTGGACAAAATTCCCGGCCACACCTGAATCTATGTAATCCTCCAGAGAGAAGCGACTAGACCCCAAGTGTAAAATAACAGACAGAATCAGAGGTGGAGAGGAATCATAGCTACTTAGGGAGGCCTCTCTTACCTGTCCTAGGCGGAGGCGTTTCCCGGCTTCTGAGGGCAGGAACGCAGAAGATGAGAGGCACTGCCACAATAGAAGCATAAACCCTGTGCAAGTCTCTCCTTACGGCGTTGTTTGGTGGACTTGAGGCGATCTACCTGCATGGACTCAGGAGAAGAAGAGGGTGTAACAGTAGTGGTTTGAGGGAAAGAAGCACCCCGTGTAGCAGAAGACAAGCGAGGGGATCTCCTCTCTCTGACAATCTCACGAGAGTGCTCCTGGAATTGAAAATCAATGCGAGTCGCCAAGAAAATAAGATCATCCAAAGTAGTAGGAGTGTCACGCCCCGCCAGCTCATCCTTAATTCGGGAAGACCTGCCTCGCCAAAACGCTCCCACCAATGCTTCATTGTTCCACCCTAAATCGCAAGACAGTGTCCGGAAACGGATGGTGTACTGAGCCACAGAAAGGGTACCCTGGTGAAGGTTGAAAAGAGACTCTGTAGTAGAAACCAGACGACCGGGTTCATCAAATACCTTGCGAAAGGTATCTAAAAAAAGATTAAGTTGAGAAACCACCAGATCATCTCGCTCCCAGAGGGGGTTAACCCAGGCCAAAGCCTCGCCTTCCAATTGGGAAACTACAAAAGCTACTTTAGCTCGGTCCGTAGAATATAGCAGCGGGGACAACTTAAAGTGTAGTTGACACTGATTGAGAAACCCTCGACATAATTTAGGATCTCCATCATAGCCAGGAGTTCCAGACGAGGCGAGGGCTGCGGAGCGGAGGCCTGGATTGGAGCAGAGGCAGCACCCTGAAGGGAGAGAAGTCGATTATCGACAGAGGCCATAAAATTCAAAATATGAGACTGAGTGTCCTGTTGTTGGCTAAGCTCCTGCTGAAGAGCTGACAGCTGTGAGGCGTTACTTGGGTCGGTAGACTGTAAAGCTGCGAGACGAGACGCCATGTTCTTAAAGAAGGACATGATTCTAGTCTGGTTCTCTCGCAAAAAAAGTAACTCTCTTTGAGTGGTGGAGACACCAGCGGGGTCCATGGCCTGAAGATACTGTGAGGATTCACAAGGGAAAAAACGGAATGTAGACCCACTGGACCGTGATGACAATCCCCTCACGGACGAACTAACCAGGTGGACCAACCCCTATACAGGGAGAATTAGGGGCAGGCCCGTGAGAGACTATCACCTTGGAAGCTGGGGGAAAAAACGGAAAAGACCAAAGAAAACGTGGGACCAGGGGAAGCAGAAGAGGCACCAAACTGACAAGAGTGAGAGAGACACAGGGCTGCAGTGATAAAGGACTGTAGAGACAGGGGCTGCTGGAACACTGGAATGCAGAAACCCAGGACAGCAGAGACACAGGTATGGCGCTGGAAGAAACAAGGAGAGTACCAGGATCAGGAAAACAAGGAGTACACAGAATAAGCGAACGGCCAAGGGCACTTGCAAACACAATTGATCTTCAGGCACAGAGGGCCGGACGGAAGCAGTTTACATATAGTTGTGGTCAAAAGTATTGACACCCCTGCAATTCTGTCAGATAATACTCAGTTTCGTCCTGAAAATGATTGCAAACACAAATTCTTTGTTATTATTATCTTCATTTAATTTGTCTTAAATGAAAAAAACACAAAAAGAATTGTCCTAAAGCCAAATTGGATATAATTCCACACCAAGCATAAAAAGGGGGTGGACAAAAGTATTGTCACTGTTCGAAAACTCATGTGATGCTTCTCTAATTTGTGTAATTAACAGCACCTGTAACTTACCTGTGGCACCTAACAGATGTTGGCAATAACTAAATCACACTTGCAGCCAGTTGACGTGGATTAAAGTTGACTCAACCTCTGTCCTGTGTCCTTGTGTGTACCACATTGAGCATGGAGAAAAGAAAGAAGACCAAAGAACTGTCTGAGGACTTGAGAAACCAAATTGTGAGGAAGCATGAGCAATGTCAAGGCTACAAGTCCATCTCCAAAAACCTGAATGTTCCTGTGTCTACCGTGTGCGGTGTCATCAAGAAGTTTAAAGCCCATGGCACTGTGGCTAACCTCCCTAGATGTGGACGGAAAAGAAAAATTGACAGGAGATTTCAACGCAAGATTGTGCGGATGTTGGATAAAGAACCTCGACTAACATCCAAACAAGTTCAAGTTGCCCTGCAGTCCGAGGGTACAACAGTGTCAACCCGTACTATCCGTCGGCGTCTGAATGAAAAGGGACTGTATGATAGACCCAGGAAGACCCCACTTCTTACCCCGAGACATAAAAAAGCCAGGCTGGAGTTTGCCAAAACTTACCTTAAAAAGCCTAAAACGTTTTGGAAGAATGTTCTCTGGTCAGATGAGACTAAAGTAGATCTTTTTGGGCAAAGGCATCAACATAGAGTTTACAGGAGAGAAAAAAGAGACATTCAAAGAAAAGAACACGGTCCCTACAGTCAAACATGGCGGAGGTTCCCTGATGTTTTGGGGTTGCTTTGCTGCCTCTGGCACTGGACTGCATGACTGTGTGCATGGCATTATGAAGTCTGAAGACTACCAACAAATTTTGCAGTATAATGTAGGGATCAGTGTGAGAAAGCTGGGTCTCCCTCAGAGGTCATGGGTCTTCCAGCAGGACACTGACCCAAACCACACTTCAAAAAGCACTAGAAAAAGGTTTGAGTGAAAGCACTGGAGACTTCTAAGGTGGCCAGCAATGAGTCCAGACCTGAATCCCATAGAACACCTGTGGAGAGATCTAAAAATGGCAGTTTGGAGAAGGCACCCTTCAAATATCAGGGACCTGGAGCAGTTTGCCAAAGAAGAATGGTCTAAAATTCCAGCAGAGCATTGTAAGAAACTCATTGATGGTTACCAGAAGCAGTTGGTCGCAGTTATTTTGGCTAAAGGTTGTGCAACCAAGTATAGGCTGAGGGTGCCAATACTTTTGTCTGGCCAATTTTTGGAGTTTTATGTGAAATGATCAATGTTTTGCTTTTTGCTTCATTCTCTTTTGTGTTTTTTTCATTTAAGACAAATTAAATGAAGATAATAATACCAAAGAATTTGTGATTGTAATCATTTTCTGGAAGAAACTGAGTATTATCTGACAGAATTGCAGGTGTGTCAATACTTTTGGCCACAACTGTACCAGCACGGTGCAGCACTTCCAGGTGAAGATCCTCCAAGACGATAGAGAGGAAGAGAAGGAGCGCCAGCAGGAAGGTTAGAAGTGCGTGTGCGCGCAGTGCTGAATCTGGCGTGCGCGCGCGCCCGACGAGCAGCAGAGACCGGGGGCGAGAGCAGAGAGGAAGACACCTCAGGAGAGGAGGCGCGCCGGAACGCCGAAGACAGGTGAGTATGACAGGGCACTGAAGGCGGCAGCGGCATGACACATAAGCATATAGAACCAGAGTATTTAACCAGTCTATCGATATAAAGTGACAGTGCATAAACTATTATACCACAATTAAAATAAGAATGACAGATTCATAATCACTATGAGTAAAGCACTGAATGTATCATAATTCAAACAGGTCAGTGACCATTTACATTTGAATAAGTACCAATGGTAGTGAAGCAAACCATAATCATTTTAGGTTCTTACCCATGCTGTGAGTGTGAGCATGACACGCGCCCCTACGCGAGTTTCGCTTACAGCTTCTTCAGGAGACCAAGCTTTTAATTGTGGTATAGTAGTTTATGCACTGTCACTTTATATTGATAGACTGGTTAAATACTCTGGTTCTATATGCCTATGTAATTGTGTGTATGGGGTGACACTTGTGTTGGTGCACCCTTCACCAGATTCAAATATCTCTGTAGTGACATAACTTTATGTGATAGATATGTATATGGTCTGCTTCTGATTAAAGATTTATATATTTTTTACTACTAATTCTATGTGGTTTATGCGCTCTAAGTAGTTTATCATGTTTTGGGGGAGCTCCACAGTCTGGGTACTTACTGCCTCATGATGAAATAAGTATGATTTCTGTACCTGAGATTTTGTTTCTTGCCTGTCATACTGTATGACTGTTATCTCTACCTTGTTCCGTCATACTGTATGACTGTGATTTATACCACCTTTACTGGCATAGTGTAGCACTGTAATTTCTCCCACATTTCCCGCAATGTTGTACAACTCTTCTAAGCCAGTTCCCACAGCCATGCTGTACGACTGTCATCTCCAGCACTTTCCCTATCATACTGTACAACTGTCATCTCTAAGACCTTCCCTATCATACTGTATGACTGTCATCTCTAACACCTTTACTGCCATACTGTCCAACTGTCATTTCTACCACATTCCCCTCAATGTTGTATTATTCAATAAGACAGTTCTACTAGGTACTAGATTAGACACACAATATGCCACAGCCCCCAGAGGAAGCCGACACAAAGCGCATGTTGGGGCTGCTGCCTCGACATCCCACATGGGTTAATTACTGCTAAGAGCTGCCTCTTGGCTATCTCTGTGACTGTATGCAGTTTAAGGTATTTACCATTACCTAGTACTTATTTATACTGCTATTTTGATGCACCATGCAGTCACAGCATATAATGTTAATTATCTTTTTAGCACTAGCATTTTAATACAGTTTAATCGAGTTCATGCTCTTCCCATCCCCATGATTATAATGATTAGTGGGTGTCATACTTTTTAAGACATCACTTGTGCCACTAGGCTTGTTTAACATGTATTATACTTGTTTGCCAATGTAGACTGCTCAAAAACATAAAGGCAACACTTAAACAACAGAATATAACTCCAAGTAAATCAAACTTCTGTGAAATCAAACTGTCCACTTATTAAGCAATCAATGTCACATGCTGTTGTGCAAATGGAATAGACAACAGATGAAATTATTGGCATCTATCAAGACACACTCAATAAAGGAGTGGTTCTGCAGGTGGGGACCACAGACCACATCTCAGTACCAATGCTTTCTGGCTGATGCTTTGGTCACTTTTGAATGTTGGTTGTGCTTTCACACTCGTGGTAGCATGAGACGGACTCTACAAACCACACAAGTGGCTCAGGTAGTGCAGCTCATCCAGGATGGCACATCAATGCGAGCTGTAGCAAAAAGGTTTGCTGTGTCTGTCAGCATAGTGTCCAGAGGCTGGAGGCGCTACCAGGAGACAGGCCAGTACACCAGGAGACGTGGAGGGGGCACCACAGACTGTCCAAGAGTTGGCGGATGCTTTAGTCCAGGTCTAGGAGGAGATCCCTCAGGAGACCATCCGCCGCCTCATCAGGAGCATGCCTAACTTGTTTGAATTTACCAAATGGCTGCAATGAAACAAAGAATTAAAAATTTAAGGGGTCTGCATACTTTCTGCACCCACTGTATGTATGTATGTATATATATATATATATATATAAAGTACAGACCAAAAGTTTGGACACACCTTTTCATTTAAAGATTTTTCTATATTTTCATGACTGTGAAAATTGTACATTCACACTAAAGGCATCATAACTATTAAATAACACATGTGGAATTATATACTTAACAAAAAAGTGTGAAACAACTGAAATTATGTCTTGTATTCTAGGTTCTTCAAAGTAGCCACCTTTTGCTTTGATAACTGCTTTGCACACTCTTGGCATTCTCTTGATGAGCTTCAAGAGGTAGTCACCGGGAATGGTCTTCCAACTATTTTGAAGGAGTACCCAGAGATGCTTAGCTCTTGCTGGCCCTTTTGCCTTCACTCTGCATTCCATCTCACCCCAAACCATCTCGATTGGGTTCAGGTCTGGTGACTGTGGAGGCTAGGTCATCTGGCGTAGCACCCCATCACTCTTTCTTGGCCAAATAGCGCTTACACAGCCTGGAGGTGTGTTTGGGGTCATTGTCCTGTTGAAAATGAAATGATGGTCCAACTAAACGCAAACCGGATGGAATAGCATGCTGCTGCAAGATGCAAGATGCAAGATCACACCTCCTCCTCCATGCTTCACGGTGGGAACCAGGCATGTACAGTCCATCCGTTCACCTTTTCTGAGTCGCACAAAGACACGGTGATTGGAACCAAAGATCTCAAATTTGGACTCATCAGACCAAAGCACAGATTTCCACTGGTCTAATTTCCATTCCTTGTGTTCCTTAGCCCAAACAAGTCTCTTCTGCTTGTTGCCTGTCCTTAGCAGTGGTTTCCTAGCAGCTATTTTACCATGAAGGCCTGCTGCACAAAGTCTCCTCTTAACAGTTGTTGTAGAGATATGTCTGCTGCTAGAACTTTGTGTGGCATTGACCTGGTCTCTAATCTGAGCTGCTGTTAGCCTGCGATTTCTGAGGCTGGTGACTCGGATAAACTTATACTCAGAAGCAGAGGTGACTCTTGGTCTTCCTTTCCTGGACCGGTTCTCATGTGAGCCAGTTTCTTTGCAGCGCTTGATGGTTTTTGCCACTGCACTTGGGAACACTTTCAAGGTTTTCCCAATTTTTCGGACTGACTGACCTTCGTTTCTTAAAATAATGATGGCCACTCGTTTTTCTTTACTTAGCTGCTTTTTTCTTGCCGTAATACAAATTCTAACAGTCTATTCAGTAGGACTGTCAGCTGTGTATCCACCAGACTTCTGCACAAAACAACTGATGGTCCCAACACCATTTATAAGGCAAGAAATCCCACTTATTAAACCTGACAGGGCACACCTGTGAAGTGAAAACCATTCCCGGTGACTACCTCTTGAAGGTCATCAAGAAAATGCGAAGAGTGTGCAAAGCAGTCATCAAAGCAAAAGGTGGCTACTTTGAAGAACCTAGAATATAAGACGTAATTTCAGTTGTTTCACACTTTTTTGTTAAGTAGATAATTCCACATGTGTTAATTCATAATTTTAAAGCCTTCAGTGTGAATGTACAATTTTCATAGTCATGAAAATACAGAATTAAAATTTTAAATAATAATAATAATAATAAAACCTACAAATTAGCAACATAAATCACAACTAATTATCCCACAGAGGTCTGGAGTTGGAATGATGCTCAAAATGAAAGTGGAAAATGAAGTTACAGGCTGATCCAACTTCAGTGGAAATGCCTCAAGACAAGGAAATGATGCTCAGTTGTGTGTGTGGCCTCCACGTGCCTGTATGACCTACCTACAAGGCCTGGGCATGCTCCTGAAGAGACAGCGGATGGTCTCCTGACGGATCTCCTCCCAGAGCTGGACTAAAGCATCAGCCAACTCCTGGACAGTCTGTGGTGCAAAGTGACGATGGTGCAAGACATGATGTCCCAGATGTGTTCAATCGGATTCAGGTCTGGGGAATGGGCGGGCCAGACCATAGCTTCAATGCCTTCATCTTGCATTAACTGCTTACACACT
Organism: Ranitomeya imitator; assembly: GCF_032444005.1. Taxonomy (NCBI): domain Eukaryota; kingdom Metazoa; phylum Chordata; class Amphibia; order Anura; family Dendrobatidae; genus Ranitomeya; species Ranitomeya imitator. The sequence continues at coordinate 768,409,247 of NC_091282.1, read as the reverse complement.
CCAGCCACATGATGTCTGGCATTGTCCTGCATTAGGAGGAACCCAGGGCCAACCACGCCAGCATATGGTCTCACAAGGGGTCTGAGGATCTCAACTCGGTACCTAATGGCAGTCAGGCTACCTCGGCGAGCACATGGAGGGCTGTGCGGCCTTCCAAAGAAATGCCACCCCACACCATTACTGACCCACTGCCAAACCGTTCATGCTGAAGGATGTTGCAGGCAGCAGATTGCTCTCCACAGCATCTCCAGACTCTGTCACGTCTGTCACATGTGCTCAGTGTGAACCTGCTTTCATCTGTGAAGAGCACAGGGTGCCAGTGGCGAATTTGCCAATCCTGGTGTTCCGTGGCAAGTGCCAAGCGTCCTGCACGGTGTTAGGCAGTGAGCACAACCCCCATCTATTGACATCGGGTACTCAGACCATCCTCATGGAGTCGGTTTCTAACCATTTGTGCAGACACATGCACATTTGTGGCCTGTTGGCGGTCATTTTGCAGTGCTCCTCCTTGTCCTCCTTGCACAAAGGCTAAGGTAGCGGTCCTGCTGCTGGGTTGTTGCCCTCCTACGGCCCTCTCCACGTCTCCTGGTGTACTGGCCTGTCTCCTAGTAGCGACTCCAGCCTCTGGACACTACGCTGACAGACACAGCAAACGTTGCAACAGCTCGCATTGATGTGCCATCCTGGATGAGCTGCACTACATGAGCCAATTGTGTGGGTTGTAGAGTCCATCTCAAGCTACCACGAGTGTGAAAGCACAACCAACATTCGAAAGTGACCAAAACATCAGCCAGAAAGCATTGGTACTGAGGTGTGGTCTGTGGTCCCCACCTGGAGAACCACTCCTTTATTGAGTGTGTCTTGATAATTGCCAATAATTTCCATCTGTTGTATATTCCATTTGCACAACAGTATGTGAAATTGATTGTCAAACAGTGTTTCTTCCTAAGTGGACAGTTTGATTTCACAGAAGTTTGATTTACTTGGAGTTTGTGTTCCCTTTATTTTTTTTGAGCAGTGTATATATTTTACATGCACCATATAAAAAGACACATATGCGTGTTTTTCTCAATACCTGACATGAAATCAGAATAGTGTAGAAGAACACGGCACGCTATAGTTGTGGTGCTGTTGGTGCTCAAGTCAGGTATCCAACCCGTCAAACAATAGTAACAAACTTGGCACTCAGTATGTGAACAAATAGAGCTTCCTTTTATTGTGCATCCAGACACAAATTAATTATGAACGTTTTCGGTCCGTCATAGGACCTTCATCAGAACATCCTTTAACATGAGCTGGATCTGGAGGAACGCTCTGTATGAGCAAGAGAGCGTCTGATTTTTTTTTTTTAGGAGCCTGCTATAGCGGGTATGTGCTGGGGGATTGCTTGATATCACAAGGCGAAGAAAGCGCATCAGGCAGGGGAAAGTCAATTGCAGATGAACCGCGCTGTATGTCCAGGTCCGTGTAGCCGAAATGCTGTGTAGCAAGAGGAACGCTGGCCACACGGACCTGGACACACAACGCTGTTCATCTGCAATTGACTTTCCCAGTTTAGGTCAATTAGGATTACCATAGTTATTATTATTAGTGTTTGTTTCCATTGCCCTTAAACTGAATGACTTCGGTCAAACGTTTGGGATATCCTTCCACAAGCTTCTCACAATATTTGGTAGGAATTTGGGCCCATTCCTCTTGACATAACTAGTGTAACTGATACAGGTTTGTAGGTCGCCATGCTCTCACTGGCCTTTTCAGCTTTGCCAATAATTTTTCAATAGGATTGAGATCAGGGCTTTGCGATGGCCACTCCAAAACATAGACTTTGTTATCCTTAAGCCACTTCGTTACCATTTTGGCAGTATGCTTCAGGTCATTGTCCATTTGGAAGACCCATTTCCGCCCAAGCTTTAACTTCCTGAAATGTTGCTTCAGCATTGCCACATAATCTTCTTTTCTCATGATGCCATCTATTTTGTGAAGTGCACTAATCTCTCCTGCAGCAAAACAACCCCACAACATGATGCTGCCACCCCTGTGTTTCACAGTTGGGATGATGTTTTTAGGCTTCCAAGCATCTCCCTTTTTCCTCCAAACGTAATGATGGTCATTATGCCCAAAACTTTTAATCAGACCACAGGACCTGTCTCCAAATATTAAGTTTTTTGTTCCTGTGTGCATTTCAGCCCATGTTGATACAGTTCATTTCACTGTGGATATTGACACAATTTTACCAGCTTCTGCCATCATCTTCACAAGGTCTTTTGCCTTTGTCCTTGGGTAAGTATTCACATGTAGGACCAAAGCATGTTCATCTCTGGGACACAGAATCCATCTACTTCCTGAGCGGTATGATGGCTGGACATTCCCATCTTGTTTGTACTTGCGTATAATTGTTTATAAAGATGAATGAGACACCTTCAGGTACCTTGAAATTATACCCAAGTGTGAACCAGACTTGTGCAAGTTGACAGTTCTCTTCCTGATATCTTGGCTGATTTCTTGAGACTTTCCCATAATGCTACACAAAGAAGCAGTATGTTTCAGGTGTGCATTGAAATGCATCCACAGGGGTGTCTCTATTTAAATCAGATGTTGCCAAAAAACTATCAGAAGCTACCAAACACATGAAATATTCATATAGGTAGTCCAGAATCATTAAAAGGCATAGTAAAATTAGTGTATGTAAACTTTGGACTTTGCAGTAAGTAATAAAATGCTTTAAAACATTCTCTCTCATTATTCTGGCATTTGGCAAATATTAATAATTATGATAATCCTAATTGACCTAAAACAGGAAAGGTTTATTCTGACTTCATTTTAAATATTGAGAAAAGCATTCATATGTGTCTTTTTATATAGTGTATGGAAACTTCTGGTTTCAACTGTATATAATCGTGACAGGGTCACTGGCAAAGTAAGTGAGTGGAGATTCAAGTGCTTCTCACAAAATTTGACTATAATCAAAAAGCTAATTTATTTCAGTTCTTCAATACAAAAAGTGAAACTCGTACAGTATATAGAGTCATTACAAACGGAGTGATCTATTTCAAGCAGAGGCGTAGCTAGGGTGTAGGTTGGGCAAGCTTCTGAGTGGGTCCCTAACCAGGTAATCTTGATTACGGCCGGGTGACACGCCCTAATAGTGGAGGAGAACCTCAGCAGGTCACCACGCTGTTATTGAAGATAATCTCTATACAAAGGCCAACATGGATATTACTGCCATATGGTCAGTGGTAGACACCAGCCCTACAGAACATAGATCACAGCACAGTTACAGATAATGTCTTACCGCTGACGTTCTTTATGATGGAGTCTGTTATGGACCTGGTGGTTAGGAGCACCCGGCACGACCTGATAGTTAAACTCACACAGGACAAGCTCTGGGATGTGGGAGCTCTGCTGACCGCAGCCCCTAATCCTATCACAACAACTAGAAATAGCCGTGGAGCGTTCCTGACACTCCCTAGACGCCTCTTCACAGCCTAAGAGCTAGCTAGCCCTAGAGATAGAAAATAAAGCCTACCTTGCCTCAGAGAAATTCCCCAAAGGAAAAGGCAGCCCCCCACATATATTGACTGTGAGTAAAGATGAAAGTCACAAACGCAGAAATGAAACAGGTTTCAGCAAAGGGAGGCCAGACTTACTAAACAGACAGAGGATAGGAAAGGTATCTTTGCGGTCAGCACAAAAAACTACAAAAGACCACGCAGAGTGTGCAAAAAGAACTCCGCACCGACTCACGGTGCGGAGGTGCCACTCTGCATCCCAGAGCTTCCAGCTAGCAGGGCAAGATCATGATAACCAGCTGGACAAGGAAACAATGAACAAATAATAACAAGCAGGAACTTAGCTTCTGCTGGAGAAGACAGGTCTCCAGAAAGATCCAAGAGCGAACTGAACCAATGCAGGAACATTGACAGCTGGCATGGAGTAACGATCTGAGTGGAGTTAAATAGAGCAGCCAACCAAAGGATAACCCACGTCACCTGTGTAAGGAACCTCAGAAGCAGCAGCTCCACTCACAGCCACCAGAGGGAGTCCATGGACAGAACTCGCCGAAGTACCATTCACGACCACAGGAGGGAGTTCGACAACAGAATTCACAACAGTACCCACCCCTTGAGGAGGGGTCACCGAACCCTCACCAGAGCCCCCAGGCCGATCAGGATGAGCCAAATGAAAGGCACGAACTAGATCGGCAGCATGAACATCAGAGGCAAAAACCCAGGAATTATCTTCCTGACCATAACCCTTCCACTTGACCAGGTACTGGAGTTTCCGTCTCGAAACACGAGACTCCAAAATCTTCTCCACCACATACTCCAACTCCCCCTCAACCAACACCCCGGGGCAGGAGGATCAACGGAGGGAACCACAGGCACCACGTATCTCCGCAACAACGACCTATGGAACACATTATGGATGGCAAAAGAAGCTGGAAGGTCCAAACGAAATGACACAGGATTAAGAACTTCAGAAATCTTATATGGCCCAATGAAACGAGGCTTAAACTTAGGAGAGGAAACCTTCATAGGAACATGACGAGATGACAACCAAACCAAATCCCCAACACGAAGTCGGGGACCAACACAGCGACGGCGGTTAGCGAAACGTTGAGCCTTCTCCTGGGACAATGTCAAATTGTCCACCACATGAGTCCAAATCTGCTGCAACCTGTCCACCACAGTATCCACACCAGGACAGTCCAAAGGCTCAACCTGCCCTGAAGAGAAACGAGGATGGAAAACAGAATTACAGAAAAAAGGAGAAACCAAAGTAGCCGAGCTGGCCCGATTATTAAGGGCGAACTCAGCCAAAGGCAAGAAGGACACCCAATCATCCTGGTCAGCAGAAACAAAGCATCTCAGATATGTTTCCAAAGTCTGATTAGTTCGTTCGGTTTGGCCATTAGTCTGAGGATGGAAAGCCGAAGAAAAAGACAAATCAATGCACATCTTAGCACAAAAGGACCGCCAAAACCTCAAAACAAACTGGGAACCTCTGTCCGAGACGATGTTCTCCGAAATGCCATGTAAACGAACCACATGCTGGAAAAACAATAGCACCAAATCAGAGGAGGAAGGCAATTTAGACAAGGGTACCAAATGGACCATCTTAGAGAAGCGATCACAAACCACCCAAATTACCGACATCCTTTGAGAAACAGGGAGATCAGAAATAAAATCCATGGAAATATGCGTCCAGGGCCTCTTCGGGACCGGCAAGGGCAAAAGCAACCCACTGGCACGAGAACAGCAGGGCTTAGCCTGAGCACAAGTCCCACAGGACTGCACAAAAGAACGCACATCCCGTGACAAAGAAGGCCACCAAAAGGATCTAGCCACCAAATCTCTGGTACCAAAGATTCCAGGATGACCAGCCAACACCGAACAATGAACCTCAGAAATTACCTACTAGTCCATCTATCAGGGACAAACAGTTTCTCCGTAGGACAACGGTCAGGTCTATCAGCCTGAAACTTCTGCAGCACGCGCCGCAAATCAGGGGAGATGGCAGACAAAATTACCCCCTCTTTAAGAATATCCGCCGGCTCCGGAACACCCGGAGAGTCAGGCACAAAACTCCTTGACAGGGCATCAGCCTTCACATTCTTAGATCCCGGAAGGTATGAAACCACAAAATCAAAACGGGAGAAAAAGAGCGACCATCGAGCCTGTCTAGGATTCAACCGTTTGGCAGACTCGAGATAAGTCAAATTCTTGTGATCCGTCAAGACCACCACGCGATGTTTAGCTCCTTCAAGCCAATGTCGCCACTCCTCGAATGCCCACTTCATGGCCAACAACTCTCGATTGCCAACATCATAATTGCGCTCAGCAGGTGAGAATTTTCTAGAAAAAAAGGCACATGGTTTCATCACCGAGCCATCAGAACTTCTTTGCGACAAAACAGCCCCTGCTCCAATCTCAGAAGCATCAACCTCGACCTGAAACGGGAGTGAAACATCTGGCTGGCACAACACAGGGGCAGAAGAAAAACGACGCTTCAACTCCTGAAAAGCCTCTACAGCCGCAGAGGACCAATTGACCACATCAGCACCTTTCTTGGTCAAATCAGTCAACGGTTTAGCAATACTAGAAAAATTAACGATGAAGCGACGGTAAAAATTAGCAAAGCCCAGGAACTTCTGCAAGCTCTTCACAGATGTCGGCTGAGTCCAATCATAAATGGCCTGAACTTTAACAGGGTCCATCTCGATAGTAGAAGGGGAAAAAATGAAACCCAAAAATGAAACCTTCTGAACTCCAAAGAGACACTTTGACCCCTTCACAAACAAGGAATTTGCACGAAGGACCTGGAACACCATTCTGACCTGCTTCACATGAGACTCCCAATCATCCGAAAAGACCAAAATGTCATCCAAATATACAATCATGAATCTATCCAGGTACTCTCGGAAGATGTCATGCATAAAGGACTGAAACACAGATGGAGCATTAGAAAGCCCAAATGGCATAACCAGGTACTCAAAATGGCCCTCGGGCGTATTAAATGCTGTTTTCCATTCATCGCCCTGTTTAATTCGCACAAGATTATACGCCCCTCGAAGATCTATCTTGGTGAACCAACTAGCCCCCTTAATCCGAGCAAACAAATCCGACAGCAGCGGCAAAGGATACTGAAATTTGACTGTGATCTTATTAAGAAGGTGGTAATCAATACAAGGTCTCAAAGAGCCATCCTTCTTGGCCACAAAAAAGAACCCTGCTCCCAATGGTGACGACGACGGGCGAATATGACCCTTCTCCAAGGATTCCTTTATATAACTCCGCATAGCGGCGTGCTCTGGCACAGATAAATTAAACAGTCGGCCCTTAGGAATTTTACTACCAGGAATCAAATTAATAGCACAATCGCAATCCCTATGAGAAGGTAGGGCACCGGATTTGGGCTCTTCAAATACATCCCGGTAATCTGATAAGAACTCAGGGACTTCAGAAGGAGTGGAAGGCGAAATTGACAACAATGGAACATCACCATGTACCCCCTGACAACCCCAGCCGGACACAGACATAGATTTCCAATTCAACACTGGATTATGGACCTGTAGCCATGGCAACCCCAACACGACCACATCATGCAGATTGTGCAACACCAAAAAGCGAATATCCTCCTGATGTGCAGGAGCCATGCACATGGTCAAATGAGTCCAGTACTGAGGCTTATTCTTGGCCAAAGGCGTAGCATCAATTCCTCTCAATGGAATAGGATACTGCAAGGGCTCCAAGAAAAAACCACAGCGCCTGGCAAACTCCAAGTCCATCAAATTCAGGGCAGCGCCTTGTAACGGACAAAAGAAATTTAGACTGTACCATACCAATGTTGGCAGACCTAGCGAACCGCTTAGTGCGCTTAGGACAATCGGAGATAGCATGAGAGGATTCACCACAGTAAAAACACAGCCCATTCCGACGTCTGTGTTCTTGCCGTTCAGCTCTGGTCAAAGTCCTATCACACTGCATAGGCTCAGGCCTATGCTCAGAGAATACCACCAGATGGTGCACAGCTTTGCGCTCACGCAAGCGCCGATTGATCTGAATGGCCAAGGACATAGACTCATTCAGACCAGCAGGCGTGGGAAATCCCACCATGACATCCTTAAGGGCTTCAGAAAGACCCTTTCTGAAAATTGCCGCCAGGGCACACTCATTCCACTGAGTAAGTACAGACCACCTTCTAAACTTCTGACAGTACACCTCTGCTTCATCCTGACCCTGACACAAAGCCAGCAAGATTTTCTCTGCCTGATCCACTGAATTTGGTTCATCATAAAGCAATCCAAGCACCAGAAAAAACGCATCAACATCACGCAATGCAGGATCTCCTGGCGCAAGGGAAAATGCCCAGTCTTGAGGGTCACCACGCAACAAAGAAATAATGATTTTTACTTGTTGAACGGGGTCACCAGAGGAGCGGGGTTTCAAAGGTAGAAACAGTTTACAATTATTTTTGAAATTCAGGAACTTAGATCTATCCCCAGAAAATAAATCAGGAATAGGAATTCTAGGCTCTAACATCGGATTCTGAACCACAAAATCTTGCATGTTTTGTACCCTTGCAGTGAGACGATCCACACAAGAGGACAGACCTTGAATGTCCATATCTACACCTGTGTACTGAACCACCCAAAGGTTTAGGGGAAAAGAAAGACAAAACACAGTGCAAAGAAAAAAAATGGTCTCAGAACTTCTCTTATCCCTCTATTGAGATGCATTAATACTTTGGGCCGGCTGTACGGTTATGGACCGGGTGGTTAGGAGCACCCGGCACGACCTGATAGTTAAACTCACACAGGACAAGCTCTGGGATGTGGGAGCTCTGCTGACCGCAGCCCCTAATCCTATCACAACAACTAGAAATAGCCATGGAGCGTTCCTGACACTCCCTAGACGCCTCTTCACAGCCTAAGAGCTAGCTAGCCCTTGAGATAGAAAATAAAGCCTACCTTGCCTCAGAGAAATTCCCCAAAGGAAAAGGCAGCCCCCCACATATAATGACTGTGAGTAAAGATGAAAGTCACAAACGCAGAAATGAAACAGGTTTCAGCAAAGGGAGGCCAGACTTACTAAACAGACAGAGGATAGGAAAGGTATCTTTGCGGTCAGCACAAAAAACTACAAAAGACCACGCAGAGTGTGCAAAAAGATCTCCGCACCGACTCACGGTGCGGAGGTGCCACTCTGCATCCCAGAGCTTCCAGCTAGCAGGGCAAGATCATGATAACCAGCTGGACAAGGAAACAATGAACAAATAATAACAAGCAGGAACTTAGCTTCTGCTGGAGAAGACAGGTCACCAGAAAGATCCAAGAGCGAACTGAACCAATGCAGGAACATTGACAGCTGGCATGGAGTAACGATCTGAGTGGAGTTAAATAGAGCAGCCAACCAAAGGATAACCCACGTCACCTGTGTAAGGAACCTCAGAAACAGCAGCTCCACTCACAGCCACCAGAGGCAGTCCATGGACAGAACTCGCCGAAGTACTATTCACGACCACAGGAGGGAGTTCGACAACAGAATTCACAACAGGAGTCGTCACTTTTCCCGTCCTTTCCATCTTGCCCAGACCGACATTACAACTTCTTCCAGCTACAACTCGTCTGCAGGGAATACAACAAAGACACATCTAACTTCTCACATTCCAGCCCCATCACCATCTATTCTCAACCTGTACAACCTCCTCATCCTGCTGATACCCCAATACTGAGCCGCTGCTGCCGTATGTGTCCCTATTACTGCCCCTGATACCCCAATACTGAGCCATTGCTACTCTATTACTGCCCCTGCTGTGTGATTCTCTGTGCCCTCTAAATTCTAAAGCACCTCTCTATCATATAGCAATGCAGGGTGCAAGTGCCCTAGAAAACAGTGCCCATATTTTGCCCCCTAGAAAGTAATATTGCCCTATGTGCCCCTTTGATAGTCACAGTAACCTGAGTTCCCCTATAACAAGAAGTGCCCACTTTACATTTAATTATGTCCCGAGTCTCCCCCTGTACAGCTCCCCTATACACAGTATGATGCTCTCTTATACACAGTATACTGACCCCTTAGTAGCCTCCAAACTGTTTGATGGCTCCAACACTGTAATCCCCACAGTGTATGATGCCCCTCTAGATAGCCTCCATATAGTATAATGCACCAGATAGTCCTCAATATAGTATAATGCACCATATAGTCCTCAATATAGTATAATGTACCAGACAGTCCTCAAAATAGTATAATGCACTCCCCATAGGCCTACTCTATATTGCATAATGCACTCCCCTTAGGCAGACTCTGTAGTATAAGGCAGCCCCCATATGCAGACCCTTAAGTATAAGGTAGCACCCCGCAGGCAGACCCTGTAGTATAAAGCAGCACCGCTATAGGCAGACCCTGTAGTATAAGGTAGCACCCCTATAGCCAGACCCTGTAGTATTAGATAGACCCCCCAAAGGCAGACCCTGTAGTATTAGGCAGCACCCCCATAGGCAGACCCTGTACTATAAGGCAGCACCCCCATAGGCAGACCATGTAGTATAAGGCAGACCCCCCATAGGCAGACCCTGTAGTATTAGGTAGACCCCCACAGGCAGACCCTGTAGTATTAGGCAGATCTCCATAGGCAAACCCTGTAGTATTAGGCAGACCCCCCCAACAGGCAGACCCTGTAGTATTAGGCAGATCCCCATAGGCAAACCCTGTAGTATTAGGCAGACCCCCCATAGGCAGACCCTGTAGTATTAGGCAGACCCCCCATAGGCAGACCCCCCATAGGCAAACCCTGTAGTATTAGGCAGACCCCCCCACAGGCAGACCCTGTAGTATTAGGCAGATCCCCATAGGCAAACCCTGTAGTATTAGGCAGACCCCCCATAGGCAGACCCTGTAGTATTAGGCAGACCCCCCATAGGCAGACCCCCCATAGGCAGACCCTGTAGTATTAGGCAGCACACCCCCCCAGGCAGACTCTAGTATAAGGTAGCACCCCTTAAAAAATAAATAAATACTCACCTCTCCTCTTCCTATGCTGCTCTGAGCTCCCGCTTGTCTCCTGACAGCGGGCGCCGGGCAGTGACGTCATCGTGCCCTCTGTCAGCGTCGCCAACGTCAGACGCTGACATGGATGATGGGGGAAGGAGCACAGCGCTCCTTCCCTCATCATTGCGGTCAGCTGTATCGGCTAAATTCCGGTATAGCTGGGCCTGCGATGACAGGCGCGGACCCACTGCTGGCACCGGGCCCCCCCCCCCGCCTGCTCAGGGACTCCCATAGCAGCAGAGCAGGGAGATCGAAGGTAACTGTATCGGCACGCACAGCGCGCCAATACATTTACAGTAGCGTAGCTCTGGGAGGGCCCCCTCTGAGCATTGGGCCCAGGGCGCCCACAACCTCTGCCTCCCCCCCCCCCCCGGCAGCTACGCTACTGATTTCAAGTGTTTATTTCTGTTAATGTTGATGATTATGGCTTACAGCCAATAAAAACCCAAAAGTCATTATCTCAGAATATTAGAATAATTAACAAAAAACACCTGCAATGGCTTCCTAAGCGTTTAAAGAGGTCCCTTAGTCTGTTTCCGTAAGCTCCACAATCATCGAGAAGACTGCTGACTTGACAGATGTCCAGAAGGCAGTCATTGACACACTCCATAAGGAGGGGAAGCCACAAAAGGTCATTGTCAAAAAAGCTGGCTGATCAGAGTGCTGTATCCAAGCATATTAATGGAAAGTTGGGTGGAAGGAAAAAGTGTGGTAGAAAAAGGTGCACAAGCATTCGGGATAACCGCAGCCTTGAAAGGATGGTTAACAAAAGGCCATTCAAACATTTTGGTGAGATTCACAAGGAGTGGACTGCTGCTGGATTCATTGCTTCAAGAGCCACCACACACAGACATATCCAAGACTTGGGCTACAAGTGTCACATTCCTTGTTTCAAGTCTCTCATGACCAATAGACAATGCCAGAAGCGTCTTACCTGAGCCAAGGAGAAAAAGAACTGGATTGTTGCTCAGTGGTCCAAGGTGTTGTTTTCCGATTAAAGAAAATTTTGCATTTCATTTAGAAATCAAGGTCCCAGAGACTGGAGGAAGGGTGGAGAGGCCACAATCCAAGCTGCTTGAGGTCTAGTGTGAAGTATCCACAATCAGTGATGGTTTGGGGAGCCATGTTATCTGCTGGTGTAGGTCCACTGTGTTTTATTAAGACCATAGTCAGCGCAGCCGTCTACCAGGAAATTTTAGAGCACTTCATGCTTCCCTCTGCCGACAAGCTTTTTGGAGATGGAAATTTAATTCTCCAATAGGACCTGGCACCTATACACACTGACAAAATACCAACGCCTGGCTTAAAAACAACAGTATCACTGTGCGTGATTGGCCAGCAAACTCGCTTAACCTTAACCCCATAAAGAATTTATGGGGTATTGTCAGGAGGAAGATGAGAGACACCAGACCCAACAATGCAGATTAGCTGAAGGCTGCTATAAAAGCAACCTGGGCTTCCATAACATCTCAGCTGTGCCACAGGCTGATCACCTCCATGCCACGCCGAATTGATGCAATAATTGATGCAAAAGCAGCCCCAACCAAGTATTGAGTGCATTTACTGGACATACATTTCAGTAGGCCAACATATTGGATTTTAAAATCATTTTTAAAGCTGGTGTTATAAAGTATTCTAAATTACTGAGAATGACTTTTGGGTTTTCATTGCCTGTAAGCGATACACACGTAGTGAAAATTGTTGGTACCCCTTGTATAATGGCAGAAAAACCCATAATGGTCACAGAAATAACTTGAATCTGACAAAAGTAATAATAAATCAAAGATCTATGAAAATGAACAAGTAAAAGTCAGACATTGCTTTTCAACTATGCTTCCATAGAATTTTTAAAAAAATTTAAACTTGTGAAATAGGCCTGGACAATGATGGTACCCCTGAAAATAATGTGACAAAAGGGACATGTTAAATCAAGGGGTATCCACTAACTAGCATCACAGTACAATCTTAGAATCAGTGAGTGGGCCTGTTTATAGGGTTACAGATACTCATTGTGCTGTTTGGTGACATGGTGTGTATCACACTCAACATGGACCAGAGGAAATGAAGGAAAAAGTTGTCTCAGGAGATTAGAAAGAAAATTATAGACAAACCTGTTAAATGTATAAGTTATAAGACCAACTCCAAGCAGCTTGATATTACTGTGACTACAGTTGCACATATTATTCAGAAATTTAAGATCCATGGGACTGTCGCCAACCTCCCTGGACGTGGCCACAGGAGGAAAATTGATGACAAATCAAAGAGTCAGATAATACGAATGGTAACAAAAGAGCCCAGAAAAACTTCTAAACAGATTAAAGGTGAACTTCAAGCTCAAGGAACATCAGTGTCAGATCACACCATCCGTCGTTGTATGAGCCAAAATGGACTTCATGGGAGACGATCAAGGAGGACACCATTGTTGAAAAAAAATCATAAAAAAGCCAGACTGGAATCTTTCAAACTACATGTTGACAAGCCACAAAGCTTCTGGGAGAATGTCCTATGGACAGATGAGACAAAAATGGAACTTTTTGGCAAGCCACATCAGCTCTATGTTCACAGAAGGAAAAATGAAGCATATCAAGAAAAGAATACTGTCCCTACTGTGAAAAATGGAGGAGGTTCTGTTATGTTTAGGGCCGCTTTGCTGCATCTGGCACAGGGTGTCTAGAATCTGTGCAGGGTAAAATGAAATCTCAAGACTATCACAGGATTCTAGAGAGAAATGTGCTGCCCAGTGTCAGAAAGCTTGGTCTCAGTTGCAGGTCATGAGTCTTGCAACAGGATAATGACCAAAACACACAGCTAAAAACACCCAAGAATGGCTAAGAGGAAAACATTGGACTATTCTAAAGTGGCCTTCTATGAGCCCTGACCTAAATCCTATTCAGCATCTTTGGAAAGAGCTGAAATATGCCGTCTGGAAAAAGCAACCTTCAAACACGAGACAACACTTTAGTAAAGAAAATGAATATTCACTCCTCTCCACACCTATGGGTATGGGGAGCAGTGAATATCCATTTCTCTTTACCAGTGTGCTCCGCTGGCACCGGGTTGGCCCCCTTGTCTCATGGGCCCCATAGCAACTGCATGGTGTGCCACTATAAGCAACACACCACTGGCTGGCTTCAAGTGCTGAAGCTGCATTTACTGTTAATGCAAGTACATAAAAGCATGCATGGTGTATAGACAAGTCAGAGAAAGTGATCTTGGCTAATGGTCAGCATATGACTTAAGAGGGAATAGGAGATGATTACAATAATTGTCAATTCTCCCCAACACAAAGCAGAAAGAGCTCAGTAAAGGACATGCTCTATGTCACTAAACAAGGAAACAAAGTTGTCACGATTCCTTCACTCAGTGTCTGAGACTTAGTGATGGACAGTTCTGTCATCCTATCCTGTACTGGGGCATGCTAAACTGTTGGTGCTATGATTGATGGGCAGCACAGTGGCGCAGTGGTTAGCACTGCAGCCTTGCAGCACTGGAGTCATGGGTTCTAATCCTACCCAGGACAACATCTGCAAAGAGTTTGTATGTTCTCTCCGTGTTTGCGTGGGTTTCCTCCGGGTACTCCGGTTTCCTCCCACATTCCAAAGACATACTGATAGGGAATCTAGACTGTGAGCCCCATCGGGACAGCGATGATAATGTGTGCAAACTGTAAAGTGCTGCGGAATATGTTAGCGCTATATAAAAATAAAAATAAAGATTGACAGCTCTGTTAACCTATCAGAGAATGGGAGGTGCATAGATTTCTCCAGGTGTTACCTGTTCTTAGTAATTGCCCTGCTCTTTACGTGAGCTGTCTGGCCCAGATCACAGCTAGTCACATGCTTATGCTCTCCAGTGTGTGTTTGCCTGATTCCTGTGCTATAAGTTCTGATCTGCAGCTGCGTGATCTTTGTACCATGTTCAGGCTACCCGTTTGTTATTGCCTTTTTGTTTATCCTCTATTTTTCTGGTATTCTGACCCTGGACTGTGACCTGACTTATGCCTTTAAATTTTCTCTTACTTTACTATGTGATCTCTTGGTACTGACCTCGGAACATCTGACTTCTCTGCCTCATGGCCTGTCCGTGAGGTGTGACTAGCATCACATTTTGACTGGCCAATACTTTTTTTTCCGTCACCAATGGATCCAGTCCGTACACTAGGTGAACAGGTGGTGAATCTGACACAGATAGTTCTGGATCTGCCAGGAAACACCAAATATTAGAACTTTCACAGTCCTAGCTGCAGGGTCAGTTCTCTATTACTATGGATGCTTCCCAAAGCTCTTCACTATCAACTGTAGCAATGACTACTGTACCTTCTGTTGTGCAGTTGGTCTTCCACGAACCAATATTGGTTCTTACAGACAAATTTTCGGGGGTTGAGGGTACACAGGGAGTTTAGGGTACTCGGGGAAAGCTGCAGACTATTGTTTACTTAACGACACCAGTGTTCAGGGGGTGAGTCCCAGTGGGTGGAAATAATGATATCCCTATTGTGAGGGGGTCTTCAGACTTCGACATTCTCTTTGTCCCTACTAACCCCAGAACGGTTTTCCATTGATGCCTTTTTTTACGTCATAGGGATAATCTATGATGAGTGTGTATCATGTAATGCCTTTTAAAAATATCTTTAATGAAAAAAGTATTAAAAATACTCTCCCAGTGCAAAACAACACAACACAATAAACGGTCTAACAATAAACTACAAAAACCCTGATCTTGCCTGCTGTCCCTTCCTAACAGTGGGGGTTGGCACCCTATTAGATACGATTTTTTGGCGCCCCCACTCAATGGCGGCTGCCCCAAATTATAGCCCTCATAATTCCCTAATATGCTATAGGTGGGAAAACAGCAAGCAAATAAAAGAGATGAAGGGATAGTGCTTACTGATTAAGGAAACATAAGTTACTGTACCAATTGGCACCCTTATAGACCAATAACGTGTACTAGTCTACAAAAAGATCCCATATAACCCTCATGGGACCCATATACAATAGATATACATCATGGACCCTTTACAGCTAGTTGAGACCTGCACACAAAAACCAAGGGGCCATAAGACTAGCTTTTCAGCATGATTTATACACAAACAATTCGCCACATTAAGTGCAAAAAAGTACACATAGATATACAATTTGTGGCTATTAAAAGAAACAAATGAAAAGATAAACACAGTTGGGGTTTAGCCCAAACTTAGCTTAAAGCCTTGACGCCTTTCCCTGTCCATACGGTTCATCAGGAGGCATATAATGCAGAGCCAGCTAATCAGTGGATATGAGGTGTCATGATGAGAGGACAGACCTCAGACCGCTGTCCTATCGACCCGACCTATAAAACTGTCCCACTAGTTAACCCCTTCAGTGAACACCGTAAAAAAAAATGGCAAAAAACAATGCTTTATCATCAAACCGCGAACAAAAAGTGGAATAACACACGATCTGTAACACTGAAAACGTCATCTTGTCCCGCAAAAAAAGAGCCACCATACAGCGTCATCAGCAAAAAAAAATAAAAAAAAGTTATAGCCCTCAATATAAAGCGATGCAAAAATAATTATTTTTTCTATAAAATAGTTTTTATTGTATAAAAGCGCCAAAACATAAAAAATGATATAAATGAGGTATCGCTGTAATCGGACTGACCCGAAGAATAAAACTGCTTTATCACTTTTACCAAACGCGGAACGGTATAAACGCCTCCCCCAAAAGAAATTCACAAACTGCTGGTTTTTGTTCATTCTGCCTAACAAAAATCAGAAAAAAAAGCGATCAAAAAATGTCATGTGCCCGAAAATGTAACCAATAAAAACGTCAACTCGTCCCGCAAAAAACAAGACCTAATATGACTCTGTGGACCAAAATATGGAAAAATTACAGCTCTCAGAATGTGGTAACACCAAAAATATTTTTTGCAATAAAAAGCATCTTTTAGTTTGTGACAGCTGCCAAACATAAAAACCCGCTATAAATAGTAAATTTAACCCCACATTATCACCGCCTTAGTTTGGAAAAAATAATAAAATAAAAAAATGTATTTATTTCCATTTTCCCATTAGGGTTACGGTTGGGGCTAAAGTTAGGGTTGGGGCTAAAGTTAGGGTTAGGATTTGGATTACGTTTACGGTTGGGTTAAGGGTGTGTCAAGGTTAGGGGTGTGGTTAGGGTTATGGTTAAAGTTGGGGTTAGGGGTGTGTTAGGGTTAGGGGTGTGTTGGGGTTGGAATTAGGGTTAGGGGTGTGGTTATGGTGTCCTTAGGGGGTCTACTTTCCAAAATGGTGTCACTTGTGGGGGGGGTTCACTGTTTAGGGAAATCAGGGGCTCTCCAAACACGACATGGCTTCCTATCTCAATTCCAATCAATTTTGCATTGAAAGGTCAAACGGCACTCCTTCCCTTCCGAGCTCTGCCATGCGCCCAAACAGTGGTTTATCCCCACATATGGGGTATCAGTGTACTCAGGACAAATTGCACAACAACTTTTAAGGTCCAATTTCTTCTGTTACCCTTGGGAAAATACAAAACTGAGGGCTAAAGTATAATTTTTGTGAAAAAATATGATTTTTTTATTTTTACGGCTCTACATTATAAACTTTTGTGAATCACTTGGTGGGTCAAAGTGCTCACCACACATCTAGATAAGTTCCTTAGGGTGTCTACTTTCCAAAATGGTGTCATTTGTGGGAAGTTTACACTGTTTAGGCACATCAGGAGCTCTCCAAACGCTACATGGGGTCCTATCTCCATTGCAGCCAAGTTTGCATTGGAAAGTCAAACGGTGCTTCTTCCCTTCTGAGCTCTGCCATGCGCCCAAACAGTGGTCCCCCCCCCCCCCCACACACACACACATATGGGGTATCTGTGTACTCAGGACAAATTGCACAACAACTTTTGGGGTCCAATTTCTCCTGTTGCCCTTGGTAAGATAAAACAAATTGGATCTGAAGTAATTTTTTTGTGAAAAAAAAGTTAAATGTTCCTGTCAAACACCTGAAGGGTTAGTAAACTTCTTGAATGTGATTTTGAGCACCTTGTGGGGTGCAGTTTTTAGAATGATGTCACACTTGGATATTTTCTATCATATAGGCCCCTCAAAGTGACTTCAAATGTGATGTGGTCCCTAAAAAAAAATGGTGTTGTAAAAATGAGAAATTGCTGGTCAACTTTTAACCCTTATAACTCTCTAGCAAAAAAAATTTTTGGTTCCAAAATTGTGCTGATATAAAGTAGACCTGTGGGAAATGTTACTTATTAAGTATTTTGTGTGACATATCTCTGTGATTTAACGGCATGAAAATTCAAAGTTGGAAAATTGCAACATTTTCAAAATTTTTGCCAAATTTCTTTTTTTTTTCACAAATAAACGCAAGCAATGTCAAGGAAATTTTACCACTAACATGGAGTACAATATGTCATGAGAAAAGAATGTCAGAACCATCGGGATCCATTGAAGCGTTCCAGAGTTATAACCTCATAAATGGACAGTGGTCAGAATTGAAAAATTGGCCTGGTCATTAACGTGCAAACCACCCTTGGGGGTTAATAGGTTAAGCAATCGGAAAAGCATGGAACACCAAAATGTAAAAAGTCTTATTGGAAGAAAAATGTAACAGAGGTCAAGCAGAACTGTGTTTATACACAAAATGTACAGATGGAAAGTTGAGATATATTCTATTATATGTGGACGATATGATTAAGGTTCATCAACAGGAAACAGAAATTGCAAAGATGGCTACAATTCTACTGGTGAGTCAGTTCCTGGTGAGTTAGTGAGTGTTGCTGGATATGATACAGTTGAGTGTGCTGCTAATAAACGACCAGCCAAGATGTGAGCTGTAGCTGAAAGAGAAATGTGCTGGGGATCTCTCTCTGAATAAAGTGACTGGTGAGTCAGCTGAGGAGCTTAGCAGTCATTGGTCTAGAGAAAAAAGGACCATTTAATGGTGGACAGGCTACCAGAGTGTGAGACCTGGAAAGATTTCATATAGACCTGTGTGTGGTTGGACATATTCCTTCCGGAGTATTAGATGCATACCTCTCGGAGTAATGACCTGTCATATATGCTGTACTTTCCTGCTTTATTTACCTGTGTGCCAGAGCACGGAAGTTTTGTGTTAAAGTCAATCTAGGGTTTATGAAACTAATAAACCTTGCCTTGTTGGACTAAAATGTTGCCTGTGTGAATACTGCCTAAACCTACCTGAGCAAATCCCTACACTACCCACACCATATATAGGGAACACCCAAGACCCGACATATACCAAGAACACCCCACAAGATCCGACATGTAGCGGAAACACCCTTGAAGACCTGCTGTTTACCGGGAACACCACACAAGACCCTACATATACAGAGAATGACCTACAAGACCTACCATATACCGGAAACATCCCACAAGACCCACCATATATCGGGAACACCCCACAACACCTGCCATATACCGGGAACACCCAACAAGACCCACCTTGTAGCAGAAACATCCCACAAGACCTGATGTATAATGGGAACACCCCAGAAAACCCGCCATATACCGGGAACATCTCACAAGACCTGACATATATTGGAAACACCTCAGAAGACCCGCCATATACCGGGAACAATCCACAATACCTGCTGTGCACTGGGAACACACCACAAAACCCGACATATACCAGTAACACCCCATACAACCTTACACTTCATTAATTTTTCTTCCTTGAACAGCTCAACTTCAAGAAGTGACTGATGCACTGCTGCCTAATTTGTTTGTCACCATGAGGCTTATCATTGACATCAGATAATCTTGGTACTCGCTGTCAGTGAATTTAATGCTATGGCTGACATCTAGTGATGCAGCAGCAGTCACCTGTATTCTGTCTTCAGGCAGCTCTGTCTTCATGGCCAGCATCTCTCGAGCGTAGACATCAGGATAATGGGCTTCATTGAATGCTTTCTCCAGTTCCTCCAACTGGTAGGAGGTGAAGATGGTCCTAAGAGTAAGCAGTGGGAAAAGGGTAAATCATTGTGCTTGCAGGTTTTTAGTAATGACCTAACCTATTAATCAAGATCCGCATAATAAGAATTTCATGTAATAAGATTATGTATGGAGCAATAAAACTGAGAGTGTATGCTGGTGATGAAAAAAACAGACAACTCCTGAACGTATTAGGGTATGTGCCCACGTTGCAGATTTGCCTGTGGAATTTTCTGCACAGAATCTGCACCTGTTGGCTGAAAACGCAGGTAAAAATCCGCGTGTTTTTGATGCGTTTTTTTTGTGCGGATTTGATGCGTTTTTGAAAGCTAAATATGAATGTATTATTGAACAAAAAAAAAATAAGATTTGTGATGTAATTTCTTGTCCAACCTCCTCTTTTACATTTGTCCAACTCACACTCCGTTACATACATATAGACAGACAGATAGATAGGTAGATAGATATGGGATAGATAGATCTATAGATAATATCTATCGATCTATGTATAGATCTATCTATCTATAGATCTATCTCATTCCTTCTATCTATACACTGTGTGCAAAAATATTAGGCAAGTTGTATTTTAGAGGATTATTTTTATTATTGATCAACAACTATGTTCTCAATCATCCCAAAAGACTCATAAATATCAAAGCTTAATATTTTTGGAAGTTGGAGGTTTTTTTTTTAGATTTGGCTATCTTTGGAGGATATCTGTTTGTGCAGGTAACTATTAGGCTATGTGCACACGTTGCAGATTGGGGTGCAGAATTTTCCGCACAAAATCTGCATCTCCTGGCAGAAAACGCAGGTTCGGATTTGCCGCGGATTTTGTGCGTTTTTGTTGCAGAATTGATGTGGATTTTGTGTGGATTTTCTGCATTTTTTAGCCCTGCGGATTTCTATAATGGAAGGGGTCAGAAACGCTGCAGTTCCGCACAAAAGAAGTAGCATGCTACTTCTTTTGATCCACAGCGGTTTTGCCACCTTTTGCTTCGATGACTGCTTTGCACACTCTTGGCATTCTCTTGATGAGCTTCAAGAGTTTGTCACCGGAAATGGTTTTCA
Organism: Ranitomeya imitator; assembly: GCF_032444005.1. Lineage (NCBI taxonomy): Eukaryota > Metazoa > Chordata > Amphibia > Anura > Dendrobatidae > Ranitomeya > Ranitomeya imitator. Next base: position 768,388,677 of record NC_091282.1, on the reverse strand, counting down.
CTTCACAGGTGTGCCCTGTTAGGTTTAGTAAGTGGGATTTCTTGCCTTATAAATGGGGTGGGGACCATCAGTTGTGTTAAGCAGAAGTCTGGTGGATACACAGCTGATAGTCCTACTGAATAGACTGTTAGAATTTGTATTATGGCAAGAAAAAAGCAGCTAAGTAAAGAAAAACGAGTGGCCATCATTACTTTAAGAAATTAAGCTCAGTCAGTCTGAAAAATTGGGAAAACTTTGAAAGTGTCCCCAAGTGCAGTTGCAAAAACCATCAAGCGCTACAAAGAAACTTGCAGTAATATATAAGAAGAAATGTGGCACTCACCCCAACGATGCTGTAGTGAAGGGTGCGCACCCTCTCCTGTTTATTCCCTGCCACCTCTCCATGTGTACCTGAGCGCTGATCTCAGCGAATAAAGGACTTTTCACTACAGCATCGTTGGGGTGAGTGCCACATTTCTTCTTATATATTACTGCAAGTGAAGTCTCCGATCCACTGTTTGGTGTGCACCACCCCTGAAATGCTTTAATCTGGCTAGTGTTAGAAGTCTGTGTGCCTCAGCTTGCTGAATTGCCTGTGAAGATTTACTTACCTGGTGCCTCACGGTCTCTGTATCTTGGCTTGTTTCGCTACAAAGAAACTGGCTCACATGAGGACCGCCCCAGGAAAGGAAGACCAAGAGTCACCTCTGCTTCTGAGGATAAGTTTATCCGAGTCACCAGCCTCAGAAATCGCAGGTTAACAGCAGCTCAGATTAGAGACCAGGTCAATGCCACACAGAGTTCTAGCAGCAGACACATCTCTACAACAACTGTTAAGAGGAGACTTTGTGCTGCAGGCCTTCATGGTAAAATAGCTGTTAGGAAACCACTGCTAAGGACAGGCAACAAGCAGAAGAGACTTGTTTGGGCTAAAGAACACAAGAAATGGACATTAGACCAGTGGAAATCTGTGCTTTGGTCTGATGAGTCCAAATTTGAGATCTTTGGTTCCAACCACCATGTCTTTGTACAACGCAGAACAGATGGACTCTACATGCCTGGTTCCCACCGTGAAGCATGAAGGAGGAGGTGTAATGGTGTGGGAGTGCTTTGCTGGTGACAATGTTGGGGATTTATTCAAAATTGAAGGCATACTGTTATGAACTGGTGGTTTAGAAACATAATGGGCCTGGTGGTTAAGAGCACACAAAGTGACCTGATAGTTACTAGTAACATAGGACGAACTCTGAGACGTGGGAACTCTGCTGACCGCAATCCCTAATCCTATCACACCACACTAGAAGTAGCCGTGGAGCGCTCCTGACCAGACCTAGGCGCCTCGGCACAGCCTAAGAAACTAGCTAGCCCTGAAGATAGAATAATAAGCCTACCTTGCCTCAGAGAAATTGCCCAAAGGAAAAGGCAGCCCCCCACATATAATGACTGTGAGTAAAGATGAAATTACAAACACAGAGATGAAATAGATTTTAGCAAAGTGAGGCCCGACTTACTGAATAGACCGAGGATAGGAAAGATAGCTTTGCGGTCAGCACAAAAACCTACAAACAACCACGCAGAGGGTGCAAAAAGACCCTCCGCACCGACTAACGGTACGGAGGTGCTCCCTCTGCGTCCCAGAGCTTCCAGCAAGCAAGACAAACCAAAATAGCAAGCTGGACAGAAAAAATAGCAAACCAAGAAACACAAGCAGAAGTTAGCTTATGCAGGGAAGACAGGCCACAAGAACGATCCAGGAGAGAGCAAGACCAATACTGGAACATTGACTGGAGGCAAGGAACAAAGAACTAGGTGGAGTTAAATAGAGCAGCACCTAACGACTTAACCTCGTCACCTGAGGAAGGAAACTCAGAAGCCGCAGCCCCACTCACATCTACCAGAGGAAGCTCATGGACAGAACCAGCCGAAGTACCACTCATGACCACAGGAGGGAGCTTGACCACAGAATTCACAACAGTACCCCCCCCCCCTTGAGGAGGGGTCACCGAACCCTCACCAGAGCCCCCAGGCCGACCAGGATGAGCCAAATGAAAGGCCCGAACCAGATCGGCAGCATGAACATCAGAGACAAAGACCCAGGAATTATCTTCCTGACCATAACCCTTCCACTTAGCCAGGTACTGGAGTTTCCGTCTCGAAATACAAGAATCCAAAATCTTCTCCACTACATACTCCAACTCCCCCTCAACCAAAACCGGGGCAGGAGGATCAACGGATGGAACCACAGGTGCCACGTATCTCCGCAGCAATGACCTATGGAATACATTATGGATGGAAAAAGAAGCTGGAAGGATCAAACGAAAAGACACAGGATTAAAAACCTCAGAAATCCTATACGGACCAATGAAACGAGGCTTAAACTTAGGAGAGGAAACTTTCATAGGAATATAACGAGACGACAACCAAACCAAATCCCCAACACGAAGTCGGGGACTCACACAGCGCCTGCGGTTAGCGAAACGTTGAGCCTTCTCCTGGGACAATGTCAAATTGTCCACTACATGAGTCCAAATCTGCTGCAACCTATCCACCACAGTATCCACACCAGGACAGTCCGAAGACTCAACCTGCCCTGAAGAGAAACGAGGATGGAAACCAGAATTGCAGAAAAACGGCGAAACCAAAGTAGTCGAGCTGGCCCGATTATTAAGGGTGAACTCAGCCAAAGGCAAAAAGGACACCCAATCATCCTGATCAGCAGAAACAAAGCATCTCAGATATGTTTCCAAGGTCTGATTGGTTCGTTCAGTTTGGCCATTTGTCTGAGGATGGAAAGCCGAGGAAAAAGACAAATCAATGCCCATCCTAGCACAAAAGGCTCGCCAAAACCTCGAAACAAACTGGGAACCTCTGTCAGAAACGATGTTCTCCTGAATGCCATGTAAACGAACCACATGCTGGAAAAACAATGGCACCAAATCAGAGGAGGAAGGCAATTTAGACAAGGGTACCAAATGGACCATCTTAGAGAAGCGATCACAAACCACCCAAATGACCGACATCTTTTGAGAGACAGGGAGATCCGAAATAAAATCCATAGAGATATGTGTCCAGGGCCTCTTCGGGACCGGCAAGGGCAAAAGCAACCCACTGGCACGAGAACAGCAGGGCTTAGCCCGAGCACAAGTCCCACAGGACTGCACAAACGAACGCACATCCCGTGACAGAGACGGCCACCAAAAGGATCTAGCCACCAAATCTCTGGTACCAAAGATTCCCGGATGACCAGCCAACACCGAACAATGAACCTCAGAGATAACTCTACTCGTTCATTTATCAGGGACAAACAGTTTCTCCGCTGGGCAACGGTCAGGTCTATTAGCCTGAAATTTTTGCAGCACCCGCCGCAAATCAGGGGAGATGGTAGACAAAATTACCCCCTCTTTGAGAATACCCGCCAGAGGAAGCTCATGGACAGAACCAGCCGAAGTACCACTCATGACCACAGGAGGGAGCCTGACCACAGAATTCACAACAGCATACAGAACCAGCATGGCTACCACAACATCTTGCAGTGGCATGCTATTCCAACCGGTTTGCGTTTAGGACCATCATTTATTTTTCAACAGGACAATGACCCCAAACACACCTCCAGGCTGTGTAAGGGCTATTTGAACAAGGAGAGTGATGGGGTGCTACGCCAGATGACCTGGCCTCCACAGTCACCAGACCTGAACCCAATCGAGATGGTTTGGGGTGAGCTGGACCGCAGAGGGAAGGCAAAAGGGCCAATAAGTGCTAAGCATCTCTGGCAACTCCTTCAAGATTGTTGGAAGACCATTTCCAGTGACTACCTCTTGAAGCTCATGAAGAGAATGCAAAGCAGTCATTAAAGCAAAAGGTGGCTACTTTGAAGAACCTAGAATAAGAATATAAGACATATTTTCAGTTGTTTCACACTTTTTTGTTAAGTATATGATTCCACATGTGTTAATTCATAGTTTTGATGCCTTCAGTGTGAATTTACAATTTTCATAGTCATGAAAATACAGAAAAATCTTCAAATGAGAATGTGTGTCCAAACTTTTGGTCTGTACTGTATATGCATAGATATATCTATGTATCTATAGATATATCTATTAGTGATGAGCAAGTATAGGGAATCCCCACATGTACTTATGCTGCCTAACAGATGTAAATCATTCAGCTGCGGCACAGAAAACTAAATCTCCGAGTACTTACAAATACTCGGAGGACACCCGAGCGTGCTCGGGAAATCTCAAGTACCGAGTATACTCGCTCATCACTAATGTCTATCTATCAATAAATATATATATATATATCTATAAATATATCTATAGATAGATAGATAGATATATCCATATCTATCTCTATAGATATATCCGTAGATATATCCATAGATATATCCATAGATATCCATCTATAGATATATAGATATATCTATAGATATATCCCTAGATATCCATCTATAGATATATAGATATATCTATAGATATCGAAGAAAGTTGAGAGCACTCATCATCCGTAAAAAATTTTCCAATCCTTTATTGTGACATAAAAGTCAGCAGCAGGGTAACATGGGAGAACGTGTACTGCAATCGGACGACGGCCGTTTCGTGCAACTACGCTTCCACGGGTCCTAATAGATATATCTATATATCTATAGATTTTTCCATAGATATACAGTATAACAGCAAGGCCGATGTTTATTAATGAACAATATGTTTAATTTTGGGGAAAAAATGGTGTGGGCTCCACCACAATTTTCTGTGCCAGAGGGGGAAAGCCGACGGCCGTTGGCCAATATTTGTAGCCTGGGAGGGGGGTAATACCCATGGCCCCTTCCCAGGCTATGAATATCAGCCCGTAGCTGTCTGCATAGCCTTTACTGGCTATTAAAATAGGGGGAACCCCAAAAAAAAACATGGGTCCCCCTATATTTTATAGCCAGAAAGGCTGCGCAGACAGCTGCGGGCTGATATGCATAGCCTAGGAAGGGGCCATGGATATTGGCCCCCACCTGGCTACAAACACCAACCCGCAGTCACCCCAGAAATGGTGCATCTGTACGATGCGCCAATTCTGGCACTTAGCCCCTCTTTTCCCACTGCCGTGTAGCGGAGGCATATGGGGTAATAAGGGGTAAATGTCACCTTGATATTGTAAGGTGACATTAAGCCTGGTTAATAATGGAGAGGTGTCAATAAGACGCCTATCCATTAATAATCTTATAGTAAGAGACGGTTAAAAAAGCACACACACAATAAAGTATTTTAATGAAATAAAACAAGACAATGTTTTTCATAATTTTTATTGTACGCCTATATCCATTCAAAGCCATCCATCACCTGCAAAAAAAAAAAAAAAAAACCAACAGTATACTCCCTGTCCAATGAAGTTCCTCTTTAATAACGATTGTCCCACAACGATCTTCCCTATAGAGCTGTCACATCAGCAGATGTGACAGCTTTATAGGCCTCTGATGACACACTGATCGGAGATAACCCTCCCGCAGTGCGTCATCGGAGATAAGCCTCTTGCTTAATGGCATTACAGCTTGAGAAAGTTCTCACACTGTAGTGCTGCAAAGTGACAGGTGAACTCGGGTGACCTGATGGCGACAGAGTGATACAATGCAGAGCATTATCTTCGTCATTGTATCACTGGAGCCCCTGGAGAGTGGTTGCATCAGCTGATTTGACAGCTCTCCACGGGAGATCTGTTATGTTTGCTAATGACAGGTGTTATGAAGGCAATCCAGAAACACAGTGTGCTTAGCGATCAGAGCGCACACAGTGATCTGAAAAATACCCAAAAATACAAGAACGAGCTCTGAGACGTGGAAACTCTGTAGACTGCACATCTGATCCTATCCTAAACACAACTAAAAGCGGCTGTGGATTGCGCCTAACAACTACCTAGGCAACTCGGCACAGCCTAAGAAACTAGCTAGCCTGAAGATAGAAAAATAGGCCTGACTTGCCCCAGAGAAATTCCCCAAAGGAAAAGGCAGCCCCCCACATATAATGACTGTGAGTAAGATGAAAAGACAAAACGTAGGGATGAAATAGATTCAGCAAAGTGGGGCCCGATATTCTAGGACAGAGCGAGGACAGTAAAGCGAACTTTGCAGTCTACAAAAAACCCTAAAGCAAAACCACGCAAAGGGGGCAAAAAAAACCCACCGTGCCGAACTAACGGCACGGCGGTACACCCTTTGCGTCTCAGAGCTTCCAGCAAAACAAAAGACAAGCTGGACAGAAAAAAAGCAACAAAAAGCAAAAGGCACTTAGCTATACAGAGCAGCAGGTCACAGGAACAATCAGGAGAAGCTCAGATCCAACACTGAAACATTGTCAAGGAGCAAGGATAGCAGCATCAGGCGGAGTTAAGTAATGAAGCAGTTAACGAGCTCACCAGAACACCTGAGGGAGGAAGCTCAGAAACTGCAGTACCACTTGTGACCACAGGAGTGAATTCAGCCACAGAATTCACAACAGAGATCATCGTGGGACAATCATATTAATTGGATTACCTCGGACACAGGGAGTATATTGTTGGTTTATTATTTTAATTTTTTTTTTTCAGGTGAGCGAGGGCTTCGGGGATTAGGTGTAGATGGTGAGTATGAACTATATATGTACTGTATGTGTTTTTTTTTACATTCAACACATTAGCCAGATGATGGGACTTGTTGTGAATTCCGCTCTTGGGCTCCCTCCGGTGGTTGTAAGTGGCACTTTTGTGAGTTCTGCCCTTGGGCTCCCTCCGGTGGTTTTAAGTGGTATGGCTGCTCCTTGGATTTAGCAGTCTGCAGCTGCTTCCACTGATTGTCTTTCTGCTCGGCTATTTATGCCTGGCTCTTCCCTTCAGCCAGTGCCACTTGTCAATGGTTCCTGGTTGGATTCACATCTCTCTTGGATTTCCCTGATATCCTGACCTGTTCAGCAAAGTTATGTCCTTGCTTTGCTATTTTCTGTCCACCTGTTGTGGACTTATTCATTCTGTGCGTTCTATGTTTTGTCCAGCTTGTTAGTATGGATTAATTCTGTTAAGCTGGAAGCTCTGGGAAGCAGATTTACCCTCCATACCTTTAGTCAGGTGTGGGGATTTTTGTAAACTCTGTGTGGATTTTTGTAGTTTTTAATACTGACCGCACAGTATTCTATCCTGTCTTATCTATCTAGCTAGACTGGCCTCCTGTGCTACATCCTGGTTTCATTCTGTGTATGTCTTTTCCCTCTCCACTCACAGTCATTACTTGTGGGGGGCTATCTATCCTTTGGGGATTTTCTCTGAGGCGAGATAGTTTTCCTGTTTCTATCTTTAGGGGTAGTTAGTTCTCAGGCTGTGACGAGGTGCCTAGGGAGTGACAGGAGCATCCCACAGCTACTTCTAGTGTTGTGTTGAGCTTAGGGACTGCGGTCAGTACAGGTACCACCTCCTTCAGAGCTCGTCCCATGTTGCTCCTAAACCACCAGTTCATAACAGGGACTACTACTGTCGCATCATTGGCTAATGTTTCAATCACTGTCACTGTAGCAGGCATAGCGGGGTGGGACTTGTAGTTCCATCGGACGATGCTTGCACACACACACAAACTGACACAGCCCCAGCAGACCCCCACACAGCCCCAGCAGACCCCCCGCACAGTCCTACATCCGCAGCAAAACCGCAGATCTTTTTTATATCTGCGGGTTTGCTGTGGATTGGCCTGACACAATGGAAGTCAATGGGTGCAGAAACGCTGCAGTCCCGCACAAAGAATTGACATGCTGTGGTAAAAAAAACGCTGCAAATCTGCGCGTTTATTTCCGCAGCATGTGCACAGCGTTTTTTGAAGTTCCCATTCATTAACATTGTGTGCACAATGCAATGCGGATTTGAGGTAATTCCACACGTCCAAAAATGCAGAGAAAACGCATCAAAAACCGCAACGTGTGCACATACCCAGACACAGATGTAACCCCCACAATGTACCCCAGATGTCCACAATTATCCCAGCAGGAAGTCATGTCTGAATCTAGGAGCGATGCAGCTGCTCGCCGTACCTGTGACGCCGCTTCTTGCGTTTCTTGTTGTGACTTAGGGATTTGGGAAGCTTATGATCCAAAGATAAAACTTCTTCTGAATCTATAAAAGTTCAGGAAAGAAAAAGAAGCAAACAATTAATAAAGAAACGAAGCAACAAGAGAAAAGCAACAAAGACTGTGACTAAGACAGGTAGGAAGAAACTTTATCACAACGTCTCCTGCCTGGAGTAATCCCCACTGTCCAGCACTGAAGCCAGAACTCTGTGTCCTCCACTCATGTAAATATCATAGGAAAATGACCACTCCCACATGCAAAGAACGTATAATGTATGGTGTATAATATGATGGATGATACAGAGAGTAAAATAAGTATTGAACATGTCACCAATTTTCTAAGTAAATCTATTTCTAAAGGTGCCATACCTCCCAACCGTTCAAATCCAGTGGGACAGTCCCGATTTTGAGATTCTGTCCCCGCCGGGATTTTACTTTTCCTGCACTGAACTGAGAATCAGCCACCACGCCCAGGGGTGGGCTGGGCCAGAGGGAAGGGAGGAAAATGCTCCTGGGCCGCTCACGTCAGAAGCGGTACAAGGCCGGCCGCCTGATGGCCGTGCATAGCAAAAATTTTCATGTGGCCCGCGGGCAGGTCCCCATAGTCCACAATGCTCGGGCAGCAGCCCTATCCTGCCAGCCCTTTACCTCTCAAGTGAATGCGGCGGTCATTACAGAACGCTAATTGCACATGAATGATGATGTCATTGGGGTGGGTGGGGTTAGTGCTAGCGCCAGGGTGGACAGGGTTAGCACCCAATGCTCTCATGTCCTCCTGTCCCAGAAGAGGAGCTGCTGCCAGAGAGTGCCGGTAGCTCAGTTCCTGTCTGCTGGTGATTTCTGTGATTTCTGTGCCCCCAGCTATATGACCCCCTGTGATCTGTTCTCCCTGTGATCTCTCTGCCCCCCCAGCTAATATGCCCCCCCTGTGATTTCTGTGCCCACCATCTATATGCCCCCTGTGATTTTTTTGCCCACCATCTATATGCCCCCCCTGTGATTTCTGTGCCCACCAGCTATATGCCCCCGTGATCTCTGTGCTCCCCAGCTATATCCCCCGTGATCTCTGTGCCCACTAGCTATATGCACCCCTGTGATCTCTTTGCCCACCAGCTATATGCCCCACTGTAATCTCTGTGCCCACCAGCTATATGCCCCCATGATTCTGTGCTCCCCAGCTATATGCACCCCTGTGATCTCTGTGCCCATTAACTATATGCCTCCTGTGATTTCTGTGCCCACCAGCTATATGCCCCACTGTAATCTCTGTGCCCACCAGCTATATGCCCCCGTGATTCTGTGCCCCCCAGCTATATACCACGTGATCTCTGTGCCCCCAGCTATATGCACCCCTGTGATCTCTGTGCACACCAGCTATATGCCCCACTGTAATCTCTGTGCCCACCAGCTATATACCCCGTGATCTCCGTGCCCTCAGCTATATGCACCCCTGTGATCTCTGTGGCTCCTAGCTCTCTGCCCCCTGTGATCCCTGTGCCCCCCTGTGTACCCTCTGTAATATTTGTGATCCCATGTGATCTCTGTGCCCCTTGTGATCTCTGTCACCTCCAGCTATGTGCACCTCCGTGATCTCTGTGCCCTCCAGCTATGTTCCCTCCTGTGAATTCTGTGCCCCTCTGTGATCTTCATGCCACCCCTCCATGGCTCTGCTCCATCGCTGCTCTATGGACCGCGGTTCTCAGTGCTCTTCCATTGCAACGTTGATGCCTCTACCCCTTGCGCTTTATGTGCCACGCGGTACCAAGCAGCAGTTCAGCTTATGTTTAGAATTGATCTGATGAAGGCCCCATGCCGGACCAAAAACGTTCATAACATTTTTTTGGATACATAATAAAAGGAACCTCTGCTTTTCAACTACCAATTACCGTAATTAATTGTTTGACTAAATATACCGAGGTAATTTTTAAATTGATAATTTTTGAGTGGCCCCCAAATGATGGTAAAAATTTCCAAATGGCCTCCGGTTGGAAAAAGGTTCCCCACCTCTGATTTATATGAACAGGCTGTGGAGCCATCATACTGTATATAGGGGGCTGTGGGGACATCATATGTATATAGGGGCTATGTAGCCATTTTACTGTATATAGGGAGCTCTGGTGTCCTCAGTGTATAATAAAGGGTTTTAGGGACCATCATATTGTGTATTGGGGCTCTAGGACTATCATCCTGTATATACAGAGCTGTGTGGGCACTCAGAGGACATTATTTATTATAAATGAGGACATTATTGGTTTTGATAGGGGCACTCAGGTTCCATTTTTTGGGGGTGGGTGAACATTGTTAACTTTAATCCCTTAACGACCAGTGTTTTTTTTTAGGTTTTGCATTTTCAGTTTTTGCTCTTCTTCTTCCCAGAGCCATAACTTTTGTATATTTTGGTCAAAATAGCCATGCAAGGGCTTGTTTTTTGTGGGATGAGTTGCACTTTTGAACGACACAACTGGATTTAACATATCTTCTACTGGAAAAAGGGAAAAAAAGTACAAGTGCGGTGAAATTGTAAAAAATGTGCAATCCCAGAGTTGTATTTTTGTTTTGCATTTTTACTGTGTTCACTACATGCTAAAACTGACCTGCCATTATGATTCTCCAGGTCATTAGGAGTTCATAGACACCAAACATGTGTAGGATTATTTTATCTAAGAGGTGAAAAAATTCCAAACTTTGTTTAAAAAAAAATCATGCCATTTTCCGATACCCGTAGCGTCTCCATTTTTCGTGATCTCGGGTTGAGTGAGGGCTTATTCTTTGCATGCCGAACTGACATTTTGAGTGATACCATTTTGGTGCAGATATGATCGCCAGTTATTGCATTTTAATGCAATGTCATGGTGACCAAAAAAACGTAATTCTGGGATTTTTACTTTTTTTCTCGCTACACCATTTAGCTATCAGATTATTCCTTTTTATTATTGATAGATTGGGCGATTATGAACGCGGCGATACTGAATATGTTTGATTTTTTTCTTATTGTTTTATTTTGAATGGGGCAAAAGGGGGGTGATTTGAACTTTTAAAAAAAATCTGCCCTCGGTGACATGCGATCACGTGACAGGGGTCACCGATGGGTGGATTTCTGGCGCGATTGCATGTTAAATGCTGCTGTTAGGATTTGACAATGGCATTTAACGGGTTAATAGCGACGGGTGGATCGCGATTCCACCCACAGCTGTTTCGGGCACATGCCAGCTGTTCAAAAAATCTGACATGTGCCGGGAAAGATGTGCCGGAGCCCACATCAATGGAAGGGTGTCCGACATTGGCATATTATTACACCCGATGTCGGAAAGGGGTTAAGCAGACTAGAGTATTTGTTGATGGAAGGGGACAATTGGGATATTATATCCTTCAATGGAGCATACAGGCCTTTGCACAGTGGGGAGATTAACTCCTTAATGACTGTCAATACGTCTTTTAACTGACCTGAGATATAAGAGAATAGCATCCCCATACAGGAGACAACCCAGCAGCTGTCGGCTGTACACTATAGCTGACAACTTGCTGTATCAGCCACAATCAGCGTTGTCACCATCCATATGTGTTTAACCCCTTAGATGCTGCTGTCAATAATGACTATATCATATAAATGTTTAAAAAAAGTGTGGCTTCTCTCTCTTTATCCCCATCGGCACCCTGAGATCATGATTGTGTGGTCCTGATGTTTGTCACGGCAATTCACGAGCAAATAACGGCCTTAGAGTCTGCCGGCTACAGTGACCTGTTCAAAAGTCAGCGACATTTACCGTATTTTCCGGCGTATAAGACGACTGGGCGTATAAGACGACACCCCAACTTTTCCAGTTAAAATATAAAATCTTCTTAAAAGTCGGGGGACTTCTTATATGCCATGTGTCATCTTATAGGGCCGGTGACTAATGTGCCTTTTGGGGGGGAGTGGTCCCGATGACGAAGAGGGGGAGTCTCACAGGAAAGTGTGAGTGGAGTATCCCCCATTACCTCATTGTAGCTGCGGCGGCGGCTGCTCCCCTTTGAGCCGCGTGGGTGCTGTGCTGTGGGGCGGCGGCTCCTCTTTGTGCAGCGTCGGGGCTCTGTGCTGTGGCGCGGCGTATCTTCGTGCAGAGTCGGGGCTCCTCCGGCATTTCCCAATTCCTCAAAGCCCGGAGGCCCCGGCAGCTCCATTGCTGCGATGCGGTGGCCTCCGGGAAAATGGCCGCTGGGGGCAGCGCATGCTCAGATTCAGATCTCGTCTGGGAAATGCCGGAGGAGCCCCGACTCTGCATGAAGATACGCCACCCCACAGCACAGAGCCCCGACGCTGCATGAAGAGGAGCCGCCGCCTCACAGCACAGCACCCACGCGGCACAAAGGGGAGCAGCCGCCGCCGCTCCCAGCACAGAGACCCCATGCTGCAGCTACAATGAGGTAATAGGGGGATACTCCACTCACTCTTTCCTGTGAGACGCCCCCTCTTCGTCATCGGGACTACTCCCCCCCACCCACCATATACACATATACACCCACCATTTACCGGTCTGCACCCGGCGTACAAGACGACACCTGGCGTATAAGACGACCCCCAACTTTTAAGAAGATTTTGAGGGGTTAAAAAGTCATCTTATACGCCGGAAAATACGGTAGGTGGTAAAAATACACTTTTTAATTCTGTCATGTCACTTTGCATTAATTTTTGAAAATCACCTGAAGGGTTAATAAACTACCTGACAGCAGTTTTCAATATGTCAAGGGGTGCTGTTTTTAAAATGGTATCAGTTTGGGGGGGTTTCCAATATATAGGACCCCTAAAGTCACTTCAAACCTGGATTGGTCCCTAAAAAAAATAATTTTGTAAATTTCCATGAAAAAATGAAAATTTACTGATACATTTGTAAACCTCTTAAAATGCTAACAAAATAAAATAAAATTTTACAAATGGTGCTGATGTAAAGTAGACATGTGGGAAATATTTATTAATGTTTTGCTATGGTATGACTATCTGAATTAAAGGGATAATCATTCAAAGTTTGAAAATTGCAATTTTTTTATATTTGTCAAATTTCTGTCAAACATATTGACCTAAATTTACCATTATCATAAACTATAATGTGTCACAAAAAACAATCTCAAAATCACTGGAATCTGTCAAAGCAGGCAGCACGGTGGCTCAGTGGTTAGCACAGCAGCCTCGCAGCGCCGGAGTCCTGGGTTCAAACCCCACCAAAGACCACATCTGCACAGAGTTTGTATGTTCTCTCTGTGTTTGCGTGGGTTTCCTCCAGGTTCTCCGGTTTCCTCCCACATTCCAAAGACATACTGATAGGGAACTTAGATTGTGAGCCCCATCGGGGACAGCGATGATAATGTGTGCAAACTGTAAAGCTCTGCGGAATATGTCAGCGCTATATAAAAATAAAAGTGGCTCAGTGGTTAGCACAGCAGCCTTGCAGCGCCGGAGTCCTGGGTTCAAACCCCACCAAAGACAACATCTGCACAGAGTTTGTATGTTCTCTCTGTGTTTGCGTGGGTTTCCTCCAGGTTCTCCGGTTTCCTCCCACATTCCAAAGACATACTGATAGGGAATTTAGATTGTGAGCCCCATCGGGGACAGCGATGATAATGTGTGCAAACTGTAAAGCTCTGCGGAATATGTCAGCGCTATATAAAAATAAAGATTATTAAAGCGTTCCAGAGTTATTACCACATAAAGTGACACTGGTCAGATTTTTAAAATTTGTCTCTGTCACTAAGAGGTTAATACTTTCTATGGGACACTTTAATTTTTAGGAGTAGGGAGTAATCCTAGGAATGACACAATTTTTTAAATAATGGGGTCAGTGTTCCACACCGCAGGTGCGCTCAGAGTGGGGAGTTCAAGTAGGATGGGAATATACGGAGACGTCGCTGGAAATGTGAGAAGTCAAATGTGTTTTGTTGTAATCTGTGCAGCAGAGTCGTGTCTGGAGAAGTTGTCATGTCGGTCTTGGCCAGATGGGAAAAGTGAATCACCCAAATCAGAAAAAACGTCATCTGTAAGTCACTATATACAACCCCTGGCAAAAATTATAGAATCACCGGCCTTGGAGGATGTTCATTCAGTTGTTTAATTTTGTAGAAAAAAAGCAGATCACAGACATGGCACAAAACTAACATCATTTCAAATGACAACTTTCTGGCTTTAAGAAACACTAAAAGAAATCAAGAACAAAAAATGTGGTAGTCAGTAATGGTTACTTCTTTTAACCAAGCATACAGTAAGCGCTGTCCCCCTTGCGTGTGGTGCTGAAGCCAGCATTCATTCCTTCTCCCCAGCAGCGTTCGCTGGAGAGAAGGAATGAAAAATCAAGGTGTTTTTTTTTCCCTTAAAAATAAAGTTTGCGGTTCCCCTCCCACCTCCCATCCCCTGTGTGCCCCCCCGCTTGCCGCCGGGAAATACTCACCCAGCTCCTGCGATGTATGCTCTCAGAGCCGGCAGCAGGTCCTGTGTGAGCGGTCACATGGTACCGCTCATTACAGTGATGAATATGCGCATATTCATCACTGTAATGAGCGGTACCATGTGACCGCTCACACAAGACCTGCTGCCGGCACTGAGAGCATACATCGCAGGAGCTGGGTGAGTATTTCCTGGCAAGCGGGGGGGCGCACAGGGGATGGGAGGCGGGAGGGGAACCACAAAATTTATTTTTAACGGGAAAAAAAACCTTGATTTTTCATTCCTTCTCTCCTGCGAACGCTGCTGGGGAGAAGTAATGAATGCCGGCTTCAGCACCACACGCAGGGGACAGCGCTTAACTGTAGCGCTGTCTCCTGCAAGGTCCGTGTGGTCCTCAGTCGGCACACGGGCGGCACATGGCTGCCGCATATGTGCCACACTGATGTGCTACGTGAGCACACAGACACGGATAATTCCGGCACCTATTTCTCCGGTACCGGAATTATCTGGACATGTGAAAGAGGCCTTAGGTGGTTTCTTACAGTTCGTCACAGACATTGACTCCAGTTTCCACCCAAACATTCCTCATTTGTTTTGTTGTGCATTTCCTGTTTTTGAGACATATTGCTTTAAGTTTCTGGTCTTGATGCTTTGATGTCTTCCTTGGTCTACCAGTATGTTTGCCTTTAACAACCTTCCCTGTTATGACCTGGTGGTTAGGAGCACCCGAAAAGACCTGATGGTTAAACCAACAAAGGACAAGCTCTGGGAAGTGGGAGCTCTGCTGACCGCAACCCCTAATCCTATCACACACACTAGAAATAGCCGTGGAGCGTTCCTGACTCTCCCTAGACGCCTCTTCACAGCCTAAGAGCTAACTAGCCCTAGAGATAGAAAATAAAGCCTACCTAGCCTCAGAGAAATTCCCCAAAGAAAAAGGCAGCCCCCCACAAATATTGACTGTGAGTTAAGATGAAAGTCACAAACACAGAAATGAAACAGGTTTCAGCAAAGGGAGGCCAGACTTACTAAACAGACTGAGGATAGAAAAGATATCTTTGCGGTCAGCACAAAAAACTACAAAAGACTACGCAGAGTGTGCAAAAAGACCTCCGCACTGATTCACGGTGCGGAGGTGCCACTCTGCATCCCAGAGCTTCCAGCTAGCAAAGCAAAATCATGATAGCAAGCTGGACAAGAAAACAAAGAACAAATAATAAACTAGCAGGAACTTAGCTTCTGCTGGAGTAGACAGGACACCCGACAGATCCAAGAGCGAACTGAACCAGTACAAGAACATTGACAGCTGGCATGGAGTAACGATCTGAGTGGAGTTAAATAGAGCAGCAAGCCAAAGAATAAACTACGTCACCTGTGGAAGGAACCTCAGAAGCAGCAGCTCCACTCACAGCCACCAGAGGGAGCCCATGGACAGAACTCGCCGAAGTACCATTCATGACCACAGGAGGGAGTTCGATAACAGAATTCACAACAGTACCCCCCCCTTTGAGGAGGGGTCACCGAACCCTCACCAGAGCCCCCAGGCCGATTAGGACGAGCCAAATGAAAGGCATAAACTAGATCGGCAGCGTGAACATCAGAGGCAAAAACCCAGGAATTATCTTCCTGACCATAACCCTTCCACTTGACCAGGTACTGGAGTTTCCGTCTCGAAATATGAGAATCCAAAATATTTTCCACCACATACTCCAACTCCCCCTCGACCAACACCGGGGCAGGAGGATCAACGGAGGGAACCACAGGCGCCACGTATCTCCGCAATAACGACCTATGGAACACATTATGGATGGCAAAAGAAGCTGGAAGGGCCAAACGAAATGACACAGGATTGAGAACTTCAGAAATCTTATACGGACCAATGAAACAAGGCTTAAACTTAGGAGAGGAAACCTTCATAGGAACATAACGAGACGACAACCAAACCAAATCCCCAACACGAAGTCGGGGACCAACACAGCGCCGGCGGTTAGCGAAACATTGAGCCTTCTCCTGGGACAATGTCAAATTGTCCACCACATGAGTCCAAATCTGCTGCAACCTGTCCACCACAGTATCCACACCAGGACAGTCCGAAGGCTCAACCTGCCCTGAAGAGAAACGAGGATGAAAACCAGAATTATAGAAAAACGGCGAAACCAAAGTAGCCGAGCTGGCCCGATTATTAAGGGCGAACTCAGCCAAAGGCAAGAAGGACACCCAATCATCCTGATCAGCAGAAACAAAGCATCTCAGATATGTTTCCAAAGTCTGATTAGTTCGTTCGGTTTCGCCATTTGTCTGAGGATGAAAAGCCGAAGAAAAAGACAAATCAATGCCCATCTTAGCACAAAAGGACCGCCAAAACCTCGAAACAAACTGGGAACCTCTGTCCGAGACGATGTTCTCCGGAATGCCATGCAAACGAACCACATGCTGGAAAAACAATGGCACCAAATCAGAAGAGGAAGGCAACTTAGACAAGGTTACCAAATGGACCATCTTAGAGAAGCGATCACAAACCACCCAAATGACCGACATCCTTTGAGAGACAGGGAGATCTGAAATAAAATCCATGGAAATATGCATCCAGGGCCTCTTCGGGACTGGCAAGGGCAAAAGCAACCCACTGGCACGAGAACAGCAGGGCTTAGCCCGAGCACAAGTCCCACAGGACTGCACAAAAGAACGCACATCCCGTGACAAAGAAGGCCACCAAAAGGATCTAGCCACCAAATCTCTGGTACCAAAGATTCCCGGATGACCAGCCAACACCGAACAATGAACTTCAGAGATAACTCTACTAGTCCATCTATCAGGGACAAACAGTTTCTCCGCTGAACAACGGTCAGGTCTCTCAGCCTGAAATTTCTGCAGCACCCGCCGCAAATCAGGGGAGATGGCAGACAAAATTACCCCCTCTTTGAGAATATCCGCCGGCTCAGGAACACCCGGAGAGTCAGGCACAAAACTCCTTAACAGGGCATCAGCCTTCACATTCTTAGAGCCCGGAAGGTACGAAACCACAAAATTAAAACGGGAGAAAAACAGCGACCATCGAGCCTGTCTAGGATTCAACCGTTTGGCAGACTCGAGATAAGTCAAATTCCTGTGATCCGTCAAAACAACCACGCGATGCTTGGCTCCTTCAAGCCAATGTCGCCACTCCTCGAATGCCCACTTCATGGCCAACAACTCTCGATTGCCAACATCATAATTGCGCTCAGCAGGCGAGAACTTTATAGAAAAGAAGGCACATGGTTTCATCACCGAGCCCTCAGAACTTCTTTGCGACAAAACAGCCCCTGCTCCAATCTCAGAAGCATCAACCTCGACCTGAAACGGGAGCGAAACATCTGGATGGCACAACACAGGGGCAGAAGAAAAACGACGCTTCAACTCCTGAAAAGCCTCTACAGCCGCAGAGGACCAATTGACCACATCAGCACCTTTCTTGGTCAAATCAGTCAACAGTTTAGCCACACTAGAAAAATTAGCGATGAAGCGACGGTAAAAATTAGCAAAGCCCAGGAACTTCTGCAGGCTCTTCACAGATGTCGGCTGAGTCCAATCATAAATGGCCTGAACTTTAACAGGGTCCATCTCGATAGTAGAAGGAGAAAAAATGAAACCCAAAAATGAAACCTTCTGAACTCCGAAGAGACATTTAGACACCTTCACAAACAAGGAATTTGCACGAAGGACCTGGAACACCATTCTGACCTGCTTTACATGAGACTCCCAATCATCCGAAAATACCAAAATATCATCCAAATATACAATCATGAATCTATCCAGGTACTCTCGGAAGATGTCATGCATAAAGGACTGAAATACAGATGGAGCATTAGAAAGCCCGAATGGCATAACCAGGTACTCAAAATGGCCCTCGGGCGTATTAAATGCTGTTTTCCATTCATCGCCCTGTTTAATATGCACAAGATTATACACCCCTCGAAGATCTATCTTGGTGAACCAACTAGCCCCCTTAATCCGAGCAAACAAATCAGACAGCAGCGGCAAAGGGTACTGAAATTTGACTGTGATCTTATTAAGAAGGCGGTAATCAATACAAGATCTCAAAGAACCATCCTTCTTGGCCACAAAAAAGAACCCTGCTCCCAACGGTGATGACGACGGGCGAATAAGACCTTTCTCCAAGGATTCCTTTATATAACTCCGCATAGTGGCGTGCTCTGGCACAGATAAATTGAACAGTCGGCCCTTAGGAAACTTATTACCAGGAATCAAATTAATAGCACAATCGCAATCCCTATGAGGAGGTAGGGCACTGGATTTGGGCTCATCAAATACATCCCGGTAATCCAACAAAAATTCAGGGACTTCAGAAGGAGTGGAAGGCGAAATCGACAGCAATGGAACATCACCATGTACCCCTTGACAACCCCAGCTGGACACAGACATAGATTTCCAATCCAATACTGGATTATGGACCTGTAGCCATGGCAACCCCAAAACGACCACATCATGCAGATTATGCAACACCAAAAAGCGAATATCCTCCTGATGTGCAGGAGCCATGCACATGGTCAATTGAGTCCAGTACTGAGGCTTATTCTTGGCCAAAGGCGTAGCATCAATTCCTCTCAATGGAATAGGATACTGCAAGGGCTCCAAGAAAAAGCCACAGCGCCTGGCAAACTCCAAGTCCATCAAATTCAGGGCAGCGCCTGAATCCACAAATGCCATAACAGAACAGGACGACAAAGAGCAAATTAGAGTAACGGATAAAAGAAATTTAGACTGTACCGTACCAATGGTGGCAGACCTAGCGAACCGCTTAGTGCGCTTAGGACAATCGGAGATAGCATGAGTGGAGTCACCACAGTAAAAACACAGCCCATTCTGACGTCTATGTTCTTGCCGCTCAGCTCTGGTCAAAGTCCTATCACATTGCATAGTGTAATGAACGCAATCCAGTGACACTGAGGATCAACAGTGTACCAGCGATCAGAGCACATATAGTGATCTGACAGTAACCCAAAAATATAAGAACGGGCTCTGAGACGGGGAATCTCTGTAGACTGCAATCCCTGAACCTATCCTACACACAACTAAAGATGGCAGTGGATTGCGCCTCAAATACTACCTATGCAACTCGGCACCGCCTGAGAAACTGACTTGCCTGAAGATAGAAACACAAGCCTGACTTGCCTCAGAGAAATACCCCAAAGGAAAGGGCAGCCCCCCACATGTAATGACTGTGAGTGAGATGAAAAGACAAACGTAGGGATGAAATAGATTCAGCAAAGTGAGGCCCGATATTCTAGACAGAGCGAAGATAGTAAAGAGAACTATGCAGTCTACAAAAAAACCCTAAAGCAAAACCCACGCAAAGGGAGCAAAAAGTCACACCGTGCCGAACTAACGGCACGGCGGTACACCCTTTGCCTCTCAGAGCTACCAGCAAAACCAAAAGACAAGCTGGACAGAAAATATAGCAACAAAAGCAAAAATGCACTTATCCAAGCAGAGCAGCAGTCCACAGGAAAGATCCAGAAGCTCAGATCCAAACAAGAACATTGATCAGGAGCAAGGAAAGCAGAATCATGTGGAGTTAAATAACGAAGCAGCTAACGAGCTCCCCGGAACACCTGAGGGAGGGAGCTCAGAAGCTGCAGTACCACTTGTGACCACAGGAGTGAATTCAGCCACAGAATTCACAACAGTACCCCCCCCTTGAGGAGGGGTCACCGAACCCTCACCAGAACCCCCAGGCCGACCAGGATGAGCCACATGAAAGGCACGAACAAGATCGGGAGCATGGACATCGGAGGCAAAAACCCAGGAATTATCCTCCTGAGCATAACCCTTCCATTTAACCAGATACTGGAGTTTCCGTCTAGAAACACGAGAATCCAAAATCTTCTCCACAATATACTCCAATTCCCCCTCCACCAAAACCGGGGCAGGAGGCTCAACAGAAGGAACCATAGGTGCCACGTATTTCCGCAACAATGACCTATGGAATACATTATGTATAGTAAAGGAGTCTGGGAGGGTCAGACGAAAAGACACAGGATTGAGAACCTCAGAAATCCTATACGGACCAATAAAACGAGGCTTAAACTTAGGAGAGGAAACCTTCATAGGAATATGACGAGAAGATAACCAAACCAGATCCCCAACACGAAGTCGGGGACCCACACGGCGTCTGCGATTAGCGAAAAGTTGAGCCTTCTCCTGGGACAAGGTCAAATTGTCCACTACCTGAGTCCAGATCTGCTGTAACCTGTCCACCACAGAATCCACACCAGGACAGTCCGAAGACTCAACTTGTCCTGACGAGAAACGAGGATGGAACCCAGAATTACAAAAAAATGGAGAAACCAAGGTAGCCGAGCTGGCCCGATTATTAAGGGCGAACTCAGCCAATGGCAAAAAGGACACCCAATCATCCTGGTCAGCAGAAACAAAACATCTCAGATATGTTTCCAAGGTCTGATTGGTTCGTTCGGTCTGGCCATTAGTCTGAGGATGGAAAGCTGAGGAAAAAGATAGGTCAATACCCATCCTACCACAAAAGGCTCGCCAAAACCTCGAAACAAACTGGGAACCTCTGTCCGAAACAATATTCTCAGGAATGCCATGTAAACGAACCACATGCTGGAAGAACAAAGGCACCAAATCAGAGGAGGAAGGCAATTTAACCAAGGGCACCAGATGGACCATTTTAGAAAAGCGATCACAGACCACCCAAATGACTGACATCTTTTGAGAAACGGGAAGGTCAGAAATGAAATCCATCGAAATATGTGTCCAAGGCCTCTTTGGGACCGGCAAGGGCAAAAGCAACCCACTGGCACGAGAACAGCAGGGCTTAGCCCTAGCACAAATCCCACAGGACTGCACAAAAGTACGTACATCCCGTGACAGAGATGGCCACCAGAAGGATCTAGCCACTAACTCTCTGGTACCAAAGATTCCAGGATGACCAGCCAACACCGAACAATGAAGCTCAGAGATAACCTTATTACTCCACCTATCTGGGACGAACAGTTTCTCCGCTGGACAACGATCAGGTTTATTCGCCTGAAATTTTTGCAGTACCCTCCGCAAATCAGGGGAGATAGCAGACACAATTACTCCTTCCTTGAGGATACCTGCCGGCTCAGATAACCCCGGGGAGTCGGGCACAAAACTCCTAGACAGAGCATCCGCCTTCACATTCTTAGAGCCCGGAAGGTACGAAATCACAAAGTCGAAGCGGGCAAAAAATAACGACCAACGGGCCTGTCTAGGATTCAAGCGCTTGGCAGACTCGAGATAAGTCAAGTTCTTATGATCAGTCAATACCACCACGCGATGCTTAGCTCCCTCAAGCCAATGACGCCACTCCTCGAATGCCCACTTCATGGCCAGCAACTCTCGGTTGCCCACATCATAATTACGCTCAGCGGGCGAAAACTTCCTGGAAAAGAAAGCACACGGCCTCATCACAGAGCAACCAGTACCTCTCTGTGACAAGACCGCCCCTGCTCCGATCTCAGAAGCATCAACCTCGACCTGGAACGGAAGAGAAACATCTGGCTGAGACAACACAGGGGCAGAACAAAAACGATGCTTCAACTCTTGAAAAGCTTCCACAGCA
Organism: Ranitomeya imitator; assembly: GCF_032444005.1. NCBI lineage: Eukaryota > Metazoa > Chordata > Amphibia > Anura > Dendrobatidae > Ranitomeya > Ranitomeya imitator. The sequence continues at coordinate 768,366,611 of NC_091282.1, read as the reverse complement.
GCAGAAGACCAATTAACCAAATCAGCACCCTTCTTGGTCAAATCGGTCAATGGTTTGGCAATGCTAGAAAAATTACCGATGAAGCGACGATAAAAATTAGCAAAGCCCAGGAACTTTTGCAGACTTTTCAGAGATGTCGGCTGAGTCCAATCATGGATGGCTTGGACCTTAACCGGGTCCATCTCGATGGTAGAAGGGGAAAAGATGAACCCCAAGAATGAAACTTTCTGCACACCAAAGAGACACTTTGATCCCTTCACAAACAAGGAATTATCACGCAGGACCTGAAAAACTGTTCTGACCTGCTTTACATGAGACCCCCAATTATCCGAGAAGATCAAAATGTCATCCAAGTAAACAATCAGGAATTTATCCAGATACTCACGGAAGATGTCATGCATAAAAGACTGAAACACTGATGGAGCATTGGCAAGTCCGAACGGCATCACTAGATACTCAAAATGACCCTCGGGCGTATTGAATGCAGTTTTCCATTCATCTCCTTGTCTGATTCTCACCAGATTATACGCACCACGAAGATCTATCTTAGTGAACCAACTAGCCCCCTTAATCCGAGCAAACAAGTCAGATAACAATGGCTCCTGATACTGTTATGAACGCAATCCAGTGACACTGAGGATCAACAGTGTACCAGCGATCAGAGCACATATAGTGATCTGACAGTAACCCAAAAATATAAGAACGGGCTCTGAGACGGGGAATCTCTGTAGACTGCAATCCCTGAACCTATCCTACACACAACTAAAGATGGCAGTGGATTGCGCCTCAAATACTACCTATGCAACTCGGCACCGCCTGAGAAACTGACTTGCCTGAAGATAGAAACACAAGCCTGACTTGCCTCAGAGAAATACCCCAAAGGAAAGGGCAGCCCCCCACATGTAATGACTGTGAGTGAGATGAAAAGACAAACGTAGGGATGAAATAGATTCAGCAAAGTGAGGCCCGATATTCTAGACAGAGCGAAGATAGTAAAGAGAACTATGCAGTCTACAAAAAAACCCTAAAGCAAAACCCACGCAAAGGGAGCAAAAAGTCACACCGTGCCGAACTAACGGCACGGCGGTACACCCTTTGCCTCTCAGAGCTACCAGCAAAACCAAAAGACAAGCTGGACAGAAAATATAGCAACAAAAGCAAAAATGCACTTATCCAAGCAGAGCAGCAGTCCACAGGAAAGATCCAGAAGCTCAGATCCAAACAAGAACATTGATCAGGAGCAAGGAAAGCAGAATCATGTGGAGTTAAATAACGAAGCAGCTAACGAGCTCCCCGGAACACCTGAGGGAGGGAGCTCAGAAGCTGCAGTACCACTTGTGACCACAGGAGTGAATTCAGCCACAGAATTCACAACAGCATAGGCTCAGGCCTATGCTCAGAGAATACAGCCAAATGGTGCACAGCTTTGCGCTCCCGCAAGCGCCGATCGATCTGAATGGCCAAGGACATAGACTCATTCAGACCAGCAGGCGTGGGAAATCCAACCATGACCTTCCTTAAGGTTTTCAGAAAGACCCTTTCTGAAAATTGCCGCCTGGGCACACTCATTCCACTGAGTAAGCACAGACCATTTTCTAAACTTCTGACAGTACACCTCCGCTTCATCCTGACCCTGACACAAAGCCAGCAAGATTTTCTCCACCTGATCCACTGAATTTGGTTCATCATAAAGCAATCCAAGTGCCAGAAAAAATGCATCTACATCACGCAATGCAGGATCTCCTGGCGCAAGGGAAAATGCCCAGTCTTGAGGGTCACCACGCATCAAAGAAATAATGATTTTTACTTGTTGAACGGGGTCACCAGAGGAGCGGGGTTTCAAAGCAAGAAACAGTTTACAATTATTTTTGAAATTCAGGAACTTAGATCTATCCCCAGAAAACAAATCAGGAATTGGAATTCTAGGCTCTAACATCGGATTCTGAACCACAAAATCTTGAATATTTTGTACCCTTGCAGTGAGATGATCCACACAAGAGGACAGACCTTGAATGTCCATATCTACACCTGTGTCCTGAACCACCCAGAGGTTAAGGGGAAAAGAAAGACAAAACACACTGCAGAGAAAAAAAAATGGTCTCAGAACTTCTCTTATCCCTCTATTGAGATGCATTAATACTTTGGGCCAGCTGTACTGTTATGACCTGGTGGTTAGGAGCACCCGTAAAGACCTGATGATTAAACCAACAAAGGACAAGCTCTGGGAAGTGGGAGCTCTGCTGACCACAACCCCTAATCCTATCACACACACTAGAAATAGCCGTGGAGCGTTCCTGACTCTCCCTAGACGCCTCTTCACAGCCTAAGAGCTAACTAGCCCTAGAGATAGAAAATAAAGCCTACCTAGCCTCAGAGAAATTCCCCAAAGAAAAAGGCAGCCCCCACAAATATTGACTGTGAGTTAAGATGAAAGTCACAAACACAGAAATAAAACAGGTTTCAGCAAAGGGAGGCCAGACTTACTAAACAGACTGAGGATAGAAAAGATAACTTTGCGGTCAGCACAAAAAACTACAAAAGACTACGCAGAGTGTGCAAAAAGACCTCCGCACCGACTCATGGTGCGGAGGTGCCACTCTGCATCCCAGAGCTTCCAGCTAGCAAAGCAAAATCATGATAGCAAGCTGGACAAGAAAACAAAGAACAAATAATAAACTAGCAGGAACTTAGCTTCTGCTGGAGTAGACAGGACACCCGACAGATCCAAGAGCGAACTGAACCAGTACAAGAACATTGACAGCTGGCATGGAGTAACGATCTGAGTGGAGTTAAATAGAGCAGCCAGCCAAAGAATAAACTACGTCACCTGTGGAAGGAACCTCAGAAGCAGCAGCTCCACTCACAGCCACCATAGGGAGTCAATGGACAGAACTCGCCGAAGTACCATTCATGACCACAGGAGGGAGTTCGATAACAGAATTCACAACACTTCCCATGTTGTTTATATTTGGTCCAGATTTTAGACACAGCTGACTGTGAACAACCAACATCTTTTGCAACATTGCGTGATTATTTACCCTCTTTTAAGAGTTTGATAATCCTCTCCTTTGTTTCAATTGACATCTCTTGTATTGGAGCCATGATTCATGTCAGTCCACTTGGTGCAACAGCTCTCCAAGGTGTGATCACTCCTTTTTAGATGCAGACTAACGAGCAGATCTAATTTAATGCAGGTGTTATTTTTGGGTATGAAAATTTACAGGGTGATTCCATAATTTTTTCCTCAGAATTAAGTTATTCCATAATTTTTCCCCTATGTTTGGTTAAAAAAAGTAACCATTACTGACTACCACAACAACAAAAAAGTTCTTGATTTCTTTTAGTGTTTCTTAAAGCCAGAAAGTTACCATTTGAAATGACTTTAGTTTTGTGCCATGTCTGTGATCTGCTTTTTTTCTACAAAATTAAGCAACTGAATGAACATCCTCCAAGGCCAGTGTAACGAGGTCTACCAAGTTGGGGTACCTCTTTCAGTACCTCCCCGTGTTTCAGGAGGTCCACTCTGCTTTGGCTGGAGTCTGAATGAAGGACGCTGGCTGGAATTGCTTGGTTACATGGGCGCATATAAAAGATCACTGCTTCTCCATGTATTTCCAGTCTGACAACACTTTACTCACAGGACACAGAATATATCACACAGATACAGAGGGCAGGTGAATAGAAAAGCGGCAGGCCAGACATACATTACAATAGCCTCAGGTGGCCGGAGCCAGCCGATATTTACTGTGGGAATTACAAAGGTGGGGGGTGTTATGATCTGGTGGTTTAGGAGCAACATGGGACGAGCTCTGAAGGAAGTGGTACCTGTACTGACCGCAGTCCCTAAGCTCAACACAACACTAGAAGTAGCCGTGGGATGCTCCTGACACTCCCTAGGCACCTCGTCACAGCCTGAGAACTACCCCTAAAGATAGAAACAGGAAAACTATCTTGCCTCAGAGAAAATCCCCAAAGGATAGATAGCCCCCCACAAGTAATGACTGTGAGTGGAGAGGGAAAAGACATACACAGAATGAAACCAGGATGAGCACAGGAGGCCAGTCTAGCTAGATAGATAGGACAGGATGGAATACTGTGCGGTCAGTATAAAACACTACAAAAAATCCACACAGAGTTTACAAAAATCTCCACACCTGACTAAAGGTGTGGAGGGTAAATCTGCTTCCCAGAGCTTCCAGCTACACAGAATTAATTCATACTGACAAGCTGGACAAACATAGAAAGCACAGAACGGATAAGTCCACAACCTGTGGACAGAAAAGAGCAAGCAAGGACTTAGCTTTGCTGAACTGGTCAGGATAACAGGGAAATCCAAAGAGATGTGAATCCAACCAGGAACCATTGACAAGTGGCACAAGCTGAAGGAAAGAGCCAGGCTAAATAGCCGAGCAGAATAGACAATCAGTGGAAGCAGCTGCTGACTGCTAAATCCAAGGAGCAGCCATTCCACTTAAAACCACCGGAGGGAGCCCAAGAGCAGAACTCACAAAAGTGCCACTTACCACCACCGGAGGGAGCCCAAGAGCGGAATTCACAACAGGGGGGCGGACAAAAGGGGAATATCGTGTCCCCTCTGCCCAGGGGCGCAGCCTGTGGGCTGATGAATTAGGGACATGCATCTCACATGGAACCTATTATAAATACATATAACTGCACAACATATTCTGGGTGCTGAGTGGTTCCATAACACGTAACACGGCTCCCGTTTTCAGCGACGCGATTGACATACACAGTCTGATCCTTAACGGATTGGTTTGGGGATGACCGAAGTTTATGGGGTTGGTACAAGTTCCATTTGTTGACTTAGTCCATCGGCAATACCGTTTTGTTTGCCGTGTCTGTAGTGGATGGTGAAGTCCAGAGGTTGTAGGGCTAAGCTATACCGCAGCAATCTGGCGTTGTCTCGTCACACTCTGGGGTCCAGGTTACCTGGCAGGGTTGGTTCTTATGGGTCAGATCAGTGAGGGGCTTGGCTACGCTGCTGTAATTGGAAACGAATTTCCGGTAATACCCCGCTGTCCCTAGAAACGCCATGACCTGGGTTTTAGTGCGTGGGGTGGGCCATTTGGCTATGGCCTCAATCTTGGCTGGTTCTGGTCGCTGTTTCCCACTTCCCACCCAATGCCCTAAATACTGAACCTCTGCTTTGCCCACGTGACACTTGTTTGGGTTCAGGGTGATTCCGGCCTTGTGGATCCTGTCCAATACTGTCTCTAGGTGATTTAGATGCTCTTCCCATGTCGCACTGTAGATGGCGATGTTGTCCAGGTAGGCACAAGCATAGTCTTGTAGACCATCCAGAAGCCGGTCAACCATCCTCTGGAAGGTCGCCGGGGCATTCTTCATCCCGAATGGCATAACTTGAAACTGGAATAAGCCGACAAATGCCGACTTGGGAATAGCGTCAGGACTAAGTGGAATCTGCCAGCAGCCTTTGCATAGATCAATGGTGGTCAAATACTTTGCCCCCGCCAGCCGGTCTAACAACTCATCCACACGCGGCATGGGATATGCATCCGTCACTGTTTTCTCATTGAGCTTACGATAGCCTACACAAAACCGTGTAGTCCCATCCTTCTTGGGCACTAACACTACTGGGGATGCCCCGGGACTATCTGACTCTTCAGTGACCCCTAAACGTAACATCTCTTGTATCTATTGTCGCATCCCCTCTCGTACAGACTCAGGGACGTGGAAGGGGTTTTGTTGCAGGGGGGTCTGAGCCTGGGTCTCAACCTTGTGTTGTGCCAGGCGAGTGTACCCTGGTCTCTCCGAAAACATCCTCTGTCGCTGCCTCAACAACTCCTCCGCCTGCTGTCTCTCCCGGGGGCCTAGGTCTTCACCCAAGTGTACGTGGTCCCATGTTTTAGACTGAGTCATTTCCTCTAAGACATCTGGCAAGGAAAGTCCGGCTAAATCCTCTGCTTCTGGTGCACAGATGGCCACTACCTCTTCAGGGAGCTCCCGGTAGGGCTTCAGCATATTCACGTGGAACATGCGGACAACCCTGGGGTCGTCACAATCGGTGACATTATAGGTTGTGTCGGCTATTTTCCCCACTACCTGGTAGGGCCCCTGCCATGCAGCTGGGAACTTGTTCTGCCTAGTGGGCTCTAATACCAGGACCTTCTGTCCTATTTCCAAGGTGCGCTCTCTGGCCCTCCGATCGTACCATACGCGCTGGCGCCACTGGGTCACCTGCATGTTGTCACGTACAGCCTGGGTCAGATCCTGTAGGCGGTCCCGGAATTCCAGCACATAGGGTACAAAAGGTACCCCTTCTATGATGCCCTCCCCTTCCCAGTGTTCTAGCACTAAGTCTAGGGGTCCCCTTACCCGTCTCCCGTATACCAGCTCGAATGGGGAGAACCCCATGGATTCTTGGGGCACCTCCCGATAGGCAAACAGGAGGTGTGGCAAGAATTTCTCCCAGTCCCTGTAGGTCCTGGTAAAAGTTCCAATGAGTTGTTTTAACGTCCCGTTAAAGTGTTCACACAACCCATTGGTTTGTGGGTGGTACGGGGCGCTTCTAATGGACTTTACGCCGCACAGCTTCCACAGTTGGTTGGTCACCTCTGCTGTAAACTGGGTACGCTGGTCCGAGATAAGCTCCCGGGAAAATCCAACCCATGAGAAAACCTGGAGCAGGGTGGCCGCCACCGTCTCTGCCAGTATGTTAGGTAACGCAACCGCCTCTGGATACCATGTGGCATAATCTACCACTGTCAATATATACCTCTTCCCTGACGGACAGGGTTTGGCTAAGGGCCCTATCAGATCGACCGCTACTCGGCTAAATGGTTCCTCCACAATGGGGAGGGGGCGTAATTTGGCCTTGCATCGATTTCCCCTCTTGCCAATGCGCTGGCAACTGTCACAGGTCTGGCAGTACTGATGAACATCATAGGTTACCCCAGGCCAAAAGAAATTTTGTGTCAGACGATGCCTGGTGCGACTGACGCCGTAGTGCCCGACCAAGGGTATGTCATGAGAGATTCGCAGTAACTCCTGCCTATCCTTCTTGGGAACAGCTGTCGTTTTATAGCGGGGCTCGTCCCTGTGTGGTGCTGCTCTGTGATTCGGTAGAGGAGTCCCTGCTTCCATACAAACTGTTCCCCTTCCAGTACACCTCTCCCCTCCTGTGCCTTCCCGCGATATCCCTCCAGTGAAGGATCCTCAAGTAACTCCCTCCTAAATTCATCTGGGGTGGCCCAAGAATACGTGTAGGGCTGGGATGTCTTACCTGGGCCTCCTCTGAGTGTGATTCCGCCTCCGCAGCTCGAGCTTGTCTCCGGGTGGTCACAGGATATGTCTCAGCCAGAGGGGAAACCGAGAAGGCAGACAACATGGGCCCCAAGTCATTTCCCAGCAAGACGTCTGCAGGTAAATCCTCCATCAAGCCTACCTCAACAAGGCCATCCCCGACTCCCCAGTTCAGGTGAATCCTGGCAGTGGGCAGTCAATGTATAGCTCCCCCTGCTACACGGACTGCCACTGTCCGGTTCATCTTCTCTTGGTCTCAGATGAGATGAGGCTTCACAAGGGTCAAAGTTGCCCTGGAATCTCTTAGTCCCTGCATACGTTTCCCATTAACCCACACGACCTGTCGATGCTGTTGTCGATTATCTGCCCAGACTGCCTGCACGGGGTCTACTTCATGCAGCACTTCCTCCATTTCTTCCACCCCTTGGTTAGTCGTAGCCCCCAATGTCGGGTCAGCTTCGCCTTGGTAGCAGTGTACAGCAGCCCGGCTGAAGGTAGCTGTTCCCGCCTTTGGCCACTGGGTATGCTGAGTCCGGTTGGGACATTGTCTTTGCAGGTGGCCCAGCTGACGGCAGGTGTGGCATCGCGCCCCAAGGGGACTGTGGTAGTCCGGGTTTCTAGCTGGTCCCCCTACAATCTTCTGTAGTTTTGGGCCCTCCAGGTCCATGGGCGTACCCCTAGTGACCATCTGTGATCCAGACAACTGAGGCCTCCTGGCATCATGATGTTCATCGGTCAGACGAGCGGCTTCCTCAAGAGTCGTTGGCCGCCTGTCCCGAAGCCATTCCTGTGTCTCGGAGGTTAGTCCATTAAAGAATCGTTCTAACAAGAGCTGGAGGACGTCCTCCTTAGTAGTTGCTCCGGCTTCACTTGATGAAGGGCACACTGCCGCTCAAAGTCCTGCAGAAAGCCATCAATGTCTTCCTCTGCCTCCCCCAACTGTCGGAAGGCATTATACTGGATCCTTTTGTGGCTTAGGATACCGTCACACTAAAACGACGCTGCATTGATACGACAACGATGTCGATCGCTGCAGCGTCGCTGTGTGGTCGCTGGAGAGCTGTCACACAGACAGCTCTCCAGCGACCAACGATCCCGAAGTCCCCGGTAACCAGGGTAAACATCGGGTTACTAAGCGCAGGGCCGCGAATAGTAACCCGATGTTTACCCTGGTTACCAGCGTAAACGTAAAAAAAAACAAACACTACATACTTACATTCCTGTCGCGTCCCTCGGCGCTGTGCTTCTCTGCACTGACAGTGAGCGCCAGACAGCCGGAAAGCAGAGCGGTGACATCACCGCTGTACTTTACGGCCGGCGCTCAGTCAGTGCTGGAAGCTGAAGGCGAGGGACATGACCAGACACCGGGAATGTAAATATGTAGTGTTTGTTTTTTTTACATTTACACTAGTAACCAGGGTAAATATAGGGTTACTAATCGCGGCCCTGCGCTTAGTAACCCGATGTTTACCCTGGTTACCAGTGAAGACATCGCTGAATTGGCGTCACACACGCCGATTCAGCGATGTCAGCGGGAGATCCAGCGACGAAATAAAGTTTCAAACGATCTGCTATGACGTACGATTCTCAGCGGGGTCCCTGATCGCAGTAGCGTGTCAAACACAGCGAGATCGTAAGGATATCGCTGGAACGTCACGGATCGTGCCGTCCTAGCGACCAAAGTGCCACTGTGTGACGGTACCCTTACTGTTGAAGATACCTGGTCAAAGGCCAGAGCTCCCCCTGTTCGCTGACTCTCCTCTCTCCACTCTGCCATCTCCATCTTGGCCAGCTCCACTTTGGTCCGCTCTGCCATCTCCATCTTGGCTAGCTCGGCCATCTTTTCCTTCAGATCCGTACGCACATCAGCCATCACCTCTCGTATGATCTCTACTGCAGGGTTTGGGCCATAGTACTTTACCTCCCTCTGGAATTCAGTCTCCTCCACGTTCACATTGGGGGGCGCTGCACTGTCGTGTTCCATGATGGCTGCTATCAAATCCGCTTTTGTTTTGTTGCTGGCGATCAACCCTCGGGCTTCCACCAGATCTTTTAATGTAGTCCTCTTTAACTTCTTGTAGTTGTTTTCCATTCATTCCTTTCCTCCTGTAGAAGGGTTATCATATACCGCTGTCTGCCACCAGTGTAACAGGGTCTACCAAGCTAGGGTACCTCTTTCAGTACCACCCCGTGTTTCAGGAGGTCCACTCTGTTTTGGCTGGAGTCTGAATGAAGGACGCTGGCTGGAATTGCTTGTTTACAAGGGCGCATATAAAAGATCATTGCTTCTCCACGTATTTCCAGTCTGACAACACTTTACTCACAGGACACAGAATATATCACACAGATACAGAGGGCAGGCGAATAGAAAAGCGGCAGGCCAGACATACATTACAATAGCCGCAGGTGGCCGGAGCCTGCCGATATTTACTGTGGGAATTACAAAGGTGGGGGGCGGACAAAAGGGGAATATCGTGTCCCCTCTGCTCAGGGGCGCAGCCTGTGGGCTGATGCATTAGGGACATGCATCTCACATGGAACCTATTATACATACATATAACTGCACAACATATTCGGGGTGCTGAGTGGTTCCGTAACACGTAACAGCCGGTGAATCCATAATTTCTGCCAGGGGTTGTATAACTGTACTGTAATCGCGTGTATGTTCTGTGTGACTTGTATCTACCAATATACACTTACTGTAAGGTAGGATTATTGCTCTTTTCATTAGCTTATTTTTCTATTTTATTAAGTAACAGCTTAATGTGTTTCGGTCATTATGTAGTAGAAGGTGTATGGTAGTGTCATTGGTCTTTGCATAGAGTTTTTGTTATGTAGAGGTAATGGTCATTATATTATGTAATCGATATGTAGTGGTGAAGGTAGTGGACATTGTGTAGCCGTATAGTTTTGGCCTTTTATTGTAGTAATATTGATAATATTGGTCTTTACATTGTGTGTTTTTGTTTAACAGTGGTTTGCTTTAATTATATATGTATAGATGCTATTTTAAATGGCTATAGGGGTGCATATAGGGAGACATGCACTTTGGGGCATGGGCCCCTGATCTTTTAGGACCCTAACAACGCCCCTGCCATACAGTGCGTTTACATGTCCGAGTTTCTGGAGTTGTATGTATGTTTGTAAGTAAGCTCAGTTATGGCACCATATCTAAACAGTAAGCTTGGTTCTGGTACTGTATTGATGTAATAATCTAGATTCTGATGTCATATGTATGCTGTCAGCTTGGTTCTGTTCCTATATCTCCATAGTAAGCTCAGTTGTGCTCCTATATCTCTGTAGTAAGCTTTGTTCTGCTACCTTAACTCTATAGTAAGCTCAGTTCTGCCCCCTTATCTCTGTAGTAAGTTTGGTTCTGTTTCCGTATTGCTGTAGCAAGTTTGGTTCTGCTTCCGTATCTCTGTAGCAAGTTTGGTTCTGCTTCCATATCTCTGTAGTAAGCTTGGTTCAGCTCCCTTATCTGTGTAGTAAGCTTTGTTATGCTCCCTTAACTCTATAGTAAATTTGGTTCTGCCCCATTATCTATGTAGTAAGCTTGGTTCGGCTCTCTTATCTCTGTAGTAAGTTTGGTTCTGTTTCCGTGTCTCTCTAGCAAGCTCATTTCTGCTTCCATATCTCTGTAGTAAGCTCCTTTCGGCTCCCTAATCTACATAGTAATCTTGGTTCTGTTTTCATCATGTTTATGTAGTCAGCTTGCTTCTGTTACAGTATCTATGTAGATAGTTGGCTTGGTTGTGCTCCCATATCTATGCTGCAAGTCCATTCTATTCCCATATCTATGTGCAAGCCTGTTTTTAAAGCCTGTTATCTCTGCTGCTTTAATGCAGTGGGCAGAGATAAGCAAGGCAAAGGTGGGTAACCGAAACTTCAGGGCCACTTGCCCCCTTAAAGTGACAGGTATTATCTCCTTTAAAGACAAAAATAGCACAAATAATAATGTGATCTTGGTTAATTGGGGTTATCTATCCAGGACCTCTGTATTTTTTTTCTTAAGGGGCTAAGAACTCACAGGCAAGTAGTTAACTAATCCAAAAAAAGAGCAATCCAAAAAAAAGAGAAAAAAATCCAGCTTCCAAAAACTTACAAATTTATTCAGGATAAAAGGCAAAGTCCAGTCCAATCCAATAAATTACATAGTGAAGAGTAGCAAGCTACGCGTTTAGAACAATGGTATGTTCTTTCTCAAAGCTTTGAAAAAGAACATACCATTGTTCGAAACACGTAGCTTGCTACTCTTCACTATGTAATTTATTGGATTGGACTGGACTTTGCCTTTCATCCTGAATAAATTTGTAAGTTTTTGGAAGCTGGATTTTTTTCTCTTTTTTTGAATTGCTTGCTCACGTGATGACTACACGTTATCCGTGCTTCCCCACAACACATGCCGACAGGTGAGCTGGTATATATTTTTTTCTTTTTTTCTGCTATATGAAGTAGTTAACTACCTGGCTGTTCTGCCCAGTGCCGATTTGTGGTCACAGATGCTCCTGACGGTCATTCTGCTTAATTTGACCTCACTGTTGAGAGAGTTGAGGGTAATGCTTCTCATGATTTCAGCAGATATGCAGAACAATAAGTCAAATATTCTCTAATTCCTCCCATTAACCAAAAGCACAATATTCTTAAAGATATTTTATCTCTAAGACAGTGGATCTGTTATGTATTGTGCAGCTTTTACATTCTATTTGAAAAGAAATATTATTACCAAGTTTGCATTGATACTTTAATTCATTACTTGTAAATAAATTTATTTTTTGTTTATAATTATTGTTTATGAAACAGTGTGATCAGCAGTCCTAAATGGGTGTGGTTGGGGCGTGGATAAGGGTGTGACTAGTTATGAAATGTGTGTAGTCAGGGCGTGGTCTAAAATTTGCCACTGCACGCTTGGCGTGCCATTGGGAGGTATGAAGGTGCTATAGACATGAAATTCTCACCAGATGTCAGTAACAACCCATGCAATCCACACAGGAAAGAAATCACCATAGATGTTATAACAACACAGCAGTTAATCTTAATTATCCACATGTAAATTCAGTAGGCCAGGAGACACAAACTAGTATCTCTATGTTGACTTTTGAGTTTCTTGACCAACCAAAGAAAAACACAGACTATTGTTTGTATTGGAGCGCCCCCAGACGCAGGACCGTGGGGTACTCGGTACCGGTCCTCTTTGTCTCAGTGCTGGGGTTGTCACGGTGGCTGGACCCAGTCCGTGACCCTGCTAAGGGGCGTCCAATGAAAGGGTGATGAAAGTTTGTCAAGGGTTCGTGACACCACCTGTGGTATTCAGTCAGGGTGACCGACGCTGCTTAGGGGTCCGCTGGGGTGATGGAATAGCAGCTAGATGGTATACCTTCCCACAGGTGAAGTATATCCCCAGGGCTTCCCAGTAGTGTAGGTGGCGATGATGTGAGGCGCAGTTAATAACAAGGACACAGGGTTGCAGTCTCTTTACCTTTTTACTGAAGACTTCGGGATCCGCAATCCAGAGCACTGCTAACAGGGCTGTCGGAGACTGGCCGGTCCGAAGGCACATCCAGAGTTCCCTTTGCAGGTGGAAATCAGTGCCTACCAACTAGCGCCTGTGTGTTGTAGTCCTTCCCTGCTGAGCATTCGGGATAGTCCTCACAACTTTCGTATTCGTTCTTTCTCTTCTCCGTCCCCCAAGTTTATCTGGCTAGAACGCACCCGTATGACGGGTAGGCTCGGAGCTATTCTGGGACCCTAGAGACGCCCCTCTCCACGTTTGCCCCCTATGTCTGCTGAGGTGATGTAAGGTAGACAGCCAACCTATAATCAACTGTACTGCTGCTGTTTGAAGTAATGCTTGAAGTCTGTTACTTCCTCGGCGTTCCGGCCACCGGCTACGCGCCTCAGTAGGATGTTGCCGATCTCTGGGCACGACTCCTACTGGTTATCTCCTTGTGCTGCTATTTCGTTTCTCACTTCTCCACAATATCCTTCGCTTCGTGTCTTTCTTTAGAATGCCGCAAGGTAGTGCAGGCATGGCTCCGTAGCGTTCTGTCCTTTCTGCTAGGTACCTGCAAGGAACCCACCCCTGACAGGTCCTCCCTGGAGCTCTCCCAGTCTGCGTTCTGACTAACTTCCTGTCCAACCCCCAGTTTTACCAGAGTGTGAGGAGTGGCCTAATACTGTTGTGAATTCTGTTGTTGAACTCCCTCCTGTGGTCGTGAATGGTACTTCGGCGAGTTCTGTCTATGGGCTCCCTCTGGTGGCTATGAGTGAAGCTGCTGCTTCTGAGGTTCCTTACACAGGTGACATGGTTTATCCTTTGGTTGGCTTCTCTATTTATCTCCACTCAGATCGTTACTCCATGCCAGCTGTCAATGTTTTAGCATTGGTTCAGTTCGCTCCTGGATCTGCCTGGTGACCTGTCTTCTCCTGCAGAAGCTAAGTTCCTTATTGTTGTTTTTGCTCATTGTTTCTTTGTCCAGCTGGTTATCCTGATTTTGTCTTGCTAGCTGGAAGCTCTGGGATGCAGAGTGGCACCCCGCAACGTGAGTCGGTGCGGAGGAGCCTTTTGCAAACTCTGCGTGGTCTTTTGTAGGTTTTTGTGCTGACCGCAAAGATTCCTTTCCTATCCTCTGTCTATTTAGTAAGTCTGGCCTCTCTTTGCTGAAACCTATTTCATTTCTGCGTTTGTGACTTTCATCTTTTCTTACAGTCATTATATGTGGGGGGCTGCCTATTCCTTTGGGGAATTTCTCTGAGGCAAGGTAGGCTTTATTTTCTATCTCTAGGGCTAGCTAGCTCTGAGGCTGTGACGAGGCGCCTAGGGAGCGTCAGGAGCGCTCCACGGCTATTTTAAGTGTGTGCGATAGGATTAGGGCTTGCGGTCAGCAGAGCTCCCACATCCCAGAGCTCGTCCTGTATGAGTTTAACTATCAGGTCATTCCGGGTGCTCCTAACCACCAGGTCATAACAGTACAGCTGGCCCAAAGTATTAATGCATCTCAATAGAGGGATAAGAGGACTTCTGAGACCATTTTTTTTTCTTTGCACTGTGTTTTGTCTTTCTTTTCCCCTAGACCTTTGGGTGGTTCAGGACACAGGTGTAGAGATGGACATTCAGGGTCTATCCTCTTGTGTGGATCATCTCACTGCAAGGGTACAAAACATTCAAGATTTTGTGGTTCAGAATCCTATGTTAGAGCCTAGAATTCCTATTCCTGATTTATTTTCTGGGGATAGATCTAGATTCTTGAATTTCAAAAATAATTGTAAACTGTTTCTAGCTTTGAAACCCCGCTCCTCTGGTGACCCCGTTCAACAAGTAAAAATCATAATTTCTTTGTTGCGTGGTGACCCTCAAGACTGGGCATTTTCCCTTGCGCCAGGAGATCCTGCATTGCGAGATGTAGATGCGTTTTTTCTGGCGCTTGGATTGCTTTATGATGAACCAAATTCAGTGGATCAGGCAGAGAAAATCTTGCTGGCTTTGTGTCAGGGTCAGGATGAAGCGGAGGTGTACTGTCAGAAGTTTAGAAAGTGGTCTGTGCTTACTCAGTGGAATGAATGTGCCCTGGCGGCAATTTTCAGAAAGGGTCTTTCTGAAGCCCTTAAGGATGTCATGGTGGGATTTCCCATGCCTGCTGGTCTGAATGAGTCTATGTCCTTGGCCATTCAGATCGATCGGCGCATGCGTGAGCGCAAAGCTGTGCACCATCTGGCGGTATTCTCTGAGCATAGGCCTGAGCCTATGCAATGTGATAGGACTTTGACTAGAGCTGAACGGCAAGAACACAGATGTCGGAATGGGCTGTGTTTTTACTGTGGTGAATCCACTCATGCTATCTCCGATTGTCCTAAGCGCACTAAGCGGTTCGCTAGGTCTGCCACCATTGGTATGGTACAGTCTAAATTTCTTTTGTCCGTCACTCTGATTTGCTCTCTGTCGTCCTATTCTGTATTGGCATTTGTGGATTCAGGCGCTGCCCTGAATTTGATGGACTTGGAGTTTGCCAGGCGCTGTGGTTTTTTCTTGGAGCCCTTGCAGTATCCTATTCCATTGAGAGGAATTGATGCTACGCCTTTGGCCAAGAATAAGCCTCAGTACTGGACTCAATTGACCATGTGCATGGCTCCTGCACATCAGGAGGATATTCGCTTTTTGGTGTTGCATAATCTGCATGATGTGGTCGTTTTGGGGTTGCCATGGCTACAGGTCCATAATCCAGTGTTGGATTGGAAATCTATGTCTGTGTCCAGCTGGGGTTGTCAGGGGGTACATGGTGATGTTCCACTGCTGTCAATTTCGCCTTCCACTCCTTCTGAAGTCCCTGAGTTTTTATCAGATTACCGGGATGTATTTGAAGAGCCCAAACCTGGTGCCCTACCTCCTCATAGGGATTGCGACTGTGCTATTAATTTGATTCCTGGTAGTAAGTTTCCTAAGGGCCGTCTGTTTAATTTATCTGTGCCAGAGCACGCCGCTATGCGGAGTTATATAAAGGAATCCTTGGAGAAGGGTCATATTCGTCCGTCGTCATCACCATTGGGAGCAGGGTTCTTTTTTGTGGCCAAGAAGGATGGTTCTTTGAGACCTTGTATTGATTACCGCCTTCTTAAAAAGATCACAGTCAAATTTCAGTATCCTTTGCCGCTGGTGTCTGATTTATTTGCTCGGATTAAGGGGGCTAGTTGGTTCACCAAGATAGATCTTCGAGGGGCGTATAATCTTGTGCGAATTAAACAGGGTGATGAATGGAAAACAGCATTTAATACGCCCGAGGGCCATTTTGAGTACCTGGTTATGCCATTCGGGCTTTCTAATGCTCCATCTGTGTTTCAGTCCTTTATGCATGACATCTTCCGAGAGTACCTGGATAGATTTATGATTGTATATTTGGATGACATTTTGGTCTTTTCGGATGATTGGGAGTCTCATGTGAAGCAGGTCAGAATGGTGTTCCAGGTCCTTCGTGCGAATTCCTTGTTTGTGAAGGGGTCAAAGTGTCTCTTTGGAGTTCAGAAGGTTTCATTTTTGGGTTTCATTTTTTCCACTTCTACTATCGAGATGGACCCTGTTAAAGTTCAGGCCATTTACGATTGGACTCAACCGACATCTGTGAAGAGCTTGCAGAAGTTCCTGGGCTTTGCTAATTTTTATCGTCGCTTCATCGCTAATTTTTCCAGTATTGCTAAACCGTTGACTGATTTGACCAAGAAAGGTGCTGATGTGGTCAATTGGTCCTCTGCGGCTGTAGAGGCTTTTCAGGAGTTGAAGCGTCGTTTTGCTTCTGCCCCTGTGTTGTGCCAGCCAGATGTTTCGCTACCTTTTCAGGTTGAGGTTGATGCTTCTGAAATTGGAGCAGGGGCTGTTTTGTCGCAAAGAAGTTCTGAAGGCTCGGTGATGAAACCCTGTGCCTTCTTTTCTAGAAAATTCTCGCCTGCTGAGCGCAATTATGATGTGGGCAATCGGGAGTTGTTGGCCATGAAGTGGGCATTCGAGGAGTGGCGACATTGGCTTGAAGGAGCTAAACATCGCGTGGTGGTCTTGACGGATCACAAGAATTTGACTTATCTCGAGTCTGCCAAACGGTTGAATCCTAGACAGGCTCGATGGTCGCTCTTTTTCTCCCGTTTTGATTTTGTGGTTTTATACCTTCCGGGATCTAAGAATGTGAAGGCTGACGCCCTGTCAAGGAGTTTTGTGCCTGACTCTCCGGGTGTTCCGGAGCCGGTGGGTATTCTTAAAGAAGGGGTAATTTTGTCTGCCATTTCCCCTGATTTGCGGCGTGTGCTGCAAAAGTTTCAGGCTGATAGACCTGACCGTTGTCCTACGGAGAAACTGTTTGTCCCTGATAGATGGACTAGTAGAGTTATCTCTGAGATTTATTGTTCAGTGTTGGCTGGTCATCCTGGAATCTTTGGTAGCAGAGATTTGGTGGCTAGATCCTTTTGGTGACCTTCTTTGTCATGGGATATGCGTTCTTTTGTGCAGTCCTGTGGGACTTGTGCTCGGGCTAAGCCCTGCTGTTCTCGTGCCAGTGGGTTGCTTTTGCCCTTGCCGATCCCGAAGAGGCCCTGGACGCATATTTCCATGGATTTTATTTCTGATCTCCCTGTTTCTCAAAAGATGTCGGTCATTTGGGTGGTTTGTGATCGCTTCTCTAAGATGGTCCATTTGGTACCCTTATCTAAATTGCCTTCCTCCTCTGATTTGGTGCCATTGTTTTTCCAGCATGTGGTTCGTTTGCATGGCATTCCAGAGAACATCGTCTCGGACAGAGGTTCCCAGTTTGTTTCGAGGTTTTGGCGGTCCTTTTGCGCTAAGATGGGCATTGATTTGTCTTTTTCTTCGGCTTTCCATCCTCAGACTAATGGCCAAACCGAACGAACTAATCAGACTTTGGAGACATATCTGAGATGCTTTGTTTCTGCTGATCAGGATGATTGGGTGTCCTTCTTGCCTTTGGCTGAGTTCGCTCTTAATAATCGGGCCAGCTCGGCTACTTTAGTTTCTCTTTTTTTCTGTAATTCTGGTTTCCATCCTCGTTTCTCTTCAGGGCAGGTTGAGCCTTCGGACTGTCCTGGTGTGGATGCGGTGGTGGACAGGTTGCAGCAGATTTGGACTCATGTGGTGGACAATTTGACATTGTCCCAGGAGAAGGCTCAACGTTTCGCTAACCGCCGGCGTTGTGTTGGTCCCCGACTTCGTGTTGGGGATTTGGTTTGGTTGTCATCTCGTCACGTTCCTATGAAGGTTTCCTCTCCTAAGTTTAAGCCTCGTTTCATTGGGCCATATAAGATTTCTGAAGTTCTTAATCCTGTGTCATTTCGTTTGGACCTTCCAGCTTCTTTTGCCATCCATAATGTGTTCCATAGGTCGTTGTTGCGGAGATACGTGGCGCCTATGGTTCCCTCCGTTGATCCTCCTGCCCCGGTGTTGGTCGAGGGGGAGTTGGAGTATGTGGTGGAGAAGATTTTGGATTCTCGTGTTTCGAGACGGAAACTCCAGTACCTGGTCAAGTGGAAGGGTTATGGTCAGGAAGATAATTCCTGGGTTTTTGCCTCTGATGTTCATGCTGCCGATCTTGTTCGTGCCTTTCATTTGGCTCATCCTGATCGGCCTGGGGGCTCTGGTGAGGGTTCGGTGACCCCTCCTCAAGGGGGGGTACTGTTGTGAATTCTTTTGTCGAACTCCCTCCTGTGGTCGTGAACGGTACTTCGGCGAGTTCTGTCTATGGGCTCCCTCTGGTGGCTATGAGTGAAGCTGCTGCTTCTGAGGTTCCTTACACAGGTGACGTGGTTTATCCTTTGGTTGGCTGCTCTATTTAACTCCTCTCAGATCGTTACTCCATGCCAGCTGTCAATGTTTTTGCATTGGTTCAGTTCACTCCTGGATCTCTCAGGTGACCTGCCTTTTCCTGCAGAAGCTAAGTTCCTGATAGTCATTATTTGTTCTCTGTTTTCTTGTCCAGCTGGTTATCATGATTTTGTCTTGCTAGCTGGAAGCTCTGGGATGCAGAGTGGCCCCTCCGCACCGTGAGTCGGTGCGGAGGTCTTTTTTGCACACTCTGCGTGGTCTTTTGTAGGTTTTTGTGCTGATCGCAAAGTTACCTTTCCTATCCTCTGTCTATTTAGTAAGTCTGGCCTCCCTTTGCTGAAACCTGTTTCATTTCTGCGTTTGTGACTTTCATCTTTACTCACAGTCATTATATGTGGGGGGCTGCCTATTCCTTTGGGGAATTTCTCTGAGGCAAGGTAGGCTTTATTTTCTATCTCTAGGGCTAGCTAGTCCTTAGGCTGTGACTAGGCGCCTAGGGAGCGTCAGGAGCGCTCCACGGCTATTTTTAGTGTGTGCGATAGGATTAGGGCTTGCGGTCAGCAGAGCTCCCACATCCCAGAGCTTGTCCTGTATGAGTTTAACTATCAGGTCGGGTGCTCCTAACCACCAGGTCATAACACGTGGGGTGGTGGCACTGCGACCGGGCCCACCAACAGGTCCTCCATCACCGGGGCAGGGGCAGTGTACTCACCCGCCGCCACGATGTCCTGGGGGTCGGCTGGCTCTGCCGACGGCGGGCGCCGAAACAGGGTCGGCAGGGGTTTTGGTCATGGCACAAGGGGCAGCAGCAGCGCTGATGGACCTTCCGCAGGTGCTCCTTGAGACGAAGACTTGGTCTCCACCTGCAGCTGCAGGAGTTGATCGATCAGCTCCTCCATCCCAAGCTGCAGGGAATCGGTATCAGCAGTGAAGGCTCTGCCACGACTCTCCTCCGGGTAGCTGGGGAAGTCTCCGGCTTCGACTCCACACTCCGGCTCCGGGTAACTTGTTATGGCGTCCTCCAGGTGACTGCTGTTCTCTTTGTCCTTTTCCCACTCTCTCCTCCGTGGGCGGTTTCGTTTCTTTGGTCTCCGCCCCCCATTGAGGATCAGGAGGCGGATTTTGGCTGCTGACGGACACATCCTCAAGGTACAGAAATATTTAGACTGGGCGACCATTACTTTTCGCGCTTCTCAGTCCGTTCACGCCCACAACTCCATGCCCTTCTTCTTCTCCTGCGCTTCTCGTGGCGCTATAATGGCGGCAGTTTTGGCGGGAATCTTGGCGGCAAATAGCAATACACAGTCTTTGCAATAAATCACAGTTCAAGCACAATTCAATCACATTTCCAAGGCACACATGACCTGATTCTGCAGGCTTAAGTACATCCTGTTCGTGACGCCAAGTTGGAGCACCCCCAGACGCAGGGCCGCGGGGTACTCGGTACCGGTCCTCTCTGTCTCAGTGCTCGGGTTGTCACGGTGGCTGAACCCGGTCCGTGACCCTGCTAAGGGGCGTCCAATGAAAGGGTGATGAAAGTTTGTCAAGGGTTCGTGACGCCACCTGTGGTATTCGGTCAAGGTGACCGACGCTGCTTAGGGGTCCGCTGTGGTGATGGAATGGCAGCTAGATGGTATACCTTCCCACAGGTGAATAACGTTAATAACAGTTAATAACGAGGACACAGGGTTGCAGTCTCTTTACCTTTTTACTGAAGACTTCGGGATCCGCAATTCAGAGCACTGTTAACAGGGCTGGCTGAGTCCGGCCAGTCCGAAGGCACATCCAGAGTTCCCTTTGCAGGTGGAAATCAGTGCCTACCAACTAGCGCCTGTGTGTTGTAGTCCTTGACTGCTGAGCATTCGGGATAGTCCTCACAACTTTCGTATTTGTTCTTTCTCTTCTCCGTCCCCCAAGTTTATCTGGCTAGGACGCACCCGTATGACGGGTAGGCTCGGAGCTATTCTGGGACCCTAGAGACGCCCCTCTCCACATTTGCCCCCTATGTCTGCTGAGGTGATGTAAGGTAGACAGCCAACCTATAATCAACTGTCCTGCCGCTGTTTGAAGTAATGCTTGAAGTCTGTTACTTCCTCGGCGTTCCGGCCACCGGCTACGCACCTCAGTAGGATGTTGCTGATCTCGGGGCACGACTCCTACTGGTTATCTCCTTGTGCTGCGATTTCGTTTCTCACTTCTCCACAATATCCTTCGCTTCATGTCCTTCCTTAGGATGCCGCCGCAAGGTAGGAAAGCAAGCTCAAGCACATACAATGCTGAGAGAGTTATTAGGGCTTTCCAAGTTCGTGTTTTTCAAGAAGTCATAAGAGATGGGTGGGAATGACTGTGGTTTGGCAGATAAAATTGAGACCAAGTGTCTCATTCAGTGCTTGTGACTGGAGGTATGGAGGCCTCCAATGTGTTTGCTAAAAACACTGACCTGAGCGCTAATGGACTGTTTATTTTGTGTTGGCTTTCACTTTGTGCCAGAGAAGGCTATCTTTTGTTTGCTTAAGCAGGTTTATGAAGTTGGCCAGTGTCAGGCAGCTGCTACAAAGGCAAATAAAATAATGGGATGCATTAAAAGAGGCATAGATGCTCATGAGGAGAACATAATTTTACCTCTATACAAGTCACTAGTTCGACCACACTTAGAATACTGTGTACAGTTCTGGTCTCCGGTGTATAAGAAAGACAGAGCTTAACTAGAGCAGGTGCAGAGAAGAGCGACCAAGGTTATTAGAGGACTGAGGGGTCTGCAATACCAAGATAGGTTATTACACTTGGGGCTATTTAGTTTGGAAAAACGAAGGCTAAGGGGTGATCTTATTTTAATGTATAAATATATGAGGGGACAGTACAAAGACCTTTCTGTTGATCTTTTTAATCATAGACCTGAGACAGGGACAAGGGGGCATCCTCTACATCTGGAGGAAAGAAGGTTTAGGCATAATAACAGACGAGGGTTATTTACAGTAAGAGCAGTGAGACTATGGAACTCTCTGCCGTATGATGTTGTAATGAGTGATTCATTACTTAAATTTAAGAGGGGACTGGATACCTTTCTGGAAAAGTATAATGTTACAGGTTATATATACTATTCCTTGATAGGGCGTTGATCCAGGGAACTAGTCTGATTGACGTATGTGGAGTCGGGAAGGATTTTTTTTCCCCAAAGTGGAGCTTACTATTTGCCACATGGGTTTTTTTTGCCTTCCTCTGGATCAACATGTTAGGGCATGTTAGTTTAGGCTATGGGTTGAACTAGATGGACTTAAAGTCTTCCTTCAACCTTAATAACTATGTTACTATGAATGGACATTTTTATGAAAACGGCCCCCTGTGCCAACCTCAACCGCACCTGAGTGAGTACAAAACCCTACAATTGGAGCTAGAAGCACGGACACAAATTCAAAGAGGCAGTGTGACTGCTGCAGAAAAAAATGTATGTCCTGGGCAAAATAGACTGCATTATGAACTCGAGCCTGGGAACTTTTCTGAATATTGCTGACATCCAGCAGAGGGCGCATCACCGCGAATGAAGGTAACTACAGGTCATTGACCTACTTTCCATTCATTCGCTGGGGTTTTACAGCCACGAGCACAGCTGCATTAGCAGAGCTCCTGGGTGTAAAATTAGTTAACCCCTTCAGATGGATTTACAGCGTGGCACGTGACAGATCATCGGAAGGTATGGGATATTGTTTTTTTATTTTTCCTTTGTTACAGAGCGAGGGTCTTCTGGAGGATTAAGAGTCTAATAAAATATTAAAGAGAAGGAGATCCAGCTCAACGAAATAGTGAAAAATCCATAGTTTATTTCACTTAAAATATAGTGAAAGGACAAAACATCAGCATACAAAAAAATATTATAAAACCAAGGTCAACGCGTTTCCGGTGACTAAGCACCCTTAATCATGATTAATCATGATTCTTTCCTGTTCGTCTACGCCCTGACACAGCGGTTCCGTGCTCCGAGCTCTTGGGAATGTCGGTATGGTGAGCTGGATTTTGTTTTTTCTAATAAAATATTACAACAACCTGTGTCTTTATTTCATTAAAAGACTTTGTAATAATGTGTGTGTTTTTTAACCATTTAATACAATTGGATTAATAATGGATAGGTGTCATAATTGACGCCTCTCCATTATTAATCTGGCTTAATGTCATCTTACAATAGCAAGGTGACATTAACCCTTCATTACCCCATATCCCACAGCTACACAGGAGTGGGAAGAGAGTGGCCAAGTGCCAGAATAGGCACATCTTCCAGATGTGCCTTTTCTGGGGTGGCTGGGGGCAGATGTTTTTAGCCAGGGGGGGCCAATAACCGTGGACCCTCTCTAGGCTATTAATATTTGCCCTCAGTCACTGGCTTTACCACGCCAATTTTTTCCGCGATTTAACCCTTAAATTTAATAGCTACAGCGCTCAAATTTTGCACATACACACTGCTAACATTAGTGTGTAATATGCAAAAAAATGGGAATATGACATGGTTTACCGTATGTAAACCATGTCTCATGTCATGTCGGGTTTAAGAAGGAGAAATGAAAAGCCGGCAATTGAATTACCGGCTTTTCTGCTATATCGCACTGAAGTAAATATAAATATATATATATATATATATGTGTCTCAATGACATATACAGTATATATATATATATATATATATATATATATATACCAAACAAAAAACGGAAGGCAGCACTCCAATGGATAATGAAGGTGAAAAAAGCTGTGAAGTTTATTTCAGACCCACATCTCGCGACGTTTCGGCTCGCACTGAGCCTTTCTCAAGCAGTGGGTGGTAACAAGTTGTGTCCTTATATACATATACCGTACAATCATTTACATAGTAAATAGCCATATATATGTTTACATATATTGTGATAAGTTTTACATTATACTTAATAAACGCTCCATATGTTGCTTTGGTGTATAAAAGTGCAATGTGCTAAGGTGCTTAAGACTCTTCTTACTTCCACATTCCCATTGATATTTCTGCTTTTGCGGCATTCTCTCATATATATGTAAAGATTCTTACCCGCTAATATTAATAAAATATAGTGCTTACCCCGCTGGACAGATTGTATCACATGGAGGACTGTATCGCCGCTAAATTCGGCGTTCTCTAGAGTTTACTGCGCATGTCAGAGCCTCCCATATCCACGTGGTGTGGAGCCAGCCAGTGAGATTACAAGCGCTCCTTCCTTCTGCCTGCGCGTGCGCATAGGAGCTATGTCCGCCCCACGCCTCCATCTTAGTTGTGGCAATGCCACCCTCTGTGTTATACAGCGGAGCTCTTTCACAATTGTTCCTCCGCACTTTAAAGTTATTTTTATGTATGTAGATACTCATTGGGTAATTCCTATTAATCACTTTCAGCTAGCAGGACGGCACCTTATTCAGGCTGTCTCCCGCTGCTGATGGGCTTCTACCTTGTCCCGTGACCTTCTCAGATCACACAGTCTCCGTAGTAAGACCCATATAAGTGTACTCTTATTATGCCCAGTATCTCTAATAGAAAGAAACTTCCTTCCAATATACACAGAGTTAAATGCTAATTTCATATTTATTGATTCAAATATAAACAATCTCAACTGGCCAGCAAAACCACATCAAATGAGCATGGGAAAAATTTTTTTAAAAAAAAGAATATATATGTAGAAATTAAAGCAAATTGATAACTGTGTCCTCCTCTGTGAACTTCCAATCCGTTTACAGCCGGGCAAGGACCCTTTTCACTGGGAGTGGAGATACATCTAAAAAAATACAAACATAACACTTATTAAAATAGGAGCAGTAGAACAGTCTTCATTCTGCATGATCCATATTAACAACCGGAGTGTATATACAACTAATTCAACTGAGCATTTCCCTTTAAGGAAGGACCATTTAAAAATGGATCTTAAACTCCCCTGCTAAGGGGCGTCCAATAAAGGTGGTGGTACAGTCTGTCAGGGGTTCGTGACGCCACCTGTGGTGTTCGGTCAGGGTGACCGACGCTGCTATGGGGTCCGCTGGGGTGATGGAATGGCAGCTGGATGGTATACCTTCCCACAGGTGAAGTATGTCCCCAGGGCTTCCCAGTGGTGTAGGTAGCGATGGTGTGAGGTGCAGGCAATAACGAGGACACAAGGTTGCAGTCTCTTTACCTCTTTACTGAAGCCTTCAGGATCCTCAATCCAGAGCACGTTTAACAGGGCTATCAGAGACCGGCCGGTCTGATAGGCACTTCCAGAGTTTCCCTCGCAGATGGAAATCGTTGCCTACCACTAGCGCCTGTGTGTTGTAGCCCTACCCTGCTGAGCATTTGGAATAGTCCTCACAACTGCTGTTCTCGTTCGTTCTCTACAGCTCTCTCTCTCTCTCTTTTGTTTAAGATGTTACCAGTTTCTCGTCCCCCAGATATGTTTTGGCTAGGATGCACCCGTATGACGGGAAGGCTTGGAGGTCTTCCAGGACCCTAGAGACGCCCCTCTCCCAATGTTGCCCCCTATGTCTTCTTAGGAAATTTAAGGTAGACAGCCAACCTATAATTAACTGTCCTGCGGAGTTCGAAGTAAGGCCTGAAGTCAGTTACTCCCGCGGTGTTCTGGCCACCGGCTACACGCCTCAGTAGGATGTTGCCTCGGTCTCACGGCACGACTCCTACTGGTACTCCTTTGTGCTTGATCTCGTTTACACTGTTCCACAATATCCTTCCCTTCTTATCTCTTTCTTAGGATGCCGCCGCAGGAGGTACAGGCGCGGCTCCGTAACGCTCTGTTCTGTCCGCTAGGCGCCTGCCAGGTTCCCACGCCTGACAGTATCTTCTCCCCGCAACACCCCCTGCCACAGGATGTTGCCTGAATCCAGCCCAGTCAGCTTCTGACTAACTTCCTCCCCAGCCCCTAGTTTTACCAGTGTGAGGAGTGGCCCAATAAATAAAGCCTTTTTCTCCCCCTATTGGCCGGAGTGTGAAGTGTAATGTGTTCTGGTGATACCTGGTCAGGAGAATTCCTTCAGTGCCATCAGACGTACCATCACTTCCCTTAGCGGCAGAGTGTCATACTACAACGACCAGATCTCTGGGGCGCTGCATATATATATATAAAAACGAAACCCGACTTTGGTGCGAAGATCGCCGACCGCATGGCCGATCCCACACTAGGATCGGGTCAGGTTTCATGAAACCCGACTTTGCCAAAAGTCAGCGACTTTTGAAATTGTCCGATCCGTTTCGCTCAACCCTACATAGAACCCTTAGCTCCCCCTGGTGGACCGGCGTGTGAAGTGTGTGTGTGGCTGTGATACCTGGCAGGGTGAACTCCTTTGGTGCCATCAGACGTAACATCGCTCCCTCTGGTGGGAGAAGAACATTACTGCAACGACCAGGACTCTGGGGCGCTGCATGTATATATATATATATATATATACATATATATATATATATATAATGGAGGGATAGATAGAAGAAAAGCTGTCAATTCATGTGCCACTTACATTAAAATCATACTGACAGGTTAGAACAGAATAGATAGAATAGATATATATGGAGCGCCCCCAGACACAGGGCTACGAGTTCTCGGTACCGGGCCTCTCTGGTTCGGTTCTCAGGCTGTCACGGTGGCTAGACTCGGTCCGTGACCCTGCTAAGGGGCGTCCAATAAAAGGGTGATAGGAGTCTGTCAAGGTTTTGTGACGCCACCTGTGGTGTTCGGTCAGGGTGACCGACGCTGCTGTGGGGTCCGCTGGGGCGATGGAATGGCAGCTGGATGGTATACCTTCCCACAGGTGAAGTATGTCCCCAGGGCTTCCCAGTAAGGTGGATGGTGATGGTGTGAGGTGCAGTCAATAACGAGGACACAAGGTTGCAGTCTCTTTACTGAAGACTTCAGGATCCTCAATCCAGAGCACGCTTAACAGGGCTATCTGAGACCAGCCGGTCCGATGGGCACTTCCAGAGTTCCCTTTGCAGGTGAAAATCAGTGCCTACCACTAGCGCCTGTGTGTTGTAGTGCTACCCTGCTGAGCATTCGGAATAGTCCTCACAAATGCTGTTCTCGTTCGTTCTTTCTAATTCTCTCTCGCTTGTTCCAGATGTTACTAGTTTCTCGTCCCCCAGTATGTTATGGCTAGGACGCACCCGTATGACGGGAAGGCTCGGAGCTCTTCCGGGACCGTAGAGACGCCCCTCTCCACGCGTTGCCCCCTATGTCTTCGTAGGAAATTTAAGGTAGACAGCCAACCTATAATTAACTGTCCTGCGGAGTTCGAAGTAAGGCCTGGAGTCAGATACTCCTGCGGTGTTCCGGCCACCGGCTACTCGCCTCAGTAGGATGTTGCCTTGGTCTCACGGCATGACTCCTACTGGTTCTCCTTTGTGCTTGATCTCATTTCTCACTGTTCCACAATATCCTTCCCTTCGTGTCTCTCTCTTAGGATACCGCCGCGGGGTGTGCAGGCGCGGTTCCGTTACGTTCTGCTCTGTTCGCTAGGCACCTGCCAGGTTCCCACGCCTGACAGGAACCCCCCTGTGTCTTCTCCCTGCAACACCCCCTGGCACGGGATGTTGCCTGAATCCAACCCAGTCAGCTTCTGACTAAGTTCCTATCCAACCCCTAGTTTTACCAGTGTGAGGAGTGGCCCAATAAATAAAGCCTTTTTCTCCCCCTAGTGGCCGGAGTGTGAAGTGTAATGTGTAATGTGTGCTGGTGATACCTGGTCAGTAGAATTCCTTCAGTGCCATCAGACGTACCATCACTCCCCTTAGTGGCAGAGTGTCATACTGCAACGACCAGATCTCTGGGGCGCTGCACTCCCCCCCGGTTAAATCCAATACTCCTGGACTGGGAAGAAGAACAACAATACATTTCAGCAAAAGACATACAAAATTTTTGAAATGCTTAAAACAAGTAAATAGAAACAATGCTTCCCTTTATGGGAGGTGAGGACACTTGAACGTTACAAACAAAAACAGGATTAAATATTTTTAAATAACATTATGACTATAAATAACTCTTATCACCCAGCCGGGTATTCTACTAAGTGCAAATTCTGAACAATAATTTAACTTTTCCTTTAAGGGCGTATAAGCTGAACCCACTAAAGGCCTACTACAAAATACTATAAAATAACTCAACTTGTCTTTCCTTTCTAGCTTCACCAATGCAGGACCGCCTAGCTCCTGGGCCGGGCCTACTGTCATTGTCTCTCTTTCAGCAACCAACTGTCGTTCTATGGTTCTCCGGACTCTCTCTCTAACCCCTATGGGTTCACTTTCAATCTTTCCTGTCCTCAATCTCTATCAACATTATCAAACTTTTCTAAATTTCAACATTATCAACATTTCAACCTTTCCTAAGGCAACATGTAAACATTCCCTTTAAGAGGGAGCCGAGTCTCTAGGAGGTAGTGCAGATACTCTCTGTCTGCAAGTCCAATGAAAGCAAGACCTTCTGCGTCATGTCCAGAAGCATTATCTTCGCAAAGTCTTCTTTCTTTTGTAAAACCAGTAGGGAGCACCTTTAAAGGGAACTGTCACCCCGTTTTTTCAGTACGAGATAAAAATACTGTTAAATAGGGCCTGAGCTGTGCGTTATTATAGTGTATTTTGTGTACCCTGATTCCCCACCTATGCTGCCGAAATAACTTACCAAAGTTGCCGTTTTCGCCTGTCAATCAGGCTGGTCAGGTCATATGGGCGTGGCGACATCGCTGTTTCTTCCCCCAGATCTTGCATATATTTCCGTTGGTGGCGTAGTGGTTTGAGCATGCCCATCTTCTGAATCCACTGGGCAGGAGAAGAAAAAAACGCGCGATCGGCGCTATTTCCCTGGTGACCTGTGGGGGTGGCCATCTTCCTGAGGCCGCGCGTGCGCATATGGAGTCCTCTGCTGCCCGGGGCTTCAGGAAAATGGCCGCGGGATGCTGCGCGTGCGCAGACGGAGATCGCGGCGGCCATTTTCCTGATGCCGAATTCGCAGTTCTGTGTGCTGGTGATACCTGGTCAGTAGAATTCCTTCAGTGCCATCAAACGTACCATCACTCCCCTTAGTGGCAGAGTGTCATACTGCAACGACCAGATCTCTGGGGCGCTGCATATACACATAGAATACATAGATATATAGGTGTCTGTGACACAAACATTTATATATGTATCTATATTACATAGATAGATAGAAGAAAAGCTGGTACTTAATCTGCCGTGTTCTGTAAAATCACTGCAGGAGCCGACAGGATAGAAGAGATGGATTACATACAGTAAATACACATAGAATAGATATATAGATGTCAGTGACAAATACAATTAGTACAGTGTGTGTGCAAAATACTGGACATGTATTTAATAAAAGATTATTTTTCGGAAAAAAATGGCGAGGGCTCCCACGCAATTTTCGTAGCCAGCAGAATGAAAGCCGACGGCTGGGGGCAGATGTTTATTGCCTGGGAAGGGGTAATACCCATGGAACTTCCCAGACTATTAATATCAGCTCACAGCGAGTTCACTGCAATGAAATTCTCCCGGTGATCTCACCTCTGCACCGTGCGACTTTCTCACGGTGCTATCGCGGATCTCACTGAGGTCACCGTAGTTCATCCCGGCTGGGAATGAATCCTCAGTGATGTCACGATTAGTCACTGATGCTGCGTTCTCAGCAGCTCATTCATCAGTGGTTCTCAGCCTGGATGGTGGCATCTTGGCACCGGACAGGTTGAAAACTATTGCTCCCACAGACATGGATTACAGCGTGGTACACAACGACGGACAGGTATAGTATATTGTTGTTTTTTTATTTTAGTTTTATTACAGGAGATCGAGAGCTTCGGTGGAATTAGGTGAGGTCATCAGTATGGTTTAATTAAGAACATTAAGGAGTCCCCCATTGTAATAGCCAGTAAAGGCTAATTATACAGCTGTGAACTGATATTAATAGTCTGGGAAGTTCCATGGGTATTACCCCCTTCCCAGGCTATAAACATCTGCCCCAGCTGTTGGTTTTCCCTCTGCTGATCACGAATATTGCACAGGAGCCCACGCCATATTTTTAAAAATAATCTTTTATTAATTAAATACATGTCCACTAATTTGCACACACAGTGTACTAATTGTATTTGCCACTGACATCTATATATTTACCTATTATATGTGTATTTACTATATGTAATCCATGTCTTCTAGCCTGTCGGCTCCTGCAGTGATTTTACAGAAGATGGCAGATGAATTACCGGCTTTTCTTCTATCTATCTATGTAATATATACACACAGGGCCGTATTTGCCACTAGGCACTTGAGGGCATGTGCCTAGGGCGGAGACAATACAGGGGGCGGCACCTGAGCAAGTTTATAAAATAATTTTTTTTTTTTTAAAGTCCGGGGTCGCCCCGCCCACCCACCCACCTCAGTCCCAGCTGCTGCGGGGGGAGGGGATCTCGGGAGCAAGGCCGCCATCAGGAGAGGAGAGGCTGGTAAGGAGAGGAGAGGCTGGTAAGGAGAGGAGATGAGAGGCTGGTAAGGAGAGGAGATGAGAGGCTGGTAAGGAGAGGAGATGAGAGGCTGGTAAGGAGAGGAGATGAGAAGCTGGAAAGGAGAGGAGATGATAGGCTGGAAAGGAGATGACAGGCTGGAAAGGAGATGATAGGCTGGAAAGGAGATGAGAGGCTGGAAAGGAGATGAGATGAGAGGCTGGAAAGGAGAGGAGATGAGAGGCTGGATAGGAGAGGAGATGAGAGGCTGGAAAGGAGAGGCTGGAAAGGAGAGGCTGGTAAGGAGAGGAGATGAGGGGCTGGTAAGGAGAGGAGATGAGAGGCTGGTAAGGAGAGGAGATGAGAGGCTAGAAAGGAGATGAGAAGCTGAGTAGAAGAGGAGATGAGAGGCTGGTAAGGAGAGGAGATGAGAGGCTGGAAAGGAGAGGAGATGAGAGGCTGGAAAGGAGAGGAGATGAGAGGCTGGAAAGGAGAGGCTGGTAAGGAGAGGAGATGAGAGGCTAGAAAGAAGATGAGAGGCTGGTAAGGAGAGGAGAGGCTGGTAAGGAGAGGAGAGGCTGGTAAGGAGAGGAGAGGCTGGTAAGGAGAGGAGATGAGAGGCTGGTAAGGAGAGGAGATGAGAGGCTGGTAAGGAGAGGAGATGAGAGGCTGGTAAGGAGAGGAGATGAGAGGCTGGTAAGGAGAGGAGATGAGAAGCTGGAAAGGAGAGGAGATGATAGGCTGGAAAGGAGATGATAGGATGGAAAGGAGATGATAGGCTGGAAAGGAGATGAGAGGCTGGAAAGGAGATGAGAGGCTGGAGAGGAGAGGCTGGTAAGGAGAGGAGAGGCTGGTAAGGAGAGGAGATGAGAGGCTGGTAAGGAGAGGAGATGAGAGGCTGGTAAGGAGAGGAGATGAGAGGCTGGAAAGGAGATGAAAGGCTGGAAAGGAGAGGAGAGGCTGGAGAGGAGATGAGAGGCTGGAAAGGAGATGAGAGGCTGGAAAGGAGATGAGAGGCTGGAAAGGAGATGAGAGGCTGGAAAGGAGAGGAGAGGCTGGTAAGGAGAGGAGATGAGAGGCTGGTAAGGAGAGGAGATGAGAGGCTGGTAAGGAGAGGAGATGAGAGGCTGGTAAGGAGAGGAGATGAGAAGCTGGAAAGGAGAGGAGATGATAGGCTGGAAAGGAGATGATAGGCTGGAAAGGAGATGAGAGGCTGGAAAGGAGATGAGAGGCTGGAAAGGAGATGAGAGGCTGGAAAGGAGAGGAGAGGCTGGAAAGGAGATGAGAGGCTGGAAAGGAGATGAGAGGCTGGAAAGGAGAGGAGAGGCTGGTAAGGAGAGGAGATGAGAGGCTGGTAAGGAGAGGAGATGAGAGGCTGGTAAGGAGAGGAGATGAGAGGCTGGTAAGGAGAGGAGATGAGAAGCTGGAAAGGAGAGGAGATGATAGGCTGGAAAGGAGATGATAGGCTGGAAAGGAGATGAGAGGCTGGAAAGGAGATGAGAGGCTGGAAAGGAGATGAGAGGCTGGAAAGGAGAGGAGAGGCTGGAAAGGAGAGGCTGGAAAGGAGATGAGAGGCTGGTAAGGAGAGGAGATGAGATGCTGGTAAGGAGAGGAGATGAGAGGCTGGAAAGGAGATGAGAGGCTGGTGAGGGGAGGCTGCTGAGGAGATGAGAGGCTGGTGAGGGGAGGCTGCTGAGGAGAGGAGATGAGAGGCTGGTGAGGGGAGGCTGCTGAGGAGAGGAGATGGGAGGCTGCTGAGGAGAGGGGAGGCTGGTGATGGGAGGATGTGAGAGGCTGGTGAGGAGAGGGGAGGCTGCTGAGGATAGGAGATGAGAGGCTGGTCTCATGCAGTATATGGGGAGGCTGTGTGGGGCTCATGCAGTATATGGGGAGGCTGTGTGGGGCTCATGCTGTATATAAGGGGCTGTGGGGGGTTTAAAGATAAATAGGGGCGTGTCAGCATACTTAATTCTGCTCAATATTAAGTGATACAATTAATATTAATTAATATTGAGTAGAATTATTTTCATGCTATTGGTTCAGCCTCCATAACAGTCATGGTTTTTCATCTGGCCCCTCTGGAAAATTGCCCACCCCTGATCTAGAGACATGGAGTGAGGAGCCCACAGACGATAGCAACAGATTAGTCCGTTCTCTCACTAAATTACCCATCCAGCTCTTCAAACTATTCTCTCTGAAATGTCCCAGCATTGCAGAGATAAACTTCCCTGTTTGCAGTCTGAGTGATGCTGCCCGTGGGTTTGGTAGTATGAATCGACTGACAGGTTCCCCTTAAAAACCTGTCAGCCAAACCTTGCAACCGTGGCAGAATCAACTGACCATGTAACTGTGTATGAGATCCACCAGATTCTCACATGACAACTAATGGAAAGGTTTGCTAAGGCTACTTTCACATCAGCGATTTTCTCCGTTCGCGGCAGATACTGCATTTTTCCGCATCTGTCGCGTAACATATCACTTACAGGCCGGCAACTCTGCGTTCGGCCTTATTCATTCCCTATGGGACTTGCGGACATGTGCGGCACTTGAGGTGAGACGAAAAAAAACACTGCTAGCAGCATTTTTTTTCCTGTTGCTGCAAGTACCACATTTGCCGGATCGCAGCAAAACCACAAGTGCCGCAAGTCCCATAGGGAATGAATGAGGCCGAACACAGTGTTGCCATAAGTGATCCGTTACGGATGTGGAAAAACTGCCGGATCTGCCGCAAATGTCAAAAATCGCTGATGTGAAAGTAGCCTAAGTCACTGCCGATAGTGTCTGCATTAGTCATACTGACCAATGGGGGAGGCAGCACGAAAAGTGCCTGGGGCAGCAGAAACTCTAAATACGGCCCTGTATACACATAACATATATATATATATATATATATATATATATATATATGTGTGTCACTAACATCTATATATCTATGTATTCTATGTGTATAAATCTATTCTATTCTAACCTGTCAGTGTGATTTTACTGTATGCGGCACATGAATTGCCGACACTGGTGCATAAAAATTGGACAGCACTCGCATGCTCCGAGTGCTGCACGATTTTTTTTCTCACATCCATTGACTTGTATTGGTGAGTCTCGTCCGAGATACGCAGCAAATCGCAGCATGCTGCGATTGTTTTTTCAGTACGATTTTAAGAAAAAAATTGCAGATGAGATGTAATCTATAGAATAACATTGGTCAGAGGGCAATCAGATTTTTTTCTCGGATTGCACTCATCCGTTTTTCTCGCAAATGAGTATGAGGCCTAAGAATGAATAGAGTTGTGGTGTACATGATCAATCTCTGCTCCATTCAGCTGGGGTTCTGAAGCCCTGATTCTTAGGATTAGTGGGGGGCCTTAGCAGTCGGACCCCAGAGATTAGAAAATTATCCCTTGAACAAGTGACATCTTCTAATCTTGAGAACCCCCTTGAACAGTGATGTCTGAGCTAAATATAATATTGCATGGCAGCGTTGATTCACTAGAAATAATGAAATGAATGATACCTGCGGTCACTGATCAGGATCTTGCACAGGCTGCTCTGTGGTGTGCACTGGCACCAAGAGTGATGATGTCCCTGATCGCTAGTGCCAAGACCACTGCGTTCTGTAATGGTTTGCAGCAGTCCGGTGATCTGAGCAAAGCGCCATTATGAAAACATTCCATGATACATGGTACAAGTCACCTGACTGATACAGATCATGGGCTTGCTTACAATAATGTATAAAACGGCCGAGTGCTATGTGATGTTTTAATGAATAGCACTCAACTTAAAGTTATATTGTGGGGCCATGCAGATCTGCATAAGACTATCGCAGCATGCTGTGAGTGGCTCTGCAAACTTGATCATTTGCACCTATACAAGTCTATGGGTGTATGTAAGACATCGGACTGCACTCAGATGTTATCTGAGTGCAGTCTGATGTATGCACACAGAGACAATGGAGAAGACGGATACATTAAGTTCTCTGTCTTTAGTACACACCCTGTTTCCATCCTGCCCCCGTGTCTCCATCCTACCACCTGTGTCTCCCATCTTGCCACCTGTGCCTCCCATCCTCCCCACGTGTCTCCATCCTGCCCCGTCTCCCATCCTGCCCACGTCTCCATCCTGCCCCCTGTCTCCATCCTGCCCCGTCTCCATCCTACCCCGTGTCTCCATCCTGCCCGTGTCTCCCATCCTGCCCCGTGTCTCACATCCTGCCCCCCTGTCTCCCATCCTGCCCCCTGTGTCTCACAGCCTGCCCCCCTATCTCCATCCTGACCCCTGTGTCTCCCATCCTGCCCCGTGTCTCCCATCCTACCCCCATGTCTCCATCCTGCCTCCATGTCTCAATCCGTGTCTGCAATCCTGCCCCCTGTCTACAATCCTGCCCCATCTCCATTCTGCCCCTTGTTTCCATTCTGCCCCGGTTTCTCCCATCCTGCCCCATCTCCATTCTGCCCCCGTGTCGCCATCCTGCCCCTTTTTCCATTCTGCCCCTTGTCTCCATTCTGCCCTTTTGTCTCCCATTTGTCTCCCATGGTCCATGTGTCTCCATCCTGCCGGTGAAACATATTGCATTTTGCCGCTTTCAATCAAAATATTTAAAAAAAAACCCCTTTCTCCTTACCTGGCTGCGCTCCTGTGGCGATAATCCCTCCAGGCGTTTCAAGCTCGCACTCGCCGGCGAATGACAATGTTGTCATACGCCGGTGGCATGCGTGCTGACGTCAGCTGCTAGCCTCCGATTGGCTGGTGGCTTTAACTATTGCCGTGCGGGCCTGCACAGCGATAGAGTAATTGAACCTGCGTCTTGGACGCAGGTTCAGTTACTGCACAGGTAGAAGCCTGCCGCCGCTGGGGCCTGGAGCAGAACAGACAAGGCCCAATGCAGTGTCAGGTGTCATTAGGATAATCATCGCAATTCTTTTGTATGAGAGAAATATACACTAGTGTGAGCAACCCCTATAACAGAACGCAGTGGTCCTGTGGCTAGCGATCAGTGACATCATCACTCCTGGTGCCAGCGCACACTGCAGAGCAGCCTGTGCAGGATGCTAACGAGTGACAGTAGGTATCATTCATTTTTTTTATATCACTTTTTTACGTTAATTACATTGGAGTTTTGGTTGCTGTGCAGACTGCAGTGTGTGATTGGTGTGGTAGTGCAGTTCAAAAAACTCACCAGTGAGCAGTGATGAAGTGTCTATATGGGAACACTTCTCCTGGGTGGCAGCACAGCTCCTGTACTGTATCCTGACAGGGGCTGCTGTGCAGCGTCAGGACAACGTCAGTGGTCAGGTGTCACATAGGAAGGTCCTCCCTCTGAACAGCAGCTGCCAGCCCAGGACACAGTATAAATTATAAGGCAGCACACTGCAGCGCTAAAACATGCAAACATGAAACACAAAAATTGAACTGCATTACTGCACTAGAAATATGAAAAATGAGAGCGTTTAGCGCATAAAAATGGCCAATTTTATGTGTACCTGGTAGCCACTTTACGGCATCTCTCTTATACCAGGTCCTACACTTGCCTTTCCTCGCTGAGAATAAACGTCTCCATCTGAATGGGTATCTGTGAAACCTCTTCTTAGACTAAAATTCTCTCTCTGTGGAGGGGTATTGGACCTGCTGTAATTAAAACACCTGTGGCTAGGAGGCGGAGTGCACGATCAGAAGGCTAAAGAATACATTTCAAAAAACTGACCGTCACATCCAAACATAGACTAAGGGTATGTTCACACGTTCAGGATTTCCATCCTTTTTTCTTCAGGACTGTTTTTTTAAAAAACTGCAGCTCTTGGCAGAAAACGCAGGTCCTTTTTTTGGTCCTTTTTTGTCCTTTTATGATGCGTTTTTTGATCCTTTTTTTTATGCAGTTTTCTAACCCTAACCCTAACCCTACCCCTAACCCTAACCCTACCCCTAACCCTAACCCTACCCCTAACCCTAACCCTACCCCTACCCCTATTCTAACCTTAGTGAAAAAAAAAAAAAAATCTTAATTTTTTTATTGTCCCTACCAATGGGGGTGACAAAGTGGGGGGGGTGTCATTTACTATTTTTTTATTTTGATCACTGAGATAGATTATATCTCAGTGATCAAAATGCACTTTGGAGCGAATCTGCCGGCCGGCAGATTCGGCGGGCGCACTGCGCATGCGCCCGCCATTTTGCAAGATGGCGGCGCCCAGGGAGAAGAAGGCCGGACGGACACCGGGACGCCGGGTAAGTATAAGGGGGGGAGATTAGGGCACGGGGGGGGCATCGGAGCACTGGGGGGGCATCGGAGCACGGGGGGGGGGCATCGGAGCACGGGGGGCGGGATCGGAGCACGGGGAGGCAGCCACACTCCGCCCACGCACTTCCGCCCGCTCCCCCGCACTTCCTGCTGCAGCGGTTCTGCACATCAAATCGCAGTAAAACCCGCAGATATATTTTTGATCTGCGGGTTTTACTGCGGTTTTGACCTCACAATGGAGGTCTATGGGTGCAGAACCGCTGCGGTTCAGGAAAAAGAAGTGACATGCTCCTTCTTTTTTGCCGCAGCTATTCTGCGCGGCTTTTTAAACGAAATTCCGGATCATGTGCACAGCAGTGACTGTTTTCCATAGGGTTACATTGTTATGTACCCTGCATGGAAAACAGCTGCGGAACCGCAGCGGCAAAACCGCTGCGGTTCCGCAGTAAAAAACGCACTGTGTGAACATGGCCTAAGCGTGCTGCATTATTTACTTGACTATATACGAGTTGGCGATTCTAGGTTCAGCACCTGTTCACACTTAGTCTATGTTTGGATGTGACGGTCAGTTTTTTGAGTATAAATTATAACCCTGAAGCCTGCTGCAGAGTGAGGATGGAGGGCCATAGCAGAAGAACAGGAGAACATGCAGAGCGCAGGTCAGGTCAGTATAACATGCTTGACTGCTTCTGCCTCCAGAATTGCAGCCAAGAGCCGACATTACAATAGATAACACAAGGCAGTGCAGCGCTGGGAAACGCTCACATTGCAGAACAAATAAGACTCAGATACACTTATGTCTGCCTCTTCTGCAAAGCGAAGCACTGCCTTGTGCTATTTGAATTATAAGTAAGCTCCATTGTGGAACCAGCAGGCAGCAGGGGACCCCTGGAGGAGTGGGGGTCCCAAGCAGCTGCCTGGTCTGCCTGTGCATAACTGCAGCGCCCCAGGGTCCTGGTCATTGCAGTAATATCATTCTCCTCTGGGGGGAGTGATGTTACGTCTGAAGGCAATAAAGGAGATCACTTTACCAGGTATCACAAACCATGCAACACATTTCACACTCCAGTCCACCAGGGGGAGCTATGCTCCTATTTATTAGGGCACTCTCGACAATTAGGTAAAACTGGTGGTCTGGATAGGAAGTTAGTCAGCAGCTGGCTGAGCTTCACTCAGTCTGTCCCTGTCAGGCAGAGGGAAAGGAGGAAC
Organism: Ranitomeya imitator; assembly: GCF_032444005.1. Classification (NCBI taxonomy): domain Eukaryota; kingdom Metazoa; phylum Chordata; class Amphibia; order Anura; family Dendrobatidae; genus Ranitomeya; species Ranitomeya imitator. The sequence continues at coordinate 768,329,122 of NC_091282.1, read as the reverse complement.
ATCTAGCAGTTGCCGACAGGGTGGTCCCTGACAGGGGTGGGATCCTGTCAGAGGCCTAGACAGAAGGTCACGGAGCTGCACCTGCCCCACGTGCGGCAGCATCCTAAGAAAGAGACAAGAACAGCGAATTGAATTGTAGAGGGTGATAAACAAAGTCATAGCAAAAGGAGAGGAAACCAGAAGGAGTTCTGCCCGATACAGGCTGCCTCCTTCTGAGGCGCAGCATCCGGTAGCCGGAACACCGAGGGAGCAACCGTCTCCATGCCTTGCTCCAGAGACTGGCAGGACAGCTAATTCCAAGTTACTGATCCACCCTATACCCAGGAGGCACGGTGGCAACTTATGGGGGCCGGGGCATGTTAGAGTCCCTGTAAAAGCCCCAGGCCACCAGTCATACAGGTTTGTTCCTATCCATCTGGGGGACAGAGAGAGACATAACATCTATAACATCTACAACAGTTGTGAGGACCTTACCGAGAAGCTCAGCAGGAAGGTACTACAACACCCAGGTGCTAGAGGAAGGCTACTGATTTCCACCTGGATAAGGGGACTCTGGATTTGCCTTCAGACCGGCCGGACTCTACCTGCCCTGTGATCTGGTGCTCTGGACTGTGGATGCTGAAGCCTTCAGTAAAAAGGTAAAGAGACTGCAACCTTGTGTCCTCGTTCTTCACTGCGCCTCACACCATCTACCATCTACACATTGGGAAGCCCTGGGGACATACTTCACCTGTGGGAAGGTATACCATCTAGCTGCCATAACATCACCCCAGCGGACCCCTAAGCAGCGTTGGTCACCCTGACCGAATACCACAGGTGGTGTCACGAACATTTCCCCTTTAAAGAACTTTCCCCTTTACAACAGACCTCCCGAGGGCCACGGACCGGGTCAGCCACCGTGACATCCCCCTTGAGAACCGAAGGACCCAGTACCGAGTACCCCACTGCCCTACGGGGGCGCTCCATAAGGCCAGCCCTGCCCCCAACCCACAAACTTGCACACCCTTGCAAAAATCTTAAACACCTCGATCTACACTCACTCTCTGAATCCCTTCTCACTCTTACAGAAATAAGTTCCCTACACAATGTGGATGACGCTGCCGCTCTAAATAACACCACAATAGCTATAGCTTTGGAATCTGTTGCCTCTCTCACACATACCAAAGCTCGCAAAATCAACAGACAGCCCTGGCACACCAGCCTTACCAAAGAACTGAGGCGAGCTTCCAGGGCTGCTGAGCGGAGATGGAAAAGATCCCACTCCAACAAGCACTTCATTGCATTTAAACAGTCCCTCACTACTTTCAAGGCCACACTCGCCACAGCTAAACAAACCTACCTCTCATCTCTCATATCCTCCCTGTCTCACAACCTGAAACAGTTATTCAACACCTTCAATTCTCTCCTCCATCCCCAGCACCTCCTCCCTCCCCACTCATCTCCGCTGAAGACTTTGCCTCATTTTTCAAGCAGAAGATTGATAACATCAGAGACAGTTTTGGTCGACAACCCCCAGAGCCCTTCATCCCAAATGCCCAGCCCTCCACCTCCAAAACCAACTTCTCCACCATTACAGAAGATCAGAAGATCGACTCTCCACTTTACTCTCAAGATCGCATCTCACCACTTTACTCTCAAGATCCCATCTCACCACCTGTGCACTTGACCCGATCCCTTCCCACTTCATCCCAAACCTCGCCACAGTCTTCATCCCAACCCTACCCCATCTCTTCAACCTATCACTAACAAATGGTGTTTTCCCCTCAAGCTTTAAACATGCCTCAATCACACATATCCTCAAAAAGCCCTTTCTTGACCCATCCTCTGTATCTAGCTATCACCCTATATCACTTCTCCCCTATGCCTCAAAACTACTGGAACAACACATCCATCTTGAACTGTCCTCCCATCTCTCTTCCTCCTCCCTCTTCGACCGCTTACAATCTGGCTTCCGGTCTCACCACTCCACTGAAACTGCCCTAACTAAGGTCACCAATGACTTATTAACTGCCAAGAGCAAGCGACACTACTCTGTCCTCCTCCTCCTAGACCTGTCCTCTGCCTTTGACACAGTGGACCATTCCCTATTATTACAGACCCTCTCATCCCTTGGCATCACAGACTTGGCCCTATCCTTGATCTTGTCATACCTAACAGACTGGACATTCAGCATCTCCCACTCACACACCACCTCCTCACCTCGCCCCCTATCTGTCGGAGTCCCGCAAGGTTCAGTCCTAGGGCCACTGCTCTTCTCCATTTACACCTTTGGCCTGGGACAGCTCATAGAATCTCACGGCTTTCAGTATCACCTCTATGCTGATGATACACAGATCTACATCTCTGGACCAGATATCACCAGCCTACTAACCAGAATCCCTCAATGTCTGTCTGCTATTTCATCCTTCTTCTCCGCTAGATTTCTAAAACTTAACATGGACAAAACAGAATTCATCATCTTTCCCCATCTCACACGACATCCCCAACGAACCTATCCATTACAGTAAATGGCTGCCCACTCTCCCCAGTCCCACAAGCTCACTGCCTCAGTGTAATTATTGACACTGATCTCTCCTTCAAACCACATATCCAAGCCCTTTCCACTTCCTGCTGCCTTCAAACTCAAAAATATTTCCTAAACCAAGAATCTGCAAAAACCCTAATCCATGCCCTCATCATCTCCCACCTCGACTACCCCCCGCTATTCCCCGGCCTCTCCCCTCTGTCAATCCCTTCACTGGCTCCCCATTGCCCAGAGACTCCAGTACAAAACCCTAACCATGACATACAAGGCCATCCACAACCTGTCTCCTACATACATCTGTGACCTCGTCTCCTGATACTTTCCTGCACGTAACCTCCGATCCTCACAGGATCTCCTTCTCTACTCCCCTCTTAGCTCCTCTTCCCACAATCGCATACAAGATTTCTCTCACGCATCACCTCTACTCTGGAACTCTCTACCACATCATATCAGACTCTCACCTACGATCAAAACCTTCAAAAAGAACCTGAAGACCTACCTCTTCTGACAAGCCTACAACTTGCAGTAACCACCGATTGACCAAACCGCTGCACGACCAGCTCTACCCTCACCTATTGTATCCTCACCCATCCCTTGTAGATTGTGAGCCCTCACGGGCAGGGTCCTCTCTCCTACTGTACCAGTCTTGACTTGTATTGTTTAAGATTATTGTACTTGTTTTTATTATGTATACCCCTCCTCACATGTAAAGAGCCATGGAATAAATGGCACTATAATAATAAATAATAATAATACTTCATTGTCTGAAAGCTTTTACCTCACAAATAGTTCTGTGTTTTTCTGTTTGTTGTTTATGATTGTAAAACATGTCTGTTTGTGAACTTATGTATTTCTGTAATCGTTCTAACCCTAAGAATAAAACTGCCTTATCAATTTTACCACACATGGAACAGTATAAACACCGCCCCCCCCAAAAAAAAAAAAAATTAAGAAATTCATGAATTGCCAGTTTTAGTTCATTCTGCCTCCCAAAAATTGGAATAGAAAGTGATTAAAAAATGTAATGTGCCTGAAAATGGTGCGAATAAAACTGTTGACTCGTCCCACAAAAAAACGAGACCACACATGACTCTGTCAGCCGAAATATGAAAAAATTATAGGTCTCAAAATATGGCGATACAAAAACTATTTTTTGCAATAAAAAAAGTATTTTAGTGTGTGACAGCAGCCAAACATAAAAACCCGCTATAAGGTCTTTTTCACACATCCTGATATTTCCAGTGCCGGAGATGTCAGTGTCCGTGTGTGTAATACTTGCAACACATATGTGGCATGCGTGTGCCACATCAGTACCACAAGGATGGGTGCCAGGGAAGAAGTGTTACAGTAAGCACTATTCCCCGGCGCTGGGTGCTGAACACGGCTCTCATTCTTTCCTGCATAAGAAAGTTATTTGTTTCCTAACTGGAAATATCTGTGAGGGGGAAGGAGGGAGTGCAGGGGTGGTTTTAATATTTTCTATGACACTGTCCCCCTCCAGGTGCCTCAGAACCCATTCTCATCCTGGACTTGTTACAGCACACCAAAGAAAAGAGAGTGATAAAGCAAGTCACCTTAGGAATCACCTCACCACAGCCCAATCAAGTCAACTTAAGGGGTTATTAAACCTGTATTGTGGGATTTTCTCTAACCAGCCTGGCCGAACAACTCTGACTGAGCATCGTGTGGAAACCAGGACAGCAAGAACAATTTGACAGCCACTGTATCGAGTGGCTCCTGAGGTTCAGGAGATGATTTGGAAGGAAGTGGATGAAATGTTAGAGCTGGGAGTGGTGGTCCTCTTGTGCAGTCCCTGGGCAGGCAGTGCAGTCCTTATCCCAAGAAAGGACCAGAGCACAAAGTTCTACGTGGATTCCTGGGGGCTGAACGTGATTACCATCATCGATGCATATCCCATGCCCCGAATAGATGATCTGTTAGACCAGGTTGGGGGAGCAACATTCGTGTCTACCTTAGATCTCAGTAAAAGCTACTGACAGATCCCTTTGACACCGGCACCCATGAGTGTTCAGCCTTTTTCACACCCTTTGGTCTGTTCCAATTTACGGTCTGTTCCAAGTTACTGTCATGCCATTTGGGATGAAGAATGTGCCAGATACTTTTCAACAAATAGTGGATGTCATGCTTGCAGGCTCTCTGGAGTTCTTCCAGGCTTATATGGATGATATTGCCATATTCAGTAAGACCTGGGAGGAACACCTGCAGCATGTAGAAGAGATACTCCAGCATATTCAGCAGCCTGGGTTAACCATCTGGCAGACAAGTTCCAAATGGGGATGGCTGAAGTCCAGTACCTAGGACACCGAGTAAGGGATGGGAGAATAAAGCTTGACATGGCCAAAGTGGAAACAATAACTCAGTGGCCCCCCGGTACTGCAACCAAAAGCAAGTGCAGCTCAAACAAGTCCTGGAATGGACCCCTGTGCTGGTTGCGGCCGATTACACCAAGAAATTCCTTTTGCAGAATGATGCATAACATAGTGGGTTGGTTGCTGTCTCTAATCAGGTGGATGGCACAGGGCAGGTACACCCAGTGGCATACCTATCAATGAAACTGGTAGACCGAGAGAAAGTATGCCACCAAAGAAAAGGAATGCCTGGCCATTACCTGGGAACTGAAAAAACTGTTACCCTATGTGTATAGGAGATAATTGACCATAGTGACGGACCAAAATCCATTGACCAATCTACACCGGGTGGAGGGGAAGAATGGGCAATTTGTTACGATGGAGCCTGGCTTTGCAACTGTTCAACTTTGCCATTTGTCACAAAAGGGGAAGAGACCATTGCAACGCTGATGGCCTATCGAGACAAAATGAGAAAGCCCCCTAACTCAGGTAATACCACCAGAAGAAAGGATAATCAATCTCATTAACTGGAGCCCAGCGCTGGCTGTGCTGAAAAAGTGGGGGAGAAGTATGAGAAGCTGGCCAAGGACTAAAGACTTTTGGACCAATGGACGTAGAGCAGATTCCAAGCATCTAAAACATGCAGACTTTTTTTCAGCATGGAGCAATGGTTACATCAATCTTATTGTTGTGTTTTATTAGAGATTTACTTGCTCATCAGTTTACGGTGCACAAATCACTCCAGGAAAGTGTTCAGCCTCAGGAATCGAGGTTTCCATTCCGTGATGGTAAGCAGAGGAAGTTGTGCGAGCTGGATCTTATGTGTGCATAAGGCCAGACACGAGATTGGAAATCATGTAAAGCAACCATTCTATTACTCTTGTCGGTGTCTCAGGGGTCTCAATTAAAGGGACTCTGTCACCTGAATTTGGAGGAAACAACCTTCAGCCATAGGGGTGGGGTTTTCGGGTGTTTGATTCACCCTTTCCTTACCCGCTGGCTGCATGCTGGCTGCAATATTGGATTGAAGTTCATTCTCTGTCCTCCGTAGTACATGCCTGCACAAGGCAATCTTGCCTTGCGCAGGCGTGTACTATGGAGGACAGAGAATGAACTTCAATCCAATATTGCAGCCAGCATGCAGCCAGCGGGGAATGAAAGGGTGAATCAAACACCCGAAAACCCCGCCCCTATGGCTGAAGATTGTTCCCTCCAAATTCAGGTGACAGAGTCCCTTTAATCCATTGTTCTCCCACTAGTCACATTATTTGGATGGGGATAGTAAACACAGGGCCGCCATGTCACTCTTCACAAAGAGAAACATTACCCCTTAGATTTCAGTCCAGAGCCTCTCACCTAGCCAATTCAGATCTCATACTTTGTACTGACAAGGGGCAATACCCCAAAACACAGTGTCTGTAAATCGAGATTCTGATTTGGCTTTTATCCAAAGTCATATTGCAAGGCTCGTTAGAGGGTTGACAGTGACTTGTAGGATTGGTGCTTCCAACAGGTGGTGCTATAGAGTTCTAGTCCTTTTCCTCCCTGAAGAGGCAATTTGCACAGGGAGTCTAGCATGCAGTCCCTGATGAGGGCCTTGGCCTCAGTACAATCCTTCCACTAATGCACAGTTAGCTTGGGGGGGGGGGGGTTACAGAGGGTCAGGCTCAATTCCAGGAGGGTGCTTGAGGTTTTAAGGACACTGATGATTGAATGGGGGGGTTGTCAGCTGGAGCTGGATAAATGTGCCATAGTCGTATCCATAGTTTGGAGGAGCATAGGCTGTGACTGCAGACTTTACCGGCGGGAGGTACAAAAGCTGTGGGCCAACCAAAAGATTGGGAGACAGTGGGTATCGTGTATACGGAGGCGGTGGAACTACTGGTCTCAGGTTGTGATCTTTTGGACTGTGGGCATCTCATCGTGGCCATATTCCAGGACTTGCTGTAAGACTGTGGGCGGAAGAAATAAAGCTAATTGCATTGTTAAACTGCCTAGGTAATTAACAGAAACCATAACCTCAGATCTTCACATATAGTCATTGGCAAAAGAGTTGGCATCTTTAAAATCTTTACAGAAAAATGAAGTATTTCTCTCATTTGTGTTTTGGAACCACACAGAAAAACAAAGAAAAAGGTAAATTGGACTTAATTTCACAGAAAACATCAAAAATGGCCCAGACAAAATTGTTAGCACCTTCAACTTAATATTTAGTTGCACACCCTTCAGAATAAATAACGGCAATCAATCGCTTCCTATAACTATTACCAAGCTCCAAGCTTCTATCACCTCTCAGCTGGAGTTCTGGAGAACTCTGTTTTTGCAAACTGCTCCAGGTCTCTCATATTTTAAGTGTAACTTATTCCAACAGCAATTTTAAGATCTCTCCACAGGTGTTCAATGGATTCTAGATCCAGACTCATTGCTGGCCACTTCAGAACTCTCCAGAGCTTTGTTTCCATCCATTTTTTGGTGCTAATTGAAGTATGTTTGGGGTCATTGTCCTGCTGTTAGACCCATGACCTAAGACGCAAACCCAACTTTATGACACTGGGCGTACATTCTGACCCAAAATGCATTGGTAATCTCCAGATTTCACAATACGTTGCACACAGTCACAGTCAGAGGCAGCAAAGTAACTCTGAACCTCGGTCAACAGAGCTTGTTGGTAACGCATCATTCTACTATCTTGGTCTCATCTGTCCATAAGACACTTTCCCAGAAGGATTTTGTCTTACTCATGTATATTTTGACAAACTGCAGTCTAGATTTGTCTCTGTGTCAGTAGTGGGGTCCTCCTGGGTCTCCTGCTAGAGCGTTTCCTTTCATTCAAATGTCGATGGATAGTTTCTGCTGACACTGATGCACCCTGAGCCTGCAGGACAGCCTGAATTTCTTTGAAACTTGATTGGGGCTGCTTATTCACCATCTAGACTATCCTGCATTACACCCTTTCATCAAAAATGTTCTCTGCCGTCCATGTCCAGGGAGACTAGTTACAGTGCCATGGGTTAAACCTCTTGATTAAGTTGGAAAAATATTTTGAATTGAGGGTCCTCAGTGGTTGACAGCTTTTAATGGCTAACTGAAAACATGGTAACAAATTGCAAGCTTTCGAGACTACTCAGGTCTCTTCATCAGGCATAAACTAATACAAATTATGAAGAATCACATATTTATGCACAACACAGCACAGAAATAATGTCATAGATAAGTCAGGTGACATGAAGCGGAACTACCCTCAAGGTCTGAGGAGCAAATTCCTTAATTGATGTAAAAATACATAAATGCATGCGACACATTCATTCCTGCACTGAGAGTGTCAAAAGTTGTAATAAACTTCCAGACTCTTCTGTCTCTCTGAGATTTGAAATTACATTTTAATACAAGTATTGAAATACATTGGGGATCCAAAGCAACGGAGGTAGAGATAAGCAAAACTCAACTGGATTGACAACTTCAATTACCTCATAAGGACCTATAAACCTGGGACAAGTTTAGCGAAAGGAACTTTCAGCCGAATGTTCTTGGTAGACCACCATACTTTATCTCCCACCAGGAATATGGGTCCTGTAGATCGCCGCTTATCCGCAAACTGTTTGCTTGCCTTGAGCTTCCCCAATGTTTCTCTGAACCTCGCCCCATACCTCCCTCAGCCGCTGAATGGCTTGATCAGCCCCTGGACACCCAGAGTCCTTCCTGGAAAACTCACCAAAATGGGGATGAAAGCCATAATTACAAAAGAACGGAGATGTGCCTGTGGACTGCTTAATACGATTATTAAAGGCAAACTCAGCCACTGGTAACAAAGAACACCAATTGTCCTGCAGGGACGTCGCAAGAAACCGCTAAATTTGCTCAAGAGACTGATTGGTCCTCTTCGCCTGACCATTAGTTTCGGGATGATAGGCTGAGGAGGTCAAAGTAATACCTAATCTTTAACAAAAAGCCCTCCAGAATGTGGACACAAATTGTACCCCTCTATCTGAAACCACATTCAAAGGCACACAATGCAATCGCACCACATGCTGAACAAACAAACTAGAAAGTGCTTCAACATTGGGCAGTCCCGCCAAAGGTACAAAATGCACTTATTTACTGAATCTATCCACCACCACCCAGACAACAGATTTGCCATTGGAAGGAAGGAGATCAGTGATAAAGTCCATGGACAAATGAGTCCAAGGTCTATCTGGAATTGTCAATGGCACCAATTCCCTGGCCAGCCGGTTATGAGAGCTTTTAGCAAGGGCACAAGTATCACAGGAAGACACAAATACGGCAACATCAGAAACATAGAGGACCACCAAAACAGCCTAGCAATAGCTTTACGAGTGGCCAAGATTCCAGGTTGCCCACTAAGAGCAGAATCATGGAATTCCTGGATCACCCTCAACTGGTACTGGACCGGAACAAAGAGCTTGTTGTCAGGCAATGACGGAGGAGCAAGAGACTGAGCCTCGTGAATCTTCTGCTCCAATTCTGAGGACACCACTGTCATGACCACCCCATGCTGAAGAATGGAGGAAGGAGGTTCAGGAGGTGATATCGGATCCAAGCTGCGGGATAAGGCATCCGCCTTGACATTCTTGGAACCAGGCTGAAAAGTGATAGAAAAATTAAAGCGTGAAAAAAAGTGACCACTTAGCCTGTCTGGGAGTCAAACACTTGGCTGACTCAATATAAGGCTGCCGTCACACTAGCAGTATTTGGTCAGTATTTTACATCAGTATTTGGAAGCCAAAACCAGGAATGGAACAATTAGAGAAAAAGTATACTAGAAACATATGCACCACTTCTGCATTTATCACCCACTCCTGGTTTTGGCTTACAAATACTGATGTAAAATACTGACCAAATACTGCTAGTGTGACGGCAGCCTAAGACAGTTTCTTGTGGTCCGTAATCACCATGATCCGATGAATAGCCTCCTTTAAAAAGTGCCTTCATTCTTCAAAGGCCAACTTGATAGCTAAAACTCCCAATTCCCAACATCATAATTCCTCTCAGCCAGAGAGAATTTTTTGGAGAAGAAAGCACAGGGCCTCAAGTTGGCCAAAGTGGCGGGTCATTGGGACAACACCGCCCCCACCCCCACCTCTGATGCATCCACCTCAAAGATGAACGGTTCAGATGGATCAGGCTGGACCAAAACAGGGGCAGACATAAAGCATTTCTGTAATAAAGCAAACGCCTCCACAGCCGGAACTGACCAGTTTTTGAGATCAGCCCCCTTACGAGTTATATCCATGAGGGGCTTGACCACCTTTGAAAACCCCTTAATGAATTTCCTATAAACATTGAAGACCCTTTAAGTCTCTGGGTTGCACCCAATCCACAATGGCCTGTACCTTCCCATGGTCCATACGAAACCCCCTGTCAGACAGAATGAACCCCAGAAAGGACAATTCTTAGACAAAAAATTTGCAATTTCAGGTTTTCCAATGAGCGAGTTCTCCCGTAACCTCTGGAGAACTGCACGTACATGATCCATGTGAATTTGTTTGTTAGATGAAAACACAAGGATATTATCAAAATACACCACCATAAAGCGCCCAATAAAATCAGAAAATACATGGTTAATAAAATTCTCAAAAACAGCTGGCACATTAGTGAGACCAAAGGGCATAACCAAATTCTCAAACAACCCTTCAGAAGTGAGAAATGCCATTTTCCACTCATCCCCTCCCAAATATGGATTGCACTATATGCTCCCCTGAGGTCCAATTTAGAAAACCATTTGGCCCTTGACAATTGATTGTACAAATCAAGGATGAGCGGGAGGGGATAGGTATTTCTCACTGTGATTTTATTTAATTCACGAAAATCGAGGCATGCCAGCAAACCACCATCTTTTTTTTTTTTTTACAAAAAAGAATCCACCTGCCACAGGAGAGACAGCGGGACGAATGTGGCCTTTACATAATCTTTCGGAAATATACTCCTTCATAGCAGTTCGCTATAGGCCAGAGACGTTGAACAGACGGGCCTTGGGCAATTTAGCACCTGGAACCTTAATACAGTCAAAAGGGCGGTGTGGTGGTAAGACCTCAGCCTCCTTTTAGTACAGTCAAAAGGACCATGTGGTCGTAAGACCTCAGCCTCCTTTTTGGAAAAAAACATCCTCAAAATCCTTCAGGTACTCCGGAATACCTTCCAGATTATCGGATGACACAAGTACAGTAGTGTGGCAAATTTTAAAACAATTAGGACCCTATTTGACAATGTCCCAAGATTCCCAATCTATCACAGGATTATGTAACCCTAACACCAGTCCTGCAGGCAGATTGTCCACAACAAAACATGAAATACGTTCCTGGTGTAAGGAACCCACTTTAACCCCTTCATGACCCAGCCTATTTTGACCTTAAAGGGAACCTGTCACCCCGTTTTTTGAGATTGAGCTATAAATACTGTTAAATAGGGCCTGCGCTGTGCGTTACTATAGTGTATGTAGTGTACCCTGATTCCCCATGTATGCTGAGAAATACATTACCAAAGTCGCCGTTTTCGCCTGTCAATCAGGCTGGTCTGGTCAGGTGGGCGTGTTCACAGCGCTCTTTTCTTCCCCAGCTTTCCGTTGGTGGCGTAGTGGTGTGCGCATGTCCAGAGTTCCGACTTCCCTGCGCCCACGTGAAGACACAGCGCGCGATCTGCGCTGTAATCCCTTGCATCGGTGGGGGCGGCCATCTTCCTGGGGCCGCGCGTGCGCAGATGGAGTGCTCTGCTGCACGGGGCTTCAGGAAAATGGCCGCGGGATGCCGCGCGTGCGCATTAGAGATCGCGGCGGCCATTTTCCCAAAGCCGAGTTTGCATCTCGGCTTTGGGAAAATGGCCGCCGCGATCTCTAATGCGCACGCGCGGCATCCCGCGGCCATTTTCCTGAAGCCCCGTGCAGCAGAGCACTCCATCTGCGCACGCGCGGCCCCAGGAAGATGGCCGCCCCCACCGATGCAAGGGATTACAGCGCAGATCGCGCGCTGTGTCTTCACGTGGGCGCAGGGAAGTCGGAACTCTGGACATGCGCACACCACTACGCCACCAACGGAAAGCTGGGGAAGAAAAGAGCGCTGTGAACACGCCCACCTGACCAGACCAGCCTGATTGACAGGCGAAAACGGCGACTTTGGTAATGTATTTCTCAGCATACATGGGGAATCAGGGTACACTACATACACTATAGTAACGCACAGCGCAGGCCTTATTTAACAGTATTTATAGCTCAATCTCAAAAAACGGGGTGACAGGTTCCCTTTAATATATTAAGTAAACCCAGCACTCATCTTTAGTGATCAAAAAGGATTTTAATGTGAATCATTTTCAACGGATCCTAGCGGTTCTGATACTGTTTTTTCATGACATAAATAATTTTTGCATTTATTTGTGAAAAAAATGGAAATTTGGTGAAAATGTTGCAATTTTCAAATTTTTAATTTTCATTCTGTTAAACCAGAGAGTTATGTGATACAAAATAGTTAATAAATAACATTACCCACATGTCTACTTTACATCAGCACAATTTTGGAAATCAAATTTTTTTTTGCTAGGAAGTTATAAGGGTTAAAATTTGACCAGCGATTTCTCAATTTTACAACAAAATTTACAAAACCATTTTTTTCAGCGACCACCTCACTTTTGAAGTCAGTTTGAGGCATCTATATGGCTGAACATACCCAAAAGTGACACCAATCTAAAAACTTCACCCCTCAAGGTGCTCAAATCCATGTTCAATAAGTTTATTAACCCTTCAGGTGCTTCACAGCAGCAGAAGCAACATGGAAGGAAAAAATGAACATTTAACTTTTTAGTCACAAAAATTATCTTTTAGCAACAATTTTTTGTTATTTTCCCAAGGGTAAAAGGAGAAACTGGACCCTGAAAGTTATTGTACAATTTGTCCTGAGTACGCCGATACCCCATATGTGGGGGGAACCACTGTTTGGGTGCACGACAGGGCTCGGAAGTGAAGGAGCGCCATTTGACTTTTTGAATGAAAAATTGGCTCCAATCTTTAGTGGACACCATGTCGCGTTTGGAGAGCCCCTGTGTGCCTAAAGATTGGAGCTCCCCCACAAGTGACCCCATTTTGGAAACTAGACCCCCCAAGGAACTTATCTAGATGCATAGTGAGCACTTTGAACCCCCAGGTGCTTCACAACTTGATCCGTAAAAATGAAAAAGTAAGTTTTTTTCACAAAAAAATTCATTTAGCCTCAATTTTTTCATTTTCACATGGACAACAGGATAAAATGGATCCTAAAATTTGTTGGGCAATTTCTCCTGAGTGCACGGTACCTCACATATGGGGGTAAACCACTGTTTGGACACACGGCAAGGCTTGGAAGGGAAGGAGCGCCATTTGACTTTTGAATGAAAAATTAGCTCCGTTAGTGGACATCATGTCACGTTTGGAGAGCCCCTGTGTGCCTAAAGATTGGAGCTCCCCCACAAGTGACCTCATTTTGGAAACTAGACCTCCCAAGGAACTAATCTAGATGTGCGGTGAGCAATTTGAACCCCCAAGTGCTTCACAGAAGTTTAGAACGCAGAGCCGTGAAAGTAAAAAATCAGTTTTCTTTCCTCAAAGATTAATTTTTAGCCCACAATTTTTTATCTTCACAAGGGTAACATTAGAAATTGGACCCCAAAAAGTTGTTGTTCAGTTTGTCCTGAGTACGCTGATAAACCCATATGTGGGGGGAACCACTGTTTGGGCACACGTCAGGGCTCAGAAGGGAAGTAGTGACGTTTTGGAATGCAGACTTTGATGGAATGGTCTGCGGGCGTCATGTTACGTTTGCAGAGCCCCTGATGTGCCTAAACAGTAGAAACCACCACAAGTAACCCCATTTTGGAAACTAGACCCCAAGGAACTTATCTAGATGTGTTGTGAGCACTTTGAACCCCCAAGTGCTTCCCAGAAGTTTATAATGCAGAGCCATGAAAATAAAAAATAATTTTTCTTTCCTCAAAAATTATTTTATAGCAAGCAATTTTTTATTTTCACAAGGGTAACAGGAGAAATTGGACCCGAATAGTTGTTGTCGAATTTGTCCTGAGTACGCTGATACCCCATATATAGGGGTAAAACACTGTTTGGGCACACGTCGGAGCTTGGAAGGGAGGGAGCACCATTTGACTTTTTGAACGGAAGATTGGCTGGAATCAATGGTGGCGCCATGTCACGTTTGGAGACCCCTGATGTGCCTACACAGTGGAAACCCCTCAATTCTAACTCCAACACTAACCCCAACACAACCCTCACCCTAATCCCAACTCTAGCCATAACCCTAATCACAAACCTAACCACAACACACCCCTAACCACAACCCTAACCCCAACACACCCCTAAACCTAATCCCAACCCTAACCCTAACCACAACCCTAACCCCAACACACCCCTAACCCTAATCCCAACCCTAACCATAACCCTAACCACAAGCCTAACCCTAACCCCAACACACCCCCAACCCTAATCTTAACCTTATTTCCAACCCTAACCCTAATTCCAACCCTAACTCTAATTCCAACCCTAACCCTAAGGCTATGTGCCCCCGTTGCGGATTCGTGTGAGGATTTTTCTGCACCGTTTTTGAAAAATCTGCATGTAAAATGCACTGCGTTTTACCTGCGGATTTACCACGGATATCTGCATGTAAAATGCACTGCGTTTTACCTGCGGATTTACCACGGATTTCCAGTGTTTTTTTGTGCAGATTTCACCTGCAGATTCCTATTGAGGAACAGGTGTAAAACGCTGTGGAATCCGCACAAAGAATTGACATGCTGCGGAAAATACAATGCAGTGTTTCCACGCGGTATTTTCCACACCATGGGCACAGCGGATTTGGTTTTCCATAGGTTTACATGGTACTGTAAACGTGATGGAAAACTGCTACGAATCTGCAGCGGCCAATCCGCTGTGGATCCGCAGCCAAATCCGCACCGTGTGCACATAGCCTAATTCTAACCTTAATTCTAACCCTAACCTTAATTGCAACCCTAACCCTAATTCTAACCCTAAACCTAATCCCAACCCTAACCCTAACCACAACTCTAACCCCAACACACCCCTAACTCTAATCCCAACCCTAACCATAACCTTAACCACAAGCCTAACCCTAACCCCAACACACCCCTAACCCTAATCTTAACCTTATTTCCAACCCTAACCCTAATTCCAACCCTAACTCTAATTCCAACCCTAACCCTAAGGCTATGTGCCCCCGCACCGTGTGCACATAGCCTAATTCTAACCCTAACCCTAATTCTAACCCTAACCTTAATTGCAACCCTAACCCTAATTCTAACCCTAACCCTAATTGCAACCCTAACTCTAATTCTAACCCTAATTGCAACCCTAACTCTAATTCTAACCCTAATTACAACCCTAACCCTAATTGCAACCCTAACCCTAATTGCAACCCTAACCCTAATTCTAACCCTAATTCTAACCCTAACCCTAATTGCAACCCTAACCCTAACTGCAACCCTAACCCTAGTTCTAACCCTAACCCTAGTTCTAACCCTAGTGGAAAAATAAAAGTAAATATATTTTCTTTATTTCACTATTTTCCCTACCTATGGGGGTGATAAAGGGGGGTTTATTTACTATTTTTCTTATTTTGATCACTGTGATAGGTTTTATCACAGTGATAAAAATGTACCTGGAATGAATCTGCCGGCCGGCAGATTCGGTGGGCGAACTGCGCATGCGCCAGCCATTTTGGAAGATGGCGGCACCCATGGAGAAGACGGACAGACACCAGGAGGGTTACCGGAGCTCGGTAGGTAAGGGAGGGTGAGATCGGACCATGGGGGGGTGAGATCGGACTGCAAGGGGAGCGGACAGAGGACAGAGGGGAGCAGAGGACAGGACGGAGGACGGAGTGGAGATCAGTGGCAGTGGCGGGGAAGATCGCGGTCTCCAGCCAGGGAAGCAGAACGCCGGGGGACGCGACAGACACCGGAATGTAAGTATGTAGTGTTTGGTTTTTTTACATTTACACTGGTAACCAGGGTAAACATCGGGTTACTAAGCGTGGCCCTGTGCTTAGTAACCCGATGTTTACCCTGGTTACCAGTGAAGACATCGCTGAATCGGCGTCACACACGCCGATTCAGTGATGTCTGCGGGAGATCCAGCGACGAAATAAAGTTCTGGCCTTTCTGCTCCGACCAACGATGTCACAGCAGGATCTAGATCGCTGCTGCATGTCAAACACAATGATATCGCTAGCCAGGACGCTGCAACGTCACGGATCGCTAGCGATATCATTGTTAAGTTGTTCAGTGTGAAGGTACCTTAAGTTCCACTTCAAACAATTCTTTAGGGAATGAGGAAAAAAGTACCTGAGAGTCTGGGTAACCTCTTCGACAATCACCTAGCTGTATAGTGATTATATTTTTGAGATTACAGGAACAGGCCGAATACCCGCCAGGCTCTGAACTTGTTCTATCACCCAAGGGTAGGGAGATACATAGAAAAGCTAGTAAAAGCCAGCTAGCGAAGATATGTTTTGTCTACAAGTGTAATGAGGGCCTGGCCATATCTGATGGTATCAAAATCATCTCTATAAATTATATGTTATATAATTATATATATATAATATATATATTATATAATAATATAATATATATTATATAATAATATATAATATATATAGTTATATGTAAGCTATATAATTATAGAAGTTATATCTCTATCTCATCTCTATAAAGGTTATTTATATATATATATATTAGATGGTGGCCCGATTCTAACGCATCGGGTATTCTAGAATATGCACGTCCAAGGTAGTATATTGCCCAGCCACGTAGTATATTGCCCAGCCATGTAATATATTGCCCAGCCACGTAGTATATTGCCCAGCCAGAGTATACAGCACAGAGCCACGTAGTATACAGACTTAAAATAAAAAATAAACATATACTCACCCTCCGTTGAAGTCCTGGCCCTGTGTGCGGTGCACGCGGCAGCTTCCAGTCCCAGGGTTGGTATGGGCGCAGGACCTGTGATGACATAGCGGTCACATGACCGTGACGTCATGGCAGGTCCTTCTCGCAGGACCTGTGATGACGTTGCAGTCACATGACCGTGACGTCATGGCAGGTCCTTGTCGCATACCATCCTTGCCACCGGAACCTGCCGCTTGCATGGAGCGGTCACCGGAGCGTCGCGAGGAGCGGGAAAGGCGCCGGAAGGTGAGTATATGATGATTTTTTATTTTTTTAAATTATTTTTAACATTAGATCTTTTTACTATTGAGGCTGCATAGGCAGCCTCAATAGTAAAAAAGTTGGTCACACAGGGTTAATAGCAGCGTTAATGGAGTGCGTTACATTGTGGCATAACGCGGTCCATTAGCGCTGCCATTAACCCTGTGTGAGCGCTGACTGGAGGGGAGTACGGAGCGGGCACTGACTGCGGGGAGGAAGGAGCGGCCATGTTGCCGCCGCACTGCGCCCGTCTGATTGGTCGTGGCAATGGTCGTGGGGGTTTTGCCACGACCAATCAGCGACTTGTATTCCATGACAGAGGCCGCGACCAATGAATATCCATGACAGAAAGACAGAAGGACAGACAGAAGGACAGACAGAAAGACGGAAGTGACCCTTAGACAATTATATAGTAGATATATATATATAGAGAGAGAGAGAGAGTTATAAAGTTATGATCCATCATAGGTTTTGAAGTTTAATTTGCCAGAGCAAGTGAGAAAGAGACTAGGACTGTCCAGGAGAAGGGGGAGGAAGTGACCAAGGGGTTAAGTGCATGTACGACAATGTGGGCCTTCGTTCTCTGTCAAGGGAGGTTGCGGCGTGCAGCGTGCTGGAAGGAAGCGGAAATAGTTGGCACCCACACCCCCTATATGGTTTTCAGCATCCTATGGCTGTACATCAAGCTGGTAACTGACTTTTGTATTATCTGCTTGCACTTATGTACTACCACCTGTATTTCTATACTTGTATACTTATACTTATCGGTATTTATAGCCATTGTATATATAGTGTATTGTCTAGTGTACCATTAAGGTAAATTAAATATATACTTTAACCTTGGTCTGCTCTTTTATCTTGATCCACGAATCCACACATCGTGTTCTCGGTTTTAACATTCCATACCACCAGGGCTGGTTTCTGGCCCTATATAATTCCCTTAAAGAATCGGGTTTATATCTAAACTAGTGACAGTGCTACCAGGCTGGCAGTGCTCTGTTTCACTGGTGCTAGTGAAAGGGGCCTCTCAGCCTGTCAGGGTTGTGAGTGAGTATAGTGCCACATCAGCGGCTGCCTGGGACCCCATGCATCCCTGGTCCCATGTGGACAGGGGGTGTCTGGGTAAGACTGTGCCAAACTGACCTTACATGTCACCGGGGGATGTGAAGCATCACATTGGTGCAATTGAGGAGACCGTACTGCGTGATCCCTCCGACGTAATAGTGACGTCAGGCAAAGTGGCGAAGTGCAGGTTCATCACACTGATAACTCATGTAAATATCACACATATAATACTGATAATTCATATACACATCACATATAATTCTGATAATTCATATACACATCACATATAATTCTGATAATTCATGTACACATGCCACATGTAATAATTCATATACACATCACACATATAATACTGATAATTCATATACACATCACACATATAATACTGATAATTCATATACACATCACACATATAATACTGATAATTCATATACACATCACACATATAATACTGATTATTTATATACACATCACACATATAATACTGATAATTCATATACACATCACACATATAATACTGATTATTTATATACACATCACACATATAATACTGATAATTCATAAACAAATCACACATACAACTCTGGCAAAAATTAAGAGACCACCACATCAAAACCCTGTCATGGGCAGCCCAATCTCCAGACCTGAACCCCATTGAAAACCTCTGGAATGTAATCAAGAGGATGATCAATAGTCACAACAAGCCATCAAAGAACTGCTTACATTTTTGCGCCAGAAGCAGTGTGAAAGACTGGTGGAAAGCATGCCAAGACACATGATAGCTGTGATTAAAAATCATGGTTATTCCACAAAATATTGATTTCTGATCTCTTCCTGAGATAAAACATTAGTATTGTTGTTTCTAAATGATATGAACTTGTTTTCTTTGCATTATTTGAGATCTGAAAGCACCGATTGTTTATTTTTAATTTTGACCATTTCTCCTTTTCAGAAAAAAATTGAAAATTTATTGCTTGAAAATTCGGAGACATGTTGTCAGAAGTTTATAGAATAAAATAACAATTGACATTTTACTCAAAAATATACCTATAAGGAGAAAAATCAGACAAACTGAACATTTTGCAGTGGTCTCTTTTTTTCCAGAGCTGTATAATACTGATAATTCATATACACATCACACATATAGTACTGATAATTTATATAACATCACATATAATACTTATAATTCATGTACACATCACACATCTAATTCTGATAATTCATATATACATGACACATATAATTCTGATAATTTATGTACACATCACACATATAATATTGATAATTCATATACACATCACGCATCTAATTCTGATAATTCATGTACACATCACACATCTAATTCTGATAATTCGTATACACATCACACATATAATTCTGAAAATTTATATACACATCAAATATTTAACACTGATAATTCATATAAACATCACACATAAAATACTGATAATTCATTTACACATCACACATAATATTGATAATTCATATACACATCACACATCTAATTCTGATAATTCATATACACATCAAACATATAATACTGAAAATGTAAATAACACATCACACATTTAATATTTATAATTCATTTACACATCACACATCTAATTCTGATAATTCATGTACACATCACACATACAATTCTGATAATTCCTATACAGATCACACATCACACATATAATTCTGATAATTTATATACACATCAAAGATTTAACACTGATAATTCATATAAACATCACACATAAAATGCTGATAATTCATATACACATCACACATATTGATAATTCATATACACATCACGCATCTAATTCTGATAATTCATATACACATCACACATATAGTACTGATAATTTATGTACATATCACACATATAAATCTTATAATTCATGTACACATCACACATCTAATTCTGATAATTCATATATACATGACACATATAATTCTGATAATTTATATACACCACACATATAATATTGATAATTCATATACACATCACACATATAATTCAGATATTTTATATACACATCAAACATTTAACACTGATAATTAATATAAACATCACACATAAAATACGATAATTCATTTACACGTCACACATAATATTGATAATTCATATACACATCTAATTCTGATAATTCATGTACACATGGCACATAAAATACTGACAATTTATACACACATTAAGACTGATTGATATACACATCACACATGTAATTCTGATAATTTATATACACATCAAACATTTAACACTGATAATTAGTATAAACATCACACATAAAATACTGATAATTTATTTACACATCACACATATACTGATAATTCATATACACATCACACATAATGTTGCTAATTCATATACACATGACACATATAATTCTGATAATTTATACACACATCACACATATAATATTGATAATACATATACACATCACACATCTAATTCTGATAATTCATATACACATCAAACATATAATAATAATAATTTAAATAACACACACATTTAATATGTATAATTCATGTACACATCACACATCTAATTCTGATAATTAATGTACACATCACACATCTAATTCTGATAATTCATGTACACATCACACATACAATTCTGATAATTCATGTATACATCAAACATTTAATACTGATAATTCCAATACAGATCACACATCTCATATAATTCTGATAATTCATGTACACATGACACATAAAATACTGACAATTTATACAAACATCACACTTTCACACTTTAATACTGATTGATATACACATCACACATATAATACTGATCATTCATATACACATCACACATACAATACTGATAATTCATATACACATCACACATATAATTTTGATAATTCATATACACATCAATTCATATAAACATCACACATACAATACTGATAATTCATATACACATCACACATATAATACTGATAATTTAAATAAACATTGCACATATAATTCTGATAATTCATATACACATCACACATGTAATAAAGATAATTCATATACACATGACACATATAATTTTGATAAATCATATACACATTAACCATTTAATACTGCTAATTCATATAAACATCACAAATATAATACTGATAATCTATTTACACATCACACATAAAATACTGATAATTCACATACACATCACACACATAATACTGATAATTCCTGTATACATGACACATATAATAATTTATATACACATCACACATGTAATACTGATAATTCACATACAGATAACACATATAATACCCAAAATTCATATACACTTCACCCATATAATACTGATAATTCATATACACATCAAACATTTAATTCTAATAATTCATATAAACATCACACATAAAATGCTGATCATTTATTTACACACCACACATAATACTGATGTTTCATGTACACATCACACATCTAATTCTAATAATTCATATACACATAACACATATAATACTGATAATTTATACATACATCACATATATAATAGTGAATTCATATACACATCACACATACAATTCTGATAATTCATATACACATCACACGTAGAAAACTATTTACACATCACACATATAATACTGATAACTCATGTACACATAACATATATAATACTGATAATTCACATCACATATACTGATAATTCATATATACACATCACACATATAATTCTGATAATTTATTTACACATCACACATAATTCTGATAATTCATATACATATCACACATATAATTCTGATAATTCATATACACATCACACACATAATACTGATAATTTATATACACATTACACATATAATATTGATAATTCATATACACATCACACATATAATTCTGATAATTCATATATACATCACGCATATAATAATGATGAGCTGTT
This sequence comes from Ranitomeya imitator, assembly GCF_032444005.1. NCBI lineage: Eukaryota > Metazoa > Chordata > Amphibia > Anura > Dendrobatidae > Ranitomeya > Ranitomeya imitator. The sequence goes on along the minus strand of NC_091282.1, from coordinate 768,307,080 downwards.
AACCCTTCAGCTCCTGACTTTTGTTTTTTCCCTCTTGCTTTTTTCTGTGACTTTTTTTTTTCCAGCTTTTACATTTTCCGGTAACAGTGTCGGTTGTGGTATCGTGATATTGTGTCTTTGTTTCGGTCACAATCACCGTAAAGCATGGATTTCACAAATGGACCTAGACGAATGCGGCCGACAATCTGTGCTGTTATCGTCCGATATTTGTCACGATCCTGGCAGACTCACTAGTGGGATGTCACGATCGGGACGGTGTTGTGTAGATATCGTGTCATTACCAGGACTGTGTCGTGTACATATCGTGCCGCTATCAGGACTGTGTGCTATACAGACATAGAACGGCGACATCGTACATCTGCGTATTATTGCCGGATTATGGGCGGCTCTCGGGGGAATATTCTGCCGGTTGATAATCCGTCTCCCCAATAATCGCGGGAAATGATTCCTGTGTTATAAATGCTATTAACCCCTGAGTGGTATAACTTGTCACTGGCCACACAGCTGTGTCTGAGCCTGCGTCTATTTCTCGGGTCTCAGGTACACGGCTGCGGCTCTGTCTGCTATTACAGTGTCGGTATTGTCGGTGTCCGGTCCCTCACCTGAGCTGCAGGTGCGGCTTCCCTCCTCCTCGGGGCCCGGGCTCCTGCCCCCCGGCTGCTGCCCCCTCACCCCATGATGCTCCACAAGCAGAGGCTGGGTGTAAAAGCCGGGGATGCCGCCCGCCGCCAGAAGCCCGAGGCCGGAGCGAGCGGCCAGCAGGTGGGCCCCCGGGGGCAGAGCGTGCAGGTGGCCCCTCGGGGGCGTCGGGGGGTCCTTGTTCAATCCCAATATCTCCTGTATCCCAAAGCCGGTGCTCCTGGGGACGGCGGGGGGGCCCTCTCTCCCGGTCATCCTTCTCGGTCTGCTCCTCGGCTCCGGCTCCTCCTCGGTTTTTTATCCAAAGGTGAGAAGTGAGCGACCAATCAGCGGAGCCGGAGGAAAAAGGTTTGCGGGAGGGTGGGGGGTCTGCACCGGGGACCGTGGCTCTGACGTGTCTGTAACCCACCGATCATCTGCCTGATACACCTCTGTGTGCTCCCATCACCCTCACATCCATCCATCACCCTCCTCACATCATCCAACTATCACCCTCCTCACATCCATCCATCCATCCATCCATCACCTTCCTCACATCCATCCATCCATCACCTTCCTCACATCCATCCAACCATCACCCATCTCAAATCCTTCTATCCATCACCCTCCTCACATCCATCCATCCATCACCTCCTCACATCCATCCATCCATCCATCACCCTCCTCACATCCATCCATCCATCACCCATCTCAAATCCATCCATCCATCACCCTCCTCACATCCATCCATCCATCACCCTCCTCAAATCCATCTATCCATCACCCTCCTCACATCCATCCATCCATCACCCTTCTAACATCCATCCATCATCCACCCATCACCCTCCTCACATCCATCCATCCATCACCCATCTCAAATCCATCCATCCATCACCCTCCTCACATCCATCCATCCATCACCCTCCTCACATCCATCCATCCATCACCCTCCTCACATCCATCCATCCATCACCCATCTCAAATCCATCCATCCATCACCCTCCTCACATCCATCCATCCATCCATCACCCATCTCAAATCCTTCTATCCATCACCCTCCTCACATCCATCCATCCATCACCCTCCTCACATCCATCCATCCATCACCCTCCTCACATCCATCCATCCATCACCCATCTCAAATCCTTCTATCCATCACCCTCCTCACATCCATCTATCCATCACCCTCCTCACATCCATCCAACCATCACCCTCCTCACATCCATCCATCCATCACCCTTCTAACATCCATCCATCATCCACCCATCACCCTCCTCACATCCATCCATCCATCACCCTTCTCACATCCATCCATCATCCACCCATCACCCTCCTCACATCCATCTCCCTCATCACATCCATCCATCACCCTTCTCACATCCATCCATCCATCACCCTCCTCACATCCATCCAACCATCACCCTCCTCACATCCATCCATCCATCACCCTCCTCACATCCATCCATCCATCACCCTCCTCACATCCATCCATCCATCACCCTCCTCACATCCATCCATCCATCACCCATCTCAAATCCTTCTATCCATCACCCTCCTCACATCCATCCATCCATCACCCTCCTCACATCCATCCAACCATCACCCATCTCAAATCCTTCTATCCATCACCCTCCTCACATCCATCCAACCATCACCCATCTCAAATCCTTCTATCCATCACCCTCTTCACATCCATCCAACCATCACCCATCTCAAATCCATCTATCCATCAACCATCTCAAATCCATCTATCCATCACCCTCCTCACATCCATCCAACCATCACCCATCTCAAATCCTTCTATCCATCACCCTCCTCACATCCATCCAACCATCACCCATCTCAAATCCATCTATCCATCAACCATCTCAAATCCATCTATCCATCACCCTCCTCACATCCACCCATCCATCACCCATCTCACATCCATCCATCCATCATCCACCCATCACCCTCCTCACATCCATCTCCCTCATCACATCCATCCATCACCCTTCTCACATCCATCCATCACCCTCCTCACATCCATCTATCCATCCATCCATCACCCTCCTCACATCATCCATCCATCACCCTCCTCATCCATCACCTCCTCGCATACACCCATCCATCACCCTCCTGATCCATCCATCACCCTCCTCACATCTATCTATTATCTATCATTGCTCTATCTATTATCCATCTATTATTTATTATCACTATTATCTATATTTTATCTATCATATATCATCTATCTATCTACTGTCTGTTATCTATTATCTATCTACCTATCATCTATTATTTATCATCTATCTATCTATTATCTATCTATTGTCTATTTATCTATCATCTATCTATCTATCTATCATATATCTATCTATTATCTATTTATCTATCTATTATCTATTTATCTATCTATTATCTATTTATCTATCTACCTATCTATTATCTACCTGTCATCTATCTATCTATCTATCTATCTATTGTCCAGAAAGATGAAGGCAGCACTCCAGTAGAAAAAATAAGAGTATTTTATTGGCCCATGTGCGACGTTTCAGTCCAAGGTGTGGACCTTTCTCAAACTTGGCTTGAGAAAGGTCCACACCTTGGACTGAAACGTCGCACATGGGCCAATAAAATACTCTTATTTTTTCTACTGGAGTGCTGCCTTCATCTTTCTGGACAATAGCATGAGGTTTGGTATATACCTGGAAGGATTTTTTGCACCCTCTGTCTTCTTTTGGTGCTGCTTTTTGTTTTCTTTTTCTATATCTATCTATCTATCTATCTATCTATCTATCTATCTATCTATCTATCTATCTATCTATCTATCTATCTATTATCTACCTATCTATTATCTACCTGTCATCTATCTATTATCTATCTATCTATCTATCTATCTATCTATCTATCTATCTATCTATCTATCTATCTATCTATCTATCTATCATCTATCTATCTGTTATACATCTATAGATCTATCTGTCATCTATTATCTATCATCTATCAAGCACTTATCTATTATCTCTATTATCTATTAGATACAGTGGGGAAAAAAGCATTTAGTCAGCCACCAATTGTGCAATTTCTCCCACTTACAAAGATGAGAGAGGCCTGTAATTCACATCATAGGTATGTAGGATACTAGCGGGTGCGTAGGATGCAGTGACACACAGGAGGCAGAGCAAGGGTTAACAGGTTCTTTATATATATAACATAACCTATATTTTTTTCTTCCAAATTAAGTTATAGCTTCCTGAGCAACAATACATGTATAAACATTTAATCCTATAGTGCTACAGTCCATTGTTACGATAAAGTGATTGCATATTCATATATCTAGGACTATATAGCATGACAGAAGCAACAAAGATTGAAAATGGTAGTTACCTGCCGATAACGGTATTTCTCTGATCCCATGATGGCACCATGGAGAGAGGGGTCCGCCCCCAGGGACAGGAAACCTACAGGTGAAAAAGGGCGTACCTCTCTCCCACATCAGTTGGTTTACAGAGCCTTATACAGAACTTCAGCTGCAACTCAATATTTGCACAAATTAAACTTAACCAATCTAACTTAACAGAGGCACCGTGACTAAAATTAATTACTAGTACATTATAATGTGCACACCTGTGTGTGAAAAGGGAGGGAATATATGGGTGCCATCATGGGATCAGAGAAATACCGTTATCGGCAGGTAACTACCATTTTCTCTATCCCCATGATGGCACCACGGAGAGATTTGAATAGAAAGAGCTCTTGACTCTGTCATCAAGTATTTGGGTAAAGGGTGGGCATGAAGATAGCGCTTGTATGTCGCTGACGCGACGAGCCGAGGTTAGGGCCACTAGGAGTGTGGTTTTTAGGGACAAAATCTTTAAGGGAACTTCTGTCAGGGGTTCAAAGGGAGGTTTGGTTAGAGCGTTTAATACAAGGTTTAGATCCCATGGAGGAGAATTGTGGAGGGGAATAGGCCTGGACCTACTTGAGGCTTTAATAAATCGCATGACCCACCGATTTCTAGCCAAATCATAATTATACAGTGCTCCTAAGGCTGCCACCTGAACCTTTAGAGTGCTTGTAGCCAACCCTCCTTCCAGACCTTTCTGTAAGAACTCAAGGATTTTTCCTATTGGAATCTCCTCGGACGGGTCTGCACCTGATACCGACAAAAATTTTTTCCACACTTTCCCATATATTCTAGTGGTTACGGGTTTTCTACTCTGTAATAGAGTGGACACTAAGTTGGGAGAGAACCCTTTAACCCTTAGCAACCTCCTTTCAAAAGCCACGCTGTCTTGTGTAAATTCTTTACATTGGGGTGGAATACCGGACCCTGGGACAAAAGGTTCGGGGTGTCTGGTAGAACCCATGGACTTGATATGGACATTTTTCTTAGCCAAGAAAACCATATTCTGCGGGGCCAAAATGGCGCTATTACTATCACTGTAGCTCTCTCCTCCCAAATTTTCCTCAATACTAAGGGGATGAGCGACATTGGAGGGAATGCATAGGCGAGATGATAGTTCCAAGGAATTGTCAGTGCGTCTAGAGCTACAGGGTTCCCCCGGGGATCGATTGAGCAGAATGTTTTTACTTTGTGGTTTTGACTGTTCGCGAATAGGTCTATTTTTGGTAAACCCCAGAGATTCACGATTTGATCGAAGACCGACTGGTTTAGCTCCCACTCCCCCTGCTTTAAGCATGTTCTGCTCAGGAAGTCTGCAGTTTGGTTTTCTGAGCCCTTTAAGTGAAGAGCTGTCAAGGACTTTAGACTATGTTCCGCTATGTGGAAGATGGATTGGGTTACCTCCATCAATGCTCGACACCTGGTGCCCCCTTGGTGGTTTAGGTATGCGACCACAACTTGGTTGTCCGAAATGACCTTTACGTGATGGGAATGGAGGAGATATAGAAAGTGTGTTATGGCCCGGTTTACTGATAACATTTCTTTCATGTTGGAAGAAGTTAGCTCTTGACTTTTGTTCCAATTCCCCTGTGCCACTTGATTGTCTATATGTGCTCCCCAACCCCAGGGGCTTGCATCTGTCGTTAGAATCTTTTCTGTTGGTAGCACCCAAGGAACCCCTTTGGTTAAATTCCCTGGGTCTGCCCACCATACTAGGGAGTGTATCGTGTTTGGTGATATACTTAGCTGCCCGTCTAAATTTCCGTGCAGAGATATGCCTGAATCTAAAGTCTCCCATTGTAGATCCCGGGAATGACATTGTGCCCACTGTACGGCCGGGATACAGGCAGTCATGGAGCCCAACAGGGACATTGCTTTCCTCAGAGTAGTGACTGGGGATACCGTCAGCTGTAACACTGCCTGTGTCATTTTTTGAATCTTCTCCTGAGGAAGATAGCATTTCTGCCTGATCGAGTCTAGGACTATCCCTAAGTACTCCTGTACCTGAGATGGCACCATCTTGGACTTGGGTATGTTTAGCAGCCACCCTAGACTCGAGAGTGAAGCCATGACCAGATTCAATTGTTGTTCGCAATGTTGAAATGAGTTCCCTACCACGAGGAGGTCGTCCAGATAGGGAACTATTAGGATATTCTGTTCCCGTATGTGGGCCATTACCTCTGACTTTATTTTCGTGAATACCCGAGGAGCGACGGCTATCCCGAAGGGGAGAGCCCGGAATTGGAAGTGTTTTACTTCCCCCTGGATATTCACTGCCAGTCTGAGATATTTTTGATAATCTCTGTGGATGGGCACATGGTAATATGCGTCTCGTAAATCTAGAACAGTCATGAAACACAAGGGAAAGAGTATTCTCACGCAAGATTTTATTGTCTCCATTTTGAAATGTTGTATCTCTAGGAAACTGTTTAATTTTTTGAGATTTATGATCGTTCTGTACGATACGTCCGGTTTCGTGCGGAGGAAGAGAGGAGAATAGAAACCCATGCCTCTTTCCTGGTATGGGACTTCTTGCAATACACCTTTCTGGATTAGGTTCAGAATTTCCTTCTGGAGAGCTGACTGTTCGTGTGATTGTTTTTGAGACGTTATCATGAAGGAGTTGCCGGGAGGGATACGAAATTTGAATTTGAGGCCTTCTCGTATAATACCTAAGATCCAAGGACTGTTTGAAATTCTTTCCCAGGCTGGAAGAAACTCGGCTAGTCTCCCTCCGACCTGGGGAGTACCTTCATTGAGATTTTTTATTATCTGGAAGGGGGGGTTTGTTGAACAAGAAGCCCCTGTTTTTGTTCCTTCTGTCTTCCCATCCGTCTTTATTCCCTTTTGGGGGTCTTCTCCGCATGAACTTTCTGTTCCGAAAGGAACGCCTATATGACTGGTTAGGGAACCCGGGGAAAGATTTCTTTTTATCTCCTGCTTTGTCGAGGATGTCGTCCAATGTTGATCCGAACAGAAATTCACCTTCGCAAGGTATTGAGCATAAATTGGTATTTGTTTGCAAGTCCCCCGGCCAGCACTTTAGCCACAGGGCATGTCTTGCGGCGTTTGAGAAAGAGGCCGATCTGGCTGCTAATCTCGCTGAGTCCACCGAAGCGTCCGCCAAAAAGGCTGCCGCCCCTTTCATCATGGACACTGACTTCTGGATTGTTTCTCTTGAAACTTTCCCCTTTAGTTGGGAATCCAAGTGCTCAAGCCATACCATTAAGGCACGGGCCGTACAGGTGGCTGCGATGGCTGGTTTTAGACCACCTCCTGCTGCTTCCCAGGAGTTTTTTAAGAAAGAGTCTGCTTTTTTGTCCATCGGATCCTTTAGAGTGCCCATGTCCTCGAAGGGCAGGGCAAATTTTTTAGAGGCCTTTGCTGTGGCCACATCCAGTTTGGGTGCCTTGCTCCAGGATGAGCAGGCTGGGTCGTCGAACGGGTATTTTCTCTTGGGGGTCAAGAGAACTTTTTTTATCCGGTTTCTTCCATTCTTTCTTGATCAAAGAATGAATTTTCTCATTTATTGGAAATACTCTTCTTTTCTTTTGTTCTAATCCGCTGAACATTATGTCCTGTGCTGTTCTTTTAGGACGTTCGTCTACCAGACCCATAGTCGTTCTGATGGCCTTCACCAGTGCGTCTGTCTCTTCGATGGGGAAGCAACTGCGTCCCCCCTCTGATGATAGTGAAGAGGTCTCGGATGTCGACGAATCCTTAGAGTCAGATGTTTCACTTTCTGATTCGTCTATGCTAGATTCAGGGGACTTATGACCTGATCTATGTTTTTTCTTCGGGACTTTAATGCCTTTGAGGGCACTCTCCACCTGATTTTTTATTAGTGTTTTCAGGTCTGATGCGAACGCCGGGGATTCCTCCTGAATGGTTTTTTCTATGCAAGACCCGCGTAGCTTTTTTTCCCAGGAGGAAGGTAGCTCTTCCAAACATATCGCACACACTTTGTGCTTTGATTTGTCTGTACATTTTCTTCCCTAGGAGAAAGAGTAATCACGTATTACATTATTACTTTCACGTAGATCACTCACCCTTAGTGAATAAGAGATACCATCTCTGGCCTCGGGACTATATCCGCTGGATTCGTCACCGGTCGCGTAGTTTTTTCAGAGACTCAGCTGCGTTGTGACCCTGAGCGTCCGCTGCTGCTGCGCTGCTGGGAAGGAGCGTTTCCCTTGCGCTGATGCTGTGAGTGCGGGTGCTGCTGTACCTGTACTTGCTCAGGCGATGATTGCGCACACTCCTGTGCCTCTTGCTGCTCTTTATCGCTCATAGTGGCTCCACTCTGCGTTTTTAGCAATGAGGAGGTTTTTCCACGCTTTTCCCTTAGGGAACGCTCTTTTTAAATTTGCCGCCGGTAGAAGCGGCAATCTGCGCATGCGCGCGCGTCACTTCCGGTTGGCGGCACAGGCGTCCCATAGGAAGGATATTATCGGGGACGCCTGTGCGCGCGTTCTATCGTTCCGCCCCCGTCCTGCTGCCCCCCGCACTTCCGGTTTAGGCGGCGGTGTCCGGCGGTGCCATGGCCGCATTTGCGCGCTCTAGCGCTCCTGTGCCCCTCATGGTAGCGTAGCCGCCGCTACCTCCATGTACCGATCAGCGGTACAGAGGCTATATCGGTGACCGCCGTCACCTGCCTCTTTCCTCCCCTTTTTTTTTTTCCACGGGGAAGGCAGGCTCGAACCTCTTCACTGCCTCCCCCTGCTACACTCACCCATAGGGCCCGCCGACCCCAGCGGTGGTGCTTCAGGGTCGGAAGAAAAAGGGGGGAGAAAAACTTGCTGGATCCAGCCATGACAGGGCGCCCCCTGTCAGGAACCAACCGGCCAGATCCCTGGAATCCCACGAAGAATCCTTCAGGTACGTGCTGTAGGTTCCCCGTCAGGGACAGGAAACCAACTGATGTGGGACAGAGGTACGCCCTTTTTCATCTGTAGGTTTCCTGTCCCTGGGGGTGGACCCCTCTCTCCGTGGTGCCATAATGGGGATAGAGAAAAGGTAACAAACTTTATTTATGTATAACATTAAACAACAGTGTCATATTTCCAATAAATAGGTGATATTCACAAAGGATAAACAGAGACATAAAAAGACCAAGGCAGGAAAACTGCCTGGTGATAACCACACCACACTAGGCCCTATGAAATAACATATCTAAAGGGTTTCAATATGAGAATCCATAAGTATGAACAGGCACAGCCATGGCTTTAAGTCATTTAAGACTTGGTATAGGTCAGAGTGCTATAGAAAAAGCTATATAATCTTAGAAGAAATGACTGCCCTAGCTACTTAGCTAAAGAGAATAGGTTTCAAGTTTCAAATATAGTCGCACTATACCTGTAGCCATGGTTGATCTATGGAAGGTGGGTATCTCCTGCTGCCGTGCTGCCAGGCACCTCGACGCGCGTTTCACCCGATTAGCTTCGTCAGGAGGGGTGGCTAACATAAAAAATGTAGTTCCCTATATAGGGCGTGCAATTAGAACAAAATGAAAGCACGGTGTGCAGCGTCTCATTCATGGTATCATGATCATAGCATTTCCAGGGGCTGGCTTCACAAGCCTCTCATAGCCAATGGAAACTTTAGTATCGTATGTTAAAGGGCCTATCAAGTATTTGACCACTAACAAAGCTCACCTGTGATCATATGATGGGATTATGTGAGCGATAAAAGCAGGTAGTTGTATACAGAAGGACCTTTGAGATTTGACCAATGAGATTACTTCAGTGGAATCACATCTTTCTATATATAAACAGTAATGGTACAAGCAGGGAGATAAAGGATGTGAACTTGAGGATGGGGAAAAGTCAAATGCAGAAGAAAGTAACTCGTTAACTTATGTCTCTGTGCGGTGGAGGAAGGTGGCTGGAAGATCCCTTGGCGGCGCCACAGGTGGCACGAGATGTCTCCGATCCGGTCTCGCAGAAGGGCGATGCACTCTCCTGGCAACGACGAATCTTCCGGGTCCTTCGGCACGTGCTCTCCTGATCTGTGCACATGGTAGGGTAGAGATTATGGTCGGCGGCACAGTGGAAGAAGCGGAAACTTCAGCAGACTGAAGCACACAGTCCAGCGGACACAGCCACAGGCACTGGCCGGTTCTTAGCAGGCCCTGCAAGGATGGAACTAAGCAGTGCCTCCACGGTGGTGAGTGGAGCCAAGGTACATGCTCCATCCTGGTCACTAATTAATGCGCATGGGTCTCTGGGCTGAGGGTAGAATGTGTCAGCAGTATCACTAGCCGGGGATGCAGGGACAGCTAGCTGGTGTGGGTCCATCGAGAGGGAGTCAACTGTCTCACTACTCACAGGCTCGTTCCCCTCCAAATGTCCCGTCTTCCCGCCCAGATAGCTATTTATGTTGGACCCGCCCCCATCAGTCAGGTGTCCTGAACTGCTCCAGTCCAGAATCTCTTCCCCCTGAAACACTGGTGACAGCCCCGACAGTTCCGGTCCAGACATGCAAGAGAGACCGCAAGTTTGGCTCTCCTCCGTACAGGTAGACCACAACTACGAGTCAAAATGAGAAAACAAATCCAGAAAATCACCTTGTCTGATTTGGATATAACCCTCTGCCGGTATTTCCATGGAGCCAACAACTGCTCCACTATTTCACCTCCCCTCAGTGTATTCACTGTATACGACAATTCGCTATTGACTGTAAAGTGTAGGTACCTGGTGTCAGCCCCCGACTCTTGAGCAACCCCATCAATTACAGACACATTTTCAAAGGCCCCTTTTAGGGTAAGATCCCTCATTTGAGCAGTCCCAAAATTTTCCCCAGATACCACCAGCTCAGGAAGCTCGGTCACCCTGGTCACTGATTCATGCTCATCACCAGCTAGGACACACTAGGGGAACTCCTCCACCTCCATCTGCAATGGGGATTCATCAGGGTTGTGCTGGCTCCTGCCTGAGTCACTGGGCACTCCTGCTTTTCCCCACAAGTCCCAGAACAGGCTGAAGTCCCTCCTGATTATCACGGGGTGCAGCAAGTCTCTTTACTTCCCCGACCTCATGGAAATCGGTACCACAGCTCGTTTTAATCAACACTCTGGCAACAGGGTAGTCTTTGGCATCCCCGTGGAAACAGCAGCTGCCCACATGTTTCCCTGTGTTAAACTGGTGGGGAAGTGTGGCCTTTATCAGGGTCACTAAGCTCCCGGAGTCCAAGAGTCCTGCCACCAGTACTTAGTTTACGGTCACGGGACATGACTAGTTTGGAAGTTATCATTCATAGTCTCTGAAAAAAGGCCAAAAAAGCAAAAATTCTGCCGGGGTATGTAAACTTTTGAGCCCAACTGTATCTATTACACTGGTCAACGCAATTTTTCTGGCAAAAGGTTTTAAAACATATTTTAAGTCAATTTTGGCTGCTGATTACGAATATGAACTCCGTTTTTGGCTATCACATCAGGATTTTGAGATATTTTCAATTTTTGATGAACATTAGTCATAATGTTTTATGATAAAAACACATGATTTTCGGTACTACATTTTGTATATTTTTAATCAAGGAATAACAAAGATTACACAGTCTATGTACAGCAAATCAAATATACTTACAGAACTAAACTACAAAATATAAAAACACATACCGTATTTTCCGGCGTATAAGACGACTGGGCGTATAAGACGACCCCCAACTTTTCCAGTTAAAATATAAAATCTTCTCAAAAGTCGGGGGTTGTCTTATATGCCGGGTGTCGTCTTATAGGGTGGGTGCGGAGCAATCTGCAGTCGACGTATATAGTGGGGGGAGTAGTCCCGATGACGAGGTGAGGGAGCGTCTCACCAGGAAGGTGTAAGTGAAGCAAACTGTCAGCCTCTGGGATGCCAGGGGTATGCAAAAAAGAGAGAGAGCGATGCTGTGCCTAGAAAAATACTCCTCTTTCACTCATCTGGCTCACCCTTGTATCCGATTATCTCCTTCTCTGCCTCTGCTTCACATACACTTTCCCGGTGAGGTGCCCCCTCACCTCGTCATTGGGACCGCTCCCCCCACAATATGCGGCGACCGCAGATTACTCCGCACCTGCCCTATAAGACGACACCTGGCTTATAAGATGATACCTGACTTTTTAGATGATTTTCAGGGGTTAAAAAGTAGTCTTATACGCCAGAAAATACAGTATATATGGCACACAGATGAGTGGCAAATGGCAGTTATTTGAACTTTCTTTTCTTGGCAGATCTGTGATGTACAGCTTCTGGGTTGTCTCTCATCAAGCTCCAGCAATAGTCAGCCTTTTTTCAGAAAATATGAATGATAACATCAAAACTTTTTCTCCACTCATGGTTAGTGTTTGGGTGAAGCCATTTAATGTCAAACTACTGTGTTTTCTCTTTTTAAATCATAATGACAACCCAAAACATCCAAATGACCCTGAGTGGAGAAAAAGTTTTGGTGTTATTCATATTCTCTGAAAAAAGGCTAAGAAAGAGAAAATTCTGATGGGGTATGTAAACTTTTGAGCACAACTGTATAGCTATCTATTAGCTATCTCTCTATTACCTATCTATCTATTATCTATCTGCTATCATCTATTACAGTGGGAAAAAAAGTATTTAATCAGCTACCAATTTTGCAAGTTCTCCCATTTAAAAAGATGAGAGAGGCCTGTAATTGACATCATAGGTAGACCACAATTATGAGAGTCAAAATGAGAAAATAAATCCAGAAAATCACCTTGCCTGATTTGGCAAGATTTATTTAGCAAATTATGGTGGAAAATAAGTTGGCTATGACAGAGGTCAAACGTTTTCTGTAAGTCTTCACAAGGTTGGCACACATTGTTGGTGGTATGTTGGCCCATTCCTCCATGTAGATCTCCTCTAGAGCAGTGATGTTTTGGGCCTGTCTCTGGGCAGCATGGACTTTCAACTCTCTCCAAAGGTTTTCTATGGGGTTGAGATCTGGAGACTGGCTACACCACTCCAGGACCTTCATATGCTTCTTTCGAAGCCACTCCTTCGTTGTCCTGGCGGTGTGCTTGGGATCATTATCATGCTGAAAGATCCATTTATGTTTCATCCTCAATGCCCTTGCTGATGGAAGGAGGTTTGCACTCAAAATCTCAAGATACATGGCCCCATTCATTCTTTCATGTACACGGATCAGTCGTCCTGGTCCCTTTGCAGAGAATCAACCTCAAAGTATGATGTTGCCACCCCCATGGTTCATAGTAGGGTGTTCTTTGGATGCAACTCTGCATTCTGTCTCCTCCAAACATGACAAGTTTTGTTTTTATCAAACAGTTCTACTTTGGTTTTATCAGATCATATGACATTCTCCCAATGCTCTTCTGGATAATCCAAATGCTCTCTAGCAAACTTCAGATGGGTCCAGACATGTACTGGCTTAAGCAGGGGGACACGTCTAGCACTTCAGGATCTGAGTCCCTGGTGGCGTAGTGTGTTACTGATGGTAGCCTTTGTTACGGTGACCCCAGCTCTATGCAGGTCGTTCACCAGGCCCCCGTGTGGTTATGGGATCGAGGGAGATTATCAGTGGTCTTGTATGTCTTCCATTTTCTTATTATTACTCCCACAGTTGATTTCATCATACCAAGCTGCTTGCCTATTGCAGATTCAGTCTTCCCAGCCAGGTGCAGGGCTACAATTTTGTTTCTGGTGTCCTTCGACAGCTCCTTGGTCTTCACCATAGTGGAGTATGAAGTGTGACTGTTTAAGGTTGTGGACAGGTGTCTTTTATACTGATAACAAGTTCAAACAGGGGCCATTACTACAGGTAATGAGTGGAGAACAGAGGAACCTCTTAAAGAAGAAGTTATAGGTCTGTGATAGTCAGAAATCTTGCATGTTTTTAGGTGACCAAATAATTATTTTCCACCATATTTTCAAAATAAATCTTGCCAAATCAGACAAGGTGACTTCCTGGATTTGTTTTCTCATTTTGACTCTCATAGTTGTGGTCTACCTATGAAGTCAATTACAGTCCTCTCTCATCTTTTTAAGTGGGAGAAATTGCCCAATTGGTCTCTGACTAAATACTTTTTTCCTCTATCTATCTATCTATCTATCTATCTATCTATCTATCTATCTATCTATCTATCTATCTATCTTCTCTGTTTATCTATCTACTATCCAGCGGTGACATCGTAGAGGCTGGGCTGACTGCGGTTATCTCAGGACCGTGGAAAAATGCCAGTGATGATGTCACCACTGGTGAATGATGCTGCGCTTTTAGCAGCTCATTCACCAATGGTTTTCAGCCAGGACGGTTGCATCTTGGCACCGTCCAGGTTAAAAACTATTTAGCCCCTAGACATGGATTACAGTGTGGGACACAATGACGGACAAGTATGGTATAATGTTGGTTTATTATTTTACTTTTATTACAGGAAATCAAGGGAGCCGGGGAATTAGGTGTTGCAGTAAGTATGGTTTAATTTAGAATATTAAAGGTGTCTGTGTAATTTTTTCAAATAAAGGATTTTATTCTGGCTGTGTCTTATTTACAAACAATACAACTATAGGATTAGTAATGGAGGGTGTCTTAAAGATGCCTCTCCATTTACTAATCCGTGGGCTTGATGTCACCTGAAAGGTAACATCAACCACACAAATATTGTCCCATTTGCCACCGCTACAGGGCAAGTGGGAAGAGTCGGGCAAAGCGACAGAAAAGGTGCATCTAATAGATACAAAAAGAAAGAAAGGAATGTCCAGCTTCACCGAGTCCGTAAAAAAAGAGTTTTCTTTATTCACAAACTTTAAACATGGAGGATACAGACTTCAGCACAACCATATAGGTAAGAATCTCAACGCGTTTCTGGAGACTAAGCTCCCTTAATCATGACAAAACTTGTCATGATTAAGGGAGCTTAGTCTCCAGAAACGCGTCTTTCTTTTTGGACTTTGTACGCCTGGACACAGCGGGTCCGTGCTCCCGAGGTTTGGTTCTTGCATCGCGGGTGAGCTGGTTTATATTCCTTCTTTCAAAATCTAATAGATACGCCTTTTCTGGGCAGTTGCGGGCTGCTGTTTTTAGGCTGTGGGGCCTATATCAATGGCTCCTTACCAGCCAGAGAATAGAAGCCCCCCAGCTTTGAGCTTTAGCAAGGCTGGTTGTCAAAAATGGGGGGGACCCCACGCCATTTTTTAAAATTATTTAAATAATTTAAAAAACAGCTTGGGGACCCCTCTATTCTTGATAACCAACCTTGTAGAAGCTGACAGCTGAGGATTGCAGCCCCCAACTGTGAGTTTTTTCTGGTTGGTTCAAGAAAATAGGGGGGAACCCACGTTGGGTTTTTCATTCATTTTTAAAAATGCGCGCTGTCTCTTTAAGAGACAGGGAGCGAGCGCGCGAGGAAGGAGAGGCAGAATCTGCATCCTGACAGTGTGGAGCCAGCACAGAGCGGGAGTCCCGACGGGGACCCCGCAAAGGTACAGAGACGGGACCAGGTGTAACGGTATCGCCCTCTTTATGCCCCCTCTTTTTCAAGCCTGCATAGAATCTTTTCAGAAGAAGAGGAGCCCGGATATTCTCTTTAGTCTCCTATGACCTCTCCTCAGGACCAAAGCCCCTCCAATCCACCAGAAAATAGGTCTTACCCCTTACTCTCTTAGTAGCCAAGATATTCTCTACCTCAAAAACATCTTCCTCACTGACGGGATCAGGAGTGGAACCAGGATCTTTAAAGAAGGAGCTCAAAACTACTGGTTTGAGAAGGGAAACATGAAAAGAGTTAGGCACTCGTAAAGAAGGAGGCAATTTCAATTTGTATGAAACTGCGTTAATTTGTTTCAAGACTTCAAATGGACCGATGAAGAGGGGACCCAGTTTGTAAGAGGGCATTTTCAGACGGATATACCTGGAGGAAAGCCACACCTTATCTCCAGGCCGAAAGATTGGAGCGTCCAGACGTCTTTTATCCGCATGCCTCTTCATACGTTGTGAGGCTTTCTCCAAGGCGATTTTTGTGTCACTCCAGATCTTCGAGAATTCCCCAGTAAAGGTGTCAGCTGCAGGAACCCCTGAAGACCCAGAGATGGGAAGGGGAATCCCGGGTTGGAGTCCAAACACAATCTGAAAAGGAGATTTTCCAGAGGATTCACTTACTTGATTACTGTATGAGAATTCTGCCCAAGGCAGCAACTTGATGCACATTGACGAAGTGACACAGGAGTCCAGTCAGGATTTGATTGGTCCTCTCTACTTGCCCATTAGATTGAGGATGGTATGCAGAAGAGAAGTCCAGCTCTACTTGCACAGATTTACAAACTGCTTTCCAGAACTTGGAGGTGAACTGGACACCCCTGTCGGACACAATGTGGAGAGGAAATCCATGAAGACGAAAGATGTGCTGTATAAAATGGACAGCGAGCTCAGAAGCAGACGGAAGACCAGGTAGTGGTACGAAATGAGCCATCTTCGAGAATCGATCCACCACTACCCAGATGACAGAACAGCCAGAAGAAACAGGAGGATCAGTAATGAAATCCATCGCGATGTGCTGCCAGGGAAGTGAAGGAACAAAAATAAGGAATAACTGCCCAGAGGGCACATGCTTAGCAGTCTTGTAACGGGCACACGAAGGACAAGCAGCGACATATTCCTGTACATCTTTGCCCATGGTAGGCCACCAGTAGTAACGAGAAATGAGTTGCAGAGTCTTCTTCTGACCAGCATGACCGGCCAATTTAGAAGAGTGACTCCAGCGGAGAACTCTAATCTTTTCAGAACTAGATACAAGAGTCTTACCCGGATGGAGACGAGCAAGATTGACTGCAGCCACGGACACAATCCTGGACGGTTCAATGATATGTTGTGGTTCTTCCTCAGAGTCAGGAGGCAGGAACGCTCTAGAGAGTGCATCCGCTTTCATGTTCTTATCAGCTGGACGAAAATGAAGAACAAAATTAAATCGAGCAAAAAATACCTGACAAGGATTCAGTCTTTGAGCGGATTGAAGATAAGCGAGGTTTATATGATCAGTGAAGATGACAACCTGATGAACAGCTCCCTCAAGGAGATGCCACCACTCCTGCAGAGGTAAATAACTTGATTGCCAACAATTCACGATCTCCTACAGAATAATTCCTTTCTGAGGTGGAAAAAACCTTGGAGAAGAAACCACAGGAAACCATCTGATCAGTAGACGACTTCTGGGTGAGAACCGCTCCAGCACCTATAGAAGAAGCGTCTACCTCAAGAAAAAATTGTTGATCAGAATGCGGACGATGGAGAACAGGTGCGGGTGAAAAAGTCTGTTTTAGAGAAACAAAAGCCTCCTCTGCCTCGGGAATCCATTCCTTGGCGTTCGCAACTTACTGGATCAAGGCCGAGATGGGCGCCACTCGGGTGGAGAAGTGTGGAATAAACAAACGGTAATAGTTGGCGAACCCCAGGAAGCATTGTATGGCTTTCAGGCCGGATGGACGAGGCCATTTTAGGATAGCGGAGACCTTCTCCGGATCCATGTTTAAACTTGTGGATGAGACTAGGTATCCAAGGAAGGGCAGAGAAGCTTGTTCAAAGAGACACTTTTCAAATTTAGCATAAAGTCTGTTCTCCCTGAGTCTTTGTAAGACCAGATGTACTTGTCTCCGATGAGAAGATCAGGATGTCATCCAGGTAAACAACAACACACGAATAAAGCAAATCTCTGAAAATATAATTTACAATTTCCTGAAAAACTGCGGGTGCATTGCTTAGGCCGAATGGCATTACCAGGTATTCGTAGTGTCCATCCCGGGTGTTAAAGGCGGTTTTCCACTCGTCTCCCTCACGAATGCGTATCAGGTTATAAGCTCCTCTAAGATCCAGCTTGGTGAAGATTTTAGAACCCCTAAGATGGTCAAACAACTCAGGAATTAGTGGCAACGGATACCTGTTCTTTACCATAATCAGATTCAGCCCCCTGTAATCGATACAGGGCCGTAGGGAACCATCTTTTTTTCTTCACGAAGAAGAATCCTGCTCCAGCTGGCAAGGATGACTTTCGGATAAATCCCCTGGCCAAGTTTTCCTGAATATATTCAGACATGGAGTGAGTCTCTGCTTGAGAAAGAGGATAGATTCACCTCGAGGAGGAGATGTTCCGGGGAGCAGATCAATGGGGCAATCATACGACCTGTGCAGAGGTAATCTCTCGGCTTCCTTTTTCCCAAAGACGTCAGCAAAGGACCAGTAAGAAGACGTAGACCCGGCAGGGCAGGGCAGAAGGCTGGACTGGAGGGAGGACAGGACGGACAGGGGTGATACACCAATCCAAGCAGGAGTCTCTCCAGCGTTGAACCTCTCCCGTCTTCCAATTTAAGACTGGTTCATGTGTCCGAAACCAAGGTAAGCCTAAAAGCAAGGGGTGAGATGAATCTGGCAACACAAAAAAGCGGATTCTTTCAGAATGCATTGAACCTACCCAGAGTTCCAAAGGCTCAGTCTGGAACCAAACGGACTTGGACAGGGGTTTGCCATCCAAGGATGTCACCTGCAATGGCTCCGGAAGGCGCTGGACTGGAATCTGATAACGATCCACCAGCGCCTGCTGAATGAGATTTCCGGCTGCTCCGGAATCCAGGTGACAAAGTTCCGAAAATTTTATCTTGCCGAAGACCACGGAGACAGTTATTTGCAGTGAAGGAGAGAGATGATCCTTACCTAGGGTAGAAAGACCAAAAAGAGAGAGAGAGCGGCACAGCTCTGAAAGATAGAGAAAACCGGTGACAAACCAACGAGGTGTGTAGCAGTCTAAGAAATGAACCAGGAGGTGCAATCTGCAGAAAAATAGTCCATGACAATCCAGAAAAAAAAGAAGAAAGCAGATGCACTCACCAGATGCAGTTACAAAGCGTCCTTTATTTCAGTGCCAGCCGGCACATAATTCACGGCACGGGGGAGAGGGAAGTGGACAGGGAGAGTGCGACAGGTGAGACGACGGCCGTTTCGCGCTGCCTGAGAGCGCTTCTACGGGTCCATTGATGGACCCGTAGAAGCGCTCTCAGGCAGCGCGAAACGGCCGTCGTCTCACCTGTCGCACTCTCCCTGTCCACTTCCCTCTCCCCCGTGCCGTGAATTATGTGCTGGCTGGCACTGAAATAAAGGACGCTTTGTAACTGCATCTGGTGAGTGCATCTGCTTACCTAGGGTAGTCTCTCCTACAGGCCCTAGGCACTGGAGTTTCCCAACTTCTTTGGACAAGTGTGGATATAATGCTTGGAACTGCCACAGTAGAAACAGCTCCCCTCCAGGCGGCGTACCTCCTGACAGCGGTTGCCATAGCCATAGGTGAGGAAAACGAAGTTGAGGAAGTCCATGATTTAGGATTATTAGAAACCTGATGATTGGACCCCTTTTCACATTTGGTCTCCTTGGATCGTTCTTGAAACCGTAGATCTATCCGAACTGCTAGGGAAATCAGATCATCCAGAATTGTAGGTACGTCCCATTCCGCCAGCTCATCCTTAATTCTTCCAGAAAGGCCCTGCCAGAAGGTAGCCACCAAGGCTTCATTGTTCCAGGATAATTCAGATGAAAGGGTACGAAACTGCACTGCATACTGAGCCACTGGAAGATCCTCCTGTCGTAGTCGAAGAAGAGCCGAAGCAGTCGGCGTAGCACGACCGGGTTCATCAAAGGTCCTGCGAAATGCCTCTAGAAAGGACTGAAGATTAGAAACCACAGGATCCATCCTCTCCCACAGTGGATGTAACCAGGCAAGAGCCTCTCCATCAAGGTGGGACATGCTGGCACCCAGCGTCCCCAGGCACATGCTCCTCTACAGAACAGACCGTTTTGTCCAGGAAACGATGTTGCCACCTGACAAATCACTGATGTATAAAAGGGGGTCTGGAAACAGGTAGTCCATTACTCTCAAGACTCTGGAAGCAATTGATTGCAGCTCTGAAGACTGCTTTGCTGATCTTAAGAATCTGGATTTCACTCAGGATGTGAGTATAGAAGCTATGAAGATGTCTGTTTTCTCTCACTTCTGTCTTTCTTGCAGCATTCCTCATCAAAGAGGAAGTGAGTACATTTGCTACTGATTGGTAAGTATTGACTGTCAATATGACACGTGGTAAAATCATGTATTTTATTTCCAGAACAGTTCCAGTGCGGCAGAGCAGGAGCAGACTCAGGCCCAAGTTCAGGTGGAAAGACGGTGGGTAAGTATTCTTGACTGTTTTTATTTTGTTTTATCTTTACAACTATATTAATGTGTTTCTTTGATTTCTAGGTTCCACATCGTGAAACCACCATTGACAACTTCCTCCTAATATCATTGGTGCAGGAGCGAGTTCCGTTGTGGGACACCTGGGATCAGCGGCACTCGGACACTGTGGTCATTCGGCGGTTATGGGATGAAGTGGCCAGATCGCTGTTGGATAATTGGGACCATGCCACCCCACAAGTCAGAAAGGATTTTTGTAAGTATTAAAATTTGGTCTGAAGCGGCATTGAACCTGTGGTGCATTTTTTTTACAATCTCTTTTTTCCCCTTTCACAGTGAAGAGAGTCAAAGTCCGGTGGCGTTCGATGAAGGATCGCTTCAATAAGGACATGAGGGAGGAGAGTCAGGTTCAAAGTGGTGCTGCTCAAAAGATTTCCAAATACAAGTACCATCGTAGTCTCTCCTTCCGGAGGCCTGCGGATGGTCATCGAACGTAAGTATTTTTGTATAAGAAGGAGGACATAGAGTTTGCTAAATTTATACATTTTAAAATGTTATTTAATCAAACAATCACATAGTAAAAAATGGATATCGTAAGTCAAGTATCTTTCTAATGAAGTAAGTATTTTTGTGTTGTATTCCATGGTATAACATCTGAATTTTTCTTTTCAACAGGATATGTTGGTGCTTTAAAATTTTAATTTTTTTTGTAGTAATGTTTTTCATTTCTTTTTCAAACAGAACCTGGAGCAACACCGCTGCACTTTGCTCTTCCCCCAGTATTATTGGTAGTTTCCCTTCCTCCTCCTTGGAGGTGAAGTCGGGGAGGAGATCAGACAGTCTCTTTAGGTAAGTGTCACTCACTGCAGAGTATTTGGGGCACCTCAGCATGAAGTGGGCCTCATCCTCCACAGCCTCCTGGGGGCACTGCTGGCAGAGTCTGCTCTTTCGGGGCTTGTAGTTCTGTCGGTGCTGCCCAGATTCGATGAGTAGGTTGTGGGCGCTCAGTCTGTATCGGCTCAGGATCTGTCGCTCAATGTGGTTTTCTAGTTTCTCTAGATATGGGGCCAGTTTGTACTCCCTCTGTAGGTTCTGGTGTATCGTCAGTTTCTGGGATTTGTTTATGTCATTCCTCCAGATGCTGAGATATTCCTCTTTGACTTTGTGTACCATCTTCTCGATTTCACCTTTTGTCAGGCCATGTAGGTTGATGGCTTGGTCAGACTAGCTTTGGGTACTTTTTTGGGGAGGCTTCCTGGGGCTCCCTGATGTAGGAAGGCTTTGTGATGGTAGGAGCTGGGACTGCTACTTTGTCTATAAACTAACGACGTCTATAAACGGACGACGGCCGTTTCGCACAAATGTGCTTCCACGGGTCCAGGTGCCGGACCCGTGGAAGCACATTTGTGCGAAACGGCCGTCGTCCGTTCTCCTATCCCCGCACCCCTCACTTTTACCTGCCGCCTCTCCACAGATGTCTAATGCCGCATAAAGCTAAATAAAGGACATTGTTTGTCAGCAATCTTGGGGTGAGTGCCACATCTTTTATGCTTACATAGTGTGTAACTCTATTGTTCTGCTATATGTAGAGCACCGCCCATAGATGCATCAATTGTTGTGTTTTTAAGTCTGATGGAAAGCCGGTCCCATATGTTCTATAGCCTGTGAAGATTACTAGTTACCTGGTGCCGCTCAGTTCTGAATCTTGTTTGTTTGGCATATATACTGGTTATGTTTGACCTTTATTTTGATCACTATCCTTATGTGACTTATGGTTATATGTGACTTCTATTTTGGTCATTATATATATATGCACTTTGGCACTTTAATCGTTTCTATCTTCGTCATTTATCTATGGCACTACACATGTATGGTATATGCGATTTATACGATGGTTATTAGGGCCATCTGCACTTTGACATTTTTTGGTCACTTAATTGTGGCATTATATACATAGGCTATTTATATATATTTTTTGTTGGTCACTTGAGTCTTTTGTACTCTGGCACTCCTTTTGTCACTGCTCTTCGTATTCACTAAAATACACACGTATACACTTTTGTATATGATGATACTTGATGTATAATTGTAGATTGATTATCTGAGAATACTTTAGTCACAGTATTTTTTTAGTGATTTTTTTATTGGTTTATTTATTTTTAATTTTCACTATATAGTGCACTGTGGTACTATATTTGCATATTATCAGTCCTCCATGTTATTAGCATCTGTACCCTCTCTAATTTCAAATTAGATATTTTTAACACTTTTGTACTCTTTGTTGTATTTATGTGTGATTGTTCATATTTATATAAGATGTGATTTATTATAATTCTGTGTCCTGCTTAGTTTAAGGAATCTCCGGTTATATAAATAAGATTTTTTTAGTCTGGGGTGTAGATAGGGTGGTTGATTGTTGTTTAGACAATAACTTTGTGTCCCTCAGGCATTGCACTGGCAGCGGTATATGATGCAAGATAGATGTAGCTGTACGCCTTTACCTTTGAGAGTTGGGGCCGGAGCGCAAGCGCTTTGATGCCCCAGGGAGTGGCCAACAGCGGTGCTCGTCACCGGCGGTGGGCGGATCGATGGGCCGGGTCTCCTTCCATGTGCGGCCGCGCGGTTGGTGACCAGTGCTCATTGTATGCCAGCTGCCGTGGGCGCGCCTGCGTGTCTGGTCTGCTCTGGGATCGCAGATGCTGTGTGCACTGTGACTCTGGACGTCTATCGGTGGAAGATTAAGTCCACCGAATAGAAACTACAAGTACCGGCATCCTCTTGGTGGGGTCACATGACTGATCATATGTATCAGTATACCACTCACATAGGCTACACTTGCGATGTATGGGGCGGGGTTTTTGTTACCATTGGTTGGACTCAGCTTAAAAGGAGCATTTTGGGAGTATGATGCCACTTCCCCAGACAAAGGCACGCCGCCGAAACGCGCGTAGGGGCAGTGGCACCATCTCCTGAGCATCAGTAAGGATATATTTGTTTAATGTTACCATCATCTGTTGTTGAATGCCTTGTTTTGTGAGGTAGTGGTAAATGGGGCTGATCACTATGGTCTGATGATTTATACTGATGATCAAAAGCACTAATAGTGCCCCTGATGTTCCACTCTAAATTACGTTGGCATTAACAAATATACTTATGTGGATATTATTATTTCATGCTATGCTGTTTGTTCAGTAGGGGTGCCACTCATATTTGTTTGGCTCATGTACCAGCACTCTTGTTTGCTACTGGTTTTAATTTTTTTTTGTATATGTAAAAGGTAAATCCTATTTAAATAAAGACTGTTATACTTGTTCTATATACGCATTTTTCTTTATATGTTATTAAGATGCTTGCAGAACTCTAGGTGGAATATTTCAGTCTTCCCAGTGTCCCACTTTGACCAGTTTGGGTATGAGATTGGGCCCCAGACCTCACTGCCGTACAGAAGGATTGGGGCAATGATGGAGTCAAAGATTTTTAGCCAGACGGTTACTGGTGCCTTGAGATAGTACAGACATCTTCTGATGGCATAGAAGGCTTTGGATGCCTTGTCTTTTAGTAATTCTATGGCTTGCTTGAAGCTCCCTGACTGGCTGAGTTCTAGGCCCAGGTAAGTGTACCTGTTAGTTTCTGTAAGTGGACGGTTGTCTATCATAAAGGTAGGATAGCCAGTAGGTTTCTGCTTTCTTTTCTCGAACACCATGATATTAGTTTTCTTCTGGTAGTGCCCATGTGCTGCTGAAGGTCTCTAGAATTTTCAGATGATCTTGGAGGCCTTTCTCGGTTGGTGATAACACCATGAGGTCATCTGCATACAGCAGAAATTTCACCTGGATGTCATGGAGGGTGAGTCCTGGTGCTGAGGAGGACTCTAGGACCACCACCAGCTCATTGATGTACATGTTAAAGAGCGTTGGACTGAGGTTGCAGCACTGTCTCACTTCTCTGCTCTGTTGGAAATAGGTCGTCCTCCTTTTGTTGACCTTCACACTGCAACTGTTCTCAGTCTCTCTCTCTATCTCTCTCTGTCGCTCTATCTCTCTCAGTCTCTGTATCTTTCAGTCTCTCTCCGTCTCTCTCGCTTTCAGTCTCTCAGTTGCTCTCTCAGTCGTTCTCTGTTTCTCAGTCTGTCTCTTTCAGTCTCTCTCTCTGTCTCTTTCTCAGTCGCTCTCTATCTTAGTCTCTCAGTCTCTCTCTCTTAAGGTACCGTCACACTAGACGATATCGCTAGCGATCCGTGACGTTGCAGCGTCCTCGCTAGCGATATCGTCCAGTGTGACAGGCAGCAGCGATCAGGCCCCTGCTGTGCTGTCGCTGGTCGGGGAAGAAAGTCCAGAACTTTATTTGGTCGCTGGACTCCCCGCAGACATCGCTGAATCGGCGTGTGTGACACCGATTCAGCGATGTCTTCACTGGTAACCAGGGTAAACATCGGGTAACTAAGCGCAGGGCCGCGCTTAGTAACCCGATGTTTACCCTGGTTACCATCCTAAAAGTAAAAAAAACAAACACTACATACTTACCTACAGCCGTCTGTCCTCCAGCGCTGTGCTCTGCTCTCCTCCTGTACTGTCTGTGAGCGTCGGTCAGCCGGAAACCAGAGCGGTGACGTCACCGCTCTGCTTTCCGGCCGCTGTGCTCACACAGACAGTACAGGAGGAGTGCAGAGCACAGCGCTGGAGGACAGACGGCTGTAGGTAAGTATGTAGTGTTTGTTTTTTTTACTTTTAGGATGGTAACCAGGGTAAACATTGGGTTACTAAGCGCGGCCCTGCGCTTAGTTACCCGATGTTTACCCTGGTTACCGGCATCGTTGGTCGCTGGAGAGCGGTCTGTGTGACAGCTCTCCAGCGACCAAACAGCGACGCTGCAGCGATCCGGATCGTTGTCGGTATCGCTGCAGCGTCGCTTAATGTGAAGGGGCCTTTAGTCTCTCTGTCTCCCTCTCAGCCCCTCTCTCTCTCAGTCTATAGCTATATCGCTTGTAATGTGGTCCTGTAGCCAGGGTCAGGGTCCTATCAGTCCAGCGTCTGTTATCTCATTTCAGTAAATACAAGGTGACAATCATGAAAATGCCATTTATATAAACAAAAACATACTCACAAAGTTGAGGAAAAATATATATGATAAAGAGCAAAATAGAATAAAATAGGAACAGCCAGTAGGTGCGTATAGACAATCTCATATAGATGCATATATATATACTCAGTCTGAATAACATGGTCCCCAAAGGGGGAGAAGGGGAAAAAGAAGAGATGACATACAGGGGGCGCACTTTCTTCTTTACATGTGTGATATTTTACCTCCCTCTCTTTCTTCTGCTTCCCTCTTTCTTTCCATTCCCCTCTTTAGGGTTTTGTCCAGACAAGAGTATTTCTTTTAAGGTTACCTGTGCAGCGCCCCGTCAGGACAGTGGGGTACTCAGTATCGGGTCCGGTCGGCTCAAAGGGGGGATGTCACGGTGGCTGACCCGGTCCGTGGCCCTGGCACGTCCGTATAAAAGGGAAAGGTCTTTAAATGGATAAAGTTTATGTTCGTGATGCCACCTGTGGTATTCGGTCAGGGTGACAGATGCTGCTTTAAGGGGTCTGCTGGGGTGATGTGATGGCAGCTAGATGGTATACCTCCCCACAGGTGAAGTATATCCCCAGGGCTTCCCAGTGTGTAGATGTTGATATGGTGAGAGGCGCAGAGAAGAACGAGGACACAAGGTTGCAGTCTCTTTACCTTTACTGAAGACTTCAGCATCCACAGTCCAGGGCACCAGATCACAGAGCTGGCAGAGTCCGGCCGGTTTGGAGACAAGTCCAGAGTCCCCTTATCCAGGTGGAGAATAAAAGCCTTTCCTCTGGCGCCATGGTGGTGTAGTCCCTTACTGCTAAGCTTCTCATAAGGTCCTCACAGATGTTATCTCTCTCTGTCCCCCGAATTGGATAGGACATACCCATATGACTGGTGACTTGAGGCAGTTTATAGAGACTCTAGCATGCCCCAGCCTCTAAGGTTGTCACCGTACCTCCTGGGTGTTAGGTCAGACAGGTAACGTAGAGTTCAGCTGTCCTGCCGGTCTCTGATGTAAGTCATAGAAGTCCTTACAACCTCGGTGTTCCGGCTACCGGTCTCTGCGTCTCAGAAGGAGGCAGCCTGCTCAGGGCTGGTCCCCTTCTGATATCCTCTCTGGTGCTTCTTCTCCTGCACGCTCGCTGCAAACAATTCAGCCTTCAAAATGTCTCTTTCAGAAAGGGACAGACAGACCAGAATCCAAGGGAGATAAAATGGGTGCAATTACACAACTTGGGAGCTAATTCGGGGCTCATTATACAATGCGGGGCCTAATGCGGGGGCAACTATAGAGCATGCAGCTAATGCGGGGGGCCATTATACATTATGATGGCTAATGTGAGGATCATTATATAGTTTGAAGGCTACTGTGGAGGCCAACATACAGTGTGAGTGCTACTGTGGGGGACTGAAACTGTGGAGTCACAAAGGAGGCATTATTACTATGTAAGAGACACAGTGATGGCAGTATTATGTGGGGAAGTATGAGGCAGCGGCTCAGCATTGGGGTATCAGCATGATGAGGAGTTTGTGCAGATCAAGGACAGATGTGATGGGGCTGGAAATGTGAGCATTCAAATGTGTTTTTGTTGTAATCTCTGCAGCCGAGTCCTGGCTGGAAAAGTTGTCATGTCGGTCTGAGCCAGATGGAATAGACAGGAAAAGTGAACGACTCCACACCCCTAACCTGAACACGCTCCCCCTAACCCTAATCCCAACCCTAACCACACCCCTAACCCCAATACACCCCTAACCCCAACACACCCCTATCCCTAATCCCAACCCTAACCATACCTCTAACCCTGACACACCCCTAACCCTAATCCCAACCCTAATCCGAACCGTAAACGTAATCCAAACCCTAACCCCATCTCTAGCCCCAACCCTAACTTTAGCCCCAACCCTATCCCTAACTTTAGCCTTAACCCTAATGGAAAAATGGAAACAAATATATATTTTTAATGTTATTATTTTTCCCTAACTAAAGGGGTGATAAAGGGGGGTTTGATTTACTATATAGCGGATTTTTATAGCGGGTCTTTGTTTGGCAGCTGTCACACATTAAAAGACGCTTTTTATTGCAAAAAATAGTTTTTGCATCACCACATTTTGAGAGCTATAATTTTTCAATATTTTGACCCACAGAGTCTTGTGAGGTCTTGATTTTTGCGGGACGAGTTGATGTTTTTATTGGTACCATTTTTGGGCACATGACTTTTTTTATTGCTTTTTATTGCGATTTTTGGGACGCAGAATGAGCAAAAACCAGCAATTCATGAATTTCTTTTGGGCGGGCGTTCCCACCATTCCACGTGCGGTAAAATTGATAAAGCAGTTTTTCTTTCGGATAGTACGATTACAGCGATACCTCATTTATATAATTTTTTATGTTTTGGCGCTTTTATACAATAAAAACTATTTTATACAAAAAATAATTATTTTTGTATCGCTTTATTCTGAGGGCTATAACTTTTTTATTTTTTTGCTGATTATGCTGTATGGTGGCTTGTTTTTTTGTGGGACAAGATGACGTTTTCAGTGGTACCATGGTTATTTATATCCGTCTTTTTGATCGCGTGTTATTCCACTTTTTGTTCAGAGGTGTGATGATAAAGCATTGCTTTTTGCCTCGTTTTTTTTTTTTTACGGTGTTCACTGAAGGGGTTAACTAGTGGGCCAGTTTTATAGGTTGGGTCGTTACGGACGCGGCGATACTAAATATGTGTACTTTTATTGTTTTTTTTTATTTACATAAAGAATGTATTTTTGGGAAAAATATTTATTTATTTTTTATTTAGGATTTAAAAAAAAATATTTTTACATACCGTATATACTCGAGTATAAGCCGACCCGAGTATAAGCCGACCCCTCTAATTTTGCCACAAAAAACTGGGAAAACTTATTGACTCGAGTATAAGCCTAGGGTGGAAAATGCAGCATTTACCGGTGAATTTCAAAAATAAAAATAGATCATTCTTGCCCCATAGCTGTGCCATATAGTGCTCTGCACCGTTCATTATTGCCCCATAGCTGTGCCATATAGTGCTCTGCACCGTTCATATTGCCCCATAGCTGTGCCATATAGTGCTCTGCACCGTTCATATTGCCCCATAGCTCTGCCATATAGTGCTCTGCACCGTTCATATTTCCCCAAAGCTCTGCCATATAGTGCTCTGCACCGTTCATATTGCCCCATAGCTGTGCCATATAGTGCTCTGCACCGTTCATATTGCCCCATAGCTGTGCCATATAGTGCTCTGCACCGTTCATATTGCCCCATAGCTCTGCCATATAGTGCTCTGCACCGTTCATATTTCCCCATAGCTGTGCCATATAGTGCTCTGCACCGTTCATATTGCCCCATAGCTGTGCCATATAGTGCTCTGCACCGTTCATATTGCCCCATAGCTGCCATATAGTGCTCTGCACCGTTCATATTTCCCCATAGCTCTGCCATATAGTGCACTGCACTCAGGGCCGCCATCAGGGCATTACAGGCATCACTGCCGTATGGGGCCCGGTGATGAGGAGCAAAAATGGGGGCCCGAGCGAGCACGCTGGCAGCCGGTCCGGTCAGCGCTCTGCTCGGGCCCCCCCTGACATTTTTATTCAGGCTGCGGCTGCAGTGCCACTGTGCTGTGCCTGCTGTCTCTAAATGAGCCTTGTACCTTTAAGGCGGCCGGGCCCGCGGTGATTCATGGGCCCGCCCGCCGCAAGTTAGTGACGTCACACGCTGCCCTGCTCCACTTCCTCATTCCGGGACCAGAGCAGAGCAGCGTGCGGCGGCACACCACGTGGACGGCGGAGGCCGAGGGAGCAGAGAAGAGGCAGCGGGGGACCACCGGACGACGAGGGACCCGGCGGAGAAGAGGCAGGCGGCAGCGGGGGACCGGTCACTGGCAGAGGAGAAGAGGGCAGAGGCAAGCGCCGGCGGCAGCGGGGCCCGGCAGAGCAGAGGAGAAGAGGCAAGCACCGGCGGCAGCGGGGCCCGGGGGACCGGCAGAGCAGAGGAGAAGAGGCAAGCACCGGCGGCAGCGGGGCCCGGGGGACCGGCAGAGCAGAGGAGAAGAGGCAAGCGCCGGCGGCAGCGGGGCCCGGGGGACCTGTCAGTGGGGCAGAAATGCTGGACTCAGTGGGGCAGAAATGCTGGACACAGTGGGGCAGAAATGCTGGACTCAGTGGGGTAGAAATGCTGGACTCAGTGGACAGTGGGGCAGAAATGCTGGACACAGTGGGGCAGAAATGCTGGACTCAGTGGGGCAGAAATGCTGGACACAGTGGGGCAGAAATGCTGGACTCAGTGGGGCAGAAATGCTGGACACAGTGGGGCAGAAATGCTGGACACACTGGGGCAGAAATGCTGGACACAGTGGGTCAGAAATGCTGGACACAGTGGGGCAGAAATGCTGGACACAGTGGGCAGAAATGCTGGACACAGTGGGGCAGAATGCTGGACACAGTGACAGGGGCAGAATGCTGGACACAGGGGCAGACTGTGAGACCCGGGGGCAGAATGCTGGACATTGGGGCAGAATGCTGGAAATTGGGGCAGAATGCGAGACACGGGGCAGAATGGAGATACAGGGCATGATTGGAGACACGGGGCAGGATGAAAGACATGGGGGCATGACTGGAGACAGATGGGGGAGGATTGGAGACAGATGGGGCAGAATGGAGACACAGTGGGCATGATTGGAGACAAGTGGCTGGATTTCAGACATGGGGGCATGGTTGGAGACATAGGGGCAGAATGGAGACATGGGGCATGATTGGAGACAGATCGTGCAGGATCATGGGGCAGGATGGATATGATGCAGAAAGATGGGGCAGGATGGAGAGATCACATGGGGCGATCATATGGGGCAGGATGGGGAGATCATATGGGGCAGAATGGATACTCATGAGGGCAGGATGGGAGAACATGTGGCTGACGCCAGGAATGAGACACACGGTGACCAGGCTGGGGGACATTATTACCATAGGGGCTAATTTAGGGATATTATTACTGCAGTGATGTATTTATTTTATTTTTTGAGGACACGGTTTTAAATGGGGGGGCGGTCCTGTTACTGTGTAGAGTGACACTATGTCGCCTCTTTTTCTTCATGTGGTGTAATGTAGAAGGTGGGAAAAATTAAGTAATGTATTCTACAAGCGGAGCTCGAGATAACTGTGTTATTTCCTGCAGAGAGAAGTCCTGGCTGGATTAAATGATGGCGGTCTGTGCTGGATGAAAGATGAAGGACTTCACCTAGAGACGTCACTGGTGAGTCAGTGTGTTACCTATACACTGACACTATACACTGTATACTGTATACAGAGCTCCTGTGTATAATTTCACTAGTGATCACTGTATTATCTGTACACAGACACTGCATACTAAGTACAGATCTCCTGTGTATAATGGCACTTATGGTGATAGTATGGTGCTTTTTTTTAATTACTGATCAGAATTGTAGTATTCAGTCACTATGTGGTGGTAATATGTGGTCTGGACATGGTGTTGCGGTATTTGTTCCTTGTATGTGATATTATTCGATCACTGTGGTGGTAATATGTCATCTGGTCATGGTGTAGCGGTATTTGTTCCTTGTATGTGATATTATTCGATCACTGTGGTGGTAATATGTCATCTGGTCATGGTGTTGCGGTATTTGTTCCTTGTATGTGATATTATCCGATCACTGTGGTGGTAATATGTCATCTGGTCATGGTGTAGCAGTATTTGTTCCTTGTATGTGATATTATTGGTCATTTTAAAAATTGAAAAATAAATAAAAATATACCTAAATTGTATTGCATATTTTAACAAATATTTAATAGGTTACAGTAGAGTAGGGCCCGGCCAAAAGTGTCTACCATGTTATGGTGGCGGCTTAAAAAATCTTTTGGCCAAAACAAAAGCTGCTGGCTATATTTATGATCTGGTGATGGGAACTGTTGATGTGTGATAGATGAGAAGTGGAGTTTTTCCAAGAGAGAGCGGTGGGTCTGTGGACAGTTCGAGGGGTGGAGCGTGGAGGTGGGGCTGGGGTGGAGCCTGGGCGGAGTCTCAAGGGGGCCCCGAAAATTTTGCCAGTATGGGGCCCCGAAATTTCTAGTGGCAGCCCTGACTGCACTGTTCATATTGCCCCATAGCTGAGCCATATAGTGCTCTGCACCATTCATATTTCCCCATAGATGCTCCACATATATCTGTGCCATTGCTGCTGCTGCTGCAATAAAAAAAAAAAAAGCCATACTCACCTCTCTTGCTTGCAGTTCCCAGCGTCCGGTCCCGGCATCTCTCCGCACTGACTGATCAGGCAGAGGGCGGCGCACACTATATGCGTCATCGCGCAGTCAGTGCAGATAGACGCCGGGAAGATGGAGCGACGCCGGGAAGATGGAGCGACGCCCGGCGGCTGGAACGGGGACAGGTAAATATGCTATACTTACCTGCTCCCGGCTCCTTCCCCCGTACAGCTGTCTTCGGTGCCGCAGCCTCTTCCTCTATCAGCGGTCACCGGCACCGCTGATTAGAGAAATGAATAGGCGGCTCCACCCCTATGGGAGGTGGAGCCGCTTATTCATTTCTCTAATGAGCGGTCCCACGTGACCGCTGAACAGGGGAAGAACTGCAGCACCGAAGACCGTGGGACGGCAGAGGGAGCGCCAGGATCGCTGGAAACAGGTAAGTATGCCTCAGCGCCCTCAACCCCTCACTCGCCGACCCTGCCACCCACCTTGACTCGAGTATAAGCCGAGAGGGGCACTTTCAGCCCAAAATTTTGGGCTGAAAATCTCGGCTTATACTCGAGTATATACGGTATGTTAATTTTGTTGTTTTTACTTTTTTCCATTGTTCCAGGGTGGGACATCACTGTATAAAGTCAGATCGCTGATCTGACACTTTGCACTGCACTGTATCACATCGCGTTGTTCTGAGGGTCTGAGGGAAGCACGTAGGGAGCCCTCTCCCTGCGCAATGCTTTCCTATACCACCGGAACGCTGCGATCTTGTTTGATCGCAGTATTCCGGGGTTTAAAGTGCCGGGAGCGGTCCGTGACCACTCCTGGCAAATAGTGCCGGGTGTCAGCTGTGATGATCTGCTGACACCCGGCCGCGATCGGCCACACTTCCCCTGTGAGCGCGGCTGACCGCGTATGATATATTATCCCGTCCATGAGAATTAAGGCCCAGGTCCCATGGAAGAGATAATATGTCAAATGGTAGAAACGGGTTAAAGTGTGCCACCATAGTTGTAATCAAGGGTTAGGGGCCCACTCAGATGGTTAGCCCCCCTGAGCTGAACCCCTAGCTAGACCTGTTGGGGGGCCTGTATACAGGACTACAGATACTCTACAGATACAGGGCTCATAGAAGGCCACTTCAGAATAGTCCAATATTTTCCTCTTAGCCATTCTTGGGTGTTTTAGCCGTGTGTTTTGGGTCATTATCCTGTTGCAAGACCCATGACCTGTGACTGAGACCAAGCTTTCTGACACTGGGCAGCACATTTCTCTCTAGAATCCTTTAATAGTCTTGAGATTTCCTTGTTCCCTGCACAGATTCTAGACACCCTGTGCCAGATGCAGCAAAGCAGTCCCAGAACATAACAGAGCCTCCTCCATGTTTCACAGTAGGGACAGTGTTCTTTTCTTGATATGCTTCATTTTTCCATCTATGAATATAGAGCTGATGTGCCTTGCCAAAAAAATCCAATTTTGCTGCCTCATCTGTCCATAGGACATTCTCCCAGTAGCTTTGTGACTTGTCAACAGGTAGTTTGGTATATTCCAGTCTGGCTTTTTTATGATTTTTTTTCAACAATGGTGTGTCGTCTTCCTTAAAATCCACTTTGGCTCATGCAATGATGGATGGTGCAATCTGACACTGATGTTCCTTGAGCTTGAAGTTCACCTTTAAGCAGGATCATGCTGGCAGATGTCAGCGTTACTCCACAGCTGTGATGGTGACCCGCAGTGGTGACCTGTGGTAAAAAAAAGAAGGTGCAGGCCGATGAGACTACTGCTCCCTTCGGGCTATATCTGATGGGAGGATAGTATCAGCTGCCCGCACCTGTGCTCACAGTTAAAAATTAAAAAAAAAAGTTAAATTACATATTCACATAAAAATAAAAAACAATTATACTCACCTCACACCAAATCCCTGACGCCCTTGTCTCCTAGAAATAATGTAAAATAATAAACCAACCTATACTCACTTTTCCACTGTAGTCCAGGTAATCCAGATTGTCCCATGGCGATCTCACGTGTAGAACAGTCATATCAGGAGATGTGACCACTCTACCCATCCGCCGGCGATACACTGACAGGAGGTAACCCCTCCTGTAGGGTATCACTGCACTGCTGTGAGATTTCACCGGAGTTCATTAGCTCCAGAGCTGTCACTTACAGCACCACTGTGTGAGAACTTTACCAAGCAGAAGTGGTGCCGTAAAGGAGATAACCGTTGAAAATGAACTCTGGTGAACTCTCACTGCAGCTCAGTAATACACTGCAGGAGGGATTACTTCCTGTCAGTCACTGATGTGACTGCTCTCAAAGTGATCAGGATCGTCGTGGGACATTATGGATTACCTTCTCGTCGGATAGGTGAGGAATATTTGTGGTTTATTATTTTATTTTTGTTGCAGGAGACGAGGGTGTCGGTGGATTAGGCGTTTCTGTAAGTATTGTTTAATTAAGATTATTAAAGGAGTCTGTGATTATTTCAAATAAAGGACTTTATTCTGACTGTGTCTTTATTTACCATATAACTATAGGATTAGTAATGGGGGGGTGTCTTATAGAGAGCTGATGTTTTTAGCATGGTGGGGCCAATATCTATGGCCCCTTCCTAGGCTATTAATATCAGCCCGCAGCTAGCTGCATGGCCTTTGCTGGTTATTAATTATAGGGGTACAAAGGGCTGCCACTAGGAATTTCTATCTGTTATCTATATCTATCATCTATATTATCCATTATCTGTCTATTATCTATTTATCTGTTATGTATCATCTATTATCTATCTATCTATCATCTATCTGTCTATTATATATCATATATCTATTATCTATCTGTTATCTATCTACCTACTATCTATCATCTATTATCTCGCGCACTTTTAATACTGGTAACCATTACACATCATACTGGTAACCATTACACATCACACATTACACTGGTGACCATCACACTGGTAACTTCTTCATGTACAATAATCTCTGGAGGTGGAGTTATCTTCCAGTAGGGTCTCATCCATAGCCAGGAAGAGCTCATTTACATAAAAACCGATTTATCCACCACACGGCATGTGATATGAGGCAGACAGCCGTCTATAACCCGTGTGTCCATAGTAATAGTTTTGAACAAATGTAGTGATTGATTCCCTTTAAGACGGAAAGAACCAGAAACAACAGAAGTCACTGCAGGATAGGCCTGAAAAGTGTCACACTCCTGTGAGGACACCAGCGATGGTGATGGCCATGGCCTCCAGACTTCAGGCCGTCAGTGCTGAAAAGGGTTAAACATGGACATTTTATTTATTGAAAAGTGAATTTGTTCAATTACTTCCGAGCCTCGAAATGAGGAGGATTGGTAGGAAAATGGCTGCAATCCCTGAACATTTCAGATTTCTTTTCATTCCCTTTAGTTACACGTGAAAGTCTCCACTTCAATCGTATCTCAGTTGTTTCATTTTACATCCAAAATGTCGAAATAAGCAAAATGGCGGCCTGCAGAGCTGAAATTACGAGGATCGTCACTGGCCAAAGATTTCTGGAAGTAACTGTATCTATTATCTAACATATGTCCATCTGTGATCGATCTCCCGCTGATACATAGATGATAAAAGCAAAGATAAGGCCTATTAGAGCGACGATATGCCCAATCTTCAGTCTACACTTACTTTAGCAATGTTAATATGTAAATGATATCATATATAGTAAAACTTCACTGAACTGAATCTATATCTATAAGCTGGTAGATAAATACATAAGACAGATGTCTATAGGCCAAAGTAAAGCATTTCTAGAGGAGAACATATTGTGGGGTCACAGTATAAATGGCCAATCAGTATGTCTCTGGGGTGTGGGGGGAAGGGGGGACCCCAACCACAGGGAAGGTAAAGACTGCGCAGATGGTGTCCATGGTGGGGATTGAACCCAGGACCCCAGAGCTCTGGAGCATCCACTGAGCCACCGTCGTAATCTGGTCCATGGCTATTTGTCCAGTCTTTCTCATAGAAACACGATAAATGACGTCTGACAGACATTGATCAGTGATGGGAAGATGTGACAGATAATATAGGAGATATATCCAGGAGAGAGATTGTAACAAAGTGGCCAGGGGCAGTAGTCCTAGCCAAGTCAACTAGCCACAGTCAGTATACACTCCGGGACCTTGTACATGAAATAATCAGGATGGATGCAACCCCAGCGGATTTACCTCTTCTCCTTGGTCACTGCAGTCCAGGCAATCAGGATCCAGAAGCACAGATATGATACAACAGGGATAACTTTTATTTATTTGTGAACAAATGAGGTAGAAAATGGTAGGAAAAGTAGTTGCGGTAAATCCAATAAAAGTTCCTGCTCTGTCCCTATTGTTAGTCACTGAAGTCAGCAGAAGTAGTAGTAGAGATTCTTCAGTGGCCGGTATCTGGACACTTATAGTCCCTTCGGCTGAGCACTCACCCAGTCTCAGTGCCTGACAGTTCTGGAAGCAAATATTCTCCCCAGCGGAGGGTCCCTTCTATCCCGGGTGGGGGCACACTCATGCCCCAGACAGGGGCTTCCTCTGTCCCGTACGGGGACGCACATATGCCGGAATCTGGACGCTTAGTCCCATCAGCGGGGCACCTATGTAGTCATGTGCCCACTTCACTGCCCGTGGGTCCGGGGGCAGCACTTTCTCTCCCCTCCAGGGGAGTCCTTGGCTCCAGATGCTGGAACACAACTTGCCAGGGCCATGCCTGGCCAGGCTTTGCTGCTGGAAGCAGAGCTTGCTGCTTCTTTGAGGCTGCTAACCCAGCCCCATTCATTAACTCTCTCTATCCCTGCACTAATCATGTCTAATACAGTGCAATGGCAATATACATTGACATGACAGATATAAAACATTTCACATTACACAGCACGTATGAGACATGGCACATTAACCCAATTAAACATAAGGGAACCATTCAGGTGCCGCACGAGTTACATGTGCTTGGTATGCAGGAAGGCACGTGAGGGTCGTGGAACCTCCTTACACTATCATCAAGGAGATGATCATCATCAAGGAAATGATCACCTTGGAGGCTCAGTGGATTCTCCAATGCTCTGCAGTGCTAGGGTCCAGGTTTCAATCCCCACCATCGACATCATTTGCATAGAGTCTGGATGTTTTCTGTGGTTGGCGATCTCCCACACTGCACTAGACATACTGATTGTGATTTATACTGTGACCCCCCATAATCTTGTCCTGTATAATAACTAATAGATTGGACTTAGCATAAAGCTTAACCCTTCGAGGATTTTTTTTTTTAACGAAGTCAAAGATGGTGAATCTCTACCAGCTCAGATATACTATACTCGTACAGGACATAGTATAAACGGCCAATCGGTATGTCTGTGGAGTGTGGGGGGGAAGGGAGACCCCAACCAGAGAGAACTTACAGACTCCATGCAGGTGGTGGGAATTGAACCCAGGACCCCAGCACTGCTGAGCACTTAAGGATTCACTGAGCCACCCTCTGCATCTGATCACATGGAGATGATCGCCTGGAATTTCTCATATCTTCCTATTACTCATCAATATCTGTGAGACATTTAATATCTAGCACAGCAATCTCAGATCTGTCAGCAGTTTGGTGGCTCAGTGGATTCACTAGTGCTCGGCAGCGCTGAGATCTGGGGTTCAGTCCCCACCATGAACATTGTCTGAATGGAGTCTGTATGTTCGCCACATGTTTAACCCCTTAATCCCATATGACATACTATCCCGTTGAGGTGACCTGGGACTTAATCCCCAGTGACGGGATAGCACGTCATATGCGGGGGGAGCGCGGCCAGGTGTCAGCTGACTATCACAGCTGACATCCAGCACTATGTGCCAGGAGCGGTCAAGGACCGCTCCTGGCACATTATCCCCCGACACATTGCGATCAAACATGATCGCAGTGTTCCGGTTGCATAGGGAAGCATCACACAGGGAGGGGGCTCCCCTGAGACCCACGGAGCAATGCAATATGATCGTGTTGCCCCGGGGGTCTCCTACCTCCTCCTCCCTGCATGCCCCGGATCCAATATGGCCACGGGGCTGCTTCCGGGTCCTGCAGGGAGGTGGCTTGCAAGCGCCTGCTCAGGCAGGCGCTTGCAAGCCTGCAGCACTGCCTGTCAGATCGCTGATCTCACACAGTGCTGTGCAAAGTGACAGATCAGCGATCTGACACTATAACATGATGTCACCCCCCCGGGGAATGTAAAAAAGTAAAGAAAAAAATACTCACATGTGTAAAAAAAAAATTCCTAAATAAAGAAAAAATATATAGATATTGTTCCCATAAATACATTTCTTTATTAAAAAAAAATAAAAGTACACATATTTAGTATTGCCGCGTCCGTAACGACCCAACCTATAAAACAGTGCCACTAGTTAAACCCTTCAGTAATCACCATTAAAAAGAAAAAAAACGAGGCAAAAAACGATGCTTTATTACCATACCGCCGAACGAACAAACAGTGGAATAACACGCGATCAAAAAGACGGATATAAATAACCATGGAACCGCTGAAAACGTCATCTTGTCCCTCAAAAAACAAGCCGCCACACAGTGTCATCAGCAAAAATTAAAAAAGTTATAGTCCTCAGAATAAAGAGATGCAAAAATAATTATTTTTTCTATAAAATAGTTTTTATCGTATAAAAGCGCCAAAACATAAAAAAATGATATAAATGAGGTATCGCTGTAATTGTACTATCCTGAAGAATAAAACTGCTTTATCAATTTTACCAAACGTGGAACGATATAAACGCCTCTCCAAAAAGAAATCCATGAATAGCTGGTTTTTGGTCATTCTGCCTCACAAAAATAATAAAAATTGAATGGAAAATGGAATAAAAAGCGATCAAAAAATGTCACATGCCCAAAAATGGTACCAATAAAAACGTCAACTCGTCCCGCAAAAAACAAGACCTCACATGACTCTGTGGACCAAAATCTGGAAAAATTATAGCTCTCAAAATTAGGGTTAGGGTTGGGGCTAGGGTTAGGTTTAGGATTGGGGCTAGGGTTAGGGTTGGGGTTAGGGCTACAGTTAGGGTTGGGGCTAAAATTAGGGTTTGGATTACATTTACAGTTGGGATTAGGGTTAGAGGTGTGTCAGGGTTAGGGGTGTGGTTAGGGTTGGGGTTAGGGGTGTGTTGGAGTTAGGGGTGTGGTTAGGGTTGGGATTAGGGGTCTGTTGGGGTTAGGGGTTTGTTGGTGTTAGGGGTGTGGTTGGGGTTAGGGGTGTGATTGGGGTTAGGGTGAGGGGCATGTTCGGGTTAGAGGTGTGGTTAGGGTTATGGGTAGAGTTGGGATAAGGGTTAGGGGTGTGTTTGGGTTAGGGTTTCAGTTAGAATTGGGTGCTTCCACTGTTTAGGCACATCAAGGGCTCTCCAAACGCAACATGGCGTCCGATCTCAATTCCAGCCAATTCTGCGTTGAAAAAGTAACTGTCACGCTCACGCCCTGACTGGTAGGCGTGAGCTCGAGGGGTTTGTGGCCCCACTGTGCCACAAACCAGACTACCATGGAAGGGGCGTGACTACGACAGCTGCCTGGGTTTTCACTGGAGCCTCTGATGGTGAGGTCAGGCTTGTGCAGCAGGCAGCTGCCAGGTGCTACTCCAGGGTGGTGTCTGGCTGTGGCTGCTGATCCCACTTGGGAGACAGGAACACCAGGATTGGTGCGGGCATCAGGCAGGACTGGCAGAGGAGCACGGCTGGAACACAGACGAGTAGGCTGGCATGGCTGGGACACAGGGCTGGCAGAGACACGGCAGAGAACATAGGGCTTGCAGAGACACAGCAGAGAACACAGGGATGGCAGGAAACACAGGACTGGCTAGGACGGCAGGAACACAGGACTGGAAGGCACGGCAGGAAACAGGACTGGTAGGCACGGCAGGAAACAGGACTGGCGGGAACACTGGATTGGAAGGCACAGCAGAGAACTCAGGACTGGTTATGAAGGAATAGGTAGGGGCCTGTTCACACTGGAGGTGCAGGTACAGATATGTAGTTAGGAGGAACAGGTAGGGACCTGTTCACACTAGAGGTGCAGATAAGGAAACAAGCAGAAAGAAGAGGGAACAGGTTGGGACCTGTTCAGACTGGAAGAGAACTGCAAGGCTGCGAATAGGAGCGGTAGAGCAGCAAGAGATACCACAGCAATAAAAGCTAAGCAGAGCGGAGCCACAAGGAATGTGGAGAGGAGCTGCAGCAAGAGATACTGCTGAAGCTAAGCAGAGTGGAACCGCAAGGATTGCGGAGAGGAGCTGCAGCAATAGATTACTGCAGCAACGGGAGCGGTGCAGAGTAGAATGGAGCAGAACCGCAGGAGTGCAGAGTAGAGATCAAGCCACAAAGCTACAGAGCAGGCAGAGCCGCAAGAGTGTGGAGCAGAAGCAGACTGAGAACACAAGGAAAGACACAGCAGGGAAGGAAGCCACAGACAAGGAGACCAAGATAAGACTAAGTACAGACAAGGCAATGGAACAAGACACAAGGACAAAGACACAGGGACCAGGCTATTCTGCCTCCTGGAGGGCAGACAACAAGATCAAGGCAATAGCACAGACAAAAGCCTCCAGAGAGAGAGTAACTCAGAGCAAGGCCTGGCAAACTCAGAAGCTAAAGACTAACTGAGCAAACACATTGCACAGGCCCAGACCACAGGGCGGAGCTGCACTATATACTGGAGGCCTCTTGGTAATTGGTCAGGAACAGATTAGACAGATGCACCTGATTCCTATAAGAACCAGAGAGTTCAGGTGCCGCCCCCCTATACACATAGCCATGAAGCAAGCAGAGAGCAGAGAGACAGAATATGCAGCTGGCAAGAAACAGAAACCACATCATGGCCTGGATCAGTGGGTAAGATTGTGTGAGAGATGTGAGGCCATGCCGTGATGCCAGCAGAGTTGTTACAGTAACACAGTGCTCCTTCCCTTCCAAGCTCTTCCGTGCGCCCAAACAGGGGTTTACCCTAACATATGGGGTATCAGTGCACTCAGGACAAATTGGACAACAACTTTTGGGGTCCAATTTCTCGTTTCCCTTGGGAAAATAAAAATTTGGGGGACTAAAAAAACATTTTTGTGGGAAAAAAATGATTTTTTATTTTAACCCCTTCATGACCCAGCCTATTTTGACCTTAATGACCTGGCCGTTTTTTGCAATTCTGACCAGTGTCCCTTTATGAGGTAATAACTCAGGAACGCTTCAACGGATCCTAGCGGTTCTGAGATTGTTTTTTCGTGACATATTGGGCTTCATGTTAGTGGTAAATTTAGGTCAATAAATTCTGCGTTTATTTGTGATAAAAACGGAAATTTGGCGAAAATTTTGAAAATTTCGCAATTTTCACATTTTGAATTTTTATTCTGTTAAACCAGAGAGTTATGTGACACAAAATAGTTAATAAATAACATTTCCCACATGTCTACTTTACACCAGCACAATTTTGGAAACAAAATTTTTTTTTGCTAGGAAGTTATAAGAGTTAAAATTTGACCAGCGATTTCTCATTTTTACAACGAAATTTACAAAACCATTTTTTTTAGGGACCACCTCACATTTGAAGTCAGTTTGAGGGGTCTATATGGCTGAAAATACCCAAAAGTGACACCATTCTAAAAAATGCACCCCTCAAGGTGCACAAAACCACATTCAAGAAGTTTTTTAACCCTTCAGGTGCTTCACAGCAGCAGAAGCAACATGGAAGGAAAAAATGAACATTTAACTTTTTAGTCACAAAAATTATCTTTTAGCAACATTTTTTTTATTTTCCCAATGGTACAAGGAGAAACTGAACCACGAAAGTTGTTGTCCAATTTGTCCTGAGTACGCTGATACCTCATATGTGGTGGTAAACCACTGTTTGGGCGCACGGCAGGGCTTGGAAGGGAAGGAGCGCCATTTGACTTTTTGAATGAAAAATTGGCTCCACTCTTTAGCGGACACCATGTCACGTTTGGAGAGCCCCCGTGTGCCTAAAAATTGGAGCTCCCCCACACGTGACCCCATTTTGGAAACTAGACGCCCCAAGGAACTTATCTAGATGCATAGTGAGAACTTTGAACCCCCGGGGGCTTCACAAATTGATCCGTAAAAATGAAAAAGTACTTTTTTTTCACAAAAAAATTCTTTTAGCCTCAATTTTTTTCATTTTCACATGGGTAACAGGATAAAATGGATCCTAAAATTTGTTGGGCAATTTCTCATGAGTACGCCGATACCTCACATGTGGGGGTAAACCACTGTTTGGGCACATGGTAAGGTTCGGAAGGGAAGGAGCGCCATTTGACTTTTTGAATGAAAAATTATCTCCATCGTTAGCGGACACCATGTCGTGTTTGGAGAGCCCCCGTGTGCCTAAACATTGGAGCTCCCCCACAAATGACCCCATTTTGGAAACTAGACCCCCCAAGGAACTTATCTAGATGCATATTGAGCACTTTAAACCCTCAGGTGCTTCACAAATTGATCTGTAAAAATGAAAAAGTACTTTTTTTTTCACAAAAAAATTCTTTTCGCCTCAGTTTTTCATTTTCACATGGGCAATAGGATAAAATGAATCCTAAAATTTGTTGGGCAATTTCTCCCGAG
Source organism: Ranitomeya imitator (assembly GCF_032444005.1). Taxonomy (NCBI): domain Eukaryota; kingdom Metazoa; phylum Chordata; class Amphibia; order Anura; family Dendrobatidae; genus Ranitomeya; species Ranitomeya imitator. The sequence continues at coordinate 768,265,018 of NC_091282.1, read as the reverse complement.
TACGCCGATACCTCATATGTGGGGGTAAACCACTGTTTGGGCACACGGCAGGGCTCGGAAGGGAAGGCGCGCCATTTGACTTTTTGAATGGAAAATTAGCTCCAATTGTTAGCGGACACCATGTCGCGTTTAGAGAGCCCCTGTGTGCCTATGCATTGGAGCTCCCCCACAAGTGACCCCATTTTGGAAACTAGACCCCCCAAGGAACTTATCTAGATGCATATTGAGCACTTTAAACCCCCAGGTGCTTCACAGAAGTTTATAATGCAGAGCCATGAAAATAAAAAATAATTTTTCTTTCCTCAAAAATGATTTTTAGCCTGGAATTTCCTATTTTGCCAAGGGTAATAGGAGAAATTGGACCGCAAATGTTGTTGTCCAGTTTGTCCTGAGTACGCTGATACCCCATATGTGGGGGTAAACCACTGTTTGGGCGCACGGCAGGGCTCGGAAGGGAAGGCACGCCAATTGGCTTTTTAAATGGAAAATTAGCTCCAATCATTAGCGGACACCATGTCACGTTTGGAGAGCCCCTGTGTGCCTAAACATTGGAGATCCCCCACATATGACCCCATTTTGGAAACTAGACCCCTAAAGGAACTAATCTAGATGTGTGGTGAGGACTTTGAACTTCCAAGTGCTTCACAGAAGTTTATAACGCAGAGCCATGAAAATAAAATAAAAATTTTATTTTCTCTAAAATGATTTTTTAGCCTGCAATTTATTATTTTCCCAAGGGTAAAAGGAGAAATTTGACCCCAAAAGTTGTTGTACAGTTTCTCCTGAGTACGCTGATACCCCATATGTGGGGGTAAACCACAGTTTGGGCACATGTCGGGGCTCGGAAGTCAAGTAGTGACATTTTGAAATGCAGACTTTGATGGAATGCTCTGCGGGCGTTACGTTGCGTTTGCAGAGCCCCTGATGTGGCTAAACAGTAGAAACCCCCCACAAGTGACCCCATTTTAGAAACTAGACCCCGAAAGGAACTTATCTAGATGTGAGGTGAGCACTTTGAACCCCCAAGTGCTTCACAGAAGTTTATAACACAGAGCAGTGAAAATAATAAATACGTTTTCTTTCCTCAAAAATAATTTTTTAGCCCAGAATTTTTTATTTTCCCAAGGGTTACAGGAGAAATTGGACCCCAAAAGTTGTTGTCCAGTTTCTCCTGAGTACGCTGATACCCCATATGTGGGGGTAAACCACTGTTTGGGCACACGTCGGGGCTCAGAAGGGAAGTAGTGACTTTTGAAATGCAGACTTTGATGGAATGGTCTGCGGGCGTCACGTTGCGTTTGCAGAGCCCCTGGTGTGCCTAAACAGTAGAAACCCCCCACAAGTGACCCCATTTTGGAAACTAGACCCCCCAAGGAACTTATCTAGATATGTGGTGAGCACTTTGAACCCCCAAGTGCTTCACAGACGTTTACAACGCAGAGCCGTGAAAATAAAAAATCATTTTTCTTTCCTCAAAAATGATGTTTTAGCAAGCAATTTTTTATTTTCTCAAGGGTAACAGGAGAAATTGGACCCCAGTAATTGTTGCCCAGTTTGTCCTGAGTACGCTGATACCCCATATGTGGGGGTAAACCACTGTTTGGGCACATGTCGGGGCTCGGAAGTCAAGTAGTGACGTTTTGAAATGCAGACTTTGATGGAATGGTCTGCGGGCGTCACGTTGCGTTTGCAGAGCCCCTGGTGTGCCTAAACAGTAGAAACCCCCCACAAGTGACCCCATTTTGGAAACTAGACCCCCCAAGGAACTTATCTAGATATGTGGTGAGCACTTTGAACCCCCAAGTGCTTCACAGACGTTTACAACGCAGAGCCGTGAAAATAAAAAATCATTTTTCTTTCCTCAAAAATGATGTTTTAGCAAGCAATTTTTTATTTTCTCAAGGGTAACAGGAGAAATTGGACCCCAGTAATTGTTGCCCAGTTTGTCCTGAGTACGCTGATACCCCATATGTGGGGGTAAACCACTGTTTGGGCACATGTCGGGGCTCGGAAGTCAAGTAGTGACGTTTTGAAATGCAGACTTTGATGGAATGGTCTGCGGGCGTCACGTTGCGTTTGCAGAGCCCCTGGTGTGCCTAAACAGTAGAAACCCCCCACAAGTGACCCCATTTTGGAAACTAGACCCCCCAAGGAACTTATCTAGATATGTGGTGAGCACTTTGAACCCCCAAGTGCTTCACAGACGTTTACAACGCAGAGCCGTGAAAATAAAAAATCATTTTACTTTCCTCAAAAATGATGTTTTAGCAAGCAATTTTTTATTTTCTCAAGGGTAACAGGAGAAATTGGACCCCAGTAATTGTTGCCCAGTTTGTCCTGAGTACACTGATACCCCATATGTGGGGGTAAACCACTGTTTGGGCACACGTCGGGGCTCGGAAGGGAAGGAGCACCATTTGACTTTTTGAATGAAAGATTGGCTGGAATCAATGGTGGCGCCATGTTGCGTTTGGAGACCCCTGATGTGCCTAAACAGTGGAAACCCCTCAATTCTAACGCCAACACACCCCTAACCCTTATCCCAACTGTAGCCGTAACCCTAACCACAACCCTAACCGCAACACACCCCTAACCACAACCCTAACCCCAACACACCCCTAACCCTAACCACAACCCTAATTCCAACCCAACCCTAACCCTAAGGCTATGTACCCACGTTGCGGATTCGTGTGAGATTTTTCCGCACCATTTTTGAAAAATCCGCGGGTAAAAGGCACTGCGTTTTACCTGCGGATTTACTGCGGATTTCACCTGCGGATTCCTATTGAGGAATAGGTGTAAAACGCTGCGGAATCCGCACAAAGAATTGACATGCTGCGGAAAATACAACGCAGCGTTTCCGTGCGGTATTTTCCGCACCATGGGCACAGCGGATTTGGTTTTCCATAGGTTTACATGGTACTGTAAACCTGATGGAACACTGCTGCGGATCCGCAGCGGCCAATCCGCTGCGGATCCGCAGCCAAATCCGCACCGTGTGCACATAGCCTAATTCTAAAGGTATGTGCACACGCTTCGGAAAACGCTGCGGATCCGCAGCAGTTTCCCATGAGTTTACATTTCAATGTAAACCTATGGGAAACAAAAATCGCTGTACACATGCTGCGGAAAAACTGCACGGAAACGCAGCGGTTTACATTCCGCAGCATGTCACTTCTTTCTGCGGATTCCACAGCGGTTTTACAACTGCTCCAATAGAAAATCGCAGTTGTAAAACCGCAGTGAAATGCGCAGAAAAACCGCGGTAAATCTGCCATAAATCCGCAGCGGTTTAGCACTGCGGATTTATCAAATCCGCTGCGGAAAAATCCGCAGAGGACCAGAATACGTGTGCACATACCGAAACCCTAACCCTACCCCTAACCCTACCCCTAACCCTACCCCTAACCCTACCCCTAACCCTACCCCTAACCCTACCCCTAACCCTACCCCTAACCCTAACCCTACCCCTAACCCTACCCCTAACCCTAACCCTAGTTCTAACTCCAACCTTAGTGAAAAAAAAAAAAAATTCTTTATTTTATTATTGTCCCTATCTATGGGGGACAAATGGGGGGGGTCATTTACTGTTTTTTTATTTTGACCACTGTGATAGATTATATCACAGTGATCAAAATTCACATTGGAACGAATCTGCCGGCCGGCAGATTCGGCGGGCGCACTGCGCATGCGCCCGCCATTTTGGAACATGGCGGCGCTCGGGGAAGAAGACGGACGGGACCCCGCCAGGATCAGTAAGTATAAGGGGGGGAGATCAGGGCACAGGGGGGGGAGATCAGGGCACGGGGGGGCGTCGGAGCACGGGGGGGCGTCGGAGCACGGGGGGGGAGGGATCGGAGCATGGGGGAGAGTGATCGGTGTGCGGGCGGGTGGATCGGTGTGCAGAGGGGGTGGATCGGTGTGCAGGGGGGGTGGTTCGGAGCACGGGGGGGGATCGGAGTGCGGGGGGGTTTGATTGGAGCACGGGGGGGTGTGATTGGAGCACGGGGGGAGCGGGCAGGAGGACGGGGGAGCGGAGCACAGGACGGAGGGGAGCGGACCACAGATCGGGGGGCTGGGGGGGCGATCGGAGGGGTGGGGTGGGGGCACATTAGTATTTCCAGCCATGGCCGATGATATTGCAGCATCGGCCATGGCTGGATTGTAATATTTCACCATTTTTTTAGGTGAAATATTACAAATCGCTCTGATTGGCAGTTTCACTTTCAACAGCCAATCAGAGCGATCGTAGCCACGAGGGGGTGAAGCCACCCCCCCTGGGCTAAACTACCACTCCCCCTGTCCCTGCAGATCGGGTGAAATGGGAGTTAACCCTTTCACCCGGCCTGCAGGGACGCGATCTTTCTGTGACACAGCATATGCGTCACAGGTCGGATTGGCACCGACTTTCATGACGCATACGCTGTGTCACAGGTCGGGAAGGGGTTAACGGCTCTGCGTTATAAACTGTAGTGAAACACTTGGGGTTCACAGTTCTCACAACACATCTAGATAAGTTTCTTGGGGGTCTAGGTTCCAATATGGGGTCACTTGTGGGGGTTTCTACTGTTTAGGTACATTAGGGGCCCTGCAAACGCAATGTGACGCCTGCAGACCATTCCTTCTGCATTCTGCAGACTGCATTCCAAATGGCGCACCTTCCCTTCCGAGCTCTGCCATGCGCCCAAACAGTGGTTCCCCCCACATATGGGGTATCAGAGTACTCAGGACAAATTGGACAACAACATTTGAGGTCCAATTTCTCCTCTTACCCTTGGGAAAATAAAAAATTGAGGGCGAAAAGATCATTTTTGTGAAAAAATGATTTTTTTATTTTAACGGCTTGGCATTATAAACTTTTGTGAAGCACCTGGCGGGTCAAAGTGCTCACCACACATCTAGATAAGTTCCTTAGGGGGTCTACTTTCCAAAATGGTGTCACTTGTGGGGGTTTTCAATGTTTAGGCACATCAGGGGCTCTCCAAATGCAACATGGCGTCCCATCTCAGTTCCAGTCAATTTTGCATTGAAAAGTCAAACGACGCTCCTTCCCTTCCGAGCTCTGGCATGTGCCCAAACAGTGGTATACTCTCACATATGGGGTATCAGCGTACTCATAACAAATTGCACAACAACTTTTGGGGTTCAATTTCTTCTCTTACCCTTGGGAAAAAAAATTAGGGGCGAAAAGATCATTTTTGTGGAAAAATATGATTTTTTATTTTTACGGCTCTGCATTATAAACTTCTGTGAAGCACTTCGTGGGTCAAAGTGCTCACCACACATCTATATAAGTTCCTTATGGGGTCTACTTTCCAAAATGGTGTCATTTGTAGGGGGTTTCAATGTTTAGGCACATCAGGGGCTCTCCAAACGCAACATGGCGTCCCATCTCAGTTCCAGTCAATTTTGCATTGAAAAGTCAAACAGCGCTCCTTCCCTTCCGAGCTCTGCCATGCGCCCAAACAGTGGTTTACCCCCACATATGGGGTATCGGCGTACTCAGGAGAAATTGTACAACAACTTTGGGGGTCCATTTTTTCCTGTTACCTTTGGTAAAATGAAACAAATTGGAGCTGAAGTCCTTTTTTTGTGAAAAAAAGCTAAAATGTTTGGTTTTTTAACCCCTTCCTGACATGCGCCGTAATAGTACCGCTCTGCTGGAACTGAGTCCCCGCAAACTGCAGTACTAGTACAGCGGCACGATTGCGCGGCCTCACAGTGCGCGCCGTGGCGATCGCGTGCGGGTGTCAGCTGTATGACAGCTGACACCCCGCAGCAATGCCCACGATCGGCTGCAGTTTTCAGAATGGTGTCAGTTTTGGGCATTGTCTGTCATATAGACCCCTCAAAGTCACTTCAAGTGTGAGGTGGTCCCTAAAAAAAATGGTTTTGCAAATTTGTTGTAAAAATGAGAAATCGCTGGTCAATTTTTAACCTTTATAACTTCCTAACATGCGCCATAATAGTACCGCTCTGCTGGAACTGAGTCCCCGCAAACTGCAGTACTAGTACAGCGGCACGATTGCGCAGCCTCACAGTGCGCGCCGTGGCGATCGCGTGCGGGTGTCAGCTGTATGACAGCTGACACCCCGCAGCAAAGCCCACGATCGGCTGCAGTTTTCAGAATGGTGTCACTTTTGGGCATGGTCTGTCATATAGACCCCTCAAAGTCACTTCAAGTGTGAGGTGGTCCCTAAAAAAAATGGTTTTGCAAATTTTGTTGTAAAAATGAGAAATCGCTGGTCAATTTTTAACCTTTATAACTTCCTAACAAAAAAAAATTATGTTTCCAAAATTGTGCTAATGTAAAGCAGACATGTGGGTATTGTTATTTTTTTTACTATTTTGAATGATATGACTCTCTAATTTAAGGGCATAAAAACTAAAAGTTTAAAAATTGCAAAATTTTCTAATTTTTCGCCAAATTTCCATTTTTTTGTTCACAAATAAACGCAAGTCAAATCGAAGAAATTTTACCACTATCATAAAGTACAATATGTCACGGGAAAACAATCTCAGAATCACCAGGATCCGTTGAAGCATTTCAGAGTTATAACCTCATAAAGTGACAGTGGTCAGAATTGAAAAAATGGCCTGGTCAGGAAGTTGAAAACAGGATTCGGGGGTGAAGGGGTTAAACATTCCAAAAATTCTTGTGAAACATCTGAAGGGTTAATAAACTTCTTGAATGTGGGTTTGAGCACCTTGAGGGGTGTAGTTTTTAGAATGGTGTCACACTTGGGTATTTTCTATCATATAGACCCCTCAACATACCGTAACTTCAAATGTGATGTGGTCCCTAAAAAAAATGGTGTTGTAAAAATGAGAAATTGCTGGTCAACTTTTAACCCTTATAATTCCCTAACAAAAAAAAATTTTGGTTCCAAAATTGTGCTGATGTAAAGTAGACATGTGGGAAATGTTACTTATTAAGTATTTTGTGTGACATATCTCTGTTATTTAAGGGCATAAAAATTCAAAGTTGGAAAATTGCAAAATTTTCAAAATTTTCTCCAAATTTCCGTTTTTTCACAAATAAACGCAGGTAATATCAAACAAATGTTACCACTATCATGAAGTACAATATGTAACGAGAAAACAATGTCAGAATCACCGGGATCCGTTGAAGCGTTCCAGAGTTATAACCTCATAAAGGGACAGTGGTCAGAATTGTAAAAATTGGCCCAGTCATTAACGTGCAAATCACCCTTGGGGCTTAAGGGGTTAAGTGGTTTTCTGTTTTCCTACAAAGAAATATACATTTAGGAGCTAATAAAATATATATCTACAGCACATACTTATCATAAGAGATTGTGAGGCATGTATTGACCATCTATGTAATATCTGGTATATATCCACGATATATATAGTACGGCATTGTAGTCTGTATACATATTGCATTATATTTGTAATCATTACCTGGGAAAGACCTCGCTGATGCAGTATAACTACATGGTGTCTTGTCGCTATGGTATATGAGCCGTCTTTCACAACCTCACATTTGTAACATAATTTGGCAGTTCCGCACCCAATTTGTAGCCTCCCACATGGCTGTTTTTGTTAATGACTGTGTTTCACTGTACTTATGAAAGTGATGGTCATTAGCAACTGGTAGAATTGGTTACTCATACACCCAACTATAATCCCTCTGTGCTAGAAGAACTGATGAATGAACAAACCAAAGATCCAGTTCTGTCACTATTTGTTGACATATCCTTGGCTTGGTGTGTCACCATTTCCTGGTGCCTGATGGAGCATGCCGAGAGCTCTTGTGAAGTAAATGGTGGAGATTTTATATCCTGGGACACACACCTTCATTACGAGACCCTGTTACCACATAGCAAACCCTATATGGGTGGCAAATAGTTTATACCACTTGCCAGCACAATTCTGCCACTAGGATAACCTAATTCCTACAAATGACCACTTTACAATTCCAGTTTTATTAAAGAAGCCCCCCCCCTCCATCAAAGATTTTATCCTCTTAATATACTGTATTGCAATAATCATATTCATTGTATTAAACAGCACTGTGAACTTACATGTGCTTCTCACAAACTTAAAATATAATAAAAAAGTGAATTTATTTCAATTCTTCAATACAAAAAGTGAAACTCCTATTATATAGTCATTACAAACAGAGTGATCTATTTCAAGTGTTTATGTCTGTTAATGATGATTATGGCTTATAGCCAATGAAAACCCAAAAGTCATTATGTCAGTAAATTAGAATACTTTATAACACCAGCTTAAAAAATAATTTTAAAATCCAAAATGTTGGCCTACTGAAATGTATGTTCAGTAAACACACTCAATACATGGTTGGGGCTCTTTTTGCATCAGTTACTGCATCAATGAGGCGTGGCATGGACGCGATCAGCCTGTTGCATTGCTGAGGTGTTATGGAAGCCCAGGTTGCTTTGATAGCAGCCTTCAGCACGTCTGCGTTGTTGGGTCTGATGTCTCTCACCTTTCTCTTGACAATACTCCATAGATTCTCTATGGGGTTAAGGTTAGGCGAGTTTGCTGGCCAATCAAGCACATTGATACTGTTGTTTTTAAACCAGGTTTTGGTACTTCTGGCAGTATGGACAGGGGCCAAGTCCTGCTGGAGAATAAAATTTCCATCTCCAAAAAGCTTGTCGGCAGAGGGAAGCATGAAGTGCTCTAAAATTTCCTGTTAGACAGCTGCGCTGACTTTGGTCTTGATAAAACACAATGGACATACACCAGCAGATGACATGGCTCCCCAAACCATCACCGATTGTGAAAACTTCACACTAGACCTCAAGCAGCTTGGATTGTGGCCTCTCCACTCTTCCTCCAGACTTTGGGACCTTTTTTCCAAATTAAATGCAAAATTTACTTTAATCTGAAAACAACACCTTGGAAAACTGAGCAACAGTCCAGTTCTTTTTCTCCTTGGCCCATGTAAGACCCTTCTGGCGTTGTCTATTGGTCATGAGTGGCTTGACACAAGGAATGCGAGATTTGTAGCTCATGTCCTTGATACGTCTGTACCTGGTGGCTTTTGATGCAATGACTCCAGCAGCAGTCCACTCCTTGTGAATCTCCTCTAAACCTTTGGCCTTTTCTTAACAATCTTGTCAAGGCTGCTGTTATCCCAGTTGCTTGTGTTACCACACTTTTTCCTTAAGGTACCGTCACACTAAGCGATGCTGCGGCGATACCGACAACGATCGCTGCAGCGTCGCTGTTTCGTCGCTGGAGAGCTGTCACACAGACAGCTCTCCAGCGACCAACGATCCCGAAGTCCCCGGGTAACCAGGGTAAATATCGGGTTACTAAGCGCAGGGCCGCGCTTAGTAACCCGATGTTTACCCTGGTTATCGTTGTAAATGTAAAAAAACAAACACTACATACTTACATTCCCGGTGTCTATCCCCCGGCGCTGTGCTTCCTGCACTGACTGAGCGCCGGCCGTAAAGTACAGCGGTGATGTCACCGCTGTGCTGTGCTTTACGGCTGGCCGGCACTCACTAGTCAGTGCGGGAAGCTGACAGCGGGGGACATGACCAGACACCGGGAATGTAAGTATGTAGTGTTTGTTTTTTTTACATTTACAACGGTAACCAGGGTAAACATCGGGTTACTAAGCGCGGCCCGTCACACACGCCGATCCAGCGATGTCAGCGGGAGATCCAGCGACAAAATAAAGTGCTGGACTTTCCCCAGCGACCAACAATCTCCCAGCAGGGGCCTGATCGTCGGTCACTGTCACACACAACGATTTCGTTAACGATATCGTTGCTACGTCACAAAAAGCAACGATATCGTTAACGATATCGTTATGTGTGACGGTACCTTTACACTCAACTTTTAATTAATATGCTTGGATACAGCACTCTAAACAGCCAGCTTCTTTAGCAATGACCTTTGTGGCTTACCTTCCTTGTTGTTATGATCAGGCAATTCAGCACCACAATGGACATAGAAGTCAGAGCACATACAGTGACCTGACAATAACCCAAAAACATAGAACGAGCTCTGAGACGTGGGAACTCTGCTGACCGCAATCCCTAATCCTCTCCAACCACACTAGAAGCAGCCGTGGATTGCGCCTAACGCTCCCTATGCAACTCGGCACAGCCTGAGAAACTAGCTAGCCTGAAGATAGAAAATAAGCCTACCTTGCCTCAGAGAAATACCCCAAAGGAAAAGGCAGCCCCCCACATATAATGACTGTGAGATAAGATGAAAAGACAAACGTAGAGATGAAATAGATTTAGCAAAGTGAGGCCCGACTTTCTGAACAGAGCGAGGATAGGAAAGGTAACTTTGCGGTCAACACAAAACCCTACAAATAACCACGCAAAGGGGGCAAAAAGACCCTCCGTACCGACTAACGGCACGGAGGTACACCCTCTGCGTCCCAGAGCTTCCAGCAAGCAAGAAAAATCAAACAAGCAAGCTGGACAGAAAAAAACAGCAAACAAAAATAACAAAAGCGGAACTTAGCTATGCAGAGCAGCAGGCCACAGGAACGATCCAGGAGGAAGCAAGTCCTATACTAGAACATTGACTGGAGGCCAGGATCAAAGCACTAGGTGGAGTTAAATAGAGCAGCACCTAACGACTTCACCACATCACCTGCGGAAGGAAACTCAGAAGCCGCAGTACCACTCTCCTCCACCAACGGAAGCTCATAGAGAGAATCAGCCGGAGTACCACTTGTGACCACAGAAGGGAGCTCTGCCACAGAATTCACAACACTTGTGGAATGTGTCAATGACTGCCTTGTGGACATCTGTCAAGTCAGCAGTCGTCCCCATGATTGTGGAGCCTACTGAAACAGACTAAGGAACCTTTTTAAATGCTTAGGAAGCCTTTGCAGGTGTTTTTTTGTTAATTATTCTAATTTTCTGAGTTAATGGCATTTGGGTTTTCATTAGCTGTAAGCCATAATCATCAACATTAACGGAAATAAACACTTGAAATAGATCAGTTTGTAATGACTCTATATAATATATGAGTTTCACTTTTTGTATGGAAGAACTGAAATAAATTAACTTTTTGATGATATTCTAATTTTGTGAGAAGCCCCTGTACAACTGCTAACTTTGCCTTTCTATGCAGTCAATTACTCTGTTTTCTCTGCTCTAAATAGAAACAGGAAATATCTTGTCCCTGCATTTATTATTCACCTCTTCAATTCCTGACTAGTGATGAGAGACCACTAAATTGCTCAGGTGCTCGACACGAGTACTGAGTATAATGGAAGTCAATGGGAAACTCAAGCATTTTTCCCAGCGGCCCCCCAGAGATTTGGAGGAGTCTAAAAATTGATGAATTCAATGTTAACAGCGCTGAAATGTTGGGGAAGACCCCTGGAAGCATCTCTGCATCCAAGGTCGCTGCTGGGAACAATGTTGCCAGTGTATTACACCAATTTTATGGACTGAAAATAAAACATACAAAACTGAAGATACCATTTTTTCCTATAAAATCCATTTGAACCCTTTTCGCGCCAGAGCCTGTTTTTTTGTCTTCGTGACTGAGCCCATTTTTACAATTCTTACCACTGTCACTTTATGTGGTTATAACTCTGGAACTCTTCAAAGTATCCCAGTGATTCTGAGAATGTTTTTTTCATGACTTATTGTACTTCATGATAGTGGTAAAATTTGATCGATATAACTTTAATTTATTTCTAAAAATATCGGAAATTTGGCAAAACTTTTAAAAATGTTACGATTTTCAGACTTTTAATCTTTATGCCCTTAAACCAGAGAGTTATGTCACACAAAATAGATCATAAATAACATTTCCCACATGTCTACTTTACATCAGCACAATTTTTGAAACATAATTTTTCCTTGTTATGAAGTTAGAATAGTTATAATTTGATCAGCAATTTCTCATTTTTCCATAAAATTTACAAAACCATTTTTTTAGGGACCACCTCACATTTGAAGTGACTTTGAGGGGCCTATCTGACAGAAAATACAAAAAAGTGACAATTCTAAAAACTGCACCCCTCAAGGTTCTCAAAACAGCAGTCAAGTTTTTTAACCCTTCAGGTGCTTTACATGAATTAATAGAATGTGAAAGGAAAAAATTAACATTTTACTTTTTCCCACAAAAATGTTACTTTAGTGCCAAATTTTTCTTTTTCATAAGGTAACAGGAGAAAATGCACCATAAAATTTGTTGTGCGACTCCTCCCGGGTAAGTAAATACTCCATATATGGTGGAAAACTACTGCTTGGGTGTACAGCAGGGCTCTGAAAGAAAGTTGCACCATTTGAGGCCTAAATGTTAGAAGAGCAGAATCCCCCCTTAAATGACTCCATTTTGGAAATTACACCCATTTGAGAATGTATCTACAGATATAGTGACGATTTTGAGTCCACAACTGTTTTCCAGAAACAATCAGCAGTGGATGTTGCCAAGTGAAAATTGCAAACTACCGTTTTAGTATCCAGTACATTGCAGTCACCAGTACGTTATGCGCAGCCAATTCTTCTGGACACATGCACCCGTAAATTAGGCGGGTAATCATCGCTTCAGAAATGCCAAACATGTGGATGCTAACTGTGGATTAAGCACACTGGGGCTCAGAAGGGAGAGGGCATTTGGATTTGGGAGCACAGAATTTGCTGAATTTCTATTGGAGGGTGAGGAGCCATTTAGCTTTTCCAGAGCCTTTGTAATACCAGTAAGATGGAAGCCCCCATTATTTCCATTAACAGATGACAGACCTGAGTGAGGTTTTTCTTTTTTGTGGATTCAGTTGAAGCTTTTATTGGGAACATTTTACATAACATTTATGATCACATTTATCCCTCGCTCTACTCTGAGCACTTACATCGGGGTTTACATCTAAATCTCTGAGTGGCTTGATTCAGATGAAACCCCTGAGGGATCCATTCACGATACTGAGGCAGCAGCAGTTACTCTGGACTCTGTTCAGTGTGGTTCTTTTCAGAAGTGCACAAAACTGGCGGACTGTGCTTTTATGTACGACTAAAGAGATGGACACCGCCGGATGATGGGTCAAACGGCATCCACAGTCCTTCATCTGACTCATTAGAGAATCTTCCACCAGGGGTTCCATCTTAATCACGTATTTCTGAGAATTACACGGAAATACCTGTGTAAGCTCTCAGCACAGTGCGCCGAGCCTTACTGCGATCTTTATGAGTTAAAATGAACAAATCAACAGCAGGTGAAGAATTCGTTTTATTTATATTTTTATGCCGTTCCTCATGATTAGGTGACTTTTTTCTTCGGGTCGGTGCGATAACAGTGATACCAGATTTATATCGGGGTTTTTTTGTTTGGCTGCTGTCATGTTAAAATACACTTTTTAGTTTCAATAAATTTTATTTTCTCAATAAATTTTGACAGTAAATTTCCCTTGCAAGGGATTATTGTTCAACTGTAAATCATGTAACATAAGAACATGAGTCGTATAAAAAGAACGACTAAACTTAGACAAAGTAAACATTTAAAACAGTATAAAATACACTTTTTATTGCAAAAACAAGTTTTGGCATCACAATGTTTTGAGAGCTATCATTTTTCCATATTTCGGCCAACAGAGTCATGTGATGTCTTGTTTTTTTGCAGGACAAGTTGACGTTCTTATTGGTACCATTTTTGGGCACATGACATGTTTTTATTCTGATTTTTGGGAGGCAAAATGAACAAACACCAGCAATTCAGAAAATGTTTTTTTTTTTTTTTTAATTGCCGTTCCTCGTTTGGTAAAATTGATGAGGCAGCTTCATTCTTCAGGTCAGTACGGTTACAGCGATACCACATTTATATTTTTTTTTTAAGTTTTGCTGCTTTTTCACAATAAAAACTATTTTATAGAATAAACAACTGTTTTTGCATCGCTTTATTCTGAGAGATATAACTTTATTATTTTTCCACTGTTGCAGCTGTACGGCAGCTTGTTTTTTTTTGCGGGACAAGATGATGTTTTCAATTCTACCATTTTTCGACTTGACTTTTTGACCACGTTTTATTCTATTTTTGTTCGGCGGCATGATGAAAAAGCATGGTTCCTGCTCCTTTTGGTCCAGATGGATGGAGTAGTGGATGGTTGGTGGATGGCCACCATGTCCCAACAAGACTGTGACGTTAGCAAGGAGGTGGAGGAGTCATGTTTTGGGCTGGAATCGTGGGGAAAATGCTGGTAGGGCCCTTTAAGGTTCCTAAAGGTGTGAAAATGACCTCTGGAAAGTATATAGAGTTTCTGACTGACAACTTTCTTCCATGGTTTAAAAAGCAGAAACGTGCCTTCAGGAGCAAAATCATCTTCATGCATGACAAAGCACCATCTCATGCTGCAAAGAATACCTCTGAGTCATTGGCTGCTATGGGCATAAAAGGAGATAAACTCATGGTGTGGCCACCATCTTTCCCTGACCTCAACCCTATAGAGCAGGGGTCCCCAACTCCAGTCCTCAAGGCCCACCAACAGGTCATGTTTTCAGGATTTCCTTTGCATTGCACAGGTGATGCAATTATTACCTGGGCAAGACTAAGGAAATCCTGAAAACATGACATGTTGGTGGGCCTTGAGGACTGGAGTTGGGGACCCCTGCTATAGAGAACCTTTGGAGTATCATCAAGCAAAAGATCTATGAGGGTGGGAGGCAGTTCACATCAAAACAGTAGCTCTGGGAGGCTATTCTGACGTCATGCAGAAGAAATACAAGCAGAAACTCTCCAAAAACTCACAAGTTCAATAGATGCAAGAATTGTGAAGGTGATATCAAAGAAGGGTTCCTATGTTAACATGTAACTTGGCCAGTTAGGATGTTTTGGATGTAAATAGCTTTTCTGTTCAGTGAATTTGACCTCCTAATGCTGCAAATTTTACAAATGACAAACAGACAAACCATCATATAGGAGTTCAAAAAATTATATATAAGTAAATATTAGACAAAATATACAAGGGGTATAATAAAAATGCCTTTATTATATACTATGGCAGACAATGGCACAACTGTGCATGTACTTGGAAGTATTACCACAAAGATTAAAAAATAAATAAATATATATATATACATTCTTACTAGACTGACTGTCATTTGCACCGACCATTTAGGAAAATCCGAGAAAAATATCATTTGCGTAATAATTTGGAACATGGTGTATTCACACAGTGTTTTTGAACGCTTGCATTGCTTTCAATGGTGAAAAAAACATTTACCATGAAATGTTATTTTAAAATTTTACTACCTTATCTGGACATGTGTGTGTGACATGATCAGACACATCCTGTTTAAAGGGAACCTGTCACCTGAATTTGGCGGGATCGGTTTTCGCTCATATGGGCGGAGTTTTCGGGTGTTTGATTCACCCTTTCCTTACCCGCTGGCTGCATGCTGGCCGCAATATTGGATTGAAGTTCATTCTATGTCCTCCGTAGTACACGCCTGCGCAAGGCAATCTCCAGGGTGGTGTCTGGCTGTGGCTGCTGATCCCACTTGGGAAACAGGAACACCAGGATTGGTGCGGGCATCAGGCAGGACTAGCAGATGAGCACGGGTGAAACTCAGACGAGTAGGCTGGCACAGCTGAGACACAGAGCTGGCAGAGACACAGGACTGGCAGGAACGGCAGAGACACAAGGCTGGCAGGCACAGCAGAGACACAGGGCTGGCAGGCACGGCAGAGACACAGGGCTGGCAGGCACGGCAGAGACACAGGGCTGGCAGGAACGGCAGAGACACAGGGCCAGCAGGTGTGGTGTATGAAGGAACAGGTAGGGACCTGTTCACACAGGAGGTGCAGGTATGGATATGTAGTATGAAGGAACAGGTAGGGACCTGTTCACACAGGAGGTGCAGGTACGGATATGTAGTATGAAGGAACAGGTAGGGAACTGTTCACACAGGAGATGCAAGTACGGATATGTAGTATGAAGGAACAGGTAGGGAAACAAGCAGGAAGGAATGAAGTATGAAGGAACAGGTAGGGACCTGTTCACACAGGAGATGCAAGTACGGATATGTAGTATGAAGGAACAGGTAGGGAAACAAGCAGGAAGGAATGAAGTATGAAGGAAAAGGTTGGGACCTGTTCACACACGAGATGCAGGTAAGGAAACAAGCAGGAAGGAATGAAGTATGAAGGAAAAGGTTGGGACCTGTTCACACAGGAGATGCAGGTACAGAAACAAGCCAGAAGGAAAGGAGAATGAAGGAACAGGTTGGGACCTGTTCACACAGAAAGAGAATGGCAAGGCTGCGGATAGGAGCGGTAGAGCAGCAAGAGATAGCGCGGAGCTGCAGCAAGAGATTTCTGCAGTAGCAGAAGCTAAGCAGAGCGGAACCACAAGGAATGCGGAGAGGAGCTGCAGCAAGAGATTACTGCAGCAGCAGCAGAAGCTAAGCAGAGTGAAACTGCAAGGAATGCGGAGAGGAGCTGCAGCAAAGAGATATCTGCAGGAGCAGAGCAGAGTAGAACAGAGCAGAACCGCAGGAGTGCGGAGCAGAGGTAAAGCTGCAAGAGAGCGGAGCACAGGCAAAGCCACAAGAGTTGCAAGAGTGTGGAGCATAAGCAAACAGAGGACACAAGGAAAGACACAGCAGGGAAAGAAGCCACAGACAAGGAGACAGAGGTAGGACAAAGTTCAGACAAGGTAATGGATATTCTGCCTCCTGGATGCGGACAGACCAAAACAAGGCAAAGCAAGGACACAGACACTGAGACCAGGATATACAGCCTTCTGGAGGGCAGACCAACAAGAACAAGGCAAAGCTAAGAGTAGAGCCTCCAGAGAAGGAGGGACACAGAGCAAGGCCTGGCAACTCAGAAGCAAAACACTGAGTAAACACATTGCACAGGCCTAGTCCACAGGGTGTCCTAAATACTTCTTGGTAATTGGTCAAGAACAGATTAGACAGGTGCGCTCTGCTTCTATAAGAACCAGAGAGTTCTTGGTCCGCCCCCATATGCACACAGCCAGGAAGCATGCAGAGAGCAGAGGCACAGAATATGGAGCTGGCAACAAACAGAAACCACAACATGATCTGTAGCAGTGGGTAAGATAGTGTGAGAGATGAGAGTCCATGCCGTGATGCCAGCAGAGTTGTTACAGTACCCCCCTTTACGGCCCCTCTTCTTCAAACCCGCCAGAATAACTTGTAGAAGAAGGATAGGAGAACACATAGTCAGAGCCATCACAACATTCCTCTGGTAGAATGAGGTAGATGAGACATTAGGGATCTCAGGTTGCCAAGTCTCTTTAAATCCAGCAAGATCAGTCTCCTTTAGAATGGTGGAAAGCAGAGATGAGCACACTTCTGTCTTGGGATCTTCACCCAATAGCCAGAAGGAAAGTGGAGGCATACATACAGGAAGCATTTTCAGCCTGGTACCTTGAAAAAACGACCTCCTCTTCTGGATTAGGGGATGAGTAAGTCTCTGTCTTGGTATTATCAGCAAGTAGCCACTTGGAAGCAGAAGACATACATTTAGGAAGCCCCATCAGCCTGTTACTCGGACAAAACTGGACCATTTCTTCCTCCGGATGGGTGAAAAACAGAGATGCAAGAGCTTCAGCTTCAACTTCTTCATCCACCTGCCACAAGGAATCCGAAGGCATCTTTACAGGAAGTGTCTTCTGCCCATAGTTCAGAGAAAGACTTTCAAGCGACAGGGATGTTCCTGGGAACTGATATTGGTTCCTGGGATACTGGTCACTGGAGGTGTGTGGAGAGGACGCCACTGCTTCCTTTACTTCAGTGAAGTCAGCACACCATGACGCAATAGCCAACTTGTCAGGTGGAGAGAATGTCAACACTGTAGATTGACCTTGCAGTTTAGGAACAAGAAAACTCTGGAGACTTGACAGTTCCAAATGCAGAACCACGCTGGGTCTTCAGACCGGAACGGGCAGTAGAGTATCTGGCTCAGAACAACCGACGGGCAGACTGGTCAACAATTGGAAAACAAATTTCTTCAAATATAATGCTCCAATTTGGAGCTGTAGTTGACTCTTCCACACTGGACTGTTCATAAGTATGGCTCAGCCATCACCAAACACCTTCACAGGATTCTGGAACAGTGGAACAGGAACCACACTTAGACTCCGTCTGGTTAGCAGCTTGAATACATCTGCAGGGCCGAAGCTCCCACAAGGCACCGGAACAAACACAGACTTGAACTGAAGGGAGTTATTCTCACCAATGGCAGTCTCTTCTACTGGCCCAAGGTTCTGGAGCTTCAGATCCTTTGGACAGAGGCCGTCCGGGTGTTCCTCACGACAGCAGCGACACCGTACGCCCTTCTTACGGCTGATCTCAGGCTGCTGCTTTGCCAGCCCACTCTCGTCAACCTTTTAGGCTTCACTCGGGTAGCTGCTCTAACGGGTAGAGGAACTGGAGGGTCACAGACGGTCATGGCTTGATGTGGGGGTTTCTTTACGGGTTTCACCCATCTGGAGCGCCTCTCAGATCTAGATGGGGAAGACTTCACAGGAGCAGCAGGATGAGGCTTGTCAAAGACTCTATGGAAGGCCAACAGGAAGGCCCCAAGGTTCATGACGATAGGATCTCCTGCTTCCCAGAGGGGACAAATATATATTAAAACATCTCCTGCTAGGTAGGACATGATGTAGCCCACCTTAATCCGGTCAGAGGGAAAACAAGCTGCATTCTGCAGGATGTAGCGCAAGCACTGATCCAGGAAGCTTTGGCATTCTTCTGGATTCCCATAGAACCTAGGTCTGCTGGGTTGTGCTCTTCCTCATAGGCCAGAAGTTGATTGTAGAGGGCGTTTGATATTATGATTGGGCCCGAGGTCTCCTCAA
This sequence comes from Ranitomeya imitator, assembly GCF_032444005.1. NCBI lineage: Eukaryota > Metazoa > Chordata > Amphibia > Anura > Dendrobatidae > Ranitomeya > Ranitomeya imitator. The sequence continues at coordinate 768,246,219 of NC_091282.1, read as the reverse complement.
TTTGAACTACACAGTGCGGAACAAATTCTTCAGGTTGCTCATACGGGTAGAGAAAGTTCATCATGCTCTGCGAGCGGTAGGACATGGGATACAGCGGAGGCCATGGCCTGTGCAAACTGTCATGCTCACGCCCTGACTGGTGGGCGTGAGCTCAGGGGGTTTGTGGCCCCACTGTGCTACGAACCAGACTACTCTGGAAGGGGCGTGACTATGACAGCTGCCTTGGTCTTCACTGGAGCCTCTGATGGTGAAGTCAGGTTTGTGCAGCTTTCAGCTGCCAGGTGCTACTCCAGGGTGGTGTCTGGCTGTGGCTGCTGATCCCACTTGGGAAACAGGAACACCAGGATTGGTGCGGGCATCAGGCAGGACTAGCAGATGAGCACGGGTGAAACTCAGACGAGTAGGCTGGCACAGCTGAGACACAGAGCTGGCAGAGACACAGGACTGGCAGGAACGGCAGAGACACAGGGCTGGCAGGCACGGCAGAGACACAGGGCTGGCAGGCACGGCAGAGACACAGGGCTGGCAGGTACGGCAGAGACACAGGGCTGGCAGGCACGGCAGAGACACAGGGCTGGCAGGTGTGGTGTATGAAGGAACAGGTAGGGACCTGTTCACACAGGAGGTGCAGGTACGGATATGAAGTATGAAGGAACAGGTAGGGACCTGTTCACATAGGAGGTGCAGGTAAGGAAACAAGCCAGAAGGAAAGGAGAATGAAGGAACAGGTTGGGACCTGTTCACAAAGAGAACCGCAAGGCTGCGGATAGGAGCCATAGAGCAGCAAGAGATAGCGTAGCAACAAAAGTTAAGAAGAGCGGAACCGTAAGGAATGCGGAGAGGAGCTGCAGCAATAGATTTCTGCAGCAGCAGAAGCTAATCAGAGCGGAACCACAAGGAATGAGGAGAGGAGCTGCAGCAAGAGATTTCTGTAGCAGCAGAAGCTAAGCAGAGCGGAACTGCAAGGAATGCGGAGAGGAGCTGTAGCAAGAGATATCTGCAGGAGCAGAGCAGAGTAGAATGGAGCAGAACCGCAGGAGTGCGGAGCAGAGGTAAAGCTGCAAGAGATCGGAGTGCAGGCAAAGCCACAAGAGCCGCAAGAGTGCACAGCATAAGCAAACAGAAAACAAAAAATTGTGAAAGATCACACAATCCTTCTGAAAGTGGGTTTCCTCCCACTCACGGTTAGCAGAACACACACAGTTCAGGTTTTTAGCATATACTTTCCTGGAGAGCTTGCTCTCCAGGCACACACTGAATGCCAAAAGCTTTGGCAGCCAGCCATTTAAGCCCCTCACCATGTGACTGATCATGATGATTACAACATCACCAAGGTCCTGTCAGCACAATGCTGGGCTCTGTAGGTGGAGATTAGGTGGACATTCTCCCACCCCCACTATGAATGTCCACATAAAAACCAGCCCATAATATAACTTTAATTTAACCCTTACAACACGTAGTGTGCTGGAAGAAACTACTCTGGTTTCACATCACTGACACCATTATGCGCAGGGACACATATATCCCCTCCATCACATTACTGATCCTGAGTTACATCCTGTAGCTCTTTTATTATAAAAATGAAAAACATAACAATAATAATAACAGAAACAAAACCAAAATTTCAACAAGAAAACAAATCGCTATAATAAATACTGGTCCAGCCACTCAATTATTTCCTCACACACATATTACACATATATACAGAAAAATAACTAATCATAACTACTTACACCTGCTCGTCTGGTTACCAAACAAAATAATATCCAACAATCAATAAATAAAATAAAAGCTGACAAAAGTATATAAACTTTTTTTTTTAAATATAAAATAAACACCCCACACTCAAGCCCACCATTCCCAAGAGCTGGTCCTGCATCTCATGCCTCAGTCCATGTCCAGAGGCCAGATCAGGCAGTTCCAGTTTTTCACCCAATCACCCCAGTGTCCCAAAGTCCCACAAAATTAACCCACCTCCCTCCTTTTCCCACCACCCAACCTAACACTTATACCCAAATCTATATCACTATATACACAATACACAGAAACAAACATTATAATAACAACAAATAAAGCCCAAGTTCGACATCTGCAGCTCTACATCACTGTATTCTGATAAAACAAAACTATTACTGGTATAGCAACTTTCAAATCGCATAGGACTCTTTTGTTCTTGAAAAGTTATGTATAATCGCACCGATCAGGAATAGAGATATAAGGGTTACATATTCCGAATATCCACTGAAAAATCTATAACTCACTGAAATCGCTAGGATCTAAACCCAACGAAATGCAAGGAACGGGTTTCTCCTTAAGCGGGTAATATGTCTACTGTTATGATTAGGTAATTCAGAACCACAATGGACCTTGAAGTTCAGAGCACACAAAGTGACCTGATAATAACCAAAAGACATAGGACGAGCTCTGAGACGTGGGAACTCTGCTGACCGCAATCCCTAATCCTATCCAACCACACTAGAGGCAGCCGTGGATTGCGCCTAAGGCTCCCTATGCAACTCGGCACAGCCTGAGAAACTAGCTAGGCCTAAGATAGAAAAATAAGCCTACCTTGCCTCAGAGAAATACCCCAAAGGAAAAGGCAGCCCCCCACATATAATGACTGTGAGTAGAGATGAAAATACAAACGCAGAGATGAAATAGATTTAGCAAAGTGAGGCCCAACTTACTGAACAGACCGAAGATAGGAAAGATAACTTTGCGGTCAACACAAAACCCTACAAACAACCACGCAGAGGGGCAAAAAGACCCTCCGCACCGACTAACGGTACGGAGGTGCTCCCTCTGCGTCCCAGAGCTTCCAGCAAGCAAGAAAAACCAATTAAGCAATCTGGACAGAAAAAATAGCAAGCAAAAAATAACACAAGCAAAACTTAGCTTATGAAGAGCAGACAGGCCACAGGAACGATCCAGGAGGAAGCAAGACCAACACTAGAACATTGACTGGAGGCCAGGAGCAAAGCACTAGGTGGAGTTAAATAGAGCAGCACCTAACGACTTCACCACATCACCTGAGGAAGGAAACTCAGAAGCCGCAGTACCACTCATGACCACAGGAGGGAGCTCTGCCACAGAATTCACAACAGTACCCCCCCTTGAGGAGGGGTCACCGAACCCTCACCAGAGCCCCCAGGCCGACCAGGATGAGCCATATGAAAGGCACGAACAAGATCGGCAGCATGGACAACAGAGGCAAAGACCCAGGAATTATCTTCCTGACCATAACCCTTCCACTTAACCAGATACTGGAGTTTCCGTCTCGAAACACGAGAATCCAAAATCTTCTCCACAATATACTCCAACTTCCCCTCCACCAAAACCGGGGCAGGAGGATCAACAGATGGAACCATAGGTGCCACGTATCTCCGCAACAATGACCTATGGAATACGTTATGGATGGAAAAAGAATCTGGAAGGGTCAAACGAAAAGACACAGGATTAAGAACCTCAGAAATCCTATACTGACCAATGAAACGAGGCTTAAACTTAGGGGAGGAAACCTTCATAGGAATATGACGAGATGACAACCAAACCAAATCCCCAACACGAAGTCGGGGACCCACACAGCGTCTGCGATTAGCGAAACGTTGAGCCTTCTCCTGGGACAAGGTCAAATTGTCCACTACATGAGTCCAAATCTGCTGTAACCTGTCCACCACCGTATCCACACCAGGACAGTCCGAAGACTCAACCTGCCCTGAAGAGAAACGAGGATGGAACCCAGAGTTGCAGAAAAACGGCAAAACCAAGGTAGTCGAGCTGGCCCGATTAAGGGCGAACTCAGACAAAGGCAAGAAGGACACCCAATCATCCTGATCAGCAGAAACAAAGCATCTCAGATATGTTTCCAAGGTCTGATTGGTTCGTTCGGTCTGGCCATTAGTCTGAGGATGGAAAGCCGAGGAAAAAGACAAATCAATGCCCATCCTAGCACAAAAAGCTCGCCAAAACCTCGAAACAAACTGGGAACCTCTGTCAGAAACGATGTTCTCTGGAATGCCATGTAAATGAACCACATGCTGGAAGAACAATGGCACCAAATCAGAGGAGGAAGGTAATTTAGACAAGGGTACCAAATGGATCATCTTAGAGAAGCGATCACAAACCACCCAAATGACCGACATTTTTTGAGAGACGGGGAGATCCGAAATAAAATCCATAGAGATATGTGTCCAAGGCCTCTTCGGGACCGGCAAGGGCAAAAGCAACCCACTGGCACGAGAACAGCAGGGCTTAGCCCGAGCACAAATCCCACAGGACTGCACAAAAGAACGCACATCCCGCGACAGAGACGGCCACCAAAAGGATCTAGCCACTAAATCTCTGGTACCAAAGATTCCAGGATGACCAGCCAACACCGAACAATGAACCTCAGAGATAACTTTATTCGTCTACCTATCAGGGACAAACAGTTTCTCCGCTGGGCAACGATCAGGTTTCTTAGCCTGAAATTTTTGCAGCACCCGCCGCAAATCAGGGGAGATGGCAGACAAAATGACTCCCTCTTTGAGAATACCCGCCGGCTCAGACAAACCCGGAGAGTCGGGCACAAAACTCCTAGACAGGGCATCCGCCTTCACATTTTTAGAGCCCGGAAGGTACGAAACCACAAAGTCAAAACGGGAGAAAAACAGCGACCAACGAGCCTGTCTAGGATACAACCGTTTGGCAGACTCGAGATAAGTCAAGTTCTTGTGATCAGTCAAGACCACCACGCGATGCTTAGCTCCTTCAAGCCAATGATGCCACTCCTCGAATGCCCACTTCATGGCCAGCAACTCTCGATTGCCAACATCATAATTTCGCTCAGCAGGCGAAAACTTCCTGGAAAAGAAGGCGCATGGTTTCATCACCGAGCAATCAGAACTTCTCTGCGACAAAACAGCCCCGCTCCAATTTCAGAAGCATCAACCTCGACCTGGAACGGAAGCGAAACATCTGGTTGACAACACAGGGGCAGAAGAAAAATGACGCTTTAACTCTTGAAAAGCTTCCACAGCAGCAGAAGACCAATTGACCACATCAGCACCCTTTTTGGTCAAATCGGTCAATGGTTTAGCAATACTAGAAAAATTACAGATGAAGCGACGATAAAAATTAGCAAAGCCCAGGAACTTTTGCTGACTCTTCAGAGATGTCGGCTGAGTCCAATCATAGATGGCCTGGACCTTAACAGGGTCCATCTCGATAGTAGAAGGGGAAAAAATGAACCCCAAAAATGAAACCTTCTGAACACCAAAGAGACACTTTGATCCCTTCACAAACAAAGAATTAGCACGCAGGACCTGGAACACCATTCTGACCTGCTTCACATGAGACTCCCAATCATCCGAGAAGACCAAAATATCATCCAAGTATACAATCAGGAATTTATCCAGGTACTCTCGGAAGATGTCATGCATAAAGGACTGAAACACCGATGGAGCATTGGCAAGTCCAAAAGGCATAACTAGGTACTCAAAATGGCCCTCGGGCATATTAAATGCAGTTTTCCATTCATCGCCCCGCTTAATACGCACAAGATTATACGCACCACGAAGATCTATCTTGGTGAACCAACTAGCCCCCTTGATCCGAGCAAACAAATCAGATAGCAGCGGCAAGGGGTACTGAAATTTGACCGTGATTTTATTTAGAAGGCGGTAATCTATACAAGGTCTCAGCGAACCATCCTTCTTGGCCACAAAAAAGAACCCCGCTCCCAATGGCGACGATGACGGACGAATATGACCTTTCTCCAAGGACTCCTTCACGTAACTCCGCATAGTGGCGTGCTCAGGTACAGATAAATTAAACAGTCGACCTTTAGGAAACTTACTACCAGGAATCAAATCGATAGCACAATCACAATCCCTATGCGGAGGTAGGGCATTGGACTTGGACTCATCAAATTTATCCCGGTAATCAGACAAGAACTCTGGGACCTCAGAAGGGGTGGATGACGAAATAGACAGAAATGGGACATCACCATGTACCCCCTGACAACCCCAGCTGGACACAGACATTGATTTCCAATCTAATACTGGGTTATGGACTTGTAGCCATGGCAACCCCAACACGACCACATCATGCAGATTATGCAACACCAGAAAGCAAATATCCTCCTGATGTGCAGGAGCCATGCACATGGTCAGCTGGGTCCAGTACTGAGGCTTATTCTTGGCCAAAGGCATAGCATCAATTCCTCTCAATGGAATAGGACACTGCAAGGGCTCCAAGAAAAACCCACAACGCCTAGCATACTCCAAGTCCATCAAATTCAGGGCTGCGCCTGAATCCACAAATGCCATGATAGAATAAGATGACAAAGAGCAGATCAAAGTAACGGACAAAAGAAATTTTGACTGTACCGTACCAATGGTGGCAGACCTAGCGAACCGCTTAGTGCGCTTAGGACAATCGGAGATAGCATGAGTGGAATCACCACAGTAGAAACACAGCCCATTCTGACGTCTGTGTTCTTGCCGTTCAACTCTGGTCAAAGTCCTATCGCACTGCATAGGCTCAGGTTTGTGCTCGGATAATACCGCCAAATGGTGCACAGATTTACGCTCACGCAAGCGTCGACCGATCTGAATGGCCAAAGACATAGACTCATTCAGACCAGCAGGCATGGGAAATCCCACCATGACATCCTTAAGGGCTTCAGAGAGACCCTTTCTGAAAATAGCTGCCAGCGCACCTTCATTCCATTGAGTGAGCACGGACCACTTTCTAAACTTCTGACAATAAATCTCTATCTCATCCTGACCCTGACAGAGCCAGCAAATTTTTCTCTGCCTGATCCACCGAATTAGGTTCATCGTACAGCAATCCGAGCGCCAGGAAAAACGCATCAATATTACATAATGCAGGATCTCCTGGCGCAAGGGAAAATGCCTAGTCTTGAGGGTCGCCACGTAATAAAGAAATAATGATCCTAACTTGTTGAACTGGGTCACCAGAGGAGCGAGGTTTCAAAGCCAGAAACAGTTTACAATTATTTTTGAAACTCAGAAATTTAGCTCTATCTCCAGAAAACAAATCAGGAATAGGAATTCTTGGTTCTAACATAGAATTCTAAACCACAAAGTCTTGAATATTTTGTACTCTTGCAGTGAGATGATCCACACATGAAGACAGACCTTTAATGTCCATCACTACACCTGTGTCCTGAACCACCCAAATGTCTAGGGTAAAAAAAAAGGCAAAATACAGTGCAAAGAAAAAAAAATGGTCTCAGAACTTCTTTTTTCCCTCTATTGAGAAGCATTAGTACTTTGGGCCTCCAGTACTGTTATGAACTGGTGGTTTAGAAACATAATGGACCTTGAAGTTCAGAGCACACAAAGTGACCTGATAATAACCAAAAGACATAGGACGAGCTCTGAGACGTGGGAACTCTGCTGACCGCAATCCCTAATCCTATCCAACCACACTAGAGGCAGCCGTGGATTGCGCCTAACGCTCCCTATGCAACTCGGCACAGCCTGAGAAACTAGCTAGGCCTAAGATAGAAAAATAAGCCTACCTTGCCTCAGAGAAATACCCCAAAGGAAAAAAGGCAGCCCCCCACATATAATGACTGTGAGTAGAGATGAAAATACAAACGCAGAGATGAAATAGATTTAGCAAAGTGAGGCCCAACTTACTGAATAGACCGAGGAAAGGAAAGATAGCTTTGCGGTCAACACAAAACCCTACAAACAACCACGCAGAGGGGCAAAAAGACCCTTCGCACCGACTAATGGTACGGAGGTGCTCCCTCTGCGTCCCAGAGCTTCCAGCAAGCAAGAAAAACCAATTAAGCAAGCTGGACAGAAAAAATAGCAAGCAAAAAATAACACAAGCAAAACTTAGCTTATGAAGAGCAGACAGGCCACAGGAACGATCCAGGAGGAAGCAAGACCAACACTAGAACATTGACTGGAGGCCAGGAGCAAAGCACTAGGTGGAGTTAAATAGAGCAGCACCTAATGACTTCACCACATCACCTGAGGAAGGAAACTCAGAAGCCTTAGTACCACTCATGACCACAGGAGGGAGCTCTGCCACAGAATTCACAACAGTCTACGCCGTGTTTATACTTAGAAGAACCCCCATAACATGGTGAGCATCATGATCATTGTGTTTTTCTTCTATGGGGTTCATACAGTGAGTTAGGTATAGAAATGGCTTGTCCTAACTCTAAGAAAGGGGAGTATTCAGCCTCTGAGTGAGGTCACCACAGGGGTAGTGCCTTGGTTTTGGGCACGGAGATAAGTGAGTGAGACATCAGTCTTCACGAGTCTTTTGTCCAAGGAATGAGCTGAGAGTCACATCTGCATGCACTGGGATATATGCCCATCCCCTACAGCACATGGTCTACCATGAGATGAAATTACATAAGGAACTGTAAGTGGGTTTTTTTCAACGTTAATCCCATTTTATTTGTAATTGTACTGTACATACGATACTTGCCTACTTTTATAATATCTTTTTCATACTTCTGTAAACACTGCCTACCTTTTTGGAGTAAAATATATAAAATTACTAGCTTCGTTTCTCCTTGCTCTATAACATACTATCACGTCCTCTGAAGTGAATTACGCTACTAATTTGGGTTGACTCCGGACCTGTTATTAAGAAATCGGAGCTGGTGGCAGCTGATTTGTCCTGTGCGTTTGGGAGACTTTGTAGTGACGGACGGCGTTGATAATTATTGTTCCCACCTGAGTGGGAGCAGTTATATCGCCCTCGCTGCAGTGTGCCCATTAGCCAGTACAAAGTAAGGCAGCCTTTCTGGTGACTAATTATCCTAGGTGCAGTAACCTGCCTGACCTGAGGGTAAGGGGGAGTGCCAGAGAGCTGCAGGTTCCAAACCGGAAATGATATAGATAAATCCCCATCAGAAAGAACTGGGCAACCAAACAACCTCGGTTCATGGCATATTAGTGTGAGCAGTGGGGATGATAACGTTATCCTCCCTGGGATCCGTGACAGGCACACTAAAAGAAAAACCCCTCCAGAGAAGAGCGACCTTAGGGAGCTTGAACTCATTCATTGTTTCTATAAGCTACAATGGGTGGGGAGGTTAAAATCCTAAGTTGAAATGTTAGGGGCCTTGCAAATGCTACTAAACGAACAGCTATTTTCCAATATATACTGAAACAGAGGCCTTCAGTGATATGTCTGCAGGAAACTCACCTATTGAAGGAAAAGGTTGCTATTCTACAGAAGAGATGGGTGAGAAAGGCGTATCACTCAACATTCTCAAATTATGCCAGAGGTGTGTCAATTTTGATACACCTTAGTGTTCCATTTGAAGAGATTGAGGTAACCACTAGTGTTGAGCATTCCGATACCGCAAGTATCGGGTATCGGCCGATACTTGCGGTATCGGAATTCCGATACCGAGATCCGATATTTTTGTGATATCGGGTATCGGTATCGGAAGTGTAAAATAAAGAATTAAAATAAAAAATATTGTTATATTCACCTCTCCGGCGGCCCCTGGACATCAGCGGGAGGATCCGGCGTCCGGCACGGCTTCTTTCTTCAAAATGCGCGCCTTCAGGACCTGTGGAATGACGTCCCGGCTTCTGATTGGTCGCGTGCCGCCCATGTGACCGCCACGCGACCAATCAGAAGCCGCGACGTCATTCCTCAGCTAAAGTCCTAGAATGAGCGCCTTCTAGGACCTGAGGAATGACGTCGCGGCTTCTGATTGGTCGCGTGGCGGTCACATGGGCGGCACGCGACCAATCAGAAGCCGGGACGTCATTCCACAGGTCCTGAAGGCGCGCATTTTGAAGAAAGAAGCCGTGCCGGACGCCGGATCCTCCCGCTGATGTCCAGGGGCCGCCGGAGAGGTGAATATAACAATATTTTTTATTTTAATTCTTTATTTTACACTTTAATATGGATCCCAGGGCCTGAAGGAGAGTTTCCTCTCCTTCAGACCCTGGGAACCATGAGAATACCTTCCGATACTTGATGTCCCATTGACTTGTATTGGTATCGGATATCGGTATCGGCGATATCCGATATTTTTCGGGTATCGGCCGATACTATCCGATACCGATACTTTCAAGTATCGGACGGTATCGCTCAACACTAGTAACCACCGATAAAGACGGCCAATTTGTGTTTTTAGTATGCAAGATATTTAACAGGTTAATTTGTATTGTGTCAATTTATATTTCACCACCATATTCCAAGAAAAAGATACAGGAGATTCTGGAAATTACGGGTAGGTGGGATGGGGTACCACTCCTTATAGTGGGGGATGTGAACAATATATCTAATGATCACTGGGACAAGGGTAGACATGCGGAGTTGAGAAGTGAAGGGAACTCTACTCCTTTTGGAAATTATCTAAGAGAAATAGGATGGATAGATTTGTGGCGGGTGCGTAATCCTAGGACATATGCCTACTCATGTTATTCAGCAACATACGGATCTTTATCTCGCATTGATGTGGCTTTGGGAAATGGGGGGGTGAATAATCTAATACATGAGGTGGAGTATAGGCCTAGAGTAATATCGGACCATAGCCCAGTACTGGTCTCGGTACAAATGACAGGGAAGAGTGGTCTGACGGGGTTGGGATGGAAATTTCACCCCTCCTGGCTACAGTATTTGGATATGGAACAGGTGGGAACTGAACTCGGGGAGTTTTTCAGGATTAATGAAGGGAGTGCGGGGAATCTTGTAGTGTGGGACACCATGAAGGCATACCTGAGAGGAATTTTATTCCGGGACATCTCGAGACATAAAACTAAGTCTAAAATTCAAGACAATGCAGTGATGGAGGAGCTGAGGGTGGCAGAAGAGACACTGGCCTCTCAGAATTCAAGAGAAGCACAACTTCGTATGAGGGCGGCTCAGGTAGCGGTCGATGAACTCCATATGCGTAGGGCAGATAGGTTGAGAGCCTTTCAAAAGGAAACATTTTATTCTGAGGGAGAGAAGGTGGGACATTTGCTCTCGGTGGTGGTTTCTGCGCAGCAGGATTCTTCACATGTATACTCCATAAGAACAGAGGAAGGTAAAACGGTTACTCGGGGGGGGGGGGGGGGGGGAATTTTAGACGTTTTTCGGAGATTTTATAGTAAATTATATTCCTCTAGGGTGGATAAAAGTCCTGAGGAAATGAATAGTTATTTGAAAGAGGTTGACTTACCCAGACTAGGTAGAGAGGAAAGGGAGTGGATGGATAGACCGCTTGGGGAGGAAGAATTGAAGGCGGCTTTGGCGGATATGGCGGGGGGCAAGGCTCCGGGGACGGACGGTATCCCAGTAGAGGTTTATAAAATTCTTAATGCAGAGTTAATGCCCAAATTGGAGCGAGTGTTCTCTGAGTCGTTGGAGAGGGGAGTTCTGCCCCCATCAATGAGAGAGGCCATTGTGGTGGTTATTCCTAAAGCTGATAAAGATCCTCAACAGCCGGAGTCGTATAGACCAATTTCACTTCTAACGGCTGACAAAGATTTTGGCGAAGGCCCTGGCGAACAGGCTGTCCCAAGTGATCGATAAATTGATTCACCCAGACCAGTCTGGCTTTATGCCCAATAAATCCACAGCAATTAACTTGAGAAGGCTATTTTTAAATATGCAAATTCCTGCAGACAATGCCGGAAAAAGAGTTGTGGTGTCTTTAGATGCCCACAAGGCCTTTGATTGTGTGGAGTGGAGTTACTTGTGGTCGGTACTGGATCGCCTGGGGTTTGGTCCAAAATTCATCTCCTGGGTTAAGTTGCTGTACTCGTTCCCAACGGCAAAAATTAGAGTCAATAATAATTTGTCAGAGAGTTTCCCGCTGTTTAGGGGTACCAGACAGGGGTGTCCGCTGTCCCAGTTGCTCTTCGCTCTGGCCGTGGAGCCGTTAGCGGCTAAAATAAGAGGTGCTCAGGTTAGAGGTTTCATCTATGGTAGGAGGGAAGACAAAATTGCATTATATGCTGACGATATTTTGTTGTTCCTGGAGGATTCTGAAAGGTCCCTGTGCAATGCGGTTGCTTTGATTGAGGAGTTTGGTTGGTTTTCGGGTCTCACAATAAACTGGGATAAGTCTTGTATGTTGTTGATTGAGGGGGACAGTATGGGCAGTAAAGAGAGGGCGATAACCACGAAATTAAAGATTGTTCAAAAATTCAAATATTTGGATATTCAGATTGCTCTTCCTCTAACTACCTTTGAGGAACTGAATTTAAGTCCGTTAATGCAGAAAATTCATACCAAGATTGCGGCATGGAACAAATTACATTTATCGGTGGTTGGTAGGGTGAACCTCTTAAAGATGATTGTAATGCCACAGTTGTTGTATGTGCTACATAACTCTCCCATTTGGATTACACAGTGCAGATTCCGTAAGATTAGGTCTTTGTTTGGGGAATTAATATGGGGAGGAAAGAGTCTTAAGGTATCGTCACACTAGACGATATCGCTAGCGATCCGTGACGTTGCAGCGTCCTGGCTAGCGATATCGTCCAGTGTGACAGGCAGCAGCGATCAGGCCCCTGCTGTGCTGTCGCTGGTCGGGGAAGAAAGTCCAGAACTTTATTTCGTCACTGGACTCCCCGCAGACATCGCTGAATCGGCGTGTGTGACACCGATTCAGCGATGTCTTCGCTGGTAACCAGGGTAAACATCGGGTTACTAAGCGCGGGGCCGCGCTTAGTAACCCGATGTTTACCCTGGTTACCATCGTTAAAGTAAAAAAAACAAACGCTACATACTTACCTACCGCTGTCTGTCCTCGACGCTCTGCTTCTCTGCTCTGGCTGTGAGCACAGCGGCCGGAAAGCAGAGCGGTGACGTCACCGCTCTGCTTTCCAGCTGCCCGCCGCTCACAGCCAGTGCAGGAGGAGTGCAGAGAAGCAGAGCGCCGGGGACAAACAGCGGTAGGTAAGTATGTAGCGTTTGTTTTTTTACTTTTAGGATGGTAACCAGGGTAAACATTGGGTTACTAAGCGCGGCCCTGCGCTTAGTAACCCGATGTTTACCCTGGTTACCGGGGACCTCGGGATCGTTGGTCGCTGGAGAGCTGTCTGTGTGACAGCTCTCCAGCGACCAAACAGCGACGCTGCAGCGATCCGGATCGTTGTCGGTATTGCTGCAGCGTCGCTTAGTGTGACGGTACCTCTAGGTTTAAACAGGAGATACTTCAGAGGGCCAAAACAGAGGGGGGTCTTGCACTTCCTAATCCATGGCTATACTTCTTAGCAGCACAGTGTCAACATCTCAAAGGATGGGGGGAGGAGGCAGGGAGTGTGCAAATACCTAATAGCTTGAGGTTCTTACTACAGGCAGACGTTTTGAGTGACAGTTTGGAGGGAGGACAATTAAAAAAAAAATGGGTTCACAGGTGTGCACTATCAGATTAATTCACAGAGTATGGGGAAAAGTCAAACTCATTAGGGAAGTGAGTGGGTTCACCAGATTCTCGCCTATTTGGGACAACATTTATCTACCGGAATTTAGGCAGAGGGAGGGTTTTCACTTTTGGTCTGCAGCAGGTATTAAACGGCTGGGGCAGCTGATAAGTCAGGGCAGACTTAAAACATTTGAGGAGTTGCAGGAAGAATTTCAGTTGCCACGGTCTGAATTGTTCCAGTATAATCGTATCTCTCATGCTTATCAGGCACAGAATAAAAGGGGAGCCATAGTGGTACAGATTGATCTCATGCTCGACTATATCCTTAAGAATAGCTGCACGAAGGGGGCGATTTCAGAAATATATGGGTTTCTACTTTTTTCTTTCCTGGAAAAATATCCCATCCGAGCCAAATGGAAATGGGAAGCTGAATTGGGAATAATTGACAATGATAGATGGGAGTCGGTCCTAGAATATGTGCCCAAGGTATCAATGAGTGAACCAGGCAGGCTATCACAGTTATTCGTAATCCATAGGGCCTATAGAACCCCTGACAGGTTGTTCAAGGCTGGGCTTCGGCAGAACTCGGAATGCCCTCGGTGCTCACAATCCCAGGCGGGGATATTGCATATGATGTGGCAGTGCCCTAGACTGTCCTCTTTCTGGATAGTTGTTTTAAATCGTATTGAACTGGTGTATGGATGTTCTGTCCCTAGGGTTCCACTGACTTGCATATTGGGATATGTGGAGGAAATTGTTACGGACAACATGTTTAAAATAGCTATTGCACGATTGTTATTCATTGCTAGGAAATTGATCGCCAAATTTTGAATTAGAGAGGAACCTCCAACAAGAAGAGACTTTCTTAAGCAAACGGAGGATATACTTACTTTGGAGAAAAGTATCTACACCAAAAGGAATAAGCTGGACATCTTCCACAAGCTGTGGCAACCGTGGATGGACTTGAATTAGGATGATAAATGAGAACATAGGGAGCCTAGTATTCAATGGAAATATAACGGATGTTTATTCAAATGTTTGTATGATGATGGGAAGTGGGGTGGCTCTGGCTGAGGTCTCTGGGGTTGGGCGGGGTGGGGGGGCTCTGGGTCGGGGGGGGGAAAGTTATCTGTAAATGTTTAATGAAACATTGTCATGAGAAATATTCTGATTGTTTATTCTTTGCGGATAATAAAAATCTATCTGATAAAAAAAACAAAGGTGCAGCGGTCCCCAAAACCTAGGTCTCTGAATACTCCATAGGCCCATTCTGCATAAGATAGACCAGCCAGCTGGGGCCAGCGAATGGAGGCGCCCTGTTGTGAATTCTGTTGTCGGGCTCCCTCCTATGGTCATGAATGGTACTTCGGCTGGTTCTGTCCATGGACTTCCTCTGGTGAGTGTTTCTGAGTTTCCTTCCTCAGGTGACGAGGTTAATTCGTTAGCTGGCTGCTCTATTTAACTCCACTTAGATCTTTGCTCCAGGCCACCTGTCAATGTTCCAGTATTGGTCTAGTTCACTCCTGGATCGTTCTTGTGACCTGTCTTCCCAGCAGAAGCTAAGTTCCAGCTTGTATTTCTCTGGTTTGCTATTTTTCTGTCCAGCTTGCTATTTTGATTGTTGTCTTGCTTGCTGGAAGCTCTGGGACGCAGAGGGAGCGCCTCCGCACCGTGAGTCGGTGCGGAGGGTCTTTTTGCGCCCTCTGCGTGGTCTTTTTGTAGGTTTTTGTGCTGACCGCAAAGTAACCTTTCCTATCCTCGGTCTGTTCAGTAAGTCGGGCCTCACTTTGCTAAATCTATTTCATCTCTGTGTTTGTATTTTCATCTTTACTCACAGTCATTATATGTGGGGGGCTGCCTTTTCCTTTGGGGAATTTCTCTGAGGCAAGGTAGGCTTTATTTTTCTATCTTCAGGGCTAGCTAGTTCCTTAGGCTGTGCCGAGTTGCATAGGGAGCGTTAGGCGCAATCCACGGCTATTTCTAGTGTGTTTGATAGGATTAGGGATTGCGGTCAGCAGAGTTCCCACGTCCCAGAGCTCGTCCTTTATTATCAGTAACTATCAGGTCATTCCGTGTGCTCTTAACCACCAGGTCCATTATTGTCCTGACCACCAGGTCATAACAGCGCCCACCCTGTTGTACACCTCTGTGTTAAAGGGACAATTAAGCAGGAAGTGGTCCATGCTTTCCAGCATGGTACCACAATGCTCCTGAGGACAGTTCCTGTCCTCAGAGCTCCTACACTTCAGATTGTCCATCGCACACATTTTCCCATGGAAGCAGCGCCAAGCAAAGTCCCAAAACTTTGAAGGAACTTGAAGTTTGAACTTTCCTTGGCAGAGTCCTGATCTCTCACATTATCAGACCCCACTGGCGAATTACCTTCAGAACCAAGGTAGCGTAAAATGGGAAGATGTCCATGAGGTGTGTGAAGATCCTTCACTTGCCCTCCTATCTCCAATTCTTGGGAGAAAGGTTCAAATAATCTCCAACAGGAGAATACCCACGGAGGAGACCTCTCTTTCCAAAGGTTTGCAACAGTGA
The DNA here is from genome assembly GCF_032444005.1 of Ranitomeya imitator. NCBI lineage: Eukaryota > Metazoa > Chordata > Amphibia > Anura > Dendrobatidae > Ranitomeya > Ranitomeya imitator. The sequence goes on along the minus strand of NC_091282.1, from coordinate 768,230,321 downwards.
TCTTAATGAAGGTTTCCACCATACCTAACCCTTCTAGTCTCCTCCTACGGTAAGTAATCTCCCTCTTGACCAGATTCAGTCTATTCCCTCATTACAGTTCGAAGAATAAACTATAGACCAGAGTCCAGAGAGGCTCCGGCAAAATGAACACACTGCCCAGATAAACCAGTAAAGGGAGCAGGTAAGTTTTGATCAGGTTTACCCTTTCCCTTAGGGTCCTTCCATTGGTTCACCTTCTGAGTGGCGATCTCTAGTCTGCTGTCCCAATTTTGTTTGAGGTAATCGCCCTGGCCATATTCAATGCCAAAGACTTTTGCAGAGACTTTGGGTACTAGAAGGGTGTCTGGGAGATCAAAACCAGGATCTCCTCCTCCCAGCCAGAGACTCTCACAGTTATCCCAGCTGATCTTGGACCTGGATGCCTCTGAGTAGTGATCTACCTTTGACATCAGCCACCCTGACTCTTCATGGGAGGAAACAAAAACAGTGACACTATTGGCTTACGCCACCACCTTCAGAGTCCACGTTCCACCCTCCCAAGAAGTGGGTCAATCGTAAACATTCACTGCAGTGGGCTCAAGGGACAACCCTGGTAAACACCAGACCCTACCTCAAAAGAGCTGCCAATCCAACCATTTACAAGCGGGAGACTCTTTGCCCCACCGTTTATGGTCTTAAACCAATCAATGACCTCCCAGCAGGCCATATTTCAAATGGACAGACCAGAGGTACTCATGATTAACCCAATCAAACGCTTTTGCCTGGTCCAGTGACAGCATGTATCCCTTCCAGTAACCAGCCCTACCCTTCTCCACTGTCTCTTTGACACATAACTGCATTAATGTGCTGCGGCCTGGAACAGAGGAAAAAAAAAGGGGAAGTCCAGCTCACCATAGTAGTAATCCCAGAAGGCTCGGAGCACGGAGACGCTGTGTCAAGCGTGAGAAGACCAGAAATGAAGAAAAAATTCCAGCTCAACGAGGCGTGAAAAGTAAAAACTAAATACTTTATTCACTTCAATCAGAAGCAGAGGATGAAACATCAGCGCAATACAATAAAAACACTATCTACGCGTTTCAGGTGACAGGGCACCCTTAATCATGATGTCTGGTATGCAGCCTGTTCGATGCTCTTTATACTAGCACTCGGTAGGCACACCGGTGCAATGGCTAATTGAAAACACCTGATAGTGTGAAAAAGCAAACAAAGAGACACACATATAATTTGGCTATATACAAATAAAGGATATGAGACACTACAGTACAATACTGTACTGCATACCAGACATCATGATTAAGGGTGCCTTGTCACCTGAAACGCGTAGATAGTGTTTTTATTGTATTGTGCTGATGTTTCATCCTCCGCGTCTGATTGAAGTGAATAAAGTATTTAGTTTTTACTTTTCACGCCTCGTTGAGCTGGAATTTTTTCTTCATTTCTGGCCTGGAACAGAGCAATGCTGGGCCCCCGAAAGGAGTCAGGGTGGAAATTTCACTGCCAATTAAACAGCACCTTTGCCAGAAACTTCCTGTCTGCATTGCGAAGCGCTATGGAACACCAATTCTCAATGCAAGATGGGTTCTTACTCTTTGACAAGATGATCAGGGCATGCCTCCTCATTGACTTTGACAGAGAGCCCGAGGAAAGAAACTCATTGAATACCTCAGTCACTAGAGGCACCAAGGCGTCCTTAACCCCTTAACCCATGGAGCCTTTTTCGGTTTTGCGTTTTCATTTTTTGCTCCCTTCCTTCCCAGAGCCATAACTTTTTTTATTTTTTGTCAATATGGCCAAGTGAGGGCTTATTTTTTGCAGGACAAGTTGTACTTGTGAACGACACCATTGGTTTTACCATGTCGTGTACTAGAAAACGGGAAACAAATTCCAAGTGCGGTGAAATTGCAAAAAAAGTGGAATCCCACATTTGTTTTTTGTTTGGCTTTTTTGCTAGGCTCACTAAATGCTAAAACTGACCTGCCATTATGATTCTCCAAGTCATTACGAGATCATAGACACCAAACACGTCTAGGTTCTTTTTTTTCTAAGTGGTGAAAAAAAAATTCCGCAATATTCCGATACCCGTAGCGTCTCCATTTTTCGTGATCTGGGGTTAGGTGAGGGCGTTTTTTTTGCATACCAAGCTGCCATTTTTAATGATACCATTTTGGTGCAAATACATTCTTTTGATCGCACGTTATAGCACTTTAATGCAATGTCATGGTGTCCAGAAAAAAGTAAATTGGCATTTTGAATTTTTTTCTCGCTACGCCGTTTAGCGATCAGGTTAATCCTTTTTTATATTGAAAGATCTGGCGATTCTGAATGCGGCGATACCAAATATGTGTAGGTTTGATTTTGTTTTCATTGTTTTATTTTGAATGGGGCAAAAGGGGGGTGATTTCAACTTTTAGATTTTATTTTTTCATATTTTTAAAAACATTTTTTTTTACTTTTGGCATGCTTCAATAGCCTCCTTGGGAGGCTTGAAGCTGGCACAACTTGATTGCCTCTGCTACATAGAGGCGATGCTCAGATCGCCTCTATGTAGTAGAATTACAGCATTGCTATGAGCGCCGACCACAGGGTGGCGCTCACAGCAATCTGGCATCAAAAACCATACAGGTCTCAAGGAGACCTCTGGTTGTCATGCCGAAGCACCGATGACACCTGATCATGTGACGGGGGTCACCGGTGTGCGCATTTCCGGCAGGAAGCGCTTGTTAAATGCCGCTGTCAGAGTTTGACAGTGGCACTTATCTAGTTAATAGGCGGAATTGCAAAACAGCTAACATGTCCCGGCTTTGATGCGGGCTCACCACCGGAGCCCACATCAAAGCTGGGGTTCTGCCACCGGACGTACTATTCCATCCGATGGCAGAAAGGGATTAAATATCTCATAGAATGCAGATGTAAAGGCATCTGGACCAGGCGATTTCTTTAGGGCAAGCCCTTCAGTCGTCAACTTAACTTCCTCTTCCCTGATCATCTCTGTCAAAACGTCAAGAAAGAGGTCAGCCCGGGGACGGTTTCAGCCAGGATAGCCGACATTTCATCCCAATCAAGATCCCTCTTCCTCAAGAAGTGCGAGTAGAAAGATCTGACAACCTCCAGGATCCCTGATCTGGATCACTTCAGGGATCCTGAGGTGTCGGCCAGTCCTGTAACTACTTTACTAGACACTAACATCTTGCAGCAGTACTCCCCGTAATCACTCTCAAAAACCAAAGATGAGTGTCTTTCGCACTGACACCTGGAGAACTCCTTGCGACTTCCTCCAGTTGAAACAAGATGCTCGACTTTCCTCCTTAGACCTGGATGCAGGCAGTATGTATGAAGGCGTAGATGTTAATCGCCTTTAAACCTATCCTCAGCAGGAGCACCACAACCTTGGATGACATGCTTCACTGCCCCTCCACCGAAGACAGACCCCATTCCTATGCACACTGCCCAGCTGCTTAGAGGGACCACAATGTGTCCCCTCTTTTTTCCTCTCAGAAGGTCCCGAGGTCATGCCTCTCTATCCAGGATAGGTCAACCTCTACAATTAGTGATCTCTTCCCCTTCTTTAGAGCCTCCAGGAGACGCCGCTGCAACATGCCATCTCCAGAGCCCGGAGATGAGGAGGACGCTCTATTTCCCTCGAAGATGACAGCGGCATAACTCCAGACAGGTGCTGCCATCACTGGGGGGAGGCAGGGCAACCGGACCAGTGAACCCTTCAAGTCCAACAATACCATTATTACCCAACCTCCATAACCCTCTCATCCTCCACCAAACCAGTCAGCAACCACACCACTTTTCCTCATTCACACCAACCACCACGTTTACTCCTGCTGGACCAGTTACAACAGGGGGTGACATTTTGACCTCCGCATAATCAAGCACAAGGGGCTTGACCAACCCCACAGAATTGGAGGTGACCTCACCCCTGGTCTTACGTTTGCCCTCCGCATCATCAATTGATAATTTCCGTTGCTTCACAATTGCCACCAGGCGCCGCTGATCTTTAGCAGCTGTGAGGTGACACTGATCCTTAATATAATGATCTTGCTGATCAGTGGCGCCAACACAAAATTGGACTTTGGGAGGACCGGATCTCCCAGCCCCAGCTGCCTCCTCACGCTGCCGCCGCTTATCAGCTAAGTGATCAGCAGCAATAGCGTTCAGGGGCCCTGAGGCTACCGGAGCTGCCCCAGACACTGGGCCAATCCCCCTACCTCTGAGGAGTGCACCACAGTATTATGGCCTGACCGTACACCTGCCCTCACTGTTCAGCCTCTAGGCTACGTCCCCGCAACTACAGAGACAGAGCTCTGCAAACTCACTACCTCGTTTTTTAATCTCCAACCGCCAATGCCCCGGATCCACAGAACCCAGGCTGGGCAACTGGGCTTATACAGCGAACTGACCCTGCAGCTGACTCAGGGGGTACAAGGAGGGAGGCATACACATAGATTACCATTTCCTGCAACTTTGGCTTGATCTTCTTTGTCGATTTCTTCTGGTCGCCATGTGCCTCCTCCAGTAAATCATCACCAAGATGTAAGTTCTAAAGGCACATTGGGGACTCCAGGAGTTTTATCTCTACTAGTAGCGCCCCACTCTGGTCGCTGTTGTCACTGTCCTCCCCAGAGCCGGTAAAACTGCAAAGTAATTGTCACCTGTCCTGCAGGGAGCTTGCTGCATGTGACCTGCGGGTGACTTTGCAGGATACCAGGTGAGGATTACTGATTGTCATCATAGTCTTCATCATCATCCTCCTGGCTCTATCTCTGCAGCCCCATCTGACTTTGTTCTATATTATAAGCCATCTCTCTGGACCTACAGCTCTGGCTAAAATTAAGAGACCACTGCAAAATGTTCAGTTTGTCTGATTTTTCTCTTTATAGGTATATTTTTGAGTAAAATTTTTTTAGTCTATAAACTTCTGACATGTCTCTGAATTTCCAAGCAATACATTTTGTATTTTTTTTCTGACAAAGAAAAATGTTCAAAATAACCCCCCCCCCCCAGTGCTTTCAGACCTCAAATAATGCAAAGAGAACAAGTTCATAATCATTTAGAAACAACAATACTAATGTTTTAACTCAGGAAGAGTTCAGAAATCAATATTTTGTGGAATAACCATGATTTTTAATCACAGCTTTCATGCGTCTTGGCATGCTTTCCACCAGTCTTTCACACTGCTTCTGGCGCAAAAATGTAAGCAGTTCTTTGATGGCTTGTTGTGACTATTGATCATCCTCTTGATTACATTCCAGAGGTTTTCAATGGGGTTCAGGTCTGGAGATTGGGCTGCCCATAACAGGGTTTTGATGTGGTGGTCTCTTAATTTTTTGCCAGAGCTGTATCTTCATTTATAAGCTTTTCCTTAAACGGTCCACTTTTCTCTCTGATGAGAAATTTTCTGACTTCCAACTCATTAATTTCAAGGTTAAGGCTCTTTATCTCTGCCTGGAGTTGTCTTCCTCTGTTTGGAGGCACACTTGACTGTGCAGCCATCTACAACCCACAGAAAGCTGGACCATGAATGGTGGGAGCAGAGGGGTCACCAACTAATGCCAGCTCACTGACAGAAGGGATAACAGTGAGTGCCCAGGATTAATGTGACTGACATCAGTGTGCTGTCGGGACATAATCCCACTAATCAGCCATTATCAGAAATTATATTAATTTTTAGATCACTGGTAGCAAATCTGGACATCTGGTCACTAATTGTAGAGCTGAACTTTATGTAAATGAAAGGGGCAGCGGAGGGGATAGTGGCCGGAGATAATGAGAATTAGGTCAGCAAAGAAAACGAACCATAATTACCTGGAGTCAGATGGACGAATCAGTAAGCAGGTGGTCTGCAGGCTCCCCCAAGTATGTATATACCTATAGGTCCACAGTCACAGTTTCCCCCAAGTAAAATATGAGCAGTTACAATTACTTGTGGCACCGTTCCAGCAGTGTCAGCACTGACTCTCCCAGGGCTCACACAACATAACCTTGCCACGAAAGCCTTCAGCGGTCACTTCACACTCTCCTCCTTCGGATAAATCTTACATCCAGAAGGGAGAATTGAAGGTGATTTCTTGAGAAAGTGAAGTGGCCGCTGATTGTTAGGCCATGAGAGCACTGCAGCCAATTTCACATAAGCTCCGGGAGAGCCAGTACTGATACTGCTGGAAGAGTGCTGACACTGCTGTAACAGTGCCGGCACTGGTAGTGAATATAGCCAATATATTTTTACTTTGGGGTACAAGTGTTTGAGAAAAGGTTGTCCTTAAAAGTCGCCCATAATGTGTACAAATCCACTAGCAAAACAGGAATCTTTTTGGGTGGAAAAAAGGTAAATATTGTGGTTGCATAAATCTGTACACATACTTTGTTGCAGTCCCCTGTGCATTTCTGGTGTTTAGTCTTTTTAGGTTGGAGACTATCGGCACGGTACATCTAGAATTGACAATCTTTGCCCACTCCTCCTTGCAGTAGCTCCACATCTCATGTGTAAAGTGCCCTCTCTACGTCACCACAGATTGACTCTTGGGTTCAGGTCTGGGCTCGGCCATTTTAGAACTTCCATCTTCTTCTGGCAAAGCCGTTGTTTTGGTGATTTGAAGTTGCTCAGGATCGTTGTTGAGTTGAAAGATGAAATTCCTCCTTATCTTCAGCTTGTGAGAAGAGGCTGGAAGGTGGGGATGGAAAATTGACTGGTATTTATTCTGTCCTGTTCTTTCTTGACTAAAGCCCCTTTGGTGGCTGCCGAGAAACCGACTTAGAGGACAATGTCTCACCGTGGAGATGGTGATCTTTTGCTGATGCGCAGTGTCGGCTTTACACCTTATTAAGTGATGGACAAAAAGTTTCAGTTTGGTCTCATTAGACATAACATTTCCCACAAGGGTTTAGCAGACATGATGAAGGTTTTTGCAAAACATAGCCTGCTTGAATATTTTTATTTGCTAGAAAAGGCTTCCATCTTCCCACCCTAGCCAACAGGCCAGACATACGAAAAATACAGAGAATTGTTGTCACATGAAAGACACAACCAGGACTTGGCAGAAATTACTGCAGCTCGTTTAACCCTTTCCTGACATACCAATGCGTATTTTGACTAAACTCAGATGTAAGTGCTCAGCGATGTGGACAGGATAAATATTAACTGATCCAAAATCTTCAGTTTCCCAAAATGCTACCAATAAAAACAAACTCAACCCACAAAAAACAAGTCACCACTCTGGTCTGTCATCGGAAATATAGGGGTCTTCTATGTTATTGGCAGCACAAAGGCTCTGGAAAAGTGACGTGGCTCCCACCATAAGAAATTCAGTGAAATCTGCGCTCCCAAATCCAAATATCCTCCTCCCTTCTGAGCCCCACAATGTGCCTAAATTGCAGCTAGGGTCCACATGTTGGGCATTACTGTAATGATGACAGATTCTGCTTAGTTTATGAGTACATGGTTCCAAAAGAGTTAGCTGTGCACATTGTCCTGGATATTGTAAGTCACCACAGATTGACTCTTGGGTTCAGGTCTGGGCTCGGCCATTTTAGAACTTCCATCTTCTTCTAGCAAAGCCGTTGTTTTGGTGATTTGGAAGTAGCTCAGGATCGTTGTTGAGTTGAAAGATGAAATTCCTCCTTATCTTCAGCTTGTGGTCTTGAATACCTTGAAAGATGCAGTTTTTAAAATGGGGTCACTTTTGGGCATTTTTTGACATATAGGTCCCTAAAAGTTACTTCCAATGTGAAGTAGTACCTATTTTTGTAAACTTTGTAAATTTTGTTGGAAAACTGAAAAAATTGCTGCTAAACTTTTAACCCTTCTACATTTCTAGCAAAAAAATATATATTAAAAAAATTATGTTGATGTAAAGTAGACACGTGGAAAGGGTTATGTGAAAATCTGAGGTTGTGGGTTGCAATGATCACCTAGGCAGGTTGATGATGCAACTATTTTTTTATTTAATACGTCCATGGTTTTACAACAAATCCAGGTAGATGGCCTAAAATACAATGTCCTCAGTCCACAAGATCTCCTCCCCAGGGCCGATAGTCTCACTGCCTCAGGCGATACGGTCTCCCAACTTTTGGTTGGTACACAGATTTCATATCTCTCGCCAGTATAGTCTGTAGTCACAGTCCAGGCTCCTCCAGATGACCAATAATACAACCAATGTCCATGTATCCAGAACCAAAGAAAGTTTGTGAAATCCAGGCGACAAATCCCTCAATCGTGGCAAGGGGATCCAGCACAGCTGGCAACAGATCTCCAAAACTTCATTGGTCATTCATCCACCTCAGCCGGGATCTTCTTCCTTTCATAGTCACTCCAACTGCCTGACTAAACATGTGGTGTCTTTTCCTCCCTTCCCCTTAAAGGCCCCTTTCACACATCAGTTTTTTGCCATCAGTCACAATCTGTTGGCTCGATGGATCCGTCGAAGATTGTGAAAAACTGATGCGACGGATTAGTTTTTTCGATGGATCCGACTAGCGGATCTGGCTAAATAAATTGGAGCATGCTCAGTTAAAAAACACGGAATCCGTCGCCGCTGTCCGTTTTTTCGATGTACACAAAAAACGTTACTTTGTCCGTTGTCTCCGGCTGCTGGACAAACACTTTTCGACGGATCCAGCGAATGAAACGTGAGGCCATCCGTCGCTAATACAAGTCTATGAGAAAAAAACGGATCTGGTGGTATCAGTCGCCGGATTTGTTTTTTTTCAAAATTCAACGGGTTGCGACTAATGGCAAAAAACTAATGTTTGAAAGGGGCCAAACATTTGCTTTTAGCTCAAAGAATGAAGCATATTCCACAAGCCCATCATGTGGGACTGCATATGAAACCCCCTGTAGTGACGGATGCCCTGGGTCTACAATCCCCATCCACACAATGGGCCCAGGGTTGAAAGCACAATGGCTTGAGACCTTGAGATACAGATGAGATTAATAGAATGATTGCTTTACATTCAGGGTATGTGCACACGTCCGGATTTCTTGCAGAAATTTCCTGAAGAAAACCGGAAATTTTCTGCAAGAAATCCGCATTTTTTTTTTTTGCGTTTTTTTCCCGTTTTTTTTTTAGCATTTTGCAAGCGAAATTAGCTTGCAGAATGCTAAAGTTTTCCAAGCTATCTGTAGCATCGCTTGGAAAACTGACTGACAGGTTGGTCACACTTGTCAAACAGTGTTTGACAAGTGTGATCAACTTTTTACTATAGATGCTGCCTATGCAGCATCAATAGTAAAAGATGGAATGTTTAAAAATAATAATTAAAAAAAAAAAAAATGGTTATACTTACCTGCAGACAGCCGATCTCTTCAGCGGCGTCCGTTCCTATAGATGGTGTGTGTGTGCAGGACCTTCGATGATGTCACGGTCACGTGAGCGGTCACATGAGCGGTCACGCGACCAATCACAAGACAGCGACGTCATCGCAGGTCGTTCACACACCATCTAGAGGAACGGAAGCGGCAGCGTGCACCGATGAGAGGCGGGAAGACTCCGGAGCCATCAGAGGGTGAGTATATCACTATTTTTTATTTTAATACTTCTTTTTTTTACCAATTATATGGTGCCCAGTCCGTGGAGGAGAGTCTCCTCTCCTCCACCCTGGGTACCAACTGCACATAATCTGCTTACTTCCCGCATGGTGTGCACAGCCCCATGCAGAAAGTATGCAGATCAATGCATTCCTAGGTGTGCAGAATCCCCGCAATTCCGCAAATTTAATGAACATGTTGCTTTTTTTTCCGCAATGCGATTTTTTCGCGGAAAAAAAAGCAACATTTGCACAAGAAATGCGGAATAGACTGTAAATAATAGGAGGCATATGTAAGCGGTTTTTTTTGCGTTTTTATCACGTTTTTATAGCAAAAAAAAACGCGAAAAATACTGAACGTGTGAACATGGCCTTACCTTTGGCAATCTCCTGTATGGCCTTAGGTATACATAAGATCCAGCCTGCACGCCTTCCTCTGCTTGCTGTCACTGAATGGAAACATTGATTCCTGAGGATGAACTGACGAGCAAGCAAATCACTAATAGAACACAGCAAGCAAATCACTCATAAAACACAATATCAATGCAACAGGTGCTCCGTGCTGGAAAATAAGTCTGCATCCTGTGGACTTGACTCTATGGGCATTGGTCCAATAGTCTTTAGTCCGTGGCCAGTTCCTCATAGGTCACTTTTTATTTTCATTGGTTTGATTACTTTAAGGGCAAATAAATTCAAAGTTCGAAAATTGCTAACTTTTCAAACTTTTCATCAAATTTACAATTTTTTCATAAACACAAATGATATGGACTTAAAATTACCACTTGTTAGGTGTCGAGGTCGCGCCACTGTACAGGGGGAATCTCGAATCACCTCTGCTGCGGTCTCCCATTGTTCTCCAGCCACAGTGGAGTCTGCTCAGCGGAGACATCGGTCCCAGCATCTGGCTCAGGCAGATACTCTGCGCTTGGTTGCTGTTGCTCTTCCAGGCTCAGCTATTGTAGCCAGTACTGGTCAGCGGTGAGCAGACGCCTCTGGGACTAAAGGTACCTTCACACTAAACGATATCGCTAGCAATCCGTGACGTTGCAGCGTCCTCGCTAGCGATATCGTTTAGTTTGACACGCAGCAGCGATCAGAATCCTGCTGTGATGTCGTTGGTCGGGGCTAGAGGGCCAGACCTTTCTTTGGTCGCTGGCTCTCCCGCTGACATCGCTGAATCGGCGTGTGTGACACCGATTCAGCGATATCTTCGCTGGTAACCAGGGTAAACATCGGGTTACTAAGCGCAGGGCCGCGCTTAGTAACCCGATGTTTACCCTGGTTACCATCCTAAAAGTAAAAAAAACAAACACTACATACTTACCTACCGCTGTCTGTCCCCGGCGCTCAGCTTCTCTGCACTCCTCCTGCACTGGCTGTGAGCACAGCGGCCGGAAAGCAGAGCGGTGACGTCACCGCTCTGCTTTCCGGCTGCCCGGCGCTCACAGCCAGAGCAGAGAAGCACAGCGCCGGGGACAGACAGCGGTAGGTAAGTATGTAGCGTTTGTTTTTTTTACTTTTAGGATGGTAACCAGGGTAAACATCGGGTTACTAAGCGCGGTCCTGCGCTTAGTAACCCGATGTTTACCCTGGTTACCGGCATCATTGGTCGCTGGAGAGCGGTCTGTGTGACAGCTCTCCAGCGGCCAAACAGCGACGCTGCAGCGATCCGGATCGTTGTCTGGATCGCTGCAGCGTCGTTTAGTGTGAAGGTACCTTAAGTCCTGCTTTTCCCCTTCTGAGCATGCCCAAAGGAAGACTTCTCATTGGAGGTCGGGGGTCACATGCTCAGGTCCTGTAGCAACTCCCATTGGTCCTCTAGGAAGGTCCTTGTCTGCTGCAACTATAAAAGGTTCACATGGCCGCACGGCCAGGCGCTAGTATCAGCTTATGGTATGAGCTTTGCTATTTGGTGGCCATATCTGCTTGTGGTCAGGCTCGGCTGAAATAAGCCTCTAGAACAGTGTTCCCCAAGTCCGGTCCTCAAGAGCCACTAACAGGTCATGTTTTGAGGATTTCCTTAGTATTGCCCACGTGATAATTAAATCACCTGGACAAGCAAGCATTTAATGACCTGTGCAATACTAAGGAAATCGTCAAAACATGACCTGTTGGTGGCTCTTGAGGACCGGAGTTGGGGAACACTGCCCTAGAATATCGGCACCTCCGGTGAGGAGTTTTGTGTGTTTGAATTCAGGGCAGGCATATAGCCACTAGAATTCCGGCTCCACCGGAGAGGAGTTGTTTGTGTGCTAAGCTGACTGCATGACCACTAATTGCTTTCTGCTCTGTTAGGTAGCAGTGATCCTCTGTGAGGTTAACAGGGCACAACGTTTTCCTATCTAGGCGACTCTGTGAAGTAACATAGTTCGCTTATACCGCCAAATAGTGCCGCCAATTGCTAGCAGCAGGTTCCTCTCCTGCACGGTGGACCCCGGGCTGCGAACACACCTTTAATAACATTATATATATATATATATATATATATATTTGGTGTATTCCGCCAGCCCTAGCAATGACGGACAAACAGCAATCCTTGCAGTACATCCAGCAGCTGGAGGGTAGGTTGGCAGCTCTCGAGCGCACAACCTCAGCTGTTGATGTTACTGCAGTAGCTGTTCAGGCTGCTAGCATGGCTGCAGTAACGTTGTCCACTGCCACTCCTGTTCCGACCCTATCTCGTCTCCCGCTGCCAGAAAAAATTTCTGGTGATAGCAAATCTTGCAGGGGTTTCGTGAGCCAGTGGTCTATACATCTCGAGCTCCTGGCTGCACGTTTCCCCACAGAGCGGGCAAAGAAAGGTGGAATTCATTTTGTGTCTCCTGTCAGACAGGGTGTTGGAATGGGCTACGCCGCTGTGGGAGCGTGGCGATCTTGGTGCAGAGTGCTCCGCTGTTCCTGACCACTCTGAAACAGGTCTTTTTAGGACCTCGAGTCGCCCATGATATGGCACTCCAACTGTTGGCATTGACTCAGGGCTCGTCCTTGGTTAGTCATTTTGAAGTCCACTTCCGCAACTTAGCATCTGACCTGGAGAGGTCGGATAAAGTCCTCATCCCTATATTTTGGAGGGGGCTGGCTGACCATGTGAAGGACGCTTTGGCCACTAGGGAGATTCCTGCCACACTGGAGGAGCTAATAGCTGTGTCCACTCATATTGACCTCTGTTTTAACGAGCAGAGGTTAGAGCGAGCCCAGTGTAGGCAGGGGTTTCGGCTGGCTCCCACCTTCGCACAACTTTTGGAATCTCCGGTCCAGGCCCCTGAGTCACATGAGACCATGGAAGTGTCACGAGCGGGTTCTAAGTCCCGGACCACTCGTGAACTCAAGGTCTGTCATGTTTGTCAGCAGTCAGGACATCTTGCCACCAGATGTTCCCAGCGGTCGGAGAGAGTCAGCGTCTATTGGAAGTAGGTGGAGGTACACTAGACACGGCGACGTTTGCCTCCAAACTGTCCTTTAAGAGGACAATTACAATAGGCTCTTCCACTCATTCAGTTGAGCTCAGCGTGGATTCTGGGGCGGAGGCCAATTTTATGTCTTCTGCCTTCGCCCAACGTCACACAATACCTTTGGTGATGCTTGCTCAACCAGTAACCGTACGAATGGTGAATGGGTCGACACTGCCCTCACAGATAACAAACAAGACCATCCCTTTTACTTTGTCTATGTTGCCATCTCATCAGATTATATCTCTGCTCGTCATTCCTGAGGGAATTGATGAGGTCCTGTTAGGGATACCTTGGCTACGGTACCACTCTCCTCATATTGAGGGGTCCACAGGCAGAATTTTGGGATGGGGTGAATCTTGTGGGGGTAGATGTCAGAGGGAATACGTTCAGGTTGCTACTACTGAGGTAACCACGGATCTATCCTCTCTCCCCAAGCAATATTGGCCCTATGCGGACGTGGTCTCCAAAATGGCTGCGGAGACCCTTCCGCCTCACCGCCCCTATGACTGTCCTATTAACCTCTTGCCTGGTGCGGAGCCTCCCAGGGGTCGAGTCTATCCGTTATCTCTTCGGGAGACGGAGGCAATGTCACAGTACATTCAGGAAAATCTGGCAAGAGGATTCATTAGGAAGTCAGTGTCACCTGCAGGGGCTGGGTTCTTCTTCGTGCAGAAGAAGAATGGGGAGCAATGTCCATGCATAGACTACAGGGGTCTTCTTGCCATCACCGTTAAGAATAAGTATCCTCTGCCCCTGATATCTGAGCTCTTTGATAATCTTTGGGGAGCAAGGGTATTTACAAAATTAGATCTGCGGGGTGCTTACAAGCTGATTCGCATCCGTGAGGAGGACGAATATAAGACGGCTTTTAACACCAGGGATGGGCACTATGAATACCTAGTGATGCCCTTTGGGCTCTGTAATTCCCCAGCTGTTTTCCAAGACTTTGTAAATGACACCTTCCGGGATATGCTCTCCACCTCGGTTGTAGTCTATCTGGATGATATTCTCATCTACTCTCCAGATATTGACTCTCACCGGAGAGATGTTTGCAGAGTCTTCGACCTCTTGCGGGCACATTCCCTCTATGCCAAGTTGGAGAAATGTATGTTTGAGCAGGAGTCCTTACCTTTCCTGGGCTATATCATCTCCGCCCAGGGATTGGCTATGGATCCTGCTAAACTACAGGCTGTGATGGACTGGCAAGAACCCCATTCTCTTAAAGCGGTGCAGCGCTTTATGGGGTTCATTAACTATTATCGCCAGCTCATTCCTCAACTTTGGTAGCTCCCTTGGTAGCCCTCACCAAGAAGGAAGCAAATCCTAAATTGTGGTCTGAAGAGGTCTCCATGGCCTTCACTTCTACTAAGTCTCATTTTGCTAGCGCTCCCATCCTACATTGCCCCGATGTAGATAAACCGTTTATAATGGAGGTGGATGCCTTATCCGTTGGTGCTGAAGCAGTCCTCTTTCATAAGCATCCTTGCTTCTTCTTTTCCAAGACCTTCACACCAGCGGAGAGGAATTATTCCATCGGGGACAAGGAGTTGCTAGCAATGAAATTGGCTTTCTCTGAGTGGAGACATCTTTTGGAGGGAGCTCGCTTTCCCTTCCAAGTATTCACAGACCACAAAAATTTGGTCTACTTACAGACAGCCCAGTGGTTAAATTCTTGCCAGGCTAGATGGTCTCTGTTCTTTTCCCGGTTCCATTTCACCCTCCATTTTCTCTCAGAGGAGAACATTCGTGCCAATGCTCTCTCTCGCTCCGTTGTATCATCTGAGGAGGAAGAGGAGCCTCGGCTTATTGTCCCTTCTGAGAGCCTGAGAACTGTGGCTCCAGTTTCGCTAAAGTCTGTGCCTCCGGGCAAGACTTTTGTACCATCAAATTTGCGTCTGGAGGTTCTCTCTTGGGCTCACTTGTCCAGGGTGGGTGGATATTTTGGGACCAAAAGGACATCTGAGCTGCTGACAAGGACATATTGGTGGCCGCATATGGCCCGTGACTATGTTCGGGCGTGTTGTTTCCTGCGCCAAGAACAAGTCCCCTTGACAACGGCCAGCTGGGTTGCTTTACCCCCTGCCGGTGGCGGACAGGCCCTGGGAGATGGTCGGGTTGGATTTTGTGGTGGGCTTACCCAAGTCTCGTAGCTGCACCATTATTTGGGTGATCACGACCATGTTTCCAAAATGGCGCACTTGGTGCCTCTTCCACGGCTACCTTCTAAACGGACTCTGGCAGCGTGGTTCATTAAGCATATCTTTCGCCTACACGGTATGCCAGACAAAATTGTCAATGACGGGGTCCCCAGTTTGCGTCTCGGTTCTGGAGAAAGCTTTGTCGTCTGGATGATATGCTGAAGAGAGATTCAGCTCAATGCTGTGCAGAGACGAATGGGTTGGTAGAGAGGGCCAACCAGACCCTGGTCACATATCTGCCACATTTTGTTTCTGCCAGGCAGGATGACTGTAAACATAAGGATGAATGTAAACATAAGGATGAATGACCTCGGGGAGATCAAAACATCCAACACCGCGGAGACACCATCACATGTTTCTCAACGCAGTGATCCAGAACACTGCCCCCATCCCTTATGGGAAATATGCAAATGCATGTAGAAAAGCCGCGGAGACACCATCACGTGTTTCTCAACGCAAGCAATAAATAGCCAGGTCTTTCACCGGGAAGGAACAACCACGGGAAGGGCAGCATCCAAAAAGGAAAACCACCTATGCCAAAACATGGTATCCATCCACAGACAACTGTTTCAGGGTATTTGCCCCTCATCAGTGTGGAGTAGGAAACTGGCTATTAGGAGCAGTGCCACTGTGTGACGGTACCCTAACAGAGCAGAAAGCAATTAGTGGTCATGCAGTCAGCTTAGCACACAAACAACTGCTCTCCGGTGGAGCCGGAATTCTATTGGCTATATGCCTGCCCTGAATTCAAACACACAAAACTCCTCACCGGAGGTGCCGGTATTCTAGGGGCTTATTTCAGCCGAAGCTGACCACAAGCAGACATGACCACCAAATAGCAAAGCTCATAACATAAGTTGACACTAGGTGACTCTGTGAAGTAACAGAGTTCGCTTATACCGCCATATAGTGCCGCAAATTGCTAGCAGCAGGTTGCTCTCCTACACGGTGGATCCCGGGCTGCGAACGCACCTTTAATAACATTATATATATATATATATATATATATATATATATATATATATATATATATATATATATATATACATACATATACATATATATATATACACACACATATATATATATACATATATATATATATATATATATATATACACACACACACACACACATACATACATACATACATACATATATATATATATATATATATATATATATATATATATATAAATATTTGGTGCTTTCCACAAGCCCCAACACCACTAATATGCGTCATGAAAAAAAAAAAAAACAGTCTATGAATCGCTGGGATAAGTTGAAGCTCCAGAGTTATTACCACATAAAGTGACACTGGGCGTGGGTTTCCTCCCACATTCCAAAAACATACAGATAGGGAATATAGATTGTGAGCCCCAATGGAGACAGTGATGCTAATGTGTTCAAACTGTAAAGTGCTGTGGAATATGTTATTGCTATATAAAAATAAAGATTATATAAAAAAAATTATTATTATTATTACACTGGTCAGGAAAGTAAAGACAGGCTTCGGCGGTATGGGGTTAATGTTGCTGTCAGTCTCTAGGCAGCCTCCATGACCAATTTCCTTCTGCTGTTTTCAACAATTTGTGAGAGTCAAAAGTTAATATCACTGTGGTTCCAAATTTCAGCCTCTTCTTGTTGATGTCTTCACAGTGTCAATCGTAGATCTAAGGGTATGTGCACACGTATTCTGGGTCCATTGCGGATTTTTCTGCAGCGGATTTCAGCAGATTTGATAAATCCGCAGTGGAAAACTGCTGCGGATTTATCGAGGTTTTTCTGCGGTTTTCACTGCGGTTCTATTGGAGCAGTTGTAAAACCGCTGCGGAATCCGCAATAAGAAGTGACATGCTGTGGAATGTAAACCGCTGCGTTTCCGCGTGTTTTTTTCCGCAGCATGTGCACAGCGTTTTTTTCCCCCATAGGTTCACATTGAAATGTAAACGCATGGGAAATGCTGCGGATCCGCAGCAAAATCCGCATCATGTGCACATACCCTAAATGTTCTTGTACCATCCCCGTGGAAATGTTCTTGTACCTTGTCCTGACTGACAACTTTCCACAATGAGATCCTTTGCGGTGTTGTCAGCTGTTTACAGACCAGAAAATGTCAGGAAAATTCTCCTAGATTAGCGACACTTTCTCTGGGGTTAATCAGAATCTCTGTAAGGACGACGGCCGAGCGCTGACTACTATGTAACATGGGAGAAATGTGATCGGCTGATCCTGAACACAACCACAGCCTCAATTATAAGAGAGTGTGCACACTTAACAAAACTACAGTAATGTGGCTGCAGATTTTTATTTTCCCCTTAAAATGGCTCCAGTTTGTTTCTCTCAGGATTTTACAGATTATGGGCGACATAGGTGAAAAAGGTTCTGAAATGATTCTTCTTGGTAGGATTATTTATATGACAAAAATCTAGGAATTACCAAGGATGTATAGACTTTTTATATTTATGTACGCCCCGGGATCTACTTTGTAATTAATGCCATAATCTATATATGAATATTAAAATAAATTCTGGAATCTGGATGCAACGAACGTGGATTAGGAGATGATGGGGATTGTCCTCCGCCCAGATTAGAGGTGACAGCTGCTGGTTATAAAGCTCCAGGGTTATAAGCCCCCAGCAGCTCATATCAGGAATGAAGAATAATATGACAATCAATGTAGAGAACCTGCCTCCCCCAGCGGATGTTACCACGAGCCCCTACATACTACTCCCCCCAGCGGATGCTACATGCTGAAACCTCTCACATGCTTCTCCCTCAAGCAGATATTCATGTGATTCATAATGAGGCAAACACAAGTGACACAGAAGAAAATAAAAAAGATACGGTATGAATATTTTTTGGTGTTTAGTAGAACATTATGGACAAGGCCTGGACTGGAGGACAGAGAAGGGTTCACCCTGATGCATCATGGGCCACAGCATGGACTTGTCCTACTTCTTGGGCCTTTCTAGGATGTTGAGGAACTTTCCGCGGGTCATTTCTCTGGCTGCAGAGAGAAGAAGAAGGTGAAAACGAGGTGGAATCAGGAGAGTGGAGTCATTAGAAGCATACACATGCGTACATAAAGGGGTCCTAGGCCACACGGGACAAGTGCAGCCCCTACATACACTACAGAAGCCAGCATAAACAGGGAGCAGTCACAGTCCAGACTAAGACGCCTGCCAGGAGGTTTAGTGATGCTGAGCGCGCTTTTAATTTGCAAGACGTCAAAGAGGGAGATAATTTATACCAACATCTGTTCATTCACAGGGCTGCTTCCCAAATCCCATCAGACAGCGGGGGCTGGGGCGTGCGCTCTGAGTATCACGGCACTCAATGGCAAGGGGATAATGGCCATCAGGCCAATCCAAATCCACCACAACTAGAGAAAGCAACACACACATACAGAATCAGTCACGAGTGTGCAAACACCAGGTCATGCAATGGTTTCCCTTATTCTTTATAGAACGTACACATTGTAATTCAGATTGAAGGCAGCAAAACCACGAAAAACACACATGAAAACAAGCAGAGCCAGGTGTGACAGATTCTGCTTTGTGTCACTCCTCAAATTCCTCACTGTGCCCCCATTTATTCTTATGACAGCTTTACCCCTCGTCATTCTCTCTGGAGCTTCATCAGGTCGTCACCGAGAATGGCTCCAACGGTCCTAAAGACGGTGGGCACTTGTTGGCTACTTTGCCTTCGCCCCAACTCAAAAATCTCACATTTTGACTCCTCGGAACACACTACAGATTTCTAATGATCTGCTGTTCGGTCCTTGTGTTGCTCTGTCCATACAAGTCTCTTTCTTCAAGATCAGCAGCGAAGACTTTGTGCACACGTTGCAGATTTTGCTGCGGATCCGCAGCGGTTTTGACGCTGTGGATCTGCAGCAGTTTTCTCTGAGTTTACAGTACCATGTAAACGTACGGAAAACAAAATCCGCAGTGCACATGCTGTGGAAGAAAAAAGCACGGAAACGTAGCGTTGCTTATTCCGCAGCATGTTCAATTCTTTGTGCGAATTCCGCAGCGGTTTACACCTGCTCCATAATAGAAATTCGCACAAAAAAACGCATAAAATCCGCAGGTAAAAAGCAGTGCATTTTACCTGCGGATTTCTCAAAACAGGTGCGGAAAAATCCGCAGAGGTTCTATCTACGTGTGCACATACCCTTACTGCTTGTGGTTCTCAAGAGCAGCTTCTTGTTTGTGGTCCTCAGGAGCAGTTTCTTAGTGAGAAGTGGCTTTTATGGTCAAATTTCTGCAGTCTCCTCTAGATGACTAATAATGGGATGTTCCTGCTACTGGATGGCTGTGTGTTACTTAAGAGGGCTGTTATAAGAGGTACTGTCACTTTGCATTTTCTGAGACTGGTAACTAACGAACTTATCCTCTACAGCAGTGCTCATTCTCAGTCTCACATTCTTGATGCAGTCTTCATAAGAGCCAATTTCATCACAGCACTTGATGGTTTTCATGACTGTACTTGAAAATACCTTCCTTCAAGGTTCTAGCAATTTTACAGATTAATTAACCTTCATGTCTTACTGTAATAAGGGACGGTCATTTCTTAGTTGATTAAATCCTGCCATATTCAGGATTTCAACACTTGTGGAAAAGGCGCTACGCAAACATTGCGCCTATAAAACACACCTGAAGGTCAAACATTTCTGAAGGCTGAAATGATCTGTTCATTGGAAGCCAGAGGTTTGACACATATATACTGATGTGCATATTACTGTGTGTATACACAAAGTCATAGCCAAAAGTGTCAACACCCTTAACCCCTTTACCCCCAAGGGTGGTTTGCACGTTAATGACCAGGCCAATTTTTACAATTCTGACCACTGTCCCTTTATGAGGTTATAACTCCGAAACGCTTCAACGGATCCTGGTGATTCTGACATTGTTTTCTCGTGACATATTGTACTTCATGATAGTGGTAAAATTTCTTTGATAGTACCTGCGTTTGTGAAAAAAACGGAAATTTGGCGAAAATTTTGAAAATTTCGCAATTTTCAAACTTTGAATTTTTATGCAATTAAATCACAGAGATATGTCACACAAAATACTTAATAAGTAACATTTCCCACATGTCTCCTTTACATCAGCATAATTTTGGAACCAATTTTTTTTTTTGTTAGGGAGTTATAAGGGTTAAAAGTTGACCAGCAATTTCTCATTTTTACAACACCATTTTTTTTTTAGGGACCACGTCTCATTTGAAGTCATTTTGAGGGGTCTATATGATAGAAAATGCCCAAGTGTGACACCATTCTAAAAACTGCACCCCTCAAGGTGCTCAAAACCACATTCAAGAAGTTTATTAACCCTTCAGGTGTTTAATAGGAATTTTTGGAATGTTTAAATAAAAATGAACATTTAACTTTTTTTACACAAAAAATTTACTTCAGCTCCAATTTGTTTTATTTTACCAAGGGTAACAGGAGAAATTGGACCCAAAAAGTTGTTGTCCAATTTGTCCTGAGTACGCTGATACCCCATATGTGGCAGTAAACCACTGTTTGGGCGCATGGGAGAGCTCGGAAGGGAAGGAGCGCTATTTGACTTTTCAATGCAAAATTGACAGGAATTGAGATGGGACGCCATGTTGCGTTTGGAGAGCCACTGATGTGCCTAAACATTGAAACCCCCCACAAGTGACACCATTTTGGAAAGTAGACCCCCTAAGGAACTTATCTAGAGGTGTGGTGAGCACTTTGACCCACCAAGTGCTTCACAGAAGTTTATAATGCAGAACCGTAAAAATAAAAAATCATATTTTTTCACAAAAATTATATTTTTGCCCCCAATTTTTTATTTTTCCAAGGGTAAGAGAAGAAATTGGACCTCAAAAGTTGTTGTCCAATTTGTCCTGAGTACGCTGATACCCCATATGTGGCAGTAAACCACTGTTTGGGCGCATGGGAGAGCTCGGAAGGGAAGGAGCGCTATTTGACTTTTCAATGCAAAATTGACAGGAATTGAGATGGGACGCCATGTTGCGTTTGGAGAGCCACTGATGTGCCTAAACATTGAAACCCCCACAAGTGACACCATTTTGGAAAGTAAACCCCCTAAGGAACTTATCTGGATGTGTGGTGAGCACTTTGACCCACCAAGGGCTTCACAGAAGTTTATAATGCAGAGCCATAAAAATAAAACAAAATTTTTTTCCCACAAAAATTATTTTTTAGCCCCCAGTTTTGTATTTTCCCTAGGGTAACAGGAGAAATTGGACCACAAAAGTTGTTGTCCAATTTGTCCTGAGTACGCTGATACCCCATATGTGGGGGGGAACCACCGTTTGGGCGCATGGGAGGGCTCGGAAGGGAAGGAGTGCCATTTGGAATGCAGACTTAGATGGAATGGTCTGCAGGCGTCACATTGCGTTTGCAGAGCCCCTAATGTACCTAAACAGTAGAAACCCCCCACAAGTGACACCATTTTGGAAAGTAGACCCCCTAAGGAACTCATCTTGATGTGTTGTGAGAGCTTTGAACCCCCAAGTATTTCACTACAGTTTATAACGCAGAGCCATGCAAATAAAAAATATTTTTTTTTCCACAAAAATTATATTTTAGCCCCCAGTTTTGTATTTTTCCAAGGTTAGCAGGAGAAATTGGACCCTAAATGTTGTTGTCCAATTTGTCCTGAGTACGCTGATACCCCATATGTTGGGGTAAACCCCTGTTTGGGCACACAGGAGAGCTCGGAAGGGAAGGAGCACTGTTTTACTTTTTCAACGCAGAATTGGCTGGAATTGAGATCGGACGCCATGTCGTGTTTGGAGAGCCCCTGATGTGCCGAAACAGTGGAAACCCCCCAATTATAACTGAAACCCTAATCTAAACACACCCCTAACCCTAATTCCAACGGTAACCCTAACCACACCTCTAACCCTGACACACCCCTAACCCTAATCCCAACCCTATTCCCAACTGTAAATGTAATCTAAACCCTAACCCTAACTTTAGTCCCAACCCTAACTGTAGCCCCAACCCTAACCCTAACCCTAGCCCTAACCCTAGCCCTAACCCTAGCCCTAACCCTAGCCCTAATGGGAAAATGGAAATAAATACATTTTTTTTTATTTTTCCCTAACTAAGGGGGTGATGAAGGGGGGTTTGATTTACTTTTATAGCGAGTTTTTTAGCGGATTTTTATGATTGGCAGCCGTCACACACTGAAAGACCCTTTTTATTGCAAAAAATATTTTTTGCAATACCACATTTTGAGAGCTATAATTTTTCCATATTTTGGTCCACAGAGTCATGTGAGGTCTTGTTTTTTGCGGGACGAGTTGACGTTTTTATTGAAAACATTTTTGGGCACGTGACTTTTTTTATCGCTTTTTATTCCGATTTTTGTGAGGAAGAATGACCAAAAGCCAGCTATTCATGAATTTCTATTGGGGGAGGCGTTTATACCGTTCCGCGTTTGGTAAAATTGATAAAGCAGTTTTATTCTTCGGGTCAGTACGATTACAGCGATACCTCATTTATATCATTTTTTTATGGTTTGGTGCTTTTATACGATAAAAACTATTTTACAGAAAAAATAATTATTTTTGCATCGCTTTATTCTCAGGACTATAACTTTTTTATTTTTTTGCTGATGATGCTGTATGGCGGCTCTTTTTTTGCGGGACAATATGACGCTTTCAGCGGTACCATGGTTATTTATATCTGTCCTTTTGATCGCGTGTTATTCCACTTTTTGTTCGGCGGTATGATAATAAAGCGTTGTTTTTTGCCTCGTTTTTTTTTTTTTTTTCTTACGGTGTTTACTGAAGGGGTTAACTAGTGGGACAGTTTTATAGGTCGGGTCGTTATGGACGCGGCGATACTAAATATGTGTACTTTTATTGGTTTTTTTTTTTTATTTAGATGAAGAAATGTATTTATGGGAATAATATTTTTTTTTTTTTTCATTATTTTGGAATATTTTTTTTTATTTTTTTTACACATTTGGAAGTTTTTTTTTTTACTTTTTTACTTTGTCCCAGGGGGGGGACATCACAGATCAGTGATCTGACAGTTTGCACAGCACTCTGTCAGATCACTGATCTGACTAGCAGCGCTGCAGCCTTCACAGTGCCTGCTCTGAGCAGGCTCTGTGAAGCCACCTCCCTCCCTGCAGGACCCGGATCCGCGGCCATCTTGGATCCGGGGCTCGAGCAGGGAGGGAGGTGAGGAGACCCTCGCAGCAACGCGATCACATCGCGTTGCTGCGGGGGGCTCAGGGAAGCCCGCAGGGAGCCCCCTCCCTGCGCGGTGCTTCCCTGCACCGCCGGCACATCGCGATCATCTTTGATCGCGGTGTGCCGGGGGCGGTCCGTGACCGCTCCTGGCACATAGTGCCGGATGTCAGCTGCGATAAGCAGCTGACACCCGGCCGCGCTCCCCCCGAGAGCGCGGCCGATCGGCTATGACGTACTATCCCGTCCAGGGTCAGATAAGCCCAGGGCACCTCGACGGGATAGTACGTCTAAGGTCACAGAGGGGTTAAAATTCTTCCAGAAAATGAAGTATTTCTCCCAGAAAATTATTGCAAATACACTTATTTCGTTTGTGTGTAAGGGAACAACACAAAAAAAAGAGAAAAAAAGGCAAATTGGACATAATTTCACACAAACCCCTCAACATAGGTATTCAATAGGATATACAGTGGGTAAAGGAAGTATTCAGACCCCTTTACATTTTTCACTGTTTCATTGCAGCCATTTGGTAAATTCAAAAAAGTTCATATTTTCTCATTAATGTATACTTTGCATCCCATTTTGACTGAAAACCCCCCAGAAATGTTGAAATTTTTGCAAATTTATTAAACACGAAAAACTGAAACATGGTCATAAGTATTCAGACCCTTTGCT
Source organism: Ranitomeya imitator (assembly GCF_032444005.1). Taxonomy (NCBI): domain Eukaryota; kingdom Metazoa; phylum Chordata; class Amphibia; order Anura; family Dendrobatidae; genus Ranitomeya; species Ranitomeya imitator. The sequence goes on along the minus strand of NC_091282.1, from coordinate 768,206,257 downwards.
CAGACACTCATATTTAAGTCACATGCTGTCCAATTCCTTGTGATCCTCAATTGAGATGGTTCTACTGCTTCATTGAAGTCCAGCTGTGTTTAATTAACCTCTTACCCGTCTCAGCTTTTTTCGGTTTTGCGTTCCTTCCCCGAGCCATAACTCTTATTTTTCCTTCAATTTGGCCATGTGAGGGCTTATTTTTTGCGGGACGAGTTGTACTTTTGAACGGCACCATTTGTTTTACCATGTCGTGTACTCGAAAACAGGAAAACAATTCCAAGTGCAGTAAAATTGCAAAAAAAAGTGCAATCCCACACTTGTTTTTTGTTTGGCTTTTTTGCTAGGTTCACTAAAACTGACCTGCCATTGTGATTTTCCAGGTCATTATGAGTTCATAGACACCAATCATGTCCAGGTTCTTTTTTTTATCCAAGCAGTGAAAAAAAATTCCAAACTTTGCTAAAAAAAATAAAAAATAAAAAGAATTGCCCAATTTTCCGATACCCGTAGCGTCTCCATTTTTTGTGATTTGGGGTTGGGTGAGGGCTTATTTTCTGTGTGCCGAGATGACGTTTTTAAAGATACAATTTTGGTGCAGATGTGTTTGTTTGATCGTTCGTTATTGCATTTTAATGCAATGTTGCAGTGACAAAGTCAAAACGCCAGAATTACGTTTTTTTGATCGCTACGCCGTTTAACGATCAGGTTAAATTTTTTTTATTGATAAATCGGGCGATTCTGAAAGCGGCGATACCAAATATGTGTAGTTTTATTTTTTTTTATTGTTTTATTTTGAATGGGCAGAAAGGGGTGTGATTTGAAGTTTTATATTTTTTTCATATTTTGTTTTACTTTTGGCATGCTTCAATAGCCTCCATGGGAGGCTAAAAGATGCCAAAACTTGATCGGCTCATAGAGGTTTCAAGGAGACCTATGGTTGTCATGCCGACGCACTGATCATGTGACGGGGATCACCGATGCGCGCATTTCGGGCCGGAAGCGCTTGATAAATGCCGCTGTCAAAGTTTGACAGCAGCATCTAACTAGTTAATAGGAACAGGTGGATCACGATTCCACCCACGTCTATTGCGGCCCCAGGTCAGCTGTTCAAAACAGCTGATATGTCACGGCTTTGAGGTGGGCTCACTGCCGGAGCCCAGATCAAAGCGGGGGATACGGGCATCGGCGTAATAGTACGTCCGATGGCAGTAAGGGGTTAAACTGATAGGACTTGCTTTGGAAAGGCACACATCTGTCTATATAAGACCTCATAGCTCACAGTGCATGTCAGACCAAATGAGAATCATGAGGTCAAAGGAACTGGCCAAGGAGCTCAGAGACAGAATTGTGGCAAGGCACATATCTGGCCAAGGTTACAGCAGTATTTCTGCAGTACTCAAGGTTCCTAAGAGCACAGTGGCCTCCATAATCCTTAAATGGAAAACATTTGGGACCACCAGAAGTCTTCCTAGATCTGGCCGTCTGGCCAAACTGAGCAATCTTGGGAGAGGAGCCTTGGTGAGAGAGGTAAAGAACCCCAAGATCCATGTGGCTGAGCTCCAGAGATGCAGCAGGGAGATGGGAGAAAGTTCCACAAAGTCAACTATCACTGCAGCCCTCCACCAGTTGGGCCTTTATGGCAAAGTGGCCTGACGGAAGGCTCTCCTCAGTGCAAGACATATGAAAGCCCGCATAGAGTTTGCTAAAAGAAAAAAAAAAAAACACATGAAGGACTCCCAGACTATGAGAAATAAGACTGTCTGGTCTGATGAAACGAAGATAAACCTTTTTGGTAATAATTCTAGGAGGTATGTGTGGAGAAAACTAGGCACTGCTCATCACCTGCCCAATACAATCCCAACAGTGAAACATGGTGGTGGCATCATCATGCTATGGGGGTGTTTTTCAGATGCAGGGACAGGATGATTGGTTGCCATTGAAGGAAACATGAATGCAGCCAAGTACAGAGATATACTGGAAGAAAACCTTTACCAGAGTGCTCTGGACCTCAGACTTGTCCAAAGGTTCACCTTCCAACAAGACAATGACCCTAAGCACACAGCTAAAATAACAAAGGAGTAGCTTCACAATAACTTTGTGACCTTTCTTGACTGGCCCAGCCAGAACCCTGACGTAAACCCAATTGAGTGACTTGAGAGATATGAAAATGGCTGTCCACCAACATTCACCATCCAACCTGATGGAACTGGAGAGGATCTGCAAGGAAGAATGGCAGACGATCCCCAAACACAAGTATGAAAAATTTGTTGCATCATTCCGAAGATGACTCATGGCTGTACTAACTCAAAAGGGTGCTTCTACTCAAAACTGAGCAAAGGGTCTGACTACTTATGACCATGTGATATTTCAGTTTTTGTTTTTTAATAAATGTGCAGTGGAGTCATTGTCCTGCTGGAAAACCCATGACCTAGGATGCAAACCCAGCATTCTGACACTGGGCACTACAATGACACCCAAAATCCTTTGATAATCTTCAGATTTTGTGATGCCTTACACACAGGCACCCAGTGCCAGAGGCCGCAAAATGTGATAGTCCAACTGGTGAAACATTTTGAGTATACTGCAAAATAAAGTTCTTCTGTTCAAGCATCCCAAGTTAAGTGCTAAGTTCTATGTTGATTAAGTGTATTCAAACATACTGTACAGGTGCATCTCACAAAATTAGAATATCATCAAAAATTTAATTTATTTCAGTTCTTCAATGCAAAAAGTGAAACTCATTATATAGAATCATTACAGAGTGATCTATTTTAAGTGTTTATTTCTGTTAAAATTGATGATTATGGCTTACAGCCAAAGAAAACCCAAAAGTTATTGGCTGTAAGCCTTATTAAGCCAGAATAAGGTTATGGGCACCCTGCATGGTTAGTACCTAGTAGCATACGCTTTTGCAAGTATCACAGCTTGTAAACACTTTTTTGTAGCCAGACAAGAGGTTTTCAATTCTTGTTTGAGGAATTTTCATCCATTCTTCCATGGACAATTCCCCCATCTTGAATGCACTGCTACTTTGAGGTCTAGCCACAGATTTTCGCTGCGAGGGGGAGTAAGGGGAAGGTGAGTAGAATCGGTTTTATTTTTCATGTGTGCAGCATCATGGGGCCTTGTATACCAGAAAGGGGATGGTGGCCATGTATACCTGGATCCCAGAAACTCACTTGGCTTTTATGCGCGCGCACACACACTGATTACAAGCAAAAACATCACAGGTGAGGATGCTACCTTTAGTAGCCATTCAAACCCATTTGTGTCAACTTCTGTGCATGTTATCAGGCCAAAATCACCAGCATATGTGAACTTTTGATCAGGGCCATTTGGATATTTTGGATTGTCATTATGATTTCAAAAGAGAAAACACAGTAGTTTGACAATAAATGGCTTCACCCAACCACTAACCATGAATGGAGAAAAAGTTTTGATGTTATCATTCATATTCTCTGAAAAAAAAAACGCAAAAGAAAACGAAAATTTTTGCTGGGGTATGTAGACTTTTGAGCACAATTATGTACTGGTCTAATGTCCATTCCTTGTGTTCTTTAGCCCAAACAAGTCTCTTCTGCTTGTTGCCTGTCCTTAGCAGTGGTTTCCTAACAGCTATTTTACCATGAAGGCCTGCTGCACAAAGTCTCCTCTTAACAGTTGTTGTAGAGATGTGTCTGCTGCTAGAACTCTGTGTGGCATTGACCTGGTCTCTAATCTGAGCTGCTGTTAACCTGCTATTTCTGAGGCTGGTTACTAGGATAAACTTATCCTCAGAAGCAGAGGTGACTCTTGGTCTTCCTTTCCTGCATGCTATTCCATCCGGTTTGCGTTTAGCTGGACCATCATTTATTTTTCAACAGGACAATGACCCCAAACACACCACCAGGCTGTGTAAGGGCTATTTGACCAAGAAGGAGAGTGATGGGGTGCTACGCCAGATTACCTGGCCTCGACAGTCACCAGACCTGAACCCAATCAATATGGTTTGGGGTGAGCTGGACCGCATAGTGAAGGCAAAAGTCAAGAGAATGCAAAGCAGTCATCAAAGCAAAAGGTGGCTACTTTGAAGAACCTAGACTGACAATTTCAGTTTCACACTTTTTGTTAAGTATATAATTCCACATGTGTAAATTCATAGTTTTGATGCCTTCAGTGTGAATGTACAATTTTCATAGTCATGAAAATACAACAAAAAAAAAATCTTTAAATGAGAAGGTGTGTCCAAACTTTTGGTCTGTACTGTATGTATACACTCCCCAGTATATATGTGTATACACCCTGCAATACCCACCTAGTATATATGCATAAACCGTGTAATACACCCCCTAGTATATAAGTATACACAGCCCAGTACATAATTGTGCTCAAAAGTCTACATACCCCAGCAAAAATTTTCGTTTTCTTTGCCTTTTTTTCAGAGAATATGAATGATAAAACCAAAACTTTTTCTCCATTCATGGTTAGTGGTTGGGTGAAGCCATTTATTGTCAAACTACTGTGTTTTCCCTTTTGAAATCATAATGACAATCCAAAATATCCAAATGGCCCTGATCAAAAGTTCACATATGCTGGTGATTTTGGCCTGATAACATGCACAGAAGTTGACACAAATGGGTTTGAATAGCTACTAAAGGTAGCATCCTCACCTGCGATGTTTTTGCTTGTAATCAGTGTGTGTGCGCATGTAAAAGCCAAGTGAGTTTCTGGGATCCAGACAGACTTGTGCATCTTTCATCCAGCCACTGACGTTTCTGGATTGTGAGTCATGGGGAAAGCAAAAGAATGGTCAATGGGTCTACAGGAAAAGGTAGTTGAACTGTATAAAACAGGAAAGTGATACAAAAAGATATCCAAGGAATTGATAATGCCAGTCAGCAGTGGTCAAACTGTGATTAACAAATGGAAAAATCAGGGGCTCTGTAAAAACAAAACCATGGTCAGGTAGACCATCGAAAATGTTGTTCACAACTGCCAGGAAAATTGTTCGGGATGCTAAGAAAAACCCACAAATAACAGCTGAAATACAGGATTCTGAAAACTACCGGTGTGGCTGTTTCAAGATGCACAATACAGAGGCACTTGAAGAAAAATGGGCTGCATGGTTGAGTCCCCAGAAGAAAGCCATTACTGCACAAATGCCACAAAGTGTCTTGCCTACAATATGCAAAACAGCACAGAGACAGCCTCAAAACTTCTGGAACAAGGTAATTTGGAGTGATGAAACCAAAATTGAACTTTTTGACCACAACCATAAACGATACATTTGGAGAGAGGTCAACAAGGCCTATGATGAAAGGAACACCATTCCTACTGTAAAACATGGAGGTGGATTGCTTACGTTTTGGGGATGTGTGAGCTACAAAGGCGCAGGAAACTTGGTCAAGGTTGAAGGAAAGATGAATGCAGCACGTTATCAGCAAATACTGGAGGCAAATTTGCAATCATCAGCCTGGAAGCTGCGCATGGGTTGTACTTGGCCTTGTGTTTTGGATCGTTGTCATGTTGGAAGGTCCAAGTCGACCTGTCATTGGCTACAGAAGAACAAAATGAAGGTTCTGGAGTAGCCATTGGATCTCCTCATACCTTACTAACCGCACATTTAGCGTTTCCTATTCCCATACTACCTTTTCATCTCGCCCACTCTCTGTTGGTGTCCCTCAAGGCTCTGTCCTTGGGTCCTTACTCTTCTCAATCTATACACTCGGCCTGGGACAACTCATAAGGTATTATGGCTTCCAGTACCATCTATATGCTGATGACACTCAGATCTACCTCTCTGGCCCAGATGTCACCTCTCTGCTCTCCAGAATCCCAGAGTGTCTATCAGCCATATCCTCCTTTTCCGCTCGCTTCCTCAAGCTCAATGTGGACAAATCTGAACTAATTATCTTCCCTACCTGATCTATCTATCAAAATAAATGATATCACACTTTCCCCTGTCCCCAAAATCCACTGCCTCCGAGTAACCCTGGATTCTGCCCTGTCCTTCAAACCGCACATCCAAGCTCTCGCCACCTCCTGTCGCCTCCAGCTCAAAAATATTTCCAGATTCTGTCTTTTCCTCAACCCTCACTCTAAAAAAATGCTTGTGCATGCCCTAATCATCTCCAGCCTCGACTACTGCAACATCCTCCTCTGTGGCCTACCTTCTAACACTCTCACACCCCTCCAGTCTGTCCTTAACTCTGCTGCCCGACTAATTAATCTCTCTCCTCGCTACACTCCTGCTTCCCCTCTTTGCAAATCCCTTTACTGGCTCCCAATTTCCCAGCGTATCCAGTTTAAACTACTAACACTGACCTACAAAGCCATCCATATCCTTTCTCCTCTGTATATTTCCAAACTAATCTCTCAATATCTTCCCTCACGTAATCTCCTGTCCTCCCAAGACCTCCTTCTCTCCTCCACGCTTATTCGCTCCTCACCCAATCGCCTCCAAGACTTCTCCCGAATATCCCCCATCCTCTGGAATTCTGTGCCCCAACACGTCCGGTTATCCACCATATTTGGATCCTTCAAAAGAAATCTGAAAACCCACCTCTTCAAAGAAGTTTACAACATGTAATGACCACCTCAACACCATCGGAGCTACTGCAACCCTCGACCTACTGTCTCCTTCCCCATAATCCTGAAGAATATAAGCCCGCAAGGGCAGGGTCCTCTTCCCTCTGTATCAGTCGGCCATTGTTAGTTTTGTTTACTGTAAGTGATATTTGTATTTTGATGTAACTCCTTCTCATGTACAGCACCATGGAATTAATGGTGCTATATAAATACATAATTTATATAGCACCATTAATTCCATGGTGCTGTACGTGAGAAGGGGTTACATACAAATTACAGATATCACTTACAGTAAGCAAACTAACAATGACAGACTGATGTAGAGGGGAGAGGACCCTGCCCTTGTGGGATTACATTCTACAGGATGGTGGGGAAGGAGACAGGAGGTTGGGGGTTTGCAGCAGCTCCAGTGTTGGTGAGGCGGTAGCGCCGGTAGTGGTGAAGAGGCAGCAGGGTCATTGCATGCTGTAAGCTTTCTTGAAGAGGTGGGATTTCAGGTTCCGTCTGAGGGATCCGAATGTGGTTGATAGTCGGACATGTTGGGGCAAAGAATTCCAGAGGATGGGGGATATTCGGGAGAAGTCTTGGAGGCGGTTGGGTGAGGAGCGAATAAGTGTGGAGGAGAGAAGGTCTTCGGAGGACCGGGGATTATGTGTGGGAAGATATTGGGAGATTAGTTCAGAGGTCAGTATTAGTAATTTGAACTGGATACGCTGAGGGAATGGGAGACAGTGAAGAGATTTGCAGAGGGGGGAAGCGGAGGAGGAGAGAGATGAATTAGTCGGGCAGCAGAATTAAGGATGGACTGGAGAGGTGCAAGGGTGTTAGCAGGGAGGCCACAGAAAAGGATGTTGCAGTATTTGAGGTGGGAGATAATGAGGGCATGCACAAGCATTTTAGTAGATTGAGGGTTGCGGAAATATGTTTACATATATGCGTGTGTGTGTTTGTGCCTCGACAATTGCAACTATATGTATACACTCTGTAATACACCCCCCATATATATGTATACACCCCCAGTATATATGTAAACATCCAATAATACACCCCCAGTATGTATGCCCCCCAGTATATATCTATATAGCCTGTAATACACCCCCCAGTATGTATGTATACCCCCTTTAATACACCCCCCAGTATATACAGCTCTGGCAAAAATTAAGAGACGACTGCACAGTTTTATAAAAAATGATCTTCTCTACATGTCTGACAGCCATTCCATTCCAGTGTCAGTTGAATTCCAACCAGTGTACACCTCATTCCACTTAATGTGCTTCTGATTAGGTGATCACCTGAACCAAATCTTTCCTATTGAAGGAAAGTTTAAAAAAAAAACCCTGCTGTGGTCTTCACAATCCTCTTGCACTAGGACAAGCTAGATGGCAAAACAAGTGCTAGTAATATCCCAAAAGTAACAGGAATGAAAAAATAACTTTTAACCATGCCAAAGGAGTTGAAAAGTAAAGTCTTGAGTGAGGAAAAGAAGGGCTCACTTCTGGCTTTACTAGCAGAGGGACACAGTGAATGTCATGTTGCCTCCTTCCTTAAAATTTCTAAGATGGCAGTCCATTAACAAGGTCAAGCAGCAGACATTGGGGACAACGAAGCTACAGACTGGCAGATGGCGAAAACAACTCTCCACTGACCAGGATGACCGTCATCTTAAGGTACCTTCACACTCAGCGACGCTGCAGTGATACCGACAACGATGTCGATCGCTGCAGCGTCGCCGTTTGGTCGCTGGAGAGCTGTCACACAGACAGCTCTCCAGCGACCAACGATCCCGAAGTCCCCGGGTAACCAGGGTAAACATCGGGTTACTAAGCGCAGGGCCGCGCTTAGTAACCCGATGTTTACCATGGTTACCAGCGTAAACGTTAAAAAAAACAAACACTGCATACTTACCTTCAGCTGTCTGTCCTCCGGCGCTCTGCTTTCCTCTGCACTGTCAGCGCCGGTCAGCCGGAAAGCACAGCGGTGACGTCACCGCTGTGCTTTCCGGCTGGCCGGCGCTGACACAGGATGCAGGAGGAGTGCAGAGAAGTAGAGCGCCGGGGACAGACAGCTGAAGGTAAGTATGTAGTGTTTGTTTTTTTAATGTTTACGCTGGTAACCAGGGTAAACATCGGGTTACTAAGCGCGGCCCTGCGCTTAGTAACCCGATGTTTACCCTGGTTACCAGTGAAGACATCGCTGGATCGGCGTCACACACGCCGATCCAGCGATGTCAGCGGGAGATCCAGCGACGAAATAAAGTGCTGGACTTTCCTCAGCGACCAACGATCTCCCAGCAGGGGCCTGATCGTTGGTTGCTGTCACACAACGATTTCCTTAACGATATCGTTGCTACGTCACAAAAAGCAACGAGATCGTTAACGATATCGTTATGTGTGATGGTACCTTTATTCGAATGTCACTCAGCAATCGCAGGATGACATCAACTGACTTACAAAAAGAATGGCAAATGGCAGCTGGGGTGAAGTGCAGGGCAAGAACAGTTCGTAACAGACTCCTAGAGGCAGGGCTCAAGTCATGTAAGGCTATAAAAAAGCCCTTTCATCAATAAGAAGCAAAGGAGAGCCAGGCTGAAGTTTGCCAAAGACCATAAAGATTGGGCCATGGAGGACTAGTGTAAAGTAACATAGTAACATAGTTAGTAAGGCCGAAAAAAGACATTTGTCCATCCAGTTCAGCCTGTATTCCATCATAATAAATCCCCAGATCTACGTCCTTCTACAGAACCTAATAATTGTATGATACAATAATGTTCTGCTCCAGGATGACATCCAGGCCTCTCTTGAACCCCTCAACTGAGTTCGCCATCACCACCTCCTCAGGCAAGCAATTCCAGATTCTCACTGCCCTAACAGTAAAGAATCCTCTATGTTGGTGGAAAAACCTTCTCTCCTCCAGACGCAAAGAATGCCCCCTTGTGCCCGTCACCTTCCTTGGTATAAACAGATCCTCAGCGAGAGATTTGTATTGTCCCCTTATATACTTATACATGGTTATTAGATCGCCCCTCAGTGTCTTTTTTCTAGACTAAATAATCCTAATTTCGCTAATCTGGGTATTGTAGTTCTCCCATCCCCTTTATTAATTTTGTTGCCCTCCTTTGTACTCTCTCTAGTTCCATGATATCCTTCCTGAGCACCGGTGCCCAAAACTGGACACCGTACTCCATGTGCGGTCTAACTAGGGATTTGTACAGAGGCAGTATAATGCTCTCATCATGTGTATCCAGATCTCTTTTAACCCCTTCATGACCCAGCCTATTTTGGCCTTAAAGACCTTGCCATTTTTTGCAATTCTGACCAGTGTCCCTTTATGAGGTAATAACTCGGGAACGCTTCAACGGATCCTAGCGATTCTGAGATTGTTTTCTCGTGACATATGGGGCTTCATGATAGTTATAAATTTAGGTCAATAAATTCTGTGTTTATTTGTGATAAAAATGGAAATTTGGCGAAAATTTTGAAAATTTTGCAATTTTCACATTTTGAATTTTTATTCTGTTAAACCAGAGAGTTATGTGACACAAAATAGTTAATAAATAACATTTCCCACACGTCTAATTTACATCAGCACAATTTGGAAACAAAATTTTTTTTTGCTAGGAAGTTATAAGGGTTAAAATTTGACCAGCGATTTCTTATTTTTACAACGAAATTTACAAAACCATTTTTTTTAGGGACCACCTCACATTTGAAGTCAGTTTGAGGGGTCTATATGGCTGAAAATACCCAAAAGTGACACCATTCTAAAAACTGCACCCCTCAAGGTGCACAAAACCACATTCCAGAAGTTTATTAACCCTTCAGGTGCTTCACAGCAGCAGAAGCAACATGGAAGGAAAAAATGAACATTTAACTTTTTAGTCACAAAAATGATCTTTCAGCAACAATTTTTTTATTTTCCCAATGGTAAAAGGACACTGAACCACGAAAGTTGTTGTCCAATTTGTCCTGAGTACGCGGATACCTCATATGTGGGGGTAAACCACTGTTTGGGCGCACGGCAGGGCTTGGAAGGGAAGGAGCGCCATTTGACTTTTTGAATGAAAAATTGGCTGCACTCTTTAGCGGACACCATGTCACATTTGGAGAGCCCCCGTGTGCCTAAAAATTGGAGCTCCCCCACAAGTGACCCCATTTTGGAAACTAGACGCCCCAATGAACTTATCTAGATGCATAGTGAGCACTTTAAACCCCCAGGTGCTTCACAAATTGATCCGTAAAAATGAAAAAGTACTTTTTTTTTTTTTCACAAAAAAATTTTTAGCCTCAATTTTTTCATTTTCACATGGGCAATAGGATTAAATAGATCCTAAAATTTGTTGGGCAATTTCTCCCGAGTACGCCAATACCTCATATGTGGGGGTAAACCACTGTTTGGGCACACGGCAGGGCTCGGAAGGGAAGGCGCGCCTTTTGACTTTTTGAATGGAAAATTAGCTCCAATTGTTAGCGGACACGTCGCGTTTGGAGAGCCCCTGTGTGTCTATGCATTGGAGCTCCCCCACAAGTGACCCCATTTTGGAAACTAGACCCCCCAAGGAACTTATCTAGATACATACTGAGCACTTTAAACCCCCAGGTGCTTCACAGAAGTTTATAACGCAGAGCCATGAAAATAAAAATTTCTTTCCTCAAAAATGATTTTTTTAGCCTGGAATTTCCTATTTTGCCAACGGTAATAGGAGAAATTGGACCACAAATTTTGTTGCCCAGTTTGTTCTGAGTACGCAGATACCCCATATGTGGGGGTAAACCACTGTTTGGGCGCACGGCAGGGCTCAGAAGGGAAGGCACGCCATTTGGCTTTTTAAATGGAAAATTAGTTCTAATCATTAGCGGACACCATGTCACGTTTGGAGAGCCCCTGTGTGCCTAAACATTGGAGATCCCCCACAAATGACCCCATTTTGGAAACTAGACCCCCAAAGGAACTAATCTAGACATGTGGTGAGCACTTTGAACCCTCAAGTGCTTCACAGAAGTTTATAACGCAGAGCCATGAAAATAAAAATAAAAATTTATTTTCTCAAAAATGATTTTTTAGCCCGCAATTTTTTATTTTCCCAAGGGTAACAGGAGAAATTTGATCCCAAAAGTTGTTGTCCAGTTTCTCCTGAGTACGCGGATACCCCATATGTGGGGGTAAACTACTGTTTGGGCACATGCCGGGGCTCGGAAGTGAAGTAGTGACGTTTTGAAATGCAGACTTTGATGGAATGCTCTACGGGCGTCACGTTGCGTTTGCAGAGCCCCTGATGTGGCTAAACAGTAGAAACCCCCCACAAGTGACCCTATTTTGGAAACTAGACCCCGAAAGGAACTTATCTAGATACGTGGTGAGCACTTTCAACCCCCAAGTGCTTCACAGAAGTTTATAACACAGAGCCATGAAAATAATAAATACGTTTTCCTTCCTCAAAAATGATGTTTTAGCAAGCAATTTTTTATTTTCTCAAGGGTAACAGGAGAAATTGGACCCCAGTAATTGTTGCGCAGTTTGTCCTGAGTATGCTGGTACCCAATATGTGGGGGTAAACCACTGTTTGGGCACACGTCAGGGCTCGGAAGTGAGGGAGCACCATTTGACTTTTTGAATACAAGATTGGCTGCAATCAATGGTGGCGCCATGTTGCGTTTGGAGACCCCCTGATGTGCCTAAACAGTGGAAACCCCTCAATTCTACCTCCAACACTAACCCCAACACACCCCTAACCCTAACCACAACCCTAATTCCAACCCAACCCTAAGGCTATGTGCCCACGTTGCGGATTCGTGTGAGATTTTTCAGCACCATTTTTGAAAAATCCGCGGGTAAAAGGCACTGCGTTTTAACTGCGGATTTTACCGCGGATTGCCAGTGTTTTTTGAGCGGATTTCAGCTGCGGATTCCTATTGAGGAACAGGTGTAAAACGCTGCGGAATCCGCACAAAAAATTGACATGCTGCGGAAAATACAACGCAGCGTTTCCGCACCATGGGCACAGCGGATTTGGTTTTCCATATGTTTACATGGTACTGTAAACCTGATGGAACTCTGCTGCGGATCCGCAGCGGCCAATCCGCTGCGGATCCGCAGCTAAATCCGCACCGTGTGCACATAGCCTAATTCTAAAGGTATGTGCACACGCTGCGGAAAATGCTGCGGATCCGCAGCAGTTTCCCATGAGTTTACAGTTCAATGTAAACCTATGGGAAACAAAAATCGCTGTGCACATGCTGCAGAAAAACTGCACGGAAACGCAGCGGTTTACATTCCGCAGCATGTCACTTCTTTCTGCGGATTCCGCAGCGGTTTTACAACTGCTCCAATAGAAAATCGCACTTGTAAAACCGCAGTGAAATGCGCAGAAAAACCGCGGTAAATCCGCGATAAATCCACAGCGGTTTAGCATTGCGGATTTATGAAATCCGCTGCGGAAAAATCCGCAGAGGACCAGAATACGTGTGCACATTCCTAACCCTACTCCTACCCCTAGTTCTAACTCCAACCTTAGTGGGGAAAAAAAAAATTCTTTATTTTATTATTGTCCCTACATATGGGGGTGACAAAGGGGGGGGTCATTTACTGTTTTTTTTTTTATTTTGATCACTGTGAGGTTTCATCACAGTGATCAAAATTCACTCTGGAACGAATCTGCCGGCCGGCAGATTCGGCAGGCGCACTGCGCATGCGCCCGCCATTTTGGAAGATGGCGGCGCCCAGGAAAGAAGATGGACGGACCCCGGGAGGCTAGGTAAGTATAAGGGGGGGGGGGGGGGAGGGAAGATCAGGGCACGGAGGAAGGCGTCGGAGCAAGGGGGGGGGGGGGGGTGGATCGCAGTGCGGGGGGGTGGATCGGAGTGCAGGGGGGAGGGATTGGAGCACGGGTGGGATTGGAGCACGGGGGGAGCGGACAGGAGGACGGGGGAGCGGAGCACATGACGGAGGGGAGCGGACCACAGATCAGAGGGCTGGGGAGGCGATCGGTGGGGTGGGGGCACATCAGTGTTTCCAGCCATGGCCGATGATATTGCAGCATCGGCCATGACTGGATTGTAATATTTCACCAGTTTTTTAGGTGAAATATTACAAATCGCTCTGATTGGCAGTTTCACTTTCAACAGCCAATCAGAGCGATCGTAGCCACGGGGGATGGGGGTGAAGCCACCCCCCCTGGGCTAAAGTACAACTCCTCCTGTCCCTGCAGGCCGGGTGAAATTACAGTTAACCCTTTCACCCGGCCTGCAGGAACGCGATTCCGCCATGACGCATACGCTGCGTCATGGGTCGGAATGGCACCGACTTTCATGACGCAGCGTATGCGTCAAAGGTCGGGAAGGGGTTAATGCACCCCATGATCCTGTTTGCCTTGGCAGCTGCTGCCTGGCACTGGCTGCTCCAGGTAAGTTTATCATTAACTAGGATCCCCAAGTCCTTCTCCCTGTCAGATTTACCCAGTGGTTTCCCGTTCAGTGTGTAATGGTGATATTGTAATCTTCCCTAATGAGTAATTTTCAGCTTTGCCCAACACCTGGTCATCTATTGGTTAGACGGAGACCTGGAGAGGCGTACAAGGCACAGTGTCTTGCACTCACTGTGAAATTTGGTGGAATATCGGTGATGATCTGGGGATGCTTCAGCAAGGCTGGAATTGGGCAGGTTAATCTTGCAAAGGACATATGAATCAAGCCACATACAAGGTTATCCTGGAAAAAGTTGATTCCTTCTGCTCAGGCAATGTTCCCCAACGCTAAGGACTGGATTTTCCAACAGGAGAATGTGCCATGCCACACAGCTAGGTCAATGTGTGGATGAAGGACCCAATCTCCAAATTGCGATTCACCCGCCGCTATTAACTAGTTAAATGCCGCTGTCAAATGCTGACAGCGGCATTAACCGGCACTTCTGGCCATCGGGCCGGAAATGAGCGCATCGCCGACCCCGTCACATGATCGGGGGTCAGCGATGCGTCTGCATAGTAACCACAGAGGTCCTTGAGACCTCTATGGTTGCTGATGCCGGATTGCTATGACCGCCACCCTGTTGTCAGCGTTCATAGCAATGCAGGAATTCAGCTACATGGGAGCAATCTGATGATCGCTCCCATGTAGCTGAGCCGATCGAGTTGTGCCAGCTTCTAGCCTCCTATGGAGGCTATGGAAGCATGGCAAATGTAAAACAAAAAAAGTTTAAAAAAAATATGAAAAAAAATAAAAATATAAAAAGTTTAACCCCTTTATGACCCAGCCTATTTTGACCTTAATGACCTGGCCATTTTTTGCAATTCTGACCAGTGTCCCTTTATGAGGTAATAACTCAGGAACGCTTCAACGGATCCTAGTGGTTCTGAGACTGTTTTTTCATGACATATTGGGCTTCATGTTAGTGGTAAATTTAGGTCGATAATTTTTGCGTTTGAGAAAAAAAATGGAAATTTTACTGAAAATTTCGCAATTTTCAAATTTTTAATTTTTATTCTGTGAAACGAGAGAGTAATGTGACACAAAATAGTTAATAACTATATTTTTTTATATATCTTCCAGCCACGTTCTGCCACTTACATTGTGTAGTGTAATACACCGGGCCTGAGTTTTGCTGCAGTCTCCCCCAAATAAAAGGGAGATTTAAATTGGCACTAAGTGGATCTACTGTTATGATCAGGTGACCTTGGAGCAGCATGAAAACTTTCACTGGAGTAGGTGGTAACTATACTGACCGCAAACCCTGATCTTATCACCGCAACTAGAAGTAGCCGTGGGGTGTGCCTAACAAAACCTAGACACCTAGACACAGCCGGAGAACTAAATATTCCTAAAGATAGTATTCCTATTTCCATCTTGCCTCAGAGCAGAACCCAAAAGGATAAGCAGCCCCTCACAAATAATGACTGAGTAGTAGAGGAAAAGACACGCAGGCAGGAAACAGGATTTAGCAAAAGAGGCCACTTCTAACTAAATAGGAAAGGATAGGACAGGACACTAAGCGGTCAGCATTAAAATCATTCCAAAATATCCTCAGCAGAAAATACAAAAATTAACTCCACCACCTAACTAAAGGTGTGGAGCGTATATCTGCAACTCCAGAGAATCCAACCAGACTGAGAAAACACTGACACAGTCTAAGCTGGGCAATAGAAAAACAAATGAACAGCACTGAAAATAAGCACACTGCAAGTGTGCCACAGGAAAAGAAACAGACACTTATCTTTGCTGAATTGGCAGCTAAGCAGGAGAGGCCAGGAGAGATCCAACACTTCCCAAGAAACATTGACAACTGGCCAGGAGTAATGAGTCCCGCAAACCTAAATACCCCAGTCAGAATTGCAATCAGCAGATACACCTGTGCAAGACTGCAGCCCAGGGACAACTGCATTACCATTTACAACCACCGGAGGGAGCCCAAAAGCAGAATTCACAACAATCTATGTCACAGTTCTTTTAGTTTGTCGTACATCTTCCAGCCACGTTCTGCCACTTACATTGTGTAGTGTAATACACTACGCCTGAGTTTTGTTGCAGTCTCCCCCCAAATAAAAGGGAGATTTAAATTGGCACTGAGTGGATCTACGTCACAGTTCTGTTAGTTTGTCGTACATCTTCCAGCCACATTCTGCCACTTACATTGTGTAGTGTAATACACTACGCCTGAGTTTTGTTGCAGTCTCCGCCCCCCCCCCCACAAAAAAAGGGAGATTAAAATTCTCCACAAGTTTATATACACCTTCTCCCTTGTTTCACAGTACAATGAACGGTTGTTATTTTGGTTAGATTTTTCCAAAAATGAGTATGTCTGGTGGAAGAGGCTGTGGGCAGGCATTGCCAGCTGGTACTGATGGTGGTGTTGGTGCAGCATCTGGTGGTAGTGGAAAAAGCAAAATGGCACCAAAGGCTCGAGGTGTTGAGCCAGCGTCATCGTCTGGCTACACAAGGCCTCTAAGGCTCCCTTATCTGGGAGTAGGAAAACAGGTTTTAAAGCCGGAGCAGCAGGAAAAAGTTTTGGCTTTCCTTGCTGACTCAGCCTCTAGCTCTTTCGCCGCCTCTTCAGAAGGTTCGAAATCTAAAAGCAACGAGTCATCAGTAGATGCTCCCGGTCAGGAACAAGTCGCTCCCTTGTGTCCTTCACCCAAACCAAAAGTGAAGGATGCGGCAGGCGAAACTACAGCTTACTCCATGGAGCTCTTTTGTTATGATCTGGTGGCCTAGGAGCAGCATGAGACGGACTCTGGAGAAGGTGGTCCCTGTACTGACCGCAAACCCTGAACCTAGCAGGGCAACTAGAAGTAGCCGTGGGGGGTACCTAACACTCCCTAGACCCCTCGGCACAGCCTAAGATCTAACTACCCCTAAAGACAGAAACAGGAAACCCATCTTGCCTCAGAGAAAATCCCCAAAGGATAGATAGCCCCCACAAATATTGACTGTGAGGAGAGGGAAATAACATCCGCAGATATGAAATCAGATTTTAGCATAGGAGGCCATACTAGCTAAAAAGAAAATAGAACAGAGTACTATGCGGTCAGTATAAAAACACTAGAAAATATCCACCGCAGAAAATACGGATCACCACATCTGACTAAAGACATGGGGGGTATATCTGCATCTTCAGAGAAATAGCTAGGCTGCAAAAAATCCTTCACAGACTAAGCGGGACAAGACAAAAACATGAAAATGCACAGAACTTTAAGGTCCACAGCAGGTGGACAGCAAAAACAAAGCCAGGACTTATCTTTGTAGAAAAGCACAGCAAACTGGAGAGACCAGCAGGGAAGTGAATCCTTCCAGAACAATGGAAAACTGGCCCTGACTAAAGGATCCTGCAAAGCTATATACCCCAGTCAGTTTTGCAATTAGTAGATACACCAGTCCACTCCTGCAGTCCAGGCACAACTGCATTACCCTCTACAACCACCGGAGGGAGCCCAAAAGCTGAATTCACAACAGTACCTCCCCCAACAGTACCCCCCCCCCTTGAGGAGGGGTCACCGAACCCTCACCAGAGCCCCCAGGCCAATCAGGATGAGCCCGATGAAAGGCACGAACCAAATCAACGGCATGGGCATCAGAGGCAGAAACCCAAGAATTATCCTCCTGGCCATAACCCTTCCACTTGACAAGGTACTGAAGCTTCCGCCTCGAAAAACGGGAATCCAAAATCTTCTCAACAACATATTCCAACTCCCCATCGACCAATACAGGGGCCGGAGGATCAACAGAGGGAACAACGGGCTCCACATATTTCCGCAACAAAGATCTATGGAAGACATTATGAATAGCAAAAGAGGCCGGAAGCGCCAGGCGAAAGGACACCGGATTAATAATCTCAGAAATCCTATAAGGACTAATAAATTGAGGCTTAAACTTAGGGGAAGAAACCTTCATAGGAACATGACGGGAAGACAACCAAACCAGATCACCAACCCGAAGCCAGGAACCAACACACCGACGACGGTGAGCCTCCTCCTGAGACAGCACCAAATTGTCCACCACATAAGCCCAAATCTGCTGCAACCTGTCGACCACAGAATCCACACCAGGAAGGTCAGAAGGCTCAACTTGCCCAGAAGAAAAACGAGGATGAAAACCCAAATTACAAAAAAAAGCGAAACCAAAGTAGCCGAACTAGCCCGATTATTAAGGGCAAACTCGGCCAATGGCAAAAAAGCCACCCAATCATCCTGATCAGCAGACAAAAAGCATCCCAAATAGGTCTCCAAGGTCTGATTAGTTCGCTCAGTCTGGCTATTGGTCTGAGGATGAAATGCAGAGGAAAAAGACAAATCAATGCCCAGCTTGGCACAAAAGGCCCGCCAAAACCTGGAAACAAACTAGGAACCTCTGTCGGACACAATATTCTACGGAATACCATGCAAACGCACCACATGCTGAAAAAACAACGGAACCAAATCAGAAGAAGGGAATTTAGGCAAAGGCACCAAATGAACCATCTTAGAAAATCGGTCACAGACAACCCAGATAACCGACATTCTTTGGGAAACAGGAAGATCGGAAATAAAATCCATAGAAATATGCGTCCAAGGTCTCTCAGGGACCGGCAACGGCAAAAGCAACCCACTAGCGTGGGAACAGCAAGGCTTAGCCTGCGCACAAATCCCACAGGACTGCACAAAAGAACGCACAGCCCGTGACAAAGAAGGCCACCAAAAGGACCTACTAACCAAGTCTCTGGTACCAAAAATCCCAGGATGGCCAGCCAACACAGAACAATGAACCTCAGAAATCACTTTACTAGTCCATCTATCAGGAACAAAGTTTCCCCACTGGACAGCGGTCAGGCTTATCAGCCTGAAATTCCCGAAGAACCCGTCGCAAATCAGGGGAGATGGCAGAAAGAATCACCCCTTCCTTCAAAATGCCGACCGGCTCAAGAACCCCAGGGGAATCAGGATAAAAACTCCTAGAGAGGGCATCCGCCTTAACATTCTTAGTACCAGGAATGTACAAGACCACAAAATCAAACCGGGAGAAAAACAGGGACCATCGAGCCTGTCTAGGATTCAGCCGTTTGGCAGACTCGAGGTAAATCAGATTCTTATGATCGGTCAGGACCACAATACGATGCTTGGCCCCCTCAAGCCAATATCGCCACTCCTCAAATGCCCACTTCATAGCCAACAACTCCCGATTGCCGACATCATAATTGCGTTCCGCAGGCGAAAACTTCCGAGAAAAGAAGGCACACGGTTTCATCAAGGAACCATCAGAATTCCTCTGAGACAAAACGGCCCCTGCCCCAATCTCAGACGCGTCAACCTCAACCTGAAATGGAAGAGAAACATCTGGCTGACGCAACACAGGGGCAGAAGTAAATCGGCGTTTAAGCTCCTGAAAGGCAGAAACAGCCACGTAGGACCAATTCGTCACATCAGCGCCTTTCTTGGTCAAATCGGTTAGAGGTTTAACCACATTGGAGAAGTTGGCAATGAAACGACGATAAAAATTAGCAAAGCCCAAGAATTTCTGAAGGCTCTTCACAGATGTGGGCTGAATCCAATCATGAATGGCCTGAACCTTAACCGGATCCATCTCTATAGATGAGGAAGAAAAAATGAAACCCAAAAAAGAAACCTTCTGCACTCCAAAGAGGCACGTTGACCCCTTCACAAATAAAGCATTATCACGGAGGATCTGAAATACCATTCTGACCTGTTTCACATGAGACTCCCAATCATTGGAGAAAAAAATCAAAATATCATCCAAATATACAACCAAGAATTTATCAAGATAACTCCGAAAGATATCATGCATGAAGGATTGGAACACAGATGGGGCATTAGAGAGTCCGAATGGCATCACAAGGTATTCAAAATGGCCTTCGGGCGTTTTAAATGCAGTTTTCCATTCGTCGCCCTGCTTGATACGAATAAGATTATATGCCCCTCGAAGATCAATCTTAGTAAACCAGCTAGACCCCTTAATCCTAGCAAACAAATCAGTAAGCAAAGGCAAGGGGTATTGAAATTTAACCATGATCTTATTCAACAGGCGATAATCAATACAGGGTCTCAAGGAGCCATCCTTCTTGGCAACAAAAAAGAACCCCTTTCCCAAAGGTGAAGAAGATGGCCGAATATGCCCCTTCTCCAAAGACTCCTTAATATAGCTACGCATGGCGGTATGTTCAGGCACAGACAGGTTGAAAAGTCGACCCTTAGGGAACTTACAACCTGGAATCAAGTCAATAGCACAATCACAGTCCCTATGCGGTGGAAGGGAACTGGATTTGGGCTCATCGAATACATCCTGGAAGTCAGACAAAAACTCAGCAACTTCAG
Organism: Ranitomeya imitator; assembly: GCF_032444005.1. Taxonomy (NCBI): domain Eukaryota; kingdom Metazoa; phylum Chordata; class Amphibia; order Anura; family Dendrobatidae; genus Ranitomeya; species Ranitomeya imitator. Next base: position 768,185,910 of record NC_091282.1, on the reverse strand, counting down.
AAGAGGGGGAAGAGGAAATTGACATCAAAGGAACCTGATCATGAACCCCCTGACAACCCCAACTAGTCACAGACATGGATTTCCAATCTAACACCGGATTATGTAGCTGCAACCATGGAAAACCCAGCACAATATCATCATGCAAATTATGCAACACCAGAAAACTACAATCTTCCTGATGGGCTGGCGCCATACGCATGGTCAGCTGTGTCCAAAACTGAGGTTTATTTTTAGCCAACGGTGTAGCATCTATGCCCCTCAAAGGAATAGGGTTCTGCAAAGGCTGCAAGGGAAAAACCACAACGTCTGGCACATTCTAAGTCCATTAAGTTCAGAGCGGCGCCTGAATCCACAAATGCCATGACAGAAAATGATGATAATAAGCAGATCAAGGTCACGGATAACAGAAATTTAGGTTGTATAGTACTGATGGCAACAGAACTAGCGATTCTCTTTGTACGCTTAGGGCAATCAGAAATAACATGAGCAGAATCGCCGCAGTAAAAACACAACCTATTCTGACGCCTGAATGTTTGACGTTCAGCTCTAGACAAAATCCTATCACACTGCATAGGCTCAGGGCTCCGCTCAGAGGGCAACGCCACAGTGTGCACAACTTTGCGCTCGCGCAAGCGCCGATCAATCTGAATGGCCAGAGACATAGAATCACTCAGACCAGCAGGCGTGGGGAACCCCACCATAACATCTTTAACGGATTCAGAAAGACACTTTCTGAAAATTGCCGCCAAGGCATCCTCATTCCATTTAGTCAGTACAGACCATTTTCTAAATTTCTGGCAATACAATTCTGCCGCTTCTTGACCTTGACACAGGGCTAACAAGATTTTCTCAGCCTGATCCACTGAATTAGGCTCATCATACAACAACCCCAATGCCTGAAACAACGAATCAACATTAAGCAAAGCAGGACTGCCAGATTCCAGGGAAAATGCCCAATCCTGTGGGTCACCACGCAGCAGAGATATGATGATTTTAACCTGCTGAATAGGATCACCAGAAGACCGGGGTCTCAATGCAAAAAACAGTTTACAGTTATTTTTGAAACTCAAAAATTTGGATCTGTCACCAAACAATAAATCAGGAGTGGGAATCTTAGGTTCTAAGGCAGGAGTCTGAACAATGAAATCTGAAATACCCTGTACCCTAGCAGCAAGCTGATCCACCCGAGAAACTAACTCCTGAACATTCATGTTAATACTAGACTCCGTAGCCACCCAGAGGTAAAGAGGGAGGAAAATACCAAACAGGCTAAGGAAAAAAAAAATGGCTCAAAAGCTTCCCGCCCTTCTTCTGAGATGCAATTAACTCATTGTTGGCCAGTTGTACTGTTATGATCTGGTGGCCTAGGAGCAGCATGAGACGGACTCCGGAGAAGGTGGTCCCTGTACTGACCGCAAACCCTGAACCTAGCAGCGCAACTAGAAGTAGCCGTGAGGGGTACCTAACACTCCCTAGACCCCTCGGCACAGCCTAAGATCTAACTACCCCTAAAGACAGAAACAGGAAACCTATCTTGCCTCAGAGAAAATCCCCAAAGGATAGATAGCCCCCACAAATATTGACTGTGAGGAGAGGGAAATAACATCCGCAGATATGAAATCAGATTTTAGCATAGGAGGCCATACTAGCTAAAAAGAAAATAGAACAGAGTACTATGCGGTCAGTATAAAAACACTAGAAAATATCCACCGCAGAAAATACGGATCACCACATCTGGCTTAAGACATGGGGGGTATATCTGCATCTTCAGAGAAATAGCTAGGCTGCAAAAAATCCTTCACAGACTAAGCTGGACAAGAGAAAAACATGAAAATGCACAGAACTGTAAGGTCCACAGCAGGTGGACAGCAAAAACAAAACCAGGACTTATCTTTGTAGAAAAGCACAGCAAACTGGAGAGACCAGCAGGGAAGTGAATCTTCCAAGAACAATGGACAACTGGCACTGACTAAAGGATCCAGCAAAGCTATATACCCCAGTCAGTTTTGCAATTAGTAGATACACCTGTCCACTCCTGCAGTCCAGGCACAACTGCATTACCCTCTACAACCACCGGAGGGAGCCCAAAAGCTGAATTCACAACACTCTTTACACATACCGTGCCTGGGTTAGAGAGGGAAATTGTGAAAAGCCCATTACAAGAGGAATCGGACATGGAGTGCACAGATGCACAGCCACAGCTAGATTATTATGCTGTTCCATTGACTCAGATCACTACATTGCTCTCGCAGTGTACTGAGCCAGAATCTGACCCTGATGAGACTATGGTGCCCCTTCACGAACGCTATAGCACCTTACACAGTGACAGAGGAAGGTGCACATGAAATTGAAGAGGAGGTGATAGATGACCCAGTTGTTGACCCAGATTGGCAGCCATTGGGGGAAGAGGGTGCCGCTGCCAGTAGCTCAGATGCGGAGGAGGATGATCCGCAGCAGCCATCTACATCGCAACAGCTTTCATTTGGCAGGTCCGTATCTGACCAAAAATGTTTGTCAAATCCAAAAACAGTTTTAGGACACCGTGGCCATCCCGTGAAAGTAGCACAGCGTGCAATGCCTGAAAAGGTCATCCATAGTAGGAAGAGTGCAGTGTGGGCATTTTTTAACCAAGATCCGAATGATCAGTGCAAAGGTATCTGTAAGAAGTGCTCAAAGACCTTTAGCAGAGGGAAGAATCTCCAAAGTTTAAATACAACGTGCATGCGTAGACATTTAACCAGCATGCACTTGCAAGCCTGGACTAACTACCAAACGTCCAGTACCGTTGGTGCACCTGCTCAGAATGAAGGTAGTCAGCAACACTACATTGCTTCCCTCACAGTAAGCCCACCGGTTAGGACACCACCAGCAGCAAGTGTGGAGGTATCGTCGCGAGGCCAAAGCAGTCAGGGAATCACAAGGTTCTTGGTAGGAAACACTGTAGGTAGGCCAACATCAAGAATACCATCACCAACCCTCTCTCAATCTGCCATGTCCACCACCACCCCCGCTAGTTCCACCATATGCACCTCTCCAGTCAAGGTCACCCTATAAGAGACTCTCGTTCGGAAAAGAAAGTACTCATCCTGTCATCCGCGTACACAGGGTTTGAACGCCCACATTGCTAGATTAATCTCGTTAGAGATGATGCCCTACCGTTTGGTTGAAAGCGAAGCTTTCAAAGCCCTGATGGCCTACGCAATACCACGCTATGACCTACCCAGTCGACACTTCTTTGCAAGAAAAGCCATCCCAGCCCTCCACCAGCATGTCAAAGACAGCATTGTCCATGCACTGAGGCAATCAGTCAGTAGAAAGGTGTACCTCACAACAGTTGCATGGACCAGTAGACATGGCCAGGGACGTTACGTGTCCATTACCACACACTGGGTTAATGTGGTGGATGCAGGGTCCACAGGGGACAGCCATAGCGGGACAGTTCTGCCTAGCCCATGGTCTAGGAAACAGTTGGCTGTAGGCGTTCGCCACCCCTCCTCCTCCGCCAGAAGTGAAAGCTCGTCCACAGAGCGCAGTCGCACGACCACTCCATTCGCAGCTGCCAGTGTTGCACACGAGGTGTCCCATTATGGAACAGCTAGTGGTAAGCGTCAGCAGGCTGTGCTACAAATTAAGTGTTTGGGCGACAGCAGACACCGCGGAAGTACTGGCTGAGTATTTGCACGAGAAACTCACTCATGGCTGGGCAGTGTACATCTTGAGGCAGGCAAGGTAGTCAGTGATAACGGAAGGAATTTTATGGCTGCCATAGCCCTTTCAGAACTGAAACACATTTCTTGCCTGGCTCACACCTTGAACCTGGTGGTGCAGTGCTCCCTGAAAAATTATCCGGAGTTACCAGCCCTGCTCCTGAAGGTGTGAAGACTTTGCTCGCACATCCGCCGGACGCCCGTACACTCCAGCCATATGCAGAACCATCAGCGATCGCTGAATCTTCCCCAGCACCGCCTAATAATCGACGTTGCAACAAGGTGGAACTCCACACTGCACATGCTTCAGAGGCTGTGCGAACAGAGGCGTGCTGTCATTTATTTGTGGGAGGATACACATACACGGGCAGGCAGTTGGATGGCAGACATGGAGTTGTCTGGTGTGCAGTGGTCGAAGCTCCAAGACCTCTGTCAAGTCCTTCAGTGTTTTGAGGAATGCACACGGCTGGTAAGTGCAGACGACGCCATCATAAGCATGAGCATCCCACTAATGCGTCTGCTGATGCAAAGTTTGACACACATCAAGGAGCAGGCGTCTGCAGCCGAGGAGGAGGGAAGCCTTGATGACAGTCAGCCATTGTCTGGTCAGGGAACTCTCCTGGACGAGGTGGCGGATGAAGAGGAGGATGATGGGGATGAATATTTATGGGAGGATGCTTCTCAGGGGGCAATAGAAACTGGTGGCGTTGCAAGGTCAGGTACGGGGTTTTTGCGGGCCACAAGTGATGTTGATTTGCAAGAAAGTGCTCCTCAACCCAGCACAAGCAGTGAATTGACACCTGGAATATTGGCCCACATGGCAGAGTATGCCTTGCGTATCCTAAAAAGGGACCCCCGCATTATCAAAATGATGACCGATGACGATTACTGGTTGGCCTGCCTCCTGGATCCACGATACAAAGGAAAATTACAAAATATCATGCCACATGAGAACCTGGAGCAAATATTGGCTACCAAACAAGCAACTCTTGTAGACCATTTGGTTCAGGCACTCCCAGCACACAGAGGCGGTGATGGTTCTCACCCGAGATGTAGGGGGCAACATGGCAGAGGTGTTAGAGGTGCACAAATCCGAAGTGGCGTTGGACAGAGAGGTTTTATGACCAGGTTGTGGAGTGATTTCGCAATGACCGCAGACACGACAGGTACTGCTGCATCAATTCAAATTGACAGGAGACAGCATTTGTCCAGTATGGTTACTAACTATTTTTCCTCCCTTATCGATGTTCTCCCTCACAGGTCATTCCCCTTTGATTACTGGGCATCTAAAATAGACACCTGGCCTGAATTGGCAGAATATGCATTACAGGAGCTCGCTTACCCAGCTGCTAGTGTGCTATCAGAAAGAGTCTTCAGTGCTGCTGCTTCAATACTGACCGAAAAAAGGACACGTCTGGCTACCAGAAATGTTGATGATCTAACCTTCATTAAAATGAACCAATCATTGATTTCAAATTGTTTTGCCCCACCTTCCCCTGCTGACACGTAGCTTGCCTTAAAAATGTCTTGCTTTTGGCCTCCTCTTACTTACTGCTCCAATTCCTCCATTTGCAGCTGCTGAATGTCCACCATTGGCCATTTTTATACCTCCCTAAATGGGCTGACTCCCCCCACAGAGCCGTGGTCACCACTTGGCGCAAGCACCCGTGCGAATGCCGTTTGCCTGGACAGGTGGGTGTGCCCACTCTTGGGTGACGGCACTGGCACAGGATCCCTCATAGTACAATGAAGTGTCTCTGATGGTGGTGGTGCACAACCAACGTCAGACACACTGTCGTAATATGAGGGGCCCTGTTCCAGTACCGCCGCCCACGGGAGAGTGTTCCCCCCCAGCTCAAACAGTGCTCTACCACTTGCAAAACTTACCTCTCCCTGCTCCCCCACTGTGTAGTCTGTGATGGTAAATCTTTCAATGGCACTGCCAATTCAAATTTCTTGAAATGATAGATGATAGTTAAAATATACAGAGGCCCTGGCCTCCATTTAGACCAGTTAATACTTTGCGCCAACTACCACTGTCTGCTACTCAGCAGAGGAGCCCACCCCTGTACCTAGCTGTACCAGCTTATTTATGAACATCTTTTTGGCTGACATTTAGCCCACTTTATTATTTTGGCCTACTAACTGTCAGCCACTTATTACAGTTGTCCTCCACTGAACAAAGCAATGCCATCTGTGTACTCCTGTTACCAATTGTGAACTGCATTTAGCCTACTTTTTTATTTTAGGCCCAAGTCTGTGTGAGCCTCTCATAAAAGTTGTCCTCCGCTGAACAAAGCTATGCCGCCTGTTTAGTCCTGTTAGCAATTTTGAACTGCATTTAGCCTACTTACTTATTTGGGCCTAGTAACTGTGTCAGCCACTCATTACAGTTGTCGTCCGCTGAACAAAGCAATGCCGCCAGTTTAGTCCTGTTACCAATTTTGAACTGCATTTAGCCTACTTACTTTTTGGGGCCTACTAACTGTGTCAGCCTCTCATTACAGTTGTCCTCCGCTGAACAAAGCAATGCCGCCTGTTTAGTCCTGTTACCAATTTTGAACTGGATTTAGCCTACATTTGTATTTGGGACTATATCTGGTGTTTCCTCCTCATCCTGCCCATTGCCCAGCCACTGCTAGATGAGTCTGCTGGTACATTGACCCAGACCACTACATTCCCCTTGCACTCTACACAGCCAGAATCTGACCCTGCTGAAAGTCAGGTTCCCCTTCCCGCATACTATACCACCTTACACGGGGACAAAGAGGAAGGTGCAGATGAAAGTGCAGGTTCCTTCATCAGGTGGGGGGGGCATACTCGTTGGCACTGGCACAGGGCAGGGCAGTACGCAAAAGTGTCTCTGGCAGTGGGAGGCGCCGCCCGCCGTCAATCACACCGCCATACTATGAGGGGCCCTGTGCCAGTGCCAACTAGTGGGCCCCCCCTGCTTGCTCAGGATCGCAGCACTTGCAAAGTTGAAATACTTACGTCTCCCTGCTTCCACCACCGTGACGTATTCCGCGTTTCCTGGGCCCACGAAAATCTTGAGCCAGCCCTACCCCCCCACAACTTTAGCCAAATGAGCCCCTGTTTTCAATGCCTAACTATTATTATAAAGTAAATTAAGATTGACAAGCTTAAGAAATACGAATTGATGTTTTTGGCATTAAAATGGGCACTGCAGGTGTTTTCCGGTCCTCCACTCACTGCCGACTTTGATTCCCCATTGACTTGCATTGGGTTTCGTATTTCGGCCGACCCCCGACTTTTCGCAATAATCGGCCGATTTCACCCGACCCGACTTTTGAGAAAGTTGGGTTTCGCGAAACCCGACTCGATCCTTAAAAAGTAAAAGCCGCTCAACTCTAGTAATGTGGACACTGGGGCTTCACCTCAGACGTCCATCATGGGGTTAAACCTGAAACTAAGGCTGCCATCACACTAGCAATATTTGGTCAGTATTTTACATCAGCATTTGTAAGCCAAAACACGGACTAGTAATAAAATTCAGAATTAAATAAAGGGTTAAACCAGAGGATCCAAGATAGTGAAATCCCAGAAGCCTTCAGTGACCAGACCTCAAAACTACAGGCCCCCTCCCCAGACTCAGTCATCTAAGATGGCAATTCCCTCAGCCTATACCCAGGGAACAAACCACAAGACACATGGCTACCACCTTTACAGCAAAGTGGGCGCCTGGTCACTGACGGGTGAGGGGCCACCCCCTCTACAGCAGAGTGGCCTGTGTTTCACAGTCAGGAAAATATGAATTATTTCCATTGTTCTGGGGACACAACCAGAACTGGCCCACTGCTCCTCCCACCATTAGTTTCTGTAGTACCAAATCCTAGGTACAGCCCCTCTCGCTCTGTGGATTTCCACCCCTCCCTTCAAGCAAATGGTCAGCTTGGAATGCTGAGTGTTATTGCCTGCCAGGACTAGCAGAGCTGAATGCCTTTTTCCCTCCAAAAAAAAAAAAAAAACTCTTTGAGTGTTTTGTTTATAAGACAAAGTCAAATTCAATAATACACATTAATCTCAGAAACATGAAAATTAGATTTCCAGGATCCGGACACTTAGGATTACGCATAGCAGCGTTTTACGGCATTTAGGGCCATCAGAAATCTGGGTAATGAATTTCTGCCCACCCGCAAATCCCAGACATACCGTGTGTGTACTCTAAAAAAATGGTAAAATCAAAAAGGAAAAAAAATAATGCCATTATCTTTGGCCTGAAAGATCACAGGCCAAAGATAGGAAGAAAAGGAGTTATATATAGCTTTCAAAGATGTGTGTACCTCCCAGAAAACAGCCCATATGCGAGGTCAGCAAAGTGGGAGTTTTTCGTTTTATGGCTGAAGTATAAAACAGGAACGTCCATCTTTGGCCTCTTTCACACTTCCGTCTTGCAGTCCCGTCACAATGCGTCGTTTTGTGAAAAAAATGCATCCTGCAAATTTGCCTGCATGATGCGTTTTTTTCCCATAGACTTGTATAAGTGACGTATCGCGACGCTTGGCCACACGTTTCGTCTGTCGCGCACTGGATCCTGCGCAATTTGACGGCACGTCATCTGGAAAAAAAACGTTTAATGAAACCTTTTTTGTCAGTGTCGGAAAAACGTGCAACGACGCATCCTGCGGCATACATCGTTGGCTAGAATGGCAGCCTATGGACGCAGGATGCGTCTTTGCCTGTGAAAAGCAGGAATCCAGCGACGTATTGCGTTTTTATATTCTGAGCATGCCTAGAAGGATTTTCTAGTCTGGGGAAATTCTCACTCTCTCTAAATTTATACCTGAAAATTCTGGCAGGAACCCATTCAACGCAGCCGTCATAACACTGGATGCGTTACACATGTTTTCCGTAATTTTCACAACGTCCGTTGATATGTCACTTCACTGCATTCCGCCGCACCCCGACCGACGGAAGTGTGAAAGACGCCTTTGGCATGCATTCAGAGCCAGGTGAGACAGCTGAACACCATGCTGTGGTACTGGATCATTTCTTTGGGATCTCTCCTCCTTTATTGACACGTCATATCTGTGACTGAGATTTAGTAAGTTTCGTATTTTCATCTTGTTTTATTTCATAACTGTTCATACATATTTGTATTTTGTCTCTTTGTAATATTGTTTGCATCTTTTGTAAACACTGCTGATTTTTGCGGAGTAAAATAATAAATTTGATAGCTTCGTTCTTCTTGTTCTACAGTCATGGCCAAAAGTATTGACACTACTGCAATTCTGTCAGATAATACTCAGTTTCTTCCTGAAAATAATTGTAAACACAAATTATTTGGTATTATTATCTTCATTTAATTTGTCTTAAATGATAAAACACAAAAAGAATTGTCCTAAAGCCAAATTGGATATAATTCCACACCAAACATAAAAAAGGGGGTGGACAAAAGTATTGGCACTGTTTGAAAAATCATGTGATGCTTCTCTAATTTGTGTAATTAACAGCACCTGTAATTTACCTGTGGCACCTAACAGGTGTTAGCAATAACTAAATCACACTTGCAGCCAGTTGACATGAATTAAAGCTGACTCAACTGCTGTCCTGTGTCCTTGTGTGTACCACATTGAGCATGGAGAAAAGAAAGGAGACCAAAGAACTGTCTGAGGACTTGAGAAACCAAATTGTGAGGAAGCATGAGCTCTCTCAAGGCTACAAGTCCATCTCCAAAGACCTGAATGTTCTTGTGTCTACCGTGCGCAGTGTCATCAAGAAGTTTAACCCCTTAGCGACCGCCAATACGCCTTTTAACAGCGGCCGCTAAGGGTACTTAAACCACAGCGCTGTTAATTAACGGCGCTGTGGAAAAAGTGAATAGCGCCCCCCAGAGTTGGATTATCTCCGGGGTCTCGGCTGCCGGGGGTAGCCGAGACCCCAGAGAATATGATTCGGGGGGGGGGTTTTACCCACCCTGCATATGCGATCGCCGGTAATTAACCGTTTACCGGCGATCGCAAAAAAACAAAAACAAAACGCGATCTCTTTTTAATTTCTCTGTCCTCCGATGTGATCGCACATCGGAGGACAGAGAAAAGGGGTCCCAGGTAGCCCCCCAATACTTACCTATCTCCCCCGATGCTCCTCGTGGCTCCCGGTGGGCGCCGCCATCTTCAAAATGGCGGGCGCATGCGCAGTGCGCCTGCCGGCCGGCCCCGCCAAAATCTTTGGGGTCTCGGCTGCCGGGGGTAGCCGAGACCCCAAAGAACATGATCGGGGTCGGTTTTACCGACCCCTGTTTTGCGATCGCTGGTAATTAACTGTTTACCGGCGACCGCAAAAAAAAAATAAAAATAAATAAAGTGTAATTCTCTGTCCTCTGATGTGATCACACATCAGAGGACAGAGAAATAGGGGGATTCAGGGACCCTAGCATACTCACCTGTGTCCCTGGATCCTCCTGCTGCTCCTCCTGGCTGCCGGGGAAAAGAAAATGGCGGGCGCATGCGCAGTGCGCCCGCCATCTGTCTCCATCTGCTGGCCGGCAGGAGAACAGCAGTTGGGGCTAAAATTAGGGTTAGGGGTAGGGCTAGGGTAAGGGCTAGGGTTAGGGGTAGGGCTAAGGCTAAATTTAGGGTTAGGGTTGGGGCTAAATTTAGGGTTAGGCTTCTTTCACACTTACGTCGGTACGGGGCCGTCGCAATGCGTCAGCCCGACATACCGACGCACGTTGTGAAAATTGTGCACAACGTGGGCAGCGGATGTAGTTTTTCAACGCAGCCGCTGCCCAATCTATGTCCTGGGGAGGAGGGGGCGGAGTTACGGCCACGCATGCGCGGTCAGAAATGGCGGATGCGACGTACAAAAAAACGTTTCATTGGACTTTTTTTGTGCCGACGGTCCGCCAAAACAACTGATCCAGTGCACGACGGACGCGACGTGTGGCCATCCGTCACGATCCTTCGGCAATACAGGTCTATGGGCAAAAAACGCATCCTGCGGGCACATTTGCAGGATCCGTTTCTTGTCCAAAACTACGGATTGCGACGGATGCCAAACGACGCAAGTGTGAAAGTAGCCTTAGGGCTAGGGTTAGGGTTGTGGCTAAAGTTAGGGTTAGAGTTGGGATTAGGGTTAGGATTAGGGTTAGGGTTGGCATTAGGGTTACGCTTGGGATTAGGGTTAGGTTTGGGATTAGGGTTAAGGTTAGGGTTGTGATTAGGGGTGTATTGGGATTAGGGTTAGGTTTGAGGTTAGGGTTGAGATTAGGATTAGGGGTGTTGGATTTAGGGTTTTGATTAGGGTTATGGTTAGGATTGACATTAGGGTTGTTTTGGGGTAAGGGTTGTGATTATGGTTAGGGTTAGTGATTAGGATTATGGATCAGGTTGGGATTAGGGTTAGGGGTGTTTTGGAGTTGGGTTGGCTACAATTGGGGGGTTTCCACTGTTTAGGTACATCAGGGGGTCTCCAAACACGACAGCCAATTTTGCGCTCAAAAAGTCAAATGGTGCTCCCTCCCTTCTGAGCTCTGCCGTGCGCCCAAACAGTGGGTTACCCCCACATATGGGGCATCAGCGTACTCGGGATAAATTGGACAACAACTTCTGGGGTCCAATTTCTCTTGTTACCCTTGTGAAAATAAAAACTTGGGGGCTACAAAATCTTTTTTGTGGAAATTTTTTTTTTTATGACTCTGCATTATAAACTTCTGTGAAGCACTTGGGCATTCAATGTTCTCACCACACATCTATAAGTTCCTTGGGGGGTCTAGTTTGCAAAACGGGGTCACTTGTGGGGGGTTACTACTGTTTAGGTACATCAGGGGCTCTGCAAACTCAACATACCGCCCACAGACCATTCTATCAAAGTCTGCATTCCAAAACGGCGCTCCTTCCCTTCCGAGCTCTGCCGTGCGCCCAAACAGTGGTTTACCCCCACATATGGCGCATCAGCGTACTCGGGATAAATTGGACAACAACTATTGCAGTCCAATTTCTGTTACCTTTGTGAAAATAAAAACTTGGTTGCTACAATATCTTTTTTGTGAAAAAAAAAATATTTTTTATTTTCACGACTCTGCATTATAAACTTCTGTGACGCACTTGGGCATTCAAAGTTCTCACCACACATCTAGATAAGTTCCTTGGGGGGTCTAGTTTCCAAAATAGTGTCACTTGTGGGGGGTTTCCACTGTTTAGGCACATCAGGGGCTCTCTAAACGTGACATGGCGTCCCATCTCAATTCCAGCCAATTCTGCATTGAAAAAGTCAAACGGCGCTCCTTCACTTCTAAGTTCTGCGGTGCGTCCAAAAAGTGGTTTACCCCCACATATGGGGTATTGGCGTATTCAGGAGAAATTGCATAACAACATTTATGGTTACATTTCTGTTTTTACACATGTGAAAATAAAAAAAATGGTTCTGAATTAAGATGTTTGCAAAAAAAAGTTAAATGTTCATTTTTTCCTTCCACTTTGTTTCAGTTCCTGTGAAGCACATAAAGGGTTAATAAACTTCTTGAATGTGGTTTTGAGAACCTTGAGGGGTGTAGTTTTTAGAATGGTGTCACACTTCATTATTTTCTATCATATAGACCCCTCAAAATGACTTCAAATGTGATGTGGTCCCTAAAAAAAAAATGGTGTGTTGTGAATTCTGTGGCAGAGCTCCCTCCTGTGGTCACAAGTGGTACTTCGGCTGATTCTTTCTATGAGCTTCCGTTGGTGGAGGAGAGTGGTACTGCGGCTTCTGAGTTTCCTTCCTCAGGTGATGTGGGGAAGTCGTTAGGTGCTGCTCTATTTAACTCCACCTAGTGCTTTGATCCTGGCCTCCAGTCAATGTTCTAGTATAGGACTTGCTTCCTCCTGGATCGTTCCTGTGGCCTGCTGCTCTGCATAGCCAAGTTCCGCTTTTGTTATTTTGTTTTCTGTTTTTTTCTGTCCAGCTTGCTTATTTGGTTTTTCTTGCTTGCTGGAAGCTCTGGGACGCAGAGGGTGTACCTCCGTGCCGTTAGTCGGTACGGAGGGTCTTTTTGCCCCCTTTGCGTGGTTGTTTGTAGGGTTTTGTGTTGACCGCAAAGTTACCTTTCCTATCCTCGCTCTGTTCAGAAAGTCAGGCCTCACTTTGCTAAATCTATTTCATCTCTACGTTTGTCTTTTCATCTTAACTCACAGTCATTATATGTGGGGGCTGCCTTTTCCTTTGGGGTATTTCTCTGAGGCAAGGTAGGCTTATTTTCTATCTTCAGGCTAGCTAGTTTCTCAGGCTGTGCCGAGTTGCATAGGGAGCGTTAGGCGCAATCCACGGCTGCCTCTAGTGTGGTTGGAGAGGATTAGGGATTGCGGTCAGCAGAGTTCCCACGTCTTAGAGCTCGTTCTATGTTTTTGGGTTATGGTCAGGTCACTGTATGTGCTCTGACTTCTATGTCCATTGTGGTACTGAATTACCTTATCATAACAGTGTTGTAAAAATGAGAAATTGCTGGTCAACTTTTAACCCTTATAACTCCCTAACAAAAAAAAAATTTTTGTTTCCAAAATTGTGCTGATGTAAAGTAGACATGTGGGAAATGTTATTTATTAACTATTTTTCGTGACATATCTCTCTGATTTAAGGGCATAAAAATACAAAGTTTGAAAATTGCAAAATTTTAAAAATTTTCGCCATATTTCCGTTTTTTTCATAAATAATCGCAAGTAATATCGAAGAAATGTTACCACTAACATGAAGTACAATATGTCACGAAAAAAAACTATCTCAGAATCAGCGGGATCCGTTGAAGCGTTCCAGAGTTATAACCTCATAAAGTGACACTGGTCAGAATTGCAAAAATTGGCTCGGTCATTAAGTACCAAATTGGCTCTGTCACTAAGGGGTTAAAGCCCATGGCACTGTGGCTAACCTCCCTAGATGTGGACGGAAAAGAAAAATTGACAAGAGATTTCAACGCAAGATTGTGCGGATGTTGGATAAAGAACCTCGACTAACATCCAAACAAGTTCAAGCTGCCCTGCAGTCCGAGGGTACAACAGTGTCAACCCGTACTATCAGTCGGCGTCTGAATGAAAAGGGACTGTATGGTAGGAGACCCAGGAAGACCCCACTTCTTACCCCAAGACATAAAAAAGCCAGGCTGGAGTTTGCCAAAACTTACCTGAAAAAGCCTAAGGCCGCCGTCACACTTGCGAGTTTTACGGACGTAAGAGCGCAGAAACTACGTCCGTAAAACTCGCCAAACAAACGGCACAATTATTCTCTATGCCCCTGCTCCTATCTGCCGTATTTTACTGATCCGTATTATACGGCTTTCTACGGCCGTAGAAAATCGCAGCATGCTGCGTTTGTCACCGTATTGCGCAAAAAAAACGCCAATGAAAGTCTATGGAAGCCCCAAAATACGGATTACACACGGACCAGCAGTGTGACTTGAGGACAACCAGCAGAGGGCGCCTCTTATGAACTCGAGCCTGGGAGCTTTCTAGGAAAGTTCCCACGATCTAGGGACAACCGGCAGAGGGCGCCTCACTGCAAATGAAGGTAAATATAGGTCATTGACCTACTTTACCTTCTTTCTCCGGGGTTTTGCAGCAAGGAGCATCGCTGCATTAGCAGAACTCCTTGCTGCAAAATATTTTAACCCCTTCAGATGGATTTACATCGTTGGACATTACAGATCTTCGGAAGGTAAGGATATTGTTGGTTTATTTATTTTTTTTGTTACAGAACGAGGGTCTTCAGTGACTGGATTGGGCGTTGAATAAAATATTACAACAACCTTTGTGTTTATTTCATTAAAATAATTTTTAATAATGTGTTTGTGTTTTTTTAACCCTTTACTAGTATTGGATCAATAATGGATAGGTGTCATAAATGACGCCTCTCCATTATTAATTTGGCTTAATGTCACCTTACAATAGAAAGGTGGCATTAACCCTTCATTACCCCATATCCCACCGCTACACGGGAATGGGAAGAGAGTGGCCAAATGCCAGAATAGGCGCATCTTCCAGATGTGCCTTTTCTGGGGTGGCTGGGGGCAGGTGTTTTTAGCCAGGAAGGGGGGGGGGGGGGACAATAACCATGGACCCTCTCCAGGCTATTCATATCTGCCCTCAGTCACTGGCTTTACTACTCTGGCGGAGAAAATTGCGCGGGAGCCCACGCCAATTTTTTCCGCCATTTAACCCTTTAATTTAGTAGGTAGAACGGCCAAATTTTGCATATACACACTACTAACATTAGTAGTGTGGAATATGCAAAAAAAATGGGGATATGACATGGTTTACTGCATGTAAACCATGTCACAAATCATGTCGGGTTTAGGAAGGAGATAGCAAAAGCCGGTAATTGAATTACCGGCTTTAAAGATATCTAGCGCTGTATGAAATAATAATATATATACATATAAGTGTCTACTGACTATATAATATATAATATATATATATATATATATATATATATATATATATATATATATATATATATATATATATATAATATAGTTTTTTGTTTTTTACACATGGATCCCTTGTATAGCCGTATGTCGGTTTTGCAAGCCTGCGAGAAAAACACGCAGTACGGATGCCATACGGATTACATACGGAGGCTGCCATGCGCAAAAAACGCTGAAACACCCTGCCTACGGAGGAGCTACGGAACACTTTTTTGGGAACTTTTGAGCGTATTACGGCCGTAATATACGGACCGTATTGTCTTACGCCAAGTGTGACGCCGGCCTCAAACGTTTTGGAAGAATGTTCTCTGGTCAGATGAGACAAAAGTAGAGCTTTTTGGGCAAAGGCATCAACATAGAGTTTACAGGAGAAAAAAAAAAAAAAAAAAAAAGGAGGCATTCAAAGAAAGGAACACGGTCCCTACAGTCAAACATGGCGGAGGTTCCCTGATGTTTTGGGGTTGCTTTACTGCCTCTGGCACTGGACTGCTTGACCGTGTGCATGGCATTATGAAGTCTGAAGACTACCAACAAATTTTGCAGCATAATGTAGGGCCCAGTGTGAGAAAGCTGGGTCTCCCTCAGAGGTCATGGGTCTTCCAGCAGGACAATGACCCAAAACACACTTCAAAAAGCACTAGAAAATAGTTTGAGAGAAAGCACTGGAGACTTCTAAGGTGGCCAGCAATGAGTCCAGACCTGAATCCCATAGAACACCTGTGGAGAGATCTAAAAATGGCAGTTTGGAGAAGGCACCCTCCAAATATCAGGGACCTGGAGCAGTTTGCCAAAGAAGAATGGTCTAAAATTCCAGCAGAGCATTGTAAGAAACTCATTGATGGTTACCGGAAGCGGTTGGTCGCAGTTATTTTGGCTAAAGTTTGTGCAACCAAGTATTAGGCTGAGGGTGCCAATACTTTTGTCTGGCCCATTTTTGGAGTTTTGTGTGAAATGATCAATGTTTTGCTTCATTCTCTTTTGTGTTTTTTTCATTTAAGACAAATTAAATGAAGATATTACCAAATCATTTGTGTTTGCAATCATTTTCAGGAAGAAAATGAGTATTATCTGACAGAATTGCAGGGGTGTCAATACTTTTGTCCATGACTCTATAAGCGATCCGCCACGTACGCCGCGTAAATTCAGGCTACCAAAAGGGTGTCTGATCCACCTATAAAAGGTCTGTGGTGGCAGCATAGTTTTCGTATTTATGTGGTGTTGGGGGATTTGGTGACTGGATCGAGGTATATTAAAAAAATATATATATATTGCCGCAATATTTGACATAAAATTAGAGCAGCTGCGCTCATTTTGTTGTCTTCTGTCAATACCCATATTGGTCAGTAAGGCAAGGGGCGCCAGAGAGCTGCAAGTTCCTACTATGTTTGTGGCAGTCACCGACAGGTGGGGGGGCCACTATCTATAGAGTAGAGCGGCCTCCGGGTCACTGATAGGTAGGGCGCCACCACCTCTACAGCAGAGCGGGCGCCTGATCACCGTCAGGTAGGGGGGCCACCCCCTCTACAGCAGAGCGGCCTCTGGGTCACCGATAGGGGAGGGGGGGCAGCCACCACCTCTACAGCAGAGATGTCTCCAAGTCAGGTCACTAATAGATGAGGGGCCCACTACCTCTACAGCAAGCAGTCTTCGGGTCCCCTATAGATAGGGGGACCACTACCTCTACAGCAGAGCGGTTTACGAGTCACCGATGGGTAGGGGGCCACCACCTCTACAGCAGAGCGGCATGCTGGTCACCGGCCATGACCCACGGTGAGGAGCTGATGAGACCCATTAGCTGTTTAAGTGTCTGTTGTATTGCTGCCCCCCCTCATCTTCACGCCATGGATTTAGCATCCATCTTCCATGAAGAGCCCCCTGTCATCATGTTTGTGCTCAAAATTCAATTACCTCCTTATTGATAGCTGAGCGCGGTGTTAAAGCTGCAGACAGCGGGATGTGATTTCCCAGGGGGGCGAGCCCCTCTCTATTTCACTGCTCCACTTCCCCCCAGGTGAATTCCTGAGGCGTCCATATTAATAGGTAATCAGTCACAATTCATTTATTACCAGGCGCCTGTGATTAGCTGCGAGCCGTAGCCCAATTCTTCATTTACTAATGGAAATATTAGTGTTACGGAGGCCGGAGCCCCTAATAATCACCTTCGCAAATGAGACCCATACCATTGACACCATCAGCAGCTGCACCACTTGTTGTCTCCTCATGCAGGTCAGCACTCATCACAAGCCGTCCCCCGGGAGTGACACAGCTGAGACCGCCACGTGCCAGAGATGCCCCCACCCTCCCAAAGCAGGACCCCTGCCCTCATTTCCCATTCACCCTGCACATGACAGCTGGATGGCCCCCCAGAGACCACCATGTAATCATAACTTTCTGCACAGCAGGTGAGGACACAAGACCCCAAGAAGCAGCAGGCATCTCATCAGCATGTCAATGACCCCCAGACAGAGACAGCAAAGACCAGCCCGTGCGCACCACTGCCCTGACAACTCTGAAGTCCTGACAACCAACCACTCTATAGACATCTTGGTCTCCAACCTGTGGCTTTCGGATGTCTCAGAGCTTTGTACTTTACCACCAGGTTTAGAAAACTGCTATGAAAAGCAGCGCTGCAGATGACGACCTGTGAGGAGGTGGCAGAGCAGCCCTGGATGAACCCAGACAGCCGACAGCTCCCCGTTCACCCCACAGCCCAGACAGCCGGAAACGCCCCATACACCCCACAGCCCAGACAGCCGGAAGCTCCCCATACACCCCACAGCCCAGACTGCCGGCCCGGCAGCTCCCCATACACCCCACAGCCCAGACAGCCGGCAGCTCCCCATACACCCCACAGCCCAGACAGCCGGCAGCTCCCCATACACCCCACAGCCCAGACAGCCGGCAGCTCCCCATACACCCCTCAGCCCAGACAGCCGGCAGCTCCCCATACACCCCACAGCCCAGACAGCCGGCAGCTCCCCATACACCCCACAGCCCAGACAGCCGGCAGCTCCCCGTTCACCCCACAGCCCAGACAGCCGGCAGCTCCCCATACACCCCACAGCCCAGACAGCCGGCAGCTCCCCATACACCCCACAGCCCAGACAGCCGGCAGCTCCCCGTTCACCCCATAGCCCAGACAGCCGGCAGCTCCCCATACACCCCACAGCCCAGACAGCCGGCAGCTCCCCGTTCACCCCACAGCCCAGACAGCCGACAGCTCCCCGTTCACCCCACAGCCCAGACAGCCGACAGCTCCCCGTTCACCCCACAGCCCAGACAGCCGACAGCTCCCCGTTCACCCCACAGCCCAGACAGCCGACAGCTCCCCGTTCACCCCACAGCCCAGACAGCCGACAGCTCCCCGTTCACCCCACAGCCCAGACAGCCGACAGCTCCCCGTTCACCCCACAGCCCAGACAGCCGACAGCTCCCCGTTCACCCCACAGCCCAGACAGCCGACAGCTCCCCGTTCACCCCACAGCCGGCAGCTCCCCGTACACCCCACAGCCCAGACAGCCGGCAGCTCCCATTACACCCCACAGCCGGCAGCTCCCCGTACACCCCACAGCCCAGACAGCCGGCAGCTCCCCATACACCCCACAGCCCAGACAGCCGGCAGCTCCCCGTACACCCCACAGCCCAGACAGCCTGAAGCTCCCCGTACACCCCACAGCCCAGACAGCCGGAAGCTCCCCGTACACCCCACAGCCCAGACAGCCGGCAGCTCCCCATACACCCCACAGCCCAGACAGCCGGCAGCTCCCCGTACACCCCACAGCCCAGTTGGCAATTCCCCGTACACCCCGCAGCCCAGACACCTGGCCGCTCCCCGTATACTGCACAGCCCTGACACCCGGCGGCTCCATGTATACTGCACAGCCCTGACACCCGGCCGCTCCATGTATACTGCACAGCCCTGACACCCGGCCACTCCATGTATACTGCACAGCCTTGACACTCGGCTGCTCCATGTATACTGCACAGCCCTGACACCCATCCGCCCCATGTATACTGCACAGCCCTGACACCCGGCCGCTCCATGTATACTGCACAGCCCTGACACCCGGCCGCTCCATGTATACTGTATAGTGCACAGCCCCGACACCCGGCCGCTCCATGTATACTGCACAGCCCTGACACCCGGCCACTCCATATATACTGTATAGTGCACAGCCCTGACACCCATCCGCTCCATGTATACTGCACAGCCCTGACACCCGGCCACTCCATATATACTGTATAGTGCACAGCCCCGACACCCGGCCGCTCCATGTATACTGCACAGCCCTGACACCCGGCCACTCCATGTATACTGCACAGTCCTGGGTGCTCTGTAGCTGCGTACCACAGGCAATGTCACACACGCCTTGGTTTGTACGAGGTGCTGCGGCCACTGACAGTCATACAATTGCCGGCAGTCTCACACTTTATAGGCGGCCATTTAATCTTGGCTGTAAATTCCCATCCTCTCCGCCATCCTCCGAAGCGCAGACTGAAGCAGCAGATGATGAAAAAGTTCTGGAAATTTACAACATGTCAGAAAGCTCGGAGAGTCGGGAATAATTAGAGAGGTGCTGGGCTGTAAATCACGGTGGATAATGAGATGTACCAGGTGGAGGAGGTCATGATACTAGGTCTAGGTGCTAGCCACATGCTAGTAGTAGTTCCTTCTCTTGTTGTCGCCTTTGACACTTCACCCTAATGGCAGAGAAATATGAGCTCTACATAAAGCAGGATTTACTGCGCTATACACTGTGCCCTGCGCAAAACGACAGCGCCGTAAATACACAATCATAGTAGAAAAATGCGAGCATGGCGAGCGGAACGAGGCCTGCAGAGCCTGAGGACTGCAGAGCGGGTCAGGAAAGATGAGGAGCAACACACAACTGGGGGCATCCACAGGCGTCACTATAGTGACAGCACCCACCATAGTGCGGAGTGGCGGGTTGGGTTCTGCTTCCCGCTCAGACTTTGCTCCCATGCGGTGATTACATCACAGCCCCCCCTGAAATGCATGAAACAACAAATAAGCTATGTGTACACGTTGCGGATTCCATAGAATCTGCAGGTAAAATGACCTGCGCTTTACCTGCGGGTTTTCTGCGAATGTCGCCTGCGTTTTTACATCTGCGGATTCCTATAAAGGAATCAGCACAAAGAATTGACATGCTGCAGAAAATAAACCGCTGCGCTTCTGCACCGAATTTTCCACAGCATGTGCACTGCGGATTTGGTGTTCCATAGGTTTACATGGTACTGTACACCGCATGGAAAACTGCTGTGAATACACAAGGCCAATCCGCTGCGGATCCGCAGCCAAATCCGCAACGTGTGCACATAACCTAAATGAGAATTGGATCCTGCTGTGGGATTACTACCCCCATGGGGCTGATCGTCCCTCAACAGTTCATTACAGCACACTGCTCAGTACCTGCTAAGCAGCGCTTGAGAGCAGACGGGGCACGGGAAGAAGAGATTAAAGGGAACCTCTCACCAGTTTCGGCAGATAAGAGATACGACCACCACCTTTCAGACCTGATACACAGCACTCTATAATACTGTATATAAGCCCCAACCCAAACTGGAAGAACTAAAAAATAACTTCTACTCGCCTATGGGGCGGTCCGGTCCGATGGGCGTTGTTCTTCTTGGTCCGGTGCCTTCCATCTTCTTACGAAGCGTCCCTTCGTCATCCACACAGTCTCCTCGGCACAGCGCTCATGCGCAGGCGTACTTCTCTACCCTGTCAAGGGCAGAGCAAAGTACTGCAGTGCGCATGCGCCGAGGCTCTTTGACCTTTCCCGGCGCCTGCGCAGGAGCACTGTGCCGAGGAGACGCGTCACCCACACTAAGCAAGCAGGAGGAAGGCAATGAAGAAGGGAGGCGCTGGACAAAGACCAGTGACACCCATCAGACCAGACCACCCCGCAGGCGTCTACAATAAATTATTTTTCTGTCTTTCCAGGTCTGGTAGGGGGCTTATATACAGCATTATAGAATGAAAGGTGATGGCCGTATCGCTTATCGGGCAAAACTGGTGACAGGTTCCCTTTAAAGGGTATGGGTAGTAATGAGCGAGCACTAAAATGCTCAGGTGCTCGTCCCCCCGGAGGTCTGAAAATGATGGAAACATTGCGGAAGTGGCATGGAAGTAGCATCTCTGAATCCCAGGTCGTTGCTGAGAACAATAGTGCCAGAGTATTACACCACTTTTATGGACTAACAGTAATACAATTTTTGATATATTATATTCATTATGTAAAATAGGGGGCAGGTCAGTGAGGGATCAGTGACCCATCAGAAGCCATACAGATGAATACCTAATCAGAGCACCGAATGAAGACCCCCCCAAACACACAGGCCGCCACAGAGCACGAGCATATCATTAACACAAAACTGAAAGTAAAGATTAAGCAACAGCAAGACGGATTTCATCAACCAAGGTATCATTGTAATCAGTATAACGGCGCCGACCTGACACTGTCTGTAGGTTACTGGGCACACTCCTGCTGACAGGGGCACTTTAAAGGTACCTTCACACTCAGCGACGCTGCAGCGATACCGACAACGATGTCGATCGCTGCAGCGTCGCTGTTTGGTCGCTGGAGAGCTGTCACACAGACAGCCCTCCAGCGACCAACGATCCCGAGGTTCCCGGGTAACCATCGGGTTACTAAGCGCAGGGCCGCGCTTAGTAACCCGATGTTTACCCTGGTTACCAGCGTAAAAGTAAAAAAAAACACTACATACTTACCTACCGCTGTATGTCCCCGGCGCTCTGCTTCTCTGCACTCCTCCTGCACTGGCTGTGAGCACAGCGGCCGGAAAGCAGAGCGGTGACGTCACCGCTCTGCTTTCCGGCTGACCGACGCTCACAGCCAGTGCAGGAGGAGTGCAGAGAAGCAGAGCGCCGAAGACAGACAGCGGTAGGTAAGTATGTAGTGTTTGTTTTTTTTTTACTTTTACGCTGATAACCAGGGTAAACACCGGGTTACTAAGCGCGGCCCTGCGCTTAGTAACCCGATGTTTACCCTGGTTACCAGTGAAGACATCGCTGGATCGGTGTCACACACGCCGATCCAGCGATGTCTGCAGGGAGTCCAGCGACGAAATAAAGTTCTGGACTTTCCTCAGCGACCAACGATCTCCCAGCAGGGGCCTGATCGCTGGTCGCTGTCACACAGAACGATTTCCTTAACGATATCGTTGCTACGTCACAAAAAGCAACGATATCGTTAACGATATCGTTATGTGTGAAGGTACCTTAAGAAACATTCTATGCAATGACTTGTATATAAGGGAAAATAAATAAAAGAAATAAAATGCTCCTCCACACCTTGGACCATGTTCACAGGCAATGTTTTTGCATGTTTGCATTGCTTTCAGTGGTGGAAAAAAAAAAACATTCACCAGGAAACAGAGGTGCAGCTAGGGTTTTGGTTCGGGGGGCACGAAGCTTCTGAGTGTGCCCCTAACCAGGTAACCTTCATTACAACTGGGTGACGCACCCTAATAATGGAGGAGAACCTCAGCAGATGACCGCTCTGATACTGAAGATAATCTCTATATAAAGACCAAGACTGATATTACCGCCATACGGTCAGTGGTAGATAACAGTCCTACAAAACATATAAGAGATCACAGCACAGTTACAGATAATGTCTTCCCGCTGACGTCCTTTCTTATGGATATAGAAAATATAGTACACCGCACACTCTGTATATGTATTGCGAATAGTGAAGGATTTATTAGACAAAATAAGACTATGTGACATGAAAAGCGACCAGAGGTAATTATAATGACGTTTCAGCCCTGCCAGGGCCTTAATCATATAAATCGCTTTAATGTGCACAGAGGAGAGGAAAAGATCCTGGTAGGTAAAGGCATACACTTGGATGCCAGTTTGCTGTGCGTATATCACGCAAAGATAGCCCTGTTGTGGGGTCTTGTAGATGCGGTAAATATGCGGCGCTCCCGCGCCCTGCAGTCAGTGTGTGGCAGGGCCGAAACGTCATTATAATTACCTCTGGTCGCTTTTCATGTCACAGTCTTATTTTGTCTAATAAATCCTTCACTATTCGCAATACATATACAGAGTGTGCGGTGTACTATATTTTCTATGTACGTGGGGCCATTATAGCCCACTACACATGCACCTCGCTCCCTTATTACCCTGAGTGCGCGCCAATTTTCTTTACGTCCTTTCTTATGGAATCATTCAAATTTCCTGTCTTTTCCATCTGGCCCAGACCGACAGGACAACTTCTTCCAGCCAGGACTCAGCTGCAGAGAATACAACAAAGACACATTTCACTTCTCATATTCCAGACCCATCACCATCTATTCCCAACCTGCACAAACTCCTCATCCTGCTGATACCCCAATACTGAGCCGCTGCTGCCGTATGTGTCCCTATTACTGCACCTGATACCCCAATACTGAGCCGCTGCTGCTGTATGTGACCCGATTACTGCACCTGATACCCCAATACTGAGCCGCTGCTGCCATATGTGTCCCTATTACTGCACCTGATACCCCAATACTGAGCCGCTGCTGCCGTATGTGACCCTATTACTGCAAATGATACCCCAATACTGAGCCGCTGCTGCCGTATGTGACCCTATTACTGCACCTGATATCCCAATACTGAGCCGCTGCTGCCGTATGTGTCCCTATTACTGCACCTATTGTGTGGTTCACTGTGCCTTCTAAATTCTAAAGCAACCCTTTATAATATAGTAATGCCGGGTGCAAGTGCCCTAGAAAGCAGTGCCCATATTTTGCCCACTAGAAAGTAATATTGCCCTGTGTGCCCCTTTGATAGTCACAGTAACTCGAGTTCCCCTATAACAATAAGTGCCCACTTTACATTTAATAATGTCCCGAGTCTCCCCACTGTACAGCTCCCCTATACACACCATAATGCTCTCTTATATAAACAGTATACTGACCCCTTAGTAGCCTCCAAACTGTTTGATGGCTCCAACACTGTATGATGGCCCCCTCACTGTAATCTCCACACTATATGATGCCCCTCTAGATTGCCTCCATATAATATAATAAACCAGATAGTCCTCAATATAGTATTATGCACCCCCATAGGCAGACCCTGTAGTACAAGGCAGACCGTGTAGTATAAGACAGACCCCCCATAGGCAGACCCTGTAGTATTAGGCAGACCCCTAGAGAGGTAGACTCTGTAGTATTAGGCAGAGCCCGCCATCGGTAGACCCTGTAGTATAAGGCAGATCCCCCATAGGCAGACCCTGTAGTATTAGGCAGAGCACGCCATAGGCAGACCCTGTAGTATAAGGCATATCCCCCCCCCCCCAATAGGCAGAACCTGTAGTATTAGGCAGCACCCCATAAGAAAATAAATACTCACCTCTCCTTCTTGGTTCCTGCGATGCTCTGAGCACCCGCTCTTCTCCTGACAGCCGGCGCCGGGCAGTGACGTCATCGCGCCCACTGTCAGCGTCGCCGACGTCAGACGCTGACAGGGGGATGATGGGGGAAGGAGCGCAGAGCAGTGCTCCTTCCCTCATCATTGCGATCAGCTGTATCAGCTAAATGAGAGATTCTCCCTGCTCTGCCACAGAAGGTAAAGGCCCCTTCACATTAAGCGACGCTGCAGCGATACCGACAACGATCCGGATCGCTGCAGCGTCGCTGGAGAGCTGTCACACAGACAGCTCTCCAGCGACCAACTATCCCGAGGTCCCCGGTAACCAGGGTAAACATCGGGTAACTAAGCGCAGGGCCGCGCTTAGTAACCCGATGTTTACCCTGGTTACCATGCTAAAAGTAAAAAAAAAAAAAACACTAGATACTTACCTACCGCTGTCCGTCCGCCAGCGCTGCGCTCTGCTTCTCTGCTCTCCTCCTGTACTGGCTGTGAGCCGGAAAGCAGAGCGGTGACGTCACCGCTCTGCTTTCCAGCTCACAGCCAGTACAGGAGGAGTGCAGAGCACAGCGCTGGAGGACAGATGGCTGTAGGTAAGTATCTAGTGTTTTTTTTTTTTTTACTTTTAGCATGGTAACCAGGGTAAACATCGGGTTACTAAGCGCGGCCCTGCGCTTAGTTACCCGATGTTTACCCTGGTTACCAGTGAAGACATCGCTGGATCGGTGTCACACACGCCGATCCAGCGATGTCAGCAGGAGTCCAGCGACGAAATAAAGTTCTGGACTTTATTCAGCGACCAACGATCTCCCAGCAGGGGCCTGATCGTTGGTCGCTGTCACGCATAACGATTTCATTAACGATATCGTTGCTACGTCACAAATAGCAACGATATCGTTAACAATATCGTTATGTGTGAAGGTACCTTAACTGTATAGGCGTGCTGCACGCGCTGATACAGTTACAGTAGCGTAGCTGCGGGTGGGCCCCCTCTGAGCACCGGGCCCGAGACGCCCGCACCCTCTGCTTCCCGGTAGCTACGCTACTGCCAGGAAGTGTAATTTTATTCCCTTATCTGTCCATGTGGTGTGTGAGACATAATCAGACACATTCTGTTTCATTTATGCAGGAGGGACTAAAAGTCACACTTTTTTCCAGGGCCAGCAGCCTGCCCTCATTAAGCATTTTAGGAGGGCCAGCAGACGGCTATACAAAAAAAAAAACCATAGCCATACTTTGCAACTGCAATACAATTTATCCATCTGAGGTGGGCAAATGTTATTTTTCGTATGAATACTGTCAAGTTTGAAACTTGGAGAGCCAGCAGGCGGTCCTCTCAATTTGTAGCGGAACATCAGGTGGTCCTCAATATATTTTTAGAGGGCCAACAGTTGGTCCTCGATATTTTTAGAGGGCCATCAGGTGTCTTGTAGACAGATGAGATCAAGATAGAGCTTTTTGGTAAAGCACACAATTCTGCTGTTTATTATAAATGGAAGGGGTCCGACAAATAATACTGTGCAACAAATTTCAGGGAAGTTCTTGTCCCCTGAGAAAATGTTATTGTATGTTATAGATTTTGATATGCAGAACACGAATATGTGCTCGAAAAGTCTGTATCACGTAAGGTTTTTAACCCCTTCATGACCAGAGCTTGGTTTAGATTTTTCCTTTTTTTTCTCCCCTTCTTTTCAGAGCCATAACTTTTTTATTTTTCTGTCAATATGGCCAAGCAAGGGCTTATTTTTTGCAGGATGAGTTGTACTTTTGAATGACACCATTGGTTTTACCATGTCAGGTACTTGAAAACGGGAAAAAATTCCAAGTGCGGTGAAATAGCAAAACTTGTTTTTTGTTTGGCTTTTTTGCTAGGTTGACTAAATGCTAAAACTGACCTGTTATAATGATTCTCCAGGTCATTACGAGTTCATATAGAGAAAAACCGCGTGCACTATCCAGAAATGGTGCCTTAGTAGGGTCCAAAGCCGTATATAGTGAAAGATAAACTTAGGCACTCAACTTAGTTATCAAGAGACCGGTGCCGGCGTGTGCGACGCGGTATCCACCGCTAGTCTGCACACTAGCGGTGGATACCGCGTCGCACTAGCACAAGCCGGCACCGGTCTCTTGATAACTAACTGGACACTATAACCCGGACTTCATTACCTCGAGCAGCTCATACTGCACTAGTGCCGTACATCCCACATCACGTCCAAGGGATGCTTCTATATCTTCCTTATGGAAATTGTTACTGAAGAAGGCCAAGCATTGAGGCTGAAACGTTTATTTTGATGACTGCAATAAATTACAAAAAACTCCATTTAAGTTGAGTGCCTAAGATTACGAGTTCATAGACACCAAAAAGGTCTAGGTTCTCTTATCTAAGTGGAGAAAAAAAAATTCCAAAGTTTGCTGTAAAAAAAAAAAAAAAAAAAAAAAAAAAAAAAATAGCGTAATTTTCCGAAACCCGGCCGTAGCGTCGTCCGTTGTCGTGATCTGGGGTCGGGTGATGGCTTATTTTTTTGCGTGCCGAACTGACGTTTTTAATGATACTACTTTTGTGCATATACGTTCTTTTGATAGCCCATATAGGAGAAGCTGCCATAGCGCGATCGCCTCTGCTGCATAGGGGCGATTCTCAGATCACCTTACAGGCTTGCTATGAGCGCCGACCACAGGGTGGCGCTCATAGCAATCTGCCATCAACATATATAAAAACATATAAAAATATTGTTTAGAAACAGCCAGTGAAATATTTTACCTCACAAAATGAATACGCTGTGATCCCTTGCTGTAAAGCCAGTATTGTCTCGATTCCTCCCCTGCCCAGGAGATGTGGTATGCTCCGTACACGGTCAGCCGAATGATTTACTGCGCCTGCGCGCAATTCGCATAAGTGCTTGCATATGTGTAGATCAGCGATTTATGTTATTTCAGTGGAAAATTCAGAATTTACTGTTTCAGAAAAAGTACATATATGAGTTTTTAGAATTATAACAATGTTTCGTATCATTTCTCAAAAACCTTACATGATGGGAAAAAAATCTGAAGTCATTTCTGAAATCAGCATGAAAAAAAAAATCTATCAGGAACACTCAAAATTGTCCCAAGGACAAAACCTTTGTAACACAGTGAAACGAAAGAACACAGTTACATTCAAATACGGTAGAGTGTCAGATATTTTGGGGTAGTTTTGCACCTGGCACTGGGTGTTTTGTGCAAGATATCATGAAGAGTGAAGATTCCCAAAAGATTTTGGGTTGCAATATAGTCCCCAGTGTCAGAAAGCTTGATTTGCATCCTAGGTCATGGGAATTCCAGCAGGACAATGACCCCAAACATACTTCAAGAAGCACGAAGAAATTGATAGAAGCAAAAGCACTGGAGAGTTCAGAAGTGGTTATTCCAGATCCAGTAGCGTAAAGTTTCCCATCACTACCTCTTACATACAGATGCTACAGGGAAACTGCGAATGGACACAATAAATCAAAGAATTTTGACAACTTTGACAGATGTGTTTTTTACGTTGATCTGTACTAAAATTCTCCAACGAATGCATGGAAAAAAACATTGCAATGCAAAGATTACAATTTATAAGGAAATAATCCTTGACTAGCTGCCTGAAATACACTATCCCTACTGCTACACTTCACCCTACATGAATTGCAGATAACAGCGATATTATTAGGGAACAGAATCTATTTAAATGAGCCTTGAAAAAAGCGATTAGTTTCACGTAGCAGCATCAAGGACTTAATCAACCTTGCTGGGGAAAATAGTGGAGAGTTTCTCATCTACTCAGTTTGATATGGAGGAGGAGACCAGGATCTTCTGTATTTACTGTACAGTTTCTCCTGTCCCAGCTGTGAAATCCTGTATGCAATGTGAGAACTCCCTATGGGTCAACCACCTGACAGCCCACAACAAGGCACTGGTATGATATACTAATAGAACCCACCGGCTCTTTTGGTTTCCAAAAATGTTCCCTCAACTAGAAGGTGGAGCCTCCAAAATGCATTTTTTCCCCCCATTACTAAAGGAGCGGATCTAATACTGGTAAAGCATATGCACCAAGTGCAAGGGATGCTAAAAGTCATGGGGACGGCAAAATCCATCCCCCTTTTGAAGAGACGTATTGGAGGGACTCAGAAAACATTTTTTTCCATTATTAAAGAGTGGGTGTTCTAGACTGGGAATGAACATGTACTACGTGAATGGGCTGAAAAAAACATTCAACCCTGGGGGGGGGTTGAACACACACACACACACAGTTAGGCAAGTTGTGTTTTGATCACATGATAGTTTTCATACATGTTGTCCTACTCCAAGGTGTTCAGGCTTGAGAGCCAACTACCAATTAAGTAAATCAGATGCTGTGCATCTCTGTAATGAGGAGGGGTGTTGCCTAATGACATCAAAACTCTATACAAGGTGTGCTTAATTATTAGGCAACTTCCTTTCCTTTGGCAAAATGGGTCAGAAGAGAGATTTGACGGGCTCTGAAAAGTCCAAAATTGTGAGATGTCTTGCAGAGGGATGCAGCAGTCTTGAAATTGCCAAACTTTTGAAGCATGATCACCGAACAATCAAGCGGTTTATGACAAATAGCCAACAGGGTCGCAAGAAGCGTGTTGGGCAAAAAAGGCGCAAAATAACTGCCCATGAATTGAGGAAAAAATCAAGCGTGAAGCTGCCAAGATGCCATTTGCCACCAGTTTTGCCATATTTCTGAGCTGCAACGTTACTGTAGTAAAAAAAAAAAAGCACAAGGTGTGCGATACTCGGGGACATGGCCAAGGTAAGGAAGGCTGAAAAACGACCACCTTTGAACAAGAAACATAAGAAAACGTCAAGACTGGGCCAAGAAATATCTTAAGACAGACTTTTCAAAGGTTTTATGGACTGGTGAAATGAGAGTGACTCTTGATGGGCCAGATGGATGGGCCAGAGGCTGGATCAGTAAAGGGCAAAGAGCTCCACTACGACGCCAGCAAGGTGGAGGTTGGGTACTGGTATGGGCTGGTGTCATCAAAGATGAACTTGTGGGACCTTTTCAAGTTGAGGATGGGGTGAAGCTCAACTCCCAGACCTACTGCCAGTTTCTGGAAGACAACTTCTTCAAGCAGTGATACGGGAAGAATTCGGTATCTTTCAAGAAAAACATGATTTTCATGCAGGACAATGCTCCATCACATGCCTCCAACTACTCCACAGCGTGGCTGGCCAGTAAAGGTCTCAAAGAAGAAAAAATAATGACATGACCCCCTGGTTCACCTGATCTGAATCCCATAGAGAACCTGTGGTCCCTCATAAAATGTGAGATCTACAGGGAGGGTAAACAGTACACCTCTCGGAACAGTGTCTGGGAGGCTGTGGTGGCTGCTGTACGCAATGTTAATCGTAAACAGATCAAGCAACTGACAATCTATGACCTCTGAGGGAAGACCCAGCTTTCACGGGTCAAGCAGTCCAGTGCCAGAGGAAGCAAAGCAACCCCAAAACATCAGGGAACCTCCGCCATGTTTGACTGTAGGGACCGTGTTCTTTTCTTTGAATGCCTCTTTTTTTCTCCTGTAAACTCTATGTTGATGCCTTTGCCCAAAAAGCTCTACTTTTGGCTCATCTGACCAGAGAACATTCTTCCAAAACGTTTTAGGCTTTATCAGGTACGTTTTGGCAAACTCCAGACTGGCTTTTTTAATGTCTCCTGGACAGTGGGGTCTTCCTGGGTCTCCTACCATACAGTCCCTTTTCATTCAGACGCCGACGGATAGTACGGGTTGACCCTGTTGTACCCTCGGACTGCAGGGCAGCTTGAACTTGTTTGGATGTTAGTCGAGGTTCTTTATCCAACATCCGCACAATCTTGCATTGAAATCTCTTGTCAATTTTTCTTTTCCGTCCACATCTTCTAGGGAGGTTAGCCACAGTGCCATGGGCTTTAAACTTCTTAATGACACTGCGCACGGTAGACACAGGAACATTCAGGTCTTTGGAGATGGACTTGTAGCCTTGAGATTGCTCATGCTTCCTCACAATTTGGTTTCTCAAGTCCTCAGACAGTTCTTTGGTCTTTCTTTTCTCCATGCTCAATGTGGTACACACAAGGACACAGGACAGAGGCCGAGTCAACTTTAACCCCTTCATGACCCAGCCTATTTTGACCTTAAAGACCTTGCCGTTTTTTGCAATTCTGACCAGTGTCCCTTTATGAGGTAATAACTCAGGAACGCTTCAACGGATCCTAGCGGTTCTGAGATTGTTTTTCCATGACATATTGCGCTTCATGTTAGTGGTAAATTTAGGTCAATAAATTCTGCGTTTGTGATAAAAACGGAAATTTGGCGAAAATTTAGAAAATTTTGCAATTTTCACATTTTGAATTTTTATTCTGTTAAACCAGAGAGTTATGTGACACGAAATAGTTAATAAATAACATTTCCCACATGTATACTTTACATCAGCACAATTTTGGAAACAAATTTTTTTTTTGCTAGGAAGTTATAAGGGTTAAAATTTGACCAGCGATTTCTCATTTTTACAACGAAATTTACAAAACCATTTTTTTTTAGGGACCACCTCACATTTGAAGTCAGTTTGAGGGGCTATATGGCTGAAAATACCCAAAAGTGACACCATTCTAAAAAATGCACCCCTCAAGGTACTCAAAACAACATTCAAGAAGTTTATTAACCCTTCAAGTACTTCACAGCAGCAGAAGCAACATGGAAGGAAAAAAATGAACATTTAACTTTTTAGTCACAAAAATGATGTTTTAGCAACAATTTTTTTATTTTCCCAATGGTAAAAGTAGAAACTGAACCACGAAAGTTGTTGTCCAATTTGTCCTGAGTACGCTGATACCTCATATGTGGGGGTAAACCACTGTTTGGGCGCACGGCAGGGCTTGGAAGGGAAGGAGCGCCATTTGACTTTTTGAATGAAAAATTGGCTCCACTCTTTAGCGGACACCATGTCACGTTTGGAGAGCCCCCGTGTGCCTAAAAATTGGAGCTCCCCCACAAGTGACCCCATTTTGGAATCTAGCCGCCCCAAGGAACTTATCTAGATGCATAGTGAGCACTTTAAACCCTCAGGTGCTTCACAAATCGATCCGTAAAAATGAAAAAGTATTTTTTTTTTTTTCACAAAAAAATTCTTTTAGCCTCAATTTTTTCATTTTCACATGGGCAACAGGATAAAATGGATCCTAAAATTTGTTGGGCAATTTCTCCTGAGTACACCGATACCTCACATGTGGGGGTAAACCTCTGTTTGGGCACATGGTAAGGCTCGGAAGGGAAGGAGCACCATTTGACTTTTTGAATGAAAAATTATCTCCATCGTTAGCGGACACCATGTCGCGTTTGGAGATCCCCTGTGTGACTAAACATTGGAGCTCCCCCACAAGTGACCCCATTTTGGAAACTAGACCCCCCAAGGAACTTATCTAGATGCCTAGTGAGCACTGTAAACCCCCAGGTGCTTCACAGAAGTTTATAACGCAGAGCCATGAAAATAAAAAATAATTTTTCTTTCCTCAAAAATGATTTTTTAGCCTGGAATTTCCTATTTTGCCAAGGGTAATAGGAGAAATTGGACCCCAAATGTTGTTGTCCAGTTTGTCCTGAGTACGCTGATACCCCATATGTGGGGGTAAACCACTGTTTGGGCACACGGCAGGGCTCGGAAGGGAAGGCACGCCATTTGGCTTTTTAAATGGAAAATTAGCTCCAATCATTAGCGGACACCATGTCACGTTTGGAGAGCCCCTGTGTGCCTAAACATTGGAGATCCCCCACAAATGACCCAATTTTGGAAACTAGACCCCCAAAGGAACTAATCTAGATGTGTGGTGAGGACGTTGAACCCCCAAGTGCTTCACAGAAGTTTATAACGCAGAGCCATGAAAATAAAAAAAAAAATTATTTTCTCAAAAATGATCTTTTAGCCTGCAATTTTTTATTTTCCCAAGGGTAACAGGAGAAATTTGACCCCAAAAGTTGTGGTCCAGTTTCTCCTGAGTACGCTGATAACCCATGTGTGGGGGTAAACCACTGTTTGGGCACACGTCGGGGCTCAGAAGGGAAGTAGTGACTTTTGAAATGCAGACTTTGATGGAATGGTCTGCGGGCGTCACGTTGCGTTTGCAGAGCCCCTGGTGTGCCTAAACAGTAGAAACCCCCCACAAGTGACCCCATTTTAGAAACTAGACCCCCCAAGGAACTTATCTAGATATGTGGTGAGCACTTTGAACCCCCAAGTGCTTCACAGACGTTTACAACACAGAGCCGTGAAAATAAAAATCATTTTTCTTTCCTCAAAAATGCTGTTTTAGCAAGCATTTTTTTATTTTCACAAGGGTAACCGGAGAAATTGGACCCCAGTAATTGTTGCGCAGTTTGTCCTGAGTACACTGATACCCCATATGAGGGGGTAAACCACTGTTTGAGTGCACGTCGGGGTTCGGAAGTGAGGGAGCACCATTTGACTTTTTGAATACAAGATTGGCTGGAATCAATGGTGGCGCCATGTTGCGTTTGGAGACCCCTGATGTGCCTAAACAGTGGAAACCCCTCAATTCTACCTCCAACACTAACCCCCCCACCCCCACACCCCTAACCCTAATCCCAACTGTAGCCATAACCCTAATCACAACCCTAATTCCAACCCTAACCCTAAGGCTATGTGCCCACGTTGCGGATTCGTGTGAGATTTTTCAGCATCATTTTTGAAAAATCCGCGGGTAAAAGGCACTGCGTTTTACCTGCGGATTTCCAGCGTTTTTTGTGCGGATTTCACCTGTGGATTCCTATTGAGGAACAGGTGTAAAACGCTGCGGAATCCGCACAAAGAATTGACATGCTGCGGAAAATACAACGCAGCGTTTCCACGCGGTATTTTCCGCACCATGGGAACAGCGGATTTAGTTTTCCATAGGTTTACATGGTACTGTAAACCTGATGGAACTCTGCTGCGAATCCGCAGCGGCCAATCCGCTGCGGATCCGCAGCCAAATCCGCACCGTGTGCACATAGCCTAATTCTAAGGCTGTGTTCACACGTTGCGGTTTTTTCGCGGTTTTTCCCGATAAAAACGCTATAAAACCGCAAAAAAACACGCATACAATAAGCATCCCATCATTTAGAATGAATTCCGCATGTTTTGTGCACATGATGCGTTTTTTTCCCGCATAAAAAACGCATACCGCACAAAATCCGGACATGCTCTATCTTTTTGCGTTTTTTTTGCGGATTTCCCACTCCAAAATGCATTGGGAAGTGTCCGGAAAAAACGACAGCAAAAACGCATCAAAACCGCGGCAAAAACGCATGCGGTTTTCATGCAGAAAATGTCCGGAATTCTCTGCATGAATTCCTGAACGTGTGCACATAGCCTAAAGGTATGTGCACACACTGCGGAAAACGCTGCGGATCCGCAGCAGTTTCCCATGAGTTTACAGTTCAATGTAAACCTATGGGAAACAAAAATCGCTGTACACATACTGCACGGAAACGCAGCGGTTTACATTCTGCAGCATGTCACTTGTTTCTGCGGATTCCGCAGCGGTTTTACAACTGCTCCAATAGAAAATCGCAGTTGTAAAACCGCAGTGAAATGCGCAAAAAAAACCACGGTAAATCCGCCATAAATCCGCAGCGGTTTAGCACTGCGGATTTATCAAATCCGCAGCGGAAAAATCCACAGAGGAACAGAATACATGTGCACATACCGAAACCCTAACCCTAACCCTAGCCCTAACCTTAGTGGGAAAAAAAAAAAAATTCTTTTTTTTATTGTCCCTACCTATGGGGGTGACAAAGGGGGGGGGGGGGGGGGTGTCATTTATTATTTTTTTTTTATTTTGATCACTGTGATATAATCTCAGTGATCAAAATGCACTTTGGAACGAATCTGCCGGCCGGCAGATTCAGCGGGCGCACTGCGCATGCGCCCGCCATTTTGGAAGATGGCGGCGCCCAGGGAGAAGACGGATGGACCCCGGCAGGATCGGTAAGTATGATGGGGTGGGGGGGGGGGGTGGAGCACGGGGAGGTGGATCGGAGCACGGGGGGGAGCAGACAAGAGCACGGGGGGAGCGGAGCACCGGACGGAGGGGAGCCGGAGCAGTGTACCGGACAGATCGGCGGCTTGGGGGGGGGCGATCGGTGGGGTGGGGGCACATTAGTGTTTCCAGCCATGGCCGATGATATTGCAGCATCGGCCATGGCTGGATTGTAATATTTCAACAGTTTTAATAGGTGAAATATTACAAATCGCTCTGATTGGCAGTTTCACTTTCAACAGCCAATCAGAGCGATCGTAGCCACGGGGGGGTGAAGCCACCCCCCCCTGGGCTAAACTACCACTCCCCCTGTCCCTGCAGATCGGGTGAAATGGGAGTTAACCCCTTTCACCGGATCTGCAGGGACGCGATCTTTCCATGACGCCACATAGGCGTCATGGGTCGGATTGGCACCGACTTTCATGACGCCTACGTGGCGTCATGGGTCGGTCGGGAAGGTGTTAATCCATGTCAACTGGCTGCAAGTGTGGTTTAGTTATTGCCAACACCTGTTAGGTGCCACAGGTAAGTTACAGGTGCTGTTAATTACACAAATTAGAGAAGCATCACATGATTTTTCAAACAGTGTCAATACTTTTGTCCACCCCCTTTATGTTTGGTGTGGAATTATATCCAATTTGGCTTTAGGGCAATTCATTTTATGTTTTTTCATTTAAGACAAATTAAATGAACATAATACTAAATAATTTGTGTTTGCAGTCATTTTCAGGAAGAAAATTAGTATTATCTGACAGAATTGCAGGGGTGTTAATACTTTTGGCCACAACTGTATATATTTATTACAGACCAAAAGTTTGGACACACCTTCTCATTTAAAGATATTTCTGTATTTTCATGACTATGAAAATTGTACATTCACACTGAAGGCATCAAAACTATGAATTAACACATGTGGAATTATATACTTAACAAAAAAGTGTGAAACAACTGAAATTATGTCTTATATTCTAGGTTCTTCAAAGCAGCCACCTTTTGCTTTGATGGCTGCTTTGCACACTCTTGGCATTCTCTTGATGAGCTTCAAGAGGTAGTCACCGGGAATGGTTTTCACTTCACAGGTGTGCCCTGTCAGGTTTAATAAGTGGGATTTCTTGTCTTATAAATGGGGTTGGGACCATCAGTTGTGTTGGGCAGAAGTCTGGTGGATACACAGCTGATAGTCCTACTGAATAGACTGTAAGAATTTGTATTATGGCAAGAAAAAAGCAGCTTAGTAAAGAAAAACGAGTGGCCATCATTACTTTAAGAAATGAAGGTCAGTCAGTCCAAAAAAATTGGGAAAACTTTGAAAGTGTCCCCAAGCGCTATTGCAAAAACCAGCAATCGCTACAAAGAAACTGACTCACATGAGGACCGCTCCAGGAAAGGAAGACCAAGAGTCACCTCTGCTTCTGAGGATAAGTTTATCCAAGTCAAAAGCCTCAGAAATCGCAGGTTAACAGCAGCTCAGATTAGAGACCAGGTCAATGCCACACAGAGTTCTAGCAGCAGACACAGCTCTACAACAACTGTTAAGAGGAGACTTTGTGCAGCAGACCTTCATGGTAAAATAGCTGCTAGGAATCCACTGCTAAGGACAGGCAACAAGCAGAAGACACTTGTTTGGGCTAAAGAACACAAGGGATGGACATTATACCAGTGGAAATCTGTGCTTTGGTCTGATGAGTCCAAATTTGAGACCTTTGGTTCCAACCACCGTGTCTTTGTGCGACGCAGAAAAGGTGAACGGATGGACTCTACATGCCTGGTTCCCACCGTGAAGCATGGAGGAGGTGTGATGGTGTGGGGGTGCTTTGCTGGTGACACTATTGGGGATTTATTCAAAATTGAAGGCATACTGAACCAGCATGGCTACCACAGCATCTTGCAGCGCCATGCTATTCCATCCAGTTTGCATTTAGTTGGACCATCATTTATTTTTCAACAGGACAATGACCCCAAACACACCTCCAGGTTGTGTAAGGGCTATTTGACCATGAAGGAGCGTGATGGGGTGCTACGCCAGATGACCTGGCCTCCAGTCACCAGACCTGAACCCAATCGAGATGGTTTGGGGTGAGCTGGACCGCAGAGTGAAGGCAAAAGGGCCAACAAGTGCTAAGCATCTCTGGGAACTCCTTCAAGATTGTTGGAAGACCATTCCCGGTGACTACCTCTTGAAGCTCATCAAGAGAATGCCAAGAGTGTGCAAAGCAGTCATCAAAGCAAAAGGTGGCTACTTTGAAGAACCTAGAATCTAAGATACTGAGATAACCCTTGCCCTAGCAACTTCACCCGTGTTAGTGCTCTGGGGAACAGTTGCTCGCCTTGAGTCTCTGGCAACCCCACTGCCTCTTCCTGTTTGTTGTGGTGCTGCGGATCCCTCCCCCTGTAAGCTGCTGTCCTTGCTCTGCATGTCACCTTCCCAGTGTGGGTCAGTGGCTTCATCGTTCACCACCTCATCACCTTCCAATTCTGCACCCTGGTCCTCCTCCTGACTTGCTGATGTAAAAACACCATTTGCTGGCAATTGTGTCTTATCATCCACTTCTTGTGACAGTAATTGCATTTTGCCACTGTCGCCTGAATGCGAGTGTGGCTGCTCAAATATTTGAGCATCGCTACATGCGATCTCCTCATGTCCCGGTTGGAACGGGCAGGGCGAGAGGCAAGAATCTATAAATGGAAATGTGAAAAGCTCCTCAGAATGTCCAAGTGTGGGATCACTTGTTTCCGGGCATCATCATGTTGGGAGCAAGGACGATCATGAATAGGATTATGTGGTCCAGAATCATCTTTTACCAACTCTGGCTGTATGCTTTTGACGCACAACTGCCGCAGTAAAAATTGTGTATAATATTTTCCTGCTCAGAATAATTTGCAGTATTAAGAGAAAAGAATATTATTAGGTCTGAGAAGGGCTTCCGGTAGGAGTTGCAGCAGAAAGGGTGTGCAATTCACCCTGTCCTGTCCTACACGATGCCTTCAGCACAATCTGTCCCTAAGGCCGGGGTCACACTAGCGTAGAACACGGACGAGTGCTATGTGAGAAAACATCATATAGCACTCGGCCCACTGTTAATCTATGGGGCAGCTCACATCACCATATTTTTTCTCAGGTGTATTCAGCGTGCGTGTAAGATTGCAGCTTGCTAAGATTGTATGCGTATATTGTCCAACACTCGCCAATGCAAGTCTATTGGTGAGAGAAAAGCTGGGACACCACACGGACCACCCATGTGACTTGCGAGAAATACACACATGTTCCTCATTTCAGCCCATTGAGCCATTAAATTCAATGGGGAAAAGCAGTGAGAAATGTAAAGTCATACGGATACATAGGGGCGAGAAAATCGCACTGTAAACGCATCACACACGGATGACCATACTAACACTCGTGCGACTCTCGGCAGGGAGACTCCGACCGATTTTCCATACGTTTAGTGTGAGCCCGGCCTAAATGCCACTAACAGCAGTATTACTATTATCATTATCCCTAAGGGCTGTGGTCGTATTTCACAGAAATATAAATGTGGCTCAATCCCTGGCTATACGCAGCTACAATTCTGTCCATCTCACTAGCGCCTCTCCATATGTTGCCTGTGTACGGGGTACAGTGTGCCGAGCATGACGTCTTATATAGATCTGATGGTGCTGTGCGACCAGCCAATCACAGTAATGTCACAACCAAGGTGGCTACCGCATTAGTGACTGGCGGTCAATCCCACATTTACTGGCTGTCTAAAAAGCACCAAACATGCTGGGCAGGGATTCGAGCATTGAAAAGAAACAAATACTTGCCGAATAACGACGAATACACTTACTCATTACTAGTAGGTTATAGGACAAATTATAGGCAAAAATGCTTGACTCCCCTCCAGAGCTGCAGTCACTATTCTTCTGTTACATTGTGTCTTATCCTCCAGTCACCTCCAGAGCTGCAGTCACTATTCTGTCATTACATCATGTTATATCCTCCACAGCTGCAGTCAGACTTCACAGGTCATGGTCTCGGTACTTACACTCCTCCAGTCCCAGCTGATAGGCCAAGTTCTGCAGCCCTCGCACCTTCTCCATCAGGTTAGCGATTGTGAGACTCCCCAACTCTGTGGAGAAAGAGCCTAAACTGAGCATCCAGGAGACAGAGGGTGTCGAAACGCCCGGAGGGTCCCTCCACAATGTGCACGGCCCCAACGCCCGGAGGGTCCCCCGCCCACAATGTGCACAGCCAGATCATATTACCTTTCAGCATGTCCATGTCGTCGTGCTCCAGCTCAGACATCCACTTTGGTGGAGAACTAGCAATTGGCTATGAAGAAAAAAACAAAAGACATACAGTAACGCGGTGGGGATGAGGGGGAGAAGCAGTGTGCCCGCAATATTGTGCCTACTGGGCCGTCACATGACACACTGCTAGCCAGCACTGGGTGTACGAGCGGGCCACCCTCCCACCTGTAGAGTGTCAAATGAGCGCAAGTGCCCCGAGAGCCCCAGAAACGAGCGCAACCTCCAGAGAAGAGAGCCAGAAACGAGCGCGACCTCCAGAGAAGAGAGCCAGAAACGAGCGCGACCTCCAGAGAAGAGAGCCAGAAACGAGCGCAACCTCCCCCAAGAGTAGCAGTTATAAGTGTAACCTCCCACACACTTGCAGAGCGCGATATGAGCGCAACCTCCCCAGAGAATGTCAGATACAAACGCAACCTCGCCCCACATACAAGAGTGACCAGCGCCATGAGGGTGATGACACTCTTACTTGGAAGATTTTACAGTAAAGTGCAGGGGGCACATACTTACACTCTTAAAGGAGGCTGCGAATTCAGCCACGCCTGGTACTATAGGAGACAAAAATAACAAAATTACAATGAGAACGACAGAAAATCCCCCCTAATGTGCAGAACAGCGGACCCTCCCAGAGTCCCCGACACTCACGCTGCTCAGGCCACAAGTCGGGGGATGCGCGATCCAGCTTTTCAAAGCTCAGCAACGACGTTTCCAAATCCACACCTGAAAGAGTGAGAAATCATGAGGGCAGCGGCGAAAAGGAACACCCCAGTCACATTACTCTAGGGGGTGATGGAGGGGACGGCCCCAAGGGGAGGATTTGGTGACCCAGAGGAAGATCCCCAGAAGGAACTAGGAGGCGAAAAGGCATTTGAGGTTAGAAAGGTGGTCACTGGGTGTGGGTTCCTTCCTAAGGGGGGCATTCATAGGAGAAGGGGTTGAGAGAAAGGTCTGTGACTTAAGATGGGCACTCTGGAGGGATTTCATGCCCGAGCGATTTGTAATGGGCACACTCCATATCCAGCAAGCTGGCACAAGTGTAGGGTACGGTACAGATAGCCCTGTCCCCCCCAGGGTCTCCGGGCACCACCCTGTCCCCCTCCACCCCCCCAGACTCTCCAGGGATCCCGCCCAGACCTCTCCCCCAGACTGCCCCTCTTTCCCAGGCGCCATCCTGCCCTACAGGAACCCAGCTCTGCTCCTTCCCCAGGACTCTCCATGCACATCACCCTGCCCCCTCTCCCGGATTCTCCAGGCACTGCCCTGCCCCTCCCCACCCAGACTCTGCAGGCACATCACCCTGCCTCATCCCCCGAATTCTCCAGGCACCGCCCTGCCCCTCCTCACCCAGACTCTGTGGGCACATCACCCTGCCTCATCCCCCAAATTCTCCGGGCACCGCCCTGCCCCTCCCCCCAGACTCTGCAGGCACATCCCTGCCCCCTCCCCCGGATTCCCTGGGCACCATCCTGCTCCCTCAGAGTTGCCAACCATCTAGAGATTCCAGGACACTTTGCAAATATAATTTAAGGAGTCTGTGACTTATTTTTGAAGATGAAGAAAGGTCTCCGGGTGATGGAGTCAATGACGGTTCGCCGATCTCAGCAGCTGAGGTCCTGCAG
This sequence comes from Ranitomeya imitator, assembly GCF_032444005.1. Taxonomy (NCBI): domain Eukaryota; kingdom Metazoa; phylum Chordata; class Amphibia; order Anura; family Dendrobatidae; genus Ranitomeya; species Ranitomeya imitator. The sequence continues at coordinate 768,145,412 of NC_091282.1, read as the reverse complement.
GATTCCGGGAGCAGACACGGAGCATCATTTATTATTCCAATGTGTCCAGAGAATAAAAAGTTAAGTTGGCAACCCCACACTCCTCTTTGGACCCTCTGCCCTACCCAGGGCTCTCCTCCCCAGGACCCTCCATGTAGTGTCTACCCTACCCTAGGACTCTCCTCCCCCAGACCTTCCTCGCACTGTCTTCGCCCTACCCTAGGACTCTCCTCGCACTATCTTCGCCCTACCCTAGGACTCTCCTCCCCCCGGACCCTCCTCGCCCTACCCTAGGATTCTCCTCCCCCCGGACCCTCCTCGCCCTACCCTAGGACTCTCCTTGCACTGTCTTTGCCCTACCGTAGGACTCTCCTCCCCCTGGACCCTCCTCGCCATACCCTAGGACTCTCCTCCCCCGGACCCTCCTCGCCCTATCCTAGGACTCTCCTCCCCCCGGACCCTCCTCGCCCTACCCTAGGACTCTCCTCCCCCCGGACCCTCCTCGCCCTACCCTAGGACTCACCTCCCCCCAGACCCTCCTCGCCCTACCCTAGGACTCTCCTCGCACTGTCTTTGCCCTACCGTAGGACTCTCCTCCCCCTGGACCCTCCTCGCCCTACCCTAGGACTCTCCTCCCCCGGACCCTCCTCGCACTGTCTTCGCCCTACCGTAGGACTCTCCTCCCCCGGACCCTCCTCGCACTCTCTTCGCCCTACCCTAGGACTCTCCTCCCCCCGGACCCTCCTCGCCCTACCCTAGGACTCTCCTCGCACTGTCTTTGCCCTACCGTAGGACTCTCCTCCCCCGGACCCTCGTCGCCCTACCCTAGGACTCTCCTCCCCCGGACCCTCCTCGCACTGTCTTCGCCCTACCGTAGGACTCTCCTCCCCAGGACCCTCCTCGCACTCTCTTCGCCCTACTCTAGGACTCTCCTCCCCCGGACCCTCCTCTGTTATGTAGGAAATCCAGTGACACAGTGTGCCTGCAATCAGAGCACATACAGTGATCTGACAATAACCCAAAAACAAAAGAACGAGCTCTGAGACGTGGAATCTCTGTAGACCGCAATACCTGAACCTAACCTAAACACAACTAAAGGCAGCTGTGGATTGCGCCTGACACTACCTATGCAACTCGGCACAGCCTGAGGAACTGACTAGCCTGAAGATAGAAATACAAGCCTGACTTGCCTCAGAGAAATACCCCAAAGGAAAAGGCAGCCCCCCACATATAATGACTGTTAGCAAGATGAAAAGACAAAACATAGGGATGAAATAGATTCAGCAAAGTGAGGCCCGATATTCTAGATAGAGCGAGGATAGCAAAGAGAACTTTGCAGTCTACAAAAAACCCTAAAGCAAAAAACCACGCAAAGGGGGAAAAAAGACCCACCGTGCCGAACTAACGGCACGGCGGTACACCCTTTGCGTCTCAGAGCTTCCAGCAAAAACGACTAGACAAGCTGGACAGAAAAAACAGCAACAAAAGCAAAGAAGCACTTATCTAAGCAGAGCAGCAGGCCACAGGAAAGATCCAGAAGCTCAGATCCAACACTGGAACATTGACAAGGAGCAAGGAAGACAGAATCAGGTGGAGTTAAATAACAAGCAGCCAACGAGCTCACCAGAACACCTGAGGGAGGAAGCTCAGAAGCTGCAGTACCACTTGTGACCACAGGAGTGAATTCAGCCACAGAATTCACAACAGTACCCCCCCCTTGAGGAGGGGTCACCGAACCCTCACCAGAGCCCCCAGGCCGACCAGGATGAGCCACATGAAAGGCACGAACAAGATCTGGAGCATGGACATCAGAGGCAAAAACCCAGGAATTATCTTCCTGAGCATAACCCTTCCATTTAACCAGATACTGGAGTTTCCGTCTAGAAACACGAGAATCCAAAATTTTCTCCACAATATACTCCAATTCCCCCTCCACCAAAACCGGGGCAGGAGGCTCAACAGATGGAACCATAGGTGCCACGTATCTCCGCAACAACGACCTATGGAATACATTATGTATGGAAAAGGAGTCTGGGAGGGTCAGACGAAAAGACACAGGATTGAGAATCTCAGAAATCCTATACGGACCAATAAAACGAGGTTTAAATTTAGGAGAGGAAACCTTCATAGGAATATGACGAGAAGATAACCAAACCAGATCCCCAACACGAAGTCGGGGACCCACACGGCGTCTGCGATTAGCGAAAAGTTGAACCTTCTCCTGGGACAAGGTCAAATTGTCCACTACCTGAGTCCAGATCTGCTGCAACCTGTCCACCACAGAATCCACACTAGGACAGTCCGAAGACTCAACCTGTCCTGAAGAGAAACGAGGATGGAACCCAGAATTGCAGAAAAATGGAGAGACCAAGGTAGCCGAGCTGGCCCGATTATTAAGGGCGAACTCAGCCAACGGCAAAAAGGACACCCAATCATCCTGGTCAGCAGAAACAAAACATCTCAGATATGTTTCCAAGGTCTGATTGGTTCGTTCGGTCTGGCCATTAGTCTGAGGATGGAAAGCCGAGGAAAAAGATAGGTCAATGCCCATCCTACCACAAAAGGCTCGCCAAAACCTTGAAACAAACTGGGAACCTCTGTCAGAAACAATATTCTCAGGAATGCCATGCAAACGAACCACATGCTGGAAGAACAAAGGCACCAAATCAGAGGAGGAAGGCAATTTAACCAAGGGCACCAGATGGACCATTTTAGAAAAGCGATCACAGACCACCCAAATGACTGACATCTTTTGAGAAACGGGAAGGCCAGAAATGAAATCCATCGAAATATGTGTCCAAGGCCTCTTTGGGACCGGCAAGGGCAAAAGCAACCCACTGCCACGTGAACAACAGGGCTTAGCCCTAGCACAAATCCCACAGGACTGCACAAAAGTACGTACATCCCGTGACAGAGATGGCCACCAGAAGGATCTAGCCACTAACTCTCTGGTACCAAAGATACCAGGATGACCAGCCAAGACCGAACAATGAAGTTCGGAGATAACTTTACTAGTCCACCTATCAGGGACGAACAGTTTCTCCGCCGGACAACGATCAGGTTTATTCGCCTGAAATTTTTGCAACACTCGCCGCAAATCAGGGGAGATGGCAGACACTCCTTCCTTGAGGATACCCGCCGGCTCAGATACACCCGGAGAGTCGGGCACAAAACTCCTAGACAGAGCATCCGCCTTCACATTTTTAGAGCCCGGAAGGTACGAAATCACAAAATCGAAGCGAGCAAAAAATAACGACCAACGGGCCTGTCTAGGATTCAAGCGCTTGGCAGACTCGAGATAAGTCAAGTTCTTATGATCAGTCAATACCACCACGCGATGCTTAGCTCCTTCAAGCCAATGACGCCACTCCTCGAATGCCCACTTCATGGCCAGCAATTCTCGGTTGCCCACATCATAATTACGCTCAGCAGCCGAAAACTTCCTGGAAAAGAAAGCACATGGTTTCAACACTGAGCAACCAGAACCTCTCTGTGACAAAACCGCCCCTGCTCCAATCTCAGAAGCATCAACCTCGACCTGGAACGGAAGAGAAACATCTGGTTGACACAACACAGGGGCAGAACAAAAACGACGCTTCAACTCCTGAAAAGCTTCCACAGCAGCAGAAGACCAATTAACCAAATCAGCACCCTTCTTGATCAAATCGGTCAATGGTTTGGCAATGCTAGAAAAATTACAGATGAAGCGACGATAAAAATTAGCAAAGCCCAGGAACTTTTGCAGACTTTTCAGAGATGTCGGCTGAGTCCAATCCTGGATGGCTTGGACCTTAACCGGATCCATCTCGATAGTAGAAGGGGAAAAGATGAACCCTAAAAATGAAACTTTCTGCACACCAAAGAGACACTTTGATCCCTTCACAAACAAAGAATTAGCACGCAGGACCTGGAAAACCATTCTGACCTGCTTCACATGAGACTCCCAATCATCTGAGAAGATCAAAATGTCATCCAAGTAAACAATCAGGAATTTATCCAGATACTCACGGAAGATGTCATGCATAAAAGACTGAAACACAGATGGAGCATTGGCAAGTCCGAACGGCATCACTAGATACTCAAAATGACCCTCGGGCGTATTAAATGCAGTTTTCCATTCATCTCCTTGCCTGATTCTCACCAGATTATACGCACCACGAAGATCTATCTTAGTGAACCAACTAGCCCCCTTAATCCGAGCAAACAAGTCAGATAACAATGGCAAGGGATACTGAAATGTAACAGTGGTCTTATTAAGAAGGCGGTAATCAATACACGGTCTCAGCGAACCATCCTTCTTGGTTACAAAAAAGAACCCTGCTCCAAGTGGTGATGATGATGGGCGAATATGTCCCTTCTCCAGGGATTCCTTCACATAACTGCGCATAGCGGCGTGTTCAGGCACGGATAAATTAAATAATCGACCTTTAGGGAATTTACTACCAGGAATCAAATTGATAGCACAATCACAATCCCTATGCGGAGGTAGGGCATCGGACTTGGGCTCCTCAAATATATCCTGATAATCAGACAAGAACTCTGGGACCTCAGAAGGAGTGGATGACGAAATAGACAAAAATGGAACATCACCATGTACCCCCTGACAACCCCAGCTGGATACCGACATAGAGTTCCAATCCAATACTGGATTATGGGTTTGCAGCCATGGCAACCGCAACACGACCACATCATGCAGATTATGTAGCACCAGAAAGCGAATAACCTCCTGATGTGCAGGAGCCATGCACATGGTCAGCTGGGCCCAGTACTGAGGTTTATTCTTGGCTAAAGGTGTAGCATCAATTCCTCTCAACGGAATAGGACACCGCAAAGGCTCCAAGAAAAACCCACAACGTTTAGCATAATCCAAATCCATCAGATTCAGGGCAGCGCCTGAATCCACAAACGCCATGACAGAATACGATGACAAAGAACATATCAAGGTAATGGACAGAAGGAATTTGGACTGTACAGTACCAATGACGGCAGACCTATCGAACCGCTTAGTGCGCTTAGGACAATCAGAAATAGCATGAGTGGAATCACCACAGTAGAAACACAGCCCATTCAGACGTCTGTGTTCCTGTCGTTCAACTCTGGTCATAGTCCTATCGCACTGCATAGGCTCAGGTTTAATCTCAGACAATACCGCCAAATGGTGCACAGATTTACGCTCGCGCAAGCGTCGACCGATCTGAATGGCCAAAGACATAGACTCATTCAAACCAGCAGGCATCGGAAATCCCACCATGACATCCTTAAGAGCCTCAGAGAGACCCTTTCTGAATAAAGCTGCCAGCGCAGATTCATTCCACAGAGTGAGTACTGACCACTTCCTAAATTTCTGACAATATACTTCTACATCATCCTGACCCTGGCACAAAGCCAGCAAATTTTTCTCAGCCTGATCCACTGAATTAGGCTCATCGTACAGCAATCCGAGCGCCAGGAAAAACGCATTGACATTACTCAATGCAGGGTCTCCTGGCGCAAGAGAAAATGCCCAGTCCTGAGGGTCGCCGCGCAAAAAAGAAATAATAATCAAAACTTGTTGAACAGGATTACCAGAAGAATGAGGTTTCAAGGCCAGAAATAGCTTACAATTATTTTTGAAACTAAGAAACTTAGTTCTATCACCAAAAAACAAATCAGGAATAGGAATTTTTGGTTCTAACATAGATTTCTGATCAATAGTATCTTGAATCTTTTGTACATTTGTAACGAGATTATCCATTGAAGAGCACAGACCCTGAATATCCATGTCCACACCTGTGTCCTGAAACACCCAAATGTCTAGGGGAAAAAAAAGACTGAACAAAGAGCTGAGAAAAAAAAATGATGTCAGAACTTCTTTTTTCCCTCTATTGAGAATCATTAGTTTTGGCTCCTTGTACTGTTATGTAGGCAATCCTGTGACACAGTGTGCCAGCAATCAGAGCACATACAGTGATCTGACAATAACCCAAAAACAATAGAACGAGCTCTGAGACGTGGAATCTCTGTAGACCGCAATACCTGATCCTATCCTAAACACAACTAAAGGCAGCTGTGGATTGCGCCTGACACTACCTATGCAACTCGGCACAGCCTGAGGAACTGACTAGCCTGAAGATAGAAAAACAAGCCTGACTTGCCTCAGAGAAATACCCCAAAGGAAAAGGCAGCCCCCCACATATAATGACTGTTAGCAAGATGAAAAGACAAAACGTAGGGATGAAATAGATTCAGCAAAGTGAGGCCCGATATTCTAGATAGAGCGAGGATAGCAAAGAGAACTTTGCAGTCTACAAAAAACCCTAAAGCAAAAAACCACGCAAAGGGGGCAAAAAGACCCACCGTGCCGAACTAACGGCACGGCGGTACACCCTTTGCGTCTCAGAGCTTCCAGCAAAAACGAATAGACAAGCTGGACAGAAAAAACAGCAACAAAAGCAAAGAAGCACTTATCTAAGCAGAGCAGCAGGCCACAGGAAAGATCCAGAAGCTCAGATCCAACACTGGAACATTGACAAGGAGCAAGGAAGACAGAATCAGGTGGAGTTAAATAACAAGGCAGCCAACGAGCTCACCAGAACACCTGAGGGAGGAAGCCCAGAAGCTGCAGTACCACTTGTGACCACAGAAGTGAATTCAGCCACAGAATTCACAACACTCCTCGCCCTACCCTAGGACTCTCCTCCCTACCCTAGGACTCTTGTCTCTCCGGACCCTCCTTGTACCTTCCCCACCCTTCCCTAGGACTCTCCTTGCATCGTCTCCTCCCTACCCAAGAACTCTCCTCCCCCCGGACCCTCCTCGCATCATCTCCGCCCTACCCTAGCACTCTCCACACCACAGACCTTCCTCTTACTGTCTCAGCCCTACCCTTGGTCTCTCCTTCTCCTGGCCTCTCCTCGCAGCGGCCGCGATGTACGTTCCCCCACTTCCTTACCCTCAGTGGCCGCAGCCGCCATTATTTGAAGCAGCCTGTATCACGTGACGCATCTGCGTCTTGTGATTGGTCGGGAGTCGGGGTCAGACACACGTCACGTACGTTTCGCGGCAGCGCCAGTCCCCGTCTATATTTTACCATGACTACCAAACAGTGCCACTTCCGCCAGGAGTCATCATGGCCGCCCGAGTGGTCCTGACACGGTAGAAATTAGAAAACTGCCTCTGAAGTCGATCGGAGGTTATAGGTCACGACCTTCCTTTTTATGTTGTCAGGACCAATGGTTGATCCTGGAGAGGGGGCCGTGGTGCCAGCAGCCAATAGGCAGCAGCGGGGTGGAGCTATGTGTCATTCTAATTAGTAAAGTGTCAGTCTGCTGCATAGAGTCCGGCAGGATGCTGCAGCTCCGGAGGCTCCTTCGTGTAAGAGAGGGGCGGCTGGGCAGGGGGCTCTGTGCTCAGGGGGGCTCCTGCGGGTGAGAGGGGGGGCGGCTGGGCAAGGGGCTCTGTGCTCGGGGGGCTCCTGCGGGTAAGAGAGGGGCGGCTGGGCAGGGGGCTCTGTGCTCGGGGGGCTCCTGCGGGTAAGAGAGGGGCGGCTCGGCAGGGGGCTCTGTGCTCGGGGGGCTCCTGCGGGTGAGCGGCTGGGCAGGGGGCTCTTTGCTCGGGGGGGCTCCTGCGGGTGAGAGGGGGGGCGGCTGGGCAGGGGGCTCTGTGCTTGGGGGGGCTCAAGTGGGTAAGAAAGGGGGGCGGCTGGGAAGGGGGCTCTGTGCTCAGGGGGGCTCCTGCGGGTAAGAGAGGGGGGCGGCTGGGCAGGGGGCTCTGTGCTCGGGGGGCGGCTGGGCAGGGGGCTCTGTGCTCGGGGGGCTCCTGCGGATGAGAGGGGGAGCGGCTGGGCAGGGGGCTCTGTGCTCGGGGGGGCTCCTGCTGACCTCTGTTTTGTGTCTTTCTCAGCCTTCAATTAGGATTGCACGCGTGAATTATTCCTCTGCGGCCGTGGTGAGTCGTGTGACACGTTGGGGGGGACTGTGGTTACACTAGTGCGGTTGGTAATGTGCAGACGAGTTTTGCCCACTGTATATCTCTGAGTGTGAAAGTGATGTATGACGGGCCACAGGGGCGCCGATGGCCTGGAGTCTGGAATAGAACCACTAATCCTAAACTATGGCGTACAGAAGAACTGTCCCTTCCCCAGGGGCTGGAACCGCTGCCCCACTCTAGTGTGTGTGTGTGTGTCCCTCCTACACCGCTGCCCTCCTCTAGTGCCCCCTCCCCCACAGGCTGATTCCTGTGCCCCTCCCCCCTGGGCTGGTACCGCTGCCCTCCTCTAGTGCCCCCTCCCCCACAGGCTGATACCTGTGCCCCCTTCCCCCTGGGCTGGTACTGCTGCCCTCCTCTAGTGCCCCCCCACAGGCTGGTACTGCTGCCCTTCTCTAGTACCCCCCCACAGGCTGATACCGCTGCCCTACTCTAGAGCCCCCCCACCACAAGGCTGGTACTGCCACCCTTCTCTAGTACCCCCCTCCCCAGGCTGGTACTGCCACCCTTCTCTAGTACCCCCCTCCCCAGGCTGGTACTGCCACCCTTCTCTAGTGCCACCCTTCTCTAGTACCCCCCTCCCCAGGCTGGTACTGCCACCCTTCTCTAGTACCCCCCTCCCCAGGCTGGTACTGCCGCCCTTTTCTAGTACACCCCCCCTTGCTGGTGCTGCCGCCCTTCTCTAGTACACCCCCCCCACATGTTGGTACCGCTGCCCTACTCTAGTGCCCCCCCCTAACACACGAGCTGGTACCGCTGCCCTCTTCTAGTGCCCATCCCCCCACACACACAGGCTGGTACCATGGTGCTCTCTGGTGCTGTTGTCACATTTTCTGAACCTGGGAGGGGCATTCTGGGCTATGGTTGCTGCTGGGGTAGAGTCTTTACTCGTCGCCTGACTGGCACATTCGACACTGAACATTGCTTTCCTCTTCAGCCTCTCACCAAACTCTTTATAAATGGGCATTTTGTGGAGTCGAAGACGTCCGACTGGATTGACATTCACAACCCGGTAAGAAATGTTGGGCTTCCTGTGTGCACCAGGCGCTGACTGCCGATATTAAAGCTGATATGTCTGCTGTTGCCAGGCCACGAATGAGGTGATCGGGCGGGTGCCACAAGCCACGCAGGGTGAGATGGAAGCAGCGGTCAAGGCTTGTGAACGTGCGTTCCCAGCCTGGTCGGAGACCTCCATCCTGAACCGGCAGCAGATCTTCCTGCGCTACCAGCAGCTCATTAAGGATAACCTGGTAATAAGGAGGACGGTGGGTAGTGGAGACCGTTGTGAATGAGGACAGGTTCATGGTCCCTCTTCTCTCCAGAAAGAGCTGGCACGTCTGATCACGCTGGAGCAGGGGAAGACGTTGGCCGATGCAGAAGGAGATGTCTTCCGTGGATTGCGTAAGGCCCGATGAGTCGACTGTCTGTGTGGCTGCCGAGCTGCTGCTTCTTGCTGACTTGTGACCTTTGCTTTTTCTAGAGGTGGTAGAGCACGCATGTAGTGTGACCTCGCTCATGCTAGGGGAGACCTTGCCCTCTCTGACCAAGGACATGGACACTTACACTTTCCGCCTGCCCCTGGGTGTCTGCGCTGGCATTGCTCCCTTTAACTTTCCTGCCATGATCCCGCTCTGGATGTTCCCCATGGCCATGGTTTGTGGGAACACGTACCTGATGAAGCCGTCCGAGCGTGTTCCTGGAGCCACCATGTTTCTTGCCCAGTTGTTACAAGATGCTGGCGCTCCAGATGGCACCTTGAATATTATACATGGTCAGCACTCAGGTGAGGTCCAAACACCCACAATAGGGTAACTTTCCTTTAAGACTTAACTTTATCTGATTCCAAGAAGGTGGCTCTGAAGTACCCAGTCAGCTTTGGGAACGCAGGTATATACAGGTGCGTCTCACAAAATTAGAATATCATCAAAAAGTCCATTTATTTCAGTTCTTCTAAACAAAAAGTGAAACTCGTATATTATATAGAGTCATTAGAGAGATCTATTTCACGTGTTTATTTCTGTTAATGTTGAGGCTATGTGAACACGTTGCGGATTCGTGTGCGGAATTCTCCGCGCAGATTTTGAAAAATCCGCAGGTAAAACGCACTACGGATTACCCGCGGATTTCCAGCATTTTTTTGTGAGGTTTTCACCTGTGTTTTAACACCTGCGGATTCCTATTGAGGAGCAGATCTAAAACGCTGCGGAATCAGCACAAAGAATTGACATGCTGCGGAAAATACAATGCAGCGTCTCCACGTGGTATTTTCCGCAGCATGTGCACTGTGGATTTTGTTTTCCATAGGTTTACATGGTACTGTACAATGCATGGAAAACTGCTGCGAATCTGCAATGTGTGCACATAGCCTGATAATTATGGCTTACAGCCAATGAAAACCCAAAAGTCATTATCTTAGTAAATTAGAATATTTAAGAAAAAAACACACCTGCAAAGGCTTCCTAAGCATTTATAAAGGTCCATTAGTCTGTTTCAGTAGCTCCACAATCATGGGGGAAGACTGACTTGCAAGATGTCCAGAAGGCAGTCATTGACACATTCCACAAGGAGGGTAAGGCTACTTTCACACTAGCGTCAGTACGGGGCCGTTGCCATGCGTCGGCCAGACGTACCGACGCAAACTGCGAATAAAATGAACAACGGGGGCAGCGGATGCAGTTTTACAACGCATCCGCTGCCCCATTGTAAGGTCTGGGGAGGAGGGGGCGGAGTTCTGGCCGCGCATGCGCGGTCGGAAATGGCGGACACGACGCACAAAAAACCGTTACATGCAGCATTTTTTTTTTTTTGTGCTGACGGTCCACCAAAACACGAAGCATCCGTCGCACGACGGATGCGACGTGTGGCCATACGTCGGAATGCATCGGCTAATACAAGTCTATGGAAAAAAAACGCATCCTGCGGGCAACTTTGGAGGATGCGTTTTTTTCTCCAAAACGGCGCATTGCGACGTACGTCACACAACGCTAGTGTGAAAGTACCCTAAGCCACAAAAGGTCATTGCTAAATAAGCTGACTGTTCACAGTCCTTTATCCAAGCATATTAATGGAAAGTTTAGTGGAAGGAAAAAGTGTGGTAGAAAATGGTACACAAGCAACCGGGATAACCGCAGCCTTAAAGGATTAAGAAAAGGCCATTCAAAAACTTGGGGAAGATTCACAAGGAGTGGACTGCTGCTGGAGTCATTGCTTCAAGAGCCACCACACACAGACGTATCCAGGACATTATTATTATTATAGCGCTATTTATTCCATGGCACTTTACATGTGAGGAGGGGTATACATAATATACCCCTCAATTGGCTACAAGAGTCGCCTTCCTTGTGTCAAGCCACTCATGACCAATAGACAACGCCAGAAGTGTCTTACCTGGGCCAAGGAGAAAAAGAGCTGGACTGTTGCTCAGTGGTCCAAGGTGTTATTTTGAGATTAAAGTAAATTTTGCATTTCATTTGGAAATCAAGGTCACAGAGACTGGAGGAAGGGTGGAGAGGCCACAATCCAAGCTGCTTGAGATCTAGTGTGAAGTTTCCACAACCAGCGATGGTTTGGGAGCCATGTCATCTGCTGGTATAGGCCACTGTGTTTTATTAAAGGGAACCTGTCACCCCCAAAATCAATGGTGAGGTAAGCTCACTGTCATCAGCAGCTTATCTACAGCATTCTGTAATGTAGATAAGCCCCCCGATGTAACCTGAAAGAGGAGAAAGAGGTTAGATTATACTCACCCAGGGGCGGTCCGGTCAAATAGGAGGCGCCAGAGCGGACCTGAGACACCCATCTTCATTTCATGACGTCCTCTTCTGGTCTTCACGCCGCAGCTCCAGCGCAGGCGTACTTTGTCTGCCCTGTTGAGGGCAGAGCAAAGTACTGCAGCGAGCAGGTGCTGGGCCTCTCTGACCTTTCTGGCGCCTGCGCATTGCAGTACTTTGCTGTGCCCTCAACAGGGCAGACAAAGTACGCCTGCACCGGAGCCGCGGCGTGAAGACCAGAAGATGACGTCATGGAATGAAGATGGGAGGCGCTGTTCCGGACCTGAGACACCCATCGGAGCAGGACCGCCTCTGGGGGAGTATAATCTAACCTTTTTCTCCTCTTTCAGGTAACATCGGCGGCTTATCTACAGCATTACAGAATGCTGTAGATAAGCGCAGCTGTCTACCAGGACATTTTAGAGCACTTCATGCTTCCCTCTGCCGACAAGCTTTTTGGAGATGGAAATGTCATTCTCCAGCAAGACTTGGCACCTGTCCACACTGCCAAAAGTACCAATACCTGGTTTACAAACAACAGTATCACTGTGCTTGATTGGCCAGCAAACTCGCCTGACCTTAACCCCATAGAGCAGACCTGGACAAAGTGTGGGCCACATCTGGCTAAGTCCGGCACACGGACCGAGAAAGCCGTGGGACTGGAAATCAGAGGTCCACGGGCCGCACCGTGCCTGCTCGCTCTGTTTCCATCTGTGGTTATGGGATATTGTCAAGAGGAAGATGAGACTCCAAACCCAACAATGCAGACGAGCTGAAGGCTGCTGTCAAAGCAACCTGGGCTTCCATAACACCTTAGTAGTGCCACAGGCTGATTGCCTCCATGCCACGCCGTGATGATGCAAAGGGAGCTCCGACCAAGTATGGAGTACATTTATTGAACATACTGTACATTTCAGTAGGCCAACATTTTGGATTTTAAAATCATTTTTCAAGCTGGTGTTATAAAGTATTCTAATTTATTGAGCTAATGGCATTTGGGTTTTCATTGGCTGTAAGCCATAATCATCAACATTAGCAGAAATAAACACTTGAAATAGATCACTCTGTTTGTAATGACTCTCTGTAGTGAGTTTCACCTTTTTGTATTGAAGAACTGAAATTAACTTTTTGATAATCTCACTTAGTGAGAAGCTCCTGTATATAGTGCAGTACCCATGGAGGGCCGTGGGGGAGCAGCCGTCATTCTCAATAGTGGGAGAGGGACACAACCATCTTTTCTCTAAATACATTACGTGTGTGTGTGTGTGTGTGTGTGTGTGTGTACACAGCCCAGATGGCCTGCAGTGCACCAGATATGTGGCCCTAGAACACGCCCTGCAATGAGCGTGGAGCACACAGCAGTGACTGTCTATGTAATGTCCTGACAACAATCACTTCTTTCTATTCCTAGGGTACACGTTAAGGTGGGGTTCCCGGTGTAAGAGTGGATGGGGGATGTTTGGTGTGAAGTTCCTGCTATATGTTTAGTTGGGGTGTGATTCCTAGTGTATGTGTGTGATGGTATTACCTGTGTATGGTGAATGTTAGGGGTAAAGATACCCTTTGGATAAGGAAGGGTAGTTCTAGGGCAATAATTTCCACAGGATGGTGGTAGATAATTGGGGCAGAGTTCCTGGTGTATGGGATTTTGTGGGGGTGGAGTTTCTGATTTTCTGGCGGGTGGAGTAAGAGATCCTGCTATATCCTTGCTCCATTGTTGTTCAACATCTTTATCAATTATTTAGATGAGGGTAAACTGAATAAATTTGCAGACAATGCAAAGCTAGGAGGGATACCTAACACTAAAGACAGATTCAGGATTCAGAGGGATCTAGATAAGCTTGAAGAATGGGCAGCGATTAATAGAATGGTATTTAACATCTGGACAAGAAAACAAAAATTTACATCTATAGGATGGGAGGAATAGAACTAAGCAACAGCACGTGTCAAAGACTTGGGTATACTAATAGATTACAAACTTCACATGAGTCGACAGGGAGATTACAGCAGCAAAAAAGGCAAACACAGTTTTAGGATGTATTAAGAGAAGCATAGAGTCTAGATCACATGAAGTCATTATCTCCCTTTAATCCTCATTGGTCAGTACTCATCTGGAATACTGAGTCCAGTTCTGGGCACCACATTTTAAAAAAGACATTGAAAATCTGGAGCAAGTTCAGAGAAGAGCTACCAGGATCGTGAGCGGACTGCAATTATGTCCTACAAGGAACGGTTAAAGGATCTGGGAATGTTTAGCTTGCAAAAAAAGAAGGCAAACAGGAGACTTAATAGCTGTCTACAAATATCTGAAGGGCTGTCACAGTGTAGAGGGATCATTATTCTCATTTGCACAGGGAAACACAAGAAGCAATGGGATGAAACTGAAAGGGAGAAGATACAGATTAGATATTTAGGGAAAAAAACTTTTTGACAGTGTGGGTGATCAATGAGTGGAACAGGCTGTCGCGAGAGGTGGTGAGTTCTCCTTCAATGGAAGTCTTCAAACCGAGGCTGGACTGACATCTGTTTTAGATGGTTTAGTGAATCCTGAATTGAGCAGGGTGTTGAACACTGACCCAGGAGGTCTCTTCTAACATTCTAGGATTCTATAAACGAGTGAGTGAGTGACGGATGTATGGGCCTATAACACATGTTAGGGCTGCTCCTCACACTGAAAAGGATATCGCATATATACTGTATATTCACGTGTTTTGTTTCTTAGCGGTGAATTTCATATGTGATCATCCCGCCATCCGTGCCATCAGTTTTGTGGGGTCTAACCAGGCTGGAGAATACATCTATGAAAGAGGGTCTCGAAATGGCAAGAGAGTCCAGTCTAACATGGTATGCTTCAGGGCACTTTCTGAAGGGACTGATCACTGATACTTCATACTGTACCCTTATCACTCCTCCATCTCACATGCAGGGGGCCAAAAACCATGGCGTTGTGATGCCAGATGCCAATAAGGAGAATACTCTGAACCAGCTTGTTGGAGCAGCATTTGGTGCTGCAGGACAGCGCTGCATGGCATTGTCAACTGCCGTTCTGGTTGGGGACGCAAAGAAATGGCTGCCGGAATTGGTGGAAAAAGCAAAGAAATTGCAAGTGAATGCCGGTAAGAAGAAAGGCACAATCTAGGGAATACATTTCCTCCATAGGTTACATCTCAAACACACTGTAGACTAACAGCTCTGGAACATGAACCTGTCCTCATTGCAGGACCTCCGTCCAGACACTGCTGCAGCAAGTGAGCTGAGAGTTTCGTACAGCTGTTCAGAGGATGTAGCTCAATACTTCTCTTATTTCATCTAGTGTAATTATGGGGGTAATATTCCCCACCACAGTGGTCCTCAATACTCAAAAAAAAAAAAAGTTATCCACCTCTTATTGGGAGATGAGTGACTTTCTGGGTATCAAGCGCCTCTTCTAGTTAGAACAGTGTTTGCACAACCTGATACTAAACTAGTACCTGATACTTACACCAGTGTTTGCGTAACCTGATGATACTATACTAGCGCCTCTCCTAGTTACCCCAGTGTGTGCACGACCTGATACTATACTGGCGCCTCTCCTAGTTACACCAGTGTTTGCGTAACCTGATGATACTATACTGGCACCTCTCCTAGTTACCCCAGTGTGTACGACCTGATACTATACTAGCACCTCTCCTAGTTACCCCAGTGTGTGCACGACCTGATACTATACTAGCGCCTCTCCTAGTTACCCCAGTGTCTGCGTAACCTGATGATACTACACTAGCGCCTCTCCTAGTTACACCAGGGTATGTGTAACCTGATGATACTATACTAGCGCCTCTCCTAGTTACACCAGTGTCTGCGTAACCTGATGATACTACACTAGCGCCTCTCCTAGTTACACCAGGGTATGTGTAACCTGATGATACTATACTAGCGCCTCTCCTAGTTAACCCAGTGTCTGCGTAACCTGATGATACTATACTAGCGCCTCTCCTAGTTACACCAGGGTATATGTAACCTGATGATACTATACTAGCGCCTCTCTTAGCTACAACAGTGTGCACACGTTATCAGTCGTCTATAAATGACCTGACGTTACCAGAGCTGCGCTGTGGCTCCATGTCATGAGCGCGCCTCTTCCATTACTTGCACTAGGATGCCATCTGTACTTGACCTTGTGATGTTAGCACATCATGTTTGTCACCAGCATCCCCACACCCCCCATACAGAATTGAGAGTGGATGGACACCCCCATAACCTTATTGCTTGTGGTTGAATACTTTCATACAACTTTGCACTTAAGGCCACGTTCACACGGTCAGTCATTTACATCAGTATTTGTAACCAGGAATGGGTGATAATACAGAAGTATTGATGTGTTTCTATACTTCTCCTATGACTGTTCCATTCCTGGTTTTGGCTACTAATGCTGATGTAAAGAGCCACGTTCACACATTCGGTATATCTGATTTTTCACCACACGTGCCAGGTGTAATGCAGAACTAATAAGGTTTTGTATCGGTCACATACTTGAATACTGGAAAATGTTCTCTCTACTCCCGAGCCTGACTTCTGCAGATCTGTCAGCTCTAGCTTTGTCAAGTTTCCAGGCGTTTTAGATCAGGGGCAATGGGAAGTCTCCTCCTACGTGGCAGCCATTATAATCTGGGGTTTCTGCTGGGTTACACAACTTATCACGCTCCCATTATTTCTCGATCGTGTTAGTGGCATGGTATTGAGGTCCAGTCTTGTTACCTCCTGTCTCTGGATGACCTGTGTTCTAGGCGATCAGGCTGGGGCTGACGTGGGGCCCCTCATCAGTAAAGAGGCAAAGCGGCGTGTGTGCAGCCTGATTGACAGCGGGGTGAAGCAGGGCGCAACACTTCTACTCGATGGCCGCAGCATCAAAGTGAAGGGCTATGAAAATGGCAATTTTGTGGGGCCTACAATACTGGCCAACGTTACGGTAAGTGTACAAAAAGCCTGGTGACTGGAGGGACAGCGGTAGACATGGCGCAGTACATGAGATGCTGGCACTGATTTGTTGAGTGTAATGCTTCTCGCAGCCAGACATGACCTGCTATAAAGAGGAAATCTTTGGGCCAGTGCTGGTGGTCCTCGGAGCCGACACTCTAGATGAAGCGATAGACATCGTCAATAAAAACCCCTATGGAAATGGCACCGCAATCTTTACCACAAATGGAGCCACAGCCCGAAAGTACACTCATCTGGCAGATGTGGGACAGGTGGGTACATGGTAGTGAAGACTGGTGTGTAGTGGAAGAATAGGAGGGCTGAACATGGGGCTGTCCAGACAGTGGGGTGATTGTCGTCCACAACACCTGTAACCACCCTCTGCTCTACTTCCAGGTTGGAGTAAATGTGCCTATTCCAGTGCCGCTGCCAATGTTCTCATTCACTGGATCCCGTGCCTCCTTCCGGGGCGACACAAACTTCTATGGCAAACAGGTAAAGGGTTAGTGCAGGTTCCTGTGTGGGGGGAGTTGGTTACTGTTTCCCTTACTTTACATCTTTTACTTTTAGGGGGTTCATTTTTACACCCAGTTAAAGACTGTGACCTCTCAGTGGAAAGAGGAGGATGCCACACTAACCAGTCCGGCTGTGGTCATGCCAACCATGGGCCGGTAAGCTGCCCCCAATCTTCTCCTATCATGACCCCATGGACCTCTATCACCCCTCCCCTTTGTTGCAACTCATTCATATCAGACAATGGAAATAAAACTCTTAAAATGTGTTTACTGCAAATTTCTTCTGGGTTGGCGTGACTATTCATCGGTGCAGATCCCTGGTGAGATCGGCAGCTCGGCATCTTGGTGGCTGGAGTCTCCGTCTCTGCCTGTTATGACAGCTGTACAAACCTTGCTGAGTTTAGCTGTGCACATTATGCAGGGATGGAGAAGGACCCCTGGCTCCTCCGCCCACCACATACCTGGGAGCCTTCATCTCTTGTAGCTCAGCTTTGTTTGTACACATTACTCTGCAAGGTTAGTTCTACTCTTCATTCCATATGTAGTACAAAGGGGAAAAATAAGTATTTGATATATTGCAAGTTTTCCCATCTACAAAGAATGTGGAGGTCTGTAGTTTTTATCATAGGTACACTTCATCTGTGAGAGACAGAATCTAAAAATAAAAACCAGAAAATCCCATTTTATGATTTTTCCATAATTAATTAGCATTTTATTGCGTGAAATAAGTATTTGACACAGTAGAAAACTTAATACTTGGTCCAGAAGCCTTTTGTTTGTAATTACAGAGGTCAGACGTTTCCTGTAGTTCTTGAGCAAGTTTGCAGTGATTTTGGCCCACTTCCCCATACCGATCTTCTCCAGATCTTTCAGGTTTCAGGGCTGTCGCTGGGTAACATTGAGTTTCAGCTCCCTCCAAAGATTTATTTTTTTTTTATTGGGTCCAGGGCCGGAGACTGGCTATGCTACTCCAGGACCTTGAAACTTTTTACGGAGCCACTCCTTAGTTGCCCTGGCTGTGTGTTTCTGATTAGTGTCATGCTGGACGAACCTGTCATGACCCATCTTCAATGCTCTGAGGGAAGGAGGTTGTTGGTCAAAATATTGTGATACATGACCCCATCCATCCTCCCTTAAATACGGTGCAGTCGTCCTGTCCCCTTTGTAGAAAGGCACCCCCAAAGTATGATGTTTCCCCCCACTATGCTTCACAGTTTTGACGTTGTTCTTGAGGTTTAACTCCTCCTTCTTCCTCCAAACACGGCAAGTGGCGTTGATACCAAAAAGTTCTATTTTGGTCTCATTTGATGGTCATTGGTGAACTTCAAATAGGCCTGGCATGTGCTGGCGTGAGCAGGGGGACCTTGCGTGCCATGACGGCGTAGTGTTACTAACGTTCATGTTTGAGACTGTGGTCCCAGCTCTCTTCATGTCATTGACCGTATATACTCGAGTATAAGCCGAGATTTTCAGCCCAAATTTTTGGGCTGAAAGTGCCCCCCTCGGCTTATACTCGAGTCACGGTAGCGGTGGGGTCGGCGGGTGAGGGGGTGAGGGCGCTGAGGTATACTTACCTAGTCCCAGCGATCCTCGCGCTGTCCCTGCCGTCCCACGGGCTTCGGCGCTGCAGTTTCTTCCTCTCTTCAGCGGTCACGTGGGACCGCTCATTACAGAAATGAATAAGCGGCTCCACCTCCCATAGGGGTGGAGCCGCTTATTCATTTCTCTAATCAGCGGTGCCGGTGACCGCTGATAGAGAAAGAAGCTGCGGCACCGAAGACAGGAGGGGACAGCGCGAGGATCGCCAGGACTAGGTAAGTATAGCATATTCACCTGTCCTCGTTCCAGCCGCCGGGCGCCGATCCATCTTCCCGGCCGGCGCCTCCATCTTCCCGGCGTCTCTGCTCTCTGACTGTTCAGGCAGAGGGCGCGATGACGCATATAGTGTGCGCGGCGCCCTCTGCCTGATCAGTCAGAGCAGAGACGCCGGGAAGATGGAGGCGCCGGAACGAGACGCCGGGAGCTGCAATCAAGGGAGGTGAGTATGTGTTTTTTTTTCTTTATTGCGGCAGCGGCGGCACAAATTTATGTGGAACATCTATGGGGCACAGTGAACGGTGCAGAGCACCGTATATGGCACAGCACAGCTATGGGGCACAGTGAACGGTGCAGAGCACCGTATATGGCACAGCACAGCTATGGGGCACAGTGAACGGTGCAGAGCACCGTATATGGCACAGCACAGCTATGGGGCACAGTGAACGGTGCAGAGCACCGTATATGGCACAGCACAGCTATGGGGCACAGTGAACGGTGCAGAGCACCGTATATGGCACAGCACAGCTATGGGGCACAGTGAACGGTGCAGAGCACCGTATATGGCACAGCACAGCTATGGGGCACAGTGAACGGTGCAGAGCACCGTATATGGCACAGCACAGCTATGGGGCACAGTGAACGGTGCAGAGCACCGTATATGGCACAGCACAGCTATATATGGGGCACAGTGAACGGTGCAGAGCACCGTATATGGCACAGCACAGCTATGGGGCACAGTGAACGGTGCAGAGCACCGTATATGGCACAGCTATGGGGCACAGTGAACGGTGCAGAGCACCGTATATGGCACAGCACAGCTATGGGGCACAGTGAACGGTGCAGAGCACCGTATATGGCACAGCACAGCTATGGGGCACAGTGAACGGTGCAGAGCACCGTATATGGCACAGCACAGCTATGTATGGGGCACAGTGAACGGTGCAGAGCACCGTATATGGCACAGCACAGCTATGGGGCACAGTGAACGGTGCAGAGCACCGTATATGGCACAGCTATGGGGCACAGTGAACGGTGCAGAGCACCGTATATGGCACAGCACAGCTATGGGGCACAGTGAACGGTGCAGAGCACCGTATATGGCACAGCACAGCTATGTATGGGGCACAGTGAACGGTGCAGAGCACCGTATATGGCACAGCACAGCTATGGGGCACAGTGAACGGTGCAGAGCACCGTATATGGCACAGCACAGCTATGGGGCACAGTGAACGGTGCAGAGCACCGTATATGGCACAGCACAGCTATGTATGGGGCACAGTGAACGGTGCAGAGCACCGTATATGGCACAGCACAGCTATGGGGCACAGTGAACGGTGCAGAGCACCGTATATGGCACAGCACAGCTATGGGGCACAGTGAACGGTGCAGAGCACCGTATATGGCACAGCACAGCTATGGGGCACAGTGAACGGTGCAGAGCACCGTATATGGCACAGCACAGCTATGGGGCACAGTGAACGGTGCAGAGCACCGTATATGGCACAGCACAGCTATGTATGGGGCACAGTGAACGGTGCAGAGCACCGTATATGGCACAGCACAGCTATGTATGGGGCACAGTGAACGGTGCAGAGCACCGTATATGGCACAGCACAGCTATGGGGCACAGTGAACGGTGCAGAGCACCGTATATGGCACAGCACAGCTATGGGGCACAGTGAACGGTGCAGAGCACCGTATATGGCACAGCACAGCTATGGGGCACAGTGAACGGTGCAGAGCACCGTATATGGCACAGCACAGCTATGTATGGGGCACAGTGAACGGTGCAGAGCACCGTATATGGCACAGCACAGCTATGGGGCACAGTGAACGGTGCAGAGCACCGTATATGGCACAGCACAGCTATGGGGCACAGTGAACGGTGCAGAGCACCGTATATGGCACAGCACAGCTATGGGGCACAGTGAACGGTGCAGAGCACCGTATATGGCACAGCACAGCTATGGGGCACAGTGAACGGTGCAGAGCACCGTATATGGCACAGCACAGCTATGTATGGGGCACAGTGAACGGTGCAGAGCACCGTATATGGCACAGCACAGCTATGGGGCACAGTGAACGGTGCAGAGCACCGTATATGGCACAGCACAGCTATGGGGCACAGTGAACGGTGCAGAGCACCGTATATGGCACAGCACAGCTATGGGGCACAGTGAACGGTGCAGAGCACCGTATATGGCACAGCACAGCTATGTATGGGGCACAGTGAACGGTGCAGAGCACCGTATATGGCACAGCACAGCTATGGGGCACAGTGAACGGTGCAGAGCACCGTATATGGCACAGCTATGGGGCACAGTGAACGGTGCAGAGCACCGTATATGGCACAGCACAGCTATGGGGCACAGTGAACGGTGCAGAGCACCGTATATGGCACAGCTATGGGGCACAGTGAACGGTGCAGAGCACCGTATATGGCACATCTATGGGGCACAGTGAACGGTGCAGAGCACCGTATATGGCACATCTATGGGGCACAATGAACGGTGCAGAGCACCGTATATGGGGCACAGCTATGGGGCACAATGAACGGTGCAGAGCACCGTATATGGCACAGCTAGGGGGCACAATGAACGGTGCAGAGCACTATATGGTTCACACCTATGGGGAAATATGAACGGTGTAGAGCACTATATGGCACAGCCATGGGGAAATCATGATCTATTTTTATTTTTGAAATTCACCGGTAAATGCTGCATTTCCACCCTAGGCTTATACTCGAGTCAATAAGTTTTCCCAGTTTTTTGTGGCAAAATTAGGGGGGTCGGCTTATACTCGGGTCGGCTTATACTCGAGTATATACGGTAGGTCCTCCTGTGTAGTTCTGGGCTGATTCCTGACCTCTCTCGGAATCATCCTTACCCTACGAGGCAAGCTCTTGCATGGCGACCCAGACCGAGGAAGATCGACAGTCATCTTGTGTTTCTTCTATTTTCTAATAATTGTGCCAATCTCAGCCTTGTGCGCGTCTACAATTTTGTCTCTGGTGTCTTTAGAAAACTCTTTGGACAGGTTGGAGTGTGTGGACAGGTGTCTTTTATACAGGTAAGAAGTTCACAGGTGCAATTCCTCCAGGTAATGAGAACAGAGTAGGAGATCTTCTTATGGAAAAACTTAACAGGTCTCTGACAGCCAGAATTCTTGCTGGTTGGTGATGAAATAATTAAATTGCATTTTATTACATGAAATATGTAAAAATCATACAGAGTGATTTTCTGTATTTTTTTTTTTTTTTTAGATTGTTTCACAGGTGGTGTACCTACCATAAAAATTAGACCCATCATAGTCTGTGATCATCATCCCCATGTCCCCCCCCCCCCTCCTCCGTGGGCTGGGACAGGAGTGGGCCATAGCCTGCAGCTTGATGAAATTAAGGATATCCTCCCTTTGCAGATATGACAGAATATACACGACAATCCTTTAATAGCCACTTAGTATGTGCATAAATAATAGATCAACACCTGTAAAAAAGTGCGCTGAATATAGGGCCATGAATCAGGGGTACGAATGCCCACATACAAAGACTTGGAATGGATTTTCTGGCTTTCTTGCGGACCCACATGCAGGGCTCGTCTGCTCTGGCAGCACCTACTGTAGCCTAGGTCACAATAAATTTGGTGGGTGTTTGTGTCTTAATTCTATTTTCACCTTTAGTCTCCTTACACTAAAGTGTATGGGCCCCAATATATTGAGAATGGGGACAATGCCTAGCTTGGGTGTACACAATATTGGCACGACAGACACATGGCGGCTCACAGTGTTGTGTGCCTCACATATTAACACGTACTGAGCAGATGGAGAGGAGATGCGTTTATTCTTCTGTGCGAGCAGTACATGACAGCTGATGGGATGTAGAGACGTTCAGCTAAGGATCGGACATCTTGTCTTATGGATGTCGGGCAGCTTTACGCCTGGCACCAACTCTCCAGAAATGGGTTGAGTTAGAAAGACTGAGTGTCTGTGCTCCTCCGAGGCTCCAGGTGACCTGAAAGAAGGACAAGTTGTTAGGCCGTTGTCACGTGATGGATTTGTCAGTGAGATATGCTATGAGGATTATATGATGCTAACGGGAGGCAGCTGCCGTTGTCTCTCTAAAAGGGATGTTGCATGAACATCTTAATTTTTATTGTAACTTTCACAATTGGATATTTAAAAAAAAATGTTCCTGTGCTCATAATGTAAATGTGCCCCTGTGTAATGGCTGTGTCTGACCGAATAGGAATGTGGACGGCACATACCACAGCTCCTGCGCAAGGAGGAAGCAAGAGAGTCTACAGCCAGGGCAGTCGTGATCAAAGCTGCTGAGCAAGGAGGAAGCAAAATAGTCTACAGCCAGGACAGTCGTGATCACAGCTGCTGAGGAAGGAGGAAGCAAAAGAGTCTACAGCCAGGACAGTCGTGATCACAGCTGCTGAGCAAGGAGGAAGCAAAAGAGTCTACAGCCAGGACAGTCGTGATCACAGCTGCTGAGGAAGCAAAAGAGTCTACAGCCAGGACAGTTGTGATCACAGCTGCTAAGCAAGGAGGAAGCAAAAGAGTCTACAGCCAGGACAGTCGTGATCACAGCTGCTAAGCAAGGAGGAAGCAAAAGAGTCTACAGCCAGGACAGTCGTGATCACAACTGCTAAGTAGAGGAGGAAGCAAAAGTCTACAGCCACAACAGGCATGAGAACAGCTGCTGAGGAAGAAAGGAAGCAAAAGTTTAAAGCCAGGACAGGTGGAATCGCAGTTACTGAGGAGAGGAAGCAAAAGAGTCTACAGCCAGGACAATCAGCTGATTCTTAATGTTTTTAAACAGTAACCTATTTGGCCTTAATTGTAACAGTCGGTATAAATCATAAAATCAGACAAATAGCAATTACTCTTTCCATCGTGTATCAGACAAACACCATTCTTTATTAAATATACACATGACGTAAACCCTTCATGCCATGGCCATTTTGTTTTGTTTTTTTATTCCTCCCCTTCTTCGAAGTGCCATAATTTTTTTTTCCTTCACTATAGCTGCATGACAGCTTGTTTTTTTTTGTGGAACGATTTGTACTTTTCAATGACACTATTCGTTCTACCACATCGTGCAATGGAAAATGGGGGAAAAAAATCCTAGTATACTGAAATTGCAAAATAAAAGATCAACTTCAGCACTGCTATTTACAGCAAAAAAAAAAATCACTATCTTCAATGAACGCCTGCCCCGGGCCAGTGTTCACAGTAGGATCGTAATGTCCAGCATGGGGATCAGCAGCAGACCCCCGGCTGTCATGATAATCCTGTGAGGGGCGTTTTATATTGGAATGTACATCACTCACAAAAAGTTAGGGATATTTGTCAGGTGAAATATCATGATGAACCAAGGTGCACTCTAATGCGTTTCAGGTGAACTTAATGTTACGCGTCTCAAACTTCTGAATACACATGTTCAACTGCTCAATATCTGAGGACTTTTT
This sequence comes from Ranitomeya imitator, assembly GCF_032444005.1. Lineage (NCBI taxonomy): Eukaryota > Metazoa > Chordata > Amphibia > Anura > Dendrobatidae > Ranitomeya > Ranitomeya imitator. The sequence continues at coordinate 768,120,941 of NC_091282.1, read as the reverse complement.
GCACAACGTGCTGTTCTCTAACAAGGAGCTTAATGGCAAAATTCACAACAGGTGTTTGACCCATGAATCGGCTAATACATTTCGGGGGCCAATTTAGAATTGGTAGTGTACCGTCCTCCACATCACGCTTTTCAAATTGTGACATCATGAGACCAAGACGACACCTAACAATTGAAGTAAAAATAAGTAGCAGCCGACAGCACTTCAATGCAGGGGTGCACGTTCCAGTCCAATGGCCCAATTGGGAAACACAGTCCAGTACAAAAAAGGAACAGCGTTCCATCCAGGTGATGAAAGATTAAAAGAGCTTTATTCTGCCATGATGCAACGTTTCGATCATTATAGGTCTTTATCAAGCATGACACCTAACAATTGATCACCATTACACGCCATTGTGAGGCTTCATGCAGGATGTTCTCGGACGGAAGTGGCCACTGAGTGTAGAGCGTCAGAGTATCATCAGCAGATTACAACAGAGATACTGGATGAGTCACAGAACGATAGAGAACTGGATGTCTTTTGGCCACATCCTACACCAGTGTTCCCCAACTCTGGTCCTCAAGAGCCACCAACAGGTCATGTTTTCAGGATTTCCTTAGTATTGCACAGGTGATGCAATTATCGCCTGTGCAATACTAAGGAAATCCTGAAAACATGACCTGTTGGTGGCTCTTGAGGAATGTAGTTGGGGAACACTGTCCTACACTAATGACCACTTGAATGTGAACAATGCCCTTCAGAACCGGATGATAAATGCCACACAACTCCATGCACATTTAAGGGAGGTGAGAGTCATCAAGTGTCACATCTGACCATTTGAAACCGTTTACAGTGTGGTCTTTATGATAAACCACCTGCAAGATACCTGACCCCACCACCAGGCACAGGTGTTAGCATCTTGCATGGACAGGAAGCATCTACGCCGGACAAAGGACCAGTGGATCTCCGTGCTGTTCATGATGTCGCCATCGATATTGGAGATGTCAAGGAGGGCGTTATACACCAGCCACTGTTGTCATCATATGAATCTTTAGTGGTGGTTTTAGTGTGGGCAGGTGACTTAACCCCTTAGTGACAGAGCCAATTTGGTACCTAAAGTGAACCGGTCACCCGGTATGGCAGATATGAGTTACGGCCACCGCCTTTCAGGGCTTATATGCAGCATTCTATAATTCTATAAAGAGATCTTTGTGTGGAAACTTCCTGAAGAAGAAGCCATGAGCTTCGAAACGCGTTGAATAAACCACCCAAACATCTTACAAGTATATCTGGATCTATTATTTGTCGCAGCAGCGCGGATGTAATCCACATTTCATTTATTATAACGGTTCTGAGAGGTCGCAGCGCCGACCTGTGGATCTGCAGCAGCTGACAAACTACACGCCTGTGCTGTGTACCACCAGGTGAGCAGTTCTCTCACTATTGATTAGAAACAACCCTGGGGATAAGACCCTATTTGCGCTTTTTTTGTCTCCTATTTTTCTATACTAATTTTTCTTAGGATGTTATAAGGCTTAAACATTGACCAGCAATTTCTCGTTTTTCCAACAAAATTTACAAAACCATTTTTTTAGGGACCACCTCAAATTTGAAGTGAGTTCAGGGGGGTCACTATAACACAAAATACCCAAAAGTAACACCGTTCTAAAAACTGCACCCCTCAAGGTGCGCAAAACCACATTCAAGAAGTTTATTAACCCTTCAGGTGCTTTACGAGAACTAAAGCAATGTGTAAGGAAAAAATTAACATTTTACTTCTTTCATACAAAATTTACTTTGGAACCAGTTTTTTTTTATTTTCACAAGGGTATCAGGAGAAAATGAACCACAAAATTTGTTGTGCCATTTGTCCTGAGTATGCTGATACCCCGTATGTAGAGGAAAGCCACTGTTTGGGCGCATGGCAGGGCTTAGAAGGGAGGGAGCACCGTTTAACTTTTTAGGTGCAAAATTAGTTGGAATCAATGGTGGAGCCATGTAGCGTTTGGAGAACCCCTGATGTACCTAAACAGTAGAAACCCCTCAATTCCAACCCTAACGCACCCCAAATCCTAATCTCAACCATAACCCTACCTCTAGCCCCAACCCTAATGGAAAAATGAAAATACATTTTTTCTTATTTTGTTATTTTTACTTAACTAAGAGGGTGATAAAGAGGGGTTTGATTTAATATTTTTTTTTATCTTGATCACTGTGATAGACCCTATCACAGTGATCAAAATGAACCAATAGGAAAAATGTCCTATTGGTGCTGGCCGTCAGATCTCGGCGGACACACTGTGCATGCGTCCACCATTTTCTTCCCAAAAGAAGACACCGCCGGCCGGAGGAAATCACGGGGGTATGCAGGACGATCACATCAGAGGAGAGAGAGATAAATTAAATGGGAAATCGGCCTTTTTTTCCCGGTTGCTGTTATTCCATGAATAACGATGATCGCAACACTAGAGTCGGTAAAAACAGCCCCGAATTTCAAACACTAGGGGGGGCGCTAAATACTTATTTCTCAGCGCTGTTAAAGGCGCTGAGGCATAAGTGCCCTTAACTGCCACCATTAAAAGGCGTATCCGCGGTTAAGGGGTTATGTCATTACAGAACTGCCCTACACTTGGTGAATTTTCCAGTGACCAGTCCCTACTACTAAAATAACATTAGTCCAGTCATTGTGCCTCTGCAGTAAAAACACATTTGACCAGGAAGAAACATGCAGCTAATGAATTCTCTTCAGATCCCTGCTATTAGAAGTGGAAAGAACAAAAGCAACAAACTCAGTAAAAATTGAGGAGCAAGAGAAGCCGACTACAAACCAAAATGTATCTACACAAATACACAGATCATGGGAAACAAAAAGGAGAATTGGAGCTGCTGGAAGAGAGATATGATGTCATAGGCATCACTGAAACTTGGTGGGATGATTCACATGTTTGGAATACAAAACTTAAAGGCTACAACTTATTTATTAGAAACGGGCTGTAGGGATTATTGATCCTCTCACCTTGCAAGCGGGGCCTTTGTAATTACGTCATCTTGATGGGTCTCTTCACTCCGTATTGGATTTCTTTTCCTGTGATGGTAAAAAAAAAATTATATATAGTATATATAATCTGTATTATTTCCAGATATAGGAAGCATAGGATGATGAAAAGTCACAGAGCAAACATCTTGGAACCACTATAATTAGTGAATTAAAAAGTCTGATACGGCTTTTACCTGACATTTACCATCAGGGGCCATATCCACAAACATGTCACATGTTTGTGTCTCAGAATTAGAACCGGCCAACTCTCCAAAAAAGATCAAGCCAATTAATTTTTTTCTTTACTGCTAAAGCTCTAAAATAATGAAAAAACTGCTATTGTTCATCTCTTATAGGTGGAAAGATGAGGCTGACGGGTGGTGAATTAAAGGTGGAGGGATGAGGCCGATGGGCGGTGGATTACAGGCGGAGGGATGAGGTTGACGGGCGGTGGATTACAGGCGGAGGGATGAGGCCGACGGGCGGTGGTTAACAGGCGGAGGGATGAGGCCGACGGGCCGGGGATTACAGGCGGAGGGATGAGGCCGACGGGCGGGGGATTACAGGCGGAGGGATGAGGCCGACGGGCGGTGGATTACAGGCGGAGGGATGAGGCCGACGGGCGGTGGATTACAGGCGGAGGGATGAGGCCGACGGGCGGTGGATTACAGGCGGAGGGATGAGGCCGACGGGTGATGGATGAGGCTGACGGGTGGGGGATTACAGGCGGAGGGATGAGGCTGACGGGCGGTGGATTACAGGCGGAGGGATGAGGCCGACGGGTGGTGGATTACAGGCGGAGGGATGAGGCCGACGGGCGGTGGATTACAGGCGGAGGGATGAGGCCGACGGGCGGTGGATTACAGGCGGAGGGATGAGGCCGACGGGTGGGGGATTACAGGCGGAGGGATGAGGCCAACGGGCGGGGGATTGTGTCTCAGAATTAGAGCCGGCCAACTCTCCAAAAAAGATCAAGCCAATTAATTTTTTTCTTTAACTACTGCTAAAGCTCTAAAATAATGAAAAAACTGCTATTGTTCATCTCTTATAGGTGGAAAGATGAGGCTGACGGGTGGTGAATTAAAGGTGGAGGGATGAGGCCGATGGGCAGTGGATTACAGGAGGAGGGATGAGGCCGACGGGCGGTGGATTACAGGCGGAGGGATGAGGCCGACGGGCGGTGAATTACAGGCGGAGGGATGAGGCCAACGGGTGGGGGATTACAGGCGGAGGGATGAGGCCGACGGGCGGGGGATTACAGGCGGAGGGATGAGGCTGAAGGGCGGTGGATTACAGGCGGAGGGATGAGGCCGACGGGTGGGGGATTACAGGAGGAGGGATGAGGCCGACAGGCGGTGGATTACAGGCAGAGGGTTGAGGCCGACGGGCGGTAGATTACAGGCGGAGGGATGAGGCCAATGGGTGGTGGATTACAGGCAGAGGGATGAGGCCGACGGCCGGTGGATTACAGGCAGAGGGATGAGGCCGACGGGCGGTGGATTACAGGCGGAGGGATGAGGCCGACGGGCGGTGGATTACAGGCGGAGGGATGAGGCCGACGGGTAGTGGATTACAGGCAGAGGGTTGAGACCGACGGGCGGCGGATTACAGGCAGAGGGTTGAGGCTGACGGGCGGTGGATTACAGGCGGAGGGATGAGGCCGACAGGCGGTGGATTACAGGCAGAGGGATGAGGCCGACAGGCGGTGGATTACAGGCAGAGGGATGAGGCCGACGGGCAGTGGATTACAGGCGGAGGGATGAGGCCGACAGGCGGTGGATTACAGGCGGGAGGAGGCTGAGGAGCGGTGGATTACAGTAGGAGGGATGAGGCCGATGAGCAGTGGATTACAGGCGGTGGGATGAGGCCAATGGGAGGTAGATTATAGTCAGAGGGATGAGGCAGACGGGCGGTAAATTATAGGTGGAGGAATAAGGCTGATTGGTGTTTTATTTTTTTGTTGTTGCATGTTTTACATCTGACCCATGGGTGCCATATATACCGTAAGTATATTCAAACATGACAGATTTTTCCACCGGGAATCTGCAGTAAAATATGCACTTTGCTCTGGTTTTGGATCTGCTATGAATTCCATCCTGCAGCTCTGTTTTCAAGTAGATATGTCCAACAATAGTGTTGAGCAAATGTGTTCCGATAAGGTGTTATCCATGCACACTCAGGTGCTTACCGAGTTTCTTCGGCATGCTTGAACAATATGTTTGAGTTGCCACGGCTGCATGTTTCGCGGTTGTTCGACAGTCACAACACATGCAGGGATTGCCTGTTTTTTTAGTAGGGAGACATGCAGCCGCGGTGATTCAAACATAGTATTCCAGCACGCAGAAGATACTCTATCAGCTCTTGAGTGCGCTCGGATAACATCTTATCCAAGCACGTTCATTCATCACTATTCAGCAAGTTATTGAAGGTGCTTAAGGAACAAATACATGGATACATTTGGGAAAATCCACAGCACGTCTGCAATGTGTGAACATGCATTGAGATTACTTAAGAATTGTTTTAATATTCTACCACCTGATCTACCAGGACCTGAAATAGTTTTTTTATCACTGTAGTGAAGGGACAGTCACACAGAAACCCTTACCCAATGACCGAGCCATTCATCTTGGCAAACAGCAGTCTAAGAACTTTCTCCTTTTGCTCCCATGTCAGATCTGTAAAATCCACTCTTCCATTCTGAAAGTGTGACCTATAAAACACCCCAAGTTCATGATCAGATTGGGATAAAGCCGTAAAGGAGTGTGGAGGGTTTACTTGATCTATACCATGTCTTTAAAAGCTAGGATATCAGTGTGTGCACCAAAGAAGTATCACTAAGTGGTGTGCCATAGACACTGGCACACTCCAGCATGTTCTAGGGGTCATTATTGCCTGTATGCTTAGTAAAATTAGTCTTAAAGACGCATGTGTTTTCTAATGGCGGATGTGCCCTGGGTGCTCATCAGGGTGGCACATACGTCCTAGGTGTCGAGCAGCAGTAAACCAGGGTGAGACAGACGTCCTAAGTCTCGAGGAGCCGTAAACCAGGGTGAGAGAGACATCCTAGGTGTTGAGGAGTAAATTATGGTGACGTAGATGTCCTAGGTGTTGAGGAGTAAACCAGGGTGACGTCGAAATCCTAGCAGATCAGGATGGCAAAGTCATCATAGATGCTGAGATTGAGCAGGGCAGAATGGCATAGTTGTCATAGGTGCTGAGAAGGAGTGGACTTTGGTGGAATGAACACCCCAGGTGCCGAGTGGGCCAGGAAGGCACAAATACCCTAAGTGCCAAGAGAGTGCAGGCCAGTGTAGCAGTGAGGCCTAGATCTTGAGAGGGTGCAGGCTATGATTGCACAGATTCCCCAAGTGCTGAGACGCAACAGACAAGGATGACACAAATGAAGACCAGGCTAGTATGGAGTAAAGGCTAGCATATGTGGCTGTGTAAGGTGGGCAGGATAGACTAGAAAATAGAGGGCAGGTGCTGACTGCAAGTGAAGGTTCTGACGGATATAGACTTGGTAAGGATGCCTCAGGTACCCAGGGTTGAATTCTGACTGTATAGTAGCACCATACTGATGAAATGATCGGGGGAAAAGTGATCTGGGTGTAGGGATGCAGTTCTCATCTCCATGTCAGTACATTACCAGTTATCTGCTGCCATCAGATCATGGCTCACATCATTGCTGCTGTGCTTTTTGTTGTGAAAGGTGCGGACCTTGGGATACTGCTCAGCCCCTGTCGCTGCTTTCCTCATTTGGCTGTGATATGCCACTTGTGCCACCTTCTGATAATAGTTCCTGCTTGACTTGATTTCCTGCCTCACATGCTCCATCGCTTCCAGGAAGAACTGCTCCACCTGCGTCCTCTCCTGCAGGATGTTGTGGGCCAGCTTCTTCACACGCTTTATCTCTCGGTCTTTCAGCTCTAGAGTTTGGTGCAGCATTAGCATGTCCATGTTTCCTGCTAGATCCGTCTTCGGCTGGAGTGCTTTCTGTGTCCTGGGCAGGGTTGGCTCCTTCTGCTGATTGCTCTCCAATGCAAGCTCCAAGGTCCTGATCCTAAGCTGATATGATTGGATCTGGCTGTTCCTCTCTGACATTTCATGGATCTTTTCCTCAAGAAGCTGCTGATTGGTATTCTGTACAAGAAAAAACAGATTTGAATTGTGTGTAAATAGCCTGTAGCTCTACCAGCCAAATAAATGACAGCAACCCAGCCACAGCCATGTATGGGGAGTAGTTACCCTACAGCTAGTAGAAAAGACTCAACTCAGGCATGAATACAGACCTTACCCTGCCAAAGATGCACTGAAGATAAGCAATACCACATCCATGATGAGGGTTACTTCATCAGCGGTAATGTTTAGGTGCGTTGTAAATGTAATAGTCACCTAACTGGCACGTGACATGGCGTCCCGGTGGGGAGGGGGACATATAAGATCTAAAACACCCATCGCCTCGATAATGCAGACGAGAATACATCTCACGGCTAATACAGAAAAAGAGCCGTCCTGACCTTGTCCAGCCGCAGCTGCTTCTTCTCCTCTTGCAGCTGTAGCAGCGTCTTCTGGAGCTCATGGGATTCTTTCATATGATAAGAAATGGCTTCCCTCAGACGCACATTCTCTGTAAAGACTGATCTTCCAACATCACCCAACTGCCTGAATGGTGGGAAGAGCAAACCACATAATCTGACCAAAATGCAGACTCCTCCTGTAGACCCCTCTGTCCTCTTCCAGACCTCCTCTGCCAACTCCAGACCACCTTGGTCATCCTTCAGACCTCTGCATCATTATCCTCCTCCTCCAGATGCCTCTGCCCTGTTCCCGTTTTCTCTGCTTCCTCCCGACCCCTCCCCTTTCTTCTACATGCTCCATACCCTTGTCCTCTTCCTCCTATAAACCCATGTCTTCTTCATCCTCCCCCAGACCCCCTGTCATCCTTCAGACATCTGTCCTGTCCTCCTCCAGACCCCTGTATAATTTTCCTTCTCCAGAACCCTGTATCATTATCGTCCGCCTCCAGATCCCTGTCCTCTTTCATACTCCTTTTTCCTCTTCCTCCTTCTCCAAACCCCTCCTTTGCTACACCTGCTCCATATCCGTTTTTCCTTTACCCACTCCAGACTCCTCTGCCCTACGTCTTCTCCTCCAGACCCTCCTTATCTCTACCTGCTCCAGACCCCTGTCCTCTTCCACCTCCTTCAAGCCCCTTTGCCCTCCTCCAGACCCTTCTGTCCCCTTCCTCCTCTAGACTCTTGTCTTCTTCAACATCCACCAGACCCCACTCTCCTCTTGCTCCTCCTGACCTCTCTGTCTTCCTACAGATTTCTTTGTCCTTATCCAGGCTTCTTGATTGTCCTCCCCTTCAGGCTCCCCTGTCCTTTTCCTTCCCATGTCCTATTCCTCTTGGACCTCAACGTTATCTAGACTCTTGTGCAGCTTATCTCCATAAAGGATTGAAATCTAATTTTAGCTAACCCAGTTTCCCATCATTAGCTGACGGAGGTAATCGGAGACTATACCAGCAGATTTGGCAGGCGTTTCTCTGATGTGAATGTCCAGGTTCAGAACTTGACCAGCCCTCATCCCTTCACTGCAGCATTACTTGGAGATTGGGGGATGACTGGTGGCTGCAGTGTTTGCCCGTAGTCTGGGTTTGCTCATCTTACATATCCTAGATCCCCTTGATGGGGAGAGCAAGCACATCCTAGAAAGATGGAGAGGGTGTCCATTCCATGTGAGGAAAGCGGGCATATAGTTCATGAGGGATAGCGTGGCCATGCTACCAGATGGAGAGTGTACGTGTACTATACCTGAGGGAGAGGGTGGCCTCACTACACGAGGGAGTGCCTGTAGTAACTGGACCAGTGGTTATTGGTGTACTTATTGCCACCAGGTTCCTGTCGCTGTAAATACACCAGGTGGGCATGCAGCTTAAGAGCAGGATATGTGTATTTCTCTGCTCCATTAAGCAGCTCCAGTTATTGGTGAGGAATGTGGCCAGAGGCTTAGCTAAGCCCAGCTCGGACTAGTCAGGACGTTGACTGTTTAGCTAGTGGTCAGCCGGCCCAGGATTTATTTTGTGCCATGTGTTTTTTTTGCTGTTGTATGGGACCTGTAAAAATGGTTGTTGCCAGTTGTGCCAAACCTGTGTGGTCTGAACTGTGCCATGGTGTGACAATGGAGATCCCGAGAGCAAATCTCTTAACCCTGTCACAACATGTACTAAATTGAGAGAAACCACCCTACATGAGGAGGCGATTTATCAGCCACATTAAAGGAGGCTTTCAAGATGGCTGCCGTTAACATCAGACGTGCGTGAGGAAGCACTTGACCCAAAAGTGCTACTCTCTTGCATCCTGCACTAAAAGAGCTCTCCCATCCATCCTTTTTGCACCGGTTGCCGCAATCCACCTTCATCAAAAGGCGTTTGTTGAGACCCTGTAGGACAGCTCTACACCAGATAAAGTATCAATACTGCTGGCTCTGCCCCTTTGGTATAGTAATTTCTACCAAGGACTAACACATCAAGCCAGAACATTGGATGAAATTCAAGAAAATTGCAAGGACCTGGGGATTACTCTAGAGAAGTACCCGGATCTGGAAGCTTCCCACGCGACGTCTTCTTTGAATCGCCTATCTCAATTGGCACCGTGGAGCAACGGGCCTGCTCCCAGATCCCCGCACTCTAAAAGCAAGATGCCAAAGCAGCCTACTGCTAATCAGGAAAGCGACCCCAGTTGAGCCAAGTGTCTGATCTGCTTTAAGAGCCTGACTTGTCTTTATTCTGAAACCTTGTCTTATTGGAAATGATTTGCCCTGTAGAGATCTACCATTTCTCTTTAGGTTTCATTTTCTTGTAGGGCCTTTGATGGAGGGTGGAATAGTCAACAGACAATCTCCACACCATTCCATTAGTCATGGCAACTAAACTAAAATGATTCAACTAAGCTAACTTCAATGCTCACAGTCTTAACTACCCCATTCCGAGATCTCCGATGCTAGCCCAATTCTGGAAAGAAGGTTTTGACATACTTCTATTCTATTGCTAACCCACTTCCAAGCCAACTACGGTAACTTCCCTCCTTTGAAAAAGCCTACTATAACCAGTTGTACCATGTTACATCTCCTCAGAAATGCTCTAGGGGGTATCAATTTCATTCGCTAAAGATACCCCCTTCCTACGCTATGAATCTCTTGTCGATCCGGATGGACGCTAGATATTTGTAAAAGGCCTTTTGGCGGGGTCCATGGTAACACTGGGCAATTTATTCACCGCTAATAAGAAACAAATCAACTTCACTAAATAGATTGGGAGGGGACTTCAACGTCTCATTGGATCCCTTGTTGGATTCCACGTCCAAAAGGAGCTATATATAACTATGTGACTTATCTCGGGTCAAAAACTCACTGCACTCTCTGTCACTCATCCCTATAACCTAGACTACACCTTTTATTCTCACCCCCACAACTTCTACCACAGGATAGACTATATTTTCAGCTCAAGGCCCCTGCTATCCGAAACACCCAGATCCAGATCACTAGATAGTATCTACCAGCTTTTCATTCCTCAAACATATTCAATTTTTTGCACATGGAGACTGAATTAATCGATTCTCGCCTTTGCTGATAATAGAGAACATGTCACCACTACGTTAACCAATTACTCTGATGCTAATGATACGCCTTAAGTTAGCTAGCCAATTATATGGGAAGCACACAAGGCGGTCGTCAGAAGAGAATTGATTTCTATAGCATCCCACATTAACAAACAACGTAAAAATATCATTCAAAACCTTATGAAAACATAGCCACACTGGAATCACAACATAAAAAATCCCTGATCCATCACACGCTGGAGACCCTTACTGCCAAAAATTAAATGACATAGTTAACAAACAATCTGCTAAGCTTTAACTTAATTGGAAAAAGTGATGTTTCTGCACGGTGGCAAGGCCTCCAAACTGATGATGTCCTGAATTTAAAAAAGGCAGGCGCGCACATTCATACACACTTTGAAGACTCCCGACGCCACCGCACTGTGGGCCACAACCAGATCTCTTCTGAATTTTTTAAATTCTACTTGATCTATACCAACTTAACTCACACAACTCGGACTCTTAGAAGGCCAGGAAACAGTCGGACATCCAATCATTCTTAACAGAACTCAATTTGCCCAAACTGTCATTAGAGTAGCAGACGGCCCTCTGAACGCCATTTGACTTGGGGGATCTCCAGTCCACCCTAGCACACAGACCAGCGGGAAAGGTACAAGCCCAGATGGGCTACCAATTATGTATTACGTACAAAGCTTTCTCCAAAATGCTGGAGACTCATCTCCTCAATATGTGCAATGCCATTCTCCAAGGTAGCACTTTCCCTCCACAAACCCTAGAAGCCATTATCTCCCTCATCCATAAGAAGGGTATAGATCCGGAATGCTGCAGCAATTATAGAGCAATATTCCTTTGAAATGTGGATTTAAAGTATATGCCAGCATGATAGCAAATCGCATTGCGAACTATCTACCTCTCCTTATATCACCAGACAGGCTTTATAAAAGGGAAAGAGGGCAAAGACAACGCCTTAAGTATTTTACATTTAATGCAATACTCGAACTTGCATAAAATTCCGGCGGTGCTTCTTGGCACCGATGTGAAGAAAGCTTTTGATAGGGTGGACTGGACCTTCCTACAAGGGATGCTCAGATGCTTTCAATCTCCTTCTGATATTATTAAAGTGATACTTCAAATATACACTAAACCCACAGGTAAAATTAGACTCAACAACTCTCTTACCAAAACATTTGATATTCATAAAGGAACAAGGCAGGACTGCCCGCTATCCTCCCTTCTGTTTGTGTTGGCAATCAAGCCTCAAATACAATCCATTAGGCAGTGCCATGACATAGTGGGTGTAAATATACAGGGGACACATCATAAAGCTGCAACCTTTGTGAATAACTTACTAGTCATAATGACTCTGCTAGACAGGGGAATTCCCACTCTCATGCAGATTCTAGAGAGGTATGGTTCCCCATCTAATTTCAAAATAAAGTCATCCAAATCAGAGGCCCTGGGTATAAACATCCCCAAACAATCCATCGACCTTTATAAAATTAAATTGCCATTTAGATGGCCCCCCAGCCATAGTTCATATTTAGATATTAAAGTTCCCCAGAGATCTCTTTAGCCTCAATTACAAGCCCTTTCTTCTTGATGTAGCAGAGCACACCAAATTATGAAAAGCCCTTTACCTCTCTTTGATGGCCAAGAAAAACTTGATACAAAGTATACTCCTACCTAAGTTTATTTACTTATTCCATATGCTTCACATCCCAATTCCAAAGACTTACCTATCTAAGGTCAACTCCTTTTTTAATTACATTTGGAATACACGCAAATTGCGGCTCAACTCACATAGCCATACTACTTACTAGAACTGTTGACTGGGTTAGAAGACCAGAGGTTAAGTCCTGGCTCTCCCTAGAAGAACACGTCCCCCATTCCACTTCGTGCAGTATTATTTGCTCCACATCACTTTCCAAAAGAAAGAACATTCCGTAACCTATTGACCAGAGCCATTATCAAATGCTGGAAGTCAGTAATAGACATCCTTTCCTCCCCCCATTCCCCTCTAACTTGGGTTTCGGATCTGATGGAACAAAATTTGGAGGCGCCTAATAAATACAATAATCATGGTAGGCCGGACACATCCCCTCTAACAGACCACATATTACAAGATGGGACTTTTATAACCTACCAGGAAATGAGGGCACTGCCCACACTGTCCAACCACACTTTTCTTCACTACGAATCTCTAAAAATGAAGTGTCTCATGCTGACCCATTCAGGGCGATCACTTCATACAATTTTTTCCGTTCACAAACGTGTCCCCCCTAAAAATTCTCTCATTTCTTTATAATAATCTGCTGCTCACAAGAGACACGCCGCTAAAAAGAGCCTTCATTTCTAAACGGGAGAAAAAACGGAAACTAAGACAAAACACATCTACAAGTTTTCTCATCGACCCTTTCACTGTGTCAAGAGTTAAAGAAAATTCATATAAAATAGTCACATAATGGTACACAACTCCTCTCTAGACTCACAAGTGGATCCCAACTACCTCTGACCAATGTTGGAGATATGGTAAAGATAAAGAATCCTATATACACATATGGTGGTCCTGCCCAAATAATAGGGACTTATGGAGAGATCGCTCTGAAACAAGACAAAAAAACAATGCTTTGTCATCATACCGTTGAACAAAAAGTGGAAAAAAAAGCGATAAAAAAAATAAATATAAATAAACATGGTACCGCTGAAAACGTCATCTTGCCTGCAAAAAAGGAGCCATCATACAGATCCATCACTGGAAAAATAAAAAGGTTATAGCTCTCAGAATGAAGGAATGCAAAAATAATAATTTTTTCAACAGGAACATATATATCTTGGTACCGTTTTAGCCAGTAGATAGAATAATATTTAGAATTGAGAGTCCTCAGTGGTTGATACCTTTTAATGGCTAACTGAAAAGATGGTAATAATTTGTAAGCTTATTTCTATAAATTGTTTTGTGTGAAAGGGCCAAAACATAAAAAAGATAAAACTGTGATATCGCTGTACTCAAACTGTCTCATCAATTTTACCACATGCGGAGCGACATAACAAAAAAGAATCCTGAATTGCTGATTTTTGTTCATTCTTCCTCCCAAAAATCAGAATAGAAAGCGATCAAAGAGTATCATGTGTCTGATACTGGAACTAATAAAAATGTCAACTCGTCTCGCAAAAAACATGCCCTCACATGATATGGTGATGCGCAATAAAAAGCATTGTGTGTGACAGCAGCCAAACAAAAAAACAATATAAATCTGATATCACTGAACCAAAGAGTAAAGTTGCCTAATCACTTATACCGCATGAGGAATGAGGTAGAATGTAAAGGTACCTTCACACTAAACGACGCTGCAGCGATCCAGACAACGATCCGGATCGCTGCAGCGTCGCTGTTTGGTCGCTGGAGAGCTGTCACACAGACCGCTCTCCAGCGACCAACGATGCCGGTAACCAGGGTAAACATCGGGTTACTAAGCGCAGGGCCGCGCTTAGTAACCCGATGTTTACCCTGGTTACCATCCTAAAAGTAAAAAAAACAAACGCTTCATACTTACCTTCCGCTGTCTGTCCCCGGCGCTGTGCTTCTCTGTACTGGCTGTGAGCACAGCGGCCGGAAAGCAGAGCGGTGACGTCACCGCTCTGCTTTCCGGCCGCTGTGCTCACAGTGAGTGCAGGAAAGAACAGCGCCGGAGGACAGACAGCGGAAGGTAAGTATGAAGTGTTTGTTTTTTTTACTTTTAGGATGGTAACCAGGGTAAACATTGGGTTACTAAGCGCGGCCCTGCGCTTAGTAACCCGATGTTTACCCTGGTTACCAGCGAAGACATCGCTGAATCGGTGTCACACACGCCGATTCAGCGATGTCAGCGGGAGATCCAGTGACGAAATAAAGTTCTGGCCTTCTAGCTCCGACCAACGACATCACAGCAGGATTCTGATCGCTGCTGCCTGTCAAACTGAACGATATCGCTAGCCAGGACGCTGCAACGTCACGGATCGCTAGCGATACCGTTTAGTGTGAAGGTACCTTAAGTCCGCAAGGACAGGGTCCTCTCCCCTCTGCACCAGTCTGTTATTGTAAATTTGTTTACTGAAAACGTTATCTGTAACCCCTTTTCTCATGTACAGCACCATGGAATTAATGGCGCTATATAAATAAATAATAATCTACTATATAATTGTCAAAGGGTCACTTCCGTCTTTCTGTCCTTCTGTCTGTCACGGATATTCATTGGTCGCGGCCTCTGTCTCATGAAAATCCAAGTCGCTGATTGGTCGCGGCAAAACAGCCACGACCAATCAGCGACGGGCACAGTCCGGAAGAAAATGGCCGCTCCTTCCTCCCCGCAGTCAGTGCCCGGCGCCCGCATACTCCCCTCGCGAGACTGCTACGTCTCTTCACTCTTCAGAACAGAGCGCGTGAGAAGCGTCGGTAACCGCTTCGATCCGGGGGCCAAAGGAAGGTGAGTATATAACTATTTTTTATTTTAATCCTTTTTTTTTTTTTTTTTTAACAGGGATATGGTGCCCACATTGCTATAGACTGCGTGGGCTGTGCAATATATTATGTGGGCTGGGCAATATACTACGTGGGCTGTGCAATATACAACGTGGGCTGCGCAATATACAAAGTGGGCTGCGAAATATACAACGTGGGCTGCGCAATATACAACGTGGGCTGCACAATATACAGTTAGGGCCAGAAATATTTGGACAGTGACACAATTTTCGCGAGTTGGGCTCTGCATGCCACCACATTGGATTTGAAATGAAACCTCTACAACAGAATTCAAGTGCAGATTGTAATGTTTAATTTGAAGGGTTGAACAAAAATATCTGATAGAAAATGTAGGAATTGTACACATTTCTTTACAAACACTCCACATATTAGGAGGTCAAAAGTAATTGGACAAATAAACATAACCCAAACAAAATATTTTTATTTTCAATATTTTGTTGCAAATCCTTTGGAGGCAATCACTGCCTTAAGTCTGGAACCCGTGGAAATCACCAAACGCTGGGTTTCCTCCTTCTTAATGCTTTTGCCAGGCCTTTACAGCCGCAGCCTTCAGGTCTTGCTTGTTTGTGGGTGTTTCCGTCTTAAGTCTGGATTTGAGCAAGTGAAATGCATGCTCAATTGGGTTTAGATCTGGAGATTGACTTGGCCATTGCAGAATGTTCCACTTTTTGGCACTCATGAACTCCTGGGTAGCTTTGGATGTATGCTTGGGGTCATTGTCCATCTGTACTATGAAGCGCCGTCCAATCAACTTTGCAGCATTTGGCTGAATCTGGGCTGAAAGTATATCCCGGTACACTTCAGAATTCATCCGGCTACTCTTGTCTGCTCTTATGTCATCAATAAACACAAGTGACCCAGTGCCATTGAAAGCCATGCATGCCCATGCCATCACGTTGCCTCCACCATGTTTTACAGAGGATGTGGTGTGCCTTGGATCGATCATGTGCCGTTCCCTTTCTTCTCCAAACTTTTTTCTTCCCATTCTGGTACATTCTGGTACAGGTTGATCTTTGTCTCATCTGTCCATAGAATACTTTTCCAGAACTGAGCTGGCTTCTTGAGGTGTTTTTCTGCAAATTTAACTCTGGCCTGTCTATTTTTGGTATTGATGAATGGTTTGCATCTAGATGTGAACCCTTTGTATTTACTGTCATGGAGTCTTCTCTTTACTGTTGACTTAGAGACAGATACACCTACTTCACTGAGAGTGTTCTGGACTTCAGTTGATGTTGTGAACGGGTTCTTCTTCACCAAATTAAGTATGCGGCGATCATCCACCACTGTTGTCATCCGTGGACGCCCAGGCCTTTTTGAGTTCCCAAGCTCACCAGTCAATTCCTTTTTTCTCAGAATGTACCCAACTGTTGATTTTGCTACTCCAAGCATGTCTGCTATCTCTCTGATGGATTTTTTCTTTTTTTTCAGCCTCAGGATGTTCTGCTTCACCTCAATTGAGAGTTCCTTTGACCGCATGTTGTCTGCTCACAGCAACAGCTTCCAAATGCAAAACCACACACCTGGAATCCACCCCTGACCTTTTAACTACTTCATTGATTACAGGTTAACGAGGGAGACGCCTTCAGAGTTAATTGCAGCCCTTAGAGTCCATTGTCCAATTACTTTTGGTCCCTTGAAAAAGAGGACGCTATGCATTACAGAGCTATGATTCCTAAACCCTTTCTCCGATTTGGATGTGGAAACTATCATATTGCAGCTGGGAGTGTGCACTTTCAGCCCATATTATATATATAATTGTATTTCTGAACATGTTTTTGTAAACAGCTAAAATAACAAAACTTGTGTCACTGTCCAAATATTTCTGGCCCTAACTGTACAACGTGGGCTGCACAATATACAACGTGGGCTGCGCAATATATACGTGGGCTGCGTAAAATACAACGTGGGCTGCGCAATATACGTTGGCTGCGTGATATGCTACGTGGGCTGCGCAATATACTACGTGGGCTGCGCAATATACTACGTGGGCTGCGCAATGTACTACGTGGGCTGCGCAATATACTACGTGGGCTGCGCAATATATACTACGTGGGCTGCGCAATATACAACGTGGGCTGCGCAACATACAACGTGGGCTGCGTGATATGCTACGTGGGCTGCGCAATATACTACGTGGGCTGCGCAATATACTACGTGGGCTGCGCAATGTACTACGTGGGCTGCGCAATATACTACGTGGGCTGCGCAATATACTACGTGGGCTGCGCAATGTACTACGTGGGCTGCGCAATGTACTACGTGGGCTGGGCAAAATACTACATGGGCTGCGCAATATATACTACGTGGGCTGCGTAATATACAATGTGGGCTGCGCAATATACAACGTGGGCTGCGTGATATGCTACGTGGGCTGTGCAATATACTACGTGGGCAGCGCAATATACTACGTGGGCTGCGCAATGTACTACGTGGGCTGGGCAAAATACTACATGGGCTGCGCAATATATACTACGTGGGCTGCGCAATATACAACGTGGGCTGCGCAATGTACTATGTGGGCTGCGCAATATACAACGTGGGCTGCGCAATATACGTGAGGTGCGCAATATAAAAGGTGGGCTGCGCAATATTTTACGTGGGCTGCGCAATATACTACGTGGGATTTGCAATATACTACGTGGGCTGCGCAATATACTACTTGGGGTGCGCAATATACTACGTGGGCTACGCAATATACTACGTGGGCTGGGCAATGTACTACGTGGGCTGCGCAATGTACTACGTGGGCTGGGCAATGTACTACGTGGGCTGCGCAATGTACTACGTGGGCTGCGCAATGTACTACGTGGGTGCGCAATGTACTACGTGGGCTGCGCAATGTACTGTGTGGGCTGCGCAATGTATTGCGTGGGCTGCGCAATGTACTGCGTGGGCTGTGTAATGTACTGCGTGGGCTGCGCAATGTACTGCGTGGGCTGCGCAATGTACTGCGTAGGCTGTGCAATATACTACGTGGGCTGTGCTATACACTACACATACATGTTCTAGAATACCCGATGCGTTAGAATCGGGCTACCATCTAGTAATAATAATAAAATTCTAATGGAGCTACTGCACTCTCATGTAACCCTGACCTCAGAGCAAGTCGCCTTATACTTTCCAGTCAAGGCTAACAACAGGTTCCTATCTAAGTTAGCCTCATTTATACTAATGGCCAGCAAACTTCTAATACCGCATGGTGGCGCACAACCAACACTCCTTTCAAGAAACAACTGCTCCTTAAAATAGACCAGCTCGACCACAGTGAAGAGTTAGTTGCACTCCCCCACCATAATTTAATGCCTTTCCGCAAAATTTGGTTGCCGTGGCAGAAATACAATTTCCCTCAAAGTTCGTCTCCCTAACCACTGCACTCACATAAATGATCGATTCTATTGCAGACTAAACATCACCTCCTTTTAGAATGGATTAGAAGGAACCAAATCTCTGTCAAATTACGAGATAGGTGACACAAGTGACAAACACTCCCATCTACTCCTACCACTTCCTTCCTCCTGTGCCCTAAGTCATTCCTACCTACATTCCTTCCTCCTGTAGCCCAGTTAACCCTACCCACCTTCCTTCCTCCTGTGCCCCTAATTACCCCTACCCACCTTCCTTCCTCCTGTGCCCCTAGTTACTCCTACCCACCTTCCTTCCTCCTGTGCCCCTAGTTCCTCCTACCTACCTTCCTTCCTACTGTGCCCCTTGCTACCCCTACCCACCTTCCTTCCTCCTGTGCCCCTAGTTAGCCCTACCCACCTTCGTACCTCCTGTGCCCCTAGTTACCCCTGCCCACCTTCCTTCCTCCTGTGCCCCTAGTTCCTACCTACCTTCCTTCCTACTGTGCCCCTTGTTACCCCTACCCACCTTCCTTCCTCCTGTGCCCCTAGTTAGCCCTACCCACCTTCGTACCTCCTGTGCCCCTAGTTAGCCCCTACCCACCTTCTTTTTTCAAGGATGATATTCTGTTGATCACATCACACTTCACAGAACAAAAAAGGAACAACTTCTCGATATGCTATAAAATGCCCTACATAATCAAAAAGATCTGGAGGTTATGAACATAGAATATCTTCTAAACATTCATTTTTTTTACTTTGTACCTGTAAAACTACCTATATCTGGGACCTACCTCCTGACAGCACCATGGATGTTGTTCTTATCCTTTCAGGGACAGCAAACACACAAGAGGTTAAAAAAATACCCTCCCATCCACCTCCCTCAGTGCTTTTTCCAAGTACCACACCAGGATTGATGCAACTTATGTTTTATTAAATTCCCATACAATGTTAAATCACAATAGTAATAGGAAATCATAAGGGAAGGAACTAACCATGCTGTCAGGATGGACTCCTGGAAACATAATTACCAGTAGGTCTAATCCCCATTTTCCGGGACGTCCCTCCTGATAGCACCAAGGAGAATACCAAAGTACCTCCTTCTAGGGTGGGACCACTGCTTGGAGAACTTTCCTTCCAAAAGCAGTTTGTTGACCTGACATCCAATGTATAATGTTTACAAAACGTATTCATTCTGGCCCAAGTTGCTGCCCTACTAATTTGTTCCACCAAGGTCCCTGCTCTTTCAGGCCTGGAGGTGCCAACTGCTCTAGTCGAGTGGGCTTTTAGGTTCCCTGGAGAGAAGATCTTCTCTGAACTATAGGCTAGATTTTATCCATCTAGATATAGTGGGTTTGGAAGCTTTCTTCCCCTTTTTCTGCCCCTGTATTGAACGAATAGGTTGGTATCCTGCTTCCACTCACGTGTGGCCTCTATGTAACTAATGACCACCTGTCTTACATCCAAGTCATAGAAGAGGTGCTCCTTTTTGGTTTTTAGGATGTTGACAAAAGGAGGGTAAGACTATTTCCTGATTTATGTTCTGGGTAGATACTACCTTAAGCAATAAAGTAGGATCGAGTCTAAAGATTATCCGATCTTCCAGGATCTGAAGATACAGATCCTGGATGGACAGGGCCTGTGTCTCCCCCACTCTTTTAGTGGAAGTAATTGCTACTAAAAATGCTGTTTTAAATGTTAGTCTTGCAGTGTATATGTCCTCTGAGCGCACCTAATGGAGTTTACTTAGGGCATTAAGAACTAAGTTTAAGTCCCATGGGGCATAGATCTTCTTATAGTGGGTCTTAAGGTACCGTCACATTAAGCGACGCAGCAGCGATATAGGCAACGATGCCGATCGCTGCAGCGTCGCTGTTTCGTCGCTGTGTGGTCGCTGGAGAGCTGTCACACAGACAGCTCTCCAGCGACCAACGATGCCGAAGTCCCCTGGTAACCAGGGTAAACATCGGGTTACTAAGCGCAGGGCCACGCATAGTAACCCGATGTTTACCCTGGTTACCATTGTAAAAGTTAAAAAAAACAAACAGTAAATACTTACATTCCGGTGTATGTCCCTCGCCGTTAGCTTCCCTGCACTGTGTCAGCGCCGGCCGGCCGTAAAGCACAGCGGTGACGTCACCGCTGTGCTTTACGGCCGGCCAGCGCTCACAGTCAGTGCGGGAAGCTGACGGCGAGGGGACAGACACCGGAATGTAAGTATGTACTGTTTGTTTTTTTTTACATTTACAATGGTAAGCAGAGTAAACATCGGGTTACTAAGCGTGGCCCTGCGCTTAGTAACCCGATGTTTACCCTGGTTACCAGTGAAAACATCGCTGAATCGGCGTCACACACGCCGATTCAGCGATGTCTGCGGGAGATCCAGCGACGAAATAAAGTTCTGGCCTTTCTGCTCCGACCAACGATGTCACAGCAGGATTCAGATCGCTGCTGCGTGTCAAACACAACGATATCGCTATCCAGGACGCTGTAACATCACAGATCGCTAGCGATATCATTGTTAAGTTGTTCCGTGTGAAGGTACCTTTAGCCTCTGCATTGCTCTAGTGAATTTGGTCACCCACGGGTGAGAGGCTGGGGGATGGTCAAAAAAACACTTAACGCTGATATCTGGACCTTTAGTGTGCTTGGCCGAAGACCCCTATTAAAGGGAATCTGTCAACCCCTGGGACACTTTTCAGCTATTACTATAGGCATACAAGTAATAGAAATGCTAATCTAGTCTTACCTGTATGCCTCATAGTTGCTGTCTACATGTGGAGAAATAGACTCTTATTTCATTATGCTAATGATTTCTTCCAGGCTCTGGGGCATGTGGTGCCAGGAAGCAATCCCTGCCTCCGCTCTTCATTATACCATCACCCCCCTCTGCACATCACACTGACCTATGACGTGCAGTTGTGGTGCTTGAATCCCGAGCATGCGCACTGCACTATTTCAACAATCTGCGCCCCTTTTTTCTTTCTATGATCCAGTCCTTGTGTGCAGGCGCTGGAGCACAAGAACACTGAATACACTGACCATAAAGAGAAGGAAAAGGTACAGATTGTCGCTCAAGTGCAGGGCGCATGTGTGAGATTCTGGAGCCACAACTGACCGATTCAGACATAAACCCTGTGGCTGATTTCAGTAATGGGAGGAAAGCTAAGATGTCCTTCCTAGGTGTCATCTTGCTTAAATGTTCCTCCAGTTGCCCGATCCAAAAGAACATGGGTTGAGCTGATGGTTCCCAGGCTCTTTTCAGGTTACCTACCTTCCTATCCATTGGCTCCTTAAGGCTTGGCTTGAAAAGTCTTCAAATGATATTGAATTCTTTTTAGCAACTTTAGCAACTGGTACTTCAATCTTGGGGATTTCTTCCCAATTATTAATGTCCTCAGGCTTGAAGGGTAACCGAATTCTGAAATCGCAGGGTATGACTAGCCGTTTTTCCACTTCCTCCCATTCTTACAGGATCATTGCAGGGATTTGGTTATTTACTGGGAACACCCTCTTGCTTTTGGGATCTCAGACCCCCAAACATTTCATCCTCGATTAACTGCGATTTCTGAGCTTCCTCCACCTGCATAGTATTGCGGACCGCCTGAATGAGCTTGTCAGTATCCTCCGAGGAATACAGATATCTTTACCCACATCCGGGGGCTCTGAGATTATTTCACCCTCTTCCTCCTGATCAAATCCTAGAATCCTAGGGATTGCAGTTCTTCTGAGCTCAATTCCATTTCTCATCTTGGTCTTTTAGCAAGTGGAACCGGTTGGGGAGTCTGTGGAGGAGCAAGGATAGAAATAGAGGCCTGAACCTCCGCTCGAATCATGGACCTCATCTCTGATAGGAATGTTGGCTGTTCATTCCTAACAATCTTATTGGTGCATCCTTCACATAACTGTTTCCCATAGACCACGGTCAATTTTATGCTGCAAATGGGGCATCTCTTGGACTTCCCAAAGGCCTTGCCCGACCTCTTGGGGGTAGGGAGTGATGTAGCAGGAGTTCCCTTGTCCTGAATTGTAACAAGAAAAAAGTGGGGAAAGACTCTCAGGATCTTTTAACGTCTTGCGTGTTTCTTGTCCCTGAAAGGCTAAGAAGGATAACCTGCATGGTGTTGTCACGATGGACTCCTGGAAACATATTTACCTGTTGTTCTAATCCACGTTTTTCATAACAAATTTATGGTTTTGGCTTTATTATATGTACTTTATACTTGATTTTCCTGATAAAACATTGAAAAGACACATTAAAGGGGTTGTCCACTACTAGGACAACCCCTTTTATACTAAATGTTCGGCCCCGATAAAATAATGTACTGACCTCCCGTGCCCACGATGTCAGCATTTGCTCTCCCCGGGGCTCTTGTGCGGTTGACACGTGACTCCGGCATCCAATCAGCACTGGCGTCACTGTCTCCGTCTTCAGACAAACTGAACATGAAGAGGAAGTGTGGGTTACGTCTAATCCCCAACTTCTTCTTCATGTTCAGTTTGTCTGGAAGTGGAGACACTGACGCCAAAGCTGATTGGATGCCGGCATCATGTGTCACAACACCGTATCACAGCCACGGGAACGGAGCTGGCACGGGATGCGAGTATAGGTTTTAAGGGGGGCCAAACACTAGTAGTGGACAACCCCTTTAAGGGAATAAAAATGGTCAGCAGAGTGCTCACGTGACGGCCTCCGTGTGAGCTTCCTCTGCCAGCAGCAGAATCTTCTTCTCCGCCTCCTTCTCCAAACGTTGCTGTGGACAACAAACAAAGAAAACCAAATGAGATCCTGAAAATGCAGATGAATGCACCAGCAGAATACGTGGGACCCAACGATTCCGGGGTGATGGACAGTGCACAGAGGTTTACCGCCCATCTGTCTTCTGACAGCTCTCTCCCAGGTTTGTTCTAGACGCTGCAGATAAGTCATGTCATATTGCCCAGTAATTTAGAGCTGTTGCTTTTGGAAAGCATTGTGTGAAATCTCTGCTTGTAATACAACTGGGCATTTCCCTAGAGTGTGCTCTCAGGGCAGCACGGCCCATCACATCCCGGCAGTGTCTAGGAAGGCGGGGTAAAGTTTCATGCAGAGTCCAAAATCTGAAGAAGCCCCGCCCAGTTGCACTACAGAGATTTCACATAGTGAGCTCCAGAAGAAACAAATGCCAATTACTCTGCAATAGAATGACGAAATGCAAAACCCGTAAACAACAACAACGTTTTTAATGAGGCATTTAACTCTAATTTTTTGAGCAAGTGACAGACCCTCTTTAGGAGGTTTATCTGCTTTCACAAGTAACATTACCTTCTCTTCGATGAAGTGCTTTTCTGTGGCAGACAGAGCTTTTTCATGATCCTTTGTGGCTCTGAGGAGCCTGTCTTTAATCTGAGGGATAGATCATGAATGTAAAAGAGGAGTCCATCTCCTTTATTGTTGACACACATGCCGGGGGAAAGTACAACCTCATCCAATTCTCGCTCTAGTTCTGCTTTTTGTCTGCGGAATTCCTTCATCATTCTGAACTCGGACTGAATGACTTGCATCTCATGGGCTCTATGGGAACATTCCTCTTCCAGACACGAAATCTGCTTCTTATATGTCTCCACCTTGAAAAGAATACCATTTTCACTGATTGATAAGGTCATTGGGCCAGAAAGGCAAAGTATGAGTGGACAATAACTCCCAGCATCACACACAATGTCAGCTACCAAATAGCCATGTAAGGATAAGTACCGGGCCGCTACTGTGACCTGCGCGGACTCCGATGTTCCAACTAAATGGCCCCTGATCTTGGCACACACTAAGAACAGAACAGACACAAGAAAGCTGAAATATGTAAAATGAAGTAAATCACCCACAAAAACTAAGGGCAGCTGTCTGAATAGCCCCACAGGCAAAGCGGGTCCACAAGAACTACGGACAGCACACCACACAGACGCAGCAACACACAGACACAGCAGCCCCACAAGAACTACGGACAGCACACCACACAGACGCAGCAACACACAGACACAGCAGCCCCACAAGAACTACGGACAGCACACCACACAGATGCAGCAACACACAGACACAGCAGCCCCACAAGAACTACGGACAGCGCAGTACACAAACGCAGCAACACACAGACATAGCAGCACCACATGAACTACGGACAGCACACCACACAGACACAGCAACACAAAGACACAGCAGCACCACAAGAACTACGGACAGCGCAGCACAGACGCAGCAACACAGACACAGCAGCCCCACAAAAACTACGGACAGCACACTACACAGACGCAGCAACACACAGACACAGCAGCCCCACAAGAACTACGGACAGCACACGACACAGACGCAGCAACACAGACACAGCAGCCCCACAAGAACTACGGACAGCGCAGCACAGACGCACCAACACACAGAGATAGCAGCCCCACAAGAACTACGGACAGCACACCACACAGACACAGCAACACACAGACATAGCAGCCCCACAAGAACTACGGACAGCACACCACACAGACGCAGCAATACACAGAAATAGCAGCCCCACAAGAACTACGGACAGCACACCACACAGACACAGCAACATAGACATAGCAGCCCCACAAGAACTACGGACAGCGCACCACACAGACGCAGCAACATACAGACATAGCAGCCCCACAAGAACTAACGACAGCACACCACACAGACACAGCAACACACAGACACAGCAGCCCCACAAGAACTACGGACAGCACACCACACAGACGCAGCAACAGACACAGCAGCCCCACAAGAACTACGGACAGCACACCACACAGACATAGCAACACACAGACATAGCAACCCCACAAGAACTACGGACAGCACACCACACAGACGCAGCAACAGACACAGCAGCCCCACAAGAACTACGGACAGCACACCACACAGACACAGCAACACACAGACATAGCAGCCCCACAAGAACTATGGACAGCACACCACACAGATGCAGCAACACAGACACAGCAGCCCCACAAGAACTACGGACAGCACAGCCACACACAAACACAACAGCCCCACAAGAACTAAGGACAGTACACTACACAAATGCAGCAACACAAAGCAGCCCCACAAGACCTAGGGACAGCACACCACACAGACACAGCAACACACAGACACAGCAGCCCCACAAGAACTAAGGACAGCACATCACACAGAGGAAGCAACACACAAACACAGCAGCTCCACAAGAACTAAGGACAGCACACCACATGGACGCAGCAACACACAGACATAGCAGCCCCACAAGAACTAAGAACAGCACACCACACAGACGCAGCAACACACAAACACAGCAGTCCCACAAGAACTAAGGACAGCACATCACACAGAGGAAGCAACACACAAACACAGCAGCTCCACAAGAACTAAGGACAGCAAACCACACGGACGCCGCAACTCACAGACATAGCAGCCCCACAAGAACTACAGACAGCGCAGCAACACACAGACACAGCAGCCCCACAAGAACTAAGGACAGCACACTACACAAACACAGCAACAAAAAGCAGCCCCACAAGACCTAGGGATAGCACACCACACAGACACAGCAACATACAGACACAGCAGCACCACAAGACATATGGACAGCACACCACACAGATGCAACACACAGAAATGGCAGCACAAGACATAAGGACAGCACAGCAGACAGACACAACTCAGAGACACAGCAGCCCCACAAGAACTACGGACAGCACACAGACTCAGCAACACACAGACACAGGAGCCCCACAAGAACTAAGAAAAGCATACCACAGACACGGCAACACAAAGAAATAGCAGCCCCACAAAGACTAAGGACAGCACCCACACCACACAGACGCCCAACAAGAACTAAGGACAGTGCACCAACACACAGGCACAGCAGCCCCACAAGAACTAAGAACAGCACACAGACGCATCAACACACAGACATAAAAAACTGGAGTAAAAGGAGTAACAAGTAAACATGAAAAAAGTTTAATAAGTAATCCACATGAAAAACAGCTTATGGTGCAAAAAGGAATGTGAGGCAAGACAAGGATATACAAACGAAGTACTAGCCATAAGTCATTCCATCATCATAGGTGAGAATGTGTGAAGCTATGACTGGGTAAAACAGAGGCACATCCACATAGGTATAATTAGGGTCTATGAGTCAAGTGGTTAAAATACTGTAGATGACCCCATTGGTCGGCTTCCTGTACACACATCATTCATTGGCTTACTGTAAACAATATCATCCACCAAGTGTTTGCACATAATACGCCAAAGTCTTGGTGCAATCACATGATTATATCCGCCACACTGTCTCCACACTCATGATGATCGTCTCTATATTAAACATATGTACTGGGGACAGGCTACAAGAGTGACGCTGCTGGAGGACAACAGTCTGTCGTAATTACAGTGCCTGGAAAATAGCCACCCGATGACACTCACCAGCCTCACTCGCTCCTCTTCTGCTGACTTCTTCTGCGTCACCAGGTGATTTTGCAGTTTTTCAATCTTTAGAAGAAGTAATGGAGATAGTTACTGCAGTGATAATCGGCCCCTGGTGACCATTGGACCACTAGACTACACAACTACCACACTGCAAGCAAGAACTCACAATTTACCCAGGAAAATTGTGGGATGAGCTAGCACTCAACGGTGAGGAGGTATTAAAAAAAAACAGAAGGAAAAGAAATCAGGACACAATCCTAGAGCCAGGATGTGGAGTATCTGGCAGTTATCAGTCTCTACGTTGCTTCCATTCTTGCAGTGAAGAACGGAGACTGCTTCACATTGAGACATTTAAGCAGAGCGAGACACAGGCCATCAGCAAGGTCTGCAAAGGATTCCAACCTTGGCCTACTCAATAATTCTTAAATATACAGTATATGCTGATCTTCCAGTAAAAAACATCAATTGCAAATGTACAATGATTATACTGCTGTGTGGTTCTAAAATAACTCCCAGGCAGTACGCCCTCTGGCTTGGGTTATATTTGACTCAGATCTTTCCTTCACTCCCTATATCCGATCACTCACTCGCTCAAGTCACCTCAAAAACATCTCTAGACTTTGACCTTTCCTCACATTTTGACTCTTACTGTCGCTCTTATTATCGTCTGGAGTATTGCAACTCTCTACTAATCGGTCTCCCTCTTTCTAAAATTTCTCCTTTTCAATCCATCCTGAATGTAGCAGCCAAAGTCATGTTCCTGTCCAAACGCTACATTGATGCCTCCACCCTGTGCCAGTCATGACACTGGATACCCATCTAGAGAGTACGATATAAACAAATTACTCTCACCCACAACACTCTCTACAGTGCCACCCCACCCTACATCTCCTTCTCATCTCTGTCTACCTCCCTACCTGTCATCTCCACTGCTGCACCACCCTACATCTCCTCCTCATCTGTCTATCACCCTACCTGTCCTCTCCACAGTGCTGAACCATCCTACTTCTCCTCATCTCTGTCTACCACCCTACCTGTTCTCTCCAGCTTGCCGCCCCACCCTACATCTCCTCATCTCTTTGTACCACCCTACCTGTCCTCTCCACAGTGCTGCACTGCCCTACATATCCTCCTCATCTGTCTACAACCCTACCTGTCCTCTCCACAGTGCCGCACCACTCTACATCTCATCTGTTTACTATGCTTCCTGTTCTCCCAACAGTGCCACACCATATAATAATAATAATAATTTTTATTTATGTAGCGCCAACATATTCCGCAGCGCTTTACAAATTATAGAGGGGACTTGTACGGACAATAGACATTACAGCATAACAGAAATCACAGTTCAAAATAGATACCAAGAGGAGTGAGGGCCCTGCTCGCAAGCTTACAAACTATGGGGAAAAGGGGAGACACGAGAGGTGGATGGTAACGATTGCTTTAGTTATTCGGACCAGCTATAGTGTAAGGCTCAGGTGTTCATGTAAAGCTGCATGAACCAGTTACCTGCCTAAGTATGTAGCAGTACAGACACAGAGGGCTATTAACTGCATAAAGTGTATGAGAACATGATGCGAGGAACTTTTATTTTTTTATTTTTTTTTTTTTATTATAAATAGGCCACACAGGGATCGTTAGGTTAATGCATTGAGGCGGTAGGCCAGTCTGAACAAATGAGTTTTTAGGGCACGCTTAAAACTGTGGGGATTGGGGATTAATCGTATTAACCTAGGTAGTGCATTCCAAAGAATCGGCGCAGCGCGTGTAAAGTCTTGGAGACGGGAGTGGGAGGTTCTGATTATTGAGGATGCTAACCTGAGGTCATTAGCGGAGCGGAGGGCACGGGTAGGGTGGTAGACTGATACCAGGGAGGAGATGTAGGGTGGTGCTAAGCCATGGAGTGCTTTGTGGATGAGGGTAGTAGTTTTGTACTGGATTCTGGAGTGGATGGGTAGCCAGTGTAATGACTGGCACAGGGTAGAGGCATCGGTGTAACGGTTGGTGAGGAATATGATCCTGGCTGCAGCATTCAGGACAGATTGGAGCGGGGAGAGTTTTGCAAGAGGGAGGCCGATTAGTAGAGAGTTACAATAGTCCAGACGAGAATGAATAAGTAAAACAGTAAGAGTTTTTGCAGAGTCGAAAGTAAGAAAAGGGCGAATTCTAGAAATGTTTTTGAGATGCAGGTAAGAAGAGCGAGCCAGTGATCGGATGTAGGGGGGGAATGAAAGGTCAGAATCAAGGATGACCCCAAGGCAGCGGGCATGTTGCTTTGGAGTAATGGTGGAACCGCACACGGAGATGGCAATGTCTGGCAAAGGTAGGTTAGTAGAGGGAGAGAACACGAGGAGTTCAGTTTTTGACAGGTTTAGTTTCAGATAGAGGGAGGACATGATGTTAGAGACAGCGGTAAGACAATCACTGGTGTTTTCTAAAAAGGTCGGTGTGATATCAGGAGAAGAAGTGTATAATTGGGTGTCGTCAGCATAGAGATGGTACTGGAAACCAAATCTACTGATTGTTTGTCCAATAGGGGCAGTATACAACGAGAAGAGTAGGGGGCCTAGGACTGATCCTTGAGGAACCCCAACAGTAAGGGGAAGGTGAGAGGAGGAGGAACCAGCAAAACATACAGTGAAGCATCGGTCAGAGAGATAGGAGGAGAACCAGGAGAGAACGGTGTCCTTGAGGCCGATGGAGCGGAGCATAGTGAGGAGGAGCTGATGATCCACAGTGTCGAATGCTGCAGAGAGATCCAAGAGAATTAGCATGGAGTAGTGACCATTAGATTTAGCTGTTAGTAGGTCATTAGAGACTTTAGTGAGGGCAGTTTCAGTAGAGTGTAAAGAGCGGAAGCCAGATTGAAGAGGGTCGAGAAGAGAGTTATCTGAGAGATAGCGGGTAAGACGGGAGTGGACCAGGCGTTCGAGGAGTTTAGAGATGAAGGGAAGATTAGAGACAGGTCTATAATTAGCGGCACAGTTTTGATCGAGGGATGGTTTTTTAAGTAATGGATGTATGATGGCATGCTTAAATGAGGAGGGAAAAATACCGGAAGTGAGGGAAAGGTTGAATATTTTTGTTAGGTGAGAGGTGACAGCCGGGGAAAGGGACTGGAGGAGATGTGATGGAATGGGGTCACTGGTGCAAGTGGTCGGGCGAGAAGATGCAAGGAGCCTGCTTACTTCTTCTTCTGTAACTGCTTCAAAGTCAGAGAGTGAACTAGATGCAGTGGGGGAGGGAGGACAGTGCATGGTATGAAGAGATTGGGAGATGATTTCCTGTCGAATGTGGTCAATTTTTTCTTTGAAGTAATTGGCCAGATCGTCAGCACGGAGATCAGTGGTTGGGGCCTGCTCTCTTGGGTTGAGTAGGGACTGGAACGTGTCAAAGAGACGTTTAGGGTTATTGGACAGGGAGGTGATGAGGGTGTTGAAGTAGGTTTGTTTGGAGAGGTGAAGGGCAGAATTGTATGTCTTTAGCATGAACTTATAATGGATGAAACCAGCATCCTACATCTCCTCATTTCTGTCTACTATGCTACCCATCCACTCCACAGTGCTGCACCACCCTACATCTGTTCATCTGTCTACCACCCTATTAGTCCTCTTCAGTGCTGCATCACCCTACATCTCATCTTTCTAGCACCCTACCTGTCCTCTCCACAGTGCTGCACCGCCCTACATAGCCTCCTTATCTGTCTACAACCCTACCTGTCCTCTCTACAGTGCTGCACCAACCTACATCTCCTCTTTATCGCCGTCTACCACTAGTGATGAGTGAGTGTACTCGTTGCTTGGGTTTTCCCGAGCACGCTCGGATGACCTCCGAGTGTTTATGACTGCTCAGAGATTTAGTTTTCATGGCAGCAGTTGAATGATTTACAGCTACTAGCCAGGCTGAGTATATGTGGGGGCTGACTGGTTGCTAGGGAATCCCCCATTGTAATCAAGCAGGCTATTAGCTTGATAAATTTTCAGAGGTCACCCGAGCGTGCTCGGGAAAACCCGAGCAACAAGTACACTCGCTCATCACTATCTACCACCCTAACTCTCCTCTCCAGTGCTGCACCACCCTACATATCCTCATCTGTCTACATCCCTGTTATGATTAGGTAATTCAGAACCACAATGGACCTTGAAGTTCAGAGCACACAAGTGACCTGACAAAAACCACAAAACATAGGACGAGCTCTGAGACGTGGGAACTCTGCTGACCGCAATCCCTAAACCTATCAAACCACACTAGAGGTAGCCGTGGATTGCGCCTAACGCTCCCTATGCAACTCGGCACAGCCTGAGAAACTAGCTAGCCTGAAGATAGAAAAATAAGCCTACCTTGCCTCAGAGAAATTCCCCAAAGGAAAAGGCAGCCCCCCACATATAATGACTGTGAGTTAAGATGAAAATACAAACACAGAGATGAAATAGATTTAGCAAAGTGAGGCCCGACTTACTGAATAGACCGAGGATAGGAAAGATAGCTTTGCGATCAACACAAAAACCTACAAACAACCACGCAGAGGGGCAAAAAGACCCTCCGCACCGACTAACGGTACGGAGGTGCTCCCTCTGCGTCTCAGAGCTTCCAGCAAGCAAGCAAAACCAAAAAAGCAAGCTGGACAGAAAAAATAGCAACAAAAGTAACACAAGCAGAACTTAGCTTATGCTGAGCAGACAGGCCACAGGAACGATCCAGGAGGAAGCAAGACCAATACTAGAACATTGACTGGAGGCCAGGATCAAAGCACTAGGTGGAGTTAAATAGAGCAGCACCTAACGACTTAACCTCATCACCTGAGGAAGGAAACTCAGAAGCCGCAGTACCACTCGTGACCACAAGAGGGAGCTTGATCACAGAATTCACAACACATCCCTACCTGTCCTCTCCACAGTGCCGCACCACTCTACATATCATCTATTTACTATGCTCAGCGCCGCCATCAGGGCATTACTGCCCTGACTGGCGTACGGGGCCCGGTGGGCAGAGGGGAGGGGCATTGGGCCCCGTCTCTTCTGCTCATCGGGCCCAGGCCCCAGCGACAGGCTTCTATTGGTAACTGAACCTGCGTCCGAGACGCAAGTTCAACTACGCTACTGCAGCCTTGCGGGCCCGCATGGCAATGGTTAAAGCCGCCAGCCAATCGGAGGCTGGCAGCTGATGTCAGCGCGCATCGCTGGCGTATGACGTCATTGTCATTCGCCGGTGAGTGCGCGCTGAAACGCTGGGAGGGATTTCTGCCGCAGGAGCACGGCAAGCTAAGAAGAATGGTTTTCTTATTTTTTTTAATTATTTTTATTGAAAGCGGCAAGCCACAATATGTCACCGGCAGAATGGAGACACATGGACCAAGTGTCTCCATTCAGCTCGGTGCAGAATGGAGACAAGGGGGCAGAATGGAGACATAGGGCAGAATGGAGACAAGGGGCAGATTGGAGACACAGGCAGAATGTAGACAAGGGGGCAGACTGGAGACAAGGGGCAGAATGGAGACAAGGGGGCAGAATGGAGACAAGGGGAAGATTGGAGACGGGGCAGAATAGAGACAAGGTGCAGAATTGAGACATGGGGCAGATTGGAGACACAGGGGGAAGAATGGAGACAGGTGGCAGAATGGAGACACGGCAGAATGGAGACGGGACAAAAATGGAAACACGGGGCAGGATTGGAGACACAGGGGGCAAGAATGGAGAAACGAGGGCAGAATGGAGACAGGAAGCAGAATGGAGAAGGGGCAGAATGGAGACACGGGCAAATTGGAGACACAAGGGGAAGAATGGAGACAGATGGCAGAATGGAGACACGGGGGCAGAATGGAGACACGGGGGCAGGATTGGAGACACGGGGGCAGGATTGGAGACACGGGGGCAGGATTGGAGACACGGGGCAGGATTGGAGACACGGGGGCAGGATTGGAGACACGGGGGCAGGATTGGAGACACGGGGGCAGGATTGGAGACATGGGGGCAGAATGGAGACAAGGGGCAGATTGGAGACAAGTGGGCAGAATGGAGACAAGGGGAAGATTGGAGACACGGGGGCAGAATGGAGACGAGGGGGCAGAATGGAGACATGGGGGTAGAATCGAGACAAGGGGCAGAATCAAGACAAGGGGCAGATTGGAGACAAGGGGGCTGAATGAAGATAAGGGGGCAGAATCGAGACACGGGACAGAATGGAGACACGGGGCAGAATGGAGACGAGGGGGCAGAATGGAGACGAGGGGGCAGAATGGAGACACGGCAGGATGGCAGACACGGGGGCAGGATTGGAGTCGGGGGGCAGACTGGAGACGGGGCAGAATGGAGACACGGGTTTAGATGGGCGACACGGGGGCAGATGGGAGACACGGGGGCAGATGGGAGACACAGGGCAGATGGGAGACATGGGGTGCAGGATTGGAGACAGATGGGGCAGGATCATGGGACAGATGGGGGAGGATGGAGACAGATGGTGTAGGATCATGGGGTAGGATGGATACGATGGAGACAGATGGGGCAGGATCATGGGGCAGGATGGGGAGATCGTATGGGGCAGGATGGGACATCACATGGGGCAGAATAGGAGAACGTATGGCTGGAGCCAGGAACGAGACACACGGGGCCAGGATGGGGGATATTATTACATATGGGCCAATTAAGGGATATCATTACTGCAGTGATTTATTTATTTTATTTTTTGAGGATACGGTTTTAAATGAAGGGGGAGGTCCTGTTACGGTGCAGAGCATCACTGTCGCTTTTTTTCTTCATCTGTTGTAGTTTAGAATTTGGGAGAAAAAAAAGTAATGTGTTCTGCAAGCGGTGCTCTAGATAACTAATTTCCTGCAGAAAGGAGCCCTGGCTGGATGAAGTGACGGCGGTCTGTGCTGGATGAAGATTAAAAGCAAATATGAAGGACTTCACCTAGAGACGTCACTGGTGAGTCAGTGTGTTAGCTGTACACTGATGCTATACACTGTATACTATATACAGCGGTCCTGTGTACAATGTCACCAGTGATCACTGTATTACCTTTACATTATACACTATATACAGAGCTCCTGTGTATAATGTCACCGGTGATCACTGTATTACCTGTACACAGACACTGCATACTAAGTACAGCTCTCCTGTGAATACTGGCACTTATGGTGATATTAGTATTGGGTTTTTTTCATTACTGATCAGTATTGTAGTGTTCAGTCACTTTGTGGTGGTAATATGTTGTCCGGCCATGCTGTGGCGGTAATTGTTCCTTGTATGTGCTATTATTTGGTCACTATATGGTGGTAATATGTGGTCTGGTCATGGTGTGGTGGTATTTGTTCATTGTATGTGGCATTATTGGTGATCAAACGGTGGTAATGTGGTCTGGACATGGTGTGGTGGTATTTGTTCCTTGTATGTGGCATTATTAGTGATCACAAGGTGGTAATAGGTGGTCTGGTCATGGTGTGGTGGTATTTGTTCATTGTATGTGGCATTATTAGTGATCACAAGGTGGTAATAGGTGGTCTGGTCATGGTGCAGTGGTAATTGTCCCCTGTATGTGGTATTGGTCATTTTAAAAATTGAAAAATAAATAAAAATATACCTAAATTGTATTGTATATTATAAAAAATGTTTAATAGGTTAGAGTAGGGTAGGGCCCAACCTTGTCATGGTGGTGGCTTTAAAAATCTTTTGACCAAGGACTGTCCAAGGGGTGGAGGCGGGGCTGGGGTGGAGCCTGGGCGGAGTCTCAAGGGGGCCCCGAAAATTTTGCCAGTATGGGGCCCCAAAATTCCTAGTGGCAGCCCTGACTATGCTACCTGTTCTCCCAACATTGCCACACCATCCTACATCTCCTCATTTCTGTCTACTAACACAGTGCTGCACGACCCTACAGCTTCTCCTCATCTCCATCTACCACCCTACCCGTCCTCTCCACAGTACTGAACAACCCTACATCTCCTCCTCATCCGTGCTTCCCTCATTTTTCTAATAGATTGCAGCTTGCGAGCAGGACCCTAACTCCTTTTGTAACTGGTGAACTCTGTGATGTCTTTATTGTCTGTACAATATGCTTATTGTAAAGTGCTGCCAAATATGTTGATGCTACAGAAAAAAAAGTTATTATATTACAGGTGAAAACAGAAGTCATGCTTGTATTGGATGCAAGTCTGACTCCATAAAGTACTTACCAGTGCAGTAACTGTCTTCTCGTGACAGTAAATGAAGAGAGCAGTGAAAGCACGAGGAGGGTGTAAATGACAAGAGCAGTGACAGCGGGAAAAGGGTGTAAATGACAAGAACAGCGACAGCGGGAGGAGGGCGTAAATGATGAGAACAGTGACAGCGGGAGGATGGCGTAAATGACAAGAGCAGTGACAGGGGGAGGAGAAGGGTGCAAATGACGAGAGCAGTGACAGCAGGAGGAGGACGTAAATGACGAGAGCAGTGACAGCGGGAAGAAGGTGTAAATGACAAGAACAGTGACAGCGGGAGGAGGGCGTAAATGATGAGAACAGTGACAGCGGGAGGATGGCGTAAATGACGAGAGCAGTGACAGGGGGAGGAGAAGGGTGCAAATGACGAGAGCAGTGACAGCAAGAGGAGGACGTAAATGACGAGAGCAGTGACAGCGTGAAGAAGGTGTAAATGACAAGAACAGTGACAGCGGGAGGAGGGCGTAAATGATGAGAACAGTGACAGCGGGAGGATGGCGTAAATGACGAGAGCAGTGACAGGGGGAGGAGAAGGGTGCAAATGACGAGAGCAGTGACAGCAAGAGGAGGACGTAAATGACGAGAGCAGTGACAGCGGGAAGAAGGTGTAAATGACAAGAACAGTGACAGCGGGAGGAGGGCGTAAATGATGAGAGCAGTGACAGCGGGAGGAAGGCGTAAATGATGAGAGCAGTGACAGCAGGAGAAGGGTGCAAATGACGAGAGCAGTGACAGCAGGAGGAGGACGTAAATGACAAGACCAGTGACAGCGGGAAGAAGGTGTAAATGACAAGAACAGTGACAGCGGGAAGAGGGCGTAAATGATGAGAACAGTGACAGCGGGAGGAAGGCGTAAATGACGAGAGCAGTGACAGCAGGAGCAGGACGTAAATGACGAGAGCACTGACAGCGGGAGGAGGGCGTAAATGACGAGAGCAGTGACAGCGGGAGGAGGGCGTAAATGATGAGAGCAGTGACAGGGGGAAGAGGGCGTAAATGAACGAGAGCAGTGACAGCGGGAGGAGGGTGTAAATGACGAGAGCAGTGACAGCAAGAGGAGGACGTAAATGACGAGAGCAGTGACAGCAAGAGGGTGTAAATGACGAGAGCAGTGACAGCAAGAGGGTGTAAATGACGAGAGCAATGACAGCGGGAGGAGGGCGTAAATGACGAGAGCAGTGACAGCAGGAGGAGGACGTAAATGACGAGAGCAGTGACAGCGGGAGGAGGACGTAAATGACGAGAGCAGTGACAGCGGGAAGAGGGCGTAAATGACGAGAGCAGTGACAGGGGGAGGAGAGCGTAAATGAACGAGAGCAGTAACAGCGGGAAGAGGGTGTAAATGACAAGAACAGTGACAGCAGGAAGAGGACGTAAATGACGAGAGCAGTGAGAGCAGCACGGGTGAGTGCAGCATGGGCAGCACGGTGGTGCAGGGGTTAGCACTGCAGCCTTGCAGCGCTGGGATCCTGGGTTCTAATCCCACCAAGGACAACATCTGCAAAGAGTTTGTATGTTCTCTCTGTGTTTGCGTGGGTTTCCTCCGGGCACTCCGGTTTCCTCCCACATTCCAAAGACATACTGATAGGGATTCTAGATTGTGAGCCCCACCGGGGAAAGCGATGATAATGTGTGCAAAACTGTAAAGCGCTGCGGAATATGTTAGCGCTATATAAAAATAAAGATTATTATTATTATTAGAGCAGGAGGGCGTAAATGACGAGAGCAGTGACAGCAGGAAGAGGGCGTAAATGACAAGAGCAGTGACAGCGGGAGGAGGACGAAAATGATGAGAACAGTGACAGCGGGAGGAGGACGTAAATAATGAGAACAGTGACAGCGGGAGGAGGACGTAAATGATGAGAGCAGTGACAGCAGGAGGAGGACATAAATGACAAGAGCAATGACAACAGGAGGGTGTAAATGACGAGAGTAGTGACAGTGGGAGGAGGGCATAAATGATGAGAGCAGTGACAGGGGGAGGAGGGTGTAAATGAACGAGAGCAGTGACAGCGGGAGGGTGTAAATGACAAGAGCAGTAACAGAGGGAGCAGGGCGTAAATGAGGAGAGCAGTGACAGTGGGTGCAAACATCAAGAGCAGGAACAGCAGGGGGAGGGCCTAAATTATGAGAACGATGAAAGGGGGAATAGGGTGTAAATGATGAGAACGATGTCAGGGGGAGGAGAAAGGGGCAAGTAGTTAAAGGGGTTACAGTGGAAGGAGGGTGTAAATGATGAGATGGCATTTTTGGCACTTCCTGTATATTTTTTTAACAACGAATGTAGGATGGTCAGGATACAGTGGTGATATGAGAACCAAGTGTAGCAAAAAATATAGAAAGTTTATTAATTAGAACATTGCAAAAATCAAAATCATGCATTAAAACAATGTAAAAAAGTGGATTCTTCGGCCTCGTCTTTGGAGGTGTAACCTAATTTCTGACTTGCTGATGATGATGCCAGTAATTCACATCTTATTTAGCCTGCCCTCCCTGGTTGAGTTAAATACAACTTATTTCTGTTGTATTCCAGCCTACTCCTGACATATTCAAGTTAGCGACTAATTAAAACCTTATGTGCATCCTTTCTGATTGGTCCCATAAATGTAAGAAAAAAATGCTCCTGTAGGTGTGATGCCACCCTCAGACGAAGGCAGTACGTCAAAACGAGCATTGGGGCCTGGCACCACATCCCACTGGAGTAATGACCCATGTTATATACCGCTCTCTTGTCATCTGTTTGCTTATTTCACCTGTTCCTGTCGATTTAAACCATTTTTCATGTAATATATTTTTGATCTAATATATAATTGCCTAGAATACTACTTCCTGCAATTTGTGCTAACTTCCGTGGCTTTGTCCGGAGCTAATGTCCGGAGCTAATGTCCGGAGCTAATGTCCGGAGATTAATTGCCTAGAATACTACTTCCTGCAATTTGTGCCAACTTCCGTGGCTTTGTCCGGAGCTAATGTCCGGAACTAATGTGCGGAGATAATGTCCGGAGCTAATGTCCGGAGCTAATGTCCGGAGATAAGTGACGTCAACAGTGTCCAGTGTCTGATTGGTTGCCGCCTGCTGCGAGCGACCAATCAGAAACGTGCCGTACTGTGACACACTCCGCCCGCCATTTTGGTGTGATTTTTGAATTTTTACCTCACAGCAAGTTTCGACTGCGTGGAGGCGGGCCCAGTGACGTTGCTCTTCAAGCTCCTGCCGAATTTCAAGTATATATGGATTCTAGACTCCCGATTCTTTAGAATCGGGCTGCCATCTAGTCTTATATAAATTAGTATATTTCCATGAGGGATTGTGGCGCCATCTTGTGGTTTCCCACTTTTTAACATTCTTTTAATGCATGATTTTGGTAATGTAATCAATAATCTTCCTATGTTTTTTGCTACATATGGTTCTTGTGTAAATTTTCTTCGTATGATTATACGATTCATCTGTACTGAACCAGTTATCTATTCCATGTAGCCATTTTCTGGCACTTTTTACAGTAGCTTTTCCTTTACTTTATATACGGTATGCACCGTGAATGTTATCACATTTGTAATCATAATAGTGATATGAGAAGCAGAATGATAGACGAGATACAAAGTGGGAAGATTTCATTCAGAACACTGCTGAAATGAAAAATGAAAAGGGTATAACAGGAAGGGATGCAGGATCACCGGCTTCTAGAGAACAGTCTGTTTTTGCCTTCTGTAAGAACTGGGGGCGTCATCCTTGATCTCATTTTCGGCAGAAATTTTAAGATTTGTGAATTTGTCAAATTAATTTACCATCTCTTCTTTTTTCTCATCCTGCTTTTTGAGGAACCCGATGACATCCAACATGTCCTTCTCCAGTTGATCCCTGTTCTTGGTCAGCTCCGCATTGTTGTGCGCCAAACTGCGTGCAGCTTCCCGATACTCTGCTCTAGAAAATTCTGTCATCTTCAGCCGGGCCTCCCACACAGCCGCACTCGCCTTCGCTCTCTCCACCTCTGACTCCTTATCCACTTTGGATAATGTTTCACGTTTCCCAGCCGCCTTCTTCCTACAAAAAAAAGGTCAGGATAGTGACTAATCCATAACATTTGAGGGCCTCCCCCTTTCGTGGAGTCGAAATATCTTTTGGAGTAGGGAGCAGGGGTCTTCTCTGTGAAGGGTGGGTTTTTTTTCTGGACAAAAAAAAAAAGGCGGAACCAATTGGCAACAGAAGAATTGCAGAGAGAGCCAGTTCTCGTGCGGCACCTGGACAGGTGCTTTGCATCACAAAGTTCCTGGATACTCAAAGGAGGATTTGGTGCCAAGGAGAGGAGCGCTGCAGACGTGGACCAGAGATTACGCTGAAGCCAATTTGACAGGCCACAGTGGATAGCCTGAGCCAGCAGAGTGCCGGTCACCGACAGACGACCCAGAGACTGAACCTGCGCCAGTTGAGGCCCAGAGTCCAGACTGCACCAGTCAAGATCAGAACCCTCACCCTGTGCCAGTCAAGTTCCAGAGGCCAGACCACGACCGTCATGAGTTGGGACCAAGCCCTCTCTACCGCAGGCCTAGGAGACGCCTGACGACTGTCAAACACTGAAGATCCGCAAGGAGACATCAATCAGAGGAGGACGCCTGCAGTTATGGGGGACCACATGAGTGAGCAGTGCTGTCACTTCCAGCCATAACGTACTGTACAGGAGTTGGCCTGAGTTAGGACAACAGGTGGGGTGGGGGCTAGTTGGTGCACAGGAGGCTCAACGTTCAATGATAAACTTTGTTAGGAGGACTTGCGGCCTAGCGGGAATGGCAGGTCCTTCTGGCGCAGGCCATGACGTCATGGCAGATCCTTGTCGCATACCATCATTGCCACCGGAACCTGCCGGTTGCATGGAGCGGTCACCGGAGCGTCACGAGGAGCGGGAAAGGCGGCGGAAGGTGAGTATATAATGATTTTGTATTTTTTTTATTATTTTTAACATTAGATGTTTTTACTATTGACGCTGCATTGGCAGCATCAATAGTAAAAACTTGGTCACAGTGTTAATAGCGGCGGTAACGGAGTGAGTTACCCGCGGCATAATGCGGTCCGTTACCGCCGGCATTAACCCTATGTGAGCGGTGACTGGAGGGAGTATGCGGGCGCCGGGCAGTGACTGCGGAGAGGAAGGAGTGGCCATTTTCTGCCGAACTGTGCCCATCGCTGATTGGTCGTGGCTGTTTTGCCACAACCAATCAGCGACTTGGATTCCATGACAGACAGAGGCGGCGACGAATGAATATCCGTGACAGACATAAGGACAGAAAGACGGAAGTGACCCTTAGACAATTATATAGTAGATTGGAAAAATTTCAAACTCAATTGGAAAGTGTTTCAAGTGAGGTACCACAAGGCTCTGTAATGGCTCCAGTGTTTTTCAACATTTTTAGAAGTGACCTATATAAGGGAACTGAAGGTAAACTGATCAAATTTGCAGACCATGCAAAGCTAGGAGGGATAGCTAACACTAGGGAAGACAGAGAAAGGATTCAGAAGGATCTAGATCAGCTTGAACAATGGGCAGCGAAAATACAATGGTATTTAACAGAGAAATGCAAGATTCTACATCTGGGCAAGAAAAACGAAAATTACATCTAGAGAATGGGAGGAATAGACTTAAATAACAGCACATGTGAAAAAGACTGGGGTACACTAATAGATCACAGGCTGCACATGAGTCAACAGTGTGATGCAGCTGCAAAAAAGGCAAACACAGTTCTAGGATGTATTAAGAAAAGCATAGAGTCTAGATCACGTGAAGTACCGTATATACTTGTCTATAAGCCGAGATTTTCAGCACAATTTTTTGTGTTGAAAACGCTCCCCTCGGCTTATACACGAGTCAGCTGTCCAGAACGCTGACAGGGGAGGGGGAGCGGCGTAGTGGTGGCAGGAGCCGGCGGCTGTCTATCAATGAATCTAATACATTGGTCCTCATCAGTTTACACTCCGACTGGATGTCTGTCCTGTACCAGTAGTGCTAGAGGATTATTCCCCCGGATGATGTGTACTGTGGAGCAACGGACATCTGCATCCTGTCCTGAGTGGAAACGGACTCTGCATTACTTTCTGCATTTTGCAGTCCAACATTATATATTTTGTGCTATATTCCAGGTTGGGGTTTCCTCCGCAATGAGAGGCAGGGTCTCCCCCTAGACGGAGGGTGGTGATATCAACCAGGATCCAGAACGAAGACGGGGATCTCATTCAAGTCAGGCTGTGGGGGCTTCCTCCTTGGTGGTGTTCTCCTCTAGGGCAAAGGTGGATAACTCCTCTGGAGGAGCCTCCCTCAGGGTGAGGGGGGGGGGGGGGTGTTCCACAGGGTGAGGGTCTCCTTGTAGGTGGAGGGGTCTTTTCTGGGGCCTCCTACAGGGTGGAGGTAGTGGGTCTTCTCTGGGATGGGGAGTCCATCCAGGGGTCTTCTGAGACTTAATGCCTCCTCTGACACGTTGCTCACCTCAGGCTTGTGGTGGGGTTTCCTTTGGGGTAGAATGCAGGTTTTCTCTAAGGTGGTGGTCTCCTCCAAGGTATGAGGTCTCCTGCGGTGCATGATCTCCTCCAGAGTGGGGGTCTACTGTGGGGTGAGATCTCCTCGGAAGCAAATGGTGGGGGTCTCCTGTGAGGTGGGATCTCTTCTGGAATGAAGGTCTCCTGTGGAGTGGGTCTCCTCTGGAGTGGTGGTGTCCTGCGGGGTGGGATCTTCTCTACAGATGGTGAACGTCTTCTGTGGGGTAGGCTTTAGGCCGCCGTCACACTAGCGAGTTTTACGGACGTAAGAGCGCATAAAATACGTCCGTAAAACACGCCTAACAAACGGCCCAATTATTCCCAATGGGTCAGGTCCTATCAGCCGTATATTACGCATCCGTATTATACGGCTTTCAACGGCCGTACAAAATCACAGCATGCTGCGTTTGTCAGCATATTGCGCAAAAAATACGCCAATGAAAGTCTATGGGGGAGCGTAAAATACAGAATGCATACGGACCATGCGTGTGACTTGCGAGAAATACGCTACTCACTGGCAGATGTCCAGAAATGTCCAAAGGCCTCAATCAGGCAGGTGAGACATACTAATTAGCTCAAAAAGCCAGACAGTGAACCCGGAAGTCTGCTGCACGCCTCCACGGAGTGAGATTCACCATGTCTCACATTATCAATGTGGACATGCTTATTATTTTGGTCCAAGAAAGGCCTGTAATTTGGGACCAAAGAGATCCAAACTACACCAACAGGGCCCAAAAAGAGGCAACATGGAGGAGTGTGTGTGGGTCCCTATTCCCACATTATGAGCAGCAGCCACGTGAGGCACAGAGACAAATAAGTAAGTACACTCATGTTTGTAATGTAATTTTCTTGTGAAACAGCAGTACCTTACTACTTTGAATTTTTAAACATGAATTTATTAATTATTACAGAACTTAATTGAAAGCAC
Source organism: Ranitomeya imitator (assembly GCF_032444005.1). NCBI lineage: Eukaryota > Metazoa > Chordata > Amphibia > Anura > Dendrobatidae > Ranitomeya > Ranitomeya imitator. The sequence goes on along the minus strand of NC_091282.1, from coordinate 768,078,355 downwards.
ACCAGTACGTACATGGTGCTGTACATGATAAACGGATTACAATAATGGTTTTAACATTTGTCCCTTAACAATGTTTTTCAAAAATTTATCTTTCTGGGATAGAGGGTAGCGGACTCTGTCCTTGTGGCCTTACATTCAAATTGTCTTATTTGAACAAAGTTAATAATAAATGTATTCCACAAATGCATATTCGTATGCTACACTAAAATCTGTGTAGTCAATTACACCTTGTGTGACCACTGTGCATAATGGGCTAATCTATTTGTTTAATGTTTTTTGTTTCAGTGGGTGATGTTACAACAAGATGGCGGAGCATCCGCGATCAGTATAGGAGGGAGAGGCAGCAGCGTGAGAGGAGTGGGGCAGGCGCACCTCCGAAAAAAAAAATATATATCTATTTTGATAGATTAACTTTCTTGAACCCCAGCATGGACCTCAGGCCGTAAGTACAAACCTCACAACACATTTTCTACCTTTTTTATTTTTTCAAACTTTCATATAAAACAATTTTGTACTCAAAATATTTTTAAATTACAGAACACAGTCTAACCTCACTGACAGGGAGACAGGGTCAGATTCGGAGTTGGTCATAGACCCAGTTGGGGAAGGAGAAGAGGTGGCTGGACCATCTTCAGATCCCTCAGGCTCCATCCCTCCAGGATCCTCCTCATCCGCCCAGCCAGCTCCAGAAGCACCAGCCCAAGAAGAAGAGGCACCACCGTCTACATCAGCACCAGCAGGAGCAGCACCACCTAGCCAGGATGAGCACGCAAACAGCAGCAGCCCTACTGTTGCCCTGGAGCGCTCACCACAGGCTGCATTGTTTTCACAGCGTGCTCGCCGCAGGAGAGAGCTACTCCAAAGTAGGAGAAATGTCGATGCTGGGGTGTTGAACTACCTGGCAAGGGTTCGTGAGGATGATGGTGAGGAGGGCTTTACAAGGAGCCTGGCACGGTATTTAAGGCCCATAGAGCGTGAGTTGAGGCTTCGTGTGAGAGGGTGCATTCAGATCCTTATTGATGCATGCACCCCCCCAAATAACCCATACCAGCTTATGGAGATGATTGAACAGTGGCAGATGTCACCACAAAATATCCTGCGGCCTCAAAGATTGCAACAGGTGCATGCTCAACAGGGATCTGAAGCACCCCCTCCACGTGAGCCGACACCTCAACCACAACCCACACACAACCCACCATGGCAACCTCAGTACCATATGGCTGGATATCATCAACCATCCCAATATGGCCACTTGTCCAGACCCAGTGCTGGAGGCTGGTCCCAACCTGGGTTTGGACAACATGGCCATTTTGGTTTGGGGTATGATTCCAGGCCATATGTTCAGGAACATCAGGGGTTTCCTCAAAATCCAATTGCAAATTTGCCAACTGCCCATCATCATACCAGGCCTAATGTTCCTCCAGCCAATACCACATCCTCACAGGGTGAAGGACAATTGGGCCTACAAAGGCCACCTGAAGAGGACCCTGACCTACCCACATCTCCACCACCTACCTATCAAGATTTGTGATTTTTGTGTTTTGTTTTTTAAATTTTGTTTGTAAATTTTGCTTATTTTTTTTGTTATGTTCTTTTCAAAATGTTGTTGATGTTTGTGCCGACATAGCACTTTGTTATGTTGGTCTTGTTTTAAGCTTATATTGCCAGTTCAAAATTTGGCTATAAAAAAGGTTATAAAAAAAAGTTTAGTAGAAAATAATAACCTAAAAAAAAAAAAAATTAAGTAAAAACTACGCTTTAAAAAACAAAATTATGGATGTCGAACAATCATTATTACATCACACACACGCTAGGCTCATTACCATATGTAAATTAATTAAATACAACAGACAGATTTTTTGGAATTAAAAAAAAAACATTTATAATTAATCAAAATTACACATGCAAAATTGCATATTCTTGCCAGGGAGTCGCACCTTGAGGAGTCAAAAAATAATTGGTGAATACATCACGAACTTTTAGCCCAGAAAGGGGACGCCGCGGAGGAGGGACATATGGGGTAGGCCTAATCACATTGTTCATCAGGTGATCACATATATTAGCTGAGGAACAATCATGTATGCGGGTAAAATTGTGCAAAATAACACAGGCTTTTATTACTTCATTGATTGTAGCCTCACTGAGCTGAATGGCAGACTGGAGAACACGCCATTTGGCAACAAGAATCCCAAAGGCGCACTCCACCAGTCTCCGCGCCCTGGAAAGTCTCATATTCAAGACCTTCCGCCCGTGGTCCAGGTTGCGCCTGGGATAAGGCCTCATGACGTGCCTCGTCAGTTGGAAAGCCTCATCTCCAACCAAAACAAAAGGCACTGCTTCCGCATTGGAGCCTGGGAGTTGTTGTGGTGGTGGGATGTTTAACTGGTTGTCACGTAGCCGACGACCCATTATGGACGAATTGAAGACCCTAGAGTCTCCAGTTCGCCCATAGGCCCCAATGTCTACAATTACAAACCTGTAGTTATTGTCAGCAACAGCTAACAGAACTACAGAGAAAAACTGCTTATAATTGTAGAATTGGGAACCAGAGTTCGGCGGCTTACGCACCCTGATATGTTTCCCATCCACAGCTCCAATGCAGTTAGGGAAGTCACAAGTGTTCTGGAATCCACTGGCGATTTTGAGCCAATCATCCTGTTTGGGCTCAGGCATCACAAGTTCCTGAAGTTTCTCCCATATTTGAAAACAGGTTGAATGAACAATGCCAGAAATTGTCGACCGCCCAAACAGAAACTCAAGGTGTAGTCCCGCATAGGACAAGCCTGTGGACAGGAAGCTGAAAGACAAATAAAGATAATATTAGTTTTTTTAAATGAGGACAAAGAAAACATGAAGAAGCACAAGTGCATAGTATATTTACAAAGACATTATTTACAATATAAAAATTTCCATTTCCCTTGGTTACTTTCCTACAACATTGACCACAGTTTTGTTGATGTGCTTGTGCCATAATGTCCACCTATACTTTCAAAAACCTGCTAGAACACAACACATAAAAAAAAATATCATCAACATACAGTATGTGAGAATGTAGAATACATACCGTAAGGTTAGGAGAAGACGCTCCTCAGCAGATATGGCTTTTCGCATCCTTGTGTCCTAATACGTGATACATGGACGTATGATCTCCAACAACATATCAAAGGTCCTGATGGTCATGCGACTATACAGATAGAACTTGTCAGGATGTGACCTCAAAGCTGTATAGAGCCTCTGAAAATGTCCTTTACTCAGGCGTTGGGTCAATAGAGGATGCACCCACAATCTTCGTCTCCTCCTTCGCGGATCAACATTCACCGGATATGGCTGACCAAAGCGACGCGACAACAGCCAGTGAAACAACACCCGCTGAGTTGTGCTTAAAGACACATGGTCAGACATGTTTGGAAGGTAAAACCAACACAGCCAAAATAAGCTCCACAAATAAATGGGCAGATGGGAGGGTTCCACCTGTTATAGAGGGCTTAAATAGTGTATGTTAATGATGATTTAAATGATTTGCAGGCAAGAAAACCGTTAAATGTTCATTTTGTCATGTTGCGTAAAAAATACGCCATACGGATCACATACGGATTACACACGCAACAGTACATGCGCAAAATACACGACCACACCTAGGCAACGCATTAACTACGGAACTAGATTTCAGGGACATTTTGGCGTATTATGCGCGTATTACGGCCGTAAAATACGTACCGTATTGTCTTACGCCGAGTGTGACGCCGGCCTTACTCTGCAACAGATGGTGGGGATCTCCTGCAGCATAGGATCTCCTTTGCAGCAGATGGGTGGGGTCTCCTGCAGAGTGAGATCTTCTCTGAAGCAGATGTTGGGTATCTCCAGCAGAGTAGAGTATCCTCTGGATCGGGGTCTCCTGTGGTGTAGGATCTCCTCTGCAGTGGGGGTTTCCTGTTGGGTGAGATCTCCTCTGGAGCAGATGGTGGGAACTAATCTGGACTGGGGGTCTCTTGCGGGGTTAGATTTCCTATGGAGTGGGGAGCGTCTGTGGGGTGGAATCTCCCCTGTGTAAGGGTCTCTTGCGGGGTGGATCTCCTCCTCTGAAGCAGATGTCGGGGTCTTCTGTGGAGTGGAATCTCCTCTAGAGTGTTACCTGTGAAGTGGGATCTTCTCTAGAGTAGAGGTTTCCTGCAAGTTGGATCTCCTCTAGAGTGGGGGTTTCCTGAAGTGTGGGACCTTCTCTAGAGTAGTGGTTTCCTACTGTGAGGAGCTTTCCACTTACTAAAGACTATTGGACCAATGCCCGCAGAACGGGATGCAGACTTTTCCAGCACAGAGCACTGGTTGCGTCAATATTGTTATGTTTTATTACAGATTAGCTTGCTGTGTTATTAGAGATTTGCTTGCTCGTCAGTTCAGCCTCAGGAACCAATGTTTCCATTCAGTGACAGCAAGCAGAGGAAGACGTGAAGGCTGGATCTGATGCATACCTAAAGGTACCGTCACACTAAGCGACGCTGCAGCGATACCGACAACGATGTCGATCGCTGCAGCGTCGCTGTTTCGTCGCTGGAGAGCTGTCACACAGACAGCTCTCCAGCGACCAACGATCCCGAAGTCCCCGGGTAACCAGGGTAAACATCGGTTACTAAGCGCAGGGCCGCGCTTAGTAACCCAATGTTTACCCTGGTTACCGTTGTAAATGTAAAAAAACAAACACTACATACTTACATTCCCGGTGTCTGGTCAGGTCCCTCGCCTTCAGCTTCCAGCACTGACTGAGCGCCGGCCGTAAAGTACAGCGGTGACATCACCACTGTGCTTTGCTTTACGGCTGGCCGGCGCTCACCAGTCAGTGCGGGAAGCTGAAGGCGAGGGACATGACCAGACACCGGGAATGTAAGTATATAGTGTTTGTTTTTTTACATTTACAACGGTAACCAGGGTAAACATCAGGTTACTAAGCGCGGCCCTGCGCTTAGTAACCCGATGTTTACCCTGGTTACCAGTGAAGACATCGCTGGATCGGCGTCACACACGCCGATTCAGCGATGTCAGCGGGAGATCCAGCGACAAAATAAAGTGCTGGACTTTCCCCAGCGACCAACGATCTCCCAGCAGGGGCCTGATCGTTGGTCGCTGTCACACATAACAATTTAGTTAACGATATCGTTGCTACGTCATAAAAAGCAACTATATCGTTAATGATATCGTTCAGTGTGACGGTACCTTAAGACCAGACAAGAGATTTCTAAAGGTAAATGTAAAACAATCATTCTATTAATCTCATCTGTATCTCAGGGTCTCAAGCCATTGTGCTCACAGCGACTAGACCCATTGTGTGGATGGGGATAGTAGACCCAGAGGAGTCATCACTATCCGGGGTCCCATCTACAATCTCAGGTGATGGGTTTATGGAATGTGCTTCATTCTTGAGCAAAAAACAAATGTTTAACCCCTTTACCCCCAACGGTGTCTTGCATGTTAATGACCAAGCCAATTTTTACAATTCTGACCGCTGTCCCTTTATGAGGTAATGACTCTGGAACGCTTCAATGGATCATAGTGATTCTGACATCACAGAGTTTTCTCAAGACATATTGTACTTCATGTTAGAGGTAAAATTTCTTTGATATGACTTGCGATTATTTGTGAAAAAAACGGAAATTTAGCGAAAATTTTGAAACGTTTGCAATTTTTCAACTTTGAATTTTCACACCCTTAAATCACATAGATATGTCACACAAGATATTTAGTAAGTAACATTTCCCACATCTCTACTTTACATCAGCACAATTTTGGAACCAAATGTTTTGTTAGGAAGTTATAAGGGTTAAAAGTTAAACAGCGATTTCTCATTTTGATAACACCATTTATTTTTTATAAAGAAAATAAACATTTCCAAAGTGATGCACACACAACATGAATATCGACATTTTCTTATAGAAAACAGTGTCAAACAATAAATTGTCAAATCAATGAACCAGTAAGATGTTGCCGACATTATATTAGGTGGCATTATAACGAATGATACACCAGCAGAATGTTCAACCATTGCATACATTAATCGGTATACTCAAAAGTGGGGGACCAACCTAACAGACACAAGACAGGACGTTAACAGGGGGGGTGGGGGGGGAGGGGTGTATCTGAAAATCAGAAAGGGAAGACCGGGAGCGGCTATATAGTCTAGAGAATCGGGTTCATGTATTTATTGAGGCCAAAAAAAAGTCCCAAGGAAGCTAGATAGAATCAGATCTATCAATCGTGTCATTATGCAGGGCTGCGTGGCATTCAAAATTTCTAACATCATTAATTCTGGCATATAAGTCAAGTGTAGATGGGGGAGAAGTTTGCACCAAACATCTGGCAGCCGTCAAGATGTGGAAGAGGAGCCTAGTAGTTTTTTTGTTAGGGAAGGAGGGAAAATGTTAAGGAGAAAAATCTGGGGGTCCAGAGGCAATGTCAACTCCAAGACCTGGCCTATCAATTCCTGCACCTGCTTCCAATATGGGTTAATCAGTGAGCAATCCCAGAAAATGTGAAAGATCGATCCTCCCGAAAGGTTGCACCTCCAGCAGATGGGAGAGATAGAGGGGTCCAGCCTATGTAAGAATTCAGGTGTGTGATACCAGAAATTAAGGATCTTGTACTGGTTTTCTTTATATGTGACACAAGATGCCGATATAGCTGCTCTCGACCAGACAAGTCCCCAATCTACATCAGTCAAGGTTTTTCCCAAATATTTCTCCCACTAAAGCATGTAGGGATGTCTCGTTAGGGAGTCTGCATCAGGCTTTTGAATGATGTGGAAATTAATCCCTTTGTTGATTTACCTTTTCTTAATAATCTTTCAAAAGTGGTTGGGAGGGAGAGCTGCAGACCCTGGAAAGTGGTTAAGGCAAAGTGTCTAATTTGAATATAATAGTGAGAGACCCCGTATGGATAGATTACTTTTTAGTTCTAGGTATGGGAGTATGGATCTTGTTCTATGATCTATAATATCAGCAAAGTTGAACAAATTTGTGTGAGACGACACTCCCGTCATTGGGTGGGTCAAACTATCAGCGAAGCCTGGGTGATACAAAAATGAGGTAAGAGGAGAGTTTGTGGACGAAAGTTTAAATTTTTTGGAACAAGTTTTCCAAATGCTTTTAGTTAGGGCCATCGAGCCAAGGAGGTCACACGCTGGTGGATTGTAGGAATTATTCCAGATCAGGGAGTTAGGATGAGCAGGAGCAAGCCACAGTTTTTCAAATTGCATAGTACAAGTCTGCAATGACTTTAGTCTGCTGTGTGATTCCTATAAGTGTGTCCTAGACGTGTGAAGATTAATTTAGAATTAAAACCAGAAGGATGTATTCAGACTGTGCCCTGCTATATGCCACCATCGCACTCTAACCAGCATATCTATTCTTCCTACAGGTATGTTCATGCACCCAGCTCTCCAGCCTGCTCTCCTGCCTTGTCTGTCTATGAAGTGCACATAGGACATCACCCAACTTTCCACACAGACGTTCCTCTGCTCCTAGCATCCACATGGTATGTTCATGCACCCAGCTCTCCAGCCTGCTCTCCTGCCTTGTCTGTCTATGAAGTGCACATAGGACATCACCCAACTTTCCACACAGACGTTCCTCTGCTCCTAGCATCCACATGGTATGTTCATGCACCCAGCTCTCCAGCCTGCTCTCCTGCCTTGTCTGTCTATGAAGTGCACATAGTACATCACCCAACTTTTCACACAGACTTTCCTCTGCTCCTAGCATCCACATGGTATGTTCATGCACCCAGCTCTCGAGCCTGCTCTCCTGCCTTGTCTGTCTATGAAGTGCACATAGTACATCACCCAACTTTCCACACAGACTTTCCTCTGCTCCTAGCATTCACATGGTATGCCTTTCAGCTAACCCCAGTGTTATTTATGACCTTGTTTACTCAATGCTTGATTGTATGCCTCTGGTCCACCCTTAATTCTCTGACCAAGATGAGCAGAGACCACTCCTCTGTGCTTCACACCTGAATGCACCTAGTTGTACATATATTGCATAGTACAAGTCTGCATAGACTTCAGTCTGCAGTGTGATTCCCATGTGTCCTAGAAGTGTGAAGATTAATGTAGAATTAAAACCAGAATAGAACCTGAAGGGAACTGAAGGTACCTGGACACAGTCACTGTAAACAATGTTTGTGTTTGTTTTCACTTTCACCCCTATAATCCTTCACTTTCTGCTAACTCCCCTAATCCCTACACCTAGTAAAGAACTGTTCATCTCTTCTTCAATCCTCCCCATCCACCTCACCTCCTCCTCAAAACTGTTCCTTAACATACAATCCTCTGTCTCCAAGAAGATAGCCACCTCATGCCCTCTCCTGCTCCCACCTGCTAACACTTTCTCTGCTCCTTTTCACTGCTGGTGATATCTCTCCAAATCCTGGTCCGCCTCACCACATCCCCACAGTCATTTCTATCTCCCATCCACGCTCTATCACCACCTTCCGTAACCTCTCTAACCTTATACCCATTCACCCAGCCCCCACTTCCCCATCCCCACTAACAGGAGCTCTGTGGAACGCTCGCTCTGTCTGCAACAAGCTTTCCTACATCCATGATCTTTTTGTTACTACCAAACTTTCCTTCTTCGCCATCACCGAAACCTGGCTCACCCCTTCTGACACAGCCTCTCCTGCTGCACTTTCCTATGGTGGCTTCCACCTTTCTCACACACCCCACCCCAGCAGCAAGCATGGCAGAGGAGTTGGTTTTCTCCTGTCAGATAACTGCTCCTTCACCCCAATCCCACTGCCACCCTCTGTTACCCTCCTTTCCTCTGAGGTGCACTCTGTGCGCATCTATGCCCCCACCAACCTCCAACTGGCTGTCATTTACCGCCCCCCAGGGCCAGCCACCACCTTCTTTGACCACTTCACCACCTGGCTACTTCATTTCCTTTCTGCGGACATCCCCACTATCATCATGGGCGACTTCAACATACCCATTGACACTTCCCTCTCAGCTGCCACTAAACTTCTATCTCTCACTTCCTCCTTCGGCCTAACTCAATGGCCTTCTGCAGCCACTCACAAAGATGGTCACACATTAGACCTTATCTTCACCCGCCTCTGCTCCCTATCTAACCTCTCTAACTCACCTCGTCCTCTTTCTGACCACAACCTACTCACATTCTCTTCCCTCTCCACTCCTTGTCTACAATCCCCACCCAAAAACTTGCACACACTCGCAGAAATCTTAAACACCTTGATCTACATTCACTCTCTGAATCCCTCCTCCCTCTCACAGGCATAAGTTCCCTACACAATGCGGATGACCCTGCCACTCTATATAACACCACAATAGCTGCAGCTTTGGAATCTCTTGCCCCTCTCACACATACCAAAGCTCGCAATCAACAGACAGCCCTGGCACACCAGCCTTACCAAAGAACTGAGGCGAGCTTCCAGGGCTGCAGAGCGGAGATGGAAAAGATCCCACTCCAACGAGCACTTTATCGCATTCAAACAGTCCCTCACTATTTTCAAGACCACACTCGCCACAGCTAAACAAACCTACTTCTCATCTCTCATATCCTCCCTGTCTCACAACCCTAAACATTTATTCAACACCTTCAACTCTCTCCTCTGTCCCCCAGCACCTCCTCCCTCCCCACTCATCTCAGCTGAAGACTTTGCCTCATTTTTCAAGCAGAAGATTGAGAGCATCTGAGACAGTTTTAGTCGACAACCCGCAAAGCCCTTCCTCCCAACTACCCAGCCCTCCACCTCCAAAACCAACTTCTCCAGTATTACAGAAAATCGAATTTCCACTCTACTCTCAAGATCACATCTCACCACCTCTGCACTTGACCCGATCCCTTCCCACTTCATCCCAAACCTCGCCACAGTCTTCATCCCAACTCTAACCCATCTCTTGAACCTATCACTAACAACTGGTGTTTTCCCCTCAAGCTTTAAACATGCCTCAATCACACCTATCCTCAAAAAGCCCTCTCTTGACCCATCCTCTGGATCTAGCTATCGCCCTATATCACTTGCCTCAAAACTACTGGAACAACACGTCCATCTGGAACTGTCCTCCCATCTATCTTCCTGCTCCTTTTTCGACCGCTTACAATCAGGCTTCTGGTCACACCACTCCACTGAAACTGCCCTAGCTAAGGTCACTAATGACCTATTAACCGCCAAGAGCAAGCAACACTACTCTATCCTCCTCCTCCTGGACCTGTCCTCTGCCTTTGACACAGTGGACCATTCCCTATTACTACAGACCCTCTCATCCCTTGGCATCACAGACTTAGCCCTATCCTGGATTTCGTCATACCTAACTGACTGAACATTCAGCGTCTCCCATTTACACACCACCTCCTCACCTCGCTCCCTATCTGTCGGGAGTCCCACAAGGTTCAGTTCTAGGGCACCTGCTCTTCTCCATTTACACTTTTGGCCTGGGAAAGCTCATAGAATCTCACGGTTTTCAGTATCATCTCTATGCTGATGACACACAGATCTACATCTCTGGACCAGATATCACCACCCTACTAACCAGAATTCCTCAATGTCTATCTGCTATTTCATCATTCTTCTCCGCTAGATTTCTAAACCTTAACATGGACAAAACAGAATTTATTGTCTTTCCCCCATCTCACGCGACCCCCCCAACGAACCTATTCATTACAGTAAACGGCTGCCCACTCTCCCCAGTCCCACAAGCTCGCTGTCTCGGGGTAATCCTTGACACTGATCTCTCCTTTAAACCGCATATCCAAGCCCTTTCCACTTCATGCCGCCTTCAACTCAAAAATATTTCACGGATCCGTACATTCCTAAACCAAGAATCTGCAAAAACCCTAGTCCATGCCCTCATCATCTCCCGCCTCGACTACTGTAACCTCCTGCTCTGTGACCTCCCCTCTAACACTCTCGCACCACTCCAATCTATTCTAAACTGTGCTGCCCGACTATTCCACCTGTCCCCCCGCAACATATCAGACTCTCACCTACCATCGAAACCTTCAAAAAGAACCTGAAGACCTACCTTTTCCGGCAAGCCTACAACCTGCAGTAACCACCAATCGAGCAAACCACTGCACGACCAGCTCTAGCCTCACCTACTGTATCCTCACCCATCCCTTCTAGATTGTGAGCCCTCGCGGGCAGGGTCCTCTCTCCTCCTGTACCAGTTGTGACTTATATTGTTCAAGATTATTGTACCTGTTTTTATTATATATACCCCTCCTCACATGTAAAGGAATAAATGGCGCTATAATAATAAATAATAATAATAATTTCCATCCATTTTGTATAGGCAGGCTTGGAGGTCCAGGCTGGGATTCTACGCAAGTGAGTTGCCCAGTAGTAGCGAATAAGTTGTCCCCCAGTATTCCTACTGTTCAACATAATTAACTTTGGGATCCTGTGATGCTTTCCCGCCCAAACAAAGCTCATAATGCTTGCCTGTATAGATCATAGTTCTCTGAGAGGAACTGGAATGGGGAGGGTTTCAAATAGATAAAGCAGTTTCGGGAGGATAGACATTTTAATCGCAGCAATGTGACCTAGGAGGGATAGAGACATCCACTTTTTTAGCAGAGACCTGATTTCACGATATAACGCTGGGAAATTGTCATATAAGGTTGAAAAGGAAGACGTAAGGTTAAAGGGAACCTGTCACCCCCAAAATCGAGGGTGAGCTAAGCCCACCAACATCAGGGGCTTATCTACAGCATTCTGGAATGCTGTAGATAAGCCCCCGATGTATCCTAAAAGGTGAGAAAAAGAGGTTATATTATACTTACCCAGGGCGTTCCCGGTCCGGTCCGATGAGTTTCGCGTTCCGGTCCGGCGCCTCCTATCTTCATCACATGACGTCCTCTTCTTGTCTTCACGCTGTGGCTCCGGCGCAGGCGTACTTAGTCTGTCCTGTTGAGGGCAGAGCAAAGTACTGCAGTGCGAAGGCGCCGGTTCTCTCTGACCTTTCGCAGTGTGAAGACCAGAAGAGGACATCATCCTATGAAGATGGGAGGCCCTGGCCCGGACCGTGACGCCCATCGGAACGGACCGCCCGCCAGGTGACTATAATATAACCTCTTTTTCTCATCTTTCAGGATACATAGGGGGCTTATCTACAGCATTCCAGAATGCCCTAGATAAGCCCCTGATGCCGGTGTGCTTAGCTCACCGTCGATTTTGGGGGTGACAGGTTCCCTTTAATCCCCAGGTACTTAACATGGGAGTCTTTCCAATGGTATTTATAATTAGTTTTAAGTAGACTCAATTGTGAGTCTGGGATGTTGATAGGTCTTCTGTTTTATTCGTATTTGTTTTGTATCCTTACAGAGCACCAAACTGAGACATGGTTCCAGGGAGCGATATATGTGGGCTAGTGAGGGTTAATAAAATGTCGTAGGCGAAAAGGGAAATTCCTTACTATTGACCTGGATTCCTGAAATGTCTGGATTCATTCTAATACTCGTGGCTAAAGGCTCTATACTTAGGACAAAGATCAACGGGGATAAAGGGCATCCCTGCCTGGTACCATTGTTTATTTTGAACAGTGTAGGGGAGTTATGGGGTAACCTACTTGTTGCTGAGGGTTTAGAGTATAGGCTTTTGATAGCATTTAAGAAGGGCCCCTTTATACCATAAGTCTCCAAAGTCTTGACACCATCTTTTTAGGGACCACCTCACATTTGAAGTCACTTTGAGGGGTCTATATGATAGAAAATACCCAAAAGTGACACCAATCTTAAAACAGCACCCCTCAAGGTGCTCAAAACCACATTCAAGAAGTTTATTAACCCTTCAGGTGCTTCACAGGAATTTTTGGAATGTTTAAAAAAAAAATGAACATTTAACTTTTTTTCACAAAAAATGTAATTCATACCAATTTTTTTATTTTACCAAGGGTAACAGGGGATATTGTACCCCATACGTTGTTGTGCAATTTGTCCTGAGTAATGCTGGTACCCCATATGTTGGGGTAAACCACTGTTTGAGCGCACCGCAGAGCTTGGAAGAGAAGGAGTGCAGTGGTACTTTTTCAATGCAAAATTGGCTGGAATTAAGATCGGACGCCATGTTGCGTTTGGAGAGCCGCTGATGTGCCTAATCAGTGGAAACCCCCCACAAGTGACACCATTTTGGAAATTAGACACCCCCCATGAAACTTATCTAGATGTGTGGTGAGCACTTTGAATCCTCAAGTGTTTCACAGAAGTTTATAATGTAGAGACGTAAAAATAAAAAATCATATTTTCTTGCCTCCAATTTTTTATTTTCCCAAGAGAAACAGAAGAAATTGGACCCCAAAAGTTATTGTGCAATTTGTCCTGAGTACGCTGATACCCCATATGTGGGGGTAAACCACTGTTTGGGTGCTTGGCAGAGCTCAGAAGGGAAGGAGCGCTAGATTTTGCTGTTATGGTTTGCAGGTACAATGACCCACTGGGAGAGCCCATGAGGTGCCAAAAGTGACCCCATTTTACGAACTACACCTCTCAATGAATTCATCTAGGTGAGCAGTGATCATATTGACACCATGGGTGTGTCACAGAATTGGGCAGTGAGGACAAAATAACTACATTTTTACCACCAACATTTTGTTTTAGCCAAAGATTTTCACACAAGAAGTGAGAAAAATGGCAACAAAATTTGTTCCACAATTTCTACCGAACGTGGCAATACCTCATATGTGGCTGTACAGTGCTACTTAGTCATGCGGAGAGACTCGGGATGAACGGAACGCTATTTGCCTATTCAAGTGAATAAGTCTGTGCACATGTCAGTGTGTTTCCATGGAACGTGTGCACGTGGGCAAAACATGCTGACATGTCCATTTTTTAATGTAAGCATGGGCCATAAAATGTCCCGCACACGTGCATACACATAACACACGTCGATGTCACCCATGTGACACGCATCGGCGCCAGTGAAGAAGCGTTACAGTAAGCGTTGTTCCCCGGCAGCGGGTGCTGAATACAGCTCTCCTCATTCTTCCGTGCTCTGCCGGCAATCAGATGCTTCTGTGAGATCCCCGCTAGCACTGTGAGCCGTGAGCGCTCACTGTGCTAGAGGGGATCTGATCGCAGTTCAGCCCAGCTGTGAACAGAGCTCAGTGACCGGAGGTAACCTCTATGACGTAACCCCCGGTCACTGAAGCTCCGCTCCCAAGCAGGCTCATTCGCCAATGGTTTTTAGCAGAGACGGTCGCATCTTAGTACCGTCCAGGTTGAAAACTGTATATCCATCAGATATGGATTACGGCGTGGGACAGAACGACGAACAGGTATGGTATATTGTTGTTTTTTTTATTTTACTATTATTACAGGAAATCGAGTGCTTCTCTTGGATTAGGCGTTGCAGTAAGTATGTTTTAATTAAGAATAATAAAAGGAGTCTTATAGACGCTTCTTCATTACTAAGCTGTGGGCTTGATGTCACCGATGACATCAACCCCACAACTATTACCCCACTTGACACTGCTACAAGGCAAGCGGGAAGAGCCAAGCAAAGCGCCAGAATTGCCACATCTAATAGATGTTCCTTTTATGGGCAGTTGTGGGCTGCAATTTTTAGGCTGGGGGGGGGTCAATATCCATGGCCGCTTACCAGCCTGAGAATACCAGCCCCCAGATGTGAGCTTTAGCAAGGCAGGTTGTCAATAATGGGGGGACCACACACCGTTGTTTTTTTTTTTTTTTTCAATTATTTATTTAAATAATTAAAAAATATGGTGTGGGGGACTAGTGATGAGTATACTCGTTGCTCGGGTTTTTCCAAGCACGCTCGGGAGATCTACGAGTATTTGTTAGAGTTCGAAGATTTAGTTTTCCTTGCAGCAGCTGAATGATTTACAGCTATTAGCCAGATTGATTACGTGTGGGAATTCCCTAGCAACCAGGCAACCCCCACATGTACTCAGGCTGGCTAATAGCTGTAAATCATTCAGCTGAGGTGATGAAAACTAAATCTCCAAACACTAACAAATACTCGGAGATCACCTAAGCGTGCTCAGGAAAACCAGAACGAGTACACTCGCTCATCACTAGTGGGGACCCCTCTATTCTTAACCAATATTCCAGCCTTGCTGAAGCTGACAGCTGAGGGTTGCAGGCCCCAGCTGTGAGTTTTGTCTGGCTGGTTATCAAAAATAAGGGGGAACCCACGCCATTTTTTTAAAAAAAATTACCGTATTTATTTACAGCGCAGGCATACTCCCATCTGCCGCTCCTGATGTCACTGTTATTAGCAGCAGCAGGGGTAGGCTGATGGGAATAATAGTCGCCGCCTGCGGTCTCTTTTATTACTTAAATGTAACTCTCATCAATCTTCCCTGCTCGTGCCGATTACCGGCAGAGCATGGGAGAATGATGAGAGCCGTGTTCAGCACGGAATGGAGGCTTGTTTTTTGCGGGACAATATGACGTTTTCAGAGGTACCATGTTTATTTATATCCGTCTTTTTGATCGTGTTATTCCACTTTTTGTTCGGTGGTATGATAAAGCATTGTTTTTTGCCTTGTTTTTTTTTTCATGGTGTTCACTAAAGGGGGTAACTAGTGGGACAGTTTTATAGGTCGGGTCATTACAGACGCGGGGATACCAAATATATGTACTTTTATTGTTTAGATTTTTTTTCATTCAAATATTTATTTAGTGATAAAACAAATAATGATTTTTTTATTATAATTTTTTATTATAAAATTTATTTTTTACTTTATTCTGACTTTTACACACTGTCCCACTATGGGGCAATCATTTTTTGCAGGCTGATTGCTTCTATAGCATGCAGGTGAAGCAGCATCTGCATGCTATAGAAACTGTCAGCGCTGCATTCACTGCACTGATACTGAGACTTCCTGATCATGCACTGGGCATGACCAGGAAGTTTCTTAGCTCTGGTAAGCCGGATGTCGTCCTGACGACATCGGTTTACCATGGCAGCGATCGGGACCCCACGCCACACAGAAGGGTCTCCGATGCAAAGGCAGAGGGGCTGTCAGGCCCTGCGCCGACTTCCGAAATGCTGCGATCAGGTTCGATTAAAGTGCCGGGAGCGGAATGGGACCACTCCTGGTACCTAGTGCGGGGTGTCAGCAGTGAGTAATTAGCATTTTTACCTGGGAGTCGGCCGGCAGGAACGTGCTGATCTGTGCTCTGCACATGTCTATTGAGAATTGGATTCTAATATGTCTGGTTGGGTGAGCTGATGAAATCCTCGTATTTGCAACATTGTATTTTGGCCATATACCCAGAGTTATTGTAAAACTATGGACGTAAAGAATAAAAATTAGTTGCATCGTTTACCTGCCTAGGTGATTATTACAACCCACAACCTCAGATCTTCACACGTACTGCGTGGGATCTCCTCTGGAGAAGATGGGGTGGGATGTCCTCTGGGTTGGGGGCCTCCTGCGTGGCAGGATCTCCTCTGGAGCAGATGGTGGGAGTCTCCTACGGGGTGGGATCTCATCTGGAGCAGATGGTGGGGTGAGATCTCCTCTGGAGTGGGGGTTTCCAACAGTATGGGATCTCTTCTGGATTAGGGGTCTCTTGCGGGGTGGGATCTCCTCTGGAGTGGGGGTTTCCTGTGAAGTTGGATCTCCTCTGAAGCAGTTGGTGGGGGTCTCCTGTGGGGTTAGATATTCTCTGGAGTAGATAGTTGGGTGGGATTTACTCTGGAATAAGGGTTTCCTGTAGGGCAAGATCTCCAATTGAGCAGATGGTTAGGGTCTCCTCCAGGGTGGGATCTCCCCTGGCGCAGATGTGGGGATGGGATCTCCTCTGAAGTGGCGTCTCCTGTGACGTGGGGATCTCCAGCGGTATGGGATCTCCTCTGAAGTGGGGGGGGACCTGTGGGGTGGGACCTTCTCTGGAGCTGGTGGTGGGGGTTTGCTGAGGGGTGGGATCTCCTCTGGAGTGGGGGGTGATCTCAGGAGTGGGCATTTCCTGATGGTTGGGATCTCCTCTAAAATGGGTTTCCTAGGGGTGGGATCTCCTCTGGAGTGGGGGAGGTGGGTCTTCTGTGGGTTGAGATCTCCTTTGGAGTGGGGGTCTCCTGCGGGGTGGGATCTCTTGTGGAGCAGATGGTGGGGTCTCATGAGGGGTGGGAACTCCTCTACAGCAGATGGTGGGGTCTCCTGTGGGGTGGCTTCTCCTGAGGAGTGGGAGTTTCCTGCGGCGTGGGATGTTCTCTGGAGTGGGGGTCTCCTTCAGGGTTGGATCTCCTCTGAAGTGGGATCTCCTCTGAAGTGGGTTGGGATATTCTCTGTAGTGGAGTTTTACTGTAGGTGGGATCTTCTCTGGAGCAGATGATGGCATCTCCTTTGCAGTGGGGGTTTCCTGCAGGGTGGTATTTCCACTCAGATAGTGGGGGTCTCCTGCAGGGTGGAATCTACTCTGGAGCAGATATCGGGGTGGGATCTTCTCTGGAGTGGGGGTTTCCTGTGGGTTGGCATATCCTCTGGAGAGGGGGTTTCCTGCGGGTGGGAGCTTCTCAGGAGTGGGGGTCTCCTGTGGGGTGGGATCTCCTCTGGAGCAGATGGAGGGGGTCTCCTGTGGGGTGGGATCTCCTCTGGAGCAGATGGAGGGGGTCTCCTGCGGGGTGGGATCTCCTCTGAAGTACAAGTTATATGCGGGGTGGGATTTCTGCTGGAGCAGATGGAGGGGTGAGATCTCCTCTGGATTAGGGGTTTCCTTTGGGGTGGGCTATCCTCTAGAGTGGGAGGTTCCTGTGGGGTGCAATCTCCTCCAGAGTGGGGGTTTATTTGGGGGTGGGATCTCCTGCAGAGTGGGGTCTCCTGGGGGATGAGGTCCCTCATAGACGTCCGTGCACGGTCGGACGTACATGACCCCGGGTGACGCTCACCTTTTGCTTTTCTTGCCCTTCGCCGCTCTTTTCCGAATCCCGGCCATGACGGAACGGAATTAGCAAGGAACTGAATACTTTGTGTACTAACGGGGGAAGTGGTAACCAAGGAGACAGCACACGTGACTGTCGCGTGAACGTGCAGCAGAAGAGAGAGCGAGGCCTGACGCATGATGGGGGGTAGATGAGGTGACGACGATTGACAGCGCGGGGAGAGATGGGAAAGAGAGAGACCGCACAGCGCGGGGAGAGATGGGAAAGGGAGACTGCACAGCGCGGAGAGAGATGGGAAAGAGAGACCGCACAGCGCGGAGAGAGATGGGAAAGGGAGACTGCACAGCGCGGAGAGAGATGGGAAAGAGAGACCGCACAGCGCGGAGAGAGATGGGAAAGGGAGACCACACAGCGCGGAGAGAGATGGGAAAGAGAGAAGACCGCACAGTGCGGAGAGAGATGGGAAAGAGAGACCGCACAGCGCGGAGAGAGATGGGAAAGAGAGACCGCACAGCGCGGAGAGAGATGGGAAAGAGAGACCGCACAGCGCGGGGAGAGATGGGAAAGAGAGACCGCACAGCGCGGAGAGAGATGGGAAAGAGAGACCGCACAGCGCGGGGAGAGATGGGAAAGAGAGAGACCGCACAGCGTGGAGAGAGATGGGAAAGAGAGACCGCACAGCGCGGAGAGAGATGGGAAAGAGAGACCGCACAGCGCGGGGAGAGATGGGAAAGAGAGAGACCGCACAGCGCGGAGAGAGATGGGAAAGAGAGACCGCACAGCGCGGAGAGAGATGGGAAAGAGAGACCGCACAGCGCGGGGAGAGATGGGAAAGAGAGAGACCGCACAGCGTGGAGAGAGATGGGAAAGAGAGACCGCACAGCGCGGAGAGAGATGGGAAAGAGAGACCGCACAGCGCGGAGAGAGATGGGAAAGAGAGACCGCACAGCGTGGAGAGAGATGGGAAAGAGAGACCGCACAGCGCGGAGAGAGATGGGAAAGAGAGACCGCACAGCGCGGAGAGAGATGGGAAAGAGAGACCGCACAGCGCGGAGAGAGATGGGAAAGGGAGACCGCACAGCGTGGAGAGAGATGGGAAAGGGAGACCGCACAGCGTGGAGAGAGATGGGAAAGAGAGATACAGCACAGCGCGGGGAGAGATGGGAAAGGGAGACCGCACAGCGTGGTGAGAGATGGGAAAGGGAGACCGCACAGCGCGGAGAGAGATGGGAAAGAGAGACCGCACAGCGCGGAGAGAGATGGGAAAGAGAGACCGCACAGCGTGGAGAGAGATGGGAAAGAGAGAGACCGCACAGCGCGGAGAGAGATGGGAAAGAGAGAGACCGCACAGCGCGGAGAGAGATGGGAAACAGAGACCGCACAGCGCGGAGAGAGATGGGAAAGGGAGACCACACAGCGCGGAGAGAGATGGGAAAGAGAGAGACCGCACAGCGCGGAGAGAGATGGGAAAGAGAGACCGCACAGCGCGGAGAGAGATGGGAAAGAGAGACCGCACAGCGCGGAGAGAGATGGGAAAGAGAGAGACCGCACAGCGTGGAGAGAGATGGGAAAGAGAGACCGCACAGCGCGGAGAGAGATGGGAAAGAGAGACCGCACAGCGCGGAGAGAGATGGGAAAGAGAGACCGCACAGCGTGGAGAGAGATGGGAAAGAGAGACCGCACAGCGCGGAGAGAGATGGGAAAGAGAGACCGCACAGCGCGGAGAGAGATGGGAAAGAGAGACCGCACAGCGCGGAGAGAGATGGGAAAGAGAGAGACCGCACAGCGTGGAGAGATGGGAAAGAGAGATACAGCACAGAGAGAGATGGGAAAGGGAGACCGCACAGCGTGGAGAGAGATGGGAAAGGGAGACCGCACAGCGTGGAGAGAGATGGGAAAGAGAGACCGCACAGCGCGGAGAGAGATGGGAAAGAGAGACCGCACAGCGTGGAGAGATGGGAAAGAGAGATAAAGCACAGAGAGAGATGGGAAAGGGAGACCGCACAGCGCGGAGAGAGATGGAAAAGAGACCGTGCAGTGCAGACGGAGAGAGATGGGAAAGAGACCACACAGTGCATGGAGACATGGGAAAGAGACTGCACAGTGCGGACAGAGAGAGATGGGAAAGAGACCACACAGTCCATGGAGACATAGGAAAGGGAGAGACCGCACAGCTCGGAGAGAGACTGCACAGCGCTGAGAGAGATGGGAAAGAGAGACCGCACAGCGTGGAGAGAGATGGGAAAAAGAGAGACCGCACAGCGCGGAGAGAGATGGGAAAGAGAGACCGCACAGCGCGGAGAGAGATGGGAAAGGGAGACCACACAGCGCGGAGAGAGATGGGAAAGAGAGAGACCGCACAGCGCGGAGATAGATGGGAAAGAGAGACTGAACAGCGCGGAGAGAGATGGGAAAGAGAGACCGCACAGCGCGGAGAGAGATGGGAAAGAGAGACCGCACAGCGCGTGGAGAGATGGGAAAGAGAGATACAGCACAGAGAGAGATGGGAAAGTGAGACCGCACAGCGTGGAGAGAGATGGGAAAGGGAGACCGCACAGCGTGGAGAGAGATGGGAAAGAGAGATACAGCACAGCGCGGGGAGAGATGGGAAAGGGAGACCGCACAGCGCGGAGAGAGATGGGAAAGAGAGACCGCACAGCGTGGAGAGAGATGGGAAAGAGAGACCGCACAGCGTGGAGAGAGATGGGAAAGAGAGAGACCGCACAGCGCGGAGAGAGATGGGAAAGAGAGACCGCACAGCGCGGAGAGAGATGGGAAAGGGAGACTACACAGCGCGGAGAGAGATGGGAAAGAGAGAGACCGCACAGCGCGGAGATAGATGGGAAAGAGAGACCGCACAGCGCGGAGAGAGATGGGAAAGAGAGGCCGCACAGCGCGGAGAGAGATGGGAAAGAGAGACCGCACAGCGCGGAGAGAGATGGGAAAGAGAGACCGCACAGCGTGGAGAGATGGGAAAGAGAGATACAGCACAGAGAGAGATGGGAAAGGGAGACCGCACAGCGCGGAGAGAGATGGAAAAGAGACCGTGCAGTGCAGACGGAGAGAGATGGGAAAGAGACCACACAGTGCATGGAGACATGGGAAAGAGACTGCACAGTGCGGACAGAGAGAGATGGGAAAGAGACCACACAGTCCATGGAGACATAGGAAAGGGAGAGACCGCACAGCTCGGAGAGAGACTGCACAGCGCTGAGAGAGATGGGAAAGAGAGACCGCACAGCGTGGAGAGAGATGGGAAAAAGAGAGACCGCACAGCGCGGAGAGAGATGGGAAAGAGAGACCGCACAGCGCGGAGAGAGATGGGAAAGGGAGACCACACAGCGCGGAGAGAGATGGGAAAGAGAGAGACCGCACAGCGCGGAGATAGATGGGAAAGAGAGACTGAACAGCGCGGAGAGAGATGGGAAAGAGAGACCGCACAGCGCGGAGAGAGATGGGAAAGAGAGACCGCACAGCGCGTGGAGAGATGGGAAAGAGAGATACAGCACAGAGAGAGATGGGAAAGTGAGACCGCACAGCGTGGAGAGAGATGGGAAAGGGAGACCGCACAGCGTGGAGAGAGATGGGAAAGAGAGATACAGCACAGCGCGGGGAGAGATGGGAAAGGGAGACCGCACAGCGTGGAGAGAGATGGGAAAGGGAGACCGCACAGCGCGGAGAGAGATGGGAAAGAGAGACCGCACAGCGCGGAGAGAGATGGGAAAGAGAGACCGCACAGCGTGGAGAGAGATGGGAAAAAGAGAGACCGCACAGCGCGGAGAGAGATGAGAAAGAGAGACCGCACAGCGCGGAGAGAGATGGGAAAGGGAGACCACACAGCGCGGAGAGAGATGGGAAAGAGAGAGACCGCACAGCGCGGAGATAGATGGGAAAGAGAGACCGCACAGCGCGGAGAGAGATGGGAAAGAGAGACCGCACAGCGCGTGGAGAGATGGGAAAGAGAGATACAGCACAGAGAGAGATGGGAAAGTGAGACCGCACAGCGTGGAGAGAGATGGGAAAGGGAGACCGCACAGCGTGGAGAGAGATGGGAAAGAGAGATACAGCACAGCGCGGGGAGAGATGGGAAAGGGAGACCGCACAGCGTGGAGAGAGATGGGAAAGGGAGACCGCACAGCGCGGAGAGAGATGGGAAAGAGAGACCGCACAGCGTGGAGAGAGATGGGAAAGAGAGACCGCACAGCGTGGAGAGAGATGGGAAAGAGAGAGACCGCACAGCGCGGAGAGAGATGGGAAAGAGAGACCGCACAGCGCGGAGAGAGATGGGAAAGAGAGAGACCGCACAGCGCGGAGATAGATGGGAAAGAGAGACCGCACAGCGCGGAGAGAGATGGGAAAGGGAGACCGCACAGCGCGGAGAGAGATGGGAAAGAGAGACCGCACAGCGCGGAGAGAGATGGGAAAGAGAGACCGCACAGCGTGGAGAGAGATGGGAAAGAGAGGCCGCACAGCGCGGAGAGAGATGGGAAAGAGAGACCGCACAGCGCGGAGAGAGATGGGAAAGAGAGACCGCACAGCGTGGAGAGATGGGAAAGAGAGATACAGCACAGAGAGAGATGGGAAAGGGAGACCGCACAGCGCGGAGAGAGATGGAAAAGAGACCGTGCAGTGCAGACGGAGAGAGATGGGAAAGAGACCACACAGTGCATGGAGACATGGGAAAGAGACTGCACAGTGCGGACAGAGAGAGATGGGAAAGAGACCACACAGTCCATGGAGACATAGGAAAGGGAGAGACCGCACAGCTCGGAGAGAGACTGCACAGCGCTGAGAGAGATGGGAAAGAGAGACCGCACAGCGTGGAGAGAGATGGGAAAAAGAGAGACCGCACAGCGCGGAGAGAGATGGGAAAGAGAGACCGCACAGCGCGGAGAGAGATGGGAAAGGGAGACCACACAGCGCGGAGAGAGATGGGAAAGAGAGAGACCGCACAGCGCGGAGATAGATGGGAAAGAGAGACTGAACAGCGCGGAGAGAGATGGGAAAGAGAGACCGCACAGCGCGGAGAGAGATGGGAAAGAGAGACCGCACAGCGCGTGGAGAGATGGGAAAGAGAGATACAGCACAGAGAGAGATGGGAAAGTGAGACCGCACAGCGTGGAGAGAGATGGGAAAGGGAGACCGCACAGCGTGGAGAGAGATGGGAAAGAGAGATACAGCACAGCGCGGGGAGAGATGGGAAAGGGAGACCGCACAGCGTGGAGAGAGATGGGAAAGGGAGACCGCACAGCGCGGAGAGAGATGGGAAAGAGAGACCGCACAGCGCGGAGAGAGATGGGAAAGAGAGACCGCACAGCGTGGAGAGAGATGGGAAAAAGAGAGACCGCACAGCGCGGAGAGAGATGAGAAAGAGAGACCGCACAGCGCGGAGAGAGATGGGAAAGGGAGACCACACAGCGCGGAGAGAGATGGGAAAGAGAGAGACCGCACAGCGCGGAGATAGATGGGAAAGAGAGACCGCACAGCGCGGAGAGAGATGGGAAAGAGAGACCGCACAGCGCGTGGAGAGATGGGAAAGAGAGATACAGCACAGAGAGAGATGGGAAAGTGAGACCGCACAGCGTGGAGAGAGATGGGAAAGGGAGACCGCACAGCGTGGAGAGAGATGGGAAAGAGAGATACAGCACAGCGCGGGGAGAGATGGGAAAGGGAGACCGCACAGCGTGGAGAGAGATGGGAAAGGGAGACCGCACAGCGCGGAGAGAGATGGGAAAGAGAGACCGCACAGCGTGGAGAGAGATGGGAAAGAGAGACCGCACAGCGTGGAGAGAGATGGGAAAGAGAGAGACCGCACAGCGCGGAGAGAGATGGGAAAGAGAGACCGCACAGCGCGGAGATGGGAAAGGGAGACCACACAGCGCGGAGAGAGATGGGAAAGAGAGAGACCGCACAGCGCGGAGATAGATGGGAAAGAGAGACCGCACAGCGCGGAGAGAGATGGGAAAGGGAGACCGCACAGCGCGGAGAGAGATGGGAAAGAGAGACCGCACAGCGCGGAGAGAGATGGGAAAGAGAGACCGCACAGCGTGGAGAGAGATGGGAAAAAGAGAGACCGCACAGCGCGGAGAGAGATGAGAAAGAGAGACCGCACAGCGCGGAGAGAGATGGGAAAGGGAGACCACACAGCGCGGAGAGAGATGGGAAAGAGAGAGACCGCACAGCGCGGAGATAGATGGGAAAGAGAGACCGCACAGCGCGGAGAGAGATGGGAAAGAGAGACCGCACAGCGCGGAGAGAGATGGGAAAGAGAGACCGCACAGCGCGTGGAGAGATGGGAAAGAGAGATACAGCACAGAGAGAGATGGGAAAGTGAGACCGCACAGCGTGGAGAGAGATGGGAAAGGGAGACCGCACAGCGTGGAGAGAGATGGGAAAGAGAGATACAGCACAGCGCGGGGAGAGATGGGAAAGGGAGACCGCACAGCGTGGAGAGAGATGGGAAAGGGAGACCGCACAGCGCGGAGAGAGATGGGAAAGAGAGACCGCACAGCGTGGAGAGAGATGGGAAAGAGAGACCGCACAGCGTGGAGAGAGATGGGAAAGAGAGAGACCGCACAGCGCGGAGAGAGATGGGAAAGAGAGACCGCACAGCGCGGAGATGGGAAAGGGAGACCACACAGCGCGGAGATGGGAAAGAGAGAGACCGCACAGCGCGGAGATAGATGGGAAAGAGAGACCGCACAGCGCGGAGAGAGATGGGAAAGAGAGGCCGCACAGCGCGGAGAGAGATGGGAAAGAGAGACCGCACAGCGCGGAGAGAGATGGGAAAGAGAGACCGCACAGCGTGGAGAGATGGGAAAGAGAGATACAGCACAGAGAGAGATGGGAAAGGGAGACCGCACAGCGCGGAGAGAGATGGAAAAGAGACCGTGCAGTGCAGACGGAGAGAGATGGGAAAGAGACCACACAGTGCATGGAGACATGGGAAAGAGACTGCACAGTGCGGACAGAGAGAGATGGGAAAGAGACCACACAGTCCATGGAGACATAGGAAAGGGAGAGACCGCACAGCTCGGAGAGAGACTGCACAGCGCTGAGAGAGATGGGAAAGAGAGAGACCGCACAGCGCGGACAGAGAGAGATGGGAAAGAGAGACCACACAGTGCATGGAGACATGGGAAAGAGAGACCGCACAGCGCGGAGAGAGATGGGAAAGAGAGACCGCACAGTGCGGACAGAGAGAGATGGGAAAGAGACCACACAGTCCATGGAGACATAGGAAAGAGAGACCGCTCAGTACGGAGAGAGATGTGAGAGAGACCGCACAGCGCGGTGAGAGATAGGAAAGAGAGATCACACAGCGCATGGAGACATGGGAAACAAAGACCGCACAGCACGGAGAGAGATGGGAAAGAGAGACCACACAGCGCGGAGAGAGATGGGAAAGAGAGTCCGCACAGTGCGGACAGAGAGAGATGGGAAAGAGACCACACAGTCCATGGAGACATAGGAAAGAGAGACCGCTCAGTACGGAGAGAGATGTGAGAGAGACCGCACAGCGCGGTGAGAGATAGGAAAGAGAGATCACACAGCGCATGGAGACATGGGAAACAAAGACCGCACAGCACGGAGAGAGATGGGAAAGAGACCGCACAGTGCTGAGAGAGATTGGAAAGAGAGAGGCCGCACAGCTCGGAGAGAGATGGGAAAGAGAGACCGCACAGCATAGAGAGAGATGGGAAAGGGAGACCGCACAGTGCGGAGAGAGATGGGAAAGGGAGACTGCACAGTGTGGAAAGAGATGGGAAAGAGAGACCGCACAGCGAATGGAGACATGGGAAACAGAGACCGCACAGCACGGAGAGAGATGGGAAAGAGACCACACAGTGCTGAGAGAGATGGGAAAGAGAGATACCGCACAGCACAGAGAGAGATGGGAAATGGAGACCGCACAGCGCGGTTAGAGATGGGAAAGAGAGCCAAAACACAGCGCATGGAGACATGGGAAAGAGACCGCACAGTGCTGAGAGAGATGGGAAAGAGAGACCACACAGCACATGGAGGCATGGGAGATACAGCACAGAGAGATATGGGAAAGGGAGACCGCACAGTGCGGAGAGAGATGGGAAAGACCGCACAGTGCGGATAGAGATGGGAAAGAGAGCCAAAACACAGCGCATGGAGACGTGGGAAAGAGAGAGACTGCACAGCGCGGAGAGAGATGGGAAAGAGAGACCACACATCGCTGAAAGAGACCACACAGCGCATGGAGACATTGAAAAGAGAGAAACCGCACAGCACGGGGAGAGATGGGAAAGAGAGACCGCACAGCGCAGAGAGAGATGGAAAAGAGAGACCACACAGCGCATGGAGACATGGGAAAGAGAGAGACCGCACAGCGCAGAGAGAGATGGGAAAGAGAGACCGCACAGCGCAGAGAGAGATGGGAAAAAAACCGCACAGCGCTGAGAGAGATGGGAGAGACCGCACAACGTGGAGAGAGATGGGAAATAGAGACTGCATAGCGTGGAGAGAGATGGGAAAGAGAAGAGACCGCACAGCAGGGAGTGATGCGAAAAAGACCACAGCGCGGGGACAGATGGAAAAGAGAGAGACCGCACATTGCAGCGAGACATGGTAAAGAGACCGCGCAGGGAGACGTGGGAAAGAACGAGACCGCACAGCACAGGGAGAGATGGGAAAGAGACCATGCAGTGCGGGGAGACGTGAGAAAGAATGAGACTGCACAGCACAGGGAGAGATGGGAAAGACACCGCGCAGTGCGGGGAGACATGGATAAGAGAGATCGCACAGCACATGGAGACATGGGAAAGAGACCGCACGGAGACATGGGAAAGAGAGAGACCGCACAGTGCCTGGAGACATGGGAAAGAGAGAGACCACATGGAGACAAGGGAAAAAGAGACTGCACAGCACATGGAGACATGAGAGAGGGACCGCACAGCACATGGAGACATGGGAAAGAGAGAGAGACCACATGGAGACAAGGGAAAAAGACCGCACAGCACATGGAGACATGGGAGAGACCGCACAACGCAGGGAGAGATGGGAAAGAGAAACCGCACAGCTCAGTGATACATGGGAAAGAGAGACCGCATAGCTCAGTGATACATGGGAAAGACAGAGACTGCACAGCGCTGGGAGAGATGGGAAAGAGAAACCACACAGCGTGGGAGAGATGGGAAAGAGAGACTAAACAGCGCAGGAAGAGATGAGAAAGAGACCGCACATGGAGACATGGGAAAGAGAGACCACACAGCGCAGGGAGTGATGGGAAAGAGAGACTGCACATCATGGGAAAGAGTTTGCTCTGTGCAGAGAGATGGGAAACAGAGACCGCACAGTGCATGGAGACATGGGAAAGAGAGACTGCACAGCTCATGGAGACTTGGGGAAAGAGAGAGACAGCACAGCGTGGGAGAGATGGGAAAGAGACCGCACAGCACAGGGAGACATGGGAAAGAGAAAAACCTGGCCGCTTGTATGCATCTTGTGTACCGCACTGCGCATAAACCCAATGTATCTCACCACTCCTCGTATACACCGCGTGTACCTCTCTGCTGCTTGTTTACACTTTCTGCTCTGCACTACATATACACCCTGTGTACCTCATAGCACTATCTATACACCCCGTGTACCTCATCGTCCCATTTTTACAACCTGTGTACCTCACTACACATCTATGTACCCATCTAATATATAATTGCCTAGAATACTACTTCCTGCAATTTGTGCCAACTTCCGTGGCTTTGTCCGGAGCTAATGTCCGGAGATTAATTGCCTAGAATACTACTTCCTGCAATTTGTGCCAACTTCCGTGGCTTTGTCCGGAGCTAATGTCCGGAGATAAGTGACGTCAACAGTGTCCAGTGTCTGATTGGTTGCCGCCTGCTGCGAGTGACCAATCAGAAACGTGCCGTACTGTGACACACTCCGCCCGCCATTTTGGTGTGATTTTTGAATTTTTACCTCACAGCAAGTTTCTACTGCGTGGAGGCGGGCCCAGTGACGTTGCTCTTCAAGCTCCTGCCGAATTTCGTCAAAAAAATGATAATACCATTTACCAAAACTATATATATTTAGTTGTGAAGTGGTTCAGTGACATTTTCACACCAATTTTGAACTTTTGTTTGGTGTTTTCTCCATATACTGCCTATTATTTTTGTTCTTTCTTACTATTATTTATTAATTGTATTATTCTTACATTTGAATAAATAAAGTATATATGGATTCTAGACTCCCGATTCTTTAGAATCGGGCTGCCATCTAGTATACTATATAATCGTTTATTCTCGGTAACGGAAATCCCGCGTCGCTGACTGGTCGCGCCAGCCGCTCGTGACCAATCAGCGACAGGCGCAGTCTGGCCATAGTTCAGGCTTCTTTCACACTAGCGTCGGGCCCGGCCCGTCGCAGTGCGTCGGGCCGAGGTTACCGACGCTAGCGTTGCCTCCGCCGCACAACGGGTGCAGCGGATGCTGCTTTTCAGCGCATCCGCTGCCCCATTGGGAGGTGGGGGAGGAGTTCCGGCCGCGCATGCGCGGTCGGAAAAGACGGTCCGTCGGCTGCAAAAAATGTTACATGGAACGTTTTTTGCGGCCGACGGTCGGCCGAAAAACGGCGCAACCGTCGCGCGACGGTTGCGACGTGTGGCAATCCGTCGCAATGCGTCGCATAATGTTAGTCAATGGAGAAAAAACGCATCCTGCAAACACTTTTGCAGGATGCGTTTTTTCTGCAAAACGACGCATTGTGACGGATTGCAGTTAACGCTAGTGTGAAAGTAGCCTAAGTCACGTTTACAAAACAAGTTCTGTCAGTCACAGTGCTACGTAGTTTAGTCACGTTTACTGATCAAGTTCTGTCAGTCACAGTGCGACAGTTCACTCACGTTTTCTTATTATTTATTATTATAGCGCCATTTATTCCATGGCGCTTTACATGTGAGGAGGGGTATATATAAAAACAGGTGCAATAATCTTGAACAATACAAGTCACAACTGGTAGAGGAGGAGTGAAAACCCTGCCTGCGAAGGCTCACAATCTACAAGGGATGGGTGAGGATACAGTAGGTGAGGATAGAGCTGGTCGTGCAGTGGTTTGGTTGATCGGTGGTTACTGCAGGTTGTAGGCTTGTCGGAAGAGGTGAGTCGGGAGATTAGGGAGGTTAATAAGTGGCTCAAGAATTGGTGTAGGAAAGAGGGGTTTGGGTTCCTGCAGAACTGGGCCGACTTCTCAGTTGGCTACAGGCTCTACGCTAGGGACGGGCTGCACCTCAATGGGGAGGGTGCAGCTGTGCTGGGGGAGAGAATGGCTAGAAGGTTGGAGGAGTGTTTAAACTAGGAATTGGGGGGGAGGGTATTCATTTTATAGGAGGGGAAGATAGTGCAGACAGAGTCCTGGGCACAAATAAGGAAGTTGGGGGTGGCGGTGGCATGGGGGGTGGGGTCAGAACAGTTAATAATTTAAGAAATAGAAGTACAGAGAGGAACATAAAGTGCATGTATACTAATGCCAGAAGCCTCGCCAACAAAATGGACGAATTAGAACTAATGTTGTTGGAGCATAATTATGACATGGTGGGGATATCTGAAACGTGGCTGGATGAGAGCCATGACTGGGCTGTTAACTTGCAGGGCTATAGCCTGTTCAGAAATGACCGTACAGATAAGCGAGGGGGAGGGGTGTGTCTATATGTAAAATCATCCTTAAAACCCATCCTGCGCGATAATATAGGTGAATTTAATGAAAATGTAGAATCCCTGTGGGTGGAGATAAGGGGAGGGGGAAAAAATAATAAATTACTGATAGGGGTTTGTTATAAATCTCCAAAAATAATGGAAGCAATGGAGAATATCCTCGTAAAGCAAATAGATGAAGCTGCGACTCAAGGAGAAGTCATTATTATGGGGGACTTCAACTACCCTGAAATAGATTGGGGAACAGAAACCTGCAGTTCCAGCAAAGGTAATCGGTTTTTGACAATTATGAGAGACAATTACCTTTCACAACTGGTTCAGGACCCAACAAGAAGGGGGGCACTGCTAGACCTAATATTAACCAACAGGCCAGACCGCATATCAAATATAAGGGTTGGGGGTTACTTGGGAAATAGCGATCACAAAATAATAAGTTTTCATGTATCCTTTAAAAAGATGTGTAGTAGAGGGGTTACAAGGACACTAAACTTCAGGAGGGCAAATTTCCAACGGATGAGAGAGGATCTTGGTGCAATTAACTGGGACGATATCCTGAGACACAAAAATACACAGAGAAAATGGGATACGTTTATTAGCATCCTGGATAGGACCTGTGCACAGTATATACCGTATGGGAATAAACATATTAGAAATAGGAGGAAACCAATATGGCTAAATAGAGCTGTAAGGGGCGCAATAAGGGACAAAAAGAAAGCATTTAGAGAATTAAAGGAAGTAGGTAGTGAGGAGGCATTAAATAAATACAGAAAATTAAATAAATTCTGTAAATAGCAAATCAAGGCAGCAAAGATTGAGACAGAGAGACTCATTGCCAGAGAGAGTAAAAATAATCCTAAAATATTCTTTAACTACATAAATAGTAAGAAACTAAAAAATGATAGTGTTGGCCCCCTTAAAAATAGTCTGGGTGAGATGGTGGATGAGGATGAGGAAAAAGCCAATATGCTAAATGACTTTTTTTCATCAGTATTTACACAAGAAAATCCCATGGCAGACAAAATGTCTAGTGATAAAAATTCCCAATTAAATGTCACCTGCTTAACCCAGCAGGAAGTGCGGCGGCGTCTAAAAATCACTAAAATTGACAAATCTCCGGGCCCGGATGGGATACACCCTCGAGTACTGCAGGAATTAAGTACAGTCATTGATAGACCATTATTTTTAATCTTTAAAGACTCCATAATAACAGGGTCTGTGCCACAGGACTGGCGTATAGCAATTGTGGTGCCAATATTCAAAAAGGGAACAAAAACTGAACTCGGAAACTATAGGCCAGTAAGCTTAACCTCTACTGTGGGTAAAATCCTGGAGGGCATTCTAAGGGACGCTATACTGGAGTATCTGAAGAGGAATAACCTCATGACCCAGTATCAGCACGGGTTTACTAGGGACCGTTCATGTCAGACTAATTTGATCAGTTTCTATGAAGAGGTAAGTTCCGGATTGGACCAAGGGAACCCAGTGGATGTAGTGTATATGGACTTTTCAAAAGCTTTTGATACGGTGCCACACAAAAGGTTGATACATAAAATGAGAATAATGGGGATAGGGGAAAATATGTGCAAGTGGGTTGAGTGCTGGCTCAGGGATAGGAAACAAAGGGTGGTTATTAATGGAGCACACTCGGACTGGGTAGCGGTTAGCAGTGGGGTACCACAGGGGTCAGTATTGGGCCCTCTTCTTTTTAACATATTTATTAATGACCTTGTAGGGGGCATTCAGAGTAGAATTTCAATATTTGCAGATGACACCAAACTCTGCAGGGTAATCAATACAGAGGAGGACAATTTTATATTACAGGATGATTTATGTAAACTAGAAGCTTGGGCTGATAAATGGCAAATGAGCTTTAATGGGGATAAATGTAAGGTCATGCACTTGGGTAGAAGTAATAAGATGTATAATTATGTGCTTAATTCTAAAACTCTGGGCAAAACCGTCAATGAAAAAGACCTGGGTGTATGGGTGGATGACAAACTTAAATTCAGTGGCCAGTGTCAGGCAGCTGCTACAAAGGCAAATAAAATAATGGGATGCATTAAAAGAGGCATAGATGCTCATGAGGAGAATATAATTTTACCTCTCTACAAGTCACTAGTTCGACCACACTTAGAATACTGTGCACAGTTCTGGTCTCCGGTGTATAAGAAAGACATAGCTGAACTGGAGCGGGTGCAGAGAAGAGCGACCAAGGTTATTAGAGGACTGGGGGGTCTGCAATACCAAGATAGGTTATTACACTTGGGGCTATTTAGTTTGGAAAAACGAAGACTAAGGGGTGATCTCATTTTAATGTATAAATATATGAGGGGACAGTACAAAGACCTTTCTGATGATCTTTTTAATCATAGACCTGAAACAGGGACAAGGGGGCATCCTCTGCGGTTGGAGGAAAAAAGGTTTAAGCATAATAACAGACACGGATTCTTTACTGTAAGAGCAGTGAGACTATGGAACTCTCTGCCGTGTGATGTTGTAATGAGTGATTCATTACTTAAATTTAAGAGGGGACTGGATACCTTTCTGGAAAAGTATAATGTTACAGGGTATATACACTAGATTCCTTGATAGGGCGTTGATCCAGGGAACTAGTCTGATTGCCGTATGTGGAGTCGGGAAGGAATTTTTTTCCCCAATGTGGAGCTTACTCTTTGCACATGGGTTTTTTTTGCCTTCCTCTGGATCAACATGTTAGGGCATGTTAGGTTAGGCTATGGGTTGAACTAGATGGACATATAGTCTTCCTTCAACCTTAATAACTATGTAACTATGTAACTATGAGTCTTCAGGTTCTTTTTGAAGGTTTCGAAGGTAGGCGAGAGTCTGATGTGTTGTGGTAGATAGTTCCAGAGTAGGGGTGATGCGCAAGAGAAATCTTGTATACCATTGTGGGAAGAGGAGATAAGAGGGGAGTAGAGAAGGAGATCTTGTGAGGATCGGAGGTTGCGTGCAGGAAAGTACCAGGAGACGAGGTCACAGATATATTGAGGAGACAGGTTCTGGATGGCTTTGAATGTCATGGTTAGGCTTTTGTACTGGAGTTTCTGGGAAATGGGGAGCCAGTGAAGGGATTGACAGAGGGGAGAGGCCAGGTAATAGTGGGGGACAGGTGGATTACTGAATAAGTTCTGTCAATCACAGTGTGACGTAGTTCAGTGACGTTTACTGAACAAGTTCTGTCAGTCACAGTGTACATAGTTCAGTCACCTTCACAGAACACGTTCTGTCAGAATATTCTAGAATACACGATGCATTAGAATCGGGCCACCATCTAGTTAAACTATAATTATATACACTATCGTTCCAAAGTTTAGGGTCACTTAGAATTTTGCTTATTTTTGAAAGAAAAGCACTTTTTTTTTCCAGTGAAGCTAACATTAAGGGTATGTGCACACGTTCAGGATTGCATCAGGATTTGGTCAGGATTTTTCATCAATATTTGTAGCCAAAACCAGGAGTGGAACAATTAGAGGAAAAGTATAATAGAAACATATGCACCACTTCTGCATTTATCACCCACTCCTGGTTTTGGCTACAAATACTGATGAAAAATCCTGATGCAATCCTGAACGTATGTTAGGGTATGTGCACACGTCGTCAGTATTTCTTGCAGAAATTTCCTGACAAAAACCGGACATTTCTGCCAGAAATCCGCATGCGTTTTTTTTTTATGCGTTTTTTGCGCGTTTTTTTCTCAATGCATTAAATAGCGGGAAAAACGCAAAAAAATCCGCAAAATTAGTGAACGTGCTGCTTTTTTTTTACCGCGATGCGTTTTTTTCGCAGAAAAAAAAACGCATCATGTGCACAAAAATTGCAGAATGCATTCTGAATGATAAGGATGCATATGTATGCATTTTTTATGCATTTTTATTGCGAAAAAACCTGAACGTGTGCACATACCCTTAATGATTCAGAAATACAGGTTATACATTGTTAATGTGGTAAATGACTTCCAGCTGCAAACGTCTGGTTTGTAATGCAATATCTTCATAGGTGTATAGAGGCCCATTTCCAACAATCATCACTCCAGTGTTCTTATGGTACTTTGTGTTTGCTACCTGTGTAAGAAGGCTAATGGATGGTTAGAATACCCTTGAAAACCCTTGTGCAAGTATGTTAGCACAGCTGAAAACAGTTTGGCTGATTAGAGAACCTATAAACCTGACCTTCCTTTGAGCTAGTTGTGAATCTGGAGCATTACATTTGTTGGTTCCATTAAACTCTCAAAATGGCCAGAAAAAAAGAACTTTCATGTGAAACTCGACAGTCTATTCTTGTTCTTAGAAATGAAGGCTATTCCATGTGAGAAATTGCCAAGAAACTGAAGATGTCCTACAATGGTGTGTACTACTCCCTTCAGAGGAGAGCACAAACAGGCTCTAACCAGAGTAGAGAGAGAAGTGGGAGACCCCACTGCACAACTGAGCAAGACAAGTACAGTAGAGTCTGTAGTTTGAGAAGTCGACACCTCCCAGGTCCTCAACTGGCAGCTTCATTAAAGAGAACCTATCCCCCCCCCCCCCCAGGGGTAACTAAAAAAGCCATCTTGTGCAGCACTAATGCTGCATTCTGATATGGTGGCTCCTTTAGTTATTGTTCGTTGCACTGCAGAAATAATCGCTTTTGAATTTGGTCTCTCATACCTGTGAAATCGCCAGGGAGGCAAGTCTTTCCCCCTCATCCAGACACAACACAGCCGTCACTCTGCGAGAAGGGCACCCCCTCCTCAGTGTTATTCAGTTGTCCAGGCGCCTGCGCGGTCATATTCTGCCTTGGGCATGTCCAGTTCGCGCTTTCCGACAACTGACATCACTTGATGTCTTGTTTACTGCGTCTGCGTGCACGCGCGGCCCGAGATCCCGCGGGTGCACACACCGATTTCACAGGTATGAGGGACCAAACTCAAAAGCGATTATTTCTGCAGTGCAACGAACAATAACTAAAAGAGCCACCTTGTCAGAATGCAGCATTAGTGCTGCACAAGATGGCTCTTGTAGTTACAAACGCCTGGGGGGTGACAGGTTCCCTTTAAATAGTACACGCAAAACGTCAGTGTCAACATCTACAGTGAAGAGGCGACTCCGGGATGCTGGCCTTCAGGGCAAAGAAAAAGCCATATCTGAGACTGGCTAATAAAAGGAAAAGATTAATATCTGCAAAAGAACACAGACATTGGACAGAGGAAGATTGGAAAAAAGTGTTATGGACAGACATCCAAGTTTAAGGTGTTTGGATCACGCAGAAGAACATTTGTGAGACGCAGAGCAACTGAAAAGATGCTGGAAGAGTGCCTGACGCCATCTGTCAAACATGGTGGAGGTAATGTGATGGTCTTGGGTTGCTTTGGTGCTGGTAAAGTGGGAGATTTGTACAAGGTAAAAGGGATTTTGAATAAGGAAGGCTATCCATTTTGCCATGCCATATCCTGTGGACAGCGATTGATTGGAGCTAATTTCATCCTACAACAGGACAATGACCCAAAGCACACCTCCAAATTATGCAACAACTATTTAGGGAAGAAGCAGACAGCTGGTATTTTATCTGTAATGGAGTGGCCAGTGCCGTCACCAGATCTCAACCCCATTGAGCTGTTGTGGGAGCAGCTTGAGTGCAACAAGTGCTTATCAAGCCAAACCAACTTGTGGGAAGGGCTTCTGGAAGCAAGGGGTGAAATTTCTCCAGATTACCTCAGCAAATTAACTGCTAGAATGCCAAAGGTCTGCAATGCTGTAATTGGTACAAAATGAGCATTCTTTGACAAAAGCAAAGTTTGAAGGAGAAAATGATTATTTCAAATAAAAATATTTTTTTTCGAACCATGTCAAGGTCTGGACTAGATTTTCAATTCATTTAGCAACTCATTTGATTAATAAAAGTATGAGTTTTCATGGAAAACACAAAATTGTCTGGGTGACCCTAATCTTTGGAACCGTAGTGTATATCTGTGTAAACCTAGTTAGAAATACATAGAATAAGCCGGCGGATTGAGCTGAAACCACTCTGCTTGGAATTGATAGAAACTCAAAGAAGAAGGAACATGATAAATGAGACTTTAGTAAGGGCAGTTTCAGTAGAGGATGAAGAGTGCAAACTAGATTGTAAAGAGT
Organism: Ranitomeya imitator; assembly: GCF_032444005.1. Lineage (NCBI taxonomy): Eukaryota > Metazoa > Chordata > Amphibia > Anura > Dendrobatidae > Ranitomeya > Ranitomeya imitator. The sequence goes on along the minus strand of NC_091282.1, from coordinate 768,042,687 downwards.
CAAGAAGATATTGATCTGATAGTGGGGTGAGATGAATGGACCAAGCGTTCCAGAAATGAGAAGATTAGAATCCGATCTGTAGTTAGCAGCCCAGTTCTGGCTTTTTAAGTAAAGGGGTTATGATGGTGTGTTAGAATGAAGGACGGAAAGATACCCAAAGAAAGAGTTAAATATTTTAGTTAGGTGGGTAGTGACAACCAGCAAGAGGGACTGAAGGAGATGCGAGGAAATAGTCACTGGTGCGGGTGGTTGTAGGGCGACAAAAGTGAGGAGCCTGGTCACTACTTCTGTGACAGGCTGGAAGATGGAAAGTGACCTTGAAATTCAAAATGCTTTGGGGTTGTGTTGCAGCCAATGTCACGGGGAATATTACATGAGCATTGGGAAGAATGATGGACTCATTGAAATTTCATCAAATTCTTGATGCAAACATAACACCATGTGTAAAAAAAAAAAAAGTTGAAGTTGAAAAGATGGCTTCTACCAATAGATCATGATCCCAAAAACACGTCAAAATCCACGTCCTGAAAGGGCGCAAGCTGAAAGTTTTACAATGGTCCTCACAGTCCCTTGATCTGAACATCATTGAAAATCTGTGTGCTAGTATGTACTAACCATGCATGGTGCCCAAACATTTGCATCAGGCCAATTTCACCTTTGTAACTTTTAAAATGTAAAAGATGGAAAAATATATTTTTTTTCCTAAAATGCAAAGGAAATGTGTCATCTGTAACTAAAGGCCCTCTAAAGATCATTTCATCTTCAACTTGCTTAACTATTCACAATAACAGTCATTTTGACCAGGGGTGCCCAAACTTTACATGCCACTGTATGTGTGTGTATAGATGGTACGGTGAGTTTTCCTGGGTGTATAGATGAAACCCCCCAAAAAAGGAACCTGAGAAATAGTCAAAGATAACGGACAAACTAGATACAGTTGAAACCAGAAGTTTCCATACACTATATAAAGACACATCTGCCTGTTTGTCTCAATATCTGACATGAAATCAGAATAAACCTTTCCTTTTTAGGTCAATTAGGATTACCATAATTATTAATATTTGCCAAATGCCAGAATGAGAGTGAGAAAATGTTTTAAGGCATTTGTATTACTTACTGCAAAGTCAAAAGTTTCCATTCATTTCATTAGTAATTGGTCCAATGCATCAGCTGACGCACCACATGACCGGGCAGTCAGAGGTACGGGCACAGGGACACGATGGGACACAAGGAGCACACGCGCTCATCTGCCTGCCATATACAGTGATGAAAACCAAAAAATATGCGCTTGTCAGAGTATTTATACATCTTAGAATGTTAGAGTTGGAAGGGACCTCAAGGGTCATCGTGTCCCAACCTCTGCTCAATGTAGCACAGGATTCATTAAACCATCTCAGACAGATGTCTGTCCTACCTCTGTTTGAAGTGTTCCATTGAAGGAGAGCTCACCACCTATGTTTATGGATAGTGTGAATTCCTTTATTCCAGTGTTCCCCAACTCCGGTCCTCAAGAGCCACCAACAGGTCATATTTTCAGGATTTCCTTAGTATTGCACAGGTGATTGAATGCTTGCCTGTCCAGGTGATGCAATTATCACCTGTGCAATACTAAGGAAATCCTGAAAACAAGACCTGTTGGTGGCTCTTGAGGACCGGAGTTGGGGAACACTGCTTTATTCCATTGATGGCACTGTGAAGATCAGTTGTTACAGTTGATTTCTTAGAGAACACGGATGCAAAATAAGAACTTAAAAGTTTGGAAGTTCGGCCTTCTCATCGTCATTTTTGACCACTTCACCCTTTTCATCTTGTACAAATCCTATAGCATCTTTGACTTTTATTTTGCTTTTGACATACCTCCCAAATCCTTTTTTGCTACTTTTTGTCTCTCTTGCAAGCCTCACTTCATTAATGACTTTAGCTCTTCTAATGCTTGCCCTGCTCTCCCTTCAGACAGCATTATATTCCTTAGATATGCTCCCCTCTTTCCATTTGATATACATTTCTTCCTTTTGATCAAATGATTAAGTTCTGTGTTCATCCATTCTGGTCTCTTTAAATGCTTTCAATTCTTTCTTAATTTCAGAATTGTTACAGATTGTGCAGTGAGAATTTAATTTAGTAAAAATCTCCCATCTTTCTTGGACATCTCTGTCCTTTTGATCATTCAGCCAATTGACTTTTCCTACCCTCTCTTTCCAAGATTTTTGCTATCTGAAACTCCAAGTTTCCATCGACAATGACAGGAGATGGCGATAATGGTGATGGTACTGAAGATGCAACTTATTTCTTGAGGAGAGATCGATGAAATACATTATGGATCCTAAAGGTAGGTGGCAGAGCAAGGTGGAATGATAAAGGATTGACGATGGCTACGATCTTACGACTATGGATAAACCTGGGACTGAGTTTCTAAGATGGAACCTTCGGCTTAATGTTCCTAGAGGACAACCACACCAAGTCGCCAACACACAGGTCCGGACACACCAAATGTGTCCGATCAGCCACACACATATTTGGATCCCATCTTCCTCAAATTATTGGACATAATAGAAGATGAAAACCGGTCCTCTTCAGGTAAATCAGGACAGCCTTTATTAAATGAACTGAGGATGGAACACATATGTCCCGAAAAACGGGAACTTACCGGTCAATTCCTGACATTTACAGTGAATTCCGCTATTAGGGAGTAACCCAATCCTCGTATTTTCACATGCAGCACACCTGAGATACGACTCCAGATTCTGATTAACCCGTTCCATCTGCCCCATTAGACTGCAGGTGAAATGCAGAGGAAAATGACAGATGGATGCAAAGTGCCCAAACCAAAAACACCGGGTAACTCAGTGGTGGCTTTATTACCAGGATGTCCAGCCAAAACCGAATTGTGATTTCACTAAAGACTCGATGAAGATTAACAGAAACAATTAAATTTACCAAGTGGACAGGCAGCAGGGCGTCCCCCTGATAGTCAACAACCTCTCTTTCCAGATTGGAGCATATAGACTGTTATGACCTGGTGGTCAGGACAATAATGGACCTGGTGGTTAAGAGCACACGGAATGACCTGATAGTTACTGATAATAAGGACGAGATCTGGGACGTGGGAACTCTGCTGACCGCAATCCCTAATCCTATCAATCACACTAGAAATAGCCGTGGATTGCTCCTAACGCTCCCTATGCAACTCGGCACAGCCTAAAGAACTAGCTAGCCCTGAAGATAGAAAAATAAAGCCTACCTTGCCTCAGAGAAATTCCCCAAAGGAAAAGGCAGCCCCCCACATATAATGACTGTGAGTAAAGATGAAAATACAAACACAGATGAAATAGATTTAGCAAAGTGAGGCCCGACTTACTGAACAGACTGAGGATAGGAAAGGTTGCTTTGCGGTCAGCACAAAAACCTACAAAAAGACCACGCAGAGGGCGCAAAAAGACCCTCCGCACCGACTCACGGTGCGGAGGCGCTCCCTCTGCGTCCCAGAGCTTCCAGCAAGCAAGACAACAATAAAAATAGCAAGCTGCACAGAAAAATAGCAAACCAAAGAAAAACAAGCAGGAACTTAACTTCTGCTGGGAAGACAGGTCACAAGAACGATCCAGGAGTGAACTAGACCAATACTGGAACATTGACAGGTGGCATGGAGCAAAGATCTAAGTGGAGTTAAATAGAGCAGCCAGCTAACGAATTAACCTCGTCACCTGTGGAAGGAAACTCAGAAACACCCACCAGAGGAAGTCCATGGACAGAACCAGCCGAAGTACCATTCATGACCACAGGAGGGAGCCCGACAACAGAATTCACAACAGTACCCCCCCCCCCCCTTGAGGAGGGGTCACCGAACCCTCACCAGAGCCCCCAGGCCGACCAGGATGAGCCAAATGAAAGGCACGAACCAGATCGGCAGCATGAACATCAGAGGCAAAAACCCAGGAATTATCTTCCTGACCATAACCCTTCCACTTGACCAGGTACTGGAGTTTCCGTCTCGAAATACGAGAATCCAAAATCTTCTCCACCATATACTCCAACTCCCCCTCAACCAACACCGGGGCAGGAGGATCAACGATGGAACCACAGGCGCCAAATATCTCCGCAATAACGACCTATGGAACACATTATGGATGGTAAAAGAAGCAGGAAGGGCCAAACGAAATGACACAGGATTGATAACCTCAGAAATCTTATAAGGACCAATGAAACGAGGCTTAAACTTAGGAGAGGAAACCTTCATAGGAACATAACGAGACGACAACCAAACCAAATCCCCAACACGAAGTCGGGGACCCACACAGCGCCGGCGGTTAGCGAAACATTGAGCCTTCTCCTGGGACAATGTCAAATTGTCCACCACATGAGTCCAAATCTGCTGCAACCTATCGACCACAGTATCTACACCAGGACAGTCCGAAGACTCAACCTGCCCTGAAGAGAAACGAGGATGGAAACCAGAATTGCAGAAAAACGGCGAAACCAAAGTAGCCGAGCTGGCCCGATTATTAAGGGCGAACTCAGCCAACGGCAAAAAGGACACCCAATCATCCTGATCAGCAGAAACAAAGCATCTCAGATATGTTTCCAAAGTTTGATTAGTTCGTTCGGTTTGGCCATTTGTCTGAGGATGGAAAGCCGAGGAAAAATACAAATCAATGCCCATCCTAGCACAAAAGGATCGCCAAAACCTCGAAACAAACTGGGAACCTCTGTCAGAAACGATGTTCTCCGGGATACCATGTAAACGAACCACATGCTGGAAAAATAATGGCACCAAATCAGAGGAAGGCAATTTAGACAAAGGTACCAAATGGACCATCTTAGAAAAGCGATCACAAACCACCCAAATGACCGACATCTTTTGAGAGACGGGGAGATCCGAAATAAAATCCATAGAAATATGTGTCCAGGGCCTCTTCGGGACCGGCAAGGGTAAAATCAACCCACTGGCACGAGAACAGCAGGGCTTAGCCCGAGCACAAGTCCCACAGGACTGCACAAAAGAACGCACATCCCGTGACAAAGACGGCCACCAAAAGGATCTAGCCACCAAATCTCTGGTACCAAAGATTCCAGGATGCCCAGCCAACACTGAACAATGAATCTCAGAGATAACTCTACTAGTCCATCTATCAGGGACAAACAGTTTCTCCGCTGGGCAACGGTCAGGTCTATCAGCCTGAAATTTTTTCAGCACCCGCCGCAAATCAGGGGAGATGGCAGACAAAATTACCCCCTCTTTGAGAATACCCGCCGGCTCAGGAACACCCGGAGAGTCAGGCACAAAACTCCTTGACAGGGCATCAGCCTTCACATTCTTAGAGCCCGGAAGGTACGAAACCACAAAATCAAAACGGGAGAAAAATAACGACCATCGAGCCTGTCTCGGATTCAACTGTTTGGCAGACTCAAGATAAGTCAAATTCTTGTGATCTGTCAAGACCACCACGCGATGCTTGGCACCTTCAAGCCAATGACACCACTCCTCGAATGCCCACTTCATGGCCAACAACTCACGATTACCAACATCATAATTACGCTCGGCAGGCGAAAACTTTCTAGAAAAGAAAGCACATGGCTTTATCACCGAGCCATCAGAACTTCTTTGCGACAAAACAGCCCCTGCTCCAATCTCAGAAGCATCAACCTCAACCTGAAACGGGAGCGAAACATCTGGCTGGCACAACACAGGGGCAGAAGAAAAATGACGCTTCAACTCTTGAAAAGCCTCTACAGCTGCAGAAGACCAATTGACCACATCAGCACCCTTCCTGGTCAAATCAGTCAACGGTTTAGCAACACTAGAAAAATTAGCGATGAAGCGCCGATAAAAATTAGCAAAGCCCAGGAACTTTTGCAGGCTCTTCACAGATGTCGGCTGAGTCCAATCGTAAATGGCCTGGACTTTAACAGGGTCCATCTCGATAGTAGAAGGGGAAAAAATGAAACCTTCTGAACTCCAAAGAGACACTTTGACCCCTTCACAAACAAGGAATTAGCACGAAGGACCTGGAACACCATTCTGACCTGCTTCACATGAGACTCCCAATCATCCGAAAAGACCAAAATATCATCCAAATACACAATCAGGAATTTAAGATGTCATGCATAAAGGACTGAAATACTGATGGAGCATTGGAAAGCCCGAATGGCATAACCAGGTACTCAAAATGGCCCTCGGGCGTATTAAATGCTGTTTTCCATTCATCGCCTTGTTTAATACTCACAAGATTATACGCCCCTCGAAGATCTATCTTGGTGAGCCAACTAGCCCCTTTAATATGAGCAAACAAATCGAACAGCAACGGCAAAGGATACTGAAATTTGACTGTAATTTTATTAAGAAGGCGGTAATCAATACAAGGTCTCAAAGAACCATCCTTCTTGGCCACAAAAAAGAACCCTGCTCCTAACGGTGATGACGACGGGCGAATATGGCCTTTCTCCAAGGATTCCTTTATATAACTCCGCATAGCGGCGTGTTCTGGCACAGATAAATTGAACAATCGGCCCTTAGGAAATTTACAAACAGGAATCAAATTAATTGCACAATCGCAATCCCTATGAGGAGGTAGGGCACTGGCTTTGGGCTCATCAAATACATCCCGATAATCCGACAAAAACTCTGGAACTTCAGAAGGAGTGGAAGACGAAATAGACAAAAATGGAACATCACCATGTACCCCCTGGCAACCCCAGCTGGACACAGACATAGATTTCCAGTCCAATACTGGATTATGAACCTATAGCCATGGCAACCCCAAAACGACCACATCATGCAGATTATGCAACACCAGAAAGCGGATATCCTCCTGATGTGCAGGAGCCATGCACATGGTCAATTGGGTCCAGTACTGAGGCTTATTCTTGGCCAAAGGCGTAGCATCAATTCCTCTCAATGGAATAGGATACTGCAAGGGCTCCAAGAAAAAACCACAGTGCCTAGCATACTCCAAGTCCATCAAATTCAGGGCAGCGCCTGAATCCACAAATGCCATAACAGAATAGGATGACAAAGAGCAAATCAGAGTAACGGACAATAGAAATTTAGACTGTACCGTACCAATGGTGGCAGACCTAGCGAACCGCTTAGTGCGCTTAGGACAATCGGAGATAGCATGAGTGGAATCACCACAGTAAAAACACAGCCCATTCCGACGTCTGTGTTCTTGCCGTTCAGCTCTGGTCAAAGTCCTATCACATTGCATAGGCTCAGGCCCATGCTCAGATAGTACCGCCAAATGGTGCACAGCTTTACGCTCACGCAAGCGTCGATCGATCTGAATGGCCAAAGACATAGACTCATTCAGACCAGCAGGCATGGGAAATCCCACCATGACATCCTTAAGGGCTTCAGAGAGACCCTTTCTGAAGATTGCTGCCAGGGCACATTCATTCCACTGAGTGAGCACAGACCACTTTCTAAACTTCTGACAATATATCTCTGCTTCATCCTGACCCTGACACAGAGCCAGCAAGATTTTCTCTGCCTGATCCACTGAATTAGGTTCGTCATAAAGCAATCCAAGCGCCAGGAAAAACGCATCAACATCACGCAATGCCGGATCTCCTGGCGCAAGGGAAAATGCCCAGTCTTGAGTGTCACCACGTAACAAAGAAATAATGATCTTTACTTGTTGAACAGGGTCACCTGAGGAGTGAGGTTTCAAGGCAAGAAACAAGTTACAATTATTTTTGAAATTCAAGAACTTAGATCTATCACCAAAAAAAACAAATCAGGAATTGGAATCCTAGGCTCTGACATCGGATTCTGAACCACAAAATCTTGAATGTTTTGTACCCTTGTAGTGAGATTATCCATCCAAGAGGACAGACCTTGAATGTCCATGTTTACACCTGTGTCCTGAACCACCCAGAAGTAAAGGGGAAAAGAGAGACAAAACACACTGCAAAGAAAAAAAAAATGGTCTCAGGACTTCTCTTATCCCTCTATTGAGATGCATTAGTACTTTGGGCCACCTGTACTGTTATGACCTGGTGGTCAGGACAATAATGGACCTGGTGGTTAAGAGCACACGGAATGACCTGATAGTTACTGATAATAAGGACGAGCTCTGGGACGTAGGAACTCTGCTGACCGCAATCCCTAATCCTATCAATCACACTAGAAATAGCCGTGGATTGCTCCTAACGCTCCCTATGCAACTCGGCACAGCCTAAGGAACTAGCTAGCCCTGAAGATAGAAAAATAAAGCCTACCTTGCCTCAGAGAAATTCCCCAAAGGAAAAGGCAGCCCCCCACATATAATGACTGTGAGTAAAGATGAAAATACAAACAAAGAGATGAAATAGATTTAGCAAAGTGAGGCCCGACTTACTGAACAGACTGAGGATAGGAAAGGTCTAAGTGGAGTTAAATAGAGCAGCCAGCTAACGAATTAACCTCGTCACCTGTGGAAGGAAACTCAGAAACACCCACCAGAGGAAGACCATGGACAGAACCAGCCGAAGTACCATTCATGACCACAGGAGGGAGCCCGACAACAGAATTCACAACAATAGACACTATAATCACCCCTTTTTGAAGAATAGGTGCCTGTTCACATTTATTTTCTCACCCAGGAAAATGAGACAAGTCATTGGCCTTAATGTTTTTGTTCCTCGACCTATATGTGACAAAAAAGTTAAAGCTGGTAAAGAACAATGCCCATCTTGCCTATCGAGGTGTTAGATGTTTTGCCGATTCCAAATATACCATATTCTTATGATCCATGATTACCATAACTGGATGAACATGAGAACTCCCTCCAAAAAATGATGCCATTCTTCCAAAGCCCATTTGATTGCTAAGAGTTCCCTGTTATCAATGTCATAATTTTTCTCAGCAGGAGACTGTTTCTTAGAAAAATAAGCACGTGTCACGGTTCCATCCCTCAGTGTGTTTGGGATGCAGTTACTGACCGCTCGGCCGTCCAATCTGGTGTAGGCGTGTGATGAAGCTGTCAGTACTTTGACAGTTTGGCAATCTAATCTGGTACAAGGGTGTGCTGAGCTGTCAGTTTTGATTGACAACTTGACTATTGTGACACAGGTGTCGGCTGTCTCCAGGTGTTCATTATACCAGGTAATTGCCATGCTCAGCTAAGCTGTGTCTCCCAGAACTCTGCCAGACGTACATTCAGCTTGTGAGGTTTGTGCCTTGAGTTCTGTATGCTTGATCTGTTGCCTGACCTTGGACTTTGTTATGACCCTCTACCTGTTTAACCCCTTCAGCTCCGATCCGTTATCTTCCCGGTATTCTGACCTTGGAACATCACCTGAATACGCTTTTGTCTCTTCCTTCTGTTTATGACGTACCCTCCTGACCTTGGACTCCTTGACCACTCTGATTCACGGCTTGGCTGTGAGAAGTGACTAGCGTCATACTACGTCTGGCCGATCCTTTTTACTTTTTTGTCAGTATGGATCCTGTTCACACGCTTTCACCAGGTGGTGAATTTGACGCAGATGACTCAGGATCTGGCAAAGGGCTGCCAGAGTCTGGAGTCATCGCAATATTGATTACAGGATCAGATAAATAACTTGATGAAGACCTCCACCCCCCCCCCCCAAGGCCAGCAGTGGCTGTGGCGTCAGTACCCTTTGATCTACAGTTGTTCTCTTTTGGACCTGTGATATCCCTCCCTGATAAATTTTTGGGAGAGAAAAACATTTTAGGGTATTCAGGGCGAGCTGTAAGTTATTTTTTAGCCTGCGCCCTCGGTCGTAAGGGGAGGAGTTCCAGCAGATGGGAATAATCATGTCCCTACTGCGAGAGAGTCCTCAGACCTAGGCATTTTCTTTGTCCCCACAAGCCCCAGAATGATTTTCTGTTGATGCCTTTTTTGACAGTTTAGGTCTGATATATATGATGAACCAGACAGAATCCAGGTCTTGAGGTTAAGATCATGAACCTGGCACAGCTGAGGACTACTGTACTGAGTTCTGACAGTGGTCTGCCTAAGTTCTATGGAATGATGCTACTCTCAGGTGCCAGTTCCAAAGACGCCTTCTCTAGACACACAAGGATGCACTGGTCCTCCATGACGCCTCTGATGGAGGCCATGACTCAGGTGGTACAAATGGACCACAGAATCTTTGAGAGACATGGTGAACAGCAGACCACATGCTATACTTCCCCAGAGCAGGTCCATTTACCCGAGGTTAGAGTTGCCAATCTTCGTGTTGCGGAGAGAAGACTGCGACAAGATCTCAGACTGTCTACACTGTAATCTCTCTGGACATTTGCTTAAGAATTTCCCAACTTGTACTCAAGCTATCAAACCATCGGGAGATTGTCTGAGTCTGGGTGATGGCCAAGGAGGTCACCCAGACTCCCAGGTACCTTTTTCTTCCTTTGATAAAGTACTGATAAATACGATGATTTTCTTCGAGAACCAGGTGTTATCAACATTGGCATTCATTGACTGTGGGTATTCTGCTAACTTTAGTGATTCAGGACTGGTTCTGAAGTTAGGAATAGGGACAGTTAGTTAAGAAGACCCATTCAAGTCATCACCATTGACAAGACACCGTTAGCTCACAATTTGGTCAAGAGAGCAAACTCTTTAAGTGGGAGCCCTCCACTCTAAATCCATCTCCTGTTTTGTGTTAGATTATTTACTTGCTGGATTGGTTTCTATGGTTCCAGATTCACAATCCAGTTATTGATTGGGGTCAGAAGGGGATTGCAAAATGGACCCCAAATTGTTATAAGAAATGTCTAAAAAATGCACAAATATGCTCCGCTAGTCTGGAGGGTCTTCCAGGTTACCTGAAGGACTTCGGAGATATGTTCTGGGAAAAAGAGGCGGAGATACTACCTCCCCATCGTCCCTATGATTATTATTATTATTTATTGTTATAGCGCCATTTATTCCATGGCGCTTTACATGTGAGGGGGTATACATAATATAAACAAGTACAATAATCTTAGACAATTCAAGTCATAACTGGTACAGGAGGAGTGAGGACCCTGCCCGCGAAGGCTCACAATCTACAAGATTGTGCCATTGATCTAATTCCTAGCTCCAAGTTGCCAAAGGCTCACCTTTAAAATTTGTCAGGGCCTGAACAGACCTCCATGAAAGAATATGTTAACGAAAAGTGTAATATCCGTCCTTTCGCCTCCCCTATAGCTGCTGGATTTTTCTTTGTTAAAAAAAAAAAAAGATGGGGGTCTCCGTCCTTGCCTTGATTTCCAAGAACTAAACAAGATCATGGTTAAAAATACATATCCACTTTCACTCATCCCCGACCTATATAATCAGCTTCTGGGAGCCAGGGTGTTTTCTAAACTTGATCTTAGAGGGTCTTACTATTTGACACACATTCGGAAGGGTGATGAGTGGAAAACAGCATTTTTAATGTCTATGGGTCTTTTTGAAAACCTTGTCATGCTTTGTGGATTGTCTAATGCATTTGCTGTGTTTCAAAATTTTATGAATGATATTTTCTCTGATTGCATCACAAGATTTGTTGCGATTTACCTCGATGACATCCTAGTTTTCTCGCTAGACTTGGAAACTCACCAGGAACATGTCCGTGTTGTGGAAAAAAAATTATTACATTTCAGCTCACCACTGTGATGGCCATTTAAGATGTTCCAGCACGGATGTAGTTCAGTCCAAACTAAGCACAGCTATATCCAAACAAGAAGAGTTTTTCCAGCGAGTGTTGGAGGAACAATAGTAGACGTTTTTGCAAAAATAAATCTTGTTATTTAATGACTCAAAACGTTACATATAGATACAAAAAAAATCACGCCTCCCCCCTAAAAGCACCCAGACTTCAGAGCACCCCCGCCTACCCAATGCCCTAGGTAGTGGACCTCAATCATGCCCATCTGGCACTTTCCCGGCTTGATGGTCAAGCCTGCTTGGTGAATGCGCATGAGCACCTGCTGCAGATGCTCGAGGTGATCCTCCCAAGTGGGACTGAAGACAGCAATGTCATCCAGGTATGCCACCGCGTATCTCTCCAGTCCATGGAGCAGGTTGTTGACCATCCACTGAAATGTGGCAGGAGTATTCTTCGTGCCAAAAAGCATGACCGTGGACTCATACAGTCCAAAGGGGGTGGTAAAGGCGGACTTCTGTGCCTCGGGGCTCAGTGGAATCTAATAAGCACTTAAGCACAAACCATATGGGTAAGAATCTCAACGCGTTTCTGGAGACGCGTTGAGATTCTTACCCATATGGTTCGTGCTGAAGTCTGTATCCTCTATGCTTAAAGTTTGTGAATAAAGAAAACTCTTTTTTTCGGATTCGGTGAAGCTGGACATTCTCTTCTTTTTTTGGACTTTATACGCCTGGACACAGCGGGTCCGTGCTCCTGAAGTTTGGTTTATGCATCACGGGTGAGCTGGCTTATATTTCTTCTTTCTCAGTGGAATCTGCCAATATCCCTGGCTCAGATCCATAATGGATAGATAGCTCATGCTAGCTAACCGCACAAGCAGCTCCTCGATGTGTGGTATTGGGTGTGCATCAGAGGCCATTATGGCATTAAGTCGCCTGTAGTCCACACATAACCGGGTGGTCCAATCCTTTGGCACAGGACTACAGGTGAGGCCCACGCACTTAGACCATTTTATTACCCCCAACTTCAGCATCTCATCGATCTCCTGGGACATGACATGCTGCACCTCGTTCGAGATTTGATAGGATGTCCACCGGTTTTGGTTATGATTCAGTGTCCACTTCGTGGACCACTACCTCAGTTCCACTCATGTTGGTAAACACTGCCTGGAAGGAGTTTAGCGTTGCTCTCAGCTGAGACCGCTGGCATGCGGAAAGCAGGGCACTTATCTCCACATCCCTATGGACCCGCCAGCCTTCGCTTGGGCCAGCATGTCCAGGAGGGGTTGTCCTCCCCATCATCGGGCAGCTTGCAGACCGGTAGGATGCAGGCTCCACGTTCTTGATGAGCCTTCATCATATTAACATGGAAGGCCTTTCGCCTACCTTGAGCATGGTCGAGTGACCATGTAGGTGACGGGGTTGAGCTGTTGGTGTATGATGTACGGGCCTTCCCAGGCCGCCTGAAGCATGTCTTTTGGTACGGGAACCAGCACCCACACGTTGTGACCCACCTGGTGCATCCTCTTCCGGGCATTATGGTCATTTCAATGCTTCTGGTCAGCCTGGGCATGCTCCATGTTGTCGTGCACCAACTGCGTCAAGGTCTGCATGGAGGCGCAAGACATACTCCACGATTGACACTCCTGGAGGGCTCGGCTCTTCCCAGGATTCCCTTACCAGCCCAAGGGGTCCCCAAACTCCCCTGTCGTACAGGAGCTCGAAGGGGGAGAACCCTGTCAAGGTTTGCGGAACCTCTTGGTAAGCAGATAGCAGGTGTTAGAGGTACCACTCACAGTCGCGTCCCTGGGACTCAACAAGCATTTTTAGCATCTGTTTGAGGGTAATGTTGAATCGCTCACACAAGCCATTAGTTTGGGGATGATATGGGCTTGATACCAGATGCTGCAGCTGTATTTTCTTACAGAGAGCCTCCATTAGGCGAGACATAAATTGAGTCCCATGGTCGGTAAGCATCTCCCTGGGAAAAGATGGCTAACAGGGCATCCGCCACCTTATTGAGGACAGAGCCACTGCCTCCTGATACCAAGTAGCATAGTCTACCACAGTAAGGATGAAACTTTTTCCAGAGCTGCTGGGTATGGCCAGTTGCCCCACAATATCCACAGCAATCCTCTGGAAAGGTTCCTCTATCACTGGCAAAGAGATCAGGGGAGCTTTGGGAGCAGGCCCTGACTTTCCTACTCTTTGACACGTGATACAGGAGCAACAGTAATTTGTCATATTTGTTCCCGTTTTGGGCCATTAGAAGTGGTGAGACAGCCAGGCCTTAGTTTTGTTGATGCAAGTGTTCAGCGAGTGGAATCTCATGGGCAATTCATAATAATTCATCCCTAAATTGGTAGGGTACGTCCAGCTGTCTCTCTCAACCACTCCTGTTGGGGTTTACAGGGAACCGTCTCCTGGTACAACATCCCTTTCTCCCAGAATACCCTTTCCTTATCAGTCTCGGAGGTGGGCTTCTCAGCGAGGTTCCTCAACATCTCCAGGCTAGCAACTGAGTGCAGAGCTACCTGGAGCTCCCGGCTGGAGGCAGCCAGAAGTGACGTTATGGTCCCATCCTCACGGGGACCCTCTGGGACCTGCTCTGGGTCCGTAACTGGTTCAGTTATTCCTCTGGCTGAGGAGGGTCCAGAAGGCAGGGTGTTACTTGCATTCTGGGCACTGTGACAGCGGCCATATAGGCTGTCTCCCCTGGGAATAACAGTCCCATCAGCCTGCCCGGCTATGGTTACTACCTCCCCATCCTTCCCTATTACCTCCGGAGCAGTGCTGATTATGGGGCAGCTAACATCAGCCAGGTTACGCTTGCTCCTGTTAGGGGGTCCTCAGCAATATGACCCCGCAGAGTGACATGGCTCAGCTTTCCTGTACCTCCAGATACATCATTATCAGGTAAAGCATTGACAGTCACATCATTAGCATGAACATTACCATCAGTATCAGGGGAGGGGTGTCCGGGACATAATAAGCAAACATCCTCCCCAAATCAGTTCCCAACAAAACTTTATGGGTAGGTTTTCAGACACCCCTACTTCCATCCCCCATCCCACTCGTGGCACCCCAATCTATAAAAACCCATCCCATCGGCAGGGGACAGCGGACGACTCCAATCCCGGTAACTCAGGGTTTTTCCCAGGATAATCTCTTCAGGAGATACCAGGTCCGATCGGATGAGGGTTTGTTCGGCCCCGGTGTCCTTGAGGCCTACAGTGATAGTGCCCCCCACAGTGACAGACTGCAAATTTTCAAAGGTCCTCTCCCCGGCCCACCCACAAATAGAACTGCTGCATTGGGCCCTGGGGCCTTGGATGGGGGGCTCTTCGGCTTGTCCGGACAAGTGGCACAGAGGTGTCCAGCCCAGCTGCAGAAATAACACTTGCGGTGATCAGATGTAGACCTGGCATTGGTAGGGGGGCAGGCCTCCGGTAGGTCAGCTGGCAGGGGCAGGGATGGTGGTCAATGGCTTACTCCCTTTCCAGCTGGCGATGATTGGCTTCCGCACCTACGGTTTACGATTGGCCTTGTAGGTGTTGGCAATATGTGCTGCTTTATCCGCCTCTTTGGGCTCCCGGTCCATCACGAACTGTTGCCCCTCAGCCGGACAAAGATGTAGGAACTTGTCCTTGCAGGTCCTTTAGCTGCTCAAAGCTCAAAGTGGTCACTGACAGTCCTTGGACCCACTGCTCAAAGTGTTTTCTGAGCCCATGCACCACATCACTGTAGCTGTTGTGTGGTCCACGTTGGAGGTTCCGGAACTTTTTATGGTAGACCTCGGGAGTCAGCTAGTATTTTTTTTTATCAGGGCCTGCTTGATGGCCTCATAGTTTCCATCTTGGTCTTGAGGGAGAGAAGCAAATGCCTCCAGAGCTTTTCCTCTGAGCCCTGGAGTTAGATATCGGGCCCATTGGTCCTCAGGCAGCTGGTACTGTCTGCAGGCTTTTTCAAATCCCCACAAAAATATGTCCAAGTCCACGTCATTGTCTGTTACGTGTTACAGAACCACTCAGCACCCAGAATATGTTGTGCAGTTATATGTATGTATAATAGGTTCTATGTGAGATTCATGTCCCTAATGCATCAGCCCACAGGCTGCGCCCCTGAGCAGAGGGGACACGATATTCCCGTTTTGTCCTCCCCCACCTTTGTAGTTCCCATAGTAAATATTCGCAGGCTCCGGCCACCTGCGGCTATTGTAATGTATGTCTGGCCTGCCGCTTTTCTATTGGCCTGCCCTCTGTATCTGTGTGATATATTCTGTGTCCTGTGAGTAAAGTGTTGTCAGACTGGAAATATGTGGAGAAGCAGTGATCTTTTATATGCGCCCATGTAACCAAGCAATTCCAGCCAGCGTCCTTCATTCAGACTCCAGCCAAAGCAGAGTGGACCTCCTGAAACACGGGGTGGTACTGAAAGAGGTACCCCAGCTTGGTAGACCCCGTTACATTGTCCATCACAGGAAAATGCTCGGGACAGGGTTTAAAGAAATGAGCATTGCTGGACTCACTGCTGTACTGCGAAGATCTCTGCTGTTATGACCTGGTGGTCAGGACAATAATGGACCTGGTGGTTAAGAGCACACGGAATGACCTGATAGTTACTGATAATAAGGACGAGCTCTGGGACGTGGGAACTCTGCTGACCGCAATCCCTAAACCTATCAAACACACTAGAAATAGCCGTGGATTGCGCCTAACGCTCCCTATGCAACTCGGCACAGCCTAAGAAACTAGCCCTGAAGATAGAAAAATAAAGCCTACCTTGCCTCAGAGAAATTCCCCAAAGGAAAAGGCAGCCCCCCACATATAATGACTGTGAGTAAAGATGAAAATACAAACACAGAGATGAAATAGATTTAGCAAAGTGAGGCCCGACTTACTGAACAGACCGAGGATAGGAAAGGTTACTTTGCGGTCAGCACAAAAACCTACAAAAAGACCACGCAGAGGGCGCAAAAAGACCCTCCGCACCGACTCACGGTGCGGAGGCGCTCCCTCTGCGTCCCAGAGCTTCCAGCAAGCAAGACAACAAATTAAATAGCAAGCTGGACAGAAAAATAGCAAACCAAAGAAATACAAGCTGGAACTTAGCTTCTGATGGGAAGACAGGTCACAAGAACGATCCAGGAGTGAACAGACCAATACTGGAACATTGACAGGTGGCATGGAGCAAAGATCTAAGTGGAGTTAAATAGAGCAGCAGCTAACGAATTAACCTCGTCACCTGTGAAACTCAGAAACACCCACCAGAGGAAGTCCATGGACAGAACCAGCCGAAGTACCATTCATGACCACAGGAGGGAGCCCGACAACAGAATTCACAACCCTCTGCCTCTGGACTCGGGCTAACTCCCGCTGGTACGGTCTCTGTTCCAGCTCGGCCTGGGCCTGTCGCTCTTCCCGCTCAGCCAGAGCCTTTCGGTGTTGCTGAATCAGGTTCAGATGTCCCTCACGATCATCTGTGTGAAGTTGATCCAAGGCCATCTGCAGTAGGGAGTCAACACAACTCTGGTTGCGACTATGGCTGGCATTCACACGTTGGACCTCTGCAGTATCGCTACTTGTGCTTGGGCTGGCTTCTCTGTCATCCGGGTTCTGGTGATGGACTGGCTCTGCGGCACCTTGCAACAGTTCCGCAATCATTTGGCGCTTGGTTTTGCCCGCGTAGTTAATCTGTCTCATCGTACAGCGGGCTATAAGAGCATCCTTGGTCTGCTGGTTATACCAGGCCTCGCTGATTGTAACCATAATTGCCAAATAAAAGATAGGACAGAAAAACGAAGAGGGGTAGGGTGTAATTGCTACACATACAGTATTGTCTCAGATCTAATAAACACAGTTCGTTCTTGAAAACTTCTTGCACAGGGTCCTCGCAAGAACCGTGCAAGTTTTTAGTGAGAGGAATGATGATCCCACTGCTGCCACCAATTTGTCACCAACGTAGTCACTTTTAGCCATGAACTTACAGCTTTCTGGCGCCACCCCTACTCTTCTGGCCAATAAGGGTATTGACAGAAGACAAGAAAAAGGGTGCAGCTGCTCAAATTTATGTCGAATATTGCGGCACGTGAGGTGACGAGATGTATATGTATCACCGGTTCCTTGTAGGAACATATATATACCTCGATCCAGTCACCAAGCCCCCAACACCACATAAATGCGAAAACTATGCTGCCACCACCGACCTCTTACAGGTGGATCGGACACCCATTTGGTAGCATGAATTTGCACAGAGTACGTGGCGGATCGCTTGTAGAGCAAGAAGAATTAAGCTAGCAAATTTATAACTTTACTCCAGAAAAAAACAGCAGTATTTACAAAAGATACAAATGATATTAAAAAAGAGACAAAATACAAGTATGTACAAACAGTTATGAAATCAAAAGGGATGAAAATACGAAACTTACTAAATCTCTTTCACAGGTATGATGTGTCGATAAAGGGGAGGAGAGATCCCAAAGAAATGATCCAGTAACACAGCATGGTGTCTAGCTGTCTCTCCTGGCTCTGAATGATTGCCAAAGATAGATGCTCCTGTTTTATGCTTTTGACATAAAATTAGGAACTCCCACTTTGCTGACCTCACATATGGGCTGTTTTCTGGGAGGTACACATAACTTTAAAAGTTATCAATAACTCCTTTCCTTCATATCTTTGGCCTGGAAACTCTCAGGCCAACGATATTGGCATTATTTTATCCCTTGCGATTTTACCGTTCTTTAGAGTCCAAACATAGTATGTCTGAGATTTACTGGTGGATAGAAATTTGTTTCCCAGATTTCTGATGGCCCTAAATGCCGCAAAACACTGCCATGCGTAAATCCAAGTGCCCATATCCTGGAAATATAATTTTCATGTTTCTGGGATTAATGTGTCCTATTAAAATTAGCTTTGAATGTTTTGTTCAGAAGACCGAGGTTTTTGGAGGGAAAGGCTTTCAGCTCTGCTAGTGCTAGCAGGCAATAAAACTCGCATTCCACACTGACCATTTACCTGAAGGGAGGGGGAGTGGAAATTCACAGAGTGGGAGAGGGGCTGCATGAAGGATATGGTCTTACAGAAACCAATGGTCTGAGGAGTCATAGGCCAGCTCTGGTTGGGTTTTCAAAACAATGGAAAATAATTCATATTTTCCTGACAGATATCATTACAGATTTGTCTCTGTCTGATGGGAAGACTGCTGTCTGGGTGGTAGTTGATTCAGCAAACAAGCTCATTTTGTCCCTTTGTCCTAATGCAGAGATACTCTCCAGATTGTTTATTTCTCATATTGTAAGTTCCCTCTGAACATTGTGACTGATTGGGAAGTACAATTTGTCTCTAAATTTTGGAGAGCTGTTTTGCAATAAACTAGGGATTGACTTGTCATCTTCACCTGCTTATCACCTGAAACCAATGGTCAGACTGAGAGGACAAATCAATCTTTGGAACAAATTATAAGGTGGCAGCGCAACAGGAGGACTGGTGTTCGTTTTTCCCTATCACGGAGTTTGTTTTTAACAGTTGAGTAAATCAAGCTACCGGAACCTCACCATTCTTCTGTAATTATTGTTTTCATCCCCATTTTGGTGAATTTTCTAGGATTAGTTCTGAATGACCTGGAGTGGAGGTTGCCATACAGAAACTTGGGGATGTCTGGAGGGAAGTTCAAAGGAATATTGGTGTCACTATATTGTTTGAAATATAATATGATGTTGTAGCTTTGTCCTTCAGCCCATGCTGGGGGCTAAAACTCTTCTCTCTCTGGCTCTCTTTGTTTCTCTGTGTGCTTCGGAATGTATGGTAGAAAGGGGTTTTATTGCCCTGGCCATAAATTCCAGGCTCGAACCAAGTTACTCGTACCCCTCCCAACTGCACTAGCAGAAACTGGTTTAGAAGTTCTTGTAAAACATGAAGTCCTTTGTTCTAATATGATAAGATATTGGGCCAACGACTTGGGCTAAGAGAATATTAAATACATATTGACTAAAGTCCATCGGCGCATCTATCCATCACGGTAAACGTTGGCTTCTAGTTCCAACAGGGACAGAGTACGGATTACGCTGGAATGGAGTGTCCCTACTAGCCTGAGTTTAGTATCTATAGAGAGCAAATCCTAATACAAGATGAATGCTGGGTTTGTTATGACTATGACATGTTCTGTAGCGAAGTTACAGGCATTAGACAAATTTAGGTTAAATTTAGTTAAGCTGGAGATAGAGGAGGGTCTGAGTAAACCAGCCCTGTTGGTGATGTCACGGGCTGTGGTTTATAAGTTTCTGGCAGACCCCCAGCAGTTAGTCTTACCTGGGAAGCCCTGACTGCTAGCCTGATGCACTGGGACAGATGGAAACTCCACCAACTAGCCTGGTTGCCTGCCATGCTCTGAACACATGTAAGTGTTGATTTCTCATTTAACCCGTTATTTTTATAATTACCTTGGACATATTTTCAATTGTCTCATATTGTAACATCTTTATATGACTTTATAAACAGTGCCTGAAACCTTTGACGGAGTATAATATTTAATACTAGATTCGTTCTTCCTGTTCTAAAACGTACCCTAAGTCTTCTGAAGGGAATTTCGCTACTGTTTTGGGTTAGCTTCGGACCCGTTTAATCGAAGCTGGTGGCAGCATACATTTGTACAGTGCCTTTGGGTGTCGTTGTAGCGACTGCGACGTTGATAATTATTGTTCCTGCCTGAGTGGGAGTAGTTTATCGCGTCGCTGCAGCGTGCCCAATAGCCAGTACATAGCAGGCAGCCTCTCTGGCGACTAATTACCCCAGGTGCAGTACCTAATCTGACCTGAGAGTAAGGGGGGCGCCAGAGAGCTGCAAGTTTTAAGTGGAACTCTAAGTGGGATATACAGTGTACATAAATCCCTACAATTCGTGGTATATTGAGCAGTGGGATACCTAAAATAAGCCCCTGCTGTAAACTAAGAGGTCAATAGCCTTGTGTGTGTTTTTTTTCATCACATTGTGGAGTGGATGGATAACTAAGATAAGTCCCCCTGCATATGTGATAGCCGTCTGTTGGCCTAAAGTCACCCCGATCTGTGACGGGGGGGTGACGGTCATGGTGTGAATCGTGACAAATTGGTGGCAAGGCGGTGGGATCTTAGAGCATTAGTGATGTGGTTTGAGTGATCATTCCTCTCACTAAAAACTTGCAAAGTTCTTTGGAGAACTCTGTGCAAATAAGTTTGGAGAACGAACTCAGTGTTTATTAGTCCTGAGACAATTGTGTGTACTGGTAATTATCCCTTCCCTTTCTCTTTGTTTTTCTGTCTTATCTTTTATTTGGCAACCATGGTTGTGCTGGGAGAAACCTTTTATGAGCAGCAGACCAGAGACACCCTTATTGCCTAAAGGTACCGTCACATTTAGCGACGCTGCAGCGATCTAGACAACGATCCCGATCGCTGCAGCGTCGCTGTGTGGTCGCTGGAGAGCTGTCACACAGACAGCTCTCCAGCGACCAACGATGCCAGTCCCCTGGTAACCAGGGTAAACATCGGGTTACTAAGCGCAGGGCCGCGCTTAGTAACCCGATGTTTACCCTGGTTACCAGCGTAAACAAAAAAAACACTACATACTTACAATCCGGTGTCTGTCCTCCGGCGTTCTGCTTTCCTGCACTGTCAGCGCCGGCCAGCCGTAAAGCAGAGCGGTGACGTCACCACTGTGCTTTACGGCTGGCCGGCGCTCACAGACAGTGCAGGAAAGCACAGCGCCGGGGGACAGACACCGGAATGTAAGTATGTCATGTTTGTTTTTTTTTACGTTTACGCTGGTAACCAGGGTAAACATCGGGTTACTAAGCGCGGCCCTGCGCTTAGTAACCCGATGTTTACCCTGGTTACCAGTGAAGACATCGCTGAATCGGCGTCACACATGCCGATTCAGCGATGTCTGCGGGAGTCCAGCGACGAAATAAAGTGCTGGACTTTCTGCTCCGACCAACAATGGCACAGCAGGATCCTGATCGCTGCTGCTTGTCAAACACAACGATATCGCTAGCCAGGACGCCGCAACGTCACGGATCGCTAGCGATATCGTTCAGTGTGACGGTACCTTTGTGCAAGTCACAGCACATTGACTTTGCAGGCAAAAATAAAGCCCAACTGGTTGCAGATCTGGTGCAATGGGAAGCCGCTCTAGACCACTCTCAGAGCTCAGTGGCCGCAGAAGCCAGCACAAGCGAACATGGTGCTGCAGCAGAGGTCCAACCACTGAATACGGGCCCGACTAGCAACCAGGGCGAATTGGACCCCCACCTGCTGGCGGCCTTGGAAGAATTCCCCACTGACGACCATGAGGCACGTCGGCAGCTGATTCAGCAATACCAGCAGGAGGCCCGAGCCGAGCGGGAGGCCGAGAGAGCCGAGCAAGAGGCCCTTGCCCAGCGAGCCGAGCGCCAATCCCAACGAGAACATGAACGGGAGATGCTCCGGCAGGGGGGATGCCCTCCACCGCCCAGAGTCATGAGCCCAGCCGTGCTCAGATACCGAAGCCCCGGCTCGATCACTTTCCTGTTATGGAAAAGGATGGGGACTTGGACACTTTTCTGCGGGCCCTTGAGAAAGCCTGCAGACAGTACCAGCTGCCTGCACAAGAATGGGAACGATACCTGACCCCAGAGCTGAGAGGTAAAGCTCTGGAGGCGTTTGCTGCCCTCCCTCAAGGAACAAGATGGTGACTATGGGGCCATCAAGCAGGCCCTAATAGCAAAGTACCAGTTTACAACCAAGGCTTACCGTAGAAAGTTCTGGAACCTCCAACGTGGCCCACATGATAGTTACAGTGTTGTGGCACATGGACTGGGGACCCACTTTGACCAGTGGACCCAAGGACTTTCAGTGACCACCTTTGCACAGCTGAGAGACCTGATGATCAAAGTCCAGTTCTTACATCTTTGCCCAGCTGAGGTGCGACAGTTCGTGATGGACAGAGAACCCAAAGATGTGACGAAACAGCGCAGATTGCCAATGCCTATGAGGCCAACCTGAGATCGGAAATGTGAAAGCCAGTCACCACCAACTGGAGAGGGGGTAATGTTGTGATCTGGTGGTCAGGACAATAATGGACCTGGTGGTTAAGAGCACACGGAATGACCTGATAGTTACTGATAATAAGGACGAGCTCTGGGAAGTGGGAACTCTGCTGACCGCAATCCCTAAACCTATCAAACACACTAGAAATAGCCGTGGATTGCGCCTAACGCTCCCTATGCAACTCGGCACAGCCTAAGAAACTAGCTAGCCCTGAGGATAGAAAAATAAAGCCTACCTTGCCTCAGAGAAATTCCCCAAAGGAAAAGGCAGCCCCCCACATATAATGACTGTGAGTAAAGATGAAAATACAAACACAGAGATAAAATAGATTTAGCAAAGTGAGGCCCGACTTACTGAACAGACCGAGGATAGGAAAGGTTACTTTGCGGTCAGCACAAAAACCTACAAAAAGACCACGCAGAGGGCGCAAAAAGACCCTCCGCACCGACTCACGGTGCGGAGGCGCTCCCTCTGCGTCCCAGAGCTTCCAGCAAGCAAGACAACAAATTAAATAGCAAGCTGGACAGAAAAATAGCAAACCAAAGAAATACAAGCTGGAACTTAGCTTCTGATGGAAGACAGGTCACAAGAACGATCCAGGAGTGAACAGACCAATACTGGAACATTGACAGGTGGCATGGAGCAAAGATCTAAGTGGAGTTAAATAAAGCAGCAGCTAACGAATTAACCTCATCACCTGTGAAACTCAGAAACACCCACCAGAGGAAGTCCATGGACAGAACCAGCCGAAGTACCATTCATGACCACAGGAGGGAGCCCGACAACAGAATTCACAACAGTACCCCCCCCCCCCCTTGAGGAGGGGTCACCGAACCCTCACCAGAGCCCCCAGGCCGACCAGGATGAGCCAAATGAAAGGCACGAACCAGATCGGCAGCATGAACATCAGAGGCAAAAACCCAGGAATTATCTTCCTGACCATAACCCTTCCACTTGACCAGGTACTGGAGTTTCCGTCTCGAAACATGAGAATCCAAAATCTTCTCCACCACATACTCCAACTCCCCCTCAACTAACACCGGGGCAGGAGGATCAACGGATGGAACCACAGGCGCCACGTATCTCCGCAATAACGACCTATGGAACACATTATGGATGGCAAAAGAAGCAGGAAGGGCCAAACGAAATGACACAGGATTGATAACCTCAGAAATCTTATAAGGACCAATGAAACGAGGCTTAAACTTAGGAGAGGAAACCTTCATAGGAACTTAACGAGACGACAACCAAACCAAATCCCCAACACGAAGTCGGGGACCCACACAGCGCCGGCGGTTAGCGAAACGTTGAGCCTTCTCCTGGGACAATGTCAAATTGTCCACCACATGAGTCCAAATCTGCTGCAACCTATCCACCACAGTATCTACACCAGGACAGTCTGAAGACTCAACCTGCCCTGAAGAGAAACGAGGATGGAAACCAGAATTGCAGAAAAACGGTGAAACCAAAGTAGCCGAGCTGGCCCGATTATTAAGGGCGAACTCAGCCAACGGCAAACAAGACACCCAATCATCCTGATCAGCAGAAACAAAGCATCTCAGATATGTTTCCAAAGTTTGATTAGTTCGTTCGGTTTGGCCATTTGTCTGAGGATGGAAAGCCGAGGAAAAAGACAAATCAATGCCCATCCTAGCACAAAAGGATTGCCAAAACCTTGAAACAAACTGGAAACCTCTGTCAGAAACGATGTTCTCCGGGATACCATGTAAACGAACCACATGCTGGAAAAATAATGGCACCAAATCAGAGGAGGAAGGCAATTTAGACAAAGGTACCAAATGGACCATCTTAGAAAAGCGATCACAAACCACCCAAATGACCGACATCTTTTGAGAGACGGGGAGATCCAAAATAAAATCCATAGAAATATGCGTCCAGGGCCTCTTCGGGACCGGCAAGGGCAAAAGCAACCCACTGGCACGAGAACAGCAGGGCTTAGCCCGAGCACAAGTCCCACAGGACTGCACAAAAGAACGCACATCCCGCGACAAAGACGGCCACCAGAAGGATCTAGCCACCAAATCTCTGGTACCAAAGATTCCAGGATGCCCAGCCAACACTGAACAATGAATCTCAGAGATAACTCTACTAGTCCATCTATCAGGGACAAACAGTTTTTCCGCTGGGCAACGGTCAGGTCTATCAGCCTGAAATTTTTGCAGCACCCGCCGCAAATCAGGGGAGATGACAGACAAAATTACCCCCTCTTTGAGAATACCCGCCGGCTCAGGAACACCCGAAGAGTCAGGCACAAAACTCCTTGACAGGGCATCAGCCTTCACATTCTTAGAGCCCGGAAGGTACGAAACCACAAAATCAAAACGGGAAAAAAATAATGACCATCGAGCCTGTCTCGGATTCAACCGTTTGGCAGACTCAAGATAAGTCAAATTCTTGTGATTTGTCAAGACCACCACGCGATGCTTGGCTCCTTCCAGCCAATGACGCCACTCCTCGAATGCCCACTTCATGGCCAACAATTCACGATTACCAACATCATAGTTACGCTCAGTAGGCGAAAACTTTCTAGAAAAGAAAGCACATGGCTTCATCACCGAGCCCTCAGAACTTCTTTGCGACAAAACAGCCCCTGCTCCAATCTCAGAAGCATCAACCTCAAACTGAAACGGAAGCGAAACATCTGGCTGGCACAACACAGGGGCAGAAGAAAAACGACGCTTCAACTCCTGAAAAGCCTCTACAGCCGCAGAAGACCAATTGACCACATCAGCACCCTTCTTGGTCAAATCAGTCAACGGTTTAGCAACAGTAGAAAAATTAGCGATGAAGCGCTGATAAAAATTAGCAAAGCCCAGGAACTTTTGCAGGCTCTTCACAGATGTCGGCTGAGTCCAATCATAAATGGCCTGGACTTTAACAGGGTCCATCTCGATAGTAGAAGGGGAAAAAATGAACCCCAAAAATGAAACCTTCTGAACTCCAAAGAGACACTTTGACCCCTTCACAAACAAGGAATTAGCACAAAGGACCTGGAACACCATTCTGACCTGCTTCACATGAGACTCCCAATCATCCGAAAAGACCAAAATATGATCCAAATACACAATCAGGAATTTATCCAGGTACTCTCGGAAGATGCCATGCATAAAGGACTGAAATACTGATGGAGCATTGGAAAGCCCGAATGGCATAACCAGGTACTCAAAATGGCCCTCAGGCGTATTAAATGCTGTTTTCCATTCATGGCCTTGTTTAATACGCACAAGATTATACGCCCCTCGAAGATCTATCTTGGTGAACCAACTAGCCCCTTTAATACGAGCAAACAAATCAGACAGCAAAGGCAAAGGATACTGAAATTTGACTGTAATTTTATTAAGAAGGCGGTAATCAATACAAGGTCTCAAAGAACCATCCTTCTTGGCCACAAAAAAGAACCCTGCTCCTAACGGTGATGACGACGGGCGAATATGGCCTTTCTCCAAGGATTCCTTTATATAACTCCGCATAGCGGCGTGTTCTGGCACAGATAAATTGAACAATCGGCTCTTAGGAAACTTACTACCAGGAATCAAATTAATAGCACAATCGCAATCCCTATGAGGAGGTAGGGCACTGGCTTTGGGATCATCAAATACATCCCGATAATCCGACAAAAACTCTGGAACTTCAGAAGGAGTGGAAGACGAAATAGACAAAAATGGAACATCACCATGTACCCCCTGGCAACCCCAGCTGGACACAGACATAGATTTCCAGTCCAATACTGGATTATGAACCTGTAGCCATGGCAACCCCAAAACGACCACATCATGCAGATTATGCAACACCAGAAAGCGGATATCCTCCTGATGTGCAGGAGCCATGCACATGGTCAATTGGGTCCAATACTGAGGCTTATTCTTGGCCAAAGGCGTAGCATCAATTCCTCTCAATGGAATAGGATACTGCAAGGGCTCCAAGAAAAAACCACAGCGCCTAGCATACTCCAAGTCCATCAAATTCAGGGCAGCGCCTGAATCCACAAATGCCATAACAGAATAGGATGACAAAGAGCAAATCAGAGTAACGGACAAAAGAAATTTCGACTGTACCGTACCAATGGTGGCAGACCTAGCGAACCGCTCAGTGCGCTTAGGACAATCAGAGATAGCATGAGTGGAATCACCACAGTAAAAACATAGCCCATTCCGACGTCTGTGTTCTTGCCGTTCAGCTCTGGTCAAAGTCCTATCACATTGCATAGGCTCAGGCCCATGCTCAGATAGTACCGCCAAATGGTGCACAGCTTTACGCTCACGCAAGCGTCGATCGATCTGAATGGCCAAGGACATAGACTCATTCAGACCAGCAGGCATGGGAAACCCCACCATGACATCCTTAAGGGCTTCAGAGAGACCCTTTCTGAAGATTGCTGCCAGGGCACATTCATTCCACTGAGTGAGCACAGACCACTTTCTAAACTTCTGACAATATATCTCCGCTTCATCCTGACCCTGACACAGAGCCAGCAAGATTTTCTCTGCCTGATCCACTGAATTAGGTTCGTCATAAAGCAATCCAAGCGCCAGGAAAAACGCATCAACATCACGCAATGCCGGATCTCCTGGCGCAAGGGAAAATGCCCAGTCTTGAGGGTCACCACGTAACAAAGAAATAATGATCTTTACTTGTTGAACAGGGTCACCTGAGGAGCGAGGTTTCAAGGCAAGAAACAATTTACAATTATTTTTGAAATTCAAGAACTTAGATCTATCACCAAAAAAACAAATCAGGAATTGGAATCCTAAGCTCTGACTTCGGATTCTGAACCACAAAATCTTGAATGTTTTGTATCCTTGTAGTGAGATTATCCATCCAAGAGGACAGACCTTGAATGTCTATGTTTACACCAGTGTCCTGAACCACCCAGAGGTAAAGGGGAAAATAGAGACAAAACACACTGCAAAGAAAAAAAAATGGTCTCAGAACTTCTCTTATCCCTCTATTGAGATGCATTAGTACTTTGTGCCACCTGTGCTGTTGTGACCTGGTGGTCAGGACAATAATGGACCTGGTGGTTAAGAGCACACGGAATGACCTGATAGTTACTGATAATAAGGACGAGCTCTGGGAAGTGGCAACTCTGCTGACCGCAATCCCTAAACCTATCAAACACACTAGAAATAGCCGTGGATTGCGCCTAACGCTCCCTATGCAACTCGGCACAGCCTAAGAAACTAGCTAGCCCTGAAGATAGAAAAATAAAGCCTACCTTGCCTCAGAGAAATTCTCCAAAGGAAAAGTCAGCCCCCCACATATAATGACTGTGAGTAAAGATGAAAATATAAACACAGAGATAAAATAGATTTAGCAAAGTGAGGCCCAACTTACTGAACAGACCGAGGATAGGAAAGGTTACTTTGAGGTCAGCACAAAAACCTACAAAAAGACCACGCAGAGGGCGCAAAAAGACCCTCCGCACCGACTCACGGTGCGGAGGCGCTCCCTCTGCGTCCCAGAGCTTCCAGCAAGCAAGACAACAAATTAGCAAGCTGGACAGAAAAATAGCAAACCAAAGAAATAGAAGCTGGAACTTAGCTTCTGATGGAAGACAGGTCACAAGAATGATCCAGGAGTGAACAGACCAATACTGGAACATTGACAGGTGGCATGGAGCAAAGATCTAAGTGGAGTTAAATAGAGCAGCAGCTAACGAATTAACCTCGTCACCTGTGAAACTCAGAAACACCCACCAGAGGAAGTCCATGGACAGAACCAGCCGAAGTACCATTCATGACCACAGGAGGGAGCCCGACAACAGAATTCACAACAGGGTAAGCCTGCAACCAACGCCAGTACCCCTGCCAGCCAACACACCAGAGGTCCTGTCCCCGTGGCCAACAGCACCAGACCTACCACCGAACCTCGCCAGTGTTTCCACTGCAAGCGGAATGGTCACTACTGTCCAGACAAGCCGAAGAGCCCCCCAGCCAAGGCCCCAGGGCCTAATGCAGCAGTTCTTTTGGTGGGTGGTGTGGTTGGGAGGGTGTCTGACAACTTACAGCATGTCACTGTGGGAGGCCATGTTGCTACAGGCCTCAAGGACACCGGGGCTGAACGAACCCTCATCTGACCCGAACTGGTGGCCCCTGAAGAAATCATTCCGGGGAAAAACCTGTCACTGGGATTGGGGGCATCAGCTGTCCCTTACCAATGGCCCGGGTTTATATTGATTGGGGTGCCGGGAGTGGGGTGAAGGAAGTGGGACTGTCTGATAATTTGCCCACTAATGTTTTGTTGGGGACTGATTTGGGGAGGATGGTTGCATACTATGTCCCTGACACCCCTCCCCAATCTACTAATGAGGGTAACGTTAACCCTGATGATGATGATGGGAAATCGCATGTGTTACCTGACCATGCTTTATCTTGTAATGATGCATCTGATAACCATTTTTTCCCTAGGATTGATGGTGAAAATGTTGTACCTGTGCCAACTGAACCTGATAACCATTTTTCTGCAAAGGTTAATGTGTCCATAGGTACAGGCGTGCTCAGCCACGTCGCTCTGCAGAGTGAGACTGCTGAGGAACCCCTAGAAGGGGTAAGTTTCGGTGCTACAGGAAATGGGGAGATGCATGGGAACCGTGAGAAAGTGAGAAAGGTGATGCCATGAAATTGACCAGTGCCACTGAGGAAGGTAACTGGCCCATAAGTAGCACTGCCCCTGGAGTGTTGGGGGTGGATGGGGAGGTAGAGCCCTGTTGTGAATTCCGCTCTTGGGCTACCTCCGGTGGTTGTAAGTAGCACTTTTGTGAGTTCTGCTCTTGGGCTCCCTCCGGTGGTTTTAAGTGGAATGGCTGCTCCTTGGATTTAGCAGTCAGCAGCTGCTTCCACTGATTGTCTGTTCTGCTCGGCTATTTAGCCTGGCTCTTTCCTTCAGCTTGTACCACTTGTCAATGGTTCCTGGTTGGATTCACATCTCTTTGGATTTCCCTGTTATCCTGACCAGTTTAGCAAAGCTAAGTCCTTGCTTGCTCTTTTCTGTCCACAGGTTGTGGACTTATCCGTTCTGTGCTTTCTATGTTTGTCCAGCTTGTCAGGATGAATTAATTCTGTGTAGCTGGAAGCTCTGGGAAGCAGATTTACCCTCCACACCTTTAGTCAGGTGTGGAGATTTTTGTAAACTCTGTGTGGATTTTTTGTAGTGTTTTATACTGACCGCACAGTATTCCATCCTGTCCTACCTATCTAGCTAGACTGGCCTCCTGTGCTCATCCTGGTTTCATTCTGTGTATGTCTTTTCCCTCTCCACTCACAGTCATTACTTTGGGGCTATCTATCCTTTGGGGATTTTCTCTGAGGCAAGATAGTTTTCCTGTTTCTATCTTTAGGGGTAGTTAGTTCTCAGGCTGTGACGAGGTGCCTAGGGAGTGTCAGGAGCATCCCACGGCTACTTCTAGTGTTGTGTTGAGCTTAGGGACTGCGGTCAGTACAGGTACCATTTCCTTCAGAGCTCGTCCCAAGTTGCTCCTAAACCACCAGATCATAACAGTACAAGTGGCCAAAAATGAATTAAATGCATCTCAAAAGAAGGAAAAAATTCTGAGACATTTTTTTTTCTGTGCTCTGTTCTGTCTTTTTTTTTTCTCTTGATCTCTGGATGGTTCAGGATTTATGCTCTGGCATGGATGTTCAGGGTTTGTTTTCTCGTGTGGATTAACTTGCTGCAAGAGTACAGAGTATCCAAGATTATGTTGTCCAGACTCCGGCTTTGGAGCCTAGAATTCCTACTCCTGATTTGGTTTTTTTTCGGGACAGATCCAAATGTTTGAACTTTAAAAATAACTGCAAATTGTTTTTTGCTTTGAAACCCCGTTCTTCTGGTGATCCCATTCAACAAGTTAAAATCATCATATCCTTGCTGCGTGGTGACCCTCAGGACTGGGCATTCTCCTTTGAATCAGGGGATCCGGCATTGCTGAATGTAGATGCATTTTTTCAAGCGCTCGGATTATTGTATGACGAACCTAATTCTGTGGATCATGCAGAAAAAACCCTGTTGGCCTTGTGTCAAGGACAGGAAGCGGCAGAATTATACTGCCAGAAATTTAGGAAATGGTCTGTGCTCACTAAATGGAATGAGGATGCTCTGGCTGCTATTTTCAGAAAAGGTCTTTCTGAAGCCCTTAAAGATGTTATGGTGGGCTTCCCTACGCCTACTGGTTTGAGCGAATCTATGTCTCTAGCCATTCAGATTGATCGGCGTCTGCACGAGCGCAAAGCTATGCACCATATGGCAGTGTCCTCTGAGCAGAGTCCTGAACCTATGCAATGTGATAGGATTTTGACTAGAACAGAACGGCAGGAATTCAGACGTCAGAATAGGCTATGTTTTTACTGTGGTGATTCTGCTCATGTTATTTCTGATTGCCCTAAACGTACTAGGAGGGTCGCTAGCTCTGTTACCATTAGTACTGTACAGCCTAAATTTCTTTTATCTGTGACCCTGATTTGCTCATTGTCGTCCTTTTCTGTCATGGCATTTGTGGATTCAGGCGCTGCCCTGAACTTAATGGACTTAGAATTCGCCAGGCGCTGTGGTTTTTCCTTGCAGCCTTTGCAGAGCCCTATTCCTTTGAGGGGCATTGATGCTACACCATTGGCCAAGGATAAACCTCAGTACTGGACGCAGATGACCATGTACATGGCTCCTGCACATCAGGAAAATTGCCGTTTTCTGGTGTTGCATAACCTGCATGATGATGTTGTACTGGGTTTTCCATGGTTACAGGAACATAATCCGGTGCTGGATTGGAAAACTATGTCTGTGACTAGTTGGGGTTGTCAAGGGGTACATAGTGACGTTCCTTTGATGTCAATTTCCTCTTCCCCCTCTTCTGAGGTCCCTGAGTTTTTGTCGGATTTCCAGGATGTATTTGATGAGCCCAAGTCCAGTTCCCTTCCTCCACATAGGGACTGTGATTGTGCTATTAACTTGATTCCTGGTTGTAAGTTCCCTAAGGGCTGACTTTTCAATCTGTCTATGCCAGAGCATGCCGCCATGCGGAGCTATGTTAAGGAATCTTTGGAGAAAGGGCATATTCGGCCGTCTTCGTCACCATTGGGAGCGGGTTTCTTTTTTGTTGCTAAGAAGGATGGTTCCTTGAGACCCTGTATAGATTATCGTCTTGTTAATAAGATCACGGTCAAATTCCAATACCCCTTGCCTTTGCTTTCTGATTTGTTTGCTCAGATTAAGGGGGCTAGTTGGTTTACTAAGATTGATCTCCGATTGGCATATAATCTTGTTCGTATTAAACAGGGTGACGAATGGAAAACTGCATTTAATACGCCCGAAGGCCATTTTGAATACCGTGTGATGCCATTCGGGCTCTCTAATGCTCCATCTGTGTTCCAATCCTTCATGCATGATATTTTCCGCAATTATCTTGATAAATTCATGGTTGTATATTTGGATGATATTTTGATTTTTTCCGATGATTGGGAGTCTCATGTGAAGCAGGTCAGGATGGTGTTCCAGATCCTTCGTGATAATGCTTTATTTGTGAAGGGGTCTAAGTGCCTATTCGGAGTTCAGAAGGTCTATTTTTTGGGTTTTATTTTTTCTCCCTCGCCTATGGAAATGGATCCTGTTAAGGTCCAAGCTATTCATGACTGGATTCAACCCACATCTGTGAAGAGCTTTCAAAAATTTTTGGGCTTTGCTAATTTCTATCGCTGTTTCATTGCCAACTTTTCCAGTGTGGTTAAGCCCCTAAGTGATTTGACGAAGATAGGCGCTGATGTGATGAATTGGTCCTCTGCGCTGTTGAGGCCTTTCGGGAGCTTAAACACCGATTTACTTCTGCCCCTGTGTTGCGTCAGCCAGATGTTTCTCTTCCTTTTCAGGTTGATGTTGACGCTTCTGAGATTGGGGCAGGGGCCGTTTTGTCTCAGAGGGATTCTGATGGTTCTTTGATGAAACCGTGTGCTTTTTTTTTTCCAGAAAGTTTTCGCCTGCGGAACGCAATTATGGTGTCGGCAATCGGGAGTTGTTGGCTATGAAGTGGGCGTTTGAGGAGTGGCGACATTGGCTTGAGGGAGCTAAGCACCGCATTGTGGTCTTGACTGATCATAAGAATCTGATTTACCTCGAGTCGGCCGAGCGGCTGAATCCTAGACAGGCTCGATGGTCCCTGTTTTTCTCCCGTTTTGATTTTGTGGTCTCGTATCTTCCGGGATCTAAGAATGTTAAGGCTGATGCCCTCTCTAGGAGTTTTTCGCCTGATTCTCCTGGAGTCCTTGAGCCGGTTGGCATTCTTAAGGAAGGGGTGATTCTTTCTGCCATCTCCCCTGATTTGCGGCGGGTGCTTCGGGAATTTCAGGCTGATAGGCCTGACCGCTGTCCAGTGGGGAAGCTGTTTGTTCCTGATGGATGGACAAGTAAGGTGATTTCTGAGGTTCATTGTTCAGTGTTGGCTGGTCATCCTGGGATTTTTGGTACCAGAGATTTGGTTGCTAGGTCCTTTTGGTGGCCTTCCTTGTCGCGCGATGTGCGTGCTTTTGTGCAGTCCTGCCTTGCTGTTCCCGCGCTAGTGGGTTGCTTTTGCCTTTGCCTGAGAGGCCCTGGACGCATATTTCCATGGATTTTATTTTGGATCTTCCTGTTTCCGAGAAGATGTCTGTTATCTGGGTTGTTTGTGACCGGTTCTCTAAAATGGTCCATCTGGTACCTTTGCCTAAGTTGCCTTCCTCCTCAGATTTGGTTCCATTATTTATTCAGCATGTGGTTCGTTTGCATGGCATTCCGGAGAATATTGTGTCTGTCAGAGGTTCTCAGTTTGTCTCTAGGTTTTGGCGGGCCTTTTTTGCTAGGATGGGCATTGATTTTTCTTTTTCTTCGGCGTTTCATCCTCAGACTAATGGCCAAACTGAGCAAACTAATCAGACCTTGGAGACCTATTTGAGATGCTTTGTGTCTGCTGATCAGGATGATTGGGTGGCTGTCTTGCCGTTGGCCGAGTTTGCCCTTAATAAATCGGGCTAGTTCGGCTACTTTGGTTTCACCTTTCTTTTGTAATTTTGGTTTTCATCCTCGTTTTTCTTCTGGGCAGTTTGAGCCTTCTGATTGTCCTGGTGTGGATTCTGTGGTGGACAGGCTGCAGCAGATTTGGACTCATGTGGTGGACAATTTGACGTTGTCTCAGGAAAGGGCTCAACGTTTTGCTAACCGCCGTCGGTGTGTTGGTCCCCGGCTTCGTGTGGGGGATTTGGTTTGGTTGTCTTCTCGTCATGTTCCTATGAAGGTTTCTTCCCCTAAGTTTAAGCCTTGGTTTATTGGTCCTTATAAGATTTCTGAAATTATCAATCCGGTGTCTTTTCGTTTGGCTCTTCCAGCCTCTTTTGCCATTCATAATGTTTTCCATAGATCTTTGTTGCGGAGATATGTGGTGCCCGTTGTTCCCTCAGTTGATCCTCCTGCCCCTGTGTTGGTTGAGGGAGAGTTGGAATATGAGGTTGAGAAAATTTTGGATTCTTGTTTTTCGAGGCGGAGGCTTCAGTATCTTGTCAAGTGGAAGGGTTATGGCCAGGAGGATAATTCTTGGGTTGTTGCCTCCGATGTCCATGCCACCGATTTGGTTCGTGCTTTTCACTTGGTTCGTCCTGATCGGCCTGGGGGCTCTGGTGAGGGTTCGGTGACCCCTCCTCAAGGGGGGGGGGTACTGTTGTGAATTCCGCTCTTGGGCTCCCTACGGTGGTTGTAAGTGGCACTTTTGTGAGTTCTGCTCTTGGGCTCCCTCCGGTGGTTTTAAGTGGAATGGCTGCTCCTTGGATTTAGCAGTCAGCAGCTGCTTCCACTGATTGTCTATTCTGCTCGGCTATTTAGCCTGGCTCTTTCCTTCAGCTTGTGCCACTTGTCAATGGTTCCTGGTTGGATTCACATCTCTTTGGATTTCCCTGTTATCCTGACCAGTTAAGCAAAGCTAAGTCCTTCCTTGCTCTTTTCTGTCCACAGGTTGTGGACTTATCCGTTCTGTGCTTTCTATGTTTGTCCAGCTTGTCAGTATGAATTAATTCTGTGTAGCTGGAAGCTCTGGGAAGCAGATTTACCCTCCACACCTTTAGTCAGGTGTGGAGATTTTTGTAAACTCTGTGTGGATTTTTTGTAGTGTTTTATACTGACCGCACAGTATTCCATCCTGTCCTACCTATCTAGCTAGACTGGCCTCCTCTGCTCATCCTGGTTTCATTCTGTGTATGTCTTTTCCCTCTCCACTCACAGTCATCACTTGTGGGGGGCTATCTATCCTTTGGGGATTTTCTCTGAGGCAAGATAGTTTTCCTGTTTCTATCTTTAGGGGTAGTTAGTTCTCAGGCTGTGACGAGGTGCCTAGGGAGTGTCAGGAGCATCCCACAGCTACTTCTATTGTTATGTTGAGCTTAGGGACTGCGGTCAGTACAGGTACCACTTCCTTCAGAGCTCGTCCCATGTTGCTCCTAAACCACCAGATCATAACAGAGCCCATAGCAGCGTCAGCTGATGGGTCTGTAGAGATCCCCGGGGAGACAGCCTACGTAGCTGCTGTCACTCGCAGATAACTGTCTGCCTTCCGGACCCTTCTCAGTCATCATTGGGACTGAACCAGAGGTGGACCCAGAGCAGGTCCACAAGGGTTCCCGTGGGGAAGGGACCCTGACATCGCTTCTGGCTTCCCCTAGCCAGGAGCTTCAGGCCGCTCTGCGCACTGATGCGAGCCTAGAGAGTTTGAGACAACTCGCAGAGAAGCCCACCACCGTGACTGAGAAGGAGAGGGTGTTCTGGAAACGAGGAAGGTTGTACCGGGAGATAGTACCCGGAAAATCTCAAAAGGAGTGGTTGAGGGAAAGACAGCTGGTCGTCCCGAAGCAATTCCGGGGTGAGTTGTTACGGATTGCCCATGAGATCCCACTAGCTGGACACTTGGGGATCAGCAAAACTAAGGCCCGGCTGTCTCAACACTTCTATTGGCCTAAGATGGAGACAGATGTGTCAAACTACTGCCACTCCTGTATCACTTGTCAAAGAGTGGGGAAGGCGGGGCCTGCTCTTAAGGCTTCCCTGATCCCTTTACCAGTGATAGAGGAGGCTTTCCAGAGAATCGCGGTGGACATTGTGGGCCCGCTGGCCTCCAGCAGCTCTGGAAAGCAATACATCCTTACTGTGGTAGACTACGCTACCCGGTACCCAAAGGCAGTAGCTCTGTCGTCAACTAGGGCAGATAAGGTGGCGGATGCCCTGTTGGCCATCTTTTCACGTGTAGGATTTTCCAGGGAAATGCTTACTGATCAAGGGACCCAATTTATGTCTCGCCTAATGGAGGCTCTCTGTAAGAGAATGCAGGTGAAGCACCTGGTATCGAGTGCGTATCACCCACAGACCAATGGCTTGTGTGAACCCTTCAATGGCACCCTCAAACAGATGCTACGCATGCTGGTTGAGACCCAAGGGCGCGACCGGGAGCGGTACCTCCCACACCTGCTATTCGCTTACCGAGAGGTTCCGCAGGCCTCGACGGGGTTCTCCCCCTTCGAGCTCCTGTACGGGAGGCGAGTCTGGGGACCCCTTGGGTTGGTAAGAGAATCCTGGGAAGAGGAGCCGAACCCTTCTGAAGTGTCCATAGTGGAGTATGTCATGCGCTTCCATGACAAGATGCAGACCTTGACGCAGTTGGTGCATGACAACATGACGCAGGCTGATCAGAAGCACTGGTACGACCAGAACGCCCGGGAGTGGACCTACCACGTGGGTCAAAAGGTGTGGGTGCTGGTCCCGTTCCAAAGGATAAGCTTCAGGCAGCCTGGGAGGGCCCGTATGTCGTCCACCAACAGCTCAACCCGATCACCTACGTGGTTACGCTTGACCACGCTCGGGGTAGGCGAAAGGCCTTTCACGTCAACATGACGAAAGCTCATCATGAACATGAACCTTTCGTCCTACCGGTCTGCAGCTTACCCGAAGACAGGGAGGAAGACACCCTCCTGGACATGCTGGCCGAAGCCAAGGCCGGTGGGTCCATCGAGGACGTGGAGGTAAGCGCCTCGTTAACTGAACCCCAGCAGTTGCAGTTGCAAACCACACTGGAACCCTTCCGGGTCGTGTTCTCCAACCGACCTGGGAGGACTGAGTTAGCAGTCCACGAGGTGGACACCGGGAATCACGCCCCACTACGGCGAACACCCTAACGAATCTCTGACCAGGTGCAGCAGGTTATGCGCCAGGAGATCGATGAGATGTTACATGTTATGACCTGGTGGTTAGGACAATAATGGACCTGGTGGTTAAGAGCACACGGAATGACCTGATAGTTACTAATAATATAGGACGAGCTCTGAGACGTGGGAACTGCTGACCGCAATCCCTAATCCTATCACACACACTAGAAATAGCCGTGGATTGCTCCTAACGCTTCCTATGCAACTCGTCACAGCCTAAGAAACTAGCTAGCCCTGAAGATAGAAAAATAAAGCCTACCTTGCCTCAGAGAAATTCCCCAAAGGAAAAGGCAGCCCCCCCCACACATAATGACTGTGAGTAAAGATTAAAATTACAAACACAGAGATGAAATAGATTTAGCAAAGTGAGGCCCGACTTACTGAACAGACCGAGGATAGGAAAGGTTACTTTGCGGTCAGCACAAAAACCTACAAAAAGACCACGCAGAGGGCGCAAAAAGACCCTCCGCACCGACTCACGGTGCGGAGGCGCTCCCTCTGCGTCCCAGAGCTTCCAGCAAGCAAGACAAAAATCAAAATAGCAAGCTGGACAGAAAAACAGCAAACCAGAGAAAAACAAGCAGGAACTTAGCTTCTGCTGGGTAGACAGGTCACAAGAACGATCCAGGAGTGAACTAGACCAATACTGGAACATTGACAGGTGGCATGGAGCAATGATCTAAGTGGAGTTAAATAGAGCAGCCAGCTAACGAATTAACCTCGTCACCTGTGGAAGGAAACTCAGAAGTCGCAACCCCACTCACAACCACCAGAGGAAGCCCATGGACAGAACCAGCCGAAGTACCATTCACGACCACAGGAGGGAGCTTGACAACAGAATTCACAACAGTTACAGCTGGGGGTGATTCGACGGTCAAAGAGCACGTGGGCCTCACCTGTAGTTCTCGTGCCAAAGAAGGACCGGACCACCCGGTTCTGCGTGGACTACAGGGGGCTCAATGCCATCACAGCCTCTGACGCGCACCAAATGCTGCGCATCGAGGAGCTGCTTGAGAGGTTAGCTGGCGCAAAATACCTGACAATAATGGATATGAGTCGAGGATACTGGCAAATTGCCCTGAGCCCTAAAGGCACAGGAGAAGTCCGCCTTTATCACACCTTTTGGACTGTACGATGTCCACGGTCATGCCCTTCGGCATGAAGAATGCCCCTGCCACTTTCCAGCGGATGGTCAACCTCCTGCTTCAGGGACTGGAGAAGTATGCAGTGGCGTACTTGGATGACATTGCCATCTTCAGTCCCTCCTGGGAGGAACACCTGCAGCATCTCGAGGAGGTTCTCAGGTGAATTCACCGAGCAGGACTGACTATCAAGCCGGGAAAGTGCCAGATGTGCATGAGGGAGGTCCACTACCTGGGGCACTGGGTAGACGGAGGCACCCTAAAGCCAGAGCCTGAGGAAGTAGGAGTGATCGTGAACTGGCCCACCCCCAGAACCAAGAAACAGGTGATGTCCTTCCTGGGCACTGCAGGGTACTATAGGCACTTCGTGCAGCACTAGAGTAGCCTGGCAAAACCCTTGATGGACCTCACCAGGAAGAAGCTACCCCACATCGTCAACTGGACCGACGGCTGTGAGGGCGCCTTCCAGGCATTGAAAACAGCACTGTGCAATGCCCCTGTGTTACAAGTAGTCGACAGCAGTCGACCGTTCTTGGTACAGACTGATTCCAGCAAGTTTGGCCTCGGTGCTGTGCTCAGCCAGGTTGACGCGGAGGACCAAGAGCACCCCGTATTGTACCTGAGCCGGAAACTTTTGCCGAGGGAAGTGGCCTACTCCACCATCAAGAAGGAGTGCCTGGCCATAGTCTGGGTCCTGCAAGGCTTGCAGCCATACTTGTACGGTCGCACCTTCACCGTGGTGACCGACCACCACCCTCTGCGCTGGCTAAACGCCATGTGTGGAACCAACAGCAGGTTGCTGTTGTGAATTCTGTTGTCGAACTCCCTCCTGTGGTCGTGAATGGTACTTCGGCGAGTTCTGTCTATGGGCTCCCTCTGGTGGCTATGAGTGAAGCTGCTGCTTCTGAGGTTCCTTACACAGGTGACGTGGTTTATCCTTTGGTAGGCTTCTCTATTTAACTCCACTCAGATCGTTACTCCATGCCAGCTGTCAATGTTTTAGCATTGGTTCAGTTCGCTCCTGGATCTGCCTGGTGACCTGTCTTCTCCTGCAAAAGCTAAGTTCCTTATTGTTATTTTTGCTCATTGTTTCTTTGTCCAGCTGGTTATCCTGATTTTGTCTTGCTAGCTGGAAGCTCTGGGATGCAGAGTGGCATCCCCCGCACCGTGAGTCGGTGTGGAGGACCCTTTTGCACACTCTGCGTGGTCTTTTGTAGGTTTTTGTGCTGACCGCAAAGATTCCTTTCCTATCCTCTGTCTATTTAGTAAGTCTGGCCTCCCTTTGCTGAAACCTATTTCATTTCTGCGTTTGTGACTTTCATCTTTACTCACAGTCATTATATGTGGGGGGCTGCCTATTCCTTTGGGGAATTTCTCTGAGGCAAGGTAGGCTTTATTTTCTATCTCTAGGGCTAGCTAGCTCTGAGGCTGTGACGAGGCGCCTAGGGAGCGTCAGGAGCGCTCCACGGCTATTTCTACTGTGTGCGATAGGATTAGGGCTTGCGGTCAGCAGAGCTCCCACATCCCAGAGCTCGTCCTGTATGAGTTTAACTATCAGGTTGGTTGCTCCTAACCACCAGGTCATAACAGGTTGCTACACTGGAGCCTTGCCCTTCAGCAGTTTGACTTCAACATTGATGACAAAACGGGCAGGGACCATGGAAATGCAGATGGACTGTCCCGCCAGGGGGAACTGTTATGACCTGGTGGTCAGGACAATAATGGACCTGGTAGTTAAGAGCACACGGAATGACCTGATAGTTACTGATAATATAGGACGAGCTCTGGGACGTGGGAACTCTGCTGACCGCAATCCCTAATCCTATCAACCACACTAGAAATAGCCGTGGATTGCTCCTAACGCTCCCTATGCAACTCGGCACAGCCTAAGGAACTAGCTAGCCCTAAAGATAGAAAAATAAAGGCCACCTTGCCTCAGAGAAATTCCCCAAAGGAAAAGGCAGCCCCCCACATATAATGACTGTGAGTAAAAATGAAAATACAAACACAGAGATGAAATAGATTAAGCAAAGTGAGGCCCGACTTACTGAACAGACTGAGGATAGGAAAGGTAGCTTTGCGGTCAGCACAAAAACCTACAAAAAGACCACGCAGAGGGCGCAAAAAGACCCTCCGCACCGACTCACGGTGCGGAGGCGCTCCCTCTGCGTCCCAGAGCTTCCAGCAAGCAAGACAACAATCAAAATAGCAAGCTGGACAGAAAAAAAGCAAACCAGAGAAAAACAAGCAGTCACTTAGCTTCTGCTGGGAAGACAGGTCACAAGAACGATCCAGGAGTGAACTAGACCAATACTGGAACATTGACAGGTGGCATGGAGCAAAGATCTAAGCGGAGTTAAATAGAGCAGCCAGCTAACGAATTAACCTCGTCACCTGTGGAAGGAAACTCAGAAACACCCACAGCCACCAGAGAAAGTCCATGGACAGAACCAGCCGAAGTACCATTCATGACCACAGGAGGGAGCCCGACAACAGAACTCACAACAGGGAACCTACTGAGGTGCGCATGGAGGCATACCGAGGGGTTCTGCCTCCGTAGCGCAGACCAAAAGGGGGAGGTGTCACGAAATTGTATGAAATATAATATGATGTTGTAGCTTTGTCCTTCAGCCCATGCTGGGGGCTAAAACCCCCCTTCTCTCTCTGGCTCTCTGTTTCTCTATGTGCTTCGGAATGTATGGATGAAGGGGGTTTTATTGCCCTGGCCATAAATTCCAGGCTTGAACCAAGTTACTCGTACCCCTCCCAACTGCACTAGCAGAAACTGGTTTAGAAGTTCTTGTAAAACATGAAGTCCTTTGTTCTAATATGATAAGATATTGGGCCAACGACTTGGGCTAAGAGAATATTAAATACATATTGCTAAAGTCCATCGGCGCATCTATCCATCACGGTAAACGCGGGCTTCTAGTTCCAACAGGGACAGAGTACGGATTACGCTGGAATGGAGTGTCCCTACTAGCCTGAGTTTAGTATCTATAGAGAGCAAATCCTAATACAAGATGAATGCTGGGTTTGTTATGACTATGACATGTTCTGTAGCGGAGTTACAGGCATTAGACAAATTTAGGTTAAATTTAATTAAGCTGAAGAAAGAGGAGGGTCTGAGTAAACCAGCCCTGTTGGTGATGTCACGGGCTGTGGTTTATAAGTTTCTGGCAGAGCCCCAGCAGTTAGTCTTACCTGGGAAGCCCTGACTGCTAGCCTGATGCACTGGGACAGATGGAAACTCCACCAATTAGCCTGGTTGCCTGCCATGCTCTGAGCACATGTAAGTGTTGATTTCTCATTTAACCCCTGTTATTTTTATAATTACCTTGTACATATTTTCAATTGTCTCATATTGTAACATCTTTATATGACTTTTTATAAACACTGCCTGAAACCTTTGACGGAGTATAATATTTAATACTAGATTCGTTCTTCCTGTTCTAAAACGTGCCCTAAGTCTTCTGAAGGGAATTACGCTACTGTTTTGGGTTCGCTTCGGACCTGTTTAATCGAAGCTGGTGGCAGCATACATTTGCACAGTGCCTTTGGGTGTCGTTGTAGCGACTGCAGCGTTGATAATTATTGTTCCTGCCTGAGTGGGAGTAGTTTGTCACGTCGCTGCAGCGTGCCCAATAGCCAGTACATAGCAGGCAGCCTCTCTGATGACTAATTACCCCAGGTGCAGTACCTAATCTGACCTGAGAGTAAGGGGGGCGCCAGAGAGCTGCAAGTTTTAAGTGGAACTGTAAGTGGGATACACATAAATCCCTGCAGTTCATGGTATATTTTAGAGCAGTGGGATACCTAAAATAAGCCTGTGCTGTAAACTAAGAGGTCAATAGCCTTGTGTGTGTTTTTTTCATCACATTGTGGAGTGGAGGGATAACTAAGATAAGCCCCCCTGCACATGTGATAGCCGTCTGTTGGCCTAAAGTCACCCCGATCTGTGATGGGGGGGTGACGGTCACGGTGTGAATCGTGGCAATTGGGACTGCCCAGATTCGACGAAACCGAAGGGCAGCTAGAAGACGTTCTGTGGGTCCTGTTTTTAAGATTGGGGATAAGGTTTGGTTGTCTTTAAGGAACATTAAACTTAAAGTACCGTAGGCGAAGTTGGGTAAAAAGTTCATTGGTTCATATGAGATCCTAGAGGTGGTCAATCCTGTGGCATTTAGATTAAAGCTTCCTCCATCCCTTCGCATCCCTAACGTATTCCGTAATTCCTTATTATCTTCCTCATCACCGCCTCCTCTGCTTTCAGTAGACGGTGGCCTGGTGTATGAGGTTCAGAGGGTTGTGAATTCTCAGAGGGTCTGTAATTCCCACCAGTACCTCATCCACTGGAGGGGATACGGACAAGAGGAGAGATCCTGGGTCCCTGCTTGAGATGTGAAGGCTGATCGGTTAGTCGGGGCCTTCCATCAAAAATTTCCTGGGAAGCCTGGGATCCGGTGGCCCCCGCCCCTAGAAAAGGGGGTACTGTAACGGTTCCACTCCTCAGTGTGTCTGGGATGCAGTTACTGACAGCTCAGCCATCCAATCTGGTATAGAGATGTGCTGAAGCAGTCAGTACTTTGATTGACAGCTTGGCCATCCAATCTGGTACAGGGGCGTGCTGAGTTGTCAGTGTGTTGTTTGACAACTCGGCTATCCAATCTGAGATTGTGAGGCATCAGCTGTCTCCAGGTGTTCATTGTTCCAGGTAATTGCCATGCTTCTTAGGCCGGGATCACACATGCGAGAAATACGTCCGAGTCTCGCATGGTAATACCCGGCATTGCCGCCGTCTCTCTGGAGCGGAGCGTGAGGCTGCATCTATTGCTGTGTCTCCCAGAACTCTGCCAGATGTACATTCAGCTTGTGAGGTTTGTGCTTTCCTGTGCTTTGAGTTCTGTATGCTGGATCTGTTGCTCGATCTTGAACTTCGTTCTGACCATCTGCCTGTTTAACCCCTTCTGCCCTGATCCGTTATCCTCCCGATATATTAACCTCAGAACGTTACCTGACTACGCTTTTGGCTCTTCCTTCTGTTTATGACGTACCCTCCTTCTTACCAAGGACTCCTAGACCACTCTGTCTCACAGCCAGCTTGGCTGTGAGAAGTGACTAGCGTCATAACATGGTTGTTATTTGCCAGGTGATGCCTATATAATAATGCCATTACACTGTGCCTGTACAGTAACAAAACCATACAGTAACAAAACCATACAGTGCCTGTATAAATATGCCATTACATTGTGCCTGTAAAATAACTCCACCATACAGTGCTATATATAATGTCATTACACTATGCATGTACAATAACTCCACCATACAGTGAGTATATAATAATGC
Source organism: Ranitomeya imitator (assembly GCF_032444005.1). Classification (NCBI taxonomy): domain Eukaryota; kingdom Metazoa; phylum Chordata; class Amphibia; order Anura; family Dendrobatidae; genus Ranitomeya; species Ranitomeya imitator. The sequence continues at coordinate 767,999,345 of NC_091282.1, read as the reverse complement.
CATTACAGAGTTCCTGTACAATATCATCGAGATATAGTGCCTATATAATAATGTCATTACACTGTGCCTGTACAGTAAAACCACCATACAGTACCTATATAATATCATCACTGTGCCTGTACAGTAACACCATACAGTGCCTGTATAATAATGTCATTACACTGTCCCTGTACAGTAACACCACCGTACAGTGCCTATATAATATTATCATTACACTGTGCCTGTACAGTAACACCACCATACAGTGCCTATATAATATTATCATTACACTGTGCCTGTACAGTAACACCATCGTACAGTGCCTATATAATATCATTACACTGTGCCTGTACAGTAACACCACCATACAGAGCCTATATAATATTATCATTACACTGTGCCTGTACAGTAACACCACCGTACAGTGCCAATATAATAATGTCATTACACTTTGCCTGTACAGTAACACAACCATACAGTGCCTATATATTATCATTACATTGTGCCTGTGCAGTAACATCACCATACAGTGCCTATATAATATCATTACACTGTGCCTGTACAGTAACACCATCGTACAGTGCCTATATAATATTACACTGTGCCTGTACAGTAACACCACCGTACAGTGCCTATATAATAATGTCATTACACTGTGCCTGTACAGTAACACCACTATACAATGCCTATATAATATCATTACACTGTGCCTGTACAGTAACACCACCATACAGTGCCTATATAATATCAATACACTGTGCCTGTACAGTAACCACCGTACATTGCCTATATAATAATGTCATTACACTGTGCTTGTTCAGTAACACCACCGTACAGTGCCTATATAATAATATCATTACGCTGCGCCTGTACAGTAACACCCCTGTGCAGTGCCTATATAATATCATTACACTGTGCCTGAACAGTAACACCACCGTACAGTGCCTATATAATGTCATTACACTGTGCCTGTACAGTAATACCACCATACAGTGCCTATATAATACCAAATGGTGGCCCGATTCTAACGCATCGGGTATTCTAGAATATGCATGTCCACGTAGTATATTGCACAGCCCACGTAGTATAATGCCCAGCCACGTAGTATATTGCCCAACCACGTAGTATATTGCCCAGTCACATAGTATATTGCCCAGTCACGTAGTATATTGCCCAGTCACGTAGTATATTGCCCAGCCACGTAGTATATTGCCCAGTCACGTACTATATTGCCCAGCCACATAGTATATTGCACAGCCCACGTAGTATATTGCACAACCCGCGTAGTATATTGCACAGCCCGCGTAGTATATTGCACAGCCTGCGTAGTATATTGCACAGCCCGCGTAGTATATTGCACAGCCCACGTAGTATATTGCACAGCCCACGTAGTATATTGCACAGCCCACGTAGTATATTGCACAGCCACGTAGTATATTGCCCAGTCACGTACTATATTGCCCAGCCACATATTATTTACCAATAACAGGCAAACAAAAACACAGGTAGTCACAAAGTTAACTGTTATGACCTGGTGGTCAGGACAATAATGGACCTGGTGGTTAAGAGCACACGGAATGACCTGATAGTTACTGATAATAAGGACGAGCTCTGGGACGTGGGAACTCTGCTGACCGCAATCCCTAAACCTATCAAACACACTAGAAATAGCCGTGGACTGCGCCCAACGCTCCCCATGCAACTCGGCACAGCCCAAGAAACTAGCTAGCCCTGAAGATAGAAAAATAAAGCCTACCTTGCCTCAGAGAAATTCCCCAAAGGAAAAGGCAGCCCCCCACATATAATGACTGTGAGTAAAGATGAAAATACAAACACAGAGATGAAATAGATTTAGCAAAGTGAGGCCCGACTTACTGAACAGACCGAGGATAGGAAAGGTTACTTTGCGGTCAGCACAAAAACCTACAAAAAGACCACGCAGAGGGCGCAAAAAGACCCTCCGCACCGACTCACGGTGCGGAGGCGCTCCCTCTGCGTCCCAGAGCTTCCAGCAAGCAAGACAAAAATTTAAATAGCAAGCTGGACAGAAAAATAGCAAACCAAAGAAATACAAGCTGGAACTTAGCTTCGGATGGGAAGACAGGTCACAAGAACGATCCAGGAGTGAACACACCAATACTGGAACATTGACAGGTGGCATGGAGCAAAGATCTGAGTGGAGTTAAATAGAGCAGCAGCTAACAAATTAACCTCGTCACCTGTGAAACTCAGAAACACCCACCAGAGGAAGTCCATGGACAGAACCAGCCGAAGTACCATTCATGACCACAGGAGGGAGCCCGACAACAGAATTCACAACAGTACTCCCCCCTTGAGGAGGGGTCACCGAACCCTCACCAGAGCCCCCAGGCCGACCAGGATGAGCCAAATGAAAGGCACGAACCAGATCGGCAGCATGAACATCAGAGGCAAAAACCCAGGAATTATCTTCCTGACCATAACCCTTCCACTTGACCAGGTACTGGAGTTTCCGTCTTGAACCACGAGAATCCAAAATCTTCTCCACCACATACTCCAACTCCCCCTCAACTAACACCGGGGCAGGAGGATCAACGGATGGAACCACAGGCGCCACGTATCTCCGCAATAACGACCTATGGAACACATTATGGATGGCAAAAGAAGCAGGAAGGGCCAAACGAAATGACACAGGATTGATAACCTCAGAAGTCCTATACGGACCAATGAAATGAGGCTTAAACTTAGGAGAGGAAACCTTCATAGGAACATAACGAGACGACAACCAAACCAAATCCCCAACACGAATTCGGGGACCCACACAGCGCCGGCGGTTAGCGAAACGTTGAGCCTTCTCCTGGGACAATGTCAAATTGTCCACCACATGAGTCCAAATCTGCTGCAACCTATCCACCACAGTATCTACACCAGGACAATCTGAAGACTCAACCTGCCCTGAAGAGAAACGAGGATGGAAACCAGAATTGCAGAAAAACGGCGAAACCGAAGTAGCCGAGCTGGCCCGATTATTAAGGGCGAACTCAGCCAACGGCAAAAAGGACACCCAATCATCCTGATCAGCAGAAACAAAGCATCTCAGATATGTTTCCAAAGTTTGATTAGTTCGTTCGGTTTGGCCATTTGTCTGAGGATGGAACGCCGAGGAAAAAGACAAATCAATGCCCATCCTAGCACAAAAGGATCGCCAAAACCTTGAAACAAACTGGGAACCTCTGTCAGAAACGATGTTCTCCGGGATACCATGTAAACGAACCACATGCTGGAAAAATAATGGCACCAAATCAGAGGAGGAAGGCAATTTAGACAAAGGTACCAAATGGACCATCTTAGAAAAGCGATCACAAACCACCCAAATGACCGACATTCTTTGAGAGACGGGGAGATCCGAAATAAAATCCATAGAAATATGCATCCAGGGCCTCTTCGGGACCGGCAAGGGCAAAAGCAACCCACTGGCACGAGAACAGCAGGGCTTAGCCCGAGCACAAGTCCCACAGGACTGCACAAAAGAACGCACATCCCGCGACAAAGACGGCCACCAGAAGGATCTAGCCACCAAATCTCTGGTACCAAAGATTCCAGGATGCCCAGCCAACACTAAACAATGAATCTCAGAGATAACTCTACTAGTCAATCTATCAGGGACAAAGAGTTTCTCCGCTGGGCAACGGTCAGGTCTATCAGCCTGAAATTTTTTCAGCACCCGCCGCAAATCAGGGGAGATGGCAGACAAAATTACCCCCTCTTTGAGAATACCCGCCGGCTCAGGAACACCTGGAGAGTCAGGCACAAAACTCCTTGACAGGGCATCAGCCTTCACATTCTTAGAGCCCAGAAGGTACGAAACCACAAAATCAAAACGGGAGAACAATAATGACCATCGAGCCTGTCTCGGATTCAACCGTTTAGCAGACTCAAGATAAGTCAAATTCTTGTGATCTGTCAAGACCACCACGCGATGCTTGGCTCCTTCCAGGCAATGACGCCACTCCTCGAATGCCCACTTCATGGCCAACAATTCACGATTACCAACATCATAGTTACGCTCAGCAGGCGAAAACTTTCTAGAAAAGAAAGCACATGGCTTCATCACCGAGCCCTCAGAAGCATCAACCTCAACCTGAAACGGAAGCGAAACATCTGGCTGGCACAACACAGGGGCAGAAGAAAAACGACGCTTCAACTCCTGAAAAGCCTCCACAGCCGCAGAAGACCAATTGACCACATCAGCACCCTTCTTGGTCAAATCAGTCAACGGTTTAGCACCAGTAGAAAAATTAGCGATGAAGCGCCGATAAAAATTAGCAAAGCCCAGGAACTTTTGCAGGCTCTTCACAGATGTCGGCTGAGTGCAATCGTAAATGGCCTGGACTTTAACAGGGTCCATCTCGATAGTAGAAGGGGAAAAAATTAACCCCAAAAATGAAACCTTCTGAACTCCAAAGAGACACTTTGACCCCTTCACAAACAAGGAATTAGCACGAAGGACCTGGAACACCATTCTGACCTGCTTCACATGAGACTCCCAATCATCCGAAAAGACCAAAATATCATCCAAATACACAATCAGGAATTTATCCAGGTACTCTCGGAAGACGTCATGCATAAAGGACTGAAATACTGATGGAGCATTGGAAAGCCCGAATGGCATAACCAGGTACTCAAAATGGCCCTCGGGCGTATTAAATGCTGTTTTCCATTCATCGCCTTGTTTAATACGCACAAGATTATACGCCCCTCGAAGATCTATCTTGGTGAACCAACTAGCCCCTTTAATACGAGCAAACAAATCAGACAGCAACGGCAAAGGATACTGAAATTTGACTGTAATTTTATTAAGAAGGCGGTAATCAATACAAGGTCTCAAAGAACCATCCTTCTTAGCCACAAAAAAGAACCCTGCTCCTAACGGTGATGACGACGGGCGAATATGGCCTTTCTCCAAGGATTCCTTTATATAACTCCGCATAGCGGCGTGTTCTGGCACAGATAAATTGAACAATCGGCCCTTAGGAAACTTACTACCAGGAATCAAATAATTGCACAATCGCAATCCCTATGAGGAGGTAGGGCACTGGCTTTGGACTCATCAAATACATCCCGATAATCCGACAAAAACTCTGGAGCTTCAGAAGGAGTGGAAGACGAAATAGACAAAAATGGAACATCACCATGTACCCCCTGACAACCCCAGCTGGACACAGACATAGATTTCCAGTCCAATACTGGATTATGAACCTGTAGCCATGGCAACCCCAAAACGACCACATCATGCAGATTATGCAACACCAGAAAGCGGATATCCTCCTGATGTGCAGGAGCCATGCACATGGTCAATTGGGTCCAATACTGAGGCTTATTCTTGGCCAAAGGCGTAGCATCAATTCCTCTCAATGGAATAGGATACTGCAAGGGCTCCAAGAAAAAAACCACAGCGCCTAGCATACTCCAAGTCCATCAAATTCAGGGCAGCGCCTGAATCCACAAATGCCATAACAGAATAGGATGACAAAGAGCAAATCAGAGTAACAGACAATAGAAATTTAGACTGTACCGTACCAATGGTGGCAGACCTAGCGAACCGTTTAGTGCGCTTAGGACAATCGGAGATAGCATGAGTGGAATCACCACAGTAAAAACATAGCCCATTCCGACGTCTGTGTTCTTGCCATTCAGCTCTGGTCAAAGTCCTATCACATTGCATAGGCTCAGGCCCATGCTCAGATAGTACCGCCAAATGGTGCACAGCTTTACGCTCACGCAAGCGTCGATCGATCTGAATGGCCAAGGACATAGACTCATTCAGACCAGCAGGCATGGGAAACCCCACCATGACATCCTTAAGGGCTTCAGAGAGACCCTTTCTGAAGATTGCTGCCAGGGCACATTCATTCCACTGAGTGAGCACAGACCACTTTCTAAACTTCTGACAATATATCTCCGCTTCATCCTGACCCTGACACAGAGCCAGCAAGATTTTCTCTGCCTGATCCACTGAATTAGGTTAGTCATAAAGCAATCCAAGCGCCAGGAAAAACGCAACAACATCACGCAATGCCGGATCTCCTAGCGCAAGGGAAAATGCCCAGTCTTGAAGGTCACCGCGTAACAAAGAAATAATGATCTTTACTTGTTGAACAGGGTCACCTGAGGAGCGAGGTTTCAAGGCAAGAAACAATTTACAATTATTTTTGAAATTCAAGAACTTAGATCTATCACCAAAAAACAAATCAGGAATAGGAATCCTAGGCTCTGACATCGGATTCTGAACCACAAAATCTTGAATGTTTTGTACACTTATAGTGAGATTATCCATCCAAGAGGACAGACCTTGAATGTCCATGTTTACACCAGTGTCCTGAACCACCCAGAGGTAAAGGGGAAAATAGAGACAAAACACACTGCAAAGAAAAAAAAATGGTCTCAGAACTTCTCTTATCCCTCTATTGAGATGCATTAGTACTTTGGGCCACCTGTACTGTTATGACCTGGTGGTCAGGACAATAATGGACCTGGTGGTTAAGAGCACACGGAATGACCTGATAGTTACTGATAATAAGGATGAGCTCTGGGACGTGGGAACTCTGCTGACCGCAATCCCTAAACCTATCAAACACAGGAACACATGGGCTACTTGCACAGTGAACAAGTCTGTATGATCATGTTCACACACCACCAAGAAACCTGAAGACACAAAAGAGAATAGTAAAACCAAAAACACTCAGTTTGAAAAAATGTTGCAGTAATCCGCAAGTGCTAGTAAAAGATGTAAAAAACAGGGTATTTGGTTGATACGTTTTTTGCAAAAAATGTATACTAAGCTGCTCTACCAATCTTCACGGTATACCCTTATCAGAGCAGTCCTAACTAATGTATGCAATCCCTATCTGATGTATTTAAAAACCTGATCATCTGTATATAACCTGTGTGAACAGGGTTCAGAGAGGAAAAATCCATGTGTGCATACAGGGTAGAACAGCTTTTGTGCAGATAGCCCAAGAGGAGTGGTGGAACTAGCCAGTCTTGTAGACACAAGGGAACAATTATGGAAACAGGAACACATGGGCTACTTGCACAGTGAACAAGTCTGTATGATCATGTTCACACACCACCAAGAAACCTGAAGACACAAAAGAGAATAGTAAAACCAAAAACACTCAGTTTGAAAAAATGTTGCAGTAATCCGCAAGTGCTAGTAAAAGATGTAAAAAACAGGGTATTTGGTTGATACGTTTTTTGCAAAAAATGTATACTAAGCTGCTCTACCAATCTTCACGGTATACCCTTATCAGAGCAGTCCTAACTAATGTATGCAATCCCTATCTGATGTATTTAAAAACCTGATCATCTGTATATAACCTGTGTGAACAGGGTTCAGAGAGGAAAAATCCATGTGTGCATACAGGGTAGAACAGCTTTTGTGCAGATAGCCCAAGAGGAGTGGTGGAACTAGCCAGTCTTGTAGACACAAGGGAACAATTATGGAAACAGGAACACATGGGCTACTTGCACAGTGAACAAGTCTGTATGATCATGTTCACACACCACCAAGAAACCTGAAGACACAAAAGAGAATAGTAAAACCAAAAACACTCAGTTTGAAAAAATGTTGCAGTAATCCGCAAGTGCTAGTAAAAGATGTAAAAAACAGGGTATTTGGTTGATACGTTTTTTGCAAAAAATGTATACTAAGCTGCTCTACCAATCTTCACGGTATACCCTTATCAGAGCAGTCCTAACTAATGTATGCAATCCCTATCTGATGTATTTAAAAACCTGATCATCTGTATATAACCTGTGTGAACAGGGTTCAGAGAGGAAAAATCCATGTGTGCATACAGGGTAGAACAGCTTTTGTGCAGATAGCCCAAGAGGAGTGGTGGAACTAGCCAGTCTTGTAGACACAAGGGAACAATTATGGAAACAGGAACACATGGGCTACTTGCACAGTGAACAAGTCTGTATGATCATGTTCACACACCACCAAGAAACCTGAAGACACAAAAGAGAATAGTAAAACCAAAAACACTCAGTTTGAAAAAATGTTGCAGTAATCCGCAAGTGCTAGTAAAAGATGTAAAAAACAGGGTATTTGGTTGATACGTTTTTTGCAAAAAATGTATACTAAGCTGCTCTACCAATCTTCACGGTATACCCTTATCAGAGCAGTCCTAACTAATGTATGCAATCCCTATCTGATGTATTTAAAAACCTGATCATCTGTATATAACCTGTGTGAACAGGGTTCAGAGAGGAAAAATCCATGTGTGCATACAGGGTAGAACAGCTTTTGTGCAGATAGCCCAAGAGGAGTGGTGGAACTAGCCAGTCTTGTAGACACAAGGGAACAATTATGGAAACAGGAACACATGGGCTACTTGCACAGTGAACAAGTCTGTATGATCATGTTCACACACCACCAAGAAACCTGAAGACACAAAAGAGAATAGTAAAACCAAAAACACTCAGTTTGAAAAAATGTTGCAGTAATCCGCAAGTGCTAGTAAAAGATGTAAAAAACAGGGTATTTGGTTGATACGTTTTACGTTTGCGGATTACTGCAACATTTTTTCAAACTGAGTGTTTTTGGTTTTACTATTCTCTTTTGTGTCTTCAGGTTTCTTGGTGGTGTGTGAACATGATCATACAGACTTGTTCACTGTGCAAGTAGCCCATGTGTTCCTGTTTCCATAATTGTTCCCTTGTGTCTACAAGACTGGCTAGTTCCACCACTCCTCTTGGGCTATCTGCACAAAAGCTGTTCTACCCTGTATGCACACATGGATTTTTCCTCTCTGAACCCTGTTCACACAGGTTATATACAGATGATCAGGTTTTTAAATACATCAGATAGGGATTGCATACATTAGTTAGGACTGCTCTGATAAGGGTATACCGTGAAGATTGGTAGAGCAGCTTAGTATACATTTTTTGCAAAAAACGTATCAACCAAATACCCTGTTTTTTACATCTTTTACTAGCACTTGCGGATTACTGCAACATTTTTTCAAACTGAGTGTTTTTGGTTTTACTATTCTCTTTTGTGTCTTCAGGTTTCTTGGTGGTGTGTGAACATGATCATACAGACTTGTTCACTGTGCAAGTAGCCCATGTGTTCCTGTTTCCATAATTGTTCCCTTGTGTCTACAAGACTGGCTAGTTCCACCACTCCTCTTGGGCTATCTGCACAAAAGCTGTTCTACCCTGTATGCACACATGGATTTTTCCTCTCTGAACCCTGTTCACACAGGTTATATACAGATGATCAGGTTTTTAAATACATCAGATAGGGATTGCATACATTAGTTAGGACTGCTCTGATAAGGGTATACCGTGAAGATTGGTAGAGCAGCTTAGTATACATTTTTTGCAAAAAACGTATCAACCAAATACCCTGTTTTTTACATCTTTTACTAGCACTTGCGGATTACTGCAACATTTTTTCAAACTGAGTGTTTTTGGTTTTACTATTCTCTTTTGTGTCTTCAGGTTTCTTGGTGGTGTGTGAACATGATCATACAGACTTGTTCACTGTGCAAGTAGCCCATGTGTTCCTGTTTCCATAATTGTTCCCTTGTGTCTACAAGACTGGCTAGTTCCACCACTCCTCTTGGGCTATCTGCACAAAAACTGTTCTACCCTGTATGCACACATGGATTTTTCCTCTCTGAACCCTGTTCACACAGGTTATATACAGATGATCAGGTTTTTAAATACATCAGATAGGGATTGCATACATTAGTTAGGACTGCTCTGATAAGGGTATACCGTGAAGATTGGTAGAGCAGCTTAGTATACATTTTTTGCAAAAAACGTATCAACCAAATACCCTGTTTTTTACATCTTTTACTAGCACTTGCGGATTACTGCAACATTTTTTCAAACTGAGTGTTTTTGGTTTTACTATTCTCTTTTGTGTCTTCAGGTTTCTTGGTGGTGTGTGAACATGATCATACAGACTTGTTCACTGTGCAAGTAGCCCATGTGTTCCTGTTTCCATAATTGTTCCCTTGTGTCTACAAGACTGGCTAGTTCCACCACTCCTCTTGGGCTATCTGCACAAAAGCTGTTCTACCCTGTATGCACACATGGATTTTTCCTCTCTGAACCCTGTTCACACAGGTTATATACAGATGATCAGGTTTTTAAATACATCAGATAGGGATTGCATACATTAGTTAGGACTGCTCTGATAAGGGTATACCGTGAAGATTGGTAGAGCAGCTTAGTATACATTTTTTGCAAAAAACGTATCAACCAAATACCCTGTTTTTTACATCTTTTACTAGCACTTGCGGATTACTGCAACATTTTTTCAAACTGAGTGTTTTTGGTTTTACTATTCTCTTTTGTGTCTTCACCTATCAAACACACTAGAAATAGCCGTGGACTGCGCCCAACGCTCCCCATGCAACTCGGCACAGCCCAAGAAACTAGCTAGCCCTGAAGATAGAAAAATAAAGCCTACCTTTCCTCAGAGAAATTCCCCAAAGGAAAAGGCAGCCCCCCACGTATAATGACTGTGAGTAAAGATGAAAATACAAACACAGAGATGAAATAGATTTAGCAAAGTGAGGCCCGACTTACTGAACAGATCGAGGATAGGAAAGGTTACTTTGCGGTCAGCACAAAAACCTACAAAAGGACCACGCTGAGGGCGCAAAATGACCCTCCGCACCGACTCACGGTGCGGAGGCGCTCCCTCTGCGTCCCAGAGCTTCCAGCAAGCAAGACAAAAAATTAAATAGCAAGCTGGACAGAAAAATAGCAAACCAAAAAAATACAAGCTGGAACTTAGCTTCTGATGGGAAGACAGGTCACAAGAACGATCCAGGAGTGAACAGACCAATACTGGAACATTGACAGGTGGCATGGAGCAAAGATCTAAGTGGAGTTAAATCGAGCAGCAGCTAACGAATTAACCTCGTCACCTGTGAAACTCAGAAACACCCATCAGAGGAAGTCCATGGACAGAACCAGCCGAAGTACCATTCATGACCACAGGAGGGAGCCCGACAACAGAATTCACAACAGTTAACCCCTGTGTCCGTTAGGAGATATTACAACCATAACGGTCCCGTACACACAGTAATATAAACCTATAAATAAAGTACTAAGACAGACCTCAAAGTATAAACCAATATCAAATTTTATTTAGACATACAATTAAAAGAGACCACCATTGCCACGTCCCCTACGCGCGTTTCGGCTGCGTCTGCCTTCTTCCGGGGGACCGGCAACATCAGATCACTGACCGGTTAAATAGTAGCCCCCACCCAATCAACATGAATAGCAAAGAAACATCGCGTCATATGGCCGCCTCCCATTGTACGGCGTATGCTCTGACCGCCGTCACACGGCCCGAGTCCTCCACGGCATCATCAGGCGAGCACGCCCACACAAACGCCCCCAGGCGATCACGTGCGCGCCAAGCCCGATAAAGATACCAGCGGACAATGCAAGGCCAGCGACGAGGGGCGCGCATGCGCACAGGAGCGGACACATAGGCGATCCCACCGCTTGCATATAAAATCCATTAACCCTAAATACTAGCTAAAGCCCAAACCTCCCATAGACCACAAAGAACCGAAATAAGGTATTCATATAAAGCAAACCATCCATAGCCACTCTATAGGAATAGGTGAATTTATACAGAGTGAAGTTATACAAATGTGTCCGATAGTAAATATAAAAAGGTGACTATAAAAACTCTAAATATAAAGTTATAATATACAAAAAACAATATAACTACTGAACACCATACAATATACGAAGTATAGCATATATAAATACATAAGATGCATACACTGCAACACAAATAATTATTAAAGTACAAAAATATAATAACGTGAACAATCTGTATACAATACATCAACAACACCGTATAAATACATATCCATAATATACAATATACATAAATATATTACAAAGTGCATATAGAGAGAATATCTTCCAATATTCGTCCAAATTGAATCCAGTTCAAGGAGGGCCAACAAGAAACATACAAAGCGGAGGCTGAAAGATAACACATAAACATTAAAATCCCTATAAAGGAAAACTCATCAATCTAAAATCAGATGAACCACAACACACAATTAAAAGGTAACCACAATAAAGAAAAGGTGCAAAGCTTAGCGTTTCGTTTAAACCATGAGGTTTCAAGGTCCGAAGTTCCCAAATCCAACGGGATTCTTTTTGGGCCAGGGCTTTGCTCACATTACCCCCCCCCGTGGATTCAAAGGAATACAATCTATCCCCTTTACCCTCAGACATGAAGGATCACTGGCATGAAATTGTTTAAAGTGCCTCGGGACACTTTTTAGTAGATCTAAGTTGTCTTCCTCTTTTCCGGCAAGAATGTCCCTTACATGCTCCCTAATCCGTATCTTCAGAGCTCTAGTAGTCAATGCTACATAAATTTTAATACATGTACAATACGCATAGTACACCACAGCAGTGGTAGTACAAGTTATTGCATGTGTGATGTTAAATTTCCGTCCATCTGAAGATACGAATTCAGTTGCCGTATGCACATTAGGGCACACCACACACTTCCCACATGGTTTACAACCCCATGGGGATCTAGTTTGTCTTTGTGACCCAAATAGTGGCCGTGCTTCCGGGACATACAAGCTCCTAGCCAAAGTATACCTCAGACTTTTAGATCTTCTCGCAGTGAGAGAGGATTTCTCCGACAGGTGCTGTTTAAGCACTGGTATCTTTATCGGGCTTGGCGCACGTGATCGCCTGGGGGCATTTGTGTGGGCGTGCTCGCCTGATGACGCCGTGGAGGACTCGGGCTGTGTGACGGCGGTCGGAGCATGCGCCGTACAATGGGAGGCGGCCATATGACGCGATGTTTCTTTGCTATTCATGTTGATTGGGTGGGGGCTACTATTTAACCGTAAAATGATAAACCTATGCACTCAACTTAAATGCTCAGGTGAGGTTTTTTATTGTAGTACAAAAACGTTTCGGTCCAAAACATACAGGACCTTCCTCAGTTACTACAAGGGTGAAAACAATATATACATGAATACAGTGCAGTGAAAAAATAAATAAAATAAATTAAATAAAGTATATACATAAATCTGTCAGTATATATAATGAAAAATGCTGAGCCAACAAACAAGTATGGGTCGCAGAACTCAGAGGTATATGACAAGCAGACAGAGAAGTTCTGGATACCAAAACTTGTGACTTCCTAACTAATTCTCATCCGGTGATCCCGGTTTTCTATACCATTCCCAAAATACATAAAAACCTGGAAAAACCCCCAGGGAGACCCATTGTGGCCTCTACCGATTCTATTTTGTCCCCTTTAGCAGTTTATCTTGAAAAAATTTTGACACCCCTGATACAAAAATCCAGATCGTACATTTTAGACACGGGAGCTTTTCTTAATGTTCTACAGGATCTTAACAATATCCCACGAACGGCTATACTTGTAACTATGGACGTAAGAGATCTCTATACCTCGATCCCACACATAGAGGGTATCAACTCGGTACACAAGCTGTTAACACAGTCGGGCCTCCACAGTGACCAGGTTAATCTATGTATTGAACTATTGTCTGTTATTTTGACCTCTAACCACTTCATGTTCCAGGATGATTTTTACCTACAGGTCCGCGGCACCGCGATGGGCTCCAATGTAGCACCCCCCTATGCTAATTGTTATATGGCCGACTTCGAGGAGAGCAAGATCTATCCGAGTTCGTTTTTTGTATCGAACGTCCTCCTTTGGAAGCGCTATATCGACGACGTGTTCTGCATATGGGGGGACACATTGGAGGCCCTCGCTTCCTTTTTCGAGTGGCTCAACACTGCCTGGCCCGGTATCTCCTTCACGATGTCACATGATTCTAGTAAGATTAATTTTTTGGACACTATGGTTATACGTAAACCTGATGGGGCTATTTCAACTGATCTGTACACCAAAAGCACCGACCGTAATAGCTTACTACATTTTACAAGTTTTCATCCCATTTCCACAAAAAAGTCTATACCATGGTCCCAGTTCCATCGAGTTTCCAGAATTGTTTCAGACCCTGAAGTTCGCCCTACCAGATTGTGTGAAATGGCATCTAAATTCTCACAACGGGGCTATCCAGCTCATACACTCGAGACAGCCCTGACTCCTTCCGAACGGAGGCCGAATAAATCATCCAAACGCATCCCCTTCTGTTGTGAGTTCTGTTTTTGGGCTCCCTCTGGTGGTTACTGATGGTACTGGGTGACTTGTCTTTCCTGGGTTTCTGGGTTCCACCTGTTCCATCAGCATATGGGAGTTTCCTATTTAACCTGGCTTTGCTGGCATTTCCTCGCCGGTTATCAATGTATCCAGTGTGTCTTGTTACCTCTGCTCCCTGCTCCTAGAACCTTCTGGACAAGCTAAGTTTGGATTTTCCTGTTTTGTGTTTTGCTTAATTTGGTTTTTAGTCCAGCCTGCAGATATGTGATTCTCTGCTGCTGGTTGCTCTAGTGGGCTGAAATTGCTTTTCATGTACCATGAGTTGGCACATGAGTTCAAGTAATTTCAGGATGGTTTTTTGAAGGGTTTTTCGCTGACCGCGCAGTTCACTTTTGTATCCTCTGCTATCTAGCTTTAGCGGGCCTCATTTTGCTGAAACTGTTTTCATACTACGTATGTGCTTTCCTCTCATTTCACCGTCATTATATGTGGGGGGCTGCTATTTGCTGTGGGGTATTTCTCTGGAGGCAAGAGAGGTCTGTGTTTCTTCTGATAGGGGAAGTTAGATCTTCGGCTGGAGCGAGACGTCTAGGATCATCGTAGGCACGTTCCCCGGCTACTTTTATTTGTGTGTTAGGTTCAGGGTCGCGGTCAGCTCAGGTTCCATCGCCCTAGAGCTTGTTTGTATCTGTGCTTGTCCTTTTTGTGATCCCCTGCCATTGGGATCATGACAGTATAACCGGCCAAGCAAAGTGTTAATTGTATTGGCTGAAGTAGGAGGATAAGTAGTCTGAGGAAGTTTTTTTTTTTTTTTTTTTTTTTTCCCCTCAGAGTTTGCTGCCTAGCCTTATTGCAGCCTGGCTACTTCCTCCTCCTCTTAATCTTTGAATGGCTCTGATCTCAGCTGTTTATCATGGACGTCCAGAGTTTGGCTTCCAGCCTGAATAATCTTGCCACTAAGGTTCAAAATATACAGGATTTTGTTGTACATGCTCCTATGTCTGAACCTAGAATTCCTGTCCCAGAGTTTTTTTCTGGAGATAGATCTCGTTTTCTCAATTTTAGGAACAATTGCAAGTTGTTTCTTTCTTTTAAATCTCGCTCCTCTGGAGACCCTGCTCAGCAAGTCAAGATAATTATATCTTTCCTGCGGGGTGACCCTCAGGATTGGGCATTTGCATTGGCACCAGGGGACCCTGCGTTGCTTAATGCAGATGCGTTTTTTCTGGCATTGGGTTTGCTCTATGAGGAACCTAACCAAGAGATTCAGGCTGAAAAAGCTTTGTTGGCCCTCTCTCAGGGGCAAGATGAAGCAGAAATTTATTGTCAAAAATTTCGGAAGTGGTCGGTACTTACTCAGTGGAATGAGTGCGCTCTGGCTGCAAAGTTTAGAGATGGCCTTTCTGAGGCCATTAAAGATGTTATGGTGGGGTTCCCTGCGCCTGCTGGTCTGAATGAGTCTATGACTATGGCTGTTCAGATTGATCGGCGTTTATGGGAGCGCAAACCTGTGCATCATTTGGCGGTGTCGTCTGAACCGTCACCTGAGATAATGCAATGTGATAGAATTCAGTCCAGAAGTGAACGGCAAAAGTATAGGCGGAAAAAAGGGTTGTGCTTTTATTGTGGTGATTCAGCTCATGTTATATCAGCATGCTCTAAACGCACAAAAAAGGTTGATAAGTCTGTTGCCATTAGTACTTTACAGTCTAAGTTCATTCTGTCTGTGACTCTGATTTGTTCATTATCATCCATTTCCGTCGATGCCTATGTGGATTCAGGCGCTGCCCTGAGTCTTATGGATTGGTCATTTGCCAATCGCTGTGGGTTTAGTCTGGAGCCTCTGGAAGTCCCTATTCCTTTGAAGGGAATTGACTCTACACCTTTGGCTATGAATAAACCTCAGTACTGGACACAAGTGACCATGCGTATGACTCCCGTTCATCAGGAGGTGATTCGCTTCCTGGTACTGTATAATTTGCATGATGTTCTAGTACTTGGTCTGCCATGGTTACAAACTCATAATCCAGTCCTTGACTGGAAATCAGTGTCTGTGTTAAGCTGGGGTTGTCAGGGGGTTCATGATGATGCACCTCCGATTTCTATCGCTTCATCTACTCCTTCTGAGATTCCTGTGTTTTTGTCTGACTATCGGGATGTTTTTGAGGAGCCTAAGCTCAGTTCGCTTCCTCCTCACAGGGATTGCGATTGTGCTATAAATTTAATTCCGGGCAGTAAATTTCCTAAAGGTCGTTTGTTCAATCTGTCAGTGCCAGAGCATACTGCTATGCGGGATTATGTTAAGGAGTCCTTGGAAAAGGGACATATCCGTCCATCTTTGTCCCCTTTGGGAGCAGGTTTTTTTTTCGTGGCCAAGAAAGATGGTTCCTTGAGGCCTTGTATAGATTATCGTCTTTTGAATAAGATTACCGTAAAATATCAGTATCCTTTGCCATTGTTGACTGATTTGTTTGCTCGCATTAAGGGGGCTAAATGGTTCACTAAGATTGATCTTCGGGGTGCGTATAATCTTATACGAATAAAGCAAGGTGATGAGTGGAAAACCGCATTTAATACGCCTGAGGGCCATTTTGAGTATTTGGTAATGCCTTTTGGACTTTCTAATGCTCCTTCAGTCTTCCAGTCCTTTATGCACGATATTTTCCGTGAATATCTGGATAAATTTATGATTGTGTATTTGGATGATATTTTGGTTTTTTCTGATGACTGGGAGTCTCATGTTCAGCAGGTCAGGAAGGTGTTTCAGGTCCTGCGGGCCAATTCCTTGTTTGTAAAAGGCTCAAAGTGTCTCTTTGGAGTCCAGAAGATTTCTTTCTTGGGGTATATTTTTTCCCCTTCTACTATTGAGATGGATCCCGTCAAGGTTCAGGCTATTTGTGACTGGACGCAGCCTACATCTCTTAAGAGTCTACAGAAGTTCTTGGGCTTTGCTAATTTCTATCGTCGTTTTATAACTAATTTTTCTAGTGTTGTTAAGCCTTTGACGGATTTGACTAAGAAGGGTGCTGATGTTGCTAATTGGTCTCCTGCGGCTGTGGAGGCCTTTCAGGAACTTAAGCGCCGGTTTTCTTCTGCTCCTGTGTTGCGTCAGCCAGATGTTTCGCTCCCTTTTCAGGTTGAGGTTGATGCTTCCGAGATTGGAGCGGGGGCGGTTTTGTCACAGAGAAGCTCCGATGGCTCAGTGATGAAGCCATGCGCGTTTTTTTCTAGAAAGTTTTCGCCGGCTGAGCGGAATTATGATGTTGGTAATCGGGAACTTTTGGCCATGAAGTGGGCATTTGAGGAGTGGCGTCATTGGCTAGAGGGTGCTAGACATCGTGTGGTGGTCTTGACTGATCACAAAAATTTGATTTACCTTGAGTCTGCCAGGCGTCTGAATCCTAGACAGGCTCGTTGGTCACTGTTTTTCTCTCGTTTCAATTTTGTGGTTTCATACCTGCCAGGTTCAAAGAATGTGAAGGCGGATGCTCTTTCTAGGAGTTTTGTGCCTGACTCCCTTGGAAATTATGAGCCCTCTGGTATCCTTAGGGATGGGGTGATTTTGTCTGCTGTCTCCCCAGACTTGCGACGTGCTTTGCAGGAGTTTCAGGTGGCTAAACCTGATCGTTGTCCGCCTGAGAGACTGTTTGTTCCGGATAATTGGACCAGTAGAGACATCTCCGAGGTCCATTCTTCTGCGTTGGCAGGTCATCCTGGAATATTTGGTACTAGAGACTTGGTGGCCAGGTCTTTTTGGTGGCCTTCCTTGTCGAGGGATGTGCGTTCTTTTGTGCAGTCTTGTGAGGTTTGTGCTCGGGCTAAGCCTTGCTGTTCTCGGGCCAGTGGATTGTTGTCACCTTTGCCTATCCCGAAGAGGCCTTGGACGACATTTCCATGGACTTTATTTCGGATCTCCCTGTCTCTCAAAAAATGTCCGTCATCTGGGTTGTGTGTGATCGCTTTTCTAAAATGGTTCATCTGGTACCCTTGCCTAAGTTGCCTTCCTCCTCTGAGTTGGTCCCTCTGTTTTTTCAGAATGTGGTTCGTTTGCATGGGATTCCTGAGAACATCGTTTCTGACAGGGGATCCCAGTTTGTGTCTAGATTTTGGCGGACTTTCTGTGCTAAGATGGGCATTGATTTGTCCTTTTCGTCTGCATTCCATCCTCAGACGAATGGCCAGACTGAACGAACTAATCAGACCTTGGAAACTTATTTAAGGTGTTTTGTTTCTGCTGATCAGGATGACTGGGTTACCTTTTTGCCGCTGGCCGAGTTTGCGCTTAATAATCGGGCTAGTTCTGCTACCTTGGTTTCTCCTTTCTTTTGTAATTCGGGGTTTCATCCTCGTTTTTCCTCTGGTCAGGTGGAACCTTCTGATTGTCCTGGAGTGGACATGGTGGTGGATAGGTTGCATCGGATTTGGAGTCATGTGGTGGACAATTTGAAGTTGTCCCAGGAGAAGGCTCAGCAGTTTGCTAATCGCCGTCGCCGCGTGGGTCCTCGACTTCTTGTTGGTGACTTGGTGTGGTTGTCTTCTCGTTTTGTTCCTATGAAGGTCTCTTCTCCTAAGTTCAAGCCTCGGTTCATCGGTCCCTATAGGATCTTGGAAATTCTTAACCCTGTGTCGTTTCGTTTGGATCTCCCGGCATCGTTTGCTATTCATAATGTGTTTCATCGGTCGTTGTTGCGGAAGTATGAGGTACCTGTTGTTCCTTCTCTTGAGTCTCCTGCTCCAGTGCTGGTGGAGGGAGAATTGGAGTATGTTGTGGAGAAGATCTTGGATTCTCGTGTTTCCAGACGGAAACTCCAGTATTTGGTCAAGTGGAAGGGTTATGGTCAGGAGGATAATTCTTGGGTGGTTGCCTCGGATGTTCATGCTGATGATTTGGTTCGCGCTTTTCATAGGGCTCATCCTGGTCGCCCTGGTGGTTCTCGTGAGGGTTCGGTGACCCCTCCTCAAGGGGGGGGTACTGTTGTGAGTTCTGTTTTTGGGCTCCCTCTGGTGGTTACTGATGGTACTGGGTGACTTGTCTTTCCTGGGTTTCTGGGTTCCACCTGTTCCATCAGCATATGGGAGTTTCCTATTTAACCTGGCTTTGCTGGCATTTCCTCGCCGGTTATCAATGTATCCAGTGTGTCTTGTTACCTCTGCTCCCTGCTCCTAGAACCTTCTGGACAAGCTAAGTTTGGATTTTCCTGTTTTGTGTTTTGCTTAATTTGGTTTTTAGTCCAGCCTGCAGATATGTGATTCTCTGCTGCTGGTTGCTCTAGTGGGCTGAAATTGCTTTTCATGTACCATGAGTTGGCACATGAGTTCAAGTAATTTCAGGATGGTTTTTTGAAGGGTTTTTCGCTGACCGCGCAGTTCACTTTTGTATCCTCTGCTATCTAGCTTTAGCGGGCCTCATTTTGCTGAAACTGTTTTCATACTACGTATGTGCTTTCCTCTCATTTCACCGTCATTATATGTGGGGGGCTGCTATTTGCTGTGGGGTATTTCTCTGGAGGCAAGAGAGGTCTGTGTTTCTTCTGATAGGGGAAGTTAGATCTTCGGCTGGAGCGAGACGTCTAGGATCATCGTAGGCACGTTCCCCGGCTACTTTTATTTGTGTGTTAGGTTCAGGGTCGCGGTCAGCTCAGGTTCCATCGCCCTAGAGCTTGTTTGTATCTGTGCTTGTCCTTTTTGTGATCCCCTGCCATTGGGATCATGACACCCTTCGTACATTCTTTTCATCCTTTTGCATATGTCTTACACAAATCCATCCGTAGACATTGGCATCTCCTATCTAGCGCTCACCCAGGGGTTCCTGAATTCCAAGAACCTTTTCTTCCCTGTTTTAGACGGGCCCCCAACCTTAAGGATTCCTTGGTGAAAGCGGATTTTGGCACCAGTAAATCGTTCCCGCGCCAACGATTTCTACAAAACCCACGAACTGGAACTTTTCCGTGCCTTCACTGTTCTCAGTGTAATAATGTACTTAAGGGCTCAACATTTCATCACCCTCACTCGGGTAGAACCTTTCCTATACCAGATTTCTTTACCTGCGACAGCTCATGGGTCATCTACCTACTTAAATGTCCGTGTGGCTTACTGTATGTGGGCGAAACAACACAATCCATCCGAAACAGAATCTCCAAACACAAATCAACTATACGTTGTCAGAATCTGCTACTACCCATTCCCTCACATTTCATTGAGAAGGGACATAGCATCTCGCAGCTGAAATTTCAGGTCATCGAGCACGTTCCCCAATTCAGACGGGGAGGGAACAGAATATCTCACCTTAAACGCAGAGAGGCCTTTTGGATCCACACCCTGGATACATTACATCCAAAGGGCCTCAACAGGGACTATGACCTAGCGGCCTTCCTATAGCCAGGTCCTCTACATGTAATGGCCTCTGTGTGTTTCATCCATTCGCTCATTCGTGAATCCTGATTCATAGCATCATTCTATTACATTCTCATTCATAATGCGGATAAGTGTATTTCTGTTTGGTATTTGTCTATGTACCTGTACAGATATGTATGCTTTGATTTTATGTTCCAAAAAAATCTTTTACTCATTGTTACCCTGTGACAAATTAGACATATTGCTTTATTATGTATCCTACATTGGTCCTATAGTTACGTTAGAGGCTCCATTATGCTTTTACCCTATCCAATATGATACAATGCTTCTTCTGGGTCTAATTTTCTTTTTTTCTATTATAGAGCCGTCTCTATTGAAATCTATCTGTGTCACTGCTGTCATGTCTTCGCCTGGATTCCATCCAACTGGACTTCACCTACTACACATTGGTTATGTCGTATTCCTCCTGGAAGCACTAAGTGTCACACCTTACAGCATGTGCTTATCCTTTTTTAAGTCTATCATGCCTTACCACCTCATCCATGTCCTTTTTACTGTTTAGTATCTGGCGCTTACTACACTCCCGGTATTTATCATTATATACCTTTTCCCGTAAGAGAGGATCCCATTTAGGTATTATGGTCTCCTATAGCGTATCATTCTCTAATGTTACACACCCCGTCACCTTGTATACGAGTTAGTGTTCCACTATTGGTGTCACTTTCGCCAGTGTACAGCGCTCCATTTTGCTATTCTACCTATATTAGGTGCTCTTCCCTATTTAACAGTGGGCGTTAGAATTACACCCGGAACCGATTGGGTGGTTCCGAGTTCCGTTGGGGAGGCTTTGGCTATAGACACAGTGTGTCCTAGTATCAGCATCCGGCGTTACTCTCTGCGTCTCCTAGGAGACGCGCTCGTGTCTTTATAACGACGTCACTTCCGCCTGCGGTCAGCGCTCTCCTATTCGTGGGAGCCCTCTCCTGGGTCACGCCCCTTCTCTATTAGTGCGCGCGCACGCTGGTTACACTTCAGACTAGCGGGGGACACCGCGTCTGACCTGGGCACTCTCAGCTATTTTCCCGCAGGTAATATATCTCGCTATCTTTCATAGTTATCGCTCCGGGGGTTTACATTAGATGCTTATTCACACATCTTTTTATTTCCCTTAGCCTATTTAGCGCTACTCACATGGTCATTTCAGGTATGATACATTCCCTCTTTTTAGCATGGGCACTTAGTCAGGTCTCTCCTGATGTGACACCCCTCACCTTCTTTCCACCTAGGCGCTGCCTGCCTCGTGCCCTGGGACTTATTGGTCTCACACCTAGTCCCTATACTGTCCTATTAGTACGGTACGTTACTGTTATCTTTCATCCCACTCCATGTTCACATCGGTGCCAGATGTTATACTTCTCTGTCTGCTTGTCATATACCTCTGAGTTCTGCGACCCATACTTGTTTGTTGGCTCAGCATTTTTCATTATATATACTGACAGATTTATGTATATACTTTATTTAATTTATTTTATTTATTTTTTTCACTGCACTGTATTCATGTATATATTGTTTTCACCCTTGTAGTAACTGAGGAAGGTCCTGTATGTTTTGGACCGAAACGTTTTTGTACTACAATAAAAAACCTCACCTGAGCATTTAAGTTGAGTGCATAGGTTTATCATTTTATGTACTATAAGGTGTGGGAACCTACCTTTTGCACCATTTACTAATAGTGCACGCGCTGTTACCATTACTATTTAACCGGTCAGTGATCTGATGTTGCCACTCCCCCGGAAGAAGGCAGACGCAGCCGAAACGCGCGTAGGGGACGTGGCACCACTGGACCTGAGGTAAGGCAGCTATAACTTTGTCTGTTATATATTTCGCCACTTTTGGGGTTACATTATCGCCGGTCACTGTCAGGGTATGCCTTTTGGCGCAATTGACTATGGTATGATATATGTGTACTATATATGTGGCTAGAAGGATTATGTGTATAACACATACCTCAGGTCTATGGTTTCTTTTATCACTGGTATATTTCACCATCAATGGTGGTCTCTTTTAATTGTATGTCTAAATAAAATTTGATATTGGTTTATACTTTGAGGTCTGTCTTAGTACTTTATTTATAGGTTTATATTACTGTGTGTACGGGACCGTTATGGTCGTAATATCTCATAACGGACACAGGGGTTAACTTTGTGACTAACTGTGTTATTGTTTGCCTGTTATTGGTAAATTGTATTTTGCTGTGTATTTTCACAGAGTGTTGTAGGACAAATAATGGATTATAGAAATCGAGACACGACCTGGCAGGTACAAGCTGCTTCGGTCTTTGATGGTGCGGATACCAGTGCGGTAACCAATACGAATGAAGAGGTTAAAAATCTGCAAGCACAGTTGAAACGTCTGGTCCATAAACGGACGAAATTATTGTGGAATAGGGCATTCCTTGAGAATTATTTGAAAAAGAAGTTGATCCCAAGAGGTCTGAGGATCCAGGTGTTCCCCTCATTTCCAGTGCATGATGAGAATTTTATTGTCAAGTGGGAGGAGGTGTGTACTGCAGCATCCTTCCAATTTATGGAATTAATAATTGAACTTAACAAAAAATCTGTAACGGCCCTGGAGACAAATTGATGAGTCTTATGGAAATTTGAAAAAATTAATATCTGCAGAGTCCCTATCGGTTTTTAATCAAAGCATGGATAAAAACTCAGATGAATGGGAAGCACAGATTAAAACAGTGCAGGCTAAGAAGGTGTCCCGGGATAATGGAGATTTTCAACAAGGCACAGTGTATAGATGGAGGAGGAAAAGGTCTGTGAGCCAAATTAGGAGAACCTCCTCGGTGTCATCTTTGGCATCATCTGGAGGGAGATCTGATGGAACCCAATATTCAATTGAGACCAGATTTGAGAATAGTAAAAGGAAAAAAGAACAAAAAGTGGACTCCAATAAACGCCCGCAGACCTCTAGCTCCAGAAATGATGCCTTAAAGGTAATTAATTTATCAGATCATCAACTTAGTTATGAGGAACTTTCTGCATTGTCTAAGGGTCTAACTTTCTCGCCTAGCACGCGGCTTGACACCTTCACGGTGATTAAGGATTTGCATGTGTTCGGGAGATCGTTATTGTTTAAAAAGTGGCACCATAGTGAAGAGATTCAGAAGTTATTCCCCCTACCTGAGGAACAAGCTGCATTGAGGGATTTGGAGGAGCTGGCAGAAGAACACATCAGACCATCTTTGGGTAAGGTACCTCCATCACTCCGCCCGAAATCCAAAAAATTCCCTCCTTTGTCCCTATGTCCAAATGTGGATATATTTATCCAATTAGTAACAAAGGAACTTGAAGGGATTCCACCTATAGTCTGGCGGGATAATCTAACTAAAAAAGAACATCGAGCGGTAAAGGCCCTGAGTAAACAAAAGGACATTGTAGTAAAACCTGCGGACAAGGGAGGGAATGTTGTAATCTGGCCCACTAATTTATACGAGACAGAGGCGTATCGGATGTTGAGAGATCCCATTTGTTATAAAAAACTAACGTTCAACCCTCTGGTCTCGTATAAAGAGGAACTTCGTAAAATCCTTGGGAGGGCGGAGGAGAGGGGAATTATAACGGAGGAGGTAAGGGAGAGTCTATTAGTGAAAGATCCACGTATCCCGACTTTGTACTTACTGCCAAAGGTGCACAAAAATCAGAGAAACCCTCCTGGGAGGCCCATCATCTCCGAGATAGGTAGCCTTAATGAGGGCATCGGGAGATATATAGACATGTTCCTCAAGCCGTTGGTGGAAGCCATACCCTCATTTACTCGAGATACATCTGATTTTTTGAAAAAGATAGATTCAGTACATATTGAGGAGGACATGCTTCTAGTGACTTGCGACGTGGAGTCGCTTTATACGAACATTAGGCACCACGATGGCTTGAGGGCGGTCTCCAATTTTTTGACCATGACAAATTTTTCAAGGGAAGAGATTGACTTTTTGGTATGTCTTCTTCAATGTCTTCTGACTCATAACTTTTTTATTTTTAATGGATCCCTCTACCTGCAGCTCCAGGGCACTGCGATGGGGGCGGCTTGTGCGCCCTCGTATGCAAATGTGTTCCTGGGGTTGTGGGAGAGGGATCTATTCACGTCAGATCAGGGTACGTCGATGGAGCGGGTCATTTTTTGGACCCGCTACATCGATGACATTTTTTTGATCTGGCGTGGTACGCCATCTGAACTTAAAAATTGCTTTCAGACTTTGAACAATAATGAGTATAATATTCATTTAACATACAAATATAGTTATGAGCAGATTGAGTTCCTTGATGTTTTGGTCAAGAGAGACGCAAATGGTCTGTTGGTCTCCGATGCCTTCCATAAGGAGACTGCGGCAAATTCTGTTCTACATGCCAGCTCCTCTCATCCTTCTCATGTAATCAATGCAGTACCATGTGGCCAGTTCCTACGGATAAGAAGAATCTGTTCTACTATGGAGGACTTTGAAGAACGTGCACTGGAAATGAGGGTGAGATTCCTGGAGAGGGGTATAGCCAGAGAAGTATTAAAAGAGCATATAAACGTGCGAGAAATATGGACCGCCATCAACTTCTTTATTCATCGAAGAAAAAAAACGCAACGAATCAGGTAAGGTTGGTGACAACCTATAACTCTCAATGGACAAAACTCTGTGAGTGTGTGGCAAAACATTGGCCTGTTTTACTAGCGGATCCAGTGCTTAAACAGTACCTGTCGGAGAAACCCTCTCTCACTGCGAGAAGATCTAAAAGTCTGAGGGATACTTTGGTTAGGAGCTTGTATGTCCCGGAAGCACGGCCACTATTTGGGTCACAAAGACAAACTAGATCCCCATGGGGTTGTAAACCATGTGGGAAGTGTGTGGCGTGCCCTAATGTGGATACGGCAACTGAATTCGTATCTTCAGATGGACGGAAATTTAACATCACACATGCAATAACTTGTACTACCACTGCTGTGGTGTATGTACTATGCGTATTGTACATGTATTAAAATTTATGTAGGATTGACTACTAGAGCTCTGAAGATACGGATTAGGGAGCATGTAAGGGACAATCTTGCCGGAAAAGAGGAAGATAACTTAGATCTACAAAAAAGTGTCCCGAGGCACTTTAAACAATTTCATGCCAGTGATCCTTCATGTCTGAGGGTAAAGGGGATAGATTGTATTCCTTTGAATCCAAGGGGGGGGGGGGATAGGGAAAGGGGTTGGGGGGTTGTCATGTGAGCAAAGCCCTGGCCCAAAAAGAATCCCGTTGGATTTGGGAACTTCGGACCTTGAAACCTGATGGTTTAAACAAAACGCTAAGCTTTGCACCTTTTCTTTAGTGTGGTTACCTTTTAATTGTGTGTTGTGGTTCATCTGATTTTAGATTGATGAGTTTTCCTTTATAGGGATTTTAATGTTTATGTGTTATCTTTCAGCCTCCGCTTTGTATGTTTCTTGTTGGCCCGCCTTGAACTGGATTCAATTTGGACGAATATTGGAAGATATTCTCACTATATGCACTTTGTAATATATTTATGTATATTGTATATTATGGATATGTATTTATACAGTGTTGTTGATGTATTGTATACAGATTGTTCACGTTATTATATTTTTGTACTTTAATAATTATTTGTGTTGCAGTGTATGCATCCTATGTATTTATATATGGTATACTTCGTATATTGTATGGTGTTCAGTAGTTATATTGTTTTTTGTATATTATAACTTTATATTTAGAGTTTTTATATTCACCTTTTTATATTTACTATCGGACACATTTGTATAACTTCACTCTGCATAAATTCACCTATTCCTATAGAGTGGCTATGGATGGTTTGCTTTATATGAATACCTTATTTCGGTCCTTTGTGGTCTATGGGAGGTTTGGGCTTTAGCTAGTACTTAGGGTTAATGGATTTTATATGCAAGCGGTGGGATCGCCTGTGTCCGCTCCTGTGCGCATGCGCGCCCCTCGTCGCTGGCCTTGCGTTGTCCGCTGGTATCTTTATCGGGCTTGGCGCGCACCTGATCGCCTGGGGGCGTTTGTGTGGGCGTGCTCGCCTGATGACGCCATGGAGGACTCGGGCTGTGTGACGGCGGTCGGAGCATGCGCCGTACAATGGGAGGCGGCCATATGACGCGATGTTTCTTTGCTATTCATGTTGATTGGGTGGGGGCTACTATTTAACCGGTCAGTGATCTGATGTTGCCACTCCCCCGGAAGAAGGCAGACGCAGCCGAAACGCGTGTAGGGGACGTGGCACCACTGGACCTGAGGTAAGGCAGCTATAACTTTGTCTGTTATATATTTCGCCACTTTTGGGGTTACATTATCGACGGTCAATGTCAGGGTATGCCTTTTGGCGCAATTGACTATGGTATGATATATGTGTACTATATATGTGGCTAGAAGGATTATGTGTATAACACATACCTCAGGTCTATGGTGTCTTTTATCACTGGTATATTTCACCATCAATGGTGGTCTCTTTTAATTGTATGTCTAAATAAAATTTGATATTGGTTTATACTTTGAGGTCTGTCTTAGTACTTTATTTATAGGTTTATATGCCCAGCCACATAGTATATTGCACAGCCCACGTAGTATATTGCACAACCCGCGTAGTATATTGCACAGCCCGCGTAGTATATTGCACAGCCCGCGTAGTATATTGCACAGCCCGCCTAGTATATTGCACAGCCCACGTAGTATATAGCAATGTGGGCATCATATCTGTTGTGAATTCTGCTCTTGGGCTCCCTCCAGTGGTTGTTGATGGTAATGCAGTTATTCCTGAGCAGCAGTCTTGGACAGGTGTTTCTGCTGATTGCAATTCGGACTGGGGTATTTAGCTGTGTAGGACTCATTAGTCCTTGCCAGTAGTCAATGTTCCTTTGGAAGTGTTGGTCCTCTGCCTGGCCTCTCCTGCTTGCTGCCAATTCAGCTAAGATAAGTGTTTGCTTCATTTTTTTAGACACACTGCTGTGTGTTTATTTTCTTTGCTTATCTTGTTTCTATTTTGTTCCTGCTAGACTGTGCCTGATGTTTTTCTCAGTCTAGTTGGACTCGCTGGAGTCGCAGATATACTCTCCACATCTTTAGTTAGGTAGTGGAGTTTTTGTATTTTTCAGCTGTGGATATTTTGTAGTGTTTTTATGCTGACCGCATAGTATCCTGTACTATCCTTTCCTATCTAGGTAGAAGTGGCCTCCTTTGCTTATCCCTGTTTTCTGTCTGTGTGTGTCTTTTCCTCTCCTACTCACAGTCGTTATTTGTGGGGGGCTACCTATCCTTTGGGGATCTACTCTGAGGCAAGAGAGTTTTCCTATTTCCATCTTTAGGGATATTTAGTCCTTAGGCTGTGTCGAGGTGTCTAGGTCTGGTTAGGCACACCCCATGGCAACTTCTAGTTGCGGTGATAGGATCAGGGTTTGCGGTCAGTAAAGTTACCACTGCTCCAGCGAAGGTCTTTTCATGCTGCTCCAAGGCCACCTGATCATAACACATATCCCTGTTAAAAAAAAAAGAAAATAAAAAATAGTTATATATTCACCTTCCGTTGGCCCCTGGATCCAGGAAGCGTTTACCGACGCTCCTCGCGCGCTTCGGTTTCAAGAGTGCATTGATTTCTCGCGAGACCGCTAAGTCATCTTCTCGCGAGATTGCAATGCATGGACCGGTCACCGGTGCGGGAAAGGCACCAAAAGGTGAGTGATGATTTTTATTTTTTTATTTTTTTTAATATTAGATCTTTTTACCATTGATGCTTCATAGGCAGCATCAATAGTAAAAAAGTTGGTCACACAGGGTTAATAGCAGCGTTAATGGAGTGCGTTACACCGCGGCATAACGTGGTCCATTAGCGCTGCCATTAACCCTGTGTGAGCGCTGACTGGAGGGGAGTATGGAGCGGCCATGTTGCCGCCGGACTGCGCCCGTCGCTGATTGGTCGTGGCAATGGTCGTGGACGTTTTGCCACAACCAATCAGCGACTTGGATTCCATGACAGAGGCCGCGACCATTGAATATCCGTGACAGAAAGACAGAAGGACAGACAGAAAGACGGAAGTGACCCTTAGATAATTATATAGTAGATTATCATTACACTGTGCCTGTACAGTAACACAACCGTACAGTGCCTATATAATAATGTCATTACACTATGCCTGTACAGTAACACCACCATACAGTGCCTATATAATATTACAATGTGCCTGTACAGTAACAACACCGTACAGTGCCTATATAATAATGTCATCACGTGTTGTATTTTTATTAACATTACTAGCTGAAGAGCCCGGCATTGCCTGGGCATAGTAAATATCTGTGGTTAGTTATAGCAACTCACTTCTCTTATTTTCCCATCACGCCTCTCATTTTCCCCCTCACATCTCTCATTTTCTCCCTTACACCTCTCATTTTCCCCTTCACTCCTCTCATTCCCCCTAACACTTGTCATTTCGACCTCACATCTGTCATTTTCCGATCACTCCACTATTTTCCCTCACTCCTCTAATTTTGCACTCACACCTTTTCATTTTCACCTCACACCCCTCATTTTCACCTCACACCTCTCATTTTCCCCTCAGTATATACATGTTTGTCATCTCCCTTCTATATAGTATACACCTGTATGTCATCTCCTGTATATAGTATATACCTGTATGTCATCTCTGTAAATAGTATATACCTGCTGTATGTCACCTCCTCCTGTATATTGTATATACCTATGTGTCATCTCCTCCTGTATATAGTATATACCTGTATGTCATCTCTTCTGTATATACTATATACCTGTATGTCATCTCCTCCTATAAATAGTATATACCTGTATGTCATCTCCTGTATATAGTATATACCGTATGTCATCTCCCCTGTATATAGTATACTAGATTGTGGCCCGATTCTAACGCATCGGGTATTCTAGAATATGCATGTCCCCGTAGTATATGGACAATGATGATTCCAGAATTCACGGCAGACTGTGCCCGTCGCTGATTGGTCGAGGCAACCTTTATGACATCATCGTCGCCATGGCAACCATTATGACATCTACGTCGATACTGTGCCTGTCGCTGAATCAGAGACGCGGGATGTCTACGTCCTTTATGACATCGTCGCTGTGCCCGTCGCTGATTGGTCGATGCCTGGCGGCCTCGACCAATCAGAGACGCAGGATTTTTACATCGATACTGTGCCCGTCGCTGATTGGTCAAGGCCTGGCGGCCTCGACCAATCGGCGACGCGGGATTTCCAGGACAGACAGACAGACGGAAAAACCCTTAAACAATTATATATATAGATACCTGCTGTATGTCATCTCCTCCTCTATATACCTATGTGTCATCTCCTCTTTTATATAGTATATACCTGTATGTAATCTCCTCCTGTATATAGTATATACATGTGTCATCTCCTTCTGTATATAGTATATACCTGTAAGTCATCTCCTCCTGTATATAGTATATACCTGTGTGTCATCTCCTCCTGTATATAGTATATACCTCTGTGTCATCTCCTCTGTATATAGTATATACCTGTGTGTCATCTCCCCTGTATATAGTATATACCTCTGTGTCATCTCCCCTGTATATAGTATGTACCTGTATGTCATCTCCCCTTTATATAGTATACTAGATGGTGGCCCGATTCTAACGCATCGGGTATTCTAGAATATGCATGTCCACGTAGTATATTGCCCAGTCACATAGTAAATTGCCGAGCCATGTAGTATATTGCCCAGCCACGTAGTATATTGCCCAGCCACGTAGTATATTGCCCAGCCACGTAGTATATTGCCCAGTCACGTAGTATACTGCCCAGCCACGTAGTATATAGCAGAGGCACGTAGTACGGTATATTGCTCAGTCACGTAGTATATTGCCCAGCCACATAGTATATAGCAGAGCCATGTAGTATATTGCCCAGTTACGTAGTATACTGCCCAGTTACGGAGTATAAATCCTACATGAGACCACAAGGGAGTAAATGTCCTACTCATTATTTATCAAATATAAATATTTTATTAATATATTCAATATTAAAACAATGTACAACAAACATGAAAGGTGAAAGACAATAACTCATGAGGGGAAGGAGCAACAAAACTGTAGTAACAGACCGGATAAGTGAGCATACCTGGCAGGGATATAATCCAGATTCACAAGTGTCCCCTATAATCAATGTAAGCCACAAAAGTAAAGCTGGGAACTAGTGAGAATACCCTGGCCACCCTATCCACATATAAGAAGTTGGTAGTAAATCCTCTATGGGGCCAAGTGAAAAACAAATATTAGAAGGACCCCTAAACAGGATGCTGCAACTCACCCATGATAGTATCTGTCGGTGTGTGCTCCACAGCAGCCCCAACGCGCGTTTCGCGTGGGCTTCTTCCGGGGGCTGTGTGTGTGTGTCATTCCCACATACTTATATCACTCAAAATCAGCTGTATACCATCATTCATTAGCGCTATCCGGCGCGTGCGCACTCCGATCTAATAGCTAACCAGAAAAATGGCCGCCGAGCATGCGCACAAGATCACAATATACCTCCGTCACTGCCCGCTGCTAACACTTCCGTGTATTACGTCATGGACACACAGTGAACACCGCGCCTGCGCACATGGATACCAGCGCTCGGCGCCGTCTCCGGGCAACAGCCCATACAGCCGCCAGCAAAAACCGGATATTCCAACATCTAACATGACGCATGTGCGCTGAAAACCACATCCCGCAAGACGCATCGTCACTGGCCATACCATGTCAAAGCGGGCGGGGGAAAATATTCCCCATGACGTCAATACGCCCACCAGACACTACGGAGGCCAGCGGGGATGCATCAGGGATGCAGAAACAGCGGGCATGCGCACCTGCTGGGAGGTAGCAAAGGCAGTACAGGAGAGAAGACAAAAAGAGGGGGGGTGGAAGAGGGAGGTAACGATAAAGATACCAAATGTGATACAAATGTCCTGTGCAATAAACTTAATAATAAATAATCATAACAATATATACAAAAGGGGGAGGCGCAACCTCACCAAACTTACATACTATTAAATATATAATTACAGTGAAAAAGTGTATACATAAAAAATATCATATAGAGAACTCATGCATACCAATCTCAGGTCATAGGACCGGAGTTATAGCATATAATTCAATGGTGAATCAATATTAAAAGAGTTTTTTTCTTTGTGTTCATTAAGATTCACTCCTCCACCGAAACTCCACCTCCAAATGTCTTAACACCTCCATGTAGAGGGAAGAGCAGAATTTTTCTTCCACAAATCCTTTCCAGGCCTCCCTCCAAGCAGGAACAGCTGATCCAGAAGAACTCAACACGTGGGAAGTCAACCACAAAGGGGTAAGAAATGACTACAATAACTACATAAAACAGACAAAAAAGACACACAAAATTAAAATCCAAGACCAAAAAAGGACAGAACTAAAATGACTATAGCCAAAAAAGAGGGTATTTGATGATAATAGCTCTTCCAATCATGACACACTAGACCTTCAGAGAAAAGCCGAGAAACTTAACTGTTCATTTAGGCCCATCGGAGCCATAGTTCCCAATGTGGTAATCCACCGGCACTCAAGTTGGGCCAAGATCTTCTTTAGGTCCCCCCCTCGAATACCACATCTTACTCGGTCGATCCCAATTACCTGGAGATCCTTTGGATTGCATCCATGATGTGACTTTAAATGGCGCGGGATTGTCTTTAGGGTAGTACAATCCTCAATCTCCACGGCTGCCAGAATATCCCTGACATGCTCACGGGTGCGTACCCGAATCTCACGTGAGGTTAATCCAACATAGTGTAGATTACAGGTACACTTGGCCAAATATACTACAAAAGTAGTACTGCATGATATATAATCTGTGATTTTAAACTCTTTTTGGCCATCAGAGGATGAGAAAGAGATTGCCCTAGTATGGTTCCGACACGCCAAACAGTCACCACATGGATAGAATCCCCATTTTTGTTTGCCAGCTCCGAATACATTAGGTGTTTTAGCCACATAATGGCTGCGAACCAAAATGTCCTTCAGATTCTTACCCCTCCTGGCCGTCATGAGGGGGGAATCCGAAAGACATCCTGATAAGCTTGGTTCCGTCAACAGAATGGGCCAGTGTCTCTTTAAAATCTCATACATCCTCCCCCATTGATGGTTAAAGGTAGAGATATATCGTATTCCCGTACTACTCTGTTTATCCATTTTTCTTGGATTCAATAAATCACATCTTTTGGACTTCCTAGCACGGATAAGTCCAGATTTGATATTCCTCTTACTGTATCCTCGTGCCAGGAATCTCTCCCCAAGGTCCAAGGATTGTCTCTCAAAGGCCTCGTCCGTATTACAAATCCTCCTCATACGAAGAAACTGACCCGTAGGGATTGCTCTAATAGTTGAGCTCGTATGGGAGGATGATGCATGGAGGAGGGAATTGACAGATGTCTCTTTACGGAATACATCGGTATTTATGGATCCATCGTCCTGGACCAGCAAACAAATGTCCAAAAAGGAAATTCTTTTCTGGTGGAAAGTATACGTGAGTTTGATGTTAAGACTATTGCGGTTCAACTCCTGCATAAATCCATGGAGATCTTCACTAGATCCCTGCCAAATAAACAAAATATCATCGATGAATCAATACCACCCCAGAATCTGGGAGGCGGAGTGCGCGCCCCCCTGAAAAATGTTCCTCTCCCAGTATCCCAAGAAGAGGTTAGCATAAGAGGGCGCACACGCCGCCCCCATTGCAGTACCCCGATTCTGGAGGTAGTATCGATCCTTAAAAGTAAAAAAATTATGTGCAAGAATGAATCTCAAGAGCGTCAACACCAAATCTCTGATCCCTGGCTCAATGTTGCTGGATTCCAGGAAGAAAGAAACTGCCTCAAGTCCATCCTCATGGCGGATGGAGGTATACAGTGCCTCAACATCCGCCGTGACGAGGTACATGTCAGACTCCAAAACCACTCCATCCAATCTCTTCAGGACGTCTGTAGTGTCCCTGACATAGGAGGGCAATGTTTCGACTTGCGATCTGAGATAGTGATCAATATACTTACATAAGGGATCGCATAGCCCTCCCATGCCAGAGACAATAGGACGCCCCGGAGGACTGACCGCATCCTTATGGACCTTGGGGAGAAGATAAAAACAAGCGTGGCTTGTACAACTTGAAAGGGTGTTTAGTGGTAACTCGTGTGGGGTTGTAGATTCCAAGACCAAGGATTTGACTGAATTGACGAATAAATACAGAGATCTATTACAAAGAAGGACCCGCCTATGGTGGAATAAGTCCTTTTTGGAGAAGTATATTATGTGTGGATTAATCCCAAGGGGCTTGCGAATACAAGTTTTTCCGTCATTTAATATCGATGATGATTGTTTCAAAAATCAGTGGGAAGAAGCGGCATCGAATTGTTCAAAAAATTTTATGGAACTACTCATTAAAAACAATGAGGGATCTTTGAATGATATTGACAAGGATTTGGGTCTCATTCAAGAGGAGATAAATAAAACCTTTACATCTGAAAAGAGTGAAAATTTTAAGAAAGAGCTTGATATTTCTGTGCAAAAATGGGAAAAGGACATAGTTGCAGTAAAGGTGAAGAAATATCAACGTGATCTCTCTGATGTACAAAACAATAAAGTGTATAGATGGAGATCAAATCCAGTGAACAAGAGGCTATCTTCGAGAGCACGTTCGGTCTCATTCTCATCAGTTTCGTCTATTGAGGAAAGGACTGTGAGTGATGAGAGGGAAAGAGTACCCTCTGATAGATCTGAGATCAATAGAGACCGATGGCAGAGAACCACAAGGTTTGGCAATAAAAGGAAAAATCTTACCTCACCACAGAAGGAGAAAAGACCAAAAACGAATGCCCTTGAGGTAATTAATTTATCTCAACATAATCTAACTAAAGCTCAACTTGAGGTTCTAAGCCTGGGTCTCTCTTTCTCTCCCTGCAATAACTTTAATTATTTCACAGCGTTAAAGGATTTACATTTATTTTCCCGGAAACTCGTTTTGAAAAAATTGCATTCTCGTTCAACAACGGAAAATTGGAGCAATACTGAAAAAGAAGCGATTGCAATCTTGGAGGAGTTGGAAAGCGAATCAAGTGGTCCATCCACAGGTATGTGTCCTCCTCCGATCTCGGCCAGATGTACCACCTTCCCCCCCTTTTCTCTGTGCCCTCAGGTGGATATTTTCACTAAACTTGTGGCTGCGGATTTAAAAACAATAGACAATAAGGGTAAAAAGGACAACTTGTCCTGGTGCCAAAGGAAAGCACTGAGGGAAATTAAAGCATGGGATGATGTGGTCATCAAGCCAGCAGATAAGGGGGGGAATGTCGTCATCTGGCCGATTGATAAATATGAGAAGGAGGCTTTAAAACATCTCTGTGATAGAGACACATACACTCTACTTTCCCAAAGTCCACTTTCAAAATTTATGGTAGAGATTTCATTAATCCTGGAGGATTCTTTTGTGGATGGAGTAATAAGTAAAAAAAACTTTGGATGGACTTTTGGTTAAAAATCCGGTTATTCCAACTTTTTATCTTCTCCCCAAGGTCCATAAGGATGCGGTCAGTCCTCCGGGGCGTCCTATTGTCTCTGGCATGGGAGGGCTATGCGATCCCTTATGTAAGTATATTGATCACTATCTCAGATCGCAAGTCGAAACACTGCCCTCCTATGTCAGGGACACTACGGACGCCCTGAAGAGATTGGATGGAGTGGTTTTGGAGTCTGACATGTACCTCGTCACGGCGGATGTTGAGGCACTGTATACCTCCATCCGCCATGAGGATGGACTTGAGGCAGTTTCTTTCTTCCTGGAATCCAGCAACATTGAGCCAGGGATCAGAGATTTGGTGTTGACGCTCTTGAGATTCATTCTTGCACATAATTTTTTTACTTTTAAGGATCGATACTACCTCCAGAATCGGGGTACTGCAATGGGGGCGGCGTGTGCGCCCTCTTATGCTAACCTCTTCTTGGGATACTGGGAGAGGAACATTTTTCAGGGGGGCGCGCACTCCGCCTCCCAGATTCTGGGGTGGTATTGATTCATCGATGATATTTTGTTTATTTGGCAGGGATCTAGTGAAGATCTCCATGGATTTATGCAGGAGTTGAACCGCAATAGTCTTAACATCAAACTCACGTATACTTTCCACCAGAAAAGAATTTCCTTTTTGGACATTTGTTTGCTGGTCCAGGACGATGGATCCATAAATACCGATGTATTCCGTAAAGAGACATCTGTCAATTCCCTCCTCCATGCATCATCCTCCCATACGAGCTCAACTATTAGAGCAATCCCTACGGGTCAGTTTCTTCGTATGAGGAGGATTTGTAATACGGACGAGGCCTTTGAGAGACAATCCTTGGACCTTGGGGAGAGATTCCTGGCACGAGGATACAGTAAGAGGAATATCAAATCTGGACTTATCCGTGCTAGGAAGTCCAAAAGATGTGATTTATTGAATCCAAGAAAAATGGATAAACAGAGTAGTACGGGAATACGATATATCTCTACCTTTAACCATCAATGGGGGAGGATGTATGAGATTTTAAAGAGACACTGGCCCATTCTGTTGACGGAACCAAGCTTATCAGGATGTCTTTCGGATTCCCCCCTCATGACGGCCAGGAGGGGTAGGAATCTGAAGGACATTTTGGTTCGCAGCCATTATGTGGCTAAAACACCTAATGTATTCGGAGCTGGCAAACAAAAATGGGGATTCTATCCATGTGGTGACTGTTTGGCGTGTCGGAACCATACTAGGGCAATCTCTTTCTCATCCTCTGATGGCCAAAAAGAGTTTAAAATCACAGATTATATATCATGCAGTACTACTTTTGTAGTATATTTGGCCAAGTGTACCTGTAATCTACACTATGTTGGATTAACCTCACGTGAGATTCGGGTACGCACCCGTGAGCATGTCAGGGATATTCTGGCAGCCGTGGAGATTGAGGATTGTACTACCCTAAAGACAATCCCGCGCCATTTCAAGTCACATCATGGATGCAATCCAAAGGATCTCCAGGTAATTGGGATCGACCGAGTAAGATGTGGTATTCGAGGGGGGGGACCTAAAGAAGATCTTGGCCCAACTTGAGTGCCGGTGGATTACCACATTGGGAACTATGGCTCCGATGGGCCTAAATGAACAGTTAAGTTTCTCGGCTTTTCTCTGAAGGTCTAGTGTGTCATGATTGGAAGAGCTATTATCATCAAATACCCTCTTTTTTGGCTATAGTCATTTTAGTTCTGTCCTTTTTTGGTCTTGGATTTTAATTTTGTGTGTCTTTTTTTGTCTGTTTTATGTAGTTATTGTAGTCATTTCTTACCCCTTTGTGGTTGACTTCCCACGTGTTGAGTTCTTCTGGATCAGCTGTTCCTGCTTGGAGGGAGGCCTGGAAAGGATTTGTGGAAGAAAAATTCTGCTCTTCCCTCGACATGGAGGTGTTAAGACATTTGGAGGTGGAGTTTCGTTGGAGGAGTGAATCTTAATGAACACAAAGAAAAAAACTCTTTTTTTATATGCTATAACTCCGGTCCTATGACCTGAGATTGGTATGCATGAGTTCTCTATATGATATTTTTTATGTATACACTTTTTCACTGTAATTATATATTTAATAGTATGTAAGTTTGGTGAGGTTGCGCCTCCCCCTTTTGTATATATTGTTATGATTATTTATTATTAAGTTTATTGCACAGGACATTTGTATCACATTTGGTATCTTTATCGTTACCTCCCTCTTCCACCCCCCTCTTTTTGTCTTCTCTCCTGTACTGCCTTTGTTACCTCCCAGCAGGTGCGCATGCTTGCTGTTTCTGCATCCCTGATGCATCCCCGCTGGCCTCCGTAGTGTCTGGTGGGCGTATTGACGTCATGGGGAATATTTTCCCCCGCCCGCTTTGACATGGTATGGCCAGTGACGATGCGTCTTGCGGAATATGGTTTTCAGCGCGCATGCGCCATGTTAGATGTTGGGATATCCGGTTTTTGCTGGCGGCTGTATGGGCTGTTGCCCGGAGACGGCGCCGAGCGCCGGTATCCATGTGCGCAGGCGCGGTGTTCACTGTGTGTCCATGACGTAATACACGGAAGTGTTAGCAGCGGGCAGTGACGGAGGTATATTGTGATCTTGTACGCATGCTCGGCGGCCATTTTTCTGGTTAGCTATTAGATCGGAGTGCGCACGCGCCGGATAGCGCTAATGAATGATGGCATACAGCTGATTTTGAGTGATATAAGTATGTGGGAATGACACACACACACAGCCCCCGGAAGAAGCCCACGCGAAACGCGCGTTGGGGCTGCTGTGGAGCGCACACCGACAGATACTATCATGGGTGAGTTGCAGCATCCTGTTTAGGGGTCCTTCTAATATTTGTTTTTCACTTGGCCCCATAGAGGATTTACTACCAACTTCTTATATGTGGATAGGGTGGCCAGGGTATTCTCACTAGTTCCCAGCTTTACTTTTGTGGCTTACATTGATTATAGGGGACACTTGTGAATCTGGATTATATCCCTGCCAGGTATGCTCACTTACCCGGTCTGTTACTACAGTTTTGTTGCTCCTTCCCCTCATGAGTTATTGTCTTTCACCTTTCATGTTTGTTGTACATTGTTTTAATATTGAATATATTAATAAAATATTTATATTTGATAAATAATGAGTAGGACATTTACTCCCTTGTGGTCTCATGTAGGATTTATGCTTCTTTGGAGTGTCCTGTGGTATCGATCAGTAGTCTATCATTGTGGCAGTTTGCCCTCTGGAGATATTTCTGTATATTTCAGTGGTTTCTCTTTCTATAACCAGTTACGGAGTATATTGTCCAGCCACATAGTATATTGCCCAGCACAGAGCCACGTAGTATATTGCCCAGCACAGAGCCACGTAGTATAGAGACGTAAAAAAAAAATAAACATATACTCATCTTCCGAAGGCCCGTTGGAAGTCCTGCTATACTTACCATCTGCCGCCTTTGCCGCTCCTCGCCACGCTCCCGGGACCGCTGCATTGCAAGCGGCAATTTCCTTGTCGTGCAGGACCTGCCGTGACGTCGTGGTCACATGACCGTGACGTCACAGCAGGTCCTGCTCGCACAGGGCCTGTGATGACGTCGCGGTCACATTACTTTTAACATTAGATGTTTTTACTATTGGCGCTGCATAGGCTGCGTCAATAGTAAAAAACACAAGGTTAACAGCGGTAACGGAGTGCGTTACCTGCAGCATAACGCAGTCCGTTACCGCGGGCATTAACCCTGTGTGAGCAGAGGGGTGTATGCGGGCGCCGGGCAGTCAGTGCGGGGAGTAAGAAGCGACCATTTTCTTCCAGACTGTGCATGTCGCTGATTGGTCGCGGCAGCCATGACAGGCAGCTGCCGAGACCAATCAGCGAATGAATAACCGTGACAGAAGGATAGACAGACAGACGGAAGTACCCCTTAGACAATTATATATATATATATAGATACCTGTGTGTCATCTCCCCTGTATATAGTATATAAGTGTGTGTCATCTCCTCCTGTATATAGTATATGCCTGTATGTCATCTCCTCCTGTATATAGTATATGCCTGTATGTCATCTCCTCCTGTATATAGTATGTACCTGTATGTCATCTCCTGCTGTATATAGTATATACCTGTGTGTCATCAACCCTGTATATAGTATATAAGTGTGTGTCATCTCCTCCTGTATATAGTATATACCTGTGTGTCATCAACCCTGTATATAGTATATAAGTGTGTGTCATCTCCTCCTGTATATAGTATATACCTGTATGTCATCTCCTCCTGTATATAGTATATACCTGTGTCATCTCCCCTGTATATAGTATATATGTGTGTGTCATCTCCCCTGTATATAGTATATACCTGTGTGTCATCTCCTCCTGTATATAGTATATATCTGTGTGTCATCTCCTCCTATATTAGACCTCATTCACACGTTATTTGCTCAGTATTTTTACCTCAGTATTTGTAAGCTAAATTGGCAGCCTGATAAATCCCCAGCCAACAGGAAGCTCTCCCCCCTGGCAGTATATATTAGCTCACACATATAATAGACAGGTCATGTGACTGACAGCTGGCGTATTTTCTATATGGTACAGTTGTTGCTCTTGTAGTTTGTCTGCTTATTAATCAGATTTTTATTTTTGAAGGATAATACCAGACTTGTGTGTGTTTTAGGGCGAGTTTCATGTATCAAGTTGTGTGTGTTGAGTTGCGTGTGGCGACATGCATGTAGCGACTTTTGTGAGATGAGTTTTGTGTGGCGACATGCGTGTAGCAACTTTTTGTGGCGAGTTGCATGTGACAGGTTAGTGTAGCAAGTTGTGTGCAGCAAGTTTTGCGCATGGCGAGTTTTGCGCGTGGCGAGTTTTATGTGTGGTGCGTTTTGAGTATGTGCAAGTTTTGTGTGAGGCAACTTTTGCATGTGTTGCAACTTTTGTGCATGTGGCAATTTTTCCGGGTGTGGCGAGTTTTCCATGAGGTGAGTTTTGCACGTGTGGCGAGGTTTGCGTGAGCCTAGTTTTGCACGTGGCGTGTTTTGCGCGTGGTGAGTTTTGAGCGGCGACTTTTGTGTTTTGACTTATATGTGGCGAGGTTGGTGTATGTGTGGTGAAATGTGTGCTGAGGGTGGTATATGTGTTGAAGCACGTGGTAGTGTGTGGCGCATTTTGTGTGTGTGTGTGTTCATATCCCCGTGTGTGGTGAGTATCCCATGTCGGGGCCCCACCTTAGCAACTGATCGGTATATACTCTTTGGCGCCATCGCTCTCACTCTTTAAGTCCCCCTTGTTCACATCTGGTAGCTGTCAATTTGCCTCCAACACTTTTCCTTTCACTTTTTCCCCATTATGTAGGTAGGGGCAAAATTGTTTGGTGAATTGCGACGGTGCAGATGCCAATCCCAGACATACATAAACACATTCAGCTTTATATATTAGATATACCTGTAAGGCATCTCCCCTGTATATAGTATATACCTGTATGTCATCTCC
The DNA here is from genome assembly GCF_032444005.1 of Ranitomeya imitator. Taxonomy (NCBI): domain Eukaryota; kingdom Metazoa; phylum Chordata; class Amphibia; order Anura; family Dendrobatidae; genus Ranitomeya; species Ranitomeya imitator. The sequence goes on along the minus strand of NC_091282.1, from coordinate 767,958,727 downwards.
TCCTGTATATAATATATAGCTGTATATCATCTCCCCTGTATATAGTATATACCTGTATGCCATCTCCTCCTGGCTATCAATTTGCCTCCAACACTTTTCCTTTCACTTTTTCCCCATTATGTAGATAGGGGCAAAATTGTTTGGTGAATTGGAACGCGCGGGGTTAAAATTTCATCTCACAACATAGCCTATGACGCTCTCGGGGTCCAGACATGTGACTGTGCAAAATTTTGTGGCTGTAGCTACGACTATAAACCTATAAATGAAGAAGCTGCTCTGTTGCTCGGATTGCTCTCTTAGGCTAGGTTTCCATTGTGTTAATGGGACTGCGCTAACGGACAGCGTTGCACGGCGAAATTAACGCTGTGCAACGCGTCCGTTAGCGCGCCCATTAACAGCAATGGGGACGCGCATCACTAGCGCGTGCCACTTTCGGCACGCGCTAGCGATGTGGCGGTGTTTTGTTGCGCGCCGCGGACGCTGCTTGCAGCGTCCGAGGCGCGCCCGCGGTCCGTTCCCCGCTCTCGCAGATCGGAGATCTGCGAGAGCGGGGACGTTTAACGCGACCCCTTTACAACACATTGCGTTAGTGCAATCCGCTAGCGCTAGGCGCTAAACGGATTGCACTAACGCAATCTGAACCTAGCCTTACCATATTGGTGTCTAGTGTGAGCGTTCTGCTATCATGTGATTGTGCCACTGTCCCGGGACCTTCTGCTGACAGCGTCTGCCTCTTGATTGTGTAACCGCAACTCTTATCAAATACACAGAAACACTTTATAGGTTAGAGTCACAACCTGCTTTATATCTGCAGACGAATTTGTGGAAACGTGCAAACTAATAAGAGTACTTTTATTTCTATAGCGCCCACGTATTCGGCAGCACTTAGCAATGAATGGTGACCTCTACCGAGAATATCAGATGGCACAGAGGAACACATCATGAGGACACTGACTGGAGAATCATTGTCAGAGTCCAGAACTCATTCCTGTCACTTCTCCCTCCAAAAGTTACACTTTACCTATTGGAAATAAATAGCGATGTGTGTTTAACCACTTGGTGACCGCGACAACATTTTAAAATCTGACCAGTGTCACTTTATGTGGTAATAAGTCTGGAACGCTTCAACAAATCCCAGTGATTCTTAGTTTGCTTTTACATGACACATTGTACTTTATGATAATGGTAAATTTGTTATTTTCTGTGTTTATTTTTAAAAATATCAAGTTTGACAAAAAATTTTAAAGATTAGCAATTATCAAACTTTGATTATCCCTTTAATCCAGATAGACATCAAACAAAAACTTTAATAAATAACATTTCCCACGTCTGCTTTACATCAGCGCCATTTGTAAAATGTTTTATTTTTAGAAGGTGTAAAAATGTAACAGCAAATTTTCATTTTTTTTCAAGGAAATTTGCAAATACTATTTTTTTAGGGACCTATTAAGTTTTGAAGTGACTTTGGGGGGTCCTATAAATTGGAAACCCCAAAAGGGACATCCTTTTATAAAGAAAACCCCTCAATGTATTACACATTTCTTTCAGGTCGTTTCTTAACCCTTCAGGTGCTTTTCATGAATTAATGTAAAGTGACATAACAGCAATGAAAAAAATGCATTTTTACCACCTAAATGCAGCTGTCTTCTGACGAGGCCACTGTAGCCGGCAGACTTTAAGGTTGTTATTTGGCCATGAACTGCCATGGCAAACATGAGGACCACACAATCATGATCTCAGGGTGCCGATGACAGCAGCACTTAAGGGGTTAAATGACTAAAGCCAAAACCACCATTGATTGTGGCTGATGCAGCAAGTTGTCAGTTATAGTGTACAACCGACAGCGGCTGGATTGTCACCTAGTCTCATAAATCGCAGGTCAGTAAAGACTTATAGGTGGTCACTAAGGGGTTAAGAGGTCAGGTGACTCTCCCTGCACTTTAATCCTCATTCTGCTACCAGTATGTAATTTGAGTTGCAACACAAAGAAGGAGAAATGTCCACAACCATGAGAAACCAGGTGAGAACATATCATGTAACTACTGAAGCAAAGGAGGAGAGTCTAAAAGGGTTAAATGTGCTGTATTCTGGGGGTCCAGTGATAGAGGGGTATAACGGGCTGTAGTGTATAGTACAGGTGACGGGTATTCTGGGGGTCCAGTGATAGAGGGGTATAATGGGCTGTAGTGTATAGTACAGGTGACAGGTATTCTGGGGTCCATTGATAGAGGGGTATAATGGGCTGTAGTGTATAGTACAGGTGACGGGTATTCTGGGGTCCAGTGATAGAGGGGTATAATGGGCTGTACTGTATAGTACAGGTGACGGGTATTCTGGGGTCCAGTGATAGAGGGGTATAATGGGCTGTAGTGTATAGTACAGGTGACAGGTATTCTGGGGTCCAGTGATAGAGGGGTATAATGGGCTGTACTGTATAGTACAGGTGACGGGTATTCTGGGGTCCAGTGATAGAGGGGTATAACGGGCTGTAGTGTATAGTACAGGTGACAGGTATTCTGGGGGTTCAGTGATAGAGGGGTATAATGGGCTGTAGTGTATAGTACAGGTGACAGGTATTCTGGGGTCCAGTGATAGAGGGGTATAACGGGCTGTAGTGTATAGTACAGGTGACAGGTATTCTGGGGGTCCAGTGATAGAGGGGTATAACGGGCTGTAGTGTATAGTACAGGTGACAGGTATTCTGGGGGTTCAGTGATAGAGGGGTATAATGGGCTGTAGTGTATAGTACACGTGACTGGTATTCTGGGGTCCAGTGATAGAGGGGTATAATGGGCTGTAGTGTATAGTACAGGTGACAGGTATTCTGGTGGTCCAGTGATAGAGGGGTATAATGGGCTGTAGTGTATAGTACACGTGACTGGTATTCTGGGGTCCATTGATAGAGGGGTATAATGGGCTGTAGTGTATAGTACACGTGACTGGTATTCTGGGGTCCATTGATAGAGGGGTATAATGGGCTGTAGTGTATAGTACAGGTGACAGGTATTCTGGTGGTCCAGTGATAGAGGGGTATAATGGGCTGTAGTGTATAGTACACGTGACTGGTATTCTGGGGTCAATTGATAGAGGGGTATAATGGGCTGTAGTGTATAGTACACGTGACTGGTATTCTGGGGTCCATTGATAGAGGGGTATAATGGGCTGTAGTGTATAGTACAGGTGACGGGTATTCTGGGGGTCCAGTGATAGAGGGGTATAATGGGCTGTAGTGTATAGTACAGGTGACTGGTATTCTGGGGGTCCAGTGATAGAGGGGTACAATGGGCTGTAGTGTATAGTACAGGTGACAGGTATTCTGGGGTCCATTGATAGAGGGGTATAATGGGCTGTAGTGTATAGTACAGGTGACGGGTATTCTGGGGTCCAGTGATAGAGGGGTATAATGGGCTGTACTGTATAGTACAGGTGACGGGTATTCTGGGGTCCAGTGATAGAGGGGTATAATGGGCTGTAGTGTATAGTACAGGTGACAGGTATTCTGGGGTCCAGTGATAGAGGGGTATAATGGGCTGTACTGTATAGTACAGGTGACGGGTATTCTGGGGTCCAGTGATAGAGGGGTATAACGGGCTGTAGTGTATAGTACAGGTGACAGGTATTCTGGGGGTTCAGTGATAGAGGGGTATAATAGGCTGTAGTGTATAGTACAGGTGACAGGTATTCTGGGGTCCAGTGATAGAGGGGTATAACGGGCTGTAGTGTATAGTACAGGTGACAGGTATTCTGGGGGTCCAGTGATAGAGGGGTATAACGGGCTGTAGTGTATAGTACAGGTGACAGGTATTCTGGGGGTTCAGTGATAGAGGGTGTAGCATGGCTAAAGGGTTTGTAGTCGATGGGAGGTATGTGCCACATAAGTGCCTGGTTGCTGTAATGTAGCCCGGAGTATTCCTTTCTTGCACATAATCTTGTATATGTGTTTCAGTACCTGTGGTAATGTCAGACCACATGGCTAATCATGTGATGGGTTACTGGGTGGGGTTAGCTCTTTATAAGACTGGCTAATTCTTTACACAGCAGAGATGTGTGGAGGTGAAACCCTCCTGAGTGTGTTACGGCTTCAGGACTGAGCCGGATGAACTGGACACTTGTTTTTCTTTACCTGAACCAAAGGCTATTTGTTTTCTGTTGTTTACAACATGGTTTATGAAGCAATAAACCCAGTGAACTTTAAAGGAACACGTCTCCTGAGTGTCAGCCGTCGCAGCTGAGTGAGTGAAATCCCTACAATTGGTGGAGAATGCGGGCAGCGTTCCCAGCGGAGACGTGAGTTTATTTTGAATGTCCTGGGTCAAGGCTGTTGCAAGCCAGCAAGCATTGCCGGAGAAAATGGAGGACCTGCTGAAACAATTGGTCCAGATGCAGTCACAGCAGGAGAAAAGGCAGCAAGAGACCAACAGGCTGTTGATGCAGCAGATACAACAGAGCCAGCAGGAGCAACGGCAGCAGATGCAACAAAGCCAGCAGGAGCAACGGCAGCAGTTACAACAGAGCCAGCAGCAGATGCAGCAGAGCCAGCAGGAGCAACGGCAGCAGATGCAGCAGAGCCAGCAGGAGCATCAGCAGCAGATGCAGCTTCTGGCAACCGCCATCCAGGGCAAGGCGAGCGCCCCAACCCCAGGTTTGGCTGATGACACCCACGTCCGGAAAACGGTAAGACGCGCGTTGCAGAAAATGACTCCCGGGGATGATGTTGAGGCCTTCCTGACGGTGTTTGAGAGGGTCGCTGAGAGGGAAAAACTTCCGCCAGAGCAGTGGGCAGAGGTACTTGCGCCATACCTGACGGGAGAACCCCAGAAGGCGTACTATGATTTGACCTTGCAGGATGCCAAAGAGTATCACAAATTGAAAGCCGAGATTCTCGCACGTTTGGGGGTGACACTGACTGTCAGGGCACAGCGAGTTCACTCCTGGGGCTATCACCGGGACAAACCACCTCGTTCCCAAATGTTTGATCTGTTGCACCTGGTCCAGAAATGGCTGCAGCCAGAATCTTCTGCGCCTGCACAGATGGTAGAACGGGTGATGATGGATCGGTTTGTCCATTCCCTCCCAAGGCCTATACAGTCTTGGGTTGCCCAGGGTGATCCCCAGAATGCCGACGAGCTGATCGGACTGGTTGAGAGGTACCAAGGGTTGGAAGGCTCCTTCGGGAGGCAGCCCATGCCGTACTGGGGATCCCAGAAGGCAGCTGAGTCCCAAAAAGGGGTGGTGCGTCCAAGGTCACAAAGGGCGGGGGAGGTGGTGCCCAAGGTCCCCACGGGTGATATTATTTGTTGGAGGTGCCACAAGCCAGGACATATAGCTGCCCGTTGTTCCCAAACCACTGAGCAGATGGACTGCAGCATGGGACGCCGTTGTTCATACTATGCGTATCCAGCTTGCAGTGTGAACTCTCCGCCCAACGAGGGACCTCAAGCATGTCCCGTGAAGGTGAACGGTCAAGCAGTAACGGCACTGTTAGACTCGGGGAGCCTAGTGACCCTGGTGAGGGCCACTTTTCCTCTCCACCTGCTCCCGGGAAAGAAGGTCGGAGTGCGGTGCATACATGGTGATGCAAAGGACTACCCTGTGGCCAGTGTGAACATTGAAACGACATGTGGCACGGAGTCCCACATGGTCGGCGTCGTTCAGGACTTGTTGCACCCTATAATTATTGGCCGGGATTTCTGTTTGTTTTGGGATTTGTGGGGGAAAGGTTCTGAGCTCCCTAGCAAGAGTAGGGAACCAGTGAACCCGGGAAGGGTGGTGCCAGACCCAGAGTCAGACAGATTTCCTTTTTGTGTCCTGGCTGGAGATGAGGAGGAAGTGTCCCCTGCATCTGACATTCTGGAGTTAGAGGTATCCGGTGAAAATTTTGGGACTGCCCAACATAGGGACCCCACTCTGAGGGAAGCCTTTAATATTGTCACAGTTATTGACGGGGTGGTACAGGAGCCGGGGGCAGACACAAGATTTCCCCATTTTCTAATGAGCAGGGAGTTGTTGTACCGGGTCACGAAAATAAGGGAGGAGTTGGTAGAGCAGTTGGTAGTGCCGGGTCCATATAGACAGAAGGTGTTGGACATGGCCCATTCACACATCTTGGGTGGACACCTAGGGGTGGAAAAAACGCAGGAACGGGTTGTGCAGAGGTTCTATTGGCCTGGGTGCCACCGGGAAATAGTGAACTATTGCAGGTCCTGCCCTACATGTCAGCTAACTGCTCCCACTCCTCATTTCCGGAACCCCCTTGTGCCACTGCCCATTATTGAGGTGCCATTCGAGAGAATTGCCATGGACTTGGTCGGTCCCTTAGTTAAATCAGCCCGGGGCCATCAGTATATATTAGTCATCCTGGACTACGCCACACGCTATCCTGAGGCAATTCCCTTGAGAAATTCTTCTTCAAAGAGTATAGCTCGCGAGTTGGTCCATGTCTTTTCCCGGACAGGTCTGCCGAAGGAGATCCTGACTGACCAGGGGACACCTTTCATGAGCAAGGTGATGAAGGAACTATGCAAAGCCCTGAAAATCTCCCAGTTGAGGACCTCGGTGTACCATCCCCAGTCAGATGGCCTTGTTGAGAGATTTACCAAGACACTGAAGAGCATGCTGAGAAAAGCTATAGAGAAAGACGGTAGAAACTGGGATTGTCTCTTACCCTATTTGATGTTTTCCATTCGTGAAGTTCCACAGGCCTCCACAGGTTTCTCACCATTTGAGCTTCTGTATGGCCGACATCCACGAGGACTCCTGGATATAGCCAAGGAAACCTGGGAAGCCGAAGTCACGCCCCACAGAAGCGTCATTGAGCATGTGGCCCTGATGCAGCAGAGGATTGCAAAGGTGATGCCTATCGTGAAAGAACACCTTCTCCAAGCACAAGAAGCTCAGGCCAGGGTCTACAACCGGTCTGCAAGAGTGAGGCAATTCAATCCGGGAGACCGAGTTCTTGTGTTAGTTCCGACAGTGGAAAGCAAGTTCTTGGCCAAATGGCAAGGGCCATATGAGGTTGTCGAGAAACTTGGTGAAGTAAACTATAAAATTCACCAACCAGGAAGACGGAAACCATTCCAAGTATACCATGTCAACCTTATCAAGCCGTGGCAAGATAGAGAGCCGACAGTAACTCCATCGTTATTAAGCAACCCAGAAGATGAGGTTGGAGCGGTTACTATAGCGGAGACGCTATCGGAGTCCCAGAAACAGCAATGCCGGGAGTTACTCCAGAAAAACAGGGACCTGTTTTCCGAGTTGCCTGGGTACACGAAGGTCATAGAGCATGAGGTCCTGACAGAGCCTCATGTGCGCGTGAACGTGAAGCCCTATAGAATTCCTGAGGCCCGTCGAGAAATAGTCTCCAAGGAAGTGGAGCGTATGTTGAAGCTTGGAGTCATTGAGGAATCCAAGAGCGGTTGGTCGAGCCCAATTGTCCTGGTCCCAAAACCTGATGGGGAGTGGAGATTTTGCAACGACTATAGGAAGTTGAATGAGGTCTCCAAGTTCGACGCATATCCCATGCCCCGAGTTGATGAGCTCATCGAAAGGCTTGGGCCCGCCAGGTACATAACCACCTTGGATTTGACGAAGGGGTATTGGCAGATCCCCATGGCACAGGAAGCCAAGGAGAAGACGGCGTTTTCTACACCAGATGGATGCTTCCAGTATGTCCGGATGCAATTTGGCCTACAGGGAGCTCCGGCCACCTTCCAAAGGGCTATGGATAGAGTCCTTGCACCCCACAAGGCATACGCTGCTGCGTACCTAGATGATATCGTCATCTTTAGCCCGGACTGGGAGAGTCATCTGGAGAAAGTCCAAGCGGTGTTTGATGCTATAAGAGAGGCCGGATTTACAATAAACCCGAAGAAGTGTGCATTGGGTAAAGAAGAAGCTAAGTACCTTGGATACATAGTGGGTCATGGAGAAATAAAACCCCAAATCAGTAAAGTGGAGGCAATTCAAACATGGCCAAAACCAGTTTCCAAGAAGCAAGTTAAAGCCTTCCTGGGAATCGTGGGATATTACAGGAGGTTCATCCCAAACTTCGCCACAATGGCGGCGCCTCTGACTGACCTGCTAAAAGGGACAAAATCAGTAATGGTTAAGTGGTCCGAAGAAACAGATTCAGCCTTCCAAGAAATGAAAGAGGCTTTATGTAAGCAACCCGTTCTGATGGCCCCAAACTTCAAGAAAGAGTTTATTCTTCAGACAGATGCCTCAGATGTGGGGGTGGGAGCAGTCCTTTCCCAAGAACTACATGGGGAGGAGCATCCTGTTCTCTATCTGAGTAGGAAGCTGTCCTCATCTGAAAAGAACTACTCAGTCGTTGAGAAGGAGTGCTTGGCCATAAAATGGGCAGTGGACACATTGCGGTACTATCTGCTGGGACGTAAATTTAGACTGGTATCTGACCATGCCCCGCTTAGGTGGATGAGAGAAACGAAAGGAAGAAATGCTAGAGTCACCCGTTGGTTCTTAGCCCTGCAGGACTTCAGTTTCCATGTGGAACATAGGGCCGGAAAGCTGCACGGTAATGCGGATGCCCTATCGAGAATCCCTTGTTTAGTGGGGGAAAGTGCCAAGCCCCACGGCTTTAGGCAGAGGGGGGAGGTATGTAGCATGGCTAAAGGGTTTGTAGTCGATGGGAGGTATGTGCCACATAAGTGCCTGGTTGCTGTAATGTAGCCCGGAGTATTCCTTTCTTGCACATAATCTTGTATATGTGTTTCAGGACCTGTGGTAATGTCAGACCACATGGCTAATCATGTGATGGGTTACTGGGTGGGGTCAGCTCTTTATAAGACTGGCTAATCCTTTACACAGCAGAGATGTGTGGAGGTGAAACCCTCCTGAGTGTGTTACGGCTTCAGGACTGAGCCGGATGAACTGGACACTTGTTTTTCTTTACCTGAACCAAAGGCTATTTGTTTTCTGTTGTTTACAACATGGTTTATGAAGCAATAAACCCAGTGAACTTTAAAGGAACACGTCTCCTGAGTGTCAGCCGTCGCAGCTGAGTGAGTGAAATCCCTACAAGGGGTATAATGGGCTGTAGTGTATAGTACACGTGACTGGTATTCTGGGGTCCATTGATAGAGGGGTATAATGGGCTGTAGTGTATAGTACACGTGACTGGTATTCTGGGGTCCATTGATAGAGGGGTATAATGGGCTGTAGTGTATAGTACAGGTGACGAGTATTCTGGGGGTCCAGTGATAGAGGGGTATAATGGGCTGTAGTGTATAGTACAGGTGACGGGTATTCTGGGGTCCAGTGATAGAGGGGTATAATGGGCTGTAGTGTATAGTACAGGTGACAGGTATTCTGGGGTCCATTGATAGAGGGGTATAATGGGCTGTAGTGTATAGTACAGGTGATGGGTATTCTGGGGTCCAGTGATAGAGGGGTATAATGGGCTGTACTGTATAGTACAGGTGACGGGTATTCTGGGGTCCAGTGATAGAGGGGTATAATGGGCTGTAGTGTATAGTACAGGTGACAGGTATTCTGGGGTCCAGTGATAGAGGGGTATAATGGGCTGTACTGTATAGTACAGGTGACGGGTATTCTGGGGTCCAGTGATAGAGGGGTATAACGGGCTGTAGTGTATAGTACAGGTGACAGGTATTCTGGGGGTTCAGTGATAGAGGGGTATAATGGGCTGTAGTGTATAGTACAGGTGACAGGTATTCTGGGGTCCAGTGATAGAGGGGTATAACGGGCTGTAGTGTATAGTACAGGTGACAGGTATTCTGGGGGTCCAGTGATAGAGGGGTATAACGGGCTGTAGTGTATAGTACAGGTGACAGGTATTCTGGGGGTTCAGTGATAGAGGGGTATAATGGGCTGTAGTGTATAGTACACGTGACTGGTATTCTGGGGTCCAGTGATAGAGGGGTATAATGGGCTGTAGTGTATAGTACAGGTGACAGGTATTCTGGTGGTCCAGTGATAGAGGGGTATAATGGGCTGTAGTGTATAGTACACGTGACTGGTATTCTGGGGTCCATTGATAGAGGGGTATAATGGGCTGTAGTGTATAGTACACGTGACTGGTATTCTGGGGTCCATTGATAGAGGGGTATAATGGGCTGTAGTGTATAGTACAGGTGACGGGTATTCTGGGGGTCCAGTGATAGAGGGGTATAATGGGCTGTAGTGTATAGTAGAGGTGACAGGTATTCTGGGGTCCAGTGATAGAGGGGTATAATGGGCTGTAGTGTATAGTACAGGTGACAGGTATTCTGGGGTCCAGTGATAGAGGGGTATAATGGGCTGTACTGTATAGTACAGGTGACGGGTATTCTGGGGTCCAGTGATAGAGGGGTATAACGGGCTGTAGTGTATAGTACAGGTGACAGGTATTCTGGGGGTTCAGTGATAGAGGGGTATAATGGGCTGTAGTGTATAGTACAGGTGACAGGTATTCTGGGGTCCAGTGATAGAGGGGTATAACGGGCTGTAGTGTATAGTACAGGTGACAGGTATTCTGGGGGTCCAGTGATAGAGGGGTATAACGGGCTGTAGTGTATAGTACAGGTGACAGGTATTCTGGGGGTTCAGTGATAGAGGGGTATAATGGGCTGTAGTGTATAGTACACGTGACTGGTATTCTGGGGTCCAGTGATAGAGGGGTATAATGGGCTGTAGTGTATAGTACAGGTGACGGGTATTCTGGTGGTCCAGTGATAGAGGGGTATAATGGGCTGTAGTGTATAGTACAGGTGACGGGTATTCTGGGGTCCATTGATAGAGGGGTATAATGGGCTGTAGTGTCTAGTACAGGTGACAGGTATTCTGGTGGTCCAGTGATAGAGGGGTATAATGGGCTGTAGTGTATAGTACACGTGACTGGTATTCTGGGGTCCATTGATAGAGGGGTATAATGGGCTGTAGTGTATAGTACACGTGACTGGTATTCTGGGGTCCATTGATAGAGGGGTATAATGGGCTGTAGTGTATAGTACAGGTGACGGGTATTCTGGTGGTCCAGTGATAGAGGGGTATAATGGGCTGTAGTGTATAGTACACGTGACTGGTATTCTGGGGTCCAGTGATAGAGGGGTATAATGGGCTGTAGTGTATAGTACACGTGACTGGTATTCTGGGGGTCCAGTGATAGAGGGGTATAATGGGCTGTGTTGTATAGTACACGTGACTGGTATTCTGGGGTCCAGTGATAGAGGGGTATAACGGGCTGTAGTTTATAGTACAGGTGACGGGTATTCTGGGGGTCCAGTGATAGAGGGGTATAATGGGCTGTGGTGTATAGTACAGGTGACAGGTATTCTGGGGTCCAGTGATAGAGGGGTATAATGGGCTGTAGTGTATAGTACACGTGATTGGTATTCTGGGGGTTCAGTGATAGAGGGGTATAATGGGCTGTAGTGTATAGTACAGGTGACTGGTATTCTGGGGGTCCAGTGATAGAGGGGTATAATGGGCTGTGGTGTAGAGTACAGGTGACGGGTATTCTGGGGGTTCAGTGATAGAGTGGTATAATGGGCTGTAGTGTATAGTACAGGTGACTGGTATTCTGGGGGTCCAGTGATAGAGGGGTATAATGGGCTGTAGTGTATAGTACACGTGACTGGTATTCTGGAGTCCAGTGATAGAGGGGTATAATGGGCTGTAGTGTATAGTACAGGTGACGGGTATTCTGGTGGTCCAGTGATAGAGGGGTATAATGGGCTGTAGTGTATAGTACAGGTGACGGGTATTCTGGGGTCCATTGATAGAGGGGTATAATGGGCTGTAGTGTCTAGTACAGGTGACAGGTATTCTGGTGGTCCAGTGATAGAGGGGTATAATGGGCTGTAGTGTATAGTACACGTGACTGGTATTCTGGGGTCCATTGATAGAGGGGTATAATGGGCTGTAGTGTATAGTACAGGTGACGGGTATTCTGGTGGTCCAGTGATAGAGGGGTATAATGGGCTGTAGTGTATAGTACACGTGACTGGTATTCTGGGGTCCAGTGATAGAGGGGTATAATGGGCTGTAGTGTATAGTACACGTGACTGGTATTCTGGGGGTCCAGTGATAGAGGGGTATAATGGGCTGTGTTGTATAGTACACGTGACTGGTATTCTGGGGTTCAGTGATAGAGGGGTATAACGGGCTGTAGTTTATAGTACAGGTGACGGGTATTCTGGGGGTCCAGTGATAGAGGGGTATAATGGGCTGTGGTGTATAGTACAGGTGACAGGTATTCTGGGGTCCAGTGATAGAGGGGTATAATGGGCTGTAGTGTATAGTACACGTGATTGGTATTCTGGGGGTTCAGTGATAGAGGGGTATAATGGGCTGTAGTGTATAGTACAGGTGACTGGTATTCTGGGGGTCCAGTGATAGAGGGGTATAATGGGCTGTGGTGTAGAGTACAGGTGACGGGTATTCTGGGGGTTCAGTGATAGAGTGGTATAATGGGCTGTAGTGTATAGTACAGGTGACTGGTATTCTGGGGGTCCAGTGATAGAGGGGTATAATGGGCTGTAGTGTATAGTACACGTGACTGGTATTCTGGGGTCCAGTGATAGAGGGGTATAATGGGCTGTAGTGTATAGTACAGGTGACGGGTATTCTGGTGGTCCAGTGATAGAGGGGTATAATGGGCTGTAGTGTATAGTACAGGTGACGGGTATTCTGGGGTCCATTGATAGAGGGGTATAATGGGCTGTAGTGTCTAGTACAGGTGACAGGTATTCTGGTGGTCCAGTGATAGAGGGGTATAATGGGCTGTAGTGTATAGTACACGTGACTGGTATTCTGGGGTCCATTGATAGAGGGGTATAATGGGCTGTAGTGTATAGTACAGGTGACGGGTATTCTGGTGGTCCAGTGATAGAGGGGTATAATGGGCTCTAGTGTATAGTACAGGTGACAGGTATTCTGGGGGTCCAGTGATAGAGGGGTATAATGGGCTGTGGTGTATAGTACACGTGACTGGTATTCTGGGGGTTCAGTGATAGAGGGGTATAACGGGCTGTAGTGTATAGTACAGGTGACGGGTATTCTGGGGGTCCAGTGATAGAGGGGTATAATGGGCTGTGGTGTATAGTACAGGTGACAGGTATTCTGGGGTCCAGTGATAGAGGGGTATAATGGGCTGTAGTGTATAGTACACGTGATTGGTATTCTGGGGGTTCAGTGATAGAGGGGTATAATGGGCTGTAGTGTATAGTACAGGTGACTGGTATTCTGGGGGTCCAGTGACATAGGGGTATAATGGGCTGTGGTGTAGAGTACAGGTGACGGGTATTCTGGGGGTTCAGTGATAGAGTGGTATAATGGGCTGTAGTGTATAGTACAGGTGACTGGTATTCTGGGGGTCCAGTGACATAGGGGTATAATGGGCTGTGGTGTATAGTACAGGTGACGGGTATTCTGGGGGTTCAGTGATAGAGGGGTATAATGGGCTGTAGTGTATAGTACAGGTGACAGGTATTCTGGGGGTTCAGTGATAGAGGGGTATAATGGTCTATGCTGTATAGTACAGGTGACGGGTATTCTGGGGTCCAGTGATAGAGGGGTATAACGGGCTGTAGTGTATAGTACAGGTGACAGGTATTCTGGGGGTCCAGTGATAGAGGGGTATAACGGGCTGTAGTGTATAGTACAGGTGACAGGTATTGTGGGGTCCAGTGATAGAGGGGTATAATGGGCTGTAGTGTATAGTACACGTGACTGGTATTCTGGGGGTCCAGTGATAGAGGGGTATAATGGGCTGTGTTGTATAGTACAGGTGACAGGTATTCTGGGGGTCCAGTGATAGAGGGGTATAATGGGCTGTAGTGTATAGTACAGGTGACAGGTATTCTGGGGTCCAGTGATAGGGGGGTATAATGGGCTGTAGTGTATAGTACAGGTGACGGGTATTCTGGGGGTCCAGTGATAGAGGGGTATAATGGGCTGTAGTGTATAGTACAGGTGACGGGTATTCTGGGGGTTCAGTGATAGAGGGGTATAATGGGCTGTAGTGTATAGTACAGGTGACAGGTATTCTGGGGGTTCAGTGATAGAGGGGTATAATAGTCTATGGTGTATAGTACAGGTGACGGGTATTCTGGGGTTCAGTGATAGAGGGGTATAATGGGCTGTAGTGTATAGTACAGGTGACAGGTATTCTGGGGTCCAGTGATAGAGGGGTATAATGGGCTGTAGTGTATAGTACAGGTGACAGGTATTCTGGGGTCCAGTGATAGGGGGGTAAAATGGGCTGTAGTGTATAGTACAGGTGACGGGTATTCTGGGGGTCCAGTGATAGAGGGGTATAATGGGCTGTAGTGTATAGTACAGGTGACGGGTATTCTGGGGGTTCAGTGATAGAGGGGTATAATGGGCTGTAGTGTATAGTACAGGTGACAGGTATTCTGGGGGTTCAGTGATAGAGGGGTATAATGGGCTGTAGTGTATAGTACACGTGACTGGTATTCTGGGGTCCAGTGATAGAGGGGTATAATGGGCTGTAGTGTATAGTACAGGTGACGGGTATTCTGGTGGTCCAGTGATAGAGGGGTATAATGGGCTGTAGTGTATAGTACAGGTGACGGGTATTCTGGGGTCCATTGATAGAGGGGTATAATGGGCTGTAGTGTCTAGTACAGGTGACAGGTATTCTGGTGGTCCAGTGATAGAGGGGTATAATGGGCTGTAGTGTATAGTACACGTGACTGGTATTCTGGGGTCCATTGATAGAGGGGTATAATGGGCTGTAGTGTATAGTACACGTGACTGGTATTCTGGGGTCCATTGATAGAGGGGTATAATGGGCTGTAGTGTATAGTACAGGTGACGGGTATTCTGGTGGTCCAGTGATAGAGGGGTATAATGGGCTGTAGTGTATAGTACACGTGACTGGTATTCTGGGGTCCAGTGATAGAGGGGTATAATGGGCTGTAGTGTATAGTACACGTGACTGGTATTCTGGGGGTCCAGTGATAGAGGGGTATAATGGGCTGTGTTGTATAGTACACGTGACTGGTATTCTGGGGTCCAGTGATAGAGGGGTATAACGGGCTGTAGTTTATAGTACAGGTGACGGGTATTCTGGGGGTCCAGTGATAGAGGGGTATAATGGGCTGTGGTGTATAGTACAGGTGACAGGTATTCTGGGGTCCAGTGATAGAGGGGTATAATGGGCTGTAGTGTATAGTACACGTGATTGGTATTCTGGGGGTTCAGTGATAGAGGGGTATAATGGGCTGTAGTGTATAGTACAGGTGACTGGTATTCTGGGGGTCCAGTGATAGAGGGGTATAATGGGCTGTGGTGTAGAGTACAGGTGACGGGTATTCTGGGGGTTCAGTGATAGAGTGGTATAATGGGCTGTAGTGTATAGTACAGGTGACTGGTATTCTGGGGGTCCAGTGATAGAGGGGTATAATGGGCTGTAGTGTATAGTACACGTGACTGGTATTCTGGGGTCCAGTGATAGAGGGGTATAATGGGCTGTAGTGTATAGTACAGGTGACGGGTATTCTGGTGGTCCAGTGATAGAGGGGTATAATGGGCTGTAGTGTATAGTACAGGTGACGGGTATTCTGGGGTCCATTGATAGAGGGGTATAATGGGCTGTAGTGTCTAGTACAGGTGACAGGTATTCTGGTGGTCCAGTGATAGAGGGGTATAATGGGCTGTAGTGTATAGTACACGTGACTGGTATTCTGGGGTCCATTGATAGAGGGGTATAATGGGCTGTAGTGTATAGTACAGGTGACGGGTATTCTGGTGGTCCAGTGATAGAGGGGTATAATGGGCTGTAGTGTATAGTACACGTGACTGGTATTCTGGGGTCCAGTGATAGAGGGGTATAATGGGCTGTAGTGTATAGTACACGTGACTGGTATTCTGGGGGTCCAGTGATAGAGGGGTATAATGGGCTGTGTTGTATAGTACACGTGACTGGTATTCTGGGGTTCAGTGATAGAGGGGTATAACGGGCTGTAGTTTATAGTACAGGTGACGGGTATTCTGGGGGTCCAGTGATAGAGGGGTATAATGGGCTGTGGTGTATAGTACAGGTGACAGGTATTCTGGGGTCCAGTGATAGAGGGGTATAATGGGCTGTAGTGTATAGTACACGTGATTGGTATTCTGGGGGTTCAGTGATAGAGGGGTATAATGGGCTGTAGTGTATAGTACAGGTGACTGGTATTCTGGGGGTCCAGTGATAGAGGGGTATAATGGGCTGTGGTGTAGAGTACAGGTGACGGGTATTCTGGGGGTTCAGTGATAGAGTGGTATAATGGGCTGTAGTGTATAGTACAGGTGACTGGTATTCTGGGGGTCCAGTGATAGAGGGGTATAATGGGCTGTAGTGTATAGTACACGTGACTGGTATTCTGGGGTCCAGTGATAGAGGGGTATAATGGGCTGTAGTGTATAGTACAGGTGACGGGTATTCTGGTGGTCCAGTGATAGAGGGGTATAATGGGCTGTAGTGTATAGTACAGGTGACGGGTATTCTGGGGTCCATTGATAGAGGGGTATAATGGGCTGTAGTGTCTAGTACAGGTGACAGATATTCTGGTGGTCCAGTGATAGAGGGGTATAATGGGCTGTAGTGTATAGTACACGTGACTGGTATTCTGGGGTCCATTGATAGAGGGGTATAATGGGCTGTAGTGTATAGTACAGGTGACGGGTATTCTGGTGGTCCAGTGATAGAGGGGTATAATGGGCTCTAGTGTATAGTACAGGTGACAGGTATTCTGGGGGTCCAGTGATAGAGGGGTATAATGGGCTGTGGTGTATAGTACACGTGACTGGTATTCTGGGGGTTCAGTGATAGAGGGGTATAACGGGCTGTAGTGTATAGTACAGGTGACGGGTATTCTGGGGGTCCAGTGATAGAGGGGTATAATGGGCTGTGGTGTATAGTACAGGTGACAGGTATTCTGGGGTCCAGTGATAGAGGGGTATAATGGGCTGTAGTGTATAGTACACGTGATTGGTATTCTGGGGGTTCAGTGATAGAGGGGTATAATGGGCTGTAGTGTATAGTACAGGTGACTGGTATTCTGGGGGTCCAGTGACATAGGGGTATAATGGGCTGTGGTGTAGAGTACAGGTGACGGGTATTCTGGGGGTTCAGTGATAGAGTGGTATAATGGGCTGTAGTGTATAGTACAGGTGACTGGTATTCTGGGGGTCCAGTGACATAGGGGTATAATGGGCTGTGGTGTATAGTACAGGTGACGGGTATTCTGGGGGTTCAGTGATAGAGGGGTATAATGGGCTGTAGTGTATAGTACAGGTGACAGGTATTCTGGGGGTTCAGTGATAGAGGGGTATAATGGTCTATGCTGTATAGTACAGGTGACGGGTATTCTGGGGTCCAGTGATAGAGGGGTATAACGGGCTGTAGTGTATAGTACAGGTGACAGGTATTCTGGGGGTCCAGTGATAGAGGGGTATAACGGGCTGTAGTGTATAGTACAGGTGACAGGTATTGTGGGGTCCAGTGATAGAGGGGTATAATGGGCTGTAGTGTATAGTACACGTGACTGGTATTCTGGGGGTCCAGTGATAGAGGGGTATAATGGGCTGTGTTGTATAGTACAGGTGACAGGTATTCTGGGGGTCCAGTGATAGAGGGGTATAATGGGCTGTAGTGTATAGTACAGGTGACAGGTATTCTGGGGTCCAGTGATAGAGGGGTATAATGGGCTGTAGTGTATAGTACAGGTGACAGGTATTCTGGGATCCAGTGATAGGGGGGTATAATGGGCTGTAGTGTATAGTACAGGTGACGGGTATTCTGGGGGTCCAGTGATAGAGGGGTATAATGGGCTGTAGTGTATAGTACAGGTGACGGGTATTCTGGGGGTTCAGTGATAGAGGGGTATAATGGGCTGTAGTGTATAGTACAGGTGACAGGTATTCTGGGGGTTCAGTGATAGAGGGGTATAATAGTCTATGGTGTATAGTACAGGTGACGGGTATTCTGGGGTTCAGTGATAGAGGGGTATAATGGGCTGTAGTGTATAGTACAGGTGACAGGTATTCTGGGGTCCAGTGATAGAGGGGTATAATGGGCTGTAGTGTATAGTACAGGTGACAGGTATTCTGGGGTCCAGTGATAGGGGGGTATAATGGGCTGTAGTGTATAGTACAGGTGACGGGTATTCTGGGGGTCCAGTGATAGAGGGGTATAATGGGCTGTAGTGTATAGTACAGGTGACGGGTATTCTGGGGGTTCAGTGATAGAGGGGTATAATGGGCTGTAGTGTATAGTACAGGTGACGGGTATTCTGGGGTCCAGTGATAGAGGAGTATAATGGGCTGTAGTGTATAGTACACGTGACTGGTATTCTGGTGGTCCAGTGATAGAGGGGTATAATGGGCTGTAGTGTATAGTACAGGTGACGGGTATTCTGGGGGTTCAGTGATAGAGGGGTATAATGGGCTGTAGTGTATAGTACAGGTGACAGGTATTCTGGGGTCCAGTGATAGGGGGGTATAATGGGCTGTAGTGTATAGTACATGTGACGGGTATTCTGGGGGTCCAGTGATAGAGGGGTATAATGGGCTGTAGTGTATAGTACAGGTGACGGGTATACTGGGGGTACAGTGATAGAGGGGTATAATGGGCTGTAATGTATAGTACAGGTGACAGGTATTCTGGGGGTACAGTGATAGAGGGGTATAATGGGCTGTAATGTATAGTACAGGTGACGGGTATTCTAGGGGTCCAGTGATAGAGGGGTATAATGGGCATGTAGTGTATAGTACAGGTGACGGGTATTCTGGGGGTTCAGTGATAGAGGGGTATAACGGGCTGTAGTGTATAGTACAGGTGACTGGTATTCTGGGCTTCCAGTGATAGAGGGGTATAATGGGCTGTGGTGTATAGTACAGGTGACAGGTATTCTGGGGTCCAGTGATAGAGGGGTATAATGGGCTGTGGTGTATAGTACAGGTGACAGGTATTCTGGGGGTTCAGTGATAGAGAGGTATAATGGTCTATGGTGTATAGTACAGGTGACGGGTATTCTGGGGTCCAGTGATAGAGGGGTATAATGGGCTGTAGTGTATAGTACAGGTGACGGGTTTTCTGGGGGTCCAGTGATAGAGGGGTATAATGGGCTGTAGTGTATAGTACAGGTGACGGGTATTCTGGGGGTTCAGTGATAGAGGGGTATAATGGGCTGTAGTGTATAGTACAGGTGACAGGTATTCTGGGGTCCAGTGATAGGGGGGTATAATGGGCTGTAGTTTATAGTACAGGTGACGGGTATTCTGGGGGTCCAGTGATAGAGGGGTATAATGGGCTGTAGTGTATAGTACAGGTGACGGGTATTCTGGGGGTTCAGTGATAGAGGGGTATAATGGGCTGTAGTGTATAGTACAGGTGACGGGTATTCTGGGGGTCCAGTGATAGAGGGGTATAACGGGCTGTAGTGTATAGTACAGGTGACGGGTATACTGGGGTCCAGTGTTAGAGGGGTATAATGGGCTGTAGTGTATAGTACAGGTGACGGGTATTCTGGGGGTTCAGTGATAGAGGGGTATAATGGGCTGTAGTGTATAGTACAGGTGACGGGTATTCTGGGGTCCATTGATAGAGGGGTATAATGGGCTGTAGTGTATAGTACAGGTGACGGGTATTCTGGGGTCCATTGATAGAGGAGTATAATGGGCTGTAGTGTATAGTACACGTGACTGGTATTCTGGTGGTCCAGTGATAGAGGGGTATAATGGGCTGTAGTGTATAGTACAGGTGACGGGTATTCTGGGGGTTCAGTGATAGAGGGGTATAATGGGCTGTAGTGTATAGTACAGGTGACAGGTATTCTGGGGTCCAGTGATAGGGGGGTATAATGGGCTGTAGTGTATAGTACATGTGACGGGTATTCTGGGGGTCCAGTGATAGAGGGGTATAATGGGCTGTAGTGTATAGTACAGGTGACGGGTATACTGGGGTCCAGTGTTAGAGGGGTATAATGGGCTGTAGTGTATAGTACAGGTGACAGGTATTCTGGGGGTACAGTGATAGAGGGGTATAATGGGCTGTAATGTATAGTACAGGTGACGGGTATTCTAGGGGTCCAGTGATAGAGGGGTATAATGGGCATGTAGTGTATAGTACAGGTGACGGGTATTCTGGGGGTTCAGTGATAGAGGGGTATAACGGGCTGTAGTGTATAGTACAGGTGACTGGTATTCTGGGCTTCCAGTGATAGAGGGGTATAATGGGCTGTGGTGTATAGTACAGGTGACAGGTATTCTGGGGTCCAGTGATAGAGGGGTATAATGGGCTGTGGTGTATAGTACAGGTGACAGGTATTCTGGGGGTTCAGTGATAGAGAGGTATAATGGTCTATGGTGTATAGTACAGGTGACGGGTATTCTGGGGTCCAGTGATAGAGGGGTATAATGGGCTGTAGTGTATAGTACAGGTGACGGGTTTTCTGGGGGTCCAGTGATAGAGGGGTATAATGGGCTGTAGTGTATAGTACAGGTGACGGGTATTCTGGGGGTTCAGTGATAGAGGGGTATAATGGGCTGTAGTGTATAGTACAGGTGACAGGTATTCTGGGGTCCAGTGATAGGGGGGTATAATGGGCTGTAGTTTATAGTACAGGTGACGGGTATTCTGGGGGTCCAGTGATAGAGGGGTATAATGGGCTGTAGTGTATAGTACAGGTGACGGGTATTCTGGGGGTTCAGTGATAGAGGGGTATAATGGGCTGTAGTGTATAGTACAGGTGACGGGTATTCTGGGGGTCCAGTGATAGAGGGGTATAACGGGCTGTAGTGTATAGTACAGGTGACGGGTATACTGGGGTCCAGTGTTAGAGGGGTATAATGGGCTGTAGTGTATAGTACAGGTGACGGGTATTCTGGGGGTTCAGTGATAGAGGGGTATAATGGGCTGTAGTGTATAGTACAGGTGACGGGTATTCTGGGGTCCATTGATAGAGGGGTATAATGGGCTGTAGTGTATAGTACAGGTGACGGGTATTCTGGTGGTCCAGTGATAGAGGGGTATAATGGGCTCTAGTGTATAGTACAGGTGACAGGTATTCTGGGGGTCCAGTGATAGAGGGGTATAATGGGCTGTGGTGTATAGTACACGTGACTGGTATTCTGGGGGTTCAGTGATAGAGGGGTATAACGGGCTGTAGTGTATAGTACAGGTGACGGGTATTCTGGGGGTCCAGTGATAGAGGGGTATAATGGGCTGTGGTGTATAGTACAGGTGACAGGTATTCTGGGGTCCAGTGATAGAGGGGTATAATGGGCTGTAGTGTATAGTACACGTGATTGGTATTCTGGGGGTTCAGTGATAGAGGGGTATAATGGGCTGTAGTGTATAGTACAGGTGACTGGTATTCTGGGGGTCCAGTGACATAGGGGTATAATGGGCTGTGGTGTATAGTACAGGTGACAGGTATTCTGGGGGTTCAGTGATAGAGGGGTATAATGGGCTGTAGTGTATAGTACAGGTGACTGGTATTCTGGGGGTCCAGTGACATAGGGGTATAATGGGCTGTGGTGTAGAGTACAGGTGACGGGTATTCTGGGGGTTCAGTGATAGAGTGGTATAATGGGCTGTAGTGTATAGTACAGGTGACTGGTATTCTGGGGGTCCAGTGACATAGGGGTATAATGGGCTGTGGTGTATAGTACAGGTGACGGGTATTCTGGGGGTTCAGTGATAGAGGGGTATAATGGGCTGTAGTGTATAGTACAGGTGACAGGTATTCTGGGGGTTCAGTGATAGAGGGGTGTAATGGTCTATGCTGTATAGTACAGGTGACGGGTATTCTGGGGTCCAGTGATAGAGGGGTATAACGGGCTGTAGTGTATAGTACAGGTGACAGGTATTCTGGGGGTCCAGTGATAGAGGGGTATAACGGGCTGTAGTGTATAGTACAGGTGACAGTTATTGTGGGGTCCAGTGATAGAGGGGTATAATGGGCTGTAGTGTATAGTACACGTGACTGGTATTCTGGGGGTCCAGTGATAGAGGGGTATAATGGGCTGTGTTGTATAGTACAGGTGACAGGTATTCTGGGGGTCCAGTGATAGAGGGGTATAATGGGCTGTAGTGTATAGTACAGGTGACAGGTATTCTGGGGTCCAGTGATAGAGGGGTATAATGGGCTGTAGTGTATAGTACAGATGACAGGTATTCTGGGATCCAGTGATAGGGGGGTATAATGGGCTGTAGTGTATAGTACAGGTGACGGGTATTCTGGGGGTCCAGTGATAGAGGGGTATAATGGGCTGTAGTGTATAGTACAGGTGACGGGTATTCTGGGGGTTCAGTGATAGAGGGGTATAATGGGCTGTAGTGTATAGTACAGGTGACAGGTATTCTGGGGGTTCAGTGATAGAGGGGTATAATGGTCTATGGTGTATAGTACAGGTGACGGGTATTCTGGGGTTCAGTGATAGAGGGGTATAATGGGCTGTAGTGTATAGTACAGGTGACAGGTATTCTGGGGTCCAGTGATAGAGGGGTATAATGGGCTGTAGTGTATAGTACAGGTGACAGGTATTTTGGGGTCCAGTGATAGGGGGGTATAATGGGCTGTAGTGTATAGTACAGGTGACGGGTATTCTGGGGGTCCAGTGATAGAGGGGTATAATGGGCTGTAGTGTATAGTACAGGTGACGGGTATTCTGGGGGTTCAGTGATAGAGGGGTATAATGGGCTGTAGTGTATAGTACAGGTGACGGGTATTCTGGGGTCCAGTGATAGAGGAGTATAATGGGCTGTAGTGTATAGTACACGTGACTGGTATTCTGGTGGTCCAGTGATAGAGGGGTATAATGGGCTGTAGTGTATAGTACAGGTGACGGGTATTCTGGGGGTTCAGTGATAGAGGGGTATAATGGGCTGTAGTGTATAGTACAGGTGACAGGTATTCTGGGGTCCAGTGATAGGGGGGTATAATGGGCTGTAGTGTATAGTACATGTGACGGGTATTCTGGGGGTCCAGTGATAGAGGGGTATAATGGGCTGTAGTGTATAGTACAGGTGACGGGTATACTGGGGTCCAGTGTTAGAGGGGTATAATGGGCTGTAGTGTATAGTACAGGTGACAGGTATTCTGGGGGTTCAGTGATAGAGGGGTATAACGGGCTGTAGTGTATAGTACAGGTGACTGGTATTCTGGGCTTCCAGTGATAGAGGGGTATAATGGGCTGTGGTGTATAGTACAGGTGACAGGTATTCTGGGGTCCAGTGATAGAGGGGTATAATGGGCTGTGGTGTATAGTACAGGTGACAGGTATTCTGGGGGTTCAGTGATAGAGAGGTATAATGGTCTATGGTGTATAGTACAGGTGACGGGTATTCTGGGGTCCAGTGATAGAGGGGTATAATGGGCTGTAGTGTATAGTACAGGTGACGGGTTTTCTGGGGGTCCAGTGATAGAGGGGTATAATGGGCTGTAGTGTATAGTACAGGTGACGGGTATTCTGGGGGTTCAGTGATAGAGGGGTATAATGGGCTGTAGTGTATAGTACAGGTGACAGGTATTCTGGGGTCCAGTGATAGGGGGGTATAATGGGCTGTAGTGTATAGTACAGGTGACGGGTATTCTGGGGGTCCAGTGATAGAGGGGTATAATGGGCTGTAGTGTATAGTACAGGTGACGGGTATTCTGTGGGTTCAGTGATAGAGGGGTATAATGGGCTGTAGTGTATAGTACAGGTGACGGGTATTCTGGGGGTCCAGTGATAGAAGGGTATAACGGGCTGTAGTGTATAGTACAGGTGACGGGTATACTGGGGTCCAGTGTTAGAGGGGTATAATGGGCTGTAGTGTATAGTACAGGTGACGGGTATACTGGGGTCCAGTGTTAGAGGGGTATAATGGGTTGTAGTGTATAGTACAGGTGACAGGTATTCTGGGGGTCCAGTGATAGAGGGGTATAATGGGCTGTAGTGTATAGTACAGGTGACAGGTATTCTGGGGGTCCAGTGATAGAGGGGTATAATGGGTTGTAGTGTATAGTACAGGTGACTGGTATTCTGGGGGTTCAGTGATAGAGGGGTATAATGGGCTGTGGTGTATAGTACAGGTGACAGGTATTCTGGGGTCCAGTGAGAGGGGTATAATGGGCTGTAATGTCTAGTACAGGTGACTGGTATTCTGGGGGTCCAGTGATAGAGGGGTATAATGGGCTGTAGTGTATAGTACAGGTGAAGTGTATTCTGGGGGTCCAGTGATAGAGGGGTATAATGGGCTGTAGTGTATAGTACAGGCGACGGGTATTCTGGTGGTCCAGTGACAGAGGGGTATAATGGGCTGTAGTGTATAGTACAGGTGACGGGTATTCTGGGGGTCCAGTGATAGAGGGGTATAATGGGCTGTGGTGTATAGTACAGGTGACGGGTATTCTGGGGGTCCAATGATAGAGGGGTATAATGGGCTGTAGTGTATAGTACAGGTGACGGGTATTCTGGGGTCCAGTGATAGAGGGGTATAATGGGCTGTGGTGTATAGTACAGGTGACAGGTATTCTGGGGGTCCAGTGATAGAGGGGTATAATGGGCTGTAGTGTATAGTACAGGTGACGGGTATTCTGGGGTCCAGTGATAGAGGGGTATAATGGGCTGTGGTGTATAGTACAGGTGACAGGTATTCTGGGGGTCCAGTGATAGAGGGGTATAATGGGCTGTGGTGTATAGTACAGGTGACAGGTATTCTGGGGGTCCAGTGATAGAGGGGTATAATGGGCTGTAGTGTATAGTACAGGTGACGGGTATTCTGGGGTCCAGTGATAGAGGGGTATAATGGGCTGTAGTGTATAGTATAGGTGACGGGTTTTCTGGGGGTCCAGTGATAGAGGGGTATAATGGGCTGTAGTGTATAGTACAGGTGACGGGTATTCTGGGGGTCCAGTGATAGAGGGGTATAATGGGCTGTAGTGTATAGTACAGGTGACGGGTTTTCTGGGGGTCCAGTGATAGAGGGGTATAATGGGCTGTGGTGTATAGTACAGGTGACGGGTATTCTGGGGGTCCAGTGATAGAGGGGTATAATGGGCTGTGGTCTATAGTACAGGTGACGGGTATTCTGGGGGTCCAGTGATAGAGGGGTATAATGGGCTGTGGTGTATAGTACAGGTGACGGGTATTCTGGGGGTTCAGTGATAGAGGGGTATAATGGGCTGTAGTGTATAGTACAGGTGACGGGTATTCTGGGGTCCAGTGATAGAGGGGTATAATGGGCTGTAGTGTATAGTACAGGTGACAGGTATTCTGGGGTCCATTGATAGAGGGGTATAATGGGCTGTAGTGTATAGTACAGGTGACGGGTATTCTGGGGTCCAGTGATAGAGGGGTATAATGGGCTGTAGTGTATAGTACAGGTGACAGGTATTCTGGGGTCCATTGATAGAGGGGTATAATGGGTTGTAGTGTATAGTACAGGTGACAGGTATTCTGGGGGTCCAGTGATAGAGGGGTATAATGGGCTGTAGTGTATAGTACAGGTGACTGGTATTCTGGGGGTCCAGTGATAGAGGGGTATAATGGGCTGTAGTGTATAGTACAGGTGACAGGTATTCTGGGGGTCCAGTGATAGAGGGGTATAATGGGCTGTAGTGTATAGTACAGGTGACTGGTATTCTGGGGGTTCAGTGATAGAGGGGTATAATGGGCTGTGGTGTATAGTACAGGTGACAGGTATTCTGGGGTCCAGTGAGAGGGGTATAATGGGCTGTAATGTCTAGTACAGGTGACTGGTATTCTGGGGGTCCAGTGATAGAGGGGTATAATGGGCTGTAGTGTATAGTACAGGTGAAGTGTATTCTGGGGGTCCAGTGATAGAGGGGTATAATGGGCTGTAGTGTATAGTACAGGCGACGGGTATTCTGGTGGTCCAGTGATAGAGGGGTATAATGGGCTGTAGTGTATAGTACAGGTGACGGGTATTCTGGGGGTCCAGTGATAGAGGGGTATAATGGGCTGTGGTGTATAGTACAGGTGACGGGTATTCTGGGGGTCCAATGATAGAGGGGTATAATGGGCTGTAGTGTATAGTACAGGTGACGGGTATTCTGGGGTCCAGTGATAGAGGGGTATAATGGGCTGTGGTGTATAGTACAGGTGACAGGTATTCTGGGGGTCCAGTGATAGAGGGGTATAATGGGCTGTAGTGTATAGTACAGGTGACGGGTATTCTGGGGTCCAGTGATAGAGGGGTATAATGGGCTGTAGTGTATAGTACAGGTGACGGGTATTCTGGGGGTCCAGTGATAGAGGGGTATAATGGGCTGTAGTGTATAGTATAGGTGACGGGTTTTCTGGGGGTCCAGTGATAGAGGGGTATAATGGGCTGTAGTGTATAGTACAGGTGACGGGTATTCTGGGGGTCCAGTGATAGAGGGGTATAATGGGCTGTAGTGTATAGTATAGGTGACGGGTATTCTGGGGGTCCAGTGATAGAGGGGTATAATGGGCTGTAGTGTATAGTACAGGTGACGGGTTTTCTGGGGGTCCAGTGATAGAGGGGTATAATGGGCTGTAGTGTATAGTATAGGTGACGGGTTTTCTGGGGGTCCAGTGATAGAGGGGTATAATGGGCTGTAGTGTATAGTACAGGTGACGGGTATTCTGGGGGTCCAGTGATAGAGGGGTATAATGGGCTGTAGTGTATAGTATAGGTGACGGGTATTCTGGGGGTCCAGTGATAGAGGGGTATAATGGGCTGTAGTGTATAGTACAGGTGACGGGTTTTCTGGGGGTCCAGTGATAGAGGGGTATATTGGGCTGTGGTGTATAGTACAGGTGACAGGTATTCTGGGGTCCAGTGAGAGGGGTATAATGGGCTGTAATGTCTAGTACAGGTGACTGGTATTCTGGGGGTCCAGTGATAGAGGGGTATAATGGGCTGTAGTGTATAGTACAGGTGAAGTGTATTCTGGGGGTCCAGTGATAGAGGGGTATAATGGGCTGTAGTGTATAGTACAGGCGACGGGTATTCTGGTGGTCCAGTGATAGAGGGGTATAATGGGCTGTAGTGTATAGTACAGGTGACGGGTATTCTGGGGGTCCAGTGATAGAGGGGTATAATGGGCTGTGGTGTATAGTACAGGTGACGGGTATTCTGGGGGTCCAATGATAGAGGGGTATAATGGGCTGTGGTGTATAGTACAGGTGACAGGTATTCTGGGGGTCCAGTGATAGAGGGGTATAATGGGCTGTAGTGTATAGTACAGGTGACGGGTATTCTGGGGTCCAGTGATAGAGGGGTATAATGGGCTGTAGTGTATAGTACAGGTGACGGGTATTCTGGGGGTCCAGTGATAGAGGGGTATAATGGGCTGTAGTGTATAGTATAGGTGACGGGTTTTCTGGGGGTCCAGTGATAGAGGGGTATAATGGGCTGTAGTGTATAGTACAGGTGACGGGTATTCTGGGGGTCCAGTGATAGAGGGGTATAATGGGCTGTAGTGTATAGTATAGGTGACGGGTATTCTGGGGGTCCAGTGATAGAGGGGTATAATGGGCTGTAGTGTATAGTACAGGTGACGGGTTTTCTGGGGGTCCAGTGATAGAGGGGTATAATGGGCTGTGGTGTATAGTACAGGTGACGGGTATTCTGGGGGTCCAGTGATAGAGGGGTATAATGGGCTGTGGTGTATAGTACAGGTGACTGGTATTCTGGGGGTCCAGTGATAGAGGGGTATAATGGGCTGTAGTGTATAGTATAGGTGACGGGTTTTCTGGGGGTCCAGTGATAGAGGGGTATAATGGGCTGTAGTGTATAGTACAGGTGACGGGTATTCTGGGGGTCCAGTGATAGAGGGGTATAATGGGCTGTAGTGTATAGTATAGGTGACGGGTATTCTGGGGGTCCAGTGATAGAGGGGTATAATGGGCTGTAGTGTATAGTGCAGGTGACGGGTTTTCTGGGGGTCCAGTGATAGAGGGGTATAATGGGCTGTGGTGTATAGTACAGGTGACGGGTATTCTGGGGGTTCAGTGATAGAGGGGTATAATGGGCTGTGGTCTATAGTACAGGTGACGGGTATTCTGGGGGTCCAGTGATAGAGGGGTATAATGGGCTGTGGTGTATAGTACAGGTGACGGGTATTCTGGGGGTCCAGTGATAGAGGGGTATAATGGGCTGTGGTGTATAGTACAGGTGACTGGTATTCTGGGGGTCCAGTGATAGAGGGGTATAATGGGCTGTAGTGTATAGTACAGGTGACGGGTATTCTGGGGGTCCAGTGACATAGGGGTATAATGGGCTGTGGTGTATAGTACAGGTGACAGGTACTCTGGGGGTTCAGTGATAGAGGGGTATAATGGGCTGTAGTGTATAGTACACGTGATTGGTATTCTGGGGTTCAGTGATAGAGGGGTATAATGGGCTGTAGTGTATAGTACAGGTGACTGGTATTCTGGGGGTCCAGTGACATAGGGGTATAATGGGCTGTGGTGTATAGTACAGGTGACGGGTATTCTGGGGGTCCATTGATAGAGGGGTATAATGGGCTGTAGTGTATAGTACAGGTGACTGGTATTCTGGGGGTTCAGTGATAGAGGGGTATAACGGGCTGTAGTGTATAGTACAGGTGACAGGTATTCTGGGGTCCAGTGATAGAGGGGTATAATGGGCTGTGTTGTATAGTACAGGTGACAGGTATTCTGGGGGTCCAGTGATAGAGGGGTATAATGGGCTGTAGTGTATAGTACAGGTGACAGGTATTCCGGGGTCCAGTGATAGGGGGGTATAATGGGCTGTAGTGTATAGTACAGGTGACGGGTATTCTGGGGGTCCAGTGATAGAGGGGTATAATGGGCTGTAGTGTATTGTACAGGTGACGGGTATTCTGGGGTCCAGTGATAGAGGGGTATAATGGGCTGTAGTGTATAGTACAGGTGACAGGTATTCTGGGGGTTCAGTGATAGAGGGGTATAATGGTCTATGGTGTATAGTACAGGTGACGGGTATTCTGGTGGTCCAGTGATAGAGGTGTATAACGGGCTGTAGTGTATAGTACACGTGACTGGTATTCTGGTGGTCCAGTGATAGAGGGGTATAATGGGCTGTAGTGTATAGTACAGGTGACGGGTATTCTGGGGTCCAGTGATAGGGGGGTATAATGGGCTGTAGTGTATAGTACAGGTGACGGGTATTCTGGGGGTTCAGTGATAGAGGGGTATAATGGGCTGTAGTGTATAGTACAGGTGACAGGTATTCTGGGGTCCAGTGATTGGGGGGGTATAATGGGCTGTAGTGTATAGTACAGGTGACGGGTATTCTGGGGGTCCAGTGATAGAGGGGTATAATGGGCTGTAGTGTATAGTACAGGTGACAGGTATTCTGGGGTCCAGTGATAGGGGGGTATAATGGGCTGTAGTGTATAGTACAGGTGACGGGTATTCTGGGGGTCCAGTGATAGAGGGGTATAATGGGCTGTAGTGTATAGTACAGGTGACGGGTATTCTGGGGGTCCAGTGATAGAGGGGTATAACGGGCTGTAGTGTATAGTACACGTGACTGGTATTCTGGTGGTCCAGTGATAGAGGGGTATAATGGGCTGTAGTGTATAGTACAGGTGACGGGTATTCTGGGGTCCAGTGATAGGGGGGTATAATGGGCTGTAGTGTATAGTACAGGTGACGGGTATTCTGGGGGTTCAGTGATAGAGGGGTATAATGGGCTGTAGTGTATAGTACAGGTGACAGGTATTCTGGGGTCCAGTGATTGGGGGGGTATAATGGGCTGTAGTGTATAGTACAGGTGACGGGTATTCTGGGGGTCCAGTGATAGAGGGGTATAATGGGCTGTAGTGTATAGTACAGGTGACAGGTATTCTGGGGTCCAGTGATAGGGGGGTATAATGGGCTGTAGTGTATAGTACAGGTGACTGGTATTCTGGGGGTCCAGTGATAGAGGGGTATAATGGGCTGTGGTGTATAGTACAGGTGACAGGTATTCTGGGGTCCAGTGATAGAGGGGTATAATGGGCTGTAGTGTATAGTACAGGTGACGGGTATTCTGGGGGTTCAGTGATAGAGGGGTATAATGGGCTGTAGTGTATAGTACAGGTGACGGGTATTCTGGGGGTCCAGTGATAGAGGGGTATAACGGGCTGTAGTGTATAGTACAGGTGACGGGTATACTGGGGTCCAGTGTTAGAGGGGTATAATGGGCTGTAGTGTATAGTACAGGTGACAGGTATTCTGGGGTCCAGTGATAGAGGGGTATAATGGGCTGTAGTGTATAGTACACGTGACTGGTATTCTGGGGGTCCAGTGATAGAGGGGTATAATGGGCTGTAGTGTATAGTACAGGTGACGGGTATTCTACGGGTCCAGTGATAGAGGGGTATAATGGGCATGTAGTGTATAGTACAGGTGACGGGTATTCTGGGGGTCCAGTGATAGAGGAGTATAACGGGCTGTAGTGTATAGTACAGGTGACAGGTATTCTGGGGGTCCAGTGATAGAGGGGTATAATGGGCTGTAGTGTATAGTACAGGTGACGGGTATTCTGGGGTCCATTGATAGAGGGGTATAATGGGTTGTAGTGTATAGTACAGGTGACAGGTATTCTGGGGGTCCAGTGATAGAGGGGTATAATGGGCTGTAGTGTATAGTACAGGTGACTGGTATTCTGGGGGTTCAGTGATAGAGGGGTATAATGGGCTGTGGTGTATAGTACAGGTGACAGGTATTCTGGGGTCCAGTGAGAGGGGTATAATGGGCTGTAATGTCTAGTACAGGTGACTGGTATTCTGGGGGTCCAGTGATAGAGGGGTATAATGGGCTGTAGTGTATAGTACAGGTGACGGGTTTTCTGGGGGTCCAGTGATAGAGGGGTATAATGGGCTGTGGTGTATAGTACAGGTGACGGGTATTCTGGGGGTCCAGTGATAGAGGGGTATAATGGGCTGTGGTGTATAGTACAGGTGACTGGTATTCTGGGGGTCCAGTGATAGAGGGGTATAATGGGCTGTAGTGTATAGTATAGGTGACGGGTTTTCTGGGGGTCCAGTGATAGAGGGGTATAATGGGCTGTAGTGTATAGTACAGGTGACGGGTAATCTGGGGGTCCAGTGATAGAGGGGTATAATGGGCTGTAGTGTATAGTATAGGTGACGGGTATTCTGGGGGTCCAGTGATAGAGGGGTATAATGGGCTGTAGTGTATAGTACAGGTGACGGGTTTTCTGGGGGTCCAGTGATAGAGGGGTATAATGGGCTGTGGTGTATAGTACAGGTGACGGGTATTCTGGGGGTCCAGTGATAGAGGGGTATAATGGGCTGTGGTCTATAGTACAGGTGACGGGTATTCTGGGGGTCCAGTGATAGAGGGGTATAATGGGCTGTGGTGTATAGTACACGTGATTGGTATTCTGGGGTTCAGTGATAGAGGGGTATAATGGGCTGTAGTGTATAGTACAGGTGACTGGTATTCTGGGGGTCCAGTGACATAGGGGTATAATGGGCTGTGGTGTATAGTACAGGTGACAGGTACTCTGGGGGTTCAGTGATAGAGGGGTATAATGGGCTGTAGTGTATAGTACAGGTGACTGGTATTCTGGGGGTTCAGTGATAGAGGGGTATAACGGGCTGTAGTGTATAGTACAGGTGACAGGTATTCTGGGGTCCAGTGATAGAGGGGTATAATGGGCTGTGTTGTATAGTACAGGTGACAGGTATTCTGGGGGTCCAGTGATAGAGGGGTATAATGGGCTGTAGTGTATAGTACAGGTGACAGGTATTCCGGGGTCCAGTGATAGGGGGGTATAATGGGCTGTAGTGTATAGTACAGGTGACGGGTATTCTGGGGGTCCAGTGATAGAGGGGTATAATGGGCTGTAGTGTATTGTACAGGTGACGGGTATTCTGGGGGTCCAGTGATAGAGGGGTATAATGGTCTATGGTGTATAGTACAGGTGACGGGTATTCTGGGGTTCAGTGATAGAGGGGTATAATGGGCTGTAGTGTATAGTACAGGTGACAGGTATTCTGGGGGTTCAGTGATAGAGGGGTATAATGGTCTATGGTGTATAGTACAGGTGACGGGTATTCTGGTGGTCCAGTGATAGAGGGGTATAACGGGCTGTAGTGTATAGTACACGTGACTGGTATTCTGGTGGTCCAGTGATAGAGGGGTATAATGAGCTGTAGTGTATAGTACAGGTGACGGGTATTCTGGGGTCCAGTGATAGGGGGGTATAATGGGCTGTAGTGTATAGTACAGGTGACGGGTATTCTGGGGGTTCAGTGATAGAGGGGTATAATGGGCTGTAGTGTATAGTACAGGTGACAGGTATTCTGGGGTCCAGTGATTGGGGGGGTATAATGGGCTGTAGTGTATAGTACAGGTGACGGGTATTCTGGGGGTCCAGTGATAGAGGGGTATAATGGGCTGTAGTGTATAGTACAGGTGACAGGTATTCTGGGGTCCAGTGATAGGGGGGTATAATGGGCTGTAGTGTATAGTACAGGTGACGGGTATTCTGGGGGTCCAGTGATAGAGGGGTATAATGGGCTGTAGTGTATAGTACAGGTGACGGGTATTCTGGGGGTCCAGTGATAGAGGGGTATAACGGGCTGTAGTGTATAGTACACGTGACTGGTATTCTGGTGGTCCAGTGATAGAGGGGTATAATGGGCTGTAGTGTATAGTATAGGTGACAGGTATTCTGGGGTCCAGTGATAGAGGGGTATAATGGGCTGTAGTGTATAGTATAGGTGACAGGTATTCTGGGGTCCAGTGATAGAGGGGTATAATGGGCTGTAGTGTATAGTACAGGTGACGGGTATTCTGGGGTCCAGTGATAGGGGGGTATAATGGGCTGTAGTGTATAGTACAGGTGACGGGTATTCTGGGGGTTCAGTGATAGAGGGGTATAATGGGCTGTAGTGTATAGTACAGGTGACAGGTATTCTGGGGTCCAGTGATTGGGGGGGTATAATGGGCTGTAGTGTATAGTACAGGTGACGGGTATTCTGGGGGTCCAGTGATAGAGGGGTATAATGGGCTGTAGTGTATAGTACAGGTGACAGGTATTCTGGGGTCCAGTGATAGGGGGGTATAATGGGCTGTAGTGTATAGTACAGGTGACTGGTATTCTGGGGGTCCAGTGATAGAGGGGTATAATGGGCTGTGGTGTATAGTACAGGTGACAGGTATTCTGGGGTCCAGTGATAGAGGGGTATAATGGGCTGTAGTGTATAGTACAGGTGACGGGTATTCTGGGGGTTCAGTGATAGAGGGGTATAATGGGCTGTAGTGTATAGTACAGGTGACGGGTATTCTGGGGGTCCAGTGATAGAGGGGTATAACGGGCTGTAGTGTATAGTACAGGTGACGGGTATACTGGGGTCCAGTGTTAGAGGGGTATAATGGGCTGTAGTGTATAGTACA
The DNA here is from genome assembly GCF_032444005.1 of Ranitomeya imitator. Taxonomy (NCBI): domain Eukaryota; kingdom Metazoa; phylum Chordata; class Amphibia; order Anura; family Dendrobatidae; genus Ranitomeya; species Ranitomeya imitator. The sequence continues at coordinate 767,925,364 of NC_091282.1, read as the reverse complement.
GGTGACAGGTATTCTGGGGTCCAGTGATAGAGGGGTATAATGGGCTGTAGTGTATAGTACACGTGACTGGTATTCTGGGGGTCCAGTGATAGAGGGGTATAATGGGCTGTAGTGTATAGTACAGGTGACGGGTATTCTACGGGTCCAGTGATAGAGGGGTATAATGGGCATGTAGTGTATAGTACAGGTGACGGGTATTCTGGGGGTCCAGTGATAGAGGAGTATAACGGGCTGTAGTGTATAGTACAGGTGACAGGTATTCTGGGGGTCCAGTGATAGAGGGGTATAATGGGCTGTAGTGTATAGTACAGGTGACGGGTATTCTGGGGTCCATTGATAGAGGGGTATAATGGGTTGTAGTGTATAGTACAGGTGACAGGTATTCTGGGGGTCCAGTGATAGAGGGGTATAATGGGCTGTAGTGTATAGTACAGGTGACTGGTATTCTGGGGGTTCAGTGATAGAGGGGTATAATGGGCTGTGGTGTATAGTACAGGTGACAGGTATTCTGGGGTCCAGTGAGAGGGGTATAATGGGCTGTAATGTCTAGTACAGGTGACTGGTATTCTGGGGGTCCAGTGATAGAGGGGTATAATGGGCTGTAGTGTATAGTACAGGTGAAGTGTATTCTGGGGGTCCAGTGATAGAGGGGTATAATGGGCTGTAGTGTATAGTACAGGCGACGGGTATTCTGGTGGTCCAGTGATAGAGGGGTATAATGGGCTGTAGTGTATAGTACAGGTGACTGGTATTCTGGGGTCCATTGATAGAGGGGTATAATGGGCTGTAGTGTATAGTACAGGTGACAGGTATTCTGGGGGTCCAGTGATAGAGGGGTATAATGGGCTGTAGTGTATAGTACAGGTGACGGGTATTCTGGGGGTCCAGTGATAAAGGGGTATAATGGGCTGTAGTGTATAGTACAGGTGACGGGTATTCTGGGGGTCCAGTGATAGAGGGGTATAATGGGCTGTAGTGTATAGTACAGGTGACAGGTATTCTGGGGGTCCAGTGATAGAGGGGTATAATGGGCTGTAGTGTATAGTACAGGTGACTGGTATTCTGGGGGTCCAGTGATAGAGGGGTATAATGGGCTGTAGTGTATAGTACAGGTGACAGGTATTCTGGGGTTCAGTGATAGAGGGGTATAATGGGCTGTAGTGTATAGTACAGGTGACGGGTATTCTGGGGGTCCAGTGATAGAGGGGTATAATGGGCTGTAGTGTATAGTACAGGTGACAGGTATTCTGGGGGTCCAGTGATAGAGGGGTATAATGGGCTGTAGTGTATAGTACAGGTGACGGGTATTCTGGGGTCCAGTGATAGAGGGGTATAATGGGCTGTAGTGTATAGTACAGGTGACAGGTATTCTGGGGTCCAGTGATACAGGGGTATAATGGGCTGTGGTGTATAGTACAGGTGACAGGTATTCTGGGGGTCCAGTGATAGAGGGGTATAATGGGCTGTGGTGTATAGTACAGGTGACTGGTATTCTGGGGTCCAGTGATACAGGGGTATAATGGGCTGTGGTGTATAGTACAGGTGACAGGTATTCTGGGGGTCCAGTGATAGAGGGGTATAATGGGCTGTGGTGTATAGTACAGGTGACTGGTATTCTGGGGGTCTAGTGATAGAGGGGTATAATGGGCTGTGGTGTATAGTACAGGTGACGGGTATTCTGGGGGTCCAGTGATAGAGGGGTATAATGGGCTGTAGTGTATAGTACAGGTGACAGGTATTCTGGGGTCCAGTGATAGAGGGGTATAATGGGCTGTAGTGTATAGTACAGGTGACGGGTATTCTGGGGTCCAGTGATAGAGGGGTATAATGGGCTGTAGTGTATAGAACAGGTGACGGGTATTCTGGGGGTCCAGTGATAGAGGGGTATAATGGGCTGTAGTGTATAGTATAGGTGACGGGTATTCTAGGGGTCCAGTGATAGAGGGGTATAATGGGCTGTAGTGTATAGTACAGGTGACGGGTATTCTGGGGGTCCAGTGATAGAGGGGTATAATGGGCTGTAGTGTATAGTATAGGTGACGGGTATTCTGGGGGTCCAGTGATAGAGGGGTATAATGGGCTGTAGTGTATAGTACAGGTGACGGGTATTCTGGGGGTCCAGTGATAGAGGGGTATAATGGGCTGTAGTGTATAGTACAGGTGACGGGTATTCTGGGGGTCCAGTGATAGAGGGGTATAATGGGCTGTGGTGTATAGTACAGGTGACGGGTATTCTGGGGGTCCAGTGATAGAGGGGTATAATGGGCTGTGGTGTATAGTACAGGTGACGGGTATTCTGGGGGTCCAGTGATAGAGGGGTATAATGGGCTGTAGTGTATAGTACAGGTGACGGGTATTCTGGGGGTCCAGTGATAGAGGGGTATAATGGGCTGTGGTGTATAGTACAGGTGACGGGTATTCTGGGGGTCCAGTGATAGAGGGGTATAATGGGCTGTAGTGTATAGTACAGGTGACAGGTATTCTGGGGGTCCAGTGATAGAGGGGTATAATGGGCTGTGGTGTATAGTACAGGTGACGGGTATTCTGGGGGTCCAGAGATAGAGGGGTATAATGGGCTGTAGTGTATAGTACAGGTGACGGGTTTTCTGGGGGTCCAGTGATAGAGGGGTATAATGGGCTGTGGTGTATAGTACAGGTGACGGGTATTCTGGGGGTCCAGTGATAGAGAGGTATAATGGGCTGTGGTCTATAGTACAGGTGACGGGTATTCTGGGGGTCCAGTGATAGAGGGGTATAATGGGCTGTGGTGTATAGTACAGGTGACGGGTATTCTGGGGGTCCAGTGATAGAGGGGTATAATGGGCTGTGGTGTATAGTACAGGTGACGGGTATTCTGGGGGTCCAGTGATAGAGAGGTATAATGGGCTGTGGTGTATAGTACAGGTGACGGGTATTCTGGGGGTCCAGTGATAGAGGGGTATAATGGGCTGTGGTGTATAGTACAGGTGATGGGTATTCTGGGGGTCCAGTGATAGAGAGGTATAATGGGCTGTGGTCTATAGTACAGGTGACGGGTATTCTGGGGGTCCAGTGATAGAGGGGTATAATGGGCTGTGGTGTATAGTACAGGTGACGGGTATTCTGGGGGTCCAGTGATAGAGGGGTATAATGGGCTGTAGTGTATAGTACAGGTGACGGGTATTCTGGGGGTCCAGTGATAGAGGGGTATAATGGGCTGTGGTGTATAGTACAGGTGACGGGTATTCTGGGGGTCCAGTGATAGAGGGGTATAATGGGCTGTGGTCTATAGTACAGGTGACGGGTATTCTGGGGGTCCAGTGATGGAGGGGTATAATGGGCTGTGGTGTATAGTACAGGTGACGGGTATTCTGGGGGTCCAGTGATAGAGGGGTATAATGGGCTGTAGTGTATAGTACAGGTGACGGGTATTCTGGGGGTCCAGTGATAGAGGGGTATAATGGGCTGTAGTGTATAGTACAGGTGACGGGTATTCTGGGGGTCCAGTGATAGAGGGGTATAATAGGCTGTGGTGTATAGTACAGGTGACGGGTATTCTGGGGGTCCAGTGATAGAGGGGTATAATGGGCTGTAGTGTATAGTACAGGTGACGGGTATTCTGGGGGTCCAGTGATACAGGGGTATAATGGGCTGTAGTGTATATGTGACGCCCAGGAGACCGGGATACCCAGCACCGGACCAATGGAGTCTGTCTCTTGAGGGGGATGTCACGGGTGGCTTGACCCGGTGCTGTGGCCTCAGGCAATGCACAGTGTAAGGGGTATCATGAGGGGACAGGCACTTACTTGATCAGCAGCAGGTTCTCCCAGCGGTGATGATCCCAATCCTGGATAGATGGCTATTGTCCAAATGAAAGACTGAGGCACTGAAACGTTTAACCAGTTTACTTTAACATAAAAGGATTTACAACCAGTCCTGTCACCGGAGTCTGTATGGGAACTCTGAGTTACTTTGACCCTGCCGGGGTCTTCGCCTCTTATTGTGCGCAATTTCTGTGTGGCCCTGCTGCTGTATGTGAACTGGCTGCCGGCCCAATCTGTCCCCTCCGGGTCCTGGTTCGACGGGCAACCCGAGTCCTTTTATCGGTTTACCCCCTCTGGGAGTACCGCTGAACTCTGTGTCTGTTGCTGCGTCCGGCCCTAGTGAAGCTGATATCACCTCACGTTTTTCCGGTTGCTGTATTATATATAATGAATACAGCCACGGATCCGGTATCCGTCTTTGCGCCTGTTCTGGGTAGTGATTAATGCTACCCGGTTCTCACAATGTCCTTTTTCTCTATCCCTCTTCTCCTCAGGCCGGTGATTTAGGCCTGGTAACAGTCACAGGGCTGTTAGAGATTCAACTGTATGACCTCTCACTATCAGCTCCTTGGCCCAACTGCCATTTCTTCTCTCAGACCAGAATGGATCAAGGGGAGTCTCTGGAGCTCCCCCTTCTGGCCGGAGGTGGTAGTGCAGTCTTGCTATTTTAGTATTTGTACTTACTGTCAGTAACTATTTTTGTGGCAAATACCCCTAGGGGTGCCACATTCCCCCTTAGTTAAGAACAGTACTCCGGGACTGTGGGACAATAACATTTTGAAATAACAATTAATATGTACAGAGTCTTAAAAATGAAAAGTTACAAAAACCACTCAAGGAAACAAAAATAGAGTTCTGTAAAAAGTCACTTCAAATAGCGTCCATTAATACAGTTCTATCCTTGAAGGTATTAGGAACGGCACTGTACTTAGTGTCCAGGAATTTAGTTCCATTTTTCCAACGGAGTTATCAATATAAAGTCTAAAGAAAGTTCAAAAAGAGCAAAAAGCAAAGTTCAAAAAGCAGTCTTTCCGGAGCTTTGATTTAGTGCCTCCGGGCTGATAAAAAGTTCAAGAATATGCAATAAGTTCATACAGACAAGTCTCTGTAGGCACTGGGCTTAAACGTTGCAGACTGATAGCAATGACTATACTACATTTTCTGTTTAACTATATACGGCATAACATATATACAATTCACATTATGAGCTTTATAGTTGGTAATCTGCATACCTGGCCGGTAATTGACCCTGGGTACTACGCTGTGATCTACGTAATAGCGGTGTCTCTTCATGTGGTGTACTACTGTCTACTGCGGATGTAGTATCTGCCCGCTCTGCTAAAGATAATTCCACGACTATGGAGTTGGCAAGTCCACCGTGAATGGGATTACTCTGACCAGGAATCTGTTCTTCCTGGCCTGGAACCTCCTGTAGTACGGGGTCAGCCTCTTCCTGTCTTGGGACTTCTGGTATTGGGTTCGGTGTTGGGTAAAAGGCCACCATGGGAACCACTACTGCACCATGGTATGTTAGTAGGGTTTTGGGAAAGTCTCCTATACAGGTGTGATACACTTCCTCTTCTTTTTCCTTTACTGGTTGAACCTGTATGGGTTGAATAACTTCTGGTTCTGGCTGGACAACGTCTGGCTCTTTCAATGCTTCCGGACATAATTTAAGATTGTCTCTTGACACTAGTACAGATGTTAAGCCTCCGTTTTTGCTAATGAGACACATTTTAGGATTATCCACTCTTGTTGGTAAAACTGTGTAGGGTACGGCTTCCCACTGATTGTCCAGTTTATTGGTTCGACGATTTCTCTTGAGCACTTGGTCACCCGGTCTTAATGGGGTCGCTAGAGCATTCTGGTTGAAAGTTCGCTCTTGTCTTTCTCTAGTTTGCTGAAGGCTTCTTTCCACACTCTCTTGCACTTGGCGATACTGCTTTTGCCGTATGATATCCCAATTGGAGTCTTGAACTTCTGTGTCTGGTTTCAGAATTCCCATTTCTAGATCGATTGGTAATTGGCCGGGTCTTGCACGCATAAGGTAAGCTGGGGTGCAGTTGGTGGAGCTCACCGGGACATGATTATACAGATCCACCAAGTCAGGCAATTTCTCTGGCCATTGATTCCTTTCTGTCTCAGGTAAAGTCTTTAGTAGGTCTATTACAATATGGTTCATCTTCTCGCATAAGCCGTTTGTTTGTGGATGATAGGCCGTCGTCCGGATCTTTTTGCAACCATACATATTACAGAATTCTCTGAAGATCTCTGATTCAAAGGCTGTACCTTGGTCGGTGAGAACCTGTTCCGGATATCCATGGGGTCTACAAAAGTACGTTTGGAACGCTTTGGCTGCTGTTTTTGCTGTCAGATCTTTTACGGGTACTACTACCAAGAAACGTGAATAATGGTCCACGATGGTCAAGGCATAGACATAGCCGGACCGGCTTGGTGTCAACTTCACGTGGTCCATGGCTACAAGTTCAAGTGGTTGTTTGGTGATTATGGGCTGCAGTGGTGCTCTTTGGTTCTTTTGATCGTTTCTTCTGAGGTTGCACGGGCCACAATTTCTGCACCACTGTTCGATTGATTTTCTCATCCCGACCCAATAAAATCTTTCTCTTAGAAGTACTTCTAACTTTTTCCAACCGAAGTGACCAGCACCATTATGGTAAGCTTCGAGGACCATCTTCACATCTTGTTTAGGCACAATAATCTGCCAAACCAATTCATGTGTTTTCGGATTGGTGTATCTTCTACAGAGCTTCCCTTGATACAGGAACATTTTGCCTCTCTCTTTCCAGAGTTGATGCGTCTCTTCTGGGGCATCCTCATAGGGATATGCACTTTGCTCAGTCAACAATTCCTTCACCAACTTCACAGCCGGATTGCTGTCTTGGGTGTCAGCCCATCTATGGTGTGCTAACGGATTAAAATTCACCTCTTGTTGTTTCTGATAGGTACTTGACTGATGATGTTTTGCCTTGGGACGATGGAAGGCTGGTAGTTCAATTTCTTCAAGCTCCCCCGTTTCCTCTTCTACATCTCTCAAGTGTGGCATCCGGGATAGGGCATCGGCATTTCCATTCTTGCGACCTGCTCGATACTTGATTATGAAGTTGTAATTAGATAACCGGGCTATCCATCGCTGTTCTAACGCACCTAATTTGGCTGTGTCCAGGTGGGTCAACGGATTGTTGTCAGTATAGACAATAAATTCTGCAGCGGCCAGATAGTGTTTGAAACGCTCCGTCACAGCCCAAACTACTGCCAGTAGTTCCAATTTGAAGGAGCTGTAATTTTCTGAATTTCTTTCAGTAGGCCGGAGCTTTCTACTTGCAAAGGCGATGACTTTCTCCCGACCTTCTTGCTTTTGTGACAGCACCGCTCCTAGTCCCACATTACTGGCATCGGTGTAGAGGATGAAAGGTTTATGGTAATCTGGGTATGCCAGAACCTCTTCTCCGGTTAGTGCCTTCTTTAGTTGTTCAAAGGAGTCTTCCCTTTCGTCGTTCCACTGAAAAGGAGGGTTTCGGTTTGAAGGTTTCTTCGTCTGCCCTACCAAGGGTGCTGCCAACTTGGTAAATCCTTTTATAAATCTGCGATAGTAACCCACCAATCCCAGGAATTGTCTCACTTCTTTTGCGCTGGTAGGTCTTGGCCAATCCCTTATGGCGCTTATTTTCTCGGGATCTGGTGCTACTCCCTCCGAACTCACGATGTGTCCCAGGTACTGTACCTTTGGCTTGAGAAGGTGACATTTGGATGGCTTGACTTTCATGCCATACCTGGATAAGGCTTCGAACACTTCTGCCAGGTCTATTAAGTGTTGTTCGTAAGTCTTTGAGTAGACGATCACATCATCTAGGTACAGGAGGACGGTCTCGAAGTTCTTGTGTCCGAGGCAGCATTCCATCAGCCGCTGGAAGGTACCGGATGCGTTGCAGAGTCCGAACGGCATGCGATTAAATTCACATAGACCCATTGGTGTGGTGAATGCCGTCTTTTCCTTATCTCTCTCAGCCACAGGGACTTGCCAATACCCACTTGTTAAGTCTAAGGTGGAAAAATAATTAGCAGATTTCAAAGCAGTTAAGGACTCTTCTATCCTAGGCAAGGGGTAGGCGTCTTTATGGGTGATGTTATTAATCTTCCGGTAGTCTACGCACATTCTCATGGTTCCGTCCTTTTTTTTGACAATCACTAGAGGGGCCGCCCAGGGGCTACAGCTGTCTCTTATTACCCCGGCCTGTTTCATTTCCCTCAGCATATCTTTTGCACATTGATAGTGAGCGGGCGGTATGGGTCTATATCTTTCTTTTATTGGGGGATGGTCACCTGTGGGGATTGTGTGTTCTACCCCTTCTATCCGTCCGAAGTCCAATGGGTGTTTACTGAAGACTTGTTCATATTCCGTCACTAGCCTATACACCCCTTGTTTTTGATGGGTAGGTGTTGAATTTATGCCCACGTGTAGCTGTTGGCACCAATCCTCCATTTCTCCATCTGAACCATTGCCTTCCACCTGACAGGTTGGTTCTAAGGGCTCAATGGTTGTGATGGCATTGTTGTCAACAGTATATTGCTTTGCCATTGTAGCATACCTTGGCAAAGTGACCTCTTCCTCTCCACAGTTCAAAAGTCGTACCGGCACTCGTCCCCGGTGTACCTCGACTATCCCTCGTGCTGTGAGTATAGTGGGCCTGCTGTCGGTGTACACTGGTTCTATTAAGGCTTGATAATCTCGTCCCTTAGTACCAATGGCTGCTCTACACCATACCAGCATTTCTGTTTTTGGTGGGATTACAATAGACGTTGGATCACTTACCCTCACACTGCCGATTTCTCCACCTGCAACTTCTACCTGTTGCCTTAACATCAATACTTTTATTTCCCTCCGGAGAACTCTCTGCTGGCAGGATTGGGCAGTTTCAGCAATTTGCTGTAAGACAGAAATGACTTCGGAAAAGCAGTTCTCTAACACATTCATTCCTATCAATACAGTTGGTTCACAGTTCCGCCGGTCAACATCAACAACAATTATACCCTGTTTCTTCAGTTCTACTTTACCAATCTTTATGGTCATCTCCCTGAATCCTAGTTTCGGTACCAACTTACCATTACTGGCCCATATATCTAGTTCAACATCAGAGGGCCCTTTATCAATATCTGCATCAGCCCAGTACCTCTTATAAAGGATATACGGTATAGATGAAATCTGGGAACCTGTGTCCAGCAAAGCGTTGAGGGGAATTCCGTCCAGCACAATAGGGATAATGGGTCGTCCTCCGATGTACCTGTCGTGCCAGGGTGTTGGGCCTTGAAAGTTCATTCCTGCGAAGCGGCCCGCATTCCCAGGGGATTTCCTTTTAAATCACAATCTCGTGCAAAGTGGCCCGGCTGCTGGCAACGGCGGCAAATGGGCTGTCCATCCGGTTGGTAGCGGTCGCGGGGTCGTCCTCTCCATGTCGGGTATCTCCGGGGTCTCATCCATGGAATATCCTCTCTACAGTTTGCCAACTCCATCTTGTGTCCTCTCATCTCCTGCATGGTTTTAGCCATTGAAGCAACAACATCAGCTAAAGAGTCAAGCTTTTGTTGAAGAGCCTCATTAGTACTGGGCCCCAGGGGCTTAGCAATGGCCCCAGACATAGCTGATGTCACTGGCACTCCCTGTTGTTGAGGTGCCTCTGCCATGGGTTGCGCAGGATCCTGATCCCGAGGTGCCTCTGCCAGCTGGAGACGTATAGCGCTCTCCTTTAATTGGGCAAATGTCAATTCAGGGTTCTTAAAAACAAGCATGCTCACATGCCCCCGGTGAGAAGGGGTGTAGAGTCCCTCAATAAATTGATCTCTTAGCAGTTTATCCGCTCCGGTGTTAAAAATGGGTTCAGCCAGTGTAAGTGATTTAAGGGCTTCCTGCAGGTTTAAGGCAAAGTCTCTCACGCCCTCATTAGCTTTTTGTTTGCAACTAAAGAATCGTATTTTAGCTTTGCTGCTGGCCGTGGTTTCAAATGTAGCTTTTAATCCAGCAAATATGCGTTCAACAGTGCCTTTTAGATCAGCTGCCCATGCTGTGACTTCTCGCTTAGCATGGCCACTTAACTGCATCATCAGGAGACTAACACGCTGAACTTCACCCACAGGGAACATGTCAAAATGGGCCAGCATCTTTTCTCTGAAATCGTCAAGGGTATTAGGCTCACCTTCATACATTGGAAGCCATGGGCCACCCGGGGTATATGGCATCAGCACCGGCATGATGGGCGCCACTCCTTGCACCGCTGCGCTGCCGGACTCTCTATTGACACTCTGTCTTTAAGCTGCATTAGCGTTGCCGAGTGCTGCGGCGTCTCCGTGCTGCGACATACTGTGCCCCCTTAGTTAATCCGGACCCTTCCGGTCCTCCGCTTCCGTCGGGATAGTGTAGATTCGTTCCGCTGTGCAGCAGGATCGATTTTCCCCTTGCTCTGATGTCAGAGCGCTCAGCTTGGTGCCGCCCACAATGACACGCCCCCTGCTGCTCCCACCCACCGCGCTCTGTAATGGCGGATTCTGAAGTTTTTCAGTTAGACTGGGGCTCAGGTGATGGCGTAGCTCAATTAACAGTCTCGTGCCTAACGGTTATGAAGTGATTACCTCAGGGGATGGCGGCCATCTTTACTCCATTATAACCAATGGGGAAAAGTCACTTTCAATAGTTTTCAATGGGGAATGGATTTTTCTTTAATAAAGTCAATTTTCAAGATTTTTCATCCCAGTTTTCACAGTTTTGGGCTCCAATCACGGCACACAATACCCGGTATACGGGCTGGCTAGATCCTGTTCGTGACGCCAATTGTGACGCCCAGGAGACCGGGATACCCAGCACCGGACCAATGGAGTCTGTCTCTTGAGGGGGATGTCACGGGTGGCTTGACCCGGTGCTGTGGCCTCAGGCAATGCACAGTGTAAGGGGTATCATGAGGGGACAGGCACTTACTTGATCAGCAGCAGGTTCTCCCAGCGGTGACGATCTCGATCCTGGATAGATGGCTATTGTCCAAATGAAAGACTGAGGCACTGAAACGTTTAACCAGTTTACTTTAACATAAAAGGATTTACAACCAGTCCTGTCACCGGAGTCTGTATGGGAACTCTGAGTTACTTTGACCCTGCCGGGGTCTTCGCCTCTTATTGTGCGCAATTTCTGTGTGGCCCTGCTGCTGTATGTGAACTGGCTGCCGGCCCAATCTGTCCCCTCCGGGTCCTGGTTCGACGGGCAACCCGAGTCCTTTTATCGGTTTACCCCCTCTGGGAGTACCGCTGAACTCTGTGTCTGTTGCTGCGTCCGGCCCTAGTGAAGCTGATATCACCTCACGTTTTTCCGGTTGCTGTATTATATATAATGAATACAGCCACGGATCCGGTATCCGTCTTTGCGCCTGTTCTGGGTAGTGATTAATGCTACCCGGTTCTCACAATGTCCTTTTTCTCTATCCCTCTTCTCCTCAGGCCGGTGATTTAGGCCTGGAAACCGTCATAGGGCTGTTAGAGATTCAACTGTATGACCTCTCACTTTCAGCTCCTTGGCCCAACTGCCATTTCTTCTCTCAGACCAGAATGGATCAAGGGGAGTCTCTGGAGCTCCCCCTTCTGGCCGGAGGTGGTAGTGCAGTCTTGCTATTTTAGTATTTGTACTTACTGTCAGTAACTATTTTTGTGGCAAATACCCCTAGGGGTGCCACATATAGTACAGGTGACAGGTATTCTGGGGTCCAGTGATAGAGGGGTATAATGGGCTGTAGTGTATAGTACAGGTGACTGGTATTCTGGGGTCCAGTGATAGAGGGGTATAATGGGCTGTAGTGTGTAGTACAGGTGACTGGTATTCCTGGAGTCCAGTGATAGAGGGGTATAATGGGCTGTGGTGTATAGTACAGGTGACGGGTATTCTGGGGGTCCAGTGATAGAGGGGTATAATGGCCTGTAGTGTATAGTACAGGTGACAGGTATTCCTGGAGTCCAGTGATAGAGGGGTATAATGGGCTGTGGTGTATAGTACAGGTGACAGGTATTGTGGGGTCCAGTGATAGAGGGGTATAATGGGCTGTAGTGTATAGTACAGGTGACTGGTATTCTGGGGTCCAGTGATAGAGGGGTATAATGGGCTGTAGTGTATAGTACAGGTGACTGGTATTCTGGGGTTCAGTGATAGAGGGGTATAATGGGCTGTGGTGTATAGTACAGGTGACAGGTATTGTGGGGTCCAGTGATAGAGGGCTGTAATGGGCTGTAGTGTATAGTACAGATGACGGGTATTCTGGGGTCCAGTGATAGAGGGGTATAATGGGCTGTAGTGTATAGTACAGGTGACTGGTATTCTGGGGGTCCAGTGATAGAGGGGTATAATGGGCTGTACTGTATAGTACAGGTGACAGGTATTCTGGGGTCCAGTAATAGAGGGGTATAATGGGCTGTAGTGTATAGTACAGGTGACGGGTATTCTGGGGTCCAATGATAGAGGGGTATAATGGGCTGTGGTATATAGTACACGTGACAGGTATTCTCAGGGTCCAGTGATAGAGGGGTATAATGGGCTGTAGTGTATAGTACAGGTGACAGGTATTCTGGGGGTTCAGTGATAGAGGGGTATAATGGGCTGTGGTGTATAGTACAGGTGACAGGTATTCTGGGGGTTCAGTGATAGAGGGATATAATGGGCTGTAGTGTATAGTTCAGGTGACTGGTGTTCTGGGGGTTCAGTGATAGAGGGGTATAATGGGCTGTAGTGTGTAGTACAGGTGACAGGTATTCCTGGGGTCCAGTGACAGAGGGGTATAATGGGCTGTGGTGTATAGTACAAGTGACAGGTATTCTGGGGTCCAGTGATAGAGGTGTATAATGGGCTCTAGTGTTTAGTACAGGTGACAGGTATTCTGGGGGTCCAGTGACAGAGGGGTATAATGGGCTGTAGTGTATAGTTCAGGTGACAGGTATTCTGGGGTTCAGTGATAGAGGGGTATAATGGGCTGTGGTGTATAGTACAGGTGACAGGTATTGTGGGGTCCAGTGATAGAGGGCTGTAATGGGCTGTAGTGTATAGTACAAGTGACGGGTATTCTGGGGTCCAGTGATAAAGGGGTATAATGGGCTGTAGTGTATAGTACAGGTGACTGGTATTCTGGGGTTCAGTGATAGAGGGGTACAATGGGCTGTGGTGTATAGTACAGGTGACAGGTATTCCTGGAGTCCAGTGATAGAGGGGTATAATGGGCTGTGGTGTATAGTACAGGTGACAGGTATTGTGGGGTCCAGTGAAAGAGGGGTATAATGGGCTGTAGTGTATAGTACAGGTGACGGGTATACTGGGGTCCAGTGATAGAGGGATATAATGGGCTGTAGTGTATAGTACAGGTGACTGGTATTCTGGGGGTCCAGTGATAGAGGGGTATAATGGGCTGTGGGCTGTAGTGTATAGTACAGGTGACAGGTATTCTGGGGGTCCAGTGATAGAGGGGTATAATGGGCTGTGGTGTATAGTACACGTGACAGGTATTCTCAGGGTCCAGTGATAGAGGGGTATAATGGGCTGTAGTGTATAGTACAGGTGACGGGTATTCTGGGGTCCAATGATAAAGGGGTATAATGGGCTGTGGTGTATAGTACACGTGACAGGTATTCTCAGGGTCCAGTGATAGAGGGGTATAATGGGCTGTAGTGTATAGTACAGGTGACGGGTATTTTGGGGGTCCAGTGATAGAGGGGTATAATGGGCTGTGGTGTATAGTACAGGTGATAGGTATTCTGGGGGTTCAGTGATAGAGGGGTATAATGGGCTGTAGTGTGTAGTACAGGTGACTGGTATTCCTGGGGTCCAGTGACAGAGGGGTATAATGGGCTGTAGTGTATAGTACAGGTGACAGGTATTCTGGGGTCCAGTGATAGAGGGGTATAATGGGCTGTAGTGTATAGTACCGGTGACTGGTATTCTGGGGTCCAGTGATAGAGGAGTATAATGGGAGGTACTGATAGAGGTGTGTGATGCACTATAGAGGTGTTGCAGTGAGTCTCCTTCCTCTTTTTGCAGGGTGTGCATCTCTGGGAGACTATGAGACCCTTGCTTTTTTCTACTTTCTATTTTTCCCTTTTGCCTGCCTTCTCTTTATCGGACCCCTCTGTTGCATATGATGTGAAGTTCCCCTCAGCTTTGGCAGTGCCCAATATTTCCAACACTATCATGTATGGTATAGTTTTTGATGCTGGCAGCACCGGGACGCGAATCCATGTCTATACTTTCCGTCTGAGCAGTACAGGTAAGATCCCATCATTCCCTGCTCCTTATTGTGTCTTGCTGTTCTATTCTTTTTCATCTATGCTTTAGGATCTTCCCTGGATATTGTTGGAGAGATTTTTGAGTCTTTGAAGCCAGGACTTTCTGCCTTCGCTGAGCAGCCTGAGAAGGTGAGCAAGACACGTACAGTTAGTCCTAGGCTGAGATTTTTTTTATGTAGATGACATTTTTATTATTGTATATATTACGGTAATTGAAATAATGTGATTTGCGCCGATGACTGTGATAGTCTCCATGTTTCTTAGGGTGCAGAGTCTGTCCGTTCCCTGCTCCACCTTGCACAGGACAATATTCCTCCTACCCACTGGCAGAAAACTCCTCTGCTGCTGAAAGCCACAGCTGGGCTCCGACTGCTTCCTGAACACCAGGCCGAGGCCCTGCTCCTGGAGGTGGGAGACATCGCCGACCGTGGGGTGGATTGGTGATTGTCAGGTGTTTCTGGGTGTAACTGTCTGAAGTAGTTGTAATTCTTGGAATGGAGAATTTGCAGGCTAAGGCTATGGTTTCAATACTAATCAGTTAGAACGGATCCAGCAGCAATAATAATAATAATCTTTATTTTTATATAGCGCTAACATATTCCACAGCGCTTTACAGTTTGCACACATTATCATTGATAATGGGTCTCATAATCTTAATTCCCCTTCAGTATGTCTTTGGAATGACAATCCATTGGCTAACAAGTTGTGCAGACGCAACTTTTTTGTCTGCTTTTAAAAAAACTAAATTCAGCTTTATCTGTTTTTTTCAGCCATCTGTTTCTCTTTCATTTGAAAATAATCCCCTCTTTGCTCACTGGATCTGTTACAGCTGATATAGTACTTATACAAAATCTGCTGACATGCCACATTTTTGGGATGTAAACACTCTTAGTTGCATTTTATAGCAAAAGCTAAACAGCTTACAACACACCAAAGGGATCTCTTAAGCCTCTTTCACACTTCCGTCTTTCTCCACACGTCGAAATATGTCGGTTTGTGGAAAAAAAGGATCCTTCAAATTCGTATGCAGGATCCTTTTTTTCCCATTGACTTGTATTAGCGACGTATGGGCACACGTTATGTCCGTCGTGCACTAGATCCTGTGCATTTTTGCGGACCGTCTTCTCCTAAAAACGTTCAAGGGAACGTTTTTCTGTACGTTGGATCCTGTGTTTCCTAGTGAGCATGCCCGGCAGGAATTCTCTCTCTCCTCCCCGGGATTTTACACTTTACCTTTCCGGACAGCGGACCCGTTGAAACACTGCATCCGCTGCACTTGTTATCCACTATTTCCCAAACGTCCGTCGGTACGTCGCTCTGATGCTTTGTGACGGCCGACTACCGACAGAAATGTGAAAGAAGCCTTAGTTGAAAGCAATTTGACAGATTTGGAGCATTTCTGAAAGGAAGAG
This sequence comes from Ranitomeya imitator, assembly GCF_032444005.1. Classification (NCBI taxonomy): domain Eukaryota; kingdom Metazoa; phylum Chordata; class Amphibia; order Anura; family Dendrobatidae; genus Ranitomeya; species Ranitomeya imitator. The sequence continues at coordinate 767,909,832 of NC_091282.1, read as the reverse complement.
TCGGCAAAGATCGACAATTCTAGATGTACTGTGCTGATAGATGCCTACCCAAAGACTGAATGCGGTCAGAAATTTAAAAGGAAATTCAAAGTAGTTTAAGAATGTGTAAATTTATGCAAACACATTATTTTAGTTCTTTGTTTTTTTTGCCTCCCGAATATATTTCAGTTTATTTTTCAATGGGTTTGTACTGATTATGGGTTACATAAAAAAAAGGAAAGTTCTGAAATTATTTTTTAATATGACTTTTTTTTTACATTACAAATACCTGACTTTTTCTATCCACTGTATATGGAGTGGATTACTGGCATCTTTGTCTGCAGTAACACCATTTCCTCATTACCCCTAGAGGCTTTTGGGACGGCTGAAGGGAGCTCTGTTTTGCTCCTGGGGACAATTTACAAGTATCCAGTGATTTAAAAAAGATCAGAACTTGAAGCAGAACTGCCTTCCATGAGCGCTTGCAAATTGTGTAAGAGGGTGTTGAGGGAGGATCTAAATTGACCCTTCACGGTTGACTCAGTGATTTCCAAATTAATCTAAAGGGCGTTGCCGGCAACTGAAAATGACCAGACGGAGACTCGTGCCTCTGTGTGGGGGATCGAGCAGATCTCTGTGCCCCCGTTTTATTGTCTGACTTTTCATAGTCATAGAAATTATACTTCAACCAATCAGCATAAGAACACGTTCACAGTTCTTAACCTATAAGAATACAGGAAAAACTTAACCCATGAGGATACAGGAAAAATGGGAACTACAGATATGGTCATGTCTTTTTGGCATAGAAAAACATATTAACAGATGCCTCAGTCTTGTATAGCGATACCCCCACGAGTCTCTTATCTGGCTCACTTGAGTTAGAATACTCAAGGTCTTTATACCAATTATGAACCATAGACTAGCTGAATAACAAAATATTATCTTCGTGAGAAACAGGACAGTTATTTCATAGCAGCTGTAACCTTCTACCTAAGTAAATAACAGAATTTATCTTTAACCAACAACAAAATGGAGTCAAAGCACAAAATAGAGAATCTTTCATAATTTGTTCCTTCACATTCCCCCCTAGATAAATTTTGTTAATTAATGTCCAGCATCAGAGGTACTATCCCAAGCTATGAGCTCGAGGGGTACTGGTCTTCACATGACTGGTGCCATGTTACCAACCATGGCTGTTGCGGCGTACCCGTCCCCCCTGTATACTAGAATTTACAAATAACAATTATTGATAACAGTAGTTGGGATCTTTTGAAGATAGCCATGCGCTTGGCTTCAACATCTTCATCTGGTAACTTTGTGAAATCGGTGTAGAGAGCAGGGGTGGCAACGCTTTTGGTTTCATCATTAGTTGTCTTAGTGCAGAATTTCCTAATACATACAGAAATACACCAAAGAACAAGTTTTAGTATTACATACATGACAAGGATAAAGGCAGCGATATATAACAAACTTTGTAAGATTCCAGCTATCCAGCCGCAAGTCCCTCAAACCAATTGGCTGGATTAAGAAAAGAGAAGGTGTCTGCCCACCAACTGTCCTTATTACGGTCATTGTCTTTATCATATTAATCTCTGAGTCTTTGAATATCTTCTAACTTATGTGAATACTGGCAGCCATCTTAAATAGAGTTAAATTTGCATTAGCAAGCATAAGGGGAAAAACTTATTGTTTCACAGCATAAGAATATATAAAAGTACAAAAGAGTATAAAGATATATATTTTCAACTTGACAATCCCCCCTAAACACTAAGTTTTTCCCTAAAAAGAAAATTCCTTCGAGACTGTCCATGTGATGGGGAAAGGGGAGGTGGATTTCTTCATCCAGACACCTCAGAAGCTGTCCCCTTGTGAGAGGCCTCCAGGCAGCTGAACCCTTTACTAGCTTCACATGGAGTTCTCCCGCTGTCCCTAAACTAAATCTCTTAGCATCATCTGAGAATTGGGGGTTTTGTCTATCTTCTTGAGGGGGACGTACTTGGGGATCTCTCCTGGATCAGTGCCATCATACTCTGGTGAGTCTACTTCTTGGTTGAGGAAGGTGCCAGTCGGAGTTGCCTCAGTGATAACCTTTTTATACAGGGGAATAACACAACAGAGGATTATCGATCTAACTACAAGAAGGGCAATCAGTACCAGACAAGCTTGTTGAAAGAATCCTTTGAGCCCACCCAACCAGCCGGAAAAGAAAGATGTGTCTACTCCTGCATTAGATTTTAATTCTGCTGCTAACCCATTTATCTTTTTAAGGGCTATCATGGTCTTTCCATTTACCCCAGAGTTCTGAGGGATATAGGTACAACATTCCTCTCCCACCATCCCACAGACTCCTCCTTTCTCAGCTAAGATCATATCAAGGGCTAGTCGGTTTTGGAGGGTCATTCTAGTGTTAGGGCTCAACTCCTCAACTATACCTTGGAAAGCATCACAGATAAAATTGACAAACCTTTGTTCACTGTAATATATGTAATTGATCCAATCAACATTTTTATTAATCTGCACCTGTGGGATTATAGAAGCAAAGCTAGCATAGATCTAGTTCTGGGCTTTAAATTGGTCAGGCACCCCCCTTGGCACTCCAATGCCATCGACATATATCAATGATCCCATGATCATATATCATATACCCATATATCATATACCCATGATCAAAACAGCATGGGTTTATGAGAAATCGCTCCTGTCAAACCAATCTAATCAGTTTTTATGAAGAGGTAAGCTATAGGCTGGACCACGGTGAGTCATTGGACGTGGTATATCTCGATTTTTCCAAAGCGTTTGATACCGTGCCGCACAAGAGGTTGGTACACAAAATGAGAATGCTTGGTCTGGGGGAAATTGTGTGTAAATGGGTTAGTAACTGGCTTAGTGATAGAAAGCAGAGGGTGGTTATAAATGGTATAGTCTCTAACTGGGTCGCTGTGACCAGTGGGGTACCGCAGGGGTCAGTATTGGGACCTGTTCTCTTCAACATATTCATTAATGATCTGGTAGAAGGTTTACACAGTAAAATATCGATATTTGCAGATGATACAAAACTATGTAAAACAGTTAATACAAGAGAAGATAGTATTCTGCTACAGATGGATCTGGATAAGTTGGAAACTTGGGCTGAAAGGTGGCAGATGAGGTTTAACAATGATAAATGTAAGGTTATACACATGGGAAGAAGGAATCAATGTCACCATTACACACTGAATGGGAAACCACTGGGTAAATCTGACAGGGAGAAGGACTTGGGGATCCTAGTTAATGATAAACTTACCTGGAGCAGCCAGTGCCAGGCAGCAGCTGCCAAGGCAAACAGGATCATGGGGTGCATTAAAAGAGGTCTGGATACACATGATGAGAGCATTATACTGCCTCTGTACAAATCCCTAGTTAGACCGCACATGGAGTACTGTGTCCAGTTTTGGGCACCGGTGCTCAGGAAGGATATAATGGAACTAGAGAGAGTACAAAGGAGGGCAACAAAATTAATAAAGGGGATGGGAGAACTACAATATCCAGATAGATTAGCGAAATTAGGATTATTTAGTCTAGAAAAAAGACGACTGAGGGGCGAACTAATAACCATGTATAAGTATATAAGGGGACAATACAAATATCTCGCTGAGGATCTGTTTATACCAAGGAAGGTGACGGGCACAAGGGGGCATTCTTTGCGTCTGGAGGAGAGAAGGTTTTTCCACCAACATAGAAGAGGATTCTTTACTGTTAGGGCAGTGAGAATCTGGAATTGCTTGCCTGAGGAGGTGGTGATGGCGAACTCAGTCGAGGGGTTCAAGAGAGGCCTGGATGTCTTCCTGGAGCAGAACAATATTGTATCATACAATTAGGTTCTGTAGAAGGACGTAGATCTGGGGATTTATTATGATGGAATATAGGCTGAACTGGATGGACAAATGTCTTTTTTCGGCCTTACTAACTATGTTACTATGTTACTAATGGATTTTCTTCATAACTCATATGGAGCTGATCGAGACTTCTCCTCTTTCTGGTATATTCATCAGGTGTCTCCGGATCCCAAGGTAAAATCTTGAATTGCACAGCTAGTTTAACAAGGGTACATTGACCTGTCCAGGCATTAGGCAACCTAGGATGGAGCTTACCATCTCCACATAACCAATAAATAACATATATATACTGTGTATGATTAGCTAGCAAGTCAGTATCCAGGAAATTGTTCTCTTTACAGAAACCTGTCTCGAAGACCCCTACTGGTGTACCTGTAGTGTCGTGGGAATTATAGCAGGTATAATTATCAGCTAATACGGTTATCCCTCCTGGGACCTTTAGTTTAGGTGCTTCATGAATTAGTGGGACATAATCTGAGCAATCAGTGGGCTTTAAACCCTTCAACAGATTCATAACACAGGCAGTAGTATTAAGTATATCCAATATATCCCAAATTTGATCATCTGGATAATCTGTGGCCCTAACCAATTTATCCCACATCTGTATAACTGACAATTTTATTGGCTATACCCATCTGTACTACTAATCTTTTATGATATTGTACAAACTTATTATTCAAGGATATTGAGGAATTTAGACTGCCCCATGCGGTTACCAATATTATTAAATGGAAATACGAAAAACCAAAACATCATGTCCCCTTATTTGCCACTAGTCTGTTTGACCAGCTTGCACTGCGATACGTGGATCCACGAAGGCCTTCCTTCCAGCTTTACTGACATAGGAGTAATGAGGAGGACTTGGTAGGGACCGTCATACAAGGGTTCTAGTCCGTGTTTTCTGACATAGCTTTTCACGACCATAAGACCACCAGGCTTCAAATTATAACCAATATCGGTTTCTGCTGAATCTGGAAGGAAAGAAGAAACTAAAACATGGGTGTTAGCAACATTTTTACTAAGATGAATAACATATTGAACAGCACGGTCAGTTTCTTCTGACAACTACTGAGACTGAAAATTTACAACTGAGAACCTAGCACCAAACAATATCTCATATGGGGACAGGCCATGTTTTGCAATAGTGGTAGTAGGAATATATAAGAGCCCTGGCCATGGAGCCGTAGTCTCCTGCATCATTTTGATCAATTGTCCCTTCAGTGTGCCATTCAGCCTCTTAATTTTCCCACTGGATTGTGGATGGTACGGAGTATGGAGGGCTACAGTGGATCCAAGCATTGTCAGAACCTCCTGATACACATGAGAAGAAAAGGCCGGGCCTTGGTCACTTTCAACAACTTCTGGAACACCATATCTGCATATAACTTCCATCACCAGTTTCTTTGCTGTGGTCTTTGCAGTCACGTTGGTAACGGGGAATGCTTCTGGCCAATTGGAGAACATATCGACAACCACCAGACAATATTCATACCTTCCAGACTTAGGCAACGTGATATGGTCCACCTGGAGCCTTTGGAAAGGATAGTCGGGCTTAGCAAGGTGCTTCGGGGGTACACGTTGAAGTTGACCGGGATTGCAGGTCTGACAGATATTACATGCACGGTTGAGTGCTGTCAGGACTGTAGAAATACCTGGAGTCCAGTAGAATTTTTGTACCAGGGCTAGGGCCTGTTTTTTTTTTTTTTTTCCTCGATGTGTGGGCCCATGTGCCCACGTGGCAATAGCAGGGTACATCCGCTTAGGGAGACACACAAGTTGGTCCTTTTTCCAGAGACCATTGTCCATACATGCTCCATCAGCTTCATTTCTTCCTTTGGAGACATTCTCTGCATCGTCATTAAGCGGTCTCGCGGGGTCCGGCAGAAAACCTCAGTCTGGCATAGATCATCAGGTTCCTGTAGAGTCAGTGTTTCTTGTAACTGTTTACGCTGAGAGTGTGTGGTCACCATAGCTGGTATGGTCAGTTCAACGGGTAGGAGAGCAGCGGCTTTTGCTTGCATATCCGCAAAGGTGTTACCAACAGTCTGTGGCCTGTTCCATAGTACCGTGCTCCTTAACTTTGATAATGGCCACCTGGGTAGGTAATTTGATTGAGTCCATGAGGGTTTTAACAGCTTCAACATTCTTCACTGGAGTCCCGGCAGTAGTAACAAACCCTCGATTGGTCCATAGGGCTCCAAAATCATGAGCAATACCAAATGCATACTGTGAGTCCGTATATATTAGCCCACCTGTCTTTGGCCAAAGTACATGCAGTAGACAGATCCTGAAGTTCTGCTTCTTGTCCTGACAGGGAGGGAGGGAGTGCAGCTCCGAGCAATACAGTATCTTCCGTGGTAACAGCTTATCCAGTGTGGAATCTGCCAAAATCATCAGCATATCTTGAACAGTCTTTCAGGGCCTTGTAGAGAGGTAGCATTATGCGGGATGTGTCCGGTATCCACTGACAACAATAAATACATAGTCCAAGGAAACGCTGGAGCTCAGGCTCATCCTTTGTAGCTGACGGCTATTTTTCTTTCTTCTGTGAGGTGTCTGGCACCCTGAAGGAGACAGTGACCCAAAAATATCACTTGACCAAGGCAGAACCGAAGTTTCTAGGCCGAAACCCGACAGTTCAGATCTGCCAGATACTTGAGGAGGCTAACAATGGCAACAATGGCTTCCTGCTCTGTTCGTGCACACAAGAAAAGATTACCCACATACTGAAGCAACGTGACATAGGGATATTCTAACTGCCAGAGTAAGAGACACTCGCCCATATTTTTTTGCAAACTGATTGGGACTGTTTTGGGCCCCTTGTGACATAACTGTCCACATCAATTGTCGTCCCTGATAAGTGAATGCAAACAGAAACTGGCAATCTGGGTGTAATGGAATGCTGAAGAAGGCATTGGCGAGGTCGATGACTGTGAACCAAGCAGCATCCTGAGATATCTGGGACAAGAGTATATGGATTAGGCACCACCGGAGTTTCTAGAACAGTAGCTGCATTAACTGCCCGTAGGTCTGTGTACCGGCAGGGGGTTGGCCGGGTGGGGTCTTTTTCTTAACGGGAAACAAGGGCGTGTTACATGGAGAAACACAGGGTACCAGGGCACCATTATCGAATAACGTTTGTATTTGCCCCTTGAGGCCCCGCTCCTGATCATGTTTCAAAGGGTACTGATGGACTTTGGGAAAAAGGGGGCACCAGGTTTGAGAAACACTTTTACTGGTTTTACAGGTATTATTGGGGTGAATCTGGGCCTATCAGGGCCATCATAACCGTGGGAAGGGCATGTAAGATACACATCTCATTATGTTCATCTGCATAGGGGTTATATAACGTAAATACCATCTGACCATCATCTTGGAATTATACTCTGGAGCGGAACTGTGATAATAAATCTGTCCCCAGTAAATTTACCGGACATGAGGGAGAGATTACGAACTGAGCAGTAACTTCAGGGAAAGGTCCCACAGGGATGGGTTTTGTGAGGGTATATTTATTGGGTCTGCCATCTACTCTAATTAAAACAAGCTCTGGGTCTGAGAATTAACATAGCGAGGGAGATTTCCAGACACAGGGTTAAAATAGATATTGAAGTATGAGACTGGATTTGTGTAAGGGAGGGGGGCTGGAGCCTTTTGCTTGGGCCACTGATAAGGAACCAGCTGCGTCCTTGTACTGAGCTGGGGGCTAGAGAGCGCAGCTGCTTGATTTAACCTCTAATTTTACTGCTGATACAGAGCGGGTTAAGTTCTTCTGAAAACTTTTAATTACTTTTAGTGCATCGTTCGGAGTGGAATTCTCGATGTCAGGTCTAACTGACATTATTGCCTCTTTCAATTCAGATTTAAGGCCGGACATCAAAGTTGCCACAAAAAGGTGTGAATAAGCTTTATTATACAGTGAAAACCCCAAATCTTTAAGTACTACCATAAGACGCCCATAGAGCTTCTCGGCAGTCTCCCCCTTGTCCTGTGTGACATCTGTGAGGGGGGTAGCTTGGTCCGCTCGTCTATCTTGTGCCCAAACCTTTAAAGCATTACAGAAATCAACACCACTCTCATAGGTTCCCCCGTCCAGGTTATACATCATGCCACCCTCAATAATTGGAAAATACCCCTCTCCAGCCTTCACATGGAGTAAGTGTAACAGATCTCTCTGGGGAGTGGAATAAATCTCTCGATTCGCTGCTATTTGTCTATAGACTGGTGCTGGCGGTGGCTGATAATAAGTGCCGTCAGCGTTTAGCAAGGGAAAGGTGGAGGCTACAACTCCGGGTCTTCTTGCTTCACAATTGTAACAGACCTGTCTCCACTGAGAATTAGTAACTCCGCATACATCACAAATCCACCCGGCAGGATTATAGGGTGGGGGTGCACTAAGTTTTGACAACCCAGGATATATTGGAGCTTTGGGGTTAAGGGGCATAGGGCTTACAGTCGGGAGAAGAGACTTGATTTCCTGGGGAGAGACCTTATCATCTAGCAGGGAGCCCCCCTGTTTCAGATTATCATTTTTAATTGTTTGTCTTTCTAACACATTACCCTCAATCACTTTTTCAGTTCCTTCTTGCACCACAAACATCCAGTTTTTGTCATAGTTATAGACAACTTTCCTTTTTCAACGTAACAAAAACAAATCCGAATTCACTTTCTCTGTTAATCCTTAATTTGCTATATATCAACCACTCAACTTGAAGCAGATAAATCTTTTACCAATCTTTTAATTACTTACACTGATAACCAAACAATCTCTTACATGTTTTCTTCTAAAATAGGCACAATTCTTTCACTTTCAAATTCCAACTTGAACTTACGATATTTCTTTCTAATTCAATACAACATTGTACTATTGCACATACTACACAACACAAGTATAGAAAATTCCGAGAGGACGCAGCGACTCGCCCCCTCCATACCAGAAACACAGAACTGATAAGAACATCACAGCATTCCTCAACACAAAAGAAAGCAATAGCGCAGATGTTTGACCCCTCCCATCCCAAATTTCACACAGAGACGGAATTCAGCAGTTCTCAGACTTAATTAATTTCTACAAAACCTTCATCGCACAATTCATATGCCAAAACACCTTAGAAAAACCAATCATTGAGAATATTTTCCTCATCTTTGGGCTAACAGTATCAGATTCAACACACAAATTCAAAGTCTTCTCTTACTTCCATGGAAACATGATTCTCCTTTAGAGCTAAATATCCTTACCTAGTTGTGCACAATACCGAGAGGCCTTTACGGTTTGTTCCACTGGGTCTCTCTGTCCCCCACTGGGACAACCCAAAAAACGCGGTACTCAGTGAAAGGAGGAGGGAGTCTTAAACTTCCCTCCAAATACCTCTGGATATATATATATATTGTATACTTCTATATATTTCTGAGTTACGTATCCTACCCAATCTTCGATCACCTCACCGCGCCTGATTCTAACAATGATCAGGAATTCAGGATATTTTGACTATAAAGAGAATTACATCACTGGTCAATCCGGGGTGTCCGTCCCTTATGAGGTACGGTTCGAGCACTGGGCTCCCCACGGAACTACACCTCTATATGATTCCACCCAAAAATCACCCACCTTCGGGGACAAACCTCAGATCCTCTTTGCAGCAACAAACACAGGAAAACCACACCAAACGGTCAGTCTGGACAGTATAACTGCCAACTTACCGTGGTTGTTGTGGGGGATGATCAGTCCCAATTTTCCAGTGCCTGTGTCCGCTCCGAGGGTCCTTTGTCTGGTTGTCCTCCGGGGGGCAGAGGCGTTCCTGGTTGGAGCCCCACGTTTTCGGGCGCCAAGCTGTTGAGGGAGGATCTAAAGTGACCCTTCACGGTTGACTCAGTGATTTCCAAATTAATCTAAAGGGCGTTGCCGGCAACTGAAAATGACCAGACGGAGACTCGTGCCTCTGTGTGGGGGATCGAGCAGATCTCTGTGCCCCCGTTTTATTGTCTGACTTTTCATAGTCATAGAAATTATACTTCAACCAATCAGCATAAGAACACGTTCACAGTTCTTAACCTATAAGAATACAGGAAAAACTTAACCCATGAGGATAGAGGAAAAATGGGAACTACAGATATGGTCATGTCTTTTTGGCATAGAAAAACATATTAACAGATGCCTCAGTCTTGTATAGCGATACCCCCACGAGTCTCTTATCTGGCTCACTTGAGTTAGAATACTCAAGGTCTTTATACCAATTATGAACCATAGACTAGCTGAATAACAAAATATTATCTTCGTGAGAAACAGGACAGTTATTTCATAGCAGCTGTAACCTTCTACCTAAGTAAATAACAGAATTTATCTTTAACCAACAACAAAATGGAGTCAAAGCACAAAATGGAGAATCTTTCATAATTTGTTCCTTCACAAGGGTACATTGCTTCATTCTGGTGCCTCCTCTTGATTTTAGGTCCGGAAAGTCTTCAGTTCATCTCCTTTTCTGGTTTCAGAGAATAGCGTACGCATCATGGATGGTACAGATGAAGGTGAGCAAGTGATTAACAAAAAAAAAATTGATGATCAGTCATTTTCATTTGCTTGATTTTCTGTTTTGCCCCCGCTTTCCATGACGGAAATTTAAAAAAAAGAAAAAGAAAATAAATCTGGCGGCTGACCAAGTAACTGAATCAATCAAGTGCACATCAATAAGTCCTGCCCCGGGATGATAGTTACTATGATAAGCACTTATGTCTTTTTTTCTGTTCTATGAGTTATCTCCATTTATGTAATTCTGCACTTGTTTGTCTGCCTGCTCCTCGCTCCCTAAGATGCCAATTGGTAAAGAAGGAGCTTCTGAGAAGCCTCCCTCTTGATTGATCTGCTGGAGTATTGGACCGTGCCCTGCGGTTATTAGCAACCTCTGTACATGACTCAAGTTGAAGGATGGTGAAGTCAGGGTTAAGATCCCTATTCTGGCCAAATCGACCAGACCCTGCTGGGCCAAAATGGAAATAATGATGTTTCTTGACAGTGCAGTCCTCTCTGCAGGTTGACTCTAACTAAAATGAACTTGTTTCAAAGTAGCTTTTCTCACGTCTGATCTAGACAGTTGCACAACTCTTATGGACTAACCTGGTTTGGAGCAGTGGTATTGCAACCACTAGGGGCTTCACCGGCAGGTAGAATAGTCAGGGATAGCCAGAAGTCGGTACACAGGAGGAACAATGTAGTTTGAAGGAATAAGCAGGAATCGTAGTCAGGGAAAGCCAAGAAGTCCGTAAAAAGGAGGAGCAATGTGGTTTGAAGGATAAGCAGGAAAAGTAGTCAGTACACAGGAACAGCATTGTAGAACCTTGAGCATATGCAACAGGTGAAAGAAAGTTTGTCTAGAGGCTGGTAGCTCAATAATCATGCAAGGAAGGAAAGCAAGGCCAGGTTTAAATAGGGTGTGCAATCAGGATGGAGCCAATCAGAAACACAGGGTGGTCACCAACAGGAACTCAGAGTAGAGACCATCAGATACAACATAGGTACAAGTATTTGGGTGAGCACGAAACTGTCCAGAGAGCTGAATAGCTCAGAGGGAAGAGCTACCGTCTAGTACACAGGAGCTGCTGGGTTCGATTCCTGACAACATTTCTCCTTCTTTGTCTCTCAGATACATCTTTCTTAAACTGTGGTAAAGTGTAAGTTGGAAAGATAAGCTTACAAGGTCTGTGAATGTGACTTAAACCTGAGTCACAAGATTTCTGATGCTGTCCATTCTTTCTATAGGAGTTTTGGCCTGGATCACAGTCAACTACCTGACAGGTATCTCCTAATGTGTTCAATGGGGAGCAAGACGCTGGTGCTATGGTGGAATCCATGGCATTGTAGCTGTGGGTGTGTTCGCCCAAACACTGAGTACCCTGTACAGTCGAGGAAATGGATATTCTCAGTGTTGTGGTAATGTCGGGAGAGTGTGCTCACCCTAACGCTGAGTACACTGTACAGTCGGGAAATGGATACTCTCCGCATTGTGGTACTGTCGGGAGAGTGTGATCACCCTAACACTGAGTACACTGTACAGTGGGGAAAATGGATATTCTCTGCAATGTGGTACTGTCGGGAGAGTGTGATCACCCTAACACTGAGTACACTGTACAGTGGGGAAAATGGATATTCTCTGCAATGTGGTACTGTCGAGAGGGTGTGATCACCCTAACACTGAGTACACTGCACAGTGGGGAAAATGGATATTCTCACCTTTGTGGTACTGTTGGGAGGGTGTGATCACCCTAACACTGAGTACACTGTAGAGTGGGGGAAATGAATATTCTCACCGTTGTAGTACTGTCGAGAGGGTGCGATCACCCTAACACTGAGTACACTGTACAGTGGGGGAAATGGATATTCTCACCATTGTGGTACTGTCGGGAGGGTATGTTCACCATAACGCTGAGTACACTGTACAGTGGGGGAAATGAATATTCTCACCGTCGTGGTACTGTCGAGAGGGTGTGATCACCCTAACACTGAATACACTGTACAGTGGGGGAAATGGATATTCTCACCGTTGTGGTACTGTCGGGAAAGTATGTTCACCCTAACGCTGAGTACACTGTAAAGTCGGGGAAATGGATATTCTCACCGTTGTGGTACTGTCGAGAGAGTGTGTTCATCCCGACATTCAGGGAAATGAATATACGCTCATAGCTTTGCAGTACTGTCGGGGAATATAGTTGGATTAATGATTGATTCTTAGCTTTGCGGTAGGGACAAAAGTATGTTTGCGCAGTAGCTCTGCTACTGCAGCGACAATGAGTAGTTTAAAACATATCTCAAGGCTACATCCAAGTGTGGGCAACCGCTCTGGGTACAGCCAAAAGTGTATTTGATGAAGCTCAGGGCTACAATAGAAGAAATGCGGTGACATTGCTCTTGGGTACCGATGGGGGCGTATGTGATTACTAGCTCTGGAGTACAGTCAGGGAATGAAGCGATCCTAGTTCTCGGGTCCCATATACATTGTAAGGGCTCATACTCACTTGCGAGAAACTCGGATGAGTCTCGCACGTCAATACCCGGCACTGCACTCGGCACTCAGATCGGAGTGAGTGGCCGCATAGCAATACATGCACCAGAACGCTCCGCTCCTGAGTGCCGGGTGCAGTGCCGGGTATTGACGTGCGAAACTCATCCAAGTTTCTCGCAAGTGAGTATGAGCCCTAAATAATACTCTTTTCAGGTCTGCTACATGGGGATCATACTGTGGGGACCCTGGATTTGGGTGGAGGCTCCACACAGATAACTTTCTTGCCTTTGGCTAAGGTAGGTGCTATCTTTTTCTGCATCAGTGCCTTTGATGTCATCATTAGCATCATTTTGCCTTTTGATCTTTCAGGCCACACTGGATCAGACTCCGGCTGACTTTCTGACTTGGTTTGAGTTGTTTAACAGCACATATCGCCTGTACACGCACAGGTCAGAGGGTTTATACATAGCACAGATCCTTGGGGGTGGTACAGGCATTGGGGGCATGTGTGTTACTGTTATGTGTCTGTTCTTCAGTTATCTGGGTCTTGGTCTGAAGGCGGCTCGTCTCGCTGTGCTTGGAGCTTCTGCGTCTGCAGGTAAGGATGGGACACAGATGCCAGTTATAGATCCTGCGAGAAGCAGAAGGTTAAATTTGTACATCTGCTTTTATTTTGTGAAGCATTAGGGAAACAAAGCGAACTCCATGTACTGTGTTTTTAGTGATTGGATTTACAGGATGTGGATTTCGAGTTAGAGATTTTTGATAATGCAGGATGCTATGTGGCCATTATAAATGGTTTTTCCTAATCACTTCTCTATTAGCCTTAAAATATACGTAAAAAATGTCTGAATAAAAAGAAATCCCACGAAACCGAGGCTTGTGAAAATGTAAAAAATAAATCACTGACTTTCAGCCCAGCAAAAACAGATGTTTCGGAGTCACTGTTTCCAACCAGATTTGGATGCAGAATGGACATTCGCTGGCATCACCTACAGATATGGAGGGCAGTCTGATGGTAAGAGTCACATGATGGGCAGAGAGCTCTACGTGTTACACCATGGGCTCAATTAAGCATTGTATTTGTGCCTGTTTTGGTCGACTTGTGTTTTGCACCACCATATTCATCTTTCCATATATGCCTTGTTTAAAGTCAAGAGTTCAGGGTTATCAGATGTTTTCACCCAATTCATCCTTTTTGCAACTTTTCAAAAACTCTGGACTTATTTTGCAAATGTACCTTCTGTTCCCCATTAGTGATTTTATCCCAGTTTGAAACTTTGGTTCAATTTTTGCAATATTTCTGGAGAACATACAATTTTTGACTAAAAAAAAGTTGGAAAACTGGTTCATACAAAAAAAAAGAAGCTATTTTTCATTGTCTCTGTTGAGCCATTTTTGTGACTTTGGCACAAAAACGACAATGAATCCACAACACAAAAAAGAACAGCGACTTATAAAAATCGCAGATGATGAATAAGGCCCAATATTTTCAAGGTTTTTATGGCCACTGCCAGAAGCATGCCTAAAAGAGGCCCATCATAGTGGATGCATCAACATCCACCCACCATAGAGGCCTAGTGTAAGTGTAGAAAGAGAAACCATAGTGCATGTGGCACAGGCTGCTGAGCTTCCTATATATATGTAGGTCTGCAGGTGCATGCTGGCCAGATGACGGTGAAAAGACCACACTGGGGACTGATGGGGGCATTGCAGTATCCACGGACCCAGCGCTCACAGCCTTACACTCAGATTTTAGTGCTGCATAGAACAATCTTCAGTCGTGATGGGTAAATAGGATACTGGATATGTATTTGGTGTATACCACCAAACAAACCAGTGACATTCCTTGTATTATCAGGTACAAATTAAGGCTGCTATATTGAAGGGTTCAAGTCGAATTCCCCCATGTTTCTGATAATCTGTTAATATTTAGCTTCGCACGCTACAGACCTGCTGTCTTCTCATCAATGTGTCTGTCCTCTGCTGTCTAGGACTTGTAGGGTTTGATTCCTGTTACTCAGAGGTTCAGCGTATTCTACAGGGGAAGTTTCACCATGTTGACGAGCTTCAAAGCAGACGCTTTTATGCCTTCTCCTATTACTATGACCGGGCGGTGGACACCAATCTAATTGGTAAGATGGTCCACTGGTTTGTGTGCGTTTATGCACCTGAAGATGTTAACAATTCAACTTCTCCTTTTTTAGAGCACGAGGATGGAGGAGAGCTTACAGTCAGGGACTTTGCTGTAAAAGCCCAAGAAGGTGAATATTCTGTCCTGGTATCACAGCCTGTCCTATGACTTACATGGGTTCTGTCTGTCCTGGTATCACAGCCTGTCCTATGACTTACATGGGTTCTGTCTGTCCTGGTATCACAGCCTGTCCTATGACTTACATGGGTTCTGTCTGTCCTGGTATCACAGCCTATCCTATGACTTACATGGGTTCTGTCTGTCCTGGTATCACAGCCTGTCCTATGACTTACATGGGTTCTGTCTGTCCTGGTATCACAGCCTATCCTATGACTTACATGGGTTCTGTCTGTCCTGGTATCACAGCCTATCCTATGACTTACATGGGTTCTGTCTGTCCTGGTATCACAGCCTATCCTATGACTTACATGGGTTCTGTCTGTCCTGGTATCACATCCTGTCCTATGACTTACATGGGTTCTGTCTGTCCTGGTATCACAGCCTGTCCTATGACTTACATGGGTTCTGTCTGTCCTGGTATCACAGCCTGTCCTATGACTTACATGGGTTCTGTCTGTCCTGGTATCACAGCCTGTCCTATGACTTACATGGGTTCTGTCTGTCCTGGTATCACAGCCTATCCTATGACTTACATGGGTTCTGTCTGTCCTGGTATCACATCCTGTCCTATGACTTACATGGGTTCTGTCTGTCCTGGTATCACAGCCTGTCCTATGACTTACATGGGTTCTGTCTGTCCTGGTATCACAGCCTGTCCTATGACTTACATGGGTTCTGTCTGTCCTGGTATCACAGCCTGTCCTATGACTTACTTGGGTTCTGTCTGTCCTGGTATCACAACCTGTCCTATGACTTACAAGTGTTCTGTCTGTCCTGGTATCACAGCCTGTCCTATGACTTACATGGGTTCTGTCCTGGTATCACAGCCTGTCCTATGACTTTCATGGGTTCTGTCTGTCCTGGTATCACAGCCTGTCCTATGACTTTCATGGGTTCTGTCTGTCTATCCTGGTGCCACAGCTTGTGTTTTGTATATTGATCTTGTTCCTCTGGGACCTCTTCACAGATAACACATAAGACAATGGATGTAAAGCTGTGCAAACTGTCATATTGTTACCCTTTGTAAAACGATCCTTTGTTCTTGCAGTGTGTGATCACATGGATCGGTTCACATTTCAGAGCCCATTCCTCTGTATGGATCTCGCCTACATCACTGCTTTGCTCAGGGAAGGATTTGGTTTTGAGGAAGACACAACCCTGCAGGTATGAGACCCTCAGGCACGGGGAAGCTTTCCTGCCCATATTTTGAAAACCCACTAAATATTTATTTTCTACTTTGAAAAGGAGAACCAGAGTCATCATATATTATGAAATACAATTTAATTTGTACAAAAGGAAGGTTTTAAATCTAAATACATACATATTATTAAAAATTATTTGCTTATATATGTATGGATACACAAAAATTGTGATCCACAAGGGTGACAATAATGTAGTGGCCGTAGACTAGGGCCAGGGAAAATAACAGAACACTGTTTCCAGACAATTCTAACCGGATGTATAAATGGCCGCATGGTAGGAAGATGGGCTGAGTGAAAACAGCCTCCCCACAGAAAATTATACAGACTGGACGAGTCAACTCAGATCAAACCATGCTGCTGTAAGGAACATGCAATGCGATAGTAAGATAACCCAGTGTTCATTATGCAGTGGTATCAGGGGTGGATTAAGGGTAGCCAGGGCCCCGGGCTGTTCAGACACTGTGGGCCCCCCCAGTCATGTGACGGGGGTCATGTGGCGGGGGTCATGATATACCTGAACCAGATTATTCCAGAAAAATGGCTGGGCCTTACTCTACTGTAACCTATTAAATATTTGTTAAAATATGCAATACAATTTAGGTATATTTTGATATATTTTTAAATTTTTAAAATGACCAATATCACATACAAGGAACAAATACCACCGCACCATGACCAGACCACAAATTACAACCACAGTGATCGAATAATATCACATACAAGGAACAAATACCACCGCACCATGTCAAGACCACATATTACCACCACTTGGTGACCAAATAGCACATACAAGGGACAAATACCGCAACACCATTTCCAGACCACATATTACCACCACATAGTGACTGAATACTACAATACTGATCAGTAATAAAAAAACAAAAAACACAATACTATCACCATAAGTGCCAGTATTCACAGGAGATCTGTACTTAGTATGCAGTGTCTGTGTAGAGGTAATACAGAGATCACTGGTGGTATTATACACAGGAGCTCTGTATATAATGTATAGGTAATACAGTGATCACTGCTGACATTGTACACAGGACCTCTGTATATAGTATACAGTGTATAGTGTCAGTGTATAGGTAACACTGACTCACCAGTGACGTCTCTAGGTGATGTCTTTCATCTTTCCTCCAGCACAGACCGCCATCATTTCTTCCAGCCAGGACTTGTTTCTGCAGGAAATAACACAGTTATCTCAAGCTCTGCTTACAGAGCACATTACTTAATTTTTCACAACTTCTACATTACACCACATGAAGAAAAAAAGGTGATAGTGTCACTCTGCACAGTAACAGGACCGCCCCCCCCCATTTAAAACATTATACTCAAAAAATAAAATAAATACATCACTGCAGTAATAATATCCCTTAATTAGCCCTTATGGTAATAATATTCCCCATCCAGGCCCGTTTATCTCATTCCTGGTTCCAGCCATATGTTCTCGCATCCTGCCCTCATGAGTATCTATTCTACCCCATATGATCTCCCCATCCTGCCCCATCTGTCTCCATCGTATCCATCCTGCCCCATGATCCAATCCTGCCCCGTGTCTCCAATCATGCCCCATATCTACATTCTGCCTATGCCTCCAGTCCTGCCCCAGTGTGTCCAGCAATCTGCCCCAGTGTGTCCAGCATATTACCCCCAGTGTGTCCAGCATATTACCCCCAGTATGTCCAGCAATCTTCCCCAGTATGTCCAGCATATTGCCCCAGTGTCCAGCAATCTGCCCCAGTGTGTCCAGCATTGCCCCCAGTGTGTCCAGCAATCTGCCCGTGTCTAACTCCAGCATATTGCCCTCAGTGTCCAGCAATCTGCCCCAGTGTGTCCAGCATTGCCCCCAGTGTGTCCAGCAATCTGCCCCAGTGTGTCCAGCATATTACCCACAGTGTGTCCAGCAATCTGCTCCAGTATGTCCAGCATATTACCCCCAGTGTGTCCAGCAATCTGCCCCAGTATGTCCAGCATTGCCCCCAGACAGTGTGTCCAGCAATCTGCCCCAGTGTGTCCAGCAATCTGCCCCAGTGTGTCCAGCATTGCCCCCAGAAAGTGTGTCCAGCAATCTGCCCCAGTGTGTCCAGCATTGCTCCAGTGTGTCCAGCAATCTGTCCCAGTGTCTCCAGCATTGCCCCCAGTATGTCCAGCAATCATCTGCCCCAGTGTGTCCTCCAGCATATTGCCCCCAGACAGTGTCCAGCATTCTGGCCCGCCCGGGCCCCCCGGATTGCCGTTAGCAAAGAAAAAACAAACAAAAACGAGTTCTCCTCACCTGACCTGCGCTCCAGGAGGCGAGCTCCCTCCAGCAAGCGCGTACTCGCCAGCAACTGACAATGACGTCAGACGCCGGCGACGTGTGCGCTGCGCCTGCGGCCGACTTCAGCTGCCAGCCTCCAATTGGCTGGCGGCTGTTGTTAACTATTGACGTGCAGGCGCTTGCCCGCACGTCAATAGGTGAAACTGCCGCAGCGCCAGTAGGGGCCCGGTGAGCAGACGAAACGGGGCCCGATGCGGGCTCCCTCTGCCCACCGGGCCAATACACCAGTCAGGGCAGTAATGCCCTGATGGCGGGGGGCAATCTGAGCGGTAGCCCAGGGCCACCCACACCACTGGGCCCTAGGCTACCGCCCAGATTGACCCTATTATAATCCGCCCCTGAATGATATTTAAGATAAATAATCAAAGGGTTAATTGCCCATTATATGATGACTCCTGCCCAAGCTGCGGCCATGTACCCCGACACGCGTTTCGCAAGCGTTGATGTCGCCCCCTGGAGAAGCGACATCAACATGCATGTATTGCATGGGCCTTACAGCAGCATGGTTTGATCTAAGTTGACTCGTCCAGTCTCGCTAATTTTCTGTGGGGAGGCTGTTTTGACTCAGCCCATCTTCCTACCATGTGGCCATTTATACATCAGGTTAGAATTGTCTGAAAACAGTGTTCTGTTATTTTCCCTGGCCCTAGTCTATGGCCACTAGATTATTGCCACCCTTGTGGATCATCATTTTTGTATATCCATACATATGTAAGCAAATAATTTTTAATAATATTTATGTATTATATTTACATGAAAAAACTTCTTTTTGTACAAATAAAATTGTATTTCATAATATATGGTGACTCAAGTTCTCCTTTTCAAAGCATTATAAATTTGAGTCAATATATTTGTGGGTACTGTAATAATTTAAGACTGGTAAATTATATTTCATATTTATTTTCTAGTTAGCCAAAAAAGTGCAAGATATTGAGACGAGCTGGACGTTGGGCGCCATCTTACAGGAGCTGCAGCCTCTTATACAGTCAGGATGATGGAGTCTTAAAAATCACCACATTACATGGAAAAGATGGGAAAACGTTTTCAAGGAAAACTCCAAATGCAATGACTGATGCTGTCCATCCATTGCCAAGAAGCATAGCGCGCACACGTGCCAATTCTCGCGTAACTGCTTCTTCACAATGTTGTTTTCAGATTAAAATATATATATGTTTATTAGATGTTGGAAGTAAAAAAACTGAATTTTAACGTGTTTACTTTTTTATACAAACACAAGTGCAGCATTTGAAGAAAGGATTTCCAGCCTGGAGCCAGACCGGAGGACTAGTGAAAAAAGAGGAATGTGTCAGCCAGGGGGACTAGTGAAAGAAGAGTGTGCTAGCCTGGAGCACTAGTATAAGAGAAGTGTGCCAGCCTAGAGGACTAGTGAAAAAAGAGGTATGTGTCAGCCCGGAGGACTAGTGAAAGAAGAGGAGTGTGCCAGCCTGAAGCACTAGTGAAAGAAGAGGAGTGTGCCAGCCTGGAGCACTAGTGAAAGAAGAGGAGTGTGCCAGCCTGGAGCACTAGTGAAAGAAGAGGAGTGTGCCAGCCTGGAGCACTAGTGAAAAAAGAGGAGTGTGCCAGCCTGGAGCACTAGTGAAAGAAGAGGAGTGTGCCAGCCTGAAGCACTAGTGAAAGAAGAGGAGTGTGCCAGCCTGGAGCACTAGTGAAAGAAGAGGAGTGTGCCAGCCTGGAGCACTAGTGAAAGAGGAGTGTGCTAGCCTGGAGAACTAGTGAAAGAGAAGTGTGCCAGACTGGGGGACTAGTGAAAAAAAGAGGAATTTGTCAGCTCGGAGGACTAGTGAAAGAAGAGAAGTGTGCCAGACCGGAGGACTAGTGAAAAAAGAGAAGTGTGCCAGCCGGAGTACTAGTGAAGGAAGAGTGTGCTAGCCTGGAGAACTAGTGAAAGAAGAGTAGTGTGCCAGCCTGGGGCACTAGTGAAAGAGGAGTGTGCTAGCCTGGAGAACTAGTGAAAGAGAAGTGTGCTAGACCGGAGGACGAGTGAAAAAAGAGAAATGTATCAGCCTGGAGGACTAGTGAAAGAAGATAAGTGTACCAGACCGGAGGAAGAGTGTGCTAGCCTGGTGGACTAGGGAAAGAAAAGGAGAGTGCCAGCCTGGAGAACTAGTGAAAGAGGAGTGTACCAGACTGGAGGACTAGTGCAGAAAGTTTGCCAACCTGGAGGACTAGTGAAAGAAGAGGAGTGTGCCAGATCAGAGAACTAGTCAAAAAAGAGGAATGTGTCAGTCCGGATGATTAGTGAAAAAAAAGGAGCGTGCCAGATCGGGGGACTAGTGATGGAAGAGTGTGCCAGCGTGGAGGACTAGTGAAAAGAGTCTGCCAGCCTGAATGACTAGTGAAGGAAGAGTCTACCAGCCTGGAGGACTAGTGAAAGAATAGTGTGCCAGCCTGGAGGACTAGTGAAGGAATGTAGTGTGCCAGCCTGCATGACTAATAAAGGAATATAGTGTGCCAGCCTAGAGGACTAATGAAGGAATAGGTATGCCAGCCTGGAGGACTAGTGAAAGAGGAGGAGTGTGCCGGCCTGGAAGAGTGTGGCAGCCTGGAGGATTAGTCAAAGTAGAGGAATGTGTGCCAGCCTGGAGGACGTGGGGTCACTGGGACTTGCTAGCAGGATCCATGGCCCGAACATAATGTGATGCTGGAGGGTGACTAACATTGGTAGATGTGGACCCCCTGTACCACGGGGTGGACCTACCATCTACCGGATCTTCACTAGAGTCGCTGGTGGTGAGGATAGGCTGGGCTGCCAGTAGACATTAGATACCACTCCAGGGCAGTCCCCAGGACTGTAGCAGCTGATCTGAGGGTCAGAGGAATGGGTACCATGTACAGGAAGGAGAAAAGCATTACGTACTGGTAACGGCATTTTTCAGAAGGCCATGACAGCACCACGAGAGAGGGGATCTGCCTTTCTGGAACAGGAAACCTACAGATACAAAAGGGCAGCACCTCTCCCACGCATCAGTTGGATTACAAAGCTTGAGAGGACCTCCATGGTTAATGGCACATAAAATATACATTATATATACATTATATAACTTCAACAATTCACCCATGTGGAAACTTATAAGTGGAAGAAGTGCGCACCAATATGTCAAGGGAGGGAATAAGGGTGCTGTCATGGGCTTCCGAAAAATGCCGTTACCGGTACGTAACTTAATGCTTTATTCGGACTCCCATGACAGCACCACAAGAGAATTAGAGATGTAAAAACTATCTTAGGGAGGGACTACATCCTGCAGCACCCTTAACCCGAAGGTGAGATCTGAGGAAGCACCCATGTCTAGTGTATAATAGTTAAAGAAGGTGGAAAGGCATGACCACGTAGCCGCCTTACATATCTGGTCGATGAAAACTCCAGATCTTTCTGCCCACGAGGATGCCATGGCTCGAGTGGAATGCGCCCTTAAATTCTGAGGAGCCAGACTGCCACCTGCCATGTAAGCTAGAGAGATAGCCTCCCTAATCCATCTTGCTAATGTACACTTTGAAACTATGACCCTTCCTAGAGCACTGAAAGGATATAAATTATTATTATTATTATTTATATAGCACCATTGATTCCATGGTGCTGTACATGAGAAGGGGTTACATACAAGTTACAAATATCACATACAGTAAACAAACTAACAATGACGGACTGATACAGAGGGGCGAGGACCCTGCCCTTGCGGGCTTACATTCTGCAGGATTATGGGGAAGGAGACAGTAGGTTGAGGGTTGCAGGAGCTCCGGTGTTGGTGAGGCGGTAGCTCCGGTGTTGGTGAGGCGGTAGCTTCGATAGTGATGAGGCAGCAGCGGTGTCAGTGCAGGCTGTAGGCTTTCCTGAAGAGATGAGTTTTCAGGTTCCGTCTGAAGGATCCGACTGTGGTTGATAGTCGGACGTGTTGGGGCAGAGAGTTCCAATAAATAACGCGTTGTCCTTTTTCCAGGGATTAGTGACAGAGAAATACTCTAGCAGACACCTTCTAACATCTAATGTGTGAAGCTTCTCCTCCTTCTGGTTGGTAGGGTTAGGGAGGAAGGAGGGAAGGACAATCTCTTGTGACCTGTGGAAGTCTGAGGAAACCTTGGGCAAGTAGGCAGGGTCTGGCCTAAACACTACACTGTCGTCCAACATCTGCGTATAAGGAGGAATTCTAGAGAGTACCTGAATATCACTTATTCTACGTGCTAATGTTATTGCTACCACAAAGGCCACCTTGAGGGATAGAGCCGCCATCCATAGCCGAAAGGACTAAGTTTAAGTCCCATAGTATGCACCTTACATTGTGTATGGGCCTAGATCTGCCAGCTGCTTTAATAAATCTGGAGACCCAGTAATTATTTGCGATAAGGCTATGTGCCCACGTTGCAGAATCTTTGCATAGTTTTCCTTATCAAAACCGGACTCCCTTGCCATAAAATCCGCTTGCGTTTTTCTAACTTTTGTTTCACGTTTTACGCGTATTTGTTGCGTTTTTCTCGTATTTTAATGCGTTTTTTTCATGCGTCCCATTACCATTCTTTTGCGGCAAAATTGCCGCAATTCTGCAAAATTAATGAACATGTGGCGTTTTTTCCGCAATCCATTTCCACTGCAAAAAAAACACAGCATGGGCACAACAATGCAGAATGCCATTAAAAATAATGGGATGCAATTTGTAAGCGTTTTCGCAGCGGGAAAATTCTGCGAAAACGCAAAAAAAATGCAATGTGGGCATATAGCCTAGGGGTACTAGTGGCAAGACCTAATTCTAGACCCCTCTGTAGAAATTCTAGAATCTGCCCTATAGGTACCCCCTCCTTGGTTTTAAAGTCAGAAGTGGCTAGGAATGGTTTCCAGATTCTAGCATAGATTTTGATTGTAATTAACTTCCTACTTTTTAGCAGGGTGGTTATTAGATTCGAGGAGAATCCTCTATCTCTTAATAATGCTCTTTCAAACTCCACGCCATCAAGCGGAGTCTGGCTACTCGTGGATGGTTGACTGGGCCCTGGGAGAGGAGATCCGGAAGATGTGAAAGTATCCAGGGATCGCAGACTGACATAGGCCTCAGCCACGAGAACCAAGCCCTTCTGGGCCAGAAGGGAGCAACTAGTATAATCCTTGCCCTGTCTTCTCTGATCTTCCTCACTACCAGAGGCAACAGGGATAACAGAGGGAATGCGTAGGCCAGGTTGAAGTCCCATTTCCTCAGGAAAGCGTCCACCATAAGAGGTTCTTCCCCCCCGGATTCAGAGAACAGAACTGTTTTACTTTTCTTTTTCTCCTGGTGGCAAAAAGGTCTATATCCGGCTGACCCCACATGCGGAAAATCTGGTTGAAGACAGCTCCATTTAAAGGGAACCTGTCACCTGAATTTGGCGGGACTGGTTTTGGGTCATATGGGCGGAGTTTTCGGGTGTTTGATTCACCCTTTCCTTACCCGCTGGCTGCATGCTGGCTGCAATATTGGATTGAAGTTCATTCTATGTCCTCCATAGTACACGCCTGCACAAGGCAAGATTGCTTTGCGCAGGCGTGTACTATGGAGGACATAGAATGAACTTCAATCCAATATTGCAGCCAGCATGCAGCCAGCGGGTAAGGAAAGGGTGAATCAAACACCCGAAAACTCCGCCCATATGACCCAAAACCAGTCCCGCCAAATTCAGGTGACAGAGTCCCTTTAAAGACCATTCTTCCTGCCTTAGTATGTTGCAACTTAGAAAGTCCTCTTTGGCGTTGTCCTTTCCTCTTATGTGTAGCGCTGTCAGAGATAGAAAATGTCCGCTATCTGGTAAAGACGTTCAGTTTGTTCCATCAGGGCCTCAGATCTCGGGTCCCACCTTGGTGGTTGATGTAAGCCACCGCCATCTGTTTGTCCAAGAGAATTCTGACATGGTGACCCTGTAGGTACACAAAGAGGTTTTTTTTAACTGACAGCTCTACCGCTGATAGTTCCTTCAGGTTACATGAGCTTTGTACCTGGGGATGCCATTGACCTTGGACTACAATATCCCCTCCAGCCTGAAGGAATGGCATCTGTGGTTATAATGCGTGATACTCCCAGGGAACCCTTGAGGCCAAGTTAACCTTGTTAAGCCACATCTTAGGGAACTTATAGCTGATGGACTCAATGTCATTTTTCCCTGCAGGAACCCCACCCCCAGGGTTCTATCATTAAGTAAAATATCCCTCTGAAGGGCCCTTGTGTGAAACTGAGCCCACTTGATGGCCAGGATACAGGATGTTAGAGAACCCAATAGGGACATGGCTTGCCCTGAGGGTCATAGAGGGCCTATTTACTGCCCGTAAAACATGGTGACGAAAGCGAATAATTTTGTCCAGTGGCAGGTGACATTCTAGACCAGGGGTCCCCAACTCCAGGCCTCGAGGGCCGCCAACAGTGCAGGTTTTCAGGATTTCCTTAGTATTGCACAGGGGTTGGAATCATCACCTGTGCAGATGATGACATTACCACCGATGCAATACTAAAGAAATCCTGAAAACCTGCACTGTTGGCGGCCCTCGAGGCCTGGAGTTGGGGACCCCTGTTCTAGACTTTCTGCATCTATCACGAGCCCGTGGAATTGCTGAACCTTCAAGGGTTGTAAACTGGATTTTTCAAAGTTTATTAGGCAACTTAACTGTTCTAGAGTGGACCTGGATCTTGCTACCTGTGAAAGGCAATGATCAGCCAAACTGCCTATCATTAAGTCATCTAAATAGGGGATAATCAGGATGTCCGACTCCCGAAGGTGGCCATGACCTCAGCAATTAAAGGGAACCTGTCACCCCCAAAATCGATGGTGAGGTAAGCTCACCGTCATCAGGGGCTTATCTACAGCATTCTGTAATGCTGTAGATAAGCCCCCGATGTAACTTGAAAGAGGATAAAAAGAGGTTAGATTATACTCACCCAGGGGCGGTCCCACTGCGGTCCGGTCAAATGGGTGTCTCAGGTCCGCTCCGGCGCCTCCATGACGTCCTCTTCTGGTCTTCACGCCGCGGCTCTGGCACAGGCGTACTTTGTCTGCCCTGTTGAGGGCAGAGCAAAATACTGCAGTGCGCAGGCGCCGGGCCTCTCTGACCTTTCCGGTGCCTGCGCACTGCAGTACTTTGCTCTGCCCTCGACAGGGCAGACAAAGTACGCCTGCGCCGGAGCTGCGGCGTGAAGACCAGGAAAGGACGTCATGGAATGAAGATGGGAGGCGCTGTTCCGGACCTGAGACGCCCATCGGAGCAGGACCGCCCCTTGGTGAGTATATTCTAACCTCTTTTTCTCCTCTTTCAGGTAACATCGGCGGCTTATCTACAGCATTACAGAATGCTGTAGATAAGCCCCTGATGACGGTGAGCTTACCTCACCATCGATTTTGGGGGTGACAGGTTCCCTTTAACTTTGTGAAGACTCGTGGAGCGACTGAGAGGCCAAAGAGGAAGGCTCTAAACTGGAGATGACGGACTGAGCCACTTATGGATACTGCCACTCTCAGGAAACGCTGACAATCTGCGTGAATAGGCACATGATAATATGCATCCTTTAAATATAAAAACGCCATGAAACAGTTTTGCAATATCATTTTTATTGCTGAGCCAATTGTTTCCATTTTAAAGGGGCGAGTGATCAGAAACATATTAAGGGACCGGAGATTGATAATGGTTCTATAAGGCCGGGATCACACACAGCGAGATACGGCCGAGTCTCGCAGGTTAAAACCAAGCTCTGGCACCGGCACTCCAGAACGAAGTGTGCGGCCGCATAGCAATACATGGAGCCGCACGCGCCGCTCCGGAGTGCCGGTGCCAGAGCTTGTTTTTAACCTGCAAGACTCGTCCGTATCTCGCTGTAGTGTGACTCTGGCCTAAGAGTTATCCGGTTTCCGAACCAAAAAGAGGAGAGAGTAAAAACCTCTGCCCTTCTCGGATTCCGGAACCTCCACAGGACCCTCTTATGACACAGTTTGACGACTTCTGCCTCCAGGACAGACTGCTCCAGGTGGGAAGAGTGGAGGGGAGTTAACTTGAATTTATCCCCTGGAACCTAAAGAAATTCAAGTTTGAGTCCTGAAGAAATCATGCCCTGCACCCAGACGCTGTTGGTGATTCGTGACCAGGCTGGATAGAATGCCGACAATCTACCTCCTACGGGGACCACTAATCATTGGGATGTTTTTTTGTGCTCCCATGAAGAACATCTAAACATGAAGCCTGTACCTTTCTTCTTCCTGTCATCCCACTTGGAACGGTCCCTTGTAGGTTTTACTTAATAATAATAATAATAATAATAATTTTATTTACTGTATATAGGCCAACATAGTCCGCAGCGCTTTACAAATTATAGAGGGGATTTGTACAGATAATAGAAATTACAGCGTAACAAAAACACAGTTCAAAATAGATACCAAGAGGAGTGAGGGCCCTGCTTGCAAGCTTACAATTTACAGGAAAAAGGGAGACACGAGAGGTGGATTATAACAATTGCTTTCGTTGACCAAACTTTCTCCTGCTGAAGGGACGTCGATAAGAAGATGATGATAAGTTAGGGAATCTCTTTTTCTCGTCTCCCGCTTTATCCAGCAGCTCGTCCATGACCGGGCCAAAAAGATACTCTCCTTCACATGAAATAGCACAGAGCTTAGATCTTGCCTGGATATCCCCTGGCCAGCATTTTAACCACAGAGCTCTGCGGGCCGCGTTGGAAAGACCCGCTGCTCTTGCCTCCATCCTGACTAATCTACTGAGGCATCTGACAGGAATGCCGCAGCCTTTTGAATTACCGGAAGGGCCCTCAGAACCGACTCTTGAGGTGCTCCCTCTTTTAGCTTAGTCTTAGTTTTCAACCAGACCATCATTTATCTGGCTGCGCAAGTGGATGCCACCGCTGGTCTTAGGGACCCGGCTGCCATCTCACAAGTCCCTTTAAGGAAGACGTCCGCCTTTCTATCTAGGGTTCCCATGTCTTCAAAAGGAAGGGACGATTTTTTTGATGCTTTCGCTACTGCTGCATCTAACTTAGGAGCTTTATCCCAAGTGTTAACGGCTGGGTCATCAAAGGGGTATCTCCGTTTGAGGGCCGGAGGCAAAGAGCCTTTTTTTTCCGGCCTCTTCCATGCCCAGAGAATCAGACCTTGAATTTTCTCATTCAAGGGAAAGGACCTACGCTTCTTTTGGTCCACTCCCTTAAACATGACGTCCTGCCTAGACAGCTCTAGCCTGGGCTCCACTATCCCCATTGTTCCCCTGACCGTCTGATTCTGGAAGATTCACGTTCTGCTCACTTAGAAGTCTCCCCTTGAGTTAGGGACTTTATGGACTCACTTCTGTTCTAATGATGCCCTTCAGACTCGTGGCGAAGTTGGGAGTTTCTTCTGCAATCTGAGGGGGATAGTAAGGCAATGTATTCTAACCTAGAAGCTAATTCTGCTCCACCCCTCCCCCTTCCTGAGACCTCACCGTCTGCTGGATACAGAGGGGACATAACTTTTTTGGACATGAGTCTGGCAGGGGGCATTCATAGAGGGCGCATTCCCTGTACTTTGTCTTAACCTTGCATTTCTTCCCCTAGAATTTAAAACATAAGGGGTAGGCTATGTCACTGAGTGAAAATTCATGAAGATCAGTTACCAGTGTCTGCAGAGAATAGGTACCGGATCATGAGGGGGGAGTTTCTCAACTGATGCTACCGAGTCTGTTCTGGAAGAGCTCCTGCGGCTGGAACGGTCACTTAACTGGCCACGACCTGTATCCTCCCGGGACTTCAGTCAGGCCCGAGGCTTCTATGATGCGTGCTGGTCTGCAGCTTCCTCCTGCTGTAGTAGTTGTTGCTCCTGCTCACCTTCCATTATAGCAAATGGGCCAGAAGCGTGGGTTCCCTCCGAAGCTATGTATATATACCCCCTCAGTCTGGCCAGCAGGTCATGCCGCACAAGTCCCAGAATCCCCCGCCCTGTTATGACCTGGTGGTCAGGACAATAATGGACCTGGTGGTTAAGAGCACACGGAATGACCTGATAGTTACTGATAATAAGGACGAGCTCTGGGACGTGGGAACTCTGCTGACCGCAATCCCTAAACCTATCAAACACACTAGAAATAGCCATGGATTGCGCCTAACGCTCCCTATGCAACTCGGCACAGCCTAAGAAACTAGCTAGCCCTGAAGATAGAAAAATAAAGCCTACCTTGCCTCAGAGAAATTCCCCAAAGGAAAAGGCAGCCCCCCACATATAATGACTGTGAGTAAAGATGAAAATACAAACACAGAGATGAAATAGATTTAGCAAAGTGAGGCCCGACTTACTGAACAGACCGAGGATAGGAAAGGTTACTTTGCGGTCAGCACAAAAACCTACAAAAAGACCATGCAGAGGGCGCAAAAAGACCCTCCGCACCGACTCACGGTGCGGAGGCGCTCCCTCTGCGTCCCAGAGCTTCCAGCAAGCAAGACAACAAATTAAATAGCAAGCTGGACAGAAAAATAGCAAACCAAAGAAATACAAGCTGGAACTTAGCTTCTGATGGGAAGACAGGTCACAAGAACGATCCAGGAGTGAACAGACCAATACTCGAACATTGACAGGTGGCATGGAGCAAAGATCTAAGTGGAGTTAAATAGAGCAGCAGCTAACGAATTAACCTCGTCACCTGTGAAACTCAGAAACACCCACCAGAGGAAGTCCATGGACAGAACCAGCCGAAGAACCATTCATGACCACAGGAGGGAGCCCGACAACAGAATTCACAACAGTACCCCCTTCCCCTTGAGGAGGGGTCACCGATCCCTCACCAGAGCCCCCAGGCCGACCAGGATGAGCCATATAAAAGGCACGAACCAGATCGGCAGCATGAACATCAGAGGCAAAAACCCAGGAATTATCTTCCTGACCATAACCCTTCCACTTGACCAGGTACTGGAGTTTCCGTCTCGAAACACGAGAATCCAAAATCTTCTCCACCACATACTCCAACTCCCCCTCAACTAACACCGGGGCAGGAGGAACAATGGATGGAACCACAGGCGCCACGTATCTCCGCAATAACGACCTATGGAACACATTATGGATGGCAAAAGAAGCAGGAAGGGCCAAACGAAATGACACAGGATTGATAACCTCAGAAATCTTATACGGACCAATGAAACGAGGCTTAAACTTAGGAGAGGAAACCTTCATAGGAACATAACGAGACGACAACCAAACCAAATCCCCAACACGAAGTCGGGGACCCACACAGCGCCGGCGGTTAGCGAAACGTTGAGCCTTCTCCTGGGACAATGTCAAATTGTCCACCACATGAGTCCAAATCTGCTGCAACCTATCCACCACAGTATCTACACCAGGACAGTCTGAAGACTCAACCTGCCCTGAAGAGAAACGAGGATGGAAACCAGAATTGCAGAAAAACGGCGAAACCAAAGTAGCCGAGCTGGCCCGATTATTAAGGGCGAACTCAGCCAAAGGCAAGAAGGACACCCAATCATCCTGATCAGCAGAAACAAAGCATCTCATATGTTTCCAAAGTTTGATTAGTTCGTTCCGTTTGGCCATTTGTCTGAGGATGGAAAGCCGAGGAAAAAGACAAATCAATGCCCATCCTAGCACAAAAGGATCGCCAAAACCTTGAAACAAACTGGGAACCTTTGTCAGAAACGATGTTCTCCGGGATACCATGTAAACGAACCACATGCTGGAAAAATAATGGCACCAAATCAGAGGAGGAAGGCAATTTAGACAAAGGTACCAAATGGACCATCTTAGAAAAGCGATCACAAACCACCCAAATGACCGACATCTTTTGAGAGACGGGGAGATCCGAAATAAAATCCATAGAAATATGCGTCCAGGGCCTCTTCGGGACCGGCAAGGGCAAAAGCAACCCACTGGCACGAGAACAGCAGGGCTTAGCCCGAGCACAAGTCCCACAGGACTGCACAAAAGAACGCACATCCCGCGACAAAGACGGCCACCAGAAGGATCTAGCCACCAAATCTCTGGTACCAAAGATTCCAGGATGCCCAGCCAACACTGAACAATGAATCTCAGAAATAACTCTACTAGTCCATCTATCAGGGACAAACAGTTTCTCCGCTGGGCAACAGTCAGGTCTATCAGCCTGAAATTTTTGCAGCACCCGCTGCAAATCAGGGGAGATGGCAGACAAAATTACCCCCTCTTTGAGAATACCCGCCGGCTCAGGAACACCCGAAGAGTCAGGCACAAAACTCCTTGACAGGGCATCAGCCTTCACATTCTTAGAGCCCGGAAGGTACGAAACCACAAAATCAAAACGGGAGAAAAATAATGACCATCGAGCCTGTCTCGGATTCAACCGTTTGGCAGACTCAAGATAAGTCAAATTCTTGTGATCTGTCAAGACCACCACGCGATGCTTGGCTCCTTCCAGCCAATGACGCCACTCCTCGAATGCCCACTTCATGGCCAACAATTCACGATTACCAACATCATAGTTACGCTCAGCAGGCGAAAACTTTCTAGAAAAGAAAGCACATGGCTTCATCACCGAGCCCTCAGAACTTCTTTGTGACAAAACAGCCCCTGCTCCAATCTCAGAAGCATCAACCTCAACCTGAAACAGAAGCGAAACATCTGGCAGGCACAACACAGGGGCAGAAGAAAAACGACGCTTCAACTCCTGAAAAGCCTCTACAGCCGCAGAAGACCAATTGACCACATCAGCACCCTTCTTGGTCAAATCAGTCAACGGTTTAGCAACAGTAGAAAAATTAGCGATGAAGCGCCGATAAAAATTAGCAAAGCCCAGGAACTTTTGCAGGCTCTTCACAGATGAGCTGAGTCCAATCGTAAATGGCCTGGACTTTAACAGGGTCCATCTCGATAGTAGAAGGGGAAAAAATGAACCCCAAAAATGAAACCTTCTGAACTCCAAAAAGACACTTTGACCCCTTCACACACAAGGAATTCGCACAAAGGACCTGGAACACCATTCTGACCTGCTTCACATGAGACTCCCAATCATCCGAAAAGACCAAAATATCATCCAAATACACAATCAGGAATTTATCCAGGTACTCTCGGAAGATGTCATGCATAAAGGACTGAAATACTGATGGAGCATTGGAAAGCCCGAATGGCATAACCAGGTACTCAAAATGGCCCTCGGGCGTATTAAATGCTGTTTTCCATTCATCGCCTTGTTTAATACGCACAAGATTATACGCCCCTCGAAGATCTATCTTGGTGAACCAACTAGCCCCTTTAACCCCTTCCCGACCCATGACGCCACGTAGGCGTCATGAAAGTCGGTGCCAATCCGACCCATGACGCCTATGTGGCGTCATGGAAAGATCGCGTCCCTGCAGATCGGGTGAAATGGTTAACTCCCATTTCACCCGATCTGCAGGGACAGGGGGAGTGGTAGTACAGCCCAGGGGGGGGTGGCTTCACCCCCCCCGTGGCTACGATCGCTCTGATTGGCTGTTGAAAGTGAAACTGCCAATCAGAGCGATTTGTTATATTTCACCTATTATAACTGGTGAAATATTACAATCCAGCCATGGCCGATGCTGCAATATCATCAGCCATGGCTGGAAACACTAATGTGCCCCCACCAATCGCCCCCCCAGCCCTCCGATCTGTGCAGCACACTGCTCCGGCTCCCCTCCGTCCTGTGCTCCACTCCCCCCGTGCTCTTGTCCGCTCCCCCTGTGCTCCAATCACCCCCCCTGCACTCCGATCCACCCCCCGTGCTCCGTTCCACCACCCCCGTGCTCCGTTCCACCCCCCCGTGCTCCGTTCCACCCCTCCCGTGCTCCGTTCCACCCCTCCCGTGCTCCGATCCACCCCCCCATGCTCCGATCCCCCCCACCCATCATACTTACCGATCCTGCCGGGGTCCGTCCGTCTTCTCCCTGGGCGCCGCCATCTTCCAAAATGGTGGGCGCATGCGCAGTGCGCCCGCCGAATCTGCCAGCCGGCAGATTCGTTCCAAAGTGCATTTTGATCACTGAGAAATAATCTATCACAGTGATCAAAATAAAAAAAATAATAAATGACCCCCCCCCCCCTTTGTCACCCCCATAGGTAGGGACAATAAAAAAAATAAAGAATTTTTTTTTCCACTAATGTTAGAATAGGGTTAGGGTTAGGGCTAGGGTTAGGGTTAGGGCTAGGGTTAGGGTTAGGGCTAGGGCTAGGGCTTCGGTATGTGCACACGTATTCTGGTCCTCTGCGGATTTTTCCGCTGCGGATTTGATAAATCCGCAGTGCTAAACCGCTGCGGATTTATGGCAGATTTACCGCGTTTTTTCTGCGCATTTCACTGCGGTTTTACAACTGCAATTTTCTATTTGAGCAGTTGTAAAACCGCTGCCGAATCCGCACAAAGAAGTGACATGCTGCGGAATGTAAACCGCTGCGTTTCCGTGCAGTTTTTCCGCAGCATGTGTACAGCGATTTTTGTTTCCCATAGGTTTACATTGAACTGTAAACTCATGGGAAACTGCTGCGGATCCGCAGTGTGTGCACATACCTTTAGAATTAGGCTATGTGCACACGGTGCGGACTTGGCTGCGGATCCGCAGCGGATTGGCCGCTGCGGATTCGCAGCAGAGTTCCATCAGGTTTACAGTACCATGTAAACCTATGGAAAACCAAATTCGCTGTGCCCATGGTGCGGAAAATACCGCGCGGAAACGCTGCGTTGTATTTTCCGCAGCATGTCAATTCTTTGTGCGGATTCCGCAGCGTTTTACACCTGTTCCTCAATAGGAATCCGCAGGTGAAATCCGCAAAAAAAACACTGGAAATCCCCGGTAAATCCGCAGGTAAAACCCAGTGCCTTTTACCCGCGGATTTTTCAAAAATGATGCTGAAAAATCTCACACGAATCCGCAACGTGGGCACATAGCCTTAGGGTTAGGGTTGGAATTAGGGTTGTGGTTAGGGTTGTGATTAGGGTTATGGCTACAGTTGGGATTAGAGTTAGGGGTGTGTTAGGGTTAGTGTTGGAGGTAGAATTGAGGGGTTACCACTGTTTAGGCACATCAGGGGTCTCCAAACGCAACATGGCGCCACCATTGATTCCAGCCAATCTCGTATTCAAAAAGTCAAATGGTGCTCCCTCAATTCCGAGCCCCGACGTGTGCCCAAACAGTGGTTTACCCCAACATATAGGGTACCAGCATACTCAGGATAAACTGCGCAACAATTACTGGGGTCCAATTTCTCCTGTTACCCTTGTGAAAATAAAAAAATGCTTGCTAAAACATCATTTTTGAGGAAAGAAAAATTATTTTTTATTTTCACGGCTCTGCGTTGTAAACGTCTGTGAAGCACTTGGGGGTTCAAAGTGCTCACCACATATCTAGATAAGTTCCTTGGGGGGTCTAGTTTCTAAAATGGGGTCACTTGTGGGGGGGTTTCTACTGTTTAGGCACACCAGGGACTCTGCAAACGCAACGTGACGCCCGCAGACCATTCCATCAAAGTCTGCATTTCAAAAGTCACTACTTCAAAACTGAGCCACAACGTGTGCCCAAACAGTGGTTTACCTCCACACATGGGGTATCAGCATACTCAGGAGAAACTGGACAACAACTTTTGGGGTCCAACTTCTCCTGTAACCCTTGGGAAAAAAAAAATTCTGGGCTAAATAATTATTTTTGAGGAAAGAAAACGTATTTATTATTTTCACGGCTCTGCATTATAAACTTCTGTGAAGCACTTGGGGGTTCAAAGTGCTCACCAAACATCTAGATAAGTTCCTTTCGGGGTCTAGTTTCCAAAATGGGGTAACTTGTGGGGGTTTTCTACTGTTTAGCCACATCAGGGGCTCTGCAAACGCAACGTGACGCCCACAGAGCATTCCATCAAAGTCTGCATTTCAAAACGTCACTACTTCACTTCCGAGCCCTGGCATGTGCCCAAACAGTGGTTTACCCCCACATATAGGGTATCAGCATACTCAGGAGAAACTGGACAACAACTTTTGGGGTCAAATTTCTCCTGTTACCCTTGGGAAAATAAAAAATTGCAGGCTAAAAGATCATATTTGAGAAAATATTTTTTATTTTTTATTTTCATGGCTCTGCGTTATAAACTTCTGTGAAGCACTTGGGGGTTCAAAGTCCTCACCACACATCTAGATTAGTTCCTTTGGGGGTCTAGTTTCCAAAATGGGGTCATTTCTGGGGGATCTCCAATGTTTAGGCACACAGGGGCTCTCCAAACGTGACGTGCTAATTTTCCATTTAAAAAGCCAAATGGCGTGCCTTCCCTTCTGAGCCCTGCCGTGCGCCCAAACAGTGGTTTACCCCCACATATGGGGTATCAGCGTACTCAGGACAAACTGGACAACAACATTTGGGGTCCAATTTCTCCTATTACCCTTGGCAAAATAGGAAATTCCAGGCTAAAAAATAATTTTTGAGGAAAGAAAAATTATTTTTGATTTTCATGGCTCTGCGTTATAAACTTCTGTGAAGCACCTGGGGGTTTAAAGTGCTCAATATGCATCTAGATAAGTTCCTTTGGGGGTCTAGTTTCCAAAATGGGGGAGCTCCAATGTTTAGGCGCACAGGGGCTCTCCAAAAGCGACATGGTGTCCGCTAACAATTGGAGCTAATTTTCCATTCAAAAAGTCAAATGGCGCGCCTTCCCTTCCGAGCCCTGCCGTGTGCCCAAACAGTGGTTTACCCCCACATATGAGGTATCAGCGTACTCGGGAGAAATTGCCCAACAAATTTTATGATCCATTTTATCCTATTGCCCATGTGAAAATGAAAAAATTGAGGCGAAAAATTTTTTTTTGTGAAAAAAAAGTACTTTTTCATTTTTACAGATCAATTCGTGAAGCACCTGAGGGTTTAAAGTGCTCACTAGGCATCTAGATAAGTTCCTTGGGGCGCCTAGTTTCCAAAATGGGGTCACTTGTGGGGGAGCTTCAATTTTTAGGCACACGGGGGCTCTCCAAATGTGACATGGTGTCCGCTAAAGAGTGGAGCCAATTTTTCATTCAAAAAGTCAAATGGCGCTCCTTCCCTTCCAAGCCCTGCTGTGTGCACAAACAGTGGTTTACCCCCACATATGAGGTATCAGCGTACTCAGGACAAATTGGACAACAACTTTCGTGGTTCAGTTTCTCCTTTTACCATTGGGAAAATAAAAAAATTGTTGCTAAAATATAATTTTTGTGACTAAAAAGTTAAATATTAATTTTTTCCTTCCATGTTGCTTCTGCTGCTGTGAAGCACCTGAAGGGTTAATAAACTTCTTGAATGTGGTTTTGAGTACCTTGAGGGGTGCAGTTTTTAGAATGGTGTCACTTTTGGGTATTTTCAGCCATATAGACCCCTCAAACTGACTTCAAATGTGAGGTGGTCCCTAAAAAAAATGGTTTTGTAAATTTCGTTGTAAAAATGAGAAATCGCTGGTCAAATTTTAACCCTTATAACTTCCTAGCAAAAAAAAATTTTGTTTCCTAAATTGTGCTGCTGTAAAGTATACATGTGGGAAATGTTATTTAGAATAAAAATTCAAAATGTGAAAATTGCGAAATTTTCAAAATTTTCGCCAAATTTCCGTTTTTATCACAAATAAACGCAGAATTTATTGACCTAAATTTACCACTAACATGAAGCCCAATATGTCACGAAAAAAATCTCAGAACCGCTAGGATCCGTTGAAGCGTTCCTGAGTTATTACCTCATAAAGGGACACTGGTCAGAATTGCAAAAAACGGCAAGGTCTTTAAGGTCAAAATAGGCTGGGTCATGAAGGGGTTAATACGAGCAAACAAATCAAACAGCAACGGCAAAGGATACTGAAATTTGACTGTAATTTTATTAAGAAGGTGGTAATCAATACAAGGTCTCAAAGAACCATCCTTCTTGGCCACAAAAAAGAACCCTGCTCCTAACGGTGATGACGACGGGCGAATATGGCCTTTCTCCAAGGATTCCTTTATATAACTCCGCATAGCGGCGTGTTCTGGCACAGATAAATTGAACAATCGACCCTTAGGAAACTTACTACCAGGAATCAAATTAATTGCACAATCGCAATCCCTATGAGGAGGTAGGGCACTGGCTTTGGGCTCATCAAATACATCCCGATAATCCGACAAAAACTCTGGAACTTCAGAAGGAGTGGAAGACGAAATAGACAAAAATGGAACATCACCATGTACCCCCTGGCAACCCCAGCTGGACACAGACATAGATTTCCAGTCCAATACTGGATTATGAACCTGTAGCCATGGCAACCCCAAAATGACCACATCATGCAGATTATGCAACACCAGAAAGCGGATATCCTCCTGATGTGCAGGAGCCATGCACATGCTCAATTGGGTCCAATACTGAGGCTTATTCTTGGCCAAAGGCGTAGCATCAATTCCTCTCAATGGAATAGGATACTGCAAGGGCTCCAAGAAAAAACCACAGCGCCTAGCATACTCCAAGTCCATCAAATTCAGGGCAGCGCCTGAATCCACAAATGCCATAACAGAATAGGATGACAAAGAGCAAATCAGAGTAACAGACAATAGAAATTTGGACTGTACCGTACCAATGGTGGCAGACCTAGTGAACCGCTTAGTGCGCTTAGGACAATCGGAGATAGCATGAGTGGAATCACCACAGTAAAAACATAGCCCATTCCGACGTCTGTGTTCTTGCCGTTCAGCTCTGGTCAAAGTCCTATCACATTGCATAGGCTCAGGCCCATGCTCAGATAGTACCGCCAAATGGTGCACAGCTTTACGCTCACGCAAGCGTCGATCGATCTGAATGGCCAAGGACATAGACTCATTCAGACCAGCAGGCATGGGAAACCCCACCATGACATCCTTAAGGGCTTCAGAGACCCTTTCTGAAGATTGCTGCCAGGGCACATTCATTCCACTGAGTGAGCACAGACCACTTTCTAAACTTCTGACAATATATCTCCGCTTCATCCTGACCCTGACACAGAGCCAGCAAGATTTTCTCTGCCTGATCCACTGAATTAGGTTCGTCATAAAGCAATCCAAGCGCCAGGAAAAACGCATCAACATCACGCAATGCCGGATCTCCTGGCGCAAGGGAAAATGCCCAGTCTTGAGGGTCACAACGTAACAAAGAAATAATGATCTTTACTTGTTGAACAGGGTCACCTGAGGAGCGAGGTTTCAAGGCAAGAAACAATTTACAATTATTTTTGAAATTCAAGAACTTAGATCTATCACCAAAAAACAAATCAGGAATTGGAATCCTAGGCTCTGACATCGGACTCTGAACCACAAAATCTTGAATGTTTTGTATCCTTGTAGTGAGATTATCCATCCAAGAGGACAGACCTTGAATGTCGATGTTTACACCAGTGTCCTGAACCACCCAGAGGTAAAGGGGAAAATAGAGACAAAACACACTGCAAAGAAAAAAAAAATGGTCTTAGAACTTCTCTTATCCCTCTATTGAGATGCATTAGTACTTTGGGCCACCTGTACTGTTATGACCTGGTGGTCAGGACAATAATGGACCTGGTGGTTAAGAGCACACGGAATGACCTGATAGTTACTGATAATAAGGACGAGCTCTGGGACGTGGGAACTCTGCTGACCGCAATCCCTAAACCTATCAAACACACTAGAAATAGCCGTGGATTGCGCCTAACGCTCCCTATGCAACTCGGCACAGCCTAAGAAACTAGCTAGCCCTGAAGATAGAAAAATAAAGCCTACCTTGCCTCAGAGAAATTCCCCAAAGGAAAAGGCAGCCCCCCACATATAATGACTGTGAATAAAGATGAAAATACAAACACAGAGATGAAATAGATTTAGCAAAGTGAGGCCCGACTTACTGAACAGACCGAGGATAGGAAAGGTTACTTTGCGGTCAGCACAAAAACCTACAAAAAGACCATGCAGAGGGCGCAAAAAGACCCTCCGCACCGACTCACGGTGCGGAGGCGCTCCCTCTGCGTCCCAGAGCTTCCAGCAAGCAAGACAACAAATTAAATAGCAAGCTGGACAGAAAAATAGCAAACCAAAGAAATACAAGCTGGAACTTAGCTTCTGATGGGAAGGCAGGTCACAAGAACGATCCAGGAGTGAACAGACCAATACTGGAACATTGACAGGTGGCATGGAGCAAAGATCTAAGTGGAGTTAAATAGAGCAGCAGCTAACGAATTAACCTCGTCACCTGTGAAACTCAGAAACACCCACCAGAGGAAGTCCATGGACAGAACCAGCCGAAGAACCATTCATGACCACAGGAGGGAGCCCGACAACAGAATTCACAACACCGCCCCCAGCAGGTGTCCCAGCCCCCACACAGAGGTCCAATGATGATCAGGCCCCCCCCGGAGACCTACGTGCCCGCTGCAGTCCAAATGCCACCATCAGAACCCGCGTGTGCACAGTTGAGCCGGCGTTGGTGACCCGGACGTACTCTCTGGCTCTGCCACCCGACGTGACCCGCAACCTCAATGACGCAGAACACATCAGAGAGCTGCCCGGGAGCGAGCCCTATGCACGTCCAAGACCTCAGGACAGACACCACCGGACCCGGAAGGAGCCTCGCGACACACCCGCCGGAGCAGCAAGGAACCGGGGAGATACTTACCTAGGTGACAGCTTCTTCCTGAAGACGGACATCCTCCAGACTCCACTCCCTGCTGTTCGATCACCGTCGTGAAGTCTAATGAGGACCACATTGGCACTTCCAGGAGCTCCGTAACGGTCGAGGTAGGAGACTCCCCCGCTACCTGAGCCAACCGGCCAGGCCTGGGACCCGATTGTCTCCTGCAGGTAACTGTAGGACGAGTCCCATCAAGAACAGGAAACAAACTGATGCGTGGGAAAGGTGCTGCCCTTTTGGATCTGTAGGTTTCTTGTTCCTGAAGGGCGGATCCCCTTTCTCGTGCTGCTGTCATGGGAGTCTGAATAAACAAAGACTAGGTCATACAGTCCGAGGTCAGGCAGGCAGCACAGGTTCAGAATACGTAGAGGAGGTCAGGTAGGACGGGTATACTAGTCGAGTCAACAATGGGAGAAACAAAATACACAAAGCACTAACTGGACAATAGCAGAACACACTGACTAGGAACCAACATTTGAGGCCAAGAGCAGTGGGAGGAGCTGCCTAATTAAGAGCCTGCTTGCAAGGGATAGCCAGAGGAACCTAGTCTCTGCAGGACACAGCAGGGTTAAACTCCTGCGGAGACTGGCCATGCCCCCTGTTATAGAAAACATTAAAATCCACAACACAGCTCCAGTGAGCGGGCATGTCTCCCACTCTCCCCCCCCCCCCGCACTCCTGTTTCGCACAAAATTTCAAAGAGACAGAGCTGGCAATCTAAGAGTCTATTTGAAATAGAGTTGCAAAGTTGTCATATGGGAAGTGAGGAAATTATGTATATCTATCTGAGAAGGTACAAAGCTCATTAAAAATTATTTTGAAGCCTAGACTCCCTGCCGTGCGCAGGTGACTGAAAGAGAATATCTATTGTCGGAAATCGCCATAGAGTCTAAAGGCACCTTCACACTAAACAACTTCACAACGATATCGCTAGCGATCCATGACGTTGCAGCGTCCTGGCTAGCAATATCGTTGTGTTTGACACGCAGCAGCAATCAGGATCCTGCTGTGATGTCGTTGGTCGCTGCAGAAAGTCCAGAACTTTATTTCGTCGCTGGATTCCCTGCAGACATCGCTGAATCGGCGTGTGTGATGCCGATTCAGCGATGTCTTCACTGGTAACCAGGGTAAACATCGGGTTACTAAGCACAGGGCCACGCTTAGTAACCCGATGTTTACCCTGGTTACCATTGTAAAAGTAAAAAAAAAAACACTACATACTTACCTTCCGCTGTCTGTCCCCGGCGCTGTGCTTCTCTGCACTCCTCCTGCATCCTGTGTCAGCGTCGGCCAGCCAGAAAGCACAGCGGTGACGTCACCGCTCTGCTTTCCGGCCGCTGTGCTCACAGTCAGTGCTGGAAAGCAGAGCGCCGGGGACAGACAGCAGAAGGTAAGTATGTAGTGTTTGTTTTTTTTACTTTTACGATGGTAACCATGGTAAACATCGGGTTACTAAGCGCGGCCCTGCGCTTAGTAACCCGATGTTTACCCTGGTTACCGGCATCGTTGGTCGCTGGAGAGCTGTCTGTGTGACAGGTCTCCAGCGACCAAACAGCGACGCTGCAGCGATCGACATCGTTGTCGGTATCGCTGCAGCGTCGCTTAGTGTGAAGGTACCTTTAGATTTGAAAAGGAACGGAAGTGAATATCTGAGGCTAGATTCACATTTGCATTTGAGTCCGCAGCCTTTCGTACGCAACCGCATGGCAAAATGCATAACGCTGAGTTTTTATCCGCATCAACTTACACATGACGGATAAAAAAAACGCAACGTTTGCACGCATTCACGTTTTTTATGCGCATGCGTTTGATAGGAAAAATTTTTTCAAGGACAATTTGCTTGA
Source organism: Ranitomeya imitator (assembly GCF_032444005.1). Lineage (NCBI taxonomy): Eukaryota > Metazoa > Chordata > Amphibia > Anura > Dendrobatidae > Ranitomeya > Ranitomeya imitator. The sequence continues at coordinate 767,868,714 of NC_091282.1, read as the reverse complement.
CACAATAGGCATGTTTCATGGGATTTTTGTATTTAGACCCTTGTACAAATGCAAGTGAATGCATGTCCTTGCGTTCCCATAGACTGTAATGCGTTAATTTGAAGCACTTTGAAGCAAGTGTCCGCATGCGTATGGCGGCGGAAATTTGCCGCCACAAAAATTCTAACATTCGTAAGCAAACACAGGCGAACGCATGCACCTGCATCTACAATGTTAAAGATATGAAATGAAGACGCATGCTGTGGACACAACCGCAAATGTGAAACCAGCCTAACCCCTTAAGGTAATTATTCTTACCTCAGAGAAACTGGATGTCTGCAATTAGTCGGTTTCGGTAGCAATGGGAAGTCATGAATATTGGGGTTTGTATAGATCAGATATTTGAGATATAGATTTTCAGAGTTGCAGCGAGGTCACGGATGTGACGCATTCACTCACTTTGCCGTGGGTTCATTAGAATCACTCCAATTAAATAATTGCCCGATAGATGGTGTGAACCGGGATCAAGTTTGGTCTCTGGGTAATGGTAAAATCATGATAAACAATAAAATGGTGATATAGCCCGCATGTGTTCCTCTGGGGTGGAAATATTCTGGAAAATGGAAATCTCAATTTTCTGCTAGGAGTCATCAAGGGGAAAAACACATGAAGGACTCCCAGACCATGAGAAATAAGATTATTTGGTCTGATGTGATGAAGATAGACTTCTTTGGTGATAATTCTAAGCGGTATGTGTGGAGAAAACCAGGCACTGCTCATCACCTGCCCAATAGAATCCCAACAGTGAAACATGGTGGTGGCAGCATCATGCTATGGGGGTGTTTTTCAGCTGCAGGGACAGGATGACTGGTTGCCATTGAAGAAAACATGAATGCGGCCAAGTACAGAGATATCCTGGATGAAAACCTCTTCTAGAGTTCTCTGGACCTCAGACTTGGCCGAAGGTTCACCTTCCAACAAGATAATGAACCTAAGTTCACAGCTAAAATAATAAAGGAGTGGCTTCAGAACAACTCTATGATCAGTCTTGACTGGCCAAGCTAGACTCCTGACCTACACCCAATTGAGCATCTCTGGAGAGACCTGAAAATGGCTGTCCACCAACATTCATCATCCAACGGAACTGGAGAGGATCTGCAAGGAAGAATAGCAGAGGATCCCAAATCCAGGTGTGAAAAATTTGTTGCATCATTCCCAAGACGACTCATGGCTGTACTAGCTCAAAAGGGTGCTTCTACTCAATACTGAGCAAAGGCTCTGAATACTTAGGACCATCTGATATTTCAATTTTTCATTTTTAATAAATTTGTAAAAATTACTACATTTGTTTTTTTTTTCAATCGAGAAGGGGTGCAGAGTGTACATTAATGAGAAAAAAAATATTTTTTTTGAATTTACCAAATGGCTGCAATGAAACAAAGAGTGAAAAATTTAAAGGGGTATGAATGCTTTCCGTACCCTCTGTACGATCTGCCTGTAACAAACGATTGGTGGTGGCAGCAAGTAGTTTTTGGGTTATCGTGGAGTTAGCAGTCACCGTAATGTGGTATATATACATTCCATGTGTTGGAATCGGATGTGTATATACCATACACTCACTGTTGGGCGAACTAACGACTGGCCTATTAGTGGTAACAGCCACAGCCTCATCTGTGAATCGTCGCCCAATCATGTAATTATCGTCATAATATGGGGCAGCAGGGCGCAGTTTGTGACAAAAAGGTAACAGCGGGGTGGTTCAATGTGAGTCCTCTGGCTGTGATCCTTGAAACCCCCCTAAACCTGGAAACAGATTTAGATGCAGCAGTGCTGCAACAGGCAAAACTCTGTCTTTTTTACAATCTAACTATAGGGACAGTAATGGATAGACGCCTTTTAGGCGCCTCTCCATTACTAACCTGTTGGCTTGACGTCATTTGCCATAAAACAGCTGACGTCAACCCCACAAAAATTTCCCCACTTGTCACCGTCACAGGGCAAATAGGAAGAGCCAAGGAACAGGGCAACAGAATTGGGGGTGGCTGAGAGCTACTAGTTTTATACTGAGGGAGGGCAATATCCATGACCCCTTACCAGAGAATACCAGCCCTCAGCTGTCTGCTTTAGCTTGATTGGTTGTCAAAAATGAAGGAGACCCGAAGCCATTTTTTTTTTTAATTATTTCAATAATTTATAACAAACAGTGTGGGGACCCTTCTGTTCTTGATAACCAGCCATGATAAAGCTGGCAGCTGAGGGTTGTAGCCCGCAGCTGTCAGTTTTGCCTGTGCTGGTTAACAAAAATAGAAGAGACCCCATGTCATTTTTATTGATTTTTTGCACAGGCGCCAGCTGATGAATATTCTCATCAGCTGCGCCTGCTTTCGCTGTTATTAGCGACAACAGGTATAGGCTGATGTGAGTAGCACTCTTTTTTACCACCAGTCACCGCTGCTAGCTCACGACGTCATCTGATAGCGTGGGAACCGCAGCTCTCTAACCCGTGGTAATAATCTTACTGTTGATCAAAGCCTGTGTTTTCTGTGCTGTCATGCAGATCACAACGTGGCAAACAATGGGTGTTCAGGCCTGCCACTCATCTGAACTGGGTCTGGGTACTGTTTGGATAGCAAAACCAAACATTTTTTTTTTAGATGTTCGACCAAACCCGAACATCTACGGGTTCGTCCATATCTATTCTTCAGTACGGAGCTTGACTATCTCAAGCTATAGCCTTTGAATGGAGCAATGCCATTACCATGTAGCTGCTGCTCTTTGCTAGCTGAACACTTGGTTTTGTTGTGATCTGAGGCTGCTCCATCGCTTACTATTACCAATGCCATGGATGGAGTTCGACTTCATTAAGTTTTTTGAAGGATTTAATGTGGTGGAACCAAAATATTTCCATATTGTGTTAAATAAATAAATCTTTATATAGCGCTAACATATTCCGCAGCGCTTTACAGTTTGCACACATTATCATCGCTGTCTCCGATGGGGCTCACAGTCTAGAATCCCTATCTGTATGTCTTTGAATTGTGGGAGGAAACCGGAGTACCCGGAGGAAACCCACGCAAACACGGAGAGAACATACAAACTCTTTGCAGATGTTGTCCTGGGTAGGATTAGAACCCATGACTCCAGCGCTGCAAGGCTACTGTGCTAACAACTGAGCCACCGTGCATTGTGTTAGTGAGAACACGTGTGGAAGCAGGCAGATATCCTTCAAGCCTCCTGTGAAGATTTTTTTTATATAAATATGTGCATGTAGTGCAGTTTATTAATATACTCACCTACCACAGTCGTATCCGTAATTCAGCACCACTCCGCTCCTCTTCTTGGTGAAGCTCTTCAGACTCTCCGATCACATTGCACTCTGCAGGAGCCAGAAGTCTCTTTTAGACCACGTTCACACGATCAGAATTTGGTCACTATTTTACATCAGCATTTGTGAGTCAAAACCAGGAGTGGGTGATAAATGCTGAAGTGGTGACGTGTTTCTATGATACTTTCCTCTGACTGTTCCTCTCTTGATTTTGTCTTACACATACTGATGTAAGTCTATGAAGCATCATTCTCATGCTTCATAAACATTGTAAAAGCCACTTCCGGATCACACAGAGTGTAGTGTGATTGGAGAGTATACAGAGCATCACTGAGAAGAGGAGCGGAGCGGCGCCGGATCCTGGAGGTGAGCATATTAACACATTGCCCTACATACACATATGCACAGATTTAGTTTTGAAAAAAAAACTGCATGGGAGGCTTCTTTAAAGGGACACTGTCACCTGAATTCGGAGGGAACAATCTTCAGCCATGGAGGCGGGGTTTTGGGGTTTTTGATTCACCCTTTCCTTACCCGCTGGCTGCATGCTGGCTGCAATATTGGATTGAAGTTCCTTCTCTGTCCTCCATAGTACAGGCCTGCGCAAGGCAAGATTTCCTTGTGCAGGCATGTACTATGGAGGACAGAGAATGAACTTCAATCCAATATTGCAGCCAGCATGCAGCCAGCGGGTAAGGAAAGGGTGAATCAAAAACCCCAAAACCCCGCCTCCATGGCTGAAGATTGTTCCCTCCGAATTCAGGTGACAGTGTCCCTTTAATGAAGGGTAGCAGTGCAGTCAGTCTAGAAATACCACCAGCAATGTTTTGGGCAGGATAAAAATTTTAAAGGATGTGGAAATTTTTTTCTTTTTAACCCCTTTACCCCCAAAGCCTTCCTGACCAGGCCAAATGTTATAATTCTGTCCAGTGCCACTTTGTGGCAATACAGGTATTTCTCACTAAATTAGAATATTAAAAAGTTAATTTATTTCAGTTCTTCAATACAAAAAGTGAAACTCATTATATTGAGTCATTAGAAACAGTGATCTATTTCAAGTGTTTATTTGTTTATGTTGATGATTATGGCTTTCAGCCAATGAAAACCTAAAAGTCATTATCTCAGTAAATTAGAATAATTAAATTGATTTTTGGGAGGAAGAATGAACAAAAAACAGCAATTCAGGATTTTTTTTTTAATGTGTGTGGTAAAATTGATAAGGCAGCTTTACAGCGATACCACATTTATGTTTTTATGCTTTGGTGCTTTTACACAATATATTTTTTTTAATAGAAAAAAATGTTTTTTTGCATTGCTTTACTCAGAGCTATAATTTTTCTGCTGACGGAGCTGTATGACGGCTTGTTTATCGCAGGACAAGATGACGTTTTCAGTGGTATCTTTTTTTATTTGTTTTTTAATCGCGTTTTATTCCACTTTTTGTTTGATAAAGCAATTTTTCTGCCTTTTTTTTTTACGGTGTTCACTGAAGAGGATAATAACTAGTGTGAGGGGGGCTCGTTCCCTCCCTCTGCCTTTTGCATGCTGCAATCGATATCAATCACAGCATTTGGGGGGATAATCGGCTGGGAGCGGTGACCACTCTGCTCCTGGCCGTGAGTCGGATGTGAAATCAGCCGATTAACTGGCGGCAATCGCACGCACACAGCTCCTGTGTGAGCAAAATCGCCATGACATATCCATACGTTCAAGGTCGGTACTTACCAACTTGGACATATGAATACGTCAAAAGTCGTGATGGGTTTAAGTGAAAAATAAAATTTTCGTGATTAGGCATTATGAAAAAAATTTCTCCGATTTGTCTTTAATTTTTTTGGATAAAATTTATGAAAATAAGCCAAAATGAATACATGCCCTAATAGGTGTCCACATCCTTTAAACCCTTCACTACTAGACGTGTCTCGAGGCTTTATCCTCTACAATGGTGCTGGTACAACAGAGACCGTAGATGGTGCACAATAGTCACACAGCATTAGAGAAACAGGACGAAAATAATCCCTGCCCCTTGTTCTACATCTTGTACGTAACTGCTGGTCTCAGCTGTCTGACATCGGCAGTCCGAGTATACACTGTGTGGTCCACCAAGGCTCTATGAGGCTGTTCAGTTTGGGTCAGAAGAAGCTCAACTGGTCTAGATGCATTCACAACACCTCATATACATCTCCAAAAACTGCAGCCCCCACTTGACTACAATGGCGGCAAAATGTTGAGCTGACACATATGTTGGTTTTTACATATTTTATTGATTCACTGTTTTTTGCTGTTTTAGTCGCCGTTTCTATGGTTACTGACAGACAATTATAAACTTTCCGTACATTGTTACATTTCATTGACAAATCCATGAAGTTTCTGCGACGCCTCAATATTCCCAGCGCTGCCCCTTATCCCCCGCACTCCTACCCCTTAACCCCGCACTCCTGTTTTTGGACACAGCTTGTCACTACTTTCAGCATTGTTTTCAGCAGTTTTCCCCCACTGACAGCAATTGGTAATGAAATACAGTAAGTACAGCAGTATATGAAAACCATTTATTTTTGTGATTTTTCCAGGTTTACCATCTTGTCTTGGTCACCTGAGATAGAAGTTGGGATTAGTACAGTATAATTAAATTAGAGATAGGTACAAAGTAAACATTAGCCAACCAAGGTGTGAGATTGAGCAACACCTTTGGCTGACCAAGGTGTGAGATTGCACAATGCCTGAGCATCTCAATGGCTGACCAAAGTCTGAAAGATAAACAGTGTCCTACACACTCAATCCTCTCCAGGGTCTTAAGTAAATTATTCCAGACGAATTCACCTCCCTCAGCTGTTACATTTGTATGTGTATTTTTTTCAGGAACATATGTCTTGCTTTGGTGTCCTGTGTTCATGCTTCTGTGGTGGAAGCAAAGCTAAACTTTGAGATCGTGAAAAACGAACCAAAAAACACAAACGCACCAAGAAAAAAGAGTTTTTGACGCTGCTTTTCTGCCAAGAGTGCAGGTTTTGCTAAAGAAAAAAAATGCAACAAAAACGCCTAGTGTGAACTTAGCCTAAAACTTACAAAATGCTGATAATTGCACTTCAGTAACCATAGAAACTTATTAAGAGATCTAACAACCATGAAGAAGCAAACTTTCTGAAAACCAATATTTGTATTATTTTTCTTTATTTTTGGAACACAATTGATTCCCGGCTGCTGTACATAAGGGGTTAGATACGAATTACAATAAACAAACTAACAGTGACAGGCTAGTACAGAAAGGAGAGCCTGACCAAAAGCTGGGTTACAGAGCCGCCATCAGGGCATTACTGCCCTTACTGGTGTATGGGACCCGTTGAGCAGAGGGACCGAGCCCCTTCTCTTCTGCTCACCGAGCCCCAGCAGGATTCTTCCTATTCAGTGACTGAACTAAAGTCAACGTCTATGTTGCCGCGTGGGAAGGCTTCCCTCACTGCAACAGTTAACAGCAGGGGTGTCAAACTGCATTCCTCGAGGGCTGCAAACAGGTCATGTTTTCAGGATTTCCTTGTACTGCACAGGTGATAATTTAATCACCTACACAAATAATGAGTTGGTGATTAAATTATCACCTGAGCAGTACAAGGAAATCCTGAAAACATGACCTGTTTGCAGCACTCGAGGAATGCAGTTTGACACCCCTGGTTAACAGCCACCAGCCAATCACAGGCTGGCAGTTGACGTCAGCACGCACGTTGCCGGCATATATCGTCACTGCCATACACCGGGACATCCACGTATCAGATGAATCAGGATGAGGACAGCGCTGGAACTAGGCCAGGTAAGGAAACTTTTTTTTTTCTATAAAGCCGCACCATGGGACAGTACCGAGACACTGGGGCAGTACGGAGAGACACAGGGGCAGGGTGGAGAGATATGGGGCCAGGAATGAGACGCGTCGGGTCCAGAATGGAGTAAATATGGGAGCAGGATGTGGTACATAATTATTGTAGGGGAATGATTAAGGGATATTATTACTGCTGTGATATTTTATTTTTGAGGATACTGTTTTCAGGGTGGGGGGGGGGGGGTGGGAGGTCCTGCTACTGTGCAGGGTGACACTGTCGCTTTTTTCTTCATCTGGTGTAGTGTAGAAGTTGGGGAAAAATTGGGGAATGTGCTCTAGATAACTGCCATTTTCTACAGAGACGAGTCGTGACTGGAAAAAGTGATGGCAGTGTGCGTTAGATGAAAATAAAGGACTTCAACTAGAGACGTCACCGGTGAGTCAGTGTGTTACCTGTAGACTGACACTATATACAGTATACTGTGTACAGAGCTCCTATTTATAATATCACTGGTGATCCCTGTATTACATGTACACTGAAACTATATACAGAGATCCTGTGTATAATGTCACTAGCGATCCCTGTATTATCTGTACACTGACACTATATACAGAGCTCCTGTGTATAATTTCACTGGTGATCACTGTATTATCTGTACACTGACACTATTCATTGTATACTATGTACAGAGCTCCTGTGTATAGTGACACTTATAGTAATATTAGTATTGTGTTTTTTTTTATTAATGATCGGTATTGCAGTATTCGGTCACTATGTGGTGGTGTGCAGCGATATTTGTCCCTTGTATGTGGTATTATTGGTCACTATATGGTAGTAATATGTGGTCTGGTCATGGTGTGGCGGTATTTGTCCCTTGTAATTGGTATTATTCGGTAACTATGTGGTGGCGATATGTAGTCTGGTCATGGTGTGATCTTATTTGTCCGTAGAATGTTGTATTATTCTGTCACTGTGATGGTAATATGTCGTCTGGTCACAGTATGATGGTATTTGTCCCTTGTATGTGGTATTATTCGGTCAGTATGGGGTGGTAATATGTGGATCGGCCATGATGTGACGGTATTTGTCTCTTGTATATGGTATTATTTAGTCATTATGTGGTGGTAATACAGTGGGGGAAATATGTATTTGATCCCTTGCTGATTTAGTAAGTTTCCCCACCTACAAAGACATGAACAGTCTATAATTTTAGCATTGAGAGATAGAATATGAAAAAAATCCATAAAAATCACATTATATAAATTATATACATTTATTTGCATTTTACAGTGATAAATAAGTATTTGATCCCTCTGGCAAATATGACTTAATACTTGGTGTCAAAACCCTTGTTGGCAAGCATAGCAATCAGATATTTTTTATAGTTGATGATGAGGTTTGTGCACATGTCAGGAGGAATTTTGGAACACTCCTCTTTGCAGATAATCTCTAAATCATTATGATTTTCAGGCTGTCGCTTGGCAACTCAGAGCTTCAACTCCCTCCATAAGTTTTCTATGGGATTAAGGTTTGGAGACTGGATAGGCCACTCCATGACCTTAAGGTGCTTCTTTTTGAGCCACTCCCTTGTTGCCTTGGCTGTATGTTTTGGGTCATTGTCTTGCTAGAAGATCTAGCAACGACCCATTTTTAATGTCCTGGCGGAGGGAAAGAGGTTGTCACTCAGAATTTTACTTTACATGGCTCCATCCATTCTCCCATTGATGCGGTGAAGTAGTCCTGTGCCCTTAGCAGAGAAACACCCCCAAAACAATGTTTCCACCTCCATGCTTGACAGTGGGGACGGTGTTCTTTGGGTCATAGGAAGCATTTCTCTTCCTCGAAACATGGCGAGTTGAGTTAATGCCAAAGACGTCAATTTTTGTCTCACCGGACCACTGCACCTTCTTCCAATCATTCACAGAATCATCCAGGTGTTCATTGGCAGACTTCAAACAGGCCTGTACATGTGCCTTCTTGAGCAGGGGGACCGTGCAGGCACTGCAGGAGTTTAACCCCTGAGTGACAGAGTCAATTTGCAGCTTAATGACCAGGACAATTTTTATAATTCTGACCATTGTCACTTTATGAGGTTCTAACTCTGGATCCCGTTGATTCTGAGATTATTTTTTCGTGACATATTGTACTTCATGTTAGTGGTAACATTTCTTCTATATTGTGTTTATGAAAAAAAATGGAAATATGGTGAAAAATGTTTACATTTTGCAATTTTCAAACTTTTAATATTTATGCCCTTGAATCAGAGAGATATGTCACACAAAATGGTTAATAAATAACATTGTCTACTTTCCATCAGCACAATTTTGGAAACATTTTTTTTGTTAGAAAGTTATGAGGGTTAAAAGTGGACCAGAGATTTGTCATTTTTACAACAAAATTTACAAAACCATTATTTTTAGGGACCATAGCACATTTAAAGTTACTTTGAGGGGTGTACAAGACAGAAAATACCCCAAAGTGACACCATTCTAAAAACTACAGCCCTCAAGGTGCTCAAAACCACATTCAAGAAGTTTATTAACCCTTTACGTGCTTCACAGAAACTGAAGCAATGTGGAAGGAAAAAATTAACATTTAACTTTTTTTATGAACATTTTAATTCAGAACCAATTTTTTTAGTTTCACAAGTGTAAAAAGAGAAAATGAACCAAAAAATGTGATGTGCAATGTCTCCTGAATACGCCGATACCCCATATGTGGGGGTAAACCACTGTTTGGGGGCACGGCAGAGCTTGAAAGAGAAGAGGTGCCGTTTGACTTTTTCAATGCAGAATTAGCTGGAATTGAGATCAGACGCCATGTCGCTTTTGGGAATCCCCTGATGTGCCTAAACAGTGGAAGCCCCCACAAGTGACACCATTTTGGAAAGAAAACCCCTTAAGGAACTTATCTAGATGTGTGGTGAGTACTTTGAACCCCCAAGTGCTTCACAGAAGTTTATAACGTTGAGCCGTGAAAATAAAACATCGTATTTTTTTTCCACAAAAATGATTTTTTGCCCCCAATTTTCATTTTCACAAGGGTAACAGGAGAAATTAGACCACCAAAGATGTTGTGCAATTTGTCCTGAGTACGCCGATACCCCATATGTGACGTAAACCACTATTTGGGCACACGGCAGGACTCGGAAGGGAAGGAGCGCCGTTTGATATTTTCAATGCAGAATTGGCTGGAATTGAGATTGGACGGCCATGTCGCTTTTGGGGAGCCTCAGATGTGCCTAAATAGTGGAAACCCCCCACAAGTGACCCCATTTTCGAAACTAGACCCCTTAAGGAACTTATCTAGATGTGTGGTGACCACTTTGAACCCCCAAGTGCTTCACAGAAGTTTATAACGTAAAGCCGTGAAAATAAAAAATCGTATTTTTTCCACAAAAATTATTTTTCGCCCACAATTTTTTATTTTCACAAGGGTAGCAGGAGAAATTGGACCCCAATAGTTGTTGTCTAGTTTGTCCTGAGTACACTGATACCCCATATGTGAAGGGGGGACCACTGTTTGGGCACACGTCGGGGCTTGGAAGGGAAGTAGTGACGTTTTTAAATGCAGACTTTGATGGAATGGTCTGCGGGCGTTATGCTACATTTGCAGAGCCCCTGATGTACCTAAACAGTAGAAACCCCCCACAAGTGACCCCATTTTGGAAACTAGACCTCCCAAAGAGCTTATCTAGATGTGTGGTGAGCACTTTGAATGCCCAAGTGCTTCACAGAAGTTTATAATGCAGAGCCGTGAAAATAAAAAATCATTTTTTTTTCCACAAAAATGATCTTTTCTAACATCCTTGTTAATGGTTTGCTGTCGGATTATTTTGCCCTGGGTAGTGGAACTAGACAGGGCTGCCCACTATCCCCAATGCTCTTTGCTCTTGCAATCAAGCCAATTGCGCTTGTAATTAGGCAGGACCCTATAGTGGAGGGAATCAATATCAACTCTAGAGTGGATAAAGTGGGATTATATGCTGATGATCTAGTACTCTTTCTAGATAAAGTAAAGCAGCAATCTCTTCCAAGGGCAACTGATTATTTTGGGGAACTATCTCGTTTTAGGATTAACTGAAGTCTGTGATTATGTCATTAATAGATAACATAACTGTACCTGTGCTATGTGGTTTACAGGTAGTACACACATTTAAATATTTAGGCATCGTTATTACTCAAAACCCGATTGGAGACCTTAATAATAATATATACCCTCTGGTGAGGAATAAGTTTGGGATATGGTCTAGACTTTCCTTATCTGCTGCGGGAAGAATTGGATTAATTAAAATGATAATTCTTCCTAAATGCTTATATATGCTGGAACATACATCATTAAGGGTTCCTAAAAGTTCCTTCAGGAAAATGCATGGCATGATGGCAGTGTTTATATGGGGTCAGTCAAGACCTCAATTAAAGGGACTCTGTCACCTGAATTTGGAGGGAACAATCTTCAGCCATAGGTGCGGGGTTTTCGATTCACCCTTTCCTTACCCGCTGGCTGCATGCTGGCTGCAATATTGGATTGAAGTTCATTCTCTGTCCTCCATAGTACACGCCTGCGCAAGGCAAGATTGCCTTGTCCAGGCATGTACTATGGAGGACAGAGAATGAACTTCAATCCAATATTGCAGCCAGCATGCAGCCAGCGGGTAAGGAAAGGGTGAATCAAACACCCGAAAACCCCGCCCCTATGGCTGAAGATTGTTCCCTCCAAATTCAGGTGACAGAGTCCCTTTAAGTATTGGATCGCTGCAGAGGCCCAAGAACCAAGGTGGATATGCGGTCCCTGACATATTTGTATTATCTGGCTGGTCAGCTGCGCTACTTAAAATATTGGGTAACTCAGGGTAAACTTATTAATGCAGAAGCCCATCTCGTGCATTTTTTGGGTGGGCATACACCATGGGCAATACTGGAGGGTTCATACAGACCACCCCAAGGTTTGTTATTTGCGCATAGTTTAGTAATACAGGTTTGGCAAGAAAGTAAAAGCCTTTTGAAATTTACTGATCAAATTGGGGAAGTTCAGATATGGGATAATCCAGAGTTCCCACACCTACAGGATTTACAGGATCTAGTTTTCTGGAAACAAAAAGGAATAACAACACTTGCTCAGTTTTTTGAAAATGAAATTGTATTATCGTTCAAACAAATCCATGTCAGGTTCGGAATTCCTGACAGATTTTATAGATATTTGCAATTAAGACACGCCATAACATATCAGTTCCCGTATCCTAGAATGAGAATATCTAAATATCCGCTGATAGGAATACTATCGACCCAAGGACCCACAGGAGTAATATCCTCCCTTTATACCTTTTTGTTAAATTCTAAAATCGCATCCACTCAGCTCGCTGTGGAGAGTAAATGGAGGGAGCTGATCCCATCTATTACTGATCATCAGTGGAGTGATATCCTAGAAGCACATACGATGGTGTCGCCTGCTGCAAATAATAAATTAATTCAGTTGTATATTCTTCACCAATCCTATCTGACCCCAAGTGATTGTCACAGATGTGGGGAATCCGGGACTGATTTCTGGCACCTTATTTGGAACTGTAGGATTATACAGAGATATTGGAGTGAGGTCATAGATACATTGGAGCGGATAATGGGGATACCGATCGAATGTGGACCGGAATTGTGCATTCTGGGGGTCATGGATGAGGAGATGTGGGTCCATCATGACAGAATATTTCTTAGGGAAGCTCTAGTTATGGCTAGGAAAGCAATAGTATTAAGGTGGATGGGGGGAAATCTCCCTCAATTAACAAGTGGAAGAAACTTGTGAATGACGTAATTCCTTATGAAAACATATTATACAGGAACAGAGGATGTGCCCAGAAAATTCAAAAGATTTGGGAAAGTTGGTGTGACTCGCCACTCACCTAGCTCCTGGTGCTATGGTCTCTTCAATCTTGCGATATAGTCCCTGATGTGTTTATCTATTCTGGATTATGAATGTGATGATCTATGTAGGATTAATAACGTGTCTATTATAACCTGATCTGATAGGAGCTTTAAAACATTCACAAAAACTCAGTTGATTAGGAAGTGCAATGCATGGTAGAATGCATTATACTGAAGGTTATGTTTTGTTTGTTTGTATATTTTATTATTGAAGGTACTTTGTCATATCTATGTCCATATTAATGTTGATATATGAATTATTTTGACGTTATGCTATGATATCATATGTTTGTTATCTTATTTTGTGGAATCCTTCAATAAAAATAATGATCTTTTCACCCCCAAATTTTTACTTTCACAAGGGTAACAGGAGAAATTGGACCATGAAAGTTTTTGTGCAATTTGTCCTGAGTACGCTGATACCTGATATGTGGGGGAACCATTGTTTGGGTGCACGGCAGAGCTCGGGAGGGAAGGAGCGCCCTTTTGGAATGGAGACTTTGATAGAATGGTCTGCCGGCGTCATGTTGCGTTTGCAGAGCCCCTGATGTGCCTGCAGTAGAAACCCCCCACAAGTGACCCCATTTTGGAAACTAGAACCCCCAAAGAACTTATCTAGATGCGTGGTGAGCACTTTGAACACCCAAGTGCTTCACAGAAGTTTATAATGCAGAGCCGTGAAAATAAAAAATTATTTTTTTCCCCACAAAAATGATTTTTTAGCCCCCATTTTTTTTTATTTTTTCAAGGGTAACAGGAGACACTGGATCCCAAAAGTTGTCCAATTTGTCCAAAGTACCCTGATGCCCCATATGTAAGGGTAAACCACTGGGTGCACGGCAGAGCTCAGAAGGGAGGGAGCACCATTTGACTTTTTGAACGCAAAATTGGCTGGAATCAATGGGGGCGCCATGTCGCGTTTGGAGACCCCCTGATGTACCTAAACAGTGGAAACCCCCAATTCTAACTCCAACCCTAACCCCGCCACACCCCTAACTCTAATCAAAACCCTAACCCACCCCTAACCCTAATCCCAACAATAACCCTTATCACAATCCTAACCCCAACACACCCCTAACCCTAATCACAACCCTAACCACAACCCTAACCCCAACACACCCCTAACCCTAATCACAACCCTAACACCAACACACCCCTAACCCCTACAATAACCCTAATCACAACCCTAACCCCAACACACCCCCAACCCTAATCACAACCCTATCCATAACCCTAACCACAACCCTAACCCCAACACACCCCTAACCCTAATCACAACCCTAACCCCAACACACCCCTAACCCCAACACACCCCTAACGCTAATCACAACCCTAACCACAACCCTAACCCCAACACACCCCTAACCCTAACCATAACCCTAACCCCAACAGACCCCTAACCCTAATTACAACCCTAACCATAACCCTAATCACAACCCTAACCCCAACACACCCCTAACCCTAATCACAACCCTAACCATAACCACAACCCTAACCCCAACAGACCCCTAACCCTAATTACAACCCTAACCATAACCCTAATCACAACCCTAACCCCAACACACCCCTAACCCTAATCCCAACCCTAACTATAACCCTAAGGCTAGGTTCACATTGCGTTAGTGCAATCCGTTTAGTGGATACGCTAACGGATTGCGCTAATGCAATGTCCAAAAAGGAATTGCGTTTGGCAATCCCGCTAGCGCAGATGCACGATCTACGCTAGCGAAGAACGGACCCTGAATGCTGCAAGCAGCGTTCGAGGTCCGTCCGAAACTAACGGCACATCGCTGACGCATGCCGAAAAAGGCATATGTTTAGCGATGCGTTACGATCCGTTAGCACATTGCGGTCAATGGGTGCGCTAACAGATCCGTTAAATTGCGCTAATTGTGACAATTGCGCCATGTAACGGTGTCCGTTAGCGGACACCCACTAACGCAATGTGAACCTAGCCTAACCCCAACACACCCCTAACCCTTATCCCAACCCACAACTATAACCCCAACACACCTCTAACCCTAATCCCAACCCTAACCCCAACACACCCCTAACCCCAACCCTAACCATAACCCTAATCCCAAACCTAACTCCAACCATAACCCTAACTTTAGCCCAACTCTAACCCTAATTGGAAAATGGAAATAAATACATTTTCTTTATTTTATTATTTTTCATAACTAAGGGGGTGATAAAGGGTGGGGGGGTTATTTACTATTTTTTCTAATTTGATCACTGTGATAGGGTCTATCACAGTGACCAAAATTAACCAATAGGAAAATTCTTCCTATTGTTGCCGGGTGCCAGCTGATCTCGACGGGCGCACTGCGCCCGCCAATTTCTTCCCGGAAGAGGATGGCGGCGCCCATTGATTGAAGCAGGAGGGCCGAGGAGAAAAGGGAGACACTGGTAAGTATCGGAGGGCGATCGGGGACCCTATTTCTCTGTCCTCTGATGTGCAATCACATCGGAGGACAGAGAAATTAAATGGCACAATGGCCTTTTTTTTTTTTTTTCGATCGCCAGTATACGGTTTACCGACCTGGACCATGTTCTTTGGGGTCTTGGCTACCCCCCGGCAGCCAAGACCCAGAGATCTGCTGGGTGCCGGCCGGCAGATCTCGGCGGGCGCACTGCGCATGCGCCCGCCATTTTCTAACCAGAAGATGGTGGTGCCCATGGGGGGGGGGGGAAGCACGAGGAGCACCGGGAGGTACCGGGTGGGATCGGGGACCCCATTTCTCTGTTCTCTGATGTGCAATCACATCGAAGGACAGAGATTGAATGGCACGGCGGACTTTTTTTTTTTGTGGTCGCCAGTATTAACCGGTTCATACTGGCGATCGCAACCCGGGGGTCGGTAAAAACCGACCCGAATCATGTTTTCTGGGGTCTCTGCTACCCCCGGCAGCAGAGACGCCGGAGAAAATCTGACTCTGGGGGGCGCTATATACTTTTTCCTCAGCGCCGTTAACGGCGCTGTGGATTAAGTACCCTTAACTACTGCCATTAAAAGGCGTATTGGCGGTCGTTAAGGGGTTAAACCTTTATGGCGTGATGTGTTACCAATGGCTTTCTTTGGTGACTGTGGTCCCAGCTGCCTTGAGATCATTAACAAGTTCCCCCCCCCCGTGTAATTTTAGGCTGATCTCTCACCTTCCTCATGATCACGGATACCCCACGAGGTGAGATTTTGCATGGTGCCCCAGATCGATGTTGATTGACAGTGATTTTGTATTTCTTCCATTTTCTTACTATTGCACCAACAGTTGTCTCCTTCTCACCCAGTGTCTTACTTATTGTTTTGTAGCCCATTTAAGCTTTGTGCAGGTTTATGATCTTGTCCCTGACATCCTTAGAAAGCTCTTTGGTCTTGCCCATGTTGTAGAAGTTAGAGTCTGACTGATTAATTGAGTCTCTGGACAGGAGTCTTTTATAAAGGGGACTATAAGACAGCTGTCTTGAATGCAGGTAACGAGTTGATTAGAAGCGTCTAACTGGTCTGTAGGAGCCAGAACTCTTAATGGTTGGTAGGGGATCAAATACTTATTTCTCACTGCAAAATGCAAATAAATTTATATAATTTATACAATGTGATTTTCTGAATTTTATTTCTGATATTCCATCGCTCAGTGTTAAAATTAACCTACCCTTAAAATTAGAGACTGTTCAGGTCTTTGTCAGTGGGAAAACTTACAAAATCAGCAAGGGATCAAATACTTATTTCTCCCACTGTATGTGGTCTGGTGGTATTTGTCCTTTGTATGTGGTATTATTCGATCGGGTGTTAGATGGGAACTAACAATGTGTGATTGGCGAGGGCGTGGTGCAAAAGTGGAGTTTTTCTATGAGATGGCAGTGGGACTGTGGATAGTTTGAGAGTTGGAGGGGGAGCTGGGATAGAGCCTGGGTGGAGTCTCAAGGGGGGCCCAAAAATGTTGACAGTATGGGGCCATGAAAGTCCTGCTGGTAGCCCTGTTACAGCCTATAGCATAATGGGGAAGTAGACCATAGATTAGAAGGTTACGGTAGCTCCAGTGGTGGTGAGGTGGCAGTGGGGTCATTTGCAGGCTGTACATTTTTTGAAGAGATGGTTTTCAAGTTCCTTCTGAAAGGTTTCCAAGTGTAGGGGTCAATCTGACATGTTGTGGCACAGAATTCCATATGATGGGGAACATTCGAGAAATTTTGGGGTCGATTTCGTGAGGAACGTAGGAGTGTGAAAGAGAGAAGGAGGTCTTGGGGGGACCTGACATTACATGTTTGAAGAGATCAGGAGATTAGTTTGGAGATGTACGGAGGAGACAGGTTATGGATGGCTTTGTTGGTGTTAGTAGGTTGAACTGGGTTTATTGGGTAATTAGTGAGTCAATGAAAGGGATTTGTAAAAAGGAGAAGCAGAAGAGAGGTGGGTTAATTGGATGTTAGTGCTTGATCACATGTTGTTTTTATCCCATTAAAACAAAAAAACAAACAAACCAGGCAGCATTTTACTATATCAGCACAGTGAATGACGTTTCTGCTGTCTCATGCACATGCTGATTATTTTTTCCTTGCAGACTAGCAGTGGTTTAAAAACTGCTACATGTCGTTCAGTGTTGTTGCAGCGTTTTCACCTATTCAAATGAATGGGAAAAACGCATCAGACGCATGTTGTACACAGTGTTTGTCCAGCCAACACTCAGATTTCCTGTCAACGCAAACTTTCCTCCTGCGAACAATGACAATGTGCATATGCCTTTAGCCTGAAAATTTTTGGCCATCACTGTAGATATGAACAGCCATAGATGAGTAAAAATCTGCAGACCCCGGGTCATCAATAGCCACATTGTGCGGCCTCCTTAAATATCTGTACCTCTTCTACCTCCAGATGCCAGGCGATTACCTCGGTGATAAAAATTGCTTTATTTTCTATTATTAGTTACATAAATCGGACTCCGAGGCTCGTGGAATGGTCATCTACTGGCAAACTCCATGATCTGTTCCTGGAAATGACAGTGAAAAGGATTCATTAGACGTGGACCACGAAGGACAAAAACGCTTTACATGTCTGATCATACAAATGTCAACGCTCTGCACTGATGGGAACTAGTGATGAGCGAGTATACTCATTGCTAGGGTGGTCTCTGAGTATTTGTGAGTGCTCGGAGATTTCGTTTTCCTTGCCCCAGCTGCATGATTTGTGGCTACTAGACAGCTTGATTACATGTGGGGATTCCCCAGCAACCAGGCAACCCCCACATGTACTCAGGCTGGCTAATAGCTGTAAATCATCCAGCTTCGTCAACAAAAATTTAATCTCTAAGCAGTCACAAATATTTTGAGATCATTAATGGGAACGCTTTGTGGCGCGCTGGACATGTTCACAACCACAGTCTGACAATAGGATCCACTCATCTACATGACGCTGCGTTGGTGGCGACAGTCACATTAGGAGTCATTTTTGCGGCCAAACACGGCAATAAGTGCAGCACAGGAGACCACAAGCCTTTAGTGTCAGCAGTCACATTAGGTGTTGCTTGTACAGCCAAACACGGCACTAAGTGCCACACAGGAGACCACAAACCTTTAGTGGCTGCAGTGCATTTGTAGCTTGAAGGCCAACGGTTCGGAGAAGGACGACCGGTGGTTGCTTTGTGTTGTACAACCTCTTCAGCAAGTCAATGGTGGCCATCAGCGGCAGGTTCTGTCTCTGACGCTCCGTCTCATACTTCAGAAGGTGCCTTATGGATCCTGGGAAATAAAAAAAAGCTGAAATGAGGACCCCAATGTCCTGGATGAAAACCTTCTAGTAACATAACACTGAGGGAAAGTAACAGGATCACGACAGCGTGCTACACTAATAACACTTAGAGGGGTTGTTCATTAATAGGAAGTGCGCCAACGTCCACTGTAAAGGAAAAAACCGGCAGAGTCATATCTGGATGCAGCAACAAACATTTCACATCAGCAAAATGTTGCAATTGAAGTAATGGCACAGCCAGCAGGGGAGACTGACGTTTTTTTTTATGGACACTTGAACTTGAAAAAAGAAGGAGTTAGATCCTGTAGATCCGTTGACAATTCATTTGCTTTCGCCATGACTTGCAATCCAGAAACATCAGTGGCTGGATGAAAGATGCAAGAGTCTGTCTGGATCCCAGAAACTCACTCAGCTTTTATGCACCCACACTGATTACAAGCAAACAGGTTACAGGTGACGATGTTTTCCTTAGTAGCTATTCAAACCCATTTGTGTCAACTTCTCTGCATGTTATCAGGCCAAAATCATCAGTGTATGTGAACTTTTGATCAGGGTCATTTGGATGTTCTGGGTTGTCATTATGATTTAAATAGAGAAAACACAGTGGTTTGACAATAAATGGCATCACCCAACCACTAACCATAAGTGGAGAAAAAGATTTGGTGTTATCATTCATATTCTCTGAAAAAAGGCCAAGAAAGCAAAAATTCTGCCGGGGTATGTAAACTTTTGAGCAAAGCTGTATTTAGTGTCAGAAAACCCCTTTAATAAAATGAATAAAAAAATGATCAGGCGTTTTTTCAGTATGTTTACAAATTATTATTTTTTTTAATCCTAGAATGCGTGACCAACACTAGTGACCATAGAAATCTACACTATTACGTACCTGGGGCCTTTGAGGCCTGTTTTCAAATAACATGGAATAACTAAAAAAAAATATTTTTTCAAAGTTATTTGAAAGTAAGCATGCATACCCACTAGCTCTGGGGTCCGCCTGGACGGGATTTCGTAATGGATCTGACCTCCTGGTGACCCCGACTAAGGCTGGTAGAACGCGTACCTGGGGCCTCGCAGGCCTGTCAGGTTACTTTTTTATTATTTTCTGTAAAACTACTTTAGTTACAATTTTGAAACTCTAGGTATTCCTCAGCTATATAGTTGTTAGTAATTTCCAGTTGTTCGTATATTTTTATGTTATAGGCATTTCGTATAGCAACGCTTTTTTTGTGACTACCCCATATTCACGTACCTGGGGCCTTTTAGGCCTGTGTGCAAATAACATGGAATAACTCAAATAAAAATACTTTTCAAAGTTTATTTTAAATTTGCAAAGTAAGGATGCATTCCCACTAGCGCTGGGGTCCACCAGGAGGGGATCCGTAATGGATCTGACCTCCTGGTGACCTCAGCTAAGGCTGGTGGAATCCCGGCATTCCATCAGCCTTAGCTGGAGTTACCAGGAGGTCAGATCCATTATGGATCCCATTCTGGTGAACCCCAGCGCTACTTGGAACATAGCCTAAGATGTGTATAATTCCCAAAAAAAATTATGTACATAAAACAACAAAAATTTAACTAAACGGGCACGCCCAATATATTCACTCAGTACAATTTTTTATGATGGATACATTTTTTCTTATAAAAAGTTTTTACATAAAGTCTGTAGCAAACTTGGTGCAGGAATATTTATTTTCCACTTTACATATTCCCCCGACAATTCTTGCATATTATTTTTTCTTCAGAATGTTCCCTGCATACATTTTGTCCGCAAGTAGAACAGAAACGCTCCGATTTTCTTTCTTTCTTTGCTGGACAAATATAAAAGTGCTTTCTTTTTTTTTCTCTTTGCTCTGGCTGTTCCTGAAAGCATATTCCACATCGGATCATTGCCTCTGTAATTTGCCTTGATAAGCATTTTGTGCTGCTTCTCTCTAGCATAGTAGGCATCAAAAGTTCATAACAAAGTTCTGTCAAAAATAGACGTCTCTTGTCATTCCTGTTGGCATGGAATTCTGGATTAGTTTGACAATAATATAGCTATTGAGGGATGACACATCAAGGATATTGGAAAAAAGGGCAACAGGCCAACGTTTAGTCTGCCTTTTACACGAATATTCAGTAATCATTTCGTCCATCTTGTCGACACCTCCTTTTGTCTTATTATAATGAAGTATAATTTCAGGTTTTTGTTTCCTGTCATTGGTGTCAATACTTTCATCGTGATGCATTGTGCTCAGTAATATCACAGATTTTTCTTTCTTGGCTTTATAGGACACCATTGTTGCCTCATTGCAGAAACCGAATACACTCTCGTAGATTGGTCGCTGTGCATTGTGCTTCATTATTGGTGGAATTTCGCGGCGGTTTGGTCTCATTGTACCAACAAGTGTTAGTTGTTTCTGAAGCAAAAAATTGGCCAGTTCTAAATTAGTAAAATAATTATCCATAGTGATATTTTTTCCAGAATGGAAAATTGGTAAAGCTAGTGTTTTCACTATGTTGGAACATAGATCTTTCTGGACTGGAGCGTCAGCTTCTTTTCCACAGTAAATCATGCCATTCATCCCATAATAAGTTGCTGAATCGCACATCCAGAAAATTTTTATGCCGTATTTAGCTGGCTTACTGGGCATATATTGGATAAATTTGCAACGTCCCCTAAAGGCAAGAAGTTGTTCGTCCACTGTCACATATTCGCTAGAATTGTAAAGTTTGTAACAGTTCTTGATAAAAAGATTCCATATATAGCTAATAGGCGCTAATTTATCGGTTGCCAACCTCACAGGCCGAGTTCTCTTTTCACCGAAACGAATGCATCTCCGAATAGCCTCAAATCTATCTACGGACATAGTGGCTTTGTAATGTGGATCTGCAAATGGGTTCAGAAATAACTCTCTGATTGGCACATCATATGATTTAGTCGACCCTGCCAGAAGAGTAAGGCCAATATAGGCATATTTTTCCAAGTTTTTTTTTTTTCCGAAGCAATACGTTTACCTTCCACATTCGTACACAATACTACCTCATCTGCAATATCATCTGAAACAAATTTACTGAAAACATCTTTTTTGGACATGAATTGGGAAATTCCGACAGCTCCTTGAGGAACTCTAATAATGTTATGTGATGGGGTGCGTGCATGAGCCACAGCAGTACTGTTCCAAAAAACATTTGTTTTAGATGTTCTACTTGCACATTCTGCTGGATCCATTACTACTTCATCATCTGAGGAATCGCTGGACGATGAAGTTGATACATTAGCTGGTGGAATATACTCTTCATCTGACAAAGAAATGTCATTGTCTTCATCACTATTGAAAATAATCGCCTCAATTTCTTGGACAGTCAATCCCCTTGATGTAGACTGTGCCATTGTAATCTTAGATGTGAGTAAACTAAAATGAAAAGTAAAAAATAAAGATTACAATCAGGCTTGTGCACTATACACTGTGTGTGCTAAGACTTTGTTAGTGTTTGTGTGCTTAGGGTAAAGTACAGCCCCCCTACTCTTACCTTCAACAGATCACTTTCTTGTAAGTGCAGTAGAAGCCTCTGGTTTTGGAGCTCAGAAAGGTTCTTTGTTACAGACCAAAGAAAGCTGACTTCTTCCTCCAAAGTCTCTCCAGCAACTAGGATTTAGGACTAAAGGACCTGTACTGACATCATAATCACGTTACTTTGTGAGGGGAAACTCCCTTCCAGGATCACATTACCATGTCAGGCAGAATCCACACTCTTCCCAGCAACAGCCATCGACCAATAGTCATAAAGACTGAGTCATAACTCATAAGTTCTTCCCCAACAACAGTACAGACAAAAAGACTGAGGAGTACATGTAAACCATAGCAGGCCTCAAAGGCCCCAGGTACGTGAATCTGGGGTAGTCACAAAAAAAGCGTTGCTATACGAGATGCCTAGAACATAAAAATATATGAACAACTGGATATTACTAACAACTATATACCTGAGGATTACCTTGAGTTTCAAAATTCTAACTAATGTAGTTTTACAGATAATAGAAAACAAGTAACCTAGCAGGCCTGCGAGGCCCCAGGTACGCATTCTAGAGTTAAAAGATATGATTGAAATATTAATGTACAATAGATATTGTCGAGTCTGTGAAGAGCAGAACAAAAATGATTACCTCAATGAACAAAAAAAAAAAAAAAAAAGAATTTGTGATAAACATTGACCTGTCCATTCAAGGACATTTTAGCTATAGTATGAAATCCTGTTTTTCTTGTCTGTGGAATTGCCTTTGTACTGTTTGTTGTGAAACTGCCGCCCACGAAACTGTTTTCTTTTCTTTCTTTCCTGTTTTGTCTCTTTGTTTAAACATGCAAAACTTGTATAACCACTAACAACTATATAAAGAAGGGATAGCACTTTGAAGGCAGGCGTGCTTCAGAGACTTCCCAGTGATACACTATACAAGACGTGTCTTGTGTATTATTTCTGGTGAATCCCCACTTCCAAAGGCTGCTCCGACTGAGTGTGATCCCGACATTTCCTGGCGCCTGAACAGGGACCCGAGGTCTGTGTATTCCTTCAAGAACACCGGCAGAATACGAACGAAAAGAGAATCTGGGATAATGGACGGCAGATGAACAAAAACCTGGCCAGGTAAGAGACACTGTTAGATCTCTTATATCTGCCCTGCACTGTCCGTAAGATTTTCTGTGTCGTGTTCTTTAGCGGGTAGTTCTAGTAGAGGAGGATACCTATAGCTCGGGTTCTTGAACTATTTAGGAATTGATCACCTCACGGAGTACGGCATTGAATGAGAGTGAATGTGAATAGAAGGTGTGTGGAAGTTGGGAATAGCCCTATAAGCCGCCCAGGGGGTTGAAACAGAAGAAGTGACTGTCCCACTGGGCAACGTGGTTGCGTCCTTTCGGGGAGACCTCCGCGCCTATGTTCAATCTCTGATCCTGTCTTTGACAAAAACCTGGTGACGGATAAGTGTATGATAGTATGAGCCCAGGACAGATAAATTAGCCTGGGACAAGAATACGTTGTATGTGATAGTATAAGCCCAGGACAGATAAATTAGCCTGGGACAAGATACGTTGTATGTTCTTTTTCTTTTTCTGTCTGGTTGCATTTGTGTTGTTTGCTATAGGTGTAGGAATCAGGATTTTCTTACATCAACACAGTTTAAACATCCTAGCTCCTTAGGAAGAAGGTAACGAGGTATTCTCATACCCAAACGCCACCTAGGGCAAGAAAAAAGACATCCTAGCTCCTTAGGAAGAAGGTAACGAGGTATTCTCATACCCAAACGCCACCTAGGGCAAGAAAGCTCAGGATAAGAAAATGGGGAATAAGCAAACAAAGTCGGAACCAGAAGAATTAGATATCTATACTATCATAAAGGAGAGAAGTGGTGAAGATGCCACTAAGGGGCTGAAAAAGATTTTTAGTAAGTTTGGAGTTACTAGGGCAGAAGCTTTTAGTAGAAAACTATGGGAAGGAATTCAGGAAAGGAAAAAAGGCATAATCAGAGACAAGAAATGGATAGATCAGATCCAAGCATTGATTGATGTCTCTAGGGTAGCAGAAAATGAGGGATGGACATATAATCAACAGAGTAAAAAGTGGTGTATTAGACCCACAGGCTGTGGAGAAAAACAAAATGTGGAATCTAAAAATACCCCACCCCCATACCTTAACCCACATGCCCCATCTTTTCTCCAAACACCACCTCAAAGTTTAGCCGGACCAGGAGGATGGGTATGTCCGCACTGTGGACAACAAAATCCAGACTGGAGAAATGATTGCCTAGCCTGTGGTACACCTAGACATGGCGCTGTACTTGCCCCTGTTAGGGTAGTACCAAGACCCTTTAGGGAACCTGGTGCTGACGGAGTAATGGGAACTAGATATCACCAAACTCGACAATATTTCCCTTGGTCCCCCGCTGAAGGCATGTCTCTCTTGCATAACGCACCAGATCCCACCCAGTGTCCAGTTAGATTTGCACAATATATACAGCAAATTATGCAGACTCACGCTGGAGTTTGGGCAGATGGAGAAGAATTATGTAGAATGAAAATGACTCCTGGACTCTTCCAGGAGCTATTAGCAAATCTACAGGTACATAGGCCCCAAGCAGGAGATGGTGCCTTACAAACGATAGAATCAGGTACACAATTTGTAGATCACTTAATGGTTTTCATGAGGGAGAGACAGAGGCAGAGAGGAACAACGGGAGTGGTGGCTCAGAAATCTGGACAATCAGTAGACGAATATTATCTAAGTGTAGAAAATAATTTCAGAGATGAAGGCATGGATCTAACCGCTCCAGGAATGATGAGGTTAGTTACAAAAACCTTTATAGATGGATTGTCTCCAAAAGTGAAGGAAAAGCTTAAGGCCGCAACCCCTGATTGGAGAACCGTGGAAGACCCACACCTGGCTAGACAGAAAGCTGTAGGGATAGAAATGGACTTAAGAGAAAATTCTAAGCCAGTAAGAATTGCACAGGCTAATACTGGCTCTGCTAATCAAAAGTTTACTAGTCATTACTGTAAGAAGCCAGGACATTTCCAAAGGGAATGTAGGAAGAGAAAAACAGATATAGATTCAGGAACCTTTGTACCCAAAAATAGGATAAATAACCTAGTGCCTGATCAAACAGACAGCTCAGAATGACTGAAAGTTATGCAGGTCTCTCTTCCTTCTAGAAGACCAATAATACAAGTTGAAGTTGAGGGTAAAAATGTACCTTTTCTGATAGATACGGTAGCAACATCCTCCATTTTAAATCAGGACTTTTTACCATATCCTGACAATATATCCTCAAAGGTTACATATGCAGAAGGGTATGATGGTAAAATTCAGGCGTTGCCCTTTACAAAACCTTTAAATGTGAGCTTTGGCCCTAAAACTTTTGTATCCAAATTTTTATTTGCTAAAGGTGCACCTACCTGCTTGTTGGGTACTGATGTCTTAAGTAAAATGCATGCAAACATCCATTTTAGAGAAGATGGCACAGTTATGCTGACCATCCCTGAAGATGCAGAAACTCTGGAACCATATGTTAGAATACAGGCAATGGAGGATTTTCCCGAAATTTACACTCAACAAGCAAAAATTGACTTGTCTCGGGTTCCTGACAGCCTATGGGCAAAAGGAGACACTGATGTAGGATTTTTATCAGTAGCTCCTATACTGTTAGAAACTGCCCCGGGAACCATATTACCTCAGCTTAGGCAATACCCCATCAGCGCCCAGCAAGAACAGGCGATTTCTCAACAAATTCAGGATTATGTGTTACAAGGTGTTTTGGTAGAAATCAGGTCACCCGCCAATACACCCTTATATCCTGTTAAAAAGAAAGTGTCCTCCAAAGAAACTATGGTGAAATATCGCATGGTGCACGACTTACGGGAAATCAATAAGGTTTTGGCACCGGTCACCCCTGTGGTACCGAATCCTCATACCTTACTGTCTCAAATTCCCAGCACTGCTGCATATTTTACGGTAATTGACTTATCAAACGCATTTTTTTCTGTGCCACTACATAAGAACTGTTGGCATTTGTTTGCCTTTACATTCAAGGGTAAACAATTAGCATGGACAAGATTGCCACAAGGTATGGTACACTCACCAACTTTGTACTCTGAAGCAATGCAGACCGTGCTAAAAAATTTCATCCCAGAACCAGGAGTAGTCATTCTACAGTATGTAGATGACTTACTTATTTGTTGCCCTGATGAGCAGACGGCAGTTACCTCAACTGTTAATTTCTTAATTTTCCTAGCGCAAGAAGGCTGTAAAGTAAATAGACAGAAACTCCAGGCTTGTCAACAAACAGTCGTGTTTTTAGGTCACTGCATATCACAGGGCATCAGACACCTCACACCTCAACGTACGGAAGCCATACGTAACATGCTTGAACCCAGGAATCACAAACAGCTGCGTGCTTTCCTAGGTATTGTTTCACACTGTAGACAGTGGATCATACATGCAAGTCAACTCATGCAGCCTTTATATGACTGTATTGCCAACACACCATATTCACTCAGTGAAGAGGCTAAACAGTCATTTTCCTCTTTGAAAACAGCACTGGTATCAGCTCCGGCTTTGGGACTCCCAGACTACACTAAACCTTTTCAATTGATGGCAGCTGAGATATCCTCACATGCTACAGGGGTGCTCACACAAAAACATGGAAACAAACAGAGACCTGTGGCATACATATCAGCTCATCTGGACCCTGTAGCTAGAGCCGCACCTTCTTGTGTAAGAGTAGTAGCCGCAATTTCACTGTTATTAGATAAAGCTTCTGAGATTGTTCTTGATCACCCACTTCTAGTTCAGACCACTCATGATGTACATGGCATTCTTAACCAGGTCCAACCTAAACATATTTCAATGGCCAGACACCTCCGTCTCCAATGTTCCCTACTACTGCCGCCCAACATTTCCTTTGCCAGGATTCAGACTCTTAATCTCGCGTCTTTGCTCCCTTTAGAGTCTGAGGGGGGTACCATACCTGAGGAAACTGCACTCTCCAACTCCTTTGAAACTGCACTCTCCAACTCCTTTGACCCATCAAAGTCAATGCATGATTGTGTACAATTAATGGAACAAGAGACTCAGGGCTTATGTAATGTACGTGACAAGCCACTCTGTAATGCTACATTTGAACTTTTCATAGATGGCAGTAGATATGCAGATATGAATGGACAATTTCATACAGGTTATGCGGTAGTAACTCAGCATGAAGTGCTGAAAGCAGAACCTCTCCCTGCTAATCAGTCTGCACAAGAAGCAGAACTTACGGCATTAGTTGAAGCTCTAAAAATAGCCAAAGATCAGACAGCAAACATATACACTGATTCTAGATATGCACATGGCATTATTTTCGATTTTGGCGTAATATGGAGAGCCAGAGGTTATATGACTGCTTCAGGCCAACCTGTTAAACATGCCTCCCTCATTAGACAGATTCTGGAGGCAGCACAAGAAACTAAAGAAATAGCGGTGATAAAGGTAGCTGCACATGTGAGACTCGACACCGAGGAAGCCAGGGGTAACGATAAAGCCGATAAGGCAGCAAAACAGGCAGCACGTAAACCCTTACATCATGCCCACACACTAGATAGCTCTGAAGATGATGAGGAAAGATTGAAGGAAGCTCAGAAACAGGTAGACGACGAAGAACGAGGGCAGTGGCAGAAAAAAGGGGCAGAAGATCAGCAAGGATTATGGAAAAAAGGAACTTTGTTGTGTTTACCCAGAGCCTGGTACCCCGCAGTGGCAAGTGACCTCCACCTACCCACGCATGTGTCGGCAAATGGTATGACGCTCAAGGTAAAAGAAAGGTGGTTGGCTCCAGGCTTTGGTAATTTTGCTCGGAACATGTGTGCTGCATGCGCTATATGCCTGGCACACAATCCAGGTCAGGCCATTAAAACCCCAACCAAGCATCATGTAAGACCACTGTATCCCTTTCAAAGACTCCAGATCGACTACATCCAACTTCCTAGGTACAATGGATACGAATATGTGCTTGTGTGTGTGGACATGTTCTCAGGGTGGCCAGAGGCTTATCCAGTTCGTAAAGCCTCAGCAAAAACTACTGCCATTAAAATAGCACATGAACTGATACCCCGTTACGGCATGCCTGAGGTGATCGAGTCAGATAGGGGTACCCATTTTACTGGGGAAATATTCCAGAATGTTATGAAAATGTTGGGAGTAGAAAAACAGTTTCACACTCCATATCATCCACAGAGTTCAGGTAAAGTGGAAAGATTAAATGGGACAATAAAATTAAAAATCCAGAAGGCCATGGCAGAAACAGGAAAGCCTTGGACCGAGTGTCTACCACTTGCCCTGTATTCCATCCGAAACACCCCAAGGGGGAAGGCTAAGCTGTCACCACATGAGATTCTTTTTGGTAGAGCAGCAAATTTGGGTTGTTATTTTCCACAACAACTGATGTTGAATACTGAGACTTTAACTGCTTATGTACAAGAATTACAAAAACGTTTAACTAAAGTGCATTCGCAAGTTTTTGCTTCCCTTCCAGATCCAGAAAATCTCGAAGGAGGCCACAAGTTGGAACCTGGTGATCAAGTCTACGTGAAAAGACACACCAGAAAGACTCTGGAACCGAGATTTGACGGACCTTTCCAAGTCCTGTTAACAACTCCAACAGCAGTCAAGCTTGAAGGAAAGGCATCATGGATACATGCAAGCCATTGCAAAAAAGACGTACAACGACTCAGGGATCAGTATGACAAAGACAATGACCAAAATAAGGATAGCTGGTGGTCAGATACCTTTTCTTTTCTTAACCCGGCCAATTGGTTCAGAGGGATCGGTGGGTGGGTTACCGGGATTATGCAAAGCCTAATACATACAGTTATGGTTATTGTAATTATATATGTATTATTCAAGGTTGTACTCAAGGGTATCTCGGTATGCACAAATAAATTTTGTGTAATGGATGCGAGAATATAAAGTTTTTTTTTGTAATATCACAAAAAGAATGACTAAAATGATCGACAAGGTTTTGAATGGAATATGTCAAAGGGGGGATTGTGAAGAGCAGAACAAAAATGATTACCTCAATGAACAAAAAAAAAAAAAAAATTTGTGATAAACATTGACCTGTCCATTCAAGGACATTTTAGCTATAGTATGAAATCCTGTTTTTCTTGTCTGTGGAATTGCCTTTGTACTGTTTGTTGTGAAACTGCCGCCCACGAAACTGTTTTCTTTTCTTTCTTTCCTGTTTTGTCTCTTTGTTTAAACATGCAAAACTTGTATAACCACTAACAACTATATAAAGAAGGGATAGCACTTTGAAGGCAGGCGTGCTTCAGAGACTTCCCAGTGATACACTATACAAGACGTGTCTTGTGTATTATTTCTGGTGAATCCCCACTTCCAAAGGCTGCTCCGACTGAGTGTGATCCCGACAAGTCCATTGAAGTCTGATCAAAATATAACATTTAACCGATAAGAAAAACACCATAAAGAAAAACAAAACAGCATAACTATCACTTTGTCATTCACCTTTCCCAAAAATGCAAGAAATATTGGTAAAAACATTGTATATACTGCAAAATGGTAGCAATAAAATCTGCAGCTCACCACGTAAATAACAGTCCCGTGTAAGGCCCATGGAGGAATTGCCTCCCCCAACCCATCCCTGCAAAATATCCAACAGCCAACAAAAGCAAATTCCTGAAACTGGTGGTGGCCCGCTGCAGTAGAACCAAGTGCTCCCTCCATGCTCCAGCAGCTATCTGGCCTTGTGAAAATTTACACAATCCATCTTCAACATAGAAATCAGAGCTCCTCTTCACAGCACTGGCAGCCACAGAAGCCATCCTACAAGCCACAAAGCCCACTGGAAGCGGATTGCACCTATGAACAGAACTGCCCAATAACTACAAGATCTGCCCTAAGACATAGCTTGTGAGATGAGTACTGGAAGTGATAAGATGGCCCCACAAAGCCCTGATCTCATAGAATCCTAGAATGTTGGAAGGGACCCCCAGGTTCATCGATCCAGCTCCACCCAAAGATCCTCAGACTCATTGTGACCCTTCACTCTTCACCAGCTTCAATTCCTGGTTTGGAGGACATGTGGGGCCATTATACTATATATAAGGCAATGCAGGGCCCATTATACTGTTTGCAAGGCAACAGCAGCCCAATTTCCTGTATGTAGGATTAGGTGGGGTCATTATACTATATAGAAGGCAATGCATGGTTCATTATACTCAATGAAGGACTATATGGGACCATTATATTGTATGGAAGGCAGTGCAGGGCCCATTATTCTGTATGTGGGACTATGTATAATAGCCTCACATACTCCTACAGTATAATGGGTCCACAGAGTCACCCATACTGTATAATGTGCCCACATAAAAAAGAAATACTCTACTTTCCCCGGGCCCCCACTGCTCCGGTCTCAGCATCAAGCGCTCTGAACCTCTGCACTGTTTGTCACTGCGGGGGCAGAATGATGGCGAAGGGAGCGCCAGCTGACGGCTCCCATTTACATCATTACTTTCAACTGTATAGGTATTCGGGATGACATGTGTGCTCGAGAAGCTCTGAGGATCCACCAATCGTAAGCAACTATGGCTCCGGGGCCAGAAGGGTGCGGATGAGACCTGACATATTCAGGAGAAAGACATGCACAAAAATGAGGGACTTGTATAATACTGCAGAACATGAAGACAATATTGCACTCGTTTTGGCCACTTCCAAAACCATCATGAGAAGCCAGCACTTTAAGAAGAATAGAACAAAACCCATCACTCTATACTTTTATATATTTGTACCACACTTTCTCCAAGTAGAGCAGCCAAAAAAAGAGCGGCTCAAACAAAGCAATAGAACAGGCCCAAATGTGGCGCAAAAATTTCCTGAAAACACTTCATGGCCACTTCTCTAAATTAGGACCCCAGTTACATGTTAGTTTGTCACTCAGCCACCCAAAAATCAAGCGCGTCTTTGATGACTACTTTGAAAACCTTTCTAAGGCAGAACCACCAAACTTGATGGATCCCGGGCTAAACTCATTTCAGCTCCCAGGTAAATGGGAAGAGTGGGAGATCCTGAGCTTTGGTATCAAAGAGGAGGGGGGAGAGGGAGGGTGGGGGGTCTGTAGGGCAAGTTTTATACCGCAGTTCATCGTGCGGCGGTAACCTCTATGACATCACAGATTGTCACTGAAGCTGCGCTAGCATTACCTCCTGGCTTTCAGCCTGGACTGTCGCATCAGATGTCACACAGATGGATTACGGCGTGGGACAGTATGAATTATCTTCACATTCGGCAAGTGAGGGATACGGTGGTTTCTTATTTTTGTTTTTTACAGAGGACATGGGCATCAGAGAATAATGTTCAAGTCGGCCAGGTGAGGGATATGATTGTTTATTACTTTTGCTTTTTTTTTTTTTTAAAAGGGGATATGGGCTTCGATGGATTAGGCATAAGGTGAGTATTATGGTTGTTACCGGTAATTATTTTCAGTCTTTTACAGGGGACAAGAGCTTCAATGTATTATTAAAGGGGAGTATAACTTTGGTTTTTATTTTTAAATAAATGTGTAAAACAGGGAGTTTTCTTTTACTTCAAATAAAGGATTTTATTCTTGCTGTGTGTTTATTTCAAAACTTACTATGGGGTTAGTAGTGGGGGCATCTTCTAGATTCCTCTCCATTACTAATACAAAGGTGACATCAACCCCACATACATTACCCCACTTGCCACCAACACAGGGCATGTTGGAAGAGCGAGGCTAAGTGCCATATTTGACGCATTTAATGGATGCGCCATTTCTGGGGCTGCTGATATGGGTAGCCTGGGAGGTGGGTGGAGCAATATCTCTGGCCTCTTCCCAGATTGTTAATATCAGTCCACAGCTGTCTGACTAGCTTTTTGTTGGTTTGAATTAATAAGGGGACCCTGCTTCATTTTTTTTCTGGGGTCCCCCATAAATTCACCAGCAAAGGCTAAGCAAACAGTTGTGACCTGTTATTAATAGCCTGGGAAACTTTTGGGATATTGTCCCTTTTCCTAGATTATTAACATCAGTCCTCAGCCATGGGGTTTTCCTCTGCTGGTTATGAAAATAACGTGGGAGACCACACCATTTTTTTTAAATGTCTTTTATATATACGTTTTGTATTTTATACAGAGTGTATACAGCAGGTGCTGATTACAACTCCCATCATTGTCACGTGGTCACGATGATGTCAGGGAGACCAGACGACAATGATGAGACCTGCCTTCAGCAGCCGGCGCCTGGGATCAGATCGAACTGTACCGCTTCTTCCCAGACGTCAATTTGTGTCACATGGATGTCACACACAGACATGAAACGGATACACGGATGTCACATACATACATACTGATGGGAAACAGAGTACTGTTTACCTGTACGTGAATCACCAGGATGTGTGAAGGAGGCCTTAGACAAAGCTTAGGAATGCATGAAAGTACAGAAATACTGACTGGACCTGTAAGCTGTAAGTAAAGGGTTAATATTCGGCGTGCAGCTAGTGGTGGCGCACTTGTACGCTTTTGCTATAAGGGTGCTGGATGAATCGTACATCTTGACATTTCACTACTGAGAGTTACTTTTAATAACTCACCGAGGTCCACACCATCAAATGCCGCTCTGCTCAGATGATGAACCAGACTGGCCACATCTCCAAAACCCATATTAACCCCCTGACCGGCAAGAGGGTGCACTCTGTGGGCTGCGTCTCTACAGAAACAGAAATCAGCACTTAGGTCAAAATGATGGCACGGCGATACCCAATGCCTTAATTTTAGCTCACCCAATTAGTGCCACGCGCTGGCGAATGTATTCTGTAGCATGGCAAAGACCTAGAGGGAAAGCTGCCCTGCTCTTGTCCCTGAGGTGGGAAACGCTGGGAGGAAGCTGCCGGCTAGAAGAACCAGATGGCCTTAGAAAGGACACAGCGGAGCGCAGCAGAGATCCAGCAGAAGAGATGAAGTCTGAATGGTGCTCACTGCTCCACTAAGAAAAGACAGAGGAGATAAAGCCGGCGTCATCGGTGCTAGACGCCAAATACAGGGGGGAAAGCCACGTACAAAAGCCGAATTCACTGCATCGACAAAACGTCCATCATCCATGCTGAGAAGCTCCGAGGCATGCTCTGGAGAGGTGGACCACACCAACGAACTCCACGTGTCTGACAGCTGCAAGAGGAACACAGAGCAGTGAGATGACAGGAGACCACCCAGATCGCCAGCCGTCCCACAACAAACATGTCATGTATTCAAAGGAAAGGTAATAGACAATTAATGCAAGAGACCCCAGCGACCATGAGAGCAAGAGCCTCCTGTGTGCAGAGGTAACGAACATTGGACCATTCACTATCTATAGGACTGGTGGTCTCACAGTCCCTAGTGCTCCATTCACCGTCTATAGGACTGGTTGTCACACAGTCCCTAGTGCTTCATTCACTGTCTATATGACTACTGGTCTCTCAGTTCCTAGTGCTCCATTCACCGTCTATAGGACTACTGGTCTCACAGTCCCTGTTCATGTAAAAAAGAAAAAAGAATAAAAATAAAAAATATGGGATATACTTACCCTCCGACGGCCCCGGGCTTCAGCGGTGCAAGCGGCGACCTCCATTCCTAAGGATGCATTGAGCAAAGGACCTTCGATGACGTCACGGTCACGTGACCGCATCGAAGGTCCTTCGCTCAATGCATCCTTAGGAACGGAGGCCACCGCCTGCACCGCTGAGGGCCGTGGGCCGTCGGAGAGTAAGTATATCTCATATTTTTTATTTTTATTCTTTTTTTTACATGAATATGGATCCCAGGTCCTGAAGGAGAGTCTCCTCTCCTCCAGACCCTGGAAACCATCTGGACCGCACACGCTGTATAAGACGACTGGGCGTATAAAATGACCCCTGTCTTATATGGCGAGTATATCCCAAACTCCAGATTTTATATGGAAAAAGGAGATTTTTGTATACTCACCGTAAAATCTTTTTCTCCGAGCCAATCATTGGGGGACACAGGGCCATGGATCTTATGCTGCTTGCCACTAGGAGGACACTAAGTAAAACACAAAGAGTTAACTACTCCTCTGCAGTATACACCCCTTGACTGGCCAGTAATGACCCAGTTCGGTAGTAAAGCAGTAGGAGTATAAGAAAAACCAAGACAAGTAAACTATGTCAAAACTGAGGAACAAACCACAACAACAACCAGCCAATAGGCCAACAGGGTGGGTGCTGTGTCCCCAAATGATTGGCTCAGAGAAAAAGATTTTACGGTGAGTACGCAAAAATCTCCTTTTCCCCTACGCCTCATTGGGGGACACAGGTCCTAAAGCAGCCCCTGGGTGGGGAGCAATTGCACTGATAAAACCCCATGTACCACTGGCTTACTGAGGTACCGCTGTCTGCAGAATGCGCCTGCCAAGGGCAGCGTCTGCCGAAGCCTGGGTATGAACGTGATAGTGCTTCATGAAGGTATGCAGACTGGACCAGGTCGCAGCTTTACAAAGCTGTTGTGCTGAAGCCTGGTGCCGTATGGCTAAAGAAGCACCGACCGACCGAGTCGAATGCGCCTTAATCCCTGCTGGGACAGGGGGTGTTCCTGACGCGGTATGATTCCTGAATAGTGGAGCGAATCCAGTTGGCTAGAGTGGCCTTTGAGGCGGGTACACCTTTCCTATGTCCTTCCGGAAGCACGAACAGGACATCCGACTTACGGAAGGGAGCCGTGCGAGATATGTACCGCCGAAGAGCTCTAACCACATCCAGAGTATGGAGAGCTTTCTCGATACAATGGGTTGGTGCCGGACAGAATGACGGCAAGCCAATGTCCTCATTTAGATTAAAGGAAGAGACGACTTTAGGTAGGAAAGAGGGAGATGTTCTCAAAACTACCTTGTCGTGGTGAAAAATCAGAAAAGGGGGACGGCAAGAGAGGGCCGCCAACTCAGAAACTCTCCTGATTGACGTAATCGCCACGAGAAAGACCACCTTCCATGAAAGGAGGGTGAGAGAGATGTCCTGCAATGGTTCGAAAGGGGCCTCCTGAAGAACTCCGAGAACCAAGTTAAGATCCCATGAAGCCAAAGGCATTCTATAGGGAGAGACCACCCGGGAGACTCCTTGGATGAACGTCTTAACCGGCAGTCTGGAAGCGATCTTTCGTTGGAATAGAACAGACAATGCAGACACTTGTCCCTTGAGCGAGCCTAGGGCAAGGCCTGACTCTAAACCTGATTGGAGAAACTCCAGAATGGACGGAATGGAAAACACCAGAGGAGAACGTCCATGGGCATTGCACCATGAAAAGAAGATGCGCCAGGTGCGATGATAAATGCGCATGGATACTGGTTTCCTAGCACGAACCATGGTAGAAGAAAACCCTGGAGAGAATTCGGCTCGAGCGAAAATCCAGGATTCAATGGCCACGTCATCAAAGACAGGGACCCGGAGTTCTGGTGGCAAATCGGGCCCTGTGAGAGAAGATCCATGCGATTTGGAAGCCACCAGGGGACGTCGGCGACCATTTGGACGAGTTCCGCGTACCATGCTCGGCGCGGCCAGTCTGGCGCGACGAGGATCACCGGTCTCCCCTCTGACCTGATCTTCTTGATGACTCTCGGGAGCAGAGGAAGAGGCAGAAATATGTATGGCAGCTGGAACCGATGGCATGGCGCAAGGATCGCGGGATCGAGCAATGAACTGGGGAACCATGTTGTTTAGCCTCGAGACCATGAGATTCACATCCGGCGTCCCCCAACGAAGACAAATCTGCTGGAAGACTTCCAGATGGAGGGACCACTCGCCCGAGGCAAGAGCTGGCGACTGAGGAAGTCCGCTTCCCAATTCTACACACCTGGTATGTGGATCGCCGAGATGAGCGAGTGATTGGTCTTGGCCCAGCGAAGGATGTGGGAGACTTCGAGCATGGCAGCCCTGCTGCGGGTTCCCCATTGCCGGTTCATATACGCCACGGCTGTAGCATTGTCGGATTGGATTCTGATGGGATGGTCTGCGAGAAGGTGGTGAAACTGCGTAAGGCAAGTGTGATCGCTCGAATCTCCAAGATATTGATTGGAAGACGCGATTCTCTTGTGGACCAACGACCCTGTGCCGTGTGGTGATTGAAAACTGCACCCCAGCCCCAAAGGCTGGCATCGGTGGTCACCACTAACCAGCGCACCGGGAGAAAGGACGTCCCTTGGTTCAGGGAGGACTGTAGTGTCCACCACCTGAGGGTCTGCCTGACCTGTGGGGACAGGCGAAAACGACGGTCGAGGGAGAACGAACTCCTGTCCCAGGCTAACAGCAGCGCCTGTTGCAGGGGACGGAGATGGAACTGCGCAAATGGAACAGCTTCCATCACCACAACCATTTTCCCGAGGATGCGCATCGTAAAGCGAATTGAATGAGGGACTGGGCGGGAGAGCTTGCGCGCTCCCTGTTGTAAGGACAAGACCTTCTCTGGAGGGAGAATGACTAACAAGCGGGAAGAGTCCAAAATCATGCCCAGGAAGCAGATTTGCTGAGCCGGCACTGGAGATGATTTCTCGAAATTGATTTTCCAACCCAGGCGAGAAAGAGAATCCACGGTGATACTTACAGACTCCTCGCAAGCAGAATGGGACGGACCCTTGATTAATAGGTCGTCCAGATACGGAAGAACTACCACTTCCCGAGCGTGAAGAATGGCCATGATGGCCGCCATGACCTTCGTGAAGACTCTTGGGGCAGTCGCGAGTCCGAAGGGCAAGGCCACAAACTGGAAGTGTTCTTCCTGGACTGCGAAGCGCAGGAACTGCTGATAAGAGGGAAAAATTGGAATATGTAGATAAGCATCCTTAAGGTCTATGGATGCAAGGAACTCTCCCTTTTCCAGGGACGCGACAACGGAACGGAGCGAGTTCATCCTAAAGTGTCGGACCTGTACGAACTTGTTTAGCAGTTTGAGGTCCAGTATGGGCCGTAGTGTCCCGTCCTTCTTTGGGACCACGAATAGGTTGGAGTAAAACCCTTTGAACCTTTGGTCTCGAGGGACCGGAACGATGACACCGTCCCTTTGAAGCGCCTGTATGGCCTGAAGATGTGACGCCCTTGATTTGGGGGGAGAAGACTGGAAGAAGCGCGGAGGGGGGATGGAAGAAAACTATTTTGTATCCGGAAGACATGAGCTCTCTGACCCACTCGTCGTGAACGACCAAGAGCCAATTTTGACGGAACGAAAGAAGACGTCCGCCTACTTTGTCGGTGACCTTAGGGCCAGAAGGTCTCGGTCTGGATTTCCAGGAACGGTTAGGTCTGTATGAGACCTGTGGATTTCTGTTTTCCCGCCGTGCTGAACCAGGGGAAGAGGAGGACCAACGGGAGTTGTTAGGAAAGGACTGGAATCTAAACTGTTGTTGACTCCGAAAAGGCCGGGCAG
Source organism: Ranitomeya imitator (assembly GCF_032444005.1). Taxonomy (NCBI): domain Eukaryota; kingdom Metazoa; phylum Chordata; class Amphibia; order Anura; family Dendrobatidae; genus Ranitomeya; species Ranitomeya imitator. The sequence continues at coordinate 767,830,992 of NC_091282.1, read as the reverse complement.
GTTTTTGCTGGGGAAGAAATTTACTCTTCCCTTCAGCAGCGTCAGAAATGATTTGGTCTAGTTTCTCCCCAAATAAACGGCCAGCTTGGTAAGGTAAAGAAGTCAGCGACTTTTTAGAAGCAGAATCTGCTCGCCAATCACGGAGCCACAAGGCACTCCTGATGGAGATTGCGTTTGCAGCCGCTTGCGCTGCGCAATTAGCCGCATCTATGGAAGCATTGACTACGAAATCTCCGGCCTGAGCTATCTGGTTAGCTAGTCTGGCCGCCTCTGGGGGAAGATTACTGCCATGGACGGAAGAGGTTAACACTTCTGCCCAGGCAACCATTGCCTTAGCCACCCAGGTAGCGGCAAAAGATGGAAGGAGAGCTGCCCCTGAGGCCTCAAAGACTGAGCGAGCCAGGTAGTCAATTTGACGGTCAGAAGGATTTTTGACTGATGAACCATCAGACAGAGATAAGACTGTTTTGAACGCGAGTCGCGATATGGCAGGATCCACAGAAGGTCCTTGGAGAAAGGATATTTAGCTTCCGTGGCTTTTTGAGCCGTAAATTGCTTCTCCGGGTGTTCCCTGTGTTTTTGGACAATATCCTGAAACTCAGGGTGATTAGCAAATATCTTTTGAACGTGTTTAGTCTTTTTAAAAGACACGACTTGTTCCTGAGTGGATACAGATTCCTCGTGCACCATTAGTGTTTTGTTGACTGCCTCAATAAGGGAGTCAAGTGTCTCCTGACTGATAGAGGAGTCTTGGGTTAAAGATTCCTCCGACTCGTATTCAGAGTCATGTACGCTGCGACCCTCGGGGGAGGAAGAGCGAGAAGATGAGCTCAGAGATGCTGAAGCTCGAGCATGTACGGGAGACGAGGGAAGGGTTGTTTTTCTGGCACCCCGAGATTCCCGCAGTATAGTCAGTATGCCCCCTGTGGTCGGACCGCCCCGCACCGGCGCCAGATTCCGTCACAGTCGACGGAGGTGAGTTCTGGCTTAGGGATGATCCCCGGAAAGAGCCCAATGCCTTGACCAAGGAATCCATTGAACGTGACAAGGACGTGGCCCACTCAGGAGGGTTAGGCTCGGCGGGGTCGGTGGAGACATTGGAGGTGGAGGCAGCTGCGCACAGGCCAGGTCACAGTTCTGGCACAAAGGGGTATTGTGGGCACGTGGCAACGCAGAATTGCAAGTGGTACATGAAGTAAAAAACAAAGTGTGCTTTTTATTGCCCCTTTTAGCCTCCTTAGATTGAAACATAGTGTATGTCTATTCTCCAATAAACTGCTAATAGCAGGGCTATGGGTGCAGAGAAGGGGTTAAGCTTTTCCCTATGGAGTGGAGCAGCTTACCCATGGTCCTGTGCTGGTGTCCCCAGGGAGGAAGAGAGGGAAGTAGCGTTTTCAGGTGAATTTCCCTGCAGAAATGGAGTCCCAAGATGGCGCCCGAGATTTGCAGGGCTCTTCTCGTTCAGAGCGAGAAGCGCCTGAGTAGTGGGCGGGGCTCTGGCAGTGGGTGGGATTTTTGAACTGCGGCCTAGTCCGGCTGAAGAAGCCGGGAACTAAATTAGTGGAGCCGGCCGGCGGAGCGCGCCGGCGGCCGTGCCTAATGATCGCCACTGGCATCTAGCCAGCGGTACCTCTCCCCAGGGACCCGGACCGCACCTTCCCACATCGGCAACGTGAGGAAGGGTAGTACTCACCGAGAAGGGAGCCACCTCCAGCTCAATCGATCCTCCCTATGCCGGGGGATGGAGACCGTCCTGATGTGTGCCTGCCGCAGGGGACTTACAGCTGTGCCTGCCGCAGGGGACTTATGGATGTGCCTGCCGCAGGGGGCTTACGGCTACTGTGGGGACTACATGACGCCATCAGGTGAGGGCTTAATTGCAGAAAAGCCTTTGAGATGCACATAAGAGGTATACTCTATGTGCTTGCCATCTTACAGGGGGGAGATCGGGACCATATAGGAACCGTCGCCCTTGCTCAGATTAGGAGTGCCCCAGTCGTCGCAGGAGAGGTACGGGGAGGTATACTTGCCGTACTCGCCTGTTGATGGTTTGGGGGAGAGCGGACCCTGAAAAGGAATCTGTCGCCCCTTCACTCCGTTAATTAAAAAATAAAAATTTAGAGAAAAAATAAAAATAAAATAAAAAACGTTGGGGTCTGAAAACAGACCCAAGTGCCTCCTACAGACACTAAGCAAGAACTGGGGCATTACTGGCCAGTCAAGGGGTGTATACTGCAGAGGAGGAGTTAATTCTTTGTGTTTACTTAGTGTCCTAGTGGCAAGCAGCATAACACCCATGGTCCTGTGTCCCCCAATGAGGCATAGGAGAAAGTTGGGGGTCGTCTTATACGCCCAGTCGTCTTATACACCAGAAAATACAGGTAGTTGCTGTTTTGGAGGTAGGATTAATAAAGTGTCACCTAGGTAATGGAGGAAGGAGGGGATTTCCTTATTAAATTGACAGTAATAGTGCTGTATTGTTGATAGGGTAAGGTTTAAGCATAAAGGACCAGCAGGTCACACTACAACCCTTACCCCAGCAACGACATAACACTATTACTGTCAATTTAATATGGAAATCTTAAATGATTAAAGGGAACCTGTCACCCCGAAAATCGCGGGTGAGGTAAGCCCACCGGCATCAGGGGCTTATCTGCAGCATTCTGTAATGCTGTAGATAAGCCCCCGATGTTACCTGAAAAATGAGAAAAAGACGTTATATTATACTCACCCAGGGGTGGTCCCGCTGCTGGTCAGGTCAGATGGGTGTCTCTGGTCCGCTGCGGCGCCTCTCATCTTCATTACAAGACGTCCTCTTCTGATCTTCAGCCACGGCTCCGGCGCAGGCGTACTTTGCTCTGCCCTCGAGGGCAGAGGATAGTACTGCAGTGCGCAGGCGCCGGAAAGGTCACAGGCTCGGCGCCTGCGCACTGCAGTACTTTGCCCTCAACAGGGCAGAGCAAAGTACGCCTGCGCCGGAGCCGTGGCTGAAGATCAGAAGAGCACGTCTTGTAATGAAGATGGGAGGCGCCTCAGCGGACCAGACACCCATCCGACCTGACCAGCAGCGGGACCGCCCCTGGGTGAGTATAATCTAACGTCTTTTTCTCCTTTTTCAGGTAACATCGGGGGCTTATCTACAGCATTACAGAATGCTGCAGATAAGCCCCTGATGCCGGTGGCCTTACCTCACCCGTGATTTTCGGGGTGACAGGTTCTCTTTAAAGGTACCGTCACACTGAACGATATCGCTGGCGAACTGTGACGTTGCAGCGTCCTGGCTAGGGATATCGTTCAGTTTGAAAGGCAGCAGTGATCAGGATCCTGCTGTGCCATCGTTGGTCGGAGCAGAAAGTCCAGCACTTTATTTCGTCGCTGGACGCCGATTCAGCGATGTCTTCACTGGTAACCAGGGTAAACATCGGGTTACTAAGCGCAGGGCCACGCTTAGTAACCCGATGTTTACCCTGGTTACCAGTGCTAATGTAAAAAAAAAAAAAAAACACTACATACTTACATTCCGGTGTCTGTCCCCCAGCGCTGTGCTTTCCTGCACTGGCTGTGAGCGCCGGCTAGCCGTAAAGCACAGCGGTGACGTCACAGCGCCGGGGTACAGACACCGGAATGTAAGTATGTAGTGTTTTTTTTTTTTTTTACGTTTACGCTGGTAACCAGGGTAAACATCGGGTTACTAAGCGCGGCCCTGCGCTTAGTAACCCGATGTTTACCCTGGTTACCAGGGGACCGGCATCGTTGGTCGAAGGAGAGCTGTCTGTGTGACAGCTCTCCAGCGACCACACAGCGACGCTGCAGCGATCGGGATCGTTGTCTAGATCGCTGCAGCGTCGCTTAATGTGACGGTACCTTTAGACCCGGGATGAGTCGGAACGTCGTATAATGCATAGTCGCTTTTTGCACCATTATTGACCTGCTCAATGTGTGCGGTGCATTTTGAACTTCCATTCACACAGTAGACTTTAGGGCCATACCTTCAAGATCAGTGGGGTCTTGGCAGCTGGACCCAGGGCTGAAGAACACCATTCTATCCTGTGTACATCCTGAGGTTGTGGTGATAATTGTAACACCAAGCCAGAATGTTACCAATGGAAGGAGAAGCGTACAATAGGGTAAACCCCTAATATAGCAATAGGTGTAAGGGTACCGTCACACAGTGCCATTTTGATCGCTACGACGGTACGATTCGTGACGTTCCAGCGATATCCATACGATATCGCTGTGTCTGACATGCAGCAGCGATCAGGGATCCTGCTGATAATCGTACGTCGTAGCAGATCGTTTGGAACATTCTTTCGTCGCTGGATCTCCCGCTGTCATCGCTAGATCGGTGTGTGTGACACCGATCTAGCGATGCGTTCGCTTGTAACCAGGGTAAACATCGGGTTACTAAGCGCAGGGCCGCGCTTAGTAACCCGATGTTTACCCTGGTTACCAGCGTAAATGTAAAAAAAAAAAAAAACAGTACATACTTACATTCCGGTGTCCGTCAGGTCCCTTGCCGTCTGCTTCCCGCACTCACTGACTGCCGGCCGTAAAGTGAAAGCAGAGCACAGCGGTGACGTCACCGCTGTGCTGTGCTTTCACTTTACGGCTGGCAGTCAGTGAGTGCGGGAAGTAGACGGCAAGGGACAGACACCGGAATGTAAGTATGTACTGTTTGTTTGTTTTTACGCTGGTAACCAGGGTAAACATCGGGTTACTAAGCGCGGTCCTGCGCTTAGTAACCCGATGTTTACCCTGGTTACCCGGGGACCTCGGCATCGTTGGTCGCTGGAGAGCTGTCTGTGTAACAGCTCTCCAGCGACCACACTACGACTTACCTACGATCACGGCCAGGTCGTATCGCTGGTCGTGATCGTTGGTAAATCGTATAGTGTGACGGTACCCTAACCCACCGGGGGAAGGAGTGTGTGTGTGTGTGGGGGGGGGGGGGGGTGCAGACCACCCCAGGCGATACACATTGGCTACAAAAGAACTTCCAAGGAATATCAGAGCAAGAGACGTCTTATCCAGCCGTGGGGCCAATTTTAATTGTACATTTTTATTGAAATATTTTTGCGTTTCACAGAACATACATTTTTAAGAAAAGAAATAAAAAAGGAGAATATATGAACATATAACAAGGCTGCAATGAAAACAAGTTACATCAGACCCATAGTAAATATGCATTGGATTATGTTACTCAGAAATCCTAATGTATTTATTTATTTTTAACCATCTGAAAGGGGGGAGACATAGAAGATTTACAATAGACAAAGGGGGAAAAAGACAGATGGAGGTATTGAGATGTATAGATGGGAAGAGCAATGAGTGAGCCAATAGAGAAGATTGATAAATTCAGGGGTCCCCAGAAAGTATCCCAAGGAGACCGGATGAAACTAAATTACGCAAACCCTAGTTTCATTCAGAGGCGATATTCATGATTTCTAATGCCTGTGATCCTAATATATAGGTCTGGTACAGACGGGGGCGTTTGCTTCCAATGAGATGTGATCAAACATCTTGCAGCCCAGTGCAGACAATAAACGTGATTTTTATCCTAGATAGAGGGTGATCACACTACTAGCCCAGGTGATTAAACTCCGATTTAAGGGTCAAAAGTCAGACTATAAGCTGAATTCTGATGAAAAGATCACGGATATAGTGGGCAATAATTACCGGTAACAGAGCGATGGGTCCAGTAGGAAGGAATCTCTGCCAGGACACGTTGTTCTCAGTAGGCTACAAGATAAAGTGATGAAAGTGAATGTCACTTTGTATGAGCATTGTAGTCTGGTCAAGGTTAAAGAGGGGGTGTGCAGAGTGCTCCTGCCAGGTCAAAGCATGGGTGCATGCCCAGGGTTCCTGTGAGGATAAAGGCAGCCTGAACTTGTGACAAATGTTTTATCTCCTGCGCAGAGGGGTTTCCCACCTGCTGCTGCCTGTGCGGTTCACACCTACACATCATCAGCGCCACACAAGGTCCTAGCAGCCTCAGCACTCACCAGTTCTGGAGTCAGCTTATTTTACAATTTGGACGTCAGAACAGGTTGAGTCCCCACCACCAGATGGCAGATTTTCCACTACTCACCTCAGATAACTGCAGGGTGGCGACAACAGCCACGTGATTGTAGTTCCACTGAATAGTCTTCATTCCTCCTGATCTACGGACCATGGAGTTTTGACCATCTGCACCAATCTGAAAGAGACAAGTTTTAGTGCGCTCAGATGCCATCAGGACTGGTATAAAGAGACCCCCAAAAAAGTCAACGTGAAACATGTGTTGGGGCTGGACCAGCGCACATAGCGACTGCACTTTATGAGTGACGATTATGCACTGATATTGTATTGCTACTACTTGTTTCCTCAGCAGCATCTGCCCTGGTGATGGTGTGGCCTCTTGGCCATACATACATCCCTCTTTACCACAGCGTGTCAACCACTTGGCATCCATCTCTGCACATATGTACAATTTTAGATCAGATTTTTTACCACCATTTCAGTGTACTTATATATTGGGATGCCTTTGAGTTCACAAGTGATGATTGGACAGCTCTCCCCAGGGATCAATCTTCTGCTATCCACTGTGATTTGTATCAGGCTGTGCAGCACATAAAGCCATATATATATATATCTATACTTCACAAGTGATGATTGACCAGCTCCTCCAGGGATCAGTCTTCTGCTATCCACTGTGATTTGTATCAGGCTGTGTAGCACAGAAAGCCATATATATATATATCTATACTTCACAAGTGATGATAGGCCAGCTCCTCCAGGGATCAGTCTTCTGCTATCCACTGTGATTTGTATCAGGCTGTGCAGCACATAAAGCCATATATATATGTATACTTCACAAGTGACGATTGGACAGCTCCTCCAGGGATCAGTCTTCTGCTATCCACTGTGATTTGTATCAGGCTGTGCAGCACATAAAGCCATATATATATATGTATACTTCACAAGTGACGATTGGACAGCTCCTCCAGGGATCAGTCTTCTGCTATCCACTGTGATTTGTATCAGGCTATGTAGCACATAAAGCCATATATACATATGTATACTTCACAAGTGACGATTGGACAGCTCCTCCAGGGATCAGTCTTCTGCTATCCACTGTGATTTGTATCAGGCTATGTAGCACATAAAGCCATATATACATATGTATACTTCACAAGTGACGATTGGCCAGCTCCTCCAGGGATCAGTCTTCTGCTATCCACTGTGATTTGTATCAGGCTGTGCAGCACATAAAGCCATATATATATATATATATGTATACTTCACAAGTGACGATTGGACAGCTCCTCCAGGGATCAGTCTTCTGCTATCCACTGATTTGTATCAGGCTGTGCAGCACATAAAGCGATATATATATATATATGTATACTTCACAAGTGACGATTGGACAGCTCCTCCAGTGATCAGTCTTCTGCTATCCACTGTGATTTGTATCAGACTGTGTAGCACAGAAAGCCATATATACATTTGTATTCTCCTTACCACCATTCGTTGTCATACATCTCGTGTCTTCACCATTCTCCTCATACTGGTTACTGTTATTATGACATTTACTATTTAACATGTTCAATAACAATTATATTTTTTATATGAATTAGGTCTTATACTTTTTGGTGTATAGGAGCTCCATTTTTTCTTCAGTATTGTCCCCCCTGCTAGAAAGAGCGCAGCACTGTAAAGAACACATGGAAGGGCAGTGTGGTCAGCCATACAACCCCCTGACATAAAAGAAAGAGGACGGGTCTGTGCCACAAGCAGACAACCTGCATAATAGGACATAGGAAAATGCTTCAGAAAGATAATAATGGGGCTGGAGGGTCCTCACCAGCAGCCTTGTGTGCAGACATCTGCCATCCGCGAGCTCTATCTCCACAAAAGGGCTGCCCTCTCCACTGCTGTCAGGTGCTGGCCAGGTGCAGCGTACGGCTCTGCTCCGATACTGAACCTCCACACCACCTGCAATACAAAGACCCCATTATTCTGCAGCGGCCATCACAGAGAACGGTGCGGAGCACACTCTGTTACAGGGAAACGAGACTGACTCAGAAGCTCTGAAGGGAAACCAGATCCCTGTAATGAGGGAAAGCGAGAGGAACATGCACACAGCAAGACGAGGGCGGCTGTACTGATCATGGGAGACGGTCTGGATCATCATTGGACAGCCAGCAACAAGCGGACAGGCAGGAAGAGCAAACCTTCTCTGTACAGGTGCTACAATATGCTGGGGAAGAAGGATGGCTCCTAAGGTATACGGCCCGTCTCCGGGAACGCATGGCACAATGGACAGGCCACGTTTCAGTGCCACATTGACAATGATCTGACACCAACATCATCCAGGCAAATATCTATGGTGGGGAAATAATTACTTCATTGGGATTGTAGGGACTGATCAGGACAAGCCCCTCTCAGGTGAACTATCTGCGGTACAGGAGCACTTTACTACAGACCTTCATTGTAGAAGTCCTTCTACATCCTGAGCTGCTCTTATACTCAATCTCCTTCTGAGAATCACACAGATTCCTTCTGTCAAAATCTCCCTGAGACAAGTGGGCGTGGACTGCTGCATAGGCAGAGCTATCCATCAAATCTATCCAATAACCTTTACTGTTTGGTCGGGTGTGCTGGTGCTTTGTGCACGACTTCCATCCCTGGTGCTGAAGTTGTGTATGGTGCTGGGGGAGGGATGTGGGCGGAGTTATAGGGGTGTGGTCAATGCTGGCATGCAGCCCCCCACAAGGAATGATGGGAAGTATAGTCAGAAGACAGCAGAGAACTCTGAAGAGGAGGTGATGGCTGTGACAGAAGAGCTGGAGCCCAGACACAGCAAGCACGGCAGAGAACAATATACACGGTCAGAAGCAGTGACCGATTCTGGGCCGTGGCCAGCCTCTAAGCACATGAATTATCATGGATATGTCCTAGTCGTGGGCTAGCGTGGTGAAAGGATGCTCAGACACAGTGTGGTGATATTGCGGATCATAAAAAGTGTCTTTCCCCTCTGACCAGAGGAAGGATGAGGGGTGGGAAGAGACCCTCTATAAAATCTCTCCCAGAGTCCCCATGATAACATCCAGAAGGTAAGATGTCTCCAGGCTTCTGTAGGATAATCTGTGCCCAAAGCGCTCACAGATGCAATCCAGAAGACTGCTCTGTATTTAACCCTTTCATAGCTCTGCTGTTTTTGCAGTGTGTCTTTTTATTTAGTCATTGTTGGAGGCAATACTCTTTTTGTATCTTCAATCTAAAATGTAATATTGTTCCTTGCTGCTCTAAACTTACCCATAACCTTAAGGAGGGAAATTATAGATGGCTGTGTTACCCTGTGTATGCCAGAGAGCAAGAATAGGACCCATCAGGAGCCTGAGAAAGCTGGATAGTGTGCATCCTAGTGTGCTGCTCAGGGCGGGCGTCTCACTGACTTAAAGAGTGGTTGCAGCAATAAATTTGGTATGTTGATGTGGGAACTGGCTATGGAGGAACGCTGAGCTCAATGTGACAGGCGTTAAAAGCAGAGTTGCCCTTTACAGTCACGGGTTCAGCGAGAGGGTGGTGTTAATTACACCCTCCAAGAGTGCTGACACCATGTCCCTGTAATGAGGAAAAGTGCACACAATGAGACGCGAGCGGCTATAGAGACCATCAGTGAGACGCGGGCATCTATAGAGACCATCAGTGAAACGCGGGCAGCTATAGAGACCATCAGTGAGACCCGGGCAGCTATAGAGTCCATCAGTGAGACGCGAGCAGCTATAGAGACCATTAGTGAGACGTGGGCAGTTATAGAGACCATCAGTGAGACCCGGGCAGCTATAGAGACCATCAGTGAGATGCGAGCGACTACAGAGACCCATCAGTGAGACGCGGGCAGCTATAGAGACCATCAGTGAGATGCGGGCAGCTATAGAGGCCATCACTGAGACACAGGCAGCTACAGAAACTGTCACGATGCACGGGGAGGATACCTTTATCATCCCCGCCGCTCTCATCAATTAGTCATGAACCGGGATTTGGTTGCCCCTGGTTCTTTCTGAAGGGGATTTATTTAAATCCCACTTCCCAGTTCCGGTTTGGAACTTGCAGCTCTCTGGCGCCCCCCTTACCCTCAGGTCAGTCCGGGTACTACACCTAGGATAATTAGTCGCCTGAAAGGCTGCCTTACTTTGTACTGGCTAATGGGCACACTGCAACGAGGGAGACATAACTACTCCCACTCAGGCGGGAACAATAATTATCAACGCCGCCAGTCGCTACAAAGCCTCCCAAATGCACAGGACAAATCCGCTGCCACCAGCTCCGATTTCTTACGTAGTAAAGGGTCCGGAGCCAACCCAAATTAGTAGAATAATTCACTTCAGAGGACGTGACAGTTCGTTATAGAGCAAAGAGAGACAAAGCTAGTAATTTTATATATTTTACTCCAAAAAAGGTAGGCAGTGTTTAAAAACATAGTAACATAGTAGCATAACATAGTAACATAGTTAGTAAGGCCGAAAAAAGACATTTGTCCATCCAGTTCAGCCTATATTCCATCATAATAAATCCCCAGATTTACGTCCTTCTACAGAACCTAATAATTGTATGATACAATATTGTTCTGCTCCAGGAAGACATCCAGGCCTCTCTTGAACCCCTCGACTGAGTTCGCCATAACCACCTCCTCAGGCAAGCAATTCCAGATTCTCACTGCCCTAACAGTAAAGAATCCTCTTCTATGTTGGTGGAAAAACCTTCTCTCCTCCAGACGCAAAGAATGCCCCCTTGTGCCCGTCACCTTCCTTGGTATAAACAAATCCTCAGCGAGATATTTGTATTGTCTCCTTATATACTTATACATGGTTATTAGATCGCCCCTCAGTCTTTTTTCTAGACTAAACAAACGGTAAAAGGATATTATAAAATTAGACAAGTTGTATGTACAATACAATTACAAATAAAATTGGATTTAAGTTGAAAAATAGGGATTTTTGTGTACTCACCGTAAAATCCTTTTCTCCGAGTCATTCATTGGGGGACACAAGACCGCGGGTGTATACTGCTGCCAATAGGATCCTGACACTAAGTGATACAAAAAAAGTAAGCTCCTCCCCTTCAGCATACACCTTCCTGCTGGCTCTCAGCTAACCAGTGCAAAAGCAGTAGGAGATCAATAACAACATAAAGTATAGCATGTCAAATTATATATGAGAGTATAGCATGTCAGTCTATAAAACAAGCAGAAGCTAATAGCAAGGTGGGAGCTGTGTCCCCCAAAGAATGGCTCGGAGAAAAGGATTTTACGGTGAGTACACAAAAATTCCTATTTCTCCTTTGCCTCATTGGGGGACACAGACCGTGGGACGTCCCAAAGCAGTCCCTGGCAGTTTGAGGTCCAGGATCAGTCTTATTTTTCGGTCCCCTTTTTTGGAACCAAGATCCCTTAGATCTAGACCATCCTGGACAATTCTTCAACGCTGGTTGGGTCTATAGGGAACATGCGATCCTAAAGAGTGATGTCAGAGGCTTTTTGAACGCAGAGTACGCTTCTATACACTGAGCTATAATGCCCTTCTGGGTGTAATGGCATTTGCTGCTGACAGCGACGCACAACTACCTGCATCTGAGAGGCGTGAACCAGCTAGTCTCCCGCTCAAGAAATTTTGATTGACCAGCTTTACTGTCTTCAGGAAAAGGTTACTGATGTGAATCAAAGTAGTTAAGGTCTCTGACCCGGAGACCACTGCTCGAGCAACCCATGCGCTGGCTAAGGAAGGGTAGGGCACTCAACCCGAGGCTGCAAGATGCACAGAACCAGATTTGCTATCTGACAGTCCGTTGTAATTTTAATTGATGACCCACCGTGCAGGAATACTGGTAGACAAACCACAGGAGGCTCTACCCAGTTAATCTGCCAAGTGGCAGAATGCGCGGCTGGATCCAGAAGGTCAGGAAAAGCTGTTTCTTGCTACCTCCGCTCTCTTTTGACAGTGCAGAGTTAAAATGATGAACCCTCGATCCACCACCCTCTTAAAAGGAAAGTTGAGAGGGATCGTCCGCCTTTTTGCATCATCTGCTAAATAGTGGAGATGCAGAGGGGGGTGCTTGAACGCCAAAAAAGGGTGCCACTGTACATCCACAGAGTTCAGGTCACCGGGTGGACAGGGCTGGTTCTGGTGTTATGCCTGGCTGCAGAAGAGTATACATGGAGGCGACACTCCATGTGCTCGTCTATTGATGGTGTGGGGAGATCGGTGCCCTTTAAAAGGACCCGTCGCCTCTAAGAGTCAGACCAGGCATGGCATCCCATGTCGTAGGGGGGTATACGTGGAGAGGACACCCCGCGTGTTTGCATATTGGCTGAAAAAGGATACCGCGCTTGCAGAGGCTTCTGGCCAGTGGATCGCTTATCCGGACGCTCCCTGTCCGGGTGAATGACAAATGCTCTGCGGGGGAGTTTAGTCTCCTTATGAGGGACACTGCGTGATCTAGAGTAGAACCGTAGCCCTCAATCAACAGAGATTGGTTGATGATATAAATAGGCAAATCCATCCTTTTCTGAAGCTCTGGTGAGTCGAGATCCAAGGCAATATCAGATCCATATCAGAGTCTTGTTCTCAGGAAATCATTGGTGAGGGAGATCAGGAAATGAAGCTTCCATTTTCTAGATGCCTGTACGTTTCTAAAATACTAGCATCCACTGCTAGCCAACGGCTCCCATATAGGAGAGGAACCATATATCGGTCCTGCGAGCACTCCGAGCCACAGAGTGTAAACGGAGGGCTTCAATCTCTTGATCAGAGAAGCCATGGGATGTGGCAGTGATGAAGCCCACTCAGGGGAACTATGGTACTCTGGTATAAGCTGGGATCGGCGGCGGAGGATTCCTGAGTTCATTTAGGGTGACAAGCTTCGGACTGGTCATGTCCCTTTAACCCTGCTGTTCTGTTCGGTCTGGGGAGACCTATTTTGAACTTTGGTATTTTTTGGGATGTTCAAGATGCGGTTCTGAAACTTGTGGTTGATTGACTTAAATGAGGATGGGTCGGTCGGCCACGGGTTTCAGAGCCGCATCTTGAATATTTTAAAGAATATTGAAGTTCAAAGTCGGTCATTTTTGACCAACAGAACAGCAGGGTTAAGAGAAGGGAATGCTAGTCAAATGCCATTAAGACCAGGAAATGCTGGTCATGTGCCTTTTAGACCAGGGAATCTTGATCATGTGCCTTTAAAACCAGGGAATACTGGTCATGTGCCTCTAAGACAAGGGAATATTGGTCATGTGCCTTTAAGACCAGGGAATACTGGTCATGTGCCTCCATTAAGACGGGGGAATAATACGGGTCATTCATGTAAGTACAGGAGGGAAGAGAGCAGTACTTCCTTACCCGGCTGCCCTTACTCTGGCTTCCTTACCCGGAGTCGTTGTGCCCCTTTAATGCAAAAATCCATCGCCCCTGCCGGCAGGGTGGACCAAGATGAACACCGCTAAATGCAGAGGTGAAAAAGTCTCGCAGAGAGAGAGAGAGGAGCCATTTCGGGGGTGGAGCCACAGACGTGATGTGGGCAGAGCCACGTGACTTCCATGAATAGGCCCAAGCCGGGGCCTATATTTCTGCAGCCGGTGGGAGCAATACCAGGGGTAGAATAGAGGGGCAGTGGGCCAAGAAAAGCGAACGCTCCCGTGTCAGACAGAACACTCCAGAAAAGATGGGCGGAGCCGCCTTAGCGTGCCATAGTGCGGGCGCGACTTCCGGAATGTGGCCTACACATCGGCCGAAGCAGGGGGCTAAATTGTTGCAGCCGGCTGGAGTGTTACTTTAGGGAGGTGGGCCACAGGGAAGCTGCGGCTGCCTGTCAACATGTTAATATCCCACTACAGGGGCCCATCGCTGACTGGATCCACTCACAATTGGTGCGCGTCCCGGCATGGAGCCGCCGTGGATGACTGTGCTGTTCTGCTGCAGGTCAGGTATTGCAGCGTGGACGGTGCAGGGATAAAGCGATAACCCTCAATCCATCATCCCTTTGTTAGGGAGGTGGAGAGGAACCGTCCGCCTCCTTGTGCCATCCGCTTTAACAGTGGTGGGACATTGGGGGCTGCTCGGACGCCGAAGAGAAGGAGCCTCTGTACATCCACGGAGTTCAGCCCCCGGATGGACAGGGCCAGTTGTCCGGCATTAGGGCTGGCTCCAGGAGAGGATACATAGAGGCGACACTCCATGTTCTCGCCCGTTGCTGGTGTGGGGAGATCGGGACCCAAAAGAACCGTCGCCCCTGAAGTGAGCTCAGGCATGGCTTCCCATGTCGCAGGAGAGGGTACGGGGAGGCGACACTCCGCGTTCTCGCCTGTTGATGGTTCGGGGGAGATCGGAACCTTGAAAGGATCCGTCGCCCCCTTCACTACGTTAATTAAAAAATAAAAAATGTACAGAAAAGTAAAAAATAAAATAAAAACGATGGGGTCTGAACCAGACCCATGTGCCTCCTACAGACACTAAGCAAGAACTGGTTAGCTGAGAGCAGGAAGGTATATGCTGCAGGGCAGGAGCTAACTTTTTTTGTATCACTTAGTGTCAGCCTCCTATTGGCAGCAGCATACACCCACGGTCTGTGTCCCCCAATGAGGCGAAGGAGAAAAAAAAATACATTTCGTTCATATCATTTCAGATCATGGCAACCCATGTGCTATGGGGGATGGGCGAACATCAGCGTGCATCAGAGCAGCTTGCAGAGCTGCTGTTGGCTCTCTTTCTGGCCAAAAGACTGACTCACAACTCAGCAGGGTTAAGATATGCCCTCTGGTCGTGACATCACTGAGTGGGCTGAGTTATGAAATGCACTCCTTTTCTTAGAGGGACTCAGAGTTATGGAACATTCATATCCACCGTAGCTCCAGGATGCAACCTCATATAGCGATGACGTGATTATGATTGATCTTATTTTGTGACTAGCATTCTATTAAGACCAAACATGATCTCTCTAGGCATAGCGAGTAAGCAGTAATTCGTTTCTTGGATACCAAAGGTACAGGAAATTGGGAAACGCACTGGGTGATGGCCCCGCCGATGCACATACCAAATATATACCTTCCATATTTCTGTCACTAATTGGGGTCAAGTTATGAAGTTATGACTTACTATTAGGCTATGTGAACACATTCATGATTTTTCGAGTTTTTTCGGCCGTTTTCTGTTGAAAAATTGCTAAAAAAACGCTTACATTAAGCATCCCATCATTTCAATGCATTCTGCAATTTTTGAGCACATGCTGCCTTTTTTTCTGGGAAAAAAAAAACGCAGCATGTTCACTAATTTTGCAGATTTTCGCGTTTTTGCTGCTATATTATTGCATTGGGAAGCTCCGAAAAAAAAGCTAGAAAAATCTGAAAAAAAAAAAAAGCGCAAAAATGCGAGTGGATTTCCTGCAGAAAAAGTCTGGTTTTGTTCACGAACGTGCGCACACAGCCTTAAGGTTGTACATGAGCACGAGAGCACATGGTTTTTTCAGACAAAGGATTTCTACACACTCCTGCATTTGAGAGGGGGGTGGGGAGGCACAGAGTCCCACACTGGAGTTTCAAGTTACAGCTGCATTCAAGGGGATGGAGTTGCCTGCAGGCCAAGAGAGAGAAGGAAAGCTTCCTATGCAGTGTGTTGGGAACCATGTTACCTTCTGAAAAAATCCCTCAGACCATGGTATTTTTTTACATTTTCGTGCCACCTCACACTTTTGGATGGCGCTACAGAGGCAGAACCTTTTGCTACTCCTCCATGCACACATCGGCACGTTCGCCCTGGCGAGACAACCCACCTGCATTGCCGTGCTCCCTGCCCGTTTTGTGTTGGACTGTAAAGTCGTACTGCTGGAGGGCAAGGCTCCAGGGTAGAAACTTTCCGTTGGTTCCACACATGACTTGTAGCCAGCGCAGAGGGTTGTGGTCTGTCACTACAGTGAAGGTGCGACCGGACAGGTAGGGCTGCAAAATGTTGCAGGGCCCAGACCATGGCCAGGCAGTCCTTCTCGATGGTGGAGTAGGCCAGGTACAACACGGGGTGCTCTTGGTTCCTCAAGTCAAACTGGCTGAGCACAGCACTGAGGTCAAACTCGCTGGAGTCTATCTGCACCAGGAACGGTCAACTGCTGTCAACTGCTTTTAACACGGGAGCGTTGCACAGGGCTGTTTTCAAAGCCTGGAAGGTCCCCTCACAGCCGTCGGTCCAGTCGACTATTTGGGGTAGCTTCTTCCTGGTGAGGCCTGTTAAGGGTTTTGCCAGGCTACTATAGTTCTGTACGAAGCGCCTATAGCACCCTGCAGTGCCCAGGAAGGACATCACCCGCTTCTTGGTCCTGGAGGTGGGCCAGGACGCAATCACGTCCACTTTCCCAGGCTCTGGCTTTATGACGTTCCCGCCTACAAGGTGCCCCAAGTAGTGGACATCTCTCATGCCCATCTGACACTTTCCCGGCTTGATAGCCAGACTGGCTTGGTGAAATCGCCTGAGCACCTGCTGAATATGCTGCAGGTGTTCGTCCCAGGAGGAACTGAAGATGGCAATGTCATCCAAGTATGCCACTGCATACTTTTCCAGTCCCTGAAGCAGGTGGTTGACCTTCCGCTGGAAAGTGGCAGGGGCATTCTTCATGCAGAAGGGCATGACCGTGGACTCGTACAGTCCGAAGGGTGTGATAAAGGCGGACTTCTCCTGCGCCTTGGGGCTCAGGGGAATCTGCCAGTATTCCCGACTCAGATCTGTTATGGTCAGATATTCTGCGCCAGCTAACTGCTCAATTAATTCCTCGATGCGCAGCATTGGGTGCGCGTCAGAGGCTGTGATGGCGTTGAGCCCCCTGTAGTCCACGCAGAACCGGGTGGTCCGATCCTTCTTTGGCACGAGAAATACAGGTAAGGCCCACGTGCACTTTGACCATTGAATCACCCCCAGCTGTAACATCTCATCGATCTCCTGGCGCATAACCTGCTGCAGCTCGTCGGAGATCAGATAGGGTGTTCGCCGTAGTGGGGCATGATTCCCGGTGTCCACCTCGAGGACTGCTAACTCAGTCCTTCCAGGTCGGTTGGAGAACACGACCCGGAAGGGTTCCAGAGTGGTCCGCAACTGCAACAGCTGGGGTTCGGTTAACAAGGCGCTTACCTCCACGTCCTCGATGGACCTTCCGGCCTTGGCTTGGGCCAGCATGTCCAAGAGGGGGGGTCTTCCTCCCGGTCCTCGGGCAGGCAGCAGACCAGTAGGATGCAGGGTTCACGTTCGTGAGGAGCCTTCGTCATATTGATGTGAAAGGCCATTCGCCTACCCCGAGCGTGGTCAAGCGTGACCATGTTGGTGACTGGGTTGAGCTGTTGGTGGACGACGTACAGGCCTTTGCATGCTGCCTGAAGCCTTTCCTTTGGTATGGGGACCAACACCCACACCTTTTGACCCACCTGATAGGTCAGCTCCCGGGCCTTCTGGTCAGCCTGAGCCTGAGACATGTTGTTATGCACCAACTGCATCAAGGTCTGCATTTTGTCACGGAAGCGCATGACATACTCCACTAGGGACACTTCAGAAGGGTTCGGCTCCTCTTCCCAGTTTTCCCTTACCAACCCAAGGGGTCCCCGGACTCGCCTACCGTGTAGGAGCTCGAAGGGGGAGAACCCCGTTGAGGCCTGCGGAACCTCTCGGTAAGCGAACAGCAGCTGTGGTAGGTACCACTCCCAGTCGCATCCTTGGGTCTCAACCAGCATGCGTAGCATCTGTTTCAGAGTACCGTTGAAGCGCTCACACAAACCATTGGTCTGTCGGTGATACGCACTCAATACCAGATACTTCACCTGCATTCTCTTATAGAGAGCCTCCATTAGGCGAGACATGAATTGGGTCCCTTGATCGGTAAGCATCTCCCCGGGAAATCCTACCCGTGAAAAGATGGCTAACAGTGCATCCGCCACCTTATCTGCTCTAGTTGAGGACAGAGCCACTGCCTCTGGATACCGGGTAGCGTAGTCTACCATGGTGAAAGCGTATTGCTTTCCAGAGCTGCTGGGGATGGCCAGCGTGCCCACAATGTCACCACGAACCTCTGGAAAGGCTCCTCTATCACTGGCAAAGGGATCAGGGGAGCCTTAAGAGCAGGTCTCGCCTTCCCCACTCTTTGGCAGGTGATACAAAAGCGGCAGTGGTTTGTCACATCTGTCCCCATCTTGGGCCAATAGAAATGTTGAGACAGCGGGGTCTTAGTTTTGCTGAGCCCCAAGTATCCAGCGAGTGGGATCTCATGGGCAATAAACAACAATGCACCCCTGAATTGGTACGGGACGATCAGCTGTCTTTCCCTCAGCCACTCCTTTTGGGATTTTCCAGGTACTGTCTCCCGGTAAAATCTCCCTCGTTCCAAGAACACCCTCTCCTTATCAGTCACGGAGGTGGGCATCTTTCGAGGTGTCTCAAATTCTCCAGGCTCGCATCTGAGTGCAGTGCAGCCTGGAACTCCAGGCTGGAGGCAGCCAGAAGTGACGTCAAGGTCCCTTCCCCACGGGAACCCTCTTGGACCTGCTCTGGGTCCATCTCTGGTTTAGTCACGCCTGTGACTGAGGAGGGTCCAGAGGCAGACAGTTATCTGTGTTCCGGACACTCTGACTACGGGTGACAGCAGCTACGTAGGCCATCTCCCCGGGAATTTCCACAGGCCCATCAGCCGGCGCTGCTATGGGTACTACCTCCCCATCCACCCCCATTACCTCAGGAGCAGTGCTACTTATGGGGCAGTTACCTTCCTCTGTGGCACTGATCAGTTGCACGCCATCAACTTCCTCGCGGTTGCCATGCATCTCCCCATTTCCCTTAGCACCATGTCTAGCTCCTGTTAGGCTATGTGCACACGTAGGTTCGGGTCCCTGCGGGTTCTCCCGCAGCGGATTTGATAAATCTGCAGGGCAAAACCGCTGCGGTTATCCCTGCAGATTTATCACGTTTTGTCTTGCGGTTTCCGCTGCGGGTTTTACTCCTGCACTGGTTTTACTATTGATGCTGCATATGCAGCATCAATAGTAATGTTAAAAAAAAAAAAAAAAAAAAAAAAAAAAAAAAAGGTTATACTCACCCTCTGACATCTCGATCTCCTCGGTGCTGCAGGCGGTGGTCCGGTTCCAAAGATGCTGTGCGAGAAGGACCTTCGTGACGTCACGGTCATGTGACCGCGACGTCACCGCAGGTCCTGCTCGCATAGCAAACCTGAGACCGTACGGCCGCGTACAGCGCTGGGAGGTGAGTATATCATTATTTTTTATTTTAATTCTTTTTTTTTTTTTTTACCACAAATATGATTCCCAGGGCCTGGATGAGAGTCTCCTCTCCTCCTCCCCGGGTAGCAACCGCACATTATACGCTTACTTCCCGCATGGTGGGCACAGCCCCATGCGGGAAGTAAGCGGATCAATGCATTTCTATGTGTGCAGAATCGCTGCGATTCTGCACAAAGAAGTGACATGCTGCGGGTTGTAAACCGCTGCTTTTCTGCGCGTTTTTTCCCGCAGCATGTGCACAGCGGTTTGCGGTTTCCCATTGGTTTACATGTTTACTGTAAATGCAATGGAAACTGCTGCGGACCCGCAGCATCAAAATCGCTGCGGTTCCGCGGTAAAAACCGCAACGTGTGCACATAGCCTTAGGGGTTCCTTAGCCATCCCTCCCCGCAGTGTGACGTGGCTGAGTACTCCTGCACCTGTGAACACATCATTCTTAGGAAATAAATGGTTAGCATGTAAGACAGGCATATTTTCATCATCAGTATCATAAGTATTACCCTCGGCATTTTCAGAAAAATGGTTATCAGGTACATCATTAACCGGTTAAGCATTGTCAGGTAACACATGCAATTTCCCATCGCTATCTTCAGCATTCGATCGGGGAGGGGAGTCAGGGACATATGCAACCATCCTCCCCAAATCAGTCCCCAATACAACATCAGTGGGCAACTTATCGGCCAGCTCCACTTCCTTCACCCGCTCCCGGCACCCCAATCTATATGCAGCGGGGCAATTGGCAGGGGACAGCCCCCAATCCAGGTGACAGTCAGGGTTTTCCCCGGAATAATCTCTTCAGGGGCCGCCAGTTCGGGTCGGATGAGGGTTCGTTCAGCCCCGGTGTCCTTGAGGTCTGTAGCGACATGGCCACCCATGGTGACGTGCTGCACGTTGTCATACACCCTCCCAACCGACCCACCCACCAAAAGAACTGCTGCTTTAGGCCCTGGAGCCTTGGCATGGGGGTTCCTCTGCTTCTCCGGACAGTTGACGCTGATATGACCAGTCCGTTTGCAGGAAAAACACTGACGAATTTCGGTGGTAGGTCTGATGCTGCTGGCAAAAGGGACAGGGCCTCTGGTGAGTTGGCTGGCAGGGGCACTGGGGTTGGTTGCAGGCTTACCTTCTCCAGCTGACTGTGACTGGCTTCTACACTTCCGATTTATGGTTAGCCTCATAGGCGTCGGCGATCTGCGCTGCTTTTTCCGCGCCTTTGGGCTCTCGGTCCATCACGAACTGTCGCACCTCAGCTGGGCACAGATGTAGAAATTGGTCTTTGATCATCAGGTCTCCCAGCTGTTCGAAGGTGGTCACTGACAGTCCTTGGATCCACTGGCTAAAGTGGGTCCTGAGTCCATGCACCACATCACTATGACTGCCGTGTAGGCCACGTTGGAGGTTCCGGAACTTTTTACTGTAAACCTCAGGAGTTAGCTGGTACTTTGTTATCAGGGCCTGCTTGATGGCCTCATAGTCCTCATCTTGGTCTGGCGGGAGAGCAGCAAACGCCTCCAGAGTTTTGCCTCTTAGCCCTGGGGTCAGGTATCGGGTCCATTCGCCATCCGGCAGCTTATACTGTCTGCGGGCCTTCTCAAAGGCCCTCAGAAAAGTGTCCAAGTCCCTGTCCTTTTCTATCACAGGAAAGTGCTCTGGCCGGGGTTTAGGGGTCTGAGCATTGCTTGACTCGCCGCTCGACTGGGACGCCCTTGGCCCCTGGAGTCCGGCTAACTCCAGCTGGTACTCCCGCTCCGCTTGCCACTCGGCTCCCTCCTGGTATTGCTGGATCAGCTGCAGACATCCATCACGGTCTTCAGCGGGAAGTTGTTTCAAGGCCGCCAGCAGGTTTGGGTCCAATCCACCCCACCCTGGTAGCAAGTAGGGCCAGCATTCAGTAGTTGAAACTCTGCGGCAGCACCATTTTCGCTTGTGCTGGCTTCTGCGGCCACTGGGCTCTGAGAGCGGTCGTGGGCGGCTTCCCATTGCACCAGATCCGCGACCAGTTGGCTTTCGTTTTTGCCCGCAGAGTCAATCTGCTTCGACATGCACAAGGCAATAAGAGTGTCCTTGGTCTGCTTCTTATAAAAGGTTTCTCCCAGCATAGCAATGGTTGCCAAATAAAAGACAGGATAGAAAAACAAAGAGAAAGGGAGGGGGTAATCGCTATACACACGATTGTCTCCGGACTAAAACACTGAGCTTGCTCTCCAAAACTTTTTTGCGCAAAGTCCTCTCAAGAACTGTGCAAGTTTTTAGTGAGGAATGATTGCTCAAACCCGATCGCTAATGCTCTATGATCCCACTTCTGACACCTCCCACTTCTGACACCAATATGTCACGATTCACGGGAAGGATACCTTTATTATCCCCGCCGCTCTCATCAATTTGTCATGAACCGGGGTTGTTTGGTTGCCCCTGGTTCTTTCTGAAGGGGATTTATCTAAATTTGGAACTTGCAGCTCTCTGGCACCCCCCTTACCCTCCGGTCAGTCTGGGTATTGCACCTAGGATAATTAGTTGCCAGAAAGGCTGCCTTACTTTGTACTGGCTAATGGGCACGGTACAACAAGGGCGATAGAACTACTCCCACTCAAGCAGGAACAATAAATATCAACGCTGCCAGTCGCTACAAAGCCTCCCAAACGCACAGGACAAATCCGCTGTCACCAGCTCCGATTTCTTACATAGTAACGGGTTCGGAGCCAACCCAAAATAGTAGCGTAGTTCACTTCAGAGGACGTGACAGTTCGTTATAGAGCAAGGAGAGACAAAGCTAGTAATTTTATATATTTTTTTTCCTCCGAAAAAGGTAGGCAGTGTTTACAAATGGTAAAAGAATATTATAAAAGTAGACAAGTCATATATACAGTACAATTAGAAATAAAATGGGATTAAAGTTGAAAAAAACCACTGAGGGTATGTGCACACGTCAGGATTTCTGGCAGAAATTTTCCTGACAAAAAACGGACATTTCTGCCAGAAATCCGATATTTTCCTGACAAAAACCGGACATTTCTGCCAGAAATCTGCATGCGTTTTTTTCCGCGTTTTTGATGCATTTTTTCCAAATGTATAGAATAGCGGGAAAAGCGCGAAAAAAAAACGCATCATGTGCACAAAAATTGCAGAATGTATTCCAAATGATAGGATGCATAATGTATGCGTTTTTAATGAGTTTTTATCGCGAAAAAACCTGAACGTGTGCACATACCCTTACATTTCGTTCATATCATTTCAGATCATGGCAACCCATGTGCTGTGGGGGATGGGCGAACATCAGCGTGCACCAGAGCAGCTTGCAGAACTGCTGTTGGCTCTCTTCCTGGCCAAAGACTGACTCACAACTCAGCAGGGTTAAGGTATGCTATCTGGTCGTGACATCACTGAGTGGGCTGAGTTATTAAATGCACTCCTGTTTTCTCAGAGTTATGGAACATTCATATCCTTCATAGCTCCAGGATGTAACCTCGTATAGCGATGACGGAATTATCATTGATCTTATTTTGTGACTAGCATTCTACTAAGACTAAACATGATCTCTCAAGGCACCGGGAGTAAGCTGTAATTTGTTTCTTGGATACCAAGGGTACAGGAAATTGGGAAACGCACTGGGTGATGGCCCGGCCGATGCACATACCAAATATATAACTTCCATATCTCTGTCACTAATTATGGTCAAGTTATGCCTTTCTATTGAGGTTGTACATGAGCACGAGAGCATATGGTTTTCTCAGACAAAGGATTTCTACACACTCCTGCATTCGAGGGGGGGGGGGGGGCAGAGTCCCACACTGGAGTTTCAAGTTACAGCTGTATTCAGGGGGGAAGGAGTTGCCTGCAGGCCAAGACAGAGAAGGAAAGCTTCCTAGGCAGTGTGTCGGGGACCCATGGAACTTTCTAAAAAAAATCCCTCAGACCATGGTATTTTTATACACTATCGTGACAGAGACCATCAGTGAGATGTGGGCAGCTATAGAGACCATCAGTAAGACGTGGGCAGCTATAGAGACCATGTGCGAGTCATGACCTCCATGAATGGATCAGATTCTGACCTTTTTGTAGTGCCCTGCTATACCAACATCTCCAGTGATTTCGGAGGGATTGGCTGCAGCAGGTCGTTCTGTGCTCACCTGACATAGTGTCCAGCTGGCGAGTTAATGCAGAGGTGATGACATCATTTTCTACTATGTAGCCCATATTCGCCATCCCTTCATTATCGAATGTGATAAGCGCATCCGAGCAGGCATCCCAGACCTGTGAGCACAACATCAAATGGAGGGAAGAACACATGGTCCGATAATCCTCGATAGCGTCGACAGTCTTACCTGCATTCTTTTCACTGGCTTCAGCCTCATGGCACATATGTGATCCCAAGCACCAATGCCTGTGGTTAAAAAACAGCGGGCAGGGGTCAGTGCTGCACAGGAGGAGCAGACCCTTGTGTTGCATGCTCTACACTCACTGCTAAGGAGAGTGGCTGATCCTGGGGTGATGGAGCTGACACGATTGCTGAATTGCTCTGGCAGCGGCTCCCACACCTTTCTCTGTCCAGCTTCCAGCAGAAGGATTCTCTTGTGACGCAGGTGAGGATGAGAACCTGGTGAGGTGGAAAAAGGACTTTAATATCAACCAGTAAAGAGTGCAAAGTCAGAGTGCACCAGGGACAACGCCGCTGGGGCCGCACCAGAGGCGGCGCTGGGGCCGCACCAGAGGCGGCGCTGGGGCCGCACCAGAGGCGGCGCTGGGGCCGCACCAGAGGCGGCGCTGGGGCCGCATCAGAGGCGGCGCTGGGGCCGCACCAGAGGCGGCGCTGGGGCCGCACAGAATGCACCATGCTCGGTGCTGTGCTGAATTAGGATACGATTTCCTGGTTTGTGCAAAGTTCATTCTTTTCTATAACCCTCTGGACAACATGTAAAGTATAGAGATGCACCCGCACCTATGGCGCAAGCCATCGCTGACCCGACCATGCCCCCACCAGATATGATGACATCATAGAGCACAGAGGATGTAGAAGATGCAGCAGACCGGCAAAGGTGGGGAACCAAGCACCGAGGAACCACTGGCAAACACAAAGGAAGCGGCATCTCAGATCCTGTCAGGAAAAAAAAAAAGAGCAGTCAGCGCAGGATTAATAATGGCGTGGTGCAGGGGCCACTACACAGCATAAAGCGCATTAATAACCCCACACAGTCACTACACAGCATAAAGATCTAGAATAATCCCACAATCACTACACAGCATAAAGATCCAGAATAACCCCACAGTCACTACACAGCATAAAGAGCCCGAATAACCCCACAGTCACTACACAGCCTAAAGATCCAGAATAAATCCCCACACAGTCACTACATAGCCGAAAGATCCAGAATAACAGTGTATTCAGTAAACAGCCTAAAGAGCCACAATAAACCCACAGTCACTACACAGTCTAAAGATCCAGAATAACCCTGCAGACACTACACAGCATAAAGATCCAGAATAACCCCAGTCACTACACAGCATAAAGATCTCGAATAACCCCAGTCACTACACAGCCTAGAGATGCAGAATAACCCTGCATTCAGTACACAGTATAAAGATCCAGAATAACCCCAGTCACTAGACAGCCTAAAGATCCAGAATAACCCCAGTCACTACACAGCATAAAGAGCCAGAATAACCCCGCAGTCACTACACAGCATAAAGAGCCAGAATAACCCCGCAGTCACTACACAGCATAAAGAGCCAGAATAACCCCGCAGTCACTACACAGCATAAAGAGCTAGAATAACCCCGCAGTCACTACACAGCATAAAGAGCTAGAATAACCCCGCAGTCACTACACAGCATAAAGAGCTAGAATAATCCTGCAGTCACTACACAGCATAAAGAGCCAGAATAACCCCGCAGTCACTACACAGCATAAAGAGACAGAATAACCCCGCAGTCACTACACAGCATAAAGAGCCAGAATAATCCTGCAGTCACTACACAGCACAAAGAGCCAGAATAAACCCAGTCATTACACAGCATAAAGAGCCAGAATAACCCCGCAGTCACTACACAGCATAAAGAGCCAGAATAATCCTGCAGTCACTACACAGCACAAAGAGCCAGAATAAATGCAGTCACTACACAGCACAAAGAGCCAGAATAAACCCAGTCATTACACAGCATAAAGAGCCAGAATAACCCTGCAGTCACTACACAGCACAAAGAGCCAGAATAACCCCGCAGTCACTACACAGCATAAAGAGCCAGAATAACCCTGCAGTCACTACACAGCATAAAGAGCCAGAATAACCCCGCAGTCACTACACAGCATAAAGAGCCAGAATAACCCTGCAGTCACTACACAGCATAAAGAGCTAGAATAATCCTGCAGTCACTACACAGCACAAAGAGCCAGAATAACCCCGCAGTCACTACACAGCATAAAGAGCCATAATAACCCTGCACTCACTACACAGCATAAAGAGCTAGAATTAACCCAGTCACTACACAGAATTAAGATCCAGAATAACCTCTCAGTCACTTCACAGCCTAGAGAGCCAAAATAACCCCGCAGTCACTACACAGCCTAAAGAGCCAAAATAACTCTGCTGCAGTCACTACACAGCATAAAGAGCCATCCACCGGATACCTTCCGTCAGTCCCTCAATATTCTAATGTCCCCCTTTCCCCTCCAGGTGATGATGGCTCATTGACTGCTCTCTGCACACAGGACTTTGTAGATCCTAGAAGGAGCTATGACGCCAGGTTACATGGGGTCAGACCCTTGTGCTTCTAAACGCTGTGACTGCATTCAGCCAGTAGATCTGTGTGATGCAAAGGAGCGCCACCTGTGGTAAAAGGACATCAAGCAGCAAAGATGGTGGTGGCAGAAAACACTTTTTAGGTGGCTGTGGGAGTCTCCGATATAGTGTGACAGTGGGGGATGGGTTTCACCAGGGTACTTATGTGTGATAGTAAGGGGTGGGTTTGGGATCTTCAGAGTACATGGGTTTGAGGTCTCCAGGATACATGTGTGATGGGTTTGGGGTCTCAAGGGTACTTGTACGTATGATGGGTTTGGAGTTCCCAGGGTACATGCATGTGTGATGGATTTATGGTCTCCAGGATACATGTGAGTGTGTCATGGGTTTGGGGTCTCCAGGGCACGTGTGACTGTTTGATGGGTTTTGGGTCTCCAGCGTACATGTGTGTGATGGGTTTGGGGTCTCCAAGGTTCATTAAGTGATGGGTTTGGGGTCTCGAGGGTACGTATGTGTTTGATGGGTTTGGGGTCTCCAGGGTACACGTGAATGTTTAATGGGTTTGGGGGTCTCTAGGGTACGTGTGAGTGTTTGATGGGTTCGGGGTCTCCAAGGTTCATTAAGTGATGGGTTTGGGGTCTCCAGAATACGTGTGCGTGTTTGGGGTCTCCAGGGTACATGCGTGTATGTGTTAGGTTTGGAGTCTCCAGGGTACGTGTGAGTGTTTGATGGGTTTGGGGTTTCCACGGTACGTGTGAGTGTTTGATGGGTTTGGGGTCTCCAGGGTATGTGTGTGCAATGGGTTTGGGGTCTCCAGGGTTCATGTAAGTGATGGGTTTGGGGTCTCCAGGATATGTGTGTGATTGGGGTCTCCAGGGTACATGCGTGTGTGATGGATTTATGGTCTCCAGGGTACATGTGAGTGTGTGTTGGGTTTGGAGTCTCCAGGGTACATGTGAGTGTGTGTTGGGGTCTCCAGGGTACGTGTGTTTGATGGGTTTCCAGGGTATGTATGTTTGATAGGTTTGGGGTCACCAGGGCACGTGTGTTTCATGGGTTTTGGGTCTCCAAGGTACGTGTTTGTGTGATGGGTTTGGGGTCTCTAGGGTATGTGTGTGTGTGATGGGTTTGTGTTCTCGAAGGTACATGTGTGTTTGATGGGGTTGGGGTCTCCTAGGGTACCTGTGGGTGTTTGATGGGTTTACGGTCTCCAGGGTACGTGTGTGATGGGTTTAGGGTCTGCAGGTAAGTGTGTTTGTGTTCTCCAAGGTATATGTGTGTTTGATGGGTTTGGGGTCTCCAGGGAACATGCGTGTGATGGATTTATGGTCTCCAGGGTACATGTAAGTGTGTGTTGGGTTTGGGGTCTCCAGGGTACGTGTGTTTGATGGGTTTGGGGTCTCCAGGGTACGTGTGTGCAATGAGTTTGGGGTCTCCAAGGTTCATGCAAGTGATGGGTTTGGGGTCTCCGGGGTACGTGTGTGTGGTGGGTTTAGGGTCTGCAGGTAAGTGTGGTTGTGTTCTCCAAGTTACGTGTTTGATGGGTTTGGGGTCATCGGAGTACTGTGAGTGTTTGATGGGTTTGGGGTCTCCAGGGTACATGTGTGTGTTATCGGTTTGGGATCTTCAGGGTACATGCGTGTGTGATGGATTTATGGTCTCCATGGTACATGTGCCAAAATATAAAAACCAACTAGGGGCGCTGCACAAAGGGTTATTTCTTAATTTTTTTCCCCCTGCTGCAAATAAACGGACACAACTACCAAAATGTCCGGTGTAAAAGTGTAAAAAACACAAACAACTAGGACTTAATCCTTTGGATTAAGCCTTTTGGTCCTAGGTGCATTCCGTCAGCCGATCACGTGTATCATCACGTGCATGTGACGTCACGCGAGGTCCTGCAGCTTCACTGCACCTCGCCGGCAACTTGCTTGTAGGAGCGCGGTCTTACCGCTGAAGATCCTGGATCATCGCCGGGAACCTGCTTGAGGAAGCGCGGTCTCACCGCTGAAGATCCGGGAGCATCGCCTGTGAGGTAAGGGGTGACTGTCACCGGCCGGGACAGGTCTAACACCCTTTCCTCACACATCTTCACAAAAGTCACTGCTGCGCATACATTTGGGAGACTGCAGCACGTGTATATACATTTGAATACCTGCTAAATCGTGTAGACCGCATAATTGAAGGTAAATAATATGCCAATTGGGTAACTGTTTGGTCACGGTACAAGTAATATCACCCTATGTAGACAGCCCTGTCAATATTCGTTTTTTAAATCAATTGGGACCTCCAGCGCAAATATATACACATATCCATGGTACATGTGTTTGAGGAGTTTGGGTTCTCCAGGGTACGTGTGCGCGATGGGTGTGGGGTCTCCAAGGTTCATGTAAGTGATGGGTTTGGGGTCTCCCGGGTACATGTGTGTGTTTGGGGTCTCCAGGGTACATGCGTATGTGATGGATTTATGGTCTCCAGGGTACGTGTGAGTGTTTGATTGGTTTGGGGTCTCCAGGGTACGTGTGTGTTTGATGGGTTTGGGGTCTCCAGGGTATGTGTTTGATGGGTTTGGGGTCTCCAGGGCACGTGTGTGTTTCATGGTTTTGGAATCTCCAAGGTACGTGTTTGTGTGTTTGGGGTCTCCAGGGTACGTGTATGTGATGGGTTTAGGGTCTACAAGTAAGTGTGTTTGTGTTCTCCAAGGTACATGTGGGTTTGGGGTCTCCGGGGTACATGCGTATGTGATGGATTTATGGTCTCCAGGGTACGTGTGAGTGTTTGATTGGTTTGGGGTCTCCAGGGTACGTGTGTGTTTGATGGGTTTGGGGTCTACAGGGTACGTGTGTGTTTGATGGGTTTGGGGTCTACAGGGTACGTGTGTGTTTGATGGGTTTGGGGTCTCCAGGGTATGTGTTTGATGGGTTTGGGGTCACCAGGGCACGTGTGTGTTTCATGGGTTTGGAATCTCCAAGGTACGTGTTTGTGTGTTTGGGGTCTCCAGGGTACATATATGTGATGGGTTTAGGGTCTGCAAGTAAGTGTGTTTGTGTTCTCCAAGGTACATGTGGGTTTGGGGTCTCTAGGGTACATGCGTGTGTGTGTGTGATGGATTTATGGTCTCCAAAGTACATGTGAGTGTTTGATGGGTTTGGGGACTCCAGGGTACACGTGAGTGTTTGATGGGTTTGGGGTCTGTGTGATGGGTTTGGGGTTTCCAGGGCACGTGTCTGTGTGATGGGTTTGAGATCCCAAGGGTACTTGTGTGTGTGATGGGTTTGGGATATCCAGAGTACTTGTGTGTGTGATGGGTTTGGGATCTCCAGAGTACATGTGTATAATGGGTTTGGGGTCTCCAGGGTACATGCATGTGTGTGATGGATTTATGGTCTCCAAAGTACATGTGAGTGTTTGATGGGTTTGGGGACTCCAGGGAACACGTGAGTGTTTGATGGGTTTAGGGTCTCCAGGGTATGTGTAAGTGTTTGATGGGAATGGGGTCTCCAGGGTACATGTGTGATAGGTTTAGGGTCTCTAGGGTACGTGTGAGCGTGTGATGGGTTTCGGGTCTCCAGGGTATGTGTGTTTGATGGATTTGGGGTCTCCAGGGTATGTGTGATGGGTTTGGGGGTCTCCAGAGTATGTGTGATGGGTTTGTGGCCTCCAGAGTACATGGAAATGCGTGAAGGTGGGGGATAGGTTTGGGGTCTCCAGGGTATGTGTGCGCACATGTGTTTGGGGTCTCCAGGGAACGGGTGTGTGTGTGTGATAGGTTTGGTGTCTCCAGGGTACGTGTGTGATGGGTTTGGGATCTCCAGGGTACATGTGTCTGTGATGGGTTTTTGATCTCCAGAGTATGTGGAAATGTGTGATGGTTGGGGATATGTTGGGGTCTCTAGAGTTAGTGTGTATGCTGACTACTTATAGGTAGAATGATCACAAGGACCCTCTCGTGGCCTGAGGCTTATGAAGCCCTGTAGCGGCTCTTACCAAGCACATATACACCTGGCAGCACACACCTTCAGTCAGTGACATTGCCTTTCTTTGTAAAGTCTCCTATTGAGGCAGCACTTAGGGTTTCCTGCAGTAATCCCACTTGCTACCTATATCAGAATCATCTGATACGCCCCCCTCCCCGGTACAGTGATTGCATTACCATTGCTGTGCTGATGATTGTCACCATCCTACTAAGCATCACCACTGCAACCAAATGCTGGGCTCAGCAGCCATGCTAAAATCCATAGCATGAGCATCTGAGCCTAGTTTGGCTGCAGCGGTGATGTGAGCTGAGATTGTGACATCACGTTTGCAACCTATAAACAATCAATGGAGATGCAGTGCTGGGCCTGTGGAGAGTTAGTAACACATGGGATTAATAACATTAGCACAGAGACAATGATGAAGAGAAAAGTTATAGCAACAAAACATTTCTTCTAAAGGTTCAGTAAAATAGATGGAAAATATTAAGATTTTAAGTCACTTCACAAACAAAAGGGCATTGATTTAAACAGTGAATAACTGACCCCAAGAGCCGGCTCTATGCTCCATACTCCAGTCCTATCAGTACACAGCCGGCTCTATGCTCCATACTCCAGTCCCATCAGTACACAGCCGTCTATATGCTCCATACTCCAGTCCCATCAGTACACAGCCGTCTATATGCTCCATAATCCAGTCCTATCAGTACACAGCCGGCTCTATGCTCCATACTCCAGTCCTATCAGTACACAGCCGTCTATATGCTCCATACTCCAGTCCCATCAGTACACAGCCGTCTATATGCTCCATAATCCAGTCCTATCAGTACACAGCCGGCTCTATGCTCCATACTCCAGTCCTATCAGTACACAGCCGTCTATATGCTCCATACTCCAGTCCCATCAGTACACAGCCGTCTATATGCTCCATAATCCAGTCCTATCAGTACACAGCCGGCTCTATGCTCCATACTCCAGTCCTATCAGTACACAGCCGTCTATATGCTCCATACTCCAGTCCTATCAGTACACAGCCGTCTATATGCTCCATACTCCAGTCCTATCAGTACACAGCCGTCTATATGCTCCATACTCCAGTCCTATCAGTACACAGCCGGCTCTATGCTCCATACTCCAGTCCCATCAGTACACAGCCGTCTATATGCTCCATACTCCAGTCCTATCAGTACACAGCCGGCTCTATGCTCCATACTCCAGTCCCATCAGTACACAGCCAGCTCTATGCTCCATACTCCAGTCCCATCAGTACACAGCCGTCTATATGCTCCATAATCCAGTCCTATCAGTACACAGCCGGCTCTATGCTCCATACTCCAGTCCTATCAGTACACAGCCGGCTCTATGCTCCATACTCCAGTCCCATCAGTACACAGCAAGCTCTATGCTCCATACTCCAGTCCCATCAGTACACAGCTGTCTCTATGCTCCATACTCCAGTCCCATCAGTACACGCCCGACTCTATGCTCCATACGCCAGTCCTATCAGTACACAGCCGGCTCTATGCTCCATACTCAAGTCTCATCAGTACACAGCCAGCTCTATGCTCCGTACACCAGTCCTATCAGTGCGCAGCCCGCTCTATGCTCCGTACACGTCCTATCAGTGCGCAGCCTGCTCTATGCTCCGTACACCAGTCCTATCAGTGCGCAGCCCGCTCTATGCTCCGTACACCAGTCCTATCAGTGCGCAGCCCGCTCTATGCTCCGTACACCAGTCCTATCAGTGCGCAGCCCGCTCTATGCTCCGTACTCCTCCTGAGAGTCGCCGACCTCCTCTGACATCACACTGACAGAGTAGACCAGTAGTTGCAGAAACGTCGGCAGATCGTCCCAGGACACAAAAGGCCAGTATTTGGCCCATAACGCAAGTCTTCAGCATTTGTAATTAGGGAAAGATTCAGAACCTTAATTTTGTTCTCAAACGCTTGGTTGTGACCGGTCACCACATTTGTGGGCACTGAAGGGCGGCTCTGTTATACAATCATACTGCACTAGTTTATTTTACTCTCATTTGTCAAGATTTTTGCCACAATGGTGTGAACGGAGAATCTCGGCAGCAGGCGGTCCTGCTTCAACTGAAATGTTGGGACGACTCGCAGCGAATCTACATGGTAAAAGTTTTCCCTCACTAAGGCCGGTTTCACACTTGCGTTTCAAAACGCATGCGTTTTAAAAAAAACGGCATGGTGAAAAAACGCATGTAAACGCTGTGTTTTTTTGACGCATGCGTTTTTGCATGTGGTAAAAAAAATGCGGCGTTTTGACGCGTTTACATGCGTTTTTTCATGCGTTTGCGTTTTTTAAACGCATGCTGAGAAATGTGTGACAGCTGCCAATCATCAAAATAAAGTAAAAAACCCACTATAAACAGAAATAGTTAGTTATAGGGATCATAACCCTAACCCTAAAGGGATCCTAACCCTAAAGGGATTAGGGTTAGGGGTAGGGTTAGGATCCCTTTAGAGTTAGGGGTAGGGATAGGATCCCTTTAGGGTTAGTGTTAGGATCCCTTTATCACCTTTATGGTGGGGGGTGGCATATCAGTGTGTTTTCTGTTTTTTTTTTAAATAAAAACGCATGCGTTTTTAACGCAAACAAACGCATGTGTTTACATAGACATCAATAGGTTTTTGTGCGGCAAAAAAACGCCGCAAAAATTACTACATGTTGTATTTCTGCAACACATCGCATGCAGAGAAAAAACGCATGCGTTGCAAAAACGCATCAAAACGCATGCGTTTTTAATGTTAAATATAGGGGGGGAAAACGCATGCTTTTTTTGCGTTTTTTACCGCAAAAAAAAAAAAACGCAAATGTGAAACCAGCCTAAGATGGTCCATGCGATAATCCGCCTAGAACACTACAGCTCCTCTCCCCACTCTGTGCTGCGGCAGAGAGGAGACGTCTAACCTTCCCATAGGGAATACCCAGCTACTTCATCATGGCGACCCCCACATAAGACTCTCCAATCACAAACAGATTAATGTAACAAATCTGCTCATGGAGCCGCTCTGCCTCATCTATCCTCTCTGCCTCATCCTTGCAACATAACCACAGCCTTGCCGCCCCATTCTGCCTCATCCCCGCAGTGTGACCTCAGCCTCACCGCCCCGCTCTGCCTCATCCCCGCAGTGTGACCTCAGGCTCACCACCCCGCTCTGCCTCATCCCCACAGTGTGACCTCAGGCTCACCGCCCCACTCTGCCTCATCCGCGCAGTGTGACCTCAGGCTCACCGCCCCGCTCTGCCTTATCCCCGCAGTGTGACCTCAGCCTCACCGCCCCGCTCTGCCTCATCCCCGCAGTGTGACCACAGGCTCACCGCCCCGCTCTGCCTCATCCCCGCAGTGTGACCTCAGGCTCACCGCCCCGCTCTGCCTCATCCTCGCAGTGTGACCTCAGGCTCACCGCCCCACTCTGCATCATCCTCGCAGTGTGACCTCAGGCTCACCGCCCCGCTCTGCCTCATCCTCGCAGTGTGACCTCAGGCTCACCGCCCCGCTCCGCCTCATCCTCGCAGTGTGACCTCAGGCTCACCGCCCCGCTCCGCCTCATCCTCGCAGTGTGACCTCAGGCTCACCGCCCCGCTCTGCCTCATCCTCGCAGTGTGACCTCAGGCTCACCGCCCCGCTCCGCCTCATCCTCGCAGTGTGACCTCAGGCTCACTGCCCCGCTCCGCCTCATCCTCGCAGTGTGACCTCAGGCTCACCGCCCCGCTCCGCCTCATCCTCGCAGTGTGACCTCAGGCTCACCGCCCCGCTCCGCCTCATCCTCGCAGTGTGACCTCAGGCTCACCGCCCCGCTCTGCCTCACCGCCCCGCTCTGCCTCATCCTCGCAGTGTGACCTCAGGCTCACCGCCCCGCTCCGCCTCATCCTCGCAGTGTGACCTCAGGCTCACCGCCCCGCTCCGCCTCATCCTCGCAGTGTGACCTCAGGCTCACCGCCCCGCTCCGCCTCATCCTCGCAGTGTGACCTCAGGCTCACCGCCCCGCTCCGCCTCATCCTCGCAGTGTGACCTCAGGCTCACCGCCCCGCTCCGCCTCATCCTCGCAGTGTGACCTCAGGCTCACCGCCCCACTCTGCCTCATCCTCGCAGTGTGACCTCAGGCTCACCGCCCCGCTCTGCCTCATCCTCGCAGTGTGACCTCAGGCTCACCGCCCCGCTCTGCCTCATCCTCGCAGTGTGACCTCAGGCTCACCGCCCCGCTCTGCCTCATCCTCGCAGTGTGACCTCAGGCTCACCGCCCCCCTCTGCCTCATCCTCGCAGTGTGACCTCAGGCTCACCGCCCCACTCTGCCTCATCCTCGCAGTGTGACCTCAGGCTCACCGCCCCGCTCTGCCTCATCCTCGCAGTGTGACCTCAGGCTCACCGCCCCGCTCTGCCTCATCCTCGCAGTGTGACCTCAGGCTCACCGCCCCGCTCTGCCTCATCCTCGCAGTGTGACCTCAGGCTCACCGCCCCGCTCTGCCTCATCCTCGCAGTGTGACCTCAGGCTCACCGCCCCGCTCTGCCTCATCCTCGCAGTGTGACCTCAGGCTCACCGCCCCACTCTGCCTCATCCTCGCAGTGTGACCTCAGGCTCACCGCCCCACTCTGCCTCATCCTCGCAGTGTGACCTCAGGCTCACCGCCCCACTCTGCCTCATCCTCGCAGTGTGACCTCAGGCTCACCGCCCCACTCTGCCTCATCCTCGCAGTGTGACCTCAGGCTCACCGCCCCGCTCTGCCTCATCCTCGCAGTGTGACCTCAGGCTCACCGCCCCGCTCTGCCTCATCCTCGCAGTGTGACCTCAGGCTCACCGCCCCGCTCTGCCTCATCCTCGCAGTGTGACCTCAGCCTCACCGCCCCACTCTGCCTCATCCTCGCAGTGTGACCTCAGGCTCACCGCCCCACTCTGCCTCATCCTCGCAGTGTGACCTCAGGCTCACCGCCCCGCTCTGCCTCATCCTCGCAGTGTGACCTCAGGCTCACCGCCCCGCTCTGCCTCATCCTCGCAGTGTGACCTCAGGCTCACCGCCCCGCTCTGCCTCATCCTCGCAGTGTGACCTCAGGCTCACCGCCCCGCTCTGCCTCATCCTCGCAGTGTGACCTCAGGCTCACCGCCCCGCTCTGCCTCATCCTCGCAGTGTGACCTCAGGCTCACCGCCCCACTCTGCCTCATCCTCGCAGTGTGACCTCAGGCTCACCGCCCCACTCTGCCTCATCCTCGCAGTGTGACCTCAGGCTCACCGCCCCACTCTGCCTCATCCTCGCAGTGTGACCTCAGGCTCACCGCCCCACTCTGCCTCATCCTCGCAGTGTGACCTCAGGCTCACCGCCCCGCTCTGCCTCATCCTCGCAGTGTGACCTCAGGCTCACCGCCCCGCTCTGCCTCATCCTCGCAGTGTGACCTCAGGCTCACCGCCCCGCTCTGCCTCATCCTCGCAGTGTGACCTCAGGCTCACCGCCCCGCTCTGCCTCATCCTCGCAGTGTGACCTCAGGCTCACCGCCCCGCTCTGCCTCATCCTCGCAGTGTGACCTCAGGCTCACCGCCCCACTCTGCCTCATCCTCGCAGTGTGACCTCAGGCTCACCGCCCCACTCTGCCTCATCCTCGCAGTGTGACCTCAGGCTCACCGCCCCACTCTGCCTCATCCTCGCAGTGTGACCTCAGGCTCACCGCCCCACTCTGCCTCATCCTCGCAGTGTGACCTCAGGCTCACCGCCCCGCTCTGCCTCATCCTCGCAGTGTGACCTCAGGCTCACCGCCCCACTCTGCCTCATCCTCGCAGTGTGACCTCAGGCTCACCGCCCCGCTCTGCCTCATCCTCGCAGTGTGACCTCAGCCTCACCGCCCCACTCTGCCTCATCCTCGCAGTGTGACCTCAGGCTCACCGCCCCACTCTGCCTCATCCTCGCAGTGTGACCTCAGGCTCACCGCCCCACTCTGCCTCATCCTCGCAGTGTGACCTCAGGCTCACCGCCCCGCTCTGCCTCATCCTCGCAGTGTGACCTCAGGCTCACCGCCCCACTCTGCCTCATCCTCGCAGTGTGACCTCAGGCTCACCGCCCCGCTCTGCCTCATCCTCGCAGTGTGACCTCAGGCTCACCGCCCCGCTCTGCCTCATCCTCGCAGTGTGACCTCAGGCTCACCGCCCCACTCTGCCTCATCTTCGCAGTGTGACCTCAGGCTCACCGCCCCGCTCTGCCTCATCCTCGCAGTGTGACCTCAGGCTCACCGCCCCGCTCTGCCTCATCCTCGCAGTGTGACCTCAGCCTCACCGCCCCGCTCTGCCTCATCCTCGCAGTGTGACCTCAGCCTCACCGCCCCGCTCTGCCTCATCCTCGCAGTGTGACCTCAGGCTCACCGCCCCGCTCTGCCTCATCCTCGCAGTGTGACCTCAGCCTCACCGCCCCGCTCTGCCTCATCCTCGCAGTGTGACCTCAGCCTCACCGCCCCGCTCTGCCTCATCCTCGCAGTGTGACCTCAGCCTCACCGCCCCGCTCTGCCTCATCCTCGCAGTGTGACCTCAGGCTCACCGCCCCGCTCTGCCTCATCCTCGCAGTGTGACCTCAGCCTCACCGCCCCGCTCTGCCTCATCCTCGCAGTGTGACCTCAGGCTCACCGCCCCACTCTGCCTCATCCTCGCAGTGTGACCTCAGGCTCACCGCCCCGCTCTGCCTCATCCTCGCAGTGTGACCTCAGCCTCACCGCCCCACTCTGCCTCATCCTCGCAGTGTGACCTCAGCCTCACCGCCCCGCTCTGCCTCATCCTCGCAGTGTGACCTCAGGCTCACCGCCCCGCTCTGCCTCATCCTCGCAGTGTGACCTCAGCCTCACCGCCCCGCTCTGCCTCATCCTCGCAGTGTGACCTCAGCCTCACCGCCCCGCTCTGCCTCATCCTCGCAGTGTGACCTCAGGCTCACCGCCCCGCTCTGCCTCATCCTCGCAGTGTGACCTCAGCCTCACCGCCCCGCTCTGCCTCATCCTCGCAGTGTGACCTCAGCCTCACCGCCCCACTCTGCCTCATCCTCGCAGTGTGACCTCAGCCTCACCGCCCCGCTCTGCCTCATCCTCGCAGTGTGACCTCAGGCTCACCGCCCCGCTCTGCCTCATCCTCGCAGTGTGACCTCAGCCTCACCGCCCCGCTCTGCCTCATCCTCGCAGTGTGACCTCAGCCTCACCGCCCCGCTCTGCCTCATCCTCGCAGTGTGACCTCAGGCTCACCGCCCTGCTCTGCCTCATCCTCGCAGTGTGACCTCAGCCTCACCGCCCCGCTCTGCCTCATCCTCGCAGTGTGACCTCAGCCTCACCGCCCCGCTCTGCCTCATCCTCGCAGTGTGACCTCAGGCTCACCGCCCCGCTCTGCCTCATCCTCGCAGTGTGACCTCAGCCTCACCGCCCCGCTCTGCCTCATCCTCGCAGTGTGACCTCAGCCTCACCGCCCCGCTCTGCCTCATCCTCGCAGTGTGACCTCAGCCTCACCGCCCCGCTCTGCCTCATCCTCGCAGTGTGACCTCAGGCTCACCGCCCCGCTCTGCCTCATCCTCGCAGTGTGACCTCAGCCTCACCGCCCCGCTCTGCCTCATCCTCGCAGTGTGACCTCAGCCTCACCGCCCCGCTCTGCCTCATCCTCGCAGTGTGACCTCAGGCTCACCGCCCCGCTCTGCCTCATCCTCGCAGTGTGACCTCAGCCTCACCGCCCCGCTCTGCCTCATCCTCGCAGTGTGACCTCAGGCTCACCGCCCCGCTCTGCCTCATCCTCGCAGTGTGACCTCAGGCTCACCGCCCCCCTCTGCCTCATCCTCGCAGTGTGACCTCAGGCTCACCGCCCCCCTCTGCCTCATCCTCGCAGTGTGACCTCAGGCTCACCGCCCCCCTCTGCCTCATCCTCGCAGTGTGACCTCAGCCTCACCGCCCCGCTCTGCCTCATCCTCGCAGTGTGACCTCAGGCTCACCGCCCCGCTCTGCCTCATCCTCGCAGTGTGACCTCAGGCTCACCGCCCCACTCTGCCTCATCCTCGCAGTGTGACCTCAGGCTCACCGCCCCGCTCTGCCTCACTCTCTGCTTCTCCTCATTGTTCAGCTCCCTGTCACTGCCCAGCTCTCCTTTACTCTCTGCTTCCTCACTGCCCCGCTCCTCCACTCTCACCGCCCCGCTCTGCCTCATCCTCGCAGTGTGACCTCAGGCTCACCGCCCCGCTCTGCCTCATCCTCGCAGTGTGACCTCAGCCTCACCGCCCCGCTCTGCCTCATCCTCGCAGTGTGACCTCAGGCTCACCGCCCCACTCTGCCTCATCCTCGCAGTGTGACCTCAGCCTCACCGCCCCGCTCTGCCTCATCCTCGCAGTGTGACCTCAGGCTCACCGCCCCGCTCTGCCTCATCCTCGCAGTGTGACCTCAGCCTCACCGCCCCGCTCTGCCTCATCCTCGCAGTGTGACCTCAGCCTCACCGCCCCGCTCTGCCTCATCCTCGCAGTGTGACCTCAGGCTCACCGCCCCGCTCTGCCTCATCCTCGCAGTGTGACCTCAGCCTCACCGCCCCGCTCTGCCTCATCCTCGCAGTGTGACCTCAGCCTCACCGCCCCGCTCTGCCTCATCCTCGCAGTGTGACCTCAGCCTCACCGCCCCGCTCTGCCTCATCCTCGCAGTGTGACCTCAGGCTCACCGCCCCGCTCTGCCTCATCCTCGCAGTGTGACCTCAGCCTCACCGCCCCGCTCTGCCTCATCCTCGCAGTGTGACCTCAGCCTCACCGCCCCGCTCTGCCTCATCCTCGCAGTGTGACCTCAGGCTCACCGCCCCGCTCTGCCTCATCCTCGCAGTGTGACCTCAGCCTCACCGCCCCACTCTGCCTCATCCTCGCAGTGTGACCTCAGCCTCACCGCCCCGCTCTGCCTCATCCTCGCAGTGTGACCTCAGGCTCACCGCCCCGCTCTGCCTCATCCTCGCAGTGTGACCTCAGCCTCACCGCCCCGCTCTGCCTCATCCTCGCAGTGTGACCTCAGCCTCACCGCCCCGCTCTGCCTCATCCTCGCAGTGTGACCTCAGGCTCACCGCCCCGCTCTGCCTCATCCTCGCAGTGTGACCTCAGCCTCACCGCCCCGCTCTGCCTCATCCTCGCAGTGTGACCTCAGCCTCACCGCCCCGCTCTGCCTCATCCTCGCAGTGTGACCTCAGGCTCACCGCCCCGCTCTGCCTCATCCTCGCAGTGTGACCTCAGCCTCACCGCCCCGCTCTGCCTCATCCTCGCAGTGTGACCTCAGGCTCACCGCCCCGCTCTGCCTCATCCTCGCAGTGTGACCTCAGGCTCACCGCCCCCCTCTGCCTCATCCTCGCAGTGTGACCTCAGGCTCACCGCCCCGCTCTGCCTCATCCTCGCAGTGTGACCTCAGCCTCACCGCCCCGCTCTGCCTCATCCTCGCAGTGTGACCTCAGGCTCACCGCCCCGCTCTGCCTCATCCTCGCAGTGTGACCTCAGGCTCACCGCCCCGCTCTGCCTCATCCTCGCAGTGTGACCTCAGGCTCACCGCCCCCCTCTGCCTCATCCTCGCAGTGTGACCTCAGGCTCACCGCCCCGCTCTGCCTCATCCTCGCAGTGTGACCTCAGCCTCACCGCCCCGCTCTGCCTCATCCTCGCAGTGTGACCTCAGGCTCACCGCCCCGCTCTGCCTCATCCTCGCAGTGTGACCTCAGGCTCACCGCCCCCCTCTGCCTCATCCTCGCAGTGTGACCTCAGGCTCACCGCCCCGCTCTGCCTCATCCTCGCAGTGTGACCTCAGCCTCACCGCCCCGCTCTGCCTCATCCTCGCAGTGTGACCTCAGGCTCACCGCCCCGCTCTGCCTCATCCTCGCAGTGTGACCTCAGGCTCACCGCCCCACTCTGCCTCATCCTCGCAGTGTGACCTCAGGCTCACCGCCCCGCTCTGCCTCACTCTCTGCTTCTCCTCATTGTTCAGCTCCCTGTCACTGCCCAGCTCTCCTTTACTCTCTGCTTCCTCACTGCCCCGCTCCTCCACTCTCACTGCCCCGCTCTGCTACCCTTCACTACTCTACTGCCCCGCTCCTCTGAACAATTCCAGCTGGAACACCCAAGCCACCGTACCAACCTACACAAGACTCCACTATTCGCCCTACGCGGTCGCAGACTCAATGACGTCACTGTCTAGCGGTCGCTGTGATGATCATAGGGAGGAGCTCGGATCACGTGACTGATGCCAGCCTTTCCCGCAGCCCATCATTTTTCGCGTAACAATGTAGTGGGCGGGGTTACTTGTAGGCGGGGCCGGACCTCATGTACAATCTTTGTGCAAGGATGTGAATTTCCATAGTAACGCGTTCCCAACCAAGCGTTCGGGGGGCGTGGCTTGACAGTATGTAGTTACACACACAACTTATTAGTGCAGCTCTCGGACCGGACGGGTGAGGACGGGTGAGGACGGGTGAGGGTCCGGCTCTGAGGAGGGCTGCCAGTGTTGCGGGTGACGGATCTCTGCCAGTGCGGTGCCCTGTGCTGTGTGCTCCTCTGTAGGCTCCGCCATGGCCTGGAGTCCGGAGCCAGATGAGCAGCTAGCGGAGGAGGAGGTGATGGCGATGATGCAAGGGCTGAAGATAAGGGGCAGCCTCGTCCTGCGGGAGCCCGCTTGTCTGCACGAAGCCTGGAGCGGGCCGGTTCTGACCCGGAGGTGAGTAACCTCAGTGTCCGGTGACTGCAGCACATCCCTGCGGAGCTGATGGGGGAGATGGCGTCACATGACTGGAGGCCCAGAGGACGATGGGGACATCCTGGCACAGCTGGAACCTGGAATGTGACAGCAATGACCCCCCAGAGACGAGCGGCCCCAGATGCTGCCAGAAGCCGCTGGTTCTGATTCCACCTATGGAGGAAAGAAGTACAGGTCCTTCTCAAAAAATTAGCATATAGTGTTAAATTTCATTATTTACCATAATGTAATGATTACAATTAAACTTTCATATATTATAGATTCATTATCCACCAACTGAAATTTGTCAGGTCTTTTATTGTTTTAATACTGATGATTTTGGCATACAACTCCTGATAACCCAAAAAACCTGTCTCAATAAATTAGCATATTTCACCCATCCAATCAAATAAAAGTGTTTTTTAATAACAAACAAAAAAACCATCAAATAATAATGTTCAGTTATGCACTCAATACTTGGTCGGGAATCCTTTGGCAGAAATGACTGCTTCAATGCGGCGTGGCATGGAGGCAATCAGCCTGTGACACTGCTGAGATGTTATGGAGGCCCAGGATGCTTCAATAGCGGCCTTAAGCTCATCCAGAGTGTTGGGTCTTGCGTCTCTCAACTTTCTCTTCACAATATCCCACAGATTCTCTATGGGGTTCAGGTCAGGAGAGTTGGCAGGCCAATTGAGCACAGTAATACCATGGTCAGTAAACCATTTACCAGTGGTTTTGGCACTGTGAGCAGGTGCCAGGTCGTGCTGAAAAATGAAATCTTCATCTCCATAAAGCATTTCAGCCGATGGAAGCATGAAGTGCTCCAAAATCTCCTGATAGCTAGCTGCATTGACCCTGCCCTTGATGAAACACAGTGGACCAACACCAGCAGCTGACATGGCACCTCACACCATCACTGACTGTGGGTACTTGACACTGGACTTCAGGCATTTTGGCATTTCCTTCTCCCCAGTCTTCCTCCAGACTCTGGCACCTTGATTTCCGAATGACATGCAAAATTTGCTTTCATCAGAAAAAAGTACTTGGGACCACTTAGCAACAGTCCAGTGCTGCTTCTCTGTAGCCCAGGTCAGGCGCCTCTGCCGCTGTTTATGGTTCAAAAGTGGCTTTACCTGGGGAATGCGGCACCTGTAGCTCATTTCCTGCACACGCCTGTGCACGGTGGCTCTGGATGTTTCCACACCAGACTCAGTCCACTGCTTCCTCAGGTTCCCCAAGGTCTGGAATCGGTTCTTCTCCACAATCTTCATCAGGGTCCGGTCTCCTCTTCTCGTTGTACAGCGTTTTCTGCCACATTGTTTCCTTCCAACAGACTTACCATTGAGGTGCCTTGATACAGCACTCTGGGAACAGCCTATTTGTTGAGAAATTTCTTTCTGGGTCTTACCCTCTTGCTTGAGGGTGTCAATGATGGCCTTCTTGACATCTGTCAGGTCGCTAGTCTTACCCATGATGGGGGTTTTGAGTAATGAACCAGGCAGGGAGTTTATAAAAGCCTCAGGTATCTTTTGCATGTGTTTAGAGTTAATTAGTTGATTCAGAAGATTAGGGTAATAGGTCGTTTAGAGAACCTTTTCTTGATATGCTAATTTATTGAGACAGGTTTTTTGGGTTATCAGGAGTTGTATGCCAAAATCATCAGTATTAAAACAATAAAAGACCTGACAAATTTCAGTTGGTGGATAATGAATCTATAATATATGAAAGTTTAATTGTAATGATTACATTATGGTAAATAATGAAATTTAACACTATATGCTAATTTTTTGAGAAGGACCTGTATTTGGCCAATAACCCCGACCATGTTACACCTGAGGGTCGTCACTGTGCCCCCCTCTGATGGCAGCTCTCCCCAGCCGTCCTCTGCAGCTTCTTCAGGTCATCACCTGGAATGGCTCCAGCAGTCCTGGGGGATTCGCAGAGGTGCTGAGCACTTGGTGGCTACTTTGCCTTCACTCCAGCTCAAACTGATTCACTTGGGATGAGGTCAGATAATATTGGAAGCCATGTTACCTGAGGAGAAGGCTGGCGGGAGGAGGGGGCCCAGAGGAGAAGGCTGACGGGAGGAGGGGGCCCAGAGGAGAAGGCTGACGGGAGGAGGGGGCCCAGAGGAGAAGGCTGACGGGAGGAGGGGGCCCAGAGGAGAAGGCTGACGGGAGGAGGGGGCCCAGAGGAGAAGGCTGACGGGAGGAGGGGGCCCAGAGGAGAAGGCTGATGGGAGGAGGGGGCCCAGAGGAGAAGGCTGGCGGGAGGAGGGGGCCCAGAGGAGAAGGCTGACGGGAGGAGGGGGCCCAGAGGAGAAGGCTGACGGGAGGAGGGGGCCCAGAGGAGAAGGCTGACGGGAGGAGGGTGCCCAGAGGAGAAGGCTGACGGGAGGAGGGGGCCCAGAGGAGATGGCTGACGGGAGGAGGTGGCCCAGAGGAGAAGGCTGACGGGAGGAGGGGGCCCAGAGGAGAAGGATGACGGGAGGAGGGGGCCCAGAGGAGAAGGCTGACGGGAGGAGGGGGCCCAGAGGAGAAGGATGACTGGAGGAGGGGGCCAAGAGGAGAAGGCTGACGGGAGGAGGGGGCCCAGAGGAGAAGGCTGACGGGAGGAGGGGGCCCAGAGGAGATGGCTGACGGGAGGAGGTGGCCCAGAGGAGAAGGCTGACGGGAGGAGGGGGCCCAGAGGAGATGGCTGACGGGAGGAGGGGGCCCAGAGGAGAAGGCTGACGGGAGGAGGGGGCCCAGAGGAGATGGCTGACGGGAGGAGGGGGCCCAGAGGAGAAGGCTGACGGGAGGAGGGGGCCCAGAGGAGAAGGATGACGGGAGGAGGGGGCCCAGAGGAGATGGCTGACGGGAGGAGGGGGCCCAGAGGAGAAGGCTGACGGGAGGAGGGGGCCCAGAGGAGAAGGATGACGGGAGGAGGGGGCCCAGAGGAGAAGGCTGACGGGAGGAGGGGGCCCAGAGGAGATGGCTGACGGGAGGAGGGGGCCCAGAGGAGAAGGCTGACGGGAGGAGGGGGCCCAGAGGAGAAGGCTGACGGGAGGAGGGGGCCCAGAGGAGATGGCTGACGGGAGGAGGGGGCCCAGAGGAGAAGGCTGACGGGAGGAGGGGGCCCAGA
Organism: Ranitomeya imitator; assembly: GCF_032444005.1. Classification (NCBI taxonomy): domain Eukaryota; kingdom Metazoa; phylum Chordata; class Amphibia; order Anura; family Dendrobatidae; genus Ranitomeya; species Ranitomeya imitator. Next base: position 767,787,157 of record NC_091282.1, on the reverse strand, counting down.
GGAGAAGGATGACGGGAGGAGGGGGCCCAGAGGAGAAGGCTGACGGGAGGAGGGGGCCCAGAGGAGAAGGCTGGCGGGAGGAGGGGGCCCAGAGGAGAAGGCTGACGGGAGGAGGGGGCCCAGAGGAGAAGGCTGACGGGAGGAGGGGGCCCAGAGGAGAAGGCTGACGGGAGGAGGGGGCCCAGAGGAGAAGGCTGACGGGAGGAGGGGGCCCAGAGGAGAAGGCTGACGGGAGGAGGGGGCCCAGAGGAGAAGGCTGACGGGAGGAGGGGGCCCAGAGGAGATGGCTGACGGGAGGAGGGGGCCCAGAGGAGAAGGCTGACGGGAGGAGGGGGCCCAGAGGAGATGGCTGACGGGAGGAGGGGGCCCAGAGGAGATGGCTGACGGGAGGAGGGGGCCCAGAGGAGAAGGCTGACGGGAGGAGGGGGCCCAGAGGAGAAGGCTGACGGGAGGAGGGGGCCCAGAGGAGATGGCTGACGGGAGGAGGGGGCCCAGAGGAGAAGGCTGACGGGAGGAGGGGGCCCAGAGGAGAAGGCTGACGGGAGGAGGGGGCCCAGAGGAGATGGCTGACGGGAGGAGGGTGCCCAGAGGAGAAGGCTGACGGGAGGAGGGGGCCCAGAGGAGATGGCTGACGGGAGGAGGGGGCCCAGAGGAGAAGGCTGACGGGAGGAGGGGGCCCAGAGGAGAAGGCTGACGGGAGGAGGGGGCCCAGAGGAGATGGCTGACGGGAGGAGGGGGCCCAGAGGAGAAGGCTGACGGGAGGAGGGGGCCCAGAGGAGAAGGCTGACGGGAGGAGGGGGCCCAGAGGAGATGGCTGACGGGAGGAGGGGGCCCAGAGGAGAAGGCTGACGGGAGGAGGGGGCCCAGAGGAGAAGGCTGACGGGAGGAGGGGGCCCAGAGGAGAAGGCTGACGGGAGGAGGGGGCCCAGAGGAGAAGGCTGACGGGGGACCCCTGGAGGAGAAGGCTGACGGGAGGAGGGGGCCCGGAGGAGAAGGCTGACGGGAGGAGGGTGCCCAGAGGAGAAGGCTGACGGGAGGAGGGGGCCCAGAGGAGAAGGCTGACGGGAGGAGGGTGCCCAGAGGAGAAGGCTGACGGGGGACCCTGGAGGAGAAGGCTGACGGGAGGAGGGGGCCCGGAGGAGAAGGCTGACGGGAGGAGGGGGCCCAGAGGAGAAGGCTGACGGGAGGAGGGGGCCCAGAGGAGAAGGCTGACGGGAGGAGGGGGCCCAGAGGAGAAGGCTGACGGGAGGAGGGGGCCCAGAGGAGAAGGCTGACGGGAGGAGGGGGCCCAGAGGAGAAGGCTGACGGGAGGAGGGTGCCCAGAGGAGAAGGCTGACGGGGGACCCTGGAGGAGAAGGCTGACGGGAGGAGGGGGCCCAGAGGAGAAGGCTGACGGGAGGAGGGGGCCCAGAGGAGAAGGCTGACGGGAGGAGGGGGCCCAGAGGAGAAGGCTGACGGGAGGAGGGGGCCCAGAGGAGAAGGCTGACGGGAGGAGGGGGCCCAGAGGAGAAGGCTGACGGGAGGAGGGGTCCCAGAGGAGATGGCTGACGGGAGGAGGGGGCCCAGAGGAGATGGCTGACGCGGGACCCCTGGAGGAGATGGCTGACGGGAGGAGGGGGCCCAGAGGAGAAGGCTGACGGGGGACCCCTGGAGGAGAAGGCTGACGGGAGGAGGGGGCCCAGAGGAGAAGGCTGACGGGAGGAGGGTGCCCAGAGGAGAAGGCTGACGGGGGACCCTGGAGGAGAAGGCTGACGGGAGGAGGGGGCCTGGAGGAGAAGGCTGACGGGAGGAGGGGGCCCAGAGGAGAAGGCTGACGGGAGGAGGGGGCCCAGAGGAGAAGGCTGACGGGAGGAGGGGGCCCAGAGGAGAAGGCTGACGGGAGGAGGGGGCCCAGAGGAGAAGGCTGACGGGAGGAGGGGGCCCAGAGGAGAAGGCTGACGGGAGGAGGGGGCCCAGAGGAGATGGCTGACGGGAGGAGGGGGCCCAGAGGAGATGGCTGACGCGGGACCCCTGGAGGAGATGGCTGACAGGAGGAGGGGGCCCAGAGGAGAAGGCTGACGGGGGACCCCTGGAGGAGAAGGCTGACGGGAGGAGGGGGCCCAGAGGAGAAGGCTGACGGGAGGAGGGTGCCCAGAGGAGAAGGCTGACGGGGGACCCTGGAGGAGAAGGCTGACGGGAGGAGGGGGCCTGGAGGAGAAGGCTGACGGGAGGAGGGGGCCCGGAGGAGATGGCTGACGGGGGACCCCTGGAGGAGAAGGCTGACGGGAGGAGGGGGCCCAGAGGAGAAGGCTGACGGGAGGAGGGGGCCCAGAGGAGAAGGATGACGGGAGGAGGGGGCCCAGAGGAGAAGGCTGACGGGAGGAGGGGGCCCAGAGGAGAAGGCTGACGGGAGGAGGGGGCCCAGAGGAGAAGGCTGACGGGAGGAGGGGGCCCAGAGGAGATGGCTGACGGGAGGAGGGGGCCCAGAGGAGAAGGCTGACGGGAGGAGGGGGCCCAGAGGAGAAGGATGACGGGAGGAGGGGGCCCAGAGGAGATGGCTGACGGGAGGAGGGGGCCCAGAGGAGAAGGCTGACGGGAGGAGGGGGCCCAGAGAAGAAGGCTGACGGGAGGAGGGGGCCCAGAGGAGAAGGATGACTGGAGGAGGGGGCCAAGAGGAGAAGGCTGACGGGAGGAGGGGGCCCAGAGGAGAAGGCTGACGGGAGGAGGGGGCCCAGAGGAGATGGCTGACGGGAGGAGGTGGCCCAGAGGAGAAGGCTGACGGGAGGAGGGGGCCCAGAGGAGAAGGATGACGGGAGGAGGGGGCCCAGAGGAGATGGCTGACGGGAGGAGGGGGCCCAGAGGAGAAGGCTGACGGGAGGAGGGGGCCCAGAGGAGAAGGATGACGGGAGGAGGGGGCCCAGAGGAGAAGGCTGACGGGAGGAGGGGGCCCAGAGGAGAAGGCTGACGGGAGGAGGGGGCCCAGAGGAGAAGGCTGACGGGAGGAGGGGGCCCAGAGGAGAAGGCTGACGGGAGGAGGGGGCCCAGAGGAGATGGCTGACGGGAGGAGGGGGCCCAGAGGAGAAGGCTGACGGGAGGAGGGGGCCCAGAGGAGATGGCTGACGGGAGGAGGGGGCCCAGAGGAGATGGCTGACGCGGGACCCCTGGAGGAGATGGCTGACGGGAGGAGGGGGCCCAGAGGAGAAGGCTGACGGGAGGAGGGGGCCCAGAGGAGAAGGCTGACGGGAGGAGGGGGCCCAGAGGAGAAGGCTGACGGGAGGAGGGGGCCCAGAGGAGAAGGCTGACGGGAGGAGGGGGCCCAGAGGAGATGGCTGACGGGAGGAGGGGGCCCAGAGGAGATGGCTGACGCGGGACCCCTGGAGGAGATGGCTGACGGGAGGAGGGGGCCCAGAGGAGAAGGCTGACGGGGGACCCCTGGAGGAGAAGGCTGACGGGAGGAGGGGGCCCAGAGGAGAAGGCTGACAGGGGACCCCTGGAGGAGGTGGCTGACGGGAGGAGGGGGCCCAGAGGAGAAGGCTGACGGGGGGGGGGACCCCTGAAGGAGATGGCTGATGGGGGAACCCCTGGAGGAGAAGGCTGACGGGGAACCCCTGGAGGAGAAGTTTGACAGGGGGTGACCCCTGGAGGAGATGGCTGACGGGAGAACCCCTGGAGAAGGCTGGGGGGACCCCTGGAGGAGATGGCTGACGAGGGAACCCCTGGAGAAGGTTGACAGGGGACCCCTGGAGGAGAAGGCTGACGGGGGAGCTTGAAGGAGAAAAAGGTGGAGGACAGGGGAGCCTGGAGGAGAAGGGTGATGGGTGAACCTGAAGGAGAAAGAGGTGGAGGACAGGGGAGCCTGGAGGAGGGGTAACAAAAAAGAACAAAAGTGCTCCATGTGTGAATCGATTTCAGTTGACACACCACATCCTCAGGATTTCACCACTGGTTACCTGGTGAGTTTGAGCTAGCTTACAGGAACTCAACCTGGGCTGCTGCACCGATCGCCCGTTCACTAGGTTGGAAGGTAGGATTGCAGTGTAATATGTGCACCGCTGTGAAGGAGGAGAGTCTGATTCCAGGTTAAAAAAAAAGGAATTATTGAACTACGCATTTCAGGGACAGTCCGTTCTCGTTATCAAATATAGCTGAAACGTGTAGTTCCATAAATGTTTTTTTTTCCACCTGGAACTGGACTCTCCTTCTTCAGTGCAGTGCTTACACAATATCACAATTCTCCCTCGTATGAGAGGGAGGATAGGAGAGCAACCTGGAGGAGAAATAGGGGGAGGACAGGGGATCAATCTGTAGGAGGACAGGGGAGCAACCTGGAGGAGAAAGGGGGAGGAACCTGGAGGAGAAAGGGGGAGGACAGGGGAGGAACCTGGACGAGAAAGAGGGGGAGGACAGGGGAGCAACCTGGAGGAGAAAGGGGGTGGACAGGGGAGGAACCTGGAGGAGAAAGAGGGAGGGCAGGGGAGGAACCTGGACAAGAAAGAGGGGGAGGGCAGGGGAGGAACCTGGACAAGAAAGAGGGGGAGGACAGGGGAGGAACCTAGAGGAGAAGGGGGGAGGACAGGGGAGGAACCTGGAGGAGAAAGGGGGAGGACAGGGGAGGAACCTGGAGGAGAAATAAGGGGAGGACAGGGAAGCAAGCAGGGGAGAAATAAGGGGAGGACAGGGAAGCAAGCAGGGGGAGGACAGGGGTGCAACCTGGAGGAGAAAGAGGGGGAGGACATGGGAGGAACCTGGAGGAGAAAGAGGGGAGGACATGGCAGGAACCTGGAGGAGAAAGAGGGGAGGACATGGCAGCAACCTGGAGGAGAAAGGAGAGGACAGGGGGGCAACCTGGAGGAGAAGTAGGGGGAGGACAGGGGAGCAACCTGGAGGAGAAAGGGGGAGGACAGGGGAGGAACCTGGAGGAGAAAGGGGGAGGGCAGAGGAGGAACCTGGACGAGAAAGAGGGGGAGGACAGGGGAGCAACCTGGAGGAGAAAGGGGGAGGACAGGGGAGGAACCTGGAGGAGAAAGGGGGAGGACAGGGGAGGAACCTGGAGGAGAAAGGGGGAGGACAGGGGAGGAACCTGGAGGAGAAAGGGGGAGGACAGGGGAGCAATCTGGAGGAGAAAGAGGGGGAGGACAGGGGAGCAACCTGGAGGAGAAAGAGGGGGAGGACAGGGGAGCAACCTGGAGGAGAAATAAGGGGAGGACAGGGAAGCAAGCAGGGGAGAAATAAGGGGAGGACAGGGAAGCAAGCAGGGGGAGGACAGGGGTGCAACCTGGAGGAGAAAGAGGGGGAGGACATGGGAGGAACCTGGAGGAGAAAGAGGGGAGGACATGGCAGCAACCTGGAGGAGAAAGGAGAGGACAGGGGGGCAACCTGGAGGAGAAGTAGGGGGAGGACAGGGGAGCAACCTGGAGGAGAAAGAGGGGGAGGACATTGGAGGAACCTGGAGGAGAAAGAGAGGAGGAGGAACATGGAGGAGAAAGGGGGAGATGACAGGGAAAATCTGGAGGAGAAAGAGAGGAGAGGAGCCTGGAGAAAAAACGGGGTGGAGAAAGATGATGAGGGAGTAACCCAGAGTAGAAAGAGGAGGGAGGGAACCTGAAGGAGAAAAGGGAGGGGGGTATAGGGGAGGAACCTGGAGGAGAAAGGGGGAGGACAGTGGGGGAACCTGGGAGAGAAAGAGGGTGAGGACAGGGGAGCAACCTGGAGGAGAAAGAGGGAAAGGACAAGGGAGGAACCTGGAGGAGAAAGGCGGAGGACATGGGCAGAACCTGGAGGAGCGTTGAGGTCACCGTTCCTTTCTGCTGTCGATTTGAGGAGGAAGTCAGGGAGGGATCAGCTGCAGCCTGGACATACTGCTCATGTTCGATTTGTCTCAAGGTGAGGATAGTGACGTCTGGACGCCAGGGTCACATGTCACAACAATCGTACGGCGGACCTGGAACCGCAAGTGCCAACAATGCTGAAACGATGTTGGCACGGGAGGCGAATATAGGCTCTATTCTAGGCTTCATTATTTTATCGAGGCTGAACAGTTAGATGAAGTAGGGGTGGTCCTCGTAGTGGACAGCCCCTTTAAGTAAGAAGCCATATTGTGATGACCGGTAACATAAGGAAAAGGAGCTATAGGATGAGTAGAGTCCTCTGCACCTTGTACAAGGTATGGCAGCTGATTAAAGGGCTATTTATTTTTGTAGCAGCATTGATTCCATGGATTCTATATTCTCCTGAGACCCCCTCCCCCACAGTTCTGAGTATGTACTCTTTCATCCTTAGTATACTAGAGCTTACTGACTTGTCTTCTTCTAGTGCAGAGTCAGCTTCCAAACAAAAGGCCAACATCTTCAGTAAAGTGCCTGAGTTCACTGTTCCTCAACCTTTCCAAATGATGCTGCGTGAAGCGGAGAAAAGGAAGATGCTACAGCCACAGGCCTGGGAAGATCTGCAGGACGGGCAGAGTGCCGATGACGCTGAATGTTTGAAGCAGTTCCGCGCCCGGCCAGCACCTGCTCACGTCTTCCTACCTATGTACAAGGAGATAATGGAGCAGAATGAAAAGAGACGGAAAACTGGCATCCAGAGAAGGAGCCATCATCTTCTGTCCATGCAGAAGCCATTCCAACTCCTGGTACAAAACAAGAGACGACAGGTGGCAAGTGCCTTCACCACCGATGTGCCAAGCAGAAAGAGGCCCATCCCCAAATCTGTTTTAGACCCCACTGTCAGTGATGGGCTCAGAGGTGACTAGTGCAGTAGGGATAGGAGAAAGCTTAGGTCTCTAGGATCAACATAGTCCTGATTGATTTGTTTTTCTCTTCATAGAGGCAAAAATCTTACAAAAGATTAACGGTCATATACGAGCAAAGAAGCTGCTGGAGAGTTCGTCAGCCCCAGTCCCACTCAGCCGAGACACCCGGGACCCACAATCCAGAGCTTCATGGAAAACCAAGCAGCAGCACCTGGATTTCTTACAGCAGAACCTGACATTCAAGCCCCAGATAAACTCTTGTGCCCCTGACTTCCAGCGGCTGCATCGCAATTTCCAAAACAGCTGTTTGAAAAATCAGAGACTGCAAGAACAGACCGAGACAAAGCCTTTCAATCTGCGCACAGCCAGTCTCCGCTCCAAGAGACGCAGCAGATTGCATGATGTCCAGGTAAGAACCGCCGGTGGGTCTGCAACATGGCCTCCATACATAATGTGAAGCATAGGAAACCTCTAATGACCGGGGAGGAGAAGACAAGCGCTGCGGGATACTGATTCACATGAGATACATGGGAGATGAGGACAGGCGCTGCAGGATACTGATCCACATGAGATACATGGGAGGTGAGGACGAGCGCTGCAGGATACTGATCCACATCATATACATGGGAGGTGAGGACGAGCGCTGCAGGATACTGATCCACATGAGATACATGGGAGATAAGGACAGGCGCTGCAGGATACTGATCCACATGAGATACATGGGATGTGAGGACAGGCGCTGCAGGATACTGATCCACATGAGATACATGGGAGATGAGGACAGGCGCTGCAGGATACTGATCCACATGAGATAGATGGGAGGTGAGGACAGGCGCTGCAGGATACTGATCCACATGAGATACATGGGAGGTGAGGACGAGCGCTGCAGGATACTGATCCACATGATATACATGGGAGGTGAGGACGAGCGCTGCAGGATACTGATCCACATGAGATACATGGGAGGTGAGGACAAGCTCTGCAGGATACTGATCCACATGTGATAAATGGGAGGTGAGGACGAGCGCTGCAGGATACTGATTCACATGAGATAGATGGGAGGTGAGGACGAGCGCTGCAGGATACTGATCCACATGAGATACATGGGAGATGAGGACAGGCGCTGCAGGATACTGATCCACATGAGATACATGGGAGATGAGGACAGGCGCTGCAGGATACTGATCCACATGAGATAGATGGGAGGTGAGGACAGGCGCTGCAGGATACTGATCCACATGAGATACATGGGAGGTGAGGACGAGCGCTGCAGGATACTGATCCACATCATATACATGGGAGGTGAGGACGAGCGCTGCAGGATACTGATCCACATGAGATACATGGGAGGTGAGGACAAGCTCTGCAGGATACTGATCCACATGTGATAAATGGGAGGTGAGGACGAGCGCTGCAGGATACTGATCCACATGTGATAAATGGGAGGTGAGGACGAGCGCTGCAGGATACTGATTCACATGAGATACATGGGAGGTGAGGACGAGCGCTGCAGGATACTGATCCACATGATATACATGGGAGGTGAGGACGAGCTCTGCAGGATACTGATCCACATGATATACATGGGAGGTGAGGACGAGCGCTGCAGGATACTGATCCACATGTGATACATGGGAGGTGAGGACGAGCGCTGCAGGATACTGATCCACATGTGATACATGGGAGGTGAGGACAAGCGCTGCAGGATACTGATCCACATGAGATACATGGGAGGTGAGGACGAGCGCTGCAGGATAGTGATTCACATGAGATACATGGGAGGTGAAGACAAGCGCTGCAGGATACTGATCCACATGAGATACATGGGAGGTGAGGAGGAGCGCTTCAGGATACTGATTCACATGAGATACATGGGAGGTGAGGACAAGCGCTGCAGGATACTGATCCACATGAGATACATGGGAGGTGAGGACGAGCGCTGCAGGATACTGATCCACATGTGATACATGGGAGGTGAGGACAAGCGCTGCAGGATACTGATCCACATGAGATACATGGGAGGTGAGGACGAGCGCTGCAGGATACTGATTCACATGATATACATGGGATGTGAGGACGAGCGCTGCAGGATACTGATCCACATGAGATACATGGAAGGTGAGGACAGGCGCTGCAGGATACTGATCCACATGAGATACATGGAAGGTGAGGACAGGCGCTGCAGGATACTAATCCACATGAGATACATGGGAGGTGAGGATGAGTGCTGCAGGATACTGATTCACATGAGATACATGGGAGGTGAGGACGAGCGCTGCAGGATACTGATCCACATGTGATACATGGGAGGTGAGGACAAGCGCTGCAGGATACTGATCCACATGAGATACATGGGAGGTGAGGACGAGCGCTGCAGGATACTGATTCACATGATATACATGGGATGTGAGGACGAGCGCTGCAGGATACTGATCCACATGAGATACATGGAAGGTGAGGACAGGCGCTGCAGGATACTGATCCACATGAGATACATGGAAGGTGAGGACAGGCGCTGCAGGATACTAATCCACATGAGATACATGGGAGGTGAGGATGAGTGCTGCAGGATACTGATCCAAATAACCCTCTCCTCATCTCCGGACCCAGCTGCTCCACTCCTCCCCATGCCAGGGACTTTTGCAATGAGTGATGACTTATGCAGAGGAAAGAGACTTAATGTTTGTACATTGAATTTAGAAGGATTCTGTTAATCACTTCTTAATCACATGATGTCATAGACCTAATGAAAAAAAGAGAATTAACTACGTAAAGGCAAAATGAGCAATTTTAAAGGGAACCTGTCACCCCCAAAATTGATGGTGAGGTAAGCTCACCGTCATCAGGGGCTTATCTACAGCATTCTGTAATGCTGTAGATAAGCCCCCGATGTTACCTGAAAGAGAAAAAGAGGTTAGATTATACTCACCCAGGAGCGGTCCCGCTGCGGTGCGGTCCGATGTGTGTCTCAGGTCCAGTCCGAAGCCTCCCATCTTCATTCCATGACATCCTCTTATGGTCTTCACGCCGCGTCTGCGGCGCAGGCGTACTTTGTCTGCACTGTTGAGGGCAGAGCAAAGTACTGCAGTGCGCAGGCGCCGGGACAGGTCAAAGAGGCCTGGCACCTGCGCACTGCAGTACTTTGCTCTGAACACAACAGGGCAGACAAAGTACGCCTGCGCCGCAGCCGCGGCGTGAAGACCAGAAGAGGACGTCATGGAATGAAGATGGGAGGCTCCGGACCGGACCTGAGACACCCATCGGACCCAGACCGCAGCGGGACCGCCCCTGGGTGAGTATAATCTAACCTCTTTTTCTCTTTTAGGTAACATAGGGGGCTTATCTACAGCATTACAGAATGCAGTAGATAAGCCCCTGATGACGGTGAGCTTACCTCACCATCGATTTTGGGGGTGACAGGTTCCCTTTAAGTGCTCATTGCCCTATATTATCATGACTGCAGTATATTAAGAGGATACAAATTTTGATGTGAATGCTTCTTTAAGATTCAGTGGATTGATCATCTGAGGACCTGAGTTTGTGTGGGATGTGTTACTGTTCCTACAGAAAACCTCCACGGAGGCGCCTCCTCGCAGATTGTTGGCGAGTCTTTCCAGCTTATCAGCCAACACTCTTCCAGTTTACATTACGGATTGCACCAAGAGGCGGGAAATGGCCATCAGGTAATGAAAAGTTCTATGGGAAACCAACCCTTGTCTCACCAGTTCAGATCGTGAGAACACCACAAAATCCTGTCCCACCTGGTAGCTGGACTCCATTGTATGTTTATTTCCTGGATATGCTGGTTCTCAGTGCTGATGTTCCCTGTGAGGTCTGGAGTCTGGTGGCATAGTTCCGATGGATTCCTTTCTTTAGATACAACGTTCTCACACGGTCTTCCAGAGATCAGCATTTCTGACTCCGCGGCTGAGACTCCGTTGTGTTGCTCAGTGACGTGCAAACAGCGGTGCAGGATAACAATCTGTGACACGTCATATTGTTTTATTCTACCATATAACAAGTTCTCGCGGGGTAATGCTCCAGAATGGCCTACGGTAGTCTCCTGTCCATGCACGCTTTCTCAAGAACAGGCTTTCATTTTTCATAGGAAAGTTTTAGGTGTTTTACACTATAGATGGGATTAAAACTTCGAAATTCATGTAAGTCACCAGGACAAAGAATAAGGACATCCATTTCCTTTAGGATTTTTACAGGTTAAATAGCGCTGTAAACAAGGCACATGTCTGTGAAGTGGACAGGTCCAGCACTATGTGGATTCAGTTTACAAAGCTATCTATAAAGCAGATGTGACTAGAGCCTAAGCATCCACCTACGGATCTTTGGGGACCCGGGAAGTAACATACACCCAATGATCCTAGCAAAATGCCACCACTATGATGGTTAACTCTTGGAACAGGGGGGCTTGCTACCATATATTTCATAATGCACGCAGTCCACAGACTCACTTTCTTGCAGATCTTCTGTACAGGATAGGGACAAACAGGCCATCGAGAGAGAAAAGTGGCTTCTTGAGCATCAGCAGAAATCTCTGGCAATGCAGAACAAGGTGTCCAGAAGGGCTAGAGCACTGGATTCACACAAGCCTTTAGCGGAATGTAAAGACGAGAAGCTGAAACAGAAGAGGTAAGTAATGTGGGTGATGTGTTATCTAGGGTGCTGGAGCTACACAACTCCAGCCTAGCTTCCGTGTACGTCCACAGAGAATGGCAGCTTTCACCAGAATTTGGGAGGTTCCTTCAGCGGTCTGATGTAGGAGAGCAGGATTTACAATAGATCGGGCCTCTCCTTAGCTCACAGGTACCACAACCTTTCTTTCTCCACTCGGCCTGGTCCTGCTGACCACCCACTTACCTGACACATTAGTTCCTTAGGACACACTGCACTAAACTAGGTGTAGTCTTGTTGCCCTAAATTATGTAAGCAATAAAAATCTTATATACAGCCCAAAAGTAATATAATATGGGCAGCTCAAAAATACAAGAAAAAGGGAAGCCAATGTCCAATAGAATAAAATAAACACTTTATTAATTTAAACAACAACAAAAATAGACACACATAAATATCAAAAGGAGAACCAAAAGCAGAGTATGCCTGGTCACTCAGAAAGCGGTATAGATCTTTCCTAGATGTAGTGCAAGCATAGTGTTATGTATAAATGAAATAATAGGAAAAAAAACTCCATGTCGATATATAAAAAAAAATCCTGTTAAAAAATAAATAACATAGGTCACAAGAGTCAAACTCTTGCAAACCTGGCCCGCAAGCTGATAACATTTGGCCCGCGAGGAAGGCAGCCCTCCCACCCCTGTCCTGCAGCCTTAAGGAGCTGCGTCAGAGACAAGCAAGTGCCCTGTGCACAGTGAATGTAATGTTACTTGCCGGCACTTCTCCAGACCGCCTACTGAAATGTCCAATCAGAAAAGAGAAGTCCTAACAGGTGACCAGACAAGAGATGCTTCTGTGTAAGAATAGAGAAGACCTTTCTTCTGTACATGATAAAGCCCCATTTGTGGCAGCTTGCTTCTGCTGTGAAGAAGAGGTGGGAGAATTGTACTTGCTCCTGTGCCATTCAGAAACACAGCAGGGATTCACCGCACGTACTGCTCTCCTGGGCTGAACATTATAGTACTGTAGCTTTGCTTACATTTTCATTCCATACAATTTGTTTTTTCCTTTGCTACATTATTCAAGCTTTTGATGTCAGTCTTGTCGAATTGCTAGTGTGCTTAAATTTTACTTGTTTTCTTCAAGATCCAAAATTTGCCATCTTAAAAGGCACCAGACAAATACCCCATTCTCCCCCATATACACATTTTGTAGCAAAACATACTACAGTAGGAAAGTACAGAGAGGATGTGGAAACCACAAGAAAAAACGACCAACAAGGGTAGCTATAATAAAGATAAAAGCAAGTACTTTATTAAATACATATCTTATAAAACAAAATAGGACATAAATAGAACAAAGGTGGGGAAACGGAAAATGTCACAATACAGGTACTCCCCTATAAGGAAACAGAACATGCAGGCCAGGCCCTGACTCCCTAGTTAAAAAAGATGTTTGTAGTGGGAGAAGACACCAAAGGGACGGAATGGCTATAAGTAATGTGGAACACTCAATATGTATTTATACACAGCGCCCTAAGGTAGTGGAATATACCAAGATCACTATAATGCCCGTATGTTAGCAGTTCATAACTATATAGAATAGGGCCCAGAGGACTAAAAATCACTGAGACGTGCCTCAGTGTCCACTAAAATCGGGCATGTTATGTGTAGATGAAACCAGGTGAGTTACCAACAAATACCATATCCGAACCCATGAAACCCAACCCCAGGAATATTACCAGGGAGGTGCCAATGCACCCATATAAAGCGTAAACCAAGGCATAAACCAAACACTATTACCTGGTCCTGGGCGGTGAGCAGATGTACACAGGGGGCGTAGCCGGCACGTCTACCCGACGCGCGTTTCGGAGCCGAGGCTCCTTCGTCAGGGGTGCGGTGCCTGACGAAGGAGCCTCGGCTCCGAAACGCGCGTCGGGTAGACGTGCCGGCTACGCCCCCTGTGTACATCTGCTCACCGCCCAGGACCAGGTAATAGTGTTTGGTTTATGCCTTGGTTTACGCTTTATATGGGTGCATTGGCACCTCCCTGGTAATATTCCTGGGGTTGGGTTTCATGGGTTCGGATATGGTATTTGTTGGTAACTCACCTGGTTTCATCTACACATAACATGCCCGATTTTAGTGGACACTGAGGCACGTCTCAGTGATTTTTAGTCCTCTGGGCCCTATTCTATATAGTTATGAACTGCTAACATACGGGCATTATAGTGATCTTGGTATATTCCACTACCTTAGGGCGCTGTGTATAAATACATATTGAGTGTTCCACATTACTTATAGCCATTCCGTCCCTTTGGTGTCTTCTCCCACTACAAACATCTTTTTTAACTAGGGAGTCAGGGCCTGGCCTGCATGTTCTGTTTCCTTATAGGGGAGTACCTGTATTGTGACATTTTCCGTTTCCCCACCTTTGTTCTATTTATGTCCTATTTTGTTTTATAAGATATGTATTTAATAAAGTACTTGCTTTTATCTTTATTATAGCTACCCTTGTTGGTCGTTTTTTCTTGTGGTTTCCACATCCTCTCTGTAGTATACAGTTACGACTGGTATGGTTTAATAGTCCGACAAGTGAGCAACAGTGAGTGGTTTCTTTGAGTATACTCACGCGATGTTGCTTTCTAGGACCACCATTTTGATACAGTAGGAAAGTGCATGAATCTGGTACTCTTCCCTGCGAGGTCACCCACCCCTGCAGCAAGTAGTGAGTGTGGAGTTGTGACTTGAAGAGGTAATGGCATTTCCCTGGTGTTGTACCTGGGAGGCACCATTTCATCTTGACTCACTCCATGTGACTGCAGACTTGTGAATCCTCCCAGCGCACACTGCTTGCTGTGAGGATCCTCCGATGTCAGTGCCGGGAACAGTGGTCACGTGACTGCAAGTATGCGATATGCAAACACCTGGACAGAACCTGACTACACTGTTTCCAGCCTCATGTAATATACTAATATTGAGCATGGTAAAACCAGACTAGTCAGGTTCTGGCCAGGAGTTTGCATATCTCATGTTACAGAACCCCCCAGCACCAAGAATTTATGCAGTATATGTATGTATAATAGTTTCCATGTGAAATGCATCAGTCCACAGGCTGCGCCCCTGGACAAGATATTCTCTTTCTGACCTCCCCCCACCTTTGTAATTCCCACAGTAAATATCGGCAGGCTCCGGCCCCCTGCGGCTATTGTAATGTATGTCTGGCCTGCTGTTTTCCTATTGGCCTGCCCTGTGTATCTGTGTTATATATTCTGTGTGCTGTAAATAAAGGGTGTTCTTAGACTGGAAATACGTGGAGAAGCAGTCAGCTTTTATATGCTCTCATGTAATCAAGAAATTCCTGCAAGCGTCCTTCAGTCAGAATCTAGCAAAAGCAGAGTGGACCTCCTGAAACACGTGGGGTGCTGAAAGAGGTACTCCAGCACAGTAGACCCCTTTACACTGGTGGCAGACAGCGGGATGTGATACCCCTTCTATAGGAGGAAATGAATGAATGGAAGACTACTACCAGAAGTTAAAGAGAACTACATTAAAAGATCTGGTGGACGCCCGAGGTTTAATCGCCAGCAACAAAACAAAAGCGGATTTGATGGCAGCCATCATGGAACACGACAGTGCAGCGCCCCCCAATGTGAACGTGGAGGAGACTGAATTCCAGAGGGAGGTAAAGAACAGACTGGCGTTCTATGGCCCAAACCCTGCAGTAGGGATCATACGAGAGGTGATGGCTGATGTGCGTACTGATCTGAAGAAAGAGATGGCCGAGCGGACCAGGATAGAGCTAACCAAGATGGAGATGGCAGAGCGGACCAAAGTGGAGCTGGCCAAGATGGAGATGGCAGAGCGGAGAGAGGAGAGTCAGCGAGCAAGGGGAGCTCTGGCCTCCGCCCAGGTACCTTCAACAGTAAGCCACAAAAAGATCCAGTATAATGCCTTCCGACAGTTGGGGGAGGCAGAGGAAGACATTGATGGCTTTCCGCAGGACTTTGAGCGGCAGTGTGCCCTTCATCAAGTGAAGCCGGAGGAAAGGGTTCAGATTTTGGCCAGCAAGCTGACAGGCCGGGCAGCGGACGCCTATCGCACGGTACCCGATGAGGACCGTATGGACTATGAGCAGATCAAAGAAGTGATCTTTGCCCGGTATGCGCTGACACCAGAGGCATACCGCCAAAAGTTCCGCGGACTTATAAAACGAGTAACCGATACCCACGCTGAATGGGCCTGTAAATTACGGCGGTCACTGCTACAGTGGGTACAAGGGAGCCAAGCAACCACTGAGGAGGACGTCCTCCAGCTCTTCTTCTTAGAACGATTCTTTAATGGACTAAACCCCGAGACACAGGAATGGCTTCGGGACAGGCGGCCAGTGACTCTTGAGGAAGCCGCTCGTCTGGCCGATGAACATCATGATGCCAGGAGGCCTCAGTTGTCCGGATCAAAGATGGTCACTAGGGGTCCGCCCATGTACCTGGAGGGCCCCAAACCACCGAAGATTGTAGGGGGACCAGCTAGAAACCCGGCCTACCACAGTTCCCCTGGGGCGCGATGCCACACCTGCCGTCAGCTGGGCCACCTGCAAAGACAATGTCCCAACCGGACTCAGCATACCCAGTGGCCAAAGGCGGGAACAGCTACCTTCCGTAGCCACTGTACCCTGCTACCAAGGCGAAGCTGACCCTGCATTGGGGGCTACAACTAACCAAGGGGTGGAAGACATGGAGGAAGTGCTGCATGAAGTAGACACTGTGCAGGCAGCCCGGGCAGATAATCGACAACAGCATCGACAGGTCGTGTGGGTTAATGGGAAACGCATGCAGGGACTAAGAGATTCCGGAGCAACTTTGACCCTTGTGAAGCCTCATCTCGTCCGGGACCAAGAGAAGACAGACCGGACAGTGGCAGTCCGTGTAGCAGGGGGAGCCATACATCGACTGCTCACTGCCAGGATTCACCTGAACTGGAGAGTTGGGGATGGCCTTGTTGAGGTCGGCTTGATGGAGGATTTGCCTGCAGACGTTTTGCTGGGAAATGACTTGGGGCCCATGTTGTCTGACTTCTCGGTTGCCCCTCTGGCTGAGACATATCCTGTGACCATCCGGAGACAAGCTCGAGCTGCGGAGGCGGAATCACACTCAGAGGAGGCCCAGGTAAGACATCCCAGCCCTACACGTATTCCCATAACCAGACACATTTCTTGGGCCACCCCAGATGAATTTAAGAGGGAGTTACTTGAGGATCCTTCATTGGAGGGATATCGTGGGAAGGCACAGGAGGGGTACTGGAAGGGTAACAGTTTATATGGAAGCAGGGACTCCTCCACCGGATCACAGAGCAGCACCACACAGGGACGAGCCCCACTATAAAACGACAGCTGGTAGTTCCCAAGAAGTATAGGCAGGAGTTACTGCGAATCTCTCATGACATACCCTTGGCCGGGCACTTCGGCGTCAGTCGCACCAGGCATCATCTGACACAAAACTTCTTTTGGCCGGGGGTAACCTATGATGTTCGTCAATACTGCCAGACCTGTGACAGTTGCCAGCGCAATGGCAAGAGGGGAGATCGATGCACGGCCAAATTACGCCCCTTCCCCATTGTAGAGGAACCATTTGGCCGAGTAGCGGTTGATCTGATAGGGCCGTTAGCCAAACCCAGTCCGTCAGGGAAAAGGTATATATTGACAGTGGTAGATTATGCCACACGGTATCCAGAGGCGGTTGCGTTACCTAACATACTGGCAGAGACGGTGGCGGCTGCCCTGCTCCAGGTTTTCTCACGGGTTGGATTTCCCTGGGAGATTATCTCAGACCAGGGTACCCAGTTTACAGCAGAGGTGACAAACCAACTGTGGAAGCTGTGCGGCGTAAAGTCCGTTAGAAGCGCCCCGTACCACCCGCAAACCAATGGGTTGTGTGAACGCTTTAACGGGACGTTAAAACAACTCATTGGGACTTTTACCAGGACCTACAGGGACTGGGAGAAATTCTTGCCTCACCTCCTGTTTGCCTATCGAGAGGTGCCCCAAGAATCCACGGGGTATTCCCCATTCGAACTGGTATACGGGAGACGGGTAAGGGGACCCCTAGACTTAGTGCTAGAACACTGGGAAGGGGAGGGCACCATAGAAGGGGTACCTATTGTACCCTATGTGCTGGAATTCCGGGACCGCCTACAGGAGCTGACCCAGGCTGTACGTGGGAACATGCCGGTGGCCCAGCGGCGCCAGCGCGTATGGTACGATCGGAGGGCCAAAGAGCGCACCTTGGAAATAGGGCAGAAGGTCCTGGTGTTAGAGCCCACTAGGCAGAACAAGTTCCAAGCTGCATGGCAGGGGCCCTACCAGGTAGTGGGGAAAATAGCCGACACCACCTATAATGTCGCAGATTGTGAGGACCCCAGGGTTATCCGCATGTTCCACGTGAATATGCTGAAGCCCTATCGGGAGTGCCCAGAAGAGGTAGTGGCCATCTGTGCACCTGAAGCAGAGGATTTAGCCGGACTTCCCTTGCCTGATGTCTTAGGGGAGAGGACTCAGTCTAAAACATGGGACCAGGTACACTGGGGTGAAGACTTAGGTCCCCGGGAGAGACAGCAGGCGGAGGAGTTGTTGAGGCAGCGACAGAGGATGTTTTCGGGGAAACCCGGGTACACTCACCTGGCACAACACAAGGATGAGACCCAGGATCAGACCCCCCTGCGACAACCCCCCTTCCGCGTCCCTGAGTCTGTACGAGAAGGGATGCGACAAGAGATGTTGCATTTAGGGGTCATTGAAGAGTCAGATAGTCTCTGGGCATCCCCCGTAGTGTTAGTGCCCAAGAAGGATGGGACTACACGGTTTTGTGTAGACTATCGTAAGCTCAATGAGAAAACAGTGACAGATGCGTATCCCATGCAGCGTGTGGATGACTTGTTAGACCGGCTGGCAGGGGCAAAGTATTTGACCACCATCGATCTATGCAAAGGCTACTGGCAGATTCCCCTTAGTCCTGATGCTATTCCCAAGTCGGCATTTGTCACCCCGTTTGGCTTATTCCAGTTTCGAGTTATGCCATTCGGGATGAAGACTGCCCCGGCGACCTTCCAGAGGCTGGCTGACCGGCTTCTGGATGGTCTCCGGGACTATGCGTGTGCCTACCTGGATGACATCGCTATCTACAGCGCGACATGGGAAGAGCATCTAAATCACCTAGAGACAGTATTCGACAGGATCCACAAGGCCGGAATCACCCTGAACCCAAACAAGTGTCACGTGGGCAAAGCAGAGGTTCAGTATTTAGGGCATTGGGTGGGAAGTGGGAAACAGAGACCAGAACCAGCCAAGATTGAGGCCATAGCCAAATGGCCCACCCCACGCACTAAAACCCAGGTCATGGCGTTTCTAGGGACAGCGAGGTATTACAGGAAATTCGTTAAATTACAGCAGCGTAGCCAAGCCCCTCACTGATCTGACCCGTAAGAACCAACCCCGCCAGGTAACCTGGACTCCAGAGTGTGAGGAAGCCTTCCGCCAGCTAAAGGACGCCCTCACCAATACCCCTGTATTGGCCGCACCCGATCCAACTAAACGTTTCCTTGTCCACACAGATGCTTCTATGTTTGGATTGGGGGCAGTACTAAGCCAAGTCGGGCCGGACGGCCAAGAACACCCGGTAGCTTACCTGAGTCGGAAACTACTGCCCCGTGAAGTGAGCTATGCGGCCATCGAGAAGGAGTGCCTGGCAATAGTATGTGCACTCAAAAAGTTACAACCATATTTGTATGGATGACAGTTTTCCCTCCTAACGGACCATAATCCCCTAGTCTGGCTTAATCGGGTCTCCGGAGACAACGCCAGATTACTGTGGCGGAGTTTAGCCCTACAACCTCTGGACTTCACCATCCACTACAGACCCGGCAAACAAAACGGTAACGCCGATGGACTAAGTCGACAAACGGAACTCGTACCAACCCCATAAACTTCAGTCATCCCCAAACCGATCCGTTAAGGATCAGACTGTGTATGCCGATCGCGTCGCTGAAAAGGGGAGCCGTGTCACAGAACCCCCCAGCACCAAGAATGTTATGCAGTATATGTACAGTACAGACCAAAAGTTTGGACACACCTTCTCATTTAAAGATTTTTCTGTATTTTTATGACTATGAAAATTGTACATTCACACTGAAGGCATCAAAACTATGAATTAACACATGTTGAATTATATACTTAACAAAAAAGTGTGAAACAACTGAAATTATGTCTTATATTGTACGTTCTTCAAAGTAGCCACCTTTTGCTTTGATGACTGCTTTGCACACTCTCGGCATTCTCTTGATGAGCTTCAAGAGGTAGTCACCGGGAATGGTCTTCCAACAATCTTGAAGGAGTTCCCAGAGATGCTTAGCACTTGTTGGCCCTTTTGCCTTCACTCTGCGGTCCAGCTCACCCCAAACCATCTCGATTGGGTTCAGGTCTGGCGTAGCACCCCATCACTCTTTGTCTTGGTCAAATAGCCCTTAAACATCCTGGAGGTGTGTTTGGGGTCTCTGTCCTGTTGAAAAATAAATGATGGTCCAAGTAAACGCCAACCAGATGGAATAGCATGCCGCTGCATGATCCTGTGGTAGCCATGCTGGTTCAGTATGCCTTCAATTTTGAATAAATCCCCAACAGTGTCACCAGCAAAGCACCCCCACACCATCACACCTCCTCCATGCTTCACGGTGGGAACCAGGCATGTAGCGTCCATCTGTTCACCTTTTCTGCGTCGCACAAAGACACGGTGGTTGGAACCAAAGATCTCAAATTTGGACTCATCAGACCAAAGGCCAGATTTCCACTGGTCTAATGTCTAGTCCTTGGGTTCCTTAGCCCAAACAAGTCTCTTGCTTGTTGCCTGTCCTTAGCACTGGTTTTCTAGCAGCTATTTTACCAGGAAGGCCTGCTGCACAAAGTCTCCCCTTAAAGGGAACCTGTCACCCCGTTTTTTGAGATATAAATACTGTTAAATAGGGCCTGCGCTGTGCGTTACTATAGTGTATGTAGTGTACCCTGATTCCCCATGTATGCTGAGAAATACATTACCAAAGTCGCCGTTTTCGCCTGTCAATCAGGCTGGTCTGGTCACTCGGCTTTGGGAAAATGGCCGCCGCGATCTCTTGTGCGCACGCGCGGCATCCCGCGGCCATTTTCCTGAAGCCCCGTGCAGCAGAGCACTCCATCTGCGCACGCGCGGCCCCAGGAAGATGGCCGCCCGCACCGATGAAAGGGATGACAGCGCAGATCGCGCGCTGTGTCTTCACATGGGCGCAGGGAATTCGGACCTTGGACATGCGCACACCACTACGCCACCAACGGAAAGCTGGGGAAGAAAAGAGCGCTGTGAACACTCCCACCTGACCAGACCAGCCTGATTGACAGGCGAAAACGGCGACTTTGGTAATGTATTTCTCAGCATACATGGGGAATCAGGGTACACTACATACACTATAGTAACGCACAGCGCAGGCCCTATTTAACAGTATTTATAGCTCAATCTGAAAAAACGCGGTGACCGGTTCCCTTTAGAGTTGTTGTAGAGATGTGTCTGCTGCTAGAACTCTTTATGGCATTGACCTGGTCTCTAATCTGAGCTGCTGTTAACCTGCGATTTCTGAGGCTGGTGACGGATAAACGTATCCTCAGAAGCAGAGGTGACTCTTGGTCTTCCTTTCCTGGGGCTGTCCTCATGTGAGCCAGTTTCTTTGTAGCGCTTGATGGTTTTTGCCACTGCACTTGGAGACACTTTCAAAGTTTTCCCAATTTTTCGGACTGACTGACCTTCATTTCTTAAAGTAATGATGGCCACTCGATTTTCTTTACTTAGCTGCTTTTTTCTTGCCATAATACAAATTCTAACAGTCTATTCAGTAGGACTATCAGCTGTGTATCCACCAGACTTCTGCGCAACACAACTGATGGTCCCAACTCAATTTGTAAGGCAAGAAATCCCACTTATTAAACTTGACAGGGCACACGTGTGATGTGAAAACCATTCCCGGTGACCACCTCTTGAAGCTCATCAAGAGAATGCCAAGAGTGTGCAAAGCAGTCATCAAAGCAAAAGGTGGCTACTTTGAAGGACCTAGAATATATAACATTATTTCAGTTGTTTCACATTTTTTTGCTAAGTATATAATTCCACATGTGTTAATTCATAGTTTTGATGCATTCAGTGTGAATGTACAATTTTCATAGTCATGAAAATACAGAAAAATCTTTAAATGAGAAGGTGTGTCCAAACTTTTGGTCCGTACTGTATGTATAATAGTTTCCATGTGAAATGCATCAGTCCACAGGCTGCGCCCCTGGACAAGATATTCTCTTTCTGACCTCCCCCCACCTTTGTAATTCCCACAGTAAATATCGGCAGGCTCCGGCCCCCTGCGGCTATTGTAATGTATGTCTGGCCTGCTGTTTTCCTATTGGCCTGCCCTGTGTATCTGTGTTATATATTCTGTGTGCTGTAAATAAAGGGTGTTCTTAGACTGGAAATACGTGGAGAAGCAGTCAGCTTTTATATGCTCTCATGTAATCAAGAAATTCCTGCAAGCGTCCTTCATTCAGAATCTAGCAAAAGCAGAGTGGACCTCCTGAAACACGGGGGGTGCTGAAAGAGGTACTCCAGCACAGTAGACCCCTTTACATCGCATACTTGCAGTCATGTGACCGCTGTTCCCGGTCCTGACTTTGGAGAATCCTCACAGCGAACAGTTTGCGCTGGGAGGATTAACAAGTATGCAGTCACACAGAGTGACTGCAGACTTGTCATTTTACACCAGACAACTCATTTAACCCCATCACAACATATGACATACTTATATTTGTTGATAAGGAAAAACATACTCAGTTGTAGACATTGTTTTAATAAATATCAAGGTCGGCCAGCGACTTTGTCCAAGTTTTTAATTTTGTCTCTCTCTGTGTATTTGAGTTTGACATCCCTGCTGTAGGTAGAATGCAGAGCAAAAAAGTATTCAAGAAAGCAATGAATTCATGACACAAACTGAACAATAAATAATACTGATAATCAATAACAGAAATTAGTCTGAAGAATAAGATCAAGTGCTCTGTAAGGGATAGAAAAGGCACAGAGTTCTCAAGTGAATCAGCGTTATGTAGTGAAAGAAAGTAAAGTGTCGGGATTAGTAACTGTACGTGATCCGATGTATTTATCTAATATAACACTCATGTAGAATAAGCCTCATAACTAAAGTGCAGTGCCGGGATTAGTAATTGTAGGTGACCCGATATATATTTATATAACACTGATGTAATAAAATAAGCCTCATAACTAAAGTGCAATGCCGGGATTAGTAACTGTAGGTGACCCGATATATACACTGTTCAAAAAAAGAAAAGAAAAAGGGAACACTAAAATCCCACATCCTAGATATCACTGAATGAAATATTCCAGTTGTAAATCTTTATTCATTACATAGTGGAATGTGTTGAGAACAATAAAACCTAAAAATGATCAATGTAAATCACAACTAATATCCCAGGGAGGTCTGGAGTTGGAATGATGCTCAAAATCAAAGTGGAAAATTAAGTTACAGGCTGATCCAACTTTAGTGGAAATGCCTTAAGACAAGGAAATGATACTCATTAGTGTGTGTGGCCTCCACGTGCGTGTATGACCTCCCTACAATGCCTGGGCATGCTCCTGATGAGGATGAGGCGGCGGATGGTCTCCTGAGGGATCTCCTCCTAGACCTGGACTAAAGCATCCGACAACTCCTTGGTGCAACGTGATGTTGGTGGGTGGTGCGAGACATGATGTCCTAAATGTGTTCAATCGGATTCAGGTCAAACTCCAGCCACATGAGGTCTGGCATTGTCCTGCATTAGGAAGAACCCAGGGCCAGCTGCACCAGCATATGGTCTCACAAGGGGTCTGAGGATCTCATCTCGGTACCTAATGGCAGTCAGGCTACCTCTGGTGAGCACATGGAGGGCTGTGCGGCCCTCCAAAGAAATGCCACCTCACACCATTACTGACCCACTACCAAACCGGTCATGCTGAAGGATGTTGCAGGCAGCAGATGACTCTCCACGGCGTCTCCAGACTCTGTCACATGTGTTCAGTGTGAAGCTGCTTTCATCTGTGAAGAGCACAGGGCGCCAGTGGCGAATTTGCCAATCCTGGTGTTCTGTGGCAAATGGCAAGCGTCCTGCACGGTGTTGGGCTATGAGTACAACCCCCATCTGTGGACGTCAGGCACTCAGACTATCCTCATGGAGTCGGTTTCTAACTGTTTGTGCAGACACATGCACATTTGTGGCCTGCTGGAGGTCATTTTGCAGGGCTTTGGCACTGCTCATCTTGTTCCTCCTTGCACAAAGGCTGAGCTAGTGGTCCTGCTGCTGGGTTGTTGTCATTCTACGGCCCGCTCCACTTCTCCTGTGTACTGACCTGTCTCCTGGTAGCGCCTCTAGCCTCTTGACACTACGCTGACAGATACAGCAAACCTTCTTGCCACAGCTCGCATTGATGTGCCATCCTGGATGAGCTGCACTACCCGAGCCACTTGTGTAGGTAGTAGAGTCCGTCTCATGCTACTATGAGTGTGAAAGCACAACCAACATTCAAAAGTGACCAAAACATCAGCCAGAAAGTATTGGTACTGAGATGTGGTCTGTGGTCCCCACCTGCAGAACCACTCCTTGATGTGTCTGCAGAACCACCTATTGAGTGTGTCTTGATAATTGCCAATAATTTCCATCTGTTGTCTATTCCATTTGCACAACAGCATGTGAAACTGATTGTCAAACAGTGTTGCTTCCTAAGTGGACAGTTGGATTTCACAGAAGTTTGATTTAGTTGGAGTTATGTTCTGTTGTTTAAGTGTTCCCTTTATATTTTTGAGCAGTGTATTTTTTTTTGTTTCAATAAGTTTTATTCGGTTTTTTAACATTTAACAGATCAAGAAAAACTTTCTCCCACGCAGGGGAGAAATACTTATTTTAACCCCATGATGACCCAGCCTATTTTGACCTTAAAGACCTTGCCGTTTTTTGCAATTCTGACCAGTGTCCCTTTATGAGGTAATAACTCAAGAACGCTTCAATGGATCCTAGCGGTTCTGAGATTGTTTTTTCGTGACATATTGTGCTTCATGTTAGCGGTAAATTTAGGTCTATAAATTCTGTGTTTATTTGTGATAAAAACGGAAATTTGGCGAAAATTTTGAAAATTTCGCAATTTTCACATTTTGAATTTTTATTCTGTTAAACCAGAGAGTTATGTGACACAAAATAGTTAATAAATAACATTTCCCAGACGTCTACTTTACATCAGCACAATTTTGGAAACAAAATTTTTTTTTGCTAGGAAGTTATAAGGGTTAAAATTTGACCAGCAATTTCTCATTTTTACAACGAAATTTACAAAACCATTTTTTTTAGGGACCACCTCACATTTGAAGTCAGTTTGAGGGGTCTATATGGCTGAAAATACCCAAAAGTGACACCATTCTAAAAACTGCACCCCTCAAGGTGCACAAAACCACATTCAAAAAGTTTATTAACCCTTCAGGTGCTTCACAGCAGCAGAAGCAGCATGGAAGGAAAAAATGAACATTTAACTTTTTAGTCACAAAAATGATTTTCCAGCAACAATTTTTTTATTTTCCCAATGGTAAAAGGAGAAACTGAACAACGAAAGTTGTTGTCCAATTTGTCCTGAGTACGCTGATACCTCATATGTGGGGGTAAACCACTGTTTGAGCGCACGGCAGGGCTTGGAAGGGAAGCAGCGCCATTTGACTTTTTGAATGAAAAATTGGCTGCACTATTTAGCGGACACCATGTCACGTTTGGAGAGCCCCCGTGTGCCTAAAAATTGGAGCTCCCCCACAAGTGACCCCATTTTGGAAACTAGACGCCCCAAGGAACTTATCTAGATGCATAGTGAGCCCTTTAAACCCCCAGGAGCTTCACAAATTGATCCGTAAAAATGAAAAAGTACTTTTTTTCACAAAAAATTTCTTTTCGCCTCAATTTTTTCATTTTCACATGGTCAATAGGATAAAATGGATCCTAAAATTTGTTGGGCAATTTCTCCCGAGTACGCCGATACCTCATATGTGGGGGTAAACCACTGTTTGGGCACATGGCAGGGCTCGGAAGGGAAGGCGCGCCTTTTGACTTTTTGAATGGAGAATTAGCTCCAATTGTTAGCGGACACCATGTCGCGTTTGGAGAGCCCCTGTGTGCCTATGCATTGGAGCTCCCCCACAAGTGACCCCATTTTGGAAACTAGACCCCCCAAGGAACTTATCTAGATGCATACTGAGCACTTTAAACCCCCAGGTGCTTCACAGAAGTTTATAATGCAGAGCCATGAAAATAAAAAATAATTTTTCTTTTCTCAAAAATGATTTTGTAGCCTGGAATTTCCTATTTTGCCAATGGTAATAGGAGAAATTGGACCACAAATGTTGTTGTCCAGTTTGTCCTGAGTATGCAGATTCCCCATATGTGGGGGTAAACCACTGTTTGGGCGCACGGCAGGACTCAGAAGGGAAGGCACGCCATTTGGCTTTTTAAATGGAAAATTAGCTCCAATCATTAGCGGACACCATGTCGCGTTTGCAGAGCCCCTGTGTGCCTAAACATTGGAGATCCCCCACAAATGACCCCATTTTGGAAACTAGACCCCCAAAGGAACTAATCTAGATGTGTGGTGAGCACTTTGAACCCTCAAGTGCTTCACAGAAGTTTATAACGCAGAGCCATGAAAATAAAATAAAAAATTTCTTTTCTCAAAAATGATTTTTTAGCCCGCAATTTTTTATTTTCCCAAGGGTAACCGGAGAAATTTGACCCCAAAAGTTGTTGTCCAGTTTCTCCTGAGTACGCTGATACCCCATATGTGGGGGTAAACCACTGTTTAGGCACATGCTGGGGCTCGGAAGTGAAGTAGTGACGTTTTGAAATGCAGACTTTGATGGAATGCTCTGCGGGCGTCACGTTGCGTTTGCAGAGCACCTGATGTGGCTAAACAGTAGAAACCCCCCACAGGTGACCCCATTTTGGAAACTAGACCCCCCAAGGAACTTATCTAGATGTGAGGTGAGCACTTTGAACCCCCAAGTGCTTCACAGAAGTTCATAACACAGAGCAGTGAAAATAATATGTTTTCTTTCCTCAAAAATAATTTTTTAGCCCAGAATTTTTTATTTTCCCAAGGGTTACAGGAGAAATTTGACCCCAAAAGTTGTTGTCCAGTTTCTCCTGAGTACGCTGATACCCCATATGTGGGGGTAAACCACTGTTTGGGCACACGTCGGGGCTCAGAAGGGAAGTAGTGACTTTTGAAATGCAGACTTTGATGGAATGGTCTGCGGACGTCACGTTGCGTTTGCAGAGCCCCTGGTGTGCCTAAACAGTAGAAACCCCCACAAGTGACCCCATTTGGAAACTAGACCCCCCAAGGAACTTATCTAGATATGTGGTGAGCACTTTGAACCCCCAAGTGCTTCACAGACGTTTACAACGCAGAGCCGTGAAAATAAAAAATCATTTTTCTTTCCTCAAAAATGATGTTTTAGCAAGCAATTTTTTATTTTCTCAAGGGTAACAGGAGAAATTGGACCCCAGTAATTGTTGCGCAGTTTGTCCTGAGTACACTGATACCCCATATGTGGGGGTAAACCACTGTTTGGGCACACGTCGGGGCTCGGAAGTGAGGGAGCACCATTTGACTTTTTGAATACAAGATTGGCTGGAATCAATGGTGGCGCCATGTTGCGTTTGGAGACCCCCTGATGTGCCTAAACAGTGGAAACCCCTCAATTCTGACGCCAACACTAACCCCAACACACCCCTAACCCTTATCCCAACTGTAGCCGTAACCCTAATCACAACCCTAACCGCAACACACCCCTAACCACAACCCTAACCCCAACACACCCCTAACCCTAATCCCAACTGTAGCCATAACCCTAATCACAACCCTAACCCCAACACACCCCTAACCACAACCCTAACCCCAACACACCCCTAACCCTTATCCCAACTGTAGCCATAACCCTAATCACAACCCTAACCCCAACACACCCCTAACCACAACCCTAACCCCAACACACCCCTAACCCTTATCCCAACTGTAGCCGTAACCCTAATCACAACCCTAACCCCAACACACCCCTAACCACAACCCTAACCCCAACACACCCCTAACCCTAACCACAACCCTAATTCCAACCCAACCCTAACCCTAAGGCTATGTGCCAACGTTGCGGATTCGTGTGAGATATTTCCGCACCATTTTTGAAAAATCCGCGGGTAAAAGGCACTGCGTTTTACCTGCGGATTTACCGCGGATTGCCAGTGTTTTTTGTGCGGATTTCACCTGTGGATTCCTATTGAGGAACAGGTGTAAAACGCTGCGGAATCCGCACAAAGAATTGACATGCTGAGGAAAATACAACGCAGCGTATCCACGTGGTATTTTCCGCACCATGGGCAGCGGATTTGGTTTTCCATATGTTTACATGGTGCTGTAAACCTGATGGAACACTTCTGCGAATCCTCAGCCAAATCCGCACCATGTGCACATAGCCTAATTCTAAAGGTATGTGCACACGCTGCGGAAAACGCTGCGGATCCGCAGCAGTTTCCCATGAGTTTACAGTTCAATGTAAACCTATGGGAAACAAAAATCGCTGTACACATGCTGCAGAAAAACTGCACGGAAACGCAGCGGTTTACATTCCGCAGCATGTCACTTCTTTCTGCGGATTCCACAGCGGTTTTACAACTGCTCCAGTAGAAAATCGCAGTTGTAAAACCACAGTGAAATGCGCAGAAAAACTGCGGTAAATCCACAGCGGTTTAGCACTGCGGATTTATCAAATCCTCTGCGGAAAAATCCGCAGAGGACCAGAATACGTGTGCACATCCCGAACCCTAACCCTACCCCTAACCCTAACCCTACCCCTACTCCTAACCCTAACCCTTCCCCTAACCCTTACCCCAACCTTAGTGGAAAAAAAAAATTCTAATTTTTTTAATTGTCCCTACCTATGGGGGTGACAAAGAGGGGGGGGGGGGGGTCATTTACTATTTTTTTTTATTTTGATCACTGAGGTTATATCTCAGTGATCAAAATTCACTGCGCATGCGCCCGCCATTTTGGAAGATGGCGGCGCCCAGGAAAGAAGACGGACGGACCCCGGGAGGCTCGGTAAGTATAAGGGGGGGGAAGATCAGGGCACGGGGGGGCGTCGGAGCACGGGGGGGGGGGGATCGGAGCATGGGGGGGTGGATCGAAACACGGGGGGTGGATTGGAGCACGGGGTGGGGGATCGCTGTGCGGGGGGGTGGATCGGAGCACGGGGGGGATCGCTATGCGGGGGGGGGATCGGAGTGCGGGGGGGTTTGATTGGAGCACGGGGGGAGCGGACAGGAGGACGGGGGAGCGGAGCACAGGACGAAGGGGAGCGGAGCACAGATCGGAGGGCTGGGGGGGCGATCGGTGGGGTGGGGTGGGTGCACATAAGTGTTTCCAGCCATGGCCGATGATATTGCAGCATCGGCCATGGCTGGATTGTAATATTTCACCAGTTTTTTAGGTGAAATATTACAAATCGCTCTGATTGGCAGTTTCACTTTCAACAGCCAATCAGAGCGATCGTGGCCACGGGGGGGTGAAGCCACCCCCCCTGGGCTAAACTACCACTCCCCCTGTCCCTGCAGATCGGGTGAAATGGGAGTTAACCCTTTCACCCGATCTGCAGGGACGCGATCATTCTGTGACACAGCATATGCGTCACAGGTCGGATTGGCACTGACTTTCATGACGCATACGCTGTGTCACAGGTCGGGAAGGGGTTAAACATTCAATGAAGGATTCGTAAAGCGATCTAAATTTTACATACAAAGACAATAAAAAGACGGAAAAAACACTGGGGGGTGGGGGGGTGTTGCCATCCCACAGCATGGCAATATATTGAATTTAAAGATTCCCTAATCGTTTATCTACTCCGGAACATATCACCTCCAGAGTTTTGCAAGCGAGAAAACAGGCAAAGATCTCAGTAAATTGCATGCAAGAGGGGAGATTGGTTACAGAAGCTGAAGATCAAACTGATAAATGGGGAAGTCCGTCCAGGTCCCCCTCTTATATGAGAAATAGTTCATGGTGATAGCGCGAGAGCTTGAGTCAATCAAACGTTAGGATCCAAGTCGAGCCAGGGAGTCCATATCTGGAAAAATGCGTTCCAATTATCAGTCCTAGTAGCTTGAATACGCTCATATAGCATAATTGCATTCATTCTATCCCTGACTAAGGATATAGAGAGTGACGTGGTTTTCCATTTAGGTGCTATATGTATCTTAGTTGCCATACACAGTAGACTCATCAGTCTATGCAAAGTCTTAGAAAATCCGGGGTGCTTAAATCCCTGCAAGAAAACAATCGGGTCAAGATGAATGACTTTATTGAACATTTTTTCAGCTATAGTTTTTATTTCTTGCCAAAGAGCGGAGACCACCAGAGCAGCTCCACCAGGTATGCTTCATGTTGCCTGGGATGTTACAACCTCTAAAACACATATTGGATAAATGGGGGTAAATGACATGGAGTTTCGTAGAGACCAGGTATGTTCTATGAAGTACTTTAATAGACGACTCCACCAGAGAGACCTGATGGCTACCCCTAGATAAATTATCAAACATCTATGCCACTCTTCTAACATCTGTTGTGAATTCTGTGGCTGAGTTCACTTCTGTGGTCACAAGTGGTATTGCAGTCTCTGGGCTTCCTCCCTCAGGTGTTTTGGTGAGCTCGTTGGCTGCCTTGCTATTTAGCTCCACCTGAGTCTGTCTTCCTTGCTCCTTGTCAATGTTCCAGTGTTGGATCTGAGCTACTGCATCTTTCCTTGGGCCTGCTGCTCTGCTAGATAAGTGCTTCTAGTTTGTTTTCTGTTTTTTCTGTCCAGCTTGTTATTATCTTTTGCTGGAAGCTCTGAGAAGCAAAGGGGTGCTCCGCCGTGCTGTTAGTTCGGCACGGTGGGTCTTTTTGCCCCTTTGCGTGGTTTTCGTTTTAGGGTTTTTTGTAGACTGCATAGTTCTCTTTGCTATCCTCGCTCTGTCTAGAATATCGGGCCTCACTTTGCTGAATCTATTTCATTCCTACGTTTGTCTTTTCATCTTGCTAACAGTCATTATATGTGGGGGCTGCCTATTCCTTTGGGGTATTTCTCTGAGGTAAGTCAGGCTTGTATTTCTATCTTCAGGCTAGTCAGCTCCTCAGGCAGTGTCGAGTTGCATAGGTAGTTGATAGGCGCAATCCACTGCTGCTTCCAGTTGTGTGAGGATAGATCAGGTACTGCAGTCTACAGAGATTCCACGTCTCAGAGCTCGTCCTATTGTTTTGGGTTATTGCCAGATCTCTGTATGTGCGCTGATTACTGCACGCTGTGTTGCCTGATTGCCAGCCATAACAGTACAAGGAGCCATTCAATGATTTCCAATAGAGGGAAAAAAGAAATCCTGACATCATTTTTTTTTCTTAGCTCTGTCTTCAGTCTTTTTTTTCCCCTAGACATTAGAGTGCTTCAGGACACAGCTGTGGACATGGATATTCAGGCTCTGTGCTCCTCAATGGATAATCTCGTTGTAAATGTACAAAAGATTCAAGATACTATTGATCAGAAATCGATGCTTGAACCAAGAATTCCGATTCCTGATTTGTTTTTTGGTGACAGAACTAAGTTCCTGAGCTTCAGAAATAATTGTAAGCTATTTTTGGCCTTGAAACCTCATTCTTCTGGTAATCCTATTCAACAGGTTTTGATTATTATTTCTTTTTTGCGCGGCGACCCACAGGACTGGGCGTTTTCTCTTGCACCAGGAGATTCTGCATTGAGTAATGTTGATGCATTTTTCCAGGCGCTGGGATTGCTTTACGATGAGCCTAATTCAGTGGATCAAGCTGAGAAAAATCTGCTGGCTTTATGCCAGGGTCAGGATGATGTAGAAGTATATTGTCAGAAATTTAGAAAATGGTCAGTACTCACTCTGTGGAATGAATCTGCACTAGCGGCTTTGTTCAGAAAGGGTCTCTCTGAAGCTCTTAAGGATGTAATGGTGGGATTTCCTATGCCTGCTGGTTTGAATGAGTCTATGTCCTTGGCCATTCAGATCGGTCGTCGCTTGCGCGAGCGTAAATCTGTGCACCATCTGGCGGTATTGTCTGAGAGTAAGCCTGAGCCTATGCAGTGCGACAGGACTATGACTAAAGTAGAACGGCACGAACACAGACGTCTGAACAGACTGTGTTTCTATTGTGGTGATTCTACTCATGCTATTTCTAATTGTCCTAAACGCACTAGGCGGTTCGATAGCTCTGCCGTTATTGGTACTGTACAGTCCAAATTCCTTTTGTCCATTACCTTAATGTGCTCTTTGTCATCATATTCTGTCATGGCGTTTGTGGATTCAGGCGCTGCCCTGAATCTGATGGATTTGGATTATGCTAAACGTTGTGGATTTTTCTTGGAGCCTTTGCGGTGTCCTATTCCGTTGAGAGGAATTGATGCTACACCTCTGGCCAAGAATAAGCCTCAGTACTGGGCCCAGCTGACCATGTGCATGGCTCCTGCACATCAGGAAGTTATTCGCTTTTTGGTACTGCATAATTTGCATGATGTGGTCGTGTTGGGGTTGCCATGGCTACAAACCCATAATCCAGTATTGGATTGGAACTCTATGTCGGTAACCAGCTGGGGTTGTCAGGGAGTACATGGTGATGTTCCATTTTTTTCTATTTCGTCATCCATTCCTTCTGACATCCCAGAGTTCTTGTCGGACTTTCAGGATGTATTTGAAGAGTCCAAGTCTGATGCCCTTCCTCCGCATAGGAATTGTGATTGTGCTATCGATTTGATTCCTGGTAGTAAATTCCCTAAGGGTCGTTTATTTAATTTGTCCGTACCTGAACACACCGCTATGCGCAGTTATGTGAAGGAGTCCCTGGAGAAGGGACATATTCGCCCATCGTCGTCACCATTGGGAGCAGGGTTCTTTTTTGTAGCCAAGAAGGATGGTTCGCTAAGACCGTGTATTGATTACCGCCTTCTTAATAAGATCACTGTTAAGTTTCAGTATCCCTTGCCATTGATTTCTGACTTGTTTGCTCGGATTAAGGGGGCTAGTTGGTTTACTAAGATTGATCTTCGTGGTGCGTATAATCTGGTGAGAATCAGGCAGGGAGATGAATGGAAAACGGCATTTAATACGCCCGAGGGTCATTTTGAGTATCTGGTGATGCCGTTCGGACTTGCCAATGCTCCATCTGTTTTTCAGTCTTTTATGCATGACATTTTCCGTGAGTATCTGGATAAATTCTTGATTGTTTACTTGGATGACATTTTGATCTTCTCAGATGATTGGGAGTCTCATGTGAAGCAAGTCAGAATGGTTTTCCAGGTACTGCGTGCTAATTCCTTGTTCGTGAAGGGATCAAAGTGTCTCTTCGGTGTGCAGAAAGTTTCATTTTTGGGGTTCATCTTTTCCCCTTCTACTATCGAGATGGATCCGGTTAAGGTTCAGGCCATCCAGGATTGGACTCAGCCGACATCTCTAAAAAGTTTGCAGAAATTCCTGGGCTTTGCTAATTTTTATCGTCGCTTCATCTGTAATTTTTCTAGCATTGCCAGACCATTGACCGATTTGACCAAGAAGGGTGCTGATTTGGTTAATTGGTCTTCTGCTGCCGTGGAAGCTTTTCAGGAGTTGAAGCGTCGTTTTTGCTGTGCCCCTGTGTTGTGTCAACCTGATGTTTCTCTTCCGTTCCAGGTCGAGGTTGATGCTTCTGAGATTGGTGCAGGGGCGGTTTTGTCACAGAGAGGTTCTGGTTGCTCAGTGTTCAAACCATGTGCTTTCTTTTCCAGGAAATTTTCTGCTGCTGAGCGTAATTATGATGTGGGCAACCGAGAGTTGCTGGCCATGAAGTGGGCATTCGAGGAGTGGCGTCATTGGCTTGAGGGTGCTAAGCATCGCGTGGTGGTTTTGACTGATCATAAGAACCTTACTTATCTTGAGTCTGCCAAGCGCTTGAATCCTAGACAGGCCCGTTGGTCGTTATTTTTTGCTCGTTTTGATTTTGTGATTTCATACCTTCCGGGCTCTAAAAATGTGAAGGCGGATGCTCTGTCTAGGAGTTTTGTGCCCGACTCTCCGGGGTTATCTGAGCCGGCGAGTATCCTCAAGGAAGGAGTCATTGTGTCTGCCATCTCCCCTGATTTGCGGAGAGTGTTGCAGAAATTTCAGGCTAATAAACCTGATCGTTGTCCGGCCGAGAAACTGTTCGTCCCTGATAGGTGGACTAGTAAAGTTATCTCTGAACTTCATTGTTCGGTGCTGGCCGGTCATCCAGGAATCTTTGGTACCAGGGAGTTGGTTGCTAGATCCTTCTGGTGGCCATCTCTGTCACGGGATGTGCGTGCTTTTGTGCAGTCCTGTGGAATTTGTGCTAGGGCTAAGCCCTGCTGTTCACGTGCCAGTGGGTTGCTTTTGCCCTTGCCGGTCCCGAAGAGGCCTTGGACACATATTTCGATGGATTTCATTTCTGACCTTCCCGTTTCTCAAAAGATGTCTGTCATTTGGGTGGTCTGTGATCGCTTTTCTAAAATGGTCCATCTGGTGCCCTTGGTTAAATTGCCTTCCTCCTCTGATTTGGTGCCTTTGTTCTTCCAGCATGTGGTTCGTTTACATGGCATTCCTGAGAATATTGTTTCTGACAGAGGTTCCCAGTTTGTCTCGAGGTTCTGGCGAGCCTTTTGTGGTAGGATGGGCATTGACCTATCTTTTTCCTCGGCCTTCCATCCTCAGACTAATGGCCAGACCGAACGAACCAATCAGACCTTGGAAACATATCTGAGATGTTTTGTTTCCGCTGACCAGGATGATTGGGTGTCATTTTTGCCGTTGGCTGAGTTCGCCCTTAATAATCGGGCCAGCTCGGCTACCTTGGTCTCTCCATTTTTCTGCAATTCTGGGTTCCATCCTCGTTTCTCTTCAGGACAGGTTGAGTCTTCGGACTGTCCTGGTGTGGATTATGTGGTGGACAGGTTGCAGCAGATCTGGACTCAGGTAGTGGACAATTTGACCTTGTCCCAGGAGAAGGCTCAGCTTTTCGCTAATCGCAGACGCCGTGTGGGACCCCGACTTCGTGTTGGGGATCTGGTTTGGTTATCTTCTCGTCATATACCTATGAAGGTTTCCTCTCCTAAATTTAAACCTCGTTTTATTGGTCCGTATAGGATTTCTGAGATTCTCAATCCGGTGTCTTTTCGTCTGACCCTCCCAGACTCCTTTTCCATACATAATGTATTCCATAGGTCGTTGTTGAGGAGATACGTGGCACCTATGGTTCCATCTGTGGAGCCTCCTGCCCCTGTTT
The DNA here is from genome assembly GCF_032444005.1 of Ranitomeya imitator. Classification (NCBI taxonomy): domain Eukaryota; kingdom Metazoa; phylum Chordata; class Amphibia; order Anura; family Dendrobatidae; genus Ranitomeya; species Ranitomeya imitator. The sequence continues at coordinate 767,752,349 of NC_091282.1, read as the reverse complement.
TGGTGGAGGGGGAATTGGAGTATATTGTGGAGAAGATTTTGGATTCTCGTGTCTCTAGACGGAAACTCCAGTATCTGGTCAAATGGAAGGGTTATGCTCAGGAAGATAATTCCTGGGTTTTTGCCTCTGATGTCCATGCCCCAGATCTTGTTCGTGCCTTTCATGTGGCTCATCCTGGTCGGCCTGGGGGTTCTGGTGAGGGTTCGGTGACCCCTCCTCAAGGGGGGGGTACTGTTGTGAATTCTGTGGCTGAGTTCACTTCTGTGGTCACAAGTGGTATTGCAGTCTCTGGGCTTCCTCCCTCAGGTGTTTTGGTGAGCTCGTTGGCTGCCTTGCTATTTAGCTCCACCTGAGTCTGTCTTCCTTGCTCCTTGTCAATGTTCCAGTGTTGGATCTGAGCTACTGCATCTTTCCTTATGCCTGCTGCTCTGCTAGATAAGTGCTTCTAGTTTGTTTTCTGTTTTTTCTGTCCAGCTTGTTATTATCTTTTGCTGGAAGCTCTGAGAAGCAAAGGGGTGCTCCGCCGTGCTGTTAGTTCGGCACGGTGGGTCTTTTTGCCCCTTTGCGTGGTTTTCGTTTTAGGGTTTTTTGTAGACTGCATAGTTCTCTTTGCTATCCTCGCTCTGTCTAGAATATCGGGCCTCACTTTGCTGAATCTATTTCATTCCTACATTTGTCTTTTCATCTTGCTAACAGTCATTATATGTGGGGGCTGCCTATTCCTTTGGGGTATTTCTCTGAGGTAAGTCAGGCTTGTATTTCTATCTTCAGGCTAGTCAGCTCCTCAGGCAGTGTCGAGTTGCATAGGTAGTTGATAGGCGCAATCCACTGCTGCTTCCAGTTGTGTGAGGATAGATCAGGTACTGCAGTCTACAGAGATTCCACGTCTCAGAGCTCGTCCTATTGTTTTGGGTTATTGCCAGATCTCTGTATGTGCGCTGATTACTGCACGCTGTGTTGCCTGATTGCCAGCCATAACAAACATCATATCAAGTCCCAAGTCCTCTTCCCACTGCTTCATACACTTTAACCCCTTTACCCCCAAGGGTGGTTTGCACGTTATGGATCGGGCCAATTTTTACAATTCTGACCACTGTCCATTTATGAGGTTATAACTCTGGAACGCTTCAACCGATCCCGGTGATTCTGACATTGTTTTCTCGTGACATACTGTACTTCATGATAGTGGTAAAATTTCTTTGATATTACCTGCGTTTATTTGTGAAAAAAACGCAGCACGGAGGGCGGCACGGTGGCGCAGTGGTTAGCACAGCAGCCTTGCAGCGCTGGGGTCCTGGGTTCTAATCCCACCCAGGACAACATCTGCAAAGAGTTTGTATGTTCTCTCCGTGTTTGCGTGGGTTTCCTCCGGGCACTCCGGTTTCCTCCCACATTCTAAAGACATACTGATAGGGATTCTAGATTGTGAGCCCCATCAGGGGACAGTGATGATAATGTGTGAAAAACTGTAAAGCGCTGCGTAATATGTTAGCGCTATATAAAAATAAAGATTATTTAAAGATTATTTATTTAAAACGGAAATTTGGCGAAAATTTAGAAAATTTCGCAATTTTCCAACTTTGAATTTTTATGTAATTAAATTACAGAGATATGTCACACAAAATACATTTCCCACATGTCTACTTTACATCAGCACAATTTTGGAACCAAAATTTTTTTTTGTTAGGGAGTTATAAGGGTTAAAAGTTGACCAGCAATTTCTCATTTTTACAACACCATTTTATTTTAGGGACCACATCTCATTTGAAGTCATTTTGAGGGGTCTATATGATAGAAAATACCCAAGTGTGACACCATTCTAAATACTGCACCCCTCAAGGTTCTCAAAACCACATTCAAGAAGTTTATTAACCCTTCAGGTGCTTCACAGGAATTTTTGGAATGTTTAAATAAAAATTAACATTTAACTTTTTTTCACAAAAAATTTACTTCAGCTCCAATTTGTTTTATTTTACCAAGGGTTACAGGAGAAAATGGACCGCAAACGTTGTTGTACAATTTGTCCTGAGTACGCTGATACCCCATATGTGGGGGTTAACCACAGTTTGGGCGCATGGCAGAGCTCAGAAGGGAAGGAGCGCCATTTGACTTTTCAATGCAAAATTGACTGGAATTGAGATGGGACACCATGTTGCGTTTGGAGAGCCACTGATGTGCCTAAACATTGAAACCCCCCACAAGTGACACCATTTTGGAAAGTAGACCCCCTAAGGAACTTATCTGGAGGTGTGGTGAGCACTTTGACCCACCAAGTGCTTCACAGAAGTTTATAATGCAGAACCGTAAAAATAATCTTTTTTTTTCACAAAAATTATCTTTTCGCCCCCAATTTTTTATTTTCCCAATGGTAAGAGAAGAAATTGGACCACAAAAGTTGTTGCACAATTTGTCCTGAGTACTCTGATACCCCATATGTGGGGGTAAACCACTGTTTGGGCGCATGGGAGAGCACGGAAGGGAAGGAGCGCCGTTTGACCTTTCAATGCAAAATTGACAGGAATTGAGATGGGACGCCATGTTGCGTTTGGAGAGCCACTGATGTGCCTAAACATTGAAACCCCCCACAAGTGACACCATTTTGGAAAGTAGACCCCCTAAGGAACTTATCTGGAGGTGTGGTGAGCACTTTGACCCAGCAAGTGCTTCACAGAAGTTTTGTAATGCAGAACTGTAAAAATAAAACAAAAATTTTTTCCCACAAAAATAATTTTTTAGCCCCCAGTTTTGTATTTTCCAGAGGGTAAAAGGAGAAATTGGACCCCAAAAGTTGTTGTCCAATTTGTCCTGAGTGCATTGATACCCCATATGTGGGGGGGGGACCAGCGTTTGGGCGCATGGGAGAGCTCGGAAGGGAAGGAGCGCCATTTGGAATGCAGACTTAGATGGAATGGTCTGCAGGCGTCACATTGCGTTTGCAGAGCCCCTAATATACCTAAACAGTAGAAACCCCCCACAAGTGACCCCATATTGGAAACTAGACCCCCCCACGAACTTATCTAGATGTGTTGTGAGAACTTTGAGCCCCCAAGTGTTTCACTACAGTTTATAACGCAGAGCCGTGAAAATAAAAAATCTCTTTTTTTCCCACAAAAATTATTTTTTAGCCCCCAGTTTTGTATTTTCCCAAGGGTAACAGGAGAAATTGGACCCCAAAAGTTGTTGTCCAATTTGTCCTGAGTACGCTGATACCCCATATGTTGGGGTAAACTCCTGTTTGGGCACACGGGAGAGCTCGGAAGGGAAGGAGCACTGTTTTACTTTTTCAATGCAGAATTGGATGGAATTGAGATCGGTCGCCATGTCGCGTTTGGAGAGCCACTGATGTGTCTAAACAGTGGAAACCCCCAATTATAACTGAAATCCTAATCCAAACACACCACTAACCCTAATCCCAACGGTAACCCTAACCACACCTCTAACTCAGACACACCCCTAATCCCAACCGCAAATGTAATCCAAACCCTAACCCTAACTTTAGCCCCAACCCTAACTTTAGCCCTAACCCTAACCCTAGCCCTAACCCTAATGGGAAAATGGAAATAAATACATTTTTTTAATTTTTAAATTTTTCCCTAACTAAGGGGGTGATGAAGGGGGGTTTGATTTACTTTTAGAGCGGGTTTTTTAGCGGATTTTTATGATTGGCAGCCGTCACACACTGAAAGATGCTTTTTATTGCAAAAAATATTTTTTGCGTTACCACATTTTGAGAGCTATAATTTTTCCATGTTTTGGTCCACAGAGTCATGTGAGGTCTTGTTTTTTGCGGGACGAGTTGACGTTTTTATTGGTAACATTTTTGATCGTGACATTTTTTGATCGCTTTTTATTCCGATTTTTGTGAGGCAGAATGACCTAAAACCAGCTATTCATGAATTTCTTTTGGGGGAGGCGTTTATACCGTTCCGCGTTTGGTAAAATTGATAAAGCAATTTTATTCTTCGGATCAGTACGATTAAAGCGACACCTCATTTATATCATTTTTTTAATGTTTTGGCGCTTTTATACGATAAAAACTATTTTATAGAAAAAATAATTATTTTTGCATCGCTTTATTCTGAGGACTATAACTTTTTTATTTTTTTGCTGATGTTGCTGTATGGCGGCTCGTTTTTTGCGGGACAAGATGACACTTTCATCGGTACCATGGTTATTTATATCTGTCTTTTTGATCGCGTATTATTCCACTTTTTGTTCGGCGGTACGATAATAAAGCGTTGTTTTTTGCCTCGTTTTTTTTTTTTTTCTTACGGTGTTTACTGAAGGGGTTAACTAGTGGGACAGCTTTATAGGTCGGGTTGTTACGGATGCGACGATACTAAATATGTGTACTTTTATTGTTTTTTTTTTTATTTAGATAAAGAAATGTATTTATGGGAATAATATATATATATATTTTTTTCATTATTTAGGATTTTTTTTTTTTTTTTTTTACACACTTGTAAATTTTTTTTTAAACTTTTTTACTTTGTCCCGGGGGGGACAATACAGATCGGTGATCTGCCAGTTTGCACAGCACTCTGACAGATCACCGATCTGTCAAACAGCGCTGCAGCGTTACCAAGTGCCTGCTCTGAGCAGGCACTTGGTAAGCCACCTCCCTCCCTGCAGGACCCAGATCCGCGGCCATCTTGGATCCGGGACTTGCTGCAGGGAGGAGGTAAGAGACCCCCGGAGCAACGCGATCACATCGCGTTGCTGCGGGGGTCTCAGGGAAGCCCGCATGGAGCCCCCTCCCTGCGCGATGCCTCCCTGCACCGCCGGCACATCGCGATCATCTTTGATCGCGGTGTGCCGGGGGTTAATGTGAGGGGGGCTGTCCGTGACCGCTCCTGGCACATAGTGCCGGATGTCAGCTGCGATAGGCAGCTGACACCCGGCCGCGCTCCCCCCGTGAGCGCGGCCGATCGCGCTGGACGTAACATTCCGTCCTTGGGAATTAAGGCCCACCCCACATGGACGGAATATTACGTCCAATGGCAGAAAGGGGTTAATTTGTCCTCGCCTTGCAAAGCATTAATTATAGAATATAATACAGAAATTGTCCCCCTACCCAAGGGATCGGCCACACATTTTTGTTCAAAGCCTGATATAGAGAAGGGGGTTCTGTTCGATAGAATCTGTTTAGCAAAATTGAAAATTTGATTCGTACGGAAGGCTTCTCCAAATGGTGGGTTATGTTTCCGGATGAAATCTTGCATAGTTAACAATGTGTTAAACGGGGTACATAGATTTTTTAATGTAGTTTTACCATTTAATATCCACCATGAGTAAGGGCGGGGGTCTAAACCTGGCAAGAACATCGGATTGTTAAATAGATATTGTAATAGGGTATATTTAGACTGGAGCTCATGTTTGAATCTTTCTTTTCTCCAGAGAATTAACGAGTGAGCGGCAAAAGGCGCTCTGATAGAAACGTCACGTGGGAGTTTCTCCATGGTCCATAATAGGCCTGGTAATGAATAGGGTTTTAAAAGATGTGATTCTAGATAGACCCATCTAGGTTTATTATTAGCTGAACAAACTTTGGTTAATTGAGCAATTTGGGCTGATTTAAAGTAGGCTTTAAAATTAGGTAGGGATAATCTTCCCCTTTTTCTATGTATAAACATTGTTTTCTGTTTGATTCTCGGTTTCTTTCCCTGCCATATGAACTTTGAAATTATGGTATGTATATCCCGAAAGACCTTGGAGGGTATTGAGATAGGAAGGAAGCGAAATAAGTATAAGAATCGTGGAAAAGATACCATTTTTATGGCATTTAATCTTCCCAGCCAAGACAGCGCCATTGAAGACCATCTGGTCACGTCTTTCCGAAGGTTCTGAATTAATGGAATATAGTTCCATTTGTATAGTGGTGATTTATTGGTCGTAAGATTTATCCCTAAATAAGTCAAAAAGTGCTCTTTTTTTGTGAACCCAAACTGGGAGGTTAGGCCTGATTGTATTTCTTCAGGGGTATTTATAAATAAAGCTTCAGACTTTGACATTGATCTTAAGACCTGAAATTAATTCAAACTCGCGAAGTAATGAAAATAGGTTGGGGACAGTAGTGTGCGGGCTAGTAATGGACAGGAGGAGGTCATCAGTGAAGAGACGAACTTTACACTGGTTTCCTAAGTCGATGGAGCCTAATATGTTGGGATTATGTCTTGTAGCTTCAGCTAAAGGTTCCATAGGTAAAGCAAATAATGCTGATGATAAGGGGCATCCCTGTCTAGTTCCTCTCTTAATGTTAATTGGAAGGTGGCGTACTGAGGGTAGTTTGAGATATGCTGTCTAGGTTTCTTCTTATGTTGTCTGGCCCTTGTCTCATAGGTATAAAACCTACATGGTCTCTATGTATTAGTGAGGGGAGTATCTTGTTAATTCTGTCAGTGATAATTGACGTGAATATTTTAAGATCAACGTTTAGAAGTGAAATAGGCCTATAATTTATGGTTAATAGGTGGTCTCTTTTCGGCTTGGGGATCACAGTCACCTGCGCAGTGTAGAATTCGGGGGGGCATCTGGGATCCAGTTAGAAAGGTATTGCAGACATTTTTTATATGGGGCGTGAGTGATTCATAAAATTTTTTGTAATAAAGAGCTGTGAGGCCGTCAGGTCCGGGCGCCTTGCCTGCCTTCAAGGTTTTGATTATTAATTGTATTTCTTCATCAGTTATATCTGCTTGAAGTTGTTGGGATGTGGGTTCGCTGATTTTGGGAAGTGATAAGTTTTGTAAAAAGGAATGTAAAAGGTTTGGAGGAGGGGGTTGTGGAGAAGAGTAAAGTTTTTGGTAGTAGTCGTGGAATTCCTTATAAATAATTTCAGGGTGTGCTGAGACGCGACCTTTAGGCTATGTGTCAGAATCTGCACCTTTTTTTGGTATGTGTATACGTTGCAGATTTTTGTGCGGATTTCTTCCTTTTTTTACCCCTGCAGGTTTCTATTATGGAATGGGTGCAGAAACGCAGCAGTTCTGCACAAAGAATTGACATGGTCCTTTTTTGAATCTGCTGCGTTTTCTGTGCAGAATTTTCTGCACCATTGACACAGAATTTTTATTTTGCCATTGATTTACATTGTACTGTAAATCACTTGCAGATCTGCAGCGTTTCTGCGCAGAAAAAAAAGCTGCAGTTCTGCAGGAAATCTGCAACGTGTGCACATACCCTTAGAACCTTTAATTGATGGTATAGTGTTTAATAGCTCCTTTATCCTTAATTGTCACGCTAGCATTCTACTTGGCTTGTTTGCCTGCCTATAGAAGGTGGCCCTGGTCCAGGTCAAAGCTCTCTCAGTTCTGTTGGTAAGAGTGGCGTTTAATTGCAATTTGGTATCCTGTATCTGTTTAATTAGATAGCGGGAGGTAGATATTTGGTTTGCTTGTTCAAGTTTCGCTAACTTGTTTTCTAATTTATTTTGAAGCTCTGATCTATTCTTTTTGTTTGCGGATAGTTTGATGAAAGTACCAGTAAGGCTACGTTCACATTAGCGTTGTGCGGGGCAGCGTCGGGCGCAGCCGCGGCGACGCATGTGTCATGCGCCCCTATATTTAACATTGGGGGCGCATGGACATGCGTTGTCTTGCGTTTTGTGACGCATGTGTCATTTTGGCGCAACTGTCAGGGCGCAGAGGACGCTGCATGATGCGGTGTTTTCTGCGCCAAAAATCATGCAGAAATGAACGCATGCATCACAAAAAGCTGCGTTGTGCATGCGTTTTTGCATGCGTAGTGCGTTGCCTCGCCGACACTGCCCCGCACAACGCTAACGTGAACGTAGCCTAATGTATTTTTTATGGGCTAACCACACGTTTTCAGGAGAAGAATCTTTGTTCACATTAGATTGGAAATAGAATTATAACTCCTCTTTGAGTGGTGATTATAGGGTCCATAATGAGGGTATTGTTTAGTCGCCATCGAAACAGGCGCGATGTCGTAATGTTGAATTTAAACACAGGCGTGAGAATAAGATAGTTGGCAGTGTTTGTGCTGTGGTTAGATGTAGGTCAATTCTTGAATATGACTTTTGTACCGAGGAAAAGCATGTGTATCCTCTCGCCGATTCATTAGTCTCCCTCCATACGTTCACCAGCCTACTTTCGCTCATTAAGCTTAGGATGTTTTTTCTATCTATTTTGGTTATGTCTGACCGTTTTAGAGCGCTGCTGTCTAGATGTGGATTTAGAGTAAAGTTAAAATCCCCACACCATATCATATGATGGTGTGGAATTGTAGATATTTTAGACAAAATTAATTTAAAAACCAAAGTTTGAGTATTAGTGGGTAAGTAGCTATTCACTATGCAAATATTATGGCCTTGTAAGGTACCCTGGATAATTATAAACCTGCCCTCAGGGTCTGAGTATGTGTTGTCTATCTGAAGTGGAAGACTATTTTTCAGAAATATGGCCACTCCTAGTTTTTCGTTCCCAAGATGCTAAAAAGAAACGCGTGAAGTGAGAATCAAAATATTTGGGGCTTGAAGACTTGGAGAAGTGGGTTTCTTGTAGACCTATAATATCGGGTTTTTGTTTATGATAGTCTAGAAAAGCTTTTCTACGTTTCATGGGAGAGTTAAACCCTCGCACATTGTGGGAAAGGACTCTACACATAGTAATATAACCAGTTATTGCTGAATGACGAAGGGTCTTGGAATTCCAACTCAATCTTCCCCGTAATAGACCACGACCGGTATGGATGACATCGACAGATATAACCATTTCTGTGGAGGCACAATAGGGAAGAGACATAAAGGGGGACAACATCATAAAACAAACAAAGAATCAATTGGGTTAAAAACCCAGGTTGTATGGTGATTTGGGGCTCCATAACGGGAGATCCAGGTATCACCAAAGTTGGGCAGCATGTGAAATGCCCGATTGCCAAACCTCTATCTGAAGATGCTCTTATAAGGGAAGAATAAATATATTAAAAAAAAGGGGGGGGGGGGAGGATAGGCCGGAGGTTGAGCAGTGTATTTATCTAACACTCAAGTAATAAAATAAGCCCCATAACTAAAGTGCAGTGCCGCGATTAGTAACTGTAGGTGACCCGATTTATTCATCTAATATAACACTTATAGAACCAAGGGTGCTGGTAGCAAGGACACCACGGCATGTGTAGCGTCTTTTCATACAATCCCCCTGGAAGACGCTGACACGAGGTATGGAAATATCTAATTTCTACATGGCACCTCACTTGCACTACATCTAGGAAAGATCTGTAGCATTTCCTGATGCCTAGCATACTCTGCATTTGGTTATCTTTTTAATATTGGTGGGCGTCAATATTTTTTTGTTGAAATGAATAATATGTGTATTTTATTCTCTTGGGCATTGTTTTCCCTTTTTTGTGTAGGTTTTATGTAAGCAATAATCAGGCAAAAAGTCTCTGCCCCCTGCACTCCATACACGATTATACTGGGAGATATTCAGCTGCCACTTGTGTTTTATCATCTAGACATTCGGACCACAGAAGAAGTCAGGAATACAAATTGGAGCTGGAGGCAATGAAGGAGCGTGTCCACACGAGAGCCTATCTCTTTGAGCAAGTCACCAAGGTCAGCAGTACGGGAAGGCTTTTGATTAGACTTCTTTTGTCTTGAGCCCATTTTACCTCCTTGGTCTTTGTTAGGGGTGTGCCACCAAAGACATGGAGCGCGGGTCTACACAGACCTTGATAAACGCCAGGTGGAATGACGACAGTCTGAGTGAAGGCCACGGCGGCAGGCTTCAAGACGTAGAATCCTGATAAGGCAAGTAAGGAAAGCAGAGAGCAGTCCTGATATCTCCGAGTCCTGGGGAAGTCACAGTGAGGTCTGAGTCTTGGGACACAGCTAATATCGGCATAAGGACAGTAGAAATTTTCCAAGTAATGAATAAACTGAGTGAAGAGGTGTCATGCTGGATAGTATAGCGCTGATGGATGGTACACTGCATGGCCGACATTGGCTGAATATCTTTGGAGTGTGAAAGAAGGAAAGCCATGAGAACACGGGGAACAGAAAAACTCCTTGCAGATGTAGTGGGCTTTGAACCCAGGACCCCATAGCTTAGCACTAAGCTACCGTACTGCCCAAAACAAATTTCCCTAATGTCAGATGGTGCAATAGTCAGTGCTGCCAGTTAGCAACTACCTGACTGTTAGTTCTTCCACCCATAGTAAAAGATGACGTAGACCCGGATCTCCCCTTTAACAATAAAGCTTTAACAGTGGTGTCACAGGAGCGTTAATAATTACAATGGCCCATATTTCCTCCTCTCTCCCATCACGGAAAATGACAGTGATTGCAGTGGATCTCCCCCTCCTGGTGCACGGCAGGCTGTTTTTATGCAGCCTCTGTATGGGCAGTCGTCAGCCATTCCTACTGATTGACACCAGGTGCAGGAAAAATACGTTTTTTGGGAATGTTTTTCAATAAAATAAGGTAGAAAAAAATCCAATTAAAATATATAATCTAATTCATAACTGCTGTTAAAGAGGAAAAAAAAAATCAAAACTCCAGAATTGTGTTTTTTTTGGTCGCTGCAGCACGATATAAAAAAAGCAATAAGAAGGAAAATGTCACGTCGACCTAAGAATGGTATTAACAGAAACACCAGCTCGCCGTGCAAAAATCAGTCATGTTGCTCCATTCATGGAGAACTGAAAGTGATGGGGCTCACAAAGTGGCGGCTCAAATCAAGCTAACAATTTATTCCCTACAACTTTGGCATCAATAATTCTGGACCTGGAGACTTGGGTGGTCATTTTACTGTACAGCGAGTGCTGTGAAAACCACACAAAAATCAACGGGAGAATTAATTTTTTTTTACCAATTTCCTGCACTTGAAATTTTTTGGCCATTTTCCCTTATTACATATAGCAAAATAAATGGTAGTGCGGTAAAGACTACATCTTGTCTCCCAAAAAGCAAGCCTTCATACAGACTACGTAGAGGAAAAAAATAAAGAAAAGTTAGGGTTGTTTTAAAATAGGAGAGGAAAAAATTAAAATGCAAAAAAACAAATTAGGAGAGTTCTTAAAGGGAATCTGTCAGCAGGTTTTTTGTAATCTGATAGCAGCACGAGGCAGGGCTAAACCAGACATTTCAACCGTGCCGCTTATCAAACTCTGTCGGGATGGTTACTAGTAATGATTGTTTTATCAGCAGGAGCTCATCACTGCTGGGACAGGACATGAGTGACTTCACCCCCTTGTATGATGAGCAGCTCACTGTCTATAGCTATGTACACTGAGAACCTGATGGGTGTGAGGTCAGGTGTGGGTAAAGCAGATGTGCTGTGGGCGGGGTTAGCTGTGGTGTGGGAGGGACAGCTGTGATGTGGGTGGGCGGGGTTAGCTGTGGTGTGGGATGGGTTAACTGGTGTGGGCAGGGCAGCTTTTTCAGCTTTGAGGAAAAAAAAACTGATTGCATCACAGCTACCGCACCCAGTAACCTAAGTGACACATCGCTGGAACTGGGCTCTCTGCCCCTACATAATGCTTCTCTCAGATTACATAGCAAACACCTGTTGACAGTCCCTTTAAGAAAAGCTTAAAGGCAGTGCCCAACTGGAAAGCAGAGAGGTGGATTTACTACAGCCGTAAGGATTAACGTTTTTGCATACAAAGCGCTGAGCCAGACTGGCAAAGTTGAAAAAGAAGCAGCGTGATCCTGTGGTTAGTAGGTGTAAAAGGAGCGTGGTGGGCTGCCGGATCAGACGGTGGCGCGGTGGGCTGCTGGATCAGAAGGTGGCACGGTGGGCTGCTGGATCAGACGGTGGCGCGGTGGGCTTGCCATCTCAGACTCTCTTTTTTCTGTAGGGTTTCCATGTCCACATTCTGGAGATAAAGATCTACCTGACCAGCAGAAGAATAATAATAAATAATAATAATTTTATTTATATAGCGCCAACATATTCCGCAGCGCTTTACAAATTATAGAGGGGACTTGTACAGACAATAGACATTACAGCATAACAGAAATACAGTTCAAAACAGATACCAGGAGGAGTGAGGGCCCTGCTCGCAAGCTTACAGACTATGAGGAAAAGGGGAGACACGAGAGGTGGATGGTAACAATTGCTTTAGTTATTCGGACCAGCTATAGTGTAAGGCTCGGGTGTTCATGTAAAGCTGCATGAACCAGTTACCTGCCTAAGTATGTAGCAGTACAGACACAGAGGGCTAATACTGCATAAAGTGTATGAGAACATAATGCGAGGAACCTTTTTTTTTTTTTTTTTTTTTTTTTTATTATAAATAGGCCACACAGGGATCGTTAGGTTAAGAAGAATGGACGATTCAGACACTGGACATCACTGAGGAATCGCTTGTCTCCAGTCATTTCCCATTAGTTGTGCATCTTTTTATCATTTCATGCTTGTGCTCAGGGTCAGCCATTTGGGATGTTCAACATTGATACAGATTCCCAGTGGAAACCACTCCATTACAATGACTGCCTATTTAGGCAATGTAGATAAGCAGCAAATAACCCTAATGTGATGCACTACAGATACAAGCAATCCTTGGTGTTTGCATTTTTTGTAATGTTTATGAGTGGAAAATTATCTAGTAAAAACAAGAAATGCAACAATTGTTTAACTGGAAATGGTCTCCGCCATCATGAGCAGAAATTGTACTGGGCTGCCAGTAAAAGCTTCACGTGTCCTTCCTGGTATGAGACTACTAATGAGATGAGATGTGTAAAGGGGGCAAAGGGCAGCAAAGTTGGGGAATCCATTAATGTTTGTGAGACTGACTAACCAAAGTACAGATGCTTCTCACAAAATTAGAATATCATCAAAAAGTTCATTTTATTTCAGTTCTTCAATACAAAAAGTGGATCTCATATATTAGATAGTTATTACACAGAGTAATCTATTTCAAGTGTTTATTGATTATAAGGTCAATAGTGTCCTCTTATGGAGGAGACTGATTACATAGCATTAGCATATTTACACAATTACTCAGCATTAATATTTTTTACTATATTTAGTCTAGAAAAAAAGGCAACTGAGGGGCGATCTAATAACCATGTATAAGTATATAAGGGGACAATATAAATATCTTGCTGAGGATCTGTTTATACCAAGGAAGGTGACGGTCACATGGGGCATTCTCTGCGTCTGGAGGAGAGAAGGTTTTTCCACCAACTTAGGATTCTCTACTGTTAGGGCAGTGAGAATCTGGAATTGCTTGCCTGAGGAGGTGGTGATGGCGAACTCAGCCATGGGGGTTCAAGAGAAGCCTGGATGTCTTCCTGGAGCGTAACAATATTGTATCTTACAGTTATTAGGTTCTTTAGAAGGACGTAGATCTGGGGATTTATTCTGACGGAATATATCCTGAACTGGATGGACAAAAGTCTTTTTTCAGCCTTCCTAATTATGTTACTATATTTAGCATATAAGAAACATCGGGTGATGAAAGCATCTTTGCATCCCGAACAATTTTCCTGGCAGTTGTGGACGACATTTTTGTTGGTCTACCTGACCGTGGTTTTGTTTTTATAGAGCCCCTGGTTTTCCATTTGTTAATCACAGTTTGAACACTGCTGACACCGCTGCATTATCAATTCCTTGGATATGCTTCTGTATCCCTTTCCTGTTTTATACAGTTCAACTACCTTTTCCCATAGATCCGTTGACAATTCTTTTATCAGGCCAAAATCACCAGGGTATGTGAGCTTTTGATCAGGGTCATTTGGACCACCGATACGCCTTTTAATAGCGGCAGTTAAGGGTACTTAAACCACAGCGCCGTTAATTAATGGCGCTATGGAAAAAGTATATAGCTCCCCCCAGAGTCGGATTTTCTCTGGGGTCTCGGTTGCCGGGGGTAGCCAAGACACCAAAGAACATGATTCGGGTCGGTTTTTACCGACCACCGAGTTGCGATCGCCGGTAATTAACCGTTTACTGGCGGTCGCAAAAAAAAAAGCAATTTGCCACTTAATTTCTCTGTCCTCCGATGTGATCGCACATCAGAGGACAGAGAAATGGAGTCCCCGATCGCCCCCCGATACTCACCAGTCTCCCCCGGTGCTCCACGTGGTTCCCCATGGGGGCCGCCATCTTCTTCCGGAAAAAAAATGGCGCATGCACAGTGCGCGCACCGGCTGGCACCTGGAAGATCTTTGGGGTCTCGGCTGCCGGGGGTAGCCGAGACCCCAAAGAACATGATCGGGGTCAGTTTTTACCGACCCCTGTTTTGTGATCGCCGGTAAATAAGCATGTACCGGCGACCACAAAAAAAAAAATGCGGTGTGTTATTCTTTGTCCTCTGATGTGATCGCACATCAGAGGACAGAGAAATAGGGGGATCGGGGACCCTGTTATACTTACCGGTGTCCCTGGGTCCTCCTCCTGGCCGCCGACATTTTCCTCCGGGAAGAAAATAGGCGCATGCGCAGTGCGCCCGCCGTGATCTGCCAGCCGGCAGAGGAAGATTCTTCCTCTGGTTTTATTTTGGTCACTGTGAGATGCCATCACCTTGATCAAAATAAAAAAATAGTAAATAACCCCCCCTTTATTAGGAAATAACCCCCCTTAGTTAGGAAAAAATAATACAATTAAAAAAAAGTATGTATTTCAATTTTCCAATTAGGGCTAGAGTTGGGGCTAGGGTTAGGGTTGGGGCTAAAGTTAGGGTTAGAGTTGGGATTAGGATTTGTATTAGGGATGGCATTAGGGTTACGTTTGGGATTAGGGTTAGGTTTGGGATTAGGGTTAAGGTTAGGGTTGGAATTAGGGGTGTATTGGGATTAGGGTTAGGTTTGAGGTTAGGGTTGAGATTAGGATTAGGGGTGTGTTGGGTTTAGGGTTATGGTTAGGGTTGGGATTAGGGTTGTTTTGGGGTTAGGGTTGTGATTAGGATTCTGGATCGGATTAGGGTTAGGGATGTGTTGGGGTTAGGGTTGGAGTTAGAATTAGGGGGTTTCAACTGTTTAGGTACATCAGGGGGTCTCCAAAAGAGACAGCCAATTTTGCACTCAAAAGGTCAAATGGTGCTCT
The DNA here is from genome assembly GCF_032444005.1 of Ranitomeya imitator. Taxonomy (NCBI): domain Eukaryota; kingdom Metazoa; phylum Chordata; class Amphibia; order Anura; family Dendrobatidae; genus Ranitomeya; species Ranitomeya imitator. Next base: position 767,737,344 of record NC_091282.1, on the reverse strand, counting down.
CTCCCTTCTGAGCTCTGCCGTGCACCCAAACAGTGGTTTACCCCCACATATGGGGCATCAGCGTACTAAGTACCAGTTGGACAACAACTTTTGGGGTCCAGTTTCTCCTGTTACCCTTGCGAAAATAAAAAAAATTGGGGGCTAAAAAATATTTTTTTGTGGGAAAAAAATGATTTTTTATTTTCACGGCTCTGCATCAAACTTCTGTGAAGCACTTGGGCGGCAGCATATGGATGAGTACATCCTTTATTTTTTGACCATTGCTTTATTATTTGAGAGGTGCTAGTGTTTGGCATATTGACATTTGATTGTCTCTGTAGTATATTAATTTGCTAACATAAGGTATTCTCTTGTGAATACACTGTGCCTAGAATTAGGGTATACCACAAGGTGTTGACAAAAGGCTCATTATTATTGTATACCGCAACTGATTATTTTGCCTCTATATATTAGACACCTTGTGCACCTTTTTTATATCAAGATCAATAGAAGGGTAACAGTCTATATGACCCTCTTCTTGTGGAAACTATCCCACATTAGATCTTTAAAACTATTTCTTTACACCTTATAAGTATTTGTACACTTTATATTAAGTTATGGTGTGGTGGTGGTTTCATTTTTGATAAGATCCTGTAGGGTCACAAGGGAGAGCCGTCGACGAGTGGGGGCGCCACATCGATTTTTGGGTGCCAACCTCCACTGTTAGGTAGGGTTAGTGAGGGAAAGATCACGCCCCCCCCACCGTCTAGTCTCTATCCTTTCATATATTGTTTATGTTAAGATAGATTAAGGTGTTACTGTCTCCTGACCTGTTTTTATGGGTATTTTTACTCAGTATTTATTAAAAGTTATATTTTAAAGGGCTTTTTCAGTCCTTTGGTTATACGTTCAAAATGCTCACCACACATCTAAATAAGTTCCTTGGGGTGTAGTTTACAAAATAGGGTCACTTGTAGGGGGGTTCTACTGTTTAGGTACATCAGGAGCTCTGCAAATGCAACTTAACGCCCGCAGACCATTCCATCAAAGTCTGCATTTTAAAAAGTCACTACTTCCCTTCCGAGGCCCGATGTGTGCCTAAACAGTGGTCCCCCCCACACATGGGTATCAGCGTACTCAGGACAAATTGGACAACAACTTTTGGGGTCCAATTTCTCCTGTTACCCTTAGAAAAATAAAAAATTAGGGGCTAAAAAAAAATCATTTTTGTGGAAAAATGTTTTTTTATTTTCACGACTCTGCATTATAAACTTCTGTGAAGCACTTGGGCATTCAAAGTGCTCAACACACATCTAGATAAGTTCCTTGGGGGGTCTAGTTTCCAAAATGGGGTCACTTGTGGGGGGTTTCTACGGTTTAGGTATATCAGGGGCTCTGCAAACGCAACAGAACATTCTATCAAAGTCTGCATGCCAAAATGGCGCTCCTTCCCTTACGAGCTCTGCCATGCGCCCAAACAGGTCCCCCCCACATATGGGGTATCAGCGTACTCAGGATAAATTGCCCAATAAATTTTGTGGTCCAATTTCTCATGTTACCCTTGAGAAAATAAAAAAATTGCAAGCTAAAAAATCATTTTTGAGGGAAAAAAAGAGGGTTGTTTATTTTCACGGCTCTACGTTGTAAATTTCTGTGAAGCATTTGGTGGTTCAAAGTGCTCACCACACATCTAGATAAGTTCCATAATGGGTCTAGTTTCCAAAATGGGGTCACTTGTGGGAGGTTTCCACTGTTTAGGCACATCAGGGGCTCTCCAAACGCGACATGGCGTCCGATCTCAATTCCAGCCGATTCTGCATTGAAAAAGTCAAACGGAAATCCTTCTCTTCCAGGCTTTGCCATGCGCTCAAACTGTGGTTTACCCCCATATATGGGGTATTGGCGTACTCAGGACAAATTGCTCAACGACTTTCGTGGTCTAATTTCTTCTGTTACTCTTGTGAAAATAAAAATTTGGGGGTGAAAAGATCATTTTTGTAGAAAAAAGTGATTTTTTTATTTTCACGGCTCTATGTTATAAACTTCTGTGAAGCACCTGGGGGTTTAAAGTGCTCACCACACATCTAGAAAGGTTCCTTAAAGGGTCTAGTTTCCAAAATGGTGTAACTTGTGGTTTTCTTTTACTGTTTAGGCACACAGGGGCTCTCCAAATGCGACATGGCATCCGATCTCAATTCCAGCCAATTCTGCATTGAAAAAGTCAAACGGTGCTCCTTCTATTCCAAGCCATGCCGTGCGCCCAAACAGTGGTTTACCCACACATATGGGGTATCGGCGTATTCAGGAGAAATCGCACAACAAATTTTGTGGTTCATTTTCTCTTTTTACACTTGTGAAAATAAAAAAAATTGCTTCTGAAGTAAAATGTTTGCAAAAAAAAGCTAAATGTTCATTTTTTCCTTCCACGTTGTTTCAGTTCATGTGAAGCATGTAAAGGGTAATAAACTTCTTGAATGTGGTTTTGAGTTCTTAGAATGGTGTCAAGTTTGGGTATTTTCTGTCATGTACACCCCTCAAAGTGACTTTAAATGTGAGATGGTCCCTAAAAAAAAATGTTTTTGTAAATTTTGTTGTAAAAATGAGAAATCGCTGGTCAACTTTTAACCCTTATAACTTCCTAACAAAAAAAAAAATGTTGCTCCAAAGTTGTGCTGATGTAAAGCAGACATGTGGGAAATGTTATTTCTTAACTATTTTGTGTGACATATCTCTCTGATTTAAGGGAATAAAAATTGCAAAATTTTAAAAATGTTCGCCATATTTCCATTTTTTTCATAAATAATTTCAAGTAATATTGAAGAAATGTTACCACTAACATGAAGTACAATATGTCATGAAAAAACGATCTCAGAATCAGTGAGATCTGTTAAAGCGTTCCAGAGTTATAACCTCATAAAGGGACAGTGGTCAGAATTGTAAAAATTGGCTCGCTCATTAGTAAGTACCAAATTGGCTCTGTCACTAAGAGGTTAAAAAAGAGAAAACACAGTAGTTTGACAATAAATGTCTTCACCCAGCCACTAACCAATAGTGGAGAAAAAATGTTGGCGTTATTCATATTCTCCGAAAAAAGGCCAAGAAAGCAAAAATTCTGCTGGGGTATGTAAACTTTTGAGTACAACTGTAACTGTTGATTTAAGGCAGACCTGGGCAAGATGCGGCCCGCGGGCCGCATCTGGCCCGCCTAACGATTGTAAACGGCCCGCCGCCCCCGGCACCGCTCGGCCAGCCACCAGAGACAGTGCAGCTGCTGCGCGTCGCTGGTTCCCCTTCCCTTCAGCCATGCTGTGCCTGTGCGCCCTGCATTCAAACCCCTGTCCGCTGAGAGGCGCTGACCGCCGCTGGCACTTCCACATCAGGGAAGCGCCAGCAGCGGGTGATGTCACTCAGCGTGACACAGGCTGCTGCGCTGCTCTGGTCCGTTGCGCCGGTGTTCTGTGCGTGCGGCTGTACTGAGGTCACTTGTGGAGTCGGACGGTGCCGGTGGTCGGTGGTAAGTGATCCATGCCGCGGGGACCGGGTGATGAGCTGCCTGGCGCCTGCATGCATGATAGGGGGGGGGGAGGGAGCAGCGGCCAGCCCTGGGGGGAATGCAGATGGGGGCAGCACAAACAGGACATTATGGGGCTGTGGGGCACAATTATCAGGAGTCAGGACAGTATGATGGGGGCACAAGTGACAAATCAGGACAGTATGGGGGCACAAATGAAATCTGGACATTATGGGGGCACTAATGAAATCTGGACATTATGGGGGCACAAATGAATGAAATCTGGACATTATGGGGGCACTAATGAAATTGGACATTATGGGGGCACAAATGAATGAAATCTGGACATTATGGGGGCACAAATGAATGAAATCTAGACATTATGGGGGCACTAATGAAATCTGGACATTATGGGGGCACTAATGAAATCTGGACATTATGGGGGCATAAATGAATAAAATCAGGCCATTATGGGGGCATACATGAAATCGGGACATTATGGGGGCACAAATGAATGAAATCTGGACATTATGGGGGCACAAATGAATGAAATCTGGACATTATGGGGGCACTAATGAAATCTGGACATTATGGGGGCACTAATGAAATCCAGACATTATGGGGGCACAAATGAGATCTGGACATTATGTATTGTAAATCTCTGCATTGTTTAACATACTGTTTGTTTATGAAAATATAGCATATGTATACTACAGTATTGGGTAAAAATGAGTTAATTATATTATTATTCCCATAGTCCTAAATCAGGCAGGCTGAAGTCACTTCAAAAGATCAACAAATCACATATTCAATTGTGAAAATACCACAAAGGAAAAAAGGAAGTGAAGAGAGTGGGATAGTATTAAAAAATAATATATTTATTAACAACAATTAAAACAGTACACTAGGTACACCAAAGAATGGGGGGGGGAGGGAGGGGTTAACCACCAGACTATGTCAAGGGAAGACGGATCTGCATAGTACCACCAGGGTTAACACAATGGGATTAACCCAATTTATATCACGTATGATGGAATTGGTAGTGATATGAAGGTAAAGGAACAGCGAAAAAGGCACATAATGCTCATATATGAATGTCCACTGAAAATCAACCAATATTATGTCAATTTAAAGAGTATCCCATGTATATGGTATTTACTAAGGTAGTGAGTACATGTATATCCAGCAGTGCAACGGTGTTGCTAAAAAACTGGAGAGTAAACCCGCTACAGATAACCAAAGAAAGGAAAGTTCCAACCAAAGGGGAAATCTCATACAGAGGGTTAATTACCTGTGGTATAGATGAAAGTGAAATGGTGCCTGACGCTGATGGTAGAGAGCAGATGCGGTTCCCCGGCGCGCGACAAGCGCTGTTTCGCCGTAGCTTCTTCAAATGGGGGCGAGGACAAGTTTGAGAGGCATTAGGGGTGTTTAAATAGGAAATTCGGGGTGACGCTGGATCCGGAGGTGTCACAGAGAGCTTCGTAACTGCGCGCGCAAAACAGGGACGTCCCACCTTACCAAGGGGACTTCCGGGATTGCGCACCGTGACACGCAGTGGAACGCACTGCGGTCACGTGAGTCGGCGCCTCCCGGATGTCAGAGGGGGCGTACGGACCCTGCCCGTGCGCGGTACAGCCTCTGGACGGACGGAGCACGGCAGGAGGCGTATGTAGATGGGGCATGCGCACTAAGATCAATGACGCAGTGAAAGGAGATGTACGCATATGCGGTAATGTCACTAGATGTGCCTGGGAGCAGGAGCAAGGGGGAAAGGGTGAACCCCTAAAGAAGGGCATGCATGGAGACAGGGAAAATAGGGAAAGTGATGGAAATAATGTATGTGGGGAAAATAATTATTAAAAAGGATGCGTAACTAATACAGGTATGCAAGATAAAAATATGAATAAGAATATGTGGAGACAAATCACATGGAAATACTCCAAAAGTACCAGTGTAGTGACACTGTGTTTAAATATACAAAATAAAATGTGTAAGAAGGGAAATAGTGGCAATATGTTGTTACATATATATAATTATATAAATATATAAATCTATATTGAAAAAGGGGATAATTTGGAAGTGGAAAAAGGTGACCAAGTATAAACATAATTGTATATATAAAAAAATATAAAAAAGATTAGGGACAATTATCACTAATATATTATATAATATATAAAAAGTGTGGATAATTTAAAGAGGAGGTACGTTAAAGCCCCATACTGCATTACTGGGAAAGTATCAGGAGGGGAATCTCCCAAGGCTATGACATAAAAAAAAAAAAGGGGATAAAAATAAGAAGAAATAATAGGGAACACATAGGAAGAGAAATAGATGCACACATACCCATTGTTAGGAAAATTACACATAAATTAAATATGGATATATAGTTCAAAAAGTCCATAGATCAAGATGTAATCTTCCCACTGTTTCTGCGATATTTCAGAGCCTCCAGTACATAGATGTCAATCTCCTTCATGAAAGGCCCAAAGAAGGACGAATCCCTGAAAGGATGCCTGCCGGAATCCAAGACGACCAGAGGAAGGAAGAGCGAAGACAAAGGACACGACATACAAATATGTAAGTCTAAAATAAAAACATTGTAATTATTATATGTTCAAAACATGCATAAAAACCAGGAAGGTAATAAATAGGAAGATTAAAAACGAAAAAAAAGAAAAAACACCTTAAAAACTGGTCCCAAAATTTAGGGGAAAGTAGTTACAAAAATGAATTGAAACCGAAGCTTTCATTGAGGCCACGTGGAGTGATTGTGCCAAGTCGATAAATCCATTTACTCTCACGTTGTGCCAGGGACTTGGCCAAATCACCTCCACGTGTCCCCAAATTAACTTGATCAATGGCTTTGAAAAGGAGTACTTTAGGATTACAGTCGTGTTTAGTTTTAAAGTGGCGTGGCAGGGTCTTTAAAAGCGAAAGGTCATGGGTCATTTTAGCTTTTTCGATATTATTATTATTATTATTTATTATTATAGCGCCATTTATTCCATGGCGCTTTACATGTGAGGAGGGGTATCTCTCTCCATATCTCTGATATGTTCACGTACCCGAAGTTTAACTTCACGGATAATCCACTGGAATATCTTTCATTAAGCGTTGTTCATATTCTTCAATTTCAGAATCGAGACATGTTAATGACATGGTGTTTTTGTCAATAATAATCTGGATAAATTCCAGAGAGCATGTTGTGGCTGTAGAGAGCCATCGCTTAAGGGTACCGTCACACAGTGGCACTTTTGTCGCTACGACGGTACGATTCGTGACGTTCCAGCGATATCCATACGATATCGCTGTGTCTGACACGCAGCAGCGATCAGGGATCCTGCTGAGAATCGTACGTCGTAGCAGATCGTTTGGAACTTTCTTTCGTCGCTGGATCTCCCGCTGTCATCGCTAGATCGGTGTGTGTGACACCGATCTAGCGATGCGTTCGCTTGTAACCAGGGTAAACATCGGGTTACTAAGCGCAGGACCGCGCTAACCCGATGTTTACCCTGGTTACCAGCGTAAATGTAAAAAAAAACAAACAGTACATACTTACATTCCGGTGTCCGTCAGGTCCCTTGCCGTCTGCTTCCCGCACTCACTGACTGCCGGCCGTAAAGTGAAAGCAGAGCACAGCAGTGACATCACCGCTGTGCTTTCACTTTACGGCCGGCAGTCAGTGAGTGCGGGAAGCAGACGGCAAGGGACAGACACCGGAATGTAAGTATGTACTGTTTGTTTTTTTTTTACGCTGGTAACCAGGGTAAACATCGGGTTACTAAGCGCGGTCCTGCGCTTAGTAACCCGATGTTTACCCTGGTTACCCGGGGACCTCGGCATCGTTGGTCGCTGGAGAGCTGTCTGTGTGACAGCTCTCCAGCGACCACACTACGACTTACCAACGATCACGGCCAGGTCGTATCGCTGGTCGTGATCGTAGGTAAATCGTATAGTGTGACGGTACCCTAAGTTGGGAGACCAACTTAAGGTAATTATCTTGTCCAAACATGAATTATCCATGGCTGAGGTGAGACTCCTGGAGAGAGGCTTGACCTTTTCACCCACATGTCGGTTGGATACCTTCACGGCTGTTAGAGATTTACATCTTTTCTCCAGGAAACTCATTCTCAAAAAATTCCATTTCAAAAGTGATGTCCATGATACCTTCTCCACAGTGGAAGAAAGGGAAACGCTAAGGAACCTTGAAGAGCTCTTAGAGGAGAATGCATCAGCCCAGGTAAGCAAATTCCCTCATAATTTATTCAATAAATCTCGAAAATTTCCTCCCATCAACACATGTCCAGCTATTGATGTATTCACAAGAGTCCTCACAGCCGAGATTGAATCCTTATCTGAAAAACCAGTTTGGTCTTCCAATCTGAATAAAGAAGAAAAACAGGCCTTGGTCCATTTACAGTCTTTAAAGAACGTGGTTTTTAAACCAGCTGATAAAGGGGGTAACCTAGTAATATGGCCAGTAAGCATGTATGAAAAGCAAGCTTACAAACTGCTCAATGCGCCTCATTGTTATTAAAAATTACCATATAACCCTCTTCTGAAATACCAGGCAGATCTTTTGCAAATAATTGAGAAAGCCTTTGAACAAGGAATTGTCACTAAAAAAATGGTTAAGACCATTCAAAAACTACATCCTAAGCTTCCTACTCTAAATCTAATCCCCAAACTCCACAAGGATCCCTTTGATCCCCCAGGAAGACCTATCATTTCCGGGAATGGGGGTCTATGTGAAGTGATCTCGGACTTCGTGGATTTCTTCCTTAAACCACAGGTACCATCTCTACCATCCTACATTCAGGACACCACATCGGCTCTCCAGAGACTTAAAAACTTATCTCTGGACGACAATATGCTGATGGCCACTGCCGATGTGGAGGCCCTGTACACCTCAATCAGGCATACTGATGGCCTCGAAGCAGTCGCGTGGTATCTTCAAAGCAGTGACCTAGATAAAACTATAATTCCCCTAATTCTGACCCTCCTGGAATTTGTCTTAACGCATAACATCTTTATGTTTAATAAAAACACCTACCTGCAGACACAGGGCACCACTATGGGGGCCTCCTGTGCCCCCTCATGCCAATCTTTTTCTGGGGGCTTGGGAACGGGAAATCTTTCAAGGGTACACCATTCCAGAGATACAGAAGGTCCAAGGGTGGATGAGATACATCGATGATGTATGGTTTATTTGGGAGGGCACATCTCAGGATCTTCACAAATTTATGTCTAAATTAAACAATAATAATTGTAACATCTTCCTGACTTATAAATCTGGACGAGATCTGGAATTCCTGGACATAAAAATCAAGGTGTCCAACGGTATGGTATGTACTGACCTTTATAGAAAACCCACAGCGACCAACTCCCTTCTGCACGCTACCTCTTCCCATCTACCAACAATCATTAAGGGAATACCGGTGGGGCAATTTCTAAGAGCAAGACGTATTTGCTCTGAGGATTCGGATTTCGAGAAACAGGCAGTCGACCTCACAAATAGGTTTATGCATCGAGGGTATAGTAAAAGGAATATCCGCAAAGGCTATAGAAGGGCTAAAAATACCTCCAGAGATTGCCTACTATATTCTACCCGAAAAAAGCCGAAAGAAAATAATGATCAGGTAAGATTCATCACCACATACAATAATCGCTGGAATTACATTAAATTAATTTTCAAGAAGCACTGGAATATCCTTATGACTGACCCCATTTTACAAAAAATCCTTCCCCCTCGTCCATCAATGGTAGCGAGAAGAAGCAGGAACTTACGGGATCTATTGGTACATAGCCATTATGATCCCATCTGGGAACAAACAAAAAAAACATTACAACAAGGGTTTTTCCCCTGCGCGATTTGTAAAGCGTGTCTCCACATGAAAAAAGCCTCTGGTTTCACTAATGCGGAGGGAACTAGGACTTTGGACATTCGCAAACATCTCACATGTTCCTCACAGGGGGTCATATACCATGCAACATGCCCCTGTGGCTTAATTTATATTGGCATGACTACCCGTGAAGTTAAACTTCGGGTACGTGAACATACCAGATATCGAAAAAGCTAAAATGACCCATGACCTTTCGCTTTTAAAGACCCTGCCACGCCGCTTTAAAACTAAACACGAATGTAATCCTAAAGGACTCCTTTTCAAAGCCATTGATCAAGTTAATTTGGGGACACGTGGAGGTGATTTGGCCAAGTCCCTGGCACAACGTGAGAGTAAATGGATTTATCGACTTGGCACAATCACTCCACGTGGCCTCAATGAAAGCTTCGGTTTCAATTCATTTTTGTAACTACTTTCCCCTAAATTTTGGGACCAGTTTTTAAGGTGTTTTTTCTTTTTTTTCGTTTTTAATCTTCCTATTTATTACCTTCCTGGTTTTTATGCATGTTTTGAACATATAATAATTACAATGTTTTTATTTTAGACTTACATATTTGTATGTCGTGTCCTTTGTCTTCGCTCTTCCTTCCTCTGGTCGTCTTGGATTCCGGCAGGCATCCTTTCAGGGATTCGTCCTTCTTTGGGCCTTTCATGAAGGAGATTGACATCTATGTACTGGAGGCTCTGAAATATCGCAGAAACAGTGGGAAGATTACATCTTGATCTATGGACTTTTTGAACTATATATCCATATTTAATTTATGTGTAATTTTCCTAACAATGGGTATGTGTGCATCTATTTCTCTTCCTATGTGTTCCCTATTATTTCTTCTTATTTTTATCCCCTTTTTTTTTTATGTCATAGCCTTGGGAGATTCCCCTCCTGATACTTTCCCAGTAATGCAGTATGGGGCTTTAACGTACCTCCTCTTTAAATTATCCACACTTTTTATATATTATATAATATATTAGTGATAATTGTCCCTAATCTTTTATATTTTTTTATATATTCAATTATGTTTATACTTGGTCACCTTTTTCCACTTCCAAATTATCCCCTTTTTCAATATAGATTTATATATATATATATATATATATATATATATATATATATATATATAATTATTATTATTTATTGTTATAGCGCCATTTGTTCCATGGCGCTTTACATGTGAGGAGGGGTATACATAATGAAAACAAGTACAATAAGCTTAAACAATACAAGTCATAACTGGTACAGGAGGAATGAGGACCCTGCCCGCGAAGGCTCACAATCTACAAGTGATGGGTGAGAATACAGTAGGTGAGGGTAGAGATGGTCATGCAGCGGTTTGGTCGATCGGTGGTAACTGCAGGTTGTAGGCTTGTCTGAAGAGGTGGGTCTTCAGATTCTTTTTGAAGGTTTCGATGGTAGGCGAGAGTCTGATGTGTTGTGGTAGAGGGTTCCAGAGTAGGGGTGATACGCGAGAGAAATCTTGTATACGATTGTGAGAAGAGGAGATAAGAGGGGAGTAGAGTAGGAGATCTTGTGAGGATCGGAGGTAAGTACCGGGAGATGAGGTCACAGATGTATGGAGGAGACAGGTTGTGGATGGCTTTGTACGTCATGGTTAGGGTTTTGTAGTGGTCTCTGGTCAATGGGGAGCCAGTGAAGGGATTGACAGAGGGGAGAGGCCGGGGAATAGCGGGGGGACAGGTGGATTAGTCGGGCAGCAGAGTTTAGAATAGATTGGAGGGGTGCGAGAGTGTTAGAGGGGAGGCCACAGAGCAGGAGGTTGCAGTAGTCAAGGCGAGAGATGATGAGGGCATGGACTAGGGTTTTTGCAGATTCATGGTTGAGGAATAAACGGATTCGTGAAATATTTTTGAGTTGAAGTCGGCAGGAAGTGGAAAGGGCTTGGATATGTGGTTTGAAGGAGAGATCAGCGTCAAGGATTACCCCGAGGCAGCGAGCTTGTGGGACTGGGGAGAGTGGGCAGCCATTTACTGAAATGGATAGGTTCGTTGGGGGGGTCGCGTGAGATGGGGGAAAGATGATGAATTCTGTTTTGTCCATGTTAAGTTTCAGAAATCTAGCGGAGAAGAAGGATGAAATAGTGGACAGACATTGAGGGATTCTGGTTAGAAGGGAGGCAATATCTGGTCCAGAGATGTAGATCTGTGTGTCGTCAGCATAGAGGTGATACTGAAAGCCATGAGATTCTATGAGCTGTCCCAGGCCAAAGGTGTAAATGGAGAAGAGCAAGGGCCCAAGGACTGAACCTTGTGGGACTCCGACAGATAGGGGGCGAGGTGAGGAGGTGGTGTGTGAGTGGGAGACGCTGAATGTCCGGTCTGTTAGGTATGATGAGATCCAGGACAGGGCCAAGTCTGCGATGCCAAGGGATGAGAGGGTTTGTAATAATAGGGAATGGTCCACTGTGTCAAAGGCAGCCGACAGGTCGAGGAGGAGGAGGACAGAGTAGTGTCGCTTGCTCTTGGCGGTTAAGAGGTCATTGGTGACTTTAGTTAGGGCAGTTTCGGTGGAATGGTGTGACCGGAAGCCAGATTGTAGGCGGTCAAAGAGGGAGCAAGAAGAGAGATGGGAGGACAGTTCAAGGTAGACGTGTTGTTCCAGTAGTTTTGAGGCATAGGGGAGAAGTGATATAGGGCGATAGCTAGATACAGAGGATGGGTCAAGAGAGGGCTTTTTGATAGGTGTGATGGAGGCATGTTTAAAGCTTGAGGGGAAAACACCAGTTGTTAGTGATAGGTTGAAGAGATGGGTTAGGGTTGGGATGAAGATTGTGGTGAGGTTTGGGATGAGGTGGGATGGGAGTGGGTCAAGTGCACAGGTGGTGAGATGTGATCTTGAGAGTAGAGTGGAGAGTTGATCTTCTGTAATGGTGGAGAAGTTGGTTTTAGAGGTGGAGGACTGGGAAATCGGGAGGAAGGGCTCTGGGGGTTGTTGACCAAAACTGTCTCTAATGCTATCAATCTTCTGCTTGAAAAATGAGGCAAAGTCTTCAGCAGAGATAAGTGGGGAGGGAGGAGGTGCTGGGGGACGGAGGAGAGAATTGAAGGTGTTGAATAACTGTTTAGGGTTGTGAGACAGGGAGGATATGAGAGATGAGAAGTAGGTTTGTTTAGCTGTGGCGAGTGTGGTCTTGAAAGTAGTGAGGGACTGTTTGAATGCGATGAAGTGCTCGTTAGAGTGGGATCTTTTCCATCTGCGCTCAGCAGCCCTGGAAGCTCGCCTCAGTTCTTTGGTCAGGCTGGTGTGCCAGGGCTGTCTGTTGATTTTGCGAGCTTTGGTATGTGTAAGTGGGGCAGCAGATTCCAAAGCTACAGCTATTGTGGTGTTATATAGAGCAGCAGCGTCATCCGCATTGTGTATGGAACTTATGCTTGTGAGGGGGAGGAGGGATTCAGAGAATGAATGTAGGTCAAGATGTTTAATATTTCTGCGAGGGTGTGAAAGTTTGTGGGGTGGGGATTGTAGACATGGAGTGGACAAAGATGAGAATGTGAGAAAGTTGTGGTCAGAGAGTGGAAGAGGTGAGTTAGAGAGGTTAGATAGAGAGCAGAGGCGGGTGAAGATGAGGTCCAGTGTGTGACCGTCTTTGTGAGTGGCTGCAGAAGACCATTGAGTGAGGCCGAAGGAGGAAGTGAGAGTTAGAAGTTTAGTGGCAGCTGAGAGGGAAGTGTCAATGGGTATGTTGAAGTCGCCCATGATGATAGTGGGGATGTCCGCAGAAAGGAAGTGAAGTAGCCAGGTGGTGAAGTGGTCAAAGAAGATGGTGGCTGGCCCTGGGGGCGGTAAATGACAGCCAGTTGGAGGTTGGTGGGGGAATAGATGTGCACAGAGTGCACCTCAAAGGAAGGGAGGGTAACAGAGGGTGGCAGTGGGATTGGGGTGAAGGAGCAGTTATCTGACAGGAGAAAACCAACTCCTCCGCCATGTTTGCTGCTGGGGCGGGGTGTGTGGGAAAGGTGGAAGCCACCGTAAGAGAGTGCAGCAGGGGAGACTGAGTCAGAAGGGGTGAGCCAGGTTTCGGTGATGGCAAGGAAGGAAAGTTTGGTAGTAACAAAGAGATCATGGATGTAGGAGAGCTTGTTGCAGACAGAGCGGGCGTTCCACAGAGCTCCTGTTAGTGGGACTGGGGAGGCGGGGGCTGGGCAAATGGGTATAAGGTTAGAGAGGTTACGGAAGTTTGTGCTAGAGCGTGGATGGGAGGTAGAAATGATTGTGGGAATATGGTGAGGAGGACCAGGATTTGGAGAGATATCACCAGCAGTAAGAAGGAGCAGAGAAAGTGTTAGCAGGTGGGAGAAGGAGAGGGCATGAGGGGGCTGTCTGTGCTTGGAGACAGAGGATTGTATGTTAAGGAACAGTTTGGAGGAGGAGGTGAGGTGGATGGGGAGGATTGAAGAGGAGATGAATAGTTCCTTACTTGGTGTAGGGATCAGGGGAGTTAGCAGAAAGTGAAGGATTATAGGGGTGAAAGTGACAAACAGAAACATTGTTTTCAGTGGCTTGCCAGTTACCTTCAGTTCCAATTCAGGTTTAAATTCTACTGTAATCCACACTTTTAAGGACACACTTCTAAGGGATCACACTGCAGACTGAAGTCCATGCAGACTTCTACTATGCAATATATGGCAAACTAAGTGCGTTCAGGTGTGAAGCAGAGGGGAGTGATCTCTGCTCATCTTGGTCAGAGAATTAAGAGTGGACCAGATGCATACAATCAGGCCTGCGTAAACAAGGTCATAAATAACACAGGGTAAGCTGGGGTTAGCTGAAAAGCATACCATGAGAATGCTAGGAGCAGAGGAAAGTCTGTGTGGAAAGCTGGGTGATGTAATTATTTGCACTTCATAGACAGCAGCAGAGCTGGCTGGATAAACATACCATGAGAATGCTAGGAGCAGAGGAAAGTCTGTGTGGAAAGCTGGGTGATGTAATTATGTGCACTTCATAGACAGCAGCAGAGCTGGCTGGATAAACATACCATGAGAATGCTAGGAGCAGAGGAAAGTCTGTGTGGAAAGCTGGGTGATGTAATTATGTGCACTTCATAGACAGCAGCAGAGCTGGCTGGATAAACATACCTGTTGGAAGAATAGAGATGCTTGTTAGAGTGCGATGGTGGCAGGTAGCAAGGCACAGTCTGTATACATCTTTCAGGTTTTAATTCTACTGTAATCCACACTTTTAAGGACACACTTCTAAGGGATCACACTGCAGATATATATACAGTTAGGGCCAGAAATATTTGGACAGTGACACAATTTTCGCGAGTTGGGCTCTGCATGCCACCACATTGGATTTGAAATGAAACCTCTACAACAGAATTCAAGTGCAGATTGTAACGTTTAATTTGAAGGGTTGAACAAAAATATCTGATAGAAAATGTAGGAATTGTACACATTTCTTTACAAACACTCCACATTTTAGGAGGTCAAAAGTAATTGGACAAATAAACATAACCCAAAAAAAATATTTTTATTTTCAATATTTTGTTGCAAATCCTTTGGAGGCAATCACTGCCTTAAGTCTGGAACCCATGGACATCACCAAACGCTGGGTTTCCTCCTTCTTAATGCTTTTGCCAGGCCTTTACAGCCGCAGCCTTCAGGTCTTGCTTGTTTGTGGGTCTTTCCGTCTTAAGTCTGGCTTTGAGCAAGTGAAATGCATGCTCAATTGGGTTTAGATCTGGAGATTGACTTGGCCATTGCAGAATGTTCCACTTTTTGGCACTCATGAACTCCTGGGTAGCTTTGGCTGTATGCTTGGGGTCATTGTCCATCTGTACTATGAAGCGCCGTCCAATCAACTTTGCAGCATTCGGCTGAATCTGGGCTGAAAGTATATCCCGGTACACTTCAGAATTCATCCGGCTACTCTTGTCTGCTCTTATGTCATCAATAAAAACAAGTGACCCAGTGCCATTGAAAGCCATGCATGCCCATGCCATCACGTTGCCTCCACCATGTTTTACAGAGGATGTGGTGTGCCTTGGATCATGTGCCGTTCCCTTTCTTCTCCAAAATTTTTTCTTCCCATCATTCTGGTACAGGTTGATCTTTGTCTCATCTGTCCATAGAATACTTTTCCAGAACTGAGCTGGCTTCTTGAGGTGTTTTTCTGCAAATTTAACTCTGGCCTGTCTATTTTTGGTATTGATGAATGGTTTGCATCTAGATGTGAACCCTTTGTATTTACTGTCATGGAGTTTTCTCTTTACTGTTGACTTAGAGACAGATACACCTACTTCACTGAGAGTGTTCTGGACTTCAGTTGATGTTGTGAACGGGTTCTTCTTCACCAAATTAAGTATGCGGCGATCATCCACCACTGTTGTCATCCGTGGACGCCCAGGCCTTTTTGAGTTCCCAAGCTCACCAGTCAATTCCTTTTTTCTCAGAATGTACCCAACTGTTGATTTTGCTACTCCAAGCATGTCTGCTATCTCTCTGATGGATTTTTTCTTTTTTTCAGCCTCAGGATGTTCTGCTTCACCTCAATTGAGAGTTCCTTTGACCGCATGTTGTCTGCTCACAGCAACAGCTTCCAAATGCAAAACCACACACCTGGAATCCACCCCTGACCTTTTAACTACTTCATTGATTACAGGTTAACGAGGGAGACGCCTTCAGAGTTAATTGCAGCCCTTAGAGTCCATTGTCCAATTACTTTTGGTCCCTTGAAAAAGAGGACGCTATGCATTACAGAGCTATGATTCCTATTGCAGCTGGGAGTGTGCACTTTCAGCCCATATTACATATATAATTTTATTTCTGAACATGTTTTTGTAAACAGCTAAAATAACAAAACTTGTGTCACTGTCCAAATATTTCTGGCCCTAACTGTGTATATATATATATATATATATATATATATATATATATATATATATATATATATATATATATATATATATATATATAGAACGTCAGTTATTAGTAACAAAAAACATTCAAATGGCGACTAACAATAGACATAAATCCAAGGAGAACTAAGAGTCCAGAAGGTAGCCAAAATAATATTCACATTAATATTTTATTGAAAAATTCTTTAAAATCACAAATAAACATAAACACATCATTAAAAATTCGTGAACAAAATCCATAGTGCATCAAAACAAACCTAGGATCGAGGACTAAGATACTACTGGATATATATGGTTGTTAAATGCCTATGATGAAATGTATGACCAGTATACTCCCATACTAAACATGAGGCTATAGGAAAAGTGCAACAGCTCCATTAACTAGCAGATATAACTCAATAGGTACCGGTACTGCCGCTGTGCATTTACCCCAATAGCCGTGCCAAAGAAGGCACATATATAAAGATTAAAGGTTAATTACCCATGGGGGTGGTGAGTCCAGTCCAGGTCCAGGTGAGCTACCCCAACGCGTGTTTCGCGTACAATAAATCCCGCTTCCCATGGGTAATTAACCTTTAATCTTTATATATGTGCCTTCTTTGGCACGGCTATTGGGGTATATGCACAGCGGCAGTACCGGTACCTATTGAGTTATATCTGCTAGTTAATGGAGCTGTTGCACTTTTCCTATAGCCTCATGTTTAGTATGGGAGTATACTGGTCATACATTTCATCATAGGCATTTACAACCATATATATCCAGTAGTATCTTAGTCCTCGATCCTAGGTTTGTTTTGATGCACTATGGATTTTGTTCACGAATTTTTAATGATGTGTTTATGTTTATTTGTGATTTTAAAGAATTTTTCAATAAAATATTAACCCCTTTACCCCCAAGGGTGGTTTGCACGTTAATGACCAGGCCAATTTTTACAATTCTGACCACTGTCCCTTTATGAGGTTATAACTCCGAAACGCTTCAAGGGATCCTGGTGATTCTGACATTGTTTTCTCGTGACATATTGTACTTCATGATAGTGGTAAAATTTCTTTGATAGTACCTGCGTTTATTTGTGAAAGAAACGGAAATTTGGCGAAAATTTTGAAAATTTCGCAATTTTCAAACTTTGAATTTTTATGCAATTAAATCACAGAGATATGTCACACAAAATACTTAATAAGTAACATTTCCCACATGTCTCCTTTACATCAGCATAATTTTGGAACCAATTTTTTTTTTTGTTAGGGAGTTATAAGGGTTAAAAGTTGACCAGCAATTTCTCATTTTTACAACACCATTTTTTTTTAGGGACCACGTCTCATTTGAAGTCATTTTGAGGGGTCTATATGATAGAAAATGCCCAAGTGTGACACCATTCTAAAAACTGCACCCCTCAAGGTGCTCAAAACCACATTCAAGAAGTTTATTAACCCTTCAGGTGTTTAATAGGAATTTTTGGAATGTTTAAATAAAAATGAACATTTAACTTTTTTACACAAAAAATTTACTTCAGCTCCAATTTGTTTTATTTTACCAAGGGTAACAGGAGAAATTGGACCCAAAAAGTTGTTGTCCAATTTGTCCTGAGTACGCTGATACCCCATATGTGGCAGTAAACCACTGTTTGGGCGCATGGGAGAGCTCGGAAGGGAAGGAGCGCTATTTGACTTTTCAATGCAAAATTGACAGGAATTGAGATGGGACGCCATGTTGCGTTTGGAGAGCCACTGATGTGCCTAAACATTGAAACCCCCCACAAGTGACACCATTTTGGAAAGTAGACCCCCTAAAGAACTTATCTGGATGTGTGGTGAGCACTTTGACCCACCAAGTGCTTCACAGAAGTTTATAATGCAGAACCGTAAAAATAAAAAATCATATTTTTTCACAAAAATTATATTTTTGCCCCCAATTTTTTATTTTTCCAAGGGTAAGAGAAGAAATTGGACCTCAAAAGTTGTTGTCCAATTTGTCCTGAGTACGCTGATACCCCATATGTGGCAGTAAACCACTGTTTGGGCGCATGGGAGAGCTCGGAAGGGAAGGAGCGCAGTTTGACTTTTCAATGCAAAATTGACAGAAATTGAGATGGGACGCCATGTTGCGTTTGGAGAGCCACTGATGTGCCTAAACATTGAAACCCCCCACAAGTGACACCATTTTGGAAAGTAGACCCCCTAAGGAACTTATCTAGAGGTGTGGTGAGCACTTTGACCCACCAAGTGCTTCACAGAAGTTTATAATGCAGAACCGTAAAAATAAAAAATCATATTTTTTCACAAAAATTATATTTTTGCCCCCAATTTTTTATTTTTCCAAGGGTAAGAGAAGAAATTGGACCTCAAAAGTTGTTGTCCAATTTGTCCCGAGTACGCTGATACCCCATATGTGGCAGTAAACCACTGTTTGGGCGCATGGGAGAGCTCGGAAGGGAAGGAGCGCCGTTTGACTTTTCAATGCAAAATTGACAGGAATTGAGATGGGACGCCATGTTGCGTTTGGAGAGCCACTGATGTGCCTAAACATTGAAACCCCCCACAAGTGACACCATTTTGGAAAGTAGACCCCCTAAGGAACTTATCTGGATGTGTGGTGAGCACTTTGACCCACCAAGGGCTTCACAGAAGTTTATAATGCAGAGCCATAAAAATAAAACAAAATTTTTTTCCCACAAAAATTATTTTTTAGCCCCCAGTTTTGTATTTTCCCTAGGGTAACAGGAGAAATTGGACCACAAAAGTTGTTGTCCAATTTGTCCTGAGTACGCTGATACCCCATATGTGGGGGGGAACCACCGTTTGGGCGCATGGGAGGGTTCGGAAGGGAAGGAGCGCCATTTGGAATGCAGACTTAGATGGAATGGTCTGCAGGCGTCACATTGCGTTTGCAGAGCCCCTAATGTACCTAAACAGTAGAAACCCCCCACAAGTGACACCATTTTGGAAAGTAGACCCCCTAAGGAACTCATCTTGATGTGTTGTGAGAGCTTTGAACCCCCAAGTATTTCACTACAGTTTATAACGCAGAGCCATGCAAATAAAAAATATTTTTTTTTCCACAAAAATTATATTTTAGCCCCCAGTTTTGTATTTTTCCAAGGTTAGCAGGAGAAATTGGACCCTAAATGTTGTTGTCCAATTTGTCCTGAGTACGCTGATACCCGATATGTGGGGGGGAACCACCGTTTGGGCGCATGGGAGGGCTCGGAAGGGAAGGAGCATCATTTGGAAAGCAGACTTAGATGGATTGGTCTGCAGGCGTCACATTGCGTTTGCAGAGCCCCTAATGTACCTAAACAGTAGAAACCCCCCACAAGTGACCCCATATTGGAAACTAGACCCCTCAATGAACTTATCTAGATGTGTTGTGAGAACTTTGAGCCCCCAAGTGTTTCACTACAGTTTATAACGCAGAGCCGTGAAAATAAAAAATCTTTTTGTTTTCCCACAAAAATTATTTTTTAGCCCCCAGTTTTGTATTTTCCCAAGGGTAACAGGAGAAATTGGTCCACAAAAGTTGTTGTCCAATTTGTCCTGAGTACGCTGATACCCCATATGTTGGGGTAAACCCCTGTTTGGGCACACAGGAGAGCTCGGAAGGGAAGGAGCACTGTTTTACTTTTTCAACGCAGAATTGGCTGGAATTGAGATCGGACGCCATGTCGTGTTTGGAGAGCCCCTGATGTGCCGAAACAGTGGAAACCCCCCAATTATAACTGAAACCCTAATCTAAACACACCCCTAACCCTAATTCCAACGGTAACCCTAACCACACCTCTAACCCTGACACACCCCTAACCCTAATCCCAACCCTATTCCCAACTGTAAATGTAATCTAAACCCTAACCCTAACTTTAGCCCCAACCCTAACTGTAGCCCCAACCCTAACCCTAACCCTAATCCTAGCCCTAACCCTAGCCCTAACCCTAGCCCTAGCCCTAACCCTAGCCCTAACCCTAGCGCTAACCCTAGCCCTAACCATAGCGCTAACCCTAGCCCTAACCCTAGCCCTAACCCTAGCCCTAACCCTAGCCCTAGCCCTAGCCCTAACCCTAACCCTAGCCCTAGCCCTAACACTAGCCCTAGCCCTAACCCTAGCCCTAACCCTAGCCCTAATGGGAAAATGGAAATAAATACATTTTTTTTTATTTTTCCATAACTAAGGGGGTGATGAAGGGGGGTTTGATTTACTTTTATAGCGAGTTTTTTAGCGGATTTTTATGATTGGCAGCCGTCACACACTGAAAGACCCTTTTTATTGCAAAAAATATTTTTTGCAATACCACATTTTGAGAGCTATAATTTTTCCATATTTTGGTCCACAGAGTCATGTGAGGTCTTGTTTTTTGCGGGACGAGTTGACGTTTTTATTGAAAACATTTTTGGGCACGTGACATTTTTTTATCGCTTTTTATTCCGATTTTTGTGAGGAAGAATGACCAAAAGCCAGCTATTCATGAATTTCTATTGGGGGAGGCGTTTATACCGTTCCGCGTTTGGTAAAATTGATAAATCAGTTTTATTCTTCGGGTCAGTACGATTACAGCGACACCTCATTTATATCATTTTTTTATGGTTTGGTGCTTTTATACGATAAAAACTATTTTACAGAAAAAATAATTATTTTTGCATCGCTTTATTCTCAGGACTATAACTTTTTTATTTTTTTGCTGATGATGCTGTATGGCGGCTCTTTTTTTGCGGGACAATATGACGCTTTCAGCGGTACCATGGTTATTTATATCTGTCCTTTTGATCGCGTGTTATTCCACTTTTTGTTCGGCGGTATGATAATAAAGCGTTGTTTTTTGCCTCGTTTTTTTTTTTTTTTTCTTACGGTGTTTACTGAAGGGGTTAACTAGTGGGCCAGTTTTATAGGTCGGGCCGTTACGGACGCGTCGATACTAAATATGTGTACTTTTATTGGTTTTTTTTTTTTTATTTAGATGAAGAAATGTATTTATGGGAATAATATATATTTTTTTTTTCATTATTTTGGAATATTTTTTTTTATTTTTTTTACACATTTGGAAAAATTTTTTTTAACTTTTTTACTTTGTCCCCGGGGGGAGACATCACAGATCAGTGATCTGACAGTTTGCACAGCACTCTGTCAGATCACTGATCTGATAGGAGTGCAGGCTGCTTCACAGTGCCTGCTCTGAGCAGGCTCTGTGAAGCCACCTCCCTCCCTGCAGGACCCGGATCCGCGGCCATCTTGGATCCGGGGCTCGAGCAGGGAGGGAGGTGAGGAGACCCTCGCAGCAACGCGATCACATCGCGTTGCTGCGGGGGGCTCAGGGAAGCCCGCAGGGAGCCCCCTCCCTGCGCGGTGCTTCCCTGCACCGCCGGCACATCGCGATCATCTTTGATCGCGGTGTGCCAGGGGTTAATGTGCCGGGGGCGGTCCGTGACCGCTCCTGGCACATAGTGCCGGATGTCAGCTGCGATAAGCAGCTGACACCCGGCCGCGATCGGCCGCGTTCCCCCCGTGAGCGCGGCCGATCGGCTATGACGTACTATCCCGTCCAGGGTCAGATAAGCCCAGGGCACCTCGACGGGATAGTACGTCTAAGGTCACAGAGGGGTTAATGTGAATATTATTTTGGCTACCTTCTGGACTCTTAGTTCTCCTTGGATTTATATATAGATTTATATATTTATATAATTACTAGATGGCAGCCCGATTCTAAAGAATCGGGAGTCTAGAATCCATATATACTTTATTTATTCAAATGTAAGAATAATACAATTAATAAATAAATAATAGTAAGAAAGAACAAAAATAATAGGCAGTATATGGAGAAAACACCAAACAAAAGTTCAAAATTGGTGTGAAAATGTCACTGAACCACTTCACAACTAAATATATATAGTTTTGGTAAATGGTATTATCATTTTTTTGACGAAATTCGGCAGGAGCTTGAAGAGCAACGTCACTGGGCCCGCCTCCACGCAGTAGAAACTTGCTGTGAGGTAAAAATTCAAAAATCACACCAAAATGGCGGGCGGAGTGTGTCACAGTACGGCACGTTTCTGATTGGTCGCTCGCAGCAGGCGGCAACCAATCAGACACTGGACACTGTTGACGTCACTTATCTCCGGACATTAGCTCCGGACATTAGCTCCGGACATTAGCTCCGGACATTAGCTCCGGACATTAGCTCCGGACAAAGCCACGGAAGTTGGCACAAATTGCAGGAAGTAGTATTCTAGGCAATTAATCTCCGGACATTAGCTCCGGACATTAGCTCCGGACAAAGCCACGGAAGTTGGCACAAATTGCAGGAAGTAGTATTCTAGGCAATTATATATTAGATATATATGTAACAACATATTGCCACTATTTCCCTTCTTACACATTTTATTTTGTATATTTAAACACAGTGTCACTACACTGGTACTTTTGGAGTATTTCCATGTGATTTGTCTCCACATATTCTTATTCATATTTTTATCTTGCATACCTGTATTAGTTACGCATCCTTTTTAATAATTATTTTCCCCATATACATTATTTCCATCACTTTCCCTATTTTCCCTGTCTCCATGCATGCCCTTCTTTAGGGGTTCACCCTTTCCCCCTTGCTCCTGCTCCCAGGCACATCTAGTGACATTTACTCTCCAGTTTTTTAGCAACACCGTTGCACTGCTGGATATACATGTACTCACTACCTTAGTAAATACCATATACATGGGATACTCTTTACATTGCCATAATATTGGTTGATTTTCAGTGGACATTTATATATGAGCATTATGTGCATTTTTCGCTGTTCCTTTACCTTCATATCACTACCAATTCCATCATACATGATATAAATTGGGTTAATCCCATTGTGTTAACCCTGGTGGTACTATGCAGATCTGTCTTCCCTTGACATAGTCTGGTGGTTAAACCCCCCCCTGCAATTTTCCCCATTCTTTGGTGTACCTAGTGTACTGTTTTGTTGTTAATAAATATATTATTTTTTAATACTATCCCACTCTCTTCACTTCCTTTTTTCCTTTGTGGTATTTTCACAATTGAATATGTGATTTGTTAATTATATTAGTCCGGCCCTCTAAAACCATCCAAATTTCTCATGCGGCCCCATGGCAAAATTAATTGCCCACCCCTGATTTAAGGGCATAAAAATTGAAAGTTTGAAAATTCCTACATTTTCGCCAAATTTCCATTTTTCCCCACAAAGTTAAGTCATATCGAAGAAATGCTATCACTATCATGAAGTACAACATGTCACGAGAAAACCGTCTCAATCACTGGGATCAGTTGAAGCTCCAGAGTTATTACCACATACAGTGAAAATGGTCAGAATTCTAAAATTTGGCCTGGTCATGAAGGTGAAAACAGTCTTGGGGAGTGAAGGGGTTCATACGCATGTACATCAAAAATGTAGTAGTAACATTTACCGTGACATAGAAGTTGGCTCCCACACCTGACCACCACACAAACAGTAGTTAACCCGGAGATTTTTTTCGTTTTTGCATTTTCATTTTCTGCTCCCCTTCTGCCCAGAGCCATAACTTTATTTTTCCATCGATATGGCCATATGAGGGCTTATTTTTTGCGGGCCGAGTTGTACTTTTGAACACCACCATTGGTTTTATCAAATCGTGTAATGGAAAATGGGTAAAAACTTCCAAGTGCGGTGAAATTGCAAATAAAGTTTAATTCCGCAATTGTTTTGTTTTTTTGCTAGGATCACTAAATGCTAAAACTGACCTGCCAATATTATTCTCCAGGTCATTACGAGTTCACAGACACCAAACATATCTAGGTTATTTTTCATCCAAGTGGTTAAAAAAAATTTCCAAAATTTGTTTAAAAAAGAAATTGCGCCATTTTCCGATACTCATAGCGTCTCCATTTTTCGTGATCTCGGGTTGGGTGAGGGCTTTTTTGTGTGCTGAGCTGACGTTTTTATTGATTCCATTTTGGTGTAGATACGATCTTATGATCACCCTTCCTTGCATTTTAATGCAATATTGCGGTAACTAAAAAAACAAATCTGGCGTTTTGACTTTTTTTTCTTGTTACGCCATTTAGCGATCGGGTTAATTTTTTTTTATATTGATAGATTGGGCGATTCTGAATGCAGCGATACCAAATATGTGTATGTTTGTGTCACGGGGTCCTTCTCAGATATCACACAATCAACAGAGCTAGAGTATAGTAAACAATTCCAAGACCTTTATTTAGGCAAAAATACGAAAGGTCCATATCTGATCCACCACACAAAAGGATAAAATAGTCCAGAACACGAATGCAGTTCAGTAACAGGATAAAAGTCCAACAATCCAGCAGACAGAGGATAGCATAGTCCATATACTCTTCTTTCTCTCGGAGATGCTGTGTACACACATCATAGTTCCACACAGGACTGCTCTGTCTCTTGCCTCCCTGATATTTTTAAGTCTCCCTCCTCATTCACAGGTCAGGAGGAGGAAGGTCTCAAGGGCTCATTGTTTCAACAAGCTAGGTCAACATGTCATTAGCATCCAATATTGTACTGTGAGGGCTGATATCAGATGGCAGCAACAGCCATTCATCAATTAGCAAATAACTCCTTCTACAAGAGAACACCATGAAAATAAGTAAAATAGAAATATACACAAAAATGATACCCACATAGCATATCACACCATCACAACCTCTCCCCCCTCATAATAAGTGAGCACGCTATGAGGTCTACACAGACTTCTGGCCTGCTCACTTTAGTCCACATTGCTCAATAGTTCATAGTTCCTTGTACAGTGGCAGGGGTTGCAATAATCGAGCACTTGTCCATAAATTCCCGGGTCCTGGCTTTCATACCAGGCTTTTTGACTGGACTGGGCCGTTCGCTAATGTTCATTAGCCAAGGTAGCTAGCTGGGCGAGACAAGTCTCTGAACTCTAGAACGTAGGAAATTACGGGTGTTCCGGTATCTGCGATATCTCCCTCCAATTGTTCTTTCAGAAGAGTGAGAGGCCTATGGACCTTCTGCTCCCACAAAATGTAACTCCCCAAAGTCTTTTCCAAGGAGGATATCTGCAGGAAGACCTCCCATAACTCCAATCCAACAGTTTTTTCCCCAAAACCATAATCCAAACATACCAAAGCTCGCTGTATATATTTGCGGACACCCCCCGCCAGGACAATGGGAATTCCGGGGCCCTGGTGAATTGCCTCGGGTCGAACCACACGGGGGTCAGCGATAGTCAGGAATGCCTCCGTGTCTCCAAATCCCGACACATTGTATCCATCAATTAAGACATCCTGCAGGTGGCAATGCCGTTGCTCTGTATTTCTGATGGACAAAGGCCAGAGTCTGTACACTCTAGGATGGTTATGAATGGTGCCGTGTTCGGTGGTCCACTCTGGTGGGGTGGTGGTAGCTCTTCCTCAGGTGGGATGGAGTACACAAGATGTACTGGACAAGGTGGGGCTCCCTCCGAATCCTTGAGGGACAGCCAGACTGCAAACGTCCAGGTTGCCCACACCCATAACATCTCCTCTCTGTGATACCCCCAGGTCGTGGTCGGAACTGTTGGGGCCCAGGATTGTGAGGCATGATTGTAATCGGCTTGCGACTGGGTGGAAGGACAGATATAATCTGAGGGGGACGGGGAGCGGGAGAAGGCCGTGGTTCATTGTTCAGAAGCCTCCTCCATTGCGGTCGGATAGTTCATCGGCCAGGGCTGCAGCTCTATCCACGGTGCACGGCGTGCGCTCCCAGACACATTCCTCTGCGGGCACTCACGGGGTCCTTCTCCGCTATCACACAATCAACAAAGCTAGAGTAAAGTAAACAATTCCAAGACCTTTATTTAGGTAAAAATACGAAAGGTCCATATACGATCCACCACACAAAGGATAAAATAGTCCAGAACACGAATGCAGTTTAGTAACAGGATAAAAGTCCAACAATCAGGCAGACAGAGGATAGCATAGTCCATATACTCTTTTCTCTCTGAGATGCTGTGTACACACATCATAGTTCCACACAGGACTGCTCTGTCTCTCATCTCCCTGATATTTTTAAGTCTCCCTCCTCATTCACAGGTCAGGAGGGGGAAGGTCTCAGGGGCTCATTGTTTCAACAAGCTAGGTCAACATGTCAATAGCATACAATACAGTACTGTGAGGGCTGATATCAGATGGCAACAGCCATTCATCAATTAGCAAATAACTCCTTCTACAAGAGAACACCATGAAAATAAGTAAAATAGAAATATACACAAAAACGATACCCACATTGCATATCACACCATCAGTTTTTTTTTTTTTTTAGAGTTTTATTCTGAATTAGATGGTGGCCCGATTCTAACGCATCGGGTATTCTAGAATATGTATGTAGTTTATTTATTAAGTATACGTGAGTGAACTTTGTGGCACTGTGACTGACAACTTGCTCAGTAAACTTGACTGAACTGTGGCACTGTGACAGAACTTGTTCAATAAATGTGACAACTACGTGGCACTGTGACTGACAGAACTTGTTCAGTAAACGTGAGTGAACTACATCACACTGTGACTGTAAGAACTTGTTGAATAAACGTGAGTGAACTATGTGGCACTGTGACTGACAGAACTTGTTCAGTAATTGTGAGTGAACTACGTTGCGCTGTGAGTGATGTTTAAATCCCACGCCAATATCGCTGATTGGTCGCGCCCAACTGGCCGTGGCCAATCAGCGGAGCTGGGTTCAAATCCCGTACCAATTTGAGGCCGGACCACGCTTGTCGCTGATTGGTCGCGGGTGGCTGGCGTGACCAATCAGCGACGCGGGATTTCCATTACAGACAGAATTAGACGATTATATAGTAGACTAGATGGTGGCCCGATTCTAACACATCGGGTATTCTAGAATATGTATAGTAGCATATAGCACAGCCCACGCAGTATGTAACAGCCCACGTAGTATGTAAAACAGCCCACGTAGTATATAACACAGCTACATAGTATTTTGCCCAGCCACGTAGTATATTGCTCAGCCACATAGTATATAGCACAGCCACGTAGTATATAACACAGCCCACATAGTATATAGCACAGCCCACGTAGTATATCACACTGGCCACGCAGTTTATAACACAGCTCATGCAGTATATAACACAGCCACGTAGTGTATTGCACAGCCACGTAGTATATAGCACAGCCACGTAGTATATAGCACAGCCACGTAGTATATAGCACAGCCACGTAGTATATAGCACAGCCACGTAGTATATAGCACAGCCACGTAGTATATAGCACAGCCACGTAGTATATAGCACAGCCACGTAGTATATAGCACAGCCACGTAGTATATAGCACAGCCACGTAGTATATAGCACAGCCACGTAGTATATAGCACAGCCACGTAGTATATAGCACAGCCACGTAGTATATAGCACAGCCACGTAGTATATAGCACAGCCACGTAGTATATAGCACAGCCACGTAGTATATAGCACAGCCACATAGTATATAGCACAGCCCACATAGTATATAGCACAGAGATGTAGTATATAACACAGGCCACGCAGTATATAACCCATGCAGTATATAACACAGCCCATGCAGTATATAACACAGCCATGTAGTATATTGCAGCCACGTAGTATATAGCACAGCCCACGCAATATATAACATAGCCAATGCAGTATATAACACAGCCCACACAGTATATAGCACAGCCCACGTAGTATATAGCACAGCACATGCAGTATATTGCACAGCCCACGCAGTATAACACAGCCCATGTGGTATGTAGCACAGCCCACGCAGTATCTAACACAGCCCACGTAGTATCTAACACAGCCCACGTAGTATCTAACACAGCCCACGTAGTATATAGCAATGTGGGCAACATATCCCTGTTTAAAAAAAGAATTAAAATAAAAAATAGTTAGTTATATACTCAACTTCCGTTGGCCCCCGGATCTAGCCCAGGCATTTCGCGATGCTCCTCGCGACGCTCCGGACTTAAGAATGCATTGCGGCAATAACATGTTATGATGTAGCGGTCTCGCGAGACCGCTACATCATCTCCAGTCATTGCCAAAATGCATTTTGGGACCGGAGCGTCGCAAGGAACGGGAAAGGTGCCGGAAGGAGAGAATTTAATGATTTTTTAAATTTTTTTTAACATTAGATCTTTTTACTATTGATGCTGCATAGGCAGCATCAATAGTAAAAAGTTGGTCTCACAGGGTTAATAGCAGCGTTAACAGACTGCATTACACCTTGTTATGCCGTGGTGTAACGCAGTCTAACGGAATGCTAAACCTCTATGGGGGCACTGACTTGGGAGTAGAGAGGGGTCACTGACTGGAGGGGAGTAGGGAGGGGCGAATTCGCAGCCGGACTGTGCCCGTCGCTGATTGGTCGCGGCTGGCCGAGACCAATCAGCGACACGGTATTTCCGTTACAGACGAACAGACGGAAGTACCCCTGGCTTAGACGATTATATAGATAGATGGGGAAAAAGGGGGGGTGATTTGAAATTTTATATTTTTAAAAACTGTTTTTACTTTTTGCATGCTTTACTAGAAGCTGCCATAACCTGATCGGCTCTACTACATACAGGCGATAATAAGATTGCCTGTATATAGCAGAAATGCTCCCTTGCTATGAGCGCCGACCACCAGGCGGCGCTCATAGCAACCCAGCAGTGACAACAATAGAGGTCTGCTGGAGACCTCTGTCTGTCATGCCAACACATCGGCGATTTGTGGTCATGTGACACGGGCGCCGATGGGAGGGATTTCCGGTATGCTTGCCGGAAGCACGTGTTAAATGCCGCTGTCAGAGTTTGACAGCAGCATTTAACTAGTTAACAGCTGCAGGTGGATTTCAATTCCACCAACGGCTGCTAGAGGCACATGTCAGCTGTTCAAAACAGCTGACATGTGCAGGAAAAGATGTGAGCTCAGCGCCAGAGCCCACATCAAAGGGAGTCCAACATCGGCGAACTATTACGCCCAATGTCAGAAAGGGGCTAAATGTTCTGGTTCAGATAGAAAGTATCATGTCATCAGCAAAGCACGTTATTTTAATCTCTTTACATCTAATCTGAATGCCTTTACACACTCTGAAGCAATGAAGTGTCTGGTCAGGAGTTCAAGAGCCAAGTCGAACAGCATGGGTGAAAGCGGACATCCCTGTCTGGTACCCTTCTCCAAAGAAAATGGTTGGGATGAAAATCCTATTGTGAATATTCTAGCTTGCGGGTTCTTGTATAAGGCCATCAGATAATTCTTAAATAATCCTGTAATGCCAAATCTATCTAAAACCTCTTCCATCCACTTCTAATTCATATTAAATACCAAGCGTGTCAGCAATGTGCCTGCTTTGTTTCCACATTTTACCAATTTTGAGGTCTATTGCTTCCCTTTCAATCACTCTGATTTGTCTAACCAGAGATAAGATTCTGTTTTAGCTTTGACCTATTTTTCCCTATTAGTTAAGTTAGAATAAATGAGTTTGTGTACAGAGATCTTAGTTCTCTACTAGCTTCGTTATATGCCAATGAAGTTTTAGTTTCAGGAGCCTTCACATATCCCATGATCCCACCCCTAAGTACCGCCTTTGCTGTGTCCCGAAAGAGATGAGGATCCTCTATATGTTCTCTATTATCCAAGCTATATTTTAACTGAATTTTCTTTTTTTTTATATCAGATAGATTTTTATTATCCGCAAAGAATAAACAATCAGAATATTTCTCATGACAATGTTTCATTAAACCTTTACAGATAACTTTTCCCCCCAACCCAGAGCCCCCCCACCCCGCCCAACCCCAGAGACCTCAGCCAGAGCCACCCCACTTCCCATCATCATACAAACATTTGAATAAACATCCATTTCCATTGAATACTAGGCTCCCTATATTTTCATTTATCATCCTAATTCAAGTCCATCCACGGTTGCCACAGCTTGTGGAAGATGTCCAGCTTATTCCTTTTGGTGTAGATACTTTTCTCCAAAGTAAGTATATGCTCCGTTTGCTTAAGAAAGTCTCTTCTTGTTGGAGGTTCCTCTCTAATCCAAAATTTGGCGATCAATTTCCTAGCAATGAATAACAATCGTGCAATAGCTATTTTAAACATGTTGTCCGTAACAATTTCCTCCACATATCCCAATATGCAAGTCAGTGGAACCCTAGGGACAGAACATCCATACACCAGTTCAATACGATTTAAAACAACTATCCAGAAGGAGGACAGTCTAGGGCACTGCCACATCATATGCAATATCCCCGCCTGGGATTGTGAGCACCGAGGGCATTCCGAGTTCTGCCTAAGCCCAGCCTTGAACAACCTGTCAGGGGTTCTATAGGCCCTATGGATTACGAATAACTGTGATAGCCTGCCAGGTTCA
The DNA here is from genome assembly GCF_032444005.1 of Ranitomeya imitator. NCBI lineage: Eukaryota > Metazoa > Chordata > Amphibia > Anura > Dendrobatidae > Ranitomeya > Ranitomeya imitator. The sequence continues at coordinate 767,706,726 of NC_091282.1, read as the reverse complement.
CTCATTGATATCTTGGACACATAATCTAGGACCGACTCCCATCTATCATTGTCAATTATTCCCAATTCAGCTTCCCATTTCCCTTTGGCTCGGATGGGTTATTTTTCCAGGAAAGAAAAAAGTAGAAACCCATATATTTCTGAAATCGCCCCCTTCGTGCAGCTATTCTTAAGGATATAGTAGAGCATGAGATCAATCTGTACCACTATGGCTCCCCTTTTATTCTGTGCCTGATAAGCATGAGAGATACGATTATACTGGAACAATTCAGACCGTGGCAACTGAAATTCTTCCTGCAACTCATCAAATGTTTTAAGTCTGCCCTGACTTATCAGCAGCCCCAGCCGTTTAATACCTGCTGCAGACCAAAAGTGAAAACCCTCCCTCTGCCTAAATTCCGGTAGATAAATGTTGTCCCAAATAGGCGAGAATCTGGTGAACCCACTCACTTCCCTAATGAGTTTGACTTTTTCCCATACTCTGTGAATTAATCATAGTGCACCCCTGTGAACCCATTTTTTTGAATTGTCCTCCCTCCAAACTGTCACTTAAAACGTCTGCCTGTAGTAAGAACCTCAAGCTATTAGGTATTTGCACACTCTCTGCCTCCTCCCCCCATCCTTTGAGATGTTGACACTGTGCTGCTAAGGGTACCGTCACACAGTGGCATTTTGATCGCTACGACGGCACGATTCGTGACGTTCGAGCGATATATCCGTGACGTTCCAGCGATCTCGCTGTGTCTGACACGCTACTGCGATCAGGGACCCCGCTGAGAATCGTACGTCGTAGCAGATCGTTTGAAACTTTCTTTCATCGTCTAGTGTCCCGCTGTGGCGGCATGATCGCATGGTGTAACAAAGGTGTGCACGATATTGTATACGATGTGCGCATAGTAACCAACGGCTTCTACATCGCACATACGTCATGAAATTATCGCTCCAGCGTCGTACATTGCAAAGTGTGACAGCAGTCTACGACGCTGGAGCGATATTGTTACGATGCTGGAGCGTCACGGATCGTGCCGTCGTAGCGATCAAAAGGCCACAGGGTGACGGTACCCCAAGAAGTATAGCCATGGATTAGGAAGTGCAAGACCCCCCTCTGTTTTGGCCCTCTGAAGTATCTCCTGTTTAAACCTAGGACTCTTTCCTCCCCATATTAATTCCCCAATGACCTAAGGGTACCGTCACACTGAGACGACGCTGCAGCGATACGACAACGATGTCGATCGCTGCAGCGTCGCTGTGTGGTCGCTGGAGAGCTGTCACACAGACCGCTCTCCAGCGACCAACGATCCCGAAGTCCCCGGGTAACCAGGGTAAAAATCGGGTTACTAAGCGCAGGGCCGCGCTTAGTAACCCGATGTTTACCCTGGTTACCAGCATAAAAAAAACAGTACATACTTACATTCCGGTGTCTGTCCCTTGCCGTCTGCTTCCCGCACTGACTGACTGCCGGCCATAAAGTGAAAGCACAGCACAGCGCGCTGTGCTCTGCTTTCACTTTACGGCCGGCAGTCAGTCAGTGCGGGAAGCAGACAGCAAGGGACCTGACGGACACCGGAATGTAAGTATGTAGTGTTTGTTTTTTTTTACATTTACGCTGGTAACCAGGATAAACATCGGGTTACTAAGCGCGGCCCTGCACTTAGTAACCCGATGTTTACCCTGGTTGCAAGCGAACGCATCGTTGGATCGGTGTCACACACACCGATCCAGCGATGACAACGGGAGATCCAGCGATGAAATAAAGTTCCAAACGATCTGCTACGACGTACGATTCTCAGCAGGGTCCCTGATCGCTGCTGCGTGTCAGACACAGCGATATCGTATGGATATCGCTGGAACATCACGGATCGTACCGTCGTAGCGACAAAAGTGGCACTGTGAGACGGTACCCTAATCTTACGGAATCTGCATTGTGTAATCCAAATGGGAGAGTTATGTAGCACGTACAACAACTGTGGCATTACAATCATCTTTAAGAGGTTCACCCTACCAACCACCGATAAATGTAATTTGTTCCATGCCGCAATCTTGGTACGAATTTTCTGCATTAACGGACTTAAATTCAGTTCCTCAAAGGTAGTTAGAGGAAGAGCAATCTGAATACCCAAATATTTGAATTTTTGAACAATCTTTAATTTCGTGGTTATCGCCCTCTCTCCACTGCCCATACTGTCCCCCTCAATCAACAACATACAAGACTTATCCCAGTTTATTGTGAGACCCGAAAACCGACCAAACTCCTCAATCAAAGCAACCGCATTGCACAGGGACCTTTCAGAATCCTCCAGGAACAACAAAATATCGTCAGCATATAATGCAATTTTGTCTTCCCTCCTACCATAGATGAAACCTCTAACCTCCTGAGCACCTCTTATTTTAGCCGCTAACGGCTCCACGGCCAGAGCGAAGAGCAATGGGGACAGCGGACACCCCTGTCTGGTACCCCTAAACAGCGGGAAACTCTAACAAATTATTATTAACTCTAATTTTTGCCGTTGGGAACGAGTACAACAACTTAACCCAGGAGATGAATTTTGGACCAAACCCCAGGCGATCCAGTACCGACCACATGTAACTCCACTCCACACAATCAAAGGCCTTGTGAGCATCTAAAGACACCACAACTCTTTTTCCGGCATTGTCTGCAGGAATTTGCATATTTAAAAATAGCCTTCTCAAGTTAATTGCTGTGGATTTATTGAGCATAAAGCCAGACTGGTCTGGGTGAATCAATTTATCGATCACTTGGGACAGCCTGTTCGCCAGGGCCTTCGCCAAAATCTTTATGTCAGCCGTTAGAAGTGAAATTGGTCTATACGACTCCGGCTGTTGAGGATCTTTATCAGCTTTAGGAATAACCACCACAATGGCCTCTCTCATTGATGGGGGCAGCACTCCCCTCTCCAACGACTCAGAGAACACTCGCTCCAATTTGGGCATTAACTCTGCATTAAGAATTTTATAAACCTCTACTGGGATACCGTCCGTCCCCGGAGCCTTGCCCCCCGCCAAATCTGCCTTCAATTCTTCCTCCCCAAGCAGTCTATCCATCCACTCCCTTTCCGCTCTACCTAGTCTGGGTAAGTCAACCTCTTTCAAATAACTATTCATTTCCTCAGGACTTTTATCCACCCTAGAGGAATATAATTTACTATAAAATCTCCGAAAAACGTCTAAAATTCCCCCCCCCCCCCCCCCCCCCCCGAGTAACCGTTTTACCTTCCTCTGTTCTTATGGAGTATACATGTGAAGAATCCCGCTGCGCAGAAACCACCACCGGGAGCAAATGTCCCACTTTCTCTCCCTCAGAATAAAATGTTTCCTTTTGAAAGGCTCTCAACCTATCTGCCCTATGCATATGGAGTTCATCGACGGCTACCTGAGCCGCCCTCATACGAAGTTGCGCTTCTCTTGAATTCTGAGAGGCCAGTGTCTCTTCCGCCACCCTCAGCTCCTCCATCACTGCATTGTCTTGAATTTTAGACTTAGTTTTATGTCTCGAGATGTCCTGGAATAAAATTCCTCTCAGGTATGCCTTCATGGTGTCCCACACTACAAGATTCCCCGCACTCCCTTCATTAATCCTGAAAAACTCCCCGAGTTCAGTTCCCACCTGTTCCATATCCAAATACTGTAGCCAGGAGGGGTGAAATTTCCATCCCAACCCCGTCAGACCACTCTTCCCTGTCATTTGTACCGAGACCAGTACTGGGCTATGGTCCGATATTACTCTAGGCCTATACTCCACCTCATGTATTAGATTATTCACCCCCCCATTTCCCAAAGCCACATCAATGCGAGCTAAAGATCCGTATGTTGCTGAATAACATGAGTAGGCATATGTCCTAGGATTACGCACCCGCCACAAATCTATCCATCCTATTTCTTAGATAATTTCCAAAAGGAGTAGAGTTCCCTTCACTTCTCAACTCCGCATGTCTACCCTTGTCCCAGTGATCATTAGATATATTGTTCACATCCCCCACTATAAGGAGGGGCACCCCATCCCACCTACCCGTAATTTCCAGAATCTCCTGTATCTTTTTCTTGGAATATGGTGGTGGAATATAAATTGACACAATACAAATTAACCTGTTAAATATCTTGCATACTAAAAACACAAATTGGCCGTCTTTATCGGTGGTTACCTCAATCTCTTCAAACGAAACACTAACGTGTATCAAAATTGACACACCTCTGGCATAATTTGAGAACGTTGAGTGATACGCCTTTCTCACCCATCTCTTCTGTTGAATAGCAACCTTTTCCTTCACTATGTGAGTTTCCTGCAGACATATCACTGAAGGCCTCCGTTTCAGTACATATTGAAAAATAGCTGTTCGTTTAGTAGCATTTGCAAGGCCCCTAACATTCCAACTTAGGATTTTAACCTCCCCACCTATTGTAGCTTATAGAAACAATGAATGAGTTCAAGCTCCCTAAGGTCTCAACCCCAACTCCCACCCCTTCCCTCCTCCCCCCCCATCCCCAATTCCCAACTGAAATAACTCTCTCTCTCTCCCCTCTCTTAAGGTACCTTCACACATAACGATATTGTTAACGATATCATTGCTTTTTGTGACGTAGCAACGATATCGTTAATGAAATCGTTATGTGTGACAGCGACCAACGATCAGGCCCCTGCTGGGAGATCGTTGGTCGCTGAATAAAGTCCAGAACTTTATTTCGTCGCTGGACTCCTGCTGACATCGCTGGATCAGCGTGTGTGACACCGATCCAGCGATGTCTTCACTGGTAACCAGGGTAAACATCGGGTAACTAAGCGCAGGGCCGCGCTTAGTAACCCGATGTTTACCCTGGTTACCATCCTAAAAGTAAAAAAAAAACAACAGTACATACTTACCTATAGCCGTCTGTCCTCCAGCACTGTGCTCTGCACTCCTCCTGTACTGGCTGTGAGCGTCGGTCAGCCGGAAAGCAGAGTGGTGACGTCACCGCTCTGCTTTCCGGCCGCTGTGCTCACAGCCAGACCAGAGAAGCAGAGCGCCGGGGACAGACAGCGTTAGGTAAGTATGTACTGTTTGTTTTTTTTACTTTTAGGATGGTAACCAGGGTAAACATCGGGTTACTAAGCGCGGCCCTGCGCTTAGTTACCCGATGTTTACCCTGGTTACCGGCATCGTTGGTCGCTGGAGAGCGGTCTGTGTGACAGCTCTTCAGCGACGCTGCAGCGATCCGGATCGTTGTCGGTATCGCTGCAGCGTCGCTTAATGTGAAGGGGCCTTAAAGCCCAACCAACTCCTCTGTACTCTTAGAATATCAAAATAAACTCTCCCTCTCAATTTGAGATCTGGGAACACTGTTTCACAGCCTAACGATAAAAACTCTGCGTTCCTTCAGCTCCCCCGCCCACCATAGCCAAAATGCAAATTCCGTTGCACCGCCGAACACAACTTGATGATATCAATATACCATAAAGTCACAGTATAAGTACCAGTTAACTATCAAACCAAACATAACAGTGAAGGGTTAACAATTGCCTCAGTAGCACTTAAATCAGTTTCAGCGGGTCTGCCCCGTTCTGACATGCTTAGTATTGAGATCCAGCCATTGAGACGCCTCCTCTGGATTTTGGAAAAAATGCACCCGATCCAGAGCCACCACCCTTAATTTAGCTGGGTAAATCATTGAATAACGGACATCTAAGTCTCGCAACCTCCTCTTGACCTCTCCAAACTTCATCCGAAGCTTTTGGACCGCCACAGAGTAATCCGGATAAAGGGAGACCCGATTACCATCAATGGTCAGCTCATCACAATTCCTGGCTATCCTCAACAAAATGTCTCGGTCCTGATAGTTCAGAATTTTAGCCAAGATAACTCTTGGGGCCGAGCCGGGGGGGAGGGGTCTGGTGGGCACACGGTGCGCTCTTTCAACGGCAGACATCTTAGTAAGGCCATCTCCACCCACAGCGTTTTTTAGCCATGCCTCAATATAAGCCGTGGGGTTGCTCCCTTCCGCCTTTTCTGGGACCCCCACAATCCTTAGGTTGTTCCTGCGGGATCGGTTTTCAAGGTCATCAGTCTTAAACTCCAGATCAGCAATACATTGAATATACTTTTTTCCCTGTTTAACAATTCACCAATCCGATCTTCTGCACTCCCAACCCTTTCTTCCACCACTTCCACTCTCTTTTCAACTTTACGCACAGCAGAGTTTAAAGCGACCATCTCTCCCTTTAATTCATCCGCTCGTAGGTTTAGAGCCCCCAGGGCAGACTTACAGTACATCACCACTGAAAATATGTCCTTCAGAGTCGGCTCCTCCATTTCTGGCATGTCAGACTGTGCAGACAGAACAGCTCCTGCGGCCCTAGTAGGAGATCCCTGGTCTGACCCACTGCACTGTAGCTGAGCCCCTCCTTCCTGCTGTTCTCCGGGGGCACCAGCTGCTCCATACTCCACACTTCCAGCCTCTGACTGCAGATTTACAGCATCCTCTGACCTGGCAAATAGCTCCAACTTAGCGAGCACATCCATCCTCCTCTGATAAGCAGCGCTTGTCCTCGCCGCCTCCTCTGCAGACTCGGCGCCATCTTGGGCCTGTGAGCTTCCCGCAGCTGCCGGCTCCTTCTGTCTCCTGCGTGTCATCCTCAGATAAGATTCCGTTCCTTCGGGTCACACCTCGCTCCCCGGGACTATGTGCACTCCTGAGAGTAACAAGAAATTGATGGGTTGGTATCCAGGCAGAATTTGAAAATTATCAATTTCTATTTATCAACCTTGGGCACTGAGTGGCCTGTCAGTATCTTAGTCTATGTCTTTCCTCATCCAACGTTTCAGAAGGTATTAAAAAAAGATCAAGCAGCAACTATTGCGGCGATTCCATTCCGACTGCACTGGCCATGGTTTCTTCTCGTGTTGCACCTATCGAAGAGCAGGTTTTAGAAGCTTCCTCTACTTCCCAACCACCATTACCAGAAGGCAATTTTTCGTTTAGACTGCATAAGCTTTATCTGATTGCTGGAGATCGAATGGCAGCAATTTAATAATCTTGGCCTTATTAGCTCCTCGAATTACCCAAACAAGCAAGATTTATTCTACAGTTTGGAAAATATATAATACTAGTTTCCACTTACCGGCTTATTCATTATGTTCAGTTCTGCAGTTTCTTCAGTCCAGATTTGATAAGGGCCTCGCTTACAAAGCTATGTTTTTGGTGGCCATCACATCAGCCAAGTGCATTCGTTAATTACAAGCCTTGTCTTCCAAATAACCATTCATAAGAGACATCTTCTAAGTCTCATGCCAGGATTTGTTCCCAAGGTGAACTCATTTCATAATGTTAATCAGGAAATATCTTTGACAATTTTTTTCCCAAATCCACAAAATGAGCACTAAAAAAAGGCCGCACCTTCTGCACATGGAAAACGGTGATTCTGAAGGTAAAGAAAACCCAATCATTCAGAAGTGCCGAGAATCCTTTTCTATAATTTAAAGGCCCAAATATGGGTGACAAGGCCAATAAGTCTTAATTAGCCAAAGGGATTAAAGACTCAAGCAAAGAGCAGGTCATCATCATCCATCTTATGTAAAGGCTCATTCTACATCAGGGGTGTCAAACTGCATTCCTCGAGGGCTGCAAACAGGTCATGTTTTCAGGATTTCCTTGTACTGCACAGGTGATAATTTAATCACCTACACAAATAATGAGTTGGTAATTAAATTATCACCTGTGCAGTACAAGGAAATCCTGAAAACATGACCTGTTTGCAGCCCTCGAGGAATGCAGTTTGACACCCCTGTTCTACATGCTTAACGTCTTCTCTGGCTGAACTAGCCCATGTGCCCTTGTAACTTATCTGCAGAGCTGCCAGGTGGCCTTCTTTGGCTAAATTCATTAGACATTAAATCATCCAAGGATTCAGCATTTGGCAGAAACATTTTGGAGAAAGCAGGTGGTTCCTGATCATTCTCTTCTTTTGTACTTACTGCTTTCTAATTCCCATTATGTGTTGCTGTACAAGTCCAGGAAAGTTAAACATTTACTAATCCAAAATTTTCAAATCCAGGATTCCATAGGCACCACAGATTTCCCTCCCTTTTAATAAAATGTTTATTTTGCTAAATACATATAAAGTGCGTGTATTCTACTTGCTTCCTTTTATTGTATGCCTTGGATTCAAACCAATTTGCATAATTAATTACTACTGTTTAAAGGCCCCTTCACATTAAGCGACGCTGCAGCGATACCGACAACGATCCGGATCGCTGCAGCGTCGCTGTTTGGTCGCTGGAGAGCTGTCACACAGACCGCTCTCCAGCGACCAACGATGCCGGTAACCAGGGTAAACATCGGGTAACTAAGCGCAGGGCCGCGCTTAGTAACCCGATGTTTACCCTGGTTACCATGCTAAAAGTAAAAAAAAAACAAACACTAGATACTTACCTACAGCCGTCTGTCCTCCAGCGCTGCGCTCTGCTTCTCTGCACTCCTCCTGTACTGGCTGTGAGCCGGAAAGCAGAGCGGTGACGTCACCGCTCTGCTTTCCGGCTCACAGCCAGTACAGGAGGAGTGCAGAGCACAGCGCTGGAGGACAGACGGCTGTAGGTAAGTATCTAGTGTTTGTTTTATTTTTACTTTTAGCATGGTAACCAGGGTAAACATCGGGTTACTAAGCGCGGCCCTGCGCTTAGTTACCCGATGTTTACCCTGGTTACCAGTGAAGACATCGCTGGATCGGTGTCACACACGCCGATCCAGCGATGTCAGCAGGAGTCCAGCGACGAAATAAAGTTCTGGACTTTATTCAGCGACCAACGATCTCCCAGCAGGGGCCTGATCGTTGGTCGCTGTCACACATAACGATTTCATTAACGATATCGTTGCTACGTCACAAAAAGCAACGATATCGTTAACAATATCGTTATGTGTGAAGGTACCTTAACAAGTCTTCTGTTTCTAAGTAGGCAACTAATTAATCCATTGTGTGCTGCCTACAAGCTCTAGAAAATGAAAATTTTATTTTGGTTACCATTATAATTTGACATATTGAGTGTCATTCTGAGATTTTCACCGTCTCCAGCACACTAGCGACATAGCAGCTGAGATGTAACACCGTGTAAATGAATCAGGAACAGGATAGTGGGACAAATAACCAATATCTGGCCTCGTCACTGGCCAACCAATTTGTGTGCCAAGTACGTTCATTTTTAACGTGTTTTCTACAGCAGTAATTCAGTTCCAATTTCATATATTCAACATTTCCATATTATAGCGTTTCAGAGTGCAGCTGTAATTTGTTAGTACGGTGCCACAAACAGAACGAGAAGATCCCCAGAACATTATTTACTGGCTCCAACGCCGGCAAACAGGGAAGTGTCTGGGGCTCCAGTCTCTCACTCTTGTGACTCTTTCATCAAGGAACATGGCACATCAACACTATTTTAGCTTCCCAAATGTATACATAAGTCATGGTGAAACTGGAGAATTTTATTCCGTTCACCTGATGAGGAAATATCTCTGTAAGAATTAAGCTACCAAGAAGAAAATCACCATGTGGCAGCATCCTTTTTTCTATGCCCCGGTGTACTACAGTGAAACCTTCTGGAACACGTGGTGGCCAAGGTCCCATCACTGCATTGTAATGGCAGGACCATACGTTTGGTCTCTAATCAGACACATGACATATTAAACACCCTTTGCCTCGGTCAAACAAAAAAAAAAAATATAAATATATCTTCAGTCTTGGAAGTTCTGTGAAACAAAGTGCTAACCAGTAAAACATGAAAATATAGTCAAGAGAGTCTTTAATTTAGTAAGATGGAGGCTTCATCTTCATAGGAATGCCTCCCCTCTGCCACAGACAGCAGATGACTCCCGGCCAGGATCTCCGCACTTGGATGTGGAGGGGCAGCTGCCGTACTGAGATCTGCAGAGAAGACACAAAAGGCACCAAGCTTATCAAGTCTATATTACACACACCACACTATGAGGCAGGACATCTTCTGAAGGCAGAGAAGCTTTTACACAACCCACCTAGGACATTAACCTCTGCATGCAGTGGCCAATGTCCATTTTTTTCCTCTCCCTCTTCCAAAACCTTATTTTTCCAACCTCATTCTTGTACGAGGATTGTTCTTTTGAATGACAGCATTCATGTTATCAAATAATGCACTGGAAGGCTGGCCAAAAATTCCACGCGCTTCAAAATTTCAGAAAAAGTGCAATTACACAATTTTTTTTTTATTTTTAATTTACCGCGTGCTATACGGTAAAACGGACCTGGCAATATAATTCTACAGGTCAGTATGGTTATGCAGATATTAAACACTTTTTTTTTTTTTAATTTAAGTGGTGAAAATTTGGGGGGAATTTTGTTAACTTTTTTTTGCTTGTGTCACCATTTTCCGAGACCCGTAAAGTTTTTACTCATAAAATTTTTGGATAGATATGATGTTTTGATCACCTCTTACTGCATTTTATGTTGCGGCGAGCCCAAAAAACGTAATTCCGGGATTTCGATTTTCTTCTTGTTATGAAGTTTAACAATTGGTTTTTATAGATTGGATTTTTACAAACAGATCGATACCAAATGTAAGCTGTGATGACACAGCATTTTATTTTAATTAACCAAACATCTATTTTCAGTAATCCAGGAAGAATAGACCTCTATATGTTGACTTTTGAATTTATGTGTTTGTTCATCAGTTGGTAAAGAACCACACACTGATGTCATAGGAGTCTTAAACTTTGATTTTTGAATGGCTAAGGTTTGCCTCTTATATCAGCTCCTACAACTTAAGGTACCGTCTGAGAGTGGCACTTTGGTCGCTACGACGGCACGATCCGTGACGCTCCAGCGTCGTAGACTGCCGTCACACTTCGCAATGCACGACGCTGGAGCGATAAATTCATGACGTGTTTGCGATGTAGAAGCTGTTGGTTACTATGCGCACATCGTATACAATATCGTGCACACCTTTGTTACACGATGTGATCATGCCGCCACAGCAGGACACTTGACGACGAAAGAAAGTTTCAAACGATCTGCTACGACGTACGATTCTCAGCGGGGTCCCTGATCGCAGTAGCATGTCAGACACAGCGAGATCGTAAGTATATCGCTGGAACGTCACGAATCGTGCCGTCGTAGCGATCAAAATGCCACTGTGTGACGGTACCCTTATTGTCTGCTATGTTTGCAAGACATTGATGCAGGGTAATTGATGTTTGCTTAACATGTTGAATGACTGTTGTGGCTTGTTGACTTGCAAAACAGTAAAAACTCTGCAAATTGATTAAGTAGTCAAACAATGCGAGTTAACCTTATCAAATCTTCTTCTTGACCTCTGGATGCTGGCTTGAAGGAAGGACAACAGTCCTACTTAAGTGGGATATCCCTCTAATGATATACATCCAGACACCTGGATAGCCAATATATCCAGAAATCCAAAGAAAACCAGAGACTCTTTACAGCATCACGGACAGGAAGACACTACAGGATAGCTGCCAGATCATGGCTCCATCACAAGGGACACAGATTTGACATTATACAGGATGTCAGATTAGGGGACCACGGCTTCGGCTGAAAGAATACAGATCTGCTCCATTGCCAATCACTGAACCATGGATCCATTTGGGGTAGTCAGGATTTGGACTCACCGGTCACCTGAGTCCCATGGATACATTTGGGGTAGTCAGGATGTGGACCCACCAGTCACCTGAGCCCCATAGATACGTTTGGGAAAGCTAGGATTGAGACCCAACGGTCACCTGGCTCCATGGAGATGTTCAGACAAGCCAGGATGTGGTAAAGTATAACACAGAAATTATTCATATTTGTGACAAGATATTAAATATTTAATGGTAAATCTATTTGATTCACATTTGTAGAATATCTGGTATCATAAAACTGTCGGGATCAGATGTTCTATTTATATGTCTAGAAGAGAGTGCTGCTATATTACTGTGCAGATTCTTGTAGTCCACTATTTTATTCATTTTCTAAGTAAATTCATGTTTTTTAAGGGAATCATGTACACCTGTTACTAATTCACCCTTTTTGGTCTTTGTCAATTTGTATGCTTTTAATGACTATATTACTTACCGCTAATGGCAATGGCTTTTCCAAAACCCATGACAGCATCACCTGAGAGATTGGATCTGCAAATCAAGAACATGAAACCTACAGAATAAAATGGCAGAACCTTCCCTCCACATCAGTTGGGTTACAGAGCAGTGAGAGGAGCTTGGTTGTGTCATGGGTTCTGGAAAATCCCATTACCGGTAAGTAATGTAGTCTTTTCCCATCACCCATGACAGAGCCACCTGAGAGATTTACAGAAAACTAAACCACCTTACGGAGGAACAGTCACCTGCAGAACCTTTCTCACAAAAGATAAATCAGTGGTGGAAGATAAATTAAGCCTACAGTGCCTAGAGAATGTAGAATAGGTTCACGTTGCAGCCTTACATATCTGGTCGATAGACAAACTTGCTCTCTGCCCAGGAGGCTGCCATACCCTGAGTATATATTTTTTTCGTTTATAGCCTGAGTAGAGTGTGCCTTCAGATCCCCTGGAGTTGTCCTATCACTTGAGGAATAGGCTAAACTAATGGCCTCTCTGATCCACCTGGCTAAAGTACTTTCCAAAAATGACATACCCTCTTTAGAGCCCTGGAAGGAGACAAATAATGTCAGACTCTTTCTCCATGGTTCTCTGGCTGCAATATATTTTATCAAACACCTAACATCCAAGGTTTGACATTTTTTTGTCCCTAAAATCTTTGGGGTTAGTGCAGAAGTAAGGAGAGATGACATCTTGACTTTATGACAGCTAGTAGAAAAGGTATGCTGTGTCCGGCCCTAGGACAACCCTATCATCCATGACCTGTATGAAGGGAGCACTACTCGATAAGGCCTGGATGTCACGCACACTCCTAGCAGATGTTAGGGCCACCAGAAGGACTTTCTTCAAAGGAAGGTTTTCGACTGATGCCAAATCTTTCGGCTCACAGGGAAAGTGGGTTAGTGCCTCCAGTACTAGTTTTAAATCACAAGGTGGAATTTGGGGGAAAACCACTGTTTTTAATTCTAGATCCTTGCATTCTCAGATTAAAGAAGAGATATATGCTTAAAGGGAATCGGCCAGCAAGATTTTGCACAGTAACCTACAGACACTGTTAGGTTGGCGCCATTATACTGATTAAAATGATACCTTGGTTGACGAAATTCATCTTTTGGTTTAATCTTTATTTTCAGCTTTCAGTTAATGATATGCTTGTGCTGTGGGGCGGCTTGTGGGGGGGGGTCTTCATGTGGTGCTCGGCTTAGCTATTCATATGTATGGCTTCTGACAGGTCACTGATCCCTCACTGACCTGGATCCTAATTTACATACTGAATATTATATATATCTTGTTAAAAAAACAACCCTTCTGCAGGCAGGCGCCGGAGTCAGCGCTGCAGCCAGATCGCATGTATACTGTGTATATCATTAATTTGTTTGCTGTTCTCTTGATAACAAAATCTGTTTGAAAATGGAGCCCACGGCGCCTGCGCAGTAGCAGTTATTGTTGATCCGATCGCCGATAGCTGCTACTGCACTTGTGACGCTGGCGCCATCTTCAAGAAGGACATTTTTTTTTCTTCTCTAGCAGCATGCCCCCTAAACCTAACAACCCGTTGGGCCACCCTTAGCCACAACAACTGCAATTAAGCGTTTGTGATAACTGGCAATGATTCTTTTAGGCTATGAGCACACGTTGCAGCTTTGCCTGTGGAATTTTCTGTGCAGATTCTTCCTCTCTTGCCAGAAAATGCAGGTGCAAATTTGCTGCGTTTTTTCCATGCGGATTTCTATGCGTTTTTGATAGCTAAATAAAGATCTATTATTGAAAAAAAAAAAAAAAGATTTGTGATGTCATTTCTTGTCCAACCCACACTCCATCACACACAGATAGATAGACAGAAGGAAGGAATGAGATAGTTAGATAGATGGAATGAGACAGATAGATAGAAGGAATGAGATAGATAGATAGAAGGAATGAGATAGATAGATAGAAGGAATGAGATAGATAGAAGGAATGAGATAGATAGAAGGAATGAGATAGATAGAAGGAATGAGATAGATAGAAGGAATGAGATAGATAGAAGGAATGAGATAGATAGATCTATTCATATATCTATCTATGGATATATCTATGGATATACAGTTGTGGCCAAAAGTATTGACACCCCTGCAATTCTGTCAGATAATACTCAGTTTCTTCCTGAAAATGATTGCAAACACAAATTCTTTGGTATTATTATCTTCATTTAATTTGTCTTAAATGAAAAAACACAAAAGAGAATGAAGCACAGGTGCCACAGGTAAGTTACAGGTGCTGTTAATTACACAAATTAGAGAAGCATCACATGATTTTTTGAACAGTGCCAATACTTTTGTCCACCCCCTTTTTTATGTTTGGTGTGGAATTATATCCAATTTGGCTTTGGGACAATTCTTTTTGTGTTTTTTTCATTTAAGACAAATTAAATGAAGATAATAAAGAATTTGTGTTTGCAATCATTTTCAGGAAGAAACTGAGTATTATCTGACAGAACTGCAGGGGTGTCAATACTTTTGGCCACAACTGTATCTATGGACAGATATATCTAAGTATCTATAGATATATCTGTCTATAAATATATCTATCTAGATATCCATATATCTATCTACATCTATCCATAGATAGATAAATAGCAAGGCCGATGTTTATTAATGAACAATGTTTTATTTTGGAAAAAAAAAAAAAAATGGCGTGGGCTCCCGCGCAATTTACTGTGCCAGAGGGGGAAAGCCCACGGCCGGGGGCATTATATTTGTAGCCTGGGAATGGGGTAAAACCCATGGCCCCTTCCCAGGCTATGAATATCAGCCCGTAGCTGTATATTTAGCCTTTACTGGCTATTAAAATAGGGGGACCTCCCCCCATTAAAATGACGTGGGGTCCCCCTGTATTTTATAGCCAGAAAGGCTACGCAGGCAGCTGAGGGCTGATATTCATAGCCTAGAGAGGGGCCATGGTTATTGGCCCCCCTCGGCTACAAATACGAGCACCCAGCCGCCCCAGAAATGGTGCATCTCTAAGATGCACCAATTCTGGCTCTCTCTTCCCACTCCCGTGTAGCGGTGAGATATGGGGTAAAAAGGGGTTAATGTTACCTTTGTATTGTAAGGTGACATTAAGCCCGGTTAATAATGGAGAGGCGTCAATAAGATGCTTCTCCATTATTAATCCTATAGTAGCGAGAGTTAAAAAAAAAAAAAAAAAAAAAAAAGACACAGCCAGAACAAAGTATTTTAATATTCTCAATTTCACTCGATCGCCTGCAAAAAATTAAAAATAATAAACCAACCGAATACTCCCTGTCCGACGCAGTCCAATTAATAACGAGTGTCCCACGACGATGTCCCCTATAGAACAGTGATGGGTGATGTCACTGCTCTATAGGCCTCCAGTGACATACTGACAGGAGACAATGGCTCCTGCAGTGCACCATTGAAGAGGTTAGTGTAGTTCACTCTCTCCCTTTATGGCATTACTGTGTGGGAAATTTCCCACATAGCAATGACAAGTGAGAGCATGAACTATACTCAGCGGCGGAGGGATACAGTGCGGAAGGATACCTACCGTCATTGTATCCTGGAGCCCCTGGAGAGCGGCCGCATCAGCTGATGTGGCAGCTCTCCAGGGGAGATCGTCGTGGGACATTCGTAATAATTAGATAACTGCGGATCAGTGAGTATAATGTTTTTATTTATTATTTTAAGTATTTTTTACAGGTGAGCAATGGCTTTGGGATCAAGGTGATGGTGAGTATGTTGACTCTACATTGTATGCACTCTACGTTCTATGTATGCACTCTACGTTCTATGTATGCACTCTATGTTGTATGTTCTCTATGTTGTATGTTCTGTATGTATGTACTGTATGTTGTTATGCACTGTATATTTTATGTTCTGTATGTATGTACTGTATGTTGTAGGTGTGTATTTGTTTTGTTTTTTTGTACACTTGAACACAGTAGCCGGATGAAGGGACTATACTGTCCCATCATCCGGCTACCTGTCACAGTAGCAGGTATAGCCGGATGGGAATAGGAGTCCCATCGGGACTGTTATTTGCTACAGTTAGGGCCAGAAATATTTGGACAGTGACACAATTTTCGCGATTTGGGCTCTGCATGCCACCACATTGGATTTGAAATGAAACCTCTACAACAGAATTCAAGTGCAGATTGTAACGTTTAATTTGAAGGGTTGAACAAAAATATCTGATAGAAAATGTAGGAATTGTACACATTTCTTTACAAACACTCCACATTTTAGGAGGTCAAAAGTAATTGGACAAATAAACATAACCCAAACAAAATATTTTTATTTTCAATATTTTGTTGCAAATCCTTTGGAGGCAATCACTGCCTTAAGTCTGGAACCCATGGACATCACCAAACGCTGGGTTTCCTCCTTCTTAATGCTTTGCCAGGCCTTTACAGCCGCAGCCTTCAGGTCTTGCTTGTTTGTGGGTCTTTCCGTCTTAAGTCTGGATTTGAGCAAGTGAAATGCATGCTCAATTGGGTTTAGATCTGGAGATTGACTTGGCCATTGCAGAATGTTCCACTTTTTGGCACTCATGAACTCCTGGGTAGCTTTGGCTGTATGCTTGGGGTCATTGTCCATCTGTACTATGAAGCGCCGTCCAATCAACTTTGCAGCATTTGGCTGAATCTGGGCTGAAAGTATATCCCGGTACACTTCAGAATTCATCCGGCTACTCTTGTCTGCTCTTATGTCATCAATAAACACAAGTGACCCAGTGCCATTGAAAGCCATGCATGCCCATGCCATCACGTTGCCTCCACCATGTTTTACAGAGGATGTGGTGTGCCTTGGATCATGTGCCGTTCCCTTTCTTCTCCAAACTTTTTTCTTCCCATCATTCTGGTACAGGTTGATCTTTGTCTCATCTCTCCATAGAATACTTTTCCAGAACTGAGCTGGCTTCTTGAGGTGTTTTTCTGCAAATTTAACTCTGGCCTGTCTATTTTTGGTATTGATGAATGGTTTGCATCTAGATGTGAACCCTTTGTATTTACTGTCATGGAGTCTTCTCTTTACTGTTGACTTAGAGACAGATACACCTACTTCACTGAGAGTGTTCTGGACTTCAGTTGATGTTGTGAACGGGTTCTTCTTCACCAAATTAAGTATGCGGCGATCATCCACCACTGTTGTCATCCGTGGACGCCCAGGCCTTTTTGAGTTCCCAAGCTCACCAGTCAATTCCTTTTTTCTCAGAATGTACCCAACTGTTGATTTTGCTACTCCAAGCATGTCTGATATCTCTCTGATGGATTTTTTCTTTTTTTTCAGCCTCAGGATGTTCTGCTTCACCTCAATTGAGAGTTCCTTTGACCGCAACACAGCAACAGCTTCCAAATGCAAAACCACACACCTGGAATCCACCCCTGACCTTTTAACTACTTCATTGATTACAGGTTAACGAGGGAGACGCCTTCAGAGTTAATTGCAGCCCTTAGAGTCCATTGTCCAATTACTTTTGGTCCCTTGAAAAAGAGGACGCTATGCATTACAGAGCTATGATTCCTAAACCCTTTCTCCGATTTGGATGTGGAAACTATCATATTGCAGCTGGGAGTGTGCACTTTCAGCCCATATTATATATATAATTGTATTTCTGAACATGTTTTTGTAAACCGCTAAAATAACAAAACTTGTGTCACTGTCCAAATATTTCTGGCCCTAACTGTATATTCTAATTGTATTCTAATAAATATAGGTTTTACTCTAAGTGGTCTGATTACTTATATGATGGTGAGAAACTGAATAAGCATGATGTTAATATTTGACAACAGTAAATTTATTGTTACGAATTGGCCATTTATGAAGGAGTCGGAACCTGATAAAATCCAGGAGTCGGAGTCGCAACTATGGCTTACCGACTCCACAGCCCTGGTTTTCAGTGCGGATTTTTCCACACCATTAGCACAGCATTTTTTTCCCCCATTGATTTACACTGTACTGTAAATCACTTGCGGATCTGCAGCGTTTCTGCGCAGGAAAAAAAACGCTATGGATCCACAGGAAATCTGCAACATGTGCACATAGCCTTACGCTTTGGAGAAAGTTTGGGCCACTCATCCTTGCAGAATTGTTGTAATTCAGCCACATTGGAGATTTCCGAGCATGAACCGCCTTTTTAAGTTCATGCCACAGCATCTCAATCAGATTAAGGTCAGGACCTTGACTAGACCACGCCAAAGTCTTAATTTTGTTTTTCTTAAGCCATTCAGAGATGGACTTGCTAGTGCAGTTTGGATCATTGTCCTGCTGCATTACCCAAGTGCGCTTTAGCTTGAGGTCACGAACAGATGGCCGCGGACAGCAGAATTCATGATTCGATTTACCACAGCAAGTCTTATAGGTCCTAAAGCAGCAAAACAGCCCCAGACCATGACACTACCACCACCATATTTTACTGTTGGTATGATGTTTCTTTTCTGAAATGCCTTGTTACTTCTACCCCAGATGTAATGGGACATATACCTTCCAAAAAGTTAAACTTTTGTTTCGTCACTGTATAGAGTATTCTCCCAACGGTCTTGGGGATCATAAAAATGATTTATGGAAAAACTGAGACAAGCTTTTATGTTCTTATTGCTCAGCAGTGGTTTTCGTCTTGCAAGTCTGCCATGCAGGCCATTTTTGCAGTTTCTTTCTTATGGTGGAGTCATGAACAATGACCTTAAATGAGGTAACTTAGGCCTGCAGTTCTTTGGATGTTGTGGGGTCTTTTGTGACTTCTTGGATGAGTAATCTTGTGCTCTTTGGGACCACTCCTGGAAGGTTAACCAGAGTTCCATATTTTTGCCAGGTGTGTATAATGGCTCTCACGGTGGTTCTTTGCAGTCCCAAAGCTTTAGAAATAGCTTTATAACCTTTTCCAGACTGATAGATCTCAATTACTTTGTTTCTCATTTGTTCCAGACTTTCTTTGGATCGCAGCATGGTGTCGCTTTTGAGGACCTTTTGCTCTGTCACTTTGTCATGCTGGTCCTATTTAAGTGATGTCTTGATTGAGAACAGGTGTGGCAGTAATCAAGCCTAGGTGTGGCTTGGGAATTTGAACTCTGCTTCCCAAAGATGTGATAAACCACAGTTAAAACAAATTAAGGGGAGGGGGCAATCACTTTTACACACAGGGTCCGCAGGTTCGGATTTCCTTTTCCCTTAAAACTAAAAATCTTCATTTAAAAACTGCAATTTGTGTTTAGTTGTGTTATCTTTGTCTAATATTTACATTTGCTTGGTGATCTGAAACATTTAAGTTTGACAAACATGCAAAAGAATAGGATATCAGGAAGTGGGCAAACACTTTTTCACTAAAGGTACCGTCACATTAACCCCTTCGTGACATGCGCCGTACTAGTACTGCGCTGCCGGCACTGCATTTGTGCCAGCAGCAGTACTAGTACGGCGCACCGATCACCGCGGTCTCGCGCTGAGTGCTGCGGTGATCGGGTGCGGGTGTCAGCTGTATATGACAGCTGACACCCCGCAGCAATGCCCACGATCGGCGCTAGCACCGATCGTGGGCATTTAACCCCTCTGATGCCGCTGTCAATAATGACAGCGGCATAGAGGGGGATCGCGCAGGGACGAGGGCTCCCTGCGCTCTCCCACCGGAGCAACGCAATGAGATCGCGTTGCTCCGGTGACCCGGAAGGAGTCCCCAGGTCCAAGATGGCCGCCGGACTCCTTCCGGGTCATGAAATGACCTGTCTAGCCGGCGCCTGCTGAGAGCAGGCGCCAGAAAGCCACCTAAACTGCCTGTCAGATCGTTGATCTGACAGAGTGCTATGCACCCAACATATGGGGTATCAGCGTTCTCAGGACAAGTTGGACAACAACTTTTGGGGTCTAATTTGTCCTGTTACCCTTGGGAAAATAAAAACGTGGGGGCTAAAATATCATTTTCGTGGAAAAAAAATATTTTTTATTTTCACGGCTCTGCGTTATAAACTGTAGTGAAACACTTGTTGGTTCAAAGCGCTCACAACACATCTAGATAAGTTCCTTGGGGGGTCTAGTTTCCAATATGGGGTCACTTGTGGGGGGTTTCTACTGTTTAGGTACATCAGGGGCTCTGCAAATGCAACATGACACCTGCAGACCAATCCATCTAAAGGTACCGTCACACATAGCGACGCTGCAGCGATACCGACAACGATCCGGATCGCTGCAGCGTCGCTGTTTGGTCGCTGGAGAGCTGTCACACAGACCGCTCTCCAGCGACCAACGATCCCGAGGTCCCCGGTAACCAGGGTAAACTTCGGGTAACTAAGCGCAGGGCCGCGCTTAGTAACCCGATGTTTACCCTGGTTACCATCCTAAAAAGTAAAAAAACAAACGCTACATACTTACCTTCCGCTGTCTGTCCTCGGCGCTCTGCTTCTCTGGTCTGGCTGTGAGCGCCGGGCAGCCAGAAAGCAGAGCGGTGACGTCACCGCTCTGCTTTCCGGCTGACCGACGCTCACAGCCAGAGCAGGAGGAGTGCAGAGCACAGCGCTGGAGGACAGAGAGCGGTAGGTAAGTATGTAGTGTTTGTTTTTTTACTTTTAGGATGGTAACCAGGGTAAACATCGTGTTACTAAGCGCGGCCCTGCGCTTAGTTACCCGATGTTTACTCTGGTTACCAGCAAAGACATCGCTGAATCGGTGTCACACACGCCGATTCAGCGATGTCTACGGGGAGTCCAGCGACGAAATAAAGTTCTGGACTTTCTTCCCCGACCAGCGATCTCCCAGCAGGGGCCTGATCGCTGCTGCCTGTCACACTGGACGATATCGCTAGCGAGGACGCTGCAACGTCACGGATCGCTAGCGATATCGTCTAGTGTGACAGTACCTTAAGTCTGCATTTCAAACGGTGCTCTTTCCCTTCCGAGCTCTGCCATGCACTCAAACGGTGGTTCCCCCCCACATATGGGGTATCAGCGTACTCAGGACAAATTGGACAATAACTTTTGTGGTCCAATTTCTCCTGTTACCCTTGGGGAAAAAAAATTGCGGGCTAAAACATCATTTTGTGGAAAGAAAAAATGATTTTTAAATTTTCACAGCGCTACATTCTAAACTTTAGTGAAACAATTGGGGGTTAAAAGTGCTCACCACACATCTAGATAAGTTCCTTAGGGGGTCTTCTTTCCAAAATGGGGTCACTTGTGGGGGGTTTCCACTGTTAAGGCACGTCAGGGGCTCTCCAAATGCGACATGGGTTCCGATCTCAATTCCAGCCAATTTTGCATTGAAAAGTCAAATGGCGCTCCTTCCCTTCCGAGCTCTGCCATGCGCTCAAACAGTGGTTTATCCCCATATATGAAGTATCAGCGTACTAAGGACAAATTGCACAACAACTTTTGGGGTCCAATTTATCCTGTTACCCTTGGGAAAATAAAAAATTTGGGGCAAAAAGATCATTTTTTGTGAAAATTAATATGAAATTTTTTTTACGGCTCTACATTATAAACTTCTGTGAAGCACTTGGAGGTTCAAAGTGCTCACCACACATCTAGATTAGTTTCTTAGAGGGTCTACTTTCCAAAATGGTGTCACTTGTGGGGGTTTCCACTGTTTAGGCACGTCAGGGGCTCTCCAATCGTGACATGGAATCCGATCTCAATTCCAGCAAATCTTGCATTGAAAAGTCAAATGGCGCTCCTTCCCTTCCGAGCTCTGCCATGTGCCCAAACAGTGGTTTACCCCCACATATGGGGTATCAGCGTACTCAGGACAAATTGTACAACGACTTTTGTGGTCCAATTTCTCCTGTTACCCTTGGTAAAATGAAAAATTGGACCTGAAGTAAAAATTTTGTGAAAAAAAGTTAAATGTTCAATTTTTTTTAAACAATCAAAAAAGTCCTGTGAAGCACCTGAAGGGTTAATAAACTTTTTGAATGTGGTTTTGAGTACCTTGAGGGGTGCAGTTTTTAGAATGGTGTCACTTTTGGGCATTTTCTGTCATATAGACCCCTCAAAGTCACTTCAAGTGTGAGGTGGTCCGTAAAAAAAATGGTTTTGCAAATTTTGTTGCAAAAATGAGAAATCGCTGGTCAACTTTTAACCCTTATAACTCCCTAACAAAAAAAAATTATGTTTCCAAATTGTGTTGATGTAAAGCAGACATGTGGGAAATGTTGTTTATTAACTATATTATGTGCTATAACTCTCTAATTTAAGGGCATAAAAACTAAAAGTTTGAAAATTGCTACATTTTCATAATTTCCGACAAATTTTTGTTTTTTTCACAAATAAATGCAAGTCATATCGAAGACGTTTTACCACTATCATGAAGTACAATATGTTACGAGAAAACAATGTCAGAATCACCAGGATCCGTTGAAGCGTTTCAGAGTTATGACCTCATAAAGGGACAGTGGTCAGAATTGTAAAAATTGGCCCTGTCACTTAGGTGAAAACAGGCTTTGGGGTGAAGGGGTTAAGCGACGCTGCAGCGATCTAGACAACGATCCCGATCGCTGCAGCGTCGGTGTGTGGTCGCTGGAGAGCTGTCACACAGACAGCTCTCCAGCGACCAACTATGCGAAGTCCCCTGGTAACCAGGGTAAACATCGGGTTACTAAGCGCAGGGCCGCGCTTAGTAACCCGATGTTTACCCTGGTTACCAGCGTAAACGTAAAAAAAACCAAACACTACATACTTACATTCCGGTGTCTGTCCTCTCCGGCGCTCTGCTTCTCTGCACTAAGCGCCGGCCGGAAAGCAGTGCACAGCGGTGACGTCACCGCTGTGCTTTCCGGCCGCTGCGCTTACACAGTGCAGAGAAGCAGAGCGCCGGAGAGGACAGACACCGGAATGTAAGTATGTAGTGTGTTTTTTCTTTACATTTACACTGGTAACCAGGGTAAACATCGGGTTGCTAAGCGCGGCCCTGCGCTTAGTAACCCGATGTTTACCCTGGTTACCAGTGAAGACATCGCTGAATCGGCGTCACACACGCCGATTCAGCGATGTCTGCGGGAGTCCAGCGACTAAATAAAGTTCTGGACTTTCTGAGCCGACCAGCGATGGCACAGCAGGATCCTGATCGCTGCTGCCTGTCAAACTGAACGATATCGCTAGTCAGGACGCTGCAACGTCACGGATCGCTAGCGATATCGTTCAGTGTGAAGGTACCTTTACAGACAAACCTGTATCTCGACCCTTCTGAAGAAATTCTAAGATGGCCGCAATAGAAATACAGTCCTGTAGTTTTACCACTGAACTGCTAAGGAACTTTTTCTAGGTCCTACCATATATTCTAGTTGTTACCCATTTTCTACTTTTTAGCAATGTGAAAACAACATCAGCTGAGAACCATCACTGCTCTCTCAAATTCCACGCTGTCAAGTGAAGCCTAGTTGCTTGGTGGTGACAACTTGACCTTGGATGAGGAGTTCCGGTATTTCTGGTAGTGCCCAAGGGTCCGCGACTGACAATCTCATCCATGAGAACCAAGCACCAAAGTGGTGCTATTAAAATTACTCTTGCTTGATCTTCCTCAGCACTGCTGGAATCAGCACTAGTGGTGGAAAAACAAAAGCTAGGGCAAAGTCCCATGTTCTTTGGGGTTTAGAGAGAAAAAACTTATTTACTTTCATGTTACATTTGTTTGCAAACAAGTCTATGTCTGGAAGACTCCATAACTGTACAATCTGTTGGAAAACTGTTGGGATTCAGACTCCACTCTCCTTGTTTCAACTGATTCCATCTCAAGAAGTCTGTCTTGCTTTTCTCCCCTATCTGAAAGATCTGTTCTGTTACTGCCATCAGCAAATCTGATGTTTGACACGGTTACTCTGTTGTCCAATAGAGAACTTAATTTCATCAATACAGAGCAAATTTTTTGGCATTCTATGGCATACTTTACTGTCTTTCGCTCTTTCAGTTTGGATGACCTTATCTTCTCTTGTCCACCCTCCTCAAAACCACACCATCCTCTGAATGCGCTCCCCAAACTTTTGGAGTAGTATCTGTGGTTATATTAAGCTGTACTGGATTTTCCCAAAGAACACCTCGTGAAATATTTTCTTTATTTAAACACCAATGGAGACTATCGTGACAGAGGAAAGGGTTTCTCTTCCTTCCAGAAGAGACCTTTTAGTGCCTTTTTGTTTATTAAAATGGCAAAAGAACCGCTGGAATACAGAAGCCAAAAGACCCCAGTAATGACAGCCTTCTTGAAGGTCATTGTTTATTGCTTTTAGTACCTGATCTTATACTTTTAAGATCTTTTCCCTTGGAAGATGACAATTCTCATTTATAGAATCTAATAAAAGACCTAGAAAGATTTGGACTCGGGAATCAATCTAGACTTTCTCAAGTTCAAAAGCCAACCCAGGTCTGTCAAGGTGGTTCTGACACATTCTAATAGAGTACTGCAGTAGTTTACAGACTTGCCTATGATCAAGAAGTCATCCAAGTATGGAATAAGATGGATGTTCTATGCCCACAGATGAGCCATCATTTCCGCTATCAACTTTGTAAAACATTTTGGTGCCATCAATAACCCGAAGAGAAGGGCCCTGACCTGGAAATGCCTGATCCTTCCATCCATGGCTAGGGCCACTCTCAGGAATTTCTGATCTTCTATGTGGATTGAAACATTAGAATAATTATATAAAAGCCACGGAACAGTTTGATGATTGATTTTATAGATTCAATTTTGAAGGGAAGGGTCTTTAGGAACTTGTTCAGTCCCCTGAAGTTGATGATAGTCCTGAAAGAGGTTTTGTTTTTGATTTTTTTTGTTTGCTTTTTTAGAAAAAGAGAATAGAATCCTTCTCACTCTTCCCTCACAAGGACTGCTTTCTTCACCAGTTCCCAGGCTTCTGTTTCTAGGGAAAACTGCCATCCCCCCCACTCCCACATTCAACTGATTCAGCATCATAGCTGCCAATAAAGTTGAAGACAATGATGGAATAGAGAGCGTCAGATGATGCTCCCTCCCCAATCATTCCCCTCTGCGTCTGAGGCAGCGGGTGCACAATGACATCACTTTATTGTGTGCCATGCTGTATCGGGCAGTGGAGCTGCTGAGATGCTGTGCAGAGACCAGAGCAGCGGGGGAACGAGGAGGAGAGGTGATTATTGTATTTTTTTTTTATGTCAGCGAGTACAGTACATGGCGGTCATAATACTGCAGATTGTTCGGTCCTCATCGTTCTTCCTCAGACGGTGTAAAGGGGCTGGGAAACAAGCGTCGAATGACTTCACTACTGTCGATCACACTCATTTAGCGGCCTGAACTCAGCGCATGTAAAATACAACTGAAATGTTTCTGTGTGATGGTGCAATATGTGAGCATTTGGGGTCCCACTTTAAAACTTTTGCCCAAGGCCCCACTTTGTCTAAAACCAGCCCCGTCTCCGAGTGGTGGGTGGTTACCATAAAGGTCTGTGTGGGAACAGCCCAAAACTCTAACTCAGGCATGACTATCAATCTGAGAATCTATTCACTCAATGAGATTCTTGCCAAGGAAAGGAGTAAGATGGAAAGCCTTCCTCCCACTGGGAATGGCATCACCGGAAAGACTTTTTATTCTCTGAGGATGAACCCCAGAACCTCTGTTACAGACAGGCGTGTATTTTGAGCAATCTGTTATCCCAGTCTTTTATATGTCCACCAAATTTTATGGACCAGTGACCAGGTAGGTATATACTTGGACTACCTACAAATTTGTGTGATTCCAATAACTCCAGTAAGTCCCCCCCCCTCCAAGTATTTTAATACTATTGATCCTGCTTCCTGGGCCTTCTCCAATGCCCACCCTCGGAAGTGCTGAAACCAGGAATCTAAGTAGTACTCCCATATATGAGGCACAGCTAACCCCCCTGAATTTTTGGCAGTTGCAGTTTATTTCTGGGGGCCCCTCTTTTCCACACCAAATCTCTAAAGATGATGTGCAACCAGTATGTAGGACTCTAGACAGGAGAGTTGTGTACAACGTATAGAATGCATGGCATTAAGCACATCTTATTGACCCCAGATTCTTAAATTTCTAAACTACTGGAATGTTCGACAGACACTGCCAAATAGCAGTATTCATAGAGTCCAAAGGTAGAAGAGCAGATTTAGACCAGTTTCTTAGGTCCAAAAAGGTCCCATATCTCTCATTTATGTTTGGAATAGAGTTATCCGAGTTATTAATGAATAATAATAGGTCATCAGCATATAGAGCAATATTTTCTTCTTTGTCCCATACTTAATACTCTCTTGTCTGTCATGGTCTGCTGAGTTTCTGGGATTAGGTGGTTTTAGGGTTAACCTGGATGGCCTCACTCTGGGATTCTGGGAGGCTTCTTATAGCCTCATTGTAGGGCCATTCCCTGTCACTTATACTCTGACCCTTGGCCGAGTGTGTTTGACCCTGTTGTGCTGTGCCTGTGCTACGTTACGTCTGTCTGGTTCCGATTTGGCTGTGTCCCTGTTACGAGTTTTGCCTGCCCCTTTTGTACTGCGCTGCCCTCTCTGTGTGTGATCCCTTGGCTACATTCTGACTATCCATTCTGTCTAATCCTTTGGTAACTTTGTCCCGTAGTTACCTTTGTAGGAGTTTTCCTTCAGCTCCTAGCACTCTGGAGCTTAGGCCACGCCCCCAGCAGTCACGTGCTTCAGGTCCTGTTTGTCTGAAGCACACATCTTCACCCCTGCTGCCCCGCTCCACAGGTATCTTTGGGCACAGTTTGTTTTACTCAGGACACGCACTGGCTGAGTGAGAAAGTGCAGTGCAGTGTTCCTGACATTTCTATCCCTGGATGTCTTCTACGAATACAAGCTAACGGTTCTACTGCAAGTGCGGAGAAGCGGCGATAGCGGGCAGCCTTGTCTAGTTCCCCCTGAAAAGCTCATATCGCCCCCATTAACCCTTACTTTAGCCTTTGGGGATTCATATAGTATCTTAGTCCATTTAATGAAATTAAAGCGAATCGATCACCAGGTTTGGCTGATACGAGCTATGGCCACCGCCTTTTAGGGCTTATCTACAGCATTCTATAAAGCACGATGCCGGGGAGCCATGAAGCAAGCAGGAGGGCAGCATCGCAAGAAGATGGGAGGCACCGGACCTGGACCTGCGACACCATCGGACCGGACCGCCCTGCAGGTGAGTATAATAAAACTTAT
The DNA here is from genome assembly GCF_032444005.1 of Ranitomeya imitator. Taxonomy (NCBI): domain Eukaryota; kingdom Metazoa; phylum Chordata; class Amphibia; order Anura; family Dendrobatidae; genus Ranitomeya; species Ranitomeya imitator. The sequence goes on along the minus strand of NC_091282.1, from coordinate 767,679,502 downwards.
TTTTCTTCTCTCGCAGGTCGGATCGGGGGCTTATCTACAGCATTATAGAATGCTGTAGTAAAGCCCTGAAAGGCGGTGGCAGTAACTTATCGGCCAAACCTGGTGACAGGTTCCCTTTAATACCGAATCCCATCTTCCCCAGCACCATCCACATATACACCACACTATCAAATACCTTAGCGGCATCAAGGGAGTCAATGGAATTAATGGACGGGTTTATCTTGTGCCTCTTGCAAATTTAAAAATACCTTTTGCAGGTTAATGGCCGTTGATTTACACATACTTAAAACAGCAGGACACCTGTTCTCTATTAGGGCTGTCCGTGCTGTGATGCTCTGCCGGAAGCAGTATCTGGAGGGTTCCGTAAGGAACGTCCTCACAATTAATTTCAGCCAGAAAAGATTAATTTTCCACTCAAGTGGTTGTCCAATCTCCATGGGATCTTCCTGGATCTGCAATATTAGCGGGGAATGGATTTTGAAGCATACTCAAAATCAAACAGAGATGAGACAATAGATGAATTACAAGACACCATGTATATTCTTGAAAGTGATTGGCATGACACTGAAGAGCAAGAGTATACCTGTGCCGATTAATTCTTCCACCTCCCCACATATAACCACACCAGTTCGGCATCGAAACGTCAAAATGGAGACACGTTATCTTCCCGATCTGGAATCTTATCCCAATGTGGATTACAAATGTTATTAAAAATCGGCCATAATTGTAAGCGGTAGTTCCGGCCGGCCATCCCGCAAGTTTCCCTAGGATTTTCTTAATCGGGACATTTGATAAGGGAGGAGGAATATTTACCACTATGGGGATGGGGTAAAGGGTGGGGAAGCATCCTCTAGCATCCCCACTCTCCCCTCGACTGCTAAAGCACGTACCGGTAGTTTTTGGACATCATGCCGGATAATGTCAATAGTTTCTGGAATGTGGCCTACATGGCCCATCAATGAGACCAGATTACTGTTATTTTTGGTTACAACATTAAATACATCCAAAATGGAGGGAGATCAGCCCAGGAATGTTTCACCAGGATTAGGGTATGTTTCCACAGTCAGGAAACGCTGCGTGTTTGACGCTGCGTACAGCCGCAGCATCAAACACGCAGCATCCAGATGTTAAAGCATAGTGGAGGGGATTTAACCCCTTTACCCCCAAGGGTGGTTTGCACGTTAATGACCAGGCCATTTTTTACATTTCTGACCACTGTCTCTTTATGAGGTTATAACTCTGGAACGCTTCAACGGATCTTGGCGATTCTGACACTGTTTTCTCGAGACATATTGTACTTCATGATAGTGGTAAAATTTATTTGATATTACCTGCGTATATTTGTGAAAAAAATGGAAATTTTGACGAAAATTTAGAAAATGTAGCAATTTTCCAACTTTGAATTTTTATGCAATTAAATCACAGAGATATGTCACAGAAAATACTTAATAAGTAACATTTCCCACATGTCAACTTTACATCAGCACAATTTTGGAACCAAAATTTTTTTTTTGTTAGGGAGTTATAAGGGTTAAAAGTTGACCAGAAGTTTCTCATTTTTACAACACCATTTTTTTTTAGGGACCACATCTCATTTGAAGTCATTTTGAGGGGTCTATATGATAGAAAATACCCAAGTGTGACACCATTCTAAAAACTGCACCCCTCAAGGTGCTCAAAACCACATTCAAGAAGTTTATTAACCCTCCAGGTGTTTCACAGGAATTTTTGGAATGTTTAATATGTTGGCGCTATATAAATAAAGATTATTATTATTATTATTAAATGAACATTTCACTTTTTTCACAAAAAATTTACTTCAGCTCCAATTTGTTTTATTTTACCAAGGGTAACAGGAGAAAATGGACCCCAAAAGTTGTTGTACAATTTGTCCTGAGTACACCGATACCCCATATGTGGGGGTAAACCACTGTTTGGGCGCATGGCAGAGCTCGGAAGCGAAGGAGCGCCGTCTGACTCTTCAATGCAAATTTGACAGGAATGGAGATGGGACGCCATGTTGCGTTTGGAAAACCACTGATGTGCCTAAACATTGAAACCCTCCACAAGTGACACCATTTTGGAAAGTAGACCCCCTAAGCAACTTATCTAGATGTGTGGTGAGCACTTTGACCCACCTAGGGCTTCACAGAAGTTTATAGTGCAGAGCCATAAAAATAAAAATTCATATTTTCCCACAAAAATTATTTTTTAGCCACCAGTTTTGTATTTTCCCAAGGGTAACAGGAGAAATTGGACCCCAAAAGTTGTTGTCCAATTTGTCCTGAGTACGCTGATATCCCATATGTGGGGGGGGGGGGGGGGGGGGGGGGAACCACCGTTTGGGTGCATGGGAGGGCTCGGAAGGGAAGGAGCGCCATTTGGAATGCAGACTTAGATGGAATGGTCTGCAGGCGTCACATTGCGTTTGCAGAGCCTCTAATGTACCTAAACAGTAGAAACCCCCCACAAGTGAGCCCCCATATTGGAAACTAGACCCCCCTAAGGAACTTCTCTAGATGTGTGGTGAGCACTTTGACCCACCAAGTGCTTTACAGAAGTTTATAATGCAGAGCCGTAAAAATAAAAAATCATATTTTTTCACAAAAATGATTTTTCGCCCCCAATTTTTTATTTTCCCAAGGGTAAGAGAAGGAATTGGACCCCAAAAGTTGTTGTCCAATTTGTCCTGAGTACGCTGATACCCCATTTGTTGGCGTTAACCCCTGTTTGGGCACACGGGAGAGCTCGGAAGGGAAGGAGCACTGTTTTACTTTTTCAACGCAGAATTGGCTGGAATTGAGATCGGACGCCATGTCGCGTTTGGAGAGCCCCTGATGTGCCTAAACAGTGGAAACCCCCCAATTATAACTGAAACCCTAATCCAAACACACCCCTAACCCCAATCCCAACGGTAACCCTAACCACACCTCTAACCCTGACACACCCCTAACCCTAATCCCAACCGTAAATGTAGCCCCAACCCTAACCCTAACTTTAGCCCCAACCCTAACTGTAGCCCTAACCCTAATGGAAAAAAATAATTTTTTTTAATTTTTCCCTAAGGGGGTGATGAAGGGGGCTTTGATTTACTATTTATAGCGGGTTTTTTAGCGGATTTTTATGATTGGCAGCCGTCACACACTGAAAGACGCTTTTTATTGCAAAAAATATATTTTGCGTTACCACATTTTGAGACCTATAATTTTTCCATATCTGGGTCCACAGAGTCATGCGAGGTCTTGTTTTTTGCAGGACGAGTTGACGTTGTTATTGGTAACATTTTTGGGCACGTGACAGTTTTTGATCGCTTTTTATTCCGATTTTTGTGAGGCAGAATGACCAAAAACCAGCTATTCATGAATTTCTTTTGGGGGAGGCGTTTATACCGTTCCGTGTTTGGTAAAATTGATAAATCAGTTTTATTCTTCGGGTCAGTACGATTACAGCGACACCTCATTTATATCATTTTTTTTATGTTTTGGCGCTTTTATACGATAAAAACTATTTTATAGAAAAAAATTATTTTTGCATCGCTTTATTCTGAGGACTATAACTTTTTTATTTTTTCGCTGATGATGCTGTATGGCAGCTCGTTTTTTGCGGGACAAGATGACGTTTTCAGCGGTACCATGGTTATTTATATCCGTCTTTTTGATCCAGTGTTATTCCACTTTTTGTTTGGCGGTATGAGAAAGCGTTGTTTTTGCCTTTTTTTTTTTTTTTTTTACAGTGTTCACTGAAGGGGTTAACTAGTGATATAGTTTTATAGGTGGGGTCGTTACGGACGCGGCGATATTAAATATGTGTACTTTTTTTATTTAGATAAAGAAATGTATTTTTAGGAAGAATATTTTTTGGGGGGGGAATTTTTTTTTTTTTTTTTACACTTTAACATTGCCCCAGGGGAAAGGGGGGGGCATCATGTTATAGTGTAAGATCAGCGATCTGACATGCATTTCTCCAGGCTTCCCGGCGCCTGCTCTGAGCAGGCGCAGTGAAGCCACCTCCCTGCAGGACCCGGATGCCGCGGCTATATTGGATCTGGACCTGCAAGGAGGAGGAGGAGGCAAGAGACCCTCGCAGCAACGCGATCACATCGCGTTGCTCCGGGGGTCTCAGGGAAGCCCGCAGGGAGCCCTCTCCCTGCGCGATGCTTCCCTATACCGCCCACACACCGCGATCAAACATGATGCCGTGGGTTAATGTGCCGGGGACGGTCCATGACCGCTCCTGGCACATCGTGTGGATGTCAGCTGCGATAGTCAGCTGACACCCGGCCGCGATCAGCCACGCTTCCCCCATGAGCGCGTCCGATCGCTATGACGTACTATCCCGTCGGTGGTCATACGGGCCCACCCCACCTAGACGAGATAGTACGTCATATGTCAAAAAGGGGTTAATGAAATCCTGTCTCTACTATGCGTTAAAAGATGCAGGGAGCAGACCCGCGTAACGGACATGTGGCGCGCCTTTCCAGAACGCAGCATGTCTGTTTACAATGCGGCGACGCTCGGTTGCCACACCGTAAATTTACCATAGACGATCATTAGATACGGTAGAACCGCATCTAATGATTAGTCAAATCTATCTATAAAATTGTCTAAGGGGCACTTCCGTCTGTCTGTCCTGGATATTCATTGGTCGAGGCCAGCCAGCGGGCGTAGACAAAAGGGCAGGGGAGGCCAGGAAGTATGCAGAGCGAGTCCCTGCCCACTGCGTACAGGCCCGGCAAGAAGCACTGTAAAGGGGGCGGAGTCGGCCAGGACCATGGGCGCTGTTGGGCCTACCTTGGCAAAAAGCTGGGGACTAAATTAGCAGCCGCGGGTCGCGGCCAGCCAATACAGGCCCGGCCAGAAGAGCTGCAAAGGGGTCAGAGTCGCCGTGAGGAAGGCGGAGCCGGCCGGGACCATGGGCGCTGTTGGGCCTACGGCCGCCAAAAGCCGGGGACTAAATTTCCGGCCGCGATCAGTGATGACGGCCGCGGTTATTCATGACGGCTGCGACTGCAGGCAACAGCGCAGCATATGCTGCGCTGACAGCCGAGGACAGAAGGCGAGTTTAGACTGTGTGGCTGTGCAATATACTACTTGGCTGTTCAATATACTACGTATCTGTGCTATATACTACGTGGCTCTGTGCTGTATACTACGTGGCTGGGCAATATACTACGTGGGTTGTGCAATATACTACGTGGACATGCATATTCTAGAATACCCGATGCATTAGAATCGGACCACCATCTAGTGAGTAATAACTGCGTAAATGCAGCTTACTACGCATGTCAACTAATTTAAATAAGGTCTTACCTTGTCACACCGCCAGAAGTCCGCGTCCACTGCACTTCTCGCAATAACTTAGCTTACTGCGAGAACTGCCGTGCATGTGACCGAGGGTTATCTCAGGTCACCCTAGGCTAGTTCTCATGGTCAGCTGTCCCTGAGGGCTAGAGTGTTGGTGATCACCGGAGGTCATCTACAAGCTCTGCTATGTATGGATGTCAGGCATCCAGATGTAGCAGAGCTGGACTCGTCATGGGACACTTGTTATTAACCCCTTTCTGCCAGCTGACGGAATAGTACGTCAGCTGGCAGATCCCCTGCTTTGAGGTGGGCTCCGGCGGTGAGCCCACCTCAAAGCCGCGACATGTCAGCTGTTTTGTACAGCTGACATGTGCGCGCAATGAGCGCGAGCGGAATCGCGATCCGCCTGCGCCCATTAACTAGTTAAATGCCGCCATCAAGCGCTGACAGCGGCATTTAACTAGCGCTCCCGGCCGCGCGGCCGGGACTTCTCGCGCCGCTGACCCCAGTCACATGATCGGGGGTCAGCGGTGCATTGCCATAACAACCAGAGGTCTCCTTGAGACCTCTATGGTTGTTGATGGCCGATTGCTTTGAGCGCCACCCTGTGGTCGGCGTTCAAAGTACACCTGAATTTCTGCTACATAGAGGTGATCTGTACTTCACCTCTATGTAGCAGAGGCGATCGTGTAGTGCATGCTTCTAGCCTCCCATGGAGGCTATTGAAGCATGCCAAAATTTAAAAAAAAAAAAAGTGTTTAACCCCTTCATGACTGGGGGATTTTTCGTTTTTCCGTGTTCGTTTTTCGCTCCCCTCCTTCCCAGAGCCATAACTTTTTATTTTTCCGTCAATTTGGCCATGTGAGGGCTTATTTTTTGCGGGACGAGTTGTACTTTTGAACGACATCATTGGTTTTAGCATGTCGTGTACTAGAAAACGGGAAAAAAATTCCAAGTGCGGTGAAATTGCAAAAAAAGTGCAATCCCACATTGGTTTTTTGTTTGGCTTTTTTGCTAGGTTCACTAAATGCTAAAAATGACCTGCCATTATGATTCTCCAGGTCAGTACGAGTTCATAGACACCTAACATGACTAGGTTATTTTTTTATCTAAGTGGTGAAAAAAAATTCCAAACTTTGCTTAAAAAAAAAAAAAAAAAATTGCGCCATTTTCCGATACTCGTAGCGTCTCCATTTTTCATGATCTGGGGTCGGTTAAGGGCTTATTTTTTGCGTGCCGAGATGACGTTTTTAATGATAGCATTTTGGTGCAGATACGTTCTTTTGATCGCCCGTTATTGCATTTTAATGCAATGTCGCGGCGACCCAAAAAACGTAATTCTGGCGTTTCGAATTTTTTTCCCGCTACGCTGTTTAGCGATCAGGTTAATACTTTTTTTTAATTGATAGATCGGGCGATTCTGAGCGCGGCGATACCAAATATGCGTAGATTTGATTTTTTTTTATTGATTTATTTTGATTGGGGCGAAAGGGGGGTGATTTAAACTTTTATGTTTTTTTTATTTTTTTCACATTTTTTTAAACTTTTTTTCTTAACTTTTGCCATGCTTCAATAGCCTCCATGAGAGGCTACAAGCAGGCATAGCACGATCGGCTCTGCTACATAGCAGCGATCTGCTGATCGCTGCTATGTAGCAGAAATGGAGGTGTGCTGTGAGCGCCGACCACAGGGTGGCGCTCACAGCCACCGCTCATCAGTAACCATAGAGGTCTCTGGGACCTCTATGGCTACAATATACAAGCATCGCCGACCCCCGATCATGTGACGGGGGTCGGCGATGACGTCATTTCCGGCCGCCCGGCCGGAAGCGGTAGTTAAATGCCGCTGTCTGCTTTTGACAGCGGCATTTAACTAGTTAATAGGTGCGGGCAGATCGCGATTCTGCCCGCACCTATTGCGGGCACATGTCAGCTGTTCAAAACAGCTGACATGTCCCGGCTTTGATGCGGGCTCACCGCGGAGCCCTGCATCAAAGCAGGGGAGCCGGCATCGGACGGTATAGTACGTCCGATGCCGGTAAGGGGTTAAAAATATAAAAAAAAATAAAAAATATATAAAAAGTTCAAATCACCCCCCTTTCGCCCCAATCAAAATAAAACAATTAAAAAAAAATCAAACATACACATATTTGGTATCGCCGCGTTCAGAATCGCCCAATCAATAAAAACAAAGGATTAACCTGACCGCTAAATGGCGTAGCGAGAAAAAAAATCAAAACGCCAAAATTACGTTTTTTTGGTCGCTGCAACATTGCATTAAAATGCAATAACGGGCGATCAAAAGAACGTATCTACACCAAAATGGTATCATTAAAAACGGCAGCTCGGCACACAAAAAATAAGCCCTCACCTGACCCCAGATCACGAAAATTGGAGACGCTACGGGTATTGGAAAATCACACAATTTTTTTTTTTTTTTTTTTTTTGCAAACTTTGGAAATTTTTTTCATTACTTAAATAAAAAATAACCTAGACATGTTAGGTGTCTATGAACTCGTAATGACCTGGAGAATCATAATGGCAGGTCAGTTTTAGCATTTGGTGAACCTAGCAAAAAAGCCAAACAAAAAACAAGTGTGAGATTGCACTTTTTTTGCAATTTCATCACACCTGGAATTTTTTTCCCGTTTTCTGTTACATGGCATGGTAAAACCAATGGTATTGTTCAACAGTACATCTCGTCCAGCAAAAAATAAGCCCTCACATGGCCAAATTGACGGAAAAATAAAAAAAGTTATGGCTCTGGGAAGGAGGGGAGCAAAAAACGAAAATGAAAAAACGGAAAAAGCTCCGGGGGTGAAGGGGTTAACCCCTTAATCCCATATTACGTACTATCCCGTCGAGGTGGGGTGGGCCTTAATTCCCACCGACGGGATAGTACGTCATAGCGATCGGCCGCGCTCACGGGGGGAGCGCGGCCGATCGCGGCCGGGTGTCAGCTGCCTATCGCAGCTGACATCCGGCACTATGTGCCAGGAGCGGTCACGGACCGCTCCCGACACATTAACCCCCGGCACACCGCGATCAAAGTGTGCCGGCGGTGCAGGGAAGCATCCGCAGGGAGGGGGCTCCCTGCGGGCTTCCCTGAGACGAGCGGTACACGGTGATGTACTCACCGTGTACCGAGCGTCTTCTCCCTGCAGGCCCCGGATCCAAAATGGCCGCGGGGCTGCATCCGGGTCCTGCAGGGAGCACTTCCGGGTCAGGAGCAGGCTGCAGCTGCAGCTCTAATCCTGCCCGGCTTTTTGTCTGATCACCGATCTGACAGAGTTCTGTGCACACTGTCAGATCGGTGATCTGTGATGTCCCCCCTGGGACAAAGTGAAAGAGTAAAAAAAAAAATTCCACACGTGTAAAAAAAAAAAAAAAAAAAAAAATTCCTAAATAAAGAAGAAGAAAAAAAAAATATTCCCATAAATACATTTATCTAAAAAAAAAACAATAATAGTACACATATTTAGTATCGCCGCGTCCGTAACGACCCAACCTATAAAACTGGCCCACTAGTTAACCCCTTCAGTAAATGGCGTAAGAAGAAAAAAAAACGAGCCAAAAAACAACGCTTTATTATCATACCGCCGAACAAAAAGTGGAATAACACGCGATCAAAAAGACGGATATAAATAACCATGGTACCGCTGAAAACGTCATCTTGTCCCGCAAAAAACGAGCCGCCATATAGCATCATAACCAAAAAAATAAAAAAGTTATAGTCCTCAGAATAAAGCGATGCCAAAATAATTATTTTTTCTATAAAATAGCTTTTATCGTATAAAAGCGCCAAAACATAAAAAAATGATATAAATGAGGTATCGCTGTAATCGTACTGACCCGAAGAATAAAACTGCTTTATCAATTTACCAAACGTAGAACGGTATAAACGCCTCCCCCAAAAGAAATTCATGAATAGCTGGTTTTTGGTCATTCTGCCTCACAAAAAAATCGGAATAAAAAGCGATCAAAAACTGTCACGTATCCGAAAATGTTACCAATAAATACGTCAACTCGTCCCGCAAAAAACAAGACCTCACATGACTCTGTGGACCAAAATATGGAAAAATTATAGGTCTCAAAATGTGGAGACACAAAAACTTTTTTGCTATAAAAAGCGTCTTTTAGTGTGTGACGGCTGCCAATCATAAAAATCCGATATAAAAAACGCTATAAAAGTAAATCAAACCCCCCCTTCATCACCCCCTTAGTTAGGCTAGGTTCACATTGCGTTAATGGGTTAACGCTAACGGACAGCGTTGCATGGCGAAAATGTCGCAATTAACGCCGTGCAACGGGTCCGTTAGCGCACCCATTGACAGCAATGTGATTTTCGGGTATAGCGCATCGCTAGAGCATGCCATTTTCGGCTCGCGCTAGCAAGGTGCCATTCTTTTGTGGCGCGCCTCGGACGCTGCTTGCAGCGAGGTCCGAACCCCGATCTTCCAGAGCGGGGACGTTAACGCAACCACTAAACGCGACACCTAAAAAGACATTGCGTTAGCGCAATCCGCTAGCGCTAAAAACGGATTGCCCTAACGCAATGTGAACCTAGCCTTAGGGAAAAATAATAAAATAAAAAAATTTATTTATTTCCATTTTCCCATTAGGGATAGGGCTAGGGTTAGGATTACATTTACGGTTGGGATTAGGGTTGGGATTAGAATTAGGGGTGTGTCAGGGTTAGGTGTGTGGTTAGAGTTACAGTTGGGATTAGGGTTAGGGGTGTGTTTGGATTAGGGTTTCAGTTATAATTGGGGGGTTTCCACTGTTCAGGCACATCAGGGGCTCTTCAAACGCGACATGGCGTCCGATCTCAATTCCAGCCAATTCTGCATTGAAAAAGTAAAACAGTGCTCCTTCACTTCCGAGCTCTCCCGTGCGCCGAAACAGGGGTTTACCCCAACATATGGGGTATCAGCGTACTCGAGACAAATTGGACAACAACTTTTTGGGTCCAAGTTCTCTTGTTATCCTTGGGAAAATAAAAATTTGGGGGGCTAAAAATCATTTTTGTGGGAAAAAAAAAGTATTTTTTTATTTTCACGGCTCTGCGTTGTAAACTGTAGTGAAACACTTGGGGGTTCAAAGTTTTCACAACACATCTAGATAAGTTCCTTGGGAGGTCTAGTTTCCAAAATGAGGTCACTTGTGGGGGGTTTGTATTGTTTGGGTACATCAGGGGCTCTGCAAATGCTACGTGACGCCTGCAGACCAATCCATTTAAGTCTGCATTCCAAATGGCGCTCCTTCCCTTCCGAGCTCTGCCATGCGCCCAAACAGTGGTTCCCCCCCCCACATATTGGGTATCAGCGTACTCAGGACGAATTGGACAACAACTTTTGGGGTCCAATTTATTCTGTTACCCTTGTGAAAATACAAAACTGGGGGCTAAAAAATCATTTTTGCGCAAAAAAAAAAAATTATTTTCACGGCTCTGCGTTATAAACTGTAGTGAAACACTTGGGGGTTCAAAGCTCTCAAAACACATCTAGATAAGTTCCTTAGGGGGTCTAGTTTCCAAAATGGTGTCACTTGTGGGGGGTTTTAATGTTTAGGCACATCAGGGGCTCTCCAAACCAACATGGCGTCCCATCTTAATTCCAGTCAATTTTGCATTGAAAAGTCAAATGGCGCTCCTTCCCTTCCGAGCTCTGCCATGCGCCCAAACAGTGGTTTACCCCCAACATATGGGGTATCAGCGTACTCAGGACAGATTGTACAACAACTTTTGGCATCCATTTTATCCTGTTACCCTTGGTAAAATAAAACAAATTGGAGCTGAAATACATTTTGTGTGAAAAAAAGTTAAATATTCATTTTTATTTAAACATTCCAAAAATTCCTGTGAAACCCCTGAAGGGTTAATAAACTTCTTGAATGTGGTTTTGAGCACCTTGAGGGGTGCAGTTTTTAGAATGGTGTCACACTTGGGTATTTTCTATCATATAGACCCCTCAAAATGACTTCAAATGAGATGTGGTCCCTAAAAAAAAAAATGGTGTTGTAAAAATGAGAATTTGCTGGTCAACTTTTAACCCTTATAACTTCCTAACAAAAAAAAATGTTGGTTCCAAAATTGTGCTGATGTAAAGTAGACATGTGGGAAATGTTACTTATTAAGTATTTTGCGTGACATATCTCTGTGATTTAAGGGCATAAAAATTTAAAGTTGGAAAATTGCAAAAAAAAATTTTCACAAATAAACGCAAGTTATATCGAATAAATTTTACCACTACCATGAAGTACAATATGTCACGAGAAAACAATGTCAGAATCGCCAAGATCCGTTAAAGCGTTCCAGAGTTATAACCTCATAAAGGGACAGTGGTCAGAATTGTAAAAATTGGCCCGGTCATTAAAGTGCAAACCACCCTCGGGGCTTAAGGGGTTAAGGACTGCGTCGGACACGGAGTATACTGTTGGTTTATCTATTTATTTTTTTCAGAAGATCGATGGATTCGCTTGGATTACCAGTGTAATAAAGATTGCAAAACTGTGTGGCGTTTTATTTCATTGAAATTCTTTATTGCATGTGTGTGTTTTATTAACCCTTTAACAACTATAGAATTAGTAATGGAATGAGTCTTACTGACACCTCTCCATTACTAAGCAAGCTTAATTTCACCTTACAAAGGTGACATTAACCCCTTATTACCCCATATGCCACCGCTACAGAGCAGTGGGGAGAGAGGCAATATCCATCGCCCCTCTCTGGGCTATGATTATCAGCCCGCTGTCTGCGTGGCCTTTCTGGCTATAAATTATAGGGGGACCTTACGTCATTTTTTGTTTGGGGGGAGTCCCCCTATTTTAATAGGCTAAATATACAGCTGCGGGCTGATAATTATAGCCTGGGAAGCTCCATGGTTATTAACCCCTTCCCAGGCTGCAAACATTGGTCCCCCAGTTGCTGGCTTTCCCTCTCTGGCACGGAAAAATTGTGCGGGAGTCCATACCATTTTTTTTCATTAAGCAGATATTGCGTTTAAGGCCAGGGTCACACTTGCGAGAAGCTCGCACCTCAATACCCGGCACTGCCGTCGGCACTCGGGACCGGAGCGTTCAGCTGCATAGAAATACATGCAGCCACAGACTCCGGTCCCGAGTGCCAGCGGCAGTGCCGGGTATTGAGGTGCGAGACTCGTGCGAGTTTCTCGCAAGTGTGACCCCGGCCTATCCCAGATTTCGTGTGTGTGTGCCTTTATTTTAGGCCGAGATCACACATGCGAGAAACTCGGACGAGTCTCGCATCTTAATACCTGGCACTGTCGCCATCACTCGGGAGCGTAGCGCGCGGCTGCACAGAAATACATGCAGCTGAAAGCTCCGCTCCCGAGTGCCGGCGGCAGTGCAGGGTATTAAGATGTGAGATTCGTCTGAGTTTCTTGCATGTGTGATCCCGGCCCAACTCTTTATGTACCATTTTATTATGTTTACTAGATGGTGGCCCGATTCTAATGCATCGGGTATTCTAGAATATGCATGTCCACGTAGTATATTGCACAACCCACGTAGTATATTGCCCAGCCATGTAGTATACAGCACAGAGCCACGTAGTACACAGCACAGCCCACGCAGTATTTAGCACAGACACATAGTATATTGCATAGCCCACGTAGTATATTGCACAGCCCACGTAGTACATTGCCCAGCCACGTAGTATACAGCACAGCCCACGTATATAGCAAAGACACGTAGTATATTGAACAGTCAAGTAGTATATTGCACAGCCACACAGTCTAAACTCACCTGTCCGCAGCTGTCAGCGCCGCATATGCTGCGCTGTTTTTTGCAGTCGCAGCCGTCATGAATAACCGTGGCCGTCATCACTGACTGCGGCCGGAAATTTAGTCCCCGGCTTTTGGCGGCGGTAGGCCCAACAGCGCCCATGGTCCCGGGCGGCTCCGCCTTCCTCACGGCGACTCCGATCCCTTTGCAGCTCTTCTGGCCGGGCCTGTATTGGCTGGCCGCGACCCGCGGCTGCTAATTTAGTCCCCAGCTTTTTGCCACGGTAGGCCCAACAACGCCCATGGTCCTGGCCGACTACGCCCCCTTTACAGCGCTTCTTGCCGGGCCTGTACGGAGTGGGCAGGGACTCGCTCTGCATACTTCCTGGCCTCCCCTGCCCTTTTGTCTACGCCCGCTGGCTGGCCTCGACCAATGAATATCCGGGACAGACAGACGGAAGTGCCCCTTAGACAATTATATAGATTACTAAACATCGGGCTTGCCATTACCTATCCATCTATAGATTTATCTATCATCTACCTATCTATTATATCTATCATATATATCAATATATCTATTATCTATCAATATCTATCTAGCCATCTACAGATATATCTATCGATAGATATATCGATAGATAATAGATAGATAGAATATATATAGATAGATATATCTATCTACACTACCGTTCAAAAGTTTAAGGTCACTTAGAAATTTCCTGATTTTGAAAGAAAAGCACAGTTTTTTCCAATGAAGCTAACATTAAATGATTCAGAAATACACTCTATACATTGTTAATGTGGTAAATGACTATTCTAGCTGCAAACGTCTGGTTTGTAATGCAATATCTTCATAGGTGTATAGAGGCCCATTTCCAACAACCATCACTCCAGTGTTCTTATGGTACTTTGTGTTTGCTAACTGTGTAAGAAGGCTAATGGATGGTTAGAATACCCTTAAAAACCCTTGTGCAAGTATGTTAGCACAGCTGAAAACAGTTTGGCTGATTAGAGAACCTATACATCGGACCTTCCTTTGAGCTAGTTGAGAATCTGGAGCATTACATTTGTTGGTTCCATTAAACTCTCAAAATGGCCAGAATAAAAGAACTTTCATGTGAAACTGGACAGTCTATTCTTGTTCTTAGAAATGAAGGCTATTCCATGTGAGAAATTGCCAAGAAACTGAAGATTTCCTACAACGGTGTGTACTACTCCCTTCAGAGGAGAGCACAAACAGGCTCTAACCAGAGTAGAAAGAAAAGTGGGAGGCCCCGCTGCACAACTGAGCAACAAGACAAGTACATTAGAGTCTGTAGTATGATAAATCAACGCCTCACAGGTCCTCAACTGGCAGCTTCATTAAATAGTAAATGCAAAACGCCAGTGTCAACGTCTACAGTGAAGAGGCGACTCCGGGATGCTGGTATTCAGGGCAGAGTGCGAAAGAAAAAGTCATATCTGAGACTGGCTAATAAAAGGAAAAGATTAATATGGGCAAAAGAACACAGACATAGGAAGATTGGAAAAAAGTGTTATGGACGGACGAATCCAAGTATGAGGTGTTTGGATCACACGGAAGAACATTTGTGAGACGCAGAACAACTGAAAAGATGCTGGAAGAGTACCTGATGCCATCTGTCAAGCATAGTGGAGGTAATGTGATGGTCTAGGGTTGCTTTGGTGCTGGTAAAGTGGGAGATTTGTACAAGGTAAAAGGGATTTTGAATAAGGAACGCTATGCCATACCATGTGGACAGCGCTTGATTGGAGCCAATTTCATCCTACAACAGGACAATGACCCAAAGCACACCTCCAAATTATGCAAGAACTATTTAGGGAAGAAGCAGGCAGCTGGTATTCTATCTGTAATGGAGTGACCAGCGCAGTCACCAGATCTCAACCCCATTGAGCTGTTGTGGGAGCAGCTTGACCGTATGGTGCGCAACAAGTGCCCATCAAGCCAAACCAACTTGTGGGATGGGCTTCTGGAAGCATGGGGTGAAATTTCTCCAGATTACCTCAGAAAATTAACTGCTAGAATGCCAAAGGTCTGCAATGCTGTAATTGCTGCAAAAGGAGCATTCTTTGACGAAAGCAAAGTTTGAAGGAGAAACACGGGTATTACATACCTGGTAATGTGTTTTTTCATGAGACATGACGGCACCACGAGAGAGGGGATCCGCCCATCAAGGACAGGAAACCTTCAAGATAAAAGGGGCGGCTCCTCTCTCCACATCAGTTGTTTTACAGAATACGAGAGGAACTCCGCTGGTTAGTGTACACATAAATAATACATCCTATACGGTTCTATTCACCGATACCCCAGGGAGTGTATAATACAAATAATGCTAATAATGCACCCAACTAATGACGTGATCAAAAGGGTGGGAATATAAGGGTGCCGTCATGTCTCATGAAAAAACACATTACCAGGTATGTAATACCCGTGTTTTTCTATCATACATGACGGCACCACGAGAGAGTTACAGAGATTTGTATTCTCTTCTAGGGAGGGATCACTGCTTGTAACACTCTTCTCCCAAAAGTGAGATCAGAGGTAGCAGATAGGTCTAGTCTATAATGTTTAAAAAATGTAGACGGAGAGGACCAAGTGGCCGCCTTACAGATTTGGTCGATGGTAGCATCTGCTCTCTTCACCCACGACGTCGCCATGGCCCTCGTGGAGTGGGCTTTCAGACCCTGTGGAACAACCCTGCCTGCACTACTATATGCTAGAATAATGGCCTCTCTCACCCATCTAGCTATAGTCTGTTTTGAGGCTTTAAGGCCCTTCCTTGACCCCTGGTACGAAACAAATAGAGCCCTCTGTTTCCTCCAGGATTTAGTCACCTCTAAATACTGTAGGATACATCTCCTAACGTCTAGGCAATGGAGTCTCTCCTCTTTTTTGTTACTGGGATTGGGACAGAAAGAGGGTAGGGTTATATCCTGAGCTCTATGGAATCTCGATACCACTTTGGGGAGATATGCCGGATCTAATTTTAATACAACCCTATCATCCATGATTTGTGTGTAAGGGGGTCAGCTGACAACGCTTGTAAATCCCCCACCCTACGGGCCGATGTAAGTGCCACTAACAAAGCTGTCTTTAATGTTAGTATTTTATCAGAAGTTGTATTTAACGGCTCAAAGGGGCTTTCCGTCAGGGCTGTCAACACTAGATTTAGATCCCATGGTGGAGGAGTAGGGGATGGAACAGAGTCAGCTCTACTACAGGCTCGGATAAACCTCACCACCCACCTATTACTTGCCAGATCACAGTTGAATAGGGCTGCTAAGGCTGAAATGTGTACTTTGAGGGTACTAACAGCTAACTCCAGATCTAAGCCCTTCTGCAGGAACTCCAGTATTGCCACTATCGGGACCTCCCCTTCCCGTATTGGCCCTGAGCTGGACAGGAACTTCTTCCATATCCTCCCATAGATCTTGGTCGTTACTGGTTTTCTGCTGCTGAGCAAGGTGGATATTAACCCAGCTGAGAACCCCTCTTTCTCTAGTAACGACCGCTCAAATGCCAGGCTGTCAAATGAAGCCCGGAGTTCTGCGGGTGGTTGAAGGGACCCTGAGTTAGAAGGTCCTGGTCTTCCGGGAGAACCCATGGGTCCGTCACTGACATCACTCTCAGCCAGTAAAACCACGGTCTTTTCAGCCAGAAGGGAGCGATCATAATTACTCTGGCCTTGTCTTCCCTGATCTTCCTCAGAACTGCTGGGATTAGACATATCGGTGCGAAGGCATACAGGAGTCCTGACGTCCATTCTACGCTGAAGGCGTCTACTGCCAACGGCCTGTCTGTAGGGTTCAGGGAGCAGAACTTTTGGACTTTCTTGTTGACTTTTGAGGCAAAGAGGTCCACCCTCGGTTTTCCCCACATGTGCACTATCCGTTGAAAAACGGACTTTTTTTAGGGACCATTCCCCTTGTCTCGAGTGGTTCCTGCTTAAAAAGTCTGCCTTTATGTTGTCCACACCTCGGATATGCAGGGCCGATAATGACAGGAAGTGCTTTTCGGCTAGAGACATGAGTCTTGTGGTTATGTGCATCAGTGCCCGAGAGCGGGTGCCTCCCTGGTGGTTCACGTATGCGACCGCTGTTCGGTTGTCCGATAGGACTCTCACATGATGCCCTGCCAAGTGCGGAAGTAATCTCTCTAGCGCCCTTTCTATTGCTAGGAGCTCCCACTCGTTTGAGGATAGATCTTTCTCCTCTTGAGCCCAGGGGTCTTGGACCCATAGTGTGTCTGAGTGAGCTCCCCATCCCCATGGACTGGCGTCCGTTGTGATTATCATGGAGGCTGTGAATGTCCAGGGAACTCCTCTGGGGGATGACTATCTGTAACCACCATCTGAGAGATTGGAGCACAGAGAGTGGGAGAGTGAGCTTCTGCTCTAACTGTCCCTGAAGTTCTCGGTCGTTCTGCAGCACACACCATTGCAGTTCTCTTGCATGGAACTGGGCCCATTTTACTGCCGGTATGCAGGAGGTTAGGGACCCCAACACCGACATGGCCCTTCTCAAGGTCATTTCCGGCTTTTTTAATGTGGCCATAATCATCTGTTTGATTTTTTCTTTTTCTTCTGGGAGGCGACACTCCTGTGCCACGGAGTCTACCGTTATCCCCAGGAAATTCTGGATCATTGCCGGCTCTAGCTTGGACTTCTTGAGATTTAGTTGCCACCCCAGTGTCTGAAGAGTGTCCATCACTATCCAGACCTGCTCCTGACAGTGAGAAAAGTTCTTTCCCACTATCAGGAAGTCATCCAAGTAGGGAATTATTAGAGTGTCTTTTTCCCTGAGATGTGCTGTGACCTCTGCAATCAGCTTCGTAAATACGCGTGGGGCGGTTGCTATCCCAAAGGGCAGAGCCCTGTACTGGAAGTGACGCAGCTGGGACCGCATCTGAACTGCCACTCTGAGGAACTGACGATCTTGTTGCCTGATTGGGACGTGATAATAAGCGTCCTTGAGGTCGAGGACGGACATGTAGCACTGGGGATAGAGAAGTTTCACCGCCGATTTTATGGTTTCCATCTTGAATGATGGTACTACAAGAAATTTGTTGAGGCCTTTTAGATTTATAATTGTCCTCCAAGAGTTGTCCGGTTTTTTTATGAGAAAAAGAGGGGAATAAAATCCTTCCCTCCTTTCGTCTATAGGAACTTCTTCCAAGACGTGCTTGTCTAGGAGTGATGTTACTTCCCCCTCCAGACTGTCTTGCTTCTCTTGGGAGGACTGTACCGGGGTCTGCATATACCTTCTTGGAGGCCAGTGGTGAAACTTTAGTCTTAGGCCTGATCCTACGATCTGCCGGATCCGTATGCTGGAGGAGATCCTCTCCCAGGCTGGAAGGAAGTGAGAGAGCCTCCCTCCCACCTGAGAAGGACCGTCACTGGGAGGGTTTTTTGGTGTCTCTGGGGGACTTGCCGAAATAGAAGCCCTTTCCTCCCCTGGGTCGCTTGTCCAGGTTGCTTCTGTCTCGGTCCCTGTACTGCTGTCTTCGGAATCTTTGGCCTCTCCGAAAGGAGCGACGAAAGGGCTGAAACGGCTGTCTTGTAAAGTTCTTCTTTTTATCACCGGCCTTCTCCAGTACCTCATCTAATGCCGGTCCGAACAGGAAGTTTCCCTCACAAGGCAAAGAACAAAGCTTCATTTTGGCCTGAGTGTCCCCTGGCCAGCATTTAAGCCATACGGCACGGCGTCCAGTGTTAGCTAACGCTGCTGATTTTGCTGCCAGCCTAGCAGAGTCTGCTGATGCTTCAGCCAGAAACATAGCCGCTGCCCTCATAGTTGGAAGTGACTCTAGAATAGCTTCCCTGGGAGCTTTTTGCTCCACCTGTTCCTCCAGGTTGTCGATCCAGATCTTAAGGGATCTGGCGACACAAGTGGCCGCGATAGCTGGCCTTAGTGCTCCCGCTGAGGCTTCCCAAGCTGTCTTCAGGGAACTGTCCACCTTCCTGTCCAGAGGTTCTTTAGAGAACCTAGGTCCTCGAACGGCAGGGAGGACTTCCTGGCCACTTTTGAGACCGCCACATCGATTTTTGGGGCTCTGTCCCAAGATGAGGATGCTTCCTCTTCAAAGGGATACCTTTTTTTTAGGGAGGTAGTTATTTGGGACCTCTTTTCCGGCCTTTGCCATTCCCTTTTGATTAGTTCTTGAATTTGATCGTTAACAGGGAATGATCTCCGTTTCTTCTTTTGTAGGACACTGAACATGAGTTCTTGGGCTGTCTTTTTGGCCTTCTCCTCTACCAGCCCCATGGTAGAGCGAACAGCTTTAATAAGTTTATCTGTAGCCTCTGCTGGAAAGGTGTCTTCCTCCTCAGAGCTACTATCAGAACAGCGGGCCGTATCAGAATCCTGCTCTGACCCCGAGGAATCCCTTTGGGATGCTATAGAGGGGCTGGATCTGTCCCTAGATCTGGCATCTGTGTCAGGTGTCTGTAATGCTCTTACGGACTTAGAGACTTCGGACTGGATCAGAGATCTTAGGCTGTCCGTAAAGGAGGGTGTTTCCTCCGCCACAGTCTGGTTAATACAGTCCTGACAGTCTTTTACCCCAAGATGACATTAAAGGCTTTTTACATAAGGGACATTCTCTATTTTTAGTCTTCGCCTTATACTTTTTGAGGACCTCCTATACTCCACCCCGCAATGTATGTGAGAAAAGAGGGGAGAGACGGAGATAAGAGAAGAGAAAAGAACAGACATTAGCGTACTGGACTTTCTCGTAGTTCACTCACCACTCGGACGTTTTCAAAGTACGGGTACCGGATCCGGAGGTTGGCTGGTTTTCTCCGTGTCTCCCAATGAGACTAGGGACCCCTCCTTGTTTCGCCGATCCGTCCGTATACTGTCCGAGCGGCTTTTGCTGCTGATATGGCAGGTCTGGCTCTTTTCGCTTGAGCGAGACCGCCTCTCCTGCACCTCTTGCTGTGGTATCAAATGCTCTGGCGAGAAACTCTCCATTATACACACCAGCACACAAGAGTAGTCACCTTCAACCTGCCTGGCTTTAGTGACACATGGCAGCACTTCTAGCTCGTTTAAATAGAGTCCCTTTTTTTTTTTTTTAAAGGAACCACCTGGTTGATCCTGCCTTACTGGTCGCTTCAGTGATCAGGTGTACCATCGCACCTGTCATGAATGATTACCTGGCTGATCGTGCCTGCACCACTTCCGGTGCTCCTATATGCAATCAATCACCTGGTTGATCCTGCCATCGCTAGCGCAACGCCTGCGCTGTAAAACCATGCCCAAGCGCGCACCTGGCAACCACATCCGGTGCGCGCTTTCATATCCCCCATTTACCTGGTTGATCCTGCCTCTATCAGAGCAGCGCGCGCGCACCCGGACCTCACTACCGGTGCGCGCCGCTGTACCGTGCTCCAGGCGCGCATCCGGTCACCACTTCCGGTGCGCGCCGCCTTTTTGGGTCCCCCCGGCGCCATGCTCCTGCACGAGGGTTCCCGATGCCGCCGGCTTCAGCGCCTGTGCGCGCTTTACCTCCAGGCGCGCACCCGGCTCTGCTTGCGGTGCGCGCCGAAGAATCTGTCCCCCCTGCTGCGCACATACCTCCCCGGATACCTGGTGTCAGCTGGAGGGAGGCTTCCGGGAGTATCCACGCCACAACGTCAGGCAGCGCCTCTTCACTCACCAGACTCTACTTCAAACCTCTGCCTCATGTACCGTCAAGGAGGAGGAGGAAGGGGGGAGACCTGCACTCGACAGGGAGGGCCACCAAACCTCCGAGGAGCTTACCTCGCCCGGGCACCGATGTGCCTCACGGGCTGCATGGTCACCTTTAGTCAACAGTGGGGGCACCATAAAGTGACCCCCGTGGACAGGCAGGATTTCCGCTCGACAGGGGGGAACGCGCCTGCGGCCCCCGTGGAGTATTTTCCCCCCGCGTTCGCTTCGCGCGCTGTGGCCATGCTTCGCTCAGGGGGGTATGATATACATTGACCCCCGAGGCGACTACGGGTACCTGGTGACGGGTGCAGCAGACAGCGTCCGCCCAAATTCACCCGACCCAGGCCCCGGCATCCTCTTCTGTCTTCAGACGACTTCCATCTTGAGGGTTCCCCGTCAAGGACAGGAAACCAACTGATGTGGAGAGAGGAGCCGCCCCTTTTATCTTGAAGGTTTCCTGTCCTTGATGGGCGGATCCCCTCTCTCGTGGTGCCGTCATGTATGATGGAAAAAATTATTATTTCAAATAAAAAAATCTTTTTTTAGAACCTTGTCAATGTCTGGACTAGATTTTCAATTCATTTGGCAACTCATTTGATTAATAAAAGTATGAGGTTTCATGGAAAAATTGTTTGGGTGACCCTAAACTTTTGAACGGTAGTGTATCTATCTATCTATTATCTATCTATAGATGTATCTATCTATCTGTGTGTGTATTCTTCAATGGAGTATGTAAAAAAGAGGTTGGACATGGAAATTACATCACAATTTTTTTTTATATCTCTATTTAGCTTACAAAAACACACACAATTCCACATGAAAAAAACGCATAAAAAAATGCTGGTGACCTGCCAGTGACCTCAGATGCAGATTTGGTGCAGATTTTACTTGCGTCAAATCCTGAGGAATTCCTTACCGTGGAAACATACCCTTAGAGTCATTTCCCTTGGGCGATTTCCCCACATTTTAAGATGCTGAAACAGATCGGTCAGCGTATCATCATCCCTCCTCCTTCCACCACTAGGGCTGACTAGCTGGATCCACTTGGTGTTAAATTTTGCGCCCCCTGTAAATGCGAACCTGACCGCCGAGGACCAGGTGTACCAGCAGGCCCTACATGTGCAAATTTCCCCAATCTTGCTGTAATGTCTCCCAAAACATCTTGTTGCCACCTTCCATTAGACACATGGGCGCCATCTTGGAAGCCAGCACACTGTTCTCCATCTTCCTGACCCATCTTTTTACTATGGGTCATAGCAGTCTCATAATCACTGTCTTAGAGCCCATTTGCAGCAGGAACATTTTCCTTTTCTATGGCTTCATCACAGAGTCTCCTACAGATTGCAGTAATAGAACACTGAGGGCTCTAGGACCCCTGGACTCACATTTTGAAGCTTTCCTGCAGGCTGCTTATTTATCTTCATTGCGCCAGCAGCCACTCTTTGTCCAGGCATCTGGACCCACAGTGTCTTCTCTGAGGTGAGTAAGGAGATAGGCTTCCTCTTCTATACGCTGGTCCCAGACTTCCAAGATGGCCACTGCTTCTTCTCAACACTCCAGACACAGAGGCCTCTGCAGTTTCTAGCTCTCTCAGCCTCCACAGCTAGTCGGGTTCGTTACCTCAGGATTTTATAGCAGGATACTAGGAACTCTTCAAACACAAGCACACACACGCGCACATCCGGTCAGTACCAGTGCATGGCCACACCCCCTGTCCCTGATCTTCTGAAGGTTTCTATGACCATACTTCTCCTCTGAATGGCCTTCTGTATGAGGGGAAGGACTAATTAGGGAGAAGCTTTTTACCATCACCAGCGTTTTCCAAGATGTCATCAAGAGCGGGTCCAAACACATATTACCTTTCACAATGAATGGCACGCAATCCTGATCTCGACTGCATATCCCCCGGCCAACTTTTAAGCCACTGTGCTATACGAGGTACATTTGAGAGAACTGCCGATCTTTCCGCCAATCTCGCAGAATCTGCCCCATGCATCTGTCAGGAATGCCGCTGCCCCCTGCATTAATGGAATATCTGCCAAGATGCCTTCCCTTGCAGCCTTATTCCTTAGCCGACTCGCAAATTAAATAAGCCAAACCAAGTGTCCTTGTTCGTTTCATCACTGGACACTGTATGGGTAGGTATCCCATTAAGGACAGGAAAAAACTGATGGGGAGGAGAGGTGCCGCCCTTTTGTTTTGTAGATTTCCTGTCCTTGATGGTCCCCTCTCTCGTGGTGCTGTCATGGGTGATATAAAAAGGGAGATAGGATATTCTACCCTATAGGCCATCTAGGTACTTGGTGCACACTCAGCATGGTCCAGCTGGGAAGTGCACATTCCTCCTTTACAGGCCTTGCCACCTCACTCAGCTTTGACTGACCGCGTGCACTTCACATCACATTTTACTGCAGACGGCACTCAACTCTGTAAATTACTAAATGAAAGGTATGATTTCTCTAGTGGCCAAGTTAACTTCTTGGCGAAGTGGTTAGTTTAAAGTGTGTTTTGCAGCTGACAGAATGATAGGGATGTTAGAAGTGGACAGAGGATAAAAGCCACTCACCTGCCCTCCGCGGTGGGTGATGCTTTTTAATGTGAGCATTTCTGCTGCCGCTTTGGGAAAAGGTTTTGCTGCACACGGGACACTGATGTGACCTCACACCTGACAAACAGTATGAAGAGTCAGTCGTGAACAAGGACCCTGCCGGAGGCCCCCCTGCCACATCATTACCTGAATGAACCACCAGGTGTTTTCTGAGACTGGAATATTCGGCAAAGCTTCTGCCACATCCCTCCTCCTCACACAGAAAGGGTTTCTCTCCTGCCAGAAGCAGAGTCGTGAGTCACGGACAACCACAGCAGGACGTATACATAGGGCAGCACTCACCAGTATGGACCCGCAGATGGTTCTTCAGATTTCCGGCTGTAGTAAACTGCTTCTGGCAGCCAGGCTCAGGGCAAAGGAAGGGGCGTTCTCCATTATGAGTGCGCATGTGAACTTTCAACCTCTGCAGAACATAAAAGCTTTTCCCACAACCGTCCGCAGGACACGTGAAGGACCGTTCATTTCTGGAAGACACTTGTATGGTTACGTTTCACTTTTCAGAACGCTTTGATTTTACACTTATGCAAGAGAAAACATCAGAAAGTGACAACTCTGCCCCCAGCTGACGACATGCAGGCTGTGGAACGTTACCAGTCAGATTCGGCTACAGAGCCCATCTAAGCCCGATTCTACAAGTAAATCCTGCTCGCTTGGCAATACACTACATGCCATACCACCACTTGGAGAAGACACTGAAGTCTCCTGCACCATCTACATGCTGCCCGCGGGCACTTACATGTGAGTTTTCAGGTGATATCTCAAATGTGTTGGACGCACAAAGGATCGGTCACAGCTATGGAAGGTGCAGCGGAGGCGTTTTTCCGGGTGTACGGCTCCGGTCTCACAGGCGCTGTTGATGGACGCATCGGCTGCAAACAATACACAATGTTCTGAAAAACCGCTCCATTCTCACATCAAGAACTTCAAGAAGCAGATACTGCTCAGCTGTCCATTTGTCCCTAGACTGGTGATACACGCATCTCATTCATCTCCCAACCAAGTGGCGTAATTCCCCATCTTGATACACAGTCACCTGTTCTAACAGCTGGACATCCCCTGGGCTAATCAACAGTTTACAATGCACAGGAACCCCAAGGTACCGGCAGGCACATTCTGGGGCAATGCTTACCATTGCTGATGGACTTTGCATGTTTTGCCAGCTGAGCCCGGGTGGCAGCAATTAGACTGTCATGAGCCAACTCCTGAACCCGCAGAAACCATGGCGTACTGCTGTCTGTGCAGTCACTAGGCAAGAAGTCATTCCCAGAATCTTCAGCTTCATCCTGAACAAAAACCATGTGCTCAGATGGTGAACCCAGTCCTGGAAAACATAAGTGCCAGAAATATGTAGTACTGAGCATCCTAGAGCAGAACAGTAGGCATAACCGAGAGAAAGAGTAGGATGGTGCGGAGAAGACTATGTGGGCACTATGAGGGAATATTGGATGAAGGGAGAACCATGAGACTGGCTGATAAAAAATCAGTCTTTTATGGACACAGAAAATGCACAAGGAGCAGAGCAATAATTAGAATCTACAGCAGAGCAAACCAGTGATGCAGAAGATGGTTATGCACAACCACCTCTCTGTTCTATCAGACTCAGAGCAGCACAAGGGGACCCAAAGTGTGGCTCCCAACGGTAGGAGCTATATGAACATTATGATCCTACTCAGAAGATGCTCCAGACCTGATAATTTCAAGCAAAAGGACTCTGGTAGTGAATGTGGGTGAACACCTTCCAACCCCTTGCCCAGCAGGGAGAAGACACATGGGCCTGCTGCTCACAGGTCTAGTCCAGTAAAGTTGGGGCTTTCAGAGATTAATAATCAACTTCTTGGGGAGGCTCTAAGGGTGGCAAGTAGGAGCTTCCCAAGACCATGCCTAAGTCCCAAATTACGGTACTACAATCTCATAGCAGGAGGTCTGTAAGTGGAAAATCCAACCCTCAACGTAGTCCCATAGGACAGAACACAATCAAACCATAATTAGGGCTAGATATTTAGTAGAAAATAGCAAAGAAATGGGACCTAAAACATAACATTTAATAGAAATATTAAAGTGACGTGACAAAATATAAAGACAAACATGTGCATTAACCAACACAGTTAATCAGACAGTAAGCCGATTATAAGCCTAGAGACAAAGACGATAATGCAGGCAGACTGGTTCACTAAACTCCCAGAGCAGTCATTAAGGTACCTTCACACTGAACGATATCGCTAGCGATCCGTGACGTTGCAGCGTCCTGGCTAGCGATATCGTTCAGTTTGACACGCAGCAGCGATCAGGATCCTGCTGTGATGTCGTTGGTCGGGGCTAGAAGGCCAGAACTTTATTTGGTCGCTGGATCTCCCGCTGACATCGCTGAATCGGTGTGTGTGACGTCGATTCAGCGATCTCTTCGCTGGTAACCAGGGTAAACATCGGGTTACTAAGCGCAGGGCCGCGCTTAGTAACCCGATGTTTTCCCTGGCTACCATCCTAAAAGTAAAAAAAACAAACACTTCATACTTACCTTCCGCTGTCTGTCCCCGGCGCTGTGCTTTCCTGCACTCGCTGTGAGCACAGCAGCCGGAAAGCAGAGCGGTGACGTCACCGCTGTACTTTCCGGCCGCTGTGCTCACAGCCAGTACAGAGAAGCACAGCGTCGGGGACAGACAGCGGAAGGTAAGTATGAAGCGTTTGGTTTTTTTTACTTTTAGGATGGTAACCAGGGTAAACATCGGGTTACTAAGCGCGGCCCTGCGCTTAGTAACCCGATGTTTACCCTGGTTACCGGCATCGTTGGTCGCTGGAGAGCGGTCTTTGTGACAGCTCTCCAGCGACCAAACAGCGACGCTGCAGCAATCCGGATCGTTGTCTGGATCGCTGCAGCGTCGTTTAGTGTGTAGGTACCTTTAGACCAATAAACCTTACTCAGGCACAGCAGTGAAACCAAATGCATAAATCAATAAAGATATTAATGCTACTTTCAATAAATTATGCCAACATAGTCAATTTCAAGCACGTGAAAAATATCTACCACTGATGATCCCATAAAATATGCTGACAGAAATAAACAGGGGTACATAAATAAAACGGTCTCACCAAATGATGAGGATACCACATGGAAGATGCACCCTCCCATTACGTTAGACAGAAATCCAAAGGATCAATACTTGATTCCATAGACCATTCCTGTGTGGGACCACCTCCCTAGGCGTTTCAACCCAGAGGGGAATCATCAGGGGACAGGGCAGACAAATAGTGGTCTTAATGATAAAGTGCTCCGCCATCATCGGCATTTACATAGAGCCTCTTACATAGGGTGCCTGCATTATCGTCTTTGTCTCTAGGCTTATAATCAGCTTACTGTCTGATTAACTATTGGTTAAAGCACATGTTTGTATTTCTATGTTGTGTCACGTCACTTTAATATTTCTATTAAATGTTATGTTTTAGGTCCCATTTTTTTGCTATTTTCTATTTATATCTTGGGTACCCCCTTTTTTCTAATTTTGATTGGTTAATAAACCCTTTTCTGAGCATAATTTTTAGATATTTAGCACTATAGCAGAAACAGAAATCTCCCATAATGAAAATGCTAATCTGATGCTTCAAAAACGATAATAAAGTGAAAAACATTGAAACATTGTAAAAACAATTACAGAACATAAAGAGAAGGAAACCAGTGGTGCCATGACACTACCTGATCGTGCCAGGTTCAGAAGGATGAATGACGAGGTGTCACTGGTTGGCAGGTCCTGCAGCAGTGATGACGGCGTGGAGGGAGACAGCAGGGCAGCTTCGCTTTTATGATCCTGGGAGTCAGTGTTGGGATCGACCTGAAGGCTGTCCAGCAATTCTGTGTTAGGAGCCTTAGGTGATATCCGTTCCTCCGCAGGAACATCTGATAAAAAAAAAAACATGTTCATCAGCATCACACCAAACACTATACGTCCTGATATCACATACACACTGCTCTAGATGTCTACACAATACACACACACCGAGCGCTAGACCGGACATCATAAGCAGCGCTAGACGACAGAACATCACACAGACCGAGAGCTAGACGACGGAAGACTGGACATCACACACATACAGAGTCCTGTCGTCTAACTCTCCGTACATCAGACACATACCGAGCGCTAGATGTCTGGACATCACACACATATGGATCGCTAGATGACCGGATGTCAGTCACACCGAGAACAAGACGAACGATAATCAGTGACAGAGAACTAGACGACCGGACAACACACACATACGGAGCGCTAGACGACTGGATAGCAGACACACCGAGCACTAGAAAATCGGACATCAGACACACCGAGCGAAAGACGTCCCACCAGTCAATGTCACCATGTATGACTTCCTGAAAGCCACAGTATGGTTGCTGAAATAAAGTCATGCATGATATTCCGGGTGCCACACAATATGTACTCTAATTTTTCTAAAAATGGACACTGCTGTGTGCCTTTATAATAGCAGCGTGCCTTTTTCTGCAGCTTGATACAGACCAGATAAGGGCGCTGTGCTGATTGGGCCAATTCAGAAACATAGAATGATGTACTAGTAGTCAAAATGTGCAATGCTAAAAGTCAGTCTTTGAAAAACTAAAAACTATGACGCCATTCAGGTTGTTAAAAGGGTGTCTTCCCTAATGCTCAATTTCGCATTGGCAGGTCAGTTTTACTGATCACCAATGCCTGCCAAGATGTGTGCATGACCGGGCAGGTATCTGGAAACATCATTATCAAAGCCACTGAATTCCAATTGCCGAAGTAAGCAGCGCTGGAAAAACACTTTATGACAGGACTGACAGAAGTGGACAGAGGATAAAAGCCACTCACCTGCCCTCCGCGGTGGGTGATGCTTTTTAATGTGAGCATTTCTGCTGCCGCTTTGAGAAAAGGTTTTGCTGCACACGGGACACTGATGTGACCTCACACCTGACAAACAGTATGAAGGATCAGTCGTGAACAAGGACCCTGCCGGAGGCCCCCTGCCACATCATTACCTGAATGAACCACCAGGTGTTTTCTGAGACTGGAATATTCGGCAAAGCTTCTGCCACATCCCTCCTCCTCACACAGAAAGGGTTTCTCTCCTGCCAGAAGCAGAGTCGTGAGTCACGGACAACCACAGCAGGACGTACACATAGGACAGCACTCACCAGTATGGACCCGCAGATGGTTCTTCAGATTTCCGGCTGTAGTAAACTGCTTCTGGCAGCCAGGCTCAGGGCAAAGGAAGGGGCGTTCTCCATTATGAGTGCGCATGTGAACTTTCAACCTCTGCAGAACATAAAAGCTTTTCCCACAACCGTCCGCAGGACACGTGAAGGACCGTTCATTTCTGGAAGACACTTGTATGGTTACGTTTCACTTCTCAGAACGCTTTGATTTTACACTTATGCAAGAGAAAACATCAGAAAGTGACAACTCTGCCCCCAGCTGACGACATGCAGGCTGTGGAACGTTACCAGTCAGATTCGGCTACAGAGCCCATCTAACCAGCACAAGGAGCCCGATTCTACAAGTAAATCCTGCTCGCTGGACAATATTCTACAGAGTCATGCCATACCATCACCTGAAGAAGACATTGAAGTCTCCTGCACCATCTACATGCTGCCGGCGGGCACTTACATGTGAGTTTTCAGGTGATATCTCAGGTGTGTTGGACGCACAAAGGATCGGTCACAGCTGTGGAAGGTGCAGCGGAGGCGTTTTTCTGGGTGTGCAGTTCTTGTCTCACAGGTGCTGTTGACGGACGCATCGGCTGAAAACAATACACAATGTTCTGAAAAACCGCTCCATTCTCACATCAAAAACTTCAAGGGGCAGTGTTAAGAATATTGGAGACATAATTCCATATCAATCATCTGTATACTATTAGGCATGGAATTATGAATAAAATCCTTCAGCAGATGCTAGGTTAACATGACACCTGGCCAGCTCAAAGGATTCACACAACCAGCTAGCTAACTGGTATGCAACCTTCTACAGGAAGATCACTTGTAGATCCAAGCCATGCTGCCTGAGTCCTTGGTTCAGCCAGCTAAAATTTCATAAGTGAGTTATGGAAATACCATATGTCCTAACTGTACATTGTATATATTTCAGAGATCCCCAGACCAGGGAAAGCAGCTGTCTGGGTCTTGAGTCATTCTAACACAAACAGGAAGGGAGATTTAGAGAACAGCCACTAGCAGCTAGATAGCAAAATTGTGTTTAGTCTCTATGAGTAGCAGGGGCCCATTCAGTTCCGATGACACCAGATCCACTGCCCTAGGACCGCCCAGAAAGGAGTTATGATCTTTCATAGGTTTCGGGAGATTTATCCCCAAACCTCCAAGGGAGGAGATTTAGGTTCAGCCCAGAGGACAGGAGGAGAGTGACCCAGATGGTTACATGCTTGTGTGCAGCATTTCCTATTGCTTTTTCTCTGCTAGGACATCATGTGAGGACAAGTCACACACAGAGGAAACCACATGCCGCCTGTGAGGCAGCCCTTCCCCAAGCCAGGCCTTTCATCTACTTGGTAATTGACTATGTGTTCTGCTTATACCTATTGTCCTACCCCTATTATATTTGCATATCTGACCACTATATTTGTATAGGTCTAGTGTTCCCTTAAAGTGATTACATATATCATTTAAACCTTGGGCTACTCTTATCTCGATCCACACGTCCGTTTCTCGGCCTAATCTCACATGCTACTGGGGTGGGTTTCTGGCTCGATATAACAATGTTAACGGACCGGCATATATCGAAGGAGGAACTGGTGTCAGTCCTACTGGGGCTAGGTGAAAGGGGCTTTTCAGCCTGTCAGGGGCTGTGGGCGAGTGTGGTGCCACATCAGTGACTGCGTGGGCCACTTTCTCTCACTCCCCGTACCTTCCTGGGCCCATGTCTATGTAAAATGGTGCCAAGCTGACCTTATGTGTCCCTAGGGGGTGCGGAACGTCACACTGGTACAAGTGGAGAGACATTACCACGTGATCCCACTGAAGTAATTTTGACACCAGACGTGGTGGCGAGGTGTGGCTCCTTCACGTTTCAGTGCAGGCAGATACTGCTCAGCCGTCCATTGGTCCCAAGACTGGTGACACGCATCTCATTTATCTCCCAGCAACCACAGTATCTGTTCTAATAGCTAGTCACACAGTGTACAATGCACAGGAACCCCGAGGTACCGGCAGGCACATTCTGGGGCAATGCTTACCATTGCTGATGGACTTTGCATGTTTTGCCAGGTGAGCCCGGGTGGCAGCAATTAGACTGTCATGAGCCAACTCCTGAACCCGCAGAAACCATGGCGAACTGCTGTCAGTGCAGTCACTAGGCAGGAAGTCATTCCCAGAATCTTCAGCTTCATCCTGAACAAAAACCATGTGCTCAGATGGTGAACCCAGTCCTGGAAAACATAAGTGCCAGCAATATGTGGTACGGAGCATCCTAGAGCAGAACAGCAGGCATAACCGAGAGAAAGAGTAGGATGGTGCGGAGGAGACTATATGGGCACTATGAGAGTATATATATATATATATATATATATATATATATATATATATATATATATATATATATATATATATATAATGCATACATTATTATAATATATATAGCGGATTAATTATTAAACATGTCATCAATTTTCTCAGTAAATCCATTTATAAAGGTCCTATTGACATGAAATTCTCCAGATGTTGGTAACAAGCTATCTAATCCACACAGGCAAATAAATCACTATAGATATTTGTAAATTATGTGTAATAATAAGGAATGACACAGGAAAAAGTATTGAGCACACTTACTGTAATTTTATACTTCATTGTTGGTGATGAAGCTTCAAGACGCCTCCTGTACGGAGAAACTAGTCGCAGGCATTGCTCAGAAGTGATTTTTGCCCACTCTTCCACACAAACGCTATTCACATCCTGAAGCTTCCATGGCTCCTATGAATGCTGAGCTTCAGTTCATTCCATATACAGTGCCTTGCAAAAGTATTCGGCTCCCTGGAACTTTTCAACCTTTTCCCACATATCATGCTTCAAACATAAAGATACCAAATGTAAATTTTTGGTTTAGAATCAACAAGTGGAACACAATTGTGAAGTTGAACGAAATGTATTGGTTATTTTAAATTTTTGTGGAAAATCAAAAACTGAAAAGTGGGGCTTGCAATATTATTCTGCCCCTTTAACATAATACTTTGTTGAGCCACCTTTCGCTACGATTACAGCTGCAAGTCGCTTGGGGTATGTCTCTATCAGTTTTGTACATCGAGATACTGAAATTCTTGCCCATTCTTCCTTGGCAAAGAGCTCGAGCTGATTGAGGATTGATGGAGATCGTTTGTGAACAGCAGTTTTCAGATCTTTCCACAGATTCACAATTGGATTGAGATCTGGACTTTGACTTGGCCATTCTAACACCTGGATACGTTTATTTGTGAACCATTCCATTGTAGATTTTCTTTATGTTTGGGATCATTGTCTTGCTGGAAAACAAATCTCCGTCCCAGTCTCAAGTCTTTTGCAGACTCCAACAGGTTTTCTTCATGAATGGTCCTGTATTTGGCTCCATCCATCTTCCCATCAATTTTAACCATCTTCCCTGTCCCTGAAGAAAAGCAGGCCTAAACCATGATGCTGCCACCACCACGTTTGACAGTGGGGATGGTGTGTTCAGGGTGATAAGCTGTGTTGCCTTTACGCCAAACATATCGTTTGGCATTGTTGCCAAAAAGTTCGATTTTGGTTTAATCTGACCAGAGCACCTTCTTCCATATGTTTGGTGTGTCTCCCAAGTGGCTTGTTGCAAACATTAAACAACACTTTTTATGGATATCTTTGAGAAATGTCTTTCTTCTTGCCACTCTTCCACAAAGGACAGATTTGTGCAGTGTACGACTGATTGTTGTCCTATGGACAGACTGTTCCACCTCAGATTTAGAGTTCTGCAGTTCATCCAGAGTGATCATGGGCCTCTAGGCTGCATCTCTGATCAGTCTTCTCCTTGTTTGAGATGAAAGTTTAGAGGGATGGCCAGGTCTTGGTAGATTTGCAGTGGTATGATACTCCTTCCACTTCAATATGATCGCTTGCACAGTGCTCCTTGGGATGTTTAAAGTTTTGGAAATCATTTTGTATCCAAATCCGGCTTTAAACTTCTCCAGAACAGTATCACGGACCTGCCTGTTGGGTTCCTTGTTCTTCTGTGCTTCAAACAGAACCCTGAGACTATCACAGAGCAGGTGCATTCATATGGAGACTTGATTACACACAGGTGGATTATATTTATCATCATTAGGCATTTAGGACAACATTGGATCATTCAGAGATCCACAATGAACTTCTGGAGTGAGTTTGCTGCACTGAAAGTAAAGGGGCCGAATAATATTGCACGCCCCACTTTTGAGTTTTGGATTTTCCACAATTTAAAATAACCAATAAATTCCGTACAACTTCACAATTGTGTTCCACTTCTTGTTGATTCTTCACCAAAAATTTACATTTGGTATCTGAAGCATTTTGAAGCATGATATGTGGGAAAAGGTTGAAAAGTTCCAGGCAGCCAAATACTTTCGCAAGGCATTGCATTTTCTATAGGATTCAGGTCCGGCGATCGGTTTGGCCATTCTAACAGATACTTTTTTTCTTCTGAAACCAATTGAGAGTTTCCTTGGTTGTTTGTTTGGGGATCATTGTCTTGCTGAAATGTCCATGTGACAACACAGCATTTCTTTTCAATTATGCCAGACGTAAATTCAGTACACCCAAAATCATAAACTGTTGTCTGAAGTATTGACTCTTCTTGTAGGTTGAATTGATATTTGTACATGGGCAAATGGATGTAATTTAACTCATATCAGCTCCTACAGTTTACTGTACTATTATCTTTGCAAATCAGGGATGCAGGGTCACTGAACAATAATGTTTGCTGACATGTTGATTACACATTGTACACGGCCATGCAGTTTGTTGTCTTGCAAACACTGAAGGATATACTATAAATAAACAAATGCGAGTTAACCTCATCACATTTTTCTCTTGATCTCTGGTTGCTGGCTTGAAGGACAGTTGTGGACTACATAAGGATACTTTGCCTCTGTTGCAAGTGAGCCTACAGGATGTCAGCTTAGGCCTCTTTCACACATGCGATTTTTAGAATCAGTCACAATCCATCGTTTTTAGAAAAAACGGATCCAGCAAATGTTGCTGCTGGATCCGCTTTTTCCCATAGACTTGTATTAGCGACGGATTGTAATGGATGGCCTTCTGTTTCATCCATCATATGACGGATCCATCGTAAAGTCGTTGTCCGTCGGATGGAGACAACGGACATAGTAACGTTTTTTCTGTACGTCGAGAAGTCGGACAGCGACGGATCCTGTGCCGTCCGTCGTTGGCTATAATGGAAGCCTATGGGCGCAGGATCAGTCGCTGTCCGTCAGAAGACGGAATCCAGTGACTGAGAAAATGTTCTTTCTTTCTCTCGAATTCTGTTTCTTTAAATTCCAGCTGCAGCTACTTCAACGGATCTGTCCAAAAAACGTATCCACTGCATCAGTGTTTTACAATCAGCACAGGATCCGTCTTTTCAAGACTTTGACGGATTGTGACTGATTCTAAAAAACAGATGTGTGAAAGAGACCTTACAGGACCATTGGCCCACTTGAAGAAGACATCTGCTTCATTGACCATCCACAGAGACATCTTGAAGAATCCAGGTTGGGACAATTAGGTTACCAGGCTACATACCTCACTGCTCTCGGTTAGCTACTTAAGGTTGTTGTTACCTCCTCTATGTGGGGCCCGCCAAAAAGTGGAGTGCCACTGGTGGGGGTAGTTGGTCCTGAAAGCAGCTTTTATCCTGGAGAGTCAGCGGAAGAGTGAGACTCTCTTATTTGCACCATTTTTGGTATTTTGCTGGGACTGTTCTATATGCTGTTTGTTGGTGGTTCAATAAATTATTGCCACGCTGTTTTCTGAATAGTGTTCTGCCCACAGGAAAAGAGAGCAGCCATTCAGTGGCATGTGCCTTGATCCATGCGGTTTTGGCTAGTGGACTAGAGCACCGCTGACCCATCTCCACAGTCCACCCTCATTTCATCTTCATCATCCTGGTAGATTGCAAACTTTTATCAAGAAGGCCTCAGTACATTTATCCATTCATCCTTCCTTCAATCCTATGAAGTTTGCCAGTGCCGTATGCTGAAAAACAGCCCCAAACCATGATGCTCCCACACTTCACTGTTGGTATAGTGTTTTTGAAGTGACATGCAGTGCCTTTTGGCCCCCCAAACATGATGTGTATTATGGCATCCAAATAATTACATTTTTGTCTAATTTGACCAGAGTCTTCCTCTCCATAGAGGTTGAGTTGCATTACTTATATTTTTCTATGAAACAATTGTACTTGCTGATTCCAGGTCTTTCTTGTAGCTCCCCACAGGTGGTCATTGGCTCTTGGACAACTCTTCTGATAATTATTTTCACTCCTCTATCTGAAATCATAGAATGCTAGAGTTGAAAGGGGCCTAAAGGGTCAGATGTCCGTCCAGCCTCTATTTGAAGATTTCCATTGAAGGAGAACTCACCACCTCTCGTGACTGCCTGTTCCACTCATTGATCACCCACACTGTCAAAAAGTTTTTTCTAATAGCTAATCTATATCTTCTCCCTTTCAGTTTAAATTCATCAGTTTTCGTGTTTCCATGTGCAAATGAGAATAAGGATGATCCCTCTACACTGCGACAGCAAGTCTCCTCTTAGCCTTCTTTTTTGCAAGCTAAACAATCCCAGATCCTTTAACCACTTCTCGTAGGACATACATTGCAGTCCGCTCACCATCCTGGTAGCTCTTCTCTGAACTTGATCCAGTTTTTAAATGTCTTTTTTTTTAAATGTGGTGCCCAGAGTTGGACTAAGTATTCCAGATGAAGCCTGACCAAGGAGGAGTAGAGGGGTTAATTACTTCACGTGATCTAGACTCTATGCTTCTCCTAATA
Source organism: Ranitomeya imitator (assembly GCF_032444005.1). Classification (NCBI taxonomy): domain Eukaryota; kingdom Metazoa; phylum Chordata; class Amphibia; order Anura; family Dendrobatidae; genus Ranitomeya; species Ranitomeya imitator. The sequence goes on along the minus strand of NC_091282.1, from coordinate 767,644,137 downwards.
CATCCTATAACTGAGTTTGCCTTTTTTCGCTGCTGCATCACACTGTCACACTGTCAACTCATGTGCAGTCCGTGATCTATTAGTATACCCAAGTCTTTTAAATCACAGGTGCTATTGCTTGGCTTTATTCCTCCCATTCTGTAGATGTCATTTTCGTTTTTCTTGCCCAGATGTAGAATCTTGCATTTGTCTCTGTTAACCCCTTTCTGCCAGCTGACGGGATAGTACGTCAGCTGGCAGTATCACCCGCTTTGAGGTGGGCTCTGGCGGCGAGCCCACCTCAAAGCCGCAACATGTCCGCTGTTTTCAACAGCTGATATGTGCCCGCAATGGGCGCGAGCGGCATTTAACAAGCGCTGCCAGCCGCGCAGCTGGAAGAACGTGCACCGCTGACCCCCGTCACATGATCGGGGGTCATCGGTGCGTTGCCATCACAACCAAAGGTCTCCTGAAAACCTCTATGATTGTTGATGACGGATTGCTATGAACGTCACCATGTGGTCGGCGCTCATAGCAATGCTGTAATTCAGCTACATAGAAGTGATCTGTGCATCACCTCTATGTAGCAGAGGCGATCGAGTAGTGGAAAAATCACAACGCCAGAATTTTTTTGTTGCCGAGACATTGCATTAAAATGCAATAACAGGCGATCAAAAGAACGCATCTGCACAAAAGTGATATTAAAAACGTCAGCTCGGCACGCAAAAAATAAGCCCCCACACAACCCCATATCACAAAAAAAGGAGACGCTGCGGGTCTCGGAAAATTGCGCAATATTTTTTTTTCTCTGAACTTTGGAATTTTTTTTTACCACTTAGATAAAAAAAAAGAATCTAGACATGTTTGGTGTCTATGAACTCGTAATACATTTCAAAAACCTGACCTGCACATCCAAACATAGACTAAGTGTGAACAGGTGCTGAACCTAGAGTCGCCAACTCGTATATAGTTAAATAAATAAGGCAGCACACTGCAGCGCTAGAACATACAAACTTGAAATACGAAATTTGAACTGCATTACTGCACTAGAAATATGAAAAATGAGAGCGTTTAGCGCATAAAAATGGCCAATTTTATGTGTACCTGGTAGCCACTTTAAGGCATCTCTCTTATACCAGGTCCTACGCTTGCCTTACCTCGCTGAGAATAAACGTCTCCATCTGAATGGGTACATGCGAAACCTCTTCCTAGACTAAAATTCTCTCTCTCTATGGAGGGGTATTGGACCTGCTGTAAAGTGGCTACCAGGTACACATAAAATTGGCCATTTTTATGCGCTAAACGCTCTCATTTTTCATATTTCTAGTGCAGTAATGCAGTTCAAATTTCGTATTTCAAGTTTGTATGTTCTAGCGCTGCAGTGTGCTGCCTTATTTATTTAACTATGAACTCGTAATGACCTGGAGAATCCTCTGTCTTCTCTAGTGGTAGCTGTCCCTCCCAGCTTTTCATCATCTGCAAATTTGATTAGTTTACCTTATCTAATTTATAAAAATGTTGAACAACACTTGTGCCAGGACAGAACCCGCCGGGGGCAGTGAGGACCGCAGGGCTCTGCGCCGGGGGCAGAGGGGACCGCAGGGATCTATACCGGCAGCAGTGGGGACAGGAGGGATCTGTGCTAGGAACAATTCTTTCTAACCTCTTTATTAATGACCTTGCGGATGTGATTGAAAGTTAAGTGTCAGTCTTTACTGATGACACCAAACTACGAAGGATATTAAATTCTGACCATGACATTACAATTTTGCAAAATGATCTGGATAAGATGTCTGAATGGGCAAACACTTGTTAGATGAGGTTTAACGTAGCTAAATGTAGAGTAATGCACCTGGAACGGTGTAATCCTATTGCTGCATATAAACTAAATGGGAGAATACTCGTGTATACAGCCAACATAGAAAAACTCAAAAAAAACACACAGTTGAGTTTGAGTTTTTCTATGTTTGCTGTTTTTGGCATTAGAGTAGGACTCGCAAGTTTATGAGGACCCTTGATGTTGGGATGCAAGCTTATCCATTTTGGCCAAAATTGTAACTAATACCTCATGTAATGTATTATATACATTATTTAATTTTTCATCTTTTTTGCACTATTGTATTATTGTATCATCTTTTTGCAGGGTGCGGCAGGGCCCTTTTATGTTGTTTCTTGTGTGTTGCATGTATATATATAGTGCTGGACAGCCCGCCTGCTAATACTATGGGAATGTTCAATAGGTTGTCCAGACACTGTGCATCACATTTATCTGTGTGAATGGTGTCTTATGCAAGCCTTATCTGTGTGCATTTTTGCTACTAGGCAGCCAACCCTTCTAATGTTTGGGTGAGTGGGTGGTTGCTCTCATCAGTAGCATGCACCTGTGCTGCTCCAGCATTTATTAGTGGGGGCTGCTGCACCTGGCTAGTGCATTTTACAAGGTGTTGGTGAGTCTGCTTTTCATATTGTGTGTTTTTTGAGTTTTTCTATGTTAACCGGCAGATGTTTATAGCCTTGGAAGGGGGTAATGCCCATGGAGCTTCCCAGGCTATTAATATCAGCTCACTGCTGTATACTTAGCCATTAATGGCTATTAAAATTGGGGGGGAAAAATAATGACGTAGAGTCCACCTATAATTAATAACCAGCAAAAACTAGGCAGACAGCTGTGTGCTGGTATTAATAGCCTAGGTAGAGGCAATGGGTATTGCCGCCCCCCCAAGGCTAAAAACATCTATTAGATGTGCCAATTATGGTACTTAGCCTCGCTCTTCCCACTTGCCCTGATGCGGTGGCAAGTGAGGCAGTAGTTGGGGAAGGCGGGGGGGGGGTTGATGCCACCTTTGTATTATCAGGTGACATCACGCCCAGAAGTTAGTAATGGAGAGAAGTCTATAAGACACCCCCATTATTAACCCAATAGTCATATTGTATAAAACAGGCACCTAGAAAAAAGTCTTTAATTGAAAGAATGACACAGAATCCTTTAATAAATCTTAGTTATACCATACTAACAGCATCACCCATTCCAGTGATACCATTGTCTCCTGCAAGAGAATTAAAATAAAAAAAACAACAATATCCATCATCAGTCTGTCATTGTGTCCCACACCATAATCCATGTCTGGAGGATAAACAGTTTTCAACCTGGACGGTGCCAAAATGCGACCTCCAAGCTGAGAACCACTGGTGAATAAGCTGCTGTGAGCGCACTTCGGTAACTTGCGGTGATATCATTGAAGTTACCGCAGGTCATTGAGGCTGCATTCCCAGCCAGGCTGAACTGTGGTGACCTCAGTGATATCCCCACTACCACAGTGAGAAAGTCTCATGGTGCAGAGGCGAATTCACGGCAGCTTAAATTCACCACAATTAAATTCTCCGGGTTAACTGCGATGAATTCGCCTTTGCACCATGAGACTTTCTCACGGTGCCAGCAGGGATCTCACCAAGGTCACCATAGTTCAGCCCGGCTGGGAAAGCAACCTCGGTGACCAGGTGCGGTGTACATAGGACAGATCCACTAGCAATTGAAGGCTAAACAAAGCCTGGATCAAAATCTAATTGCACTCTACAGCGATCCCGGACTGCCTACTTAGAAGAGAACTAGGAAAGAGCTTATAGGCACTGGGCATGATTGCACAACACAGCTATCCTGCAGCAATGGCATGCAACCCGGACAACATGCTGTTTACACATGAACTAATGGTGAACAGGGAAACACAAATACAAAACAATATACAAAGTTTCTAGCTTTAACAAAAAAAAAAAAGACTGTGCAGATATAAACATCTAGAGAAATGGGAACAGTCGGACCAGTGGCTCTAACCCAATGGGAGAACAAAGCATTATCATGGAGGATGAGAAGGAAACCAGCGGTGACGTGACGCTACCTGATCTTGCCAGGTTCAGGAGGATGAATGATGAATTGTCACTGGTTGGCAGATCCTGCAGCAGTGACGACGGTGTGGAGGGAGACAGCAGGGCAGCTTCACTCTTATGATCTCTAGAATCTATGCTGGGATCGAGCCGTAGGCTGTCCAGCAATTCTGTGTCTGCAGCCTTAGGTGACACCCGATCCTCCGTGGGAGCATCTGATAAAAATACCATGTTCATCAGTATCACATTGAGTACTATACACCCACACATCCGACCCATTGAGAGCTAGATACCCAAATGACCGCAAGAACCGTTACAATGTGTAGCTCCATCTCGCATGGCTTGTCTACTGATTCTATGCAGTAAGAGTAGTCACACAGTGGACCATTACCTGGTAGTAGTAGAGCCTCGCATTCTGTGGGCTCTGGCAGGAGAGAGAGACATGTTAAGTCTTTTGCTTCGTCCCCTACTAGTTCATCTCCCAGTGGGATAGAAGCGTTCTGGACAAATTCCACCAGGAACTAAAAAAGAGACAGGCAAGAGAATGACAGCATGGAGCATACTGAAGCAGAATGACTGCAGCCCAATAAAGCACAGCACCTCATACTAGAGCAGAATGACTGCAGCCCTATACAGCACAGCACCTCATACTGAAGCAGAATGACTGCAGCCCTATATAGCACAGCACCTCATACTGAAGCAGAATGACTACAGCCCCATACAGCACAGCGCCCCATACTGAAGCAGAATGACTGCAGCCCCATACAGCACAGCGCCTCATACTGAAGCAGAATGACTGCAGCCCTATATAGCACAGCACCTCATACTGAGGCAGAATGACTACAGCCCCATACAGCACAGCACCCCATACTGAAGCAGAATGACTGCAGCCCTATATAGCACAGCGCCCCATACTGGAGCAGAATGACTGCAGCCCCATACAGCACAGCACCTCATACTGAAGCAGAATGACTACAGCCCCATACAGCACAGCGCCCCATACTGGAGCAGAATGACTGCAGCCCCATACAGCACAGCGCCTCATACTGGAGCAGAATGACTGCAGCCCTATACAGCACAGCGCCCCATACTGAAGCAGAATGACTGCAGCCTCATACAGCACAGCGCCCCATACTGGAGCAGAATGACTGCAGCCCCATACAGCACAGCACCTCATACTGGAGCAGAATGACTGCAGCCCCATACAGCACAGCGCCCCATACTGAAGCAGAATGACTGCAGCCCCATACAGCACAGCGCCTCATACTGAAGCAGAATGACTACAGCCCCATACAGCACAGCGCCCCATACTGGAGCAGAATGACTGCAGCCCAATACAGCACAGCGCCTCATACTGAAGCAGAATGACTACAGCCCCATACAGCACAGCGCCCCATACTGAAGCAGAATGACTGCAACCCCATACAGCACAGCGCCCCATACTGAAGCAGAATGACTGCAGCCCTATATAGCACAGCGCCCCATACTGGAGCAGAATGACTGCAGCCCTATACAGCACAGCGCCCCATACTGGAGCAGAATGACTGCAGCCCCATACAGCACAGCGCCCCATACTGAAGCAGAATGACTGCAGCCTCATACAGCACAGCGCCTCATACTGGAGCAGAATGACTGCAGCCTCATACAGCACAGCGCCCCATACTGGAGCAGAATGACTGCAGCCCCATACAGCACAGCACCTCATACTGGAGCAGAATGACTGCAGCCCCATACAGCACAACGCCCCATACTGAAGCAGAATGACTGCAGCCCCATACAGCACAGCACCTCATACTGGAGCAGAATGACTGCAGCCCCATACAGCACAGCGCCCCATACTGGAGCAGAATGACTGCAGCCCAATACAGCACAGCGCCTCATACTGAAGCAGAATGACTACAGCCCCATACAGCACAGCGCCCCATACTGAAGCAGAATGACTGCAACCCCATACAGCACAGCGCCCCATACTGAAGCAGAATGACTGCAGCCCTATATAGCACAGCGCCCCATACTGGAGCAGAATGACTGCAGCCCTATACAGCACAGCGCCCCATACTGGAGCAGAATGACTGCAGCCCCATACAGCACAGCGCCCCATACTGGAGCAGAATGACTGCAGCCCCATACAGCACAGCGCCCCATACTGGAGCAGAATGACTGCAGCCCTATACAGCACAGCGCCCCATACTGAAGCAGAATGACTGCAGCCCCATACAGCACAGCGCCTCATACTGGAGCAGAATGACTGCAGCCTCATACAGCACAGCGCCCCATACTGGAGCAGAATGACTGCAGCCTTATACAGCACAGCGCCTCATACTGGAGCAGAATGACTGCAGCCCCATACAGCACAGCGCCTCATACTGAAGCAGAATGACTGCAGCCCCATACAGCACAGCGCCCCATACTGGAGCAGAATGACTGCAGCCTTATACAGCACAGCGCCTCATACTGGAGCAGAATGACTGCAGCCTCATACAGCACAGCACCTCATACTGGAGCAGAATGACTGCAGCCTCATACAGCACAGCGCCTCATACTGAAGCAGAATGACTGCAGCCCTATACAGCACAGCGCCCCATACTGGAGCAGAATGACTGCAGCCTCATACAGCACAGCACCCCATAGAGAAGCAGAATGACTGCAGCCTCATACAGCACAGCACCTCATACTGGAGCAGAATGACTGCAGCCCCATACAGCACAGCACCTCATACTGAAGCAGAATGACTGCAGCCTCATACAACACAGCACCTCATACTGGAGCAGAATGACTGCAGCCCCATACAGCACAGCACCTCATACTGGAACAGAATGACTGCAGCCCCATACAGCACAGCACCTCATACTGAAGCAGAATGACTGCAGCCCCATACAGCACAGCGCCTCATACTGAAGCAGAATGACTGCAGCCCCATACAGCACAGCACCTCATACTGGAGCAGAATGACTGCAGCCCCAAACAGCACAGCACCTCATACTGAAGCAGAATGACTGCAGCCCCATACAGCACAGCACCTCATACTAGAGCAGAATGACTGCAGCCTCATACAGCACAGCACCTCATACTGGAGCAGAATGACTGCAGCCCCATACAGCACAGCACCTCATACTGAAGCAGAATGACTGCAGCCCCATACAGCACAGCGCCCCATACTGAAGCACAATGACTGCAGCCTCATACAGCACAGCACCCCATACTGAAACTGAATGACTGCAGCCTCATACAGCACAGCACCTCATACTGGAGCAGAATGACTGCAGCCCCATACAGCACAGCGCCTCATACTGAAGCAGAATGACTGCAGCCCTATACAACACAGCGCCCCATACTGGAGCAGAATGACTGCAGCCTCATACAGCACAGTACCCCATACTGAAGCAGAATGACTGCAGCACCATACAGCACAGCGCCTCATACTGAAGCAGAATGACTGCAGCCCTATACAACACAGCGCCCCATACTGGAGCAGAATGACTGCAGCCTCATACAGCACAGCACCTCATACTGGAGCAGAATGACTGCAGCCCCATACAGCACAGCACCTCATACTGAAGCAGAATGACTGCAGCCCCATACAGCACAGCACCTCATACTGAAGCAGAATGACTGCAGCCCCATACAGCACAGCGCCTCATACTGAAGCAGAATGACTGCAGCCCCATACAGCACAGGACCTCATACTGGAGCAGAATGACTGCAGCCCCATACAGCACAGCGCCTCATACTGAAGCAGAATGACTGCAGCCCCATACAGCACAGCGCCCCATACTGGAGAAGAATGACTGCAGCCCTATACAGCACAGCGCCTCATACTGGAGCACAATGATTGCAGCCTCATACAGCACAGCACCTCATACTGGAGCAGAATGACTGCAGCCCCATACAGCACAGCGCCTCATACTGAAGCAGAATGACTGCAGCCTCATACAGCACAGCGCCTCATACTGGAGCAGAATGACTGCAGCCCCATACAGCACAGCGCCTCATACTGGAGCACAATGATTGCAGCCTCATACAGCACAGCACCTCATACTGGAGCAGAATGACTGCAGCCCCATACAGCACAGCGCCCCATACTGGAGCAGAATGACTGCAGCCTCATACAGCACAGCACCTCATACTGGTGCAGAATGACTGCAGCACCATACAGCACAGCGCCCCATACTGGAGCAGAATGACTGCAGCCCCATACAGCACAGCGCCTCATACTGGAGCAGAATGACTGCAGCCCCATACAGCACAGCGCCTCATACTGGAGCAGAATGACTGCAGCCTTATACAGCACAGCGCCTCATACTGGAGCAGAATGACTGCAGCCCCATACAGCACAGCGCCTCATACTGAAGCAGAATGACTGCAGCCCCATACAGCACAGCGCCCCATACTGGAGCAGAATGACTGCAGCCTTATACAGCACAGCGCCTCATACTGGAGCAGAATGACTGCAGCCTCATACAGCACAGCACCTCATACTGGAGCAGAATGACTGCAGCCTCATACAGCACAGCGCCTCATACTGAAGCAGAATGACTGCAGCCCTATACAGCACAGCGCCCCATACTGGAGCAGAATGACTGCAGCCTCATACAGCACAGCACCCCATAGAGAAGCAGAATGACTGCAGCCTCATACAGCACAGCACCTCATACTGGAGCAGAATGACTGCAGCCCCATACAGCACAGCACCTCATACTGAAGCAGAATGACTGCAGCCTCATACAACACAGCACCTCATACTGGAGCAGAATGACTGCAGCCCCATACAGCACAGCACCTCATACTGGAACAGAATGACTGCAGCCCCATACAGCACAGCACCTCATACTGAAGCAGAATGACTGCAGCCCCATACAGCACAGCGCCTCATACTGAAGCAGAATGACTGCAGCCCCATACAGCACAGCACCTCATACTGGAGCAGAATGACTGCAGCCCCAAACAGCACAGCACCTCATACTGAAGCAGAATGACTGCAGCCCCATACAGCACAGCACCTCATACTAGAGCAGAATGACTGCAGCCTCATACAGCACAGCACCTCATACTGGAGCAGAATGACTGCAGCCCCATACAGCACAGCACCTCATACTGAAGCAGAATGACTGCAGCCCCATACAGCACAGCGCCCCATACTGAAGCACAATGACTGCAGCCTCATACAGCACAGCACCCCATACTGAAACTGAATGACTGCAGCCTCATACAGCACAGCACCTCATACTGGAGCAGAATGACTGCAGCCCCATACAGCACAGCGCCTCATACTGAAGCAGAATGACTGCAGCCCTATACAACACAGCGCCCCATACTGGAGCAGAATGACTGCAGCCTCATACAGCACAGTACCCCATACTGAAGCAGAATGACTGCAGCACCATACAGCACAGCGCCTCATACTGAAGCAGAATGACTGCAGCCCTATACAACACAGCGCCCCATACTGGAGCAGAATGACTGCAGCCTCATACAGCACAGCACCTCATACTGGAGCAGAATGACTGCAGCCCCATACAGCACAGCACCTCATACTGAAGCAGAATGACTGCAGCCCCATACAGCACAGCACCTCATACTGAAGCAGAATGACTGCAGCCCCATACAGCACAGCGCCTCATACTGAAGCAGAATGACTGCAGCCCCATACAGCACAGGACCTCATACTGGAGCAGAATGACTGCAGCCCCATACAGCACAGCGCCTCATACTGAAGCAGAATGACTGCAGCCCCATACAGCACAGCGCCTCATACTGAAGCAGAATGACTGCAGCCCCATACAGCACAGCGCCCCATACTGGAGAAGAATGACTGCAGCCCTATACAGCACAGCGCCTCATACTGGAGCACAATGATTGCAGCCTCATACAGCACAGCACCTCATACTGGAGCAGAATGACTGCAGCCCCATACAGCACAGCGCCTCATACTGAAGCAGAATGACTGCAGCCTCATACAGCACAGCGCCTCATACTGGAGCAGAATGACTGCAGCCCCATACAGCACAGCGCCTCATACTGGAGCACAATGATTGCAGCCTCATACAGCACAGCACCTCATACTGGAGCAGAATGACTGCAGCCCCATACAGCACAGCGCCCCATACTGGAGCAGAATGACTGCAGCCTCATACAGCACAGCACCCCATAGAGAAGCAGAATGACTGCAGCCTCATACAGCACAGCACCTCATACTGAAGCAGAATGACTGCAGCCTCATACAACACAGCACCTCATACTGGAGCAGAATGACTGCAGCCCCATACAGCACAGCGCCCCATACTGAAGCAGAATGACTGCAACCCCATACAGCACAGCGCCCCATACTGAAGCAGAATGACTGCAGCCCTATATAGCACAGCGCCCCATACTGGAGCAGAATGACTGCAGCCCTATACAGCACAGCGCCCCATACTGGAGCAGAATGACTGCAGCCCCATACAGCACAGCGCCCCATACTGAAGCAGAATGACTGCAGCCTCATACAGCACAGCGCCTCATACTGGAGCAGAATGACTGCAGCCTCATACAGCACAGCGCCCCATACTGGAGCAGAATGACTGCAGCCCCATACAGCACAGCACCTCATACTGGAGCAGAATGACTGCAGCCCCATACAGCACAACGCCCCATACTGAAGCAGAATGACTGCAGCCCCATACAGCACAGCACCTCATACTGGAGCAGAATGACTGCAGCCCCATACAGCACAGCGCCCCATACTGGAGCAGAATGACTGCAGCCCAATACAGCACAGCGCCTCATACTGAAGCAGAATGACTACAGCCCCATACAGCACAGCGCCCCATACTGAAGCAGAATGACTGCAACCCCATACAGCACAGCGCCCCATACTGAAGCAGAATGACTGCAGCCCTATATAGCACAGCGCCCCATACTGGAGCAGAATGACTGCAGCCCTATACAGCACAGCGCCCCATACTGGAGCAGAATGACTGCAGCCCCATACAGCACAGCGCCCCATACTGGAGCAGAATGACTGCAGCCCCATACAGCACAGCGCCCCATACTGGAGCAGAATGACTGCAGCCCTATACAGCACAGCGCCCCATACTGAAGCAGAATGACTGCAGCCCCATACAGCACAGCGCCTCATACTGGAGCAGAATGACTGCAGCCTCATACAGCACAGCGCCCCATACTGGAGCAGAATGACTGCAGCCTTATACAGCACAGCGCCTCATACTGGAGCAGAATGACTGCAGCCCCATACAGCACAGCGCCTCATACTGAAGCAGAATGACTGCAGCCCCATACAGCACAGCGCCCCATACTGGAGCAGAATGACTGCAGCCTTATACAGCACAGCGCCTCATACTGGAGCAGAATGACTGCAGCCTCATACAGCACAGCACCTCATACTGGAGCAGAATGACTGCAGCCTCATACAGCACAGCGCCTCATACTGAAGCAGAATGACTGCAGCCCTATACAGCACAGCGCCCCATACTGGAGCAGAATGACTGCAGCCTCATACAGCACAGCACCCCATAGAGAAGCAGAATGACTGCAGCCTCATACAGCACAGCACCTCATACTGGAGCAGAATGACTGCAGCCCCATACAGCACAGCACCTCATACTGAAGCAGAATGACTGCAGCCTCATACAACACAGCACCTCATACTGGAGCAGAATGACTGCAGCCCCATACAGCACAGCACCTCATACTGGAACAGAATGACTGCAGCCCCATACAGCACAGCACCTCATACTGAAGCAGAATGACTGCAGCCCCATACAGCACAGCGCCTCATACTGAAGCAGAATGACTGCAGCCCCATACAGCACAGCACCTCATACTGGAGCAGAATGACTGCAGCCCCAAACAGCACAGCACCTCATACTGAAGCAGAATGACTGCAGCCCCATACAGCACAGCACCTCATACTAGAGCAGAATGACTGCAGCCTCATACAGCACAGCACCTCATACTGGAGCAGAATGACTGCAGCCCCATACAGCACAGCACCTCATACTGAAGCAGAATGACTGCAGCCCCATACAGCACAGCGCCCCATACTGAAGCACAATGACTGCAGCCTCATACAGCACAGCACCCCATACTGAAACTGAATGACTGCAGCCTCATACAGCACAGCACCTCATACTGGAGCAGAATGACTGCAGCCCCATACAGCACAGCGCCTCATACTGAAGCAGAATGACTGCAGCCCTATACAACACAGCGCCCCATACTGGAGCAGAATGACTGCAGCCTCATACAGCACAGTACCCCATACTGAAGCAGAATGACTGCAGCACCATACAGCACAGCGCCTCATACTGAAGCAGAATGACTGCAGCCCTATACAACACAGCGCCCCATACTGGAGCAGAATGACTGCAGCCTCATACAGCACAGCACCTCATACTGGAGCAGAATGACTGCAGCCCCATACAGCACAGCACCTCATACTGAAGCAGAATGACTGCAGCCCCATACAGCACAGCACCTCATACTGAAGCAGAATGACTGCAGCCCCATACAGCACAGCGCCTCATACTGAAGCAGAATGACTGCAGCCCCATACAGCACAGGACCTCATACTGGAGCAGAATGACTGCAGCCCCATACAGCACAGCGCCTCATACTGAAGCAGAATGACTGCAGCCCCATACAGCACAGCGCCCCATACTGGAGAAGAATGACTGCAGCCCTATACAGCACAGCGCCTCATACTGGAGCACAATGATTGCAGCCTCATACAGCACAGCACCTCATACTGGAGCAGAATGACTGCAGCCCCATACAGCACAGCGCCTCATACTGAAGCAGAATGACTGCAGCCTCATACAGCACAGCGCCTCATACTGGAGCAGAATGACTGCAGCCCCATACAGCACAGCGCCTCATACTGGAGCACAATGATTGCAGCCTCATACAGCACAGCACCTCATACTGGAGCAGAATGACTGCAGCCCCATACAGCACAGCGCCCCATACTGGAGCAGAATGACTGCAGCCTCATACAGCACAGCACCTCATACTGGTGCAGAATGACTGCAGCACCATACAGCACAGCGCCCCATACTGGAGCAGAATGACTGCAGCCCCATACAGCACAGCGCCTCATACTGGAGCAGAATGACTGCAGCCCCATACAGCACAGCGCCTCATACTGGAGCAGAATGACTGCAGCCCCATACAGCACAGCGCCTCATACTGAAGCAAAATGACTGCAGCCCCATACAGCACAGCGCCTCATACTGAAGCAGAATGACTGCAGCCTCATACAGCACAGCGCCCCATACTGGAGCAGAATGACTGCAGCCTCATACAGCACAGCACCTCATACTGGAGCAGAATGACTGCAGCACCATACAGCACAGCACCTCATACTGGAGCAGAATGACTGCAGCGCCATACAGCACAGCACCTCATACTGGAGCAGAATGACTGCAGCCCCATACAACACAGCACCTCATACTGAAGCAGAATGACTGCAGCCCCATACAGCACAGCACCTCATACTGGAGCAGAATGACTGCAGCCCCATACAGCACAGCGCCTCATACTGAAGCAGAATGACTGCAGCCCCACACAGTACAGCACCTCATACTGGAGCAGAATGACTGCAGCCCCACACAGCACAGAGCCCCATACTGGAGCAGAATGACTGCAGCCCCACACAGCACAGCGCCCCATACTGGAGCAGAATGACTGCAGCCTCATACAGCACAGTGCCTCATACTGGAGCAGAATGACTGCAGCCCCATACAGCACAGCGCCCCATACTGGAGCAGAATGACTGCAGCCTCATACAGCACAGCGCCTCATACTGAAGCAGAATGACTGCAGCCCCATACAGCACAGCGCCTCATACTGGAGCAGAATGACTGCAGCCCCATACAGCACAACGCCTCATACTGAAGCAGAATGACTGCAGCCCCATACAGCACAGCACCTCATACTGGAGCAGAATGACTGCAGCCCCATACAGCACAGCGCCCCATACTGGAGCAGAATGACTGCAGCCCCATACAGCACAGCGCCCCATACTGGAGCAGAATGACTGCAGCCCCATACAGCACAGCGCCTCATACTGGAGCAGAATGACTGCAGCCCCATACAGCACAGCGCCTCATACTGAAGCAGAATGACTGCAGCCCCATACAGCACAGCACCTCATACTGGAGCAGAATGACTGCAGCCCAATACAGCACAGCGCCCCATACTGGAGCAGAATGACTGCAGCCCCATACAGAACAGCGCCCCATACTGGAGCAGAATGACTGCAGCCCCATACAGCACAGCACCCCATACTGAAGCAGAATGACTGCAGCCCCATACAGCACAGCACCTCATACTGGAGCAGAATGACTGCAGCCTCATACAGCACAACGCCTCATACTGAAGCAGAATGATTGCAGCCCCGTACAGCACAGCACCTCATACTGGAGCAGAATGACTGCAGCCCCATACAGCACAGCACCTCATACTGAAGCAGAATGACTGCAGCCCCATACAGCACAGCACCTCATACTGAAGCAGAATGACTGCAGCCCCATACAGCACAGCACCTCATACTGGAGCAGAATGACTGCAGCCCCATACAGCACAGCACCTCATACTGGAGCAGAATTACTGCAGCCCAATACAGCACAGCGCCCCATACTGGAGCAGAATGACTGCAGCCCCATACAGCACAGCGCCCCATACTGGAGCAGAATGACTGCAGCCCCATACAGCACAGCACCCCATACTGAAGCAGAATGACTGCAGCCCCATACAGCACAGCACCTCATACTGGAGCAGAATGACTGCAGCCTCATACAGCACAGCGCCTCATACAGCACAGCGCCTCATACTGAAGCAGAATGACTGCAGCCCCGTACAGCACAGCACCTCATACTGGAGCAGAATGACTGCAGCCTCATACAGTACAGCGCCTCATACTGAAGCAGAATGACTGCAGCCTCATACAGCACAGCGCCTCATACTGAAGCAGAATGACTGCAGCCTCATACAGCACAGCGCCTCATACTGAAGCAGAATGACTGCAGCCTCATACAGCACAGCGCCCCATACTGAAGCAGAATGACTGCAGCCCTATACAGCACAGCGCCCCATACTGGAGCAGAATGACTGCAGCCTCATACAGCACAGCACCTCATACTGGAGCAGAATGACTGCAGCACCATACAGCACAGCACCTCATACTGGAGCAGAATGACTGCAGCCCCATACAGCACAGCACCTCATACTGGAGCAGAATGACTGCAGCCCCATGCAGCACAGCACCTCATACTGAAGCAGAATGACTGCAGCCCCATGCAGCACAGCGCCCCATACTGAAGCAGAATGACTGCAGCCTCATACAGCACAGCACCCCATACTGAAGCAGAATGACTGCAGCCTCATACAGCACAGCACCTCATACTGGAGCAGAATGACTGCAGCCTCATACATCACAGCACCTCATACTGGAGCAGAATGAATGCAGCACCATACAGCACAGCGCCCCATACTGAAGCAGAATGACTGCAGCCTCATACAGCACAGCACCCCATACTGAAGCAGAATGACTGCAGCCTCATACAGCACAGCACCTCATACTGGAGCAGAATGACTGCAGCCCCATACAGCACAGCGCCTCATACTGAAGCAGAATGACTGCAGCCCCATACAGCACAGCACCTCATACTGGAGCAGAATGACTGCAGCCCCAAACAGCACAGCACCTCATACTGGAGCAGAATGACTGCAGCCCCATACAGCACAGCACCTCATACTGGAGCAGAATGACTGCAGCCCCATACAGCACAGCTCCCCATTCTGGAGAAGAATGACTGCAGCCCTATACAGCACAGCGCCTCATACTGGAGCACAATGATTGCAGCCTCATACAGCACAGCACCTCATACTGGAGCAGAATGACTGCAGCCCCATACAGCACAGCGCCTCATACTGAAGCAGAATGACTGCAGCCTCATACAGCACAGCACCTCATACTGGAGCAGAATGACTGCAGCCTCATACAGCACAGCGCATCATACTGGAGCAGAATGACTGCAGCCCCACATAGCACAGCGCCCCATACTGAAGCAGAATGACTGCAGCCTCATACAGCACAGCACCTCATACTGGAGCAGAATGACTGCAGCCTCGTACAGCACAGCACCTCATACTGGAGCAGAATGACTGCAGCCTCATACAGCACAGCGCCTCATACTGGAGCAGAATGACTGCAGCCCCATACAGCACAGCGCCTCATACTGGAGCAGTATGACTGCAGCCCCATACAGCACAGCGCCCCATACTGGAGAAGAATGACTGCAGCCCCATACAGCACAGCGCTTCATACTGGAGCAGAATGACTGCAGCCTCATACAGCACAGCGTCTCATACTGGAACAGAATGACTGCAGCCCCATACAGCACAGCTCCCCATACTGGAGCAGAATGACTACAGCCCCATACAGCACAGCACCTCATACTGGAGCAGAATGACTGCAGCCCCATACAGCACAGCGCCTCATACTAAAGCAGAATGACTGCAGCCCCATACAGCCCAGCACCTCATACTGGAGCAGAATGACTGCAGCCTCATACAGCACAACGCCCCATACTGGAGCAGAATGACTGCAGCCCCATACAGCACAGCACCTCAAACTGGAGCAGAATTACTGCAGCCCCATACAGCACAGCGCCCCATACTGGAGCAGAATGACTGCAGCCCCATACAGCACAGCGCCCCATACTGGAGCAGAATGACTGCAGCCCCATATAGCACAGCACCCCATACTGAAGCAGAATGACTGCAGCCCCATACAGCACAGCACCTCATACTGGAGCAGAATGACTGCAGCCTCATACAGCACAGCGCCTCATACTGAAGCAGAATGACTGCAGCCCCGTACAGCACAGCACCTCATACTGGAGCAGAATGACTGCAGCCTCATACAGTACAGCGCCTCATACTGAAGCAGAATGACTGCAGCCTCATACAGCACAGCGCCTCATACTGAAGCAGAATGACTGCAGCCTCATACAGCACAGCGCCTCATACTGAAGCAGAATGACTGCAGCCCTATACAGCACAGCGCCCCATACTGGAGCAGAATGACTGCAGCCTCATACAGCACAGCACCTCATACTGGAGCAGAATGACTGCAGCACCGTACAGCACAGCACCTCATACTGGAGCAGAATGACTGCAGCCCCATACAGCACAGCACCTCATACTGGAGCAGAATGACTGCAGCCTCATACAGCACAGCACCTCATACTGGAGCAGAATGACTGCAGCACCATACAGCACAGCACCTCATACTGGAGCAGAATGACTGCAGCACCATACAGCACAGCACCTCATACTGGAGCAGAATGACTGCAGCCCCATACAGCACCTCATACTGGAGCAGAATTACTTCAGCCCCATACAGCACAGCGCCTCATACTGAAGCAGAATGACTGCAGCCCCATACAGCACAGCACCTCATACTGGAGCAGAATGACTGCAGCCTCATACAGCACAGCGCATCATACTGGAGCAGAATGACTGCAGCCCCACACAGCACAGCGCCCCATACTGGAGCAGAATGACTGCAGCCTCATACAGCACAGCACCTCATACTGGAGCAGAATGACTGCAGCCCCATACAGCACAGCGCCTCATACTGAAGCAGAATGACTGCAGCCCCATACAGCACAGCACCTCATACTAAAGCAGAATGACTGGAGCCCCATACAGCACAGCGCCTCATACTGAAGCAGAATGACTGCAGCCCCATACAGCACAGCACCTCATACTAAAGCAGAATGACTGCAGCCCCATACAGCACAGCGCCTCATACTGAAGCAGAATGACTGCAGCCCCATACAGCACAGCACCTCATACTGGAGCAGAATGACTGCAGCCCCAAACAGCACAGCACCTCATACTGGAGCAGAATGACTGCAGCCCCATACAGCACAGCACCTCATACTGGAGCAGAATGACTGCAGCCCCATACAGCACAGCGCCCCATACTGGAGAAGAATGACTGCAGCCCCATACAGCACAGCGCCTCATACTGGAGCACAATGACTGCAGCCTCATACAGCACAGCACCTCATACTGGAGCAGAATGACTGCAGCCTTATAAAGCACAGCGCCTCATACTGAAGCAGAATGACTGCAGCCCTATACAGCACAGCGCCTCATACTGGAGCAGAATGACTGCAGCCTTTTACAGCACAGCACCTCATACTGAAGCAGAATGACTGCAGCCCTATACAGCACAGCGCCCCATACTGGAGCAGAATGACTGCAGCCTCATACAGCACAGCACCTCATACTGGAGCAGAATGACTGCAGCACCATACAGCACAGCACCTCATACTGGAGCAGAATGACTGCAGCCCCATACAGCACAGCACCTCATACTGGAGCAGAATAACTGCAGCCCCTTACAGCACAGCAACTCATACTGAAGCAGAATGACTGCAGCCCCATACAGCACAGCACCTCATACTGGAGCAGAATGACTGCAGCCCCATACAGCACAGCGCCCCATACTGGAGCAGAATGACTGCAGCCTCATACAGCACAGCACCACATACTGGAGCAGAATGACTGCAGCCCCATACAGCACAGCGCCTCATACTGAAGCAGAATGACTGCAGCCCCATACAGCACAGCGCCTCATACTGAAGCAGAGTGACTGCAGCCTCATACAGCACAGCGCCCCATACTGGAGCAGAATGACTGCAGCCTCATACAGCACAGCGCCTCATACTGAAGCAGAATGACTGCAGCCCCATACAGCACAGCGCCTCATACTGGAGCAGAATGACTGCAGCCCCATACAGCACAGCACCTCATACTGGAGCAGAATGACTGCAGCCCCATACAGCACAGCACCTCATACTGAAGTAGAATGACTGCAGCCCCATACAGCACAGCACCTCATACTGGAGCAGAATGACTGCAGCCCCATACAGCACAGCACCTCATACTGGAGCAGAATGACTGCAGCCCCATACAGCACAGCACCTCATACTGGAGCAGAATGACTGCAGCCCCATACAGCACAGCGCCCCATACTGGAGCAGAATGACTGCAGCCCCATACAGCACAGCGCCTCATACTGAAGCAGAATGACTGCAGCCTCATACAGCACAGCACCTCATACTGGGGCAGAATGACTGCAGCCCCATACAGCACAGCGCCCCATACTGGAGCAGAATGACTGCAGCCCCATACAGCACAGCACCCCATACTGAAGCAGAATGACTGCAGCCCCATACAGCACAGCACCTCATACTGGAGCAGAATGACTGCAGCCTCATACAGCACAGCGCCTCATACTGGAGCAGAATGACTGCAGCCTCATACAGCACAGCGCCTCATACTGAAGCAGAATGACTGCAGCCCTATACAGCACAGCGCCCCATACTGGAGCAGAATGACTGCAGCCTCATACAGCACAGCACCTCATACTGGAGCAGAATGACTGCAGCACCATACAGCACAGCACCTCATACTGGAGCAGAATGACTGCAGCCCCATACAGCACAGCACCTCATACTGGAGCAGAATGACTGCAGCCTCATACAGCACAGCGCATCATACTGGAGCAGAATGACTGCAGCCTCATACAGGACAGCACCTCATACTGGAGCAGAATGACTGCAGCCCCACACAGCACAGCGCCCCATACTGGAGCAGCATGACTGCAGCCTCATACAGGACAGCACCTCATACTGGAGCAGAATGACTGCAGCCCCATACAGCACAGCACCTCATACTGGAGCAGAATGACTGCAGCCCCATGCAGCACAGCGCCCCATACTGAAGCAGAATGACTGCAGCCTCATACAGCACAGCACCCCATACTGAAGCAGAATGACTGCAGCCTCATACAGCACAGCACCTCATACTGGAGCAGAATGACTGCAGCCTCATACATCACAGCACCTCATACTGGAGCAGAATGACTGCAGCACCATACAGCACAGCGCCCCATACTGAAGCAGAATGACTGCAGCCTCATACAGCACAGCACCCCATACTGAAGCAGAATGACTGCAGCCTCATACAGCACAGCACCTCATACTGGAGCAGAATGACTGCAGCCCCATACAGCACAGCGCCTCATACTGAAGCAGAATGACTGCAGCCCCATACAGCACAGCACCTCATACTGGAGCAGAATGACTGCAGCCTCATACAGCACAGCACCTCATACTGGAGCAGAATGACTGCAGCACCATACAGCACAGCACCTCATACTGGAGCAGAATGACTGCAGCACCATACAGCACAGCACCTCATACTGGAGCAGAATGACTGCAGCCCCATACAGCACCTCATACTGGAGCAGAATTACTTCAGCCCCATACAGCACAGCGCCTCATACTGAAGCAGAATGACTGCAGCCCCATACAGCACAGCACCTCATACTGGAGCAGAATGACTGCAGCCTCATACAGCACAGCGCATCATACTGGAGCAGAATGACTGCAGCCCCACACAGCACAGCGCCCCATACTGGAGCAGAATGACTGCAGCCTCATACAGCACAGCACCTCATACTGGAGCAGAATGACTGCAGCCCCATACAGCACAGCGCCTCATACTGAAGCAGAATGACTGCAGCCCCATACAGCACAGCACCTCATACTAAAGCAGAATGACTGGAGCCCCATACAGCACAGCGCCTCATACTGAAGCAGAATGACTGCAGCCCCATACAGCACAGCACCTCATACTAAAGCAGAATGACTGCAGCCCCATACAGCACAGCGCCTCATACTGAAGCAGAATGACTGCAGCCCCATACAGCACAGCACCTCATACTGGAGCAGAATGACTGCAGCCCCAAACAGCACAGCACCTCATACTGGAGCAGAATGACTGCAGCCCCATACAGCACAGCACCTCATACTGGAGCAGAATGACTGCAGCCCCATACAGCACAGCGCCATATACTGGAGAAGAATGACTGCAGCCCCATACAGCACAGCGCCTCATACTGGAGCACAATGACTGCAGCCTCATACAGCACAGCACCTCATACTGGAGCAGAATGACTGCAGCCTTATACAGCACAGCGCCTCATACTGAAGCAGAATGACTGCAGCCCTATACAGCACAGCGCCTCATACTGGAGCAGAATGACTGCAGCCTTTTACAGCACAGCACCTCATACTGAAGCAGAATGACTGCAGCCCTATACAGCACAGCGCCCCATACTGGAGCAGAATGACTGCAGCCTCATACAGCACAGCACCTCATACTGGAGCAGAATGACTGCAGCACCATACAGCACAGCACCTCATACTGGAGCAGAATGACTGCAGCCCCATACAGCACAGCACCTCATACTGGAGCAGAATAACTGCAGCCCCTTACAGCACAGCAACTCATACTGAAGCAGAATGACTGCAGCCCCATACAGCACAGCACCTCATACTGGAGCAGAATGACTGCAGCCCCATACAGCACAGCGCCCCATACTGGAGCAGAATGACTGCAGCCTCATACAGCACAGCACCTCATACTGGAGCAGAATGACTGCAGCCCCATACAGCACAGCGCCTCATACTGAAGCAGAATGACTGCAGCCCCATACAGCACAGCGCCTCATACTGAAGCAGAGTGACTGCAGCCTCATACAGCACAGCGCCCCATACTGGAGCAGAATGACTGCAGCCTCATACAGCACAGCGCCTCATACTGAAGCAGAATGACTGCAGCCCCATACAGCACAGCGCCTCATACTGGAGCAGAATGACTGCAGCCCCATACAGCACAGCACCTCATACTGGAGCAGAATGACTGCAGCCCCATACAGCACAGCACCTCATACTGAAGTAGAATGACTGCAGCCCCATACAGCACAGCACCTCATACTGGAGCAGAATGACTGCAGCCCCATACAGCACAGCACCTCATACTGGAGCAGAATGACTGCAGCCCCATACAGCACAGCGCCCCATACTGGAGCAGAATGACTGCAGCCCCATACAGCACAGCGCCCCATACTGGAGCAGAATGACTACAGCCCCATACAGCACAGCGCCCCATACTGGGGCAGAATGACTGCAGCCCCATACAGCACAGCGCCCCATACTGGAGCAGAATGACTGCAGCCCCATACAGCACAGCACCCCATACTGAAGCAGAATGACTGCAGCCCCATACAGCACAGCACCTCATACTGGAGCAGAATGACTGCAGCCTCATACAGCACAGCGCCTCATACTGGAGCAGAATGACTGCAGCCTCATACAGCACAGCGCCTCATACTGAAGCAGAATGACTGCAGCCCTATACAGCACAGCGCCCCATACTGGAGCAGAATGACTGCAGCCTCATACAGCACAGCACCTCATACTGGAGCAGAATGACTGCAGCACCATACAGCACAGCACCTCATACTGGAGCAGAATGACTGCAGCCCCATACAGCACAGCACCTCATACTGGAGCAGAATGACTGCAGCCCCATACAGCACAGCACCTCATACTGGAGCAGAATGACTGCAGCCTCATACAGCACAGCGCATCATACTGGAGCAGAATGACTGCAGCCCCACACAGCACAGCGCCCCATACTGGAGCAGCATGACTGCAGCCTCATACAGGACAGCACCTCATACTGGAGCAGAATGACTGCAGCCTCGTACAGCACAGCACCTCATACTGGAGCAGAATGACTGCAGACCCATACAGCACAGCACCTCATACTGGAGCAGAATGACTGCAGCCCCATACAGCACAGCACCTCATACTGGAGCAGAATGACTGCAGCCCCATGCAGCACAGCGCCCCATACTGAAGCAGAATGACTGCAGCCTCATACAGCACAGCACCCCATACTGAAGCAGAATGACTGCAGCCTCATACAGCACAGCACCTCATACTGGAGCAGAATGACTGCAGCCTCATACATCACAGCACCTCATACTGGAGCAGAATGACTGCAGCACCATACAGCACAGCGCCCCATACTGAAGCAGAATGACTGCAGCCTCATACAGCACAGCACCCCATACTGAAGCAGAATGACTGCAGCCTCATACAGCACAGCACCTCATACTGGAGCAGAATGACTGCAGCCCCATACAGCACAGCGCCTCATACTGAAGCAGAATGACTGCAGCCCCATACAGCACAGCACCTCATACTGGAGCAGAATGACTGCAGCCCCAAACAGCACAGCACCTCATACTGGAGCAGAATGACTGCAGCCCCATACAGCACAGCACCTCATACTGGAGCAGAATGACTGCAGCCCCATACAGCACAGCTCCCCATTCTGGAGAAGAATGACTGCAGCCCTATACAGCACAGCGCCTCATACTGGAGCACAATGGTTGCAGCCTCATACAGCACAGCACCTCATACTGGAGCAGAATGACTGCAGCCCCATACAGCACAGCGCCTCATACTGAAGCAGAATGACTGCAGCCTCATACAGCACAGCACCTCATACTGGAGCAGAATGACTGCAGCCTCATACAGCACAGCGCATCATACTGGAGCAGAATGACTGCAGCCCCACATAGCACAGCGCCCCATACTGGAGCAGAATGACTGCAGCCTCATACAGCACAGCACCTCATACTGGAGCAGAATGACTGCAGCCTCGTACAGCACAGCACCTCATACTGGAGCAGAATGACTGCAGCCTCATACAGCACAGCGCCTCATACTGGAGCAGAATGACTGCAGCCCCATACAGCACAGCGCCTCATACTGGAGCAGTATGACTGCAGCCCCATACAGCACAGGGCCCCATACTGGAGAAGAATGACTGCAGCCCCATACAGCACAGCGCTTCATACTGGAGCAGAATGACTGCAGCCTCATACAGCACAGCGTCTCATACTGGAACAGAATGACTGCAGCCCCATACAGCACAGCTCCCCATACTGGAGCAGAATGACTACAGCCCCATACAGCACAGCACCTCATACTGGAGCAGAATGACTGCAGCCCCATACAGCACAGCACCTCATACTGAAGCAGAATGACTGCAGCCCCATACAGCACAGCGCCTCATACTGAAGCAGAATGACTGCAGCCCCATACATCACAGCGCCTCATACTGAAGCAGAATGACTGCAGCCTCATACAGCACAGCGCCCCAAACTGGAGCAGAATGACTGCAGCCTCATACAGCACAGCGCCTCATACTGAAGCAGAATGACTGCAGCCCCATACAGCACAGCACCTCATACTGGAGCAGAATGACTGCAGCCCCATACAGCACAGCACCTCATACTGAAGCAGAATGACTGCAGCCCCATACAGCACAGCACCTCATACTGAAGCAGAATGACTGCAGCCCCATACAGCACAGCACCTCATACTGGAGCAGAATGACTGCAGCCCCATACAGCACAGCACCTCATACTGAAGCAGAATGACTGCAGCCCCATACAGCACAGCACCTCATAATGAAGCAGAATGACTGCAGCCCCATACAGCACAGCACCTCAAACTGGAGCAGAATGACTGCAGCCCCATACAGCACAGCACCTCATACTGGAGCAGAATGACTACAGCCCCATACAGCACAGCGCCCCATACTGGAGCAGAATGACTGCAGCCCCATACAGCACAGCGCCCCAAACTGGAGCAGAATGACTGCAGCCTCATACAGCACAGCGCCTCATACTGAAGCAGAATGACTGCAGCCCCATACAGCACAGCACCTCATACTGGAGCAGAATGACTGCAGCCTCATACAGCACAGCACCTCATACTGGAGCAGAATGACTGCAGCCTCATACTGAAGCAGAATGACTGCAGCACCATACAGCACAGCGCCTCATACTGAAGCAGAATGACTGCAGCCCCATACAGCACAGCGCCTCATACTGGAGCAGAATGACTGCAGCCTCATACTGAAGCAGAATGACTGCAGCCTCATACAGGACAGCACCTCATACTGGAGCAGAATGACTGCAGCCTCGTACAGCACAGCACCTCATACTGGAGCAGAATGACTGCAGACCCATACAGCACAGCGCCTCATACTGGAGCAGAATGACTGCAGCCCCATACAGCACAGCGCCTCATACTGGAGCAGAATGACTGCAGCCCCATACAGCACAGCGCCCCATACTGGAGAAGAATGACTGCAGTCCCATACAGCACAGCGCTTCATACTGGAGCAGAATGACTGCAGCCTCATACAGCACAGCGCCTCATACTGGAGCAGAATGACTGCAGCCCCGTACAGCACAGCACCTCATACTGGAGCAGAATGACTGCAGCCCCATACAGCACAGCACCTCATACTGAAGCAGAATGACTGCAGCCCCATACAGCACAGCGCCTCATACTGAAGCAGAATGACTGCAGCCCCATACAGCACAGCGCCCCATACTGAAGCAGAATGACTGAAGCCTCATACAGCACAGCGCCCCATACTGGAGCAGAATGACTGCAGCCTCATACAGCACAGCGCCTCATACTGAAGCAGAATGACTGCAGCCCCATACAGCACAGCGCCTCATACTGGAGCAGAATGACTGCAGCCCCATACAGCACAGCGCCTCATACTGAAGCAGAATGACTGCAGCCCCATACAGCACAGCACCTCATACTGGAGCAGAATGACTGCAGCACCATACAGCACAGCACCTCATACTGGAGCAGAATGACTGCAGCCCCATACAGCACAGCACCTCATACTGAAGCAGAATGACTGCAGCCCCATACAGCACAGCACCTCATACTGAAGCAGAATGACTGCAGCCCCATACAGCACAGCACCTCATACTGGAGCAGAATGACTGCAGCCCCATACAGCACAGCACCTCATACTGGAGCAGAATGACTGCAGCCCCATACAGCACAGCGCCCCATACTGGAACAGAATGACTGCAGCCCCATACAGCACAGCTCCCCATACTGGAGCAGAATGACTACAGCCCCATACAGCACAGCGCCCCATACTGGAGCAGAATGACTGCAGCCCCATACAGCACAGCGCCCCATACTGGAGCAGAATGACTGCAGCCCCATACAGCACAGCACCCCATACTGAAGCAAAATGACTGCAGCCCCATACAGCACAGCACCTCATACTGGAGCAGAATGACTGCAGCCTCATACAGCACAGCGCCTCATACTGAAGCAGAATGACTGCAGCCCCGTACAGCACAGCACCTCATACTGGAGCAGAATGACTGCAGCCTCATACAGCACAGCGCCTCATACTGGAGCAGAATGACTGCAGCCCCATACAGCACAGCGCCTCATACTGAAGCAGAATGACTGCAGCCCCATACAGCACAGCGCCTCATAATGAAGCAGAATGACTGCAGCCCCATACAGCACAGCGCCCCATACTGGAGCAGAATGACTGCAGCCTCATACAGCACAGCGCCTCATACTGAAGCAGAATGACTGCAGCCCCATACAGCACAGCGCCTCATACTGGAGCAGAATGACTGCAGCCCCATACAGCACAGCGCCTCATACTGAAGCAGAATGACTGCAGCCCCATACAGCACAGCACCTCATACTGGAGCAGAATGACTGCAGCCTCATACAGCACGGCACCTCATACTGGAGCAGAATGACTGCAGCCCCATACAGCACAGCACCTCATACTGAAGCAGAATGACTGCAGCCTCATACAGCACAGCACCTCATACTGAAGCAGAATGACTGCAGCCCCATACAGCACAGCACCTCATACTGAAGCAGAATGACTGCAGCCCCATACAGCACAGCACCTCATACTGGAGCAGAATGACTGCAGCCCCATACAGCACAGCACCTCATACTGGAGCAGAATGACTGCAGCCCCATACAGCACAGCACCTCATACTGGAGCAGAATGACTGCAGCCCCATGCAGCACAGCGCCCCATACTGAAGCAGAATGACTGCAGCCTCATACAGCACAGCACCCCATACTGAAGCAGAATGACTGCAGCCTCATACAGCACAGCACCTCATACTGGAGCAGAATGACTGCAGCCTCATACATCACAGCACCTCATACTGGAGCAGAATGACTGCAGCACCATACAGCACAGCGCCCCATACTGAAGCAGAATGACTGCAGCCTCATACAGCACAGCACCCCATACTGAAGCAGAATGACTGCAGCCTCATACAGCACAGCACCTCATACTGGAGCAGAATGACTGCAGCCCCATACAGCACAGCGCCTCATACTGAAGCAGAATGACTGCAGCCCCATACAGCACAGCACCTCATACTGGAGCAGAATGACTGCAGCCCCAAACAGCACAGCACCTCATACTGGAGCAGAATGACTGCAGCCCCATACAGCACAGCACCTCATACTGGAGCAGAATGACTGCAGCCCCATACAGCACAGCTCCCCATTCTGGAGAAGAATGACTGCAGCCCTATACAGCACAGCGCCTCATACTGGAGCACAATGATTGCAGCCTCATACAGCACAGCACCTCATACTGGAGCAGAATGACTGCAGCCCCATACAGCACAGCGCCTCATACTGAAGCAGAATGACTGCAGCCTCATACAGCACAGCACCTCATACTGGAGCACAATGACTGCAGCCTCATACAGCACAGCGCATCATACTGGAGCAGAATGACTGCAGCCCCATACAGCACAGCGCCTCATACTGGAGCAGTATGACTGCAGCCCCATACAGCACAGCGCCCCATACTGGAGAAGAATGACTGCAGCCCCATACAGCACAGCGCTTCATACTGGAGCAGAATGACTGCAGCCTCATACAGCACAGCGTCTCATACTGGAGCAGAATGACTGCAGCCCCATACAGCACAGCACCTCATACTGGAGCAGAATGACTGCAGCCCCATACAGCACAGCACCTCATACTGAAGCAGAATGACTGCAGCCCCATACAGCACAGCGCCTCATACTGAAGCAGAATGACTGCAGCCTCATACAGCACAGCGCCCCAAACTGGAGCAGAATGACTGCAGCCTCATACAGCACAGCGCCTCATACTGAAGCAGAATGACTGCAGCCCCATACAGCACAGCGCCTCATACTGGAGCAGAATGACTGCAGCCCCATACAGCACGCGCCTCATACTGAAGCAGAATGACTGCAGCCCCATACAGCACAGCACCTCATACTGGAGCAGAATGACTGCAGCCCCATACAGCACAGCACCTCATACTGGAGCAGCATGACTGCAGCCCCATACAGCACCTCATACTGAAGCAGAATGACTGCAGCCCCATACAGCACAGCACCTCATACTGAAACAGAATGACTGCAGCCCCATACAGCACAGCACCTCAAACTGGAGCAGAATGACTGCAACCCCATACTGCACAGCACCTCATACTGGAGCAGAATGACTGCAGCCCCATACAGCACAGCGCCCCATACTGGAGCAGAATGACTGCAGCCCCATACAGCACAGCGCCCCATACTGGAGCAGAATGACTACAGCCCCATACAGCACAGCGCCCCATACTGGAGCAGAATGACTGCAGCCCCATACAGCACAGCGCCCCATACTGGAGCAGAATGACTGCAGCCTCATACAGCACAGCGCCTCATACTGAAGCAGAATGACTGCAGCCCCATACAGCACAGCACCTCATACTGGAGCAGAATGACTGCAGCCTCATACAGCACAGCACCTCATACTGGAGCAGAATGACTGCAGCCTCATACTGAAGCAGAATGACTGCAGCCCCATACAGCACAGCGCCTCATACTGAAGCAGAATGACTGCAGCCCCATACAGCACAGCGCCTCATACTGAAGCAGAATGACTGCAGCCCTATACAGCACAGCGCCTCATACTGGAGCAGAATGACTGCAGCCTCATACAGCACAGCGCCTCATACTGAAGCAGAATGACTGCAGCCCTATACAGCACAGCGCCCCATACTGGAGCAGAATGACTGCAGCCTCATACAGCACAGCACCTCATACTGGAGCAGAATGACTGCAGCCCCATACAGCACAGCACCTCATACTGAAGCAGAATGACTGCAGCCCCATACAGCACAGCACCTCATACTGGAGCAGAATGACTGCAGCCCCATACAGCACAGCGCCTCATACTGAAGCAGAATGACTGCAGCCCCATACAGCACAGCACCTCATACTGGAGCAGAATGACTGCAGCCTCATACAGCACAGCGCATCATACTGGAGCAGAATGACTGCAGCACCACACAGCACAGCGCCCCATACTGAAGCAGAATGACTGCAGCCTCATACAGCACAGCACCTCATACTGGAGCAGAATGACTGCAGCCTCGTACAGCACAGCACCTCATACTGGAGCAGAATGACTGCAGCCTCATACAGCACAGCGCCTCATACTGGAGCAGAATGACTGCAGCCCCATACAGCACAGCACCTCATACTGGAGCAGAATGACTGCAGCCCCATACAGCACAGCGCCTCATACTGGAGAAGAATGACTGCAGCCCCATACAGCACAGCACCTCATACTGGAGCAGAATGACTGCAGCCCCATACAGCACAGCACCTCATACTGAAGCAGAATGACTGCAGCCCCATACAGCACAGCACCTCATACTGGAGCAGAATGACTGCAGCCCCATACAGCACAGCACCTCATACTGGAGCAGAATGACTGCAGCCCCATACAGCACAGCACCTCATACTGGAGCAGAATGTCTACAGCCCCATACAGCACAGCGCCCCATACTGGAGCAGAATGACTGCAGCCCCATACAGCACAGCGCCCCATACTGGAGCAGAATGACTGCAGCCCCATACAGCACAGCACCCCATACTGAAGCAGAATGACTGCAGCCCCATACAGCACAGCCCCTCATACTGGAGCAGAATGACTGCAGCCTCATACAGCACAGCGCCTCATACTGAAGCAGAATGACTGCAGCCCCGTACAGCACAGCACCTCATACTGGAGCAGAATGACTGCAGCCTCATACAGCACAGCGCCTCATACTGAAGCAGAATGACTGCAGCCTCATACAGCACAGCGCCTCATACTGGAGCAGAATGACTGCAGCCCCATACAGCACAGCGCCTCATACTGGAGCAGAATGACTGCAGCCCCATACAGCACAGCACCTCATACTGAAGCAGAATGACTGTAGCCCCATACAGCACAGCACCTCATACTGAAGCAGAATGACTGCAGCCCCATACAGCACAGCACCTCATACTGAAGCAGAATGACTGCAGCCCCATACAGCACAGCGCTTCATACTGGAGCAGAATGACTGCAGCCTCATACTGAAGCAGAATGACTGCAGCCCCATACAGCACAGCACCTCATACTGGAGCAGAATGACTGCAGCCTCATACAGCACAGCACCTCATACTGGAGCAGAATGACTGCAGCCTCATACAGCACAGCACCTCATACTGGAGCAGAATGACTGCAGCCCCATACAGCACAGCACCTCATACTGAAGCAGAATGACTGCAGCCCCATACAGCACAGCACCTCATACTGGAGCAGAATGACTGCAGCCTCATACAGCACAGCGCCTCGTACTGAAGCAGAATGACTGCAGCCTCATACAGCACAGCGCCCCATACTGGAGCAGAATGACTGAAGCCTCATACAGCACAGCACCTCATACTGGAGCAGAATGACTGCAGCCCCATACAGCACAGCACCTCATATTGGAGCAGAATGACTGCAGCCTCATACTGGAGCAGAATGACTGCAGCCTCCTACTGGAGCAGAATGACTGCAGCCTCCTACTGGAGCAGAATGACTGCAGCCTCATGCTGGAGCAGAATGACTGCAGCCTCATGCTGGAGCAGAATGACTGCAGCCCCATACAGCACAGCACCCCATACTGGAGCAGAATGACTCCAGCCCCATACAGCACAGCACCTCATACTGGAGCAGAATGACTGCAGCCCCATACAGCAAAGCGCCTCATACTGGAGCAGAATGACTGCAGCCCCATACAGTACAGCACCTCATACTGGAGCAGAATGACTGCAGCCTCATACAGCACAGCGCCTCATACTGGAGCAGAATGACTGCAGCCCCATACAGCACAGCGCCTCATACTGGAGCAGAATGACTGCAGCCCCATACAGCACAGCACCTCATACTGGAGCAGAATGACTGCAGCCCCATACAGTACAGCACCTCATACTGGAGCAGAATGACTGCAGCCTCATACAGCACAGCGCATCATACTGGAGCAGAATGACTGCAGCCCCACACAGCACAGCGCCCCATACTGAAGCAGAATGACTGCAGCCTCATACAGCACAGCACCTCATACTGGAGCAGAATGACTGCAGCCTCGTACAGCACAGCACCTCATACTGGAGCAGAATGACTGCAGCCCCATACAGCACAGCGCCCCATACTGGAGAAGAATGACTGCAGCCTCATACAGCACAGCGCCTCATACTGAAGCAGAATGACTGCAGCCCCATACAGCACAGCGCCTCATACTGGAGCAGAATGACTGCAGCCCCATACAGCACAGCGCCTCATACTGAAGCAGAATGACTGCAGCCCCATACAGCACAGCACCTCATACTGGAGCAGAATGACTGCAGCCCCATACAGCACAGCGCCCCATACTGGAGCAGAATGACTGCAGCCCCATACAGCACAGCGCCCCATACTGGAGAAGAATGACTGCAGCCTCATACTGAAGCAGAATGACTGCAGCCCCATACAGCACAGCGCCTCATACTGAAGCAGAATAACTGCAGCCCCATACAGCACAGCACCTCATACTGAAGCAGAATGACTGCAGCCCTATACAGCACAGCGCCTCATACTGGAGCAGAATGACTGCAGCCTCATACAGCACAGCGCCTCATACTGAAGCAGAATGACTGCAGCCCTATACAGCACAGCGCCCCATACTGGAGCAGAATGACTGCAGCCTCATACAGCACAGCACCTCATACTGGAGCAGAATGACTGCAGCCCCATACAGCACAGCACCTCATACTGAAGCAGAATGACTGCAGCCCCATACAGCACAGCACCTCATACTGGAGCAGAATGACTGCAGTCCCATACAGCACAGCACCTCATACTGAAGCAGAATGACTGCAGCCCCATACAGCACAGCACCTCATACTGGAGCAGAATGACTGTAGCCCCATACAGCACAGCACCTCATACTGAAGCAGAATGACTGCAGCCCCATACAGCACAGCACCTCATACTGAAGCAGAATGACTGCAGCCCCATACAGCACAGCGCTTCATACTGGAGCAGAATGACTGCAGCCTCAGACTGAAGCAGAATGACTGCAGCCCCATACAGCACAGCACCTCATACTGGAGCAGAATGACTGCAGCCTCATACAGCACAGCACCTCATACTGGAGCAGAATGACTGCAGCCTCATACAGCACAGCGCCCCATACTGGAGCAGAATGACTGCAGCCTCATACAGCACAGCACCTCATACTGGAGCAGAATGACTGCAGCCCCATACAGCACAGCACCTCATACTGAAGCAGAATGACTGCAGCCCCATACAGCACAGCACCTCATACTGGAGCAGAATGACTGCAGCCTCATACAGCACAGCGCCTCGTACTGAAGCAGAATGACTGCAGCCTCATACAGCACAGCGCCCCATACTGGAGCAGAATGACTGCAGCCTCATACAGCACAGCACCTCATACTGGAGCAGAATGACTGCAGCCCCATACAGCACAGCACCTCATATTGGAGCAGAATGACTGCAGCCTCATACTGGAGCAGAATGACTGCAGCCTCCTACTGGAGCAGAATGACTGCAGCCTCATACTGGAGCAGAATGACTGCAGCCTCATACTGGAGCAGAATGACTGCAGCCTCATGCTGGAGCAGAATGACTGCAGCCTCATGCTGGAGCAGAATGACTGCAGCCCCATACAGCACAGCACCCCATACTGGAGCAGAATGACTCCAGCCCCATACAGCACAGCGCCCCATACTGGAGCAAAATGACTGCAGCCTCATACAGCACAGCACCCCATACTGAAGCAGAATGACTGCAGCCTCATACAGCACAGCACCTCATACTGGAGCAGAATGACTGCAGCCCCATACAGCACAGCGCCTCATACTGAAGCAGAATGACTGCAGCCTCATACAGCACAGCACCCCATACTGGAGCAGAATGACTGCAGCCTCGTACAGCACAGCGCCTCATACTGAAGCACAATGACTGCAGCCTCATACAGCACAGCACCTCATACTGGAGCAGAATGACTGCAGCCTCGTACAGCACAGCGCCTCATACTGGAGCAGAATGACTGCAGCCCCGTACAGCACAGCGCCTCATACTGGAGCAGAATGACTGCAGCCTCGTACAGCACAGCACCTCATACTGGAGCAGAATGACTGCAGCCCCGTACAGCACGGCGCCCCATACTGGAGCAGAATGACTGCAGCCTCATACTGGAGCAGAATGACTGCAGCCTCATACTGGAGCAGAATGACTGCAGCCTCATACAGTACAGCACCTCATACTGGAGCAGAATGACTGCAGCCCCATACAGCACAGCACCTCATACTGGAGCAGAATGACTGCAGCCCCATACAGCACAGCACCTCATACTGGAGCAGAATGACTGCAACCCCATACAGCACAGCACCCCATACTGGAGCAGAATGACTGCAGCCCCATACAGCACAGCACCCCATACTGGAGCAGAATGACTGCAGCCCCATACAGCACAGCACCTCATACTGGAGCAGAATGACTGCAGCCCCATACAGCACAGCACCTCATACTGGAGCAGAATGACTGCAGCCTCATACAGCACAGCACCTCATACTGGAGCAGAATGACTGCAGCCCCATACAGCACAGCACCTCATACTGGAGCAGAATGACTGCAGCCTCATACAGCACAGCACCTCATACTGGAGCAGAATGACTGCAGCCCCATACAGCACAGCACCTCATACTGGAGCAGAATGACTGCAGCCCCATACAGCACCTCATACTGGAGCAGAATGACTGCAGCCCCATACAGCACAGCACCTCATACTGGAGCAGAATGACTGCAGCCCCATACAGCACAGCGCCCCATACTGAAGCAGAATGACTGCAGCCCCATACAGCACAGCGCCCCATACTGGAGCAGAATGACTGCAGCCCCATACAGCACAGCGCCCCATACTGGAGCAGAATGACTGCAGCCCCATACAGCACAGCGCCTCATACTGGAGCAGAATGACTGCAGCCCCATACAGCACAGCACCTCATACTGGAGCAGAATGACTGCAGCCTCATACAGCACAGCGCCCCATACTGGAGCAGAATGACTGCAGCCTCATACAGCACAGCACCTCATACTGGAGCAGAATGACTGCAGCCCCATACAGCACAGCACCTCATACTGAAGCAGAATGACTGCAGCCCCATACAGCACAGCACCTCATACTGGAGCAGAATGACTGCAGCCTCATACAGCACAGCGCCTCGTACTGAAGCAGAATGACTGCAGCCTCATACAGCACAGCGCCCCATACTGGAGCAGAATGACTGCAGCCTCATACAGCACAGCGCCCCATACTGGAGCAGAATGACTGCAGCCCCATACAGCACAGCGCCCCATACTGGAGCAGAATGACTGCAGCCTCATACAGCACAGCGCCTCATACTGGAGCAGAATGGCTGCAGCCCCATACAGCACAGCGCCCCATACTGGAGCAGAATGACTGCAGCCCTATACAGCACAGCGCCTCATACTGGAGCAGAGACACTCACCTCTGGTTTAGACTGCAGATCATCAGATAACATTGGGATCTTTTCAGAAATTCATGAGGTCAGAGACACCTGAAAATCAGTCCAGCATCATGGATGTGGGGCCTCAGTGAGTCCTCATCATCTGCAGCAGCACCTCCTCCCTATAAGACCAGAATAGGAGGTTATGGTCCATTCAGTACAAACAAATATGGGTGACTCCACCCGGCCCAACCCAATCGCCCAGGAGATGCAGCAGCTCATCCTCTGCGATACTGCCCCCTGGGGGAAAAGCAGCTCACCTCGGGGACCTGGGGGGTGTATAGGAGCCCCTCACCTCGGGGGCCCGGCGGGTGTACAGGAGCCCCTCACCTCGGGGGCCCGGCGCGTGTACAGGAGCCCCTCACCTCGGGGGCCCGGCGCGTGTACAGGAGCCCCTCACCTCGGGGGCCCGGCGCGTGTACAGGAGCCCCTCACCTCGGGACCCGGCGGGTGTACAGGAGCCCCTCACCTCGGGGCCCGGCGGGTGTACAGGAGCCCCTCACCTCGGGGGCCCGGCGGGTGTACAGGAGCCCCTCACCTCGGGGGCCCGGCGCGTGTACAGGAGTCCTTCACCTGGGGGCCCGGCGGGTGTACAATAGTCCCTCACCTCTGGGCCAGGGGGGTGTACAGGAGCCCCTCACCTCGGGACCCGGCGGGTGTACAATAGCCCCTCACCTCTGGGCCCGACGGGTGTACAGGAGCCCCTCACCTCAGGACCCGGCGGGTGTACAATAGCCCCTCACCTCTGGACCCGGCGGGTGTACAATAGTCCCTGACCTCGAGGGCCCAGAGGGTGTACAGGAGCCCCTCACCTCGGGGGCCCGGCGCGTGTACAGGAGTCCCTCACCTGGGGGCCCGGCGGGTGTACAATAGTCCCTCACCTCTGGGCCCGGCGGGTGTACAGGAGCCCCTCACCTCTGGGCCCAGCGGGTGTACAATAGTTCCTCACCTCGAGGGCCAAGAGGGAGTACAGGAGTCTTTCACCTCAGGGGCCCGGCGCGTGTACAGTTGCTCCTCACCTGGGGGACCCGGCGGGTGTACAGTAGTCCCTCACCTGGGGGGCCCGGCGGGTGTACAGTAGTCCCTCACCTGTGGGACCCGGCGGGTGTACAGTAGTCCCTCACCTGGGGGACCCGGCGGGTGTACAGTAGTCCCTCACCTGGGGGGCCCGGCGGGTGTACAGTAGTCCCTCACCTGGGGGGCCCGGCGGGTGTACAGGAGCCCCTCACCTCGGGGGCCCGGCACGTGTACAGGAGTCCCTCACCTGGGGGACCCGGCGGGTGTACAGTAGTCCCTCACCTGGGGGACCCGGCGGGTGTACAGTAGTCCCTCTCCTGGGGGGCCCGGCGGGTGTACAGTAGTCCCTCACCTGGGAGACCCGGAGGGTGTACAGTAGTCCCTCACCCGGGGGACCCGGCGCGTGTACAGGAGTCCCTCACCCGGGGGACCCGGCGGGTCTACAGTGGTCCCTCACCTGGGGGACCCGGCGGGTGTACAGTAGTCCCTCACCTGTGGGACCCGGCGGGTGTACAGGAGCCCCTCACCTCGGGGACCTGGTGGGTGTACAGGAGCCCCTCACCTCGGGGACCTGGTGGGTGTACAGTAGTCCCTCACCTCGGGGGCCCGGCGGGTGTACAGGAGCCCCTCACCTCGGGGACCTGGTGGGTGTACAGGAGCCCCTCACCTCGGGGGCCCGGCGGGTGTACAGGAGCCCCTCACCTCGGGGGCCCGGCGGGTGTACAGGAGTCCCTCACCTCGGGGGCCCGGCGGGTGTACAGGAGTCCCTCACCTCGGGGGCCCGGCGGGTGTACAGGAGCCCCTCATCTCGGGGGCCCGGCGGGTGTACAGGAGCCCCTCATCTCGGGGGCCCGGCGGGTGTACAGGAGTCCCTCACCTCGGGGGCCCGGCGGGTGTACAGGAGCCCCTCATCTCGGGGGCCCGGCGGGTGTACAGGAGCCCCTCATCTCGGGGGCCCGGCGGGTGTACAGGAGTCCCTCACCTCGGGGGCCCGGCGGGTGTACAGGAGCCCCTCACCTCGGGGAATAAGTGAAGAGACACATTGGGCACTCACAACACAACACGGAAAAACAGCATGTAGTATAACGAAGAGCGGATCCAGCAGCCGGAAGTACGTGCGCTGTGTACGGAAGCCGGGCGGCGGGGGCTGAGCCTAGAATGGACGGGCTCTTTCCTGGTCATGACAGCAGCCCTTACAGTACACGCCCACAAGACGTGACGGAATGACGTCATGCCGGGCAGGAGCCCATACTGTCTAGCTGGCGGCAGAGCTGTCTTGTAGGGCACAATGAGGTTGTTTCCTCAGCTCCTAGTGGCACATGGCAGAGTGGCCCGGCGGATGGGCTTGGGGCCACGCTCCAGACTGGATATGCTGCGGAATCTCCTGACAGCTCTGGTCAGACATGAACGCATAGAAACCACGTGGGCCCGGGCAGACGAGCTGCGGTTCTATGCAAACAAGGTGAGGAGCGCCGTCACCATAGCAACCTTAAAGAGACAGCTTGTTTTCTATTATACACCATAACCTCAGGAGAAGGACAGACTCTGCACTGACCTCTCCTCCTCCTCCTCCCCATAACACACCACTGGCACTACTATGCTCTCAGGCTGTGGAACATTATAATCCGCTCCCCCCGCCACTGTTGGCCACGCGACATTAACCTCCGTCCTCCCCAACCCCTGTTGGCCACGAGACATTATCCTCCGTCCTCCCCCCCCCCTCTGTTGGCCACGAGACATTATCCTCCGTCCTCCCCAACCCCTGTTGGCCACGCGACATTAACCTCCATCCTCCCCAGCCCCTGTTGGCCACGCGACATTATCCTCCGTCCTCCCCCCCCCCCCTGTTGGCCACGTGACATTAACCTCCATCCTCCCCAGCCCCTGTTGGCCACGCAACATTATCCTCCGTCCTCCCCCCCCCCCCTGTTGGCCACGCGACATTAACCTCCATCCTCCCCAGCCCCTGTTGGCCACGCGACATTATCCTCCGTCCTCCCCCCCCCCCTGTTGGCCACGCGACATT
Organism: Ranitomeya imitator; assembly: GCF_032444005.1. Classification (NCBI taxonomy): domain Eukaryota; kingdom Metazoa; phylum Chordata; class Amphibia; order Anura; family Dendrobatidae; genus Ranitomeya; species Ranitomeya imitator. The sequence goes on along the minus strand of NC_091282.1, from coordinate 767,606,560 downwards.
AACCTCCATCCTCCCCAGCCCCTGTTGGCCACGCGACATTATCCTCCGTCCTCCCCAGCCCCTGTTGGCCACGCGACATTAACCTCCGTCCTCCCCAACCCCTGTTGGCCACGCGACATTATCCTCCGTCCTCCCCCCCCCCCTGTTGGCCACGCGACATTAACCTCCATCCTCCCCAGCCCCTGTTGGCCACGCGACATTAACCTCCATCCTCCCCAACCCCTGTTGGCCACGCGACATTATCCTCCGTCCTCCCCCCCCCCCCCCTCCCTGTTGGCCACGCGACATTAACCTCCATCCTCCCCAGCCCCTGTTGGCCACGCGACATTAACCTCCATCCTCCCCAGCCCCTGTTGGCCACGCGACATTATCCTCCATCCCCCCCCCCCCCCGTTGGCCACGCGACATTAACCTCCATCCTCCCCAGCCCCTGTTGGCCACGCGACATTAACCTCCATCCTCCCCAACCCCTGTTGGCCACGCGACATTATCCTCCGTCCTCCCCAACCCCTGACATTAACCTCCGTCCTCCCCAACCCCTGACATTAACCTCCGTCCTCCCCAACCCCTTTTGGCCACGTGACATTAACCTCCGTCCTCCCCAACCCCTGTTGGCCACGCGACATTATCCTCCGTCCTCCCCCCCCCCCTGTTGGCCACGCGACATTAACCTCCATCCTCCCCAGCCCCTGTTGGCCACGCGACATTAACCTCCATCCTCCCCAACCCCTGTTGGCCACGCGACATTATCCTCCGTCCTCCCCAACCCCTGACATTAACCTCCGTCCTCCCCAACCCCTGACATTAACCTCCGTCCTCCCCAACCCCTGTTGGCCACGCAACATTAACCTCCGTCCTCCCCAACCCCTGTTGGCCACGTGACATTAACCTCCGTCCTCCCCAACCCCTGTTGGCCACGCGACTTTAACCTCCATCCTCCCCAACCCCTGTTGGCCACGAGACATTATCCTCCATCCAACCCCCCCCCCCCTGTTGGCCACGCGACATTAACCTCCATCCCCCCCCCCCTGTTGGCCACGCGACATTAACCTCCATCCTCCCCAGCCCCTGTTGGCCACGCAACATTATCCTCCGTCCTCCCCCCACCCCTCTGTTGGCCACGCGACATTAACCTCCGTCCTCCCCAACCCCTGTTGGCCACGCGACATTAACCTCCATCCTCCCCAACCCCTGTTGGCCACGCAACATTATCCTCCGTCCTCCCCAACCCCTGACATTAACCTCCGTCCTCCCCAACCCCTGACATTAACCTCCATCCTCCTCAACCCCTGTTGGCCACGCAACATTATCCTCCGTCCTCCCCAACCCCTGACATTAACCTCCGTCCTCCCCAACCCCTGACATTAACCTCCATCCTCCCCAACCCCTGTTGGCCACGTGACATTAACCTCCGTCCTCCCCAACCCCTGTTGGCCACGCGACATTAACCTCCTTCCTCCCCAACCCCTGTTGGCCACGAGACATTATCCTCCGTCCTCCCCAACCCCTGTTGGCCACGCGACATTAACCTCCATCCTCCCCAACCCCTGTTGGCCACGAGACATTATCCTCCGTCCTCCCCAACCCCTGTTGGCCATGCGACATTATCCTCCATCCTCCCCAACCCCTGACCTTAACCTCCGTCCTCCCCAACCCCTGTTGGCCACGCAACATTATCCTCCGTCCTCCCCAACCCCTGACATTAACCTCCGTCCTCCCCAACCCCTGACATTAACCTCCATCCTCCCCAACCCCTGTTGGCCACGAGACATTATCCTCCGTCCTCCCCAACCCCTGTTGGCCACGTGACATTAACCTCCATCCTCCCCAACCCCTGTTGGCCACGTGACATTAACCTCCGTCCTCCCCAACCCCTGTTGGCCACGTGACATTAACCTCCATCCTCCCCAACCCCTGTTGGCCACGTGACATTAACCTCCGTCCTCCCCAACCCCTATTGGCCACGTGACATTAACCTCCGTCCTCCCCAACCCCTGTTGGCCACGAGACATTATCCTCCGTCCTCCCCAACCCCTGTTGGCCACGCAACATTAACCTCCATCCTCCCCAACCCCTGTTGGCCACGAGACATTATCCTCCGTCCTCCCCAACCCCTGTTGGCCATGCGACATTATCCTCCATCCTCCCCAACCCCTGACCTTAACCTCCGTCCTCCCCAACCCCTGTTGGCCACGCAACATTATCCTCCGTCTTCCCCAACCCCTGACATTAACCTCCGCCCTCCCCAACCCCTGACATTAACCTCCATCCTCCCCAACCCCTGTTGGCCACGAGACATTATCCTCCGTCCTCCCCAACCCCTGTTGGCCACGCCACATTAACCTCCATCCTCCCCAACCCTGTTGGCCACGAGACATTATCCTCCGTCCTCCCCAACCCCTGTTGGCCACGCGACATTAACCTCCATCCTCCCCAACCCCTGTTGGCCACACAACGTTATCCTCCATCCTCCTCCCCCCCCCCCCTCTGTTGGCCACGCGACATTAACCTCCGTCCTCCCCAACCCCTGTTGGCCACGCGACATTAACCTCCATCCTCCCCAACCCCTGTTGGCCACGAGACATTAACCTCCATCCTCCCCAACCCCTGTTGGCCACGAGACATTATCCTCCGTCCTCCCCAACCCTGACATTAACCTCCGTCCTCCCCAACCCCTGTTGGCCACGCGACATTATCCTCCGTCCTCCCCAACCCCTGACATTAACCTCCGTCCTCCCCAACCCCTGACATTAACCTCCATCCTCCCCAACCCCTATTGGCCACGCGACATTAACCTCTGTCCTCCCCAACCCCTGATGGCCACGCGACATTATCCTCCGTCCTCCCCCACCCCTGTTGGCCACGCGACATTAACCTCCGTCCTCCCCAACCCCTGTTGGCCACGTGAGCTTCTTCTAAGCAGGAAACTTGACAAAGCCAAGCAGATTCTGTGTCTGTTGTCCAAGAACAACCATGAGCTGTGAACAAATGTATTGTTACCAATAGTATCAGTGAAAAGGATACAGCAGCCTCTGTGTGCGCTAAGATGCCTGCAAACATGAACTATATGAAATATGAACCACATTACTGATATATAGAATATATACTTATAAAATGAAGGTACTTAGTGCACAAACGGGCCAACTCATGAGAACTCACCAGCCATGACAAGACGGCCTTTCTCTTAAAGGACCCTAAAACTAATGCTTACCAAACATGACTATCCTGGTCTAAAAGCTGCACACATTTAAAGGGCAGGTAGGAACCAGCGCTAATTATAGGCATCCTAAGGTTAATGAAAGGAGATCAGGCAGATATGGAGGCAGTCGCCACCTCCAATAAACTTAAGCAATAAAGAAATTGCAATTTTGCACACTTACGGCCACATTCCGAATAGACGTGCTCGGCCTCGCTCAATACCAGTGAACTGAGCAAGCAGGTCTAGTTGGCAGGTGACCACATGTATACAAATCTTTACAGGCAGGAGCCAGATCTCCCCACCCCCCTCTGCACAGGTGGGAGCCAGATTCCCCCAACCAGCGTGATGCAAGGTCCCAATTGTTGCCATGGTGACCGGATGTCGTCATGAGAACATCTGGGTCACCAGAGCTAGGAAAATTGGTGATCATGCGCAGTGATGACCAGGAAGTCTCTGTCAGTGCAGAGGTGACAGCTTCTGCAGCATGGAGATGCTGCTTCATCCCCATGCTATAGTACGATCAGCCTGCAAAAAATGTTAGTCCCATAGTGGGACAAAATAAAAAAAGTTAGAAAAAAGTTAAAAAAAAATAAAATAAATGAAAATAATTGTAAAAAAATTTAAAAAATCAAAACCGAAATTTTTTATTTTTTATTATATGCCTAAATAAATATTTGGAAAAAATATATAAATAATAAAAGTACACATATTTGGTATTGCCACGTCCGCAACAACCCAACCTATGAAACTGTCCCACTAGTTAACCCCTTTAGTGAACACCATAAAAAAGGCAAAAAAAAATGCTTTCTCATTATACCGCCGAACAAAAAGTGGAATAAAACACGATCAAAAAGATATAAATAAACATGGTACCGCTGAAAACGTCATCTTTTCCCACAAAAAACAAGCCATCATGATAGAACTATCAGCAGAAAAATAAAAAGGTTATAGCTTTCAGATTAAAACGATGCAAAAATAATTATTTTTTCTATAAAATAGTTTTTATTGTATAAAAGCGCCAAAACGTAAAAACAGATGTAGATGAGGTATCGCCATAATCATACTGACCCAAAGAATAAAACTGCTTTATCAATTTTACCAAACATGGAACGGTATAAAAACTCCCACATAAGAAATTCCTGAATTGCTGTTTTTTGTTCATTCTGCCTTTCAAAAATCAGAGTAGAAAGCAATCATAAAATTTCATGTGCCCGAAAATGGTACCAATTGAAACGTCAACTTGTCCTGCAAAAAACAAGACCTCACATGACTATGGGCCAAAATATGGAAAAAATTATAGCTCTCAAAATGTGATGATGCAAAAATTATTTTTTGGAATACAAAGCGTCTTTTAGTGTGTGACAGCTGCCAAACATAAAAACCCGCTCTAAGGCCTCTTTAACATGTCCTGATATTTCCGGTACCAGAAAAAAAACGGTACCGGAGATGTCAGTGTCCGTGTGCCTCCCGTGTTCTGCATTAGTACCACACTGAAGGGCTCCAGGGAAGAAGCGTTACAGTAAGCGCGGTTACCCGGCACCGCTAGCAGGGGAGAATGATGACCGTTATATTTAAATGATAAAAGAGACAGCAGGCGGTGGCTGATGGGACTATTACTCCCATCAGCCTACCCCTGCTGCTGCTAATAACAGTGATAGCAGGAGCGGCTGATTGGGGTATTCATCAGTCGTCACCTATAAATAAATTTAAAAAAAAACAGCGTGGGTTCCCCTGTATTTTCTATAACCAGCCAAGCAAAACTCCCAGCTGGGAGCTGCAAGGCTCAGCTGTCAGCTTTAGTAAGGCTGGTTATCAAGAATAAAGGAGGTGCCCCACGCTGTCTCCCCATTTTTGACAACCAGCCTTGCTAAAGCTGACAGCTGTGAGCTGGTATTCTCAGGCTGGTAAGGGATCATGGATATCCCCCCAGCCTAAAAATAGCAGCCCGCAGCTGCCCAGAAAAGGCGCATCGATTAATTGCACCAATTCTGGCTCTTTGCTGGACTCTTCCCACTTGCCCTGTAGCGGTGGCAAGTGGGGTTCATATTTGTGGGTTTGATGTCACCTTTGTATTGTCAGGTGATATCAAGCCCCCGGATTAGTAATGGAGAGGTGTCTATAAGACATCTATCCATTACTAATCCTATAGTTACATGGTAAATAAAGACTCAGCCAGAATAAAGTCCTTTATTAGAAATAAAACTAAACACAATTTTCCATTTTTATTTAAAAATAACAAACACAGTTATACTCACCTAACGCCTAATTCCACCGACGCCCTCATTCTCCAGTAAAAAAACAACAATATACCATACCTGTACGTCGTTCTGTCCCACGCAATATTCCATGTCTGGGAGATAAATAGTTTTCAACCTGGACGGTGCCAAGATGCGACCGTCCAGGCTGAGAACCACTGGTGACTGAGCTGCTGCGAGCGCAGTGTCAGTGACCGGAAGTGACATCATTAGGGTTGCTTCTGGTCACTGAGGCTGCGTTCCCTGCCAGGCTGAACTACTGTGACCTTGGTGAGATCCCCGCTAGCGGGAGACGAGTGGGTCACAGGAGGCAGGAGCCGGTGGCTGTGGCTAACACATGTGCCCGCCATTAAAGAGAATTAATATTTGCTGCTCTCCGGGACTATGGGAGTGGGGAGCAGTGAATATTCATTCTCTTTTATAGCGGGCATAGGTGTTAGCCACCGGCTCCTGCCTCCTGTGACTGACTGACTTGTCCGCCGCTGCCCCCCCCCCATCCTATCCACAGCAGGTACATCTGGACTTAAAGACGCACCCCCGATTTTCCACCAAAATTTTGGAGAAAAAAAGTGCATCTTGTAGTCCAAAAAATACAGTATTTTTTCCATTAGCCATTAAAAGATCTCATAACTGCAAGATTATTTTGATTGTCCTAATGAGATCAACCTTTGAAGTGTACGGAAATTGTTAGGGCTCATTCAGATATCCTTGAACTCAAGTCCGATTTCGGACTGCAGTACACAAACTGGCCACAGGTCTGCCGACCTGAGTGTGACAGCCTCATAGAATTATATGGCACGGACGTTTGCATGAGCCCCTTAACCCCTTTCTGACATGGGACGTACTATCCCGTCGAGGTGGGGTGGGTCCCCATGACCACGGACGGGATAGTACGTCCAGCGCGATCAGCGGCGCTCACGGGGGGAGCGCCGCCGATCGCGGCCGGGTGTCAGCTGTTTATCGCAGCTGACATCCGGCACTATGTGCCAGGAGCGGTCACGGACCGCCCCCGGCACATTAACCCCTGGCACACCGCGATCAAAGATGATCGCGATGTGCCAGCGGTATAGGGAAGCTATATATATAGGGAATTTTTGCCTGTAGGACATTATTGCAAGAGAGCTTGGCTGAGTAGATTACACAAGAAGGAAAACACACAGCAAGTCAGCAGGATCTAGGAGCAACATGGCAGATGTGACAACCTACATGGTGAGCTGCAGCATGTGCTACATGTTCACAGATCGACCAGAAGAAGAATTAAATTTCACCTGTCAGAAGTGTAGACTAGTGGCCCTTTAAGAAGAAAAGGTGCGGGGTCTGGAAGAAAGAATAGCAACTTTGAAACTCATCAAAGAGAATGAAGACTTTCTAGACAGAACAGAAGCATCTCTACTGGTCACAGAAGGTGAAAAAAGTGTCAGAGAACCTCCAAAAGCAGATGAGTGGAAGCATGTGACCAAAAGAAGCAAGAAGACCATAGAGAAATCACCAACCACACAACTGAAGAACCGATATCAAATCTTTGTAGAGGATGAAGATGGCACACCTAAGGATGAAGCAATACCTGCAAGCAAAAAAGAAAAGGGCACACAGCAACAAGTGACAGCAAAAAGTACAGCCAAGAAGCAACGAAGAGTGGTGGTGGTGGGAGACTCACTACTGAGAGGCACAGAAGCAGCCATCTGCAGACCGGACATAACTGCAAGAGAAGTATGCTGCCTTCCAGGTGCGATGATCAAGGATGTGACCGATAGGATACCAAAGCTCTTCAGCTCCAAGGACGTCCACCCATTTCTTCTGATACATGTTGGCACCAATGACACGGCAAGGAAGGACCTACCGACAATCTGCAAAGACTTTGAAGAGTTGGGGAAGAAAGTAAAGGAACTGGATGCACAGGTAGTTTTTTCTTCTATCCTTCCAGTAGACGGGCATGGCACCAGGAGATGGAACAGGATCCTTGATGCAAACAACTGGCTAAGACGATGGTGCAGACAACAAGGATTCGGATTCCTGGACCACGGTGTGAATTACTTGTACGATGGACTCCTCGCCAGAGACGGACTACACCTCAACAAACCTGGGAAACACACATTCGCCAGAAGACTCGCTACACTCATCAGGAGGGCGTTAAACTAGAAGAAGAGGGGACGGGAAGAAAAACATTAGACTTGAACAAAGAAGATCCAGGAAAACAAACTCAGAAGGGAGGTAAGAACATTTCTAAAACAATCCACAGCGAGGAGATTGGAACAAAACAAAATCCTCTAAACTGCATGCTTGCAAACGCCAGAAGCCTGACAAACAAGATGGAAGAACTAGAAGCAGAAATATCTACAGGTAACTTTGACATAGTGGGAATAACCGAGACATGGTTAGATGAAAGCTATGACTGGGCAGTTAACTTACAGGGTTACAGTCTGTTTAGAAAGGATCGTAAAAATCGGAGAGGAGGAGGGGTTTGTCTCTATGTAAAGTCTTGTCTAAAGTCCACTTTAAGGGAGGATATTAGCGAAGGAAATGAGGATGTCGAGTCCATATGGGTCGAAATTCATGGAGGGAAAAATGGTAACAAAATTCTCATTGGGGTCTGTTACAAACCCCCAAATATAACAGAAACCATGGAAAGTCTACTTCTAAAGCAGATAGATGAAGCTGCAACCCATAATGAGGTCCTGGTTATGGGGGACTTTAACTACCCGGATATTAACTGGGAAACAGAAACCTGTGAAACCCATAAAGGCAACAGGTTTCTGCTAATAACCAAGAAAAATTATCTTTCACAATTGGTGCAGAATCCAACCAGAGGAGCAGCATTTTTAGACCTAATACTATCTAATAGACCTGACAGAATAACAAATCTGCAGGTGGTCGGGCATCTAGGAAATAGCGACCACAATATTGTACAGTTTCACCTGTCTTTCACTAGGGGGACTTGTCAGGGAGTCACAAAAACACTGAACTTTAGGAAGGCAAAGTTTGACCAGCTTAGAGATGCCCTTAATCTGGTAGACTGGGACAATATCCTCAGAAATAAGAATACAGATAATAAATGGGAAATGTTTAAGAACATCCTAAATAGGCAGTGTAAGCGGTTTATACCTTGTGGAAATAAAAGGACTAGAAATAGGAAAAACCCAATGTGGCTAAACAAAGAAGTAAGACAGGCAATTAACAGTAAAAAGAAAGCATTTGCACTACTAAAGCAGGATGGCACCATTGAAGCTCTAAAAACCTATAGGGAGAAAAATACTTTATCTAAAAAACTAATTAAAGCTGCCAAAAAGGAAACAGAGAAGCACATTGCTAAGGAGAGTAAAACTAATCCCAAACTGTTCTTCAACTATATCAATAGTAAAAGAATAAAAACTGAAAATGTAGGCCCCTTAAAAAATAGTGAGGAAAGAATGGTTGTAGTTGACGAGGAAAAAGCTAACATATTAAACACCTTCTTCTCCACGGTATTCACGGTGGAAAATGAAATGCTAGGTGAAATCCCAAGAAACAATGAAAACCCTATATTAAGGGTCACCAATCTAACCCAAGAAGAGGTGCGAAACCGGCTAAATAAGATTAAAATAGATAAATCTCCGGGTCCGGATGGCATACACCCACGAGTACTAAGAGAACTAAGTAATGTAATAGATAAACCATTATTTCTTATTTTTAGGGACTCTATAGCGACAGGGTCTGTTCCGCAGGATTGGCGCATAGCAAATGTGGTGCCAATATTCAAAAAGGGCTCTAAAAGTGAACCTGGAAATTATAGGCCAGTAAGTCTAACCTCTATTGTTGGTAAAATATTTGAAGGGTTTCTGAGGGATGTTATTCTGGATTATCTCAATGAGAATAACTGTTTAACTCCATATCAGCATGGGTTTATGAGAAATCGCTCCTGTCAAACCAATCTAATCAGTTTTTATGAAGAGGTAAGCTATAGGCTGGACCACGGTGAGTCATTGGACGTGGTATATCTCGATTTTTCCAAAGCGTTTGATACCGTGCCGCACAAGAGGTTGGTACACAAAATGAGAATGCTTGGTCTGGGGGAAAATGTGTGTAAATGGGTTAGTAACTGGCTTAGTGATAGAAAGCAGAGGGTGGTTATAAATGGTATAGTCTCTAACTGGGTCGCTGTGACCAGTGGGGTACCGCAGGGGTCGGTATTGGGACCTGTTCTCTTCAACATATTCATTAATGATCTGGTAGAAGGTTTACACAGTAAAATATCGATATTTGCAGATGATACAAAACTATGTAAAGCAGTTAATACAAGAGAAGATAGTATTCTGCTACAGATGGATCTGGATAAGTTGGAAACTTGGGCTGAAAGGTGGCAGATGAGGTTTAACAATGATAAATGTAAGGTTATACACATGGGAAGAAGGAATCAATGTCACCATTACACACTGAATGGGAAACCACTGGGTAAATCTGACAGTTAGAAGGACTTGGGGATCCTAGTTAATGATAAACTTACCTGGAGCAGCCAGTGCCAGGCAGCAGCTGCCAAGGCAAACAGGATCATGGGGTGCATTAAAAGAGGTCTGGATACACATGATGAGAGCATTATACTGCCTCTGTACAAATCCCTAGTTAGACCGCACATGGAGTACTGTGTCCAGTTTTGGGCACCGGTGCTCAGGAAGGATATAATGGAACTAGAGAGAGTACAAAGGAGGGCAACAAAATTAATAAAGGGGATGGGAGAACTACAATACCCAGATAGATTAGCGAAATTAGGATTATTTAGTCTAGAAAAAAGACGACTGAGGGGCGATCTAATAACCATGTATAAGTATATAAGGGGACAATACAAATATCTCGCTGAGGATCTGTTTATACCAAGGAAGGTGACGGGCACAAGGGGGCATTCTTTGCGTCTGGAGGAGAGAAGGTTTTTCCACCAACATAGAAGAGGATTCTTTACTGTTAGGGCAGTGAGAATCTGGAATTGCTTGCCTGAGGAGGTGGTGATGGCGAACTCAGTCGAGGGGTTCAAGAGAGGCCTGGATGTCTTCCTGGAGCAGAACAATATTGTATCATACAATTAGGTTCTGTAGAAGGACGTAGATCTGGGGACTTATTATGATGGAATATAGGCTGAACTGGATGGACAAATGTCTTTTTTCGGCCTTACTAACTATGTTACTATGATACCGCTGAAAGCGTCATCTTGTCCCGCAAAAAATGAGCCGCCATACAGCATCATCAGCAAAAAAAAAAAAAAAAAAGTTATAGTCCTGAGAATAAAGCGATGCAAAAATACCGTATTTTTCGCTTTGTAAGACGCTCCGGATTATAAGACGCACCCCAAATTTTGAGGAGAAAAATAGGAAAAAACTATTTTTTAATAAATTGGTGGGGCGTCTTATAATCCATGCGTCTTATTACTTACCAGGGGTTGTGGTTGTGGTGGATCAGGGTCCCAGGCTCGTTGCCGGAGGCAGGAGTGGAGCATTGCTGCAGGCTGGGATGAGGGGGTCTGCAGGGGGCTCCTGTGCTGCAGGGGGGCTCCTGTGCTGCAGCCTGGGATGAGGGGTCTGCAGGGGGCTCCTTTGCTGCAGGCTGGGATGAGGGGTCTGCAGGGGGCTCCTTTGCTGCAGGCTGGGATGAGGGGTCTGCAGGGGGCTCCTGTGCTGTAGGGCTGTCTCCGGTGCTGCGGGGGGCTCTGGCGACATTTTGTGAAAGACCAGAGCCCCCCGGCAGTTCTTCCATGCGTTCCAGTATGACTAATTCCGGGAAAATGGCCGCCGGAATCTCGAGAGATGAGATCTCAGCGCTGAAATCTCATCTCCCGAGATTCCGGCGGCCATTTTCCCGGAATTAGTCATACTGGAACGCATGGAAGAACTGCCGGGGGGCTCTGGTCTTTCACAATATGTCGCCAGAGCCCCCCGCAGCACCGGAGCCTTCAGCATCACCCGGGGCAGCAGCGGACAACCCCGGCAGTGGCGGCGGACGACAGCGGCGGCAGGCGGTAGCGGCGGCGGACACCCCCTCCTCCCAGCCTGTAATGGTAAGCGGTATATCCGCTTTGTTAGACGCACCCACATTTCCCCCCCAAATTTGGGGGAAATAAAGTGCGTCTTACAAAGCGGAAAATACGGTAATTATTTTTTCTATAAAATAGTTTTTATCGTATAAAAGCGCCAAAACATAAAAAAATGATATAAATCAGGTGTCGCTGTAATCATACTGACCCGAAGAATAAAACTGATTTATCAATTTTACCAAACGCAGAACGGTATAAACGCTTCCCCCAAAAGAAATTCATGAATAGCTGGTTTTTGGTCATTCTGCCTCGCAAAAATCGGAATAAAAAGCGATCAAAAAATGTAACGTGCCCGAAAATGTTACCAATAAAAACGTCAACTCGTCCCGCAAAAAACAAGACCTCACATGACTCTGTGAACCAAAATATGGAAAAATTATAGCTCTCAAAATGTGGTAACGTAAAAAATATTTTTTGCAATAAAAAGCGTCTTTCAGTGTGTGACGGCTGCCAATCATAAAAATCCGCTAAAAAACCCGCTATAAAAGTAAATCAAACCCCCCTTCATCACCCCCTTAGTTAGGGAAAAATTTAAAAAATGTATTTATTTCCATTTTTCCATTAGGGTTTGGGCTAGGGTTTGGGCTAGGGTTTGGGCTAGGGTTAGGGCTAGGGTTAGGGCTATGGTTAGGGCTAGGGTTAAGGCTACAGTTAGGGTTGGGGCTAAAGTTAGGGTTAGGGCTACAGTTTGGGTTGGGGCTAAAGTTAGGGTTGGGGCTAGGGTTAAGGCTACAGTTAGGGTTGGGGCTAAAGTTACGGTTAGGGTTTAGATTACATTTACAGTTAAGAATAGGGTTGGGATTAGGGTTAGGTGTGTGTCAGGGTTAGAGGTGTGGTTAGGGTTACTGTTGGGATTAGGGTTAGGGGTGTGTTTGGATTAGGGTTTCAGTTATAATTGGGGGGTTTCCACTGTTTAGGCACATCAGGGGCTCTCCAAACGCGACATGGCGTCCGATCTCAATTCCAGCCAATTCTGCGTTGAAAAAGTAAAACAGTACTTCTTCCCTTCCGAGCTCTCCCGTGTGCCCAAACAGGGGTTTACCCCAACATATGGGGTATCAGCGTACTCAGGACAAATTGGACAACAACTTTTGGGGTCCAATTTCTCCTGTTACCCTTGGGAAAATACAAAACTGGGGGCTAAAAAATAATTTTTGTGGGAAAAAAAAAGATTTTTTATTTTCACGGCTCTGCGTTATAAACTGTAGTGAAACACTTGGGGGTTCAAAGTTCTCACAACACATCTAGATAAGTTCCATGGGGGTCTAGTTTCCAATATGGGGTCACTTGTGGGGGATTTCTACTGTTTAGGTACATTAGGGGTTCTGCAAACGCAATGTGACGCCTGCAGACCATTCCATCTAAGTCTGCATTCCAAATGGCACTCCTTCCCTTCCGAGCCCTCCCATGCGCCCAAACGGTGGTTCCCCCCAACATATGGGGTATCAGCGTACTCAGGACAAATTGGACAACAACTTTTGGGGTCAAATTTCTCCTCTTACCCTCGGTAAAATACAAAACTGGGGGCTAAAAAATAATTTTTTGGGGAAAGATTTTTTTTTTTCAATTTTCACGGCTCTGCGTTACAAACTGTAGTGAAACACTTGGGGGTTCAAAGCTCTCACAACACATCTAGATGAGTTCCTTAGGGGGTCTAGTTTCCAAAATGGTGTCACTTGTGGGGGGTTTCTACTGTTTAGGTACATTAGGGGCTCTGCAAACGCAATGTGACACCTGCAGACCATTCCATCTAAGTCTGCATTCAAATGGCACTCCTTCCCTTCCGAACCCTCCCATGCGCCCAAACAGTGGTTCCCCCCACATATGGTGTATCATCGCACTCAGGACAAATTGGGCAACAAATTTTGTGGTCCACTTTCTCCTGTTACCCTCGGGAAAATACAAAACTGGGGGCTAAAAAAATAATTTTTGTGGGAAAAATTTTTTGTTTTATTTTTACGGCTCTGCATTATAAACTTCTGTGAAGCACTTGGTGGGTCAAAGTGCTCACCACACCTCTAGATAAGTTCCTTAGGGGGTCTACTTTCCAAAATGGTGTCACTTGTGGGGGGTTTCAATGTTTAGACACATCAGTGGCTCTCCAAACGCAACATGGCGTCCCATCTCAATTCCTGTCAATTTTGCATTGAAAAGTCAAACGGCGCTCCTTCCCTTCCGAGCTCTCCCATCCGCCCAAACAGTGGTTTACCCCCACATATGGGGTATCAGCGTACTCAGGACAAATTGTACAACAACTTTTGGGGTCTAATTTCTTCTCTTACCCTTGGGAAAATAAAAAATTGGGGGCGGAAAGTTAATTTTTGTGAAAAAATATGATTTTTTATTTTTACGGTTCTACATTATAAACTTCTGTGAAGCACTTGGTGGGTCAAAGTGCTCACCACACATCTAGATAAGTTCCTTAAGGGGTCTACTTTCCAAAATGGTGTCACTTGTGGGGGGTTTCAATGTTTAGGCACATCAGGGGCTCTCCAAACGAAACATGGCGTCCCATCTCAATTCCAGTCAATTTTGCATTGAAAAGTCAAATGGCGCTCCTTCGCTTCTGAGCTCTGCCATGCGCCCAAACAGTGGTTTACCCCAACATGTGGGGTATTGTCGTGCTCAGGACAAATTGTACAACAATGTTTGGGGTCTATTTTCTCCTGTTACCCTTGGTAAAATTAAACAAATTGGAGCTGAATTAAATTTTTTGTGAAAAAAAGTTAAATGTTCATTTTTATTTAAACATTCAAAAAATTCCTGTGAAGCACCAGAAGGGTTAATAAACTTCTTGAATATGGTTTTGAGCACCTTGAGGGGTGTAGTTTTTAGAATGGTGTCACACTTGGGTATTTTCTATCATATAGACCCCTCAAAATGACTTCAAATGAGATGTGGTCCCTAAAAAAAAATGGTGTTGTAGAAATGAGAAATTGCTGGTCAGGTCAACTTTTAACCCTTATAACTCCCTAACAAAAAAAAATTTGGGTTCCAAAATTGTGCTGATGTAAAGTAAACATGTGGGAAATGTTACTTATTAAGTATTTTGTGTGACATATCTCTGTGATTTAATTGCATAAAAATTCAAAGTTGGAAAATTGCGAAATTTTCATAATTTTCGCCAAATTTCCATTTTTTTCACAAATAAACGCAGGTACTATCAAAGAATTTTTACCATTGTCATGAAGTACAATATGTCACGAGAAAACAGTGTCAGAATCACTGGGATCCGTTGAAGCGTTCCAGAGTTATAACCTCACAAAGGGACAGTGGTCAGAATTGTAAAAATTGGCCCGGTCATTAACGTGCAAACCACCCTTGGGGGTAAAGAGGTTTAGGGTATGTGCACACGATGCAGATTTAGTGCAGAAAAATCTGCTGCAGTTCTGCACTAAATCTGCATCTCCTGGCAGAATCTGCAGGTGCGTTTTTTATGCGTTTTTTTATGCGTTTTTGATGCGTATTTGAGCACAAATCTGCATGAAAAACGCATCAAAAACGCACCTGCAGATTTCTATTATGGAGGGGTGCAGAAACGCTGCAGAACTGCACAAAAGAAGTGACAGGCACTTCTTTGAAAACTGCAGCGTTTCTGCGCAGATTTTTCTGCACCATGTGCACAGCTTTTTTTTTTTCCCATTGATTTATAATGTACTGTGATCACAGTGCAGTTCTGCAGCGTTTCTGCTGCAGAAAAATCTGCAGCAGTTCTGCACTAAATCTGCATCGTGTGCACATACCCTAATGCTTCCGACAGCCCTTAAAGAGCCTCACTTTCCTGAAGATCTTGTCTTTTGAGTGGCATTTTACAACAGCACCATTGTGTTATACTGCCCTGGTCAGTGACTGATACTGTCCTGCTTTTTCTTTTCAGATTATTGATTATGGGAAATGTGGAGATAAGGATGAGAATGCTATGAAAATGGCCGACTTTTGGCTTACAGTAAGTGATTCTGTACTTCTTGCAGAGGGTAAACTAGGACCAACATAAAGTGATTGTGTTTGCCGCCACACAACAGCTCTGCCTTACAGTCACGTAATTGTGTCTGCAGCTTAAAGCCCACTACAGCGTTTTTTTCTTTTATATCAGCATTGGAGTGGTGATATTAATGTATGTTTCCTGCCCCTAGTATTTTACTTAGTGGTCCCTGGGCCGCTTTGATCCTACTCCGCCATCTTGTGACTGCAACTTCTGACTCACCGTAAATCAGAGGTAGTGGTCACAAGTTCTCAATGTAAGTCTATGAGAGCTTTCTTCTTATAGACTTTCATTGATTCGTGACTTTCGGATCAACAAGCATTGGAGCAATCTGGCGCTGAGAACAGATGAAGATGGTGGCTGGGTATAATGGTATAATACTATGGTCAGGGCACTTACATTAATGACACCGCTTTAACAGTAAGAAAATTTTTTTTTTGAGGAATGCTATAAAATGCATTTTTCAAGGATGTCCCTCCTGACAGCATACCAGGTGGTAGCCCTACTTATCCTTGGTAGGAAAAGGAACACATAAGGGTTAAATAACACCTCCTATCACCACCGACTAGTGTTGTTCCTGTACCCATGGTGGACAGTTGCAGGAGTGGTATATTATGCTTGTGAAGATCTTACCCCTCTCTAGACTGACTCGGGAGGATCATAGAATCCTAGAATGTTCGATTGGAAGGCACCTCCAGGGTCATCGTGTCCAACCCACTGCTCAATGCAGGATTCACTAAACCATCTCAGACAGATGTCTGTCCAGACTTTGTTTGAAGTGTTTGAAGTCTTCCATTGAAGGAGAACTCACCACCTCTCGTGGCAGCCTGTTCTACTCATTGATCACCCCCACTGTCAAAATATCTTTTCCAATATCTAATCTGTATCTTCTCCCGTTCAGTTTCATTCCATTGTTTCTCGTGTTTCCATGAGCAGATGAGACTAATGATGATCCCTCTACACTGTGACAGCCCTTCAGATATATGTAGACCGCTATTGTCTCTGCTTAGCCTTCTTTTTTGCAAGCTAAACATTCCCAGATCCTTTGACCCTTCCTCATAGGGCATACTTTGCAGGCCGCTCTTTGAACTTGCTCCAGTTTTTCAGTGTTTTTTTTAAAAATGTGGTTCCCATAAAAATAGCAGCCGCAGTCGCCCAAAAAAGGCACATCTATTAGGGTATGTTTTCACGGTCAGTATTGGCAGTGCTTTGGACACAGCACATGTCCGCTTCGTCCAAAGCGCTGCCGGCTTTTGTACCCGCAGTGATTCCACATGTGTTAATTGAACAATGTGGAATCGCCACATCCAATACATTGGACGGTGATATTTACTGTGCTGAGACGGAGTGTCTCTGCAAGATAAATACACATGCTGCAGTCTAGAAAGATGCGCCGCATGTGCATATACGTAGGGAAGCTGGAGGCGTCCCTGCACACATAGTGGAGATGGGATTTCATAAAATCCCATCCACTAACCTGTACACAGCTTCCAATTTGCAGCGTTTACTGACCATGGAAACATAACCGTATATGTGCCAATTCTGGTTCTTTGCCCAGCTCTTCCCATTTGCCCTGTAGCGGTTTAGTAAAGGAGAGGCGTATATAAGACACCTATCCATTACTTATCTTATCGTAGTATTATAAATAAACACACAGCCAGAATAAAGTATTTTATTTGAAATAAAAACAAAACGCACATCTTTTTTTATTTATTGACACTCTACCGAAACTCCCCTCACTAAAGTCTCTAATGACCTACTAACAGGTCACTACTCCATGCTAATTCCTCCTGGATCTCTCTGCAACAATCGACACTGTGGATCATCAGCTCCTCCTCAATATGCTCCGCTCCATCGGCCTCAAGGACACCGTTCTCTCCTGGTTCTCCTCCTATCTCTCTGACCAATCCTTCACTGTATATTTTACTGGCTCCTCTTCCTCTCCTCGTCCCCTTACTGTTGGGGTTCCTCAAGGATCAGTCCTAGGCCCCCTCCTCTTCTTGTATACTGCCCCAGATGTTGGTAAAAAAATCAGTAGATTTGGTTTCCAGTACCATCACTATGCTGAGGACACCCAATTATACACCTCTACTCCAGACATCACCCCTGCATTATTACAGAACACCAGTGATTGTCTTACTGCTGTCTCCAACATCATGTCCTCCCTGTATCTGAAACTGAACCTGTCAAAAACTGAACTCCTTTTATGTCCACCCTTCACTGCCCTACCTATGCCCAACATTGCCACTGTTACACCCCATCAACATGCCCTCTATCTTGGGGTCATACGTGATTCAGAGCTTTCATTCACCCCCCACATCCGATCACCGGCTCATTCTTGTTATCTGCACCTCAAAAACATTTCTAGAATTTGACCTTTTCTTTCTTTCCACTCTGCAAAAACTCTTACTGTTTCTTATTCATTCTCGTCAGGACTATTGTAACTCTCTACTAATCGGTCTCCCTGTTACCAAACTCTCCCCGCTCCAATCCGTCTTGAATGCTGCAGCCGGGATCATATTCATCACCAACCGTTACACCGATGCCTCTACCTTGTGCCCAGGGCCGTATTTAGAGTTTCTGCTGCCCTAGGCACTTTTAGCGCCGCCTCCCCCTTTGGTAAGTCTGACACTATCGGCAGTGACTTTGGCAAGAATTGCTGTTGTGAAAATAGCCTTTTGCAGCAGATCGGGCAGTTTTTTCGCATCTGCCACGTAACAGATCACTTACGGCAACACTGCGTTCGGCCTCATTCATTCACTATGGGATTTGCGGCACTTGCTGTGATCTGGCAAATGCAGTACCATACCTCCCAACTCTTGAAGGCAAAATTTAGGCCACGCCTCTGACCACACCCATTTCACAACTAGTCACACCCATTTAGCACTGATCACACTTTCATATACAATAATTATAAGCAAAAAAAAATATGGCCACACAATGCTCCATACTGTATAATGGCCACACATGATGCTCCATACTGTATAATGGCCACACATGATGCTCCATACTGTATAATGGCCACACATGATGCTCCATACTGTATAGTGGCCACACATGATGCTCCATACTGTATAATGGCCCCACATGATGCTCCATACTTTATAATGGCCACACGTAATGCTCCATACTTTATAATGGCCACACGTAATGCTCCATACTGTTTAATGGCCACACAGTGCTCCATACTGTATAATGACCACACATGATGCTTCATACTGTATAATGGCCACATATGATGCTCAATACTGTATAATGGCCACATATGATGCTCCATACTGTATAATGGCCACACAGTGCTCCATACTCTATAATGGCCACACATGATGCTCTATACTGTATAATGCATGTAAAGAAGCTGCGGAGACACCATCACGTGTTTCTCGACGCAAGCAGTGAATAGCCAGGCCTTTCCCCGGGAAGGAACAACTATTAGGAGCAGTGCCTAGTAAAAAGCCTTTTTACTAGGCACTGCTCCTAATAGCCAGATTCCTACTCCACACTGATGAGGGGCAAAAACCCCGAAACAGCTGTCTGTGGATGGATACCATGCTTGGCATAGGTGGCTTTCCTTCATAGGATGCTGCCCTTCCCGTGGTTGTTCCTTCCCGGGGAAAGGCCTGGCTATTCACTGCTTGCGTCGATAAACACGTGATGGTGTCTCCGCAGCTTCTTTACATGCATCTGCATATTTCCCATAAGGGATGGGGGCAGTGTTCTGGAATCACTGCGTTGAGAAACACGTGATGGTGTCTCCGCGGTGTTGGATGTTTTGGTCTCCCCGAGGCCAATCATCTGTGCCTTTATATACTGTATAATGGCCACACAGTGCTTCATACTGTATAATGGCCCCACATGATGCTCAATACTGTATAATGGCAACACATTATGCTCCATACTGTATAATGGCCCCACATGATGCTCCATACTGTATAATGGCCCCACATGATGCTCAATACTGTATAATGGCCCCACATGATGCTCAATACTGTATAATGGCCACACACGATGCTCCATACTTTATAATGGCCACTGTTATGATGAGGTAATTCAGTACCACAATGGACATAGAAGTCAGAGCACATACAGTGATCTGACAATAACCCAAAAACATAGAACGAGCTCTGAGACGTGGGAACTCTGCTGACCGCAATCCCTAATCCTCTCCAACCCAACTAGAGGCAGCCGGGGATTGCGCCTAACGCTCCCTATGCAACTCGGCACAGCCTGAGAAACTAGCTAGCCTGAAGATAGAAAATAAGCCTACCTTGCCTCAGAGAAATACCCCAAAGGAAAAGGCAGCCCTCACAAATAATGACTGTGAGTTAAGATGAAAAGACAAACGTAGAGATGAAATAGATTTAGCAAAGTGAGGCCCGACTTACTAAACAGAGCGAGGATAGGAAAGGTAACTTTGCGGTCAACACAAAACCCTACAAACAACCACGCAAAGGGGGCAAAAAGACCCTCCGTACCGAACTAACGGCACGGAGGTACACCCTCTGCGTCCCAGAGCTTCCAGCAAGCAAGAAAAAACAAATAGACAAGCTGGACAGAAAAAAACAGCAAACAAAATAGCAAAGCGGAATTTAGCTATGCAGAGCAGCAGGCCACAGGAACGATCCAGGAGGAAACAGGTCCAATACTAGAACATTGGACGGTGATATGCATGGCTCATCACTCAACCCCCCCCCCCCCCCCCCCTATGCATGGCTCATCACTCCACCCCCCCCCCCCCCTATGCATGGCTCATCACTCATCACCCCCCCCCCCCCCCCCCTATGCATGTGTGACGCCCGAGAGACCGGGGTACCCAGCACCGGATCAATGGGGTCTGTCTCTTGAGGGGGATGTCACGGGTGGCTTGACCCGGTGCTGTGGCCTCAGGCAATGCACAGTGTAAAGGGTATCGTGAGGGAACAGGCACTTACTTGATCAGCAGCAGGTTCTCCCAGCGGTGATGATCCCAATCCTGGATAGATGGCTATTATCCAAATGAAAGACTGAGGCACTGAAACGTTTAACCAGTTTACTTTAACAAAAAAGGATTTACAACCAGTCCTGTCACCGGAGTCTGTATGGGAACTCTGAGTTACTTTGACCCTGCCGGGGTCTTCGCCTCTTATTGTACGCAATATCTGTGTGGCCCTGCTGCTGTATGTGAACTGGCTGCCGGCCCAATCTGTCCCCTCCGGGTCCTGGTTCGACGGGCAACCCGAGTCCTTTTATCGGCTTACCCCCTCCGGGAGCACCGCTGAACTCTGTGTCTGTTGCTGCGTCCGACCCTAGTGAAGCTGATATCACCTCACGTTTTTCCGGTTGCTGTATTATATGTAATGAATACAGCCACGGATCCGGTATCCGTCTTTGCGCCTGTTCTGGGTAGGGATTAATGCTACCCGGTTCTCACAATGTCCCTTTTCTCTGTCCCTCTTCTCCTCAGGCCGGTGATTTGGGCCTGGAAACCGTCATAGGGCTGTTAGAAATTCAGCTGTATGACCTCTCACTTTCAGCTCCTTAGCCCAACTGCCAGTTCTTCTCTCAGACCAGAATGGATCAAGGGGAGTCTCTGGAGCTCCCCCTTCTGGCCGGAGGTGGTAGTGCAGTCTTGCTATTTTAGTATTTGCATTTACTGTCAGTAACTATTTTTGTGGCAAATACCTCTAGGGGTGCCACATTCCCCCTTAGTTAAGAACAGTACTCCGGGACTGTGGGACGATAACATTTTGAAATAACAATTAATATGTACAGAGTCTTAAAAATGAAAAGTTACAAAAACCACTCAAGGAAACAAAAATAGAGTTCTGTAAAAAGTCACTTCAAATAGCGTCCATTAATACAGTTCTATCCTTGAAGGTACTAGGAAAGGCACTGCACTTTGTGTCCAAGAATTTAGTTCCATTTTTCCAACGGAGTTACCAATATAAAGTCTAAAGAAAGTTCAAAAAGAGCAAAAAGCAAAGTTCAAAAAGCAGTCTTTCCGGAGCTTTGATTTAGTGCCTCCGGGCTGATAAAAAGTTCAAGAATATGCAAGAAGTTCATACAGACAAGTCTCTGTAGGTACTGGGCTTAAACGTTGCAGAATGATAACAATGACTATAGTTTTATAGTTGGTAATCTGCATACCTGGCCGGTAATTGACCCTGGGTACTACGCTGTGATCTACGTAACAGCGGTATCTCTCCATGTGGTGTACTACTGTCTACTGCGGATGTAGTATCTGCCCGCTCTGCTAAAGATAATTCCACGACTATGGAGTTGGCAAGTCCACCGTGAATGGGATCACTCTGATCAGGAATCTGTTCTTCCTGGCCTGGAATCTCCTGTAGTACGGGGTCAGCCTCTTCCTGTCTTGGGACTTCTGGTATTGGGTTCGGTGTTGGGTAAAAGGCCACCATGGGAACCACTACTGCACCATGGTATGTTAGTAGGGTTTTGGGAAAGTCTCCTATACAGGTGTGATACATTTCCTCTTCTTTTTCCTTTACTGGTTGGACCTGCATGGGTTGAATAACTTCTGGTTCTGGCTGGACAACTTCTGTCTCTTTCAATGCTTCCGGACATAATTTAAGATTGTCTCTTGGCACTAGTACAGATGATAAGCCCCCGTTTTTGCTAATGAGACACATTTTAGGATTATCCATTCTTGTTGGTAAAACTGTGTAGGGTACGGCTTCCCACTGATTGTCTAGTTTATTGGTTCGACAATTTCTCTTGAGCACTTGGTCACCCGGTCTTAATGGGGTCGCTAGAGCATTCTGGTTGAAAGTTCGCTCTTGTCTTTCTCTAGTTTGCTGAAGGCTTCTTTCCACACTCTCTTGCACTTGGCGATACTGCTTTTGCCGTATGATATCCCAATTGGAGTCTTGGACTTCTGCGTCTGGTTTCAGAATTCCCATTTCTAGATCGATTGGTAATTGGCCGGGTCTTGCACGCATAAGGTAAGCTGGGGTGCAATTGGTGGAACTCACCGGGACATGATTATACAGATCCACCAAGTCAGGCAATTTCTCTGGCCATTGATTCCTTTCTGCCTCAGGTAAAGTCTTTAGTAGTTCTATTACAATATGGTTCATCTTCTCGCATAAGCCGTTTGTTTGTGGATGATAGGCCGCCGTCCGGATCTTTTTGCAACCATACATATTACAGAATTCTCTGAAGATCTCTGATTCAAAGGCTGTACCTTGGTCGGTGAGAACCTGTTCCGGATATCCATGGGGTCTACAAAAGTACGTTTGGAACGCTTTGGCTGCTGTTTTTGCTGTCAGATCTTTTACGGGTACTACTACCAAGAAGCGTGAATAATGGTCCACGATGGTCAAGGCATAGACATAGCCGGACCGGCTTGGTGTCAACTTCACGTGGTCCATGGCTACAAGTTCAAGTGGTTGTTTGGTGATTATGGGCTGCAGTGGTGCTCTTTGGTTCTTTTGATCGTTTCTTCTGAGGTTGCACGGGCCACAATTTCTGCACCACTGTTCGATTGATTTTCTCATCCCGACCCAATAAAATCTTTCTCTTAGAAGTACTTCTAACTTTTTCCAACCGAAGTGACCAGCACCATTATGGTAAGCTTCGAGGACCATCTTGACATCTTGTTTAGGCACGATAATCTGCCAAACCAATTCATGTGTTTTCGGATTGGTGTACCTTCTACAGAGCTTCCCTTGATACAGGAACATTTTGCCTCTCTCTTTCCAGAGTTGATGCGTCTCTTCTGGGGCATCCTCATCGGGATATGCACTTTGCTCAGTTAACAGTTCCTTCACCAAGTTCACAGCCGGATTGCTGTCTTGGGTGTCAGCCCATCTATGGTGTGCTAACGGATTAAAATTCACCTCTTGTTGTTTCTGATAGGTACTTGACTGATGATGTTTTGCCTTGGGATGATGGAAGGCTGGTAGTTCAATTTCTTCAAGCTCCCCCGTTTCTTCTTCTACATCTCTCAAGTGTGGCATCCGGGATAGGGCATCGGCATTTCCATTCTTGCGACCTGCTCGATACTTGATCTTGAAGTTGTAATTAGATAACCGGGCTATCCATCGCTGTTCTAACGCACCTAATTTGGCTGTGTCCAGGTGGGTCAACGGATTGTTGTCAGTATAGACAATAAATTCTGCAGCAGCCAGATAGTGTTTGAAACGTTCAGTCACAGCCCAAACTACTGCCAGTAGTTCCAATTTGAAGGAGCTATAATTTTCTGGATTTCTTTCAGTAGGCCGGAGCTTTCTACTTGCAAAGGCGATTACTTTCTCCCGACCTTCTTGCTTTTGTGACAGCACCGCTCCTAGTCCCACATTACTGGCATCGGTGTAGAGGATGAAAGGTTGATGGTAATCTGGGTATGCCAGAACCTCTTCTCCGGTTAGTGCCTTCTTTAGTTGTTCAAAGGAGTCTTCCCTTTCATCGTTCCACTGAAAAGGAGGGTTTCGGTTTGAAGGTTTCTTCGTCTGCCCTACCAAGGCGTCTTGCAAGGGTGCTGCCAATTTGGTAAATCCTTTTATAAATCTGCGATAGTAACCCACCAATCCCAGGAATTGCCTCACTTCTTTTGCGTTGGTAGGTCTTGGCCAATCCCTTATGGCGCTTATTTTCTCGGGATCCGGTGCTACTCCCTCCGAACTCACGATGTGTCCCAGGTACTGTACCTTTGGCTTGAGAAGGTGACATTTGGATGGCTTGATTTTCATGCCATACCTGGATAAGGCTTCGAACACTTCTGCCAGGTCTATTAAGTGTTGTTCGTAAGTCTTTGAGTAGACGATCACATCCTCTAGGTACAGGAGGACGGTCTCGAAGTTCTTGTGTCCGAGGCAGCATTCCATCAGCCGCTGGAAGGTACCGGATGCGTTGCAGAGTCCGAATGGCATGCGATTAAATTCACATAGACCCATTGGTGTGGTGAATGCCGTCTTTTCCTTATCTCTCTCAGCCACAGGGACTTGCCAATACCCGCTTGTTAAGTCTAAGGTGGAAAAATAATTAGCAGATTTCAAAGCAGTCAAGGACTCTTCTATCCTAGGCAAGGGGTAGGCGTCTTTATGGGTGATGTTATTAATCCGCCGGTAGTCTACGCACATTCTCATGGTTCCGTCCTTTTTTTTGACAAGCACTAGAGGGGCCGCCCAGGGGCTACAGCTGTCTCTTATTACCCCGGCCTGTTTCATCTCCCTCAGCATATCTTTTGCACATTGATAGTGAGCGGGCGGTATGGGTCTATATCTTTCTTTTATTGGGGGATGGTCACTGGTGGGGATTGTGTGTTCTACCCCTTCTATCCGTCCGAAGTCCAATGGGTGTTTACTGAAGACTTGTTCATATTCCGTCACTAGCCTATACACCCCTTGTTTTTGATGGGTAGGTGTTGAATTTATGCCCACGTGTAGCTGTTGACACCAATCCTCCAATTCTCCGTCTGAGCCGTTGCCTTCCACCTGACAGGTTGGTTCTAAGGGCTCAATGGTTGTGATGGCATTGTTGTCAACAGTATATAGCTTTGCCACTGTAGCATACCTTGGCAAAGTGACCTCTTCCTCTCCACAGTTCAAAAGTCGTACCGGCACTCGTCCCCGGTGTACCTCGACTACCCCTCGTGCTGTGAGTATAGTGGGCCTGCTGTCGGTGTACACTGGTTCTATTAAGGCTTCATAATCTCGTCCCTTAGTACCAATGGCTGCTCTACACCATACCAGCATTTCTGTTTTTGGTGGGATTACAATAGATGTTGGATCACTTACCCTCACACTGCCGATTTCTCCACCTGCAACTTCTACCTGTTGCCTTAACATCAATACTTTTATTTCCCTTTGGAGAACTCTCTGCTGGCAGGATTGGGCAGTTTCAGCAATTTGCTGTTAGACAGAAATAACTTCGGAAAAGCAGTTCTCTAACACATTCATTCCTATCAATACAGTTGGTTCACAGTTCCGCCGGTCAACATCAACAACAATTATACCCTGTTTCTTCAATTCTACTTTACCAATCTTTATGGTCATCTCCCTGAATCCTAGTTTCGGTACCAACTTACCATTACTGGCCCATATATCTAGTTCAACATCAGAGGGCCCTTTATCAATATCTGCATCAGCCCAGTACCTCTTATAAAGGATATACGGTATAGATGAAATCTGGGAACCTGTGTCCAGCAAAGCGTTGAGGGGAATTCCGTCCAGCACGATATGGATAATGGGTCGTCCTCCGATGTACCTGTCGTGCCAGGGTGTTGGGCCTTGAAAGTTCATTCCTGCGAAGCGGCCCGCATTCACAGTGGATTCCCGTTTAAATCACAATCTCGTGCAAAGTGGCCTGGCTGCTGGCAACGGCGGCAAATGGGCTGTCCATCCGGTTGGTAGCGGTCGCGGGGTCGTCCTCTCCATGTCGGGTATCTCCGGGGTCTCATCCATGGAACATCCTCTCTACGGTTTGCGAACTCTATCTTGGGTCCTCTCATCTCCTGCATGATTTTAGCCATTGAAGCAAAAACATCAGTTAAAGAGTCAAGCTTTTGTTGAAGAGCCTCATTAGTACTGGGCCCCAGGGGCTTAGCAATGGCCCCGGACATAGCTGATGTCACTGGCACTCCCTGTTGTTGAGGTGCCTCTGCCATAGGTTGCGCAGGATCCTGATTCCGAGGTGCCTCTGCCAGCTGGAGACGTATAGCGCTCTCCTTTAATTGAGCAAATGTCAATTCAGGGTTCTTAAAAACAAGCATGCTCACATGCCCCCGGTGAGAAGGGGTGTAGAGTCCCTCCATAAATTGATCTCTTAGCAGTTTATCCGCTCCGGTGTTAAAAATGGGTTCAGCCAGTGTAAGTGATTTAAGGGCTTCCTGCAGGTTTAAGGCAAAGTCTCTCACGCCCTCATTAACTTTTTGTTTGCAATTAAAGAATCGTATTTTAGCTTTGCTGCTGGCAGTGGTTTCAAATGTAGCTTTTAATCCAGCAAATATGCGTTCAACAGTGCCTTTTAGATCAGCTGCCCATGCTGTGACTTCTCGCTTAGCATGGCCACTTAACTGCATCATCAGGAGACTAACACGCTGAACTTCACCCACGGGAAACATGTTAAAATGGGCCAGCATCTTTTCTCTGAAATCGTCAAGGGTATTAGGCTCACCTTCATACATTGGAAGCCACGGGCCACCTGGGGTATATGGCATCAGCACCGGCATGATGGGCGCCACTCCTTGCACCGCTGCGCTACCAGACGCTCTATCGACACTCTGTCTTTCAGCTGCATTAGCGCCGCCGGGTGCTGCGGCGTCTCCGTGCTGCGACATACTGTGCCCCCTTAGTTAATCCGGACCCTTCCGGTCCTCCGCTTCCGTCGGGATAGTGTAGATTCGTTCTGCTGTGCAGCAGGATTGGTTTTCCCCTTGCTCTGACGTCAGAGCGCTCAGCTTGGTGCCGCCCACAATGACACGCCCCCTGCTGCTCCCGCCCGCCGCGCGCTCTATAATGGCGGATTCTGAAGTTTTTCAGTTAGACTGGGGCTCAGGTAATGGCGTAGCTCAATTAACAGTCTCGCGCCTAACGGTTATGAGGTGATTACCTCAGGGGATGGCGGCCATCTTTACTCCATTATAACCAATGGGGAAAAGTCACTTTCAATAGTTTTTAATGGGAAATGGAATTTTCTTTAATAAAGTCAATTTTCACGATTTTTCATCCAAGTTTTCAAAGTTTTGGGCTCCAATCACGGTACACAATACCCGGTATATGGGCTGGCTCTATCCTGTTCGTGACGCCAATTGTTACGCCCGAGAGACCGGGGTACCCAGCACCGGACCAATGGGGTCTGTCTCTTGAGGGGGATGTCACGGGTGGCTTGACCCGGTGCTGTGGCCTCAGGCAATGCACAGTGTAAAGGGTATCGTGAGGAAACAGGCACTTACTTGATCAGCAGCAGGTTCTCCCAGCGGTGATGATCCCAATCCTGGATAGATGGCTATTATCCAAATGAAAGACTGAGGCACTGAAACGTTTAACCAGTTTACTTTAACAAAAAAGGATTTACAACCAGTCCTGTCACCGGAGTCTGTATGGGAACTCTGAGTTACTTTGACCCTGCCGGGGTCTTCGCCTCTTATTGTACGCAATATCTGTGTGGCCCTGCTGCTGTATGTGAACTGGCTGTCGGCCCAATCTGTCCCCTCCGGGTCCTGGTTCGACGGGCAACCCGAGTCCTTTTATCGGCTTACCCCCTCCGGGAGCACCGCTGAACTCTGTGTCTGTTGCTGCGTCCGACCCTAGTGAAGCTGATATCACCTCACGTTTTTCCGGTTGCTGTATTATATGTAATGAATACAGCCACGGATCCGGTATCCGTCTTTGCGCCTGTTCTGGGTAGTGATTAATGCTACCCGGTTCTCACAATGTCCCTTTTCTCTGTCCCTCTTCTCCTCAGGCCGGTGATTTGGGCCTGGAAACCGTCATAGGGCTGTTAGAAATTCAGCTGTATGACCTCTCACTTTCAGCTCCTTAGCCCAACTGCCCAACTGCCAGTTCTTCTCTCAGACCAGAATGGATCAAGGGGAGTCTCTGGAGCTCCCCCTTCTGGCCGGAGGAGGTAGTGCAGTCTTGCTATTTTAGTATTTGTATTCAGTGTCAGTAACTATATTTGTGGCAAATACCTCTAGGGGTGCCACACATGGCTCATCACTCCACTCCCCCCCCCCCTATGTATGGCTCATCACTCCAACCCCCCACCCCCCACCCCCCCCATGCATGGCTCATCACACAACCCCCCCCCCCCCATATGCATGCAGTCTGGGCGGGCAGGGGTTGGGGCGGTCGGGAGGTGAAAAAAAAAAACCTTGCTCACGTGCAGCCCCCAGCATCGTCCCCGCCCTAGGCACGTGCCCTAGAGTGCCTAGTGGCAAATACGGCCCTGCTTGTGCCAGTCATTGCACTGGTTATCCATCCACTCCAGAGTTCAATTTAAACTTATCACTTACCCACAAAGCGCTCCACAGTTCAGCACCACCCTCCCTCGTCTGTCTGCCACCCTACCTGTGCCCTCTGTTCTGCTAATGAGATAAGGTTAACATCCTCCGTAATTGGAACCTCCCACCCCCGTCTCCAAGACTACTCGCATGCTGCGCCAATTCTTTGGAATGCACTACCCAGGATAATTTGATCAATCCCAAATACCCACAGTTTTAAGCGTGCTGTAAAAACGCATTTCATGAACACACGATTTATTACATTATGGCTGGTCAGAACAAAGAAAGCACAATTGTTACCATCCACCTCTCGTGTCTCCCCTATTTCCTCATAGATTTTAAGCTTGCGAGCAGGACCCTCACTCCTCCTGGTATCTGTTATCTATGTGATTACTGTTATGCTGTAATGTCTTTTATTGTCTGTACAGGTCCCCTCATAAATGTAAAGTGCTGTGGAATATGTTGGCGCTATAGAAATTAAAATTTTTATTTCAAAATAGCAAACAGTTATACTCATCAAACGCCCATTTCATTGAATCCCACCTCTCCTGTAATAAAACAAAAATAAAAAACAATATCCCTCACCTATCCGTCCCCATGTCTGGGGATTGCTGGTTTTCAACCTGGATGGTGCCAAGATGCGACCATCCAGGCTGAGAACCACTGATGAATGAGCTGCTGTGTAGCATCAGTGACCAGCAGTGACGTCATCGAGGTTACTGAAGGTCACAGAGGCTGCGTTCCTAGCCGGGCCCTTGAACTGCGGTGACCTCCCTCCAGTGAGATCACCACTAGCACAGTGAGAAAAAGTCTCACAGTGCAGAGGCGGGTTCCCTGCAGTTCAAATTCACCAGGAGAATTTCACTATGTGGAATTTGAACTGCAGTGAACCTGCTTCTGCACCGTGAGACATTTTTTCTCCGCTCTGCTTTCCGGCCGCTGTGCTCACAGCCAGTGCAGGAGGAGTGCAGAGAAGCACAGCGCCGGGGACAGACAGCGGTAGGTAAGTATGTAGTGTTTGTTTTTTTTACTTTTACGCTGGTAACCAGGGTAAACATTGGGTTACTAAGCGCGGCCCTGCGCTTAGTAACCCGATGTTTACCCTGGTTACCAGTGAAGACATCGCTGGATCGGTGTCACACACGCCGATCCAGCGATGTCTGCAGGGAGTCCAGCGACGAAATAAAGTGCTGGACTTTCCTCAGCGACCAACGATCTCCCAGCAGGGGCCTGATCGTTGGTCGCTGTCACATATAACGATTTCCTTAACGATATCGTTGCTACGTCACAAAAAGCAACGATATCGTTATGTGTGAAGGTACCTTAACACCTGATTCTACAGCAGACATCCATAAGGGTGTATAGTGGCCTGGGTTTATTGTATATGGTTTATTTATATTTTGCTTGATGAAGGAGCAAGTACTGCTCTGAAACGTGTAGCAATAAATTTTAACTATATTTTCAAATATTCAAGTTCAAGCACTTCATGTATCACCTGAATGTATCCTTTCCTTAGGCTATGTGCACACGTTGCGGATTAGGCTTAGGAATCTTTGGTGCGGATTCTGCCTCTCCTAGCAGAAAACACAGGTGCGGATTTGTCGCGTTTTTTGTGCGTTTTTGCTGCGGTTTTCTTGCGGCTTTGCTGCGGTTTTTACCCCTGCGGATTTCTATAATGGAATGGGTACAAAAACGCTGCAGATCCACAAAAAAGTGACAAGCTACTTCGTTTAATCCGCAGCGTTTCCGCACGGAATTTTCCGCACCATCAGCACAGCGTTTTTTTTTACCATTGATTTACATTGTACTGTAAATCACTTGCGGATCTGCAGCGCTTCTGCACCGCAAAAAAAAACGCTGCAGAGCCGCAGGAAATCCGCAACATGTGCACATAGCCTTACAGTTTGGATTCTGGACCTCATTGGGAACCTGCAGGTGGACCAGCAGCTACCAGAGCCTCCATCCTGCTTTAATCAGTGTTGTCTCAGCTGCACATCCACTATCGGTGAGCACCTCTCTAACCTCACATTAGCTCACCTACCCTGTTGATCTACACAAGTTGTGCTTTTCTCTCCTTTTTCTTGACGATATTTATGGGAGATATATTTTCTGCATCGTAACGAAGGGACAAATACAATGCATTTGATCACACCACCGTAACACATCCAATTTAATATCAGTTAGATGTATGATGCTCTACATGCCGTGTTTTATCTCTATAGAAAAATGAAATCATGACAGGAAACATGGCAAAGACATTTCCTGCCTATGACCTCCAGGGGCGAAGATATTCACCAATCTTCCACCAAAATTCACAGTGGGTGCAAGACACTGTGGCTTGTATGCCTCTCCAGGTCTCCGTCTAAACATGAGACGACCAGGTGTTGATCTGGGGATGCTTCAGCAAGGCTGGAATTGGGCAGGTTAATCTTTGTGAAGGACGTATGAATCAAGCCGTATACAAGGTTATCCTGGAAAATAACGTTGATTCCTTCTGCTCAGGCAATGTTCCCCAACTCTGAGAACTGTTTTTTCCAGCAGGACAATACGCCATGCCACACATCTAGGTCAATTAATGTGTGTATGAAGGACCACCATATCAAATCCCTGTCATGGCCAGTCCAATCTCCAGACCTGAACCCCATTTAAAACCTCTGGAATGTAATCAAGAGGAAGATGGATAGTTACAAGCCATCAAACAAAGAACTGCCTAAATTTTTGTACCAGGAGTGGCATATGGTCACTCAAAAGTAGTGTGACAGACTGGTGGAAAGCATGCCAAGATGCTCGAAAGCTGTGGTTATTCCACAAAATATTGATTTCTGAACTCTTTCTGAGTTAAAACTTAGTATTGTTGTTTCTAAATGATTATGAACTTTTATTTATTTATTTATTTTTTTTGCATTATTTGAGGTCTGCAAGCAATAATATATATATATTTTTTATTCCATGCGTTGGAATCGGAGGTGTATATGACATATGCTCACTGTAAGTTCCCCAATATCCAGCCTGACGATTGGAGGCGGCGGAGTTGCCAAATGGCAAACTGGTGGCAACGGTGGGACATGTGCAGATCTCTCTGATGTCCTCCGTGACAAACTAGTGGCAGCAGTGAGATCTGCATGACTTCCCCTGCTGTTATCTCTGACAGAAAGGTTAGGTGATTACTACATGTTGGTAATGATTGCTTTTGTGCTCTAATTTTGCAGGAGAAGGATCTTGTTCACAAGCTTTTTAAGACTCTGGTTCCTCGTTTTAATCCATATGATGGCAGCTACACAAGAATGCACAGGATACCAAATCGGGAAAATCTGGACCGCGCTAAGATGGCCGTGATAGAGTACAAGGGAAATCCACTGCCACCACTGCCAGTGCAAAGGAGGGACCATGAGAAGACTCTTCTGAACCAGCTGTTGTTGGGTTATCGGCTGGACAACCCCTTGCCAAGCTGAGTCCTCAAATTATGCTCTTGAAAGTAGGAGATCACTTTCACATGGGGTTAAAGTCGCTAAACCTGTCCTTTCAAGTTGTTTGTAGATGGTTTTGTCATCCATAATTGAAAATTTCACAAAATAAAGGGAAAAAAATCGTATGTTTTGGTTTCGGTCTTAGGTAATAATTCCTTAGACTGTAGTTAACCCTTTTAAATTCTACCATCAATCACTGACATTTACCTTGCACCATCCTGCCCAGATGTCCATTCCAGTCACCAAGGCAGAAAATTGTTGTGCACTCGGTCAGTGTATTGAGGTGCTGGTAGGACAGTGTGTATAACCCCAGCATCACTATAGTGTAAATTCAAGTCATGCTCTTATCCAAAAGATGCAGGCTGTTTCATTATTTCAAAGCGGACATGCAGATAACGTCAGCGGTGCTGGGAGGTATGCAACATAGACTTTAGACGTTTCGACCCTGCCTGTCGCAATAGTCGCCAGGACAGAGGGAGAAAGCATAACGGAAGTGCCAAAAAGTTCTAGACAAATTGTGCATTGTGAGTCATGCAGTTCCAAGGAGTGAGCCATAGTAATAAGGCAGACAAAGTGAATAGTCAGAGATAATAAGTGGTTTTTACCTTTCTGTAGGGGAAGAACGAGGCATCTGTCAGTAGCATCTGCTGGCAGGGTAAGTGCTGTCAGTGTTGGAGTTTTATAGACACCGGCAGACGACGGACCGGAAGTGCATCATTGGAGTTGTTTCACACACCCCACCCCAGAAAGACGTGTTATGCGGGAGATGACATGGCGCTGTGGGGAGTGCTAGCGATGCGCATCTCTGTGGACATGTACTCGGGGGAATCCTGTGCATATGTAGTGGCATAATGGTACTATAGCTGTGTGTTCAATGGGACATGTTGGAAGAAGTCATTGTGACTCGGGGAAGAGCATGAGTAGGAGAAAAAGGCAAAGGAGGGGAGGAAGAGAAAGAAAATGGCATAAGGGAAGTAAAAGGAAAGGATAAGGTGAAATGAAATGTAAAGGAAGCAAGGGAATGAATAAAAGGAAGAGGGGACGGGAAGGCTGCGAGAAAAGGAATAAAGAAGCAGGAGCATTATCTGAGGCATGGACTAATGGTCTGGGGGAGGTAAGGGTCCTGCAAGGCCAGAAAGGCGAGACTTGTCAATGCGTCTGTTAAGGTAAGTAGAGATGGTTAGCCAGTCAATTTCCTTGCTCAACCGCTCTAGAGAGAGTGTCTGGGGTATATAGATCCAGGGGGCCTCAATTTGAGTAATTGGGTATGGTTGCCGCCATGTTTAGGCCTAGGTACTTACCATACTTGAGCCCCTGGAAACGTAGTTGTGATACTGTGGGTCTGGCACTAGAAAATGGTGTGGTAATGGTAACCGTGTTTTACCACAAAGGATGTTGGATTTGTGACTGGCAATGTGATCCTTAAAATGTTGAATGGTTTCACCAACACAGGAGGCTGCAAGAGCATTGTATCACATACACCACAGAAGTGGAGTCACAATTGAAATATTCCCTTATGGAGTATGACATTTCTGTCCTGGGATGTGTCACTTTGTTTGATTTGCGAACATACACTGCGTCCAAAGCGCTGCCTGTTCTAGATCTTCTGCACATATCCTTGATGTTCCTAGGTGTCCTAGTGCACATCATAGCTGGAGTCTTAAAGGCCTCAATGTTTGGTTAGGCTCTAGTGAGAAAAGGCCAGTGTTTGCGAATGATACTGAGAATTTTTTTTATTGCCAAAACTAAATTTTTCAGCTGCCAAGCACACATTTCACCCAGACTTTGGGCACTCTCCAACACATTGTTCCCAGATTCTGACACAATCCAAAAATGAGCTAAGTCCCAAGGACACCTTTCTCCAAATGTGCCGGGACTGTTTTCAGACACTTATATTCAATATCAACCAAACCAAAAAGAAAAAATTTAAGGCACAAAATAGTGTCATTGTATATATTGTTGGACCAAAAGAGAGGACACTCTAATAAGACTGCAACCTATACGAGACATAGAGTACAAAATCCGAGTATATAAAAAATATATCAATTTTTATTACAAAAATGTGAACAGTTCACATTTAATAAAAAAGGCGATGGAAAAAGTGGTGCACAGTGTCAAACAAGTTCCATTGCACAACAACTACAAAATAGCGTATCAAGCATGGGATAAAAGACGTGGAAATAGCATGTCAGACAATGTATATTGAACAGCCACCAAAAGTCACAGTAAAAAGCCGTTTGAATAACAAGCTAGGGAATGTCTACATAGTCATAAGATTATACCATAACGTGGTTAGACAAGAGACAATATACTGTGCTATATACTTCATAGCTGTGATATATACTGCGTGGGCTGTGTTATATCCTGATTGGGCTCTGCTATATACTGCGTGGGCTGTGTTAAATACTGCGTGGGCTGATTGCCGCGAACAATCAGCGACAGGCGCAGTCTGGCCGTGAATTGCCGTGGGATTTCAACCACGCTTCGCTAATTCGTCGCTGCTGACTGGCCAAATCCTGTGTATTCACTGCATTATTCTGAAATCTTACTATAAAAGGCACCAGCACCATCAGCATGTATACTATAAAAGGCACCGTCATCACCAGCATGTATACTATAAAAGGCACCAGCACCACCAGCATGTATACTATAAAAGGCACCGTCATCACCAGCATGTATACTATAAAAGGTATCGGCACCACCAGCATGTATACTATAAAAGGCACCAGCACCATCAGCATGTATACTATAAAAGGCACCGTCATCACCAGCATGTATACTATAAAAGGCACCGTCATCACCAGCATGTATACTATAAAAGGCACCAGCACCACCAGCATGTATACTATAATAGGCACCGTTATCACCAGCATGTATACTATAAAAGGTATCGGCATCAACAGCATGTATACTATAAAAGGCACCAGCACCACCAGCATGTATACTATAAAAGGCACCGTCATCACCAGCATGTATACTATAAAAGGTATCGGCACCACCAGCATGTATACTATAAAAGGCACCAGCACCACCAGCATGTATACTATAAAAGGCACCATCATCACCAGCATGTATACTATAAAAGGCACCATCATCACCAGCATGTATGCTATAAAAGGCACCAGCATGTATACTATAAAAGGTATCGGCACCACCAGCATGTATACTATAAAAGGCACCAGCACCATCAGCATGTATACTATAAAAGGCACCGTCATCACCAGCATGTATACTATAAAAGGCACCGTCATCACCAGCATGTATACTATAAAAGGTATCGGCACCACCAGCATGTATACTATAAAAGGCACCGTCATCACCAGCATGTATACTATAAAAGGTATCGGCACCAACAGCATGTATACTATAAAAGGCACCAGCACCACCAGCATGTATACTATAAGAGGCACCGTCATCACCAGCATGTATACTATAAAAGGTATCGGCACCACCAGCATGTATACTATAAAAGGTATCGGCACCACCAGCATGTATACTATAAAAGGCACCAGCACCAGCATGTATACTATAAAAGGCACCATCATCACCAGCATGTATGCTATAAAAGGCACCAGCATGTATACTATAAAAGGTATCGGCACCACCAGCATGTATACTATAAAAGGCACCGTCATCACGAGCATGTATACTATAAAAGGCACCAGCACCACCAGCATGTATACTATAATAGGCACTAGCATGTATACTATAAAAGGCACCATCATCACCAGCATGTATACTATAAAAGGTATCGACACCACCAGCATGTATACTATAAAAGGCACCGTCATCATCAGCATGTATACTATAAAAGGCACCGTCATCACCAGCATGTATACTATAAAAGGCACCAGCACCACCAGCATGTATACTATAATAGGCACTAGCATGTATACTATAAAAGGCACCGTCATCACCAGCATGTATACTATAAAAGGTATCGGCACCACCAGCATGTATACTATAAAAGGCACCAGCACCACCAGCATGTATACTATAAAAGGTATCGGCACCTCCAGCATGTATACTATAAAAGGTATCGGCACCACCAGCATGTATACCATAAAAGGTATCGGCACCACCAGCATGTATACTATAAAAGGCACCAGCACCACCAGCATGTATACTATAAAAGGCACCATTATCACCAGCATGTATGCTATAAAAGGCACCAGCATGTATACTATAAAAGGTATCGGCACCACCAGCATGTATACTATAAAAGGCACCGTCATCACGAGCATGTATACTATAAAAGGCACCAGCACCACCAGCATGTATACTATAATAGGCACTAGCATGTATACTATAAAAGGCACCATCATCACCAGCATGTATACTATAAAAGGTATCGACACCACCAGCATGTATACTATAAAAGGCACTGTCATCATCAGCATGTATACTATAAAAGGCACCGTCATCACCAGCATGTATACTATAAAAGGCACCAGCACCACCAGCATGTATACTATAATAGGCACTAGCATGTATACTATAAAAGGCACCGTCATCACCAGCATGTATACTATAAAAGGTATCGGCACCACCAGCATGTATACTATAAAAGGCACCAGCACCACCAGCATGTATACTATAAAAGGTATCGGCACCTCCAGCATGTATACTATAAAAGGTATCGGCACCCCCAGCATGTATACTATAAAAGGCACCAGCACCACCAGCATGTATACTATAAAAGGCACCGACATCAGCCGCATGTATACTATAAAAGGCACCGTCATCACCAGCACGTATGCTATAAAAGGCACCGTCATCACCAGCATGTATACTATAAAAGGCACCAGCACCACCAGCATGTATACTATAATAGGCACTAGCATGTATACTATAAAAGGCACCGTCATCACCAGCATGTATACTATAAAAGGTATCGGCACCACCAGCATGTATACTATAAAAGGCACCAGCACCACCAGCATGTATACTATAAAAGGTATCGGCACCTCCAGCATGTATACTATAAAAGGTATCGGCACCCCCAGCATGTATACTATAAAAGGCACCAGCACCACCAGCATGTATACTATAAAAGGCACCGACATCAGCCGCATGTATACTATAAAAGGCACCAGCATGTATACTATAAAAGGTATCGGCACCACCAGCATGTATACTATAAATGGCACCAGCACCACCAGCATGTATACTATAAAAGGCACCGACATCAGCCGCATGTATACTATAAAAGGCACCGTCATCACCAGCACGTATGCTATAAAAGGCACCAGCACCACCAGCATGTATACTATAAAAGGTATCGGCATCACCAGCATGTATACTATAAAAGGCACCAGCACCACCAGCATGTATACTATAAAAGGTATCGGCACCGTCATTACCAGCATCTAATATATAATTGCCTAGAATACTACTTCCTGCAATTTGTGCCAACTTCCGTGGCTTTGTCCAGAGCTAATGTCCGGAGATAAGTGACGTCAACAGTGTCCAGTGTCTGATTGGTCGCTCCCAGCAGGCGGCAACCAATCAGAAACGTGCCGTACTGTGACACACTCCGCCCGCCATTTTGGTGTGATTTTTGAATTTTTACCTCACAGCAAGTTTCTACTGCGTGGAGGCGGGCCCAGTGACGTTGCTCTTCAAGCTCCTGCCGAATTTCGTCAAAAAAATGATAATACCATTTACCAAAACTATATATATTTAGTTGTGAAGTGGTTCAGTGACATTTTCACACCAATTTTGAACTTTTGTTTGGTGTTTTCTCCATATACTGCCTATTATTTTTGTTCTTTCTTACTATTATTTATTAATTGTATTATTCTTACAGTTGAATAAATAAAGTAAATATGTATTCTAGACTCCCGATTCTTTAGAATCGGGCTGCCATCTAGTATACTATAAAAGGCACCGGCATCAGCCGCATGTATACTATAAAAGGCACCGTCATCACCAGCACGTATACTATAAAAGTGACCAGCACTACCAGCATGTATACTATAAAAGGCACCAACACCACCAGCATGTATACTATAAAAGGCACCGTCATCACCAGCACGTATACTATAAAAGGCACCAGCATGTATACTATAAAAGGCACCAACACCACCAGCATGTATACTATAAAAGGCACTGTCATCACCAGCATGTATACTATATACATCATAGGTCCTGCTCACACCAGCCCTGGGACGGGACCGCAAGCTGCCGCTTCCAATGGAGCGGTCACGGGAGTGTGGAGAGGAGCGAGAAAGGCGGCGGAGGGTAAGTATAGCAGGACTTCAACGGGCTATAGGTGAGTATATGTTTTTTTTTCACGTCTCTATACTACGTGGCTCTGTGCTGGGCAATATACCGTACTACGTGGGCTGTACTATATACTATGTGGCTGGGCAATACGGTACTGGGCAATATACTACGTGTCTGGGCAATATACTATGTGTCTGGGCAATATACTACGTGGCTGGGCAATATACTACGTGTCTGGGCAATATACTACGTGGCTGGGCAATATATTACGTGACTGGGCAATATACTACGTGGCTGGGCAATATACTACGTGGCTGGGCAATATACTACGTGACTGGGCAATATACTACGTGGCTGGGCAATATACTACGTGACTGGGCAATATACTACGTGGCTGGGCAATATACTACGTGACTGGGCAATATACTACGTGGCTGGGCAATATACTACGTGGGCATGCATATTCTAGAATACCCGAAGCGTTAGAATCGGGCCACCATCTAGTGTATACTATAAAAGGCACCAGCACCACCAGCATGTATACTATAAAAGGCAACCGTCATCACCAGCATGTATACTATAAAAGGCACCAGCACCACCAGCATGTATACTATAAAAGGCACCGTCATCACCAGCATGTATACTATAAAAGGCACCGGCACCACCAATATGTATACTATAAAAGGCACCAGCACCACCAGCATGTATACTATAAAAGGCACCGTCATCACCAGCACGTACACTATAAAAGGCACCGTCATCACCAGCACGTATGCTATAAAAGGCACCGTCATCACCAGCATGTATACTATAAAAGGTATCAGCACCACCAGCATGTATACTATAAAAGGTATCGGCACCACCAGCATGTATACTATAAAAGCCACCAGCATGTATACTATAAAAGGCACTGACATCAGCCGCATGTATACTATAAAAGGCACCAGCATGTATACTATAAAAGGTATTGGCACCACCAGCATGTATACTATAAAAGGCACCGTCATCACCAGCACGTATGCTATAAAAGGCACCAGCACCACCAGCATGTATACTATAAAAGGTATCGGCACCGTCATTACCAGCATGTATACTATAAAAAGCACCAGCACGTATGCTATAAAAGGCACCAGCACCACCAGCATGTATACTATAAAAGCCACCGTCATCACCAGCATGTATACTATAAAAGGCACCGTCATCACCAGCATGTATACTATAAAAGGCACCGTCATTACCAGCATGTATACTATAAAAAGCACCAGCACGTATGCTATAAAAGGCACCAGCACCACCAGCATGTATACTATAAAAGGCACCGTCATCACCAGCATGTATACTATAAAAGGCACCGTCATCACCAGCATGTGTACTATAAAAGGCACCGTCATCACCAGCACGTATACTATAAAAGGCACCAGCACCACCAGCATGTATACTGTAAAAGGCACCATCATCACCAGCATGTATACTATAAAAGGCACCAGCATGTATACTATAAAAGGCACCAGCACCACCAGCATGTATACTATAAAAGGCACCAGCATGTATACTGTAAAAGGCACCGTCATCACCAGCACGTATACTATAAAAGGCACCAGCACCACCAGCATGTATACTGTAAAAGGCACCGTCATCACCAGCATGTATACTATAAAAGGCACCAGCACCACCAGCATGTATACTATAAAAGGCACCGACTTCAGCCGCATGTATACTATAAAAGGCACAAGCATCACCAGCACGTATACTATAAAAGGCACCAGCACCACCAGCATGTATACTATAAAAGGTATCGGCATCACCAGCATGTATACTATAAAAGGCACCGTCATCACGAGCATGTATACTATAAAAGGCACCAGCACCACCAGCATGTATACTATAATAGGCACTAGCATATATACTATAAAAGGCACCGTCATCACCAGCATGTATACTATAAAAGGTATCGGCACCACCAGCATGTATACTATAAAAGGCACCAGCATGTATACTATAAAAGGTATCGACACCACCAGCATGTATACTATAAAAGGCACCGTCATCATCAGCATGTATACTATAAAAGGCACCGTCATCACCAGCATGTATACTATAAAAGGCACCAGCACCACCAGCATGTATACTATAATAGGCACTAGCATGTATACTATAAAAGGTACCGTCATCACCAGCATGTATACTATAAAAGGTATCGGCACCACCAGCATGTATACTATAAAAGGCACCAGCACCACCAGCATGTATACTATAAAAGGTATCGGCACCACCAGCATGTATACTATAAAAGGCACCAGCATGTATACTATAAAAGGCACCAGCACCACCAGCATGTATACTATAAAAGGCACCAGCACCACCAGCATGTATACTGTAAAAGGCACCGTCATCACCAGCACGTATACTATAAAAGGCACCAGCACCACCAGCATGTATACTGTAAAAGGCACCGTCATCACCAGCATGTATACTATAAAAGGCACCAGCACCACCAGCATGTATACTATAAAAGGCACCGACTTCAGCCGCATGTATACTATAAAAGGCACAAGCATCACCAGCACGTATACTATAAAAGGCACCAGCACCACCAGCATGTATACTATAAAAGGTATCGGCATCACCAGCATGTATACTATAAAAGGCACCGTCATCACGAGCATGTATACTATAAAAGGCACCAGCACCACCAGCATGTATACTATAATAGGCACTAGCATGTATACTATAAAAGGCACCGTCATCACCAGCATGTATACTATAAAAGGTATCGGCACCACCAGCATGTATACTATAAAAGGTATCGACACCACCAGCATGTATACTATAAAAGGCACCGTCATCATCAGCATGTATACTATAAAAGGCACCGTCATCACCAGCATGTGTACTATAAAAGGCACCAGCACCACCAGCATGTATACTATAATAGGCACTAGCATGTTTACTATAAAAGGTACCGTCATCACCAGCATGTATACTATAAAAGGTATCGGCACCACCAGCATGTATACTATAAAAGGTATCGGCACCACCAGCATGTATACTATAATAGGCACCGTCATCACCAGCATGTATACTATAAAAGGCACCAGCACCACCAGCATGTATACTATAAAAGGCACCAGCACCACCAGCATGTATACTATAAAAGATATCGGCACCACCAGCATGTATACTATAAAAGGTATCGGCACCACCAGCATGTATACTATAAAAGCCACCAGCATGTATACTATAAAAGGCACTGACATCAGCCGCATGTATACTATAAAAGGCACCAGCATGTATACTATAAAAGGTATCGGCACCACCAGCATGTATACTATAAAAGGCACCGTCATCACCAGCACGTATGCTATAAAAGGCACCAGCACCACCAGCATGTATACTATAAAAGGTATCGGCACCGTCATTACCAGCATGTATACTATAAAAAGCACCAGCACGTATGCTATAAAAGGCACCAGCACCACCAGCATGTATACTATAAAAGGCACCGTCATCACCAGCATGTATACTATAAAAGGC
The DNA here is from genome assembly GCF_032444005.1 of Ranitomeya imitator. Lineage (NCBI taxonomy): Eukaryota > Metazoa > Chordata > Amphibia > Anura > Dendrobatidae > Ranitomeya > Ranitomeya imitator. Next base: position 767,564,897 of record NC_091282.1, on the reverse strand, counting down.
ACCGTCATCACCAGCATGTATACTATAAAAGGCACCGTCATCACCAGCATGTATACTATAAAAGGCACCGTCATCACCAGCATGTGTACTATAAAAGGCACCGTCATCACCAGCACGTATGCTATAAAAGGCACCAGCACCACCAGCATGTACACTATAAAAGGTATCGGCACCAGCACCACCAGCATGTGTACTATAAAAAGCACCGTCATCACCAGCATGTATACTATAAAAGGCACCAGCACCACCAGCATGTATACTATAAAAGGCACCGTCATCACCAGCATGTATACTATAAAAGGCACCAGCACCACCAGCATGTATACTATAAAAGGCACCAGCACCACCAGCATGTATACCATAAAAGGCCCCGACATCACCAGCATTTATACTATAAAAGGCACCCGCACCACCAGCATGTATACTATAAAAGGTACCAACACCACCAGCATGTATACTATAAAAGGCACCAGCACCACCAGCATCTATACTAAAAAAAGGCACCAGCACCACCAGCATGTATACTATAAAAGGCACCAGCACCACCAGCATGTATACTATAAATGGCACCAGCACCACCAGCATGTATACTGTAAAAGGCACCGTTATCACCAGCACGTATACTATAAAAGGCACCAGCACCACCAGCATGTATACTGTAAAAGGCACCGTCATCACTAGCATGTATACTATAAAAGGCACCAGCACCACCAGCATGTATACTATAAAAGGCACCAGCACCACCAGCATATATACTATAAAAGGCACCAGCATGTATACTGTAAAAGGCACCGTCATCACCAGCATGTATACGATAAAAGGCACCAGCACCACCAGCATGTATACTGTAAAAGGCACCGTTATCACCAGCACGTATACTATAAAAGGCACCAGCACCACCAGCATGTATACTGTAAAAGGCACCGTCATCACTAGCATGTATACTATAAAAGGCACCAGCACCACCAGCATGTATACTATAAAAGGCACCAGCACCACCAGCATATATACTATAAAAGGCACCAGCATGTATACTGTAAAAGGCACCGTCATCACCAGCATGTATACGATAAAAGGCACCAGCACCACCAGCATGTATACTATAAAAGGCACCGTCATCACCAGCATGTATACTATAAAAGGCACCAGCACCACCAGCATGTATACTATAAAAGGCACCAGCACCACCAGCATGTATACTATAAAAGGCACCCGTACCACCAGCATGTATACTATAAAAGGCACCAGTACCACCAGCATGTATACTATAAAAGGCACCAGCACCACCAGCATCTATACTATGAAAGGCACCAGCACCACCAGCATGTATACTATTAAAGGCACCATCATCACCAGCATGTATACTATAAAAGGCACCAGCACCACCAGCATGTATACTATAAATGGCACCAGCACCACCAGCATGTATACTGTAAAAGGCACCGTTATCACCAGCACGTATACTATAAAAGGCACCAGCACCACCAGCATGTATACTATAAAAGGCACCGTCATCACTAGCATGTATACTATAAAAGGCACCAGCACCACCAGCATGTATACTGTAAAAGGCACCGTCATCACCAGCATGTATACTATAAAAGGCACCATCACCACCAGCATGTATACTATAAAAGGCACCGACATCAGCCGCATGTATACTATAAAAGGCACAAGCATCACCAGCACGTATACTATAAAAGGCACCAGCACCACCAGCATGTATACTATAAAAGGCACAAGCATCACCAGCACGTATACTATAAAAGGCACCAGCACCACCAGCATGTATACTATAAAAGGCACAAGCATCACCAGCACATATACTATAAAAGGCACCAGCACCACCAGCATGTATACTATAAAAGGCACCGACATCACCAGCATGTATACTATAAAAGGCACCGTCATCACCAGCATGTATACTATAAACGGCACCGACATCACCAGCATGTATACTATAAAAGGCACCGTCATCACTAGCATGTATACTATAAAAGGCACCGGCATCAGCCGCATGTATACTATAAAAGGCACAAGCATCACCAGCACATATACTATAAAAGGCACCAGCACCACCAGCATGTATACTATAAAAGGCACCAGCACCACCAGCATGTATACTGTAAAAGGCACCGTTATCACCAGCACGTATACTATAAAAGGCACCAGCACCACCAGCATGTATACTGTAAAAGGCACCGTCATCACTAGCATGTATACTATAAAAGGCACCAGCACCACCAGCATGTATACTATAAAAGGCACCAGCACCACCAGCATATATACTATAAAAGGCACCAGCATGTATACTGTAAAAGGCACCGTCATCACCAGCATGTATACGATAAAAGGCACCAGCACCACCAGCATGTATACTGTAAAAGGCACCGTTATCACCAGCACGTATACTATAAAAGGCACCAGCACCACCAGCATGTATACTGTAAAAGGCACCGTCATCACTAGCATGTATACTATAAAAGGCACCAGCACCACCAGCATGTATACTATAAAAGGCACCAGCACCACCAGCATATATACTATAAAAGGCACCAGCATGTATACTGTAAAAGGCACCGTCATCACCAGCATGTATACGATAAAAGGCACCAGCACCACCAGCATGTATACTATAAAAGGCACCGTCATCACCAGCATGTATACTATAAAAGGCACCAGCACCACCAGCATGTATACTATAAAAGGCACCAGCACCACCAGCATGTATACTATAAAAGGCACCCGTACCACCAGCATGTATACTATAAAAGGCACCAGTACCACCAGCATGTATACTATAAAAGGCACCAGCACCACCAGCATCTATACTATGAAAGGCACCAGCACCACCAGCATGTATACTATTAAAGGCACCATCATCACCAGCATGTATACTATAAAAGGCACCAGCACCACCAGCATGTATACTATAAATGGCACCAGCACCACCAGCATGTATACTGTAAAAGGCACCGTTATCACCAGCACGTATACTATAAAAGGCACCAGCACCACCAGCATGTATACTATAAAAGGCACCGTCATCACTAGCATGTATACTATAAAAGGCACCAGCACCACCAGCATGTATACTGTAAAAGGCACCGTCATCACCAGCATGTATACTATAAAAGGCACCATCACCACCAGCATGTATACTATAAAAGGCACCGACATCAGCCGCATGTATACTATAAAAGGCACAAGCATCACCAGCACGTATACTATAAAAGGCACCAGCACCACCAGCATGTATACTATAAAAGGCACAAGCATCACCAGCACGTATACTATAAAAGGCACCAGCACCACCAGCATGTATACTATAAAAGGCACAAGCATCACCAGCACATATACTATAAAAGGCACCAGCACCACCAGCATGTATACTATAAAAGGCACCGACATCACCAGCATGTATACTATAAAAGGCACCGTCATCACCAGCATGTATACTATAAACGGCACCGACATCACCAGCATGTATACTATAAAAGGCACCGTCATCACTAGCATGTATACTATAAAAGGCACCGGCATCAGCCGCATGTATACTATAAAAGGCACAAGCATCACCAGCACATATACTATAAAAGGCACCAGCACCACCAGCATGTATACTATAAAAGGCACCAGCACCATCAGCATGTATACTATAAAAGGCACAAGCATCACCAGCACGTATACTATAAAAGGCACCAGCACCACCAGCATGTATACTATAAAAAGCCCCGTCATCAACAGCATGTATACTATAAAAGGCACCAGCACCACCAGCATGTATACTATAAAAGGCACCGTCATCACCAGCAAGTATACTATAAAAGGCACCAGCACCACCAGCATGTATACTATAAAAGGCACCAGCACCACCAGCATGTATACCATAAAAGGCCCCGACATCACCAGCATGTATACTATAAAAGGCACCCGCACCACCAGCATGTATACTATAAAAGGTACCAACACCACCAGCATGTATACTATAAAAGGCACCAGCACCACCAGCATCTATACTATAAAAGGCACCAGCACCACCAGCATGTATACTATAAAAGGCACCAGCACCACCAGCATGTATACTATAAATGGCACCAGCACCACCAGCATGTATACTGTAAAAGGCACCGTTATCACCAGCACGTATACTATAAAAGGCACCAGCACCACCAGCATGTATACTGTAAAAGGCACCGTCATCACTAGCATGTATACTATAAAAGGCACCAGCACCACCAGCATGTATACTATAAAAGGCACCAGCACCACCAGCATATATACTATAAAAGGCACCAGCATGTATACTGTAAAAGGCACCGTCATCACCAGCATGTATACGATAAAAGGCACCAGCACCATCAGCATGTATACTATAAAAGGCACCGTCATCACCAGCATGTATACTATAAAAGGCACCAGCACCACCAGCATGTATACTATAAAAGGCACCAGCACCACCAGCATGTATACTATAAAAGGCACCCGTACCACCAGCATGTATACTATAAAAGGCACCAGTACCACCAGCATGTATACTATAAAAGGCACCAGCACCACCAGCATCTATACTATAAAAGGCACCAGCACCACCAGCATGTATACTATAAAAGGCACCGTCATCACCAGCATGTATACTATAAAAGGCACCAGCACCACCAGCATGTATACTATAAATGGCACCAGCACCACCAGCATGTATACTGTAAAAGGCACCGTTATCACCAGCACGTATACTATAAAAGGCACCAGCACCACCAGCATGTATACTGTAAAAGGCACCGTCATCACTAGCATGTATACTATAAAAGGCACCAGCACCACCAGCATGTATACTGTAAAAGGCACCGTCATCACCAGCATGTATACTATAAAAGGCACCATCACCACCAGCATGTATACTATAAAAGGCACCGACATCAGCCGCATGTATACTATAAAAGGCACAAGCATCACCAGCACGTATACTATAAAAGGCACCAGTACCACCAGCATGTATACTATAAAAGGCACAAGCATCACCAGCACATATACTATAAAAGGCACCAGCACCACCAGCATGTATACTATAAAAGGCACCGTCATCACCAGCATTTATACTATAAAAGGCACCGACATCACCAGCATGTATACTATAAAAGGCACCGTCATCACTAGCATGTATACTATAAAAGGCACCGGCATCAGCCGCATGTATACTATAAAAGGCACAAGCATCACCAGCACATCTATAATATAACGCTGGGAGCGTCACTCTGTCCGAAGCCTCTATAGACTGCGCAAGCGCAAGCGCCGGCGCAGTCTGGGCCTCACAGAGCGACGCTCCCGGGAGATCGCGGTATGCGTAAGCACTGAACGCATACCGCGATCTCCACCAGAGAGTCAGGGACCGCCAGGAGGGAGGGTAAGTATACTCACCTTTCCCGGTTCCAGCGCTGCTTGCGGCTCCGTCTCCCGGCTCCTCTGCTCCCGGCTCCGGAGGGCGCGGACTGCGCAGGCGCCGATTCCTGCTGCCGGAATCGGCGCCTGCGCAGTCCGCGCTTTCCGGCGCCATTTTCTTGAAGACACACTCCGGCTCCACTGCAGGTGTGTATTCAAGAAAATGGCGCCGGAAAGCGCGGACTGCGTAGGCGCCGATTCCTGCTGCCGTAATCGGCGCCTGCGCAGTCCCCGCTTTCCGGCGCCATTTTCTTGAAGACATACCTGCAGTGGAGCCGGACGATAGGTGAGTATGGTATTTTTTTTTTTTTTATATGGCAGCAGCATTCGGGGGCATACACACTGGAGCGGGGGGCATATAATACAATGGTGGCGCAGCACATGACAGAACGGGCGCAGGATGGCCGCAGCACATGACAGAACGGGCGCAGGATGGCCGCAGCACATGACAGAACGGGCGCAGGATGGCCGCAGCACATGACAGAACGGGCGCAGGATGGCCGCAGCACATGACAGAACGGGCGCAGGATGGCAGCAGCACATGACAGAACGGGCGCAGGATGGCAGCAGCACATGACAGAACGGGCGCAGGATGGCAGCAGCACATGACAGAGCGGGCGCAGGACGGCAGCAGCACATGACAGAACGGGCGCAGGATGGCCGCAGCACATGACAGAACGGGCCAGGATGGCAGCAGCACATGACAGAACGGGCGCAGGATGGCAGCAGCACATGACAGAACGGGCGCAGGATGGCAGCAGCACATGACAGAACGGGCGCAGGATGGCCGCAGCACATGACAGAACGGGCGCAGGATGGCAGCAGCACATGACAGAACGGGCGCAGGATGGCAGCAGCACATGACAGAACGGGCGCAGGATGGCAGCAGCACATGACAGAACGGGCGCAGGATGGCAGCAGCACATGACAGAACGGGCGCAGGATGGCAGCAGCACATGACAGAACGGGCGCAGGATGGCAGCAGCACATGACAGAACGGGCGCAGGATGGCAGCAGCACATGACAGAACGGGCGCAGGATGGCAGCAGCACATGACAGAACGGGCGCAGGATGGCAGCAGCACATGACAGAACGGGCGCTGGATGGCAGCAGCACATGACAGAACGGGCGCAGGATGGCAGCAGCACATGACAGAACGGGCGCAGGATGGCAGCAGCACATGACAGAACGGGCGCAGGATGGCCGCAGCACATGACAAAACGGGCGCAGGATGGCAGCAGCACATGACAGAACGGGCGGAGGATGGCAGCAGCAAATGACAGAACGGGGACGCAGGATGGGAGCAGCAAATGACAGAACGGGCGCAGGATGGGAGCAGCAAATGACAGAACGGGCGCAGGATGGCAGCAGCACATGACAGAATGGGCGCAGGATGGCAGCAGCACATGACAGAACAGGGGCGCAGGATGGCAGCAGCACATGACAGAACGGGCGCAGGATGGCCGCAGCACATGACAGAACGGGCGCAGGATGGCCGCAGCACATGACAGAACGGGCGCAGGATGGCAGCAGCACATGACAGAACAGGCGCAGGATGGCAGCAGCACATGACAGAACGGGCGCAGGATGGCAGCAGCACATGACAGAACGGGCGCAGGATGGCCGCAGCACATGACAGAACGGGCACAGGATGGCAGCAGCACATGACAGAACGGGCGCAGGATGGCAGCAGCACATGACAGAACGGGCGCAGGATGGCAGCAGCACATGACAGAACGGGCGCAGGATGGCCGCAGCACATGACAGAACGGGCGCAGGATGGCAGCAGCACATGACAGAACGGGCGCAGGATGGCAGCAGCACATGACAGAACGGGCGCAGGATGGCAGCAGCACATGACAGAACGGGCGCAGGATGGCAGCAGCACATGACAGAACGGGCGCAGGATGGCAGCAGCACATGACAGAACGGGCGCAGGATGGCAGCAGCACATGACAGAACGGGCGCAGGATGGCAGCAGCACATGACAGAACGGGCGCAGGATATCAGCAGCACATGACAGAACGGGCGCAGGATGGCAGCAGCACATGACAGAACGGGCGCAGGATGGCAGCAGCACATGACAGAACGGGCGCAGGATGGCAGCAGCACATGACAGAACGGGCGCAGGATGGCAGCAGCACATGACAGAACGGGCGCAGGATGGCAGCAGCACATGACAGAACGGGCGCAGGATGGCAGCAGCACATGACAGAACGGGCGCAGGATGGCAGCAGCAAATGACAGAACGGGGACGCAGGATGGGAGCAGCAAATGACAGAACGGGCGCAGGATGGGAGCAGCAAATGACAGAACGGGCGCAGGATGGGAGCAGCAAATGACAGGATGGGAGCAGCAAATGACAGAATGGAGGCGCAGGATGGGAGCAGCACATGACAGAACGGGGGCGCAGGATGGGAGCAGCACATGACAGGATGGGGGCGCAGGATGGAGCAGCACATACCAGGATGGAGACCATATACCAATATAAATGCTCGCCACCCGGGCGTAGAACGGGTTCAATAGCTAGTATACTATAAAAGGCACCAGCACCACCAGCATGTATACTATAAAAGGCACCGTCATCACCAGCATGTATACTATAAAAGGCACCAGCACCATCAGCATGTATACTATAAAAGGCACCAGCACCATCAGCATTTATACTATAAAAGGCACAAGCATCACCAGCACGTATACTATAAAAGGCACCAGCACCACCAGCATGTATACTATAAAAGGCACAAGCATCACCAGCACGTATACTATAAAAGGCACCAGCACCACCAGCATGTATACTATAAAAGGCACAAGCACCACCAGCATGTATACTATAAAAGGCACAAGCATCACCAGCACATATACTATAAAAGGCACCAGCACCACCAGCATGTATACTATAAAAGGCACAAGCATCACCAGCATGTATACTATAAAAGGCACAAGCATCACCAGCACGTATACTATAAAAGGCACTAGCACCACCAGCATGTATACTATAAAAGGCACCAGCACCACCAGCATGTATACTATAAAAGGCACAAGCATCACCAGCACATATACTATAAAAGGCACCAGCACCACCAGCATGTATACTATAAAAGGCACAAGCATCACCAGCACGTATACTATAAAAGGCACCAGCACCACCAGCATGTATACTATAAAAGGCACCGTCATCACCAGCATGTATACTATAAAAGGCACCGACATTACCAGCATGTATACTATAAAAGGCACCGACATCACCAGCACGTATGCTATAAAAGGCACCAGCACCACCAGCACGTGTACTATAAAAGGCACCAGCACCACCAGCATGTAAGATGGCAACCCTTGGCTGTGACCGCTCAGTGGCTGCTGATTGGTTACAGCGGTCATAAAGTGATATGTAAATGTCCGAAACCAAACTTTGCAGGAACTGTATAGATGAAATTAGATGACAACATTAGTCTGTTTGCTGCCCTAGACCACAAGGAATTTAGATATAAGGACTCTCCACTACCTTACACCAGCCCCTATGAATATGAATTTTATACAAGCATTAACCCCTGAATTGACCTAGCGAGATGTGCATGTTTCCTATCAAGGTAAGATATATTCATCTGTGAACTCTTAATAAATGAATGTACAACTCAAACTTGACCAGCAGGTGGCAGATGTTCATCAAGGAAAGTGAAGAAAAGATGAGCTGCCCAATGACTGGTCCATATAAAGGGTCTAAAGGGTAAGGTTTCTCCTTATGGAGAGTGACATACCAGCTCGGGCTTTTATCCTAAGTCATATTGCACGACTCGTTAAAGCGTTGATTGTGATTTGTAGGATCGCTACTTCCAACAGGTGGCGCTATAGAGTTTAAGTCCTCTCTTTCTCTGAAGAGGCAATTTGCATATGGCCCATATAAAGAAACTTCAGGCTGATACTTTGTGTTTAGTTTAGAGAAGGAGGACGTGCCGAATCTCCTGTGTGATGCCCCACCTCCTTGTCCCTGTTTTGCCTGGTGTGTCCCCTTTAAGAACAAATGAGTAACGTTATGATAGTTCTATATCTCCACAAGTCTCTATAGATCCCAGTTCATGAATACAATGTCAGAAGTGCAGTGAAAACTGACACACAGGTACATCTTTGGAAAAGGTAACACTTATATGGGAGCTCTACTACTTCCCATCGCTGTTCCTGATGTAGCAGAGCAGAATGTAGATCCAGAGGTTGCCGATCATAACAAGCCTAAGCTTTGGACCTGATCATAAGTAACTCATCGTTAGAGATGAGCGAATATGTCTGGAAAACGATTGTCAAACATAAATTCGGCATGAATATGGCACATTCAGATTCGTTATCGGAAACACGAGCAAATTTTCATAAAATCATAAAAAATCGTTAACATTCGGTAAAACTGCGGTAAAATATTTGTGTTGCCATTCAAGTATTTTGAGCGCTTTGGCTATGATAGTGGTGTATGATGAGCGAGGGGCACGTGTTTGATGAGGGGAGGGGGAGGAGAGAGCTCATAGGAGCGCCGTGCTTGAAAAGATGTTTCTAACTTTGTGTGTGCACATAGCGGCAAGCCAATCAGAATGCAGGAAACATCCACAGTGTCAAGAGACAACAACTTGTGCCATTGGCTGCTGAAATCACATGTCCCTCTCTATATAAAGAGCGGACATCTTGTTTTAGCCCCATTTTGTCAGTATAACAGCACAGAGAGACTGCTCCTGACTCTGGTTTTTGGTACTGATAGATTTTAGCTAGTTAGCTAGGCAGTTGTTTCATAGTCAGATAGTTTAGATAGCTATTGTCCAGTGTCGCTGTGAAATCGACCTTCCAGCAGATTTTTTTTTCTCTTGCGCCATTACTGAGATCCACAGACAAAGCCGGCAGGGCACATGTCATTTAACCCCTTCGCGACATGCGCCGTACTAGTACTGCGCTGCCGGCACTGCATTTGTGCCAGCAGCAGTACTAGTACGGCGCACCGATCACCGCAGTCTCGCGCTGAGCGCCCTGGTGATCGGGTGCGGGTGTCAGCTGTATATGACAGCTGACACCCCGCAGCAATGCCCACGATCGGCGGTAGCGCCGATCGCGGGCATTTAACCCCTCTGATGCCGCTGTCAGTAGTGACAGCGGCATAGAGGGGGATCGCGCAGGGACGGGGGCTCCCTGCGCTCTCCCACCGGAGAAACGCGATGAGATCGCGTTGCTCCGGTGACCCGGAAGGAGTCCCCGGATCCAAGATGGCCGCCGGACTCCTTCCGGGTCATGAAATGACCTGGCTAGCCGGCGCTTGCTGAGAGCAGGCGCCGGAAAGCCAGCTAAGCTGCCTGTCAGATCGTTGATCTGACAGAGTGCTATGCACACTGTCAGATCAACGATCTGATCTAATACAGTGATGTCCCACCCTGGGACAATGGTACAAAGTAAAAAAAAAAAAAATAGAATGTATAAAAAAAATTTTAAAAAAATCGCCAAATAAAGAAAAAAAAAATTTCCCAGTAAATCCATTTATTTATGTAAATTAAAAAAAAAACAATAAAAGTACACATATTTGGTATCGCCGCATCCGTAACGACCCGCTCTATAAAACTATCCCACTAGTTAACCCCTTCAGTGAACACCGCAAAAAAAAAAAAAAACAAGGCAAAAAACATTGCTTTATTATCATACAGGCGAACAAAAAGTGGAATAACACGCGATCAAAATGACGGATATAAATAACCATGGTACCGCTGAAAACGTCATCTTGTCCCGCAAAAAAAAAGCCGCCATACAGCATCATCAGCAGAAAAGTAAAAAAGTTATAGCTCTCAGAATAAAGCGATGCAAAAACAATAATTTTTTTATATAAAATAGTTTTTATTGTGTAAAAGCGCTAAAACATAAAAAAATGATATAAATGAGGTATCGCTGTAATCATACTGACCTGAAGAATAAAGATTCTTTATCAATTTTACCACACATGGAACGGTATAAACGCCCCCCCTAAAAGAATTTCAGGAATTGCTGGTTTTTGTTCATTCCGCCTCATAAAAATCGGAATAAAAAGCGATCAAAAAATGTCATCTGCCCAAAAATGTTACCAATAAAAATGTCAACTCGTCCCGCAAAAAACAAGACCTCATATGACTCTGTGGGCCAAAATATGGATAAATTATAGCTCTCAAAATGTGGTGACGCAAAAACTATTTTTTGCAATAAAAAGCGTCTTTTAGAGTGTGACGGCTGCCAACCCTAAAAATCCACCAAAAAAACCGCTATAAAAGTAAATCAAACCCCCCTTCATCACCCCCCTAGTTAGGGAAAAATAATAAAATGTAAAAAAAATGTATTTATTTCCATTTTCCCATTAGGGTTAGGACTAGGGTTAGGGCTAGGGTTAGGGTTAGGGCTAGGGTTAGGGTTGGGGTTGGGGCTAGGGTTAGGGTTACCATTGGGATTAGGGTTAGGGGTGTTGTTGGATTAGGGTTTCAGTTAGAATTGGGGGGTTTCCACTGTTTAGGCACATCAGGGGCTCTCCAAACGCGACATGGCGTCCGATCTCAATTCCAGCCAATTCTGCTTTGAAAAACTAAAACACTGCTCCTTCCCTTCCGAGTTCTCCTGTGCGCCCAAACAGTGGTTCCCCCCAACATATGGGGTATCAGCGTTCTCAGGACAAGTTGGACAACAACTTTTGGGGTCCAATTTGTCCTCTTACCCTTGGGAAAAAAAAACCTGGGGGCTAAAATATCATTTTCGTGGAAAAAAAATATATTTTTTATTTTCACGGTTCTGCGTTATAAACTGTAGTGAAACACTTGTTGGTTCAAAGCTCTCACAACACATCTAGATAAGTTCCTTGGGGGGTCTAGTTTCCAATATGGGGTCACTTGTGGGGGGTTTCTACTGTTTAGGTACATCAGGGGCTCTGCAAATCAACATGACGCCTGCAGACCAATCCATCTAAGTCTGCATTTCAAACGGCGCTCCTTCCCTTCCAAGCTCTGCCGTGCACCCAAACAGTGGTTCCCCCCAACATATGGGGTATCAGCATTCTCAGGACAAGTTTGACAACAACTTTTGGGGTCTAATTTGTCCTGTTACCCTTGGGAAAATAAAAACGTGGGGGCTAAAATATCATTTTCGTGGAAAAAAAAATATTTTTTATTTTCACGGCTCTGCGTTATAAACTGTAGTGAAACACTTGTTGGTTCAAAGCTCTCACAACACATCTAGATAAGTTCCTTGGGGGGTCTAGTTTCCAATATGGGGTCACTTGTGGGGGGATTTCTACTGTTTAGGTACATCAGGGGCTCTGCAAATCAACATGACGCCTGCAGACCAATCCATCTAAGTCTGCATTTCAAACGGCGCTCCTTCCCTTCCGAGCTCTGCCGTGCACCCAAACAGTGGTTCCCCCCAACATATGGGGTATCAGCATTCTCAGGACAAGTTTGACAACAACTTTTGGGGTCTAATTTGTCCTGTTACCCTTGGGAAAATAAAAACGTGGGGGCTAAAATATCATTTTCGTGGAAAAAAAAATATTTTTTATTTTCATGGCTCTGCGTTATAAACTGTAGTGAAACACTTGTTGGTTCAAAGCTCTCACAACACATCTAGATAAGTTCCTTGGGGGGGTCTAGTTTCCAATATGGGGTCACTTGTGGGGGGTTTCTACTGTTTAGGTACATCAGGGGCTCTGCAAATGCAACATGACACCTGCAGACCAATCCATCTAAGTCTGCATTTCAAGCGGCGCTCCTTCCCTTCCGAGCTCTGCCATGCACTCAGACGGTGGTTCCCCCCAACATATGGGGTATCAGCATTCTCAGGACAAGTTTGACAACAACTTTTGGGGTCTAATTTGTCCTGTTACCCTTGGGAAAATGGAAAATAAAAACGTGGGGGCTAAAATATCATTTTCGTGGAAAAAAAAATATTTTTTATTTTCACGGCTCTGCGTTATAAACTGTAGTGAAACACTTGTTGGTTCAAAGCTCTCACAACACATCTAGATAAGTTCCTTGGGGGGTCTAGTTTCCAATATGGGGTCACTTGTGGGGGGGTTTCTACTGTTTAGGTACATCAGGGGCTCTGCAAATGCAACATGACACCTGCAGACCAATCCATCTAAGTCTGCATTTCAAACGGCGCTCCTTCCCTTCCGAGCTCTGCCATGCACTCAAACGGTGGTTCCCCCCAACATATGGGGTATCAGCATACTCAGGACAAATTGGACAATAACTTTTGTGGTCCAATTTCTCCTGTTACCCTTGGCGGAAAAAAAAATTGCAGGCTAAAACATCATTTTGTGGAAAGAAAAAATGATTTTTTAATTTTCACACCGCTACATTCTAAACTTTAGTGAAACAATTGGGGGTTAAAAGTGCTCACCACACATCTAGATAAGTTCCTTAGGGGGTCTTCTTTCCAAAATGGGGTCACTTGTGGGGGGTTTCCACTGTTAAGGCACGTCAGGGGCTCTCCAAATGCGACATGGGTTCCGATCTCAATTCCAGCCAATTTTGCATTGAAAAGTCAAATGGCGCTCCTTCCCTTCCGAGCTCTGCCATGCGCTCAAACAGTGGTTTATCCCCATATATGAAGTATCGGCGTACTCAGGACAAATTGCACAACAACTTTTGGGGTCCAATTTATCCTGTTACCCTTGGGGAAAAAAAATTGGGGGCAAAAAGATCATTTTTTGTGAAAATTAATAAGAATTTTTTTTACGGCTCTACATTATAAACTTCTGTGAAGCACGTGGAGGTTTAAAGTGCTCACCACACATCTAGATTAGTTCCTTAGAGGGTCTACTTTCCAAAATGGTGTCACTTGTGGGGGTTTCCACTGTTTAGGCACATCAGGGGCTCTCCAATCGTGACATGGGCTCCAATCTCAATTCCAGCAAATCTTGCAGTGGAAAGTCAAATGGCGCTCCTTCCCTTCCGAGCTCTGCCATGTGCCCAAACAGTGGTTTACCCCCACATATGGGGTATCGGCGTACTCAGGACAAATTGTACAACGACTTTTGTGGTCCAATTTCTCCTGTTACCCTTGGTAAAATGAAACAAATTGGACCTGAAGTAAAAATTTTGTGAAAAAAAAGTTAAATGTTACATTTTTTTTTAACATTCAAAAAATTCCTGTGAAGCACCTGAAGGGTTAATAAACTTTTTGAATGTGGTTTTGAGTACCTTGAGGGGTGCAGTTTTTAGAATGGTGTCACTTTTGGGCATTTTCTGTCATATAGACCCCTCAAAGTCACTTCAAGTGTGAGGTGGTCCGTAAAAAAAATGGTTGTGCAAATTTTGTTGCAAAAATGAGAAATCGCTGGTCAACTTTTAACCCTTATAACTCCCTAACAAAAAAAAATTATGTTTCCAAAATTGTGCTGATGTAAAGTAGACATGTGGGAAATGTTGTTTATTAACTATATTGTGTGATATAACTCTCTAATTTAAGGGCATAAAAACTAAAAGTTTCAAAATTGCTAATATTTCATAATTTCTGACACATTTTTGTTTTTTTCACAAATAAATGCAAGTCATATCGAAGAAGTTTTACCACTTTCATGAAGTACAATATGTCACGAGAAAACAATGTCAGAATCACCAAGATCCGTTGAAGCGTTTCAGAGTTATGACCTCATAAAGTGACAGTGGTCAGAATTGTAAAAATTGGCCCTGTCACTTAGGTGAAAACAGGCTTTGGGGTGAAGGGGTTAAGCATGTTGTACACTGCTTCTATTGTGCTCCATGCACAAGGAAGACCTTTCAAAATCTATTTTTTTTCAGTTCCTAAATGTGACTAAGCAAGGCATATGTCACCTTATCATTTAGTGTCACAGAACATAATCTGTGCGCAGAGGTGTTGCAGATTAAAAAAAACCTTTTTTTCAGTTACTAACGGTTTTCAGCACTATGACGTGTTGCAGATTTAAAAAAAAACTTTTTTTTTCTGTTACAAGCGTCATATAGCACACCATATCCCACCTTCTCATTTTGTGGCAGTGAAATACATCTGTGTGCACAGCTGTTGCAAAGTTAAAAAAAAACAACAATTTTTTTTCTGTTACAAACGTGATACATCACGCCATATCCCACCTTCTCATTTTGTGGCAGTGAAATTCAGCTGTGCACAGAGCTCATGCAGAGTAAAAAAAAATGTTTGTGTCACAAACGTGAAACAATAGGCTTGATCTGAGTTTGAAATTGTTTAAAGCATATATTCTATTGTACACAGGCCTCATCCACACTAAAAAAATACTTTCTTCTGTTACTAACGTGATTCAGCACGCCATATTTCACCTTGTCATTTACTGCCGCTGAAATTCAGCTGTGTGCAAAGCTCTTGCAAAGTAAAAAAAAAAATTTATTTCAGTTGCTAACGTGATTCAGCATTACACATTTCACATTGTCATTCAGTGCCGCTGAAATTAAGCTGTGTGCAGAGCTGGTGCAGAGTAAAAAATATAATTTTTTGTTGCTAATACTATGCTCCTACCACACCATCTGAGTAACATGACTGGAAATAAGCGAGGTTATGGTGGATGGGAAATTAGGCTTGGTGTTCAAGGTGTACGTGGGGTAGGTGTTAATGTTTGTGAAAGCACTACTGAACCAACAACGTCACATCCTATGGAAAGACAACTGACAACTTCTGTTACTGGACGGGCTACTCCACTCCCTTTCTTTGGCAGACGCACAGCGGTATGCCTTGTTGATGAGGGCAAAAAAGCATGTTTCGAGTGGGTGGCAAGCACAGCTTCAAGTGGCCTATCCTCCACCTTAACATCACACACAGTAGAGTCCACACAGGTGGCACCCCAATTACCCTTGCTTCCCCCCCGCGTCACAACTCTCCAGCCACTCAACTGACCATAGGGAACCACAGATGAGTGAGTCTGTGGAGCTGTTCATGCATTCTATGCCATAGTCATCAGAAGTGTACTCAAAAGCTTCAGAGTCAAGAGGAGGAAATCATCTACACCGATACCCACAATGTTTTTAGCTTGGATCCAGGGCAGAATAATGTGGGGTCTGAGCAAGATCCTGACCCTTGTCATGAGACATTAATCCCCGTGTTGGAGGTGATCCTGATGAGGCTGTAAGGGCTGGAAGATGAGGAGGGTGACTCTCAGGGCGAGGAATGGGATAACACAGAGAATGATGATGAGCTTGTAGATCTGTACTTGGTGTGAACACAGAGACACGCAGCTGAGTAGGTCATACAGCGTCAACACGTCGTGATGCAGCCACGATGATCAATGCATCCTTAGCCACAACTGTAGATGTGACAAGCAGCATTCGCGGGTCTGCAGCTCGCAGGGGCGGCAAGGGTTGCATAGCCTCAGTTTTTTTTGGCACCACAAAGTATGAGCTAACTCACGTTACCTGCCAACTTTGCAAAAAAAACTGAGTAGATGGAAAAAGTGCAATAATTTGACTACTACCTTCACATGCGCAATCAACATGCGTTACTCTGGCAATCCCACTGCAATAAAATGCTGACCAGCGGACCTCAAAAAATCAGCCACCGCATCTATCTGCTTCTTCCTCCTCCTCTGTTACCGTGCCAAGTATTGTCATGCAGGTCTCCAACCGCAAAACCTCCAGTTCTTTATCCACTCCAGTCAGGCTGAGTGAGAGCCAATCAGCTGTAACGGAAGCAGACATACCTGCTGTTTTTAACCAATCTCAGAGAATGAGCACACTACAACTTTTTCAATCCACCATAACATCTCCTCCTGCGCCCCTCTCACGGTCCAGCAGTTTTTCCGGTTCACCGTGCTTCATCATCTCTCAGCACTTCAGCCAGCCCTCGTAAAATATTGTTTCCTCCTATACATGACAAAGCTAAGAAGTTGAACTCCACCATCTCCGATCTGTTGGCCACGGAAATGCTGCCCTTCCACCTGGTAGATACAGACTCATACCTCCCAACCGTCCCGGATCCAGCGGGACTGTCCTGATTTTGACAGTCAGCCCCGCGATCCCGGGCGGGACATTAATTGTCCCGCACTGGTTGGGAGGTATGTGATATTACCCGGTCAGCTGAGAGCTCCGAGTCCCTGCACCCGGCCCGCACAGCAGCAAACCACATGATGGCTGCTCTGTGCGCACAGGACCTGTGATAAGGTCACAGGATGGGAGGAGTCAGGGGTCACATGATCGGGAGGACATCCTTGTACAGGACTCAGCTGGTTTCCATGGGCGCCGGAGGAGGGTAAGTGTATGTGTGAGGTCAGGAGGTGTTTACAGTGTGGATGTAGCAGAGCCGTGTGTGTGCGAGGTGTATGGATCAGAGCAGCGTGTGAAAGGTGTATGCAGCGGAGCCGTGTGCATGAGGTGTACGGAGCGCAGCCGTGTGTGTACGAGGTGTACGGAGCGGAGCAGCATGTGAAAGGTGTACGGAGCGGAGTCGTGTGTAAGCGGTGTACAAAGCCATGTGTACAAGGTGTACAGAGCACAGCCGCGTGTGTACGAGGTGTACGGAGCGCAGCCACGTGTGTACAAGGTGTACGGAGCGCAGCCGCGTGTGTACGAGGTGTACGGAGCGCAGCCGCGTGTGTACGAGGTGTACGGAGCGCAGCCGCGTGTATACGAGGTGTACGGAGCGGAGCAGCCGTGTGTGTACGAGGTGTACGGAGCGGAGCAGCCGTGTGTGTACAAGGTGTTTGGAGCGGAGCAGCATGTGACAGGTGTACGGAGCGGAGTCGTGTGTGTAAGAGGTGTGCGGATCAGAGCAGAGTATGAAAGGTGTACGGAGCGGAGCCACGTGTGTATGAGGTGTACGGAGCGAAGCCACGTGTGTACGAGGTGTACAGAGCAGAGCTACATGTGCGGAGCAGAGCCATGCGTGTACAAGGTATACGGAGCGGAGACGCGTGTGCAATGTGTAGAGAGCGGAGCCATGTGTGTACGAGATGTACAGAGTAGTGCCGTGTGTGTACGAGATGTATGGAGAGGAGCCGTATGTGTATGAGGTGTACGCAGCGGAGCCGTGTTTGTGCAAGGTATACGGAGCGGAGCAGCGTGTGCAATGTGTATGGAGCGGAGCGGTGTGTGTACAAGGTGTACGGAGTAGTGCTGTGTGTACGAGATGTAGGAGCCGTGTGTGTATGAGGTGTATGGAGCGGAGCTGAATGTGTATGAGGTGTATGGAGCAGTGCTGAATGTGTATGAGGTGTATGGAGCAGTGCTGAATGTGTACGAGGTGTACAGAGCGGAGCCGTGTGTGTATGAGATGTATGGAGTGGAACCGTGTGTACGGAGCGGAGCCGTGTGTGCAAAGTTTACAGAGCGCAGCCGCGTGTGTAGGAATAGCTATGTGTGGCCACTCTACGGTACGAAGTATCATGTGCTGCCAATATACAATATGGAGCATCATGTGCGGTCATTATACAGTATGGAGCATCATGTGTGGCTATTATATATTATGGAGCATCATGTGCAGTCATTATACAGTATGGAGCATCATGTGCGGCCAATATACAGTATGGAGCATCATGTGCGGTCATTATACAGCATGGAATATCATGTGCGGTCATTATACAGTATGGAGCATCATGTGCGGTCATTATACAGTATGAAGCATCATGTGCGGTCATTATACAGTATGGAGCATCATGTGCGGTCATTATACAGTATGGAGCATCATGTGCGGTCATTATACAGTATGAAGCATCATGTACGGTCATTATACAGTATGGAGCATCATGTACTGTCATTATACAGTATGGAGCATCATGTGCAGCCAATATACAGTATGGAGCATCATGTGCAGCCAATATACAGTATGGAGCATCATGTTTGGCTATTATACATTATGGAGCATCATGTGTGGCTATTATACAGTATGGAGCATCATGTGCGGTTATTATACAGTATGGAGCATCATGTGCGGCTATTATACAGTATTGAGCATTATGTGGGGTCATTATACAGTATGGAGCATCATGTGCGGCTATTATACAGTATGGAGCATCATGTGCGGCTATTATACAGTATGGAGCATAATGTGTGGCCATTATACAGTATGGAGCATCATGTTGGGTCATTATACAGTATGGAGCATCATGTGGGGTCATTATACAGTATGGAGCATCATGTGGGGTCATTATACAGTATGGAGCATCATGTGGGGTCATTATACAGTATGGAGCATCATGTGTGGCCATTATACAATATGGAGCATCATGTGTGGCCATTATACAGTATTGAGCATCATGTGTGGCCATTATACAGTATGGAGCATCATGTGTGGCCAATATACAGTATGGAGCATCATGTGGGGTCATTATACAGTATGGAGCATCATGTGGGGTCATTATACAGTATGGAGCATCATGTGCGGCCAATATACAGTATGGAGCATCATGTGCGGTCATTATACAGCATGGAACATCATGTGCGGTCATTATACAGTATAGAGCATCATGTGCGGTCATTATACAGTATGAAGCATCATGTGCGGTCATTATACAGTATGGAGCATCATGTGCGGTCATTATACAGTATGGAGCATCATGTGCGGTCATTATACAGTATGAAGCATCATGTACGGTCATTATACAGTATGGAGCATCATGTACGGTCATTATACAGTATGGAGCATCATGTGCAGCCAATATACAGTATGGAGCATCATGTGCAGCCAATATACAGTATGGAGCATCATGTTTGGCTATTATACATTATGGAGCATCACGTGTGGCTATTATACAGTATGGAGCATCATGTGCGGTTATTATACAGTATGGAGCATCATGTGCAGTGATTATACCGTATGGAGCATCATGTGTGGCCATTATACAGTATTGAGCATCATGTGGGGTCATTATACAGTATGGAGCATCATGTGCGGCTATTATACAGTATTGAGCATTATGTGGGGTCATTATACAGTATGGAGCATCATGTGCGGCTATTATACAGTATGGAGCATCATGTACGGTCATTATACAGTATGGAGCATCATGTGCGGTCATTATACAGTATGAAGCATCATGTACGGTCATTATACAGTATGGAGCATCATGACGCCTGCAGACCAATCCATCTAAGTCTGCATTTCAAACGGCGCTCCTTCCCTTCCGAGCTCTGCCGTGCACCCAAACAGTGGTTCCCCCCAACATATGGGGTATCAGCATTCTCAGGACAAGTTTGACAACAACTTTTGGGGTCTAATTTGTCCTGTTACCCTTGGGAAAATAAAAACGTGGGGGCTAAAATATCATTTTCGTGGAAAAAAAAATATTTTTTATTTTCACGGCTCTGCGTTATAAACTGTAGTGAAACACTTGTTGGTTCAAAGCTCTCACAACACATCTAGATAAGTTCCTTGGGGGGTCTAGTTTCCAATATGGGTCACTTGTGGGGGGGTTTCTACTGTTTAGGTACATCAGGGGCTCTGCAAATCAACATGACGCCTGCAGACCAATCCATCTAAGTCTGCATTTCAAACGGCGCTCCTTCCCTTCCGAGCTCTGCCGTGCACCCAAACAGTGGTTCCCCCCAACATATGGGGTATCAGCATTCTCAGGACAAGTTTGACAACAACTTTTGGGGTCTAATTTGTCCTGTTACCCTTGGGAAAATAAAAACGTGGGGGCTAAAATATCATTTTCGTGGAAAAAAAAATATTTTTTATTTTCACGGCTCTGCGTTATAAACTGTAGTGAAACACTTGTTGGTTCAAAGCTCTCACAACACATCTAGATAAGTTCCTTGGGGGGGTCTAGTTTCAAATATGGGGTCACTTGTGGGGGGTTTCTACTGTTTAGGTACATCAGGGGCTCTGCAAATGCAACATGACACCTGCAGACCAATCCATCTAAGTCTGCATTTCAAACGGCGCTCCTTCCCTTCCGAGCTCTGCCATGCACTCAAATGGTGGTTCCCCCCAACATATGGGGTATCAGCATTCTCAGGACAAGTTTGACAACAACATTTGGGGTCTAATTTGTCCTGTTACCCTTGGGAAAATAAAAACGTGGGGGCTAAAATATCATTTTCGTGGAAAAAAAAATATTTTTTATTTTCACGGCTCTGCGTTATAAACTGTAGTGACACACTTGTTGGTTCAAAGCTCTCACAACACATCTAGATAAGTTCCTTGGGGGGTCTAGTTTCCAATATGGGGTCACTTGTGGGGGGTTTCTACTGTTTAGGTACATCAGGGGCTCTGCAAATGCAACATGACACCTGCAGACCAATCCATCTAAGTCTGCATTTCAAACGGCGCTCCTTCCCTTCCGAGCTCTGCCATGCACTCAAACGGTGGTTCCCCCCAACATATGGGGTATCAGCATACTCAGGACAAGTTTGACAACAACATTTGGGGTCTAATTTGTCCTGTTACCCTTGGGAAAATAAAAACGTGGGGGCTAAAATATCATTTTCGTGGAAAAAAAAATATTTTTTATTTTCACGGCTCTGCGTTATAAACTGTAGTGAAACACTTGTTGGTTCAAAGCTCTCACAACACATGTAGATAAGTTCCTTGGGGGTCTTCTTTCCAAAATGGGGTCACTTGTGGGGGGTTTCCACTGTTAAGGCACGTCAGGGGCTCTCCAAATGCGACATGGGTTCCGATCTCAATTCCAGCCAATTTTGCATTGAAAAGTCAAATGGCGCTCCTTCCCTTCCGAGCTCTGCCATGCGCTCAAACAGTGGTTTATCCCCATATATGAAGTATCGGCGTACTCAGGACAAATTGCACAACAACTTTTGGGGTCCAATTTATCCTGTTACCCTTGGGGAAAAAAATTTGGGGGCAAAAAGATCATTTTTTGTGAAAATTAATAAGAAATTTTTTTTACGGCTCTACATTATAAACTTCTGTGAAGCACGTGGAGGTTTAAAGTGCTCACCACACATCTAGATTAGTTCCTTAGAGGGTCTACTTTCCAAAATGGTGTCACTTGTGGGGGTTTCCACTGTTTAGGCACATCAGGGGCTCTCCAATCGTGACATGGGCTCCAATCTCAATTCCAGCAAATCTTGCAGTGGAAAGTCAAATGGCGCTCCTTCCCTTCCGAGCTCTGCCATGTGCCCAAACAGTGGTTTACCCCCACATATGGGGTATCGGCGTACTCAGGACAAATTGTACAACGACTTTTGTGGTCCAATTTCTCCTGTTACCCTTGGTAAAATGAAACAAATTGGACCTGAAGTAAAAATTTTGTGAAAAAAAAGTTAAATGTTACATTTTTTTTTAACATTCAAAAAATTCCTGTGAAGCACCTGAAGGGTTAATAAACTTTTTGAATGTGGTTTTGAGTACCTTGAGGGGTGCAGTTTTTAGAATGGTGTCACTTTTGGGCATTTTCTGTCATATAGACCCCTCAAAGTCACTTCAAGTGTGAGGTGGTCCGTAAAAAAAATGGTTGTGCAAATTTTGTTGCAAAAATGAGAAATCGCTGGTCAACTTTTAACCCTTATAACTCCCTAACAAAAAAAAATTATGTTTCCAAAATTGTGCTGATGTAAAGTAGACATGTGGGAAATGTTGTTTATTAACTATATTGTGTGATATAACTCTCTAATTTAAGGGCATAAAAACTAAAAGTTTCAAAATTGCTAATATTTCATAATTTCTGACACATTTTTGTTTTTTTCACAAATAAATGCAAGTCATATCGAAGAAGTTTTACCACTTTCATGAAGTACAATATGTCACGAGAAAACAATGTCAGAATCACCAAGATCCGTTGAAGCGTTTCAGAGTTATGACCTCATAAAGTGACAGTGGTCAGAATTGTAAAAATTGGCCCTGTCACTTAGGTGAAAACAGGCTTTGGGGTGAAGGGGTTAAGCATGTTGTACACTGCTTCTATTGTGCTCCATGCACGAGGAAGACCTTTCAAAATCTATTTTTTTCAGTTCCTAAATGTGACTAAGCAAGGCATATGTCACCTTATCATTTAGTGTCACAGAACATAATCTGTGCGCAGAGGTGTTGCAGATTAAAAAAAAACTTTTTTTCAGTTACTAACGGTTTTCAGCACTATGATGTGTTGCAGATTTTAAAAAAAACTTTTTTTTTCTGTTACAAGCGTCATATAGCACACCATATCCCACCTTCTCATTTTGTGGCAGTGAAATACATCTGTGTGCACAGCTGTTGCAAAGTAAAAAAAAAACAACAATTTTTTTTCTGTTAGAAACGTGATACATCACGCCATATCCCACCTTCTCATTTTGTGGCAGTGAAATTCAGCTGTGCACAGAGCTCATGCAGAGTAAAAAAAATGTTTGTGTCACAAACGTGAAACAATAGGCTTGATCTGAGTTTGAAATTGTTTAAAGCATATATTCTATTGTACACAGGCCTCATCCACACTAAAAAAATACTTTCTTCTGTTACTAACGTGATTCAGCACGCCATATTTCACCTTGTCATTTACTGCCGCTGAAATTCAGCTGTGTGCAAAGCTCTTGCAAAGTAAAAAAAAAATTTATTTCAGTTGCTAACGTGATTCAGCATTACACATTTCACATTGTCATTCAGTGCCGCTGAAATTAAGCTGTGTGCAGAGCTGGTGCAGAGTAAAAAATATAATTTTTTGTTGCTAATACTATGCTCCTACCACACCATCTGAGTAACATGACTGGAAATAAGCGAGGTTATGGTGGATGGGAAATTAGGCTTGGTGTTCAAGGTGTACGTGGGGTAGGTGTTAATGTTTGTGAAAGCACTACTGAACCAACAACGTCACATCCTATGGAAAGACAACTGACAACTTCTGTTACTGGACGGGCTACTCCACTCCCTTTCTTTGGCAGACGCACAGCGGTATGCCTTGTTGATGAGGACAAAAAAGCATGTTTCGAGTGGGTGGCAAGCACAGCTTCAAGTGGCCTATCCTCCACCTTAACATCACACACAGTAGAGTCCACACAGGTGGCACCCCAATTACCCTTGCTTCCCCCCCGCGTCACAACTCTCCAGCCACTCAACTGACCATAGGAAACCACAGATGAGTGAGTCTGTGGAGCTGTTCATGCATTCTATGCCATAGTCATCAGAAGTGTACTCAAAAACTTCAGAGTCAAGAGGAGGAAATCATCTACACCGATACCCACAATGTTTTTAGCTTGGATCCAGGGCAGAATAATGTGGGGTCTGAGCAAGATCCTGACCCTTGTCATGAGACATTAATCCCCGTGTTGGAGGTGATCCTGATGAGGCTGTAAGGGCTGGAAGAGGAGGAGGGTGACTCTCAGGGCGAGGAATGGGATAACACAGAGAATGATGATGAGCTTGTAGATCTGTACTTGGTGTGAACACAGAGACACGCAGCTGAGTAGGTCATACAGCGTCAACACGTCATGATGCAGCCACGATGATCAATGCATCCTTAGCCACAACTGTAGATGTGACAAGCAGCATTCGCGGGTCTGCAGCTCGCAGGGGCGGCAAGGGTTGCATAGCCTCAGTTTTTTTTGGCACCACAAAGTATGAGCTAACTCACGTTACCTGCCAACTTTGCAAAAAAAACTGAGTAGATGGAAAAAGTGCAATAATTTGACTACTACCTTCACATGCGCAATCAACATGCGTTACTCTGGCAATCCCACTGCAATAAAATGCTGACCAGCGGACCTCAAAAAATCAGCCACCGCATCTATCTGCTTCTTCCTCCTCCTCTGTTACCGTGCCAAGTATTGTCATGCAGGTCTCCAACCGCAAAACCTCCAGTTCTTTATCAGTCAGGCTGAGTGAGAGCCAATCAGCTGTAACGGAAGCAGACATACCTGCTGTTTTTAACCAATCTCAGAGAATGAGCACACTACAACTTTTTCAATCCACCATAACATCTCCTCCTGCGCCCCTCTCACGGTCCAGCAGTTTGTCCGGTTCACCGTGCTTCATCATCTCTCAGCACTTCAGCCAGCCCTCGTAAAATATTGTTTCCTCCTATACATGACAAAGCTAACAAGTTGAACTCCACCATCTCCGATCTGTTGGCCACGGAAATGCTGCCCTTCCACCTGGTAGATACAGACTCATACCTCCCAACCGTCCCGGATCCAGCGGGACTGTCCTGATTTTGACAGTCAGCCCCGCGATCCCGGGCGGGACATTAATTGTCCCGCACTGGTTGGGAGGTATGTGATATTACTTGGTCAGCTGAGAGCTCCGAGTCCCTGCACCCGGCCCGCACAGCAGCAAACCACATGATGGCTGCTCTGTGCGCACAGGACCTGTGATAAGGTCACAGGATGGGAGGAGTCAGGGGTCACATGATCGGGAGGACATCCTTGTACAGGACTCAGCTGGTTTCCATGGGCGCCGGAGGAGGGTAAGTGTATGTGTGAGGTCAGGAGGTGTTTACAGTGTGGATGTAGCAGAGCCGTGTGTGTGCGAGGTGTATGGATCAGAGCAGCGTGTGAAAGGTGTATGCAGCGGAGCCGTGTGCATGAGGTGTACGGAGCGGAGCAGCATGTGAAAGGTGTACGGAGCGGAGTCGTGTGTAAGCGGTGTACAGAGCCATGTGTACAAGGTGTACAGAGCACAGCCGCGTGTGTACGAGGTGTACGGAGCGCAGCCACGTGTGTACAAGGTGTACGGAGCGCAGCCGCGTGTGTACGAGGTGTACGGAGCGCAGCCGCGTGTGTACGAGGTGTACGGAGCACAGCCGCGTGTATACGAGGTGTACGGAGCAGAGCAGCCGTGTGTGTACGAGGTGTACGGAGCGGAGCAGCCGTGTGTGTACGAGGTGTACAAAGCGGAGCAGCATGTGAAAGGTGTACAGAGCGGAGCCGTGTGTACGAGGTGTACGGAGCACAGCCACGTGTGTACGAGTTGTACGGAGCGGAGCAGCATGTGAAAGGTGTACGGAGCGGAGCCGTGTGTACGAGGTGTACAGAGCACAGCCGCGTGTGTACGAGGTGTACGGAGCAGCATGTGAAAGGTGTACGGAGCGGAGTCGTGTGTAAGAGGTGTACGGAGCACAGCCGCGTGTGTACGAGGTGTTCGGAGCGCAGCCGCGTGTGTACGAGGTGTACGGAGCGGAGCAGCATGTGAAAGGTGTACGGAGTGGAGTCGTGTGTAAGAGGTGTATGGAGCCGTGTGTACGAGGTGTACGGAGCACAGCCGCGTGTGTACGAGGTGTACGGAGCGGAGCAGCATGTGAAAGGTGTACGGAGCGGAGTCGTGTGTAAGAGGTGTATGGAGCCGTGTGTACGAGGTGTACGGAGCACAGCCGCGTGTGTACGAGGTGTACGGAGCGGAGCAGCATGTGAAAGGTGTACGGAGTGGAGTCGTGTGTAAGAGGTGTATGGAGCCGTGTGTACGAGGTGTACGGAGCACAGCCGCGTGTGTACGAGGTGTTTGGAGCGGAGCAGCATGTGACAGGTGTACGGAGCGGAGTCGTGTGTGTAAGAGGTGTGCGGATCAGAGCAGAGTATGAAAGGTGTACGGAGCGGAGCCACGTGTGTATGAGGTGTACGGAGCGAAGCCACGTGTGTACGAGGTGTACAGAGCAGAGCTACATGTGCGGAGCAGAGCCATGCGTGTACAAGGTATACGGAGCGGAGACGCGTGTGCAATGTGTATAGAGCAGAGCCGTGTGTGTACGAGATGTACAGAGTAGTGCCGTGTGTGTACGAGATGTATGGAGAGGAGCCGTATGTGTATGAGGTGTACGCAGCGGAGCCGTGTTTGTGCAAGGTATACGGAGCGGAGCAGCGTGTGCAATGTGTATGGAGCGGAGCGGTGTGTGTACAAGGTGTACGGAGTAGTGCTGTGTGTACGAGATGTAGGAGCCGTGTGTGTATGAGGTGTATGGAGCGGAGCTGAATGTGTATGAGGTGTATGGAGCAGTGCTGAATGTGTACGAGGTGTACAGAGCGGAGCCGTGTGTGTATGAGATGTATGGAGTGGAACCGTGTGTACGGAGCGGAGCCGTGTGTGCAAAGTTTACAGAGCGCAGCCGCGTGTGTAGGAGTAGCTATGTGTGGCCATTATGCGGTACGAAGTATCATGTGCTGCCAATATACAATATGGAGCATCATGTGCGGTCATTATACAGTATGGAGCATCATGTGTGGCTATTATATATTATGGAGCATCATGTGCAGTCATTATACAGTATGGAGCATCATGTGCGGCCAATATACAGTATGGAGCATCATGTGCGGTCATTATACAGCATGGAACATCATGTGCGGTCATTATACAGTATGGAGCATCATGTGCGGTCATTATACAGTATGAAGCATCATGTGCGGTCATTATACAGTATGGAGCATCATGTGCGGTCATTATACAGTATGGAGCATCATGTGCGGTCATTATACAGTATGAAGCATCATTTACGGTCATTATACAGTATGGAGCATCATGTACGGTCATTATACAGTATGGAGCATCATGTGCAGCCAATATACAGTATGGAGCATCATGTGCAGCCAATATACAGTATGGAGCATCATGTTTGGCTATTATACATTATGGAGCATCACGTGTGGCAATTATACAGTATGGAGCATCATGTGCGGTTATTATACAGTATGGAGCATCATGTGCGGCTATTATACAGTATTGAGCATTATGTGGGGTCATTATACAGTATGGAGCATCATGTGCGGCTATTATACAGTATGGAGCATCATGTGCGGCTATTATACAGTATGGAGCATAATGTGTGGCCATTATACAGTATGGAGCATCATGTGGGGTCATTATACAGTATGGAGCATCATGTGGGGTCATTATACAGTATGGAGCATCATGTGGGGTCATTATACAGTATGGAGCATCATGTGGGGTCATTATACAGTATGGAGCATCATGTGTGGCCATTATACAGTATGGAGCATCATGTGTGGCCATTATACAGTATGGAGCATCATGTGTGGCCATTATACAGTATGGAGCATCATGTGTGGCCAATATACAGTATGGAGCATCATGTGGGGTCATTATACAGTATGGAGCATCATGTGGGGTCATTATACAGTATGGAGCATCATGTGCGGCCAATATACAGTATGGAGCATCATGTGCGGTCATTATACAGCATGGAACATCATGTGCGGTCATTATACAGTATGGAGCATCATGTGCGGTCATTATACAGTATGAAGCATCATGTGCGGTCATTATACAGTATGGAGCATCATGTGCGGTCATTATACAGTATGGAGCATCATGTGCGGTCATTATACAGTATGAAGCATCAAGTACGGTCATTATACAGTATGGAGCATCATGTACGGTCATAATACAGTATGGAGCATCATGTGCAGCCAATATACAGTATGGAGCATCATGTGCAGCCAATATACAGTATGGATCATCATGTTTGGCTATTATACATTATGGAGCATCACGTGTGGCTATTATACAGTATGGAGCATCATGTGCGGTTATTATACAGTATGGAGCATCATGTACGGTCATTATACAGTATGGAGCATCATGTGTGGTCATTATACAGTATGGAGCATCATGTGCGGCTATTATACAGTATTGAGCATTATGTGGGGTCATTATACAGTATGGAGCATCATGTGCGGCTATTATACAGTATGGAGCATCATGTGCGGCTATTATACAGTATGGAGCATAATGTGTGGCCATTATACAGTATGGAGCATCATGTGGGGTCATTATACAGCATGGAGCATCATGTGGGGTCATTATACAGTATTGAGCATCATGTGGGGTCATTATACAGTATGGAGCATCATGTGTGGCCATTATACAGTATGGAGCATCATGTGTGGCCATTATACAGTATGGAGCATCATGTGTGGCCATTATACAGTATGGAGCATCATGTGTGGCCAATATACAGTATGGAGCATCATGTGGGGTCATTATACAGTATGGAGCATCATGTGGGGTCATTATACAGTATGGAGCATCATGTGCGGCCATTATACAGTATGGAGCATTATGTGCGGCCATTATACAGTATGGAGCATCATGTGCGGCCATTATACAGTATGGAGCATCATGTGCGGTCATTATACAGTATGGAGCATCATGTGGGGTCATTATACAGTATTGAGCATCATGTGTGGCCATTATACAGTATGGAGCACTGTATGGCCATATTTTTTTGTTTATAATTAGTCTTTATGAACAGTGTGATCAGCAGTGCTAAATGGGTGTGGTTGGGACGTGAATATGGGTGTGGCTAGTGAATGGGTGTGGCCAGAGGCATGGCCTAAAATTTGCCTGTGTGCTCACTTCCACCATTGGCACCCCTCAGGTCATCAACTTGCATTGATACAGAGGTCTTTGTCCATTCCAGTTAACAGGTTGATAAGCAGTTTGCCGACACGGTGGAATTCCTCTTTGAAGATGTTGCAGCGACTGTGGTAGCAGCAACGAGCCCTGACGTAGTATGTCATGTCATATAGCCTGGGCCAACGCAGTATGGACGTGGCACATATCACATTTATGGAGTGGGCGCAGACCTCTGCACCCTTCTGCACAGTTTTGAAATGGCTACTAAGATGGTTACTGCTGACGATGCCATCATGAGCATCACTATTCCGGTTATCTACTTTCTGGAGCAGACTTTGAATAGCCTGCAGGAGGAGGTGGTGGTCCCAGAGGAAAAGGAGGAAGCAGAAAAGGATGCGGAAGGGATAACATTGTCTCAAAGTTCCAGACTAACGTCACACAGACGGGTGCCAAGGGAGGGTGGATTACTGCGATCAAGGGGGTTAGTGATACCTGAAAAACTGTTAGTGAAGGAGCCAAGGAACAAATGGAAGAGGAAGAGCCTGACATATGAGTGCCTTCTTGCTGCACATTTTGCAACATGATCCCCATATAGTTATGATTAGGAATCCTGCTGTCTACTGGGTTGCCACTCTGTTAGATCCACTTTATATAAGTGTATATTTTGCCAGATGCTTCCCGCCCTGGAAAGGGACCCACAAATGCTGGAATATTGAAACACATTTTTACTCAACCTTAAGAAAGGTTTTCACCAAGACATCAGTAAGGCACATAGTGTGCATCGCAGCTCTAGACTTCAAACCTCCAGCACGTCAATTTGTCAATACCAAAACATTAGCAGCAGCAGCAGTAGTGTAAGTAGCAGAAGCAATTTCTTTGAGTCTTTTGACACATTTTTTAGACCAGCTCATGCACCAGCACAACAGAGTCCAAGTCTGACACGTGGTGAATGACTGGAGAGGATGGTGCAGGAGTATTTAAAACTCAATATCAATACTATCTGGGAGGGTTTGGATCCTTTTACATTTTGGTCTTCATAAATGGATGAGTGGCCTTAGCTCGCTTCTCATGCCTTGGAGGTTTTATCGTGCCAGGCAGCCAGCGTTCTCTCAGCACTGCTGGTGGTGTCCTGACGCATAAGCGCAGCCGGCTGTCGCCTGAAAGTGTAGACTGCCTAATTTTCATCAAGATGAACAAGTCATGAATCTCCAAGGGCTTTTGCACCCCAATCGCAGACTCTACAGACTGGATGATGTAGTTTTCAGTGTGCTGCACTGACCTCACAAAATTGCAGTCTGTGATATCTTTAGTGGGGCTTCTGTGCCTGCTCTTTCTGCTGCTGCAGATGTTAACACTAATTTGTAGAAATGTGAACACTCCTGGTCGGGTCTCCATCTACTGGGTGGGCTGTAGTGGAAGAGATGTCACTCCCTGTTATACTATTAATACTCTGGTGAAATTGATGCCACTTAGGTGGTGTCGGGCCCTAATTTTTTAAAATTTGAAGACTCCTGATTGGGTCTCCATTCCTTCTACTGTATTGGTTGTAGTGGAAGAGATGTTGGTCCCTATTATACCATTTCTTCTCTGGTGAAATTGATGCCACTTTGTTGGTGTCTGCCACAAATTTTTGGAAACGTGAACACTCCTGATTGGGTCTCCATCTGCTGGTTTGCTGTACTGGAAGAGATGTTGCTCCCCATTATACTATTTGATGGTGTCTGCCATTGGAAATGTGGAGACTCCTGATTGGGTCTCCATCTGCTGGGTTGGGTGTAGTGGAAGAGGTGTCGGTCCCTATTATACTATTTCTACTCTGATAAAATTGATGCCACTTTGTTGGTGTCTGCCACTAATTTTTGGAAATGTGGAGCCTCCTGGTTGGGTCTCCGTCATGTGTGTTGCCTGTAGCAGTAGGCCTCCGAGGCCGGCAGGCCTCCACTTTCTTTGAGTCAACTAACCGTGTTACTATCGTCAGATCTTTCTGACAATGGTAGTCTACGAAACTGATATTTGTGCCACTTGAGTGTGACTGAGCATGAAAGCAGGTAGAGGTGTTGCATGTGGTATCAGGTCTCCCAGCAAAGGAAGCCTTCACTAATCCCGCACACACCTCGTCTTACTTTGATGTTCAGTTGAAAGCTGTAAATGCTGGCCCAGACCATGATACCTCATGCCTGGCTGATTGCTGCAGTACCATGCTAAAATTTGCACTGTGAGTGAATTGAGGCCACTTTTCTGGTGTCTGCTCCTAATTTGATGTGTTTTGGCAGCTTTTGGGCCCACTTGAAGGTGCTGTGCATGCATTTGTTTCTGCCTCCCATTGACTCCAATGGCGTTTGACTGTG
Source organism: Ranitomeya imitator (assembly GCF_032444005.1). NCBI lineage: Eukaryota > Metazoa > Chordata > Amphibia > Anura > Dendrobatidae > Ranitomeya > Ranitomeya imitator. The sequence continues at coordinate 767,532,918 of NC_091282.1, read as the reverse complement.
TTCGGCGAATATTAGACTAATAATTCAGCAAATATTGCAAAATCGACAATTGTAATCCAAACCGATCATTGAAAAATTTGCTCATCTCTACTCATTATGGCATCCAGGAGAATTCGCTTGTCACAGGATTTTACTGTTCTAGGGCAGTCAGTAGAGGTTGGGACACATTACGCTGCAGCTATTGCCTACAATACAGTCATTTTCAGTTTCATCCAGGCCCCCGTGGGCTAGAAGAGACTGACACACGCTTCTAAGTATCCAAATTGGGCTTGGGTAGTGGGCATCAGCAACCGCCCACCGGGAATCCACAGGCATCTGCGGGAACATATATGACGGCTTTATTTATCCAAGCGTTGGTCTGAATTGTGAATTGTTCCGTGTTATCTCAGTCCCTTTATTAATGTAGAAATCAATTAGGCGTAAGGCTAGGAATTACATAATTTTAACATTTCTCTTTGATCTTCAGCGCCACCCTTGTGCCTGGGATTGCCTGATATTTCATCTCATTACAATTCACTTAGTGCTTCAATACCAGGCAAAACCATGGACAGAAGTGGCACTGTTTCTGAAAAAAAATCTATATACATAATTGTCTAAGGGTCACTTCCGTCTGTCTGTCCTTCTGTCACGGTTATTCGTTCGCTGTTTGGTCTCGGCAGCTGCCTGTCATGGCTGCCGCGACCAATCAGTGATGGGCACAGTCCAATTAGTCCCTCATCAAACTAACCTGCACTCACTGCCCGGCGCCCGCTCCGTAATCCCCTCCGCTCAACGCTCACACAGGGTTAATGGCAGCGGTAACGGCCCGCGGTGTAACGCACTCCGTAACCGCTGCTATTAACCCTGTGTGTCCCCAACTATTTACTATTGATGCTGCCTATGCAGCATCAATAGTAAAAATATGTCATGTTAAAAATAATGAAAACACAAAACCTGCTATACTCACCCTCCGCCGCCTTTCCCGCTCCTCTGGACGCTCCCGGGACCGCTCCATTGCAAGCGGCAGCTTCCGCTCCCAGGGCTGGTGTGCGACAAGGACCTGCCGTGGCGTCACGGTCATGTGACCGCGACGTCATCATAGGTCCTGCTCACACCTGCCCTGGGAGTGGAAGCTGGCGCTTGCAATGGAGCGGTCCCGGGAGCGTCCAGAGGAGCGGGAAAGGCGGTGGAGGGTGAGTATAGCAGGACTTCCAACGGGCCTTCGGAAGGTGAGTATATGTTTATTTGTTTTTTAAGTCTCTATACTACGTGGCTCTGTGCTGGGAAATATACTATGTGGCTGGACAATATACTCCGTCACTGGGAAATATAGCACGTGACTGGGCAATATACTACGTGATGGGGCAATATACTACGTGGCTGCGCAATATACTACGTTGCTGGGCAATATACTACGTTGCTGGGCAAAATACTACGTGGCTGGGCAATATACTACGTGGCTCTGTGCTGTATACTACGTAGCTGGGCAATATACTACGTGGCTGTGCAATATACTACGTGATTGGGCAATATACTACGTGGCTGGGCAATATACTACGTGGCTGTGCAATATACTGCGTGACTGGGCAATATACTACGTGGCTGGGCAATATACTACGTGGCTGGGCAATATACTACGTGGCTGTGCACTATACTACGTCACTGGGCAATATACTACGTGGCTGCGCAATATACTACGTGGCTGGGCAATATACTACGTTGCTGGGCAACATACTATGTCGCTGGGCAATATACTATGTGGCTGGGCAATATACTACGTGGCTCTGTGCTGTATACTACGTGGCTGGGCAATATACTACGTGGCTGTGCAATATACTACGTGGCTGGGCAATATACTACGTGGCTGGGCAATATACTACTTGGCTGTGCAATATACTACGTGACTGTGCAATATACTTCGTGACTGTGCAATATACTATGTGGCTGGGCAATATACTACGTGACTGGGCAATATACTACGTGGCTGGGCAATATACTACGTGGCTGGGCAATATACTGCGTGGATTGGGCAATATACTACGTGGCTGGGCAATATACTACGTGGCTGGGCAATATACTACGTGGACTGGGCAATATACTACGTGGACTGGGCAATATACTACGTGGACATGCATATTCTAGAATACCCGATGCGTTAGAATCGGGCCATCATCTAGTCTCATATAAGCCTTTAAATTATGTTTTTCTTTCTTTTTCATGGAGTCAGACATTAATAGAAAAACATAGGGTAGAACAGCAGCTTGTTAGGGAGGTACAGTTGTTTGGGTAGTTCAGCTGTTTGTTAGGATAGAACTGTTTATTAGGGTATTGCAGCAGTTTGTTATGGTGGAACAGCTGTTTGTTAAGGTAAAATTTAGGGCAGTACAATTGTATTAGAGTAGTACAGCAATTTGTTGGGGTACTACAGCAGTTTGTTATGGCAGAACCGCTGTTTGCTAGTGCAGCAGAGCTGAGCTTCTCAGTGTAGTAATGATGAATGTGTAGCAAAGTTATACGTATTTGTTAGTGTAGTAGAGTTGAACTTACAGGGATGTGTTTTGGGTGTAGCAGAGATGACTATGTCAATATAGTTGATCTGTTTGTTAATGTAGCAGAACTGAACTTATAGATGCATTAGTGATGTATTTTCAGTGAAGCAGAGATGACTAGAACAGCTATTTGCTAGGGTAGAACAGCTGTTTGTTAGGGTACAAAATGTGTTTTCTAGGGTAATACAGCTGTTTATTAGGGTAGTTCAGTGGTTTGTTACAGTAGAACTGTTTGTTAGAGTAATACAGCTGTTTGCTAGAGAAGAACCTAAATATTTGTTAGGGTAGTAAAGCTGTTTATTAGGATAGAACAGCGGTTTGCTATGGTAAAAAAGCTGTTTGTTAGGTTATACCTGTTAAAGCTCTTTGCTAAAGTACACCTAAATGTTTGTTAGGATAGAACTGTTTGATAAGGTAGTACAGCTGCTTATTAGGGTAGCACAGCTGTTTGTTAGAGTAGTACAGCTCTTTGTTAGGGTAGTACAGCTGTTTGTTAGAGTGCTGCAGCTGTTTGTCAGGGTAGTACAGCTGTTTGTGAGGGTAGTACAGCTGTTTGTTAAAGCAGTACAGCTGTTTGTTAAAGCAGTACAGCTGTTTGTTAGGGTACTACAACTGTTTGCTAGGGTGGTACAGCTGTTTGTTAGAGTAGTACACCTGTTTGGTAGGGTAGTACAGTGGTTTATAGGGTAGAACTGTTTGTTAGGGAGGTACAGTTGTTTGTTAGGTTAGTTCAGCTGTTTGTTAGAGTAGAACTGTTTATTAGAGTAGTACAGCAGTTTGTTCTGGTAAAACTGTTTCTTAGAGCAATATAACTATTTGTTAAAGTAGGGTATAAATGAATCCTTAGACCAATGGGAACAATTTTTTTGGCTCAACTAGTTCTCTAATGATGTTTTATTTCACCATAACTTGTTATTTTTCAGTGGAGAGCATTCTTATATTTATGCATCAATTCTTTGTTGTTGATACAGGTATCTTGTGAAACAGTTGGGACATTTTGCTTAAATATATCACCAGCCATAGGCTAGGTTCACATCACGTTAGTGTCATCCGTTTAACAAATCCGTTAAACGGATGCGCTAACGCTGATGCTCAAAATTTATTTTTTTCTACAATAGCGCTAACGCATGCACTAACGCATGCACTAACGCATGGTACCATTGCATTGGCATGCGTTAGCAATAGAGGTCTGTACACAGCGAACGCGTCCGTTCGCTGTGCGTTAGAAATAACGTACCCAAAAACGCGGTAGACCACGTTTAATTGTACATCACAAAGAAACGCATCATCGCTAACGCATTCTGATTTTGACATGTGTTAGGATGTGTTACGATAATGTATGGCAATGGGTGCATTAACGGATCCGTTACATAGCGTTAGTGACGCTTAATAATAGATCCGTTAAACGGATCGCCCTAACGCGATGTGAACCTGGCCTAAGATAGGTAAGATTCTTCTTTGGCTTTGAAATCCATTTAGGTGGGAAAATCTGTTATCAATAACAGCAGACAAATTAATTATTCATTGATATCCACATATAATTTGTAAATGGCGCTTCTAACAACAATTGAAGCAAACAACTCAAACCAAGATATGGTTTAACAAAACATCATTAGAGGACTATTTGAGCCAAAACATTGTTCCACGTGGTCTAAGAATTCAATTATACCCCACCTTTGACTTGGCATACGAGAAACTGGTAAATGGATGGAAACAGCAACTTCCTGCTCCCTTGATTTTATTAGAATTATCGTTGACAAAAATACATTATCACTAGTTGAAATTGATTTGGTATTTGAATCCATGGAAAAACAACAACAGTGTGATACAACACAAAGGTTTAAGCAAAGACCTAGATTAATGGGAAGTAGATATCAGCCAAGGGAAACTAAAGAAATACCTTAGAGACTCGAAGGAATATGAAACTCACAGAGTCTATCACTGGCAACAACCAAGGAAAACATTTTCTGTACAAACCTCTTCCCAGAGCCATAACTTTTTACTTTTTGGTCAAAATGGCCATGTGAGGGCTTGTTGTTTTTGCGGGACGAGTTATACTTTTGAAAGACAAGATTGGTTTTAACATATTGTGTACTGGAAAACAGGAACAAAATTCAAAGTGCAGTCAAATTGCACAAAAAGTGCAATCCCACAGTTTTTTTTTTACGATGTTCACTAAATGCTAAAACTGCCCTGCCATTATGATTCTCCAGGTCATTACAAGTTTATATACACCAAACATGTATAGGTTGTTTTTATTTAAGTGGTGAAAAAAATTCCAAAGTTTGTTAAAAAAATAAATAAATTGCGCCATTTTCCAATACCTAAGAAAAACAAAAAACTGACCTGGAGTAAGAATTGAAAACGTGCATGATGTAACGATATGTTCACACTGGCCATAGAAACAAGGAAAACCAAAGATAAAGCAATGTGTGCATATACCCTAATGAAAATAAATAAGTAAAAAAGCAAGTGCATTAAATGATTAACAGGGTATTTAGTAAACACTGTTTTTAGTCAAAAAAGCATAAAGCTGTTCCACCCTCGACAAGGTATACCCAATTGGGACAGTAAGTACACTCTCTAATGTTAAAACCTAACTGGTGTGAATAGTGGCAGAGAGTCACCGAGTCCCAACCGGACACCCAGCTTTGGAGGGACTATACATGAACTGCCCAGCTCAGTGAATTATTTAATGCACTTGCTTTTTTACTTATTTATTTTCATTAGGGTATATGCACACATTGCTTTTTCTTTGGTTTTGCTTGTTTCCATGGCCAGTGTGAACATGCCTTTACATCATGCATGTTTTCAAGTCATACTCCGGCTCAGTTTTTTGTTTTTCTTCAGTATTTTTGTATTTAGTACAAATAGGGTGTTGCCCCCTTTTCACAGATCTGGGCAGTTCATACATTGCTCAAAAAAATAAAGAGAACATTAAAATCCCACATCCTAGATATCACTGAATGAAATATTCCAGTTGTAAATCTTTATTCTTTACATAGTGGAATGTGTTGAGATCAATAAAACCTAAAAATTATCAACGTAAATAACAAATAATGTTCAACGGAGGTCAGGAGTTGGAAAGATGCTCAAAATCAAAGTGGAAAATGAAGATACAGGCTGATCCAACTTCAGTGGAAATGCCTCAAGACATGGAAATGATGCTCAGTAGTGTGTGTGGCCTCCACGTGCCTGTATGACCTCCCTGCAATGCCTGGGCATGCTCCTGATGAGGCAGCGGATGGTCTCCTGAAGGTTCTCCTCCCAGACCTGGACTAAAGCATCCGCCAACTCCTGGACAGTCTGTGGTGCAACATGACATTGGTGGATGGTACGAGACATGTTGTCCCAGATGTGTTCAATCGAATTCAGGTCTGGGGAATGGGCGGGCCAGTCCACAGCTTCAATGCCTTCATCTTGCAGGAACTGCTGACACACTCCAGCCACATGAGGTCTGGCATTGCCCTGCATTAGGAGGAACCCAGAGCCAACTGCACCAGCATATGGTCTCACAAGGGGTCTGAGGATCTCATCTCGGTACCTAATGACAGTCAGGCTACCTCTGGCAAGCACATGGAGGGCTGTGTGGCCCTCCAAAGAAATGCCACTCCACACCATTACTGACCCACTGCCAAACCGGTCATTCTGAAGGATGTAGCAGGCAGCAGATTGCTCTCCACGGCATCTCCAGACTGTCACGACTGTCACATGTGCTCAGTGTGAACCTGCTGTGAAGAGCACAGGGCGGCAGTGGCGAATTTGCCAATCCTGGTGTTCTGTGGCAAATGCCGAGCATCCTGCACGATGTTGGGCTGTGAGCACAACCCCCATCTGTGGACGTCGGGCACTCAGACCATCCTCCTGGAGTCGGTTTCTAACCGTTTGTGCAGACACATGCACATTTGTGGCCTGCTGGAGGTCATTTTGCAGGGCTCTGGCAGTGCTCCCCCTGTTGCACAAAGGCTGAGGTAGCGGTCCTGCTGCTGGGTTGTTGCCCTCCTACATGTATATTTGCCCTCTCAGGATAGGTGAGGGCTTATTTTTTGCACGCCGAGCTGACATATTTAATAATAATAATATTTTGGTGCAGATACGATCTTTTGATCGCTCGTTATTGCATTTTATTTCTAGCGTTTTGACTTTTTTCTCGTTACACCATTTAGCGATAGGGTTAATTCTTTTTTTTTTATATTGATAGATCAGGCGATTCTGAACGTAGTGATACCAAATATGTGCATGATTTATTTTTATTATTTTATTTTGAATGGGATAAAAGAGGGTGATTTGAACTTTTATTATTTTTTTTTTTTTTTAACATTTTTAAAAACTTTTTTTTTACTTTTGGCATGCTTTAATAGTCATGGGAGACTAAAAGATGCTGTAATCTGATCGGCGCTGCTGCATACAGGTGATTATCAGATCTCCTTTACAGTATGTAGCAGCATTGCTTACTTGTTATGAGTGCCGACCACCAGGTGACACTCATAGCAATCTGGCAGTGACAACCATAGAGGTCTTCTGGAGACCTCTGGTTGTCATGAGAACCCATTGGTGACCCACAATCATGTGACAAGGTCATGTGACGATGGGCAGGATTTCCAGCTCACTTGCTGGAAGCGTGCGTTAAATGCCATTGTCAGAGATTGACAGCGGAATTTAACTAGTCAACAGCCGCTGGTGGATCGCGATTCCACCAGCGGCTGTTAGGGGCATATGTCAGCTGTTCAGGGAGGGAGTCCGACATCGACGTACTATTACTCCTGATGTCGGAAAGGGGTTAACTGACATGAAATGTAATATATTGGAAAAGGGACTAACCTTTTCTCCATCTTCATATTTAGACACCTTTACTTTGATAAAAGATGTTCACCTCTTTATAAGAAAAAATAATAAAAAAAAATTATATTTGTTAAAGTAGTACAGCAATTTATTAGGGTAAAACATCTATTTGCTAGTGTAGCAGAGCTGAGCTTCTCTGTAGTAGAGACGTATGAGTAGAAAAGTTATATTTGTTAGTGTAGCAGAGTTCAACATACAGGGATGTGGTTTTTTTTTCGTGTAGCAAAGATGACTATGTCAATATAGTTGATCGGTTTGTTAATGTAGCACAGCTGAACTTATAAATGCATTAGTGATGTATTTTCAGTGAAGTAGAGATGACTATGTCCATACAGTAGGGCTAGCAGAGCTGAGTTTCTCGGTGTATTAGAGACATGTATGTGACAAATCTATGTTTGTTAGGTTAGTGCAGCTTTTTCTTAGGGTAGAACAGCAGTTTGTCATGGTAGAACAGCTGTTTCTTAGGGTTAAACAATTGTTTAAAGTATTTCAGCTGTTTGCTAGGATACAACAGTGGTTTGTTAGGGTAGAACTGTTTGTCACGGTACTATAGCAGTTTGCTAGGGAAGAACAGTTATTTGTTAAGGTAGTACACCTATTTGTTAGGGTAGTACAGCTGTTTACTAGAGGATAACTAAATGTGTGTTTGGGTAGTGCAGCGGTTTGTTAGGGTAGAACTGTTTGTTAGGGTAGTACAGAACTTTGCTAGGGTAGAACAGCTGTTAGTTAAGGTATAACAGCTGCTTGCTAGGGTAGAACAGTGGTTTGTTAGGGTTCTACAGCTGTTTGTTATACTAGAACAGCTATTTGCTAGGGTAATACAGCTGTTTGTTAAGGTAATACAGTGGTTTGTTATGGTAGAACTGTTTGTTAGGGTAGTACTTCAGATTGTTAGGATAGAACAGCTGTTTGTTAGAGAAGAACAGCTGTCTGCTAGCGTAGAACAGCTGTTTCCTAGGGAAGAATTGTTAAGGTGCCATATCAATTTGCTAGGGAAGAACAGCTGTTTGTTAGAGTAGTACACCTGTTTGTTGGGGTAGAACTGATTTTTATGGTAGTACAGCTGTTTGTTAGAGTAGAACTAAATGGGTGTTAGGGTAGTACAGCTATTTGCTAGAGTAGAACTAAATGTGTGTTAGAGTAGTACAGCGGTTTGTTAGGGTAGACCAGTGGTTTGTTAGGGTAGTACAGCTGTTTGGGTGGAACAGCTGTTTGTTAGGGTAGTACAGCTGTTTGCTAAGGTAGAACATCAGTTTGTTAGGGTAGTACATCTGTTTGCAAGAGTAGAACTAAATGTGTGTTAGGGTAGTACAGCTCTTTGTTAGTGTAGAACAGTGGTTTGTTAGGGCACTTCAACTGTGTATTAGGGTAGTGCAGCTGTTAGGGTAGAACTGTTTCCTATAGTAGAAATAAATGTTAGGATTACACAGCTGTTTTTAGGGTAGTACTGCAATGTGCTAGGGTAGAACTGTTTGTTAGGGTAGTACAGTGTTTGTTAGGGTACATCTGTTTGTTAAAGTACTACATCTGTTTGTCAAGGTAGAACTGTTTATTATGATAGTAGAGCTGTTTGTTAGGATATAATATCTATTTGCCATGGTAATACAGCTGTTTGTTAAAATATTAGTAGTGGTTTGTTATGGTAGAACTGTTTTTTAGGGTACAACAACTGTTTGCTAGAGTACAACAACTGTTTGCTAAGGTACAACAGCTGTTTGTTAGGTTAGAACTGATTGTTACGGTACTCTAGCAGTTTGCTAGTGAACAACGGTTGTTTGTTACGGTAGTACACCTGTTTGTTAGAATAATAAACATGTTTTCTAGAGTATAACTAAATGTGTGTTTGTACATCGGTTTGCAAGAGTAGAATTAAATGTTTGTTAGACTTGTACATCTGTTTGTTAGGGTAAAACAGTGGTTTGTTAGGGTAGTACAGTTGTTTATTGGGGTAGAACAGTGGTTTGTTAGGGTAGAACAGCCATTTCATAAGCAAGAACAGCTGTTTGTTGGAATAGAACTGTTTGTTAAGGTAGAACAGCTGTTTGCTAGGGTAGAACAGCTATTAGGGTACAAAATGTGTTTTCTAGGGTAGTACAGCTGATGGTTAGGGTAGTACAGTGGTTTGTTACAGTAGAACTGTTTGTTAGGGTAATACAGCTGTTTTGCTAGAGAAAAACTAAATGTTTGTTAGGATAGAACAGTGATTTGCTAGGATAGAAAAGCTGTTTGGTAGGGTACACCTGTTAAAGCTCTTTGCTAGAGTACACCTAAACGTTTGTTAGGATAGAACTGTTTGATAGGGTAGTACAGCTGTTTTTTAGGGTAGTATACCTGTTTGTTAGGTAGTACAGCTGTTTTTAGGGTTGAACTGTTTGTTAACGTAGTACAGCAGTTTGTTAGGGTAGTTCAGCAGTTTGTTAGGATAGAAATGTTTGTTAGAGTAGAACAGCTTTTTGCTAAGGTAGACAAGCTGTTCTTATGGTAGAAATGTTTGAGGGTAGTACAGCTGTTTATGAGGGTAGAACAGTGGTTTGTTAGGGTAGAACTGTTTGTTACGGTAGTGCAGCTGATTTTTAGGAGAGTACAGTTGTTTGTTAAGATAGATCAGCTGTCTGTTAGTGTAGAAGAGCTGTTGTTTGTTAGGGTACTACTGCTGATTGTTAGTTCAGCAGAGCTGAGTTCGTCAGTATTTTACAGAAGGATACAGAGCCATGTTGATTTGTATAGTAGTACTGTTTGCTAGTGTGGCAGAGCTGTTTGTTAATGCAGTATGTATATATAGAAACATTGTAAGGCTAGTTTCACATTTGCGTCTTTCTGCGCAGTGTTTGATCCGCATAGATCCTTATGCGTTATGCTTACATTGTTGAGGATAGCCATAAGATCAAATACTTAATTAACCTCAAGACATAAGAGATTGAGAGAAGCGACCCATAACGTGTACCGTTTAACCTTACAAAAGCTTGCTCAGATCAAAGTGAGACACTAACGATGGCTGCAATTTCCTGTTTCACCACACCATGTGCTGATATCCAAGATGATCAGTGAGACACTAAAATGGCTGCCATTTCCTGTTTCACCACACCATGTGCTGATAGCCAAGATGATCAGTGAGACACTAAAAATGGCTACCATTTCCTGTTTCACCACACCATGTGCTGATATCCAAGATGACGCCCACCCTGATGACCTCATTGGTCTGCCCACAGTGACGTCCACCTTGATGACCTCATGGACCAACCCACCCTGATGACCTCATGGATCCACCCACAGACTTCCTCATTGCCCATTGCCATCTCTCCTGGTGCTGGCATTTCTCCTGGTGCTGGCATTTCTCCTGGTGCAGCCATCTCTCCTGGTGCTGCTGTCTCTGCTGGTTCTGGCGTCTGTCCTGGTGCTGACATCCTGGTGAGGACAACACTGACTATGTAAGTATAGAACCTTTGAAAATGTCTGTCTATCTTAATTTTTTTGTGTTCCTTTAGAATGGTTGTCTCCTGGTGCTGCCATCTCTCCTGGTGCTGCTGTCTCTGGTGCTGCCGTCTGTCCTGGTGCTGCTGTCTGCCCTGGTGCTGACGTCTTTCCCTGTCCTGTGCTGACTGCTGTGCTGTTGGACTACTGCCTGTAATGTAAGTATTGGTGTTCATTTTTTTGGGGGGCTACATTGTGTTTGGCTCTTAACAAGTTTAAATTTTGTTTTATTTTTTTTTTCTGTAGTGTTTCACTTGACTACTGCCTTCTCTTCAACCATGTCCTCAAGTGAAGAACTGGCTGCTTCTCAGGCTGGACATGACACCGACTATGTAATCACATTTGCTATACTGATTGGTATAGTATTGACTGGCAATACTATACTTGTGTTAAATCATATAATTTCTTTAAAGGTACTTATGATTCTTCCCAGGGTCATTGGGCTCCTGTGTCTCAGGAATAAAGACGTGGTGTAAGGATTCTTTTCTACTTAAAATTATTTTGTTTTATTGGATCTATAGGTTCCACAACAGGAAGAAGCCAAACAGGACATTGAAAATGAGCAACTAATTCACCTTGTGCAAGAGCAAGTACCATTGTGGGTCACCCGTGATCGTCAGCACTCCGAAATTGCTGTGATGACCAGCGATGTAGCAACCTGGCAGGCCTCTCAGGCTGAGGAACAGGCTGCCACTGGACCATCAGGTTTTCCCTTCTCCCAGCCCTCTGCCGATGCTTTTGTTGGGTCCTATCGTCAGCGGCAGAGGGCCTGGGAGAGGTCACTCATACCCAAGTTTATGCACATAAGCTTGGTCTTCCAGGATGGGATTAAGGTGCTTGGTGATAGACTAAAGAGTGGGTTCACCTATGTGAACACACTTCTGCAGGATGTCAACAAACGCCTTGACCACCTGGAAGCAGACCTTGAGAGACCAGCGCAACATTTTTTTTCTTCAATAGAGCGGGAAGTGTCAGAAAACCTTACGCCTCAATTCCAGATCAACGTCATGCAGGCCTGCCAGGTTGCTTACAGCCACGCATTGCAGCAGCAGTCCCAAAGCTACAATCCACAGGCCAGAGGAAATCACCAGCAGCTGAACATCTACTTTCAAACTCCCACAGCACTGAACAATCCACCACCACCACCACTGCCTCCAGTTCACAGATCCACCACACTGCCGACTTCATAATCCCTGCAGCCAGCAGCATCCACCACCCTCCCAAGTTCAGCACTCCTGCAGCTGGCAGCGTCTACCATGCTCCCAAGTTCAGCACCCCTGCAGCAAGCAGCATCCACCACGCTGCCCAGTCGAACACCATGCCAGAAGACTACTACAGAGGCCAACACTCCCACTCGGCCAAGAAAACAAAGGTCCAAAACTAAACACATTTCCACCAGGATGAAGACCCGGAGGTATAAAACCCTGCCAAAATTGGACCCACCACCTCCACCCTCACCTACCAATGTATCTTTTTTGTCAAATGTGTCACTACCATCCCTTATGTCTGTCCTTTCCAGTTTGTCTATCCATTCCCATGATTCCACTGTGTTGTCTACTCCCAATATGTCCAGTCCCATTCATGATCCTATCCTTCAATTTGTTGCCCCTTCCCCTGTAACCCCTTTCTCATCAACTACCACCCAATCCTCAGAGCTCCACACCCCCAAGGTCCACCACATCTTACCCTCAGGTAGACCCCGATCCTAAACCCAGTTATTTTTTTGTTAAATAAATGTTTATTTTCTTTGCACAATATCTGTGTTTTTTTTTTGTCTCTTTAAGAGCCACCACTGCAAACACACACGTGTGTATTGTATTGTTGAGGGAACTTGTAAAGGGTGTTTTACTACAGGTATTTTATTATTTAAGTCAGCATACATTACAGGTACATTTTAACATTACAGGTACATTTTTACATTACAAATACATTTTTACATTACAGATACATACTTAGTGGCTTAAACCATTCCGTCTTGCCATGCCACATGTCCATTATCAGAAATAAAGTATGCAGCAAACTTATCCCTCATCTGGGCAACTTCTACTGTAGTCCTCAGAGGGTGATCTTGGTAATCATGCAATGTAACAGGTTCCTCAGGTTCTAAGTTGGGTCGCTCTTATGCCAGGATGTAATTGTGCATAACAACACACGCTTTCACAACCTTATCAATTGTCTCAATTTCTAGATTTATGGCTGTTCCCAAAATGCACATTTAGGTACCAGCAAGCCAAAGGCGCACTCCACAGTTCTTCGTGCCCTTGTCAGTCAGTAGTTGAAAATCCGTTTGGTGTGATTCAAGTCCCTACTTGAGTAAGGTTTTAGGAGGTTGATATACATTTGAAAGGCCTCATCCCCAACCACAACAAATGGCATTGGCGGCCTTCAGTGTTGGGAAGAGATCATGGCTGTGGAAAATTGAAATTATTATGATACAAACATTGGCCCAATATCAGAGTTTTTGAAAGTCTGAGAGTCATTTCCTCGTCCAAATGAGCCAACGTCCACGGCGACAAATTGACTTTCAGCATCTGCAATCACCAGGAAAACAATAGAAAAGTATTTTTTGCAATTAAAATATTCAGTTCCACTTCCAGCAGGTTTCATAATCTGAATGTGTTTGCCGCCCACTGCCCTCACACAGTTAGGAAAACTACAAATGTCCTGGAATTTTTCAGCATTTTCAAGCCAGAGTTCAGTTGTGGGTTGGGGGAGGAATTCTTGACGCAGAACGTTACATGAAGCCTTGCAGGTGTCTCTAGCAATCCCAGAAAGGGTGGACACTTCAATCCGGGACTGGAAATGGAGAGATGATAGGGTCTCTCTGGTAGCCAGGAATCTGCCGAGCATAAAATGGAAATAAAAAAATTAATACATGGGTTTTCTAACAATAATACCATGAACATGTGTTTGTTTTTCACAATTACGTACTTCAGGGTCACCAACAGACATTCCTCAGCAGGAATTGCTCTATGGAGTTGTGTGTCATGCCTGGTAATGGATCCTTGGACACGTTGCAGCAAGTCATCGAAACCCCGTTCAGACAACCGGGTATAGTCAAAAAACTTCTGAGGGTTTGCACGCAGCTCGGTGTATAACGAGTGGTAGGCTCCACAGCTCTCTCGGAGTTCAAGGATGGGGTATTGCCCATAGCGACAACGACGTCTTCTCAGTCTTTTGTCTTCTTTCTTCTTGACAAGCAAAAGCAAAGGCAACAGCCAATTTCAATTGTAAATCCAGATTAGCATAGAAGCTCTCCAAGTCAAGATCCATCTTGCAGCAAGATACAGCAACCAAAGGCGTGGATTTCCTCAGTGCAGTGTGTCTATATATATAGAAATCCCATGAGATACGCCCATTGGGTGTCTGATGTCAAGGAAAAGCTACTGGAAAACATTGGAAATATCGAACACATGCACATAAACAATGCAAACGCATGCAAAAACTTCTTCAAACTCATGCACATGCAGCTTTTTTTGCCGTCATGCGTAAGATGATATGGATAAAAAAACGCTGCGTAAGCCTGCGTTTGTGTGCGTTTGCGTATGCAGATGATACGCTGCTGACTCAAACGCTAATGTGAACCTAGCTTAACATAATTATCAAGGCCGAAAAAAGACTTTTGTCCATCCAGTTCAGCCTATATTCCGTCAGAATAAATCCCCAGATCTACGTCCTTCTAAAGAACCTATTAACTGTAAGATACAATATTGTTACGCTCCAGGAAGACATCCAAGCCTCTCTTGAACCCCTTGACTGAGTTCACCATCACCACCTCCTCAGGCAAGGAATTCCAGATTCTCACTGTCCTAACAGTAAAGAATCCTCTTCTATTTTGGTGGAAAAACCTTCTCTCCTCCAGACGCAGAGAATGCCCCTTGTGACCGTCACCTTCCTTGGTATAAACAAATCGTCGGAGAGATATTTGTATTGTCCCCAAATATGCTTATACATGGTTATTAGATCGCCCCCTCAGTCGTCTTTCTAGAATAAGTAATCCTAATTTTGCTAATCTCTCTGGGTATTGTAGTTCCCCCATCCCCTTTATTAATTTTGTTGCCCTCCTTTGTACTCGCTCTAGTTCCATTATATCCTTCCTGAGCACTGGTGCCCAAAACTGTACACAGGACTCGATGTGCAGTCTAACCAGGGATTTGTACAGAGGCAGTATAATGCTCTCATCATATGTATCCAGACCTCTTTTAATGCACCCCATGATCCTGTTTGCCTTGGCAGCCGCTGCCTGGCACTGGCTGCTCCAGGTAAGTTTATCATTAACTAGAATCCCCAAGTCCTTCTCCATGTCAGATTTCCCGTTCAGTGTGTAATGGTGATATTGATTCCTTCTTCCCATGTGTATAACGTTACATTTATCATTGTTAAAACGCATCTGCCACCTTTTGGCCCAAGTTTCCAACTTATCCAGACCCATCTGTAGCAGAATACTATCTTCTCTTGTATTGACTGCTTTACATAGTTTTGTATCATCT
The DNA here is from genome assembly GCF_032444005.1 of Ranitomeya imitator. Taxonomy (NCBI): domain Eukaryota; kingdom Metazoa; phylum Chordata; class Amphibia; order Anura; family Dendrobatidae; genus Ranitomeya; species Ranitomeya imitator. The sequence continues at coordinate 767,517,587 of NC_091282.1, read as the reverse complement.
GCAAATTTTGATATTTTACTGTGTAAACCTTCTACCAGATCGTTAATAAATATATTGAAGAGAATAGGTCCCAACACCGACCCCTGCGGTACCCTACTGGTCACAGCAACCCAGTTAGAGAATATACCATTTATGACCACCCTCTGCTTTCTATCACTAAGGCTGGTTTCACACTTGCGTAGGGCAGAGCTGCGGAGGGCTGCAGAGTTCCTGCGTTAAGCCGTATCCACTGCCGCACCTCTTCCATTTAGCTCCGCCTATGTCGGCATGCGTCCTGCATACCTATCTTTAACATTGGATATGTAGGCCATGCGAATGTATGTGGATGCCTCCGCATGCGTTGTTTTGATGCTGCACTGCCTGCAACAAAATTCAACATGATGCCTTCGGCAAAGCGTCAAACGACACATGCGGAAGCGTCCACATATATTCTCATGGCCTTCGTACCCAATGTTAAAGATAGGTACGCAGAACGCATGCCGACGTAGGCGGAGCTGAATGGAAGAGGTGCGGCAGTGGGCGGGGCTTAACGCAGGAACTCCGCAGCTCTGCCCTACGCAAGTGTGAAACCAGCCTAAGCCAGTTGCTTACCCATTTACACACATTTTCCCTCAGACCCAGCATTCTCATTTTGTGTACCAAACTCTTGTGTGGCACGCTTTGGAAAAATTAAGATATACCACGTCCAGTGACTCACCTTGGTCTAGTCTATAGCTTACATCTTCATAAAAACTGATTAGATTGGTTTGACCGGAGCGATTCCTCATAAACCCATGCTGATATGGAGTTAAACAGTTATTCTCATTGAGATAATCCAGAATAACAATCTTCAGAAACCCTTCAAATATTTTACCAACAATAGAGGTTAGACTTACTGGCCTATAATTTCCAGGTTCCCTTTTAGAGCCCTTTTTGAATATTGGTACAACATTTGCTATGCGCCAGTCCTGTGGAACAGACCCGTCGCTATAGAGTCCCTAAGTATAAGAAATAATGGTTTGTCTATTACATTACTTAGTTCTCTTAGTACTCGTGGGTGTATGCCATCCGGACCCAGAGATTTATCTATTTTAATCTTATTTAGCCAGTTTCGCACCTCTTCTTGGGTTAGATTGGTGACCCTAAATTATAGGGTTTTCTTTGTCTCTCGGCATTTCACCTAGCATTTCATTTTCCACCGTGGAGAAAAAGGTGTTTAATATATTAGCTTTTTCCTCGTCATCTACAACCATTCTTTCCTCACAATTTTTTAAGGGGCCTACACTTTCACTTTTGATTCTTTTACTATTGATATAGTTGAAGAACAGTTTGGGATTAGTTTTACTATCCTTGGCAATGTGCTTCTCTGTTTCCTTTTTGGCAGCTTTAATTAATTTTTTATATAAATTATTTTTCTCCATATAGTCTTTTAGAGCTTCAATGGTGCCATCCTGCTTTAGAAGTTTAAATGCTTTCTTTTTACTGTTAATTGCCCCTCTTACTTGTTGATTAGCCACATTGGGTTTTTCCTATTTCTTGTCCTTTTATTCCCACAAGGTATAAACTGCTTACAGTGCCTGTTTAGGATGTTTGTAAGCATTTTCCATTTATTATCTACTAGATAGTGGCCCGATTCTAACGCATCGGGTATTCTAGAATATGTATGTAGTTTATTTCTGAAGTTTTCAGAATAATGCAATTTATACACAGGATTCGGCCAGCTGGGTTCGACCAATTAGCGAAGCGTGGTTCAAATTCCGCACCAATTCGCGGCTGGACTGCCCCTGTCGTTAATTGTCCGTGGCCGGCCAGGCGTGACCAATCAGTGAAGCCAGGGCCTGCTCCAGGTTTTTGAGGGCCACGGGCGAAAGAGTCTCAGTGAGCCCCCTCTTTAACACATACCAAGATTCATGATGCACTGATACAGCAGAGAAATATACCACAGCCAAGTAGCATAAACACAGCCCACGTAGCATATAGCACAGCCCACGTAGCATATAGCACAGCCACGTAGCATATAGCACAGGCCATGTAGTATATAACAGCCCACGTAGCATATAACACAGCCCATGTAGTATATAGCACAGCCACATAGTATATAGCACAGCCCACATAGTATAGAGCACAGCCCACGTAGTGTATAACACAGCCCACGTAGTATATATCACAGCCCATGTAGTATATAACACAGCCCACGTAGTATATAACACAGCCCACATAGTATATAACACAGGCCACGTAGTATATAACACAGCCCACATAGTATATAACACAGGCCACGTAGTATATAACACAGGCCACGTAGTATATAGCACAGCCACATAGCATATTGCCCAGCCACGTATATTGCACAGCTACGTAGTATATAGCACAGCCCACGTAGTATATAACACAGCTAGGTGGTATATAGCACAGCCCACGTAGTATATAGCACAGCTCATGCAGTATATAACACAGCCACGTAGTATATTGCCGAGCCACATAATATATTGCACAGCCACGTAGTATATAGCACAGCCCACATAGTATATAGCACAGCTCACGCATTATATAACACAGCCAAGTAGTATATTGCCCAGCCACGTAATACAGTATATTGCACAGCCACGTAGTATATACCACAGAGCCATAGTATATAACACAGCCCACATAGTATATAACACAGCCCACGTAGTATATAACACAGCCCACGTAGTATATAGCAATGTGGGCACCATATCCCTGATAAAAAAAAGAATTAAAATAAAAAATAGTTATATACTTACCTTCCGGCGGCCCCTGGATCCAGGCGAGGCATTTAGCGATGCTCCTCGCGAAGCTCTGGTCCCAAGAATGCATTGCGGTCTCACGAGATGATGATGGCTACGTTATCATCTCGCGAGACCACAATGCATGGCCCGGAGCGTCACGAGGAACGGGGAAGGTGCCGGAAGGTGAGTATATAATGATTTTTTTTATTATTATTATTTTTAACATTAAATCTTTTTACTATTGTCGCTGCATAGGCAGCATCAATAGTAAAAAGTTGGTCACACAGGGTTAATAGCAGAGTTAACGGACTGCGGGACACCTCTGCATAACGCGGTGTAATGCAGCCATTAACCCTGTATGAGCGCTGACTGGAGGGGAGTATGGAGGGGGCACTGACAGAGAGTAGAAAGGGGCGAATTCGCGGCCGGTCTGTGCCCGTCGCTGATTGGTTGCGGCTGGCAGGCCACGACCAATCAGCTACGCGGGATTTCCGTGACAGACAGACGGAAGTGACCCTCAGATGATTATATAGATAGATATTCTTATTTCTGAGGACATTTCCCAGTCAACCAGATTAAAGGGCCGCTGTCACCCCCTCCAGCCGTTATAAACTAAAAGAGCCACCTTGTGCAGCAGTAATGCTGCATTCTAACAAGATGGCTCTTTTAGTTATAGGTTAAAGTATACCCCAAATAAAGCATTTTTATACTTAGCCACAAGTCCTGTCTCTAGCCAGGGAGGCGGGTCCTCACTCCCCAGCTCTAACCGCTCCTCTGCCGTCACTCCACTCTTCCTGCACTTTCAGCGCCGCCCCCTCAGCACTGTGTACGTTTCAAAACCGGCGCCTGCGCAGTGTACTGCTGTGCTGCGCAGACGCAGTAAGCTCTGGCCGTTTGACGTCCCAGCCAGGCTTGCAGACTGCGCCTGCGCGGGCATTGCGGCCAGCCACCTTTGGAATCCCCGCCCCGCACTGTGTTATGCATTATGCACAGTGCGGGGCGGGGATTCCAAAGGTGGCTGGCCGCAATGCCTGTGCAGGCGCAGTCTACAAACCTGGCTGGGACGTCAGACGGCCAGAGCTTACTGCGTCTGCGCAGCACAGCAGTACACTGCGCAGGCGCCGGTTTTGAAACGTACACAGCGCTGAGGGGGCGGCGCCGAAAGCGCAGGAAGAGTGGAGTGACGGCAGAGGAGCGGTTAGAGCTGGGGAGTGAGGACCCGGCTCCCTGGCTAGAGACAGAAATTGTGGCTAAGTATAAAATCGCTTTATTTGGGGTATACTTGAACCTATAACTAAAAGAGCCACCTTGTTAGAATGCAGCATTACTGCTGCACAAGGTGGCTCTTTTCGTTTATAACGGCTGGAGGGGGTGACAGTGGCCCTTTAAGGGATTATCCAAGCTGGTCAAACTTTGCCTTCGTAAAGTTCAGTGTTTTTGTGACTCCCTGACAAGTCCCCCTAGCGAAAGACAAGTGAAACTGTACAATATTTTGGTCGTTATTTCCTTGATGCCCGACGACCTGCAGATTTGTTATTCTGTCAGGTCTATTAGATAGTATTGGGTCTAAAATTTGGATTCTGCACCAATTGTGAAAGATAATTTTTCTTGGTTATTAGCAGAAACCTGTTGCCTTTATGGGTTTTTCAGGTCTCTGTTTCCCAGTTAATATCCGGGTAGTTAAAGTCCCCCATAACAAGGACCTCGTTATGGGATGCAGCATTATCTATCTGCCTTAGCAGTAGACTTTCCATGATTTCTCTTATATTTAGGAGTTTGTAACAGACCCCAATGAGAATTTTTCCCTCCATGTATTTTGACCCTTATGGACTCGACATCCTCATTTCCTTTGCTAATATCCTCCCTTTACCCCCATGGGTGGTTTGCACGTTAATGACCAGGCCAATCTTTACAATTCTGACCACTGTCCCTTTATGAGGTTATAACTCTGGAACGCTTCAAAGGATCCCGGTGATTCTGACATAGTTTTCTCGTGACATATTGTACTTCATGATAGTGGTAAAATTTCTTTGATATTAGCTGCGTTTATTTGTGAAAAAAAGAGAAATTTGGCATCAATTTTGAAAATTTAGCAATTTTCCAACTTTGAATTTTTATGCAATTAAATCAAAGAGATATGTCACACAAAATACTTAATAATTAACATTTCCCACATGTCTACTTTACATCAGCACAATTTTGGAACCAACATTTTTTTTTTGCTAGGGAATTATAAGGGTTAAAAGTTGACCAGCAATTTCTCATTTTTACAACACTATTTTTTTTTAGGGACCACATCTCATTTGAAGTCATTTTGAGGGGTATATATGATAGAAAATAACCAAGTGTGACACCATTCTAAAAACTGCACCACTCCAGGTGCTCAAAACCACATTCAAGAAGTTTATTAACCCTTCAGGTGTTTCACAGGAATTTTTGGAATGTTTAAATAAAAATGAACATTTAACTTTTTTTAACAAAAAATTTACTTCAGCTCCAATTTGTTTTATTTTACCAAGGGCAACAGGAGAAAATGGACCCCAAAAGTTGTACAATTTGTCCTGAGTACGTCGATACCCCATGTGTGGGGTGAACCACTGTTTGAGCGCATGGCAGAGCTCGGAAGCGAAGGAGCGCCATTTGACTTTTCAATGCAAAATTCACAGGAATTGAAATGGGATGCCATGTTACGTTTGGAGAGCCACTGATGTGCCTAAACATTGCCCCCCCCCCCACAAGTGACACCATTTTGGAAAGTAGACCCCCTAAGGAACTTATCTAGATGTGTGGTGAGCACTTTGACCCATTAACTGATTCACAGAAGTTTATAATGCAGAGCCGTAAAAATAAAAAATCATATTTTTTCACAAAAATTTTCTTTTCGCCCCCATTTTTTTTATTTTTCCAAGAGTAAGAGAAGAAATTTGACCCCAAAAGTTGTTGTACAACTTGTCCTGAGTACGCTAATACCCCATGTGTGGGGGTAAACCACTGTTTGGGCACATGGGAGAGCTCGGAAGGGAAGGAATGCCGTTTGACTTTTCAATGCAAAATTGACAGGAATTGAGATGGGACGTCATGTTGCGTTTGGAGAGCCACTGATGTGCCTAAACATTGAAACCCCCACAAGTGACACCATTTTGGAAAGTAGACCCCCTAAGGAACTCATCTAGATTTGTTGTGAGAGCTTTGAACTCCTAAGTGTTTTACTACAGTTTATAACGCAGAGCCATGAAAATAAAAATTATAATTTTTTTCCCACAAAAATTAATTTTTAGCCCCCAGTTTTGTATTTTCCCATGGGTAACAGGAGAAATTGGACCCAAAAGTTGTTGTCCAATTCGTCCTGAGTACGCTGATACCCCATATGTGTGGGGGAGCCACCGTTTGGGCGCCTGGGAGAGCTCGGAAGGGAAGGAGCACCATTTGGAATGCAGACTTAGATGGAATGGTCTGCAGGCGTAACATTGCGTTTGCAGAGCCCCTAATGTACCTAAACAGTTTGGGCACATGGGAGAGCTCGGAAGGGAAGGAGTGCCGTTTGACTTTTCAATGCAAAATTGACAGGAATTGAGATGGGACGTCATGTTGCGTTTGGAGAGCCACTGATGTGCCTAAACATTGAAACCCCCCACAAGTGACCCCATATTGGAAACTAGACCCCCCAAGGAACTTATCTAGATGTGTTGTGAGAACTTTGGACCCCCAAGTGTTTCACTACAGTTTATAACGCAGAGCCGTGAGAATAAAAAATCTTTTTTTTCCACAAAAATTATTTTTTAGCCCCCAGTTTTGTATTTTTCCAAGATTAACAGTTGAAATTGGACCCCAAAAGTTGTTGTCCAATTTGTCCTGAGTACGCTGATACCCCACATGTGGGGGGGAACCACCGTTTGAGTGCATGGCAGAGCTCGGGAAGGGATGTAGCACCATTCGGAATGCAGACTTAGATGGACAGATCAGCAGGCATCACGTTGCATTTGCAGAGCCCCTGATGTAACGACATAATAGAAACCCCCCACAAGTGACCCCATATGAGTACGCTGATACCCCATATGTTGGCGTAAACCCCTGTTTAGGCGCACGGGAGAGCTCGTAAGGGAAGGAGCACTATTTTACTTTTACAACGCAGAATTGGCTGGAATTGAGATCGGACGCCATGTCGCGTTTGGAGAGCCCCTGATGTGCCTAAACAGTGGAAACCCCCCAATTATAACTGAAACCCTAATCCAAACACACCCCTAACCCTAATCCCAATGGTAACCCTAATCACACCCCTAACCCTGACACACCCGTAACCCTAATCCCAACCCTATTCCCATCCAAAAATGTAATCCAAACCCTAACCCTAACTTTAGCCCCAACCCTAACCCTAACTTTAGCCCCAACCCTAACTGTAGCCTTAACCCTAGCCCCAACCCTAACCCTAGCCCTAACCCTAATGGGAAAATGGAAATAAATACATTTTTTTAATTTTTCCCTAACTAAGGGAGTGATGAAGGGGGATTTGATTTACTTTTATAGTGGGTTTTTTTGTGGATTTTTATGATTGGCAGCTGTCACACACTAAAAGACGCTTTTTATTGCAAAAAATATTTTTTGCGTTACCACATTTTGATAGCTATAATTTTTCCATATTTTGGTCCACAGAGTCATGTGAGGTCTTGTTTTTGGGGGACGAGTTGACGTTTTTATTGGTAACATTTTCGGGCACGTGACATTTTTTGATCGCTTTTTATTCCGATTTTTGTGAGGCAGAATGACCAAAAACCAGCTATTCATGAATTTCTTTTTGGGGGGGGCGCTTATACCATTCTGCGTTTGGTAAAATGGATAAAGCAGTTTTATTCTTTGGGTCAGTACGATTACAGCGATACCTCATTTATATCATTTTTTATGTTTTGGTGCTTTTATATACAATAAAAACTATTTTATAGAAAAAATAATTATTTTTGCATCGCTTTATTCTGAGGACTATAACTTTATTCTTTCGCTGATGATGCTGTATGGCGGCCCGTTTTTTGCGGGACAAGATGACGTTTTCAGCAGTACCATGGTTATTTATATCCGTCTTTTTGATCGCGTGTTATTCCACTTTTTGTTTGGCGGTATGATAATAAAGCATTGTTTTTTGCCTCGTTTTTTTTTTTTTTTTTTTTACGGTATGGGCCATTACGGATGCGGCGATACTAAATATGTGTACTTTTATTGTTTTTTTTTTATTTAGATAAAGAAATGTATTTATGGGAACAATATATATCTACTATATAATTGTCTAAGGGTCACTTCCATCTGTCTGTCCTTCTGTCACGGTTATTCATTCGCTGTTTGGTCTCGCAAGCTGCCTGTCATGGCTGCCGGGACCAATCAGCGACGGGCACAGTCCGGAAAAAAATGTCCGCCCCCTACTCCCCGCAGTCAGTGCCTGTCGCCCGCATACTCCCCTCCGGTCACCACTAACACAGGGTTAATGCCGGCGGTAACGGACCGCGTTATGCCGCGGGTAACGCACTCCGTTACCGCCGCTATTAACCCTGTGTGTCCCCAACTTTTTACTATTGATGCTGCCTATGCGGCATCAATAGTAAAAAATGTAATGTTAAAAATAATTAAAAAAAAAATAAACCTGCTATACTCACCCTCTGTAGTCCGCTGAGCCGCTCCCGCCGGCCGCCATCTTCCGCTGCAGTTTCCGGTGGCAAAGATGGTATGGCAGAAGGACCTGCCATGACGTCACGGTCATGTGACCGCGACGTCATCACAGGCCCTGCGCGACAAGGACCTGCCATGACATCACGGTCATGTGACCGCGACGTCATCACAGGCCCTGCGCTAGATAGACCTGCCATGACATCACGGTCATGTGACCGCGACGTCATCACAGGTCCTGCGCCCATACCAACGCTGGGACCGGAAGCTGCCGTGGACTACAAGGGGCCTTCGGAAAGGTGAGTATATGTTTATTTTTTATTTTTTCACCTGTGACAAACCTGGCTGGGCAATATACTACGTAGCTGGGCAATATACTACTTGACTGGCCAATATACTACGTAGCTGGGCAATATACTACGTGGCTCTGTGCTGTATACTACGTCACTCGGCAATATACTACGTCACTGGCCAATATACTACGTGGCTCTGTGCTGTATACTACGTTGCTGTGCGATATACTACGTCACTGGGCAATATACTACGTGGCTGCGCAATATACTACGTGGCTGAGCAATATACTACGTGTCTGGGCAATATACTACGTGGCTGGACAATATACTACATCACTGGGCAATATACTGCGTCGTTGGGCAATATACTACGTTGCTGGGCAATAGACTACGTGGCTGGGCAATATACTACGTGGCTGGGCAATATATTACATGGCTGGGCAATATACTACATGGCTGGCCAACATACTACGTGGCTGGCCAATATACTACGTGACTGGGCAATATACTACGTGGCTGGGCAATATACTACGTGGCTGGGCAATATACTATATGGCTGGGCAATATTTTTTACCCTATAACATTGCCCGTTGGGGGTGTTATCATGTTGTAGTGTAAGATCGCTGATCTGACACTTTCCTGTGCACTGTGTCAGATCAGCGATCTGACGTGCACTCCTGTTCTGAGCAGGCGCTTGGTAAGCCACCTCCCTGCAGGACCCAGATGCAGCCCCACGGCCATTTGGATCCGGGGCCTGCAGGAAGAAGAGGTAGGAGACCCTCGGAGCAACGCGATCACATCGCGTTGCTCGGTGGGTCTCAGGGAAACACGCAGAGAGCCCCCTCCCTGCGCGATGCTTCCCTATACCGCCGGAACACTGCGGTCATGTTTGATCGCAGTGTGCGGGGGGCGGTCTGTGACTGATCCTGGCACATAGTGCCAGATGTCAGCTGCGATAATTAGCTGACACCCGGCCGTGCTCCCCCCGTGAGCGCGGCCGATCGCTATGATGTACTATCCCGTCGGTGGGCATACGGGTCCACCCCACCTCAACGAGATAGTACGTCTAATGTCAGAAAGGGGTTAAAGTGGACTTTAGACAAGACGTTACATAAATTCAAACTTCTCCTTTCTGATTTTTATGATCCTTTCTAAACAGACTGTAATCCTGTAAGTTAACTGCCCAGTCATAGCTTTCATCTAACCATATCTCGGTTATTCCCACTATGTCAAAGTTACCTGTAGATATTTCTGCTTCTACTTCTTCCATCTTGTTTGTCAGGCTTCTGGCGTTTGCGAACATGCAGTTCAGAGGATTTTGTTTTGTTCCAATCTCCTCCCTGTGGATTGTTTTAGAAATTTTCTTACCACCCTTCGAAATATGTTGTCATGGGTCTTTTTTGCCGCACCTCATATCCTTCATCAGTATATATTCTGGCTTTATGTTCGTGTCTACCGTTTTTCTTCCCGTCCCCTCTTCTTGTAGTTTAACGCTCTCCTGATGAGTGAAGCGAGTCTTCTGGCGAATGTGTGTTTCCCAGGTTTTGTTGAGGTGTAGTCCGTCTCTGGTGAGGAGTCCGTCGTACAGGTAATTCATACCGTGGTCCAGGAATCTGAATCCTTGTTGTGTGCACCATTGTCTTAGCCAGTTGTTCACATCAAGGATCCATCTTCTGGTGCCATGCCCGTCTACTGGAAGGATAGAAGAAAAAACTACCTGTGCATCCAGTTCCTTTACTTTCTTGCCCAACTCTTCAAAGTCCTTGCATGTTGGTAGGTCCTTCCTTGCCGTGTCATTGGTGCCAACATGTATCAGAAGAAATGGGTGGACATCCTTGGAACTGATGAGCTTTGGTTTCCCATCGGTCACAACCTTGATCTTCGCACCTGGGAGGCAGCATACTTGCGGTTATGTTTGGTCTGCAGATGGCTTCTTCTGTGCCTCTCAGTAGTGAGTCTCCCACCACTACCACTCTTCTTCGCTTCTTGGCTGTACTTTTTGTTGTCACGTCTGGGTATGGCTATGTGCCATTTTCTTCTTTGCTTGCTGGTAGTGCCTTATCTTTAGGTGTGCCATCTTCGTTGTCCACAAGGCCTTGGTATTGGTTTCTCAGTTGTGTGGTTGGTGATGTCTCCATGGTCTTCTTGCTTCTTTTGGTCACATACTTCCTCTCCTCTGCTTTTGGAGGTTCTCTGACACTTTCTTCACCTTCTGTGACCAGTATAGTGTTGCTGAGTTTTCAGTGTAGCAGACATGACGTTGTCAGTACAGTTTACCTGGGAGCCTGTATAGCAGAGCTGAGGAGCTTGTTAAACAACAGAGCTTATCAGTGATAGAGCTTACTTTTAACAGTGTAGTAGAGCATTGGTGTTGGTGTAGCAGAGCTGTGTTTGTTAGGGTTGTTTTTTAGGAGTGGGTGTAAATCTATAAAATCTGTGTACAAGAAACTATCAGCACATTGCTTTATTTCTTCACCATGTAGCTCCGATCCTTCCGTCTCCCACGCAACCACTTGTCAGAATCCCAGCGGCCCCTGCCTCCGCTAGGCGGTCCGATCCGTGAGCTTTGTATAGGTCTCCGCTGAGGAACATGACAACATAATGACAATCTCAGCTCAGCTACGTCTGTTCTGCACACCGATCTGCCCGTATTTGTCACATAGTGTTATTGTTACAAACCCACCACCGCAACATCATTTCACAACCATTAGATGTTGCCATGGCATCCATCACGTTGTGCCCACCTAGCGTGCCACTATTCACAGGGTAATGACATAGCAGGGTCCGGTAACCATGGATTTAATTAATTAGCCATCATTTGTTCTTTTGTGGGGCTAACACAATGGAGAGGTGCACAGAACGCAGTCTAGAAATCGCTGGAAACAAACCTTCTGAAATGTGAACTTACCCTTATTGTGAGGGTAATTAATAATAATAATAAATATATATTTTCACATGTGCATTTTATTAAACCATGCCGTGATCTAAAGGTGGACCCTCTTCAGTGGAGTAAGAGGTCAGCAACCTCTTACTGCTGTCAAACTAACTCCCAGTATGGCGTCAGATCGCTTACAGGGGTTACCCTATTTATAAAGTAGAGTTTGGGATCCTCATCTCTTGGTCATAAAAAGGGTCTCTCATTCTGGAGATTGCCACCTGTCTGGCATTACACAGAAAGCCCATTGATTTCAATTAGCACCATGTAATTCTACATTTGTCCAGAGGTGGCACTGCAGGGAAATAAAACACTTATTGCCACAGTTTTCACCTGATCGCTGGTGATCAGATCAGATTCATCATGCCATTTATCTTTGCTACTTCCCCCTTATAGCTAGAAAGCACCATGAGAGCCTAAGAAACTAGTCAATATCTCTTTTCTTTTTCTAATCAATATATAACAAAGGCTTCAGATAATCAATAACAGTAATTCTTCTAACAAAGAAAACAGATGGAGTTTAATGAATCTGGTCCCTACACAAAACCCATGCGCCTTTCCAGTAAGGAGGCACATGAGACTCAGGACCTCCATTCTAGTGATGGATGAGGGTTCCTATTGCGGCTCCCCAGAGATCGATCATATATTAATCATCTATCCTATAGATCCCTGTCTATAAAGTGAACACTGTCGCCTCGATTTGTCATTCTCGCTTGTTTTTTAAGTGTCTTTACTTTTGTGTCTTTATTATTCACTGCCGTTAGCTTGTACCAAGTTCTTCAAGATGGCACATGGGCTGATAAATTTTGCGCAAAATCAAAGATGCATTTTTTTTCCATCTTTTATCTTTATGTGAGCCTTTGTAGAGCAAAAAGTTGCATGATCCTTTAAAATGTTGCACAGTAGTCTTCAACTGCGAAAAAATAAAAAATAAAAATAAAATAAAATTAGACCTATGCAAGAGTACAATTGCACAAAAAAATGCAACATTTCGAAAAGTCACAAATCAGGAATAAGGCTATGTGCACACTTTGCGGATTTTGATGCGGATCTGCAGCGTTTTTGGACGTGGAAAAAAGCGCGTGGAATCGCAGTGTTTTTTTCCCGCAGCATGTCAATTCTTTTTGTGGATCTGCAGCGTTTCTGCACCCATTGACTTCCATTGTGTCAGGCCAATCCACAGCAAAACTGCAGATGTAAAAAAGATCTGCAGTTTTGCTGTGGATGTGCCTGCGAGAAACGCTGCAGATCGGGAGGGGGAAGAGTGTGTTGGCGGAGTGTGGGCGGACACTGTGTGTGCGGAGAAGATGTGCGTGTCTGTGTGCCGGTGTTTGAGTGTATCTATGTGTGTTTGTGTGCGTGGGTGTGCGGGGCTGTGTGTGTGTGTGTGTGTGGCTGTGTGTGTGTGCGCAGCTGTGTGCTGGCAGGCATCGTCCAGTGGGACTACTAGTCTCATCCGGCTATGCCTGCTACAGTGATATTTAGCCGGATGATGGGACAGCAGTAGTCCCATTATCCGGCTACTGTGTTCAACACTAAAACATACACACATATAGACATGCAGTACATACAACATACAGTACATACTCACTATACAGCTAATCCTCGAAGCCCTCAATCACCTTTAAAAATTTTAAACAATAAACCAATAATATACTCCCGGATCCGATGTAATCCATTTGATAACGAGTGTCCCACAACGATCTCCCAAGGACAGCTGTCACATTGGCAGATGCGACCGCTCTCCAAGGGTCCCAGGATACAATGACGGAAGGTATCCTTCCTCACTGTATCCCTCCTCCTGTCACTGTGTCACTGGATTCCTATAGAGCAGTCACATCTCCTGATGTGACAGCTCTATAGGGGCGATCGTCATGAGACACACGTTTTTAAATGGACTGCGTCGGACCATGGAGTATTTGTGTTGGTTTATTATTTTTTCTTTTTTTCCAGGAGATCGAGGGCGTCGCATGGATTGGCAGAAAAATAAAGATAGCAAAACTATGTGGTGTTTTATTTAATTAAAATACTTTATTCTGCATGTGTGTGTTTATTTAACCCATTAACAACTATAAAATTAGTAATGGATAGGTATCTTATTGACGTCCCTCCATTACTAAGCCAGCTTCATGTCACCTTACAATTCAAAGGTGACATTAACCCTCTATTACACCATATGCCACCGCTACAGGGCAGTGGGAAGAGAGAGGCTAAGTTCTGGAAATTGGCGCATCTTACAGATGTGCCATTTCTGGGGAGGCTGAGTGCTGATGTTTGTAGCCGAGGGGGGGGGAACAATATCCATGGTCCCTTCCCAGGCTATGAATGTCAGCCCGTAGCGGTCTGCATAGCCTTTTATAGCTATTAATTATAAGGGGCCCCACATCATTTTTTTGGGGGGTACCCCTATTTTAATAGCCAGTAAAGGCTAAATATACAGCTGCGGGTTGATATTCATAGCCTGGGAAGATCCATGGGTATTAACCCCTTACCAGGCTATAAACAATGGCCCCTCGTCGCTGGTTTTCCCTCTCTGCGCAGGAAATTGCGCGGGAGCCCACGCCATTTTTTTCAATTTTTTTATAAACTAAACAGATATTGATTTTAAGGCCAGGGTCACACTTGTGAGAAACTCGCACGAGTCTCTCGCATCAATACCCGGCACTGCCGCCGGCACTCAGGACTGGAGTGTGCGGCTGTATGTATTTTTATGTAGATTAACGCTCCGATCCCAAGTGCCGGCGGCAGTGTCGGGTATTGAGGTGCGAGACTCGTTTGAGTTTCTCGCAAGTGTGACCCCGGCTTAACGCAGATTGTGTGTGTGTGTGTGTGTGTCTTTATTTAACTCTTTATGTACCATTTTATTATGTTTATTACTAAGCATCGGGCTTGGTATTATCTATCTATAGATATATCTATCATCTATAGATATATCTATCTATAGATAGATATATCTATAGCTAGATAGATAATAGATAGATAGATCTGTAGATCTATATATAAATCTATCTGTAGATATATCTATCTATAGATCTATCTATTATCTATCTATTATCTATAATAATAATAATAATCTTTATTTATATAGCGCCAACATATTTCACAGCGCTTTACAGTTTAACAGTTTCAAACACAACAGTCATAAGTAACAAAGTTAACAATACAATAATTAAAGCAAAATAAGACGACCCTGCTCGTGAGAGCTTACAATCTACAATGAGGTGGGGGAGATACAAAGTACAGGCAGGGCCAGAAGGGCTGGTGCCAGTAGTGGGCCGCTTGATCCGTGCACACTGTGCCACTGTCAGCGGCACCAGCACCGACTCACCCCCCGCCAGTGCCGCCATATTCAACTATCAGCTGATGCTCCTTCTCCCATCATTCCCCATTCTGCCTCTGACACTGCGGGTGCGCGATGACGTCATTTCATCGTGTACCTGCTGTGTGCCGGGCAGACTGCAGCCGCTGAGACCGGAGCCAGGAGCAGCATGGGGCACGAGGAGAGGTGAGGATTATATGTTTTTTTTTAAATATATCAATGAGTGATAACTCGATTGTGGGGTTATTGGGGGGGGGGGGGGCGCTACATTACATTCTATGGGGGGGGCTGTATTACATTCTGTGGGGGTTGTATTATATTCTATTATATTCTATGGGGGCTGTATTTCATTCTATGAGGGAGGATTGCATCATACTCTTTTATGGGGCTACATTATATTCTATGGGGAGGTATTATATATGTATTATATTCTATATTAAATGTATTCTCTGTAATCAATTTAGTATATTCTATGAGGGGTGACTGCATCATACTCTATGAGGAGGCAACATTATATTCTATGGGGAGCTGCATTATACTATATGAGGAGGGCTGCATTGTATTCTATGGAGGGGCTACATTATATTCTATGGGGGGCTGCATTATGAGGGGGCTACCATATATTATATATGCAGGGGATGCATTATACTATATGAGGGGGCTGCATTATATTCTCTGAGGGATTACATTATACTCAGGGGGCTACAATATATTCTGTGGGGTGGCTGCATTATACTCTGGGGTGGCATCACTATACTATATGTGGGCTGCATTATACTGTATCGAGGACTATGGGGAATACATTATACTATATGAAGAACTATGGGGTGCATTATACTATGGGAAGTGAATTGTACTACATGGATGACTATGGCAGTGCATTATACTATATGGAGGACTGAGCAGTGTATTTTAATATATGGAGGACTATGAGGAGTCTATTACACTATATGGAGGACTGAGGAGTGTATTACACTATATGGAGGACTGAGGAGTGTATTATACTATATGGAGGACTGAGGAGTGCATTATACTATATGGAGGACTATGAGAAGTGTATTATACTATATGGAGGACTGAGGAGTGTATTATACTATATGGAGGACTGAGGAGTGTATTATACTATATAGAGGACTGAGGTGCACATTATAATATATGGAGGACTATGGGGTGTATTATACTAAACAAGCAAAATGCTGCCTATTCATCGAGTGATTGGATTGTTTATGTGAGAACAGAAATCCTTGTTCTCAACAGCACATCAGCGGTGTAAACTGTAATTGTGCTGCTGGTAACATGATACTGTATGGGGACAGATTGGTCTAACTGTGATTGTTCTGTTCCCTTCATTCTTTCTCAGTTGGTGTAAAGAGGCCGGGAAACAAGCGAACGACTTCAGTATTGTCGATCACACTCATTTAGTGGCCTGAGATCAGCGCATGTAAGTACAACAGAAATGCTTCGCAGGGAGACCAGACAAGGAAGATGACAGTTGTAGTTAGCACCTGGCGCCTGGGGATAGCGCTAACTCTTCTGCTTTTCCCAACCACCAAAGCATTTAATTCTGGTTTGTGTAATGATTTTTAGGGTTGATGTCAGCTACGTAATGTCAGCTGCTATCAATCCCTGGTGTAAGTAATGGAGAGGTGTCTATCAGACATCCCCACTACTAGCCCAGACCTGGCGAGACCCAGCGACTCTGAAGAGCGGTGACGGTGGTAACAATACCGCTCTTCACAGTCACCGAGCTCAACGCAAGACCCCGAATATCTCAAAAGCGGTGACGTTACTGATGTCACCCGCTCTTCAGAGTCACCGGGCGCAGCAGAACCAAAAGTGGCTGTAGGCAAAGTTTATGAAGCATCAGAATGAGGTTCTATAGCCTTTGGTCGTCTCAATCCCTTCATTATCTACGAGATCCAGTTATGTAGGTAAAATAGCGGCTTTTCTTGGTACTGCAACTAAAAGCAATAAATAGGACTGAGCTGGAATGCTGGATACTGCTGTGATTATATGTTTCATAGTCGTGTTACACTCCCTTCACTTCTTGTAACCTACAAGTGTACAAAGATATTATACAGTCACCATGTGACAAGTGGGCCTGTGAAACTTCAAATGCCAGGGCTGAATTTTAGTCTCAGTCCAACCTGAGTACAGGTGTGTATTTAAAAAGATGTATTTACAATGATAGTTCAGCCACCTTCAGGGGATGGGGATAGATGGAAGTAGTGAATGGGCTACGCATACACACAAACATAAAATAACTTTGATTAGTGAACGCGTTAGGCCGCTCTGAACAAATGTGTTTTGAGGGAGCACCTAAAACTATGCAAATTGTGGATGGTTCTAATATCTTGGAGTAGAGCATTCCAGAGGATTGGCCTAGCAAGGGAGAAGTCTTGGAGTCGGGAGTGGGAGGTACGGATTAGTGCAGAGGTTAGTCAAAAGTCGTTTGCAGAGCGCAGCGGTCAGTTAGGCCGATAGACCGAAATGAGGGAGGAGATGTAAGGAGGTGCCGCACTCTGGAGAGCTTTGTGGGTGAGAACAAGTATTTTGAAGATTCTATAATGAATGGGCAGCCAGTGTAACGACTGGCGAAGAGCGGACACGTCTGAATACCGATTAGCTAAATGGACAACCCTGGCTGCTGCATTAAGAATAGACTGGAGAGGGGAAAGTCTAGTAAGGGGGAGGCCAATTAATAGAGCGTTACAGTAGTCCAGGCGGGAGTGGATCAGGGCGACAGTGAGGGTTTTTGTTTCCATGGTGAGAAAAGGGCGGATTCTAGAGATGTTCTTTAGGTGTAAGCAGCACGAGCGGGCAAGAGATTGTATATAGGAGGTGAAGGAGAGATCGGAGTCAAGCATAACACCCAGACAGCGCGCCTGCTGCCGGGGTGTTATTATGGTGCCACCCACACAGAGGGAAATGTCAGAATTAGGGAGGTTAGTAGATGGCGGGAGCAGAAGAAGTTCAGTTTTGGAGAGATTGAGTTTCAGATAGAGAGCGGACATGATGTTGAAGACTGAGGACAGACAGTCACTGGCGTTCTGTAGTACAGCGGGGGTAAGGTCAGGGGATGACGTATATAGTTGTGTGTCATCAGCGTAAAGATGGTACTGAAAGCCAAATCTGCTGATGGTCTGTCCAATTGGGGCCGTGTAGAGGGAGAAGAGAAGGGGCCAAGGACTGAGCCCTGAGGTACCCCGACAGTGAGTGGAAGAGGAGATGAAGTGGAGCCAGCTAACTGAAAACTGAAGGAGCGGTCATAAAGATAGGAAGAGAACCAGGAGAGAGCATTGTCCTTAATGCCTAGTGACTGGAGCCTAGAGAGTAGGAGAGGGTGGTCAACAGTGTCAAAAGCGGCATAAAGGTTTAGAAGAATGAGCAGAGAGTGGTCACCATTACATTTTGCTGTCAGAAGGTCTTTGGTCACCTTGATGAGTGCAGTTTCTGTCGAATGTAGGGGGCAGAAAGCGGACTGTGAAGGGTCTAGGAGGGAATGAGTGGAGAGGTAACGGGTAAGGCGGGAGTATATCAGGCGCTCCAAGAGTTTAGAGATGAAGAGGAGATTGGACACTGGTCTGTAGTTGTTTGTGCAGGATGGGTCAAGGCTGGATTTTTTGAGTAATGGAGTAATGATAGAGTGTTTGAAGGAGGAGGGGAAAATGCCAGAGGAGAGGGAGAGATTAAAAATTGTAGTTAGGTGAGTTGTGACGACTGGAGAGAGAGACTGGAGGAGATGAGAGGGAATGGGGTCGGTAGTGCATGTAGTCGGAAGTGAAGAAGAGAGGAGCTTGGAGACTTCTCCTGTGATATGATCTATCTATATATCTGTCTACCTACTTGTAACGGGGTCTATCAAGCTGGGGTACCTCTTTCAGTACCACCCCGTGTTTCAGGAGGTCCACTCTGCCTTGGCTGGAGTCTGAATGAAGGACGCTGGCTGGAATTGCTTGGTTACATGGGCGCATATAAAAGATCACTGCTTCTCCACGTGTTTCCAGTCTGACAACACTTTACTCACAGGACACAGAATATATCACACAGATACAGAGGGCAGGCCAATAGAAAAGCGGCAGGCCAGACATACATTACAATAGCCGCAGGTGGCCGGAGCCTGCCGATATTTACTGTGAGAATTACAAAGGTGGGGACAAAAGGGGAATATCGCGTCCCCTCTGCCAAAGGGCGCAGCCTGTGGGCTGATACATTAGGGACATGCATCTCACATGGAACCTATTATACATACATATAACTGCACAACATATTCTGGGTGCTGAGTGGTTCCATAACACCTATTATCTATCTATCTATCTATCTATCTATCTATCTATCTATCTATCTATCTATCTATCTAGCTATCTAGCTATCTAGCTATCTAGCTATCTATCTATCATCTATCTATCTTTCTGTGTGTGTCAATATTATTCTTCAATGGAGTATGTAAATGAAGAGGTTGGACAAGAAGTTACATCACAATTCTTTTTTTTTGTTCAATAATAGATCCTTATTTAGCTTTCAAAAACACATACAAATCCGCATGAAAAAAAACCGCATGAAAATCTACATAAAAAATGCATCAAAACCCATCAAATCTGCGTGGATTTTTACCTGCGTTTTCTGTCGAGAGATGCAGAATCAGCGCAGAAAATTCCACAGGCAAATCTGCAACGTGTGCACATACCCTTAGACATCTGGATAAGGGAAACCAAATAAAGTCACTATTACAAGTACTTTTAATTAAGAAAAAAAAGTGGCAAATACAATGATGAATCGGGGTTATGAGATAGCTAATGTAAACTAGTTAGTGCAAGAACTCAAAATATATCAAATGCACTGATAGGAGCATGCATGAAAGTCCTCAGGAGCAGTCCACCTGAATGGCCACCCATGCCAGGTATTGTGCCCATTTTTTAAGCTACTAGAAGCCATGTTCTTCCAAACAATCTCCGCTGTGGCAGCAGAAAGCCGATTCCACAAGTCAGGATTCAGCTGGTGTTATATTGCAAACTTGAAAACATTCTAGTAGTATCCCAGACATCTCAGTTGTAGGGGCAGGAACTGCCCCACTTGACCCAACCCAACTCTCCTCCATAGTAACAGGAGTAAGAAGTGGGATATAGACTGGCTGTCTGATCTACTTTCTTGTTGACACAAGAAGAGCCCATAGCAGAGTAAGGATGTCCTACACTACTCTTTTATCCTTATGGAACTCCATATCGTCTGTTTTATGATGTCTATTCTGAAGCCCAAAATTATTGGGAATGGCCTGATAAATGGTAACATGGGAATGACCGGTTTGCATGTGTGAATCTTTTCCACCATGATGAGTTTCTCTTCTGATCTTTTGACGGTCTTTGGCAAAACAATATTGCTAAGACTTCCAGACTCAATATCTCAAAAGTGGTGACGTTACAGCATGGTCTCTCTTTTTCCACAGTTGACCATTGCTTCCAAAGCCAAGTTGAAATTTTCACAAGTCTTGGATGATTGATGACACCAAATACTGATCTGTGCAGAAGATGGGAATTTAGAGCAGTCGCTTGGTCATGGACCTCTTAACTTTGGATTTTGACAAATAGACTTTGCAAAGAGGTATTTTATGACAGCAAAAAGGTGAGAAGGCATAGCATTTTAGACCCTAGAAAAATAGGAAGGACTCAGTCTTGCATCCCTTCACCAACACAATGATGAAAATATCCAGGTAGAGATAAGCCCGAAGCTTCTCTGTTCATAGACACGTGGAACACAATCAAATGATCAGGACTTTCCAGGACCTTGGACACAAGGTGTAGTTGACATACTGCAGTGTCTGTAAAGAAGGCAAGATGATCCTGCTCTTGATGTTGATCATTCATTCTCTCAATGACAAAGACTTTTTGCCCTCCAACAGCCATGCCATCTACAACAGGTCCTGGGCCTTGAGCTCTACTAGTACACTGCCAACACCGGAGGTCCTGCTGGACCTGAAAGCACCCATCTCTGTTTTACCTGCAGGATCAAGGGTGTGGTTTTGGGTTTACTCTCAAAGAAAGACTTAAATTTCTCCTCTTTGTATTTGTTTATGCAAATTGTCTAAAAAGTAATTAGTTGATTCCCAGCAGAGATAATAGCTGAGAACGCTATCCTGACAGCAGAATGTCTTACTTTACATGTGATGGTAAGTATCAGGTGTTTCAGTCGGAGCCCACCAAATATGTAGCAACATCTGCTCCTCAGTAAATGTATCAGTTCGTTAAAGCGGCTGTTACTTTCCAATTAAAGGACACACAGCACTAATGCATATGCAAATGTATGCAAATGAGGCTCTTTAGATTTTGTTATATTTAGATCTTAGACTTCTTTATACACAGTCAGTCTCTGATGAGTTTTCAATTCATATAAATGTAAGTAATGCAAGGTATCTAAATTTAGGACCATTTAGGGCCAAGGACGCCTATGCCAGATGAGCTGCTTAGGTCGTAACTGGTAAAAGATGGGTCAAAATAACTTTTTGCAAATATTGTCTCTTGCATATCCACCATTTTCTAAAATTCACATATGTGATTGTACAAAATAATCTAAATTGTGCAGCAGTTTGTGCTTCACAGCTGCTCTTCCTACTGTAATCAGGGATCAGTTGCTAATTGGCAATTATTTTGGAGAAGAGTCTCTGAGGCTCAGTTCTCTCTTATATCGTCTTAGGCTGCTTTCACACATCAGTTTTTTGTCGTCAGGCACAATCCGGCGAATTTTGAAAAAAACGAATCCGTCGGAAATTGTGAAAAACCGATGCAACGGATCCGGTTTTTCTCCGAATCCGAGTTTCTGGATCCTGGGAAGGAGAGAGAGAGAGAGAGAGAGAGACCCCAGAATGGAAAATGCATGATTTGCTTAAAAAGACGGAACCCATCATTTGACCTCACATTTCAACCGGTTTTCGCCGGATCTGTCGCTGTTCATTTTTTCAACGGACAGCAAAAACGTTCCTATGTCCTTTTTTTTTTCCGGCCACTGAAAACGAATTTTCGATGGATCCGGCAAAAAAACGGATGAAACGTGAGGCCATCCATTGCAATCCATCACTAATACAAGTCTATGAGAAAAATACGGATCCGGCGGTAACTTTTGCCGGATCCGTTTTTTCCAAAATTCGCCGGATTGTGCCTGACGGCAAAAAACTGATGTGTAAAAGCAGCCATAGTGTATGTTACTCCCATACCTTTACATACTTGATTTAGGATAGGAACACCCACATGGCAGCCGACATACTCCTTCAGAGCACTGTACACGTCTCACGTCAGCACCCGGAGAGTGGACAGCTCCATCTAAAATCTATACCTCGGATCCCAATAGACTTCTGGCACCAAAGGCAGACACAAAGAGACCTGACCAGTATGCAGGGAATTGCAAGGACCCCCAATAGTCCCAAGAACCCCACTGTCTTGACAAATGAGGGTTACATTTGGGAGATTCAAAGTGAGGGAGATCTGTGGGTGTCTTAATATTAAGCTTTCCACTGACCGTAAACCATTTACACCATCCTAGTATTGCCTTCTTTCTGTTCAGCTTGTGTGTCAGTCTTCACTGTGATTCTAACTTTTAATTCAGGAACCAGAAAGAACAGGATGGACACATCTAGTAAAAGAAATTAACTTGTAAAATGAATACAATACAAATGATGTTGTGGTGCAATCAATGGAGCACGTGTATAAAGCTTAAAAACTCTGCTTTCACCTTGTTTTGTGGCTCATAAAATCTAATTTGTTAGCAGAGATATAGCAGGAAAACTGAGATGTCTATAGATATCATATGACTCATGTTATTACCTTCATCTGCAAAAATATGACATAATCCCTCATTACGTTCTATTCCCCATTTAGCCTAATTTCTAAGCTATGGGGACAATATTGGTCTATTGTAGTGCTGCTCTCTCTTTCTATCACTGCCTTCTAATAGGGCATACAAAAAGGTCTCTACAATATCTGTCCAATACAGATTTGGGTTTTTAAACCCTTTAAGTTCTGTTTCTTTGCTGCAAAAATCCAAAGCCAACACCCGGATTCTTGGATAAGCAGCAGCTCTGCATGAGGATTAGACAAAAAAAAAAATATTTATTTGCAGAATCCGTGAAAACCTTACTTTTTTGTGTGGAAGGCAGATTTCAGCACGGAACGTATCTGTATATATTGCGCATCCCTATCCTCCCATCACTATGGAAAATTTCTGCACCATAAGAAAAAATCTAGTTTCTAATTCAGGTGCGGATTCGCAGAACATCATCCGAAACCAAAATGCCTGTCGGCCCCAGATTTTAGCCACGGATCCACTAGTAGATATGAGTCACCAATCCTACATGTGGGAACATACCCTTAGGTAGCTAATGTCTGTAGTGTCATACCGATTTTACAGATCATCTAATCCCACTGGATAGTCAGACATCTTCTCAGCACGGTAATCAGTCCAATTATAATACCGGAAAAGATAGGGTCACCACGAGGTAATCTCCCGCCCGGCGCTGTGTCGGACTGCGTTTCATCCCATTGAACCCATACGTTCTGTGCTCATATTGTGGATTTAATGGCGAGTTAGCACAAAGTCGATTAGATCATAAGACGTGGATTACGGAAATGGAAATTATTTCTCATGCTGGATGCGAAATGCACAATGACAGCAAGTTGCTGATGAAGTTTATCGCTCAGAAAGCCAGAGGCGCGGGCATTGTTATCTGCCAGTGTTATATAAACAATTGTCTGGGTATTGATGCCCTCAAGCTTCTTGTTAAGTCATTTTGCATCAGGGTCAGGCCTAGAATTTGTATGGTGCTCCCACCCTGGAGAGTGCAGTCACCGATCCAAATATCGTTGCTGTATGTCAGCCAGTATTCTGTGTAGGTGTTTCGGAGAACGGGCACAGATGGCACCAGGGGAGGAGGAGGTTGCTATGCAGAGATGTGATTCATAGTCTAACATGTTGTGTATCCCTCTGTTAAACTGTCAACATGCCCCTTATGTGGGCTCCAAATTCAGCTGCAAGAAAAGAAAGCACCTTTTTTTTTTTACACCTTTTTGATGAAAGGTTACCATGCCTCTTATCAGGCACGACTGATGCCCATTTGGGTGCCCAGGGTTGCATCGTGTCCGTCGTTTGCTGACATCACAAAAAAGCAATTTTATATTCAACAAGGCACTGCAGCTTGCTAAGGCTACGTTCAGACTAGCGTTGCGCGCCGCTGCGTCGGCGACGCAACGCACGACGCACACAAAAACGCGGCAAAACGCACGCAAAAACGCTGCGTTTTGCGACGCGTGCGTCGTTTTTTGCCGAAAATCGGACGCAAGAAAAATGCAACTTGCTGCGTTTTCTTGGTCCAACGCTAGCGGCAAAAAAGACGCAAGTGTTGCAAAACGCAACACACAAAAACGCATGCGTCCCCCATGTTAAACATAGGGGCGCATGACGCGTGCGTCGCCGCTGCGTCGCCCGACGCTAAGGCGACGCACACTAGCAGAACGCTAGTGTGAACGTAGCCTAATATGCATTTAATTCTTCATTGTGTCTATCTCTGCTTGCTGCTGGTGAATATAAAGCCAACCCATTAATAAGAGAGGGCACTGATGCATCGTAACAAACTGTACAAATGTGTGTAAGACGAGCAAATCAAGACACAACTAGTCAATTTGAAAATTTCCCAAAATTTGAGTTTGCACAAATCCAATACAAAGTGTTTAGCTACCACCATTTTGCTGTCTTCATCTTCTTACCTGTGCTAGGACCTTCACCTATCTTGAGCCGAGCTCTGTCACTTCAGCACTCCAGTCCTCCTTTCTGGTCTTTGGTTCATCTGACTCTTCCACTCTGCTGGGGCCAGTGATTGGCATCCTGCAATTCTTTAGGGGCAACGCATGCCATGATGTGCTGCCCCAAGGTGACTACATGCCATGATGTGCTGCCCCAAGGTGACTACAAGCCATAATGTGCTGCCCCAAGGTGACTACATGCCGTGATGCACTGCCCCAAGGTGACTACATGCCATGATGCGGTGCCCCAAGGTGACTGTGCCATGATGTGCTGCCCCAATGTGACTATGTGCCATGATGTGCTGCCCCACGGTGACTACATGCCGCGGTGCGCTGCCCCAAGGTGACTACATGCCGTGATGCGCTGCCCCAAGGTGACTACTGTATGTGCCATGATGCACTGCCCCAAGGTGACTGTGTGCCATGATGCTCTGCCCCAAGGTGACTACGTGTTATGATGCGCTGCCCCAAGATGATTATCTGCCATGATGTGCTGCCCCAAGGTGACTACGTGCCATGATGCGCTGCCCAAGGATGATTATCTGCCATGATGTGCTGCCCCAATGTGGCTACGTGCCATGATGTGCTGCTCTACGGTGACTACATGCCGTGATGTGCTGCCCCAAGGTGACTAAGTGCCATGATGCACTGGCCCAATGTGAATATGTGCCTTGATGCGCTGCCCCAAGATGATTATGTGCCATGATACGCTGCCCCAAGATGACTAAGTGCCATGAGGCGCTGCCCCAAGGTGACTATGTGCCATGATGAGCTGCCCCAAGATGATTATCTGCCATGATGCACTGCCCCAAGGTGACTACAAGCCATGATATGCTGCCCCAAGGTGACTACATGCTGTGATGTTCTGCCCCAAGGTGACTACATGCCATGATACGCTGCGCCAAGGTGACTGTGTGCCATGATGTGCTGCCCCAATGTGACTACAGTATGTGCCATGATGTGCTGCCCCACGGTGACTTCATGCCGCGATGCGCTGCCCCAAGGTGACTATGTGCCATGATGCACTGCCCCAATGTGAATATGTGCCATGATGCGCTGCCCCAAGGTGACTGTGTGCCATGATGCGCTGCCCCAAGGTGACTACGTGCCATGATGCGCTGCCCCAAGATGATTATCTGCAATGATATGCTGCCCCAAGGTGATTACGTGCCATGATGCGCTGCCCCAAGATGATTATTTGCCATGATATGCTGCCCCAATGTGACTACGTGCCATGATGTGCTGCCCCACGGTGACTACATGCCGTGATGTGCTACCCCAAAGTGACTATGTGCTATGTTGCACTGCCCTAATGTGAATATGTGCCATTATGCGATGCCCCAAGATGATTATGTGCTATGATGCGCTGCCCCAAGGTGACTGTGTGCCATGACACGCTGCCCCACGGTGATTACGTGCCATGATACGATTCCCCAAGGTGACTACGTGCCATGATGCGCTGCCCCAAGATGATTATGTGCCATGATGTGCTGCCCCAATGTGACTACTTGCCATGATGTGCAGCGCAAAGGTGACTACGTAGGGCCAATTCCAAGCCTCAGTGCCAAAGAGGGAGCTCTGGAAGAGTGGAAAGGTGGATCAGGGGGGCTACAGATACAAAGGGGGCACAAGACAGATGAAGGTCCTGAGAAAAAAAGAGAAAAGGTGGCACTCACCGTCCCTTTAAAAGTCCTTTGTTATATGTCCTTAAAACATGACGGTGAGAGAATGACACTTGATGGACAATGGCCCTTGTGCGCCTCCTGCCCTTCCAGTCCATAAAAGACTTTTAAATGGACGGTGAGTGCCACCTTTTCTCTTTTTTATCAGAACAATTGTCAATTGAATGTTTTTCCGTTGATCACCCATGACACCATTTGACCAGGGGTGTTATACTGTTCTATGAGGCAAGTTTGGTGGCAGCGGAGAGTGATTTTTGGTTCTGTTTTTTTCTTTCTTGGTATAGTGGTATCAAGATAGGTGAAGACCTAGGGCATTCTGCTTTGGGGGCCTGGAGACCCACTGACGATAATAAACATATCATCATGGCACTCATGACGCTTTTGATTCAGACCACTTTTATTCAGACTGAAACAGGAATTCAATCGCATTTCTGAAGATTTACTTATCTCTAGTCTGTGACAACACAGAAGTCTGTACCACCATGATTAGAAAAATAAGTCTGCTTTCCTCCAGAAACAGCACCACTCTTGTCAACAGCTTATGTGCGGACATTGCACTTCTGTTCCATACACTTCTGCAATACCATAGACAACCAGTGAACTGGTATTTCTTGAAGAAATAAAATGTCAGACATTTTTTTTTTAATTCCTGGATGAGGCCTTTAACCCCTTTCCCATCTTAGCCGTATAGTTACGTCTAAGGTGGGCTCCCCCAGTTTGCTGCGAGCTCCAGCGATGAGCACACAGCTTTACCAGCAAGTCAGCTGATTTGAACAGCTGACATGTGCCCCTAACAGCCACGGGTGGAATCGCGATCCACCTGCTAAAATATTAAATGCCGCTGTCAATCTCTGACAGCGGCTTTTAACATGCTCGTGCTGGAAGCACGTCACTAATCCACCCCATCGGTGCCCGTGTCACATGACCGTGGGTCACCGATGGGTTAGCATGACAATCCAGTGTCTACAGTAGACCCTTGTGGTTGTCATTACCGGATTGCCATAAGCGCCGCCCTGCGGTAAGCGCTCATAGCAAGTAAGCATTTTAGCTACATAGAGCAGGGCTGAAGCACTGCTATGAGTAGCACAGGCGATCGGATGATCTCAGCTTCTAGTCTCACATGGAGACTATTGAAGTAAGTAAACAGTAAAAAAAAAAATATATATATATAAAAGTTCAAATTACCCCCCATTCGCCAAATTCAAAATAAAATAATAAAGAAAAAAATTCACATATTTGGTATCGCCGCGTTCAGATCACCAGATCTATCAATAATTAAAAAAGAATTAATCTGAGCAGTAAACGGCATAACGAGAAAAAAGTTAAACCGCCAGAATTATATCTTTTAGTTGCCGCAATAAAAGGCGATCAAAAGATCGCATCTGCACCACAATGATATCAATAAAAACGTCAGCTCAGGGTGCAAAAAATAAGCCCTCACCAAGCCCCAGATCATGAAAAATGGAGACGCTACGTGTCTCAGAATATGGCAACTTTTTCTTTTAAGAAACTTTAGATTTTTTTTCAACACTTAAATGAAAAAGAACCTATATATGTTTGGTATCTATGAACTCATAATGTCATGGAGAATCATAATGCTAGGTCCCTTTTAGCATTTAGTGAACATGGTAAAATCACAAAACAAAAAACTATTGTGGAATTACACTTTTTTGCAAATTTACCGCACTTTGATTTTATTTCCTGTTTTCCAGTACTCTATATGGCAAAAAACAATGAGGTCATTCAAAAGTACAACTTGTCCCGCAAAAAAACAAGCCCTCACATGGCCGTATTGACAGAAAAATAAAAAAGTTATGGCTCTGGGAAGAAGAGGAGCAAAGAACCGAAACTCTAAAGTGGAAGAACCCAAGGTCGTGAAGGGGGTTAAAGGCAAAAAAGTCAGCCGGCCGTACCGACCCATTTTGCAGATGTGATTTGTTTAGGTGATGGCAAGGAAAATACAAAATTTCAATTCCCCCATCCCTTTCTTTTCTTTTATGTCTGCTGCTTCCTCCCCACAAACATTGCTAGATCTGGGAGAGTCAGGATAGATGGCTTTAGTCCCGAACAAGTGTTTGTCCGACAGTTATCTCATGTGTATGTCCACCATGAAGGTGAAGGGCCGGTAGGTATCTCCTGTTTTTATACGTAACCTTGACTATTACACTCCAGCCTACTGATACACATCAGACTAGGCCGTGACCAGAATCCATACTGGTTGCTATGGCAGCCAGAGAATTGTACAGGGCACTGGAGTACATCTCCCATAAGTCACTTCCACTGACAAGTGATGTAGGAAACACCAAGTGGAGATGTCACCTTTTTCTTAGATTTTTGTGCTTAGCCTGCAGCTACCAAACATGGCCATCAGGACATTTACCTGGCATGACTGATTGCATCTAAAATGGGTTCTCATAATTATGGCAGTGAATTTCCAGTCACCTTATTAGTTATAGCTAAATCTTGCACAAATGCTCCTTCCAGTGAAATCAATGAACTAACTAAATGCCTTTTGGTTGTCTTCACCCACAGTCATACAGGTGGCCACCACCTGGCCCAATGAATGGATAGAGAATGTTCTTTGTGGTCCTCAAGATTCTTTATTGGATCTCATCATGTTGTAGGTTGTAGCTTCTCTACATCAACATTACCATATGGCAGGTCATGAGATGAGGCCTGGTGAGATGCCAACCATAGATGCCCCCATACCCACCGACGACAATATGGAAGCTCACCATAAATCGAGAACTTTTATGGGTTTAGCTGGTGTCAGCAGTTCAGTAACTTTGATGTCTAAGTTTTCCGAAATTCAGACCTTTTTCCCCCAACATAAGTGACAGCTGACATAGAATCAACTGAATTGGAAAACAAAGACTTTTTCTAAGAATTCAGGTTAATGCTTTTTTTGAGACATGCAAATTGTTTGGCAAGAAAAAACTCTATTTACCTTCCATGGAGTCACTATGGTAACCGTGTACTTTGACAGTAGGATTAAAAATTGCTCCTGGATAAAGTGTGCTATTATTCCTATTATCTTTTTGTTTTGTAAGCCGTGTATTGCTTAAGGAAAAAGCCATAAATCTAACACAGCTTCAGAGAGGAAGAAAATGGTGGGATGGATGTAAAATAAACCTCCAAGTGTAGTTCTATCGCTTTGCCCCCTTGACTTCACATAGCAGAATGGTGCCTTTTGGACCTCTGTCGACAGAGAGAGTCCAGTGATGGAGTCGTGCCACAAGGAGATGCTTGGCCAGTATGGATGGGGCATTTTAGATGGTTTATGGGCCAGAGCTTCTCAGGAGATGCTCAGCTAAGATGAATAAGGAAAACCTCTACGTGAATGTCCATCACTCCCATAGTAGAATTAAGTCATATGGACCTAAGTTGATAGAGAGTCCCGTGATAGAGAGGTGCCACAAGAAGATGCTTGCCCAGTAATTGATGGTAACATTTTAGGCTTAGATGGTCCATGGCAAGAACTCCTCAGGGGATGCTCAGCTAAAGTTAATGTGGAAAACCTCAAAGTGGAGGTCCATGGCTAAGTTCTCTCAACGTCATATAACATAATTGGGTCTGTGACAGGGTCACTGGCACTGTTTGTGAGGGGAGATATGTATCACAAAGATTGTTTTCTTCCGTGATCTGAAACCTATAAGTTTCTCTCCAGCATGCTTTGTGCTGAAGGGCTTAACCAACCATTATAAGGGTTTGGGTTTTTGTGAGTAGGTGAAAGATGGGCGGAACACCTACTCACCATATCTCCACCTCAAGGGGGTGGCTGAGGAAGTTAAATGTGCACCCACTGTTTTTTCGTTTTGGCTGTCGTGTATTTGAAGAGGAAAGTGTCCAGACAAAATCTCCAGGGGTAGCTGAAGACTGAGCGTTCCCTGTGGGCGAATCTCGCAGAAAAAGGACTCTGTTAGACTATATTTTTGTGTTGACGTTAGGCCAGAAAGGCCATGTTTATTTTGTTCAACCCTGCTATGGTTTATGCGGTGCTCTAATAAACCAGCACATCATCAACCCAAGAAGCATTCCTGTGTTTACCTCTGCAAACAGCCGAGTGAGTCAACCCCTCACAGGGTCATATTAACCTTCTCCGA
The DNA here is from genome assembly GCF_032444005.1 of Ranitomeya imitator. Classification (NCBI taxonomy): domain Eukaryota; kingdom Metazoa; phylum Chordata; class Amphibia; order Anura; family Dendrobatidae; genus Ranitomeya; species Ranitomeya imitator. Next base: position 767,487,095 of record NC_091282.1, on the reverse strand, counting down.
TGGAGAGTCCAGACATGGAAAGGTGTGTCAAGCAAATATTTGCCCAGTAATTGATGAGAGCATCTTAAGGTCAATGAAAACTTAGATGGTCCATGACCAAACTACTTAGGAGATGCTCAACCAAATTTCATGTGGAAAACCTCAAAGTGGGGGTCTATTTCTAAGCCCCCTATCTTCACATAGGAGAATGAGGCCTCCTTCATTAGAGAGCTCAGAAATGGAGAGGTGCACCAAGGAAATACTTGCTTGATAATGGACAGGAGAATCTTAGGAACAATGAAGAATTAAATGGACAATAGGCTAGGATTTCTCATAACCTCCAAGTATTGGTTCATAGCTGAGCCCCTTATTTTCAAATAGGAAGATTGTATGATAACGATAGCTTTCGATACAGAGTCTGGGTGATGGAGAGGTGCCTTATGGAGATACTTATCCAGTAATGGATGAGACCATCTTAGATGGTCTGTAGGTCGGAACTTCTCACAAGATGCTCAGCTGAGATGAGTATGGAAAACCTTGAAGTTGAGGTCCATTGCTTGACATAGCAGACCTCCTTCACATGTAGACCTCCTTTGATACCGGCATGGAGAGCTTCTTCAAGGAGATACTTGCCCATAAATGGATGGATGTACTTTAAGACCAGTGAAGATTTAGATGGTCCATATGCCAGAACTTCTTAGAATATTTTCAGCTAATATTACAGAAAACCATCAAGTGGCAGTCCATAGCTGAGCCCCCTCAACCTCATATAAGCAAAATAGGGTCATTTGTACCTACAGTGGGGGAAATAAGTATTTGATCCCTTGCTGATTTTGTAAGTTTGTCCACTGACAAAGACATGAACAGTCTATAATTTTAAGGGTAGGTTAATTTTATCATTGAGAGATAGAATATCAAAAATAAAATCCAGAAAATCATATTGTATAAATTATATAAATTTATTTACATTTTGCAGTGAGAAATAAGTATTTGATTCCTCTGGCAAACAAGATTTAATACTTGTAGCAAAACCCTTGTTGGCAAGCACAGCAGTCAGACTTTTTTTGTATTTGATGATGATGTTTGTGCATATGTCAGGAGGAATTTTGGTCCACTCCTCTTTGCAGATCATCTCTAAATCATTAAGATTTTGAGGCTGTCGCTTGGCAACTCGGAGCTTCAACTCCCTCCATAAGTTTTCTATGGGATTAAGGTCTAGACTAGAGACTGGCTAGGCCACTCCATGACGTTAATGTGCTTCTTTTTGAGCCACTCCTTTGTGGCCTTGGCTGTATGTTTTGGGTCATTGTCTTGCTGGAAGAGCCAGCCACAACCCATTTTTAATATTCCTGCGGAGGGAAGGAGGTTGTCACTCAGGATTTTATGGTACATTACTCCATCCATTCTCCCATTGATATGGTGAAGTAGTCCTGTGCCTTTAGCAGAGAAACAAACCCAAAACATAATGTTTTCACCTCCATGCTCGACAGTGGGGACGGATCATAGGCAGCATTTCTTGTCCTCCAAACACAGCAAGTTGAGTTAATGCCAAATACGTCAATTTTTGTCTCATCTGACCACAACACCTTCTCCCAATCATTTACAGAATCATCCAGGTGTTCATTAGCAAACTTCAGACGAGCCTGCACATGTGCCTTCTTGAGCAGAGGGACCATGCGGGCACTGCAGGATTCTAAACCTTTACGGCATAATGAGTTACCAATGGTTTTCTTGGTGACTGTGGTCCCAGCTGCCTTGAGATCATTAACAAGTTCCCCCGTGTAGTTTTAAGCTAATCTCTCCCCTTCCTCATGATCAAGAATACCCCACGAGATGAGATTTTGCATGGTGCCCCAGATCGATGTCGATTGACAGTCATTTTGTATTTCTTCCATTTTCTTACTATTGCATCAACAGTTGTCTCCTTCTCACCCAGCGTCTTACTTATGGTTTTGTAGCCCATTCCAGCTTTGTGAAGGTCTATGATCTTGTCCCTGACATCCTTAGTAAGCTCTTTGGTCTTGCCCATGTTGTAGAGGTTATAGTCTGACTAATTAATTGAGTCTGTGGACAGGAGTCTTTTATAAGGCGGGAGTCACACTACAGCGTAATACGGACGAGTGCTATGTGATAAAAAAATCGCATAGCACTCGGACCAATGTTAATCTATGGGGCAGCTCCCATCATCCGTTGTTTTCTCGGCCGCATTATATATATATATGTGTGAGAGAAATTGCAGCATGCTGCGATTTGCACCGTATATCGGCTGACACTCGCCAATGAAAGTCTATGGGTGCGAGAAAAACTCGCACACCACACTGAATATCAGTGTGTCTTGCGAGAATTATGCACTGGTGTCCTATAGAAAAGCAGGCAATTCAGTGCGGTGTACAATAAAATCACACTGACGGGTGAAATAGAATAGATAAAATAATTGTCTACACATAGTATATGTAGTTTAACAATAACTGACATACTGGAGACACATTAATAGTTTATGGTCCTAAATACGGGACCAAAACATGAGAGCGCTACCGCGACTCCAAACTAATATATTAAACCTACAGAGAATCAGGAATGTACTCTCATGGGTATAAATGTAGAGATAGAGCCTAAGTCATTAGCTTGTAGCATCAAAAACAAATGTTTTTTAAACAAAGCGGTTTTTGACGGTCCCCCGGGGAAGCCAACTATGCGAAACTCGCGTCGGGGCCTTATATTCAGCCTGCCGAGGTCTCTCCTTCCCACATGGGTAAGCACTTGCTGTGTTTGGGCTTATGAGTGAGGGCATTTCAGCAATATTGGGAACGGCAATTGCGTGTATGGGCTCCCTATACAACTACTGACGGATAGAGGGATGCCTGCTTTACAAATTTAAATCTACTCTTAGTACCAGCATATATGGAGGAACCTTTTCTGGCTGTTTTTTGGTTTTTATGTGTGTTCTTTCCCCTATCCTCTCGTCATGTCTTTTTGTATTTTGGCTTTTAGCCGATTTGTACTGTTAATGAGCTTTGTTTAATAAACATTCGTTTTTGATACTACAAGCTAATGACTTAGGCTCTATCTCCACATTTATACCCATGAGAGTACACTCCTGATTCTCTGTAGGTTTAACATAGTATAGGTAGATATTGTAAGATAGCACTTACTGAATGTATTGGGGGACACTCGTTTGGCAACGGGATAAACATAGACAGGCACGGTTTTTCCACATAAACAGTCTATCCGGTTTATTTTATGCAGCATAAACCGGGTCATGCACAGTTCATTATATACATTTTATACGGCTTCACCTCACAGTCACTAAACATGCCGGACTTTTCACTTTGTCCAGTTACCATGGGTGACCGTACGCCGAACAGTTCATCAATGTCCATGGAACACAACAAGCACCAACACATGACATTAGGTTGCATAAGAAGGAGAACATAGAGTTTGCTAAATATACAAATTTTATTTCATCAAATAATCACATGGTAAAAAATGGATATCGTAAGTCAAGTACATAATTAAATGTGAACCATACCCAAGTGTGATAAATTGACCAAAGGTCCCCACTTTAAACCGGAAGAGTAGGCATTTGTTACATATAAATAGTTACATAGCAACCAGGTGTGACTGATGTCACTGAATAACGTCCCTTGGAGCTCAGTTCCTTTTGTATCAGCCACCCGCTGCTCTATAGTAGTTACATCAAGAAACAAACACAGCCTATTTGTATAGCATAAAGCAAAGGTAATAGTTACCCATTTCCAGTCCTTGTGAGAACCTCGATCACCCCAACGCGCGTTTCGCGTGCTTATGACAGCCTCGCTTCCTCATATATATAATGTGTGTGTCACTGACATATATACACTGCTCAAAAAAATAAAGGGAATACTAAAATCCCACATCCTAGATATCACTGAATGAAATATTCCAGTTGTAAATCTTTATTCATTACATAGTGGAATGTGTTGAGAACAATAAAACCTAAAAATTATCAACGTAAATCACAACTAATATCCCACGGAGGTCTGATTTCACAGAAGTTTGATTTACTTGGAGTTATATTCTGTTGTTCCCTTTATTTTTTTGCAGTGTGTATATATATATATATATATATATATATATATTTATATATATATATATATATATATATATACATATATATAAAGACTGTACATATGTTTTCACGAATATTTAAGCCCATGGATCCATTATATGTTCATTTTGCAAGCCGGCGAGAAAATCTCGCCATACGGATGCCACACGGATGCTTACATGTGAGAAAATTGCATCCTCGCACTGTACACAGATGACATACGGATCAGAAAACATTTCTGCGATTCTCGTCTTTGTAAAACGGACCTTTTTTTTATACGTTGTGTGTGACTCCAGCCTAAAGGTGACTATATATAAGACAACTGTCTTTAATGCAGGTAATGAGTTAATTAGGTGCTTGCAACTGGTCTGTAGGAGCCAGAACTCTTAATGGTTGGTAGGGGATCAAATACTTATTTCTCAGTGCAAAATGCAAATAAATGTATATAATTTATACAATGTGATTTTCTTGATTTTATTTTTGATATTCTATCTCTCAGTGTTAAAATTAACCTACATGTAAAATTATAGACTGTTCATGTATTTGTCAATGGGCAAACTTATAAAATTAACAAGGGATCAAATACTTATTCCCCCCACTGTACTTTCAGTCCAAGGAAGGTGCCTCAAGGAGAGCTTTGATATTGGAAAAGCTTGCATTCAGACACTTGGCTATGTTGATAATGACTCCTCTTTGTGAAGGAATAGAAACAAGACTTTATTTTCTTGTTTCGCTTTTTTCTTAAACATCAGAAAGATGGAAGAGTAGTGAAGAACAAAATTTTAAAAAAACTGCATTCTTCCAGTAACAGCGCCATTCTCCTTTATGAATAGTCATGGAAATTGCAACTTTAGATTCACTAAAGCCATATATAAAATTTAGGAAAATGTCAAAGTCGCGTTCACACGTTGAATTTACCCTGAATTTTAACACAGTATAAGCACATAATTTAGTATTTTCTAGTGCCCAGTTGGCACCATACACACTCATTCCTTCCATATCCTTCCCCTTATCTGCTTGTGACTAATACAGCAGATAAAATAAATTATCTCTCCAATCCAAAAATGATCTACTAAGAAACTGTCACATTAGTCTTTATGACAGAAGTGCAGTGACCCTCATAGGTCACTTGTAGATCTGACAAAGAATAAAGCAGAGGCTGAGTCCAATGCACTTTGCAATCTTTACCTTTGACAGAATCAGTGAATTGTTTCCTAATATTTTCTACATGCAGCTCCAAGCACAATTTACAAATTAAGCATAAAAACAGTGATGGAGATCACAAATGGCTATTTTCCAGCTTAATAGACTTTTCACTGAGGTTCAAGCAAAACTCTTGGTGTGAACACGGCTCCTCAGAGGGAGATGCGCTGACAGCTAAGATAAAGGTAAAAATGTACAAAATGTGTAAGAAAATAATTGCCCTCGATATGATGTGAAAGTTCGTTGTTCACAGGAAATGCAAATGACTTGTTCTCTACTAATAGAAAAAAGAAAATTAGTTATGGATTATCATAAATTACTGAATTTGATGCAGTCACGTAAAACAAAAAGCAATGATACAAATGCCCACTGATAATTAAGAGGAGAAGGATAGATTAATAGATAGATAGATAGATAGATAGATAGATAATATGTATATATTGTGAGGCAGTGACTGGTGTCACATGTAGGGGTCACTGTATATTCCCCCAGGATGTGCACGGAGGCATATTGAGGCCATGGGAGTGCATTGCAGTTACAGGTGTAGCTGTGATTGCAATGCAGAATAAAAGTGAGTATTGGTCCTGGACAAGCCTTTTGTTCAGGGCAGATTTAAGAAAACCTGCTGGGCTTTTTGTGTTTAGAAATGGACTACAGGATGGTAGTGGTGCAGTCATTTTGATTCCTGGCCGGGTTTTCCATGTGGCTGGAGGCCACAGGTTGCTTGTAAAAACCCCTGAAGCTGAGGGTTGGGTGTGTCAGGTTCAGGGTCAGTGTCAGTCTGGTGTTTGCTAGAGTGCAGAGCAGTCAGCTCTGCAGACCTCCCCCTGTGTGAGGCAACACAGGCAAGTGGAGCAAATAGCTAGGAGAGCTGGCACCCACAGCATACACAGCAGTGCAGTTGCCCATGGCAACTGGTCTCGGAGGTGGACTGGCTTGTTTATCGGCTGCAAACTAGAGGATATGGTTCCCATCTGCGATCCGGAGGATAACGTATACTGTGTAGTGCTGTGAGTTGGACATTAATTCTGTGAACATTAAAAAGTGTTTTGTTTTGAACTTTGCTGGGTCACTGCCTCATGACTGCATACGGTGCTACCGCTGCACTACAATATATTGATAACAGATAGATGATAGACAGATAGATACATATATACATTACATAATAGATTTATAGATAATAGATAGATGATTGATAGATAATAGATATATAGATAACAGATAGATAGATAATAGATAGATAATAGACAGATAGATAGAGAATAGATAGATAAAAGATAGATGATAGACCGATAGATAGATAGATAGATAGATAGATAGATAGATAGATAGATAGATAGATAGATAGATAGATAGATAGACTATATATCCATGTATATAGATAACAGATAGATGAGGTTCAAGCAAAACTCTTGGTGTGAACACGTCTCCTCAGCAGGAGACGCGCTGGCAGCTAAGATAAAGGTAAAAATGTGTAAGAAAATAATTGCCCTCAATATGATGTGAAAGTTCAATGTTCAAAGGAAATGCAAATGACAAGTTCTCTACTAATAGAAAAAAGAAAATTAGTTATGGATTATCATAAATTACTGAATTTGATGCAGTCAAGTAAAACAAATAGAAATGACACAAATACCCATAGATAACTAATAAGAGGAGGCGGATAGATAGATAGATAATAGATAGAGAGATGACAGATAGATATAGATAGATAATAGATAGATAGTGATAGATAGATATAATAGATATGAGATAGATATGATATGAGATAATAGATAGATATAGATAGATGATAGATAGAGGTAGATAGATAATAGATAGTATGCTGCAGTGATCCCTGTTACAGCTAGGGGGCGCTGTAGGTGCTCCTCGGGATACGCACGGAGGCGTATCTGTAATTAAGATGGTGAAACAGTGACCGTCAGGATTGTAAATGGCCGGTATGTGTCGCAGAGGGAGTCTGCGCTGCAAGCCTGTAGTATTGTTGTTCCGGGACCTGTAGTCCCACAAGTATTTGTGTTTGGTTACTTAAGGGAGGCTTGCAGGGTTAGGCCTCTTTCACACTTCCGTCTTTCTTTTTTCCTCACTGGGAAAGGGAGCTGCCGGGAGCATCGGGAAGGCTGCGGGGGACGCCAAAAGGTAAGAATTTTTATTTTTTTAATTATTTTAAATATGGTTTGTGCTGTGTATGCGTTTTCGCAGCGGAAAAATGCGGCGAAGACGCATACACAACGTGTGCACATAGCCTCGACGGATCTGTTAAAAAACGGACCCAGTGCACCCGTTTTTTACAATCTGCACAGGATCCGTCTTTTCAACATTTTGACGGATTGTGACTGATTGTAAAAAACAGAACTGTGATAGAGGCCTTAGCTGGAGAGCTTGGCGGGTCTGGCTAACCACACACACCTCCCACCTATGGGAGTGGTTACAACTACATAATGTGCCCATGGTTTGGTCACATGGTTCAGAGTCTATGGACCTGAATAGTCAGAGTGTGAGGTCCTGTGAATGGCCTGTGTGATGGAATGTCCTAGAGAGGACTGGATTCCTGGAAGCACCTGGTGAGGCTATGAACTGAGGGCCTGCGAGTTGGAATGTCCTGGAGAGGACTGGATTCCTGGAAGCACCTGGTGAGGCTATGAACTGAGGGCCTGCGTGTTGGAATGTCCTGGAGTGGACTGGATTCCTGGAAGCACATGGTGAGGCCATGGACTGATAGCCTGTGTGTTGGAATGTCCTGGAGTGGACTGGATTCTTGGAAGCACCTGGTGAGGCTATAGATTGAGGACCTGCGTGTTGGAAAAGCCTGGGACTGGACTTCCTGAATAGCGCACGCAGAGGCCGTATCTACAGAGCCTGTGATGGCTACTGTGTTGGGGAAGCTACAGTTCCGTCTGTAGGTCTGGACTATCTGAAGTGCCCTAGTCACAAGGACGGTGATCCCAGTTCGGCAGTTTCCCTGAGAACCAGGAATGACAGGAGTCAGTGTGTGGCGCAGGAGCTCCTGTAAGGTACGGTAACTCCAGATAAAGGGGGTTATGGGCAGAGAAGTATCTGCCATTGGAGCAGACTGTTGGTGCTTGCTGTGTTCCATGGACGTTAATGAACTGTTCGCTCAGTTAAAGTGCTATGGACTATGTGTAGGCCTGTGATGTACAACATGGCCTACGGTGCATTTTATGCTGTCTAAATAAACCAAATAGACTGTTTTTGTGAGAAACTGTGCTTGAGTGCTTTAAAGGGAACCTGTCACCCCGTTTTTTCAGTACGAGATAAAAATACTGTTAAATAGGGCCTGAGCTGTGCGTTACTATAGTGTATTTTGTGTACCCTGATTCCCCACCTAAATGGCCGCCGCGATCTCCATCTGCGCACGCGCGGCATCCCGCGGCCATTTTCCTGAAGCCCCGGGCAGCAGAGGACTCCATATGCGCACGCGCGGCCTCAGGAAGATGGCCGCCCCCCCAGATCACCAGGGAAATAGCGCTGATTGCGCGTTTTTTCTTCTCCTGCCCAGTGGATTTGGAAGATGGGCATGCGCAAACCACTACGCCACCAACGGAAATATATGCAAGATCTGGGGGAAGAAACAGCCATGTCGACAGTTGATAGATAAATGATAGACAATAGATAACAGATAGATTGATATAAATAGACTAGATTATCTAGAATATGCATGTCCCCGTAGTATATGGACAATGATGATTCCAGAATTCGCGGCAGACTGTGCCCGTCGCTGATTGGTCGAGGCAGCCTTTATGACATCATCGTCGCCATGGCAACCATTATGACATCTACGTCGATACTGTGCCCGTCGCTGAATCAGAAACGTGGGATTTCTACGTCCTTTATGACACCATCGTCGCTGTGCCCGCTGCTGATTGGTCGAGGCCTGGCGGCCTCGACCAATCAGACGCGGGATGTCTACATCCTTTATGACATCAGCGTCGCTGTGCCCGTCGCTGATTGGTCGAGGCCTAGATAGATGATAGATAGGTAGAGATAGATAGATAGATAGATAGATAGATAGATAGATAGATAGATAGATAGATAGATAGACCATATTGACACAAAGTTTTGGGGCACAACTCTTAATCATTGAATTCAAACTATTCATTCACCATTGGATGCAAACGTTACAAGTCTGTTCATGACATTTCTTCCTCCTGAATCTTCCCCCATCACCTGTGTGTGACATTATTTAAATGTGGGAGGAACCTCAGCAACCCAGCCACAAAGTGATGTTACAGAGCGGGGGGGTGATTGCTGTGGAGCAGAGGGTAGAAAATTCACCACTGTTCTGCTGACCCCATAACTGAGTCCAGACTTCCTCTGATATAACATATGCACAGTCACCTGAGCCCTTAATGCCCAAGCAGCTGCACGTCACCGCTGTGCTCTGCTTTACGGCCGGCGCTGACAGTCAGTGCAGGGAAGCTGACGCCGGGGGACGTGACAGACATCAGAATGTGAGTTTGTACTGTTTTTTTTTTTTTTACTTTTACAATGGTAACCAGGGTAAATATCGGGTTACTAAGCGCGGCCCTGCACTTAGTAACCCAATATTTACCCTGGTTACAAGTGAACACATCGCTGGATCGGCGTCACACACGCCGATCCAGCGATGACAGCGGGAGATCAGCGACCAAAAAAAGGTCCTGATCATTCCCCAACGACCAACGATCTCCCAGCAGGGGCCTGATCGTTGGTCACACACAACGAGATCGTTAGTGGGATCGTTGCTACGTCACAAAAAGCGTGACGTTGCAACGATATCGTTAACGAAATCGTTATGTGTGATGGTACCTTTAAAATAATAATTTTGTAAATTTTCTTGGGAAAAAGGAAACGTTACTGCTATATTTTTAAACCTTCTAAAATGCCAACAAAATAAAATAACATTTTACAAATGAAGCTGATTTAAAGCAGACATGAGGGAAATGTTATTTATTAATGTTTTTCTGTGGTATGACTATCTGGATTAAAGGGATAATCATTCAAAGTTTGAAAATTGCTAATTTTTTAACATTTTTGTAACATTTCTGATATTTAAAAAAAAATACAAAACATATCGACCTAAATTTACCATTATCATAAAGTATAATGTGTCTTGAAAAAAACAATCTCTAAATCAATGGGATATGTTGAAGTGTTCCAGAGTTATTACCACATAAAGTGACACTGGTCAGATTTCAAAAATTTGTCCCTGTCACTAAGGGGTTAAAGCCGTAATATGAAAGATAGGTCATAAGGGGAGGATGAAGACATATGGGGACAGGGTGGGAGAACATATGGGGGTAGGATGAAGACATATAGGGGCAGGATGGGAGAACATAGGGGCCAGGATGGGGGATCATAAGGGGCCAAGATGAAGACACGTTGACAGGATGGGAGAACGTACGGGGGCAGTATGGACACATATTGGGCCAGGATGGGAGTACATATGGGGGCAGGATGGGGACATATGGGACCAAGATGTACTATGTACAGAGCTCCTGTGTATAATGTCACTGGTGAGCCCTGTATTACCTGTACACTATACACTATATACAGAGCTTCTGTCTATAATGTCACCAGTGATCACTGTATTACATTTACACTGACACTATGTACAGAGCCCTTGTGTATAATGTCACTGGTGATCCCTGTATTACTGGTACACTATACACTATATACAGAGCTCCTGTGTATAAGGTCACTGGTGATCCCTTTATTATCTGTACACATACAGAGCTCCTGTATATAATGTCACTGGGGAGTGGCTCTATTACCTGTACCCTGACACTATGCACTATATTCTATGTACAGAGCTCCTGTGTATAACGTCACTGGAGAGTCACTGTATTATCTGTACACTTACCCTATACACTGTATACTATGTTAAGACTTCCTGTGTATAATGGCACTTATGGTAATATTGGTATTGTGTTTTTTTTTATTAATCATCAGTATTGTAGTATTCGGTCACTATGTGGTGGTAATATGTGGTCTGGTCATGTTGTGGAGGTATTTGTGGAGGTATTTGTTCCTTTGTATGTCGTATTATTTAGTCACTATGTGGTGGTAATATGTGATCTTTGCATGGTATGGTGGTATTTTTCCCTTGTATGTGCTATTATTTGGTCACTGTGGTAGTAATATCTGATCTGGTCATGGTGTGGCAGTATTTATTCATTTGTATGTTGCATTATTCAGTATGTAGTATTATTCAATCACTGTGGTGGTAATATGTGATTTGGTCATGGTGTGACCGTATTTGTCCCTTGTATGTGGTATTATTCGGTCACTATGTGGTGGTAATATGTGATTTGGTCATTGTGTGACGGTATTTGTCCCTTGTATGTGGTATTATTGCTCATTTAAAAAAATGCATGTGACACATTCCCTTAAAGAAAAATAAATAAACATATACCTAAAAAGAGTATTGGATATTTTAAGAGATTTTTAAAAGGTTAAAACAGAGTAGCGCTCGGCCAAAACAGTCTACCTATTCATTGCAGTGGTGTAAAAAATCTTTTGGCCAAAACAAAAGCTGCTGGCTATGTATGTGATCAGGTGTTTGATGGGAACTGTTAATGTGTAATTGGTGAGGACGTGGTGCAAAAGTGAAGTATTTCCAAGAGTGGGAGGTGGAACTGTGGAAGGTTTGAGGGGTGGAGGCGTAGCTGGGGTGGAGCCTGGGTGGAGTCTCAAGGGGGCCCAAAAATGTTGCTGCTATGGGGCCCTGAAATTTCTGGTGGCAGCCCTGCAATTTATTATCGGGTTTCGACCTCAGCTCCTTAGTTCCAGTTAAGGGAAATCTCAATGCTTCAGCAGAAGACAATGTAGAAAATTGTAGCTTCCAGCTTTGTAGGAACAGTTTGGGGAAGACCAGAGGCGTAGCTAGGGTTTTGGTTCAAGGGGGCGAAGCTTCTGAGTGGGCCCCTAACCAGGTAACCTTCATTACAATTTGGTGACACACCCTAATAGTTGAGGAAAACCTCAGCAGATGACCGCGCTATTACTGAATATAATCTCTATATAACGACCAACATGGATATTACCGCCATATAGTCAGTGGTAGATACCAGGCCTACAGAACATGTAAGAGATCACAACACAGTTACAGATAATGTCTTGCCGTTGATGTTCTCTGATGGAATGGAATTGTTCACTTTTCCCGTCTTTTCCATCTGGCCCAGACCGACATGACAACTTCTTCCAGCCAGGACTCGTCTGCAGAGAATACAACAAAGACACATTTCACTTCTGATATTCCAGCCATCACCATCTATTCCCAACTTGCACAAACTCCTCATCCTGCTGATACCCCAATACTGAGCCGCTGCTGCCGTATGTGTCCCTATTACTCCCCCTGATACCCCAGTACTGAGCCTCTGCTGCCGTATGTGTCCCTATTACTGCACCTGCTGTGTGGTTCTCTGTGGCTTCTAAATTCTAAAGCACTCCTCTATAATATAGTAATGCCAGGTGCAAGTGCCCTAGAAAACAGTGCCCACATTTTGCTCCCTAGAAAGTAATATTGCCATGTGTGCCCCTTTGATAGTCACAGTAACATGAGATCCCCTATAACAAGAAGTGCCTACTTTACATTTAATAATGTCCCGAGTCTGCCCCCTTGTACAGTTCCCTATACAGTATAATGCCCCCTCACTGTATAGTACCATCCACACAGTATACTGACCCCTTACTAGCCCCCAAACTGTTTGAAGGCTCCAACACTGTATGATGACCCCTTCACTGTAATCTCCACACTGTATGATGGCCCACTAGATGGCCTCCATATAGTATAATGCACCAGATCATCCTAAATATAGTGTAATGCACTCCCCATAGGTCTCCATATAGTATAATGCACTCCCCATAAGCCTCCATATAGTATAATGCACTCCCCATAGGACTCCATATAGTATAATGCACTCCCATAATGGCCTACTCTATAGCACAAGACAGCACCCATAGGCAGACTCTATAGCACAAGACAGCACCCCCAAAGGCAGACCCTGTAGTATAAGACAGAACCCCATAGGCAGACCATGTAGCATAAGGCAGCACCCCATAGGCAGATCCTGTAGTATAAGGCAACACCCCATAGGCAGATTCTGAAGTATAAGGCAGCACCCATATAGTCAGACCATGTAGTATAAGGCAGCCCCCCATAGGCAGACTCTAGTAAAAGGCAGCACCCCATAGGCAGACCCTGTAGTATAAGGCAGCACCCCGTAGGCAGACTCTAGTAAAAGGCAGCACCCCATAGGCAGACCCTGTAGTTTAAGGCAGCACCCCATAGGCAGACCCTGTAGTAAAAGTCTGTACATCAGTATTCTGAAGTATAAGGTAGTACCCATATAGGCAGACCCTGTAATATAAGGCAGCCCCCATAGGCAGACTCTAGTAAAAGGCAGCACCCCATAGGCAGATTCTGAAGTATAAGGCAGGACCCATATAGGCAGATCCTGAAGTATAAGCCAGCCCCCCATAGGCAGATCCTGAAGTATAAGGTAGCCCACCTATAGGCAGATCCTGAAGTATAAGGCAGCCCCCCTATAGGCAGATCCTGAAGTATAAGGCAGCCCCCTATAGGCAGATCCTGAAGTATAAGTCAGTCCCCTATAGGCAGATCCTGAAGTATAAGGCAGCACTCCTACAGGCAGATCCTGAAGTATAAGGTAGTCCACTATAGGCAGATCCTGAAGTATAAGGAAGCCCACTATAGGCAGATCCTGAAGTATATGGCAGTCCCCCCATAGGCAGAACCTGAAGTTTAAGGCAGCACCCTTATAGGCAGAAACTGAAGTGTAAGGCAGCACTCTTATTGGCAGATCTTGAAGTATAAGGCAGCCCCAATAAAAAAAAAAAACAATAAATAAATACTCACCTCTCTTCCTCCTTGTTCCAGCGGTGCTCCAACCTCCCGCTCATCTTCTGACAGCGGGCGGCGGGTGGTGACGTTATCGCGCCCACTGTCAGCATCGGCGACGCCAGATGCTGACAGGGGGATGATGGGAGAAGGAGTGCAGCGCCCCTTCCTTCATCAGTGCAGTGATGGGCAGGGGGCCCACTACTGGCACCGGGCCCCCCCAGCCTGCTCAGGGGCTCCATAGCGGATGGCAGAGCAGGGAGATCGATTTTCCCTGCTCTTCCGCAGAAGGTAACTGTATTGGCGTGCTACAGTTACAGTAGCGTAGCACCGGGTAGGCCCCCTCTAAGCTCCGGGCCCAGGGCTATGGCCCCCTCTGCCCCCGCCGGTAGCTACGCTACTGGGGAAGACCCTTTTCTATTTCCCATGACTATGCTCAGTGCACAAGGTCCCTACAGACATGGAGGAGGGAGAACATGAGCGGCCGCACAGAGCCCGGATCTCAGCCTCATCTAACACCTTTGGGATGAACTAGAATGAACATTGTGAGTCCGGCCTCTCCTTAACATCAGGGTTTGACCTGATGCCCGCTAAATGGTATTCTTATTTGGACACTATTTAGTCATCACTTTGTCATCATATTCAGACAGAGACAGGTATTACAGATGTTTTCTCATAATAATGTATATCACTTATACACAGGGTAGGTGATAATTAGAGGATCACTGGTGATCCAGTTGCTTAGATCCTCACCAAATACAAGAACAGAAGCCCAAAGTCCCATGCGTGAATGGAACTGTAGTGAGCATATGCGACCACTGATCAATTGACTTTGGTGGTTGTACATGCTCAGTCAGTACTGCTCCATTCACACAAGAAACTTTGGATCCCTGTTCTAGGATCAGAGGGTGTCTCAGCAGCTCAGCCCCCATCAGTCATATGTTTAGCAAGTATTTTATGGATAGATGATCAAAATTGTTTATGGAACAATCGCTGTAGCTATTGAAAAGCTGTGTTGTGTGGTCGACATATGGGGGCATTATTCAGATACTGCAAGGAGGTAATATTTAGGCAATTTCCCTAATTTTATTTTCAGGCTCTATGATGATAAACTCTGGAAGTCTGTATAAAGCTTCAACATAACTCCATGTACTGAGCGTCTCGTGTGTCACCGTGCTGACAGTCTTCCCTCATACAGAATGATGTATAGAGCCGGAACTATTGGAATAATTACAGATGACGGTAACGGGTGACATTATGTGTGTCACTGCAGCGAGCGCGCTGCCACCTCCGCAGCATGTGGGAGCGTAGCTACAAGAAACGTCTTAAGCCTTCACTTTATTACATATACTCCTTCATTAACCAATACATTACTGAGTTTCATCAATGAGCATTAGGGGCTGCATGGTGGAGTCCGACTCCTGAGATTGTAGAATTAGGACACTAAATTGTGAGTTTATCTACGAGGAGATTAATATTGGCATACACTCTTTGTGTACTAAATATATGAAGAGATGTTTATTGGGGTCCTCACTTTGTAGAAATGACATATGAAAACCAATTTGTTGGGGTCCTCATTGTAATGTGGTGACAAAAGGAGCTGTTTGTTGAGGTCCTCACATTGTAAATTTGTAGATTTGAGATATGAGATGCTGTTTGCTGTGCTCCTCACATTACACAATGAGATATGAGTAACTGTCAGGGTCCTTAACTTGTGAGTTAAAATAGTAAGAGATGTTTGGTGCTTCCTCACATTGTAAAGCCAAGAGGGTCCTCACATTGTCAAGTTGAGATATGAGCTCCTGTGTTGTGGACTCCTAATACTGCACAGTTAATATAGTATATGAGATGTTAGTCGGGGTCCTCATATTGTAAAGTTGACAATGTTTTTGGGGACATTACATTGTATAGTTGTAGAGTTGAGATATTGTTAAGCACAGTGTAGAAAAGACTAAGTGGAACATGAAGGAATGAGGGGAAAGGAGCCCAACCCTAGGAAAGGGGGAAGTGGGGACCCCTAGGCAAATCTAAAGTCACCCTGTCTGCCCTAAACATTCCTAAATAGGTTCTGCAGCTATCGCCGAGCAGGAACTTAATCCTTGCCTGATCTTGGCAATAAGCCCTGCTTAGGGAAGGATAGCACTAGTCAATCCCCACTACAACTAAAGAAAGCTAGAATAGACAAACAATAGACACTAATCTTGAGAAGGCTCAGAGTGGTAACACAGACTTCCTCTAGCAGAACCAAAGAGGAAGATAGCCAACTGCTATAGCTCCAATCCTCAACAAGGGAGAATGGAAATATCACCAGCGATTCCCAGAAGCAGACAGGAAGTCTATAAACACCCCATCCAGGTGTGTCAGTTAGACCCAGGGGAGGTTGCCACTGGGTCCAAGAGTCAGAAGGAATAGGAAGGTGTCTGCAAAGCCAACCACAGAGACCTTCTGCAGCCAGATGCTGTGCAACTGTCTGCAGCCTCTGACACACCCGTGCCAGTACCCCCTTTCTATGAGTGGCCTCCGTACACTCAGGACCAGGATTCTTGGGACAAGAGGTGTGAAATGAACTAACCAGTCAGAGGGCATTCATGTCTGATGCCGAGACACACATCCTTTCCTCAGGGCCATAGCCCTACCAGTGCACCAGGTATTGTAAGGAACGACGTTGGAGGTGAGAATGTACAATCCTCGAAATCTGAAACTCTAGGTTTCCATCAACCATTATTGGGGAAGGCGGTAGGGGTGAGGACTCAAGAGATTCCACATATTTCTTGAGCAAACACCTATGAAAGACATTGTGGATCTTAAGAGCCTGGGGTAGCTCAAGACTAAATGCTTCTGGATTAATAACGGCAGTTATTTTGTAGGGACCAATAAATCTAGGTCCCAACTTCCAGGAAGGAACTTTCAACCTGATATTCCTGCTAGACAACCATACAAAGTGTTTCACATTCAAGTCCGGACCTGGCAAGCGTTTTCTGTCAGCCATACATTTGGGCCTGTCTCCCATAGTCTTAAAATTACTCAGAACTACCCACCACACTGAGGAGAGCGACGAAGCAAAACTTTTCTCTTCAGGAACTCCCAAAGCCCCTCCCCCGCTAAAGGTACCAAACTGTGGATGGTAACCGTATTCACCAAAGAACGGTGACCTGCCGGCAGGGCTGTATTTGCCACTAGGCACTTGAGGGCACGTGCCTAGGGCGCCAGGATGCAGGGGGCGCACTTGAGCAAGTTTTTTTTTTAAACTGGGGTTAATCACCCCCCCCCCCCCACCAACCTACCTGATGCATATTCATCACCTTAATGAGCAGTACCACGTGACCGCTCATACAAGCAGGAAGATGCTGCAGCGGGACAGAGATGCCGGGAAGTTCAGCGCCGCGCAGTGTGAGAAAGGCGAGTATGACAGTGGAGGATGGGGGAGGATGGAGGAGCCAAGCATACAGGGTGGGAGGATGGGGGAGCCATGCATACAGGATGGGAGGATGAGGGAGCCATGCATGCAGGATGGGAGGATGAGGGAGCCATGCATACACGATGTGAGGATGGGGGAGCCATGCATACAGGGTGGGAGGATGGGGGAGCCATGCATACAGGATGGTAGGATGAGGGAGCCATGCATGCAGGATGGGAGGATGAGGGAGCCATGCATACACGATGTGAGGATGGGGGAGCCATGCATACAGGGTGGGAGGATGGGGGAGCTATGCATACAGGATGGGAGGATGGGGGAGCCATGCATACAGGATGGGAGAGCCATGCATACATGATGGGAGGATGAGGGAGCCATGCATACAGGGTTGAAGGATGGGGGAGCCATGCATAAAGGATGGGAGGATGGGGGAGCCATGCATACAGGAAGGGAGGCTGAGGGAGCCATGCATACAGGATGGGCGAGCCATACATACAGGATGGGAGGATTGGGGAGCCATGCATACAGGGTGGGAGGATGGGGGAGCCATGCATACAGGATGGGAGGATGGGGGAGCCATGCATACAGGATGGGAGGATGGGAGAGCCATGCATACAAAATGGGAGGATGGGGGAGCCATGCATACAGGGTGGAAGGATGGGGGAGCCGAGCCATGCAGACAGGATATGAGGATGGGGGAGCCATGCATACAAGATGGGAGGATGGGGGAGCCATGCATACAGGATGGGAGGATGGGGGAGCAGAACCATGCAAACAGGATGGGGGAGCCATGCATACAGGATGGGAGGATGGGGGAGCCATGCATACAGGATGGGAGGATGGGCAGCCATGCATACAGGATGGGAGGATGGGGGAGCCATGCATACAGGGTGGGAGGATGGGGGAGCCATGCATACAGGATGGGAGGGGGGAGCCATGCATACAAGATGGGACCAGGGGAGCCATGCATAAAACAGGGGGAGTCACACAGAGTAGGACAGAATGGGGGGAACTACACATACCGGGATAGGGATGAGGGGACAATACATACCCGGCTTATACTCGAGTCGATAAGCTTACCCAGTATTTTTGTGGCAAAATTAGGTGCCTCGGCTTATACTCGGGTCAGCTTATATTCGAGTATATACGGTATATAATATATACACATGTATGTGTGTGTGGCTATATATATGTAGCTTTGTTGTCATAAAAGGAGGGGGGCCCAGACACATTTCTTGTACAGGGGCCCCAAGCTGTCAGTGTCCGCCCCTGCCCAGGGATCAATTGTACTCGCATCTTACAGAAGTGAGTACAGTTAACGCTCCGACTGCCTGGTCAGAGCGACGTGAACAGCGTGATCAGATCATGTGATAAGACTGCTGACATCACTCACTCGTGCTGCAGAGGCGAACACTGGTGGTAAGTGCTCCAGTGGAGCAGAAGACACCGTAGATTAAGTGCACAGGGGGGACAATTTGACTGGAGATGGGGTTATTATGTGCGGAGAGCAGGGCCGGCATCAGCACCCGGCATACCCGGGCAAGTGCCGGGGCCCTGGCAAGACAGGGGGGCCCATTCAAGGCCTGCATTAAGGGCAGGCATCTGCCAGTGCCTAGGACCACCGCTCCCCCAGGGGTCCTCAGCTAGCGGCACATCACAGAGCTGACTCGGCAGGGGAGGGGGAGTGGCCGGGGGCTGTCTAATTATTCTCACCTAATCCTGGTGGCTGGAGCGATCCCTGCAGGTCCCTGGCTCCCCAGCTTCTTCCTGTACTGAGCGGTCACATGGTACCGCTCATTACAGTAATGAATATGTGGCTCCACCTCCCATAAGGGTGGAGCCGCATATTCATTACTGTAATGAGCGGTACCGGTGACCGCTCAATACAGGAAGAAGCTGCCGGCGCCGGGAAGCAGAGACTGCACAGCGCCAGGAGCAGGTGAGTATAACGGGGAGGGGAGCGTAGCGTTGTGCGATATTTACCTGCTCCTCATTCCAGCCGCCGCTCCGTCTTCAGCGTCTTCTGCAGTGACGCTAAGGTCAGAGGGCGCGGTGACGTGGTTAGTGCACGCCCTCTGCCTGAGCGTCAGTGCAGAAGACGCTGAAGAAGATGGAGGGGCGGCTGGAACGAGGAGCAGGTGAATATTGAAAGTGCCGGGGGCCTGAGCGACGGAGAGGTGAGTATGTGATTTTTTTTTTTTTATCGCAGCAACAGCAAATGGGGCAAGTGTCTGTATAGAGCATCTTATGGGGACATAACATTTGTGCAGCACTATATGGGGCAAGTGTCTGTACGGGGCCATAATGTTTGTGCAGCACTATATGGGGCAAGTGTCTGTATGGGGCCATAACGTTTGTGCAGCACTATATGGGGCAAGTGTCTCTATATACTACATGGCTGTTCTATATACTACGTGGGTCGTGTTATATACTACGTAGGCTGTTATATGCTACGTGGGCTGTGCTATATACTAGATGGCTGTTCTATAAACTACGTGGGCCGTGTTATATGCTATGTGGCTGTACTATATACTATATGGGCTGTGCTATATACTACGTGGCTGTGTTATATGCTACATGTGCTGTGCTATATACTACATGGGCTGTGTTATATACTACATGGCTGTGTTTATATGCGATCATGAATCGTGGTATGTGTTAAAGGGGGGCCCACTGAGACTCTTTTGCCCGGGGACCTCAAAAACCTGGAGCCGGCCCTAGCGGGGAGAATTGGAGTGGAAATGGGGGATTTATTAGGTGTGGGGACAATTGGATTAGGGTTTGATCTGACAGGTGTATAGAACCAACGAGATAAGATTTTAAAATAATTCTCATTAATATTAGCATTTCCATTTGTATGTTATTTCAATTGCTTCTTTCCATGACTCCGGCGACAAACATATTCATAACTTCTTCCCACTTAACCATGTGTTTTGATTTTTCAATAGTTGCGTCACTATTGAAGAGGGTATACAGATTTTTACTGTTCCAAATAGTATTTATTAAGGGATTTTCTAGAAAAGATATATCGGTAATAACTCTTAGAAGAGATATGGGGAAAAAGAGAATTTCTCCCTAATATATTTCCTTAGTTCTAAAAAGTTAGATATTTCCTCTTTTGGAAGGTTGTACGATGGAGTCAAGGATAGAAAATTTAGGATTGAATATTTTTAAGGTCCGGTAAATAAAGTGAACAATTTATTATACCATCCTTCCTCCATTTATCTATAGGGAAGTCTGGAAGGGCGGAATATATGGATCGCCCCCAGTAGGGCAGTGGGGTACTCAGAGCCGGGCTCTTCGGTTCTCGAGGGGGATGTCACGGTGGCTGACCCGGTCTGTGGCCCTAGGGGCGTCCGTTGAAAAAAAGGGGGAAAGGTCTTTAAAGGGATAATGTTCGTGACGCCACCTGTGGTATTCGGTCAGGGTGACCGATGCTGCTTAGGGGTCCGCTGGGGTGATGTTATGGCAGCTAGATGGTATACCTTCCCACAGGTGATGTGTATCCTCAGGGCTTCCCAAAGTGTAGATGGTGGATGGTGTGAGGCGCAGTGAAGAACGAGGACACAAGGGTGCAGTCTCTTTACCTTTTTACTGAAGGTTCAGCATCCACCGTCCAGAGCACCAGATCACAGGGCAGGCAGAGTCCGGCTGGTCCAAAGGCAAATCCAGAGTCCCCTTATCCAGGTGGAAATCAGTAGCCTTCCTCTAACGCCTGAATGTTGTAGTACCTCCCTGCTGTGCATCTCGGTAAGGTGCTCACAACTGTTGTAGATGTTCTAGATGTTATGTCTCTTTCACTCTATGTCCCCCCTGATGGATAGGATAGGACAAACCCGTATGACTGATGGCCTGAGGCTTTTAACATGGACACTATCACGCCCCGGCCCCAACAGTTGCCACCGTACCTCCTGGGTATAAGGTCGGGCAACTAATATGGAACTAGCTGTCCTGCCGATCTCTGGAGCCAGACTTGGAGACGATGACTCCCTTGGTGTTCCGGCTACCGGCTTCTGCACCTCAGAAAGGAGGCAGCCTTTTACAGGGTAGAACTCCTTCTGGTTTCCTCTCCTTTTGCTATGACTTTGTTTCTCACTCCCAGAAACGCAATTCCCTTCAATGTCTCTTTCTTTGGATGCTGCCGCATTGGTAAGCAGGCGCAGCTCCGTGTCCTTCTGTCTAGGCCTCTGACAGGATCCCACCCCTGTCCGGGACCCACTACCTGAGTGGAGCTCAGATAGCAGCTTACTGAGTGTAGCCCAGCCAGCATCCGCCAGACTGGTGCTGCCTGGGTGAAACCAAGATCGCTTCTGTCTAACTTCCTGTCCAGCTCACCAGTTTTACCTGTCTGTGAGGAGTGCCCTACTAAATAGGAGCATAGCTCCCCCTGGCAGGCTGTAGTGTGAAGTGTGTTGTGTGGTTTGTGATACCTGGTAAAGTGATCTCCTTTATTGCCTTCAGACGTAACATCACTCCCCCTGGTGGAAGAATGCCATTACTGCAACGACCAGGACCCTGGGGCGCTGCATATAAAGAAAGTGTCTATAGCTTCAGTAGCACGCACTGTCAGCTGCCGGTTTCCTGCTGCTACCGGCGGTCGCGTGTGTCGATACGTAAGAGAAATGAATATTCAGTATTCATTTATCTTAAGTATCGGCACATGTGACCGCCGGCAGCAGGAGGAAGGCTCCGGCTGACAGTGCGCACTACTGAAGAGGAATAGATACTCTCCGCTTCTGCCATGAACGGTCCCGGTGAGTATTCCTGCAGCTGTGCTCGCTCTGTTTGTGAGCAGCGCATGATTTGTGAGCCTGCCATGCACTGCTTACAAGCATTAATCAGCTGCTGGCATCGGAGCAGGACACTGCAACTGCCAGGGTGGGCAGGAAGGTAAGTGTAATGTTTTTTTTTAAATCTTTTCTGATGGAGCCATGCATACCAGGACTGGGATGGGGCCAATCATACCAGCAACGGGTTGTGGCCAATCAATCATACCAGGATGCCAGGAAGAAATGAATATTCATTGCCCTCCACGCCCATGGGTGCAGTGCATATTCATTTCTCTTTAGCAGCGGGCACAGGAGTTAGACAGAGCCACCGGCTCCGGCCTCTGTGACCCGCTGCTCCTCCGATACCGCTCCTCCACCTCCCCACCACAGCCAAAGCCAATATATCCGGACTATAAGATGCACCACCCAATTTCCTGCACATTTTGGAACAAAAAAAAAAGTGCTTCATAGTCCGAAGAATACGGTATATTTTCTGATGGAGGGAGGGGATGGTCTAGTAAATTTGCAACAATAAGAGCATTTAAGGGAGAATTCCCATTGTAAGATTTTTCCATTTCTTCCCATCTGGTTGTGGCTTCATCTATAAGCCATTTCCTGCCTATGATATTAGCCCCGGAGTAAGCCGATAGATTTGCCTCCATTTCTTTTTCTCTTATATAGTAATGACTTGGCTACTCTTGGTGATTTTTTAATCTATATATATAATTGTCTAAGGGGTACTTCCGTCTGTTTGTCTGTAACGGAAATCCTGGCCGCGACCAATCAGCGACGGGCACAGTGCGACCGCGAATTCGCCCCTCCCTACTCCCCTCCAGTCAGTGTCCCCATAGCGGTTTAGCAGTCCATTAAACGGACTGCGTTACACCGCGGTGTAACGCACTCCGTTAACGCTGCTATTAACCCTGTGTGACCAACTTTTTAGTATTGATGCTGCCTATGCAGCATCAATAGTAAAAAGATCTAATGTTACAAGTAATTAAAAAAAAACGAAAACTCATATTTTCACCTTCCGGCACCTTTCCCGCTCCTTGCGACGCTCCGATCCCAAGAATGCATTGCGCGGCAATGACCGGACATAACGTAGCGGTCTCGCGAGATGATAATGTAGCGGTCTCGCGAGATAATGACGTAGCGGTCTCGCAAGATGATCATCACGTGTTATTGCCGCAATGAATTCTTGGGACCGGATTGTCACGAGGAGCATCGCTTAGCGCCTGGGCTGGATCCGGGGGCCACCGGAAGGTGAGTATATAACTATTTTTTATTTTAATTACCGTATTTTCTGGTGTATAAGATGACTGGGCGTAAAAGACAACCCCCAACTTTTCCATATAAAATATGGAGTTTGGGATATACTCGCCGTATAAAACGGGGGTCATCTTATACGCCCAGTCGTCTTATACGACGTGTGCGGTCCAGATGGTTCCCAGGGTCTGGAGGAGAGGAGACTCTCCTTCAGGCCCTGGGATCCATATTCGTGTGAAAAAAAGAATAGGAATAAAAAATATGGATATATTTACCCTCCGACGGCCCCCGGCTCTCAGCGGTGCAAGAGGTGGCCTCCATTCCTAAGGATGCATTGAGCGAAGGACCTGAGATGACGTCGCGGTGAGTATATCCATATTTTTTTTTTTTTTTTACATGGATATGGATCCCAGGGCCTGAAGGAGAGTCTCCTCTCCTCCAAACCCTGGGAACCATCCAGTACCCCTCCCTGCACACACCATACCCGGCGTATAAGACGACCCCCGACTTTTGAGCCGATTTTCAGGGGTTAAAAAGTCGTCTTATACGCCGGAAAATACGTTTTTTTTAACAGGGATATGGTGCCCACATTCCTATATACTACGTGGGCTGTGCTATATACTACGTGGGCTGTGCTATATACTACGTGGGCTGTGTTATATACTGCATGGGCTGTGTTATATACTGCATTGCCTGTGTTATATACTATGTCTCTGTGCTATATATTACGTGGGCTGTGCTAAATACTGCGTGGCTGTGTAATATACTATGTGGCTGTGTTATACACTGCATGGACTGTGTTATATACTGCGTGGCCTGTGTTATATACTACGTCTCTGTGCTATATACTACGTGGGCTGTGCTATATACTACGTGGCTGTGTTATATACTACGTCGCTGTGCTATATACTACCGTGGCTGTGCTATATACTACGTGGCTATGCAGTATACTACGTGGCTGGGCAATATACTATGTGGCTGTGCTATATACTACGTGGACTGTGTTATATACTACGTGGGTGGGTTACATACTACGTGACTGTGCTAGATACTACGTGGCTGTGTTATATACTACGTCGCCGTGCTATGTACTACCGTGGCTGTGCTATATACTACGTGGCTATACAATATACTACGTGGCTGGGCAATATACTACGTGGCTGTGCTATATACTACGTGGCTGGCCAATATACTATGTGGCTGTGCTATATACTACGTGGGCTGTGTTATATACTGCATGGGCTGTGTTATATACTGCGTGGCCTGTGTTATATACTACCTCTCTGTGCTATATACTACATGGGCTGTGCTATATACTACGTGGGCTGTGTTACATACTACGTGGCTGTGCTATATACTACGTCGCTGTGATATATACTACCGTGGCTGTGCTATATAGTACGTGGCTATACAATATACTACGTGGCTGGGCAATATACTACGTGGCTATACTATATACTACGTGGCTGGCCAATATACTACGTGGCTGTGCTATATACTACGTGGCCTGTGTTATATACTACGTAGCCTGTGTTATATAGTACATGGGCTGTGTTATATACTACGTGGCCTGTGTTATATAGTACATGGGCTGTGTTATATACTACGTGGGCTGTGTTATATACTGCGTGGGCTGTGTTATATACTACGTGGCCTGTGTTATATAGTACGTGGGCGGTTATATACTGCGTGGGCTGTGTTGTATACTATGTGGCCTGTGTTATATATTACGTGGCCTGTGTTATATAGTACGTGGCCTGTGTTATATAGTACGTGGCCTGTGTTATATAGTACGTAGGCTGTGTTATATACTGCGTGGGCTGTGTTATATACTGCGTGGGCTGTGCTATATACTACTATACATATTCTAGAATACCCGATGTGTTAGAATCAGGCCACCATCTAGTTTCAAATAAATGTTGACATTTGCTTATGGAAGTTCTTAATTCATATATCTGGAATCTGAATTAGTACAGTTCTAAAGATATATTGAAGTTTTGGTAGGATTATCATTGTCACGATATGGTATGAAATATCATATAAGTAATTTCTCTTGCTAGCAGGCTGTGGGCTAAAAAGCCCCCCTTCCCTTTCACTCAGCCAAGAGCTTTCCTTTCCAAGGTATGGGGGAAGAAGAGTTTATTACCTCTAGCTCGGAGAGCAAAGGTATTTACGACCGGCATCCCTGCAGTGGAAAGTGACCAGCTAGAACTGGATTATAAGTCTCTAGAATCCATGAAAGTTCTTTGTTCTGTTTTTGTAAGATATTAGGCAAACCATTTAAGATAAGAACATGAAAATATATATTCTTAATCTCCCTCGGTGGATCTACCCATCACTCTAAACACGGGCTTCTAACTCCATCTGGTAAAGAAGTAGGGATTTCTCTGTAAATATGTATCCCAGAAAGGACATATTTGATCTCATTAGAATGCCCACGTTAATCCGAGATGAATGCTGGGTTTGTTATGACTATGACATGTTTTGTAGCGAAGTTATAGAAAGTAGACAAATTTAAGGTTAAAATACTCAGAATGTAGAGAGAGGAGGGTTTGGATAAGCCAGCCTTTCTGTGATGTCACAGGCTGCAGGTTTTAAATTTCTGGCAGGCTCCCAGCAGTCACTTCTTGTCTTTTTCCTGGAGAGCCCGGAGCACGTCCAATGAACTGGGACGTATGGAAGCTCCCCGAGCCTGGTTGCCTGCAATGAACTGAGAACATGTGAGTGTTATCTTTTCTCCTGTAATCCATTTATGTTATAATTACCATGTACATATTTGCAATTGTCTCATTTGTAACATCTTTGTAAAATATTTTGATAATGCACTGCCTAAATTTTGTGGGGTATATTATTTAATACTAGTTCTTTCTCCATGCTCTAAAAACGTACCCTATGTCTCCTGAAGGGTATTACGCTACTGTGTTGGGTTAACTTCGGACCCGTTTAATCGAAGCTGGTGGCAGCGTACCATGTGCAGGCTTTTGGGTGATGTTGTAGCAACTGCGGCGTTAATAATTATTGTTCCTGCCTGAGTGGGAGCAGTTTATCGCGTCGCTGCAGCGTGCCCAATATCCAGTACATAGCAGGCAGCCTGTCTGGCGACTAATTACCCAGGGTGCAGTACCTAATCTGACCTGAGAGTAAGGGGGGCGCCAGAGAGCTGCAAGTGCTAAGTGGAACTGTAAGCGGGATATACATAAATCCCTGCAGTTCGTGGTATAGTGAAGAGCAGTGGGATACCTAAAATAAGCCCCTGCTGTAAACTAAGAGGTCAATAGCCTTGTGTGTGTTTTTTCATCACATTGTGGAGTGGAGGGATAACTAAGATAAGCCCCCCTGCACATGTGATAGCCATCTGTTGGCCTAAAGTCACCCCGACCCGTGACGTAGGGGTGACGGTCACGGTGTCAATCGTGACAATCATTTCATATAACACAATCCTACCATGCCACGAGATAATAATAATTTTATTTTTATATAATAATAATCTTTATTTTTATATAACGCTAACATATTCCATAGCGCTTTACATTTTGCACACATTATCATCACTGTCCCCGATGGGGCTCACAATCTAAATTCCCTATCAATATGTCTTTTTTGAATGTGGGAGGAAACCGGAGTACCCGGAGGAAACCCACGCAAACACGGAGAGAACATACAAACTCTTTGCAGATGTTGTCCTTGGTGGGGTTTGAACCCAGGACACCAGCGCTGCAAGGCTGCAGTGCTAACCAATGCGCCACCGTGCCGCCCACGAGATATTTGTTTTATCAAAATTTTCAATATTTTTTAATCTGTTTTGTAGGAGATTCAGATTTTCATCTAGTGATTTACGTAATGAATTGGTAATAGAAATTTCTAAATATGGGATATGATGTTTTTCCCAGTTATAGGAAATTATTTTTCTATCAATTTTAAGATTATGTGGTCAATGAAAAAGCTTAAAATTTTAGATGTTATTTATCATTTATTTTATAGTTTGAAACTGCAGAGAAGTCTCTTATAGTAGAAGTAATAATTTCCAATGAATTGGTAGGGTCAGTGGTAAAGATTAGCACGTCATCCGCGAATAGACTTGTTTTATGTTGTCTAAAGTTAAATGGTATTCCCTTTATTAAGTCATTTGTTCTAATGGTTTCGGCAAAAGGTTCCATGATTAGGTCCAATAAGGCCGGCGTCACACTCGGCGTAAGACAATATGGTCCGTATTTTACGGCCGTAATACGTGCGTAATACGCTGAAATGTCCCTGAAATATTGTTCCGTAGCTAATCCGTTGCCTAGGTGTGGTCGCGTATTTTGCGCATGTACTGTTGCGTGTGTGATCCGTATGTGATCCGTAGGGCGTATTTTTCACGCAACATCACAAAATGGACATTTAACGGTTCTCTGGCCTGCAAATAATTCAAATCATCATTAACATCACTATTTAAGCCCTCAACAAAAGGTGGAACCGTCCCATCTGCCCATTTCTTTGTTGAGCTTATTTTGGCTGTGTTGGTTTGACCTACAAAACATGTCTGACCATGTGTCTTTAAGCACAACTCAGCGGGTGTTGTTTCACTGGCTGTTGTCGCGTCGCTTTGGGCAGCCATATCCGGTGAATGTTGATCCGCGAAGGAGGAGTCGAAGATTGTGGGTACATCCTCTATTGACCCAACGCCTCACCAAGGGACATTTTCAGAGGCTATATACAGCTTTGAGATCACATCCTGACAAGTTCTATCTGTACTGTCGCATGACCATCAGTACCTTTGATATCTTGTTGGAGATCTTACGTCCAGGTATCACCTATCAGGACACAAGGATGCGAAAAGCCATATCTGCTGAGGAGCGTCTTCTCCTAACATTACGGTATGTATTCAACATTCTCACATACTGTATGTTGATGATATTTTTTTAGGGATGTTGTGTTTTAGCATGTTTTGGTAAGTATTTGTGGGCATTATGGCACAAGCACTTCACCAAAACTGTGGGGAATGTTGTAGTAAAGTAACCCAGGTAATTTTTATTGTGAAAATTAAAATAATGTCTTTGTAAATATATTATGCAATTGTGCTTTTTCATGTTTTATTTATACTCATGTAAAATAACAAATATTATCTTTCTTTGTCTTTCAGCTTCCTGTCCACAGGCTTGTCGTATGCGGGACTACACCTTGAGTTTCTGATTGGGCGCTCTACAATTTTGGGCATTGTTCGTTCAACCTGTTATCAAATATGGGAGAAACTCCAGGAACTTGTTATGCCTGAGCCCAAACAGGAGGATTGGCTCAAAATCGCCCATGGATTCCAGAACACTTGTGACTTCCCTAACTGCATTGGAGCTGTGGATGGGAAACATATGCCGCCGAACTCTGGCACCCAATTCTACAATTATAAGCAGTTTTTCTCTGTAGTTCTGTTAGCTGTTGCTGACAGTAACTACAGGTTTATAATTGTAGACATTGGGGCCTATGGGCGAACTGGAGACTCTAGGGTCTTCAATGCGTCCATAATGGGTCGTCGGCTATGTGACAACCAGTTAAACCTCCCACCACCACAACAACTCCCAGGCTCCAATGCGGAAGCAGTGCCTTTTGTTTTGGTAGGAGATGAGGCCTTCCAACTGACGAGACACGTCATGAGGCCTTATCCCCGGCGCAACCTGGACCACCGGCGGAGGATCTTTAATATGAGGCTTTCCAGGGCGCGTAGACTGGTGGAGTGCGCCTTTGGGATTCTTGTGGCAAAATGGCGTGTTCTCCAGTCTGCCATTCAGCTCAGTGAGGCTACAGTGAATGAAGTGATAAAAGCCTGTGTTATTTTGCACAATTTTACCCGCATACATGATTGTTCCTCAGCTGATATTGGTGAACACCGGTTGAGTAATGTGATTAGGCCTACCCAATATGGCCGTCCTCCGCGGCGTCCCCTTTCTGGGCTTAAAGTTAGGGATATATTCACAATTTTTTTTGTTTCTCCTCAAGGTGCGACTCCCTGGCAAGATAATGCAATTTTGGATGTTTGATTTGTTGTCTTTGTAAATATTTCACATAATTTAAAATGTAATTGTCAAACTAAAGCTACTGTGTGTTGTCTTTTCTTAATTCACATATGGTTCTGAGGCTAGCATGTGTGTGTGATGTAATAATGATTTGACGACAACACAAATTAGGCTTTTGAACTGTTCATTTTTACTTAAATGAAATGCCTCTTTTTTGGGGGGGAAACCAAAAAACTCTTTTTTTAAACTCTTTTAAGGCATGAAATTTTTTAGCAAATATATGCCTAAAAAATGTAAATAACAACAAAGTGCTATGTTAGCACAAACATAATAAAGACATGAAAATGTCCGGAAAAAAATAAATTACAGATCTTGATAAGTCGGTGGTGGAGATGGGTTCAGATCTTGGGCATTAGCAGGTGGCCTTTGTCGGCCAAATTGTCCTTCACCCTGTGTGGATGATGTGTGGGCTGGAGGCACATTCTGCCTGGACTCATGTGGGCCAGTTGTGGAATGGCTATAAGGATTTTGGGGAAATCCCTCATGCTCCTGAAAATATGGCCTGGAATCATACCCAAACCCAATATGGCCATGTTGTCCAAACTCAGGTTGGGACCAGCCTCCAGCACTGGGTCTGGACAAGTAGCCATATTGGGATGGTTGCTGATAGCCTGCCATATGGGCCTGAGGTTGCCATGGAGGGTTGGGTGTGGGTAGGGATTGAGGTGAGGGCTCACGTGGAGGGGGTGGTTCAGATCCCTGTTGAGCATGCACCTGTGGACATCTTTGCAACCGCAGGAGATTTTGTGGTGACAGCTGCCAACTTTCAATACTCTCCATAAGCTGGTATGGGTTGTTTGGGGGGGTGCATGCATCAATAAGGATCTGAAAGCAACCCCTCACACGAAGCCTCACCTCACGCTCTAGGGGCTTCAAATACCGGGCCAGGCTCCTCGTAAAGCCCTCCTCCCCATCATCCTCACGAACCCTTGCCATGTAGTTCAACACCCCAGCATCCACATTTCTCCTACTTTGGAGTAGCTCTCTCCTGCGGCAAGCACGCTGGGAGATGACTGCAGCCTGTGGTGATTGCTCCAGGGCAACAGTAGGGCTGCTGCTGTTTGCATGCTCATCCTGGCTAGGTGGTGCTGCTGCTGCTGGTGCTGATGTAGACGGTGGTGCCTCTTCTTCTTGGGCTGGTGCTGCTGGAGCTGGCTGGGCGGATGAGGAGGATCCTGGAGGGATGGAGCCTGAGGGATCAGAAGATGGGCCAGCCACCTCTTCTCCTTCCCCAACTGGGTCTATGACCAACTCCGAATCTGACCCTGTCTCCCTGTCAGTGAGATTAGACTGTGTTCTGTAATGACATATTTGTGCAAATTTTAATATTCTTTCCCTTTTTTGAAAAATTTTGAAAACAAAGAGTCAAATGTGTTGTGAGGTTTGTACTTACGGTCTGAGGTCCATGCTGGGATTCAAGAATGTTAAGCGATCAAAATATATATATTTTTTCTTCTTAGGAGGTGCGTCTGCCCCACTCCTCTCACGCTGCTGCCTCTCCCTCCTATATTGATCGCGGATGCTCCGCCATCTTGTTGTAACATCACCCACTGAAACAAAATACATAAAACAAATTGATTACCACATTATGCACAGTGGTCACACAAGGTGTAATTGACAACACAGATTTTAGTGTAGCATACGAATATGCATTTGTGGAATACATTTCTTAGTAATTTAGATCAAATAATCAAATTTTTATGTAAGGCCACAAGGTCAGAGTCCGCTACCCTCTATCCCTGAATGGTATTTTTCTGGTTAACACTGTAAGGGACACCTATTCAAACCATTATTTTAATCCGTTTATCATGTACAGCACCATGTAGCTACTGGTGTGCCTTAAATTAAGAACTGTAATAATTAAAAAATTCAGGAATACCAATTGTAAGGAGTTAGCTACTACTGTTTCACACGAAAAATAAATTACAAGCATGAGGGTACTTACTTATTTGTCTCTGTGCCTCACGTGGCTGCTGCTCATAATGTGGGAATAGGGACCCACACACGCTCCTCCATGCTGCCTCTTTTTGGGCCCTGTTTGCATAGTTTGGATCTCTTTGGTCCCAAAGAACTGGCCTTTCTTAGATTATAAATGTGGATATGCTCCTCATTTTGGTCCGAGACATGGTGAATCTCACTCCGTGGAGGCGTGCAGCAGACTTCCGGGTTCACTGTCTGGCTTTTTTAGCTAATTAGCATGTCTCAGCTTCCTGATTGAGCCCTTTGGACTATACGGCTGATAGGACCTGACCCATTGGGAATAATTGATCCGTGTGTAATGCGTGTTTTACGGACAAGTTTTATGCGCTCATACGTCCGTAAAACTCGCTAGTGTGACGCCGGCCTAAGAGTGTAAGAGTGGGGATAATGGGCAACCTTATAGATTGAAAATGAGTTAGATAATATATTATTTACTTGGACTTTTCTAGAGGGACAAGAGTATAAGGCCATAATAGATTTCAAGATTTGTCCATGAGTTCTGAATTTTTTTTAGAGTGCTTACCATATAATCCCAATTAATTAGGTCAAACGCCTTTTCGGCATCAAGAGAAAGTCATGTAGAAGGAATCTTTTGCTTTTCTACATGTGAAATTAAATTTAGTACTCTTCTTGTGCTGTCATATTCATTATGTATACGTCTTTTCCCGGTGATTTACTTTCCTTTGTCAGTTTCGTATGTTGACATCGGGATGTTTAGCAACAATAATTGATCTGTATTTAGTTGTGGGATATTAATTCTAGAAAGAAATTTGTTTATTTCAATAGTTTTTGGTTGAATTGTATCTCTACCATCCTTTAAATTATATAAGGCAGAGTAAAACTCCTCAAATTGTTCATCAAATTCTAGCGGATGGTATATTTAACTCCATCATTCTTAATAGAAGAGATTCTAGTTTTAATACACTGTTTTTTGACCTTGTTGGCCATAAGTCTAGACATTTTGTTATGGGACAAATAATAATTATGCTTAATGGAGTTCATAAGTTTATCGTAGCTATCTAAAAGAATAGATTTTAGTTCTGCTCTAAGGCGGAGTATAATAGAATTAAATTTCTCTGTAGTGTTTTGTATCTGTTTTTCTACTACAAGCCTTTGTGAAATTTCTAGTATTTTTCTGCAGTTTTCCTTTTATGCTGAAAATTTAACTGTATAAGGATCCCTCTGAAAACTGCCTTGTGAGCGTTCTGCCTGACCCTAGCAATTAGCCAGAAGGGGCAAGTGGGGACTCCAAGGCAGATGTAAAGTCACCATGTCTGCCCTAAATGTCCCTATATAGGTTCTGCACCTATCGCCGAGCAGGAACGTAATTCCTGCCTGACCCTGGCAATAAGTCCTACTTAAGGAATGACAGGGTTTCACCAGTCAATCCCCACTACCACTAAAGACAGCTGAGGTAGGCAAACAAGGGGAATACTTATCTTGAGAAGACTCAAAGAGGTAACACAGAGATCCTCCAGCAACACCGAGGAGTAAGATAGCTTACTGCTATAGGTCCAATTCTCAACAGGGGGAAATGGAAATATTACTGGAAACCCCCAGCAGCAGGGTGGGAGTCTATAAACACCCAGGTCCAGGTGTGTCAATTAGAGCCGGAGGGAGGTTGCCACTGGGTCCAGAAGTCAGAACGACAAGGAAGATGTCTGCAAAGCAAACCTCAGAAACTAGACATGTTTCGTGTCTATGAACTCGTAATGAACTGGAGAATCATATTGGAAGGTCAGTTTTTGCATTTAGGAAACATGGTAAAAAAACAACTGTGGGATTGCACTTTTTTTTTTCAATTTCACCGCACTTGCATTTTTTTCCCATTTTACAGTACACGATATGTTAAAACCAATGATATTGTTGAAAAGTACAACTTGTCCCACAAAAAAACAAGCCCTCACCTGGCCATATTGACTGAAAAATAAAAAAGTTATGGCTCTGTGAAGAAGGGGAGCAAAAAATGAAAATGCAAAACCAAAAATACCTCTGGTCGTTAAGGGGTTAATGTGCCACATCAGAAAACCCTAAATTCAGAAAGTCACTAATTATAACTATTTGAAACCTGAACTTTTCTAAAAATCCCACTTAATTACCCAGGTTTCATTTATGCAAATGTAGCCATATTAACATGCAGGTTTATTTATCTGATATATCATAGGAGACTTCCCGCGGAGTTCAGCCTCAAGCAAATGTCTGTTTGTGCTGTGTCTTAGTACAAGCACGGGGTCAATAGAAGAAAATCCACTACTTATAGGGAAGGGAAAACATGTAAGGTATGGATAATACAGTCCTCAGGAAATATGTCATCATAAGATAATGACCTACAGTACTGTGTATATCAGGTTTTATGCATTTTTTTATATTACTATCTTGATTAAAAAACATAAATCTTACAAATTTTGTATTTTGAAGCATCTAAGGAGCTTGTGCAAATGTCATTGTGAAGGGAGGAGGTGAGCTGTGATATCACTTGTGACTGATGGATCCTGTGGTATCTACTGTATATAGAGGTGTTATCAGTCATTGTACAGGAGGAGGAGGTAAGTTGTGACATCACTTATTATGGTGGATCCTGTGTTACCTACTGTATATAGAGGTGTTATCAGTCATTGTACAGGAGAAGGAGGTGAGCTGTGACATCTCCTATTGTGAATGGTGAATCCTGTGTTATCTACTGTATATAGAGGTGTAATCAGTCATTGTACAGAAGGAGGAGGAGGTGAGCTGTGATATCACCTATTGTGAATGGTGGATCCTGTGTTATCTACTGTATATAGAGGTGTTATCAGTCATTGTACAGGAGGAGGAGGTGAGCTGTGACATCACCTATTGGGAATAGTGGATCCTGTGTTATCTACTGTATATAGAGGTGTTATCAGTCATTGTACAGGAGGAGGAGATGAGCTGTGACATCACCTATTGTAAATGGTGGATCCTGTGTTATCTACTGTATATAGAGGTGTTATCAGTCATTGTACAGGAGGAGGAGGTGAGCTGTGATATCACTTATTATGGATGGTGGATCCTGTGTTATCTACTTTATATAGAGGTGTTATCAGCCATTGTACAGGAGGAGGAGGTGAGCTGTGATATCACCTATTGTGAATGGTGGATCCTGTGTTATCTACTGTATATAGAGGTGTTATCAGCCATTGTACAGGAGGAGGAGGTGAGCTGTGATATCACCTATTGTGAATGGTGGATCCTGTGTTATCTACTGTATATAGAGGTGTTATCAGTCATTGTACATGGGGAGGAGGTGAGCTGTGACATCACCTATTGTGAATGGTGGATCCTGTGTTATCTACTGTATATAGAGGTGTTATCAGTCATTGTACATGGGGAGGAGGTGAGCTGTGACATCACCTATTGTGAATGGTGGATCCTGTGTTATTTACTGTATATAGAGGTGTTATCAGTCATTGTACAGGAGGAGGAGGTGAGCTGTGACATCATCTATTGTGAATGATGGGTCCTGTGTTATGATCTGTGTATAAAAGTGTTACCTGTCAGGCTATGTGCACACGTTCAAGTTTTTTCGCGTTTTTTTTTACGCTATAAACGCTATAAAAACTCATTAAAAACGCATACATTATGCATTCTATCATTTAGAATGCATTCTGCATGTTTTGTGCACATGGATGCGTTTTTTTTTCACGAAAAAAATGCATTGCGGTAAAAAAAATGAGCATGTTCATTATTTTTGCGGATTTTCTGCGCTTTTCCCGCAATTCTATGCATTTGGGAAAAAACGCACAAAAAATGCGTGAAAAACATGTGAAAAACGCGGTAAAATCAAGGTTAAAACGCATGCGGATTTCTGGCATAAATGTCCGGTTTTTGTCAGGAAAATTTCTGCAAGAAATCCTGACGTGTGCACATACCCTCATTCTATTCCTACCTTTGAAGATAAGGAACCTGCTGCTAGCTCTTCAAGAAAAAAAACAGGAGGTTTGGAGGTTTTAACAATGAGACATTTGTGCACACGTCAGGATTTGTTGCAGAAATTTTCCTGACTAAAACCGGACATTTCTGCCAGAAATCCGCATGCCTTTTTACCGCGATTTTACCGTGTTTTTGATGCATTTTTTGTGCGTTTTTTGTCCGTTTTTTCCGAAATGCATAGAATTGCGGGAAAAACGCAGAAAATCCACAAAAATAATGAACATGCTCATTTTTTTACCGCGATGCGTTTTTTTCGCGGAAAAAAATGCATCCATGTGCACAAAACATGCAGAATGCATTCTAAATGATAGAATGCATAATGTATGCGTTTTTAATGAGTTTTTATAGCGTTTTTAGCACGAAAAACGTGAAAAAAACGCGAAAAAACCTGAACATGTGCACATAGCCTGACGACACAATCCATTTCAGCCATGGGAGAATAAAGACAAATAAGATGATTCATCTCCACGTGAAATCTGTCTGAAACCAAGAATCTTCAGGATGTAATTTGTAAAATTAAGTTTTGTGGTTTCCAATATTAAAAGGAATAATAGAAGCACTAGGGAGTTTAAAGGGCATCTACACCTAACATTTAAAGGGATTTCTGGTGCAGAAAACTCATTTTAGAAGCCCCATTAGTGGTTCTTCATTAATAGAGGGAGGACTCCTAAATTGTAATTGCTATTATCAGGAGTGACTGCAGGGAGCCTTTTGCTCTGGAGGACCAGCAGACGGTCTATTGATTAAAAAAAGGTAAATTGTAATGTTGCATTTTTGCCTGTGGTGGCGCTGTAGAAAATCTCAACATTTTATCTTGCAAGATCTGTGCTGATCACTGGGGGTCTGAGCAGTGGGACTAATAATTAAGGAAACCCTTCTATTAAAAAGGGATTGTGAAAAGTGGACAACTCCTTTAAACATTTTTGTTATAAATAAAATGTTCTTAAAGAAGTTTTGCCAATAAATACAATTTTATTTTATATCCCGTGACTTGCTAAATGTGTGATTGCTGGGGGTCTTATCACTGAGACCCCCTAAGATCCCAAGAACAGGGATCTAAAAGTTCCAATAAGGAGGAGAATGCCAACTCCATTCATTTCTATGGGACTGACATAAATAGCAGTTCCATCAGCCCCATAAAATGAATGCAGCGGTCATCAATTGTTTTATGACCCAGGAATGCCAAGAGCTAATTAAGGGGAAGCCTGATAGGTAAAGACACCCGATTATTACAACTTTAGATGAGAAATGGTTGTTTAACCACTTAAAGGGGCTGTCCAGGACGCTGTTCAGAAACAGCACCACTGCTATTCCAACTCTGTCCCATTGAAGTGAATAGACCTGAAGTGTAATAATACACACAAGCCAATGTCAAGAGTGGCGCCATTTCTGAAATAAAGCAGCCATGTTTCTTAAATGCAGAATAACCCCTTTGCTGGTACATACGGAGCTGGAACTTCCCGTCTTTGTATTCTTCTCTAAAACAAACTAAACAAAAAGTCTTCATATTTGTAGACATAGCGCCTCTCTTGTCCATGGCTATGACTGGTATTACAACAGTCACCTACGAGGAGTACATCCACTTTAGTATGTGCATTCCCCATGGATTGAAATTATGAACCTTTTTTTTTTTCTTAGAATTCTTTGTTGCGCTGTTGCTCTGTTATTCTTCCTGGAAATGCATATACTGTACGTGATAATTGAGACTTACCATTCTGAGACTAACAAACTGCTGGACCAACGGAAACACGGCCACAAATAAAAGGGTGCGCTGTTTCTTAAAATAACACACACAAAAACATTTTTTGGTACAAATCATATACATTTATTAAATGCCGAGCAAAGCTGAATCCGTGGTGCTGATGTGCACAGCGGCATCCTCACAGCCGGCTGACCTGGGCAGCGGGATGCAGCAGTGACGGCGTGTGATTGTTAGACATGTTGATGGCTGAGCCTATTAACCTCTGGATGCCGCAAGACAATGTCATCGCTCCTCGGAGAGATTACGGGCTCCACGATTATCACTCTTTCACGTCGGCCCATAACCATTAACGGCCGTAGAATTGATGCAGGAGATAGAATTCACAAGGATAATTACGTTTTCCCATTCTATCAGCAAATCAACATTACTAAATGCCGTTAAATAATTAACAACATGTGCATTACAGTATAACTAAACCGCCAAACGTTCTGAAAGCAGCCAATTGCACCTCCAAAAATACTCTAGTCATGCATCAGGCATAACTAGAGGAGAGGGTGATGGAAACTGCAAGGGGTTATAACCAGAAATAGGTGCAGGTCACTGCCCCCTGCAACATCAACATATTCATCTCCTGCTGCTGTCATCATCTAATTGGCTGCAGAGGGTTTTATTACCACCAGCCTCAGTGCCAGCTCCCAGGGGACATCTATACATGACCATATACATATGCAAATAGCCTCTCCCCAGATGAAGAGGATTTGATCTCTAGCGCCACCTATTGTAAGTAGTCATCTTAAAAGTCAATATAAACCCTTTAACGAGCTTTGCCACATGGCATGACAAAAGCCGATCTAAATTTGGAGACACGTTTCATCATGTTGCGTCTCCTCAGTGCAAAGCATGAGACCTGATTTGGCTAGGTGAGAGGCCTCTGAATGGGGTCTATGGGGCAGCGCTTCACCCTTGGAAAACACCGAAAAAATAAAACACCATATTCCTCACCTGTAATCACCCTCCTGTCTCAGTGTGTTCTATCTGGCGAGGCAAGTATTCACAGCACTGATGTGACAGCTCTCCAAATCATCCGGATCCTCGTGGGACATGGCCCTTAAAGGATTATCGTTGGACAGGTGAGGAACATGGTGTTTTATTTTCTTTAGTCTGTTATAGGGGACATGGGTTTCAATGGATTATAGGCAGAAAGATCAGTATAACTTTTTTGGGGGGTGAATAAATGTGCAAAAGAGGGTGTGGAGTTTTATTTCCAATAACGGTCTTTATTCTTGCTGTGTCTTTTTTACAATATGACAATGAAGTTAGTAATGAATCTTCATTAATAACCCCTGGGCTTGATGTCAGCTGACAATACAAAGCTGACATCAACCCCACAACTAATACCCACCGTAACAACGCACCAGGGCAAGTGGGAAGAGCGAGACTAAGCGCTAGATTTAGCACATCTTAGTGATGTGCCATTTCTTGGGCAGATCACATAGCACTCGGATTAATGTTAATCTATGGGGCAGCTCCCATCATCAGTTTTTTTTCTCGGCCGTATTATACGTGCGAGTAAAATCGCAGCATGCTGCAATTTGCACCATATATCGGCCGAGACTCGCCAATGAAAGTCGATAGGTACGAGAAAAACTCGCACACCACACGAACCATCAGTGTGACTTGCGAGAAATACGCATTGATGTCCTTTAGAAAAGCCGTCAATTCAGTGCGGTGTAATGTAAAATCACACTGACAGGTTAAAATAGTATAGATAAAATAAATGTCTACACATAGTATAGGTATATATATATATATATATATATATATATATATATATATATACATATATATATATATATATATATATATGTATGTCATTGACAGAGTCCTGGTCCTTGCAGTAATGTCGCTCTGCCACTAAGGGAAGTGATGTTATGTCTGATTGCAATAAAGGAGTTCACCTGAACAGGTATCACAATCACACATTACACTTCACACTCCGGCCACCAGGGGGAGCAAAAGGCACTATGTATTAGGCCACTCCTCACACTTTGGTAAAACTGGGGGTTGGATAGGAAGTTAGGACAGAACGCAGCCTGGGAGAGCTCCAGGGAGGACCTGTCAGGGGTGGGTTCCTGGCAGGTACCTAGCAGAAAGGACAGAACGTGACGGAGCCGCGCCTGCACTACCTTGCGACGGCATCCTAAGGCATGTTGCCTTGTGCAGGCGTGTACTACGGAGGACAGAGAATGAACTTCAATCGAATAATGCAGCCAGCATAAAGCCAGCGGGTAAGGAAAGGGTGAATCAAACACCCAAAAACCCCGCCTCCATGGCTGAAGATTGTTCCCTCCAAATTCAGGTGACAGTGTCCCTTTAAGTCATATTTCAAGGAATACATCCAACCTGTGGTTACAGTTCGCACGGAAAACGGATTGGGATAAATCCACACATGTAAAGACAAAACTTTTTGTTTCTCCAGCAATCAGTGCAATGGTAGAGTAAGATATACCTTTTATTTATCCATTAAAAAGTTCCAGATTTCTTCAATAACAGTATTACATATATATATATATATATATATATATATATATATATATATATATATATATGTGTGTGTGTTTACACTGCTCACTAAAATAAGGGGAACACTTAAACAACAGAATATAACTCCAAGTAAATGAGACTTCTGTGAAACCAAACTGTCCACTTAGGAAGCAACAGTTTGACAATCAATTTCACATGCTGTTGTGCAAATGGAATAGACAACAGATGGAAATTATTGGCAATTATCAAGACACCCTCAATAAAGAAGTGGTTCTGCAGGTGGGGACCACAGACCACATCTCAGTACCAATGCTTTCTGGCTGATGTTTTGGTCACTTTTGAATGTTGGTTGGGCTTTCACACTTGTTGTAGCATGAGATGGACTCTACAACCCACACAAGAGGCTCAGGTAGTGCAGCTCATCCTGGATGGCATATCAATGCGAGCTGTGGCAAGGAGGTTTGCTGTGTCTGTCAGTGTAGTGTCCAAAGGCTGGAGGCGCTACCAGGAGACAGGTCAGTACACCAGGAGACATGGAGGGGGCCATAGGAGGGCAACAACCCTGCAGCAGGACCGCTACCTGAGCCTTTGTGCAAGGAGGAACAGGAGGAGCACTGACAGAGCCCTGCAAAATGACTTCCAGCAGGCCACAAATGTGCATGTGTCTGCACAAACGGTTAGAAACCCACAGATGGGGGTTGTGCTCACAGCCCATCACCGTGCAGGACACTTGGTATTTGGCACAGAACACCAGGATTGGCAAATTCTCCACTGGCGCCCAGTGCTCTTCACAGATGAAAGCAGGTGCAAACTGAGCACATGTGACAGGAGAGACACTCTGGAGACTCGGTGGAGAGCGATCTGCTGCCTGCTACATCCTTTAGCACAGAGGTGTCAAACTGCATTCCTCGAGGGCCGCAAACAGGTCATGTTTTCAGGATTTCTTTGTATTGCACAGGTGCTAATTTAATCACCTGCACAGAATGATTCCAGCACCTTGTGCAATACAAGGAAATCCTGAAAACATGACCTGTTTGCGGCCCTCGAGGAATGCAGTTTGACACCTCTGCTTTAGCATGACCAATTTGGCAGTGGGTCAGTAATGGTGTGGGGTGGCATTTCTTTGAAGGGCCGCACAGCCCTCCATGTGCTCGCCACAGGTAGCTTGACTGCCATTAGGTACCGAGATGAGACCCTCAGACCCCTTGTGAGACCATATGCTGGTGCAGTTGTCCCTGGGTTCACATAGTAACATAGTTATTAAGGTTGAAGGCACACTTTAAGTCCATCTAGTTCAACCCATAGCCTAATCTAACATGCCCTAACATGTTGATCCAGAGGAAGGCCAAAAAACCCCATGTGGCAAATAGTAAGCTCTACTTTGGGGAAAAAAATTCCTTCCCGACTCCACATACGGCAATCAGACTAGTTCCCTGGATCAACGCCATGTCAAGGAATCTAGTATATATACCCTGTAACATTATACTTTTCAAGAAAGGTATCCAATCCCCTCTTAAATTTAAGTAATGAATCACTCATTACAACATCATACGGCAGAGAGTTCCATAGTCTCACTGCTCTTACAGTAAAGAATCCATGTCTGTTATTATGCCTAAACCTTCTTTCCTCCAGACGTAGAGGATGCCCCCTTGTCCCTGTCTCAGGTCTATGATTAAAAAGATCATCAGAACGGTCTTTGTACTGTCCCCTCATATATTTATACATTAAAATAAGATCACCCCTTAGTCTTCGTTTTTCCAAACTAAATAGCCCCAAGTGTAATAACCTCTGTTGGTATTGCAGACCCCCCAGTCCTCTAATAACCTTGGTCGCTCTCCTCTGCACCCGCTCTAGTTCAGCTATGTCTTTCTTATACACCGGAGACCAGAACTGTGCACAGTATTCTAAGTGTGGTCGAACAAGTGACTTGTATAGAGGTAAAATTATGTTCTCCTCATGTGCATCTATGCCTCTTTTAATGCATCCCATTATTTTATTTGCCTTTGTAGCAGCTGCCTGACACTGGCCACTGAACATGAGTTTGTCATCCACCCATACACCCAGGTCTTTTTCATTGACGGTTTTGCCCAGAGTTTTAGAATGAAGCACATAGTTATACATCTTATTACTTCTACCCAAGTGCATGACCTTACATTTATCCCCATTAAAGCTCATTTGCCATTTATCAGCCCAAGCTTCTAGTTTACATAAATCATCCTGTAATATAAAATTGTCCTCCTCTGTATTGATTACTCTGCGGAGTTTAGTGTCATCTGCAAATATTGAAATTCTGCTCTGAATGCCCCCTACAAGGTCATTAATAAATATGTTAAAAAGAAGAGGGCCCCCAATACTGACCCCTGTGGTACCCCACTGCTAACCGAGTGTGCTCCATTAATAACCACCCTTTGTTTCCTATCCCTGAGCCAGCTCTCAACCCACTTGCACATATTTCCCCTATCCCCATTATTCTCATTTTATGTATCAACCTTTTGTGTGGCACCGTATCAAAAGCTTTTGAAAAGTCCATATACACTACGTCCACTGGGTTCCCTTGGTCCAATCCGGAACTTACCTCTTCATAGAAACTGATCAGATTAGTCTGACATGAACGGTCCCTAGTAAACCCGTGCTGATACTGGGTCATGAGGTTATTCCTCTTCAGATACTCCAGTATAGCAACCCTTAGAATGCCCTCCAGGATTTTACCCACAGTAGAGGTTAAGCTTACTGGCCTAGAATTTCCGAGTTCAGTTTTTGTCCCCTTTTTGAATATTGGCACCACATTTGCTATACGCCAGTTCTGTGGTACAGACCCTGTTATTATGGAGTCTTTAAAGATTAAAAATAATGGTCTATCAATGACTGTACTTAATTCCTGCAGTACTCGAGGGTGTATCCTATCCGGGCCCGGAGATTTGTCAGTTTTAGTGATTTTTAGACGCCGCCGCACTTCCTGCTGGGTTAAGCAGGTGACATTTAATTGGGAATTTTTATCACTAGTCATTTTGTCTGCCATGGAATTTTCTTGTGTAAATACTGATGAAAAAAAGTCATTTAGCATATTGGCTTTTTCCTCATCCTCATCCACCATTTCACCCAGACTATTTTTTAAGGGGGACAACACTATCATTTTTTAGTTTCTTACTATTTATGTAGTTAAAGAATATTTTGGGATTATTTTTACTCTCTCTGGCAATGAGTCTCTCTGTCTCAATCTTTGCTGTCTTGATTTGCTTTTTACAGAATTTATTTAATTTTCTGTATTTATTTAATGCCTCATCACTACCTACTTCCTTTAATTTTCTTAATGCTTTCTTTTTGTCACTTATTGCACCCCTTACAGCTCTATTTAGCCATATTGGTTTCCTCCTATTTCTGGTATGTTTATTCCCATACGGTATATACTGTGCACAGGTCCTATCCAGGATGCTAATAAACGTCTCCCATTTTCTTTGTGTATTTTTATATCCTCCTAATGCAGGACAATGCCAGGCCTCATGAGGCTGGAGTGTGTCAGCAGTTCCTGCAAGATGAAGGCATTGAAGCTAAGGAATGGACCGCCTGTTCCCCAGACCTGAATCCGATTGAACACATCTGGGACATCATGTCTCGCACCATCCACCAATGTCATGTTGCACCACAGACTGTCCAGGAGCTGCCAGATGCTTTAGTCCAGGTCTCAGAGGAGATCCCTCAGGAGAGCATCCGCCGCCTCATCAGGAGCATGCCCAGGCGTTGTAGGGAGGTCATACAAGCACATGGAGGCAACACACACTACTGAGCATCATTTCCTTGTCTTGAAGCATTTCCACTGAAGTTGGATCAGCCTGTAACTTCATTTTCCTGTTTGATTTTGAGCATTATTCCAACTCCAGACCTCCGTGGGATATTAGTTGTGATTTACGGTGATAATTTTTAGGTTTCATTGTTCTGAACACATTCCACTATGTAATGAATAAAGATTTACAACTGGAATATTTTATTCAGTGATATCTAGGATGTGGGATTTTAGTGTTTCCTTTATTTTTTTGAGCAGTGCATATGGGCAGACTCCAAAGAGAAGCAGCTGGTTAGACAATAGGGCACTTTATTACCTGCTTCATATATGACCTTTTAGTACTTTTACTTAGGTGTTACATCCTTCATTTCATGCAGCACATGTTTTCATGGTCAATTTTATATGACCTGACCTAATACCTTTAAGATTGGAAATTACCTCTGCCTTTCACTATCGAAGCTCTCGTGTCCATTGTGTTTATAACGGCTCTATTGAAGACTTGACCTTTATAGAAAAGCCATAAAATGTCTCGCTTAAGGCACAAGGATTGATAGTGTGTTGTTCGTTCTTCCTGTGGTTGTATCAGCCAACTGTATTCTGTGTGTCAGTAGTGAGCGCTGGGAAACCCCCCAAAGTAATTCACTGCAAGGAACTACCGGGGGGCTAATTACAGATGTGCTTGACACCATTTACAGCTTCACACTCAGAATTAATCTGCATAAAAGCTGAAGTCACAGTGTACACACAGTACATTACTTATTCTGTATTATACTCCAGAGCTGCACTCACTATTCTGCTGGTGCCATCACTGTGTACATATATTACATTACTGATCATGTACTAATCATGAGTTACATCCTGTAGATCTTTTATTATAAAAATGAAAAACATAACAATAATAATAGCAGAAAACATAACAAAAATATTAGCCAGAAAATAATCAGTATACTGAACACTGGTCCAGCCGCTCATTCTCTCCTCTCACACATATTATACAGTATATACAGAATAATAACTACTTTGACCTTCAGGTCCGGTCACCAAACAAAAATAATAATAACAAATAAAATAAACAATGGCAAACAAAAACTATATACATGAACTTTTTTTTTTTTTTTTTTTTTAGTTTTAAATAAAATAACCACAAAATAAATATATACAATAATAAGCTATCCTTCATT
Source organism: Ranitomeya imitator (assembly GCF_032444005.1). NCBI lineage: Eukaryota > Metazoa > Chordata > Amphibia > Anura > Dendrobatidae > Ranitomeya > Ranitomeya imitator. The sequence continues at coordinate 767,442,327 of NC_091282.1, read as the reverse complement.
CCCAACCCCCCGCACTGACCTGAGAGCTGGTCCTGCGTCTCATGCCTCAGTCCATGTCCAACGTCCATAGGCCAGATCAGGCAGTGCCAGTTTTCCCCCAAACAACCCAGTGTCCCATAGTCCCACAAGATAATCCCACCTCCCCCCTTTTCCCGCCACCCAACCTAACACCTACACCCAAATCTATATCCCTATATACAATATATACAGTATATACAGCAGCACACACCACAATAATTACAAATCACGAAGCCCAAGTTCGGCGCCTGCAGCCCTACATCACTGTATAATGATCCAACAAAACAAAAATCTACAGTGTCAGCAGCAGCCCACCACCAGAGATGACCAGACTAGGGCACACTAAAAGAAAAGCCCCTCCAGAGGAGAGCGGCCCTCCGTGCACCCAGTCTCCCATACTCCAGAGAGCGCACCTTCACCAGGTCACCGAGTATGGTCCTAAACACATCGTCCACTGGGAGGATTTTTCGTTGCGTCAATACTAAGCACCGTGCGTTCCACGTGTGATATCTAACCACTGCGCTAACTAGAAATAAGGTGCAGTGGTCCCTACCACCAAGGTCTCCAAATGCTCCATAGGCCCATTCCGCATAGGAGAGACCGGCTAGCCGAGACCAGCCAATGGAGGCACCCACCCTGTTGTACACTTCTGTGTTGAAGGGACAATGAAGCAGGAAGTGACCCATGCTTTCCAGCAAGGTACCACAATGCTCCCGAGGACAATTCCTGTCTTCAGAGCTCATACACTTCAGATTGTCCCTCACACACAGTTTCCCATGGAAGCAGCGCCAAGCCAAGTCCCAAAACTTCGAGGGGATCCTGATAGAATTCAAAAGATGCAAACCCAGCCCAAGATCCCGACTTGGGCAGTCCCTGAGCACCAGAGGCCTCTGGAAATGGGTCAACAGAACCCTATTGTCAAGGAGTTTCCTTGGCAGAGTCCTGATCTCCCACATCCCCAGACCCCACCGACGAATTACCTTCAGAACCAAGGTAGCGTAAGCCGGAAGATGTCCATGCAGTGTGCGAAGATCCTTCACTTGCCCTCCTGTCTCCCATTCCTGGAAGAAAGGCTGAAACCATCCCCTACAGGAGAATACCCACGGAGGAGCCCTCTCTTTCCACAGGGTTGACCATACCCAACCCTCCTAGTCTCCTCATACGGTAAGTAACCTCCCTCTTGACCAGGTTCAGTCTATTCCCCCATAACAGTTGGAAGAACAAACTGTAGACCCGAGTCCTGAGAGATTCCGGCAAGATGCACACACTGCCCAGATAAATCAGTAAAGGGAGCAGGTAAGTTTTGATCAGGTTTACCCTTTCCCTTAGGGTCAAAGACCAACCCTTCCATTGGTTCCTTCTGAGTGGCGATCTCTAGCCTGCTGTCCCAATTTTGTTTGGGGTAATCCCCCTGGCCAAATTCGATGCCAAGGACTTTTGCAGAGACTTTGGATCCTGGAAGGGTGTCCGGGAGATCAAAACCAGGATCTCCTCCTCCCAGCCAGAGACTCTCACACTTATCCCGGTTGATCTTGGACCCGGATGCCTCCGAGTAGCGATCTACCTCTGACATCAGCCACCCTATCTCCTCATGAGAGGAAACAAACACAGTGACATCATCGGCATACGCCACCACCCTCAGAGTGGCTTCCGGTGCTGCCTGGTCCATTCCGATCCCGGCCAACGGTCCACGCTCCACCCTCCTAAGAAGAGGGTCAATCGCAAACACGTACAGCAACGGGCTCAAGGGACAACCCTGGCGAACACCGGACCCAACCTCAAAAGAGCTGCCAATCCAACCATTCACAAGCGGGAAACTCTCTTCCCCACTTTACAAGGTCTTAAGCCAATCAACAAACTTCCCCCGGCAGGCCATATCTCAGAAGGACGGACCAGAGGTACTCATGATTAACCCGATCAAACGCTTTTGCCTGGTCCAGTGACAGCATGTACCCCTTCCAGTGACCAGCCCTACCCTGCTTCACTGCCTCTCAGACACAGAGCACAGCACTAAATGTGCTGCGGCCTGGAACAGAGCAATGCTGGGCCTCCAAAAGGAGTCGGGGTGCAAATTTCACCAGCCGATTTAACAGCACCTTTGCCAGAACTTTCCTGTCTGCATTGAGAAGCGCTATGGGACGCCAATTCTCAATGCAAGATGGGTCCTTACCCTTTGACAAGATGATCAAAGCAGACCTCCTCATTGTTAAAAATGGTTATTTTGCACATTGTTATTTCGCACATTTATTTAATCAGGACTATTCACCAGGTGCTTATTCTTAAAGAAAAATGTCATGGTATTCTCATAAAAAGTATAGTGGTTTATTGAATTGTCCACAGAAAAACCACATTGCAGCAAAACATAAAAATAGATGAAATAGTTACGAACAGATTGTCCATGTGTAAATATCAGCGCTTGTCTTGTTACTCATCTTTCCCAAGGTCCTGAATGGTAAAACCGTCTGTCTGTGTGAAGTCCGAAGTCATCATGGCATCTAGTAGAATGATGGCATGGCTACCAGCTGTTGTTCCTTGTGACTTGTCTCATGTCCATGGAGAATGATCGCGAAGGCTGGAGGTGGCAGCCCCCACATGATAAAAGCTCCCCACCCTCCTAAGAGACGTTATTTATATGTCCCACAGATCACGTGTTCTCTGTATATGGTGTTAACTTATACTCTGAGCTACATACACAGAAATAGCTTTTGATAATGTCAGCAAGAAGAAATGTGCTCAGTACAGAATAAGAATAATTCAATTACTGCAATAATTAATATTTAACACTCATTGACTTCGGCAGAGTGCCCGAGGAAAGACACTCATTGAATACCTCAGTCAAGAGGGGAACCAAAACGTCCTTAAAGGTCTTATAGAATTCAAATGTTAAGCCATCTGGACCAGGCGATTTTTTTGGGGGCAAGCCCTTCAATCGCCAACTGAACTTCCTCTTCCCTGATCATTTCTGTCACAACATCAAGAGAGGGGGTCTACCCCTGGTTCGGGGACAGCTTCAGCCAGGAAAGCCAACATCTCATCCCAATCAAGATCCCTCTTCCCCAAGAGGTGTGAGTAGAAGGATCTGACAACCTCCAGGATCCCTGATCTGGATCGCCTCAGGGACCCCGTAGTGTCGACCAGTCCTGTAACCACTTTACTATTCACTGACATCTTGCAGTTTCTGTAAGGGTCGGGTGGGCGGTACTTCCCGTAATCCCTCTCAAAAACAAAAGATGAGTGTCTATCGTACTGACACCTCATAAGCAAAGATTTCACTCTGGAGATCTCCTCGCGGCTACCTCCAGTTGAGACAAAATGCTCGAGTTTCCTCCTCAGACCCTGATACAGGCGGTACCTGTTCAGACTCCTGAGGCTCGAGAGCTAGCGGAAGAATCGCGCCACCCTTTTCTTGAACATCTCCCACCACTCTGACTTACTACTACAAAGATCCAGTAATGGTACCTGGCTCTGAAGAAATTTCTCAAAGGACTGTGTTATCTCCGCTTCTTCCAAGAGAGACGAATTGAGCCTCCAAAAGCCTCTTCCCATCCGAAAGGTCTCTGTAACATTCAGAGAAAACAAAATTAAACAGTGGTCGGAGAACTCCACCTCAACAACAGACACTGCTGAAGAGACAGCTTCCTCCTTTAAATAAAACCTATCTATTCTGGACCTACAGTTACCTCTATGATAGGTGAACCCCTCGTGGCCTGGGGTGTGCCGAATGTGGACATCCACCAGGCGAGCCTCACTAGCTATACTAATAAGGGCGACGTTATCATAAGTCAGCTTGTCTCTGGAACCTCCTCTATCTCGGGGCCTCGTGACAGCATTGAAGTCCCCTCCAAGGACAAACTGCCGACTTGTAAAAAGGTAGGGCTTGATCCTCATAAAGAGACACTTCGGGTCCCACTTAGATTAGGGACCATAAATGTTAATGAGCCGGAGCTCTTGTCCCTTCATGAGGACATCTAAGATCAGGCACCTCCCCATTTCTAACTCAATAACTCGTCGGCATTCCACCGCTGCGGTAAAAAGGACCGCCACTCCGCTATACGGCTCAGCCGCAAGAGACCAATAGGAGGGCCCGAGTCTCCACTCCCTCTTAGCTTTAAACACATCTGCCATGTTTAGTAGCCTGGTCTCTTGCAAAAAGAAAATGTCAGCTTCAACCCGGCTGAGAAAATCAAAGGCCGCAAATCTAGCTGTATTTGACTTTATGCTGGCGACATTAATGGATGCCAGCGTCAACGGAGTGGGTTCCGCCATCATTGGTGATTGAGTTAGATGGCTTTCTTTTTCCCTCTCCCCTTATCCTCTGCCTCAGAGGAGGAATCCTTCCCCCTCTTTAATGACATGGAGGTATCCATTTCCACGTGTTTTTTATTTTTTTCGTCCTCGTCTCTGGACTCCGGGCCAGTCCCTCCCTCCAAGGATCTTACGTTCCCAGAAGGAGAAGACTCGGCGTCCCCTGTGAGCCCCGCCGAAGCCAGAACCTCACCCTCAGCTTCCTCCTCAGAGGAAGAGATGTTTTCAAGGGCTTGGAACCGGTTAGAAAGACCAACCAGAGGGGAGTCGGTTTTTCCTTCCTTAGGTATCTTGGTCAGAGCGAGAGATTTTTTATCTCCCTTCTTTCTCTTCTTTTTGGTGCCGAGCTTACGCTTGTCCTCTAGCCACTGCCTATTATCCTCATCCATACTTTCATAATGGGAGGACTCTGAGGCAGTGGCACTTTCCTCCCTGTGGATCCTCCTGACCTCCTCATCCAACTCATCATCCCTCGGGGCCTCAGCAGCAAGACTGGCATCCAGAACAGGGGCCGCCCCAGTAGCCCGAGGCTCACCCAGCTCCTTATCCTGTCTGCGCTTGTCTAGACGCCTTAGCTAGGCAGGCGTCTTTTTATTGCTTTTCTTCCTTGGCCCCTCAGCTCCCTTACCCTTGCTAGTCCCATCCCCAGCAGAATCAGCCTCACGGCTTTCTCTCACCAGGGTCACGACTGCGTTAGCGAAGGAGCGAGGACAACGGCTGAATGGGTGACCTAACTCACCACACAGGTTGCACCTAATCTCCACACAAGATGCAGCAAGATGGCCAATATCCCCACACAATGCACACTTCTGCACAGTGCAGTTTGCGCTGAAGTGTGTGGGGTCGCCGCACTTGTGACAGAGCTTCGGTTGCCCCTGGTAGAAGACCAGGATACGATCCCTACCCAGGAAGGCAGATGATGGTATGTGGGCAACCGTACCACCTGAACGCTTAAGTTTTACCATAAACGTCCAGGCCCCTGACCAGATATCAAACTCATCACGGTTTTTCTTTGGCATCTCCACTACCTCTCCATACCGGCCAAGCCACATCATGATGTCATAACAAGAAAGCAATTCGTTACATGTCATCACGGTCATTTTCTTGACTTGATTTTGGCGAGACACCGCCTGAACGGCAAAGTCTCGCCAGCCGGGCTCATTTTTTGCCAACTCATAGTTCGACCAGAAAAGTTCAAGCCCCTCCGGCCGAACAAAGCTGACATCAAACTAAGGTGTGGAATAGGGATGTATCAAGGCATAGATGTCATTTGCCTTGAAGCCTATCCTCAGCAGGAGCTCAACATCCTTCGACCTTGGAGGACACGCATCACTGCCCCTCCACCGAAGACGGACCACATTCCTACGCACACTACCCGGCCCGGCTGTTGGGAGGGACCACACTGTATCCCCCACTCTTTGCTCTCGGAAGGCCCCGAAGCCATGCCTCTCTATCCAGAAGGATAGATCAACCTCTCGACCCTCTACCATTAGTGATCTCTCCCCCCTCTTTAGAGCCTCCAGGAGACGCTGTTGCAACACGCCGTCCCCAGAGTTCGGAGACGAGGAGGATGCCCTATTTCCCCCGGAGGTGACAGCGGCATAACTCTTGACAGGCGCTGCCACCACCGGGGGGGCAACCGGACCAGTGACCACATCCACACCAACAGCATCACCATTACCCACCTCCATAACCCCCTCACCCTCCACCAAACCAGCAACCACACCACTAGACAAAGAGTTTTCTGCATCCATACCCACCACATTCACTCCTGCTGGACCAGTGACAACAGGGGGTGACACTTTGGCCTCCACATCATCAGGCACAAGGGGCTGAGTCTCCTCAACAGAACTGGAGGTGACCTCACCCCTGGTTTTATGTGTGCCCTCCGCATCATCAGTTGATATTTTCCACTGCTTCATGGTTTCCACTGCTTCATGGTTGCTACCAGGTGTCGTTGATCTTTAACTGCTGTGGGGCACCGCTGATCCTTAGCATCAGGATCTTGTTGATCAGCGGCACCAACACAAAATAGGACTTTGGGAAGACCGGAACTCCCAGCCCCGGTAACCCCCTCACACCGCCGCCGCCCCTCAACTAAGTGATCAGCGGCAACAGTATTCAGGGGCACCGAGGCTACTGAAGCTGCCCCCAACACCGGGCCGCTCCCCCCTCCCACTGAGGAGCGGACCACAGTATTGTGGCCTGACCGTATGCCCGCCGCCGGGCCGCCCTCACTGTTCAGCCTCTCGGCTGATGCACCTGCTGCTACATCCCCGCTACTACAAGCAGAGATGGAGCTCTGCGCCTCATTACGTTGCTTTGTAATCTCCCCGCGCCTTTGCACCGGATCCACAGCAGAACCCGGGCTGGGCTGGGCAACGGGGCTTATACAGTGAGCTAACCCTGCAGCCAACTCAGGGGGTACAGGGATGGGGGCATATACATAGCTTACCGCTTCCTGCAGCTTAGGTTTGTGTTGTGAATTCTGTGGCTGAATTCACTCCTGTGGTCACAAGTGGTACTGCAGCTTCTGAGCTTCCTCCCTCAGGTGTTCTGGTGAGCTCGTTAACTGCTTCATTACTTAACTCCGCCTGATGCTGCTATCCTTGCTCCTTGTCAATGTTTCAGTGTTGGATCTGAGCTTCTCCTGATTGTTCCTGTGACCTGCTGCTCTGTATAGCTAAGTGCTTTTTGCTTTTTTTGTTGCTTTTTTTCTGTCCAGCTTGTCTTTTGTTTTGCTGGAAGCTCTGAGACGCAAAGGGTGTACCGCCGTGCCGTTAGTTCGGCACGGTGGGTTTTTTTTGCCCCCTTTGCGTGGTTTTGCTTTAGGGTTTTTTGTAGACTGCAAAGTTCGCTTTACTGTCCTCGCTCTGTCCTAGAATATCGGGCCCCACTTTGCTGAATCTATTTCATCCCTACGTTTTGTCTTTTCATCTTACTCACAGTCATTATATGTGGGGGGCTGCCTTTTCCTTTGGGGAATTTCTCTGGGGCAAGTCAGGCCTATTTTTCTATCTTCAGGCTAGCTAGTTTCTTAGGCTGTGCCGAGTTGCCTAGGTAGTTGTTAGGCGCAATCCACAGCCGCTTTTAGTTGTGTTTAGGATAGGATCAGGTGTGCAGTCTACAGAGTTTCCACGTCTCAGAGCTCGTTCTTGTATTTTTGGGTATTTGTCAGATCACTGTGTGCGCTCTGATCGCTAAGCACACTGTGTTTCTGGATTGCCTTCATAACACCTGTCATTAGCAAACATAACAGTACAAGGAGCCTAACTAATGATTCTCAATAGAGGGAAAGAAAAAGTTCTGACATCATTTTTTTTTTTTCTGCTCTGTGTTCACTTTTTTTTTTTCCCCTAGACATTTGGGTGATTCTGGACACAGGTGTGGACATGGATATTCAGGGTCTGTGCTCTTCAATGGATAATCTCGTTATAAATGTACAAAAAATTCAAGATACTATTGATCAGAAATCTATGTTAGAACCAAGAATTCCTATTCCTGATTTGTTTTTTGGAGATAGAACTAAGTTTCTAAGTTTCAAAAATAATTGTAAGCTATTTCTGGCCTTGAAACCTCATTCTTCTGGTAATCCTATTCAACAGGTTTTGATTATTATTTCTTTTTTGCGCGGCGACCCTCAAGACTGGGCATTTTCTCTTGCGCCAGGAGACCCTGCATTGAGTAGTGTCGATGCGTTTTTCCTGGCGCTCGGATTGCTGTACGATGAGCCTAATTCAGTGGATCAGGCTGAGAAAAATTTGCTGGCTTTGTGCCAGGGTCAGGATGATATAGAAGTATATTGTCAGAAATTTAGGAAATGGTCAGTACTCACTCAGTGGAATGAATCTGCGCTGGCAGCTTTGTTCAGAAAGGGTCTCTCTGAGGCTCTTAAGGATGTCATGGTGGGATTTCCTATGCCTGCTGGTTTGAATGAGTCTTTGTCTTTGGCCATTCAGATCGGTCGACGCTTGCGCGAGCGTAAATCTGTGCACCATTTGGCGGTACTGCCTGAGGTTAAACCTGAGCCTATGCAGTGCGATAGGACTATGACTAGAGTTGAATGGCAGGAATACAGACGTCTGAATGGTCTGTGTTTCTACTTTGGTGATTCCACTCATGCTATTTCTGATTGTCCTAAGCGCACTAAGCGGTCCGCTAGGTCTGCCGTCATTGGTACTGTACAGTCCAAATTCCTTCTGTCCATTACCTTGATATGCTCTTTGTCGTCGTTTTCTGTCATGGCGTTTGTGGATTCGGGCGCTGCCCTGAATCTGATGGATTTGGATTATGCTAAACGTTGTGGGTTTTTCTTGGAGCCTTTGCGGTGTCCTATTCCATTGAGAGGAATTGATGCTACACCTTTGGCCAAGAATAAACCTCAATACTGGGCCCAGCTGACCATGTGCATGGCTCCTGCACATCAGGAAGTTATTTGCTTTCTGGTGTTGCATAATCTGCATGATGTGGTCATGTTGGGGTTGCCATGGCTACAAACCCATAATCCAGTATTGGATTGGAATTCCATGTCGGTATCCAGCTGGGGTTGTCAGGGGGTACATGGTGATGTTCCATTTTTGTCGATTTCGTCATCCACCCCTTCTGAGGTCCCAGAGTTCTTGTCTGATTATCAGGATGTATTTGAAGAGCCCAAGTCCGATGCTCTACCTCCGCATAGGGATTGTGATTGTGCTATCAATTTGATTCCTGGTAGTAAATTCCCTAAAGGTCGATTATTTAATTTATCCGTGCCCGAACATGCCGCTATGCGCAGTTATGTGAAGGAATCCCTGGAGAAGGGACATATTCGCCCATCGTCATCACCACTGGGAGCAGGGTTCTTCTTTGTAGCCAAGAAGGATGGTTCGCTGAGACCGTGTATTGATTACCGCCTTCTTAATAAGATCACTGTTAAATTTCAGTATCCCTTGCCATTGTTATCTGACTTGTTTGCTCGGATTAAGGGGGCTAGTTGGTTCACTAAGATAGATCTTCGTGGTGCGTATAATCTGGTGAGAATCAGGCAAGGAGATGAATGGAAAACTGCATTCAATACGCCCGAGGGTCATTTTGAGTATCTAGTGATGCCGTTCGGACTTGCCAATGCTCCATCTGTGTTTCAGTCTTTTATGCATGACATCTTCCGTGAGTATCTGGATAAATTCCTGATTGTTTACTTGGATGACATTTTGATCTTCTCAGATGATTGGGAGTCTCATGTGAAGCAGGTCAGAATGGTTTTTCAGGTCCTGCGTGCTAACTCTTTGTTTGTGAAGGGATCAAAGTGTCTCTTCGGTGTGCAGAAAGTTTCATTTCTGGGGTTCATCTTTACCCCTTCTACTATCGAGATGGATCCAGTTAAGGTCCAAGCCATCCAGGATTGGATTCAGCCGACATCTCTGAAAAGTCTGCAAAAGTTCCTGGGCTTTGCTAATTTTTATCGTCGCTTCATCTGTAATTTTTCTAGCATTGCCAAACCATTGACCGATTTGACCAAGAAGGGTGCTGATTTGGTTAATTGGTCTTCTGCTGCTGTGGAAGCTTTTCAGGAGTTGAAGCGTCGTTTTTGTTCTGCCCCTGTGTTGTGTCAGCCAGATGTTTCTCTTCCGTTCCAGGTCGAGGTTGATGCTTCTGAGATTGGAGCAGGGGCGGTTTTGTCACAGAGAGGTTCTGATTGCTCAGTGATGAAACCATGTGCTTTCTTTTCCAGGAAGTTTTCGCCCGCTGAGCGTAATTATGATGTGGGCAATCGAGAGTTGCTGGCCATGAAGTGGGCATTCGAGGAGTGGCGTCATTGGCTTGAAGGAGCTAAGCATCGCGTGGTGGTATTGACTGATCATAAGAACTTGACTTATCTCGAGTCTGCCAAGCGCTTGAATCCTAGACAGGCCCGTTGGTCGTTATTTTTTGCCCGCTTCGACTTTGTGATTTCGTACCTTCCGGGCTCTAAAAATGTGAAGGCGGATGCTCTGTCTAGGAGTTTTGTGCCCGACTCTCCGGGTTTATCTGAGCCAGTGGGTATCCTCAAGGAAGGAGTCATTGTGTCTGCCATCTCCCCTGATTTGCGGCGGGTGCTGCAAAAATTTCAGGCGAATAAACCTGATCGTTGTCCAGCAGAGAAACTGTTCGTCCCTGATAGGTGGACTAATAAACTTATCTCTGAACTTCATTGTTCGGTGTTGGCTGGTCATCCTGGAATCTTTGGTACCAGAGAGTTAGTGGCTAGATCCTTCTGGTGGCCATCTCTGTCACGGGATGTACGTACTTTTGTGCAGTCCTGTGGGATTTGTGCTAGGGCTAAGCCCTGCTGTTCTCGTGCCAGTGGGTTGCTTTTGCCCTTGCCGGTCCCAAAGAGGCCTTGGACACATATTTCGATGGATTTCATTTCTGACCTTCCCGTTTCTCAAAAGATGTCAGTCATTTGGGTGGTCTGTGATCGCTTTTCTAAAATGGTCCATCTGGTGCCCTTGGCTAAATTGCCTTCCTCCTCTGATTTGGTACCTTTGTTCTTTCAGCATGTGGTTCGGTTGCATGGCATTCCTGAGAATATTGTTTCTGACAGAGGTTCCCGGTTTGTTTCAAGGTTTTGGCGAGCCTTTTGTGGTAGGATGGGCATTGACCTATCCTTTTCCTCGGCTTTCCATACTCAGACTAATGGCCAGACCGAACGAACCAATCAGACCTTGGAAACATATCTGAGATGTTTTGTTTCTGCAGACCAGGATGATTGGGTGTCCTTTTTGCCGTTGGCTGAGTTCGCCCTTAATAATCGGGCCAGCTCGGCTACCTTGGTTTCTCCATTTTTTTGCAATTCTGGGTTCCATCCTCGTTTCTCTTCAGGACAGGTTGAGTCTTCGGACTGTCCTGGTGTGGATTCTGTGGTGGATAGGTTGCAGCAGATCTGGACTCAGGTAGTGGACAATTTGATCTTGTCCCAGGAGAAAGCTCAACTTTTCGCTAATCGCAGACGCCGTGTGGGTCCCCGACTTCGTGTTGGGGATCTGGTTTGGTTATCTTCTCGTCATATTCCTATGAAGGTTTCCTCTCCTAAATTTAAACCTCGTTTTATTGGTCCGTATAGGATTTCTGAGGTTCTCAATCCTGTGTCTTTTCGTTTGACCCTCCCAGACTCCTTTTCCATACATAATGTATTCCATAGGTCGTTGTTGCGGAGATACGTGGCACCTATGGTTCCATCTGTTGAGCCTCCTGCCCCGGTTTTGGTGGAGGGGGAATTGGAGTATATTGTGGAGAAGATTTTGGATTCTCGTGTTTCTAGACGGAAACTCCAGTATCTGGTTAAATGGAAGGGTTATGCTCAGGAAGATAATTCCTGGGTTTTTGCCTCTGATGTTCATGCTTCCGATCTTGTTCGTGCCTTTCATGCGGCTCATCCTGGTCGGCCTGGGGGCTCTGGTGAGGGTTCGGTGACCCCTCCTCAAGGGGGGGGTACTGTTGTGAATTCTGTGGCTGAATTCACTCCTGTGGTCACAAGTGGTACTGCAGCTTCTGAGCTTCCTCCCTCAGGTGTTCTGGTGAGCTCGTTAACTGCTTCATTACTTAACTCCGCCTGATGCTGCTATCCTTGCTCCTTGTCAATGTTTCAGTGTTGGATCTGAGCTTCTCCTGATTGTTCCTGTGACCTGCTGCTCTGTATAGCTAAGTGCTTTTTGCTTTTTTGTTGCTTTTTTTCTGTCCAGCTTTTGTTTTGCTGGAAGCTCTGAGACGCAAAGGGTGTACCGCCGTGCCGTTAGTTCGGCACGGTGGGTTTTTTTTGCCCCCTTTGCGTGGTTTTGCTTTAGGGTTTTTTGTAGACTGCAAAGTTCGCTTTACTGTCCTCGCTCTGTCCTAGAATATCGGGCCCCACTTTGCTGAATCTATTTCATCCCTACGTTTTGTCTTTTCATCTTACTCACAGTCATTATATGTGGGGGGCTGCCTTTTCCTTTGGGGAATTTCTCTGGGGCAAGTCAGGCCTATTTTTCTATCTTCAGGCTAGCTAGTTTCTTAGGCTGTGCCGAGTTGCCTAGGTAGTTGTTAGGCGCAATCCACAGCCGCTTTTAGTTGTGTTTAGGATAGGATCAGGTGTGCAGTCTACAGAGTTTCCACGTCTCAGAGCTCGTTCTTGTATTTTTGGGTATTTGTCAGATCACTGTGTGCGCTCTGATCGCTAAGCACACTGTGTTTCTGGATTGCCTTCATAACACCTGTCATTAGCAAACATAACAGGTTTGATCTTCTTTGACTTTTTCTTCTGGCCCCCAGGTGCCTCCTCTGGTAAATCATCACCAAGATGGAAGTTCTGAAGGCACACTGGGGACTCCAGGAGCTTGATCTCTGCCATTAGCGCCCCTCCCTGGCCAATGTCACTATCCTCCCCAGAGCCAGCAGAACTGCGACAAGATGTTATTGTCGTCTGTCCTGCAGGGACCTCGCTGCACGTGGCCTGTGAGTGACTAAGCAGGCTGCCAGGTGGGGCTTTCTGCTGGTCATCCTCATCATCATCATCCACCTGGCAGCCCCATCTGCCTTTGCTCTCTGTTATCAGCCATTTCTCTGAATCGGTCTTCATTTATAAGCTTTTCTTTAAATGGTCCACTTTTTTCTCGAATAAATGCTTTTCTTACCTCCAGGTCATTAATTTCAAGCTTCAGAATCTCCGCCTGGAATTGCGTCTTTCTGGGTCTGGAGGCGCCTGCAGCTTTAGTGCTTGTGCAGCGCAGCTCCTTCCGGAGCCTTCTCAACGTCTTAGTAGCATCTTCATACTCACGGAGGTGGCTCATGACCCGGGAGGCATAGGTGGACACAGACTCCCGGGGTCTCTGCAGCGCCCAACCCTCCTCAGTGAGGTCGGCCTCACCTCCGTGAGCACTCAGCTTTCCTCCGTAAGGACCGCTATCTTGCACGCTAGCAGGCTTCTCCTCTATGAAAGCCTTGCGGCTTCTCTGGGTCTCTGCAGACCTGGGGGGAGTAGGAGCCACATTGCTGCGACTCCTGGTGGAGCGTCTCACCCCCGAATCTTCTGATGTGCAGGATGGTTGCTGGTGCCTTCTGCCCCCCGCCAGCCTGGTCCGGGAAGCAGAAGCCTGGAACTTGGCTCCCTCACTCATCCCAGGAAACCCACTCCCTCCCTGGGTGAGAGAGAGAGCATGTGGAAAGGTGGTGGTTCCCAGGAGCTCAGGAGCACACAGCAGGTTCAGCAGCGACCGCACCCACAATCAACACAATGAGCAGCAGCTGAGCAGAGCTGCACCCACTATCCTGCTGGTGCAGTCACTGTGTACATATATTACATTACTGATCCTGTACTGATCCTGAGTTACATCCAGTATTATACTCTAGAGCTGCACTCACTATTCTGCTTGTGCAGGCACTGTGTGTTACGCCGCTACCTCATACTTACCTGTCCGGCCGGCACGCTCCCAATGCTCCTTCCTGCTCTCCGTCTTCCAGCTTCTCCGGCGCTTGTTCTTTCTGTGGTCCGCGCATGCGCAGACGCGCTCCTTTCGTCGCTGGGGCTTCTGGGAGGTCGTGACCCGGCGGCTCAGCCTCCAATATGGCGGCACTCGTCGGGTACTTCTTCCCAGCGCCTGCCCTGCTCAGACGCCTTTGCGTCCATTGCGTTCGCTGGCTTATTGCCAGCATCTCCTTAGGTTACTAGGCTCTGTTCTGTGCATCCTTTGCTGTGACTCTGACTGTCTCTGTTTGCCGTCCCTGCCAGTCCTGTGTTTCTGCCATACCCTGCCAGTCCTGTGTTCCTGCCATACCTACCAGTCCTGTGTTCCTGTCGTGCCTTCCAGTCCTGTGTTCCTGCCATGCCTTCCAGTCCTGTGTTCCCGCTGTTCCTGCCAGTCCTTTTTTCCTGCCAGTCCAGTGTTCCCGCCATGCCTTCCAGTCCTGTGTTCCTGCTGTACCTTCCAGTCCTGTGTGCCTGCCGTTCCTGCCAGTCCTTTGTTCCTGCCATTCCTGCCAGTCCAGTGTTCCCGCCGTGCCTTCCAGTCCTGTGTTCCTGCTGTACCATCCAGTCCTGTGTGCCTGCAAGTCCTGAGTCTCCATTGTTTTCGTCTAACGTGTGATTTCATCTTACCGGTCAGTACTTTGTCTTTTGCTGCCTCTATCTGTCCAGTGCCTCCGCCATTCTTGTCACTTCAGTAGCTCCGTCTTCCCTCCGTCTTCCATTCTCTCTTTGTTCTATCTTCAGTGGTCCCTTTGGCTCCGGCAGTTGCGGCTTCAACCTCCTTGGGCCTGTCCCTAACACTCCCTGTTCAGGGGGTGGCATCATCTGGTTCACTTGTCCTCAGGGGCTCTTGGAGCACCCCCGCAGGGCAGTGGGGTACTCGGCACAGGGCCCTTCTGTTCTCAAGGGGGATGTCGCAGTGGCAGACCCAGTCCGTGGCCCTCGGGAGGTCCGTTGTAAAAGGGGAAAGGTCTTTAAAGGGATAATGTTCGTGATGCCACCTGTGGTATTCGGTCAGGGTGACCGACGCTGCTTAGGGGTCCGCTGGGGTGATGTGATGGCAGCTAGATGGTATACCTTCCCACAGGTGAAGTATGTCCCCAGGGCTTCCCAGAGTGTAGATGGTGGATGGTGTGAGGCACAGTGAAGAACGAGGACACAAGGTTGCAGTCTCTTTACCTTTACTGAAGGCTTCAGCATCCACAGTCCAGAGCACCGGATCACAGGGCTGGCAGAGTCCGGCCAGTCTGAAGGCAAATCCAGAGTCCCCTTATCCAGGTGGAAATCAGTAGCCTTCCTCTAGCACCTGGATGTTGTAGTACCTTACTGCTAAGCTTCTCATAAGGTCCTCACAACTGTTGGTGGTGTTCTAGATGGTATGTCTTTCTCTCTCTGTCCCCCAGATGGATAAGAACAACCAGTATTATGACTGATGGCCTGAGGCTTTTTACAGGGACTGTAGCATGCCCCGGTCCCCACAGTTGCCACCGTGCCTCCTGTTTAAAGGTCGGGCAGCTAATATGGAATTAGCTGTCCTGCAGCAAGGCTTGGAGATGATGACTCCCTCGGTGTTCTGGCTACCGGATCCTGCGCCTCAGAAAGGAGGCAGCCTTTTACAGTGCAAAACTCCTTCTGGTTTCCTCTCCTTTTGCTACGACTTCGTTTCTCACTCTCTGCAACACAATTCTCCTTTAATGTCTCTTTCTTAGGATGCTGCCGCACGTCGGGCTGACGCAGCTCCGTGGCCTTCTGTCTAGGCCTCTGACAGGATCTCACCCCTGTCAGGGACCCACTACCTGAGTGGAGCTCAGATAGCAGCTCACTGGGTGAAGCCCAGTTCGCTTCTGCCTAACTTCCTATCCAGGCCACCAGTTTTACCTAATTGTGAAGAGTGCCCTACTAAATAGGAGCATAGCTCCCCTGGTGGACTGGAGTGTGAAGTGTGTTGTGTGGTTTGTGATACCTGGTAAAGTGATCTCCTTTATTTCCTTCAGACGTAACATCACTCCCCCTGGTGGAAGAATGACATTACTGCAACGACCAGGACCCTGGGGCGCTGCACTCTGAAGTCGTGACCCAGAGGGTCCACTTCCTAAGTCCTGATAGTACGCAAAGGCCATGGACCCCGCTGGAGCTGCGGCCGCTCAGAAAGAGCTTGTTTTCCTGCGGGAGAACCAGATTCGGATTATGTCTTTTATGAAGTCTATGGACTCCCGTCTCTCTGCTCTCCAGTCCTCTGATCCGGGTAATGCCTCTCAGCTGGCCAGTTTGCAACAAGAACTGGCACAGCAACGTGACGCACAGTCCCATATTCTGGGGTATATGGCTTCTGTTGATAGTCGTCTTCTTTCTTTCCAGTCTGCCGCATCCATTCCTTCACCAGCTCAAGCTCCTCACCCCACTGCCCATTTGGCCAAACCTTCTCGCTTTAATGGAGATCCCAAACTATGTCGGGGATTTCTCAATCAGTGCTGTCTTCTGTGGTTATGGGTCCACGAACCCTTCTTAGATTGGCATAGGGGCAAAATTCTTCGCTGAGAGGATTCCTCTTGGACTCGTTGTCTGCTGCCGGTGCGTCCTGTTGGTGTCCCCTGTCCCTTCCCCATCCCTTCTGGTTTGCCCTCTGTTTATGCTTCTTTTGCGGATGTTTTTGACAAAAAGGAGGCGGATACTCTTCTGCCACATCTACCTTACGACTGTCCTGTAGACCTTGTACCTAGTACCACTCCCCCTAGAGGAAGAATTTTTCCCCTCTCGCCTGCAGAATCTCAAGCTATGTCGGACTATATTCAAGAGAACCTTACCAAAGGTTTTATTCGACAATCTTCGTCTCCTGCTGGGGCAGGTATCTTTTTTGTGAAAAAGAAGGATGGTACCCTTCATCCTTGTATTGACTACAGAGGGTAAAATAACATCACTGTGAAGAATAAATACCCATTACCTCTAATTTCAGAACTCTTCGACCGCCTGAGGGGAGCATGAATTTTTACCAAGCTAGACATCCGGGGAGCCTACAACTTGATTCGTATCCATGCGGGGGATGAGTGGAAAACCGCATTCAACACTCGGGATGGTCACTACGAGTATTTGGTAATGCCTTTTGGACTTTGTAATACTCCTGCTGTGTTCCAAGAGTTCTTCAACGATATCTTTCTAGATTGCCTCTATACCAGTGTCGTCGTGGTCTACTTGGATGATATCCTCGTCTTTTCTCCAGATTTATCCACTCATCGACGTGATGTTCGCCAGGTCTTACTACGTTTAAGACAAAATCATCTCTTCGCGAAGATTGAGAAATGTGTCTTGGAAATGTATTCCATTGGTGACAAGGAATTACTGGCCATAAAATTGGCCCTGGAGGAGTGGCGGTACCTCCTAGAAGGGGCTGTACATCCTTTCATTATTTTTACAGATCACAAGAATCTGTCCTATGTCCAGTCCACCCAAAGGCTAAACCTTCGACAAGTTCGATGGCCTTGTTTTTCGGACGTTTCGACTTTGAGTTACATTTCCGACCCGGGAACAAGAACATTAAAGCTGACGCCCTGTCAAGATCTTTTCAACCTCTGGATGAAGAGGAGAGACCAGCGCACATTCTTGATCCTGCTAAGATTGTTTTGTTGGTTCCTCTGAAGGTGATCACTATACCCCCGGGAAAAACCTTTATGTCAAATCGTGACAAAATTAAAGTTTTACGTTGGGGTCATTCTTCCCGGTTCGCTGGACATGTTGGGGGCAAGAAAACTCTTACCCTGATTTCCACCATTACTGGTGGCCTTCGCTTCGCCAGGACGTCCTGGATTTCGTTGCCTTGTTCTTCTTGTGCTAGGAACAAAGTTCCTTGACAGCTTCCTTCTGGACCACTGCATCCACTTCCTGTGCCCTCGGTTCCCTGGAGTCATATTGCAATGGATTTCATCACTGATTTACCGAAATCTTCTAATTGCACTGTAATTTTGGTGGTGATGGATAGATTTTCCAAAATGGCCCACTTTATCTCTCTACCTGGTTTACCTTCAGCTCCTGATCTAGCTAAGATCTTTTTACATCAAGTATTTCGACTTCATGGATTCCCTCAGCATATCGTGTCCGATCATGGAGTTCAGTTTACCTCTCGTTTTTGGAGAGCTCTTTGTGGACTTATGAAGGTATCGTTCGATTTTTCTTCTGCATACCATCCCCAGTCCAACGGACAAGTGGAGCGTGTGAATCAAATTCTCACATCTTATCTTCGCCATTTTACTCATGCTCATCATGATGACTGGGTGTCTCTTCTTCCTTGGGCTGAATTCGCTTATAATAACCATACTTTTTTCATTGTTTTTGGGCAACATCCCGGCATTCGTCTCCGTTTCCCCCACCTCAGGTGTACCGGCGGCGAATTCCTTGTCTTTGGAATTCTCCAAAATTTGGCAGGCTAAGGAGGCGCTTCAGAGGGCTAGTTGCGGAATGAAAAAGTATGCTGACAAAAGACGTTTAGATGTTCCTCCGTATCGTCCGGGCAGCAAGGTCTGGTTATCCTCTCGCTACATTAGACTCAAGATTCCCTCTCAAAAATTAGGTCCACGTTACATCAGTCCCTTTGAGATATCTAGCCAAATTAATGATGTAGCTTACAAGTTGCAGTTGCCCACCTCGTTACGTATTCCTAGCTCTTTTCATGTTCATGTTTTCATGCTCTGCCGCATTCTCATTTACCTATTTCTTCCGATGCTTCTTTTGAGGTTAAGGATATTCTCGCTAGGAAATTTGTTAAGGGTAAGACTTTTTTCTTAATTGATTGGAAAGGCTTTGGTCCCGAAGAAAGATCTTGGGAACCCCTGGAAAATATCAATGCTCCTGTAATCTTGAAAAGATTCCTTTCCAGTTTTAAAGAGAGGGGGGTAAGAGAGGGGCTACTGTTACGCCGCTACCTCATACTTACCTGTCCGGCCGGCGCCCTCCCGATGCTCCTTCCTGCTCTCCATCTTCCAGCTTCTCCGGCACTCGTCCATTCTGCGGTCCGCGCATGCGCAGATGCGCTCCTTTCGTCGCTGGGGCTTCTGGGAGGTCGTGACCCGGCGGCTCAGCCTCCAATATGGCGGCACCCGTCGGGTACTTCTTCCCAGCGCCTGCCCTGCTCAGACGCCTTTGCGTCTATTGTGTTCGCTGGCTTATTGCCAGCATCTCCTTAGGTTCCTAGGCTCTGTTCTGTGCATCCTTTGCTGTAACTTTGACTGTCTCTGTTTGCCGTCCCTGCCAGTCCTGTATTCCTGCCATACCCTGCCAGTCCTGTGTTCCTGCCATACCTACCAGTCCTGTGTTCCTGCCGTGCCTTCCAGTCCTGTGTGCCTGCCGTTCCTGCCAGTCCTTTGTTCCTGCCAGTCCAGTGTTCCCGCCGTGCCTTCCAGTCCTGTGTTCCTGCTTTACCTTCCCGTCCTGTGTGCCTGCCGTGCCTGCCAGTCCTGAGTCTCCGTTGTTTTCGTCTAACTTGTGCTTTCATCTTACCGGTCCCTTTGGCTCCGGCAGTTGCAGGTTCACCGACCTTGGGCCTGTCCCTAAAACTCCCTGTACAGGGGGTGGCATCATCATCATCATCATCTGGTTCACTCGCCCTCAGGGGCTCTGAAGTAGTGACCCAGAGGGTCCACTTCCTAAGTCCTGATACTGTGTACATACATTACTGATCCTGTATTGATCCTGAGTTACATCCTGTATTATCCTCCAGAGCTGCTCTCACTATTCTGCTGGTGCAGTCACTGTGTACATACATTACATTACACGTTCCAGTCCCTACTCAACCCAAGAGAGCAGGCCCCAACCACGGATCTCCGTGCTGACGATCTGGCCAATTACTTCAAAGAAAAAATTGACCACATTCGACAGGAAATCATCTCCCAATCTCTTCATACCATGCACTGTCCTCCCTCCCCCACTGCATCTAGTTCACTCTCTGACTTTGAAGCAGTTACAGAAGAAGAAGTAAGCAGGCTCCTTGCATCTTCTCGCCCGACCACTTGCACCAGTGACCCCATTCCGTCACATCTCCTCCAGTCCCTTTCCCCGGCTATCACCTCTCACCTAACAAAAATATTCAACCTTTCCCTCACTTCCGGTATTTTTCCCTCCTCATTTAAGCATGCCATCATACATCCATTACTTAAAAAACCATCCCTCGATCAAAACTGTGCCGCTAATTATAGACCTGTCTCTAATCTTCCCTTCATCTCTAAACTCCTCGAACGCCTGGTCCACTCCCGTCTTACCCGCTATCTCTCAGATAATTCTCTTCTCGACCCTCTTCAATCTGGCTTCCGCTCTTTACACTCTACTGAAACTGCCCTCATTAAAGTCTCTAATGACCTACTAACAGCTAAATCTAATGGTCACTACTCCATGCTAATTCTCTTGGATCTCTCTGCAGCATTCGACACTGTGGATCATCAGCTCCTCCTCACTATGCTCCGCTCCATCGGCCTCAAGGACACCGTTCTCTCCTGGTTCTCCTCCTATCTCTCTGACCGATCCTTCACTGTATGTTTTGCTGGTTCCTCCTCCTCTCACCTTCCCCTTACTGTTGGGGTTCCTCAAGGATCAGTCCTAGGCCCCCTACTCTTCTCGTTGTATACTGCCCCTATTGGACAAACAATCAGTAGATTTGGTTTCCAGTACCATCTCTATGCTGACGACACCCAATTATACACTTCTGCTCCCGATATCACACCGACCTTTTTAGAAAACACCAGTGATTGTCTTACCGCTGTCTCTAACATCATGTCCTCCCTCTATCTGAAACTAAACCTGTCAAAAACTGAACTCCTCGTGTTCTCTCCCTCTACTAACCTACCTTTGCCTGACATTGCCATCTCCGTGTGCGGTTCCACCATTACTCCAAAGCAACATGCCCGCTGCCTTGGGGTCATCCTTGATTCTGACCTTTCATTCACCCCCTACATCCGATCACTGGCTCGCTCTTCTTACCTGCATCTCAAAAACATTTCTAGAATTCGCCCTTTTCTTAATTTCGACTCTGCAAAAACTCTGACTGTTTCACTTATTCATTCTCGTCTGGACTATTGTAACTCTCTACTAATCGGTCTCCCTCTTGCAAAACTCTCCCCGCTCCAATCTGTCCTGAATGCTGCTGCCAGGATCATATTCCTCACCAACCGTTACACCGATGCCTCTACCCTGTGCCAGTCATTACACTGGCTACCCATCCACTCCAGAATCCAGTACAAAACTACTACCCTCATCCACAAAGCACTCCATGGCTCAGCACCACCCTACATCTCCTCCCTGGTATCAGTCTACCACCCTACCCGTGCCCTCCGCTCCGCTAATGACCTCAGGTTAGCATCCTCAATAATCAGAACCTCCCACTCCCGTCTCCAAGACTTTACACGTGCTGCGCCGATTCTTTGGAATGCACTACCTAGGTTAATACGATTAATCCCCAATCCCCACAGTTTTAAGCGTGCCCTAAAAACTCATTTGTTCAGACTGGCCTACCGCCTCAATGCATTAACCTAACGATCCCTGTGTGGCCTATTTATAATAAAAAAAAAAAAAAAAAAGGTTCCTCGCATCATGTTCTCATACACTTTATGCAGTATTAGCCCTCTGTGTCTGTACTGCTACATACTTAGGCAGGTAACTGGTTCATGCAGCTTTACATGAACACCTGAGCCTTACACTATAGCTGGTCCGAATAACTAAAGCAATTGTTACCATCCACCTCTCGTGTCTCCCCTTTTCCTCATAGTTTGTAAGCTTGCGAGCAGGGCCCTCACTCCTCCTGGTATCTGTTTTGAACTGTATTTCTGTTATGCTGTAATGTCTATTGTCTGTACAAGTCCCCTCTATAACTTGTAAAGCGCTGCGGAATATGTTGGCGCTATATAAATAAAATTATTATTATTATTATTATTATTACATTACTGATCCTGAGTTACATCCTGTATTATACTCCAGAGCTGCACTCACTATTCTGCTGGTGGAGTCACTGTGTACATACATTACTGATCCGGAGTTACATCCTGTAGGTCTTTTATTAAATAAAATAGAAATACTTTACATGACAAAAACTGTGATACATTACAAATAAAACACAACAGAACAGAACATAAGAACAAAGCTCCAATCAGACGACAACAAACGACAAAAGCCACAAAGTAATAAACCGGAAATGGAACAAAAATGGAGAAAGTTCATGACCTACAAATCAGGGACGAGAAAGAAAAATTCCAATAACATAAAAAAAAACTAAAACTAAAAGACAACAAACAAAATACTCATAACTTACGTGAATACCTGTAAAAAAATTATAAATAATAAATAGTATAAAATCATGTAAGACCCCCGGCCCAGCTTCATTCATACTACTATATACAACCCCAACTACATTCACACCGTCCTATATACAATATTATATACAATATACACACTATAAACACATTATACTAAACCAAACACTATACAACACCGCAAACACAACAAAACCCTACTGGTCCCACTGCCTCACCTTACAGCCCCCCTTACACCACCACATTCACCCTACAACAAACCTAAATACAATACAGTGTACAACATTAACATTTTTTTTGTTTGTTTTTATTATTATTATTTTTAATTTTTCTTTTAAATTATTTTTATTTATTTATTTTAACCCCTTAGTGACAGAGCCAATTTGGTACTTAATGACCGAGCCAATTTTTGCAATTCTGACCACTGTCACTTTATGAGGTTATAACTCTGGAACGCTTCAACGGATCCCGCTGATTCTGAGACTGTTTTTTCGTGACATATTGTACTTCATGTTAGTGGTAACATTTCTTCGATATTACTTGCGATTATTTATGAAAAAAACAGAAATATGGCGAAAATTTTTAAAATTTTGCAATTTTCAAACTTTGTATTTTTATGCCCTTAAATCAGAGAGATATGTCACGAAAAATAGTTAATAAATAACATTTCCCACATGTCTACTTTACATCAGCACAATTTTGGAAACAAAATTTTTTTTTGTTAGGGAGTTATAAGGGTTAAAAGTTGACCAGCAATTTCTCATTTTTACAACACCATTTTTTTTTAGGGACCACATCACATTTGAAGTCATTTTGAGGGGTCTATATGATAGAAAATAATGAAGTGTGACACCATTCTAAAAACTACACCCCTCAAGGTTCTCAAAACCACATTCAAGAAGTTTATTAACCCTTTACGTGCTTCACAGGAACTGAAACAATGTGGAAGGAAAAAATGAACATTTAACTTTTTTTTGCAAA
Organism: Ranitomeya imitator; assembly: GCF_032444005.1. Taxonomy (NCBI): domain Eukaryota; kingdom Metazoa; phylum Chordata; class Amphibia; order Anura; family Dendrobatidae; genus Ranitomeya; species Ranitomeya imitator. Next base: position 767,419,281 of record NC_091282.1, on the reverse strand, counting down.
CATCTTAATTCAGAACCATTTTTTTTATTTTCACAAGTGTAAAAACAGAAATGTAACCATAAATTTTGTTATGCAATTTCTCCTGAATACGCCAATACCCCATATGTGGGGGTAAACCACTGTTAGGGCGCACCGCAGAACTTAGAAGTGAAGGAGCGCCGTTTGACTTTTTCAATGCAGAATTGGCTGGAATTGAGATCGGACGCCATGTCACGTTTAGAGAGCCCCTGATGTGCCTAAACAGTGGAAACCCCCCACAAGTGACACCATTTTGGAAACTAGACCCCTTAAGGAACTTATCTAGATGTGTGGCGAGCACTTTGAACCCCCAAGTGCTTCACAGAAGTTTATAACGTAGAGCCGTGAAAACAAAAAAAATCGCTTTTGTTTACACAAAAATGATCTTTTTGCCCACAAATTCTTATTTTCACAAGGGTAACAGGAGAAATTAGACCACAAAAGTTGTTGTGCGATTTCTCCTGAATACGTCGATACCCCATATGTGGGGGTAAACCACTGTTTGGGCGCACCGCAGAGCTTGGAAGTGAAGGAGCGCCGTTTTACTTTTTCAATGTAGAATTGGCTGGAATTGAGATTGGACGCCATGTCGCGTTTGGAGAGCCCCTGATGTGCCTAAACAGTGGAAACCCCCCACAAGTGACACCATTTTGGAAACTAGACCCCTTAAGGAACTTATCTAGATGTGTGGCGAGCACTTTGAACCCCCATGTGCTTCACAGAAGTTTATAACGTAGAGCCGTGAAAAAAAAAAAATCGAATTTTTTCTACAAAAATGATCTTTTTGCCCACAAATTTTTATTTTCACAAGGGTAACAGGAGAAATTAGACCACAAAAGTTGTTGTGCAATTTCTCCTGAGTACGCTGATACCCAATATGTGGGGGTAAACCACTGCTAGGGCGCACCGCAGAGCTTGGAAGAGAAGGAGTGCCGTTTTACTTTTTTAATGTAGAATTGGCTGGAATTGAGATCGGACGCCATGTCGCGTTTGGAGAGCCCCTGATGTGCCTAAACAGTAGAAATCCCCCACAAGTGACCCCATTTTGGAAACTAGACCCCCCATGGAACTTATCTAGATGTGTGGTGAGAACCTTGAATGCCCAAGTGCTTCACAGAAGTTTATAATGCAGAGCCGTGAAAATAAAAAATATTTTTTTTTTCCACAAAAAAGATATTGTAGCCCCCAAGTTTTTATTTTTACAAGGGTAACAAGAGAAATTGGACCCCAAAAGTTGTTGTCCAATTTGTCTTGAGTATGCTGGTACCCCATATGTGGGGGTAAACCACTGTTTGGGCGCACGGCAGAGCTCGGAAGGAAGGAGCGCCATTTTGGAATGCAGACTTTGATAGAATGGTCTGCGGGTATTATGTTGCATTTGCAGAGCCCCTGATGTACCTAACCAGTAGAAACCCTCCACAAGTGACCCCATTTTGGAAACTAGACCCCCCAAGGAACTTATCTAGATGTGTGGTGAGAACTTTGAATGCCCAAGTGCTTCACAGAAGTTTAGAATGCAGAGTCGTGAAAATAAAAAATATTTTTTTTTTCACAAAAAAGATTTTGTAGCCCCCAAGTTTTTATTTTCACAAGGGTAACAGGAGAAATTGGACTGCAATAGTTGTTGTCCAATTTATCCCGAGTACGCTGATGTGCCATATGTGGGGGTAAACCACTGTTTGGGCGCACGGCAGAGCTCGGAATGGAAGGAGCGCCTTTTTGGAATGCAGACTTTGATAGAATGGTCTGTGGGCATTATGTTGCGATTGCAGAGCCCCTGATATACCTAAACTGTAGTAACCCCCCACAAGTGACCCCATTTTGGAAACTAGACCCCCCAAGGAACTTATCTAGATGTGTGGTGAGAACTTTGAATGCCCAAGTGCTTCACAGAAGTTTAGAATGCAGAGTCGTGAAAATAAAAAATATTTTTTTTTTTCACAAAAAAGATTTTGTAGCCCCCAAGTTTTTATTTTCACAAGGGTAACAAGAGAAATTGGACCCCAGAAGTTGTTGTCCAATTTATCCCGAGTACGCTGATGCCCCATATGTGGGGGTAACCCACTGTTTGGGCGCACGGCAGAGCTCAGAAGGGAGGGAGCACCATTTGACTTTTTGAGCGCAAAATTGGCTGTCGTGTTTGGAGACCCCCTGATGTACCTAAACAGTGGAAACCCCCCAATTCTAGCTCCAACCCCTAACCCTAATCCCAACCTGATCCATAATCCTAATCACTAACCCTAACCATAATCACAACCCTTACCCCAAAACAACCCTAATGTCAACCCTAACCATAACCCTAATCAAAACCCTAAATCCAACACACCCCTAATCCTAATCTCAACCCTAACCTCAAACCTAACCCTAATCCCAATACACCCCTAATCACAATCCTAACCTTAACCCTAATCCCAAACCTAACCCTAATCCCAAGCGTAACCCTAATGCCAACCCTAACCCTAATACCAACCCTAATCCAAACCCTAAACCTAATCCCAGCTCTAACCCTAACTTTAGCCCCAACCCTAGCCCTAACTTTAGCCCCAACCCTAACCCTAGCCCTAAGGCTACTTTCACACTTGCGTTGTTTGGCATTCCGTCGCAATCCGTCGTTTTGGACAAGAAACGGATCCTGCAAATGTGCCCGCAGGATGCGTTTTTTGCCCATAGTATTGCCGACGGATCGTGACGGATGGCCACACGTCGCGTCCGTCGTGCACTGGATCAGTTGTGTTTTGGCGGAGCGTCGGCACAAAAAAAGTTCAATGAAACGTTTTTTTGTACGTCGCATCCGCCATTTCTGACTGCGCATGCGTGGCCGTAACTCCGCCCCCTCCTCCCCAGGACATAGATTGGGCAGCGGATGCGTTGAAAAACTACAGCTGCTGCCCACGTTGTGCACAATTTTCACAACGTGCGTCGGTATGTCGGGCCGACGCATTGCGACGGCCCCGTACCGACGTAAGTGTGAAAGAAGCCTAACCCTAAATTTAGCCCCAACCCTAACCCTAAATTTAGCCCCAACCCTAACCCTAAATTTAGCCCCAACCCTACCCCTAACCTAACCCTACCCCTAACCCTAACCTAACCCTACCCCTAACCTAACCCTAGCCGTAACCCTACCCCTAACCCTAACCTAACCCTACCCCTAACCTAACCCTAGCCGTAACCCTACCCCTAACCTAACCCTACCCCTACCCTAACCCTACCCCTAACCCTAACCCTACCCCTAACCCTACCCCTAACCCTACCCCTAACCTAACCCTAACCCTAACCCTACCCCTAACCCTACCCCTAACCCTACCCCTAACCCTACCCCTAACCCTACCCCTAACCCTAACCCTAATTTTAGCCCTAACCGCTGTTCTCCTGCCGGCCGGCAGATGGAGACAGATGGCGGGCGCACTGGGCATGCGTCCGCCATGTTCTTCTGCCGGCGGCCAGGAGGAGCAGCAAGAGGATCCAGGGACCTAGGTGAGTATGCTAGGGTCCCCGAATCCCCCTATTTCTCTGTCCTCTGATGTGCGATCACATCAGAGGACAGAGAATTACACTTTACTTTTTTTTTTTTTTTTTTTTGCGGTCGCCGGTAAACAGTTAATTACCGGCGATCGCAAAACAGGGGTCGCTAAAACCGACCCCCGATCATGCTCTTTGGGGTCTCGGCTACCCCAGGCAGCCGAGACCCCAAAGATTCTCCCGGTGCCGGCCGGCGGGCGCACTGCGCATGCGCCCGCCATTTTGAAGATGGCGGCGCCCACCGGGAGACACGAGGAGCATCGGGGGAGCTAGGTGAGTATTGGGGGGCCACCTGGGACCCCTTTTCTCTGTCCTCCGATGTGCGATCACATCGGAGGACAGAGAAATTAAAAAGAGATCGCTTTTTTTTTTTTTTTTTTTGCGATCGCCGGTAAACGGTTAATTACCGGCGATCGCAAATGCGGGGAAGGTTAAAAACCCCCCGAATCATGTTCTCTGGGGTCTCGGCTACCCTCGGCAGCCGAGACCCCGGAGAAAATCGGCCTGTGGGGGGCGCTATACACTTTTTCCACAGCGCCGTTAATTAACGGCGCTGTGGTTTAAGTACCCTTAGCGGCCGCCGTTAAAAGGCGTATCGGCGGTCGCTAAGGGGTTAAATATATATACACACACCTACTCTAACTATCCCGCCACCCCTGATCCAGCTCTGGCCACAAAGTTCAGGAATCATCCGAGCTAGGATCAGGCCCCAAAGTTTTTCCCCAGACGGGGCCTGGGCCAGGCCAGATCAGTCTCTTATCACTGCCGTTGAACCCCCCAATCCCCCCACCCAACCTAACTAAGACCCTCTATTAAACACACTATATACAATATATACAATACACTATATACAATATATACATAAACCAACATCACAGAACACAACCTACATTCTCACCACCCGAGGCTCAAGTTCGATGCCTGCAAACCTTCTATTCAAGGAACAGAAATACAAAACAAAAATCTAGGGTGTAAAGACATCAGCCCACCACCAGGATATAGGAGCGCTAATGGACTAAGGCACCCTGATGGAGAAACCCCTCTAGAGATGGGCCGCCCTCCGGGCACCCAGTCTTTCGCACTCCAGAGAACGCACCTTCACCAGGGCACCTAGGATGCTGCTACAAATTTCATCTACATGGAGGATTTTACTCTGCGTCGAAACTAAAACTCGTGCGTTCCACGTGAAATACCTGACCACTGCGCTGACTAAGAATAAAGTGGCTCGGTCCCTTCTCCCGAGGTCTCTGAACGCTCCATAGGCCCACTCGGCATAGGACAGAGTGGCCAGCCGCGGCCAACCAATGGAAGCGCCCACCCTGTTGTACACCTCTGTATTAAAGGGACAATGAAGCAGGAAGTGCTCCATGCTTTCCAGCATGGTAGCGCAAGCCTCACGGGGACAATTCCTGTCCACGGAGCTCCTGTGCTTCAAATTGTCCCTCACATACAACTTACCTTGGAAGCAGCGCCAAGTCAAGTCCCAATACTTCTTGGGGATCCTGCTAGAATTTAACAAACTCAACCCAACCTCTATATCCCGACTCGGGCAGTCCTTGAGGACCAATGGACTCTGAAAATGCGAAAGCAAGACCCGCATATCGAGGAGTTTCCTCGGGAGGGACCTCACCTCCCACATTCCCAGACCCCACCGGCGCATCATTTTCAGAACCGGGGTAACATAAGCCGGGAGATGCCCGTGGGGTGTGTGAAGATCCTTCAATCTTCCCCCTGTCTCCCATTCCTGGAAGAAAGGCAGAAACCATCCTTTGCAGGAGAATACCCATGGAGGAGCCCTCTCTTTCCAGAGGTTTGCCACGTTAACTTTCAAAAAGGTGTTCACTAGAAACACCACGGGGTTCACCATATTCAACCCCCCTAGTCTCCTCGTGCGATAAGTGACCTCCCGTTTGACTAGGTTTAGTCTATTCCCCCATAACATCTGGAAGAACAGACTGTAGACCCGTGTCCAGAGAGGCTCCGGCAAGACACAGACGCTGCCCAGGTAGATTAGCAAGGGGAGCAGGAAAGCTTTGCACAGGTCAACCCTTTCCCTCAGGGTCAAAGACCAACCCTTCCATTGGTCCACTCTTTGGGCGACACCTTTGATTCTGCCTTCCCAGTTTTTCGTGGGGTAATCACCCTGGCCAAATTCGATGCCTAGGACTTTGGCATGTTCTTGGGGTTCGGGGAGGGTGTCCGGAAGATCAAACGTGGGATCCCCGCCTCCCAGCCAGAGACTCTCACACTTGTCCTGGTTGACCTTGGACCCGGATGCCTCCGAGTAGCTCTCCACTCCTGACATCACCACCATCGCCTCCTCTTGCGAAGAAACAAAGACGGTAACGTCGTCCGCGTAGGCCACTACCCTCAGGATAGCCTCTGGCGCCAACCCGCCCATCCCCACCCCCGCCAACGGTCCACAATCAACCCTTCTGAGGAAGGGATCGATTGCAAACGCGTAAAGCAAAGGGCTAAGAGGGCAGCCCTGGCGGACACCAGATCCCACCCCGAAAGGTTGTCCAATCCACCCGTTTACCAGAGGGAAAGTCTCAGCCCCTGCGTATAAGGTCTTAAGCCAGTCCACAAACCCTCCAGGCAGACCATACCTCAAAAGCGTGGACCAGAGGTACTCGTGGTCGACCCGATCAAAGGCTTTTGCCTGATCCAGGGTCAGCAAGAACCCCTTCCAAAGGCCTGCCCTGCCCCGCTCCACGGCCTCTCGGACACCCAGAACAGCACTGAAAGTGCTACGGCCAGGAACGCAACAGTGCTGGGCCTCCGAAAGGAGCCGTGGCGCAAACTTCACCAGCCTGTTGAAGAGTATCTTAGCCAAAACCTTTCTGTCCACATTGAGAAGTGATATGGGACGCCAATTCTCAATGCGTGACGGATCCTTACCCTTTGACAAAATGATCAAAGCCGACCTCCTTAATGATCTCGGCAGAGTGCCCGAGGAGAGACACTCATTAAACACCTGAGTCAAGAGGGGGACCAAGGAGTCCCTAAAGGTCTTAAAGAACTCGGATGTTAAGCCATCCGGACCTGGCGATTTTTTGGGCCGAAGCCCATCGATCGCCAGTCTCACTTCCTCTTCTTTGATCGCTTCTTTCAAACCACCCAGCGAGAGGTCAGCCCCTGGCTCTGGAACAGCTTCAGCCAGGAAAGCCGACATCCCGTCACGATCCAGTTCCTTCCTTCCCAAGAGGTGCGAGTAGTATGAACTGACGACCTCCAAGATCCCTGATCTGGACCTTCTCAGGGATCCCGTACTGTCCATCAGCCCTGTCACTATCTTACTATTCAATGACATCTTGCAGCTTCTGCAAGGGTCGGGTGAGTAGTACTTCCCATAGTCCCTCTCAAAAACCAAAGATGCGTGCCTATCGTACTGACACCTCTTTAGCAAGGATTTCACACTGGAGATCGCCTACCCGGCTACCCCCAGTCGAGACAAGATGCTCGAGTTTCCTCCTCAGGCTCTGAAACAGGCGATCCCTGTTCAGGCTTCTGAGGTTCGAGAGTTGCCGGAAGAATCTCGCCACCCGATGTTTGAACATCTCCCACCACTCAGACTTAGTGTTACTTAGTGTTACTTAGTGTTACTTAGGCCCAGCAGCGGTACCTGGCTCTGAAAAAATTCCTCAAAGGACCGTTTTACAGCTTCTTCTTCAAGGAGTGACGAATTCAGCTTCCAATAACCTCTTCCCATCCGAAGAGTCTCTGTAACGCTCAGAGAAAACATAATCAAACAGTGATCGGAGAATTCCACCTCCACAACCGACAACGGCGAGGAGACGGCCTCCTCCTTCAAATAAAACCTGTCTATCCTAGACCTGCACTGACTACCTCTAAAAAAGGTGAACCCCGCGTGGCCTGTGTTGTGCCGGATGTGGACATCCACCAGGCGTGCCTCACTTACTATCCTATTTAGCGCGACGCAATCGTAAGCCAGCCGGTCTCCGGAACCTCCTCTATCACAGGGTCTCGTGATGTTGTTGAAATCCCCTCCAAAGACCACCTGCCGGCTCGAAAATAAGAAAGGTTTGATCTTCATGAAGAGACACTTGCGGTCCCACTTGGACTGGGGACCGTAGATGTTAATGAGCCGAAGCTCCTGTCCCCCCATGGAGACATCTAGGATCAAGCATCTCCCCATTTCTAACTCGATCAATCGTCTGCATTCAACCGCTGCGGTCTTAAAAAGGACCGCCACCCCGCTATACGGCTCGGCCGCAAGAGACCAGTAGGAGGGCCCGTGCCTCCACTCCCGCCTTGCCTTATGCATGGTTGATAGGCCGAGAAAATGAAAGGCCATGTACCTTGCCGCTTCTGACTTTATGCTGGCAACATTAATGGTTGCCAGCGTCAACGGGGTGGGTGCCGCCATCATGATTGATTGAATTAGATAGCCTTTTTCTTCCCACCCCCAACAGTCTCACCCTCTTCCTCTGACATTGATGAGTTTTTAGTGCGCTTAAGACAAACAGACTCATCCATTCTCTCCTTTCATACACTCTGGCCCTTGTCTGGTGGTCCTGAGGTAGTCCCCCCCCAGAAGGCTTTGTGTTTGCCCCCTGAGAAGAAGACCCAGCGACCTCCTGAGCCCCAACAACCTTGTCTGCAACCTCCGGCCCCGGGTCCCCATCGCCCCCCTCTGGAGGGGAGTCCTGGAGGGCCCGAAACCGGTTAGAGAGATCCACCAGAGGGGGGGCGGCTGGACCTTCCAATGGCACCTGGATCAGGGCTACAGAGTCAGAGGGGTCGCATTCCAAGGAGGAGGCTCGAGGCCCGGACCCCCTCTTATCCTTAGTTGTTTTCCTGTTACCCTTTTTCTTTTGCTGTGACCACTCGCCCTCTCCCTCATCCAGACTGTCACCGGATGAAGGTTCCTGGGCAGGCATGGCGTCCTTTTGCTCCTCCCTTTCAAGTCTCTTGACTTCCTCGCTCAATTCGCTGTCTTTAGGATCCTCAGCTGCAAGTGAAGCACCCGGGTCAGAGTTTAGGGTCATTACTCCCTGCCCCCTGTTCCCATGGCGCTGCTCCTGCCGCCTGATATTGGATGGCGGCAGCCTGCTCCTCACCGGTTCCCTGCCACCTCCACCTCTGCTGGTCCCTTCACCGGCGAGATTGGTCCCGGCTTTCGCCTGTCCCGCACTCGCCGCTTTTAGGACCGCATTGGCAAAGGAGCGCGGACAGCGACTGAACGGGTGACCGAGGTCACCACACAGGTTACACCTAATCCTGCCACAGGTAGCAGCAAGATGGCCGAGGTCCCCACACAGTGCGCATTTCTGGGTGGTACACTGCGCACTGAAGTGTGTGGGGCTGCCGCACCTGTGACAGACCTTAGGCTGCCCCCGGTAGAAAATCAAGATCCTGTCCCTCCCCAAAAATGTTGAGGAAGGGATATGGGTAACAGTGTTTCCTGAAACCTTCAATTTCACCATGAAGGTCCAGGCTCCTGACCAGATACCATGCTCATCGAGGGTCTTCTCGGGAATACCGACGAAGTCGCCGTATCATCCAACCCAGGTAGAGATGTCGACACAGGAAAGTGACTCGTTACTGGTCAAAACGGTCACCTTCCTGACTGAGTTCTGGCGGGATATTGCTACAGCGACAAAACCCCGCCATTCGGGGCAACCCCGAGCCAGCTCATGGCGAGACCAGAAAAGCTCAAGGCCCTCCGGTCTCACGAAGCTGACATCGAAGTAGGAGGTCCCATAGGGATGGATCAAGGCAAAGATGTCATATGCCGCGAAGCCCATCCCCAGCAGGAGCTCAGCAACCTTTGACCGATCAGGACAGGCATCCTTGCTTACCCACTGGAGACGGGCCACATTCCTACGGTTACTCCTCTGCCCCGGTGTCGGCAGAGACCAGACAGTCTCTGCCCCTCTATCTCGGAAGGCGGAAAGACCGTGTCTCTCTATCCAGAAAGACAGATCAACCTCCCTCCCCTCTACATTGATGGAACTCTCCCCTCTCCTCAGGGCATCCAGGAAGCGCTGCTGCAAGTCACCTTCCTCAGGGTCACCAGACAAGGGCGCACTACTACCCCCAGCAGTGACAGCTCCTGAATAGCTTGGGGCTGAAGCCCCCGCCACCGCTGGGGGGGCAGCGGGACCACTACCTGCTTCCCCTCCACCAACACCAATAATGCTCTCCTCATTTACTCCACCACTACTCCCATCATTTGCAACACCACTACTCCCATCATTCACTCCACCACTACTCCCATCATTCACTCCACCACTACTCCCATCATTCACTCCACCACTACTCCCATCATTCACTCCACCACTACTCCCATCATTCACTCCACCACTACTCCCATCATTCACTCCACCACTACTCCCACCATTCACTCCACTACTACTCCCATCATTCCCCTTACCATTGCCACCACTTCCCGTCACTTTATTACCAGTATTGTCACCACCATTTGTCCCAGTGTTCTCTGCACTTTCCACAGTAACATCCATTCCTTACTCACTTGTGTCTGGCTTCTCTGCACTCACACCTGCCGGACCGGGGGAGGGGTGCAGCACCACACCCGGTTTCCCTTGATTGGTGCTGTGTTGTGTCTCTGGAGCGCCTTGCCCCCCCACTGCAGCAGTTTGTATTTTATTATCCTGGGCCTGCTGCTTGTTGGGGGGCGCCGCCTGCCCCGCACCCACAGACTTCGGGGTCCTGGTGTCACGTTTGGGCGCTGGAGCACTCTGTCCTCCTGTCACTGCAGGGCGCCCAGTGTTCCCTGCAGATAATTTTTCCTGCTTTTTTTTTCCTTTTTGGACTCGCTGCTCCCCTGTTGCAGCTGCATGCCTCTTCTCTGCTGAGGCGCACTGCGCCCCTGTCACAACAGTGCGCCCCCCTTTCGCCGCACCATGTCTCCCGGACCTGCCCCCCACAGCCCCGGCGTCGGCCGGCTCAGCCGTAGTGAGCAGGGATGGAGTCTGCCCACACCGTCCCCCTATCGCAACAGCGTGGACATCCCCCTCGCCCCCCTCAGCCCCGGTGAGAACCGGCTTAGCCGCAGAGGGCAGTGAGGGAAACTCCTCGGGGTCCCCTATGTCCGGCGCCATGAGTACCTCCACAGCCTCGCCCCCTGCACTGTTCCCCGCACAGACGGCAGCACCGCCGGACGTCCTCCTCCTCTCCCCACCTTGCCTATGCCCCGGACCCACTGCAGAGCCCGTGCCTTTAGGTTTGGTGGGGTTTACACAGGAGGCGGTAGGTGTAACATCATCCATCAGTACATATCTGTAACTCACCACCTCCCGTGCGGTCTCCTTCCTTGTCTTCTTCCTCTTCTTGGATTCCTCTGCTGGCTCGTCCTCACCAAAGGAAAAGCGGTCCAGGTTCACTGGAGACTCCAGCTGTCGGATCTTCTCTAGCAGACCGCCCTCCTCCTCTTCCTCCGCTGACACTCCAGCCTGTGCTGTCGGAGTCCTCTGCCGTGCCGGGAGGCCGTTCCCCTGTTGTCGGCTCTGCGACTCACTCTCCCGGTTGGTTTCAGCTTGTAGGACTCCAGTCACAGCCACGTCGTCGTCCTCCTCCTCCTCGTCGCTTAGGACGCCGGCTGGCGGCTCTCCTGAGGTATTTAACCCCTTCATTTCTGAGAACCGCCGCTGGTTCTTAAACTTCTCCAGGAAGGGACCTGCGCTTTTCTCAATCCCCTCCCGGAGGAGCACTAACCGGACCATCTCATCTTTGAGGGCTCTGAACCTCTGGGAGGTCATGGGTTTCTCTTTGCTAGAGGCTTGGGTGTTCAGGACCCGAGCCACCCGCAGCTTCTCCTTCAGCCCGGTCAGTGCTTTGCCGGCATCCTCGTACTCACGTAGCATGGCGACCACTCGGGAGGAGAAGGTACTCGAGGACTCGCCGGAGCTCGTCTCCCCCCAGGATGTTCCTGGGCTCTCCTTCCTGGGGCCTGGGGTGCCCCTGTCTCCCTCTCTGGGCGGACGATGAGCCGTCTCAGGGTTGGTGTAGGTGGGTATGGTTCTTCTCACCCGTCCCGACCTCCTCAGTCCCTCTTGGGCCGGTTGCTGCTGCTGCTGCTCTCTGTCCCCTGCCGGCACAGACCGGGGAACAGAAGCCTGGGAAGCCATGCCGGCCTCCCAGGAAGCCTGCCTCTCCCTGGGGAGAAGAGAGACCGACTCTGGGCCTCCTGCTGGAAGTGCTGGAGCTCACAAGACAGGTGCTGCTCCTAGCAGGGTGTGGCTGATTGTGGGCACCTGTCCTCCAGTCACCTCCAGAGCTGCACTCACTATTCTGCTGGTGCAGTCACTGTGTACATACATTACTGATCCGGAGTTACATCCTGTATTATATTCCAGAGCTGTACTCACTATTCTGCTGGTGCAGTCACTGTGTACATACATTACATTACTGATCCTGAGTTACATCCTGTATTATACTCCAGAACTGCACTCACTAGTCTGCTGGTGGAGTCACTGTGTACATATATTACATTACTGATCCTGAGTTACATCCTTTATTATTATAATCCAGAACTGCACTCACTATTCTGCTGGTGCAGTCACTGTGTACATATATTATCCCATACTAATCCTGAGTTACTTCCTGTATTATACTCCAGAGCTGCACTCACTATTTGTTACAGGTTTACCGCGACAGAGAGCAGCTAGAAGACCGCAGCGTCTGATTTCTCCTACTCCTGCACAAAAGCACTTCACCTTCATATTTATTTTAGCAGTGCAGGGGTTAATCTGCTGAGTTGAGAGCTCCTGGAAGCTTTCCTGCATTAAGGTTCAGCTGTTCGCTCATACTCATTCCCATCTCCTGTATAATCTGGGCCCTGGATAGAACGCATTGTCATAGCTAGGTTTTGCTGCATGGCTGGAGGTTGGTGGTGGCTGTTATTGGAGAAGGCATTTGGTGGATTTTTCTGTGACTGTTAGGTTTTGAGTGTGTTATAATTCCCTTTCTTCTCCCACTTTGGTTTAACCCCATTCTCCACTCCCCAATGTTTACCTCTGTTGTTTATGTGTGACTATATTTGTATGATTTATATTTTCCTTTATCCCTGCTCTTCCATTCTGTACGCAGCATTATATGTGGCTCTATGAGACTCTTTTGAATGGGGCCCACGAAAAACTGGAGCCAGCACTGTGTGTCTGTGCATGTGTGCGCGTGTTTATATATTTGTGTGCATGTATATATGTATGTACAGTATATATTTGTATGTGTGTATCTATGAGTATGTATGTATATACAGGTGCATCTCACAAAATTACAATATCAAAAAGTTAATTTATTTCAGTTCTTCAATACAAAAAGTGAAGCTCATATATTATATATAGTCATTACAAACAGAGTGATCTATTTCAAGTGTTTATTTCTGTTAATGTTGATGATTATGGCTTACAGCCAATGAAAACCCAAAAGTAATTATCTCAGTAAATTAGAATAATTTATAACACCAGCTTGAAAATGATTTTAAAATCTGAAATGCATGTTCAGTAAATGCACTCAATACTTGGTCGGGGCTCCAAATCCTGAGAACAGGGGTCTGCAGTCTCGTCTTGAATGGAGTAGAGCTGAGCATGCCTGACCTCTGCTCTCTCCATTATCTAGGGCTTCTGAGCACCCCAGAGATTCTGAGAACAGGGGTCTGCAGTCTTTTCCTGGATGGAGTTGTGTATGCTTGGCCTCTGCTCTCTCCATTATCTATACAGCTGCTGAGCCCCCCAGAGATTCTGAGAACAGGGGTCTGCAGTCTCGTCCTGGATGGAGCAGAGTCGTGCGTTCTCTCCATTATCTATAGAGCTGCTGAGTGCTGCGCTCGGCTATTTCCATCAGTTCCATAGACGATGAATAGAGCAGAAGTCGAGCCATCGCCCTCCAACCCATCCATGGCTGAGCTGCAGAGTCCTGTTCACAGGATTGCTGGGGTCCCAGTGGTCAGTCCCTAACAGTCAGTAAGCTATCCCATATTTGGGGAATAACGCATCGGGTATTCTAGAATATGCATGTCCACGTAGTATATTGCACAGCCCACGTAGTATATTGCACAGCCCACGTAGTATATTGCCCAGCCACGTAGTATATTGCCCAGCCACGTAGTATATTGCCCAGCCACGTAGTATATTGCCCAGCCACGTAGCATATTGCACAGCCCACGTAGTATATTGCCCAGCCACGTAGTATATTGCACAGCGACATATGATATTGCCCAACCACGTAGTATATTGCGCAGCCACGTAGTATATTGCCCAGCCACGTGGTATATTGCCCAGCCACGTGGTATATTGCCCAGTCACGTAGTATATTGCCCAGTCACGTAGTATATTGCCAAGCCACGTAGTATATTGCCCAGCCATGTGGTATATTGCCCAGGCACGTAGTATATTGCCCAGTCACGTACTTTATTGCCCAGCCACGTAGTATATTGCCCAGCCACGTAGTATATTGCCCAGCCACGTGGTATATTGCCCAGTCACGTACTTTATTGCCCAGCTACGTAGTATATTGCCCAGCCACATAGTATATTGCCCAGCCATGTAGTATATTGCCCAGCCACGTAGTATATTGCCCAGTCACGTAGTATATTGCCCAGCCACGTAGTATATTGCCCAGCCACGTAGTATATTGCCCAGTCACGTAGTATATTGCCCAGCCACGTAGTATATTGCCCAGCCACGTAGTATATTGCCCAGCCACATAGTATATTGCCCAGTCACGTAGTATATTGCCCGGCCACGTAGTATATTGCCCAGTCACGTAGTATACAGCACAGAGTCACGTAGTATACAGCACAGTCACGTAGTATATTGGCCAGTCACGTAGTATATTGCCCAGTCACGTAGTATATTGCCCAGTCACGTAGTATATTGCCCAGCCACGTAGTATATTGCCCAGTGACGTAGTATATTGCCCAGCCACGTAGTATATTGCCCAGCCACGTAGTATATTGCCCAGCCACGTAGTATATTGCCCAGCCACGTAGTATATTGCCCAGTGACGTAGTATATTGCCCAGTCACGTATTATATTGCCCAGCCACGTAGTATATTGCCCAGCCACGTGGTATATTGCCCAGCCACGTGGTATATTGCCCAGTCACGTAGTATATTGCCCAGTCACGTAGTATATTGCCAAGCCACGTAGTATATTGCCCAGCCATGTGGTATATTGCCCAGGCACGTAGTATATTGCACAGTCACGTACTTTATTGCCCAGCCACGTAGTATATTGCCCAGCCACGTAGTATATTGCCCAGCCACGTGGTATATTGCCCAGTCACGTACTTTATTGCCCAGCTATGTAGTATATTGCCCAGCCACATAGTATATTGCCCAGCCATGTAGTATATTGCCCAGCCACGTAGTATATTGCCCAGTCACGTAGTATATTGCCCAGCCACGTAGTATATTGCCCAGCCACGTAGTATATTGCCCAGTCACGTAGTATATTGCCCAGCCACGTAGTATATTGCCCAGCCACATAGTATATTGCCCAGTCACGTAGTATATTGCCCGGCCACGTAGTATATTGCCCAGTCACGTAGTATACAGCACAGAGTCACGTAGTATACAGCACAGTCACGTAGTATATTGGCCAGTCACGTAGTATATTGCCCAGCCACGTAGTATATTCCCCAGCCACGTAGTATATTGCCCAGCCACGTAGTATATTGCCCAGTGACGTAGTATATTGCCCAGTCACGTATTATATTGCCCAGCCACGTAGTATATTGCCCAGCCACGTAGTATATTGCCCAGTGACGTAGTATATTGCCCAGTCACGTAGTATATTGCCCAGTCACGTATGTAACAGGTTAAAAAAGACTTAAAATAAAAAATAAACATATACTCACCTTCCGAGGGCCCCTTGTAGTCCTGTCGCCTGTGTGCGGTGCACGCGACAGCTTCCGGTCCCAGGGTTGGTATGAGCGCAGGACCTGTGATGATGTTGCGGTCTCATGACCGTGACGTCATGGAAGGTCCTTCTCGCATAGCATCCTTGCTACCGGAACCTGACGCTTGCACTGCTGAGGAGAGGGCGCACGTCGGAGGGTGAGAATAACGTTTTTTTTAATTATTATTTGTAACATTAGATCTTTTTACTATTGATGCTGCATAGGCATCATCAATAGTAAAAAGTTGGTCACACAGGGTTAATAGCTGCGTTAATGGAGTGCGTTACACCGCGGTCCATTAACGCTGGCATTAACCCTGTTTGAGGGCTGTCTGGAGGGGAGTATGGAGCGGGCACTGACTGCGGGGAGGAAAGAGCGGCCATTTTGCCGGCGGACTGCGCCCGTCGCTGATTGGTCGTGGCAATGGTCGTGGGCGTTTTGCCGCGACCAATCAGCGACTTGGATTTCCATGACAGACAGAGGCCGCGACCAATGAATATCCGTGACAGAAAGACGGAAGTGACCCTTAGACAATTATATAGTAGATATACATGGTCGGGCTCAGCAGAACCGAATCCTAACCTAGCTATACATCTCCATCTCAGTAAAAAAATCTATAAATATATATTATTAGAGATGTACGAGGCTGAAGTTGGTTTCTTATTCGTTCAGTTTCTTATTCGGCATTTTTTTCATTTCTGTTTTTTATAGGGTTAACAACAAAAAATGATCATCACAATAATAAAAGACAATGCAGCGAGGAGCCCTGATGTGAATACACTTAAAAACGGCTACAAAAACAATAAAACTGGCACAAAAATGGGCATCAAAGTGGGCACCAAAGAGTGCTGAAGAAAGGGTTAAATGCCTTTGGGCCACTGATCTAACACTGCAGACATATAGAACAGGGCGCCCCACATCAAAACCAGTTATTTCCAGCCTGGCCCAAATGGGTTCTGGGCATCAGAACTGGCATCAAAGTGGGCAGTCAATTTTTGCCATTTGAATAAGTAACTGATGTTTTTAAGGGGTTAAATGCCTTTGGGCCACCGATCTGATGCACAAAATACACAGAGAGTGATGCCATGCATCAAACACAGGTCCCTCCAGCCTGGCCCAAATGGGTTCTGGGCACCAGAACTGGCATTAAAGTGGGCAAACAGCCCATTTTCTCAGATTTGAATAAGTAACTGATGTTTTTAAGAGGATAAATGCCTTTGGGCCACTGATCTGACACTTAAAATATACAGACAGTGATGCCCTGCATCAAATCCACGTCCCTCCAGCCTGGCCCAAATGGGTTCTGGGCACCAGAACTGGCATCAAAATGGGCAAACAGCCCATTTCCACAGATTTGAATAAGTAACTGATGTTTTTAAGGGGTTAAATGCCTTTGGGCCACTGATCTGACACTTAAAATATACAGATAATGATGCCCTGCATCAAATCCACGTCCCTCCAGCCTGGCCCAAATGGGTTCTGGGCACCAGAACTGGCATCAAAGTGGGCAAACAGCCCATTTTCACAGATTTGAATAAGTAACTGATGTTTTTAAGGGGTTAAATGCCTTTGGGCCACTGATCTGACACTTAAAATACACAGAGAGTGATGCCATGCATCAAACACAGGTCCCTCCAGCCTGGCCCAAATGGGTTCTGGGCACCAGAACTGGCATTAAAGTGGGCAAACAGCCCATGTTCTCAGATTTGAATAAGTAACTGATGTTTTTAAGAGGATAAATGCCTTTGGGCCACTGATCTGACACTTAAAATATACAGACAGTGATGCCCTGCATCAAATCCACGTCCCTCCAGCCTGGCCCAAATGGGTTCTGGGCACCAGAACTGGCATCAAAATGGGCAAACAGCCCATTTCCACAGATTTGAATAAGTAACTGATGTTTTTAAGGGGTTAAATGCCTTTGGGCCACTGATCTGACACTTAAAATATACAGATAATGATGCCCTGCATCAAATCCACGTCCCTCCAGCCTGGCCCAAATGGGTTCTGGGCACCAGAACTGGCATCAAAGTGGGCAAACAGCCCATTTTCTCAGATTTGAATAAGTAACTGATGTTTTTAAGGGGTTAAATGCATTTGGGCCACTGATCTGACACTTAAAATACACAGAAAGTGATGCCATGCATCAAACACAGGTCCCTCCAGCCTGGCCCAAATGAGTTCTGGGCACCAGAACTGGCATCAAAGTGGGCAAACAGCCCATTTTCACAGATTTGAATAAGTAACTGATGTTTTTAAGGGGTTAAATGCATTTGGGCCACTGATCTGACACTTAAAATACACAGAGAGTGATGCCATGCATCAAATACAGGTCCCTCCAGCCTGGCCCAAATGGGTTCTGGGCACCAGAACTGGCATCAAAGTGGGCAAACAGCCCATTTTCACAGATTTGAATAAGTAACTGATGTTTTTAAGGGGTTAAATGCCTTTGGGCCACTGATCTGACACTTAAAATATACAGATAATGATGCTCTGCATCAAATCCACGTCCCTCCAGCCTGGCCCAAATGGGTTCTGGGCACCAGAACTGGCATCAAAGTTGGCAAACAGCCCATTTTCTCAGATCTGAATAAGTAACTGATGTTTTTAAGGGGTTAAATGCATTTGGACCACTGATCTGACACTTAAAATACACAGAGAGTGATGCCCTGCATCAAACACAGGTCCCTCCAGCCTGGCCCAAATGGGTTCTGGGCACCAGAACTGGCATCAAAGTGGGCAAACAGCCCATTTTCTCAGATTTGAATAAGTAACTGATGTTTTTAAGGGGTTAAATGCATTTGGGCCACTGATCTGACACTTAAAATACACAGACAGTGATGCCCTGCATCAAACCCAGGTCCATTCAGCCTGGCCAAAATCGGTTCTGGGCACCAGAACTGGCATCAAAGTGGGCAAACAACCCATTTTCGGTGCCGCGCCCTCCGCGCTGTTTTCGCTTCAAAACCGGCGCCTGTGCTGTCTACTACTGTGTGGGGCAGGCGCAGTAATCTCTGGCCGTCTGACATCCCAGCCAGGCTTGCAGACTTCGCGTGTGCGGCCGCCCTGCCTATGAATCCCTGCCCCGCACTGTGTATAATGCATAACACAGTGCGGGGCAGGGATTCCCAAGGTGGGTGGCCGCAATGCCCGCACAGGCGCAGTCTGCAAGCCTGGCTGGGACGTCAGACGGCCAGAGCTTACTGCGCCTGCAAACACAGTAGTAGACAGCGCAGGCTCCAGTTTTGAAGCAAAAACAGTGCAGAGGGGGCGCCGCCGAAAGCCCCTGAAGATTTGAGTGACGGCAGAGTAGCGGTTCAAGCTGGGGAGTGAGGACCCGCTTCCATGGACAAAGATAGGTATTTTGCATAACTTTCAAAATGCTTTATTTTCGGAATACATGAACCAAAAACTAAAAGAGCCACCATGTTAGAATGCAGTATTACTGCTGCACAAGGTGGCTCTTTTAGTTTATAACGGCTGGAAGGGGATGACAGTGGCCCTTTAAGAGGAAGCGACAGTTCGTTTATAGAGCATAGGAGACAAGCTAGTAAATTAGATATTTTACTCCATAAAAAAGGAAGGCAGTGTTTACAAAGTATAAAAGATGTTCTAAAGAAGACAAACTCATGTACATTGAAGATTAAAAAAAAAAGGATTAACATTGAATAGAGAACAATTACAGGTCGTTCAGGTCATTTCATATCAGCATGGCGGCCTTGTGCTCAGGAGGAGAAAGGGCTTCCATATATCCAGATGCATGAGCACAGCTTTACCCAGCTGTTGTTAGTTTGCTTCCTGCACCAAGACTGCTGGAATGCTGAAACACAAAAATATTCTTAGCCCAAAAACCCAGGCACTCCCCCTGTAGTGACATCACTCTGGGGCTGAAACCTCCCCTTTACTGAAAATATTATAACCATTTTTATGCATATCTCACTGTATGAACCTCGTATATGAAATACGCCAGGATCAAGCGGTGCACTACGTCGGGGCGATTCTTTTAATTGTAAATAAGGATTGATTCCCTGAACCGCTTACGGAAAAATCTGCACTTTGCCCTCGTTGGGTTTAGCTGCTAGCGCTTTCAGTGTGTGATAGATCTATCGATGGATGTCCGGAATATATAATTCTTATCTTTGTAGCTGAAATCAGTGGCGCTATAACTTTAATAGTACAAAGAAACTCAGGGCTTTACACCAGTTCAAACTAGTCTTTGGTGGGAGGGGGGGAAATGAGCAGCCTTCACAGAGACTGCTAACGGTAGCTACAGCCATAACTTCTAGTGAGGGTTTTGAATTACACTCATAGCAGCAAGCAGAAGAGGGGGGTCGGAATGACCCACAGCGTCTGTTCTCTGCTCTTGGTTGTAGCAGAGCTCGGTGTGTGCGATAATACACAATCAAATACCTCATGTTCCTGACAGAGAGGATAACTTTATGATCCCCGCCACTAACACCAATAGGACATGAACCGGGGTTGTTAGGTTGCTCACTTCTTTCTGAAGGGGAATTATTTCTGTCCCACTTCAAAGTTCCGGTTTTGAACTTGCAGCTCTATGGCACCCCCCCTTACCCTCAGAAAGGGCACTGTACCTAGGATAATTAGTAGCCAGAAAGTCTGCCTTCTTTGTACTGGCTAATTGGCACGCTGCAGCGAGGGCGATATAACTACTCCCACTCAGGCGGGAACAATAACTATCAACGCCGTCCATTGCAACAAGGTCTCCCAAATGCAGAGGACATATCCGCTGCCACGAGCTCCGATTTTTTTAATTCATAATGTGTCAGGAGGCAACCCAAATTAGTAGAGTAATTCTCTTCAGAGGACAGGACAGTACGTTGTAGAGCAAGGAGGAACAAATCTAGTAATTTTATATATTTTACTACAAAAAGGTAGGCTGCGTTAACAGAATTATAAAAAGATATTCGAAAAATAGACAAGTATCGTATGTACAGTACAATTACAATTAAAATGGGATTAAATTTGAAAAAACACTTACAGTTTGTTATGTAATTTCATCTCATAGCAGACCATGTGCTGTGGGGGATGGGCATACATCAAGATGCATTACAGATGGGTCTCGCAGTTGGACCCTAGACAAAAGACTAATGAAGATTGATGTCTAACTCACTGATCTCCGTGCCCAAAACCAAGGCACTGCCCCTGTGGTGATCTCACTCAGAGGCTGAATACTCCCCTTTCTTCGAGTTATGACAAGACATTTCTATACATAACTCGCTGTATGAACCTCGGAGATGAAGGACACAATGATCATGATGCTCACCATGTCATGGGGGTTCTTTTAAGTATAAACACGGCGTAGATATATAATCCGCTTAAGGAGAAATCTATTGTGAATTCTGCTCTTGGGCTCCCTCCGGTGGTTGTAAGTGGCACTTTTGTGGGTTCTGCTCTTGGGCTCCCTCTTGTGGTTTCAGGTGGTATGGCTGCTCCTTGGATTTAGCTGTCGGCAGCTGCTTCTGCTGATTGTCTTTTCTGCTCGGCTATTTATGCCTGGCTCTTTCCTTCTGCCAGTGCCACTTGTAAATGGTTCCTGGTTGGATTCACATCTCTTTGGATTTCCCTGATATCCTGACCAGTTCAGCAAAGCTAAGTTCTTGCTTGCGCTTTTCTGTCCCCAGATTGTGGACTTATCCGTTCTGTGCTTTCTATGTTTGTCCAGCTTATCAGTATGAATCATCTCTGTGTTGCTGGAAGCTCTGGGAAGCAGATTTACCCTCCACACCTTTAGTCAGGTGTGGAGATTTTTGTAATCTCTGCGTGGATTTTTGTAGTGTTTAATACTGACCGCACAGTATTCCATCCTGTCCTATCTATCTAGCTAGACTGGCCTCCTGTGCTCATCCTGGTTTCATTCTGTGTATGTCTTTTCCCTCTCCACTCACAGTCATTATTTGTGGGGGGCTAATCTATCCTTTGGGGATTTTCTCTGAGGCAAGATAGTTTTCCTGCTTCTATCTTTAGGGGTAGTTAGCATTTAGGCTGTGACGAGGTGCCTAGGGAGAGTTAGGAGCATCCCACGGCTACTTCTAGTGTTGTGTTGAGCTTAGGGACTGCGGTCAGTACAGATACCACTTTCTTCAGAGCTCGTTCCATGTTGCTCCTAAACCACCAGATCATAACAGTACAAGTGGCCATAAATGAATTAAATGCATCTCAAAAAGAAGGAAAAAATTCTGAGCCATTTTTTTTTCTGTGCTCTCTTTTTGTCTTTTTTTTTTCCTCTTGACCTTTGGGTGGTGCAGGATTTGTGCTCTGGCATGGATGTTCAGGGTTTGTTTTCTCGTGTGGATCAACTTGCTGCAAGAGTACAGACTATCCAGGATTATGTTGTCCAGACTCCGGCTTTGGAGCCTAAAATTCCTACTCCTGATTTGTTTTTTGGAGACAGATCCAAGTTTTTGAACTTTAAAAATAACTGCAAATTGTTTTTTGCTTTTAAACCCCGTTCTTCTGGTGATCCCATTCAGCAAGTAAAAATCATCATATCCTTGCTGCGTGGTGACCCTCAGGGCTGGGCATTCTCCCTTGAATCAGGGGATCCGGCATTGCTGAATGTAGACGCATTTTTTCAAGCGCTCGGATTATTGTATGATGAACCTAACTCTGTGGATCATGCAGAAAAACCCTGTTGGCCCTGTGTCAAGGTCAGGAAGCGGCAGAATTATACTGCCAGAAACATCAGTTACTTATTCAAATCTGAGAAAATGGGCTGTTTGCCTACTTTGATGCCAGTTCTGATGCCCGGAACCCATTTGGGCCAGGCTGTAGGGACCTGGGTTTGATGCAGGGCATCACTTTCTGTGTATTTTAATTGTCGTATCAGTCGCCAAAAGGCATTTAACCCCTTAAAAACATCAGTTACTTATTCAAATCTGTGAAAATGGGCCTTTGGTTTGATGCATGGCATCACTATCTGTGTATTTTAAGTGTCAGATCAGTGGCCCAAAGGCATTTAACCCCTTAAAAACATCAGTTACTTATTCAAATCTATGAAAATGGGTTGTTTGCCCACTTCGATGCCAGTTCTGGTGCCCAGAACCTATTTGGGCCAGGCTGAAGGGACTTTGGTTTGATGCATGGTGTGGCACCCCTAGGGGTATTTGCCACAAAAATAGTTACTGACAGTAAGTACAAATACTAAAATAGCAAGACTGCACTATCACCTCCGGCCAGAAGGGGGAGCTCCAGAGACTCCCCTTGATCCATTCTGGTCTGAGAGAAGAAATGGCAGTTGGGCTAAGGAGCTGAAAGTGAGAGGTCATACAGTTGAATCTCTAACAGCCCTGTGACTGTTACCAGGCCTAAATCACCGGCCTGAGGAGAAGAGGGATAGAGAAAAAGGACATTGTGAGAACCGGGTAGCATTAATCACTACCCAGAACAGGCGCAAAGACGGATACCGGATCCGTGGCTGTATTCATTACATATAATACAGCAACCGGAAAAACGTGAGGTGATATCAGCTTCACTAGGGTCGGACGCAGCAACAGACACAGAGTTCAGCGGTACTCCTGGAGGGGGTAAGCCGATAAAAGGACTCGGGTTGCCCGTCGAACCAGGACCCGGAGGGGACAGATTGGGCCGGCAGCCAGTTCACATACAGCAGCAGGGCCACACAGATATTGCGTACAATAAGAGGCGAAGACCCCGGAAGGGTCAAAGTAACTCAGAGTTCCCATACAGACTCCGGTGACAGGACTGGTTGTAAATCCTTTTTTGTTAAAGTAAACTGGTTAAACGTTTCAGTGCCTCAGTCTTTCATTTGGACAATAGCCATCTATCCAGGATTGGGATCATCACCGCTGGGAGAACCTGCTGCTGATCAAGTAAGTGCCTGTTCCCTCACGATACCCTTTACACTGTGCATTGCCTGAGGCCACAGCACCGGGTCAAGCCACCCGTGACACCCCCCTCAAGAGACAGACCCCATTGGTCCGGTGCTGGGTACCCCGGTCTCTTGGGCGTCACAATTGGCGTCACGAACAGGATCTAGCCAGCCCGTATACCGGGTATTGTGTGCCGTGATTGGAGCCCAAAACTGTGAAAACTTGGATGAAAAATCTTGAAAATTGACTTTATTAAAGAAAAATCCATTCTCCATTGAAAACTATTGAAAGTGACTTTTCCCCATTGGTTATAATGGAGTAAAGATGGCCGCCATCCCCTGAGGTAATCACTTCATAACCGTTAGGCACGAGACTGTTAATTGAGCTACGCCATCACCTGAGCCCCAGTCTAACTGAAAAACTTCAGAATCCGCCATTACAGAGCGCGGTGGGTGGGAGCAGCAGGGGGCGTGTCATTGTGGGCGGCACCAAGCTGAGCGCTCTGACATCAGAGCAAGGGGAAAATCGATCCTGCTGCACAGCGGAACGAATCTACACTATCCCGACGGAAGCGGAGGACCGGAAGGGTCCGGATTAACTAAGGGGGCACAGTATGTCGCAGCACAGAGACGCCGCAGCACCCGGCGACGCTAATACAGCTGAAAGACAGAGTGTCGATAGAGAGTCCGGTAGCGCAGCGGTGCAAGGAGTGGCGCCCATCATGCCGGTGCTGATGCCATATACCCCGGGTGGCCCATGGCTTCCAATGTATGAAGGTGAGTCTAATACCCTTGACGATTTCAGAGAAAAGATGCTGGCCCATTTTGACATGTTCCCTGTGGGTGAAGTTCAGCGTGTTAGTCTCCTGATGATGCAGTTAAGTGGCCATGCTAAGCGAGAAGTCACAGCATGGGCAGCTGATCTAAAAGGCACTGTTGAACGCATATTTGCTGGATTAAAAGCTACATTTGAAACCACTGCCAGCAGCAAAGCTAAAGTACGATTCTTTAATTGCAAACAAAAAGTTAATGAGGGCGTGAGAGACTTTGCCTTAAACCTGCAGGAAGCCCTTAAATCACTTACACTGGCTGAACCCATTTTTAACACCGGAGCGGATAAACTGCTAAGAGATCAATTTATTGAGGGACTCTACACCCCTTCTCACCGGGGGCATGTGAGCATGCTTGTTTTTAAGAACCCTGAATTGACATTTGCGCAATTAAAGGAGAGCGTTATACGTCTCCAGCTGGCAGAGGCACCTCGGGATCAGGATCCTGCGCAACTCATGGCAGAGGCTCCTCAACAACATGGAGTACCAGTGACATCAGCTATGTCCGGGGCCATTGCTAAGCCCCTGGGGCCCAGTACTAATGAGGCTCTTCAACAAAAGCTTGACTCTTTAACTGATCTTGTTGCTTCAATGGCTAAAACCATGCAGGAGATGAGAGGACCCAAGATGGAGTTGTCAAACCGTAGAGAAGGTGTTCCATGGATGAGACCCCGGAGATACCCGACATGGAGAGGACGACCCCGCGACCGCTACCAACCGGATGGACAGCCCATTTGCCGCCGTTGCCAGCAGCCAGGCCACTTTGCACGAGATTGTGATTTAAACGGGAATCCCCTGGGAATGCGGGCCGCTTCGCAGGAATGAACTTTCAAGGCCCAACACCCTGGCACGACAGGTACATCGGAGGACGACCCATTATCCCTATCGTGCTGGACGGAATGCCCCTCAACGCTTTGCTGGACACAGGTTCCCAGATTTCATCTATACCGTATATCCTTTATAAGAGGTACTGGGCTGATGCAGATATTGATAAAGGGCCCTCTGATGTTGAACTAGATATATGGGCCAGTAATGGTAAGTTGGTACCGAAACTAGGATTCAGGGAGATGACCATAAAGATTGGTAAAGTAGAATTGAAGAAACAGGGTATAATTGTTGTTGATGTTGACCGGCGGAACTGTGAACCAACTGTATTGATAGGAATGAATGTGTTAGAGAACTGCTTTTCCGAAGTCATTTCTGTCTTACAGCAAATTGCTGAAACTGCCCAATCCTGCCAGCAGAGAGTTCTCCGGAGGGAAATAAAAGTATTGATGTTAAGGCAACAGGTAGAAGTTGCAGGTGGAGAAATCGGCAGTGTGAGGGTAAGTGATCCAACATCTATTGTAATCCCACCAAAAACAGAAATGCTGGTATGGTGTAGAGCAGCCATTGGTACTAAGGGACGAGATTATCAAGCCTTAATAGAACCAGTGTACACCGACAGCAGGCCCACTATACTCACAGCACGAGGGATAGTCGAGGTACACCGGGGACGAGTGCCGGTACGACTTTTGAACTGTGGAGAGGAAGAGGTCACTTTGCCAAGGTATGCTACAATGGCAAAGCTATATACTGTTGACAACAATGCCATCACAACCATTGAGCCCTTAGAACCAACCTGTCAGGTGGAAGGCAATGGCTCAGATGGAGAAATGGAGGATTGGTGCCAACAGCTACACGTGGGCATAAATTCAACACCTACCCATCAAAAACAAGGGGTGTATAGGCTAGTGACGGAATATGAACAAGTCTTCAGTAAACACCCATTGGACTTCGGACGGATAGAAGGGGTAGAACACACAATCCCCACCAGTGACCATCCCCCAATAAAAGAAAGATATAGACCCATACCGCCCGCTCACTATCAATGTGCAAAAGATATGCTGAGGGAGATGAAACAGGCCGGGGTAATAAGAGACAGCTGTAGCCCCTGGGCGGCCCCTCTAGTGATTGTCAAAAAAAAGGACGGAACCATGAGAATGTGCGTAGACTACCGGAAGATTAATAACATCACCCATAAAGACGCCTACCCCTTGCCTAGGATAGAAGAGTCCTTAACTGCTTTGAAATCTGCTAATTATTTTTCCACCTTAGACTTAACAAGCGGGTATTGGCAAGTCCCTGTGGCTGAGCGAGATAAGGAAAAGACGGCATTCACCACACCAATGGGTCTATGTGAATTTAATCGCATGCCGTTCGGACTCTGCAACGCATCCGGTACCTTCCAGCGGCTGATGGAATGCTGCCTCGGACACAAGAACTTCGAGACCGTCCTCCTGTACCTAGATGATGTGATCGTCTACTCAAAGACTTACGAACAACACTTAATAGACCTGGCAGAAGTGTTCGAAGCCTTATCCAGGTATGGCATGAAAGTCAAGCCATCCAAATGTCACCTTCTCAAGCCAAAGGTACAGTACCTGGGACACATCGTGAGTTCGGAGGGAGTAGCACCAGATCCCGAGAAAATAAGCGCCATAAGGGATTGGCCAAGACCTACCAGCGCAAAAGAAGTGAGACAATTCCTGGGATTGGTGGGTTACTATCGCAGATTTATAAAAGGATTTACCAAGTTGGCAGCACCCTTGCAAGACACCTTGGTAGGGCAGACGAAGAAACCTTCAAACCGAAACCCTCCTTTTCAGTGGAACGACGAAAGGGAAGACTCCTTTGAACAACTAAAGAAGGCACTAACCGGAGAAGAGGTTCTGGCATACCCAGATTACCATCAACCTTTCATCCTCTACACCGATGCCAGTAATGTGGGACTAGGAGCGGTGCTGTCACAAAAGCAAGAAGGTCGGGAGAAAGTCATCGCCTTTGCAAGTAGAAAGCTCCGGCCTACTGAAAGAAATTCAGAAAATTACAGCTCCTTCAAATTGGAACTACTGGCAGTAGTTTGGGCTGTGACTGAACGTTTCAAACACTATCTGGCCGCTGCAGAATTTATTGTCTATACTGACAACAATCCGTTGACCCACCTGGACACAGCCAAATTAGGTGCGTTAGAACAGCGATGGATAGCCGGGTTATCTAATTACAACTTCAAGATCAAGTATCGAGCAGGTCGCAAGAATGGAAATGCCGATGCCCTATCCCGGATGCCACACTTGAGAGATGTAGAAGAAGAAATGGGGGAGCTTGAAGAAATTGAACTACCAGCCTTCCATCATCCCAAGGCAAAACATCATCAGTCAAGTACCTATCAGAAACAACAAGAGGTGAATTTAAATCCGTTAGCACACCATAGATGGGCTGACACCCAAGACAGCAATCCGGCTGTGAAGTTGGTGAAGGAACTGTTAACTGAGCAAAGTGCATATCCCGATGAGGATGCCCCAGAAGAGACGCATCAACTCTGGAAAGAGAGAGGCAAAATGTTCCTGTATCAAGGGAAGCTCTGTAGAAGGTACACCAATCTGAAAACACATGAATTGGTTTGGCAGATTATCGTGCCTAAACAAGATGTCAAGATGGTCCTCGAAGCTTACCATAATGGTGCTGGTCACTTCGGTTGGAAAAAGTTAGAAGTACTTCTAAGAGAAAGATTTTATTGGGTCGGGATGAGAAAATCAATCGAACAGTGGTGCAGAAATTGTGGCCCGTGCAACCTCAGAAGAAACGATCAAAAGAACCAAAGAGCACCACTGCAGCCCATAATCACCAAACAACCACTTGAACTTGTAGCCATGGACCACGTGAAGTTGACACCAAGCCGGTCTGGCTATGTCTATGCCTTGACCATCGTGGACCATTATTCACGCTTCTTGGTAGTAGTACCCGTAAGAGATCTGACAGCAAAAACAGCAGCCAAAGCGTTCCAAACGTACTTTTGTAGACCCCATGAATATCCGGAACAGGTTCTCACTGACCAAGGTACAGCCTTTGAATCAGAGATCTTCAGAGAATTCTGTAATATGTATGGTTGCAAAAAGATCCGGACGACGGCCTATCATCCACAAACAAACGGCTTATGCGAGAAGATGAACCATATTGTAATAGAACTACTAAAGACTTTACCTGAGGCAGAAAGGAATCAATGGCCAGAGAAATTGCCTGACTTGGTGGATCTGTATAATCATGTCCCGGTGAGTTCCACCAATTGCACCCCAGCTTACCTTATGCGTGCAAGACCCGGCCAATTACCAATCGATCTAGAAATGGGAATTCTGAAACCAGACGCAGAAGTCCAAGACTCCAATTGGGATATCATACGGCAAAAGCAGTATCGCCAAGTGCAAGAGAGTGTGGAAAGAAGCCTTCAGCAAACTAGAGAAAGACAAGAGCGAACTTTCAACCAGAATGCTCTAGCGACCCCATTAAGACCAGGTGACCAAGTGCTCAAGAGAAATCGTCGAACCAATAAACTGGACAATCAGTGGGAAGCCGTACCCTACACAGTTTTACCAACAAGAGTAGATAATCCTAAAATGTGTCTCATTAGCAAAAACGGAGGCTTAACATCTGTACTAGTGTCAAGAGACAATCTTAAATTATGTCCGGAAGCATTGAAAGAGCCAGACGTTGTCCAGCCAGAACCAGAAGTTATTCAACCCATACAGGTTCAACCAGTAAAGGAAAAAGAAGAGGAAGTGTATCACACCTGTATAGGAGACTTTCCCAAAACCCTACTAACATACCATGGTGCAGTAGTGGTTCCCATGGTGGCCTTTTACCCAACACCGAACCCAATACCAGAAGTCCCAAGACAGGAAGAGGCTGACCCCGTACTACAGGAGGTTCCAGGCCGGGAAGAACAGATTCCTGGTCAGAGTAATCCCATTCACGGTGGACTTGCCAACTCCATAGTCGTGGAATTATCTTTAGCAGAGCGGGTAGATACTACATCCGCAGTAGACAGTAGTACACCACATGAAGAGATACCGCTATTACGTAGATCACAGCGTAGTACCCAGGGTCAATTACCGGCCAGGTATGCAGATTACCAACTATAAAACTATAGTCATTGTTATCATTCTGCAACGTTTAAGCCCAGTGCCTACAGAGACTTGTCTGTATGAACTTATTGCATATTCTTGAACTTTTTATCAGCCCGGAGGCACTAAATCAAAGCTCCGGAAAGACTGCTTTTTGAACTTTGCTTTTTGCTCTTTTTGAACTTTCTTTAGACTTTATATTGATAACTCCGTTGGAAAAATGGAACTAAATTCCTGGACACTAAGTACAGTGCCTTTCCTAATAAGTTCAAGGATAGAACTGTATTAATGGACGCTATTTGAAGTGACTTTTTACAGAACTCTATTTTTGTTTCCTTGAGTGGTTTTTGTAACTTTTCATTTTTAAGACTCTGTACATATTAATTGTTATTTCAAAATGTTATTGTCCCACAGTCCCGGAGTACTGTTCTTAACTAAGGGGGAATGTGGCACCCCTAGGGGTATTTGCCACAAAAATAGTTACTGACAGTAAGTACAAATACTAAAATAGCAAGACTGCACTACCACCTCCGGCCAGAAGGGGGAGCTCCAGAGACTCCCCTTGATCCATTCTGGTCTGAGAGAAGAAATGGCAGTTGGGCTAAGGAGCTGAAAGTGAGAGGTCATACAGTTGAATCTCTAACAGCCCTGTGACTGTTACCAGGCCTAAATCACCGGCCTGAGGAGAAGAGGGATAGAGAAAAAGGACATTGTGAGAACCGGGTAGCATTAATCACTACCCAGAACAGGCGCAAAGACGGATACCGGATCCGTGGCTGTATTCATTACATATAATACAGCAACCGGAAAAACGTGAGGTGATATCAGCTTCACTAGGGTCGGACGCAGCAACAGACACAGAGTTCAGCGGTACTCCTGGAGGGGGTAAGCCGATAAAAGGACTCGGGTTGCCCGTCAAACCAGGACCCGGAGGGGACAGATTGGGCCGGCAGCCAGTTCACATACAGCAGCAGGGCCACACAGATATTGCGTACAATAAGAGGCGAAGACCCCGGAAGGGTCAAAGTAACTCAGAGTTCCCATACAGACTCCGGTGACAGGACTGGTTGTAAATCCTTTTTTGTTAAAGTAAACTGGTTAAACGTTTCAGTGCCTCAGTCTTTCATTTGGACAATAGCCATCTATCCAGGATTGGGATCATCACCGCTGGGAGAACCTGCTGCTGATCAAGTAAGTGCCTGTTCCCTCACGATACCCTTTACACTGTGCATTGCCTGAGGCCACAGCACCGGGTCAAGCCACCCGTGACACCCCCCTCAAGAGACAGACCCCATTGGTCCGGTGCTGGGTACCCCGGTCTCTTGGGCGTCACACATGGCATCACTATCTGTGTATTTTAAGTGTCAGATCAGTGGCCCAAAGGCATTTAACCCCTTAAAAACATCAGTTACTTATTCAAATCTGAGAAAATGGGCTGTTTGCCCACTTTGATGCCAGTTTTGGTGCCCAGAACCAATTTGGGCCAGGCTGAAGGGACCTGGGTTTAGTGTGGGGCATTACTGTCTGTGAATTTTAAGTGTCATAATAGTGGCCCAAAAGCATTTAACCCCTTAAAAACATCAGTTACTTATTCAAATCTGAGAAAATGGGCTGTTTGCCCACTTTGATGCCAGTTTTGGTGCCCAGAACCAATTTGGGCCAGGCTGAAGGGACCTGGGATTGATGCAGGGCGTCACTATCTGTGAATTTTCAGTGTCGTATCAGTGCCTCAAAGGCATTTAACCCCTTAAAAACATCAGTTACTTATTCAAATCTGTGAAAATGGGCTGTTTGCCTACTTTGATGCCAGTTCTGATGCCCGGGACCCATTTGGGCCAGGCTGTAGGGACCTGGGTTTGATGCAGGGCATCACTGTCTGTTTATTTAAAGTGTCAGATCAGTGGCCCAAAGGCACTTAACCCCTTAAAAACATCACTTATTCAAATCTGTGAAAATGAGCTGTTTGCCCACTTCGATGCCAGTTCTGGTGCCCAGAACCTATTTGGGCCAGGCTGAAGGGACTTTGGTTTGATGCATGGCATCACTATCTGTGTATTTTAAGTGTCAGATCAGTGGCCCAAAGGCATTTAACCCCTTAAAAACATCAGTTACTTATTCAAATCTGAGAAAATGGGCTGCTTGCCCACTTTGATGCCAGTTTTGGTGCCCAGAACCAATTTGGGCCAGGCTGAAGGGACCTGGGTTTGGTGCGGGGCATTACTGTCTGTGAATTTTAAGTGTCATAATAGTGGCCCAAAGGCATTTAACCCCTTAAAAACATCAGTTACTTATTCAAATCTGAGAAAATGGGCTGTTTGCCCACTTTGATGCCAGTTTTGGTGCCCAGAACCAATTTGGGCCAGGCTGAAGGGACCTGGGATTGATGCAGGGCATTACTATCTGTGAATTTTCAGTGTCGTATCAGTGGCTCAAAGGCATTTAACCCCTTAATAACATCAGTTACTTATTCAAATCTGTGAAAATGGGCTGTTTGCCTACTTTGATGCCAGTTCTGATGCCCGGAACCCATTTGGGCCAGGCTGTAGGGACCTGGGTTTGATGCAGGACATCACTGTCTGTTTATTTAAAGTGTCAGATCAGTGGCCCAAAGGCACTTAACCCCTTAAAAACATCAGTTACTTATTCAAATCTGTGAAAATGAACTGTTTGCCCACTTTGATGCCCGTTCTGATGCCCAGAACCCATTTAGGCCAGGGTGTAGGGACCTGGGTTTGATGCAGGGCATCACTGTCTGTTTATTTTAAGTGTCAGATCAGTGGCCCAAAGGCATTTAACCCCTTAAAAAACATTAGTTACTTATTAAATCTGTGAAAATGGGCTGTTTGCCCACTTTGATGCCAGTTCTGGTGCCCAGAACCCATTTGTGCCAGGCTGAAAGGACCTGGGTTTGATGCAGGGCATCACTTTCTGTGTATTTTAATTGTCGTATCAGTGGCCAAAAGGCATTTAACCCCTTAAAAACATCAGTTACTTATTCAAATCTGTGAAAATGGTCTGTTTGCCCACTTTGATGCCAGTTCTGGTGCCCAGAACCCATTTGTGCCAGGCTGAAAGGACCTGGGTTTGATGCAGGGCATCACTTTCTGTGTATTTTAATTGTCGTATCAGTGGCCAAAAGGCATTTAACCCCTTAAAAACATCAGTTACTTATTCAAATCTGTGAAAATGGTCTGTTTGCCCACTTTGATGCCAGTTCTGGTGCCCAGAACCTATTTGGGCCAGGCTGAAGGGACCTGGGTTTGGTGCAGGGCATTACTGTCTGTGAATTTTAAGTGTCGTAATAATGGTCCAAAGGCATTTAACCCCTTAAAAACATCAGTTACTCATTCAAATCTATGAAAATGAGCTGTTTGCCCACTTTGATGCCAGTTCTGGTGCCCAGAACCCATTTGGGCCAGGCTGGATGGACCTGGATTTGATGCAGGGCATAAATATCTGTGAATTTTAAGTGTCGTATCAGTGGCCCAAAGGCATTTAACCCCTTAAAAATATCAGTTACTTATTCAAATCTGTGAAAATGGGCTGTTTGCCCAATTTGATGCACGTTCTGGTGCCCAGAACCCATTTGGGCCAGGCTGGATGGACCTGGATTTGATGCAGGGCATAAATATCTGTGTATTTTAATTGTCGTATCAGTGGCCAAAAGGCATTTAACCCCTTAAAAACATCAGTTACTTATTCAAATCTATGAAAATGAGCTGTTTGCCCACTTTGATGCCAGTTCTGGTGCCCAGAACCCATTTGGGCCAGGCTGGATGGACCTGGATTTGATGCAGGGCATAAATATCTGTGAATTTTAAGTGTCGTATCAGTGGCCCAAAGGCATTTAACCCCTTAAAAATATCAGTTACTTATTCAAATCTGTGAAAATGGGCTGTTTGCCCAATTTGATGCACGTATTGTGCCCAGAACCCATTTGGGCCAGGCTGGATGGACCTGGATTTGATGCAGGGCATAAATATCTGTGTATTTTAATTGTCGTATCAGTGGCCAAAAGGCATTTAACCCCTTAAAAACATCAGTTACTTATTCAAATCTGAGAAAATGGGCTGTTTGTCCACTTTGATGCCAGTTTTGGTGCCCAGAACCCATTTGGGCCAGGCTGAAGAGACCTGTGTTTGATGCAGGGCATCACTATCTGTGAATTTTAAGTGTCAGATCAGTGGCCCAAAGGCATTTAACCCCTTAAAAACATCAGTTACTTATTAAAATGGCAAGAATTGACTGTCTGCCCACTTTGATGCCAGTTCTGGTACCCAGAACCCATTTGGGTCAGGCTGGAAATAACTGGTTTGGATGTGGGGCTCCCTGTTCTATATGTCTGCAGTGTGAGATCAGTGGCCCAAAGGCATTTAACCCTTTCTTCAGCGCTCTTTGGTGCCCACTTTGATGCCCATATTTGTGCCAGTTTTATTATTTTTGTAGCCGTTTTTAAGCATAGTCACATCAGGGCTCCTCACTGCATTGTGTGTTGTTATTATTGTGATGCTTATTATTTGTTGTTAAACCTATAAAAAACAGAAAAGAAAAAATTGCCGAATAAGGGTATGTTCACACGTTCAGGATTTCCATCCTTTTTTTTTCCTGACTGTTTTTTAAAAAACTGCAGCTCTTGGCAGAAAACGCAGGTCCTTTTTTTGGTCCTTTTTTGGTCCTTTTTTGATGCGTTTTTTGATGCGTTTTTTTGATGCAGTTTTCTAGCCAGAGTCTGTGTGTTTTCTAGGAATTTTTTTAGGGTTAAAATGGCTGAAAATACCCTAACCCTACCCCTACCCCTAACCCTACCCCTAACCCTACCCCTAACCCTACCCCTAACCCTAACCCTACCCCTAACCCTAACCCTACCCCTAACCCTACCCCTAACCCTAACCCTACCCCTAACCCTACCCCTAACCCTACCCCTACCCCTATTCTAACCTTAGTGAAAAAAAAAAAAAAAAAAATTCTTTATTTTTTTTATTGTCCCTACCTATGGGGGTGACAAAGGGGGGGGGGTGTCATTTACTATTTTTTTATTTTGATCACTGAGATAGGTTATATCTCAGTGATCAAAATGCACTTTGGAACGAATCTGCCGGCCGGCAGATTCGGCGGGCGCACTGCGCATGCGCCCGCCATTTTGCAAGATGGCGGCGCCCAGGGAGAAGACGGCCGGACGGACACCGGGACGCCGGGTAAGTATAAGGGGGGGAGATTAGGGCACGGGGGGGGCATCAGAGCACTGGGGGGGGGCATCGGAGCACTGGGGGGGGGCATCGGAGCACGGGGGGGCGGGATCGGAACACGGGGGGGGCAGCCACACTCCGCCCACGCACTTCCGCCCGCTCCCCGCACTTCCTGCTGCAGCGGTTCTGCACATCAAACCGCAGTAAAACCCGCAGATATATTTTTGATCTGCGGGTTTTACTGCGGTTTGGACCTCACAATGGAGGTCTATGGGTGCAGAACCGCTGCGGCTCCGGAAAAAGAATTGACATGCTCCTTCTTTTTTCCGGGAGCTATTCAGCGCGTCTTTTTTTTTACAATTTCCGGACCATGTGCACAGTGTGTCCTGTTTTCCATAGGGTACAGTGTACTGTACCCTGCATGGAAAACAGCTGCGGAACCGCAGTGGCAAAACCGCCGCGGTTCCGCGGTAAAAAACGCACTGTGTGAACATGGCCTTAGAAACCAACTTCAGCCTCGTTAGAGATGTGGGGGCTGAACTCGAACTGTTGCTATGGGGCCCTGTGATCGCTATGCTTGCAGGGCAGCTAGTGAGGGGGGTCCCATGGCCAGATAGTCCTCATGCCGGGCAGGGAGGGGCTGCACTCAGTATTCTGCAGGTGCAGGGTGACGCCTCGCCTTCCTCCCTCGGTGTGGGCGACTTTCCTGCAGGAACGCTGCCCGGGCCGGAGGATGGAAGCTGCCGGCGGAGCGGAGGGAGGAGGGGCGGGTGCTGATGCTGCTGAGCATGTTCTCGCTCCGCCCCCTCATCTGATTGACACGAGTTAAACCAATCACTCTTCCTGAAGATGAGGCAGATGCGGCTCAGCATCCTTAGCACCGCCCTACCTCCTCACCTAACCAATAGACATCAGCGTAGGACGGCAGCCCACCAATAGCGCGGCAGGTTGGGAGTGTCCTCCCCTGTTCTGATGCTTCTCCCCGCAGTGTCGCTGCAGCTGCAGCACCGGACGGACTGGCTACATATGGAAGAGATGGAGGAAGAATTGAAGTGTCCCGTGTGCGGCTCCTTCTACCGGGAGCCCATCATCTTGCCATGCTCCCACAGCTTGTGCCTGTCCTGTGCCCGCAACATCCTGGTGCAGACGCCGGACTCGGAATCCCCGCAGAGCCGCCGGGCGTCGGGTCTGTCCGACTACGACTACCTGGACCTGGATAAGATGAGCCTGTACAGCGAGGCGGACAGCGGCTACGGCTCGTACGGAGGCTTCGCCAGCGCCCCCACCACCCCCTGCCAGAAGTCCCCCAACGGAGTGCGGGTGTTCCCTCCGAGCATGCCGGCCCCGCACCTGCCGCACCACCACTCCTCCGGGGCGCTGCTGCCTCCCGCCCGCAACCAGTGCCTGACCTGCCCGCAGTGCCACCGCTCCCTGCTGCTGGACGAGCGGGGTCTCCGCGGCTTCGCCAAGAACCGGGTGCTGGAGGGGGTGATCGAGCGCTACCAGCAGAGCAAGGCGGCGGCGCTGCGGTGCCAGCTGTGCGAGAAGAGCCCCAAGGAGGCCACGGTGATGTGCGAGCAGTGCGACGTGTTCTACTGCGAGCCCTGCCGCCTGCGCTGCCACCCGCCCCGGGGACCGCTGGCCAAGCATCGCCTGCTGCCGCCCGCACAGGGCAGGGTGAGCCGCCGGCTGAGCCCCCGCAAGATCTCCACCTGCACCGACCACGAGCTGGAGAACCACAGCATGTACTGCGTGCAGTGCAAGATGCCAGTGTGCTACCAGTGCCTGGAGGAGGGCAAGCACAGCAGCCACGAGGTCAAGGCGCTGGGGGCCATGTGGAAGCTGCACAAGGTGAGGGGGCTGGGCCAAGGATTGGGGTCCCCAAGAGCTCATAGGGCTCTGCTGGCACACCATGGTCCTTCATGTGGTACCCAATAGCTCATGAGGCACTGCTGGCACACCATGGTCCTTCATGTGGTACCCAATAGCTCATGAGGCACTGCTGGCACACCATGGTCCTTCATGTAGTACCCAAGAGCTCGTGGGGCACTGCTGGCACACCATGGTCCTTCATGTGGTACCCAATAGCTCATGAGGCACTGCTGGCACACCATGATCCTTCATGTGGTACCCAATAGCTCATGAGGCACTGCTGGCACACCATGGTCCTTCATGTGGTACCCAAGAGCTCGTGGGGCACTGCTGGCACACCATGGTCCTTCATGTGGTACCCAACTGCTGGCACACCATGGTCCTTCATGTGGTACCCAACTGCTGGCACACCATGGTCCTTCATGTGGTACCCAACTGCTGGCACACCATGGTCCTTCATGTGGTACCCAAGAGCTTGTGGGGCACTGCTGGCACACCATGATCCTTCATGTGGTACCCAACTGCTGGCACACCATGGTCCTTCATGTGGTACCCAACTGCTGGCACACCATGGTCCTTCATGTGGTACCCAAGAGCTTGTGGGGCACTGCTGGCACACCATGGTCCTTCATGTGGTACCCAACTGCTGGCACACCATGGTCCTTCATGTGGTACCCAAGAGCTCGTGGGGCACTGCTGGCACACCATGGTCCTTCATGTGGTACCCAAGAGCTCATGAGGCACTGCTGGCACACCATGGTCCTTCATGTGGTACCCAAGAGCTCATGAGGCACTGTTGGCACACCATGGTCCTTCATGTGCTACCCAAGAGCTCATGAGGCACTGCTGGCACACCATGGTCCTTCATGTGGTACCCAAGAGCTTGTGGGGCACTGCTCTCACACCATGGTCCTTCATGTGGTACCAAAGAGCTCATGGGGCACTGCTGCCATGCCATGGTCCTTCATGTGGTACCCAAGAGCTCATGAGGCACTGTTGGCACACCATGGTCCTTCGTGTGGTACCCAAGAGCTCATGAGGCACTGCTGGCACACCATGGTCCTTCATGTGGTATCCAAGAGCTCATGAGGCACTGCTGGCACACCATGGTCCTTCATGTGGTACCCAACTGCTGGCACACCATGGTCCTTCATGTGGTACCCAACTGCTGGCACACCATGGTCCTTTATGTGGTACCCAAGAGCTCGTGGGGCACTGCTGGCACACCATGGTCCTTCATTTGGTACCCAAAAGCTTGTGGGGCACTGCTGGCACACCATGGTCCTTCATGTGGTACCCAATAGCTCATGAGGCACTGCTGGCACACCATGGTCCTTCATGTGGTACCCAATAGCTCATGAGGCACTGCTGGCACACCATGGTCCTTCATGTGGTACCCAAGAGCTCGTGGGGCACTGCTGGCACACCATGGTCCTTCATGTGGTACCCAATAGCTCATGAGGCACTGCTGGCACACCATGGTCCTTCATGTGGTACCCAATAGCTCATGAGGCACTGCTGGCACACCATGGTCCTTCATGTGGTACCCAAGAGCTCGTGGGGCACTGCTGGCACACCATGGTCCTTCATGTGGTACCCAACTGCTGGCACACCATGGTCCTTCATGTGGTACCCAACTGCTGGCACACCATGGTCCTTCATGTGGTACCCAACTGCTGGCACACCATGGTCCTTCATGTGGTACCCAAGAGCTTGTGGGGCACTGCTGGCACACCATGATCCTTCATGTGGTACCCAACTGCTGGCACACCATGGTCCTTCATGTGGTACCCAACTGCTGGCACACCATGGTCCTTCATGTGGTACCCAAGAGCTTGTGGGGCACTGCTGGCACACCATGGTCCTTCATGTGGTACCCAACTGCTGGCACACCATGGTCCTTCATGTGGTACCCAAGAGCTCGTGGGGCACTGCTGGCACACCATGGTCCTTCATGTGGTACCCAAGAGCTCATGAGGCACTGCTGGCACACCATGGTCCTTCATGTGGTACCCAAGAGCTCATGAGGCACTGTTGGCACACCATGGTCCTTCATGTGCTACCCAAGAGCTCATGAGGCACTGCTGGCACACCATGGTCCTTCATGTGGTACCCAAGAGCTTGTGGGGCACTGCTCTCACACCATGGTCCTTCATGTGGTACCAAAGAGCTCATGGGGCACTGCTGCCATGCCATGGTCCTTCATGTGGTACCCAAGAGCTCATGAGGCACTGTTGGCACACCATGGTCCTTCGTGTGGTACCCAAGAGCTCATGAGGCACTGCTGGCACACCATGGTCCTTCATGTGGTATCCAAGAGCTCATGAGGCACTGCTGGCACACCATGGTCCTTCATGTGGTACCCAACTGCTGGCACACCATGGTCCTTCATGTGGTACCCAACTGCTGGCACACCATGGTCCTTTATGTGGTACCCAAGAGCTCGTGGGGCACTGCTGGCACACCATGGTCCTTCATTTGGTACCCAAAAGCTTGTGGGGCACTGCTGGCACACCATGGTCCTTCATGTGGTACCAAAGAGCTCATGGGGCACTGCTGCCATGCCATGGTCCTTCATGTGGTACCCAAGAGCTCATGAGGCACTGTTGGCACACCATGGTCCTTCGTGCGGTACCCAAGAGCTCATGAGGCACTGCTGGCACACCATGGTCCTTCATGTGGTACCAAAGAGCTCATGGGGCACTGCTGGCACACCATGGTCCTTCATGTGGTACCCAAGAGCTCATGAGGCACTGCTGGCACACCATGGTCCTTCATGTGGTACCCAAGAGCTCATGAGGCACTGCTGGCACACCATGGTCCTTCATGTGGTACCCAAGAGCTCATGAGGCACTGCTGGCACACCATGGTCCTTCATGTGCTACCCAAGAGCTCATAGGGCACTGCTGGCACACCATGGCCCTTCATGTGGTACCCAAGAGCTCATAGGGCTCTGCTGGCACACCATGGTCCTTCATGTGCTACCCAAGAGCTCGTGGGGCACTGCTGGCACACCATGGTCCTTCATGTGCTACCCAAGAGCTCATGGGGAACTGCTGGCACACCACGGTCCTTCATGTGGTACCCAAGAGCTCGTGGGGCACTGCTGGCACACCATGGTCTTTCATGTGGTACCCAAGAGCTCATGAGACACTGCTGACACACTATGGCCCTTCATGTGGTACCCAAGAGCTCATGAGGCACTGTTGGCACACCATGGTCCTTCATGTGGTACCAAAGAGCTCATGAGGCACTGCTGGCACACCATGGTCCTTCATGTGGTACCCAAGAGCTCATGAGGCACTGCTGGCACACCATGGTCCTTCATGTGGTACCCAAGAGCTCATGAGGCACTGCTGGCACACCATGGTCTTTCATGTGGTACCCAAGAGCTCATGAGGCACTGTTGGCACACCATGGTCCTTCATGTGTTACCCAAGAGCTCATGAGGCACTGCTGGCACACCATGGTCCTTCATGTGTTATCCAAGAGCTCATGAGGCACTGCTGGCACACCATGGTCCTTCATGTGGTACCCAAGAGCTCATGAGGCACTGCTGGCACACCATGGTCTTTCATGTGGTACCCAAGAGCTCATGAGGCACTGCTGGCACACCATGGTCCTTCATGTGGTACCCAAGAGCTCATGAGGCACTGCTGCCATGCCATGGTCCTTCATGTGGTGCCCAAGAGCTGGCATGCTGCATGTGGACACGGTATGGTTCAGTGTTAAGCCCATGAGCAGTGGAGAGGTTGCAGTTATGGGGCCCCTGGGGGCCGGCAAAGTTTAGCCATATTCCGTCATGAACCTGCAATCACAGCATGTAAAGATGATGGGGATGATGCCCCACCCTGCATCTATCTGTTGTATGAGCCAACTACAGCTGGGGGCCACGGGTAGATTTTTGCTTTGGGGCCCCCTCTAGTTGCACACAACTACTGAGCACAAGTGTCGGGTGAATGGCAGGACTGGCAGAGACTGTCAGCATCCCCAGTGTGTGAGCGGCCCTGGAGAGGGGCGACATTGGAAGCCCACCAGTGACACTGCATTTTGTACGCTATAGGTCATATTAGTGCAGGACCTCCAGGGGGCGCTATAGAGGGTGAGATCCAGCTGGGCCCCTGTGCTACATAAGAGTCATCAGTGCTGGTGCCAAGCAATGTGTGAGGTGGGGGATGCCCCTGCCATTGGCATCGCCGGATACAGACTCATCTATGGGAAGGCTGGGGGAGGGGGCCTGGAGGAATGTGTCAGCAGCATAGGGTGGGGGGTAAGGAGCCGCACAGCAGGGGGTGGGCTAGCTATAATAATCAGCCACATAGCAGACATGTATGACCACAAGCCATCCTAAGATTCAGTGAGGGAAGTGCACTGTGAGCGATTTCCTCATCCAGAGAATAGAAAAGAGGAAAACAGGAGCCACGTCTGACCACGTCCAGTCAGTGACCGCGCTCTCTCCAGCCGTGCACCCTGCGATTCATGGGGGGAAACAGAGGGGGCGCCATGAATAATTCATACTGCACAGAGAAGGACTTAGGGGTGAGTGTCTGCGTCCTGGCGAGGGGACCACGGAGCCGAGGCCAAATTGTGTCATCCCCCTGAGGCTTCATCGCTACAAGGAGTTTATCTATTATCTATTTATTATCTATCTATCATCTATTATCAATCTATCTATTATCTATATCTATTTTCTATCTATTATCTATTATCTATATCTATTTTCTATTTATTATCTATCTATCTATCATCTATCTCCTATCTATCTATTATCTATATGTATTATCTATCTATCATCTATCTATTATCTATATCTCTTTTCTATCTATCTATCTATCTATCTGTCTATTATCTATCTATCTATCCCATATCTATCTATCTATCTATCTATCTATCTATCTATCTATCTATCTATCCCATATCTATCTATCTATCTATCTATCTATCTATCTATCTATCTATCTATCTATCTATCTATCATCTATCTATCTATTTTATATTTATTATCTATCTATCATTTATCTATCAATTATCTATTATCTATCTATTATCTATCTATCTATCTATCTATCTATCTATCTATCTATCTATGTATCCATCTATCCCGCCATCCTCCCCTCCGGGGTATACATGTATAGGGGGTATGCAGGGACAGTGCCCCTGATATCCTCACTTCTGCGCTCGCTCCCGTGGATTGGATGTGGCATCTGGCCGTCTGTAGTGTTGGGGGATTTACATGAGTGACAGGAATAATTCACTGCATTCCTCTTGGCTTGTCACTGACCCTATGGCGGTCTCGTCCTCGGCCTCTCACACCGGAGCTTCGTATCTTCAGTCACTACCGGGGGGGGGGGGGGGGTGTGGGGTCACATTAGAAGCAGAGAGGCAATTGTGTGCGCAGCGTTCATGTGAAGCAGATGATCGTCCCATAAGCGGGATCTGATCCGTGGTCTCTGCGCTCGTGGTGGCAGCAGGAAAGACGCAGTGTAGTCGCATGTAAAATATCCCCCCTGCAGCCCACCCTTCACCACAGCGGCAGGGAAATGTATGCCTAGGTGATAATTGAAATACGTTGCCCCCTCGCGCTCCTGTGGATCAGTCTCAGCGTCAGTTATTGCATGCATTGAATTGATCGCCTTGCCTCCTTCCTTTACAGATGTAGCAGAGCTGAATTAGTTTTTTCCCCTTTTTGTGGTTGTATTTGGCTTAAGGCTTCTTTCACACTTGCGTCGTGCACTGCACGTCGCTATGCGACGTTGCGGTGCACCGACGCAAGCAGCGAAAGCGTCTCACAACGGAGGCAGCGGATTCATTTCTCCGGCGCATCCGCTGCCCCATTGTGAGGTGCGGGGAGGTGGGGGCGGAGTACCGGCCACGCATGCGCGGTCGGAAAAAGCGGACCGTCGGCAGCAAAAAACCTTACATGTAACGTTTTTTGCTCCCGGCGGTCCGCCACAACACGGCGAAACCGTCGCACGACGTTGCGACATTGACGTGTGTCAATGTGTCGCAATGCGTCGCTAATGTTACTCTATGGGGCAAAAACGCATCTTGCAGACAACTTTGCAGGATGCGTTTTTTCCCCTAAACGACGCATTGCGACGTATTAAAAAAACGCCAGTGTGAAAGTAGCCTAAGACTGTATGCCGCATTCCCTTCTGGTCTAATGAATCCCATTGAGCTCTGCTACATCTGACCTTACCTGGATAATGCACTCCTGACTGACAGCAAGGCCTGTGGCTGGTGGTCTTCTCTATGGACTGCAAAAACTGTTCCAATGAAGCATCAGGGGTCATTGCAGGCAGATGTAGTAGAGATGAGTTTGTCATTAAACTTCATTCCCAGTGATTTCATGGCTGTTTTTGCGTTTTGTAAGTTGCAGTAATAGTACAAATCTTAAATAGCACATTCAGCTCTGCTACAACTGACAGTATGCTTGGGGAATACATGTTTTCTTGAGCTACGGCACGTATTGGAGATTTTGGAGGGATAAATAGCAAAAAACACTACAGTAACAGGTGCATATTATATATATAATATGTATATTTTGTGGATCCAAGGAGTAGGAATGTGGTATGTGGGGCCACTGCTGGAGTCGCCGTGAACATACATTACATTACAGATCCTGAGTTATATCCTGTATTATATTCCGGAGCTGCATTCACTATTCTGCTGGTGCAGTCACTGTGTACATACATTACATTACTGATCCTGAGTTACATCCTGTATTATCCTCCAGTGCTGCACTCACTATTCTGCTGGTGAAGTCACTGTGTACGTACATTACATTACTGATCCTGAGTTACATCCTGTATTATACTCCAGTGCTGCACTCACTATTCTGCTGGTGGAGTCACTGTGTACATACATTACATTACTGATCCTGAGTTACATCCTGTATTATACTCCAGAGCTGCACTCACTATTCTGCTGGTGCAGTCACTGTGTACATACATTACTGATCCTGAGTTACATCCTGTATTATACTCCAGAGCTGCACTCACTATTCTGCTGGTGAAGTCACTGTGTACGTACATTACATTACTGATCCTGAGTTACATCCTGTATTATACTCCAGTGCTGCACTCACTATTCTGCTGGTGGAGTCACTGTGTACATACATTACATTACTGATCCTGAGTTACATCCTGTATTATACTCCAGAGCTGCACTCACTATTCTGCTGGTGCAGTCACTGTGTACATACATTACTGATCCTGAGTTACATCCTGTATTATACTCCAGAGCTGCACTCACTATTCTGCTGGTGAAGTCACTGTGTACATACATTACATTACTGATCCTGAGTTACATCCTGTATTATACTCCAGAGCTGCACTCACTATTCTGCTGGTGCAGTCACTGTGTACATACATTACATTACTGATCCTGAGTTACATCCTGTATTATACTCCAGAGCTGCACTCACTATTCTGCAGGTGCAGTCACTGTGTACATACCTTACTGATCCTGAGTTACATCCTGTATTATACTCCAGAGCTGCACTCACTATTCTGCTGGTGCAGTCACTGTGTACATACCTTACTGATCCTGAGTTACATCCTGTATTATACTCTAGAGCTGTACTCACTATTCTGCAGGTGGAGTCACTGTATACATACATTACATTACTGATCCTGAGTTACATCCTGTATTATACTCCAGTGCTGCACTCACTATTCTGCTGGTGGAGTCACTGTATACATACATTACATTACTGATCCTGAGTTACATCCTGTATTATACTCCAGAGCTGCACTCACTATTCTGCTGGTGCAGTCACTGTGTACATACATTACATTACTGATCCTGAGTTACATCCTGTATTATACTCCAGAGCTGCACTCACTATTCTGCAGGTGCAGTCACTGTGTACATACCTTACTGATCCTGAGTTACATCCTGTATTATACTCCAGAGCTG
Organism: Ranitomeya imitator; assembly: GCF_032444005.1. Taxonomy (NCBI): domain Eukaryota; kingdom Metazoa; phylum Chordata; class Amphibia; order Anura; family Dendrobatidae; genus Ranitomeya; species Ranitomeya imitator. Next base: position 767,375,258 of record NC_091282.1, on the reverse strand, counting down.
CACTCACTATTCTGCTGGTGCAGTCACTGTGTACATACCTTACTGATCCTGAGTTACATCCTGTATTATACTCTAGAGCTGTACTCACTATTCTGCAGGTGGAGTCACTGTATACATACATTACATTACTGATCCTGAGTTACATCCTGTATTATACTCCAGTGCTGCACTCACTATTCTGCTGGTGGAGTCACTGTATACATACATTACATTACTGATCCTGTACTGATCCTGAGTTACATGCTGTATTATACTCCAGAGGTGCACTCGCTATTCTGCTGGTGGAGTCACAGTGTACATACATTACATTACTGATCCTGAGTTACATCCTGTATTATATCCCAGAGCTGCACTCGCTATTCTGCTGGTACAGTCACTGTGTACATACATTACATTACTGATCCCGAGTTACATCCTATATTATACTCCAGAGCTGCACTCACTATTCTGCTGGTACAGTCACTGTGTACATACATTACATTACTGATCCTGTACTGATCCTGAGTTACATCCTGTATTATACTGCAGAGTTGCACTCACTATTCTGCTGGTACAGTCACTGTGTACATACATTACATTACTGATCCTGAGTTACATCCTGTATTATACTCCAGAGCTGCACTCACTATTCTGCTGGTGCAGTCACTGTGTACATACATTACATTACTGATCCTGAGTTACATCCTGTATTATACTCCAGAGCTGCACTCACTATTCTGCTGGTGCAGTCACTGTGTACATACATTACATTACTGATCCTGAGTTACATGCTGGATTATACTCCAGAGTTGCACTCACTATTCTGCTGGTACAGTTACTGTGTACATACATTACATTACTTTTCCTGTACTGGTACTGAGCTACATCCTGACCTGTATTATACCTCAGAGCTGCACTCACTATTCTGCTGGTGCAGTCACTGTGTACATACATTACATTACAGATCCTGAGTTATATCCCGTATTATATTCCGGAGCTGCACTCATTATTCTGCTGGTGCAGTCAGTGTGTACATACATTACATTACTGATCCTGAGTTATATCCTGTATTATACCCCAGAGCTGCATTCACTATTCTGCTGGTGCAGTCACTGTGTACATACATTACATTACAGATCCTGAGTTATATCCTGTATTATACCCCAGAGCTGCACTCACTATTCTGCTGGTGCAGTCACAGTGTACATACATTACATTACTGATCCTGAGTTACATCCTGTATTACACTCCAGAGCTGCACTCACTGTTCTGTGTACTTTTCTTATCCTTCACATTATTGCTATATCGGTACAGGATAAGTGACTTGTCAATTCATAAACATCGTTCCTATTTTTCATAGATGGACATACCCTTTAAATCACTTAAGCCCCGCCCACATTGAAGGCTCCCGTATGCCCTGTATGTATTCTCTCTTCTGCAGTCAGCGGCCCTTATATTGTCACTAATTGCCCGGCTCCGGGAATCAGGTCACTGTGCCGGCCCGAGGGCCGAGCCACTTAGGAGCAGAGCTATTATTGCAGTAGACTGTGCAGCGGGACCGGAGCCATGGCGGCTCATCAGGCACTTGTGAGCGAATCGGGGCAGAAATGATTTAGATGCAGACGGACGGCTGAACGTGTTTATAAATGAAGCAATTCCAATCTCCGGGGTCAAAGAATGCTGCATTGTGCTGGGTACGTTCAGATAGATGAGCTGATCCCTCCGTGCCGGTCAGGGGAAGGCTATAATGCAGCGGCGCTGGCCCCGGAGATTCAGCGGCTATATGTCCTGCCATCTGAAGCCCCTGATTGCCATCTTCGGCAGAGGGATTGTGTAAGGCCACGTTCATATGTTCAGTATTTGATCAGTATTTTACCTCAGTATTTGTAGCCAAAACCAGGAGTGGAACAATTAGAGGAAAAGTATAATAGAAACACATGCACCACTTCTGCATTTATCACCCACTCCTGGTTTTGGCTACAAATACTGAGGTAAAATACTGACCAAACACTGCTAGTGTGACTGTGGCCTATGTCTAATGATCACGGTGTCTATAGATGTTCACATCTGTGCTGTATTCTGTACAAGATTAACAGAGAAAATCACATTCTTTTTTTTTTCTGAGAATGAACTGCGTCACTCTTGTCTGTAGGCTGTGCATGGTATTGCAGCTATGCATCATTCAAGTGATTCTGCTGTACCAGACAGAGTGTACAGACAAGATGAGCACCGACACTGGAAGAAAAGAGGAACCCTACTAGAGTCTGAACGCTGAGGACAGTATTATAGTAGTTATATTCTTGTACATAGGAGCAGTATTATAGTAGTTATATTCTTCTAAATAGGGGCAGTATTATAGTAGTTATATCCCTGTACATAGGGGCACTATTATCGGAGCTTTATTCTTTAAAGGGAATCTGTCACCCCAAAATTCACCTATAAGCTAAAGGTACCTTCACACATAACGATTTCGTTAACGATATAGTTGCTTTTTGTGACGTAGCAATGATATCGTTAACAAAATCGTTATGCGTGACAGCGACCAACGATCAGGCCCCTGCTGGGAGATCGTTGGTCGCTGGGAATGATCAGGACCTTTTTTTGGTCGCTGATCACCCGTTGTCATCGCTGAATCGGCGTGTGTGACGCCGATCCAGCGATGTGTTCACTGGTAACCAGGGTAAACATCGGGTTACTAAGCGCAGGGCCGCGCTTAGTAACCCGATATTTACTCTGGTTACCATTGTAAAAGTTAAAAAAAAAAAAACAACACAGTACATACTCACATTCCTGTCACGTCCCCCGGCGTCAGCTTCACGCACTGACTGTGTCAGTGCAGGGAAGCTGACACTGGGGGACGTGACAGGAATGTGAGTATGTAGTGTTTTTTTTTTTTTACTTTTACAATGGTAACCAGGGTAAATATCGGGTTACTAAGCGAGGCCCTGCACTTAGTAACCCGATGTTTACCCTGGTTACCCGGGTGCTACAAGGGGACTTCGGCATCGTTGAAGACAGTTTCAATGATGCCGAAGTCTTTCCCCTGATCGTTGGTCGCTGGAGAGAGCGGTCTGTGTGACAGCTCCCCAGCGACCATACAACGACTTACCAACGATCACGGCCAGGTCGTATCGCTGGTCGTGATCGTTGGTAAGTCGTTTAGTGTAACGGTACCTTAAGGCCACCGCCATCAGGGGCTTATCTACAGCATTCTGTAATGCTGTAGATAAACCCCCAATGTAACCTACTCACCCAGGTCTGGGTCCGGCGCCTCCCATCTTCATGCGATGACGTCCTCTTCTTTGCTTCCTGTCGCGGCTCCGGCGCAGGTGTACTGATTTGCCCTGTTGACGGCAGAGCAAAGTACTGCACCCACCGGACCAGACCGCATCGGACCGCCCCGGGTGAGTATAATATAACCTGTTTTCTTTCCTTTCAGGATACATCGGGGGCTTATCTACAGCATTATAGAATGCTGTTGATAAGCCCCTGATGGCGGTGGCCTTAGCTTATAGGCAAAAATTGGGGTGACAGAATCCCTTTAATACTTTGTGATTTTCATTGCTCTATACCTTTTCTGAGTGACGTTTAGTTTAGCTACTGCTCTAAGTTTTGTTTACTCTGTTTTACCTTATGGTGCATTTTAGTTTGGGAAATGTATTGACTTTTTCCGGATTTTATAATTGTCAGGACTTCTATGAGTCTGTAACTTTCCAGATTGTTTATGGGGTGGACTGAATGCAGCAGATGGTGAGGAGACGACCTCCTCATCATTCCTGTATCATAGCAACATGAATTTAATGGAGGTGCCCTACTGCTGCTTTTCTCCAAATTTCCCCCCGTATCTCCATCCCCCACAGCTTTGTGCCCACGTCTTAACCCCACGATATTGTTCTCAGACGTCAGCTGTCTTCTGACATGTCCCATCCACTCGTCCTTTGCCGCCTAATTCTGCACACATTGTCCCATCCCACCAGCGGCTCTTGATGTCGGAGTCATGTTGTGTCTTCAGAATGTAGCGCGTCGGTGCTTCATCCCACAATAGAGGGGGGATTGAATTCTGTAACTTCTGGACAGATGTGGGGAGCGGGCCGCTGCCAGCTATTGAGTTTGATATGAGGACGGACAATGACAGTGCTGGAGTCAGTCACCGCGAATACTTGCGTCCTGGGCCTCTTCTCACGTTCGTTTTTTCCATGGACAGAACACACATCCATATTCTGAATGGAACCAGAATTTACCCAGTTTAATTTGCAGACTGAAGGTCTTCCTGCTTATGAACAAAAATGGCAGTTTTTGGATGCCATCCATATGCTGTCCGATTTTCTTGGAACGGTTTTTAGGAATTGCTTTGCAAAACTCTTATTTTTTTTGTTTGTTTTTTTGCATGCAAAACACATGACACACAGAGCCTGGACTGATGAAAATAGGTCCATAGAATGTAGAAAAAGAATATCCGAGCATGCTCCCCTTCCACCGGGCATGATAACTTTGCACTGAGCATGTTACCCTTACACCGAGCATGCTCCTTTTACACTGAGCATGCCCCCTTTTAGTGAGCATGCTACCCTTAAATCGAGCATGTTCCCCATATACCGAGCATGCTCCCCATACACCGAACATGCTCCCCATACACCGAGCATGTTACCCGTACACCCATCATATTCCCTGTATACCAAGCTTGCTCCCTTTACACCGAGCATGCTCCCCATACACCGAACATGCTCCCCATACACCGAGCATATTACCCGTACACCCAGCATGTTCACTGTATACCAAGCTTGCTCCCTTTAAACCGAGCATGCTCCCCTTACACCGAGCATGCTCCCCTTACACCGAGCATGCTCCCCGTACACCGAGCATGCTCCCCGTACACCGAGCATGCTCCCCGTATACCAAGTTTGCTCCCTTTACACCGAGCATGCTCCCCGTACACTGAGTATGCTTCCCGTACACCGAGCATGCTTCCCGTACATTGAACATACTCCCCGTGCACCGAACATGCTCCCCGTATGCTTCCCATACATCGGGCATGCTCCTCTTACACTGGGCATGCTCCTCTTACACCAAGCATGCTCTTATTACACCGAGTATGCTCCACATACATTGAGCATGCTCCCCGTACACCGAGCATGTTCCCCTTACACGGAGCATGCTCCCCTTACACTGAGAATGCTCCCCATACATTGAGCATGCTCCCCGTGCACCTAGCATGCTTCCCGTGCACTGAGCATGTTCCTTGTACACCGAGCATGCTCTCTGTACACCGAGCATGTTGCCCTTACACCAAGCATGCTCACTGTACACTAAGCATGCTCACTGTACACAAAGCATGCTCCCAGTACACCTAACATACTCTCTGTACACCGCTCATGCTTCCCGTATATCAAGAATGCTCCCCAAACGCTGAACATGCTCCCCGTCTACCGAGCATTCTCCTCTTACACTGAGCATTTTTCCCATACACAGAACATGCTCCTCTTACACCGAGCATGCTCCCCGTACACCGAGCATGCTACCCTTACACCGAGCAGGCTCCCTGTACACCAAGCATGCTCCCCTTTACATGCTTAGCACAATGGCTTTAGGACGCACTCATTAGGAATCATGCACTAATATAGTCTATTGCGCCTGCGCCAACCTAGCGGCCAATCAGATGATTGCACAAGGAGGTGAAACAAGCAAGTGGGATACTAATAGTGAGATGTTTTGTGCGTTCATAGACTGCTCTCAAAGCAACCTGGGCTTCCATAACCCCTCAGCAGTGCCACAGGCTGATCGCCTCCATGCCTCGCCGCACTGATGCAGTAATTTATGCAAAAGGAACCCAGACCAAGTACTGAGTGCATTTACTGAACATACATTTCAGTAGGCCAACATTTCAGATTTTACAATCATTTTTCAAGCTGGTGTTATACAGTATTCTAAGTTACTGAGATAATGACATTTGGGTTTTCATTGGCTGTAAGCCATAATCATCAACATTAATAGAAATAAACACGTGAAATAGATCACTCTGATTGTAGTGACTCTATATAATATGAGTTTCACTATTTGTATCGAAGAACTGAAATAAATACATTATTTGATGATATTCTAGTTTTGTGAGATGCACCTGTATTTAGGATGCTGCAGAGGGGCCTTCACACAATACTGGAGTGTTTCCCAATGTTTTTCACATATTTGGCTTTGCCATGGGGTGTCCGGAGCTAGCGACGTCCTGGGATTACAGCGTGAACGCAGGAAAGGCCGGAGGTCAGTAATGGACAATGGACGCCTCCAGGCTGCTCGGATCTCCATAGATCTCGCTCTTTTTCTGTGACAGTTTCCTGGACTGTGGAGGCATTTTCTGAAATAAACTTTCTCCATCTTTGGTCGAACAAATAAAACTTTTGTATTTTGCGGAAATCCAATTTCCCCTCCAATCACACATGTCAGTACATGGTTCCCATTTAAGTTCCATTATTCTGCACTGGTAACAGTCAGCATGGAGATTGGGAATGGCAACATTTGTTTCCTTCTTGCTTTATTATCATTCTTTGCTTTAAGGCCATGTTCACACAGTGCGTTTTTTACCGCGGAACCGCGGCGGTTTTGCCGCTGCGGTTCCGCAGCTGTTTTCCATGCAGGGTACAGTACACTGTACCCTATGGAAAACAGGACACACTGTGCACATGGTCCGGAAATTGTAAAAAAAAAGACGCGCTGAATAGCTCCCGGAAAAAAGAAGGAGCATGTCAATTCTTTTTCCGGAGCCGCAGCGGTTCTGCACCCATAGACCTCCATTGTGAGGTCCAAACCGCAGTAAAACCCGCAGATCAAAAATATATCTGCGGGTTTTACTGCGGTTTGATGTGCAGAACCGCTGCAGCAGGAAGTGCGGGGAGCGGGCGGAAGTGCGTGGGCGGAGTGTGGCTGCCCCCCCCGTGTTCCGATCCCGCCCCCCCGTGCTCCGATGCCCCCCCCCCAGTGCTCCGATGCCCCCCCCCAGTGCTCTGATGCCCCCCCCGTGCCCTAATCTCCCCCCCTTATACTCACCCGGCGTCCCGGTGTCCGTCCGGCCGTCTTCTCCCTGGGCGCCGCCATCTTGCAAAATGGCGGGCGCATGCGCAGTGCGCCCGCCGAATCTGCCGGCCGGCAGATTCGTTCCAAAGTGCATTTTGATCACTGAGATATAACCTATCTCAGTGATCAAAATAAAAAAATAGTAAATGACACCCCCCCCCCTTTGTCACCCCCATAGGTAGGGACAATAAAAAAAATAAAGAATTTTTTTTTTTTTTTTTTCACTAAGGTTAGAATAGGGGTAGGGGTAGGGTTAGGGGTAGGGTTAGGGTTAGGGGTAGGGTTAGGGGTAGAGTTAGGGTTAGGGGTAGGGTTAGGGGTAGGGTTAGGGGTAGGGGTAGGGGTAGGGTTAGGGTTAGGGTATTTTCAGCCATTTTAACCCTAAAAAAATTCCTAGAAAACACACAGACTCTGGCTAGAAAACTGCATCAAAAAAACGCATCAAAAAACGCATCAAAAAACGCATCAAAAACGGACCAAAAAAGGACCAAAAAAAGGACCTGCGTTTTCTGCCAAGAGCTGCAGTTTTTTAAAAAACAGTCAGGAAAAAAAAAGGATGGAAATCCTGAACGTGTGAACATACCCTAAAAGTGTGATAGATACTGCTTCAGTTATCCCTAATTGTTACTAATTCTACAGCAATAGAAAGAGTAGAATTTTGATTTGAGCTCTGGAGTCTTAAGGCCGGGGTCACACTAGAAAATTTTACGGACAAGCGAGAGGTGCAAAAACAACGCACTGCACACGGACCAATGATTCTCTATGGGGCAGCTCCTATCTGCCGTATATTCCTCGGTCGTATTTTACGGGCTGAGAAAATCACAGCATGCTGCGTTTGTCAGCGTATTGCGCAAAAATCCACCAATGAAAGTCTATGGGGGCGAGAAAAATACGGATTACACATGGGGACCATCAGTGTGACTTGCGAGAAATACGCAGCGGTGTTCTATAGAAAAGCCAGCAATTCAGTGCTGTGTACAGTAAAATCACACTGACAGGTTACAATAGAATAGCTAAAATACAGTATATGTCTGCACATAGAATAGGTATATATTTTTATATATATATATATATATATATATATATATGTCATTGACACACACACACATATATATATATATATATACAGTTAGGGCCAGAAATATTTGGACAGTGACACAATTTTCGCGATTTGGGGTCTGCATGCCACCACATTGGATTTGAAATGAAACCTCTACAACAGAATTCAAGTGCAGATTGTAACGTTTAATTTGAAGGGTTGAACAAAAATATCTGATAGAAAATGTAGGAATTGTACACATTTCTTTACAAACACTCCACATTTTAGGAGGTCAAAAGTAATTGGACAAATAAACATAACCCAAACAAAATATTTTTATTTTCAATATTTTGTTGCAAATCCTTTGGAGGCAATCACTGCCTTAAGTCTGGAACCCATGGACATCACCAACCGCTGGGTTTCCTCCTTCTTAATGCTTTGCCAGGCCTTTACAGCCGCAGCCTTCAGGTCTTGCTTGTTTGTGGGTCTTTCCGTCTTAAGTCTGCATTTGAGCAAGTGAAATGCATGCTCAATTGGGTTTAGATCTGGAGATTGACTTGGCCATTGCAGAATGTTCCACTTTTTGGCACTCATGAATTCCTGGGTAGCTTTGGATGTATGCTTGGGGTCATTGTCCATCTGTACTATGAAGCGCCGTCCAATCAACTTTGCAGCATTTGGCTGAATCTGGGCTGAAAGTATATCCCGGTACACTTCAGAATTCATCCGGCTACTCTTGTCTGCTCTTATGTCATCAATAAACACAAGTGACCCAGTGCCATTGAAAGCCTTGCATGCCCATGCCATCACGTTGCCTCCACCATGTTTTACAGAGGATGTGGTGTGCCTTGGATCATGTGCCGTTCCCTTTCTTCTCCAAACTTTTTTCTTCCCATCATTCTGGTACAGGTTGATCTTTGTCTCATCTGTCCATAGAATACTTTTCCAGAACTGAGCTGGCTTCTTGAGGTGTTTTTCTGCAAATTTAACTCTGGCCTGTCTATTTTTGGTATTGATGAATGGTTTGCATCTAGATGTGAACCCTTTGTATTTACTGTCATGGAGTCTTCTCTTTACTGTTGACTTAGAGACAGATACACCTACTTCACTGAGAGTGTTCTGGACTTCAGTTGATGTTGTGAACGGGTTCTTCTTCACCAAATTAAGTATGCGGCGATCATCCACCACTGTTGTCATCCGTGGACGCCCAGGCCTTTTTGAGTTCCCAAGCTCACCAGTCAATTCCTTTTTTCTCAGAATGTACCCAACTGTTGATTTTGCTACTCCAAGCATGTCTGCTATCTCTCTGATGGATTTTTTCTTTTTTTTCAGCCTCAGGATGTTCTGCTTCACCTCAATTGAGAGTTCCTTTGACCGCATGTTGTCTGCTCACAGCAACAGCTTCCAAATGCAAAACCACACACCTGGAATCCACCCCTGACCTTTTAACTACTTCATTGATTACAGGTTAACGAGGGAGACGCCTTCAGAGTTAATTGCAGCCCTTAGAGTCCATTGTCCAATTACTTTTGGTCCCTTGAAAAAGAGGACGCTATGCATTACAGAGCTATGATTCCTAAACCCTTTCTCCGATTTGGATGTGGAAACTATCATATTGCAGCTGGGAGTGTGCATTTTCAGCCCATATTATATATATAATTGTATTTCTGAACATGTTTTTGTAAACAGCTAAAATAACAAAACTTGTGTCACTGTCCAAATATTTCTGGCCCTAACTGTATATATATATATATATATATATATATATATATATATATATATATATATATATATACAGTGGGGCAAAAAAGTATTTAGTCAGTCAGCAATAGTGCAAGTTCCACCACTTAAAAAGATGAGAGGCGTCTGTAATTTACATCATAGGTAGACCTCAACTATGGGAGACAAACTGAGAAAAAAAAACCAGAAAATCACATTGTCTGTTTTTTAAACATTTTATTTGCATATTAAGGTGGAAAATAAGTATTTGGTCGTCAGAAACAAAATTTCATCTCAATACTTTGTAATATATCCTTTGTTGTCAATGACAGAGGTCAAACGTTTTCTGTAAGTCTTCACAAGGTTGCCACACACTGTTGTTGGTATGTTGGCCCATTCCTTCATGCAGATCTCCTCTAGAGCAGTGATGTTTTTGGCTTTTCGCTTGGCAACACGGACTTTCAACTCCCTCCAAAGGTTTTCTATAGGGTTGAGATCTGGAGACTGGCTAGGCCACTCCAGGACCTTGAAATGCTTCTTACGAAGCCACTCCTTCGTTGCCCTGGCGGTGTGCTTTGGATCATTGTCATGTTGAAAGACCCAGCCACGTTTCATCTTCAATGCCCTTGCTGATGGAAGGAGGTTTGCACTCAAAATCTCACGATACATGGCCCCATTCATTCTTTCATGTACCCGGATCAGTCATCCTGGCCCCTTTGCAGAGAAACAGCCCCAAAGCATGATGTTTCCACCACCATGCTTTACAGTAGGTATGGTGTTTGATGGATGCAACTCAGTATTCTTTTTCCTCCAAACACGACAAGTTGTGTTTCTACCAAACAGTTCCAGTTTGGTTTCATCAGACCATAGGACATTCTCCCAAAACTCCTCTGGATCATCCAAATGCTCTCTAGCAAACTTCAGACGGGCCCGGACATGTACTGGTTTAAGCAGTGGGACACGTCTGGCACTGCAGGATCTGAGTCCATGGTGGCGTAGTGTGTTACTTATGGTAGGCCTTGTTACATTGGTCCCAGCTCTCTGCAGTTCATTCACTAGGTCCCCCCGCGTGGTTCTGGGATTTTTGCTCACCGTTCTTGTGATCATTCTGACCCCACGGGGTGGGAGTTTGCGTGGAGCCCCAGATCGAGGGAGATTATCAGTGGTCTTGTATGTCTTCCATTTTCTAATTATTGCTCCCACTGTTGATTTCTTCACTCCAAGCTGGTTGGCTATTGCAGATTCAGTCTTCCCAGCCTGGTGCAGGGCTACAATTTTGTTTCTGGTGTCCTTTGACAGCTCTTTGGTCTTCACCATAGTGGAGTTTGGAGTCAGACTGTTTGAGGGTGTGCACAGGTGTCTTTTTATACTGATATCAAGTTTAAACAGGTGCCATTACTACAGGTAATGAGTGGAGGAAAGAGGAGACTCTTAAAGAAGAAGTTACAGGTCTCTGAGAGCCAGAAATCTTGATTGTTTGTTTCTGACCAAATACTTATTTTCCACCATAATATGCAAATAAAATGTTAAAAAAACAGACAATGTGATTTTCTGGATTTTTTTTTCTCAGTTTGTCTCCCATAGTTGAGGTCTACCTATGATGTAAATTACAGACGCCTCTCATCTTTTTAAGTGGTGGAACTTGCACTATTGCTGACTGACTAAATACTTTTTTGCCCCACTGTATATATATTTAATACAGAGCTAGATAGCATAAAAGCCAGTAATGCAATTGCCGGCTTTTGCTATCTCCTTATCAAACCCAACAGGATATGAGACATGGTTACATACAGTAAACCATTTCATATCCCTTATTTTTTACATATTCTTCACTAATAATGTAAAAAGTGTCTGTGTGCAAAATTTGGGAGCTCTAGCTGTTAAAGTAAAGGGTTAAATCACAGAAAAAACTTGCGTGGGCTCCCGCGTAATTTTCTCTGCCAGAGTGGGAAAGCCAGTGACTGAAGGCATATAGTAATAGCCTAGAGAGGGACCATGGTTATTGCCCTCCCCCCGGCTAAAAACATCTGCCCCCAGCCACCCCAGAAAAGGCACATCTGTAAGATGCGCTTATTCCGGCACTTAGCCTCTCTCTTCCCACTCCCGAGTAGCGGTGGGATATGGGGTAATAAGGGGTTAATGTCACCTTGCTATTGTAAGGTGACATTAAGCCAGGTTAATAATGGAGAGATGTCAGTAAGACACCTATCCATTATTAATCCTATATTAATAAAGGGTTAAAAAACACATTATGAATAAAGTATTTTAATGAAATAAATACACATTTGGTTTTAGTATCTTTATTGTACTTTCAATCCAACTGATGACCCTTGTCATCTGAAGAAAAAGGAAAATAAAAAAGCAACAATATCCCATACCTATCCGCCGTACAGTCATGTCCCACGATGTAAATCGATCTGAAGGGGTTAAATAATTTTACTACCAGGGTATTCTAGAATCTGTATGTAGTTTACTTACAAAATTTTCAGAATAATGCAATTTACACACAGGATTCGGCCGACTGCGAACAATTAGCGATGCGTGGTTCAAATTGCCACGTAGTATATTGCCCAGCCACGTAGTTTATTTATTGCACAGCCACGTAGTATATAGCACAGCCACGTAGTATATTGCCCAGCAACGTAGTATATAGCACAGACACGTAGTATATTGCCCAGCCACGTAGTATATTGCTCAGTCACGTAGTATATTGCCCAGCTACGTAGTATATAGCACAGACACTGACGGCCACGACCAATCAGCGACACGGGATTTCCGGGACAGACAGAAAGAAAGACAGACAGACGGAAGTGACCCTTAGACAATTATATAGTAGATTGAAGGCATACTGAACCAGCATGGCTACCACAGCATCTTGCAGCGGCATGCTATTCCCATCCGGTTTGCGTTTAGTTGGACCATCATTTATTTTTCAACAGGACAATGACCCCAAACACACCTCCAGGTTGTGTAAGGGCTATTTGACCAAGAAGGAGAGTGATGGGGTGCTACGCCAGATGACCTGGCCTCCACAGTCACCACACCTGAACCCAATCGAGATGGTTTGGGGTGAGCTGGACTGCAGCGTGAAGGCAAAAGGGCCAACAAGTGCTAAGCATCTCTGGGAACAACTTCAAGATTGTTGGAAGACCATTCCCGGTGACTACCTCTTGAAGCTCATCAAGAGAATGCCAAGAGCGTGCAAAGCAGTCATCAAAGCAAAAGGTGGCTACTTTGAAGAACCTAGAATATAAGACATAATTTCAGTTGCTTCACACTTTTTTGTTAAGTATATAATTCCACATGTGTTAATTCATAGTTTTGATGCCTTCTGTTGTGAATTCTGTGGTCAGGCTCCCTCCTGTGGTCATGAGTGGTACTTCGGCTGGTTCTGTCCATGAGCTTCCTTTGGTGGATGTGAGTGGGGCTGCGGCTTCTGAGTTTCCTTCCTCAGGTGACGAGGTTAAGTCGTTAGGTGCTGCTCTATTTAACTCCACCTAGTTCTTTGTTCCTGGCCTCCAGTCAATGTTCCAGTATTGGTCTTGCTCTCTCCTGGATCGTTCTTGTGGCCTGTCTGCCCTGCATAAGCTAAGTTCTGCTTGTGTTACTTTTGTTTGCTATTTTTTCTGTCCAGCTTGCTATATTGGTTTGTTTTGCTTGCTGGAAGCTCTGGGACGCAGAGGGAGCACCTCCGTACCGTTAGTCGGTGCGGAGGGTCTTTTTGCGCCCTCTGCGTGGTTGTTTGTAGGTTTTTGTGCTGACCGCAAAGCTATCTTTCCTATCCTCGGTCTATTCAGTAAGTCGGGCCTCACTTTGCTAAAATCTATTTAATCTCTGTGTTTGTATTTTCATCTTTACTCACAGTCATTATATGTGGGGGGCTGCCTTTTCCTTTGGGGAATTTCTCTGAGGCAAGGTAGGCTTATTTTTCTATCTTCAGGGCTAGCTAGTTTCTCAGGCTGTGCCCGAGGCACCTAGGTCTGGTCAGGAGCGCTCCACGGCTACCTCTAGTGTTGTGTGATAGGATTAGGGATTGCGGTCAGCAGAGTTCCCACGTCTCAGAGCTCGTCCTATGTTATTAGTAACTATCAGGTCATTTTCAGTGCTCTTAACCACCAGGTCCATTGTGGTTCTAAATCACCAGTTCATAACAGTACTGGAGGCCCAAAGTACTAATGCTTCTCAATAGAGGGAAAAGAGAAGTTCTGAGACCAATTTTTTTTTCTCTGCACTGTGTTTTGTCTTTCTTTTCCCCTAGTCATTTGGGTGGTTCAGGACACAGGTGTAGTGATGGACATTAAAGGCCTGTCTTCTTGTGTGGATCATCTCACTGCAAGAGTACAAAATATTCAAGACTTTGTGGTTCAGAATTCTATGTTAGAACCTAGAATTCCTATTCCTGATTTGTTTTCTGGAGATAGAGCTAAGTTTCTGAGTTTTAAAAATAATTGTAAACTATTTCTGGCTTTGAAACCCCGCTCCTCTGGTGACCCAGTTCAACAAGTTAAGATCATTATTTCTTTATTACGTGGCGACCCTCAAGACTGGGCATTTTCCCTTGCGCCAGGAGATCCTGCATTATGTGATATTGATGCGTTTTTTCTGGCGCTCGGATTGCTGTATGATGAACCTAATTCAGTGGATCAGGCAGAGAAAAATTTGCTGGCTCTGTGTCAGGGTCAGGATGAGGTAGAGATATATTGTCAGAAGTTTAGGAAGTGGTCTGTGCTCACTCAATGGAATTAATGTGCGCTGGCAGCAATTTTCAGAAAGGGTCTCTCTGAAGCCCTTAAGGATGTCATGGTGGGATTTCCTATGCCTGCTGGTCTGAATGAGTCTATGTCTTTGGCCATTCAGATCGGTCGACACTTACGTGAGCGTAAAACTGTGCACCATTTGGCGGTATTATCTGAGCATAAACCTGAGCCTATGCAATGTGATAGGACTTTGACCAGAGCTGAACGGCAAGAACACAGATGTCGGAATGGGCTGTGTTTTTACTGTGGTGATTCCACTCATGCTATCTCCGATTGTCCTAGGCGCACTAAGCGGTTCGCTAGGTCTGCCACCATTGGTACGGTACAGTCGAAATTTCTTTTGTCCGTTACTTTGATCTGCTCTTTGTCATCCTATTCTGTCATGGCATTTGTGGATTCAGGCGCTGCCCTGAATTTGATGGACTTGGAGTATGCTAGGCGCTGTGGGTTTTTCTTGGAGCCTTTGCAGTATCCTATTCCATTGAGAGGAATTTACGCCTTTGGCCAAGAATAAGCCTCAGTACTGGACCCAACTGACCATGTGCATGGCTCCTGCGCATCAGGAGGATATTCGCTTTTTGGTGTTGCATAATCTGCATGATGTTGACGTGTTGGGGTTGCCATGGCTACAAGTCCATAACCCAGTATTGGATTGGAAATCTATGTCTGTGTCCAGCTGGGGTTGTCAGGGGGTACATGGTGATGTTCCATTTCTGTCTATTTCATCATCCACCCCTTCTGAGGTCCCAGAGTTCTTGTCAGATTACTGGGATGTATTTGATGAGCCCAAGTCCAGTGCCCTACCTCCACATAGGGATTGCGATTGTGCTATCGATTTGATTCCTGGTAGTAAGTTTCCTAAAGGTCGACTGTTTAATTTGTCTGTGCCTGAGCACGCCGCTATGCGGAGTTACGTAAAGGAATCCTTGGAGAAGGGTCATATTCGCCCGTCGTCGTCGCCATTGGGAGCAGGGTTCTTTTTTGTGGCCAAGAAGGATGGTTCGTTGAGACCTTGTATTGATTACCGCCTTCTAAATAAAATCACAGTCAAATTTCAGTACCCCTTGCCGCTGCTGTCTGATTTGTTTGCTCGGATTAAGGGGGCTAGTTAGTTCACCAAGATAGATCTTCGTGGTGCGTATAATCTTGTGCGTATTAAACAGGGCGATGAATGGAAAACAGCATTTAATACGCCCGAGGGCCATTTTGAGTACCTGGTTATGCCATTCGGGCTTTCCAATGCTCCATCAGTATTTCAGTCCTTTATGCATGACATCTTCCGAGAGTACCTGGATAAATTCCTGATTGTATACTTGGATGATATTTTGGTCTTCTCGGATGATTGGGAATCTCTCGTGAAGCAGGTTAGAATGGTGTTCCAGGGCCTGCGTGCGAATTCTTTGTTTGTGAAGGGGTCAAAGTGTCTCTTTGGTGTTCAGAAGGTTTCATTTTTGGGTTTCATTTTTTCCCCTTCTACTATCGAGATGGACCCTGTTAAAGTTCAGGCCATTTATGATTGGACTCAGCCGACATCTCTGAAGAGTCTGCAAAAGTTCCTGGGCTTTGCTAATTTTTATCGTCGCTTCATCAATAATTTTTCTAGTATTGCTAAACCGTTGACTGATTTAACCAAGAAGGGTGCTGATGTGGTCAATTGGTCTTCTGCTGCTGTGGAAGCTTTTCAGGAGTTGAAGCGTCGTTTTTCTTCTGCCCCTGTGTTGTGCCAGCCAGATGTTTCGCTCCCGTTCCAGGTCGAGGTTGATGCTTCTGAGATTGGAGCAGGGGCTGTTTTGTCGCAAAGAAGTTCTGATGGCTCGGTGATGAAACCATGTGCCTTCTTTTCCAGGAAGTTTTCGCCTGCTGAGCGTAATTATGATGTTGGCAATCGAGAGTTGCTGGCCATGAAGTGGGCATTCGAGGAGTGGCGTCATTGGCTTGAAGGAGCTAAGCATCGCGTGGTGGTCTTGACTGATCACAAGAACTTGACTTATCTCGAGTCTGCCAAACGGTTGAATCCTAGACAGGCTCGTTGGTCGCTGTTTTTCTCCCGTTTTGACTTTGTGGTTTCGTACCTTCCGGGCTCTAAGAATGTGAAGGCGGATGCCCTGTCTAGGAGTTTTGTGCCCGACTCTCCAGGTTTGCCTGAGCCGGCGGGTATTCTCAAAGAGGGGGTAATTTTGTCTGCCATCTCCCCTGATTTGTGGCGGGTGCTGCAAAAGTTTCAGGCTGATAGACCTGACCGTTGCCCAGCGGAGAAACTGTTTGTCCCTGATAAATGGACGAGTAGAGTTATCTCTGAGGTTCATTGTTCGGTGTTGGTTGGTCATCCTGGAATCTTTGGTACCAGAGATTTGGTGGCTAGATCCTTTTGGTGGCCGTCTCTGTCGCGGGATGTGCGTTCGTTTGTGCAGTCCTGTGGGATTTGTGCTCGGGCTAAGCCCTGCTGTTCTCGTGCCAGTGGGTTGCTTTTGCCCTTGCCGGTCCCGAAGAGGCCCTGGACACATATCTCTATGGATTTTATTTCGGATCTCCCCGTCTCTCAAAAGATGTCGGTCATCTGGGTGGTTTGTGATCGCTTCTCTAAGATGGTCCATTTGGTACCCTTGTCTAAATTGCCTTCCTCATCTGATTTGGTGCCATTGTTTTTCGAGCATGTGGTTCGTTTACATGGCATTCCGGAGAACATCGTTTCTGACAGAGGTTCTCAGTTTGTTTCGAGGTTTTGGCGAGCCTTTTGTGCTAGGATGGGCATTGATTTGTCTTTTTCCTCGGCTTTCCATCCTCAGACAAATGGCCAAACTGAACGAACCAATCAGACCTTGGAAACATATCTGAGATGTTTTGTTTCTGCTGATCAGGATGATTGGGTGTCCTTTTTGCCTTTGGGTGAGTTCGCCCTTAATAATCGGGCCAGCTCGGCTACTTTGGTTTCGCCGTTTTTCTGCAATTCTGGTTTCCATCCTCGTTTCTCTTCAGGGCAGGTTGAGTCTTCAGACTGTCCTGGTGTAGATACTGTGGTGGATAGGTTGCAGCAGATTTGGACTCATGTAGTGGACAATTTGACATTGTCCCAGGAGAAGGTTCAACGTTTCGCTAACCGCAGGCGCTGTGTGGGTCCCCGACTTCGTGTTGGGGATTTGGTTTGGTTGTCGTCTCGTTATATTCCTATGAAAGTTTCCTCTCCTAAGTTTAAGCCTCGTTTCATTGGTCCGTATAGGATTTCTGAGGTTCTTAATCCTGTGTCTTTTCGTTTGACCCTCCCAGCTTCTTTTTCCATCCATAATGTATTCCATAGGTCATTGTTGCGGAGATACGTGGCACCTGTGGTTCCATCCGTTGATCCTCCTGCCCCCGTTTTGGTTGAGGGGGAGTTGGAGTATATAGTGGAGAAGATTTTGGATTCTCGTATTTCGAGACGGAAACTCCAGTACCTGGTTAAGTGGAAGGGTTATGGTCAGGAAGATAATTCCTGGGTCTTTGCCTCTGATGTTCATGCTGCCGATCTGGTTCGTGCCTTTCATTTGGCTCATCCTGGTCGGCCTGGGGGCTCTGGTGAGGGTTCGGTGACCCCTCCTCAAGGGGGGGGTACTGTTGTGAATTCTGTGGTCAGGCTCCCTCCTGTGGTCATGAGTGGTACTTCGGCTGGTTCTGTCCATGAGCTTCCTTTGGTGGATGTGAGTGGGGCTGCGGCTTCTGAGTTTCCTTCCTCAGGTGACGAGGTTAAGTCGTTAGGTGCTGCTCTATTTAACTCCACCTAGTTCTTTGTTCCTGGCCTCCAGTCAATGTTTCAGTATTGGTCTTGCTCTCTCCTGGATCGTTCTTGTGGCCTGTCTGCCCTGCATAAGCTAAGTTCTGCTTGTGTTACTTTTGTTTGCTATTTTTTCTGTCCAGCTTGCTATATTGGTTTGTTTTGCTTGCTGGAAGCTCTGGGACGCAGAGGGAGCACCTCCGTACCGTTAGTCGGTGTGGAGGGTCTTTTTGCGCCCTCTGCGTGGTTGTTTGTAGGTTTTTGTGCTGACCGCAAAGCTATCTTTCTTATCCTCGGTCTATTCAGTAAGTCGGGCCTCACTTTGCTAAAATCTATTTAATCTCTGTGTTTGTATTTTCATCTTTACTCACAGTCATTATATGTGGGGGGCTGCCTTTTCCTTTGAGGAATTTCTCTGAGGCAAGGTAGGCTTATTTTTCTATCTTCAGGGCTAGCTAGTTTCTCAGGCTGTGCCCGAGGCGCCTAGGTCTGGTCAGGAGCGCTCCACGGCTACCTCTAGTGTGGTGTGATAGGATTAGGGATTGCGGTCAGCAGAGTTCCCACGTCTCAGAGCTCGTCCTATGTTATTAGTAACTATCAGGTCATTTTCAGTGCTCTTAACCACCAGGTCCATTGTGGTTCTAAATCACCAGTTCATAACAGCCTTCAGTGTGAATGTACAATCTTTATAGTCATGAAAATATAGAAAAATCTTTAAATGAGAATGTGTGTCCAAACTTTTGGTCTGTACTGTATATATGTCTCACTGATTATATATATATATATATATATATATCTACTATATAATTGTCTAAGGGTCACTTCCGTCTGTCTGGCTGTCCTTCTGTCACGGTTATTCGTTCGCTGATTGGTCTCGGCAGCTGCCTGTCATGGCTGCCGCGATCAATCAGCGACGCGCACAGTCCGGAAGAAAATGGCCGCTCCTTACTCCCCGCACTCACTGCCCGGCGCCCGCATACACCCCTCCAGTCTGCCCTCACACAGGGTTAATGGCAGCGGTAACGGATCGCGGTGTAATGCAGTCCGTTACCGCTGCTATTAACCCTGTGTGACCAAGTTTTTTACTATTGACGCAGCCTATGCAGCGTCAATAGTAAAAACATCAAATGTTAAAAATAATTAAAAAAATAAAAAATGATTATATACTCACCTTCGCCGCCTTTTCCCGCTCCTCGCGATGCAACTGGCACGTTCCGGTCGCATGGATGGTCTGGCAGAAGGACCGCTACACGGTCATGTGACCGCGACGTCACGGCAGGTCCTGCACAACAAGGACCTGCCATGACGTCACGGTCACCTGACCGCGACACAGTCACGTGACCGCGAAGTCACACACCCTGGGACCGGAAGATGCCGCCTGCACCCCACACAGACGACAGTGCTACAACGCGCCTGCGGAAGGTGACTATATGTTTATTTTTTATTTTTTTAACCTGTGTCATACGTGGCTGGCCAATGTACTACATGGGCTGTGCAATATGCTACGTGGCTCTACTGTATACTACGTCACTGGGCAATATACTACGTCAGTAGGCAATATACTATGTTGGTCTGTGCTGTATACTACTTCACTGGGCAATAGACTACGTCACTGGGCAATATACTACGTGACTGGGCAATCTACTACGTGGGCTGAGCAATCTACTACGTGGCTGGACAATATACTACGTGGCTGGGCAATATTCTACGTGGCTGGGCAATATTCTACGTGGCTGGGCAATATACTACGTCACTGGGCAATATACTATGTGACTGTGCAATCTACTACGTGGGCTGAGCAATATACTACGTGGCTGGGCAATATACTACGTGGCTGAGCCATATACCACGTCACTGAGCAATATACTACGTGGCTGAGCAATCTACGTCACTGGGCAATGTACTACGTGGCTGAGCAATGTACTACGTGGCTGGGCAATATACTACGTGACTGGGCAATATACTACGTGACTGTGCAATATACAATGTGACTGGGCAATATACTATGTGAGTGGGCAATATACTATGTGAGTGGGCAATATACTACGTAACTGGCCAATATACTACGTCATTGGGCGATATACTATGTGACTGGGAAATATACTACGTGGCTGGCCAATATACTACGTGACTGGGCAATATACTACGTGACTGGGCAATATACTATGTGGCTGGGCAATATACTACGTGGCTGGACAATATACTACGTGGCTGGGCAATATACTACGTGACTGGGCAATATACTACGTGAGTGGGCAATATACTACGTGGCTGGGCAATATACTACGTGGCTGGGCAATATACTACGTGACTGGGCAATATACTACGTGACTGGGCAATATACTACGTGGCTGGGCAATATACTACGTGACTGGGCAATATACTACGTGACTGGGCAATATACTACGTGACTGGGTAATATACTACGTGGCTGGGCGATATACTACGTCACTTGGCATTATACTACGTAACTGAGCAATATACTACGTGGCTGGGCAATATACTACGTGGCTGAGCAATATACTACGTGGCTGAGCAATATACTACGTGGTTGAGCAATATACTACGTGGTTGGCCAATATACTACGTGGCTGGGCAATATACTACGTGGACATGCATATTCTAGAATACCCGATGCGTTATTATCGGGCCACCATCTAGTAGATATATAATCCTATGTCCATTTTGCAAGCCGGTGAGAAAATCTCGCCATACGGATGACATACGAAGGTTTACATGCGCAAAATACGCATCCTCACCCTGCCTACGGATGACATTCGGATCACTGTTCAGGGAACATTTCTGCGTATTTGGTCTATAAAGAACGGACTGTATTTTTATACGTTGTGTGTGACTCTAGCCTCATACAATACTCAGAACTCTGCTGGTTGTTTTTGAGCTTTGATAATGAGGAGTTAGTTTTCCTTGTAGAAATGACACTAAGAATCCAAATAACCATAGGAAGCTTTGTGCAGACACTGAACCAGCAGGAGATTTCAGCTCCCAATCTTTCCAATAAATGCTGATAACTTTGCACCCCAGCGCTCCTCTTGCCCGCCACTACCAGTGACGTGCTAAGAAATCTGACATCAGAAAGTTGTAGTTAGTGATACTGGGACCGTCCTATCTCTAATGTTATCTAATATTAATATTAGAGTTAGGACCGTCCCGATTACGGTCACCGTGACGACGCGGGATGGCTTTCACAGTTTTTTTGATCCGAAAAATGTTAACTAAGCAACCCATATTATTTTCATGCACTATTGCTGTTTATTTACTGCAGGGCATTTAATCATTATGTTTCTGTCTTTGTTTTTTCTGCCCTTACACAAGGTCTGTAGAAAAACAAAGTCTTACTGCCCTCATCTCCTCAACAGCTTTACCAGGAAATATTCCTTTTCTGACATTTGCTATCCCTCCTTTTTCCTCTTCATCAGCATTCTGCCAGGAATATTAGTGCTGGAACTTTCATTCCTTGACATCCCAGCATGCATTGCTCCCGTTATTAACCGGCACCTTGTCCGTCTTAACCTGAAATCTGTTCTCTATGTTATGCCTGGATGCAGTTTGACAAATAAGAGAGCAAAATGTCAGACTTGGTTTACACAAGTGGTCATTCACTTTAAAGGGAAGGTGCCACCAGTTTTCTTGCATTTTTTTTTTTTTTTTTGTGAAATTAAGCTTAAAATAGTAAATAAAATGTATTAATGCAATGTTTGCACTGTTTGCAAACATTTCTATATAAAAAATATTATATATTTTTCTACAAATATACATATTTACCACTAGGGGGAGCATTTTCCGTTTTAGACCTCAAGCAGCTGTAGTAAGATTTAGAAGCTTTACTGTTAGCAGCAAAATTGGGGCAGTAACTGCTGACATCACCATTTCCCTCCCCTTTTGGGTGGTCTAATATCCCTGGGGCAGAATGAAGAGCAGCATCACAGGGCAGCACCATTTTGTGTGTGATTGCCCTGTGACCTGCTATCACCAGCAGTTACTGCATCAGAGGCACAGCTTGTTTACAGAGGAGCAGAACACAGTGGGCTCAGCAGCATTTTTTGTGAATAACATTCTTGCCATCCCCCTTCCCCACCTTAATCCCTGTCCTGTCAGCTGCCCTGCTCTCTCTCTCCAGGTGTCACCTTCCTCTCTGCAGGCTGTGAGTGCAGCTTACCAGAGATCACAGGGACTGTGTGTGAGGGGGAGGCAGAGACACAGCAGGAGAAGCACACAGGGCAGCGTGTGAGGAGCAGAGCAGAGGATGTGCCTGCTTGGAGTACAGAGGAGCAGTGAGGGCTTCTTCTGTCCTGCGATAGAGAGTAAGTGGAGCTCGGCAGATAGCACAGGGCTATAATAAAATGGCAGCTAGTCACACCTACAGCAGTGGGTTGTGCAGCCCACAGAGGCGTGCCCAGCTCACTGCTAATGCTGCTGCAATGTTACAGATAGGAGATAATAGACCGGCGCTGACCCTATGTCCATGGGGTGCCGTAATCTGACACTGATAGGGCCCTGCTACTGCTGCAAAACCAAGATGTCAGCCCCAGTGCCTTCTTTAAACTCATAACACATGAAATCTGTTTCACATGCATTTCAAACTTGCTTATAGCAGCATGTTATGCTACATTTGATTAATAAGATCAGAGCCACATCTACGTCCTATACTGGACAGAAAAAAACTCCCATAGATAATATGAACAATTAGAAAGAATGGAGTCAGAACGCTGCCAAATAGATCAATACAATTACAAATATTTATTCAATAGTACTATAAGATATACAATCACATAAACATCTAAAAAATCTACAGTACATGTAAGGTAACTCATGTGAAGGGTACAGGTAACAAAATCATGTACCACCCCAAAATGTAATACGACTTAAGGTCCAAGGTTCAGAGCACAAGGTAAGTATACAAAAGATGAAAGCACACTTGTGAAATCCCTCAATGAGCCTCTATGTGCTAGCTGTATCAAAGAATGTTAAGGACTGGACCTTACCCATGTTAGTCGTGGAGTGGACGTGACGATTGCCAGCCCCTACGCGCGTTTCGCGTAGGCTTCTTCGGGGGGCTTGATACAGCTAGCACATAGAGGCTCATTGAGGGATTTCACAAGTGTGATTTCATCTTTTGTATACTTACCTTGTGCTCTGAACCTTGGACCTTAAGTCGTATTACATTTTGGGGTGGTACATAATTTTGTTACCTGTACCCTTCACATGAGTTACCTTACATGTACTGTAGATTTTTTAGATGTTTATGTGATTGTATATCTTATAGTACTATTAAATAAATATTTGTAATTGTATTGATCTATTTGGCAGCGTTCTGACTCCATTCTTTCTAATTGTTCATGTTATGCTACATTACAGTGATTTATTAATGATCTACAAACGCGGTACCTTCCCTTTAAGGTGGAGTAGCCCTTTAAAAAGTTGACTATCCCATACAGATGACTTTGCATTGTCGGTGAACTCATCAAACTAATAGAAGCCAAATCCCCAGTCGGCAGGAATTATCCAAGAGCCGCAATTCTGGGAAATCTCAGATCCAGATCAGCGTAAATGTCAGCTGGATTCAGGCAGGAAATCCAAGAAGAAATGTGTCCAGCTCCTATTCCCTCACCACCTGCAGGCACGACAAGTGCCATTACAGAGAACACGCGTGTGATAGCGGGAGGCGGCCTCCTCGTGAGTGGCAACAGCAGATCAGACAGGATCATGGGGAAGATCAAATAGTCAAGTGGTAATGGATGGATCTAAGAACGCCGTGAAAACTGATACATTGTGAACAGACAGCGGGATTCAGTGCGGCGGGGGGCAGTGTGATGGGTTACAGACAGTGGGGTGCAGTGCGGCGGGGGCAGTGTGATGGGTTACAGACAGCGGGGTGCAGTGTGATGGGTTACAGACAGCGGGGTGCAGTGCGGCGGGGGGGCAGTGTGATGGGTTACAGACAGCGGAGGGCAGTGTGATGGGTTACAGACAGCGGGGTGCAGTGCGGCGGGGGGCAGTGTGATGGGTTACAGACAGCGGGGTGCAGTGTGATGGGTTACAGACAGCGGGGTGCAGTGCGGCGGGGGGCAGTGTGATGGGTTACAGACAGCGGGGGGCAGTGTGATGGGTTACAGACAGCGGGGTGCAGTGCGGCGGGGGGCAGTGTGATGGGTTACAGACAGCGGGGGGCAGTGTGATGGGTTACAGACAGCGGGGCAGTGTGATGGGTTACAGACAGCGGGGGGCAGTGTGATGGGTTACAGACAGCGGGGCAGTGTGATGGGTTACAGACAGTGGGGCAGTGTGATGGGTTACAGACAGCGGGGGCAGTGTGATGGGTTACAGACAGCGGGGGGCAGTGTGATGGGTTACAGACAGCAGGGGGGCAGTGTGATGGGTTACAGACAGCGGGGGGCAGTGTGATGGGTTACAGACAGCAGGGGGGCAGTGTGATGGGTTACAGACAGTGGGGCGCAGTGTGATGGGTTACAGACAGCGGGGCGCAGTGTGATGGGTTACAGACAGCGGGGCGCAGTGTGATGGGTTACAGACAGCGGGGTGCAGTGCAGCGGGGGGCAGTGTGATGGGTTACAGACAGCGGGGTGCAGTGCAACGGGGGGCAGCGTGATGGGTTACAGACAGCGGGGTGCAGTGCAACGGGGGGCAGTGTGATGGGTTACAGACAGCGGGGGGCAGTGTGATGGGTTACAGACAGCGGGGCGCAGTGTGATGGGTTACAGACAGCGGGGTGCAGTGCGGTGGGGGGCAGTGTGATGGGTTACAGACAGCGGGGAGCAGTGCAACGGGGGGCAGTGTCATTGGTTACAGACAGCGGGGTGCAGTGCAACGGGGGGCAGTGTGATGGGTTACAGACAGCGGGGGGGCAGTGTGGTGGGGGCAGTGTGATGGGTTACAGACAGCGAGGAGCAGTGCGGCGGGGGCAGTGTGATGAGTTACAGACAGCGGGGGGCAGTGTGATGGCTTACAGACAGCGGGGGGCAGTGCGGCGGGGGCAGTGTGGTTACAGACAGCGGGGGGCAGTGCGGCAGGGGCAGTGTGATGGGGTACAGACAGCAGGCTGCAGTGCGGCGGGGGTCAGTGTGATGGGGTGCAGTGCGGCGGGGAACCACAATGCACAACCGGGTCGTCCATGGCTTGAAGGTTCCTATAAAATCAGTTTTAACAATTTGATGGAAGTTAGACTTGGACTTTTGGGGCGCAATAGTCGTGCACGATCACTTGCGGTTTGCACAAAAGACAATATTCCTGTTATTAAAGCGCTATCATCACTCTATAGAGCCCTATACTTAAAGGGATGCGTCATCAGAAAATAACCTGCTGTTTACATCAGATTCTTGTGATAAAATGTAATTTTTACAAGTTTTTCCATTTTTTTTTAATATCATTACAATATTTATTAAATAGAAATCTTGCAATTTTCTCGCCTGGACTTTTTTTTTTAGACTATAACTTCCTGTTTTTTTCAGGAGATGTACATGTACGTTAGACACAATGGTCAGACCCCTATCGTTTGTACTGAAGCATCTAATGAGCTTGTGAAAAGGTCACTGTGAAGGGAAAGGGAGGAGGTGAGCTGTGACACCACCTATTGAGAATAGTATATCCTGTGTTATCTACTGTATCTTAGAGGTGTTATCAGTCATTGTACAGGAGGAGGAGGTGAGCTGTGACATCACCTATTGTGAATGGTGGATCCTGTGTTATCTACTGTATCTTAGAGGTGTTATCAGTCATTGTACAGGAGGAGGAGGTGAGCTGTGACATCACCTATTGAGAATAGTATATCCTGTGTTATCTACTGTATATAGAGGTGTTATCAGTCATTGTACAGGAGGAAGAGGTGAGCTGTGACATCACCTATTGAGAATAGTATATCCTGTGTTATCTACTGTATATAGAGGTGTTATCAGTCATTGTACAGGAGGAGGAGGTGAGCTGTGACATCACCTATTGAGAATAGTATATCCTGTGTTATCTACTGTATATAGAGGTGTTATCAGTCATTGTACAGGAGGAAGAGGTGAGCTGTGACATCACCTATTGTGAATGGTGGATCCTGTGTTATCCACTATATATAGAGGTGTTATCAGTCATTGTACAGGAGGAGGAGGTGAGCTGTGACATCACCTATTGTGAATGGTGGATCCTGTGTTATCTACGGTATATAGAGGTGTTATCAGTCATTGTGCAGGAGGAGGCGGTGAGCTGTGACATCACCTATTGTGAATGGTGGATCCTGTGTTATCTACTGTATATAGAGGTGTTATCAGTCATTGTACAGGAGGAGGAGGAGGTGAGCTGTGACATCACCTATTGTGAATGGTGAATCATGTGTTGTCTACTGTATATAGAGGTGTTATCAGTCATTGTGCAGGAGGAGGAGGTGAGCTGTGACATCACCTATTGTGAATGGTGGATCCTGTGTTACCTACTGTATATAGAGGTGTTATCAGTCATTGTACAGGAGGAGGAGGTGAGCTGTGATATCACCTATTGTGAATGGTGGATCCTGTGTTATCTACTGTATATAGAGGTGTTATCAGTCATTGTGCAGGAGGAGGAGGTGAGCTGTGACATCACCTATTGTGAATGGTGGATCCTGTGTTACCTACTGTATATAGAGGTGTTATCAGTCATTGTACAGGAGGAGGAGGTGAGCTGTGATATCACCTATTGTGAATGGTGGATCCTGTGTTATCTACTGGGTGGATCCTGTGTTATCTACTGTATATAGAGGTGTTATCAGTCATTGTGCAGGAGGAGGAGGTGAGCTGTGACATCACCTATTGTGAATGGTGGGTCCTGTGCTATCTACTGTATATAGAGGTGTTTTCAGTCTTTCTACAGGAGGGGGAGGAGATGAGCTGTGATATTACTTATTATGGTGGTCCTGTTACATACTGCATATAGAGGTGTTATCAGTCATTGTACAGGAGGAGGAGGAGGTGAGCTGTGATATTACTTATTATGGTAGATCCTGTGGTATATACTGTATATAGAGGTGTTATCAGTCATTGTACAGGAGGAGGAGGAGGTGAGCTGTGACATCTCCTATTGTGAATGGTGGATCCTGTATTATCTACTGTATATAGAGGTGTTATCAGTCATTGTACAGGAGGAGGAGGTGAGCTGTGACATCACCTATTGTGAATGATGGATCCTGTGTTATCTACTGTATATATAGGTGTTATCAGTCATTGTACAGGAGGGGGAGGAGGTGACCTGTGACATCACCTATAGAGAATGGTGGGTACTGTGTTACTAGCTGTGTATTTGTGTTATCAGCCATTGTAATTCTGTCTGTGATGATAAGGAAAGTACTGCAAACTTTTCCTGTAAGGACAGTAATTATGATTCTAGAATGTCCCCAGTGGCCAGGGTGAGAATGGCAAGAATTCTAATTTTTATTTATTTATTAAATAAAGTTCATAATATCAAAATTGCAAGTAACACAAAGATCTGATTTATACAAAAGGTCATTTCCTGATGACACTTTAAAGGCAACAATACCGGACTGTAATATATGTGTACATGGCTTTATGTATGAATTATATATAGACAGTGTGGATTAGTCCACGTGGCACATTACACCCCTCATTAGTAATTTTCTTTTTAATCATTGCTTCCCACAATGCCAGAACTGGGGTTCGGATGTGACCCATGTGAATGAAGCAACAGGCGCACAAGCTCAGCACAGCTGTATTCATTTTCTATGGGACTGCTCTCCATTATTCCCATAGACAGTGAATGGACTGGTTGTGCACATTGATCAGTGGGGTTCCAAGTGGTGGAGCGACCATTGATTTGTAAATTATCACTGTCTGTAGACGGGGAGATGAGGAGATACATGGGGCAGGGCTAGATGGGATACATTTTGGCCCTGGTATTTGCCACTTGTGTTATGTCTTTGAGCGCCTATACATTACGAGCAGTGAGGATTTATTGCTCTTAAGGTACCTTCACACTAAACGACGCTGCAGCGATCCAGACAACGATCCGGATCGCTGCAGCGTCGCTGTTTGGTGGCTGGAGAGCTGTCACACAGACAGCTCTCCAGCGACCAACGATGCCGGTAACCAGGGTAAACATCGGGTTACTAAGCGCAGGGCCGCGCTTAGTAACCCGATGTTTACCCTGGTTACCATCCTAAAAGTAAAAAAAACAAACGCTTCATACTTACCTTCCGGTGTCTGTCCCCCGCTGTGCTTTCCTGCACTCACTGTGAGCACAGCGGCCGGAAAGCACAGTGGTGACGTCACCGCTCTGCTTTACGGCCGCTGTGCTCACAGTGAGTGCAGGAAAGCACAGCGCCGGAGGACAGACAGCGGAAGGTAAGTATGAAGCGTTTGTTTTTTTTACATTTACGCTGGTAACCAGGGTAAACATCGGGTTACTAAGCGCGGCCCTGCGCTTAGTAACCCAATGTTTACCCTGGTTACCAGTGAAGACATCGCTGAATCGGTGTCACACACGCCAATTCAGCGATGTCAGCGGGAGAGCCAGCGACCAAAGAAAGTTCTGGCCTTCTAGCCCCGACCAACGACATCACAGCAGGATTCTGATCGCTGCTGCCTGTCAAACTGAACGATATCGCTAGCCAGGACGCTGCAACGTCACGGATCGCTAGCGATATCGTTAAGTGTGAAGGTACCTTTATTTGCATTTTACCTACATAGCGGAGTCTCATATATAATGACGAATATGCTGTGCTCTCCATAGTGCTGCCGCCTCGTCATATAGCTGTTGGGCAAGGAAGAGTCGGAGACCCCCGAACTAATATTGAAAGCCTATTCTACAGACAGGTGATCAATGTCAAGTCCCTGATCATCACATAATCACAAAACTCTAAATTTTGAGTATTTTTAAGTTTTAACATAGCTATGAGGCACATTTTTTTTATTTCTAAATGTGCACAAGATCAGAACCACCGACAGCACATGAATGCAGCGCCAGACTCACCGTTAGCACATGAATGCAGCGCCAGACTCACCGTCCGCACATGAATGCTGCGCCAGACTCACCGTCAGCACATGAATGCAGCGCCAGACTCACCGTCAGCACATGAATGCAGCGCCAGACTCACCGTCAGCACATGAATGCAGCCCCAAACTCACCGTCAGTACATGAATTCAGTTCTAGAACCACCATCAGCACATGAATGCAGCGCCAGACTCACCGTCCGCACATGAATGCAGCGCCAGACTCACCGTCCACACATGAATGCAGCGCCAGACTCACCGTCAGCACATGAATGCAGCGCCGGACTCACTCACCGTCAGCACATGAATGCAGCGCCAGACTCACCGTCAGCACATGAATGCAGCGCCAGACTCACCGTCAGCACATGAATGCAGCGCCAGACTCACCGTCCGCACATGAATGCAGCGCCAGACTCACCGTTAGCACATGAATGCAGCACCAGACTCACCGTTAGCACATGAATGCAGCGCCAGACTCACCGTCAGCACATGAATGCAGCCCCAAACTCACCGTCAGTACATGAATTCAGTTCTAGAACCACCATCAGCACATGAATGCAGCGCCAGACTCACCGTCCGCACATGAATGCAGCGCCAGACTCACCGTCCACACATGAATGCAGCGCCAGACTCACCGTCAGCACATGAATGCAGCGCCGGACTCACTCACCGTCAGCACATGAATGCAGCGCCAGACTCACCGTCAGCACATGAATGCAGCGCCAGACTCACCGTCAGTACATGAATTCAGTTCTAGAACCACCATCAGCACATGAATGCAGCGCCAGACTCACCGTCCGCACATGAATGCAGCGCCAGACTCACCGTTAGCACATGAATGCAGCACCAGACTCACCGTTAGCACATGAATGCAGCGCCAGACTCACCGTCAGCACATGAATGCAGCGCCAGACTCACCGTCAGTACATGAATTCAGTTCTAGAACCACCATCAGCACATGAATGCAGCGCCAGACTCACCGTCAGCACATGAATGCAGCGCCAGACTCACCGTCAGTACATGAATTCAGTTCTAGAACCACCATCAGCACATGAATGCAGCACCAGACTCACGGTCAGCACATGAATGCAGCGCCAGACACACCGTCAGCACATGAATGCAGCGCCAGACTCACCGTCAGTACATGAATTCAGTTCTAGAACCACCATCAGCACATGAATGCAGCACCAGACTCACGGTCAGCACAGGAATGCAGCGCCAGACACACCGTCAGCATATGAATGCAGCGCCAGACTCACCGTCAGTACATGAATTCAGTTCTAGAACCACCATCAGCACATGAATGCAGTGTCAGGCCCAGACAACTTCTCTGAGGGTATGTGCACTTGTCAGGATTTCTTGCAGAAATTTCCTGAAGAAAACCGGAAATTTTCTGCAAGAAATCCGCATTTTTTTGCGTGTGTTTTTTGTGGTTTTTTTTAGCATTTTGCAAGCGTAATTAGCTTGCAGAATGCTAAAGTTTTCCAAGCGATCTGTAGCATCGCTTGGAAAACTGACTGACAGGTTGGTCACACTTGTCAAACATAGTGTTTGACAAGTGTGACCAACTTTTTACTATAGATGCTGCCTATGCAGCATCAATAGTAAAAGATAGAATGTTTAAAAATAATAAAAAAAATGATTATACTCACCCTGCAGACAGCCGATCTCCTCAGCGGCATCCATTCCTATAGATGGTGTGTGTGTGCAGGACCTTGGATGACGTCGCGGTCACGTGAGCGGTCGCGCGACCAATCACAGGACCGCGACGTCATCGCAGGTCGTTCACACACCATCTATAGGAACAGAAGCGGCAGCATGCACCGATGAGAGGCGGGAAGACACCGGGGCCATCAGAGGGTGAGTATATGACTATTTTTTATTTTAATTCTTTTTTTTTTTACTAATTATATGGTGCCCAGTCCGTGGAGGAGAGTCTCCT
This sequence comes from Ranitomeya imitator, assembly GCF_032444005.1. Classification (NCBI taxonomy): domain Eukaryota; kingdom Metazoa; phylum Chordata; class Amphibia; order Anura; family Dendrobatidae; genus Ranitomeya; species Ranitomeya imitator. The sequence goes on along the minus strand of NC_091282.1, from coordinate 767,344,009 downwards.
CTCCTCCACCCTGGGTACCAACCGCACATAATCTGCTTACTTCCCGCATGGTGTGCACAGCCCCATGCGGAAAGTAAGCAGATCAGTGCATTCCTAGGTGTGCGGAATCCCCGCAATTCCGCATTTTAATGAACATGTTGCTTTTTTTTCCGCAATGCGATTTTTTCGCGGAAAAAAAAGCAACATTTGCACTAGAAATGCGGAATACACTGTAATTAATAGGAGGCATATGTAAGCGTTTTTTTCGCGTTTATCACGTTTTTATAGCGAAAAAATGCGAAAAAAGCGCGAAAAATACTGAACGTGTGCACATGGCCTGATTGGAGTCGTTCCCTTCCCTTTTGTATCCATGAAGTACAGATGCCATGATGAGATTTCACACCCAGTGCGTGCGTCTGCAGACTTCTCTCTTTTCCGTCTTCACCAGCACTACCCTTAAAAGTATCATTATTCTGCACCATAAATAAATACCATATATATCCCATGCTGCAGCCCTGAATAAATAATTGCTGTTCTTCCTTCACAAATTATTCCTACCCACACACACACTGCCCTTCTCCAAAATATTACCTTCATGCTGCCCCTCTGCTACTCTCCATAATATTCACCCTGCACTGCCCCTTTCCATATTTCCCCCATGCTGCCCCTCTACAAAATATCCCACACACTACCCCTCTCAATAATATTACCCCCATGCTGCCCCTCTGCAAATTATCCCCCGACAGTCCCTCTCTCCGTAATATTCCCCCCTCACACAATCACTGCCCTTCTGAATAAAGTCCCCCTCACTCCTACTTCCTCTCACAAAACTGTGCCCCCTTTCACAATTGTTCTCCCATTATGTGCCCTAATCGCCTCATCCACATTGATAAAACGTCAAGACTGGTGCTGACTAGCGCTCCTCTGTCCCAGTCCCAGCGCCACACTCTTCAGAGTGCGTCTGAATGGCGCAAATACATATGATTATAGGAAGGAGGGAGCGGTGTCTACCGGACATCTACGCGGGCTTTATCATCACCTCCACTTTCTTGAGCAGCGGGGCCAAGGGGCAGCACAGCACGCCGCCCCCTGGTCCTCCTGGATTCAGCTATGCAGCATGATCGTGTGCGCAAGGCAAGCTAAAGGTGGAGGCGATCAAGCAGCCTACTACTGAGACCGGCCCTTCAGTCACTTGCCAGAAATGCCAGATGGCCAGTCCGGCCGTGCGTGGGAGACACTGGCAGTCATGCAGTGTAACGGTTTTATTTTCTGACCATAATGGACCCATTTTTAAAATAAAAAATATATAGAATTTTAATCTATTCGCGATTAGAGCTGTACCCCGTGATTAATAGTTTTTGGAAACTTTACACGAGATTAAACTTTTTATTTTTATTTTTGGGAAGCACAAACAAGTCTTAGCAAAGCTGAATCGCTGGTAAATGTGACCATATGTGAAGATATGAAAGGCTTTTATTGAGGAGGAGGTGGGGAATCAATAGCGATGAGTTGTGATGGTGGAAGGCTCAGAGCGATGGTGATAATAATCTTTACGAAATGACTTGCGTATCGATTAACCATCACTATTAGGCAGACGCTGGGGGGGGGGGGGGGAGGAAGGTCCGTGCATGAAATCAATTAATAAAATGTAGGAAAAGCAATCTAGAGGTATTAAAAAGTGAAATGTTATCGGAGTACAACGTATGGGGCAGGTCTATGGCAGACGTACAACTGGAGGCACAATCCGCCAGATATGGCATTAGCCGCGCATTAAAAGGCCGTTTCATCAAATATTTGTTACGCGCCATCTAGAAAAGAGGAGCTGAAATATCCAGAAGTATGGTCAGATCTGAGGCCGGGTGGTCCCTAGGAGACACATCCCATCATGCCTTGGGAAATCATTTGTGATACGTAGTATTGACAGCCGACAAAAGGGGTTATCCCGCAAAGGTTTTATGGACTTGATGGAGAAAGTCCCACTTTTAGAGAATGGTTGTTTTCCATTAAATTGCCACTGTGTAATACCACATTTTGCATGTAGAGGGCACTGCAGGAAATCAGTATGGTCAATACATGGAGATTGCAGCTGATCGCCAAAGATTTTTATTGCTAAATTGTCCGTAATAAATCAATCCAGATCTGATATATACTGGATTATCACATTTTCTGGATTGACAGACCGCCACGGAAAACCTTGAAAATTGTAAATGTTGACAACCCCCCCCTTCCCAAAAAAAAAGCCAGAAGACAGTATGAGATCTGCAGCTATTGCTGGTGATCAGTCGGTGGACTCCCATCACTACATTGATATTGATCAATAGTTAGGGTATGTGCACATGTTGCGGTTTCGTGTGCTGATTTTTCCGCTCAGATTCCAATAAATCCGCCCTGCGTTTTACCTGCGGATTTACCGCGGTTTGTGTGCGGATTCCACCTGCGTTTTTACGCCTGCGGATTCCAATTATGGAACAGGTGAAAACCGCTGCGGAATCCGCACAAAGAATTGACAAGCTGTGGAAAATAAACCGCAGCGTCTCCGCAGGGAATTTTCCGCAGCATGTGCACTGCGGATTTGGTTTTCCGTAGGTTTACATGGTACTGTACAACGCATGGAAAACTGCGGATCCGCAGCGTCAAATCCGCAGCGGATCCGCAGCGTGTGAACATAGCCTAAGGAGTGGCATTAGTTTTCTTCCAGAGTCCTGATTTGAAAAAGGGGTTGTGTCCCCTTTAAATTAGGCAATCTGCAAACAGCCCTGGCATAGGTGAACTAGTTGCCTGGAAAGCGGCACAATGTGATTGACACCGGATCAAGGAGCTGGAAATAATTGCTCAAGAAATTGCAAAGCGAAGGTTGGTGGAAAGGGAGCTGCTGTGATAATTAATATGCAGATTGGGAATTTTACCCCTTCCTCCCCGGTAATACACCTCGCAGTAAATAACAAATATGGGTTTTGATTTTTGTAAATTTGCATTTGTGACCATGGTGACTGTGAGAGCAGCCATCGCTTCCCCCTGCTAAATATAGTGATTAATTACACTGGGAACAAGCGTAGGAGGCGCGCGGGAATGTTCTGCAGCATTGTGAATGTGTATGATGGTGAGAGCGCCCCCCGGTGATAATACTGCTGAACTTGGTGAGATGGCTGTCCGAATTCTGCATCCACATGAATGCTCCGCTCGGCCAACCATGCATGTGTTCTCAATAGGGAAAGGGGAGTAAGCGGATGCCAGAGATCTCTGGTGGTGGATTATCTTCCCTGAGAGCAAAGGATCAGGCATGTTTAAAACCAATATGCCCCATCCTTCTGGAAAGTCAGGGCAGGCACGTTGCATAGTGAACTGCTGAAATCGTCATGTTTGGCCGATCTTCATCTGATTGCTTTAAAGGCCATTGCGAGGTCTGCCTGCTTCAGATGACCTCTTGCCTAATTTCCTGCGCTCCCCTGGGGTGTCACCCTTCCCATTATTGTAAGGAAAGCGTAAACTAAACTCTCCCTGACTGCAGGTGTCCATTCAGGTCATTAGACACAATACCTACCGGTACCAGGGAAGCGCCTTTCACCTCCACCTGCATTAATGAGCGGCGATGGTTGCCCCAATAGTGAGGGGTGCTGCTTGTCCCAATAGTGAGGGGTGCTGCTTGCTCCCATAGTGAGGGGCGCTGCTTGCTCCCATAGTGAGGGGCGCTGCTTGCTCCCATAGTGAGGGGCGCTGCTTGCTCCCATAGTGAGGGGCGCTGCTTGCTCCCATAGTGAAGTGCGCTGCTTGCTCCCATAGTGAGGGGTGCTGCTTGCTCCCATAGTGAGGGGCGCTGCTTGCTCCCATAGTGAGGGGCGCTGCTTGCCCCAATAGTGAGGGATGCTGCTTGCCCCAATAGTGAGGGATGCTGCTTGCCCCAATAGTGAGGGGCGCTGCTTGCTCCCATAGTGAGGGGTGCTGCTTGCCCCAATAGTGAGGGGCGCTGCTTGCTCCCATAGTGAGGGGTGCTGCTTGCTCCCATAGTGAGGGGTGCTGCTTGCTCCCATAGTGAGGGGCGCTGCTTGCCCCAATAGTGAGGGATGCTGCTTGCCCCAATAGTGAGGGGCGCTGCTTGCTCCCATAGTGAGGGGTGCTGCTTGCCCCAATAGTGAAGTGCGCTGCTTGCTCCCATAGTGAGGGGCGCTGCTTGCTCCCATAGTGAGGGGCGCTGCTTGCTCCCATAGTGAGGGGTGCTGCTTGCTCCCATAGTGAGGGGTGCTGCTTGCTCCCATAGTGAGGGATGCTGCTTGCCCCAATAGTGAGGGGCGCTGCTTGCTCCCATAGTGAGGGGTGCTGCTTGCCCCAATAGTGAAGTGCGCTGCTTGCTCCCATAGTGAGGGATGCTGCTTGCTCCCATAGTGAGGGGCGCTGCTTGCTCCCATAGTGAAGTGCGCTGCTTGCTCCCATAGTGAGGGGTGCTGCTTGCTCCCATAGTGAGGGGCGCTGCTTGCCCCAATAGTGAGGGATGCTGCTTGCTCCAATAGTGAGGGGCGCTGCTTGCCCCAATAGTGAGGGGCGCTGCTTGCTCCCATAGTGAGGGGTGCTGCTTGCCCCAATAGTGAGGGGCGCTGCTTGCTCCCATAGTGAGGGGTGCTGCTTGCTCCCATAGTGAGGGGTGCTGCTTGCTCCCATAGTGAGGGGCGCTGCTTGCCCCAATAGTGAGGGATGCTGCTTGCCCCAATAGTGAGGGGCGCTGCTTGCTCCCATAGTGAGGGGTGCTGCTTGCCCCAATAGTGAAGTGCGCTGCTTGCTCCCATAGTGAGGGGTGCTGCTTGCTCCCATAGTGAGGGGTGCTGCTTGCTCCCATAGTGAGGGGCGCTGCTTGCCCCAATAGTGAGGGACGCTGCTTGCTCCCATAGTGAGGGGCGCTGCTTGCTCCCATAGTGAGGGGCGCTGCTTGCTCCCATAGTGAGGGGCGCTGCTTGCTCCCATAGTGAAGTGCGCTGCTTGCTCCCATAGTGAGGGGCGCTGCTTGCTCCCATAGTGAGGGGCGCTGCTTGCTCCCATAGTGAGGGGCGCTGCTTGCTCCCATAGTGAGGGGCGCTGCTTGCTCCCATAGTGAGGGGCGCTGCTTGCTCCCATAGTCAGGGGCGCTGCTTGCTCCCATAGTGAGGGGCTCTGCTTGCTCCCATAATGAGGGGCTCTGCTTGCTCCCATAGTGAGGGGCGCTGCTTGCTCCCATAGTGAGGGTGCTGCTTGCTCCCATAGTGAGGGGTGCTGCTTGCTCCCATAGTGAGGGGTGCTGCTTGCTCCCATAGTGAGGGGTGCTGCTTGCTCCCATAGTGAGCGGTGCTGTTTGCCCCCATAGTGAACTTTGCTGCTTGCCCCCTTAGTGAGGGGTGCTGCTTGCTCCCATAGTGAGGGGTGCTGCTTGCCCCCATAGTGAGCTTTGCTGCTTGCCCCCATAGTGAGCGTTTCTGCTTGCTCCCATAGTGAGTGGCACTGCTTGCCCCATAGTGAGCGTTGCTGCTTGCCTCCATAGTGAGCGTTGCTGCTTGCCTCCATAGTGAGCGTTGCTGCTTGCCCCATAGTGAGCGTTGCTACTTGCCCCATAGTGAGCGTTGCTGCTTGCCCCATAGTGAGCGTTGCTGCTTGCCCCATAGTGAGCGTTGCTGCTTGCCCCATAGTGAGCGTTGCTGCTTGCCTCCATAGTGAGCGGCGCTGCTTGCCTCCATAGTGAGCGTTTCTGCTTGCCCCATAGTGAGTGGCGCTGCTTGCCCCATAGTGAGCGTTGCTGCTTGCTTCCATGCATGTATTTTGGAATAAAAATCATTTTGCATTTAGGTTTTATTAAAAATGTTGCTTAATTTGTTTTTATAGGCTCTTTCTTACTTTGCATATGGCTGGCTTACAGAATGAGTTGACTGAGAAGCCCATCAGTGAGCTCCATCTGAGTTTGTAACTCTTTTATGTCTTTTTCTGAGCTCCTCTCCTCTCAAAGGGATTGTCCAGGACATGAATATTGGTGGTCTTTCCTTTAGATAGGTCATGGGAATCAGATTGATGAGGGTCTTGCACCAATTTCTTCCACCAATCAGCTGTTCACGCCGGTAGGGCAGACTAGCACAGCTCCATGCACCATGTAGTGGTCATTCTTGGGTACTGCAGCTTTGCTCCCATTGAAGTGAATAGGATCTGATGACAGCTGATCGGTGGGGATGCTTCTCCCCTGGGTGGTGACAGGTTGGCTGGATCCAGCCACCATCTTTTCTTTCTCCCAGCAGGAGCTTGTGATGTTTCTTGTCTTTGTTTCTCCGAGCCCTTATTGATCGGCGCCGGTTGCCTTTGTCATCGTCAGCGCATTTGTATGAGTTCTGCTTCTCTCTGGTCGGCGGCTTGTGACGAGCGGAGCAGAGGCCGCAGTCTGTGAATATTCCCAGGTCTCTGTTCTTGGAAATTAGACAGCAAAACGCTAGAAATGGTTAATTTATGGTGTTTTTTCAGCTGTTTTATTAAATTCAAGCCAAAGACTAAAAACCGTACAGACCCGTCCCTTCTCACAGCTGAGAGTTTGCTACAATTGTGTCCAGTCTTATCTTTCTTTTGAGAGGCAAAAGATCTCCGAGCCATGAGCCAAAGCGACCATTTCCTTTTACTTAGGGTTCATTCACGCTTCTCTATAACGGCTGTATGTGGTTGGAGGTCCTGGCCCGGTTGTAGGTCTGATCACCGATAACGGCACCGTATTTAGTTTCCAAACTGAGGAATTAAATATGCACAAGAAAATATGGCATGTGCGGTTGTGTGAATTAGACCCAAGGACTTGGGCACAATAATGCTGCATGGAGCTATAAAACTGCATTCACCAATGTTAGTGTGTTCCCATACAGTACCCTGTGCACCACACTGTGCCCTGCCGCACACTGTACCCCCTGCCCCACACTGTACCCCCTGCCCCACACTGTACCTTTCCCCATACAGTACCCACTGCCCCATACTGTTCCCCGAAACACACAGTACCCTGCCCCTACCCCATACTGTTCCCCGCAGCACACAGTGCCCCACCACACACAGTACCCACTGCCCTATGCTGTTCCTAGCGATACAGTACCACCTGCCCCATACTGTACCCTTCCCCATACAGTACCCACTACCCCATACTGTTCCCAGCAATACACAGTACCCTGCCCCATACAGTACCCCCTGCCCCATACTGTACCCTTCCCCATACAGTACCCACTGCCCCATACTGTTCCCAGCAATACAGTACCACCTGCCCCATACTGTACGCTTCCCCATACAGTACCCACTACCCCATACTGTTCCCAGCAATACACAGTACCCTGCCCCATACAGTACCCCCTGCCCCATACTGTACCCTTCCCCATACAGTACCCACTGCCCCATACTGTTCCCAGCAATACAGTACCACCTGCCCCATACTGTACCCTTCCCAATACAGTATCCACTACCCCATAATGTTCCCCGCAATACACAGTACCCTGCCCCATACAGTACCCATTGCCCCATACTGTACCCTTTCCCATACAGTACCCACTACACCATACTGTTCCCAGCAAAACACAGTACCCTGCCCCATACAGTACCCCCTGCCCCATACTGTACCCTTCCCCATACAGTACCCACTGCCCCATACTGTTCCCAGCAATACACAGTACCCTGCCACATACAGTACCCCCTGCCCCATACTGTACCCTTCCCCATACAGTACCCACTGCCCCATACTGTTCCCAGCAATACAGTACCACCTGCCCCATACTGTACCCTTCCCAATACAGTACCCACTACCCCATACTGTTCCCCGCAATACACAGTACCCTGCCCCATACAGTACCCACTGCCCCATACTGTACCCTTTCCCATACAGTACCCACTACCCCATGCTGTTCCCAGCAATACACAGTACCCTGCCCCATACAGTACCCCCTGCCCCATACTGTACCCTTCCCCATACAGTACCCACTACCCCATACTGATCCCAGCAATACACAGTACCCTTCCCAATACAGTACCCCCTGCCCCATACTGTACCCTTCCCCATACAGTACCCACTACCCCATACTGTTCCCAGCAATACACAGTACCCTGCCCCATACAGTACCGTCTGCCCCATACTGTACCCTTCCCCATACAGTACCCACTGCTCCATACTGTTCCCATTAATACACAGTGCCCTGCCCAATACAGTACCCCATACTGTTCCCCGCAATACACAGTACCCTGCCCCATACAGTACCCCCTGCCCCATACTGTACCCTTCCCCATACAGTACCCACTGCCCCATACTGTTCCCAGCAATACACAGTACCCTGCCACATACAGTACCCCCTGCCCCATACTGTACCCTTCCCCATACTGTTCCCAGCAATACACAGTACCCTGCCACATACAGTACCCCCTTCCCCACACTGTAACCCTTCCCCATACAGTACCCACTACCCCATACTGTTCCCAGCAATACACAGTACCCTGCCCCATACAGTACCGTCTGCCCCATACTGTACCCTTCCCCATACAGTACCCACTGCCCCATACTGTTCCCATTAATACACAGTGCCCTGCCCAATACAGTACCCCATACTGTTCCCCGCAATACACAGTACCCTGCCCCATACAGTACCCCCTGCCCCATACTGTACCCTTCCCCATACAGTACCCACTGCCCCATACTGTTCCCAGCAATACACAGTACCCTGCCCCATACAGTACCCCCTGCCTCATACTGTACCCTTCTCCATACAGTACTCACTGCCGCATACTGTGCCCCACCACACACTGTACCGCGCCCCATACAGTACCCCCTGCCCCATACTGTACCCTTCCCAATACAGTATCCACTACCCCATAATGTTCCCCGCAATACACAGTACCCTGCCCCATACAGTACCCACTGCCCCATACTGTACCCTTTCCCATACAGTACCCACTACCCCATACTGTTCCCAGCAAAACACAGTACCCTGCCCCATACAGTACCCCCTGCCCCATACTGTACCCTTCCCCATACAGTACCCACTGCCCCATACTGTTCCCAGCAATACACAGTACCCTGCCACATACAGTACCCCCTGCCCCATACTGTACCCTTCCCCATACAGTACCCACTGCCCCATAATGTTCCCAGCAATACAGTACCACCTGCCCCATACTGTACCCTTCCCAATACAGTACCCACTACCCCATACTGTTCCCCGCAATACACAGTACCCTGCCCCATACAGTACCCACTGCCCCATACTGTACCCTTTCCCATACAGTACCCACTACCCCATACTGTTCCCAGCAATACACAGTACCCTGCCCCATACAGTACCCCCTGCCCCATACTGTACCCTTCCCCATACAGTACCCACTACCCCATACTGATCCCAGCAATACACAGTACCCTTCCCAATACAGTACCCCCTGCCCCATACTGTACCCTTCCCCATACAGTACCCACTACCCCATACTGTTCCCAGCAATACACAGTACCCTGCCCCATACAGTACCCCCTGCCCCATACTGTACCCTTCCCCATACAGTACCCACTGCCCCATACTGTTCCCAGCAATACACAGTACCCTGCCACATACAGTACCCCCTGCCCCATACTGTACCCTTCCCCATACTGTTCCCAGCAATACACAGTACCCTGCCACATACAGTACCCCCTTCCCCATACTGTAACCCTTCCCCATACAGTACCCACTACCCCATACTGTTCCCAGCAATACACAGTACCCTGCCCCATACAGTACCGTCTGCCCCATACTGTACCCTTCCCCATACACTACCCACTGCCCCATACTGTTCCTATTAATACACAGTGCCCTACCCAATACAGTACCCCATACTGCTCCCCGCAATACACAGTACCCTGCCCCATACAGTACCCCCTGCCCCATACTGTACCCTTCCCCATACAGTACCCACTGCCCCATACTGTTCCCAGCAATACACAGTACCCTGCCCCATACAGTACCCCCTGCCTCATACTGTACCCTTCTCCATACAGTACTCACTGCCGCATACTGTGCCCCACCACACACTGTACCGCGCCCCATACAGTACCCCCTGCCCCATACTGTACCCTTCCCCATACAGTACCCACTGCCCCATACTGTTCCCCGCAATACACAGTAACCTGCCCCATACAGTACCCCCTGCTCCATACTGTACCCTTCCCCATACTGTTCCCCGCAATACACAGTACCCTGCCCCATACAGTACCCCCTGCCCCATACTGTACCCTTCCCCGTACAGTACCCACTGCCCCATACTGTTCCCAGCAATACACAGTACCCTGCCCCATACAATACCTCCTGCCCCATACTGTACCCTTCCCCATACAGTACCCACTACCCCATACTGATCCCAGCAATACACAGTACCCTTCCCAATACAGTACCCCTAGCCCCATACTGTACCCTTCACCATACAGTACCCACTACCCCATACTGTTCCCAGCAATACACAGTACCCTGCTCCATACAGTACCGTCTGCCCCATACTGTACCCTTCCCCATACAGTACCCACTGCCCCATACTGTTCCCATTAATACACAGTGCCCTGCCCGATACAGTACCCCATACTGTTCCCCGCAATACACAGTACCCTGCCCCATACAGTACCCCCTGCCCCATACTGTACCCTTCCCCATACAGTACCCACTGCCCCATACTGTTCCCCGCAATACACAGTAACCTGCCCCATACAGTACCCCCTGCTCCATACTGTACCCTTCCCCATACTGTTCCCCGCAATACACAGTACCCTGCCCCATACAGTACCCCCTGCCCCATACTGTACCCTTCCCCGTACAGTACCCACTGCCCCATATTGTTCCCAGCAATACACAGTACCCTGCCCCATACAGTGCCCCCTGCCCCATACTGTACCCTTCCCCATACAGTACCCACTACCCCATACTGATCCCAGCAATACACAGTACCCTTCCCAATACAGTACCCCCTGCCCCATACTGTACCCTTCCCCATACAGTACCCACTACCCCATACTGTTCCCAGCAATACACAGTACCCTGCCCCATACAGTACCGTCTGCCCCATACTGTACCCTTCCCCATACAGTACCCACTGCCCCATACTGTTCCCATTAATACACAGTGCCCTGCCCAATACAGTACCCCATACTGTTCCCCGCAATACACAGTACCCTGCCCCATACAGTACCCCCTGCCCCATACTGTACCCTTCCCCATACAGTACCCACTGCCCCATACTGTTCCCAGCAATACACAGTAACCTGCCACATACAGTACCCCCTGCCCCATACTGTACCCTTCTCCATACAGTACCCACTACCCCATACTGTTCCCAGCATTACACAGTACCCTGCCCCATACAGTACCCCCTGCCCCATACTGTACCCTTCCCCATACAGTACCCACTGCCCCATACTGTTCCCCGCAATACACAGTACCCTGCCACATACAGTACCCCCTGCCCCATACTGTACCCTTCCCCATACAGTACCCACTACCCCATACTGTTCCCAGCATTACACAGTACCCTGCCCCATACAGTACCCCCTGCCTCATACTGTACCCTTCTCCATACAGTACTCACTGCCGCATACTGTGCCCCACCACAAACTGTACCGCGCCCCATACAGTACCCCCTGCCCCATACTGTACCCTTCCCCATACAGTACCCACTGCCCCATACTGTTCCCCGCATTACACAGTAACCTGCCCCATACAGTACCCCCTGCTCAATACTGTACCCTTCCCCATACTGTTCCCCGCAATACACAGTACCCTGCCCCATACAGTACCCCCTGCCCCATACTGTACCCTTCCCAATACAGTACCCACTACCCCATACTGTTCCCCGCAATACACAGTACCCTGCCCCATACAGTACCCACTGCCCCATACTGTACCCTTTCCCATACAGTACCCACTACCCCATACTGTTCCCAGCAATACACAGTACCCTGCCCCATACAGTACCCCCTGCCCCATACTGTACCCTTCCCCATACAGTACCCACTACCCCATACTGATCCCAGCAATACACAGTACCCTTCCCAATACAGTACCCCCTGCCCCATACTGTACCCTTCCCCATACAGTACCCACTACCCCATACTGTTCCCAGCAATACACAGTACCGTCTGCCCCATACTGTACCCTTCCCCATACAGTACCCACTGCCCCATACTGTTCCCATTAATACACAGTGCCCTGCCCAATACAGTACCCCATACTGTTCCCCGCAATACACAGTACCCTGCCCCATACAGTACCCTCTGCCCCATACTGTACCCTTCCCCATACAGTACCCACTGCCCCATACTGTTCCCAGCAATACACAGTACCCTGCCACATACAGTACCCCATACTGTTCCCCGCAATACACAGTACCCTGCCCCATACAGTACCCTCTGCCCCATACTGTACCCTTCCCCATACAGTACCCACTGCCCCATACTGTTCCCAGCAATACACAGTACCCTGCCACATACAGTACCCCCTGCCCCATACTGTATCCTTCCCCATACTGTTCCCAGCAATACACAGTACCCTGCCACATACAGTACCCCCTTCCCCATACTGTACCCTTCCCCATACAGTACCCACTACCCCATACTGTTCCCAGCAATACACAGTACCCTGCCCCATACAGTACCGTCTGCCCCATACTGTACCCTTCCCCATACAGTACCCACTGCCCCATACTGTTCCCATTAATACACAGTGCCCTGCCCAATACAGTACCCCATACTGTTCTTCGCAATACACAGTACCCTGCCCCATACAGTACCCCCTGCCCCATACTGTACCCTTCCCCATACAGTACCCACTGCCCCATACTGTTCCCAGCAATACACAGTACCCTGCCCCATACAGTACCTCCTGCCTCATACTGTACCCTTCTCCATACAGTACTCACTGCCGCATACTGTGCCCCACCACACACTGTACCGCGCCCCATACAGTACCCCCTGCCCCATACTGTACCCTTCCCCATACAGTACCCACTGCCCCATACTGTTCCCCGCAATACACAGTAACCTGCCCCATACAGTACCCCCTGCTCCATACTGTACCCTTCCCCATACTGTTCCCCGCAATACACAGTACCCTGCCCCATACAGTACCCCCTGCCCCATACTGTACCCTTCCCCATACAGTACCCACTGCCCCATACTGTTCCCAGCAATACACAGTACCCTGCCACATACAGTACCCCCTGCCCCATACTGTATCCTTCCCCATACTGTTCCCAGCAATACACAGTACCCTGCCACATACAGTACCCCCTTCCCCATACTGTACCCTTCCCCATACAGTACCCACTACCCCATACTGTTCCCAGCAATACACAGTACCCTGCCCCATACAGTACCGTCTGCCCCATACTGTACCCTTCCCCATACAGTACCCACTGCCCCATACTGTTCCCATTAATACACAGTGCCCTGCCCAATACAGTACCCCATACTGTTCCCCGCAATACACAGTACCCTGCCCCATACAGTACCCCCTGCCCCATACTGTACCCTTCCCCATACAGTACCCACTGCCCCATACTGTTCCCAGCAATACACAGTACCCTGCCCCATACAGTACCTCCTGCCTCATACTGTACCCTTCTCCATACAGTACTCACTGCCGCATACTGTGCCCCACCACACACTGTACCGCGCCCCATACAGTACCCCCTGCCCCATACTGTACCCTTCCCCATACAGTACCCACTGCCCCATACTGTTCCCCGCAATACACAGTAACCTGCCCCATACAGTACCCCCTGCTCCATACTGTACCCTTCCCCATACTGTTCCCCGCAATACACAGTACCCTGCCCCATACAGTACCCCCTGCTCCATACTGTACCCTTCCCCATACAGTACCCACTACCCCATACTGATCCCAGCAATACACAGTACCCTTCCCAATACAGTACCCCTAGCCCCATACTGTACCCTTCACCATACAGTACCCACTACCCCATACTGTTCCCAGCAATACACAGTACCCTGCCCCATACAGTACCGTCTGCCCCATACTGTACCCTTCCCCATACAGTACCCACTGCCCCATACTGTTCCCATTAATACACAGTGCCCTGCCCAATACAGTACCCCATACTGTTCCCCGCAATACACAGTAACCTGCCCCATACAGTACCCCCTGCTCCATACTGTACCCTTCCCCATACTGTTCCCCGCAATACACAGTACCCTGCCCCATACAGTACCCCCTGCCCCATACTGTACCCTTCCCCATACAGTACCCACTACCCCATACTGATCCCATCAATACACAGTACCCTTCCCAATACAGTACCCCTAGCCCCATACTGTACCCTTCACCATACAGTACCCACTACCCCATACTGTTCCCAGCAATACACAGTACCCTGCCCCATACAGTACCGTCTGCCCCATACTGTACCCTTCCCCATACAGTACCCACTGCCCCATACTGTTCCCATTAATACACAGTGCCCTGCCCAATACAGTACCCCATACTGTTCCCCGCAATACACAGTACCCTGCCCCATACAGTACCCCCTGCCCCATACTGTACCCTTCCCCATACAGTACCCACTGCCCCATACTTTTCCCCGCAATACACAGTAACCTGCCCCATACAGTACTCCCTGCTCCATACTGTACCCTGCCACATACAGTACCCCCTGCCCCATACTGTACCCTTCTCCATACAGTACCCACTACCCCATACTGTTCCCAGCATTACACAGTACCCTGCCCCATACAGTACCCCCTGCCTCGTACTGTACCCTTCTCCATACAGTACTCACTGCCGCATACTGTTCCCAGCATTACACAGTACCCTGCCCCATACAGTACCCCCTGCCCCATACTGTACCCTTCCCCATACAGTACCCACTGCCCCATACTGTTCCCCGCAATACACAGTACCCTGCCACATACAGTACCCCCTGCCCCATACTGTACCCTTCCCCATACAGTACCCACTACCCCATACTGTTCCCAGCATTACACAGTACCCTGCCCCATACAGTACCCCCTGCCTCATACTGTACCCTTCTCCATACAGTACTCACTGCCGCATACTGTGCCCCACCACACACTGTACCGCGCCCCATACAGTACCCCCTGCCCCATACTGTACCCTTCCCCATACAGTACCCACTGCCCCATACTGTTCCCCGCAATACACAGTAACCTGCCCCATACAGTACCCCCTGCTCAATACTGTACCCTTCCCCATACTGTTCCCCGCAATACACAGTACCCTGCCCCATACAGTACCCCCTGCCCCATACTGTACCCTTCCCCGTACAGTACCCACTGCCCCATACTGTTCCCAGCAATACACAGTACCCTGCCCCATACAGTACCCCGTGCCCCACACTGTACCTCGTCCCATACAGTACCAGCTGCCCAATACTGTACTCTGCTCATAGTGTACATCTCTGTGAACCCGTCAGATGCCCTGTTACAGAGGTATTCTGTGCTTGATGTTCTTCTCTGTAGGTGCTCTATGTCCACAATGTGTTGCAGTAGAGGATCACCATGTGGTGGCACAAGACTTACTGAACCGTTGGGTCTCCCACTTGCCAATATGGCTGGAGGGAACATACCCCGTGCTGCCAAGTGACAGCTGTGCCGTTGTGTAGTTCATGGGTGCTGCTAATGTCATGTCACGGGTTGATAAATGTGAAATGCGCGGCACTTGGTCACCAGGGCATCACATCTCCATTTAGGCAAATTATGGACTCTGTCCCACTGATAAAGCTCATGTAATTATTCATCTCCTGTAATTGCTTTATGAGACTGGATTCCCGATTCTCCGCCTTGATAATAGACTTCTCCCCGCCAGCAACCATAAATTGTCTGCTCGTCATTAATTGATGATGGCGGGTCGTGCGCCAGGACAGGTCACGGTGTGGATCTCTTATAGCCAGAAATCTAGCACAGTATGGCCTGTTACTAGTGATCCTTTCTGTAAATGTCAGCATATGTATGTGCATTGGGATGCATTATATGGCAGCATACAGTGTGCCTACGGGTCCATAGTGCAGAGCTATAGGATCTGCATGTGCTGCCACACTGGAGTTGCCTGCTGCAGAACAGTGGCGTGGACTCGCGTAGTAATGTGTGAGGATGGAGCTCAGCAATGTGTGAGGTCAGGGCACAGAAATGGGGGTCTTACGTTCCCCATATTTTCTGTGATTTCCCCTGGCTGGGAGATGAAGGATTTGAATGGAGCAGCTGGTTGCACACATACAGTACATGTGGCCTGTGGCACTAAATATGAGGATACCCATTGTCCGTGCCATAGACTTACAAGGAAGCGGCAGTCAGCATGCGTAACCAGCTCCCTTATTTAACTCCTCCATCTTGGGGAAAACCAAGGACGTACAAGCGCATTCACAGTGCCTCTCCATTCCAAGTCTATGGCACCCAGGATATGAAGATAGCCAGCCACTTCATTTAAAGGGGTTATCCCGGACTTCGGGGCAAAGCACCTTTGGATAGGGGGTTTCCAGCTTACTGGTTTTTCTGCCATGCGCCAATCTCTCTCGCAGTCTTGTGGCCAATGGAGACAGAAGTCAGAAGAGGGGGCGCCTCACGTTGTGCCGAAGTAGAGGTCTCCACTCTGACCCGCACCAATCTAGCAATTCTAATACACCCAGTAGATAGTTGGTATTATTTTTGCACACTAAAATGTCTTTTCATTACACAATAATTTCAGATATTTTTGCAGAAATTGATGATTTTGCCAGCAGAACACCCCCGATTGTAGCAATTTCGGCAGCTTGGGAATTTCACTTATAACACCGATACACTTTGGATTTCATACCCATCTTCATCTTACATCTCCACTCACAATATGGTTTTATGCAAATAATAAAAAAAATATGCAAATTGGTTTGTAGATTGGGTTCCTCGCAGTCACAGGCCGCCCCCGTCCTCCCGTCGCAGTGATCCGGGCGCCTTCTTTGTTGCGCCATTTTTCATTAATCTTTAAGTGCTCGGATTTATGTTGCAGCTGCGGACCCCCGCTCTTCCCCGCTCCACTAATTCCACCCCGGCATATGATTCTCCAGCAGATAACTAATTACATTCAGTCCGACCGGAGAGGCCATGCAATATTAATTCCAATCACTGGCATCTTGAAGGTCATTTTTGGAGGATGGCTACAGCTTAGCCCCTCTTCTGTCCTGTATCTCGTTTTGGCTGTTAGCTATGGGGTTAACGTAATTTTTTTTTTACTTTTATAAGGACCCTAATAACAATCCCCATTTCCATGCCCTAACAGCCATCCCTCTTAAAGCAGAAGGTACCATATAAAACAAAAACAGGCCAAGATATCTGAAAAAGGGAACAAAAAAATGTTGGTTTTTATGGTGGAGCCGGGCTGCAGCACGGCTTCATATGAGTGAAATCGGTCAGTGGGCCAGAGACCCCTCTCTGCAAAGAAAACCAAATTAGTAGTGCTTCTCCTTTAGGCTATGTGCACACGTTCAGGATTTCTCGCAGAAAATTCCTGAGACAAACCGGACATTTTCTGCAAGAAATCCGCAAAAAAACCGCACGCGTTTTTGCCGCGTTTTTTTCCGGACACTTCCCAATGCATTTTGTAGTGGGAAATCCGCAAAAGAAACGCAAAATTAATGAACATGCTGCGTTTTTTACCGCATGCGTTTTTTTCGCGGAAAAAAACGCATCATGTGCACAAAACATGCGGAATTCATTCTAAATGATGGGATGCTTATTGTATGCGTTTTTTTGCGGTTTTATAGCGTTTTTATCGGGAAAAACCGCAACGTGTGCACACAGCCTTATTCTAAAATCCACTTGACACGGGCCGGTGATGGTCATAGAGAGCTTCCATCAGCACACTCGCTCCCGTTCAATGGCCCTTGTAAACATACAAGCGATCAGACAATAATTGAGGGGAAACTAGGATTGTTCTTGCACCCTCCTAAAAATCCTCGTGGTCATCAATACTCCTGGTCGTACAGTACATTCAACAAAATGCTAATTGTCTGAGGATGAGACTCGTTTTATTGATCAGCTGATCCGCCGTGTGCATCGATGCGCGTGAAAGCCGCTTTAAATAAGCGCTGATCGATTTGTTGTATTGTCGAACGTCGCACCTCATAGGCAGAAATCTCCCTTGTAAATCCATTCATGGGGGCTCCAAAAGGCGTAGCCGTATACAATCACTTTATAGGGTGAGAATCCCCTTTGTCTTCTCAATACGGACCTCTACTCCGTCACATCTTTTTCTTCTGCATCAGTTGCCATATTCATTCTGATCTTCTCCATTAGGGCCATCAGTCATTGACTTCTCCAGAGAGAACAACCTGGAGTCAAAATCTTCATGAACGGGGTCGAAAGTGAAGAACTTAAGTGATTTTGGGCCTGGATGTCCACACCAACAGCACGAGCTTGGCTAGAAAGTGGGGTTAGTGGGACTCATATACGATCGGTGCTGGTGGCTGCTAACATGCATGGGCATCAACTGATTGTGCCCCAGGTAAAGGAAAGCCTGGCTGCGACTTTGGATTATGTTTGTAGAGGTTCCACCATCTTGGTGACTTCCATGATGAGGTTTTGTTAGTCCAGTATCCTTGTAATTAGAGATGAGCCAGTTGATTCACGCTGCTCTGGTCCTGCAATCGGTCTGGTCCTCCATTGCTGTCGTTCTTCACTTCTCCACCCGTACCTGGCACTTACAAGTCTCCAAAAAGTCTTTGGCTTTGCGTGAGGTTTGGTGAATAGGGCCCACGAGATGTCATGGCGTTGCAGGTCTAGTAAGCACAAGTGGTGCCTGGGATGTCGGGTGCAGAAATGAAGACCACCTTTCTTGGAGAACCGGACTGGGCGCTGGACTGGGGTATAACGTGAATTAAACAGCTTATTTCTTATCGTAATTTCTGCAAATGGTAATATTATTCCAGGTGACAACTTGCCCAGGAATGAATAATTCATAGAAGATTGAGGTCAATTTTGTAATTTGGTTTTGTAACAGAAGAGTTTTCCCAGACAAAAGTCGTTAATAAACCTTTGCCTGAAACGAGAACTTGATAAGTCTCCCATCTTGGTGTAAACACTCGCCCAGCAAGTACCAAGGACCTGTCACCGAGCCCATCGCCGTCTACTTATTGTAATAATGCAGTGTACGGATTACACGGTGAGAGAACGTCCAGGAGGGAGGCCCGAGTAAGACATCATTCTAATTAAAGAAGAATTACTCTGAAATACCTGAACTAATTCTCAGGCCATGATTACATTATGCACGGGGGTTTATTTTACGAAAGCGCGTCCACGACCACTCTGTAGATAGGAAAGCTTTTATGCCGCCCGGCGCAGGTCTTTATAGTATTACGACTTCTCTTGATGCGAGACATAATTCAGAGGATTTCTCTTGCATCGCCTCGGGTTTAACCCCTTAATGACCGCCAATACGTCTTTTAACTGACCTGACATATAAGAGAATATCCTCCCCATACAGGTGACAATCCAGCAGCTGTCAGCTGTACACTATAGCTGACAACTTTCTGTATCAGCCAGGATCAGTATTTGCACCATCTAAATCTGTTTAACCCCTTAGATGCTGCTGTCAATAGTGACTACATCATTATAAATGGTTAACAGAGTGTGGGGGCTTCTTCTTTGTCCCAATTAGTGCCCTCAGATCATGATTTTGTTGTCCTGATGTTTGCCATGGCAATTCATGACCAAATAGTGGCCTTAGAGTCTGATGGCTATAGTAATCTGTTTAGAAGTTAGCAACATTTAGGTGGTAAAAATACACATTTTCATTTCTGTTATACCACTTTGCATTAATTCCTGTAAAGCACCTGAAGGGTTAATAAACTACCTGACAGCAGTTTTCAATATGTTTAGGGGTGCTGTTTTTAAAATGGTATCACGTTTGTGGGTTTCCCAATATATGGGACCCCTAAAGTCACTTCAAACATGGATAAGTCCCTAAAAAAATAAATTTTGTAAATTTCTTTGAAAAAATGAAAAATTGCTGCTACATTTTTAAACCTCCTAAAATGCTTATCTGGATTAAAGGGATAATCAGTCAAATTTAGAAAATTGCAAATTTTTTAACATTTTTCTCAAATTTTTGATATCTTTTATAAATAAACACAAAAAATGTTGAACTAAATTTACCATTATCATAAAGTATAATGTGTCACGAAAAAACAATCTCAAAATCACTGGGATTTGTTGAAGCGTTGCAGAGTTATTACCACATAAAGTGACACTGGTCAGATTTCAAAAATTTGGCTCGGTCACTAAGGGGTTAAACAGCTATTCCAGACAGGAATTTCTTCTGATGGGCCCAATTAAAATCATTTTAAAGCAGAATTCCCTTCAATTTGACACGTGGTATAGGGAAGCCAAAATCCAGAAAACTCCCATCCCTTCCGACTGCCCCATAAAAAAGCATGCACTTCGAAAGTGTCGAAATCCAGCAGGTCATGTTGTGCCCCGTCCAAAACATGTACTCTTGTTTTCTTATTTCCAGAAACGGCGACTCTTTCTGTCCATCTGTATAGAAATGAATGGTGCTGAACTGTAATACCACACACGACCTGAGGACAGGGATGGCGCTGTTTCTGGAAGTAAACAGCCATGTTTTTCCAGGCCTGGACAACCTCCTTTCATGATAAAGAAATTTTTGAGAATCCAAAGTGTTGTTGGTTCCTCCCCACTGGGGACTGAATCTGTTATACATCAAACCAACACTTTTGTTAATTAATCTCGAATTTAGAAGGGGGCTCGGAGGTTAATTCATAACAGATCTGTCGAGAATGTTTTGTGAGGCTATGTGCACACGTTCAGGAATTCATGCAGAAAATTCCTGAGAATTCCGGACATTTTCTGCATGAAATCCGCAAGAAAACTGCATGCGTTTTTGCCGCGGTTTTGACGCGTTTTTGCCGCGTTTTTTTCCGGACACTTCCCAATGCATTTTGGAGTGGGAAATCCGCAAAAAAAACGCAAAAAGATAGAGCATGTCCGGATTTTGTGCGGTATGCGTTTTTTTTGCGGAAAAAAACGCATCATGTGCACAAAACATGCGGAATTCATTCTAAATGATGGGATGCTTATTGTATGCGTTTTTTTTGCGGTTTTATAGCATTTTTAAAACCGCGAAAAATCCGCAACTTGTGAACACAGCCTAACATTGGTTTTTATCTTGAGCTCATTACTTACGTCTTGTATCGCCACTTGCAACCAGGAGTTTTGGGAATTGATATTGAAGAATAAAAGGGGCTAAAAAAAAAAAACAGAGTGACTGCAGATTGCTGAATCCTGACAGTGATTATTATGCACACTGTCAGGATTCACTTCTATATCCAGCTGGAGCAAGCACTTGCATGACCACAATAGTGCAGTCACGATATGCAGATCCCCAGCGGTCCCCACCACTGGAACATCTGCTAATCTCATGATGCTGTGCACAAGACTATCATTGATGATAATTGGAGTGGTTCTTGCATCACGTAATATAAGGGGGCACTGCAGAACAGTGGACCCCCAGCACTTCTCACGGAGTGCTAAGTTGCATACTTTTACCCAGGAATTATTGCTAGTAAGCTGGATCTCCACAATAAGAGAGCATCCTCCACATTCAGAAAAGCCATGATTCTGCTCCTGCCATTGCAATGAGGGAGTGTTATCGGTTCTCCTACCCAGGGCACCACTTATCCCAAAAACCAAATAATCTTGGAAAAGGACAAAAACTGCTGGAAAATAGGCTATGTATGTAATTTCTGTACCTTGACTACCAGATAGACTCATCCATATGCCAGTTTGATGGCCCAACTGTAGACCTAAGTAGAAAAGAACCAGTGTTTTATATAGCAAGCAGTGCCCGTATATACTCCATCCAGAGCGCACTGTAAATGATTCCTGTCATATATACAGTTACTAGATGGAGGCTCGATGCTATCACATCTGGAGGGTGGTAATGTCACGATTGGGGCAGTCATGCGTCGCTGTTGTTGCCTAATGGCATCCTGTGATAATCTAATGACTTTTGCATCAGGGAACTCATGTGCTTGACGCCTACGCTTATATGCATTGTTTTTGTCCCAGCGATGCTGTTTGCTCTTCAAGAGTATTATTTGCCCGTTGTTGTCTGCGACGTTGTGCCTTTGGCTGGGTTCACACTGCATTATGGGCGTCCGTTAGACGGACTACGTTACACCGTATAAAGCGGTGTAACGTAGTCTGTTAAGGCCGCCATTAATTCCTATGTGGGACGCATCGCTAGCGCACGCCCACAATGGGCGTGCGCTAGGGATGTGCCGTCATTGAGTGACGGACCCTGAGACGAGGGCTGCAGCGTTTCCGGTTCTGTCACTGCTAGCGCAGATAGAGCTAGCAGATGCTCTATCTGTGCTAGCGCGATGGAGAATGTCGGCACTTGCGTCAGCAGCCCGTTCACGTATGTGTTGAACGGGCTGCTGTTTGACGCAATGTGAACCCGGCCTTTGCTGCTTTCGTTTCATTGTCGTTGGCATACTTTTTATGAGGAGCCATGTTGGCGTTGATATTTGCTTTTTAAAGGGGTTTTCCCCATGAGCAAAAGTTCATTTTAAAAATTGTCTGTCTGACCGTGTACAGAACATAGCACAACTCCTGGGCAGGGGAGGAAGCAAAAGACAGTACCGACATTACAGCAGGAGATCGCAGAGGATAGATTTTGTGAGGTAAAATATTTTTAAAAAATAGTCCGTGAACTATTTTACCTCACAAAATGAATCCACTGTGATCCCCTGCTGTAATGTCAGTATTATTTTTTGCTTCCTCCCCTGCCCAGGAGATGTGGTATTCTCCGTACACAGTCAGACACAGTCGATTTTTAAAATTAACTTTCGTTCATGGGAAAACCCCTTTAATGTGACCGGCTTCCTCTCCCTGTAGACACGTTGCGCATCTGCCGCCGGGATCAGCCGAATCCACTGCGCAAAATTCAGTAAAACAGACCGCCGCCATCTTTGTGCAGACAGATAGCGGCAGTCACATTAAAACTGCGCATGCGCTCCTCCTGTACAAAGATGGCGTCAGTCAGTGAATCATTCGGCTGATCCCGGCAGCAGAGTGTGTGTGTGAGTGTGTGTGTGAGAGAAAGAGTGAGTGTGTGTGTGTAGTGCATACGGCATATAGAGTGAGTGTGGTGCGACAGTGTTCAGCTGGTGGTACCGCGCAAGAGGCTGCTTGAGTGTGTGAGTTAGTGTGTGTGTGTGTTGCGTACGGCATATAGAGTGTTTGTGTGTGTGTGGTGCAACGGTGTTCCGCTGCTGGTACCGCACAATAGGTTGGTACCAGCAGCAGTTTCCATATTGAGACACCCATCACTTGGGTGTCCCAATATGGCGGTCGGAGAACTTCCTCCGTTTGGAATTCTGGGACACGGTGACATCTGGACAGAACAGGAAATGAAAACATTAGGAGGCATTTATATAAATAGACTAGATGGAGGCTCGATGCTATCGCATCAGGAGGGTGGCGACGCCCTATTCCTCTATACTCCTGTACTGCCATAAGCACTGGAGAAGGGGAAGCAGTGCAGGTGGGCTGCACAGTGCCAGCTAGTTGGGGGGCAGCGGCTGTGGCCCCAGTCTATTTCTAATATACAGTACTTTGTGGGGGCTGTTAGTTTACAATTCTAGTCCTGCATCCTAAGTGCGACCAGCTGTTGTGTAATGGGGGCTTCCCTCTGAGAGAGCAGTGCTCTGCCCTGTGCTGACTCCTCTCCTGCCATCATGTGTCCCCATTCTGCCCTGTCCTGCACCCACTGCTCAGTCCTGCCACCCCACTCCCCCCATCCCCAGCACCCCCCTCCCCGGCTATTCCTAGGATAGTCATCTCCCATGCAGATTAATGGGATTACTGCTGGCGCTTGGGCTGATGCCCCATAGAAAAGGTTGTAGTTATTCATGGACATTACCGTGCCCCTCACATATGTGTGTGCAAACAATCAAGGGGAGGGGGACACTGCGGGGAGCTAATACTGATGATGTGCACGCAGACTCCTGCCATATTCAATGTGTAGACATATTGTGTCCATGTGCATCTAATGCTGGTAAATCAGTGCTGCCCTGTCAGTGCAGTGTACCCCATGTTATCGGTGACAGGGGTCGGGATATCGCCACTTGTGCTCTGTGCTCAGTGAAACTTTCCCCCGGCCCTGTGCTCGGATCTGCCCCAGAAAGGAGCCCACCGCCATCACAACGAAGCCCCTGTCCCCAAGCCTCACACAACGAATATGCAGCGGCGGCCTTCTTGCGGCGGGAGGAGTCCCAGCAGAGGGGGGTCCGGCGATGACCCGCTGGTACTGCGCAAGGGTCTGGTACCAGCGGGTGCCATATTGCAATACCCATCACTTGGGTATTCCAATATGGCTGTCGGCGTACTTCCTGTGCGACGCGGTGCATTGTGGGATTCGAGGACGTCCAAACGGAAGTGGATGACAAACATTTTAAGGTAATTATATAAATAGATAATGTATCCAATTTGTTTTTACAGAGTCAACTTTCCCAAGCCCTGAATGGTTTGTCAGACAGAGCAAAGGAAGCCAAAGAATTCCTGGTTCAGCTCAGAAATATGGTCCAGCAAATCCAGGTACAGTTGTCAGCTGACAAAGAATCAAATCACAAGGTTAATACAATATTTGTAATGTTATTTATTCAATATGACAGACATATTATAATATTGTGATGACTATGTCCTGGATAACTACTATGATACTGCACCCTGTATACAAGAATATAACTACTATAATACTGCATCTATGTACAAGAATATAACTACTATAATATTGCTCCTATGTACAAGAATATAACTACTATAATACTGCTCCTATGTACAAGAATATAACTACTATAATACTGCCCCCTAACTATAATATTGCTCCTATGTACAAGAATATAACTACTATAATACTGCCCCTATGTACAAGAATATAACTACTATAATACTGCCTCCTATGTACAAGAATATAACTACTATAATACTGCTCCTATGTACAAGAATATAACTACTATAATACTGCCCCCTAACTATGATATTGCTCCTATGTACAAGACTATAACTACTACAATACTGCTCCTATGTACAAGAATATAACTACTATAATACTGCTCCCTATGTACAAGAATATAACTACTATAATACTGCTCCTATGTACAAGAATATAACTACTATAATACTGCTCCCTATGTACAAGAATATAACTACTATAATACTACCCCTATATACAATAATATAACTACTATAATACTGCTCCCTATGTACAAGGCTATAACTACTATAATACTGCCCCTATGTACAAGAATATAACTACTATAATACTGCTGCCTATGTACAAGAATATAACTACTATAATACTGCTCCTATGTGCAAGAATATACCTACTATAATACTGCTACTATGTGCAAGAATATAACTACTATAGTACTGCTCCCTATGTACAAGAATATAACTACTATAATACTGCTCCTATGTGCAAGAATATAACTACTATAATACTGGTCCTATGTACAAGAATATAACTACTATAATACTGCTCCCTATGTACAAGAATATAACTACTATAATACTGCTCATATGTACAAGAATATAACTACTATAATACTACTCCCTATGTACAAAAATATAACTACTATAATACTGCCTCCTATGTACAAGAATATAACTACTATAATACTGCTCCTATGTACAAGAATATAACTACTATAATACTGCCCCCTAACTATAATATTGCTCCTATGTACAAGACTATAACTACTACAATACTGCTCCTATGTACAAGAATATAACTGCTATAATACTGCTCCCTATGTACAAGAATATAACTACTATAATACTGCTCCTATGTACAAGAATATAACTACTATAATACTGCTCCCTATGTACAAGAATATAACTACTATAATACTGCCCCTATATACAATAATATAATTACTATAATACTGCTCCCTATGTATAAGACTATAACTACTATAATACTGCCCCTATGTGCAAGAATATAACTACTATAATACTGCTCCCTATGTACAAGAATATAACTACTATAATACTGCTCCTATGTGCAAGAATATAACTACTATAATACTGCTCCTATGTACAAGAATATAAGTACTATAATACTGCTCCCTATGTACAAGAATATAACTACTATAATACTGGTCCTATGTACAAGAATATAACTACTATAATACTGCTCCTATGTGCAAGAATATAACTACTATAATACTGCTCCTATGTACAAGAATATAACTACTATAATACTACCCCTATATACAATGATATAACTACTATAATACTGCTCCCTATGTACAAGGCTATAACTACTATAATACTGCCCCTATGTACAAGAATATAACTACTATAATACTGCTGCCTATGTACAAGAATATAACTACTATAATACTGCTCCTATGTGCAAGAATATACCTACTATAATACTGCTACTATGTGCAAGAATATAACTACTATAGTACTGCTCCCTATGTACAAGAATATAACTACTATAATACTGCTCCTATGTGCAAGAATATAACTACTATAATACTGGTCCTATGTACAAGAATATAACTACTATAATACTGCTCCCTATGTACAAGAATATAACTACTATAATACTGCTCATATGTACAAGAATATAACTACTATAATACTACTCCCTATGTACAAAAATATAACTACTATAATACTGCCTCCTATGTACAAGAATATAACTACTATAATACTGCTCCTATGTACAAGAATATAACTACTATAATACTGCCCCCTAACTATAATATTGCTCCTATGTACAAGACTATAACTACTACAATACTGCTCCTATGTACAAGAATATAACTGCTATAATACTGCTCCCTATGTACAAGAATATAACTACTATAATACTGCTCCTATGTACAAGAATATAACTACTATAATACTGCTCCCTATGTACAAGAATATAACTACTATAATACTGCCCCTATATACAATAATATAATTACTATAATACTGCTCCCTATGTATAAGACTATAACTACTATAATACTGCCCCTATGTGCAAGAATATAACTACTATAATACTGCTCCCTATGTACAAGAATATAACTACTATAATACTGCTCCTATGTGCAAGAATATAACTACTATAATACTGCTCCTATGTACAAGAATATAAGTACTATAATACTGCTCCCTATGTACAAGAATATAACTACTATAATACTGCTCCTATGTGCAAGAATATAACTACTATAATACTGGTCCTATGTACAAGAATATAACTACTATAATACTGCTCCCTATGTACAAGAATATAACTACTATAATACTGCCCCTTATTATGATGGAATATAGGCTGAACTGGATGGACAAATGTCTTTTTTCGGCCTTACTAACTATGTTACTATGTTACTATGTTACTGCTCCTATGTACAAGAATATAACTACTATAATACTGCTCCCTATGTACAAGAATATAACTACTATAATACTGCCCCTATATACAATAATATAACTACTGTAATACTGCTCCTATGTGCAAGAATATAACTACTATAATACTGGTCCTATGTGCAAGAATATAACTACTAACACTGCTTCTATGTACAAGAATATAACTACTATAATACTGCTTCTATGTACAAGAATATAACTACTATAATACTGCTCCTATGTACAAGAATATAACTACTATAATACTGCTCCTATGTACAAGAATATAACTACTATAATACTGCTCCTGTGTACAAGAATATAACTACTATAATACTGCCCCCTAACTATAATATTGCTCCTATGTACAAGACTATAACTACTACAATACTGCTCCTATGTACAAGAATATAACTACTATAATACTGCTCCCTATGTACAAGAATATAACTACTATAATACTGCTCCTATGTACAAGAATATAACTACTATAATACTGCTCCCTATGTACAAGAATATAACTACTATAATACTGCCCCTATATACAATAATATAATTACTATAATACTGCTCCCTATGTATAAGACTATAACTACTATAATACTGCCCCTATGTGCAAGAATATAACTACTATAATACTGCTCCCTATGTACAAGAATATAACTACTATAATACTGCTCCTATGTGCAAGAATATAACTACTATAATACTGCTCCTATGTACAAGAATATAAGTACTATAATACTGCTCCCTATGTACAAGAATATAACTACTATAACACTGCTCCTATGTGCAAGAATATAACTACTATAATACTGGTCCTATGTACAAGAATATAACTACTATAATACTGCTCCCTATGTACAAGAATATAACTACTATAATACTGCCCCTTATTATGATGGAATATAGGCTGAACTGGATGGACAAATGTCTTTTTTCGGCCTTACTAACTATGTTACTATGTTACTATGTTACTGCTCCTATGTACAAGAATATAACTACTATAATACTGCTCCCTATGTACAAGAATATAACTACTATAATACTGCCCCTATATACAATAATATAACTACTATAATACTGCTCCTATGTGCAAGAATATAACTACTATAATACTGCTCATATGTACAAGAATATAACTACTATAATACTGCTCCCTATGTACAAGAATATAACTACTATAATACTGCCCCTATATACAATAATATAACTACTATAATACTGCTCCTATGTGCAAGAATATAACTACTAACACTGCTTCTATGTACAAGAATATAACTACTATAATACTGCTCCTATGTACAAGAATATAACTACTATAATACTGCTCCTATGTACAAGAATATAACTATTATAAGTCTTGTTGCCCAGGTGCCTTTGCTATCATTGAATGCTCCATAGTAACATTTTCTTTTATAGCTGCGGTCTTGTGACTTTCCAATTGTTGGTGAACTATAGCTTCCAGTAAGGCCTCTTTCACACTTCCGTCTTTTTCCTCCCCTAGAAAAATCCGTTGAGTTTTGAAAAAAACAGGATCCTGCAAATTTTTTATGCAAGATCCTGTTTTTTCCCATAGACTTGTATTAGCGATGGATTGTGACGTATGGCCATCCGTTTCATCTGCCGTGCACTTCATCCGTCGCAAAATAGCGGTCCGCCGTGTGGAGAAAACCTTCACAGGAACGTTTTTTCTGCACGTTGGAAAATCGCTCAGCGACGGGTCCTGCGCTGTCTGTCGTTGGCTATAATGGAAGCCTATGGATGCACGATCCGTTGCTGACGGTCACACACAGGAATCCAGCGACGTATCACATTTTTTCATTCTGAGCATGCCCGGAACGATTTTTCAAGTCAGTCTTTCTCTCTTTTACATCCGTTTGCCACTCTTTTTACAACGTCGGTACGTCGCGCCGACGAATTATGAAGGCCGTCTCAAGACGGAAGAGTGAAAGAAGCCTTAGGAGTCATCTTTCAACAGCTGGAAAGCTACAAGTTGGAAACCATTGCTGTACAGGGGAAAGAATTGAAAACCATCTCCTCGCTGGCTGTATGTCAGCATCCTGTACATGATTGTGGCATGAAGATAGATGTTGATGCTCCCTACAGTCCGTCATCCCCTCAGCACCGTGTGTTATATTTTGCAGGAGAACAGTGTGGAGTTTGAGGCCTGCCTGGTCGCACAGTGTGACGCTCTTATTGATGCCCTTAACAGAAGGAAGGTGCAGCTTCTTGCACGGGTTAATAAGGAGCATGAACACAAGCTGAAGGTCAGAGTCAATCTATTATCTATTATCTATCTATATATTATCTATCATCTATCTATTATCTATCTTTTTTCTATCTTATCTAACTATTATCTATGTATTATCTGTCTATTGTAAGATAGTGCTCACTGTATGTGTTGGGGGACCCTCGCTTGGCAACGGGATTACGGCACACTGGAATGGTTTCTCACTTAAACAGACCATCCGATTTATTTAAACACAGCATAAACCAGATAGAGTACAGTCCATTTCATTACATCCACGAACATAATAAGACACCAGTCTGTTCCATTAGCAGATACACCTCTCTGCCTTCTTACAACCCCCCTGTCTGAGGTTACCTTCCAGGAACTCCGCTGCCTTACTGGGATCACTGTCCCAGACGATGACTTGCCCAATAGGTCAAACCCGACAGTTCCAGACCCTCCGAAGGTCGGTAGCTCCCCAATGCAGTGCCGTCACAGGCTCTGCAGGTACATGGCCTCAACATGTGCTATTCAGGAATCCAGACCTCTTGCAGGAACTTCCAACACAGAGACCATGTGATCACACCACAGTCTCATTATAATGTATGAGACCCACCCCTGTGTGTGGCTAGCCAGACCTGCCCAGCTCTCTGGCTAACCCTGTAAGCCCAACTCCTTATGAGCTAAACAAGGCTCGTATAACTACAGGTCCCAGACCAACGTTTCAGGCTTACAGCGCAGAGGACCTCCTCCTCTGCGACACATACCGGCCATTCACCACAACACTGGTCACTGTCTCACATTATCTATTATCTATCTATCTATTTATCATCTACCTATTATCTATCTATTACAGTATATCTATTATCTATCTTTCTATTATCTATCATCTATCTATCTATCTTTCACCTATCTATTAACTACCTATCTATCTATCTATCTATCTATTACAGTATATCTATCATCTATTATCTTTCCATTATCTATCTATCTATCTATCTATCTATCTATCTATCTATCTATCTATCTATCTATCTATCATCTATCTATCTATCTACAGTGGGGCAAAAAAGTATTTAGTCAGTCAGCAATAGTGCAAGTTCCACCACTTAAAAAGATGAGAGGCGTCTGTAATTTACATCATAGATAGACCTCAACTATGGGAGACAAACTGAGAAAAAAAAATCCAGAAAATCACATTGTCTGTTTTTTTACCATTTTTTTGCATATTATGGTGGAAAATAAGTATTTGGTCAGAAACAAACAATCAAGATTTCTGGCTCTCACAGACTTGAAACTTCTTCTTTAAGAGTCTCATCTTTCCTCCACTCATTACCTGTAGTAATGGCACCTTTTTAAACTTGTTATCAGTATAAAAAGACACCTGTGCACACCCTCAAACAGTCTGACTCCAAACTCCACTATGGTGAAGACCAAAGAGCTGTCAAAGGACACCAGAAACAAAATTGTAGCCCTGCACCAGGCTGGGAAGACTGAATCTGCAATAGCCAACCAGCTTGGAGTGAAGAAATCAACAGTGGGAGCAATAATTAGAAAATGGAAGACATACAAGACCACTGATAATCTCCCTCGATTTGGGGCTCCACGCAAAATCCCACCCCGTGGGGTCAGAATGATCACAAGAACGGTGAGCACAAATCCCAGAACCACGCGGGGGGACCTAGTGAATGAACTGCAGAGAGCTGGGACCAATGTAACAAGGCCTACCATAAGTAACACACTACGCCACCATGGACTCAGATCCTGCAGTGCCAGACGTGTCCCACTGCTTAAGCCAGTACATGTCCGGGCCCGTCTGAAGTTTGCTAGAGAGCATTTGGATGATCCAGAGGAGTTTTGGGAGAATGTCCTATGGTCTGATGAAACCAAACTGGAACTGTTTGGTAGAAACACAACTTGTCGTGTTTGGAGGAAAAAGAATACTGAGTTGCATCCATCAAACACCATACCTACTGTAAAGCATGGTGGTGGAAACATCATGCTTTGGGGCTGTTTCTCTGCAAAGGGGCCAGGACGACTGATCCGGGTACATGAAAGAATGAATGGGGCCATGTATCGTGAGATTTTGAGTGCAAACCTCCTTCCATCAGCAAGGGCATTGAAGATGAAACGTGGCTGGGTCTTTCAACATGACAATGATCCAAAACACACCGCCAGGGCAACGAAGGAGTGGCTTCGTAAGAAGCATTTCAAGGTCCTGGAGTGGCCTAGCCAGTCTCCAGATCTCAACCCTATAGAAAACCTTTGGAGGGAGTTGAAAGTCCGTGTTGCCAAGCGAAAAGCCAAAAACATCACTGCTCTAGAGGAGATCTGCATGGAGGCAACCTTGTGAAGACTTACAGAAAACGTTTGACCTCTGTCATTGCCAACAAAGGATATATTACAAAGTATTGAGATGAAATTTTGTTTCTGACCAAATACTTATTTTCCACCATAATATGCAAATAAAATGTTAAAAAAAACAGACAATGTGATTTTCTGGATTTTTTTTTCTCAGTTTGTCTCCCATAGTTGAGGTCTACCTATGATGTAAATTACAGACGCCTCTCATCTTTTTCAGTGGTGGAACTTGCACTATTGCTGACTGACTAAATACTTTTTTGCCCCACTGTATCTATCTATCTATTGTATTTATTTCTCTGTCTCTATTTTCAATTGTATCTTTGTGGCTGAATTGCTGTTATTTGTACCAAAAATATGAAATAGTGACTGGACTGGTGTAAAATTGCTCACATTTTTTTGGAAAACTGGCAAATGACAAAATGTGCACCAGAAAACTGTTGTAAAAGCCATAATACATGTCACCCTATGTATCTATCTACATATCTGTCTACAGTGACATCTGAGCGTTTACTTATCTCACATCTATTTCCTTCATATCCATCGGTATATGATCCATCTCATACCTACATCTATTCTCCTAGTTTTTCTATGTAATATCCATTTGCCTTTCCGTCCCTCCATTGGTCAGTTTATTTCATCCTGAACCAAACCTCTATTTTTTTTCTTCTATTTCTCCACCGTTTTGCTCTATTCTTTCTCTGTCGTGTCCTCCTTGGTACACTAGTACAATCTATAGGAACAGAATTTTTCTCTCCTGTGAAAACAAATAGCATCTGCTCCATAGTGTTAAAAGCCGGCGACTATTTCCAATCTGGCTGTGCGCGGCGCTCTCCGGGGGAATCAGACATCTAGCTTCTCTTTCTTCTGGGTCTTTCATGTTTTCCTGTGTTCATGGTCCCCAGTGTGTAATCCATTTTCTGTAGCGAGCAGAATTATCCATTACATAGCCCACCTCATGGTACTCCTGAGCCACCACGTATAATTAGTCTGAATCTATCACATTTGCTGGAGAATGCTTTTATAGATGTAGAAGGCGTCCCTGATCATGGAGGCACCGAGGTGTCCACTACGCGTTCTGTGTCCACCGTGATGTTACATGTTTACTGCAAAATGAAGCATCTTTGCCAGTAGTTCCAATAGAAATCTCCTATCGTTTTGTGTATTCAGCTGCTGTACTGACTGATTCGTGTCCATGGTAACAGACTACATACAATCCCTTTGTAGTCTCATCACAGTCCTTCCTAATATATTTTGGCAGAAGGTTGAAGATTTCTGGATCAGGTTGTGATCTGATCTACTAAAAGGAAAGCCACAGAATACAGGGGTAAATAGAGAAAACACATTGTAACATGATAACGATGCACAGACGTGGCCAGGTGGTCTCCGGCAGAAGAGAACGCCGTGTAAGTTATATATGGCTCCGTGTAGGTTACATAAGGCTCCGTGTAGGTTACATAGGGCGCGGTGTAGGTTACATAGGGCGCGGTGTAGGTTACATAGGGCGCGGTGTAGGTTACATAGGTCTCCATATAGGCGCGGTGTAGGTTACATAGGGCTCCGTTTAGGTTACATAGGGCTCCGTGTAGGTTACATAGGGAGCGGTGTAGGTTACATAGAGCATGGTATTGGTTACATAGGGCGTGGTTTAGGTTACATAGGGCTCCGTGTAGGTTACATAGGGCGCGGTGTAGGTTACATAGAGCATGGTATAGGTTACATAGAGCGTAGTGTAGGTTACATAGGTCTCTGTGTAGGTTACATAGGTCTCCTTTTAGGTTACATAGGGCGCCGTGTAGGTTACATAGGGCGCCATTATGGCATTTCATCGGACTTTATTTGTTTGTTTTAATTCAAGGTATAAAACAATAAAAAATCACAATAGAAAAACATTAATAATGGTCATTAGTTTCTGAAATTCCCTCCCCCTCCCCCCATTACATACAAGAACAGCAAATGATGCATGGTGTAACCTAAGTTCAGGGTCATCTTCTCTCCACCCAAGGTGTCCACAGTGTCTCAAATGTTCTTATTCTTTTTCTCTTAACATAAATGCTTTTTTTCAAATTCACAATAGTCAGACTGTCTGAAAAATTCCCTCAACGTTGGCGGACCTACATTTATCCAGTATCTGACAATTAGGTTCCGCGCAATATATAGTAATCTAGCTATTGCCACCTTATATTTATTATGTACCTGGACCTCCTCCACATATCCAAGTATACACACCACAGGATCCCTCTCAATCCTACAACCATACGCTCCTCCTGTGCCATTAAGCACCGATGTCCAATATGGGTTCAGATTTGGACACTGCCATAACATATGGAGAATTCCAGCCCCCTCCATTCGGCATCGAGGACACTCAGAAGTCTGTCTCAGACCCGCTCTATAGTGCCGTTCAGGAGTCCTATATACTCTATGGAGTACATATATCTGCGAGAGTCTGCCCGGTTCACTCATCGATAATTGGGGTATACAGTTAGGTCCATATATATTTGGACAGAGACAACATTTTTCTAATTTTGGTTATAGACATTACCACAATGAATTTTAAACAAAACAATTCAGATGCAGTTGAAGTTCAGACTTTCAGCTTTCATTTGAGGGTATCCACATTACAATTGGATGAAGGGTTTAGGAGTTTCAGCTCCTTAACATGTGCCACCCTGTTTTTAAAGAGACTAAAAGTAATTGGACAATTGACTCAAAGGCTATTTCATGGACAGGTGTGGGCAATCCCTTCGTTATGTCATTCTCAATTAAGCAGATAAAAGGCCTGGAGTTGATTTGCGGTGTGGTGCTTGCATTTGGAAGGTTTTGCTGTGAAGTAAACATGCGGTCAAAGGAGCTCGCAATGCAGGTGAAACAATCCATCCTTAAACTGCAAAAACAGAAAAAATCCATCCAAGAAATTGCTACAATATTAGGAGTGGCAAAATCTACAATTTGGTACATCCTGAGAAAGAAAGAAAGCACTGGTGAACTCATCAATGCAAAAAGACCTGGGCACCCACAGAAGACAACAGTGGAGGATGATCGCAGAATAATCTCCATGGTGAAGAGAAACCCCTTCACAACAGCCAACCAAGTGAACAACACTCTCCAGGAGGTAGGCGTATCAATATCCAAATCTACCATAAAGAGAGGACTGCATGAAAGTAAATACAGAGGGTTCACTGCACGGTGCAAGCCACTCACAAGATTCAAGAATAAAAAGGCTAGACTGGACTATGCTAAAACCCATCTAAAAAAGCCAGCACAGTTCTGGAAGAACATTCTTTGGACAGATGAAACCAAGATCAACCTCTACCAGAATGATGGAAAGAGAAAAGTATGGCGAAGGCTTGGTACAGCTCATGATCCAAAGCATACCACATCATCTGTAAAACACGGCGGAGGCAGTGTGATGGCTTGGGCATGCATGGCTGCCAGTGGCACTGGGTCACTAGTGTTTATTGATGATGTGACACAGGACAGAAGAAGCCGAGTGAATTCTGAGGTATTCAGAGACATACTGTGTGCTCAGATCCAGCCAAATGCAGCTAAACCGATTGGTCGTCGTTTCATACTACAGATGGACAATGACCCAAAACAAAGCCAAAGCAACCCAGGAGTTTATTAAAGCAAAGAAGTGGAATATTCTTGAATGGCCAAGTCAGTCACCTGATCTCAACCCAATTGAGCATGCATTTCACTTGTTAAAGACTAAACTTAAGACAGAAAGGCCCATAAACAAACAGCAACTGAAAACCACTGCAGTGAAGGCCTGGCCAAGCATCAAAAAGGAGGAAACACAGCGTCTGGTGAGGTCCATGAGTTCAAGACTTCAGGCAGCCATTGCCAACAAAGGGGTTTCAACCAAGTACTAGAAATTAACATTTTATTTAAAATTATTTAATCTGTCCAATTACTTTTGGTCCCTTTAAAAACAGGGTGGCAAATGTTAAGGAGCTGAAACTCCTAAACCCTTCATCCAATTTTAATGTGGATGCCCTCAAATGAAAGCTGAAAGTCCGAACTACATCTGCATCTGAATTGTTTTGTTAAAATTCATTGTGGTAATGTCCATAACTAAAATTAGAAAAATGTTGTCTCTGTCCAAATATACAGTATATGGACCTAACTGTATATTCCATAATCACTTCCCATTTATTTTCCTCTATCCTACCCAACTCCTCCCATTTCCCCTGTGCTCTAATAGGATAATTATTTAGAAAAGTATGCATAGATCCTTATAAATGCCCGACACTACCCCTTTTGTTCCCCCCTCTGCGCAGACATAATCAATCAATATATCCTTGTGAATCTCCATATTCATCATCCTACTCTGCGTAACATAAGCATCCCTAAACTGCCCATATTGAAATCTGCAGACCTCCGGTAGCCCATAATCCTGCAACTTTCCAAAGGGCACCAGTTCCTGCGCGTCCTGCACCTGAACCATGTACTGTATTCCCAATCTCATCCAAGTTTTAAATTCTCCCATTCTAGCAAATTCTGGTAGAGTCTCGTTTTGCCATATCGGGGAAAAATTTGCCAAGTGCTCCAAACCCCTAATCTTTTTAATTGCCTCCCAGACTTTATGTATAAGCACTAAAGTAGGATACATCAAACGCCTCTTCCTAAGGCCAGCGTCACACTAGCGAGTTTTATGGACGTATGAGAGGCGCAGAAAATACAGATTGCACACGGTACAATGATTCTCTATGGCCCAGCTCCTATCTGCCGTATTTTATGTATCCGTATTATACGGTCTTGTACGGCCGTAGAAAATCGCAGCATGCCGCGTTTGTCAGCGTATTGCGCAAAAAATCCACCAATGAAAGGCAATGGGGGCGACAAAAATATGGTGTTCTGTAGAAAAGCTGTGAATTCAGTGCGGTGTACAGTAAAATCACACTGACAGGTTAGACTAGAATAGCTAAAATAAATGTCTACACATAGTATAGGGATGTATATATACAGTGGGGCAAAAAAGTATTTAGTCAGTCAGCAATAGTGCAAGTTCCACCACTTAAAAAGATGAGAGGCGTCTGTAATTTACATCATAGGTAGACCTCAACTATGGGAGACAAACTGAGAAAAAAAAATCCAGAAAATCACATTGTCTGTTTTTTTAACATTTTATTTGCATATTATGGTGGAAAATAAGTATTTGGTCAGAAACAAACAATCAAGATTTCTGGCTCTCACAGACCTGTAACTTCTTCTTTAAGAGTCTCCTCTTTCCTCCACTCATTACCTGTAGTAATGGCACCTGTTTAAACTTGTTATCAGTATAAAAAGACACCTGTGCACACCCTCAAACAGTCTGACTCCAAACTCCACTATGGTGAAGACCAAAGAGCTGTCAAAGGACACCAGAAACAAAATTGTAGCCCTGCACCAGGCTGGGAAGACTGAATCTGCAATAGCCAACCAGCTTGGAGTGAAGAAATCAACAGTGGGAGTAATAATTAGAAAATGGAAGACATACAAGACCACTGATAATCTCCCTCGATCTGGGGCTCCACGCAAAATCCCACCCCGTGGGGTCAGAATGATCACAAGAACGGTGAGCAAAAATCCCAGAACCACGCGGGGGGACCTAGTGAATGAACTGCAGAGAGCTGGGACCAATGTAACAAGGCCTACCATAAGTAACACACTACGCCACCATGGACTCAGATCCTGCAGTGCCAGACGTGTCCCACTGCTTAAGCCAGTACATGTCCGGGCCCGTCTGAAGTTTGCTAGAGAGCATTTGGATGATCCAGAGGAGTTTTGGGAGAATGTCCTATGGTCTGATGAAACCAAACTGGAACTGTTTGGTAGAAACACAACTTGTCGTGTTTGGAGGAAAAAGAATACTGAGTTGCATCCATCAAACACCATACCTACTGTAAAGCATGGTGGTGGAAACATCATGCTTTGGGGCTGTTTCTCTGCAAAGGGGCCAGGACGACTGATCCGGGTACATGAAAGAATGAATGGGGCCATGTATCGTGAGATTTTGAGTGCAAACCTCCTTCCATCAGCAAGGGCATTGAAGATGAAACGTGGCTGGGTCTTTCAACATGACAATGATCCAAAGCACACCACCAGGGCAACGAAGGAGTGGCTTCGTAAGAAGCATTTCAAGGTCCTGGAGTGGCCTAGCCAGTCTCCAGATCTCAACCCTATAGAAAACCTTTGGAGGGAGTTGAAAGTCCGTGTTGCCAAGCGAAAAGCCAAAAACATCACTGCTCTAGAGGAGATCTGCATGGAGGAATGGGCCAACATACCAACAACAGTGTGTGGCAACCTTGTGAAGACTTACAGAAAACGTTTGACCTCTGTCATTGCCAACAAAGGATATATTACAAAATATTGAGATGAAATTTTGTTTCTGACCAAATACTTATTTTCCACCATAATATGCAAATAAAATGTTAAAAAAAACAGACAATGTGATTTTCTAGATTTTTTTTTCTCAGTTTGTCTCCCATAGTTGAGGTCTACCTATGATGTAAATTACAGACGCCTCTCATCTTTTTAAGTGGTGGAACTTGCACTATTGCTGACTGACTAAATACTTTTTTGCCCCACTGTATATATATATATATATATATCAGCGAGACATATATATATATGTATATATATATATATATATATATGTATATTTCATACAGCGCTAGATAGAAGAAAAGCCGGTAATTCAATTGCCGGCTTTTACCGTCTCCTTCACAAACCCGACAGGATATGAGACATGGTTGACATACAGTAAACCTTTTCATATCCCTTTTTTTTTGCATATTCCTCACTACTAATGTTAGTAGTGTGTATGTGCAAAATTTGGGTGCTCTAGCTGTTAAAATAAAGGGTTAAATCGCGGAAAATACTGGTGTGGGCTCCCGCGCAATTTTCTCCGCCAGAGTGGTAAAGCCAGTGACTGAGGGCAGATATTAATAGCCTAGAGAGGGACCACGGTTATTTCCCCCCGCCCCCCCCCCCGGCTAAAGACATCTGCCCCCAGCCACCCCAGAAAAGGCACATCTGGAAGATGCGCCTAATCTGGCACTTGGCCACTCTCTTCCCACTCCTGTGTAGCGGTGGGATATGGGGTAATGAAGGGTTAATGTCACCTTGCTATTGTAAGGTGACATTAAGCCAGGTTAATAATGGAGAGGCGTCAATTATGACACCTATCCATTATTAATCCAATAGTACGAAATCTATATATATAATTGCCTAAGGGTTTTTCCGTCTGTCTGTCTGTCCTGGAAATCCCGGCTCTCTGATTGGTCGAGGCCGCCAGGCCTCGACCAATCAGAGACGGGCACAGCATCGACGTAGAAATCCCGCGTCTCTGATTGGTCGAGGCCTCCAGGCCTCGACCAATCAGCGACGAGCACAGCGACGATGATGTCATAAAGGACGTAGACATCCCGCGTCTGATTGGTCGAGGCCGCCAGCAACGGGCACAGCGACGATGATGTCATAAAGTTGCCATGGTTGCCATGGCGACGATGATGTCATAAAGGTTGCCTCGACCAATCAGCGACGGGCACAGTCTGCCGCGAATTCTGGAATCATCATTGTCCATATACTACGGGGACATGCATATTCTAGAATACCCGATGCGTTAGAATCGGGCCACAATCTAGTGGTTAATAAGACACACACACATTATTAAAAAGTATTTTAGTGAAATGAAGACACGTGGTGTTTTAATATTTTATTATACTCTTAATCCACCTGAAGACCCTTGTCACCTGAAACAAAGTTAAAAAAAACAAACAACAATATTCCATACCTTCCGTCGTTACAGTCTTGTCCCACGCTGTAAATCTATCTGAAGGGGTTAAATCATTTTACACACAGGAGCTCTGCTAATGCTCCTGACTGTAAAACTTGGTGAATGAATGGAATGCAGGGGAATGTACTGTAGTTACTTCGAGTCGCGGTGATGCGCCCTCTGCTGGATGAACTCATATGAACTCGAGCCTGGGAACTTTTCAGAATATTTTCCCAGGCTCGAGTTCATATGAGTTCATCCAGCAGAGGGCGCATCACTGCGACTCGAGGTAACTACAGTACATTCCCCTGCATTCCATTCATTCCCCGGGTTTTTACAGTCATGAGCACAGCTGCATTAGCAGAGCTCCTGGGTGCAAAAAGATTTAACCCCTTCAGATGAATTTACAGCGTGGGACAAGACTGTAACGACGGAAGGTATGGAATATTGTGGTTTGTTTTTTTTAACTTTGTTTCAGGTGACAAGGGTCTTCAGGTGGATTAAGAGTATAATAAAATATTAAAACACCATGTGTCTTTATTTCATTAAAATACTTTTTAATAATGTGTGTGTGTCTTATTAACCATTTCGTACTATTGGATTAATAATGGATAGGTGTCATAATTGACGCCTCTCCATTATTAACCTGGCTTAATGTCACCTTACAATAGCAAGGTGACAATAACCCTTTATTACCCCATATCCCACCGCTACACCGGAGCGGGAAGAGAGTGGCCAAGTGCCAGAATAGGCGCATCTTCCAGATGTGCCTTTTCTGGGGTGGCTGGGGGCAGATGTTTTTAGCCAGGGGGGGTGGGGGAGGGGGGCAATAACCAAGGTCCGTCTCTAGGCTATTAATATCTGCCCTCAGTCACTGGCTTTCCCACTCTGGCGGAAAAAATTGCGCGGGAGCCAATTTTTTCCGCGATTTAACCCTTTATTTTAACAGCTAGAGCGCCCAACTTTTGCACATACACACTACTAACATTAGTAGTGAGGAATATGCAAAAAAAGGGACATGAAAAGGTTTACTGTATGTAAACCATGTCTCATATCATGTCGGGTTTGGGAAGGAGATAGCAAAAGCCAGAAATTGAATTACCGGCTTTTCTGCGCTGTATGAAATATATATATATATATATATATATATATATATATATATATATATAATATGTGTCTCACTGACATATATATATATACTAGCTATTGAACCCGTTCTACGCCCGGGTGGCTAGCATCTATATTGGTATATGGTCTCCATCCTGGTATGTGCTGCTCCATCCTGCGTCCCCATCCTGTCATGAGCTGCTCCATCCTGCGTCCCCATCCTGACATGTGCTGCACCCATCCTGCACCCCCATTCTGACATGTGCTGCTCCCATCCTGCACCCCCATTCTGACATGTGCTGCTCCATCCTGCGTCCCCATCCTGTCATGTGCTGCACCCATCCTGCGCCCCCATCCTGCCATGTGTTGCACCCATCCTGCGCCCCCATTCTGTCATGTGCTGCTTCCATCCTGCACCCCCATTCTGACATGTTCTGCACCCATCCTGCGCCCCCATTCTGTCATGTGCTGCTCCCATCCTGCGCCCCCATTGTGACATGTGCTGCACCCATCCTGCGCCTCCATTCTGACATGTTCTGCACCCATCCTGCGCCTCCATTCTGTCATTTGCTGCTCCCATCCTTTCATGTGCTGCTCCCATCCTGTGCCCCCGTTCTGTCATGTGCTGCTCCCATCCTGTGCCCCCGTTCTTTCATGTGCTGATCCCATCCTGCGCCCGTTCTGTCATGTGCTGCTGCCATCCTGCGCCCCCGTTCTGTCATGTGCTGCTCCCATCCTGCGCCCGTTTTGTCATGTGCTGCTGCCATCGTGCGCCCGTTCTGTCATGTGCTGTTCCCATCCTGCGTCCCCGTTCTGTCATGTGCTGCTCCCATCCTGTGCCCCCGTTCTTTCATGTGCTGCTCCCATCCTGCGCCCCTGTTCTGTCATGTGCTGCTCCCATCCTGCGCCCGTTCTGTCATGTGCTGCTGCCATCCTGCGCCCCCGTTCTGTCATGTGCTGCTCCCATCCTGCGCCCCTGTTCTGTCATGTGCTGCTCCTATCCTGCGCCTGTTCTGTCATGTGCTGCTGCCATCCTGCGCCCCCGTTCTGTCATGTGCTGCTGCCATCCTGTGCCCCCGTTCTGTCATGTGCTGGTCCCATCCTGCGCCCCCGTTCTGTCATGTGCTGCTACCATCCTGCGCCCGTTCTGTCATGTGCTGCTGCCATCCTGCGCCCGTTCTGTCATGTGCTGCTCCCATCCTGCACCCCCGTTCTGTCATGTGCTGCTCCCATCCTGCGCCACCATTGTATTATATGCCCCCCATAAGATGCTCCATTATATATGCCCCGTATGCTGCTGCCATATATATATATATATAAAAAAAAAATACCATACTCACCTATCGTCGCTGGACGCCGAGTGCTGGGGGTCTGAGCAGGTGGGGACACCGGCGCGCTGTGAGGGTCAGGTGCCAGAGTCGCCGCTAGCTCAGGCCCCCAGCACTTGCTTGCTATACTCACCTGTCTGTCCCGTTCCAGCGCTGCACGCCGCCATCTTCCGGCTCCTCTGGCTGTGACTGTTCAGTCAGAGGGCGGCGCCAGTGCGCATTAAGCGCGTCATCGCGCCCTCTGAACTGGAAACATCACAG
The DNA here is from genome assembly GCF_032444005.1 of Ranitomeya imitator. NCBI lineage: Eukaryota > Metazoa > Chordata > Amphibia > Anura > Dendrobatidae > Ranitomeya > Ranitomeya imitator. Next base: position 767,301,575 of record NC_091282.1, on the reverse strand, counting down.
CAGAGGACCCAGGAGATGGAGCCGAACGCAGCGCTGGAACGGGGGACAGGTGAATATACTCACCCTCCTGGCGGTCTCTGACTCTCCGGTGGAGATCGCGGTGTGCGTTCAGTGTTTACGCATACCGCGATCTCCTGGGAGCGTCACTCGGTGAGGCCCAGACTGCGCCGGCGCTTGCGCAGTCTATAAAGGCTTCGGACAGAGTGACGCTCCCAGCGTTATATTATAGATACTAGATGGTGGCCCGATTCTAACACATCGGGTATTCTAGAATATGCATGTCCACGTAGTATATTGCACAGACCATGTAGTATATTGCCCAGCCCTGTAGTATATTGCCCAGCCACGTAGTATATTGCCCAGCCACGTAGTATATTGCCCAACCACGTAGTATATTGCCCAGCCACGTAGTATATTGCCCAGCTACGTAGTATATTGCCCAGCCACGTGGTATATTGCCCAGTGACGTAGTATATTGCCTAGTGACGTTGTATATTGCCCAGCAACGTAGTATATTGCCCAACCACGTAGTATATTGCCCAGCCACGTAGTATATTGCAGTCACATAGTATATTGCCCAGTCACATAGTATATTGCCCAACCACGTAGTATATTGCCAAGTGACGTAGTATATTGCGCAGCCACATAGTATATTGCCCAGTGACGTAGTAGATTGCCCAGCCACGTAGTATATTGCAGTCACGTAGTATATTGCCCAGTCACGTAGTATATTGCCCAGCCACGTAGTATATTGCCCAACCGCGTAGTATATTGCCCAGTGACGTAGTATATTGCGCAGCCACGTAGTATATTGCCCAGTGACGTAGTATATTGCCCAGTGACGTAGTATACAGCACAGAGCCACGGAGTATATTGCCCAGTTACGTAATATATTGCCCAGTGACGTAGTATACAGCACAGAGCCACGTAGTATATTGCACTGTGACGTAGTATACAGCACAGAGCCACGTAGTATATTGGCCAGTTATGTAGTATATTGTCCAGTTATGTAGTATATTGCCCAGTGACGTAGTATACAGCACAGAGCCACGTAGTATATTGCACAGCGAAGTAGTATACAGCACAGAGCCACGTAGTATATTGCCCAGTCACGTAGTATATTGCCCAGCTACGTAGTATATTGCCCAGCCAGGTTTGTCACAGTTTAAAAAATAAACATATACTCACCTTTCCGAGGGTCCCTTGTAGTCCATGGCAGCTTCCGGTCCCAGGGTTGGTATGAGCGCAGGGCCTGTGATGACGTCACGGTCACATGAGCTTGATGTCATGGCAGGTCCTTCTCGCGCAGGCGCGCAGGGCCTGTGATGACGTTGCGGTCACATGACCGTGACGTCATGGCAGGTCCTTCTCCCATACCATCTTTGCCAGCGGAACCTGCAACGGAAGATGGCGGCCGGCGCGAGCGACTCAGCGGACTACAGAGGGTGAGTATAGCAGGTTTTTTTTTTTCTTATTATTAACATTACATTTTTTACTATTGAAGCCGCATAGGCAGCGTCAATAGTAAAAAGTTGCTCACACAGGGTTAATAGCGGTGGTAACTGAGTGCGTTACCCGCTGCATAACGCGGTCCGTTACCGCCGGCATTAACCCTGTGTTAGCAGTGACCGGAGGGGAGTATGCGGGCGACAGGCACTGACTGCGGGGAGTAAGGAGCGGCCATTTTCTTCCGGACTGTGCCCGTCGCTGATTGGTCGTGGCAGCCATGACAGGCAGCAGGCGAGACCAATCAGCGAATAAATAACCGTGACAGAAGGACAGACGGACGGAAGTGACCCTTAGACAATTATATAGTAGATATATATATATATATATATATATATATATATATATATATATATATATATATATATGTTTTAACCAATATTTGAGCCCATGGATCCATTGTATGTCCGTTATGCAAGCTGGCGAGAAAATCTCGCAGTACGGATGCCATACAGATTACATACGGAGGATGCCATGCGCAAAATACGCTGCCACACCCTGCCTACGGATGACATACGGATCACTATTTTGGGAACATTTCTGCGTATTACGGACGTAAAAAACGGACCGTATTTTCTTACGCTTAGTGTGACGCCGGTCTAAAACTTCCTGCCTCCAACCCCTGAATCAAGGGATCCCTCCCCATCACCTGAACCAAGACCCTTTGTATTGAACCAGCCCCAGACACATCCCTCCACCCCCTCATCTGTTGGCCCTGAGCAGCTAAGTAATAAATCCAAGGGTTCGGAAGCACCAGTCCCCCTCCATCCTTGGGCCTCTGCAGTATCTCAAGTCTGATCCTCGGATGCTTTTTTCCCCACACAAGATCCCTAAATATAGAGTCCATAGTGCGAAACCACTGCCTAGGGAACCACATAGGGGCATTGTGCAAGACGTACAGCAGGTGGGGCATCAAAATCATCTTAATCAAACTAATTCTTCCCACTACTGAAAGATACAGTTTACACCACGCCCCTACTTTACTCCTAAACTTGCTCAGCAGTGGAATCAGATTCAAATCTATACAGCTCGAAATTGGAAGTGCCACCTGAATGCCCAGGTATTTAAACTGTCGCACCACTGCCAACCTACTACCCTCCCCCAACACTGGCAAATCAACAACACAATCATCTGCAGCCATGACAGTGGATTTTTTCCAGTTAATTTCTACTCCTGATATAGACCCAAATGTTCTAATAATATCCATTTCTCTCAACAACGACTCTCTGGAATCCTTCAAAAAAAAGCAACACATCATCTGCATACAAGGATACTTTTTCTTCTACCAAGCCATATCTGAACCCTTTAACCGAAGCCATCCTCATAATTGTCTGCGCCAAAGGCTCCACTGCCAAAGCAAAAAGTAGTGGGGACAGCAGACACCCCTGCCTAGTTCCCCTATGAAGCGCAATACTCCCAGACATTTCCCTGTTAACTCTGACCCTAGCGGTCGAGGAAGTATATAGCAACCGTATCCATGAAATAAAGGTCGGTCGGACTTTATTTGTGGGAGATTAATGGAATATTCTTCTGTTTCTTCTCTCTCAGGTTGTACGAGATCAGATCTCTCACTGCACGGTGAAGCTGCGGCAGACCACTGGATTGATGGAGTATTGTCTGGAGGTTATAAAGGAGAACGATCCCAGTGGATTTCTGCAGGTGAGCGGCTGGTTCCTTATATTGTGGGCACTTTGATCAGATATCAGGGAGCTGCATCTAATGTTGAGGTATGGGGGCCATTTTGGGGGAGGGCCGAACTTAGGCCACACACTGTCCTGGCAACCTCTCTATAGCACATGGAGGTCTGGCACCAGGGTCCACAGGGCTACTGGGGAGTAATCATGGCAGACTGTGTCCAGTCATTACTGTCCCCTCATCTCTCTGTGTCCCAGACATTACTGTCCCCTCATTTTTCTGTGTCAGTCATTACTGCCCCTCATCTTCCTGTGTCACAGTCATTATTGTCCCCTCATCTCTTTGTGTCAGTCATTACTGCCCCCTCATCTTCCTGTGTCACAGTCATTACTGTCCCCTCATTTCTGTGTCACAGTCATTAGTATCCCTTAATCTTCCTGTATCAGTTATTATTGTCCCCTCATCTCTCGATGTCCCAGTCATTACTGTCCTCTCATCTCCCTATGTCGCAGACATTACTGTCCCCTCACTTCTCTGTGTCACAGTCATTACTGCCCCTCATTTTCCTGTGTCAGTCATTACTGCCCCTCATCTCTCTGTGTCACAGTCATTAGTGTCCCATCATCTTCTTGTGTCAGTCATTATTGTCCCCTCATCTCCCGGTGTCCCAGTCATTACTGCCCCTCATCTCCCTGTGTCCTAGTCATTACTGTCCCCTCATCTTCCTGTGTCAGTCATTACTTTCCCCTCATCTCTGTGTGTCCCAGTCATTACTGCCCCTCATCTCCCTGTGTCCCAGTGATAACTGTCCCCTCATCTTCCTGTGTCAGTCATTACTGTCCCCTCGTCTCTCTGTGTCACAGTCATTAGTGTCCCCTCATCTTCCCATGTCCCAGTCGTTACTTTCCCTTCATCTCCCTGTGTCCCAGTCATTAGCAGCCCCTCATCTCCCTGTGTCCCAGTCATTAGCAGCCCCTCATCTCCCTGTGTCCCAGTCATTAGCAGCCCCTCATCTCCCTGTGTCACAGTCATTAGCATCCCCTCATTTTTCTGTGTCACACTCATTAGCTTCCCCTCGTTTTCCTGTTCTACACTCATTAATGTCCCCTTATCTCCCTGTGTCCCAGTCATTACCGTCCCCTCATTTTCCTGTGTCACAATCATTAGCACCCCCTCATTTTCTTGTCACAATCATTAGCATCCTCTCATTTTCCTGTGTCAATCATTAGTGCCCCCTCGTTTTCCTGTGTCACAATCATTAGTTTCCCCTCGTTTTCCTGTTTCATGTCACAATCATTAGCGCCCCCTCTTTTACATGTCACAGTCATTAGCGTCTCATAGTTTTCCTCTGTCACAATTGTTAGCGCCCCCTCGTCTCTGCCAATGTTTGCAAATTTTCCACCAGATATCGGACGCTCTCATCCGAAGAGTCCACCTGACTGAGGACCAGTGGGGTAAAGGGACCCTCACCCCCAGGATGAATACAGACTTCGATCTAAACCTGGACAGCGCCCCCCTCCTGCAGTCCATTCATCAGCTGGATTTTGTGCAGATGAAAGGTAATTACATATAGATTTACCACAGATATATAAATATGGTGGGAAAAAAAACAATTCTTCTAACTCCAGATACGAAAAGCAAAGTATTTACAAAGTTGCTAGAAATATTTGTAGATTTTACTTATAGAATATTGTGGAATTCTCCTTTAAGTTAAAGGGAATCTCCACCAAAGACTAAAACATCTGTCCCAAGGCAGATCACAGATAGAGAGGGGAGCTGCCTGTTCTGGGGGTGGAATTTCTTGTCCCCCCACCCCAAGAATCTAATCTCCTTGAAAGTAATCGGTACATGACGTGTGTGCACTGTGCCCACTCGTAGGGGGCAGACATGTGACTGGTGAGATGGCATATCTTCCATGCCGCCTTGGGTACACAGGTTTGGATCTGACGATGGCTTAGCAAATATTTCTCCTGTCGCTGCGCCAAGGCTGCCCAACAATGTGTGAGGAGTTCAGCGAAGGCCGTGGATTGTACTGTATTGTGCAGTGTCACGCATCCATTAGCACAGAGCCGCCATGTCGTCTTCTGCAGGAGTAGTGCGATACTGCACCCATCAGCCAGGAGCAGCAGTGGAAGGGCAATTCAGGGAAAGGGAGGCAATAAAAATCCCTCCTATAGTCGGAATAGAGCTGCCTCTAATGGTAGTCACAGAAATAACCCTGCCCTACTAGTCGCAATGGTGTTCCCCTCTCAGCTTTATACTTATTTAGCGTCAAGCCCACTTACCCAGGAGATACACTATGACCTCCATCATCAGTAGTGACACCAAACCCCCAACATCCCGGTGATCACTGCAGCCTCCACCGTGCAGCGGTCAGGGCAGCCTCCACCGTGCAGTGGTCAGGGCAGCCTCCACCGTGCAGTGGTCAGGGTAGCCTCCTCCGTGCAGCAGTTAGGGTAGCCTCCTCCGTACAGCGGTCGCAGCAGCTTCCTCCGTGCAGCGGTTGCGACAGCCTCCTCCGTGCAGCAGTCAGGGCAGCCTCCTCCGTGCAGCAGTCAGGGCAGCCTCCTCCGTGCATCGGTCAGGGCAGCCTCCTCCGTGCAGCGGTCAGGGCAGCCTCCTCCATGCAGCGGTCGCGGCAGCCTCTTCCGCGCAGCGGTCGCGGCAGCCTCCTCCGTGCAGAGGTCAGGGCAGCCTCCTCCGTGCAGCGGTCAGGGCAGCCTCCTCCGTGCAGCGGTCAGGGCAGCCTCCTCCGTCCAGTGGTCACTGCAATCCTACCCACTTTTTTCATTTTCTCACAGTAGTGCCCCCCCCCCCTCCCCAAAGTTACTGACCACAGCAGCCCTCTCCATCAGGGGTTTATATTCTCATGCAAGACATTTTGCCATAATTCTTCATCCCTCTTTTCCTAAACCCTCAGTTCCCTCTTTAGTGCCAGCGCCCCCCATTCTTCAGATGGAAGAGTGCTGCACCCACAAGAACAGTGCCACACTGTCCTGGAAGCAGCCGCCCATGTCCATGGTGCAGGCGGAGGGCTATATCCTAGAGCTGGATGATGGGAATGGCGGGCAGTTCAGGGTAAGAGCCTAATGATCTGTGCCCTGGATCCTATAGCGACTGCACATAAATCACGCTGTTACTGTTGCAGGAAGTGTTTGTCGGGAAGGAGACGATGTGCACAGTGGACGGTCTACACTTCAACAGTACATACAATGCCCGGGTGAAGGCTTTTAATAAAGCTGGGGTCAGCCAGTACAGCAAGACCCTGATTCTCCAGACCTCCGAAGGTATGTATTCATCGAAATATTACCCTGCTCTGCCCCCCAGGGGCCTAACTACGGCCCCTGGGAATATGAAGATAGTGAAAAGTTGTTTTTTTTTAAGAAATATATTTTTTTTTAAAGAGATATTCACCGGAAAAGAAAGTCAGAAAATGGTGATTATTGAGGGTCTGGCTACCGAGACTGCCGTCTATGCCCAAAACGTACTGATTTTGGTGCAATTTGTAGAACGTTCATGGCCTGAAGCTACCACTAAGGGGAGCTTTGTCCATACAGATTTTCCTTGAGATAGGAGCTGTAGACATCTTTGTGGTGTGCAGTGAGCTCCCTCTAGTGGTGGCTGCAGGTAATCTGAATTGTATCATTTATCTACATGTTATAGAAGAGCGACTAGATTCACAGGACTTTAGTCTGATTAGTAGGCCCCGTGCGACGTCATCGTTATGTCATGGTGCACACAGCGGTCCTACTAATCATATATGGAGCAATTAGGAGGTGGTCCACCTGATCTAAAACTCTTCACAGCTGAGGGTTTGCTGCATTCATATCATTTCCTACTAATAATGTTGTATCAATATCTGTCATTGGCGATGAGCAGCTATTATCAGAAAATGACCTATTGTTTAGGTTTCTGTGTTAAATAGATTTTTTTGTTATCTTTGGCAATGTTTTTTTCATATCATGATTTATTAAAAAAAATATTAGTAATTTTGTCACTTTCACGCTGGCTTTTTTGCATTCACAATTTCTGCCCTTTCAGGAAGAGTTTTCAGCAGTTTCCTTATCAGCAGAGACAGGAGTACAGTGACAGATAACGCCTCTACACACAGCTGATGACACACTCTACCAATCACAGCTCACCTCCTCCTCCTCCCCTCACAATGACCTCTGCTGTCTGTTCATAGCTGCTAATAATAGTGTGAATTTCCTGAAACTACAGGAGTCTAAAAAATGCCCCAGTCGTTGATGTGACAAGTTAAAGATTTCTAATTTTTATTTTTAATACAGATTGTGTGATATGTAAAAAAAGGGCCAAAGATTAACAAAAAATAGTTTTAACTCACAAACCTAATTAAAACCAGTAATTTTCTGATAATAGCTTCCCTTCTAGAGAGTTGTTCAAGCTCAGACCTACTGTAATTCACTTCAGTTGGACTGAGCAGCAATACCACACACAACATGTGGCTAGAAGTGGCGCTGTTTCCAGCGTGAAGCAGCCATGTTTTTCTAATTCTGGACAACCCCATTAATATTGTACCTCAAAGAGTGTATACCACGCCTAGATCCATGGAACTTCCAAACATTACATAAATCAAAAAAACAGACGGGAAGCTATGTGCCATAAAATTACATGAAAATTTTTATTGATACAATATTAAAAAATGCAACGTAAAACCAGTTAGTATGGGGACCTAAGGATATTACAAACACTGTTATGGGGCTTGTTATATTTGGACTACTTCACTATGTATGATATATAAAAAAGATTTTTGGAAGCTTCATTGCTCCACAAACTTATAAATATTTAATCTTCACTTTAATTCTAATAACAGCTCCATTCTTAAAGGTGATGATTCACCTGTAATTTGTGTACCTTTTTTTGGCTGTTTTTTGTGCATATTGCTGCCCCTACCCTTTAATATTGTGCTTCATGTGTAGTTTTATGCTTGTGCTCTCATTTCCCGTTTCATATTCTGTTTGTGTAAATCAAGTAACAGGGAAAATCCGTCATTCTTGGGGTGCAGAGATAGTGGCGGCCCTAAGGTCTTGGGGCCCGAAGGGTCCCATGGCCGCCACGGCCACACGAGTAGACACCAGTATTATAAATGGCTCAGAGACTTCCATTTGTGCCTCTGTGTAGTTGTATAGCGCGGACATATGCTGTAAATATTTGTACGATAGTCTAAAATGACGATCTATGTTGAAACCATGTGATCAAGAGAATCCATGTTTAGCATCACCATCATTTTTGTGTTTTGTTTTTATGGTATTCATTATGTGGTAAATATCACCCGGTAACATGATTCTCCAGGGCGGGAGGACTACGGCAATACCATACTTGTAGTTTTTTTGTTTTTGTTTTTTACTATTTTAGTGACATAAAAAAAATCTGAATTTTGTAAAAAAAAAAAAAAAAAAAATTTATTTGTCATCATTTTCCAACATTTTTTAATTTTCCTGTCAATGGAGATATATAAGGCCTCCTTCACACACACTGGTGATTCCTGTAGAGGAAAAACCAGTACTGGTGAGATCCATGTCCGTGTGCCATCCGTATGTACATATATGAAATCCATGTGATACGTACCGGTGCCTGGGAAGAAGCGGTATAGTTTGTGCTTTTCCCAGGCTCCGGCTGCTGAAGGCAGCTCTCATCATTGTCGCTTGGTCTCCGTGGAATCAGCGCGACCAGGCGACAATAATGGGAGTTGTCTTCAGCATATGCTGCGTCCCTCCTGTGTAATGTAATGATTAAATAAAAAAAAAAAATGTGGGCTGCCGCATAATTTTTTTTTTTTACAGTTCACAGCTGTTTTCTTAGCTTTTATTGGTGATTTTATGGGGAGCCCAGAAGAAAAATGGGCTACTCCTATAAATTCAAACCAGCAAAGGCTAAACAGACAGCAGTGGGCTTATATTAGTATCCTTTGAAGGGGCCATGATTATTGCACACCCCACCCTTTTCCAGGCTACCAACACCAGTCCACAGGCGCCCCAGACATGTTGAAGTTGTACTCACCTTAAGGGCTTGTTTCCACTTGCGAGAAACACGTCCATGTCTCGCATGTGGAAACGAAGCTCTGGCGCCGCCATTCCAGAGCGGAGCGTGCGGCCGCATAGCAACACATGGAGCTGCACGCTCCGCTCTGGAGTGCCGAGGCCAGAGCTTCATTTCCACATGCGAGACACGGACGTGTTTCTCGCAAATGGAAACAAGCCCTTACGCCTATTCCATTGAAGTCCATGTCCCCTGTAAAAAAAAAAAAAATTAAAAAAAATGATAAACAACCATATCCCTGACCTGTCCGAAGTGAATATAATCCATACTGTCCCGACACCGTAATCCATCTCTGCGACATCTGAATGAACTGTTCCATGATACAACCGTCCAGGCTGAAAAATCAGTTCACAATGAGCTGCAGCTTCAGTGACGAGCAGAGGTGTCTTAGAGGTTACCCCCAGTCACTGAAGCTGCGGTTCCCACGGACAGTTAGTTCACTGTGAGGCGGGACTATGAACTGCAGTGACCTCATTGAAATTTTCTAAATAAAATGTTTGCTGTGTTCTGATTTTTTTTACATCCTTTTTTTGTGCATTGTTGACGTTTTACAGATTTGCATTTCTTTTGTTTTCGCACTGATTGTCGCGATCATTGGTTATCAGTGACATCATCACGACCTGTGTTTGGTGTATATCTTTGTGCTGTCTTCATCGTTCGTAGCTCGCGGTGGTCACCACACTTGTCAATCAATTTGTCCTCTTCATTTCTTTCCGATCTAGGCATTCACAAGTGTTTGTGCCATGTTTGCGCTTTTTCAGTTTTATGTATGTTTTCTATCGATTTGGATGTTGAAGTAAAGACTTAGGTCATTATTGATCGTCGGAGGTGGCTTTCATCTGCCTCAGGCATGAGGGATGACCATGCATTTTCCTTGACCGGTGGAGGCTGCCATTTTGTGTAATGTCTGAAGGGAGTTAGTGAGAAAACTAAAAGCGATCAGAACATCTATGGATAATGTTTATATCTGTCCATATTTATGAATTTTGAGTATTTTATTAAAAATGGATGAGATTATATTTTCACGTTTCGTGATGCTCTGCATGTGGAATGGCAGGATCCCTAATAAATAGCTGAACAAAATGGCTACCTTCCTCAGCTGAGAATGATATGTATGTACACTAATGCACGCTGACATTTCTATGCATGTCTTTGCTTATGCCAGGTCCCTACCCTCGAATGTCAGCCTCTCTTGCAGCTCGTTTGCAAATCAACACCATGCCCTCTCCTCTCGAGTTCCTCCAAAACTCAGAACAGGAAACTTGTGTGTCTCCAGGTAAAATGGCTTTCCCATCCCTAACGACCAGGCCTAAAAATGGTCACCGTTAGTCAAAAATGTGTCAGAAACTGTCTAACATCCAGTGGATGTCTTTGATTTTTTTTAATGAAAACTGAGCTCTTATTGGTTGCTATTGGTAACGAGGCCTATGAGGCAGCTCTCATAAATGAGGCCTAATGGGTTGTCTCATTATTGCGCCTTTAGTTTCTTGCAGAGGCGGCCATGTCATCTATTTTGAACCTCCGACATGTCAATACATTCAGTCGCAACCAGTCAGTTAACACTTAACATAAAATATCTCCTTCAAGACATCCACCATACATGTATGGTGCATGTCAGGTGGGCGTTCTATGGACATCCGCCACTAACAGCCCTAATCACTGGCATTTTAAGGGTCACGATCCCCCTTCTGTACCCATTCGGGAGCCCATCCAGCTCCCCCTTTATCTGCATGATTGGGGTGTTATTGAGCTGTCATGAAGACCCCCGTTGTCACCATCTTGGTACTCCTGTGAAGCCCCCTAGAAGCTGACCTTTGTAGAGGACCATCATTTTTACTTTATTCTGCAATACCTTGGTATTATACTATATAGTGCAAGCAATCAACCTAACGCAGGTTAACGGGGGCTAAAAAGGGAAAAAAAAGGTTTAAAGAATATAAAAAAGTTTAAAGCATCTCCCTTCCTATAAAAATAAGAAATGAAAATATATTCGGTTTTGCCACATCAGTAACTATAAAATAATGTATTAACACTACAGTAAATGATTAAAAGAACTAAAAAACATAAACTTGAGAATTGCCATTTTTCGGTCACCACTCCTACTTGCAAAAATGCAATAAAAAGCACAAAAAAATGCCTTAAGTACAACAAAATGATACCAATAAAACTACAGGACTCTGTACAAAAGAAACCCAACAAATCTTCATGCAGGTCCTTCAACGGAAAGTCCCAATTTTGATTCTTTACAAATTTCACAGGTTTTTTCATTTTCACCAGCAATATAAAGCAAAAAATGGTGCAAATGTGGTATCGCTGTAATCGTAGTCACCTGGAAAATCATTTTTTTTTTTTTAAATTCGTTTATTAACCATAACGTTAAAAGAACAACAACATAATACACAAATTTATACTCCTTAGTATTACATACAATATTAAGTACGTACAATGTATACATAACTGAGTATCATAGTGTGTGTCCAACATATCTGTTACTCCACTGAAACCGTACATATCTGACGTGGAGTCATGAAAAATTTACAGTTATTAAATCTTAACTATAACTGTATCTTACTAACTACTTTCTGCCGCCTAACAATAAACCTACGTCCCTTTCTGCATGATACCTAGAAAGAATTGACACTTTGCACTAGTATAAATAACCATGAGTTATAAAGTGAGGTGAGAGGAGTTCCAGCCGCTCCAAATCTTCTCAAATTTACCCGGGCATCCTCTATTTTGATACAGTGTGCGTTCGTATGGGATAATCGAATTTACTAATTCAACCCAGGCTCTGAGTGAGGGACACGAACCCCCCATCCACCGCATTGCCACCACCTTCCTTGCCATGAAAAGTGACTCTCGTAAGAAAATTGCAACGTGATGACCCCAAGTCTCCTCGTCCCACACCCCAAACAAACAATTTAGTGGCTCAAGAGGAACAGGGGCCAATACTATAGAGGAGAGTAATGAGGTCACCTCCTTCCAGTATTGAAGAATGACCGGGCAGCTCCACATCATGTGAACAAAGTCCGCATCTGACAGGTGACAGCGCAGACATTCCGCAGAGTGAAGTCGACCCATTTTAAAAAGCCGCACGGGAGTTAGATATGATTGGTATATTATGAATAATTGTGTCATTCTGTTATTAACCGATGGGGATACCTTCATCGGGGACTCTAAAATTTCCTCCCATTCTTCTTCCTGTGTGTCAGGGATGAGTCTCTCCCATTTCTCCTTGATGAGTCTTATAACTGATTCCGCACCTACTGATAGCATGTAAGTATACAAAGAGGAAATGAGGCCCTGGGGTCCCTGGGATTTGAGGATTCCTATTAGAGGTAGAGACGAGATTGTGCGGCCCGTAACCACCCCCCTCATATATGACTGGAAAGCTGATCTTAATTGTAAAAAACGAAAAAATTGGGATCTCGGAATATCATGTTTAGTCTGCAGCTGTTCAAAGGACACAAAGGTCCCCTGGTCATGTAGATCCCCCACCGAGGTAACACCATGCATCACCCAGAAGGCGGTGGACGGGTGATTCAACAGCGTTGGAAAATAGCTATTTCCCCAAAGGGGCATTTCAGCTATAATATCTGTATATCCAACAATTTTTTTAATTTGTCTCCAAATTAATCTTGCCAGTCGAAGCATGGGCAGCGGATGAGGGGTGATCATTCTCTCCGACTCTAGAAAACCCAATGGGCACTCCACTCGAGCAGAATGAAGCAAATGATGTTCAGAGTTAGGGAGATAACCACCAGGCATCCACGTGACCAATGCCTTAGCCTGCCCCGCCAGATAATATAGAAAGAAGTCCGGTAACGCCGCTCCACCCCCCTGCTTAGGTCTCTGTAAAACAGAAAGTTTAAGTTTGGGCCTAGATTTTCCCCATATAAAGGAAGTTATTAGGGAGTTTAAATTAGTAAAGAGGAACTTAGGTACTGGTACTGCGCTATGTTGCAAACAATAATTGAATTTAGGGAGCAGAACCATTTTGATTAGGTTGATACGGCCCGCAACAGACAGTGGGAGTTTGCTCCATGATGCAAATTTGGATTTGACTAGTTCTAGTAAAGGATAAATATTAAGTTGTAAATCGGAATTGCTACTTTGGGACATATAAATACCCAGGTACTTAAAATTTGATACGACCGGTAGTGAAGACAGAGTTTCAAGATTTAACATGGGAGTATGAGAGAGAGGTAGTAGAGCAGATTTATCCCAGTTTATATACAGGCCAGAGTATTTACTAAAGATGTCTATGATAGCAATTACTTTGGGCAGTGTTTCCTTTGCCTTATCCATGAATATTACCATATCATCGGCATATAGGCCGATGGTATCCACTCGACCCGCTATATCTATGCCTCTAATATCCGGGGAGGATCTCATACGTATTGCCAATGCCTCTATTGCGAGAGCAAAGAGAGCTGGTGAGAGGGGGCATCCTTGACGAGTTCCCCTAAACAATGAGAGGGGCTTAGAGATGGAGTTATTTATGATTATGCGCGCCTTAGGTTTCATATATAATGCCCTGATCCACCCTAGAAATTTGTCTCCAAAGCCATATCTCTGTAGGCATACTGATAGGAAGGGCCATTCAAGAGAATCGAAGGCCTTGGCCGCATCCAAGGATGCTATTGCCCAATTGTTATCTGACATCAAAGAACTATATTGGATTATGGATTGAACTCGCCTAATGTTAATAGAAGTATTTTTGCCAGGCATAAAGCCAGTTTGATCTGGATGGATAAGGTCCAATATGATGGAATTCAGTCTAATGGCCAAAATTTTAGTGAAAATTTTATAATCTACATTAACTAACGATATGGGTCGATAGGAGCCACAATCTAGAAGGTCCTTCCCCTCTTTTTTAAGTATAACAATATTTGCCTCATAAAAGGTATCAGGCATGCATCCTCCCTCCCATATGCCCCGAAACACCTTCAGTAGGAGTGGTGCTAGTATACCCCGGTATCTCTTATATAACTCAACAGGAAACCCGTCCGGCCCAGGAGCCTTCCCAGAGGACATGTCCATTATGGCATATTCTACCTCTTCCAAAGTGAATGCAGCATCCATAAATTCTCGCTGAGTGGGATTCAGTGTGGGGAATATTATATCTGATAAATAATCTAGACATTGTGAAACGCCGAGGTTACTTTTGGAACTATATAATGATTCATAGTAGTCATAAAAACATTGAAGTATTTCTTCGGTCGTGGACACTAATGAGCCGTCTGGCGCACGAATCTGTAGTACTGTATTAGATGTATTATGTTGACGTACCAGATAGGCTAGGAATTTACCGGTTTGATTTCCCAATTCAAAGTATGACTGACGCGTGAAGAACAGCTTACGTTTAGATTTGGTGTCCATGTGTTGAGTGTATAATCTCTGTGAGGTCAACCATTCAATTCTATTGCCATTAGTTTGGCTAGCTATATATGCGGCCTCCGCATCTTTCAGTCTCTGTTCCACCCCGTCGTCCTCCCTCAAGGTCACCCTTTTTATGTATGTAATTGTGGAGGACAGGCATCCCCTCAAGTATGCTTTGAGGGTGTCCCAGAATAAATTGGTGTTCTGGGGCTCTGGGTGAGACAATATGAAACAATTTAACTGATCCTCTGTTCTGTCGTTATTATCCATTAGTTTAAGCCAAAAGGGGTTCAGCTTCCAGACCATGCCACTCCTTGATTGTCCAAATTTGAGTTTAAGTATAATCGGACTATGGTCCGATATCCCCCTATTACCGTGTTCCACGTTATCCACCCATGTTACCAGCCCACTAGAACCAAATATGTAATCTATGCGGGATAGGGATTGTCTAGTAGATGAGTGACAGGTGTATCCCCGCACTCCAGGGTGACGTATCCGCCACAGGTCAAGCCATCCACTACTCTCTATAAATGATGCCAATTGGGTCGGGGCCGAAGAGGGGGGCTCCCCAGATCCCCCGTCATCTAGTCTCAATTTATCAAGGCTATTATCCATAACTAAGTTAAAGTCTCCCATACAAATGACTTGTGCGTCCGGATAATTTAGAGCAAAGCTCATTGCCATCCGGAGAACTGACATACTAGCAGGGGGAGGGTTATAGACACATAAAATCACATATTCGCTAGAATTGATTAATGCATGCACAAATACAAATCGGCCATCAGGGTCTCTTCGAGCCTCCTTAGCTTCCCACCTAACATCTCTATGTATTAACAATGAAACTCCTCTCGAGTAGCTGGTGTGGAAAGCATGTATGTACCATTGTACCCACGGCTTCTGTATATATCGAGCCGTATCTCTGGTCAGATGAGTCTCCACAAGGGCTATTATGTGAGGGTGGTAGTGCCTGATTTGCGAGAAAACCTTAATTTTCTTTCGGGGGGATTTGATGCCTCGTATATTCCATGTCATGCACACTATTTCAGACCCCATGTCTATTCATCCAAATATGATACATGCTATTATTCAGGCAAAGATCAAAGGTGGTATATAGGAAGCAATAGCATTGTCGACGGCAGTTTCTACTTAAATAACAGAGAAAACCAGTAAAAAAAGAAAAATTGAACAAAAACCAAACAGTATAGGAGCAACGTCTTGTGCTCCCATTGTTAAAGAAATAAGGGGATACCCCTGCTGGATTCAGCGTCCGGTATAGTTGGTAGTCTGGACTTCTCCAGAGAGAGCTCCTTATTTAGTAATCCAAAGAGTTCTACTTGACTAAACATATTTAGGATTCCTTTACTCAAGACTCCCCATGAGATCGTAGCCATTCGGTCACCTCCGCCGGATCCGTGAAAAACACCGAAGAACCCTTGTAGACAACACGGAGCCGGGCCGGGAAGACCATTGAATAGATGATATTTTTGTCTCTGAGTTGCTTCTTGATCTCCATAAATCTGGCCCTTTGTTTTTGAAGTTCCACGGAGAAATCTGGGAAGATCGAGATTACAGCATTATCGAATTTAATAGGGCTTTTTTGCCGTGCCAACCGTAAAATAGTATCTCTATCCTTGCAATTGAGGATCCGTGCCAGAAAAGGTCTAGGAGGGGTCCCGGGAGGAAGAGATTTTGTGGGTACTCGATGGGCTCTTTCCACAGCAAATGTTGATGAGAATTCATCTCCCAGAGAAGATTTGAGCCACCCCTCCAGGAATGCCCCAGGTTGTTGACCCTCTGAACGCTCCGGCAGACCAATGATACGGATATTATTCCGGCGCAGTCTGTTCTCTAGGTCATCTGCCTTTTGTTTCCAGGCATTTATAGAGCCGGCTACTTTTGTCAACTTGGCCTCCATGGGTGTGATGGTATCTTCCACATGTGATACCCTCTCCTCTACTTCTGTAATGCGTCCCTTCATAGTCTGCATATCTTGACGGAGACGTCCCACCTCGGTGTGTACATCCTCTATCTTCTCAGTGAGAGATGTTCTGGTTAGGGAAATAGCTTGCATTAACTGGTCCGACGCTTGTTTAAGCGTCAGTTCCTCCTGTTCACTTCCCTCAGTACCATCAGAGGGACGATTTTTGCGTTGCATTTGAGAGGGGTTATTTCTCAGGTTACGTGTGTTGTCAGAGGGATCAATTCTGGCAAATTCCTTCAGTTTGTCAGCTGCCCCTGAGCCCTTAGTGCGCTGCATGATTAGCAAGGTCAGAGTCACAGTATATATATGTAAGCCCAGCAAAGTTATCACAGGATGATGATTGCAGCAAACTGAAGTTTAAGTTATAAGTGGGCAATCTCAAAGTTCCACTGGGATGCCACGCACCAGGGAAGGTTCACTGTGCCTGCAGTGTCAGCAGCCAAAAGAGGGATCCAAAGCCCTCAGGAGTAATGGCACCGAGAAGTGGAGTGTCTTATATATGAGGAGCGCAGGGCCCAATCTTCCAGGGCACACACCGCGCGTCCTCCCAATGTGTCCAGGATATGTGCTCGCACCCCCACTCCTACAGTGCTGCAGAGATATTAAGATGGCGCCGCGTCTTCAACTGCCGAAGCGCGCGCTCTGAGGGTGACAGCCGCCCCACACAGGCACCACCTCCGTCCCAGTCTCTCACTCACCCGGTGCACCGCTAGCTCTCAGCGCTCACCGCTGGTGCCGGTAATCGCCTGGTGATCAGAGCGCGGCCCGGTCCTGATTCAGAGCGGCACCGCGCTTCTCCTCACAAAGCACGCTCTGCCCAAGATGGCCGCTTCCCAGCCGCGGGTCCCGAGATCTTTAGTTCCCGCAGCTCCCCGGCCAAATCAATCTCTCGGCAGGGTCCCGGAGAGTCGCCTGGAGTCAAGGGGGTTCGGCGGTGGTGAATATATCACCGTATGCAGGGGTCTTGGTGCAGGATATTTAGAAGGATTGGGGAGCTCTCTCGCAGTGCGTCCTCTCTCCTTCACTACATAGCCACGCCCCCCTGGAAAATCATTTTTAAAGTGCAAAAAGGGCGAAAAAACAAAACCCAAAAATAGCAATGGTGGAGTTGCTTTTTTTCACTTCACTTGAAATTTTTTTACCTATTTTCCAGGACTTTATTTGGTAAAGTACTTCAAAACTATAAGGCATACGTTGCATTTTGAATGCTTTTTATGCAGATTTTAAGCTGCTTACAGAAAGCAGGTTTTGCTGCGTTTTTGTTGTCTCTTGTGCATGTCAATAAAGTTTTGTGGCCCAAAAAAGCCTGATTTAACTTCCTTAAGATTTCTCTGCAAAAAATTGATACCTGCGTTTTTGCGCTTACCTATTGTTTCTTAATGGTGAAAAAAATGCTGCAAATATGTCGAAAGAAGTGACACGTTGCAGTTTTCCAAATCGGTCAGGAAAATAAAACCAATGTGTGTGCAGGAGATTTCTGAAATCTCATACACTTTTCTGGTGCTGTAAAACGCAGCTTAAAATAATAATAATAAAATAATGCAGCATAAAAACGCAAAGTGTGAACATAGCCTAACTGGTACCGCACATACACAATCCTTTACATGACGATGTTGACAGATTGAATATTACAGTTACGGCTTTTGGAAGAGAGAGATAAAAAACAGAAATGCAAAAAAATGAAAAATAGGGTTAAAATATATAATTACCATGTGCACCCCAACTCACAGCATGAAGGGCGCCATTAGGTCCACAGCCTCTGAGGCAGCTTGCAGCAGCAGCATTCTTCTCCCCACCATTTTGTCTACCTGCCGGGACTGGAGCGTGAGGACAGATTAGCTCTGTCGTGGTAGTGCATTCGCTATTCCTCTCTTAGAACATTGCATGTTTCTCGTGCTGCAGAGCCGGCGGCGTGTTTTCTGCAGGGATTCCGAATGATTTCCGTCTTCATCCCCAGCTGATACCTAAGATTTAAAAACCTTTACCCCGAGCGCACTCCAAACGATTCTGTGCGTCAGCGGTGCACGGCCAGAGGCGTCAGCCAGGGCGGCTTTTGTCTGGACTCGCAGGACGGATGGGGGGGACGGTCAACTCTTGGCATGCTGACAGCTCTAGACCCCTATACCTACCCACCCCAGCGCTGTACAAGGATAATCCCCATCACTCCTGATCCCCAGTGATGCCCGCATTATTCATTTCCTTATCTCGCACTCCCTGTGGTCATGTGTAACCCCTCTCATTTTTTTTTCTTTTGCACTTTCATTTTTTCACCCTGCGATTTCCATCAGTGTAATACAAAAAAAGAATGTGGGGGGAAAACATTCCAAATGGGATATAATAGTGGTAAAAATGACTTCATACTTGGCTATAGTTCCACTTGTTTAATGAACGATGCTAAAAAAAATTTTAAAAAAGAAAAATTTCACACAAATTTGCTTTCAAACTTGCATTTTTGACATCTCCAAAGGGCCGAACATACAAAAGTATGTAAATTGGGCCTATCGAGAGAAAACCTGCCTTGTCCATAGCAACACATTTTTCTAACAACTGAGCCTTAATTGGTTGCTGTGGGTAAGGCTGCCGTCACACTATCAGTATTTGGTCAGTATTTTACCTCAGTATTTGTAAGCCAAAACCAGGAATGGAACAATTAAAGGAAAAGTATAATAGAAACATATGCACCACTTCTGTATTTATCACCCACTCCTGGTTTTGGCTACAAATACTGAGGTAAAATACTGACCAAATACGGATAGTGTGATGGCAGCCTAATAATGTCAGATTTTTCTGTTCTGCTTTTCTTTTTCGACTCCATTGACTTGTTAGTGAGGTAAAAATGGTATTTTTTCTTTGACGTGACACTAAAGCAGAGCTGTGTTTGTCCTAGAAGCCGAGCATTGCTTGTCATGTGGTAAATCTGCATCGGTGCGCTTAAATCAAACTACTCATTGGCAAGCGCAGCTCTGCCACGTGTGTAGGTAGGAAAATCAGTATTTTCAGTTTGGTACACGGTTATTCGAGATCCGCAGTACAGATGGGAGTAATTATCGGTATTGTTTTCTTAAACAAGAGAAGAAGAAAAAAAATTGAGTTTTCATTTATGGTCGCTGTGTGCAACCATGTCACAGGAATATGTCTTCATCCTCCTGCGGATAGCTGCGGGGGCTAATGGCTGCGTGTGTGGGAATCGAGGCCTAGCGCTGTTTCCACAGCAACGCCGGAGATGCCTCAACCTCCTCGGCAGGGAAAACAGAAGAGGCCGAACTAAAAAAAAAAAAATGTTCCTCCATTACAGGGCTATGACATTTATAGGATCGCAAATGATCTATAATATAGATAACGGGTATTGGGTCCGGCACTGGCTCAAAAGTGGGGGCAACAGATCCTGCAAAACTACAACTCCCAGCATGCCTTGACAGCCTCGGGCACAGTTTGCTTCATAATCCTTTTAGGAACCTGGAAAATCTGTGTCAAGAAGAGTCATATAGGGATAATTCAAGGACTTTTGGAGGATTTTTCCGTATAGATGCAGCTGACGCCATCAGATTAGACGAGTGTAATCAGCTATGAGCCGCACTTAGCGTTTACAGCGGCAGGAACATCTTTGATCTATGATTTTCCCTTCTCCTCCTTTGTGGAGTATCACTGATGACATTGATTGCGGATCCCCCGCCCGTGATACCTTCCCATTAGTCTTGTGCCCGTAAACTCTATCAGGGGAATTTCTATAATCGGTGTAACACGGGGCTGCAGATGGAAAGAGCAGGGCTTATATTAATCCCAACCTGCCAGATGAGAAAATTCTTGTTTGTGGCGCTGGTTCAGAATAATGTTATGTCCCTTAAAGGGAAACTATTGTAGGTAATACTTTTTTTAAAATAGCGCCACACTTGTACACAGGGCGTGTGTGGTATTGCAGCTCAGCCTCAATCACTCTTAGTGGAGCTGAAGTGCAATTCCAGACACAACTCATGGACAGATGAAAGAAAGCAGTCATATTTTTTTTTATAAGGAACCCTGTATGGAGATTTACACTAAGGCCATGTTCACACATTCAGTATTCGGTCAGTACCGTATTTTACATCAGTATTTGTAAGCCAAAACCAGGAGTGGAACAATCAGAGGAAAAGTATAATAGAAACGCGTCACCACTTCTGTATTATCACCCACTGCTGATTTTGGCTTACAAATACTGATGTGAAATACTGACCAAATACTGAAGGTGTGAACGTGGCCATACCCTCAAATACTGGTCGCATCCGTTTGATGAAAGACAGTTCCTCTATTGACCATGTCTGTCACAGAATGTTCACATGCACGCTGCCACATGGAGTGCCCCTGTAAAGTGCCAGCCAAAAAGTGCTCCAATTCACAGATCCAGGTAGAGTGCACCCAGTGTCAGTCAAAAAATGCTCCCGTATAGTCCACCTCCAAAAAAGTGTCAGTCGCTAAGTCGCCATATGCACAGTGCCCCCATAAATAGTGGCAGACAAGAAGAACCTTAATGCCAATATGTGTAGTCCTGGTCATGAATTGCCCCTAAAACCAGTGTACACAGGGAACCCCATAAGCAGTGTCAGCCTAAAAGGGGTCATATGCACAATGCAAGCGTTTCTTCATATACAGTAGCAGCAAGAGGATCCTATAAACAGTTATAGAGATAGAGGGTTAGTGGGTGCTCTCGTCCACTGGCCCGGCTGTCTTCAGAAAAACCGCATGGACCAGGGCTCATACCACTGAACACCCGCGCTCTCTCCGCGTGGGCAGAATATTACTCAGACAACACAGGGTGAGGGTAAAACAGTGTGGCAATGATTTATTGACCCACCAACACACAATAGCATATAGAACAGTCCCAGCAAATCCCCAAGATGGTGCAAATAACAGTCTCACGCTTCTGCTGACTCGTTGGGATTAGAGCTGCTTCCAGGGCGAGTTCCCCCAGCAGTGGCACCCCATTTTTGTCAGGCCTCCACAGTGAGGAGGTAACGACAAGCTTAGGAAGCTGACAGTCCATTGATGTTCGAGGCCGGGTGACCTGATTGTCCCATCTTGGATTCTCTAAACATCTTTGAGGGTTCAGTGATGGTCAGTGAGGCAGCTCTGCATTTCTTCAGCTGCAGCCACAATGCCATGGCTATTGTAATGTAGAGTCTCTGAACACAGGCAGATCCTCATTTTATAGGTCACAACTTCTCATTCATTTCAAAAACCTGATCTGCACATCCAAACATAGACTGAGTGTGAACAGGTGCTGAACCCAGAGTCGCCAACTCGTATATAGTTAAGTAAATAGGGCATTTTTTGAAATGTATTCTCTAGCCTTCTGATCGTGCACTCCGCCTCCTAGCTTCAGGTGTTTTAATTATAGTAGGTCCAATACCCCTCCACAGAGAGAGAGAATTTGAGTCCAAGAAGAGGTTTCACATGTACCCATTCAGATGGAGACGTTTATTCTCAGCGAGGTAGGTCAAGCGTAGGACCTCGTATAAGGGAGATGCCGTAAAGTGGCTACGAGGTACACATAAAATTGGCCATTTTTATGCGCTAAAAGCTCTCATTTTTCATATTTCTAGTGCAGTAATGCAGTTCAAATTTCGTGTTTTCAAGTTTGCATGTTTTGGCGCTGCAGTGTGCTGCCCTATTTACTTAACAACTTCTCATTCAGTCATTCCTCCACAGGCTTGGGGTAAGATGGTAGGAGGCCATCCCTGACTGCTGGAGTGTTCAACCACATGCATAGATTGTCCTTCATATTGCAGAGCACCAATGGGTCATCAACATATTAGCAAACAGTCAAACATCGGCCTTTGTTTCCCAAAGATAGTAGAACAATACTAGGACAGATACAATAGGTAATCAGTCAACAAATGGCAGGGAGTGAATATTAATTCAATGACAATAAGAGTCAACATTCATTCTCACATGAACTCTAGCTCATGTACCTGGGCCTACTGAAATAATATGTCCAGATAATTCAGATCAAATGCTGTGTCTCCACAACAGTGTTATCCAAAGAGAGCCTCAATGCACAATGCCAGTGTAAGGCTACGTTCACATTAGCGTTCCGCTAATGTGCGTCGCTGTTGCGTCGGCGACGCAGCGGCGACGCGCCCCTATGTTTATCATAGGGGACGCGTGCGTTTTTTGGGTGGCGTTTTTCGACACGTGCGTCGTTTCCGACGCTAGCGTCGGACGCAAGAAAATGCAACAAGTTGCATTTGTCGTGCGTCCGATTTTCGTCAAAAAACGACGCACGCGTCGCAAAACGCAGCGTTTTTTGTGCGTTGTGCGTTGCGTCGCCGACGCACCGGCGCGCAACGCTAATGTGAACGTAGCCTAACAACATGTATTGTGCTAGTGATAAAGAGCCCAGATAACTAGTGTTGGCTATAACGTACTTCTATACCCAGTGCAAGACAAAATACACTCCATACGCAGTAACAGAATGCCCATATATAACCATAAAGTGGCCTCATAGCCAGTGCCACCCAAGATAACCCCATAAACAGTGCTATTATAAAGCATGCCACTATACATCGTGCCAGAGTGCCAATATAAAAAGGGCCTGTATATAGTGCCCAACAGAGCGCCTTCACATATAGTGCAAATCTTAAAGTGTCCTTATAACCAGTGCAAGCCAAAGTTACCCCATCTGGTGGTGTTAGTTCTTCATGAGCTCTAACATATTAACATCCTTTTTCTACCCCGCATGCTTTTCATCGGACATCTCACAGTTGACATAAAAAAAATGGTGGCAGGTATGGTGCAACGCTTGTGCATGGAAATTCTAGGATGTGCATGGCTTGCATGTTGACGTTTTTGGCACACCAAATCATCTGGTGATCCTCTTCTGTTGCAAAAACTACAGAAGGCCCCAATTTATTAAAATGAAAGAATGTTTTTGGCAAAATTGACCTAGAATGTTTAGTATCAATATGAGGACATCTACAGTATATTGAAAATTGAAGAGATTGTGTGTGACTTAGATGGTGTCTACTCTCTCACCCTCTCAAGGCTTTGTTCACACAGCAGAATTTGTCAGTTCCTTCACATTTGACTGCAAGCATAGTATGGCAAACGCCATGATGGAAATCACCGGACACCAAGTCAATGGGTTCCATTTGGTGCCATTGATATCCATTGTACAATGGATCACGTACGGCACTGGGGCTTTTGATAATCTGGCTCCAGAACTGTATATAATAATTTTTGTCATGTCAAGGGACAAAGTTGAACATTTTGGTAAGATTGGATTAATAGAGGCTGTCTCCTTCCTTGATGACCGAGCAGTCCTGACAATCTGTCCAGTCTTCATTGAAATGAATGGCAGCCTTGAAAGCCTTTCAATGCATGTGTAGTCAACTCTTCATCTAGGACTGGGAAAGGGGCATCATCATTGTCCGGAGTGGTGGAGGGGGTCTCAGCTTGAGGATTACCATTTGATCATGTTGCATAATTGATGTCTTATTGACTCATTGTATTGAACCTGGAGCATTAAGTATGTCTGGGTCTAACAGAGGTCATTGACTGAATGTCCATGTTGTGTTTTTGTGATGACAGTGGCTTGGTTCGCCTTCGACCCTGGTTCAGCACATTCGGACATCATCTTCTCCAATGACAACCTGACCGTCACATGTAACAGCTATGATGACAGAGTAGTCCTCGGCAAAACCGGTTTCTCCAAAGGAGTCCACTATTGGGAACTGACCGTTGACCGATACGACAATCACCCAGACCCTGCTTTCGGGGTAGCCCGGGTTGAAGTCATGAAGGACGTCATGCTTGGGAAAGATGACAAAGCTTGGGCTATGTATGTGGACAACAACCGCAGCTGGTTCATGCACAACAATTCCCACACAAATCGGTATGTTAAGCAAGCTGTATGATTGTGATGTCCGCAGCCATGATACTAATGTGATAATTCTGCTTTCTCATAGGACTGAAGGAGGCATCACCAAGGGTGCCACGGTTGGCATCCTCTTAGACTTCACCAGGAGAACTTTAACCTTCTCCATCAATGAAGAGCAGCAGGGGCCTGTGGCGTTTGAGAGCATGGAGGGCCTGTTGTTTCCAGCTGTGAGCCTCAATAGGAATGTGCAGGTACTAATACTTTTATCTGGAAATGTGCAGGCTCCAATACTTAAAGGGGTTTTCCATTTTAGGAAAGTGAGCTCAAACCATTTAAAATAACAAACCAAGTGGTTACTGATATTCCCTATATCCAGTGCCAGCACTTCACCGCTATGTGGATCTTTACGTTTTGGCTGCAGTTGTGTTTGGGGTCCACTTTCCTGAAAGTGGAAAACCCCTTTAATGCCTGAATATGTCTATTTATGTGATGTTCTTTCAGGTCATGAGGACAAGGGGTTCCTCTCATAGTGTTAATGTTTGGTTTCATTTTCTTTACCTGCAAAATGTTAGTTGAGTTTGGAGCTAAGTGAACTTCCAGGTCTTAGGTGACCCTTAGGTGGGGTTCTTATGTGCCCAATCCTGATACCCAGGATACAACATACATAAAGACCAGCTACAAAACAGATCTTTTATTCTGGAGGACTAAGATATCCATGCATTACTTGTAGAGCTGAGCAAAAAGATTTCTAGGACCCTGCATTCTGTGTCTGGACCAGAGCACTGTGCATCTCCAACTAAAGACTCGTTCATACATCTGATTTATCCACGTATGAGAAAAACTGACCAAGTACTCTGATCTTAATGTGGTCTGAGCGTCATCTGTTTTTCTCGTATGTCGAGAAATTTTTTTTAAAAAGTTTCTCTACCTTTTGATGGTCCAATTTTTTTTCACGGGTCCATTGACTTGCATTGCCAATTTTGATCTGTCTCTATGATCAAAATCAGACATGTCTCCACCATTTTCCGCAGAACTCTCGGTCTGTGAAAAATCACAAACATGTGAATGGCCCCACAGACTATCACAGGTTTGAGTTTCACCCATGAAAAACACAGAAAGCATTTGTATGCGAAAATCGGACATGGGAATGAGCCCTAACAGTGACATCCCTCGGGTCTCTCCTGATTAGTTGCGACGAAAGGCAAACATCAGAAGAGGTGCCTGGTGATGCCAGCAGGTAGGAGGAATATTGCAGGGATCCAGTCTGACAGCCATGGACTACCAATGTGGCCACTGGATGAGGGTCCTGCAAGTCTTTTGGCTCAACCCTAAATGCATGGTGGCCATCTAGTTTCTGCGCTGGCTCTAAACAAGAAATTATAGCCAAATATGTCAATATACTGCCATAGTCAATATATCACTGCAACAAGGTCAAGATCTAAACACATTCAAACCCTGTATTAGGCCAGTCTCACACGTCCAGATAATTCTGGTACCGGAAAAATCAGTACCAGAATTGTCCGTGTGCTTAACGTGAACATCATTGTGGCACACGTGCGGCAGCCGTGTGCCGCCCGTGTGCCAACTGGGTACCACACGTACCGTGCAGGAGACAGCGCTACAAGTAAGCGCTGTCCCCTGCATCTGGTTCTGAAGCCGCCATGCATATCTTCTTTCCAGCAGCGTTCGCTGGAGAGAAGATATGAAAACCCCCTTTTTTTTTTTTTCTTTTTTTTTTCCTTGTTTAAAATAAAGATCCCTGTCCCCACCCCCTCCCACCCCCTGTGCGCCCGCCCGCTGTTAATAAAATACTCACCCGGCTCCCTCGCAGCATCCTGTCCTCGCCGCACCTTCTCCTGTATGAGCGGTCACGTGGGGCCGCTTATTACAGTAATGAATATGCAGCTCCACCCCTATGGGAGGTGGAGCCGCATATTCATGACTGTAATCGGCGGCCCCACGTGACCGCTCACACAGGAGAAGGTGCGGCGAGGACAGGACGCTGCGAGGGAGCCAGGTGAGTATTTTATTAACAGCAGGGGGGGGGGGGGGGAACAGGGGGTGGGGACAGGGATCTTTATTTTAAAGAAGGAAAATAAAAGGGGGTTTTCATATCTTCTCTCCAGCGAACGCTGCTGGAAAGAAGATATGCATGGCGGCTTCAGCACCACGTGGGGGGACAGCGCTTACAGTAGCGCTGTCTTCTGCACGGCACACGGACAGCGTCCGTGTGCAGTACGTGTTTTACATGGACCCATTGACTTTAATGGGTCCGTGTAATCCGTGCGCTCCCACGAACACCGACATGTCTCCGTGTTTTGCACACGGACACACGGTCCGTGAAGACACGCTGACATGTGCAGAGACACATTGATTTTAATGTGTCTACGTGAGTCAGTGTCTCCGGTACGTGAGGAAACTGTCACCACACGTACCGGAGCCACTGACGTGTGAAACCGGCCTTACCAAGAGGTGTGATCATAAAATGATTTCCCATTAAATCCAGTGGAAAAATAACAAATAATTCTTGACTTGTGATTTTCACACCATACAGGTAACGCTTCATACCGGTTTGCCGATTCCCGGGTTCTACTCGTCAAGAGCCTCCATAGCATCTTAGAAGTACCACAAGGACTGAATCGCTTCTAAAAACCCCTGATGATGATCACATTGGACTTCAAAGCAGAAAATAATTCTTACAAAAGAAAACCATCTGTAAATACCTAAAAAGAGGCGTATTATATGGGGTGCTTACACAATGACTGTGACCTTCTCCCAATGACGGGTGCTTCTCCAGCTCTGTCCTGGGTGTTCTCCAGACCATGCCTTTTCATTATACCCCATATTTTTGTACATTTCCTCTCCGTTTCATATGTTGACCTCGAGTCACAAATCTACATGGTGCCCAGCTGTATGCAGAGTGTCGGCACCTTAACTCTCCAAGATGTCCAGCTTACGACTCTCCAGCTCTGGCCACCGCATCTGTCTATGATGCCTATCTACCAGCTCTTCATAGCAGACGTTATAATGTACAACTTTCCAGTATCGGTGCCATACATCGTCATGATGCCCAACTTCTCGCTTGTTCACGTGGTCCCCCAAGATGTCCACCTATACTTTTCACATTACATGGGGTATCCACAACTATCTCCCATGTCCTCATGGCGTCCGGCGGTGATTACCTCATCAGACCGAATCATTTCTTTTCCCTGGACCTTGGTTATTGCTATTTATTTTATTCCTCAGACTCTCATTACCGTGTATATACATTGTCGTTATTCCCGTTGTTTTACCCGCTGCTGCTGCTGCTTCCCCTTCCGAGGTCCCTAAAGCTGTAAACTTTGGTCACTTTGATGCCAGTACTCAATCGGACAGCTGTGTGCTCCTCCACCGAGGTCATGTCCATAATCTGGATGACGCACTATTGTATTTCCTTAATATCTTGCGGAATGTAGGGCGACATCCTTAATTTTAAGGCCGTCATCTTTATGGTGCTTGTAAAAGAAAATTTTAGAAATTGCAAATTTCTATAGGATTTTCTAATGATATAAAAGTGGCTGCCCTCCATCTTTGTATATAGAGGTCGCTCCCGTTAGGCAATAGAGGCTTCTGCCTAAGGAGGCAAGTGGAAAGGGGGCATTACTAAGACTGATCCACTGGATACCTATAGCTGCCACATATAATATAATGTGATGACACATTTACCCTGCGCTGGGCAGGGATCATTGCTGGAGGGTCCAGTGGGCATAGAGATGATCTCAACCAGATCCCATGTGCTTTGATGGAGTAATCTTTTTACATGTTTGAGATTTAAAGGGCAACTACACCCAAAACACATCTTGCCCTATTACATTTTAGTTGATCTACCCTTTACATTCAGTCATAATTATTTATATTTACTCATGCTTAGTTCAGGTCTATAGACCCATAGTGCCAAATTGGGGTCTCCATGTCAGTATTATGGGATAGTTTGTATGATATTAGTGCATATTTAAGCAATTCTACCCCTACAGCCAAGGCAAAGGACTTTTAAATTACACTACAGTGGAGCCATCCACTCTCCTTCACATATCTATTTTTTTTAATAAATGATTGCGTTCCTCATTAAAAAAAAAAAACCTATATTGTGCAAATCCCTCCGTTATTCCTCCTGGCAATCTATAGATAAGTAGAGCTTTACCATTCTCTTTTTCATTATCAGCGCTGATTGGACAGTGCAAGGACTCGGCTCATTAACAAGGAGAATGGTAACACCCAGTTGTCAGTTTATTCCCACATTTCCATGAGGTGCGGAGCAATGCACAGGAAAAGAAAAGATCTTAAAATGTTACTGTAATAGGAGATTTGCATGAACTCAATGGGGCAGTGCAGTCCACTATTAGCTGCAGTACCGCCTGTTGAGCTGCAGGTGGCAGTAACCTGGTATTAAGAGTTGCGCTTTTCTGACAGTGCGCACGTTTTTAACGCATGCACCCTGGAGTCCGATCTGCACACTGGTTCCCAATTTTACACCCAGCCTGAAACCGCTGCCTTTCCAAAGAGAGTGCCAATATAGCCGCCTACCCGGTGCTCGTACCTTAGTACTGCTTGAAGCGTCCAAATGCCCATACCATGGTTATAATGATCACCCGGCTGTTCTAACCAGCAATAGCGGACACGAAGAGTCTGCAGATGACCCATTCCCATGAAACGAATGTACATATGTGGTTTTAGCCGTGTGTGTCTGCGCGTTGGATATCGATGTAGAGAGTGTACCCTGCTAATTTATTTTGGGCAGGTGCCAATCTGTCCTCCTACCATGTACCCATTAGCTAATCTTAGGTACAGAAAATCCCTGTTGCGGGACAACGCTGATGTTTAAGATTATTTTTCTGATGAGAAGCAATGGCTGGGCCACTCCGAGCTTCTTCGCCGCCCGCGGTGAGTAGTCGTCTTGACGAGGCTTATGGGATTCCTAGTGACTTGTATCGCATAGTTCATTTGTATGTGTAGCTCTCGCCCTCTGCAGACGCTGTACTCAAGACAAGAAATTATGTTTGCCGTTACCAATAAATTAATTTTATGAGGGAAACTGCTGCGCGTCTACAAGTGTTTCATTTTTTGCTCATGTTAAATCGTGCCTGTGGTTTCACCTGACTGCTCAGAATAAGCTGTCCTGTGTGTCCATGAGCAATGACAGCTATTTCTGCCCATTATGACTTTTATGCTACTTTATCCACCAACTTTCCCCTCCACAGGTTGACTCAGAGTTAGGCCGGCTTCACACTCAGCGTATGAAAATACGGTCCGTATATTACGGCCGTAATACGCTGAAAAGTCTCGAAAATAGTGGTCCGTAGCTCCTCCGTAGGCAGGGTGTGTCAGCGTATTTTGCGCATGGCATCCTCCGTATGTAATCCGTATGTCATCCGTACTGCGTGTTTTTATCGCAGGCTTGCAAAACCGACATACGGCTATACAAGGGATCCATGTGTTAAAAAAAAAAAATATATATATATATATATATATATATATACTGTCTATATATATATATATATATATATATATATATATATATATATATATATATATATATATATATGTCAGTAGACACATATATGTATATATATTAATATTTCATCCAGCGCGATATATCCCTTTTGCTTTCTCCTTCCTAAACCCGACATGATATGAGACATGGTTTACATACAGTAAACCATCTCATATCACCATTTTTTTGCATATTCCACACTACTAATGTTAGTAGTGTGTCTATGCAAAATTTGGCCGTTCTAGCTAGTAAATTAAGGGGTTAAATGGCGGAAAAAATTGGCGTGGGCTCCCGCACAATTTTCTCCGCCAGAGTAGTAAAGCCAGTGACTGAGGGCAGATATTAATAGCCTGGAGAGGGTCCATGGTTATTGGCCCCCCTGGCTAAAAACACCTGCCCCCAGCCACCCCAGAAAAGGCACATCTGGAAGATGCGCCTATTCTGGCACTTGGCCACTCTCTTCCCATTCCCGTGTAGCGGTGGGATATGGGGTAATGAAGGGTTAATGCCACCTTGCTATTGTAAGGTGACATTAAGCCAAATTAATAATGGAGAGGCGTCAATTATGACACCTATCCATTATTAATCCAATACAAGTAAAAGGTTAAAAAAATACACAAACACATTATTAAAAATTAATTTAATGAAATAAAAACAAAGGTTGTTTTAATATTTTATTGAACGCCCAATCCAATCACTGAAGACCCTCGTTCTGTAACAAAAAAAACATAATAAACCAACAATATCCTTACCTTCCGCAGATCTGTAAAGTCCAACAATGTAAATCCATCTGAAGGGGTTAAAATATTTTGCAGGCACGAGCTTTGCTAATGCAACATTGCTCATGTCTGCAAAACCCCGGAGAATGTAGGTAAAGTAGGTCAATGACCTATATTTACCTGCATTTGCGGTGAGGCGCCCTCTGCTGGCTGTTCCTAGATCGTGGGAACTTTCCTAGAAAGCTCCCTGGCTCGAGATCATAAGAGGCGCCCTCTGCTGGTTGTCCTCATATGGACTCGAGCCAGGGAGCTTTCTAGGAAAGTTCCCACGATCTAGGAACAGCCAACAGAGGGCGCCTCACCGCAAATGCAGGTAAATATAGGTCAATGACCTACTTTACCTACATTCTCCGGGGTTTTGCAGACACGAGCAACGTTGCATTAGCAAAGCTCGTGCCTGCAAAATATTTTAACCCCTTCAGATGGATTTACATCGTTGGACTTTACAGATCTGCGGAAGGTAAGGATATTGTTGGTTTATTATGTTTTTTTTTGTTACAGAACGAGGGTCTTCAGTGATTGGATTGGGCGTTCAATAAAATATTAAAACAGCCTTTGTTATTATTTCATTAAATTAATTTTTAATAATGTGTTTGTGTATTTTTTTAACCCCTTTACTTGTATTGGATTAATAATGGATAGGTGTCATAATTGACGCCTCTCCATTATTAATTTGGCTTAATGTCACCTTACAATAGCAAGGTGGCATTAACCCTTCATTACCCCATATCCCACCGCTACACGGGAATGGGAAGAGAGTGGCCAAGTGCCAGAATAGGCGCATCTTCCAGATGTGCCTTTTCTGGGGTGGCTGGGGGCAGATGTTTTTAGCCGGGGGGTGGGGGGGTGGGGCCAATAACCATGGACCCTCTCCAGGCTATTAATATCTGCCCTCAGTCACTGGCTTTACTACTCTGGCGGAGAAAATTGTGCGGGAGCCCACGCCAATTTTTTCCGCCATTTAACCCCTTAATTTACTAGCTAGAACGGCCAAATTTTGCATAGACACACTACTACCATTAGTAGTGTGGAATATGCAAAAAAAATGGTGATATGAGATGGTTTACTGTATGTAACCATGTCTCATATCATGTCGGGTTTTAGGAAGGAGAAAGCAAAAGCCGGTAATTGAATTACCGGCTTTAAAGCTGTCTAGCGCTGGAAGAAATATTAATATATATATATATATATATATATATATATATATATATGTGTGTCTCACTGATATATATATATATATATATATATATATATATATATTATATACCTATTCTATGTGTACACATTTATTCTACCTATTCTACTGTAAGCTGTCAGTGTGATTTTACTGTACACCGCAATTAATTACCGGCTTTTCTCGCTAACACCGCTGCGTATTTCTCGCAAGTCACACTGCTGGTCCGTGTGTGATCCGTATTTTTGGGGCTTCCATAGACTTTCATTGACGTTTTATTTGCGCAATACGGTGACAAACGCAGCATGCTGCGATTTTCTAAGGCCGTAGAAAGCCGTATAATACTGATCAGTTTAATACGGCAGATAGGAGCAGGGGCATAGAGAATAATTGTGCCGTATGTTTTGCGAGTTTTACGGACGTAGTTTCTGCGCTCTTACGTCCGTAAAACTCGCAAGTGTGAAGCCGGCCTTAGGCCGGAGTCACACTAGACCGTAATACGGACAAGTTTATGCAATAAAAAATTGCATAGCACTCGGATCAATGTTAATCTATGGGGCAGCTCCTATCATCCGTTGTTTTCTCGGCCGTATCCAAGTGAAATCGCAGCATGCTGCTATTGTCAGCGTATTTTGGCCGAGAATTGCCAATGCAAGTCTATGGGTGCGAGAAAAAAACGGATTACACACGGACCATCAGTGACTTGCGAGAAATACGCAGCCGTGTTCTAGAGAAAAGCCGGCAATTCAGTGCAGTGTACAGTAAAATCACACTGACAGGTTAGAATAGAACAGATAAAATAAATGTATCCACATAGTATAGGGGTATATATATATATATATATATATATATATACAGTTAGGGCCAGAAATATTTGGACAGTGACACAAGTTTTGTTATTTTAGCTGTTTACAAAAACATGTTCAGAAATACAATTATATATATAATATGGGCTGAAAGTGCACACTCCCAGCTGCAATATGATAGTTTCCACATCCAAATCGGAGAAAGGGTTTAGGAATCATAGCTCTGTAATGCATAGCGTCCTCTTTTTCAAGGGACCAAAAGTAATTGGACAATGGACTCTAATGGCTGCAATTAACTCTGAAGGCGTCTCCCTCGTTAACCTGTAATCAATAAAGTAGTTAAAAGGTCAGGGGTGAATTCCAGGTGTGTGGTTTTGCATTTGGAAGCTGTTGCTGTGAGCAGACAACATGCGGTCAAAGGAACTCTCAATTGAGGTGAAGCAGAACATCCTGAGGCTGAAAAAAAAGAAAAAATCCATCAGAGAGATAGCAGACATGCTTGGAGTAGCAAAATCAACAGTTGGGTACATTCTGAGAAAAAAGGAATTGACTGGTGAGCTTGGGAACTCAAAAAGGCCTGGGCATCCACGGATGACAACAGTGGTGGATGATCGCCGCATACTTAATTGGGGGAAGAAGAACCCGTTCACAACATCAACTGAAGTCCAGAACACTCTCAGTGAAGTAGGTGTATCTGTCTCTAAGTCAACAGTAAAGAGAAGACTCCATGACAGTAAATACAAAGGGTTCACATCTAGATGCAAACCATTCATCAATACCAAAAATAGACAGGCCAGAGTTAAATTTGCAGAAAAACACCTCAAGAAGCCAGCTCAGTTCTGGAAAAGTATTCTATGGACAGATGAGACAAAGATCAACCTGTACCAGAATGATGGGAAGAAAAAAGTTTGGAGAAGAAAGGGAACGGCACATGATCCAAGGCACACCACATCCTCTGTAAAACATGGTGGAGGCAACGTGATGGCATGGGCATGCATGGCTTTCAATGGCACTGGGTCACTTGTGTTTATTGATGACATAAGAGCAGACAAGAGTAGCCGGATGAATTCTGAAGTGTACCGGGATATACTTTCAGCCCAGATTCAGCCAAATGCTGCAAAGTTGATTGGATGGCGCTTCATAGTACAGATGGACAATGACCCCAAGCATACAGCCAAAGCTACCCAGGAGTTCATGAGTGCCAAAAAGTGGAACATTCTGCAATGGCCAAGTCAATCTCCAGATCTAAACCCAATTGAGCATGCATTTCACTTGCTCAAATCCAGACTTAAGACGGAAAGACCCACAAACAAGCAAGACCTGAAGGCTGCGGCTGTAAAGGCCTGGCAAAGCATTAAGAAGGAGGAAACCCAGCGTTTGGTGATGTCCATGGGTTCCAGACTTAAGGCAGTGATTGCCTCCAAAGGATTTGCAACAAAATATTGAAAATAAAAATATTTTGTTTGGGTTATGTTTATTTGTCCAATTACTTTTGACCTCCTAAAATGTGGAGTGTTTGTAAAGAAATGTGTACAATTCCTACATTTTCTATCAGATGTTTTTGTTCAACCCTTCAAATTAAACGTTACAATCTGCACTTGAATTCTGTTGTAGAGGTTTCATTTCAAATCCAATGTGGTGGCATGCAGAGCCCAACTCGCGAAAATTGTGTCACTGTCCAAATATTTCTGGCCCTAACTGTATATATATATATATATATATATATATATAATGTCAGTGAGACACACACACACATATATATTTATATTTCATACAGCGCTAGATAGCATAAAAGCCGGTAATTCAATTGCCGGCTTATGCTATCTCCTTCCCAAACCCGACATGATATGAGACCTGGTTTACATACAGTAAACCATTTCATATCTGTTATATTTTTACATATTCCTCACTACTAGTGTTAGTAGTGTCTGTGTGCAAAATTTGGGGGCTCTAGGTGTTAAAATAAAGGGTTAAATCACGGAAAAAACTGGCGTGGGCTCCCGCGTAATTTTCTTCATCAGAGTGGGAAAGCCAGTGACTGAGGGCAGATATTAATAGCCTAGAGAGGGACCATGGATATTGCCCCTACCCTGGCTAAAAACATCTGCCCCGGCCACCCCAGAAAAGGGGAGCGTAGCTACCTAGACTTGCGGTGTTGCACCCCCTGCTGGCATAGCCTCATATGAACTCGAGTGTGGGAATTTGTTAGAATATTTTCCCACGCTAGAGTTGATATGAGTTTATGCCAGCAGGGGGCGCAGCACCGCAAGTCTAGGTAGCTACGTTCCCCTGCATTCCATGCATTCCCCAGTTTTTACAGGCAGGGGCACAGCTGCATTAGCAGAGCTTCTGCTTGTAAAATTATTTAGCCCCTTCAGATGGATTTACATCGCGGGACATGAATGAGCTCCAGAGAGGTATGGGATATTGTTGTTTTTTTTTTTTTTCAGAAGACAAGGGTCGTCAGTTGGATTGAGCGTTTAATAAACATTACAACACCCTGTGTATTTATTTATCTCATTAAAATACTTTTTTCATAATGCGTTTTTTTTAACCCTTTATTAATATAGGATTAATAATGGATAGGTGTCTTATTGACACCTCTCCGTTATTAACCTGGCTTAATGTCACCTTACAATAGCAAGGTGACATTAACCCCTTATTGCCCCATATCCCACAGCTACTCGGGAGTGGGAAGAGAGTAGCTAAGTGCCAGAATAGGCACATCTTACAGATGCGCCTTTTCTGGGGTGTCTGGGGGCAGATATTTTTAGCCAGGAGGGGGGCCAATATCCATGGTCCCTCTCTAGGCTATTAATATCTGCCCTCAGTCACTGGCTTTCCCACTCTGGCGGAGAAAATTTTGCGGGAGCCCACGCCAATGTTTTCTGTGATTTAACCCTTTATTTTAACAGCTAGAGCCCCCAAATTTTTCACACAGACACTTCTAACATTAGTAGTGAGAAATATGTAAAAATATAAGGGATATGAAATGGTTTACTGTATGTAATGTCTCATATCCTGTCGGGTTTGGGAAGGAGATAGCAAAAGCCGGCAATTGAATTACAGGCTTTTATGCTATCTAGCGCTGTATGAAATATATATATATATATATATACACTAGCTGGAGAGCCCGGCGTTGCCTGGGCATAGTAAATATCTGTGGTTAGTTATAGCACCTCACTTCTCTTATTTTCCCATCACGCCTCTCATTTTCTTCCTCAAACCTCTCATTTTCCCCCTCACTCCTATTTTCCCCCTCACTCCTCTCATTCCTCCCTCACTCCTCTCATTCCCCCCAACATTTGTCATTTCAACCTCACATCTGTCATTTTCCGATCACTCCACTATTTTCCCTCACTCTCATTTTGCACTCACACCTTTTCATTTTCACCTCACACCCCTCATTTTCCCCTCAGTATATACATGTTTGTCATCTCCCTTTATATATAGTATACACCTGTATGTCATCTCCTGTATATACCTGTATGTCATCTCCCCTGTAAATAGTATATACCTGCTGCATGTCATCTCCTCCTGTATATTGTATATATCTGTGTCATCTCTTCTTGTATATAGTATATACCTGTATGTCATCTCCCCTGTATATAGTATATACCTGCTGTATGTCATCTCTTCCTCTATATACCTATGTGTCATCTCTTTTAATTAGTATATACCAGTATATCATCTCCTCCTGTATATAGTATATACGTGTGTCATCTCCTCCTGTATATAGTATATACCTGTGTGTCATCTGCTCCTGTATATAGTATATACCTGTGTGTCATCTCTCCTGTATATAGTATATATCTGTGTGTCATCTCCCCTGTATATAGTATATATCTGTATGTCATCTCCTGTATTAGACCTCGTTCACACGTTATTTGGTCAGTATTTTTACCTCAGTATTTGTAAGCTAAATTGGCAGCCTGATAAATCCCCAGCCAACAGGAAGCCCTCCCCCCTGGCAGTATATATTAGCTCACACATACACATAATAGACAGGTCATGTGACTGACAGCTGCCATATTTCCTATATGGTACATTTGTTGCTCTTGTAGTTTGTCTGCTTATTAATCAGATTTTTATTTTTGAAGGATAATACCAGACTTGTGTGTGTTTTAGGGCGAGTTTCATGTGTCAAGTTATGTGTGTTGTGTTGCGTGTGGCGACATGCGTGTAGCGACTTTTGTGAGATGAGTTTTGTGTGGCGACATGCGTGTAGCAACTTTTTGTGTGTCGAGTTGCATGTGACAGGTTAGTGTAGCAAGTTGTGTGCAGCAAGTTTTGCGCGTGGCGAGTTTTATGTGGTGCGTTTTAAGTATGCAAGTTTTGTGTGCGGCAACTTTCGCATGTGTTGCAACTTTTGTACATGTGGCAATTTTTCCGCGTGTTCAAGTTTTGCGTGTGGCGAGTTTTCCATGAGGTGAGTTTTGCGTGAGCCTAGTTTTGTGTCAGCCTAGTTTTGCATGTGGCGAGTTTTGAGCGGTGACTTTTGTGTTTTGACTTTTATGTGGCGAGGTTGGTGTATGTGTGGTGAAATGTGTAATGGGGGTGGTATATGTGTTCAAGCACGTGGTAGTGTGTGGCGCATTTTGTTTGTGTGTTCATATCCCCGTGTGTGGTATCCCATGTCGGCGCCCCACCTTAGCAACTAAACGGTATATACTCTTTGGCGCCATCACTCTCATTCTTTAAGTCCCCCTTGTTCACATCTGGCAGCTGTCAATTTGCCTCCAACACTTTTCCTTTCACTTTTTCCCCATATGTAGATAGGGGCAAAATTGGTGAATTGGAAAGCGCGGGGTTAAAATTTCACCTCACAACATAGCCTATGATGCTCTCGGGGTCCAGACGTTTGACCGGGCAAAATTTTGTGGCTGTAGCTGCGACGGTGCAGATGCCAATCCCGGACATACATACATACACACACACGCACATTCAGCTTTATATATTAGATATGTGTCTCACTGACAATATATATATATATATATATACATATATGTATATATATATATATATATATATATATGTCTTTACGAACATTTGAGCCCATGGATCCATTATAAGTCCATTTTTCAAGCCGGCGACCGTACGGATGCCATATGGATGACACATGGAAAATTTTTGGAGAAAAAAAATCGCATCCTCGCATTAAATATGGACCACTGTTCAGGAGATTTTCTGCGTATCTCGGCCATAAAAAAACCACTGTATTTTTATACATTGTGTATGACCGCAGGCTTGGTGGGTGAATACTAGCTACTATGTTGTCTCCAATACGCAGCACACACACAGATGAGGGATTCCTGCTCTCCTGTTTCTATGTAGCACACATTCAGAAACAGCAGCAGCATGGAGGACATTATCCAGCAGCACTGAGCAGTGTAACTGTGAATCCAAAACTAGTGTGATATAAAACGCTTAACAGAAACCAGCAGCAGCATGGAGATTATACAGCAGCACATAACAGTGTAGCTGTGAATTCAGAACTAAGGTGAGATATAACTATGGACTTAAAAACTAACAGGTAGATAGTTGCTAACAGAGGCACCAAACGTTCCTGCCAGCAGTTCAGCTGCTCCACATCAACAGAACAGCTCTTTATTTTCCTGGTAGGTAGGTAAACAGGTGTGACTTCTCATGTCATGGTGATTAACAGACGGCTTCCCACAGTCAGGCAACAGGGAGCCAGCTATCAATGAGCATTACATCAGCAGTCACGTCCTGGCAACAACAGCGCGGATGAGAAGCCATTGCTCAGTTGAAGTGACGTCGGCAGAAGAAACAGAATTGCCGGCAGGAGCGGTCGGGGCACTATAGGCAAGTAGTTAGCAACTACCTGCCTGTTAGATCTTTGGCACATTGTGAATAAAAAATAGTCCTGCATAACCTGTTTAACAGAAAGTAGAAGCAGCATGGAGTACATTATATAGCAGTACTGAGCAGTGTAGCAGAAAATCCAGCTATGATGATAGATTAACACTTAACACTAGTAAGCAGCAGCAAAGACGACATTTATACATCAGTAGTGAGCAGTATAGCTACTGTACGAGTCTGGACTTGAGGTAAGGTATTTACTGGAAAGCAGAAGCATACAGGACATATTGTACCATACTGAGCATGATAGTTGTGAATCCAGCCCTGGTGTGAAATTAAACTTACTAGAAAGCAGCAGCATAGAGGCAAATATACAGCAGTACTGAGTAGTATAGCTGTGAATCCAGCTCTGTGAATAGATAAATACTAGAGAGCAGCAGTGCCATCTGTGTGTCCTGGTGTCTCACTTTTCCCCTCTCCATATACTTCAGGAGACAGCTTCAATCTGATGTCTCAATTAGCATTTAGTCACTTTTGTGATTTTGCCGTTTTTCAGAGTAAAGTTCAGGACATTACAGGAAGAAGTGAAGTGGCTCAGAAGTGGAGAAAGAAGCAGATTTATATAAGAAATATACCACAATTTCTTAAATGACAGTGGCCATTTAAAGGGATGAGGACAAAATTCATTTGTGCTTGGTTAAAGGGCAGTTTCATACATGACTAATAGGAGATGGTGCGAAGCGATTCACAGGAGCCGATTCAGTGGCCCCCATCTTAAATCTGTGGTCGCTGGATGGGGGGGACTGAGAACCACCTCGTACGTGACGGCCTCCGTAGCTCTTTTCATTAGCTGGCCTGGCGAGACGTCACATGAGTTATGCCACAATGTTGACCTTGCCCCAGGCCAGGTAATTAAAAGAAGAGCCGCGGATGCCAGGAAGATAAGGGGCAGTTCTCAGGGCTCCTGTCTATCGGTCACAGATACTGGCGTGGCCAGTGGTTAAGTGATTCACACCAGCTTTAGCAGTCACCTCACTATAGTGCCCCTCATGTCTTATCTATAGGTATCTGAATAAGCATGCATGACTGCCACCTGCTGGGAGTTCTTGGTATCTCTGACTACTTTGAGCTGCCAGGTATTTACAATGATGAGTTGGATACTTCGGATCAGGGCCAGATCCAGGTTTATGTAGGTCCTTGGGTGACGAGTCTGTTGACCACTCTTTGCTTTTGATTTTTTTTTTCCTCCTCGCCTTCTAAGAGCTATAATTTTTTTTATATTGCATTCGATAACATTATTTTTTTTTAGCAGTATGGATTACTTTTATCATTATCATTACTACATGAATTTCTAATCTCTTTTTATTCCATTTTTGGGAGTTGAAGTGAACAAAAATGGCAATTCTGCTATTTTGATTTTTTTTTTTTTACATTTTGGCTTATTTTTTTTTCTTTCATATTTTGATTCTTTATTACACATGCATCAATACCAAATGTGTAAAAAAAATATTTTATGTTGCAGGAGAAAGGATTTTTATGAATTTTGCTATTTAAGTTTTTATTTATATTTCTGGTCTCCCTAGAAGACCTGCACACAATAGTGCAATGTATTACTGATTACAAATGTGCTATAAAGTCTAGCCGTACGTGTACCAACATGGCAGGTCAGGAACTTATAATGGACACCCCTACTGTCATGGCCATGCCATAAGCAATAATATTGCAGGAGGGGAGGTCTATGGGCATTGGAACGGACACCTAACCCCATTTCCAAACTCTACACCTACTACTACAAATCTCATTCACTTTGCTGGTACTGTTCTGTCTTCCTCCACGTAGGATGCTGTGTGGATTCCAACATACGGCTAAACCTTCATCCACATCCCAGTAAACAGACTGTGTTGATGCTTAAGTCTTATTTATTAGGGTGATGATAACCAAAACTATAACGTTGAACAACAATGGTGGACAGTATTCATAGTAGATGATCGAATAGTGAATGATGTTGATGTACAAGGTGGATGTTCAGTGAATAATCATAGTGGATGACAGATCATAGTGGATGACTGATCATAGTGGATGACTGATCATAGTGGATGACTGGTGAAAAACTGTAAAGAATAACAGCATATCAGAATATGCACATACAGGGTGCAATCACATAAATAACTGGGACTATTGCAAAAACACAGAGAGGCGGGCACCACACTTAATCAATACTAAGAGGGATCAACCACATGCATATATAGAATCTCAAGAAACAACAGAAAAAAGGAAAATATGCACACAGTGGGATCAACCTGATAAATTTGTTTATTTTATTATAACAATCCACCATATACAAAAGCAAGAAAGGGAAGGACAAACATTTAAAACCATTTAAAAACAAATCGGACCTACCCGCATCCCCCCAAATACAATAACACGGGTCCAAATGATAATATATAACAATATACAGATAATACAGATAATACAAGGAGCCCCTGAACAGATGAGCAAGTTTAATGCAATAATAAACATGAATTTTCAATACACCATGCTGCTAATCTGACAGAGCCCTCATAGAACAAGACACATTATCAAAAGTTGGATCCCAAAGATAAATAACGGATACTCCCCCAGTATCACACCAGGCCTATAACAAGACAGGTTGCTGTCCAGCAACAAAGGTAATGGATTATGCTGGCAAAATAACCAAGTAGCTAAAACAGCTATACAGCAACCTACCCTAAAGCTAACACCCAGTATAATACTTTACCAG
Organism: Ranitomeya imitator; assembly: GCF_032444005.1. Classification (NCBI taxonomy): domain Eukaryota; kingdom Metazoa; phylum Chordata; class Amphibia; order Anura; family Dendrobatidae; genus Ranitomeya; species Ranitomeya imitator. The sequence continues at coordinate 767,260,286 of NC_091282.1, read as the reverse complement.
GATGACACACCAGGCTTCCAGTCACCAAGGAGTTAATACCCCATTAATGTTCATAGATAAGTGTGCCCTCAGAGCACAGAGCAGATATAAAGGCAACAGGCATCCAAAAGTGCATGCATCTAAATGAAGCTAGGGTGAGCAAAGAATGAGGCCAGGGCCGGGGGGATCCAAGAGGGGGGATGGAGGCCCCACGCGTATCGACGCTGCCAAAGGCGTCTTCGATACGCGTGGGGCCTCCATCCCCCCTCTTTTGATAATGTGTCTTGTTCTATGAGGGCTCTGTCAGATTAGCAGCATGGTGTATTGAAAATTCATGTTTATTATTGCATTAAACTTGCTCATCTGTTCAGGGGCTCCTTGTATTATCTGTATATTGTTATATATTATCATTTGGACCCGTGTTATTGTATTTGGGGGGATGCGGGTAGGTCCGATTTGTTTTTAAATGGTTTTAAATGTTTGTCCTTCCCTTTCTTGCTTTTGTATATGGTGGATTGTTATAATAAAATAAACAAATTTATCAGGTTGATCCCACTGTGTGCATATTTTCCTTTTTTCTGTTGTTTCATAAATAACTGGGACATTACAGCAAGAATTATACAGAGTGCATTACACAGTAACTCTAACAGCGCTGCTCTATTCTATACAATAATGCATCTATCTACATGCAGAGTACACCTGAACCTAACTGCAAGCTGCAAAGCACATCTGCCTAACTATATCTGACTATAAGAGCTGCATAAGGCTTAAATACTAACACAAAACATAAGATGCATTAAACCTTTATAAACGTACCGAGATCCGTTAGGACAGGGGTAAGGAAGTAAGCGAGACAGGAGCACGTGTGCCTCTGTTCAGATCTGAGAGAAAATGGCTACTGAAGCTTGTCTTCACAAGAAGAATGTGGGCGGAACTGACCCAGAAGACATTGCTCTAGGAGGGAAAAGTTGGTAAACAACATGAAAAGTAGGTAACTGATGACCTCCAGTGGCCACAACTTGAATAACAAGATAATTAAGATGGGCAGAACACTCCCCGCTTGGCGTCAACAGATGCCACAATTAGTTTCTTTTGGGGAAAATAATAATACAAGCTCGGTAACGGGCCTGAGGAACAGTTTGTTTTCTCCAAGCTTGCACACTCTGACCTCTACTTTCCGCACTTTCCCATCTTTACTGGGAAGGGTCTTAATGACTAGGCCGAGTGGCCACTCGTTCCGATGTGACTGTCTTTGACGAGTACAACATCGCCAGATTGAATGTTTGGGCGGTCTTTCTGCCACTTTGTCCTGGTTTGCCGAGTGGAGAGATACTGTTTCCTCCATCTATTCTAGAAGACGTTGGACACGCTTTGTACTTGCCTCCATTGTCGTCTGTAGAGGTCTTTGTCATTGAATTCTCTGAGTGGAGCTTTCGGGACACAGGTTTTCTGTGTGAGTAACATTGCAGGAGTAAGGATGGATGGATCTCCAGAATCACTAGAAAGTGCTGTCTTGTAGGACTGGGTTACATGAAATAGACAAGCTATAGCTCGAACGAGTGACTTCCAGGTGGAGAACCTGCTGGACCGGTGAGATTCGAGGTGGCAGCTTGAAATCTCTGTATGTAGAGCAGACACTTGAGGTCGGATCTCTTCGTCTGTGTCTGGACCCACTAGTTCGAAAGTTTCAGGCCTGCTGATGTGGGACATTGAACGGTACAAAGAGGTAGGACCTGTGAACCATGAAGTGTCCTTCAGATGACTGGGAGCAACGGATCTAGTCGCGTGGTCCGCGGGATTGTGGTGAGTAGGTACGTAGTGCCACTGATTAGGGCCGGTGGATAATAATAATAATAATTTTTATATAGCGCCAACATATTCTGCAGCGCTTTACAAATTATAGAGGGGACTTGTACAGACAATAGACATTACAGCATAACAGAAATCACAGTTCAAAACAGATACCAAGAGGAGTGAGGGCCCTGCTCGCAAGCTTACAAACTATGGGGAAAAGGGGAGACACGAGTGGTGGATCTTCTTATCCGAAGTACCCGGTTGCTGACGTAGACGTAGAAGCGTCGTGTCTCGTTACAGATGTACCCCAGTACCACCTTGCTATCGGTGTAGAACTCTGCATCCTTGATCTTCAGGCTCATCGCATCTGAGATCAGTTCGGCCAACTCAACTGCGAGGACAGCAGCACAGAGTTCCAGTCTGGGTATCGTGTGTTCACGAAGTGGCGCCAATTTCGTCCGGCTCATAACGAACCCGATATGGAATTGTCCGCTTACGTCTGTGGATTTGAGGTACGCTACTGCTGCAATCGCTTTGACTGATGCATCACAGAAAATACAAAGTGTTTGCGTTTTGACCTCTGTGGATGGCACCGGAGCATACAGTCGTTTCACACGAAGGTTGGTCAGGGCTTCAAGAGACTTCCTCCACTCTGCCCACAGGTCAGCCTTTCCCGCTGGAAGTGGATCATCCCAATCAGTAGTGTCTTGGGTGAAGTCCCTGAGCATCAGCTTCCCTTGGATGGTTACTGGAGCTACGAACCCCAAGGGGCCGTATAAACTATTCACGAAGGAAAGAACTCCTCTGCGCGTGAAGGGTTTCTCATCCTTGCTGATATGAAAGGTGAACGTATCTGTCTTCAGGTCCCACAGCAATCCAAGGCTCCGCTGCATGGGAAGGGGGTCGATGCTGAGGTCTAAATCCTTTAGATCGCTGGAATAGTCTTCAGAGGGAAAGGCTTCCATCAACTCTCGGCTGTTGGAAGAAATCTTGTGTAACCTTAGGTTAGACTGAGCGAGCATGTCACGAGTCCTCTTTAGTAGACTGATTGCGGCCTCACTTGTCGGTGTGGACTTCAAACAGTCATCCACGTAAAAATCCTTTTCCACAAAGGACCTGACGTCCGAGCCATACTCTTCTTCACCCTTTTTGGCAGAATGTCGGAGGCCGTAGATTGCGACCGCTGGGGAAGGACTGTTCCCAAAGATGTGTACCCGCATCCGGTACTCTGCGATGTCTTCGTCCGGGTCGTTGTCACGGTACCAGAAGAACCTCAAGTAGTTTCTGTGTTTCTCTTTGACGAGAAAACAGTGGAACATCTGTTGTATGTCAGCCATAAATGCCACTGAATCTCTACGGAAACAGAGTAATACTTCCAGAAGTCTGTTGTTGAGGTCTGGGCCCGACAGTAAGGCATCATTCAATGACACGTCTTCGCATTTGGCACTTGAGTCGAATACCACTCTAATTTGACCTGGCTTCTTAGGATGGTACACTCCGAAGATGGGCAGGTACCAGCACTCCTCTCCGTGTCGAAGTGCAGGTGCAATCTCTGCGTGGTTGTTTTGGAATATCTTTCCCATGAAGGTAAAGAAATGTTCCTTCGTCTCAGGTGACTTCTGAAGCTTGTGTCTTAGGGAGATGAATCTGCTGTAGACCAATTCCTTGTTGTTGGGTAGGCGTCTCCTCTGAGGTCGAAATGGTAGAGGTGCGACCCAACTATTCGCCGTATCCTTGACTATTTGTTCGTCCATGATGTCCAGGAATATCTTGTCTTCTATAGAAATCGCTACCTTGTCTTCCTTCGTCCTGTGGAAGACTGTACATCCTATGTGGTCTTGTTCACCTTCACAGACGTGGTCTTCGTTGATAGGAACTGAGAAAGGGCAAGGTAGGGGAGTGCTGCTCGGTAGTTCCTTTACCAGCAGACTATTGTCACACGGCTGGAAGAGAGATGGACGTCCATTTTCTAGTGTGCTGGTAAGCATACTGTTGACTGAGACCGGCTTGTGTGCTCCTCCTAGACAGACATCTCCTACAATGACCCATCCAAGGTCTTGCCTGTGCGCGTATGGAGCATTCCGTGAGCCGTTGATATATTCTCTAGTCTTGTGGACTCGTAGTATATCTCTTCCCAGAAGTAAAGCTATTGGCGCTTCTGGTTCCAACTTAGGTATCAGGTGGGCTATACGCTTCAGGTGGGGGTGATACATTGCCACCTCTGGTGAAGGTATCTCAGACCTGTTGTCAGGAATCTGGTTGCACTCCAGGATGGTCGGTAGTGACAGACAGGTCTGGCCATCCATGGACTCCACTTTGTATCCGGTTGCTTTCCTCCCCGCCGTATCGACGGTACCTGAACATGTCCTAAGGGAGTAGGGAGAACCGGGGCCTACAATGTTGAAGTTGTCAAAGAAGATGGACCTGGCTAAAGACCTATTACTTTAGTCATCTAGGATTGCATATATCTTGAGCGCTTTGTCTCTGTGGCCTGTTGGATAGACTCGGACAAGGCAGATTTTTGAGCAGGATCTTCCTCCCTTGAGTCCCTTACAGATCTCCGTACATTGAGAGGTGACCGCAGGGGTGTCTTCGTCGGTGTTCTTCGGTTTCTCATCGTGCTCCTCTGCTTGTGACAACACTCCTGGAGGTGGTCCAGGATGCAAGGCTGTATTGTGATCCGTGCTGCTGCATTCTGCACATTTCACGCTAGCTCCACAGTTCCTGGCAAAGTGAGAGGTTGTAGCACAGCATTTGAAGCAGATGTTGTTTTCCTTGAGGAAACCTTTGTGATCCTCTAAAGTCTTGTCCCTGAAGGCTCTGCACTTTAGTAGAGGATGTGGTTTCCTGTGTAGAGGACACTGCTTACTGACATCCTGAGGTTTGCTCTCTTCCGTAGGGGGCTTAGTTGTCTTGTGTGGAGGACCTGTGGAATCAATATCAGTTTTATGGACTGCCACGGGTGTCTTACTGGGTTTGACACCAGGGGTAGTGGAACATGACAGAGTGAAATCAAAACTAGGGTCATTTCTGATCTTGGCTTGCTGGGTGACAAACTCAACAAATACAGTAAAAGGAGGGAATGGTACGTTATGAATTTGTTTATACCGTGAACCATGTATAATCCACCTTTCTTGAAGATTGTAAGGAAGTTTTTGTACTATTGGATTGACACCCCTAGCAGTGTCTAAGAATGCCAATCCAGCCAAGTGACCTTCCTTCTGGGCGACCTGTAACTCTATCAATAAATCACTCAATTCTCTAAGTCTTTGATAACCCTTGGGCCCTATCTTAGGGAAATCATCAATTCTTTTGAATAAAGCATTCTCTATTACTTATACGGACCCATAGCATTCGTCAAGTCTTTCCCACACTTTACGTAAACCTATGTGTGGGTATTCTATGTTAATGTCTCTTAGTCTTTTAGCATGCTCGACCGATTCAGTTCCAAGCCACTTTACCAGGAGATCTAACTCCTCACTACTAGAAAGGTCCAGTCCCTGAATGGCGTTCTGGAACGAAGCTCGCCACAACCTGTAGTTTTCGGCTGTGTCAGTGAACTTTACAAGTCCTTTTGTTACCAGTTCTCGGCGGGCAAAGAACTTTGCCAAGTCTATGGTGGCTTGATCAGTGTTGGTACGAGCCGGTATGTTATAGCCATGTCTAGTGTGTGGTGCATCACCATACCTGTGAGACGCTCTTGGCTTCGGACAGTCTGCATAGTACCTTTCTGGTGAAGAAGATGTCTCTTTAAGCTGTACCTTCTTCTCAGTGGAATGGTAGCTGTGGTCGACTCCTCTTTGTTGGACGTCTTCTTGTTTGTAGTAGTGAAGTTCGGGGTTGGATCGATGATAATCGGCGTAGGCTGATCGCTGTAGTCTATCTAGGGTGTTGTCCATGCTGGAGTGTCGATGAACGTACTCTGCGACGCGCTGAGCTGGATCTTGCTGCTCTAGATCTGTTCCAAGAACGTTGCTGCGTCCCTCATAATCAGGATCCTTCATGGCTTCCAAGTACTCTGCCTTAGCTATTGCAGCTGCTGCCTCTTTGTCTACCATAAGTCTTTCTAGAGACACTTGCAGGCGCGCACCTTCTGCTTCTTGCTCTGCCCGCAAACGTGTGGTTTCAGCCTACAAACGTGAATTTTCTGCTTCATGCTCTGCCCGCAAACGTGCATTTTCTGCTTCATGCTCTGCCCGCAAACGTGCATTTTCTGATTCATGCTCTGCTTGTCTCAGCTTTAGATGCATTTCTTTCTCGGCGAAGGAAAACCTCGCTTTGGCTGCTTCAGCACGAGCGACAGCAGCCAGCTCTGCTAATGATGACCTGCTAGAGCTTGCTTGTGACCTCGTCTTGAGTGAGGATGTGCTGTTTCGAGACATTGTGCGCTTAGCTGCGTACTGCTGAGTGTTTTGGCGGGAAACTGAGTCTATGTGCGGTGAGCTTCCGCGTGGCGGGAATGATGTAGCTCCTCTTGGCGGGCTGCAGTATAGTCCTGCGGCTGTATGGCGGCTGCTGTGATACCCGAATGCGGAGCAGTGTGGGTGTTAGCGGTTCCATAGAGTCTGATCAACTACAGCCTGCGACCGGCTATCAGTTGTACTGAAGGCAGCTAATCTGTTCTTACTTTACAATCACCGCCTGCGACTGGCGGTCTCGTTTTTCACTGTTCTGTCTTCCTCCACGTAGGATGCTGTGTGGATTCCAACATACGGCTAAACCTTCATCCACATCCCAGTAAACAGACTGTTGATGCTTAAGTCTTATTTATTAGGGTGATGATAACCAAAACTATAACGTTGAACAACAATGGTGGACAGTATTCATAGTAGATGATCGAATAGTGAATGATGTTGATGTACAAGGTGGATGTTCAGTGAATAATCATAGTGGATGACTGATCATAGTGGATGACTGATCATAGTGGATGACTGGTGAAAAACTGTAAAGAATAACAGCATTTCAGTATATGCACATACAGGGTGCAATCACATAAATAACTGGGACATTACAGCAAGAATTATACAGAGTGCATTACACAGTAACTGTTCTGTCTTCCTCCACGTAGGATGCTGTGTGGATTCCAACATACGGCTAAACCTTCATCCACATCCCAGTAAACAGACTGTGTTGATGCTTAAGTCTTATTTATTAGGGTGATGATAACCAAAACTATAACGTTGAACAACAATGGTGGACAGTATTCATAGTAGATGATCGAATAGTGAATGATGTTGATGTACAAAGTGGATGTTCAGTGAATAATCATAGTGGATGACTGATCAGAGTGGATGACTGATCATAGTGGATGACTGATCATAGTGGATGACCGATCATAGTGGATGACTGGTGAAAAACTGTAAAGAATAACAGCATTTCAGTATATGCACATACAGGGTGCAATCACATAAATAACTGGTACCTTACAGCAAGAATTATACAGAGTGCATTACACAGTAATTCTAACAGCACTGCCCTATTCTATACAAGAATGCATCTATCTAAATGCAGAGTACACATTAACCTAACTGCAAGCTGCAAAGCACATCTGCCTAACTATATCTGACTATAGGAGCTGCATAAGGCTTAAATACTAATACAAACATAAGATGCATTAAACCTTCATAAACGTACCGAGATCCGTTAGGACAGGGGTAAGAAAGTAAGCGAGACAGGAGCACGTGTGCCTCTCTGCAGATCTGAGGAAAAATGGCTACTGAAGCTTGTCTTCACAAGAAGAATGTGGGCGGAACTAACCCATAAGACATTGCTCTCGGAGGGAATGGTTGGTAAACAACATGACAAGTAGGCAACTGATGACCTCCAGTGGCCACAACTTGAATAACATGATAATTAACTTTCTGCACATTAAGATGGGCAGTACACTCCCCGCTTGGCGTCAACAGATGCCACAATTAGGTTCTTTTGGGGAAAATAATAATACAAACTCGGTAACAGGCCTGAGGAACAGTTTGTTTTCTCCAAGCTTGCACACTCTGACCTCTACTTTCCGCACTTTCCCATCTTTACTGGGAAGGGTCTTAATGACTAGGCCGAGTGGCCACTCGTTCCGATGTGACTGACTGTCTTTGACGAGTACAACATCGCCAGATTGAATGTTTGGGCGGTCTTTCTGCCACTTTGTCCTGCTTTGCAGAGTGGAGAGATACTGTTTCCTCCATCTATTCCAGAAGACGTTGGACACGCTTTGTACTTGCCTCCATTGTCGTCTGTAGAGGTCTTTGTCATTGAATTCTCCGAGTGGAGCTTTCGGGACACAGGTTTTCTGTGTGAGTAACATTGCTGGAGTAAGGATGGATGGATCTCCAGAATCACTAGAAAGTGCTGTCTTGTAGGACTGGGTTACATGAAATAGACAAGCTATAGCTCGAACAAGTGACTTCCATGTGGAGAACCTGCTGAACCGGTGAGATTCGAGGTGGCAGCTTGAAATCTCTGTATGTAGAGTAGACACTTGAGGTCGGATCTCTTCGTCTGTGTCTGGACCCACAAGTTCGAAAGTTTCAGGCCTGCTGATGTGGGGCATCGAACGGTACAAAGAGGTAGGACCTGTGAACCATGAAGTGTCCTTCAGATGACTGGGTGCAACGGATCTAGTCGCGTGGTCCGCAGGATTGTGGTGAGTAGGTACGTAGTGCCACTGATTAGGGTCGGTGGATCTTCTTACCCGAAGTACCCGGTTGCTGACGTAGACGTAGAAGCGTCGTGTCTCGTTACAGATGTACCCCAGTACCACCTTGCTATCGGTGTAGAACTCTGCATCCCCGATCTTCAGGCCCATCGCATCCGAGACCAGCTCGGCCAACTCAACTGCGAGGACAGCAGCACAGAGTTCCAGTCTGGGTATCGTGTGTTCACGAAGTGGCGCCAATTTCGTCCGGCTCATAACGAACCCGATATGGCATTGTCCGCTTACGTCTGTGGATTTGAGGTACGCTACTGCTGCAATCGCTTTGACTGATGCATCACAGAAAATACAAAGTGTTTGCGTTTTGACCTCTGTGGATGGCACAGGAGCATACGGTCGTTTCACACGAAGGTTGGTCAGGGCTTCAAGAGACTTCCTCCACTCTGCCCACAGGTCAGCCTTTCCCGCTGGAAGTGGATCATCCCAATCAGTAGTGTCTTGGGTGAAGTCCCTGAGCATCAGCTTTCCTTGGATGGTTACTGGAGCTACGAACCCCAAGGGGTCGTATAAACTATTCTTGAAGGAAAGAACTCCTCTGCGCGTGAAGGGTTTCTCATCCTTGCTGATCTGAAACGTGAAGGTATCTGTCTTCAGGTCCCACAGCAATCCAAGGCTCCGCTGCATAGGAAGGGGGTCGATGCTGAGGTCTAAATCCTTTAGATCGCTGGAATAGTCTTCAGAGGGAAAGGCTTCCATCAACTCTCGGCTGTTGGAAGAAATCTTGTGTAACCTTAGGTTAGACTGAGCGAGCATGTCACGAGTCCTCTTTAGTAGACTGATTGCTGCCTCACTTGTCGGTGTGGACTTCAAACAGTCATCCACGTAAAAATCCTTTTCCACAAAGGACCTGACGTCCGAGCCATACTCTTCTTCACCCTTTTTGGCAGAATGTCGGAGGCCGTAGATTGCGACCGCTGGGAAAGGACAGTTCCCAAAGATGTGTACCCGCATCCGGTACTCTGCGATGTCTTCGTCCGTGTCGTTGTCACGGTACCAGAAGAACCTCAGCTAGTTTCTGTGTTCCTCTTTGACAAGAAAACAGTGGAACATCTGTTGTATGTCAGCCATAAATGCCACTGAATCTCTACGGAAACAGAGTAATACTTCCAGAAGTCTGTTGAGGTCTGGGCCCGACAGTAAGACATCATTCAATGACACGTCTTCGCATTTGGCACTTGAGTCGAATACCACTCTAATTTGACCTGGCTTCTTAGGATGGTACACTCCGAAGATGGGCAGGTACCAACACTCCTCTCCGTGTCGAAGTGCAGGTGCAATCTCTGCGTGGTTGTTCTGGAATATCTTTCCCATGAAGGTAAAGAAATGTTCCTTCGTCTCAGGTGAATTCTGAAGCTTGTGTCTTAGGGAGATGAATCTGCTGTAGACCAATTCCTTGTTGTTGGGTAGGCGTCTCCTTGAGGTCGAAATGGTAGAGGTGCGACCCAACTATTCGCCGTATCCTTGACTATTTGTTCGTCCATGATGTCCAGGAATATCTTGTCTTCTATAGACATCGCTACCTTGTTGTCTTCCTTCGTCCTGTGGAAGACTGTACATCCTATGTGGTCTTGTTCACCTTCACAGGCGTGGTCTTCGTTGATAGGAACTGAGAAAGGGCAAGGTAGGGGAGTGCTGCTCGGTAGTTCCTTTACCAGCAGACTATTGTGACATGGCTGGAAGAGAGATGGACGTCCATTTTCTAGTGTGCTGGTAAGCATACTGTTGACTGAGACCAGCTTGTGTGCTCCTCCTAGACAGACATCTCCTACAATGACCCATCCAAGGTCTTGCCTCTGCGCGTATGGAGCATTCAGTGAGCCGTTGATATATTCTCTAGTCTTGTGGACTCGTAGTATATGTCTTCCCAGAAGTAAAGCTATTGGCGCTTCTGGTTGCAACTTAGGTATCAGGTGGGCTATACGCTTCAGGTGGGAGTGATACGTTGCCACCTCTGGTGAAGGTATCTCAGACCTGTTGTCAGGAATCTGGTTGCACTCCAGGATGGTCGGTAGTGACAGACAGGTCTGGCCATCCATGGACTCCACTTTGTATCCGGTTGCTTTCCTCCCTGCCGTCTCGACGGTACCTGAACATGTCCTAAGGGAGTAGGGAGAACCGGGGCCTACAATGCTGAAGTTGTCAAAGAAGATGGACCTGGCTAAAGACCTACTACTTTGGTCATCTAGGATTGCATATATCTTGAGCGCTTTGTCTCTGTGGCCTGTTGGATAGACTCGGACAAGGCAGATTTTTGAGCAGGATCTTCCTCCCTTGAGTCCCTTACAGATCTCCGTACATTGAGAGGTGACCGCAGGGGTGTCTTCGTCGGTGTTCTTCTGTTTCTCATCGTGCTCCTCTGCTTGTGACAACACTCCTGGAGGTGGTCCAGGATGCAAGGCTGTATTGTGATCCGTGCTACTGCATTCTGCACATTTCACGCTAGCTCCACAGTTCCTGGCGAAGTGAGAGGTCGTAGCACAGCATTTGAAGCAGATGTTGTTTTCCTTGAGGAAACCTTTGCGATCCTCTAAAGTCTTCTCCCTGAAGGCTCTGCACTTTAGTAGAGGATGTGGTTTCCTGTGTAGAGGACACTGCTTACTGACATCCTGAGGTTTGCTCTCTTCAGTAGGGGGCTTAGTTGTCTTGTGTGGAGGACCTGTGGAATCAATATCAGTTTTATGGACTGCCACGGGTGTCTTACTGGGTTTGACACCAGGGGTAGTGGAACATGACAGAGTGAAATCAAAACTAGGGTAATTTCTGATCTTGGCTTGCTGGGTGACAAACTCAACAAATACAGTAAAAGGAGGGAATGGTACGTTATGAATTTGTTTATACCGTGAACCATGTATAATCCACCTTTCTTGAAGATTGTAAGGAAGTTTTTGTACTATTGGATTGACACCCCTAGCAGTGTCTAAGAATGCCAATCCAGCCAAGTGACCTTCCTTCTGGGCGACCTGTAACTCTATCAATAAATCACTCAATTCTCTAAGTCTTTGATAACCCTTGGGCCCTATCTTAGGGAAATCATCAATTCTTTTGAATAAAGCATTCTCTATTACTTATACGGACCCATAGCATTCGTCAAGTCTTTCCCACACTTTACGTAAACCTATGTGTGGGTATTCTATGTTAATGTCTCTTAGTCTTTTAGCATGCTCGACCGATTCAGTTCCAAGCCACTTTACCAGGAGATCTAACTCCTCACTACTAGAAAGGTCCAGTCCCTGAATGGCGTTCTGGAACGAAGCTCGCCACGACCTGTAGTTTTCGGCTGTGTCAGTGAACTTTACAAGTCCTTTTGTTACCAGTTCTCGGTGGGCAAAGAACTTTGCCAAGTCTATGGTGGCTTGATCAGTGTTGGTACGAGCCGGTATGTTATAGCCATGTCTAGTGTGTGGTGCATCACCATACCTGTGAGACGCTCTTGGCTTCGGACAGTCTGCATAGTACCTTTCTGGTGAAGAAGATGTCTCTTTAAGCTGTACCTTCTTCTCAGTGGAATGGTAGCTGTGGTCGACTCATCTTTGTTGGACGTCTTCTTGTTTGTAGTAGTGAAGTTCGGGGTTGGATCGATGATAATCGGCGTAGGCTGATCGTTGTAGTCTATCTAGGGTGTTGTCCATGCTGGAGTGTCGATGAACGTACTCTGCGACGCGCTGAGCTGGATCTTGCTGCTCTAGATCTGTTCCAAGAACGTTGCTGCGTCCCTCATAATCAGGATCCTTCATGGCTTCCAAGTACTCTGCCTTAGCTATTGCAGCTGCTGCCTCTTTGTCTACCATAAGTCTTTCTAGAGACACTTGCAGGCGCGCACCTTCTGCTTCTTGCTCTGCCCGCAAACGTGTGGTTTCAGCCTACAAACGTGAATTTTCTGCTTCATGCTCTGCCCGCAAACGTGCATTTTCTGCTTCATGCTCTGCCCGCAAACGTGCATTTTCTGATTCATGCTCTGCTTGTCTCAGCTTTAGATGCATTTCTTTCTCGGCGAAGGAAAACCTCGCTTTGGCTGCTTCAGCACGAGCGACAGCAGCCAGCTCTGCTAATGATGACCTGCTAGAGCTTGCTTGTGACCTCGTTTTGAGTGAGGATGTGCTGTTTCGAGACATTGTGCGCTTAGCTGCGTACTGCTGAGTGTTTTGGCGGGAAACTGAGTCTATGTGCGGTGAGCTTCCGCGTGGCGGGAATGATGTAGCTCCTCTTGGCGGGCTGCAGTATAGTCCTGCGGCTGTATGGCGGCTGCTGTGATACCCGAATGCGGAGTAGTGTGGGTGTTAGCGGTTCCGTAGAGTCTGATCAACTACAGCCTGCGACCGGCTATCAGTTGTACTGAAGGCAGCTAATCTGTTCTTACTTTACAATCACCGCCTGCGACTGGCGGTCTCGTTTTTCACTGTTCTGTCTTCCTCCACGTAGGATGCTGTGTGGATTCCAACATACGGCTAAACCTTCATCCACATCCCAGTAAACAGACTGTGTTGATGCTTAAGTCTTATTTATTAGGGTGATGATAACCAAAACTATAACGTTGAACAACAATGGTGGACAGTATTCATAGTAGATGATCGAATAGTGAATGATGTTGATGTACAAGGTGGATGTTCAGTGAATAATCATAGTGGATGACTGATCATAGTGGATGACTGATCATAGTGGATGACTGGTGAAAAACTGTAAAGAATAACAGCATTTCAGTATATGCACATACAGGGTGCAATCACATAAATAACTGGGACATTACAGCAAGAATTATACAGAGTGCATTACACAGTAACTGTTCTGTCTTCCTCCACGTAGGATGCTGTGTGGATTCCAACATACGGCTAAACCTTCATCCACATCCCAGTAAACAGACTGTGTTGATGCTTAAGTCTTATTTATTAGGGTGATGATAACCAAAACTATAACGTTGAACAACAATGGTGGACAGTATTCATAGTAGATGATCGAATAGTGAATGATGTTGATGTACAAAGTGGATGTTCAGTGAATAATCATAGTGGATGACTGATCAGAGTGGATGACTGATCATAGTGGATGACTGATCATAGTGGATGACTGGTGAAAAACTGTAAAGAATAACAGCATTTCAGTATATGCACATACAGGGTGCAATCACATAAATAACTGGGACCTTACAGCAAGAATTATACAGAGTGCATTACACAGTAATTCTAACAGCACTGCCCTATTCTATACAAGAATGCATCTATCTAAATGCAGAGTACACATTAACCTAACTGCAAGCTGCAAAGCACATCTGCCTAACTATATCTGACTATAGGAGCTGCATAAGGCTTAAATACTAATACAAACATAAGATGCATTAAACCTTTATAAACGTACCGAGATCCGTTAGGACAGGGGTAAGAAAGTAAGCGAGACAGGAGCACGTGTGCCTCTCTGCAGATCTGAGGAAAAATGGCTACTGAAGCTTGTCTTCACAAGAAGAATGTGGGCGGAACTAACCCATAAGACATTGCTCTCGGAGGGAAAGGTTGGTAAACAACATGACAAGTAGGCAACTGATGACCTCCAGTGGCCACAACTTGAATAACATGATAATTAACTTTCTGCACATTAAGATGGGCAGAACACTCCCCGCTTGGCGTCAACAGATGCCACAATTAGGTTCTTTTGGGGAAAATAATAATACAAACTCGGTAACAGGCCTGAGGAACAGTTTGTTTTCTCCAAGCTTGCACACTCTGACCTCTACTTTCCGCACTTTCCCATCTTTACTGGGAAGGGTCTTAATGACTAGGCCGAGTGGCCACTCGTTCCGATGTGACTGACTGTCTTTGACGAGTACAACATCGCCAGATTGAATGTTTGGGCGGTCTTTCTGCCACTTTGTCCTGCTTTGCAGAGTGGAGAGATACTGTTTCCTCCATCTATTCCAGAAGACGTTGGACACGCTTTGTACTTGCCTTCATTGTCGTCTGTAGAGGTCTTTGTCATTGAATTCTCCGAGTGGAGCTTTCGGGATACAGGTTTTCTGTGTGAGTAACATTGCTGGAGTAAGGATGGATGGATCTCCAGAATCACTAGAAAGTGCTGTCTTGTAGGACTGGGTTACATGAAATAGACAAGCTATAGCTCGAACAAGTGACTTCCATGTGGAGAACCTGCTGAACCGGTGAGATTCGAGGTGGCAGCTTGAAATCTCTGTATGTAGAGTAGACACTTGAGGTCGGATCTCTTCGTCTGTGTCTGGACCCACAAGTTCGAAAGTTTCAGGCCTGCTGATGTGGGGCATCGAACGGTACAAAGAGGTAGGACCTGTGAACCATGAAGTGTCCTTCAGATGACTGGGTGCAACGGATCTAGTCGCGTGGTCCGCAGGATTGTGGGGAGTAGGTACGTAGTGCCACTGATTAGGGTCGGTGGATCTTCTTACCCGAAGTACCCGGTTGCTGACGTAGACGTAGAAGCGTCGTGTCTCGTTACAGATGTACCCCAGTACCACCTTGCTATCGGTGTAGAACTCTGCATCCCCGATCTTCAGGCCCATCGCATCCGAGACCAGCTCGGCCAACTCAACTGCGAGGACAGCAGCACAGAGTTCCAGTCTGGGTATCGTGTGTTCACGAAGTGGCGCCAATTTCGTCCGGCTCATAACGAACCCGATATGGCATTGTCCGCTTACATCTGTGGATTTGAGGTACGCTACTGCTGCAATCGCTTTGACTGATGCATCACAGAAAATACAAAGTGTTTGCGTTTTGACCTCTGTGGATGGCACAGGAGCATACGGTCGTTTCACACGAAGGTTGGTCAGGGCTTCAAGAGACTTCCTCCACTCTGCCCACAGGTCAGCCTTTCCCGCTGGAAGTGGATCATCCCAATCAGTAGTGTCTTGGGTGAAGTCCCTGAGCATCAGCTTTCCTTGGATGGTTACTGGAGCTACGAACCCCAAGGGGTCGTATAAACTATTCTTGAAGGAAAGAACTCCTCTGCGCGTGAAGGGTTTCTCATCCTTGCTGATCTGAAACGTGAAGGTATCTGTCTTCAGGTCCCACAGCAATCCAAGGCTCCGCTGCATAGGAAGGGGGTCGATGCTGAGGTCTAAATCCTTTAGATCGCTGGAATAGTCTTCAGAGGGAAAGGCTTCCATCAACTCTCGGCTGTTGGAAGAAATCTTGTGTAACCTTAGGTTAGACTGAGCGAGCATGTCACGAGTCCTCTTTAGTAGACTGATTGCTGCCTCACTTGTCGGTGTGGACTTCAAACAGTCATCCACGTAAAAATCCATTTCCACAAAGGACCTGACGTCCGAGCCATACTCTTCTTCACCCTTTTTGGCAGAATGTCGGAGGCCGTAGATTGCGACCGCTGGGAAAGGACAGTTCCCAAAGATGTGTACCCGCATCCGGTACTCTGCGATGTCTTCGTCCGTGTCGTTGTCACGGTACCAGAAGAACCTCAGCTAGTTTCTGTGTTCCTCTTTGACAAGAAAACAGTGGAACATCTGTTGTATGTCAGCCATAAATGCCACTGAATCTCTACGGAAACAGAGTAATACTTCCAGAAGTCTGTTGAGGTCTGGGCCCGACAGTAAGACATCATTCAATGACACGTCTTCGCATTTGGCACTTGAGTCGAATACCACTCTAATTTGACCTGGCTTCTTAGGATGGTACACTCCGAAGATGGGCAGGTACCAACACTCCTCTCCGTGTCGAAGTGCAGGTGCAATCTCTGAGTGGTTGTTCTGGAATATCTTTCCCATGAAGGTAAAGAAATGTTCCTTCGTCTCAGGTGACTTCTGAAGCTTGTGTCTTAGGGAGATGAATCTGCTGTAGACCAATTCCTTGTTGTTGGGTAGGCGTCTCCTTGAGGTCGAAATGGTAGAGGTGCGACCCAACTATTCGCCGTATCCTTGACTATTTGTTCGTCCATGATGTCCAGGAATATCTTGTCTTCTATAGACATCGCTACCTTGTTGTCTTCCTTCGTCCTGTGGAAGACTGTACATCCTATGTGGTCTTGTTCACCTTCACAGGCGTGGTCTTCGTTGATAGGAACTGAGAAAGGGCAAGGTAGGGGAGTGCTGCTCGGTAGTTCCTTTACCAGCAGACTATTGTGACACGGCTGGAAGAGAGATGGACGTCCATTTTCTAGTGTGCTGGTAAGCATACTGTTGACTGAGACCAGCTTGTGTGCTCCTCCTAGACAGACATCTCCTACAATGACCCATCCAAGGTCTTGCCTCTGCGCGTATGGAGCATTCAGTGAGCCGTTGATATATTCTCTAGTCTTGTGGACTCGTAGTATATGTCTTCCCAGAAGTAAAGCTATTGGCGCTTCTGGTTCCAACTTAGGTATCAGGTGGGCTATACGCTTCAGGTGGGAGTGATACGTTGCCACCTCTGGTGAAGGTATCTCAGACCTGTTGTCAGGAATCTGGTTGCACTCCAGGATGGTCGGTAGTGACAGACAGGTCTGGCCATCCATGGACTCCACTTTGTATCCGGTTGCTTTCCTCCCCGCCGTCTCGACGGTACCTGAACATGTCCTAAGGGAGTAGGGAGAACCGGGGCCTACAATGCTGAAGTTGTCAAAGAAGATGGACCTGGCTAAAGACCTACTACTTTGGTCATCTAGGATTGCATATATCTTGAGCGCTTTGTCTCTGTGGCCTGTTGGATAGACTCGGACAAGGCAGATTTTTGAGCAGGATCTTCCTCCCTTGAGTCCCTTACAGATCTCCGTACATTGAGAGGTGACCGCAGGGGTGTCTTCGTCGGTGTTCTTCTGTTTCTCATCGTGCTCCTCTGCTTGTGACAACACTCCTGGAGGTGGTCCAGGATGCAAGGCTGTATTGTGATCCGTGCTGCTGCATTCTGCACATTTCACGCTAGCTCCACAGTTCCTGGCGAAGTGAGAGGTCGTAGCACAGCATTTGAAGCAGATGTTGTTTTCCTTGAGGAAACCTTTGCGATCCTCTAAAGTCTTCTCCCTGAAGGCTCTGCACTTTAGTAGAGGATGTGGTTTCCTGTGTAGAGGACACTGCTTACTGACATCCTGAGGTTTGCTCTCTTCCGTAGGGGGCTTAGTTGTCTTGTGTGGAGGACCTGTGGAATCAATATCAGTTTTATGGACTGCCACGGGTGTCTTACTGGGTTTGACACCAGGGGTAGTGGAACATGACAGAGTGAAATCAAAACTAGGGTAATTTCTGATCTTGGCTTGCTGGGTGACAAACTCAACAAATACAGTAAAAGGAGGGAATGGTACGTTATGAATTTGTTTATACCGTGAACCATGTATAATCCACCTTTCTTGAAGATTGTAAGGAAGTTTTTGTACTATTGGATTGACACCCCTAGCAGTGTCTAAGAATGCCAATCCAGCCAAGTGACCTTCCTTCTGGGCGACCTGTAACTCTATCAATAAATCACTCAATTCTCTAAGTCTTTGATAACCCTTGGGCCCTATCTTAGGGAAATCATCAATTCTTTTGAATAAAGCATTCTCTATTACTTATACGGACCCATAGCATTCGTCAAGTCTTTCCCACACTTTACGTAAACCTATGTGTGGGTATTCTATGTTAATGTCTCTTAGTCTTTTAGCATGCTCGACCGATTCAGTTCCAAGCCACTTTACCAGGAGATCTAACTCCTCACTACTAGAAAGGTCCAGTCCCTGAATGGCGTTCTGGAATGAAGCTCACCACGACCTGCAGTTTTCGGCTTTGTCAGTGAACTTTACAAGTCCTTTTGTTACCAGTTCTCGGCAGGCAAAGAACTTTGCCAAGTCTATGGTGGCTTGATCAGTGTTGGTACGAGCCGGTATGTTATAGCCATGTCTAGTGTGTGGTGCATCACCATACCTGTGAGACGCTCTTGGCTTCGGACAGTCTGCATAGTACCTTTCTGGTGAAGAAGATGTCTCTTTAAGGTGAGGTGGGAGCTGTTCCTTCTTCTCAGTGGAACGGTAGCTGTGGTCGACTCCTCTGTGTTGGACGTCTTCTTGTTTGTAGTAGTGAAGTTCGGGGTTGGATCGATGATAATCGGCGTAGGCTGATCGTTGTAGTCTGTCGAGGGTGTTGTCCATGCTGGAGTGTCGATGAACGTACTCTGCGACGCGCTGAGCTGGATCTTGCTGCTCTAGATCTGTTCCAAGAACGTTGCTGCGTCTCTCATAATCAGGATCCTTCATGGCTTCCAAGTACTCTGCCTTAGCTATTGCAGCTGCTGCCTCTTTGTCTACCATAAGTCTTTCTAGAGACACTTGCAGGCGCGCACCTTCTGCTTCTTGCTCTGCCCGCAAACGTGCGGTTTCAGCCTGCAAACGTGCATTTTCTGCGTCATGCTCTTCCCTGCAAACGTGCAGTTTCAGCCTGCAAACGTACATTTTCTGCTTCATGCTCTGCCCGCATACGTGCATTTTCTGCTGCATGCTCTGCTTGTCTCAGCTTTAGATGCATTTCTTTCTCGGCGAAGGAAGACCTCGCTTTGGCTGCTTCAGCTTCAGCACGAGCGACAGCAGCCAGCTCTGCTAATGATGACCTGCTAGAGCTTGCTCGTGACCTCGTCTTGAGTGAGGATGTACTGTTTTGAGACATTGTTCTTACTTTACAATCACCGCCTGCGACTGGCGGTCTCGTTTTTCACTGTTCTGTCTTCCTCCACGTAGGATGCTGTGTGGATTCCAACATACGGCTAAACCTTCATCCACATCCCAGTAAACAGACTGTGTTGATGCTTAAGTCTTATTTATTAGGGTGATGATAACCAAAACTATAACGTTGAACAACAATGGTGGACAGTATTCATAGTAGATGATCGAATAGTGAATGATGTTGATGTACAAAGTGGATGTTCAGTGAATAATCATAGTGGATGACTGATCATAGTGGATGACTGATCATAGTGGATGACTGGTGAAAAACTGTAAAGAATAACAGCATTTCAGTATATGCACATACAGGGTGCAATCACATAAATAACTGGGACCTTACAGCAAGAATTATACAGAGTGCATTACACAGTAATTCTAACAGCACTGCCCTATTCTATACAAGAATGCATCTATCTAAATGCAGAGTACACATTAACCTAACTGCAAGCTGCAAAGCACATCTGCCTAACTATATCTGACTATAGGAGCTGCATAAGGCTTAAATACTAATACAAACATAAGATGCATTAAACCTTTATAAACGTACCGAGATCCGTTAGGACAGGGGTAAGAAAGTAAGCAAGACAGGAGCACGTGTGCCTCTCTGCAGATCTGAGGAAAAATGGCTACTGAAGCTTGTCTTCACAAGAAGAATGTGGGCGGAACTAACCCATAAGACATTGCTCTCAGAGGGAAAGGTTGGTAAACAACATGACAAGTAGGCAACTGATGACCTCCAGTGGCCACAACTTGAATAACATGATATTTAACTTTCTGCACATTAAGATGGGCAGAACAGTAACTCTAATAGCACTGCCCTATTCTATACAAGAATGCATCTATCTACATGCAGAGTACCCCTGAACCTAACTGCAAGCTGCAAAGCACATCTGCCTAACTATATCTGACTATAGGAGCTGCATAAGGCTTAAATACTAACACAAAACATAAGATGCATTAAACCTTTATAAACGTACCGAGATCCGTTAGGACAGGGGTAAGGAAGTAAGCGAGACAGGAGCACATGTGCCTCTGTTCAGATCTGAGGGAAAATGGCTGCTGAAGCTTGTCTTCACAAGAAGAATGTGGGCGGAACTGACCCAGAAGACATTGCTC
Source organism: Ranitomeya imitator (assembly GCF_032444005.1). Taxonomy (NCBI): domain Eukaryota; kingdom Metazoa; phylum Chordata; class Amphibia; order Anura; family Dendrobatidae; genus Ranitomeya; species Ranitomeya imitator. The sequence continues at coordinate 767,240,056 of NC_091282.1, read as the reverse complement.
TAGGAGGGAAAGGTTGGTAAACAACATGAAAAGTAGGCAACTGATGACCTCCAGTGGCCACAACTTGAATAACAAGATAATTAACTTTCTGCACATTAAGATGGGCAGAACAGGTACCATAATTTCTTTTTTCACAGAAAAAATGTAGCAAAATGCAACGTGTAAATAAGCCCTTGGGGTAGCTGCACACACAGTAGATTTGATGCACATGTTCCTCGGCAGCATTTCTACAGCGATGTGTTTCATGCGTGCTTTGCTGTGGATTTCACCCCACGCATTGCAAACATGCAGGGATTTAAAAAATCCGTACTGCGGGTACATGTACTTGCAGAAAATATCCACAAAATATAGATGACAGATTTAAAAATGTCATTTAACTTATAAGGCACATATTACTATGCAGATTTTCCACACTGAATATGGATCATTATCCACAATATAATACTTTTACTATGAATTTCACCCTTAAAGTAAAATATGTGGCTAAATATGCATGTAAAACGTGTGAATTTTGATGTGGATTTGCCAATCTGTTGCATACACTTTGTGCAGAATTATTAAGCTGTTAAGGTACCTTCACACTGAGCGACTTTAGAACGATAGCGATCCGTGACGTTGCAGCGTCCTGGATAGCGATATCGTTGTGTTTGACACGCAGCAGCGATCAGGATCCTGCTGTGAGATCGCTGGTCAGAGCAGAAAGGCCAGAACTTTATTATGTCGCTGGATCACACGCTGACATCGCTGAATCGGCGTGTGTGACACCGATCCAGTGATGTCTTCACTTGTAACCAGGGTAAACATCGGGTTACTAAGCGCAGGGCCGCGCTTAGTAACCCGATGTTTACCCTGGTTACCATTGTAAATGTAAAAAAAAAAACACTACATACTTACATTCCGGTGTCTGTCGCGTCCCCCGGCGTCCGCTTCCCTGCACTCCTTCTGCATCCTGTCAGCGCCGGCCGGCCGTAAAGCAGAGCACAGCGGTGACGTCACCGCTCTGCTTTACGGCCGGCGCTTACACAGGATGCAGGAGGAGTGCAGGGAAGCGGACGCCGGGGACGTGACAGACACCGGAATGTAAGTATGTGTTGGTTTTTTTTTACATTTACAATGGTAACCAGGGTAAACATCGGGTTAGTAAGCGCGGCCCTGCGCTTAGTAACCCGATGTTTACCCTGGTTACCCGGGGACTTCGGCATCGTTGGTCGCTGGAGAGCTGTCTGTGTGACAGCTCCCCAGCGACCACACAACGACGAAACAGCGACGCTGCAGCGATCGGCATTGTTGTCTATATCGCTGCAGCGTCGCTTAATGTGACGGTACCCTTAGACACACCTGCGAGGCTTGCTTGTTTGTTAGGCAATCCCTACATGTGTTGTGTCGGTAGAAGTCAGACTCTAACTTCTACAACATGGGCAAGACCAAAGCGCTTTATAAGGATGTCAGGGACAAGATCATAGACCTGCACAAAGCTGGAATGGGCTGCAAGACCATAAGACGCTGGGTGAGAAGGAGACAACTGTTGGTGCAATAGTAAGAAAATGGAAGAAATACAAAATGACTGTCAATCGACATCGATCTGGGGCACCATGCAAAATCTCACCTCATGGGGTATCCTTGATCATGAGGAAGGTGAGAGATCAGCCTTAAACTATATGGGGGGAACTTGTTAATGATCTCAAGACAGCTGGGACCACAGTCACCAAGAAAACCATTGGTAACACATTACGCTGTAGAGGTTTCTAATCCTGCAGTTCCCACAAGGTCTCCCTGCTCAAGAAGGCACATGTGCAGGCTCGTCTAAAGTTTGCCAATGAACACCTGGATGATTCTGTGAGTGATTGGGAGAAGGTGCTGTGGTCAGATGAGACAAAAATTGAGCTCTTTGGCACTAACTCAACTCGCCGTGTTTGGATAAAGAGAAATGCTGTCTATGACCCAAAGAACACCATGCCCACTGTCAAGCATGGAGGTGGAAACATGTTTTGGGGGTGTTTCTCTACTAATGGCACAGGACTACTTCACTGCATCAATGGGAGAATGGATGGAGCCATGCACCGTAAATTCCTGAGTGGCAACCTCCTTCCCTCTGCCAAGACATTACAAATGGGTCGTGGATCAGTCTTCCAGCAAGACAATGACCCAAAACATACAGCCAAGGGAGTGGCTCATAAAGAAGCACACTACGGTCATGGAGTGCCCTAGCCAGTCTCCAGACCTTAGTCCCATAGAAAACTTATGGAGGGATTTGAAGCCCTGAGTTGCCAAGCAACAGCCTCAAAATCTTAATGATTTAGAGATGATCTGCAAGAGGAGTGGACCAAAATTCCTCCTGACATGTGCACAAACCTCATCATCAACTGCAAAAAAAAAGTCTGACTGCTGTGCTTGCCAACAAGGGTTTTGCCACCAAGTATTAAGTCTTGTTAGCCAGAGATCAAATACTTATTTCTCACTGCAAAAGGCAAATAAGGGTATGTGCACACGTTGCGAATTTCTATGCGGATCCGCAGCGTTTTTTGCTGTACAGAAACGCTGCAGATCCGCAAGTGACTTACAGTACAATGTAAATCAATGTGAAAAAAAAACAAACGCTGTGCTGATGGTGCGGAAAATTCCGTGCGGAAACTCTGCGGATTAAAAGAAGTAGCATGTCACTTCTTTTTTGCGGATCTGCAGCGTTTCTGTACCCATTCCATCATAGAAATCCGCAGGGGTAAAAAACGCTGAAAATCCGCAGCAAAACCGCACCAAAAACACTGTGGATCCGCACAAAAACGCAACAAATCCGCAGCTGCGTTTTCTTCCAAGACATGCAGAATCCGCACCTGAAATTCCTAAGCCTAATCCGCAACGTGTGCACATAGCCTAAATTTATATAATTTATACAATGTGATTTTCTGGATTTTATTTTTGATGTTCTATCTCTCAATGTTAAAATTAAGCTACCCTTAAAATTATAGACTCATGTCTTTGTCAGTGGGCAAACTCACAAAATCAGCAAGAGATCAAATACTTATTTCCCCCACTGTAGAAATCATGGGGATGTATTCACATGCAGGAGTCTGCTATAGACTCAGTCTGCTGCATTTCATCTTTTAACTTCCATCTTTTAAATTACATCTTTTAATTATGACTCTGAATTAGATTGAATTCTAGAATGCATTTGGCTACTCATCACTACTACAATATTATCATCATCTGCACCATCTAATCGAGCTGTTCTCCTCTTCCCACAGGTATGCACTGACTTTACCCAGCTCTCCCTGGCTCCCGAATGTCTCTGTATACTGCATTGATTTTCCATGGTATGCACTGACTTTACCCAGCTCTCCCTGGCTCCCGAATGTCTCTATATATTGCACTGACTTTTCTATGCTTCCCCTGGATCTGAGTGTCTTGGTGCAGCACATGTAATCCTTTTAGTATGCTTTCTTACCTATCAGCTTGTTTCCATGACCTGTTTTCATGTATCTCATTGTGTGATCCTGGCATCTCTTTGAGTGGTCAGTCTTACCCCTCCCTCACTTTATGACCTTTGCTTAACTCTCTACATCTGGTCTCCCATACCCAGCCACCCCCTCATTCACACCTGATTGCCCTTAACTGGGGATATATTCACATGCAGGAGTCTGCTATAGACTCAGTCTGCTGCAAATCATCTTTTAACTTCCATCTTTTAAATTACATCTTTTTAATTATGACTCTGAATTAGACTGAATTTGACTGGAATTGACTGGAAGGTAACAGACTACTAACCACTACAATGTTTCGGTTTCTTTTCTCTTTCACCCCCATACTACTTTCCTTCTTACAATCTCCTGCAATCCCTCCTCCTAGTAAGGAACTAGTCATTTCTTCCTCCATACTCCCCAGCCATCTCACCTTCTCCTCAGAACTGTTCCTCCACATACAATCCTTTTTATCCAGACACACACGGCCGCATCATGTCCTATCCTGCTCCCACCTTCTAATGATCTGTCTGCTACTCCTCATTGCTGGTGACATATCCCCAAATCCCGGCCCTCCCCAATTCATCCCCACACTCGTTTCTAACCCCCTGCCACAATCCTCCGCACGTTTTCCCAACCACGATAACCTCATACCCATTCATCCAGCCCCCACTCCCCAGCTCCCCCTACTTGGAGCACTATGGAACGCACGCTCCATCTGCAACAAACTGCCATTTATCCATGACCTCTTCATCACCAACAAACTCTCCTTCCTCGGCCTCACCGAAACCTGGCTCACCCCCTCTGACTCGGCCTCTCCAGCTGCGCTCTCCTATGGCGGATTCCACCTCTCTCACACCCCTCGCCCCAGCAACAAACGCGGTGGAGGGGTTGGCTTGCTCCTGTCCGACACCTGCTCCTTCACTCCAATCCCGCTGCCACCCTCCACTACTCTTCCCTCGTTTGAGGTGCACTCTGTCCGCATCTATTCCCCCTCCAACCTCCAGCTGGCTGTCATCTACCGCCCCCCAGAACTAGCCATCTCCACCTTTCTCGACCACTTCACCACCTGGCTACTTCATTTCCTCTCTGTTGACATCCCCACTATCATCATGGGTGATTTCAATGTCCCCATTGACACTTTCACCTCAGCTACCTCTAAACTTTTATCACTGACTGCCTCCTTCGGCCTCACTCAATGGTCCTCTGAGGCCACTCACAAAGATGGCCACACGCTGGACCTCATCTTCACCCGCCTCTGCTCCCTTACTAACCTCACTAACACACCCCTCCCCCTGTCTGACCACAACCTACTGACATTCTCGTCCCTCTCCTCTCCTAGTGTGCAACCCCCACTCCACAAACTCACTCACCCTCGCAGAAATCTCAAACATCTCAACTTACAATCACTCTCTGAGTCCCTTCTCCCTCTCACAGACATAGCTTCCCTTCATGACACAGATGCTGCTGCCACTTTTTATAACACCACAATAACAGCAACACTCGATTCGGCCGCCCCACTCATGCATAGTAAAACTCGTACAATTAACAGGCAGCCCTGGCTGACCAGCCTGACCAATGAATTGAGACGGGCTTCCAGGATTGCTGAGCGGAGATGGAAGCGATCCCACTCTGCCGACCACTTCACTGCATACAAGCAGTCCCTCGCCAGCTTCAAGTCTGCGCTCACTGCCACAAAACAAACTTACTTCTCATCCCTCATATCCTCCCTGTCCCACAACCCTAAACAGCTTTTCAACACTTTCAATTCTCTACTCCGTCCCCCCGCACCTCCTCCCTCCCCCCTCATTTCTGCTGATGACTTCGCCTCTTTCTTTAAACAGAAAATCGATACAATCAGAGAAAGCTTTGGCCCACAGCGCCCACTGCCCCTCTTAGCTGCTCAACCCTGCTCCTCCAAAACCAGCTTCTCCACCATGACAGAAGATCAGCTCTCCACCCTCCTGTCAAGATCACACCTCACCACCTGCACGCTTGACCCGCTCCCATCCCACCTCATCCCTAACCTTTCCACGGTCTTCATCCCAACCCTAACGCACCTCTTCAACCTCTCACTCACAACAGGTGTCTTTCCCTCATCCTTCAAGCATGCCAAGATCACACCCATCCTCAAAAAGCCCTCCCTCGACCCATCCTCTGTGTCTAGCTATCGCCCAATATCTCTTCTCCCTTATGCCTCCAAATTGCTGGAGCAACACGTCCATCTTGAACTGTCCTCCCACTTCTCCTCCTGCTCCCTCTTTGATCGGTTACAATCAGGCTTCCGTTCCCATCACTCAACTGAAACTGCCCTAACTAAAGTCACCAATGACCTACTAACTGCCAGGAGCAAGCGACACTACTCTGTCCTCCTTCTCCTGGACTTGTCTTCTGCCTTTGACACTGTAGACCACTCCCTTTTGCTACAAATCCTCTCATCCCTTGGCATCACAGACTTGGCCCTTTCCTGGATCTCGTCATATCTGACAGACCGAACATTCAGTGTCTCCCTCCCCCACACCACCTCCTCACTTCGCCCCTTGTCAGTCGGTGTTCCTCAAGGCTCTGTTCTAGGACCCCTACTCTTCTCCATCTACACTTTCGGCCTGGGACAGCTCATAGAATCCCACGGTATGCAGTACCATCTCTACGCTGGCGACACGCAGATCTACCTCTCCGGACCTGACCTCTCCTCCTTGCTTACCAAAATCCCGCACTGTCTGTCTGCCATTTCAGCCTTCTTTTCTGCTCGCTTTCTACAACTGAACATGGACAAAACAGAATTCATCATCTTTCCCCCATCTCACTCTACCCCTCCACCAGACCTATCCATCAATGTCAATGGCTGCTCACTATCCCAAGTCCCACACGCCCGGTGCCTCGGGGTGATCCTCGACTCTGCCCTCTCTTTCAAGCCACATATCCAAGCCCTTGTCTCTTCCTGTCGTCTCAAACTCAAAAATATTTCCCGGATCCGTGCTTTCCTTGACCACAACACTGCAAAAACGCTAGTGCATGCCCTTATTATCTCCCGCCTCGACTACTGCAACCTCCTACTCTCTGGACTCCCCTCTAGCACTCTGGCACCACTCCAATCCATCCTACACTCTGCTGCCCGACTAATCCACTTGTCCCCCCCGCTATTCCCCAGCCTCTCCCCTGTGTCAAGCCCTTCACTGGCTTCCTATCGCCCAGAAACTCCAGTTCAAAACCCTCACACTGACATACAAAGCCATCCACAACCTGTCTCCTCCATACATCTGTGACATGGTCTCCCGGTACCTACCTACACGCGACCTCCGATCCTCCCAAGACCTCCTTCTCTACTCCCCTCTCATCTCTTCTTCCCATAACCGCATCCAAGACTTCTCCCGTGCTTCCCCCATACTCTGGAACTCTCTACCCCAACACATCAGACTCGCGCCTACCATAGAAACCTTCAAAAAGAACCTGAAGACTCATCTCTTCCGACAAGCCTACAGCCTGCAGTGATCCTCAACCTACTGAACAGCCGCACAGCCAGCTCTTCCCTCTCCTAGTGTATCCTCATCCACCCCCTGCAGACTGTGAGCCCTCGCGGGCAGGGTCCTCCCTCCTTATGTACTCGTGTGCCTTGTTATCTGCTCATGTTTAATGTATTTGTCTATATTTGCCCCGTATTCACATGTAAAGCGCCATGGAATAAATGGCGCTATAAAAATGTATAATAATAATAATAATAATGGGCTAGAGAGCAGAAGTTCTAATAACCCTGATGAAGAAGGGCGTTCTCCCTTCGAAACGCGTCGGTTTACCTTTTTCGTCCTTGGGTGCTTCCGTAGACCCGTGACGTCACACGCTGCGTGTCAGCGTCGGCCATCTTTGTTTTTCCAGTGTAACCAGGGACGCCTCCGGCCGGGACGTTCTCTGGCTCTGCACTTGGTAGCGGCGTTCTATACCGCTCTCGTCCGCATGTGCTCCTGCACGCCCACCCTCCGTTCATTGCCATTTGCACGTCTTGGATCACAGCCGCACGTACGTCCATCAGCAGCAGAGGGTCTCTTTTTCATTACCCACGGTAAGAGATCCACTTTCTTTATTTAGGTTCGTAGTATTGTTTCTTAGGGGCAAACATTTCTGGCACATACCAGTGCAGCGCCTCACTAATAGCGTGACTCCCGGCGCTTTGTTTTCAGTGTGACATATGTGTCCATCAGTTTACTCGGGACTATTGCGCCCCTGCTATCAGGGGAGGTCATTTTAGCAACCCAAGCGCAGTGCCGTTTGTATGCATATTGTTTTGGTCTTTACAGAAAGTGGCACATGTTCTGTGGCTACCAGCAGCAGGGTTACTATATAGGTTATCCCCACTTCTTGTAGTGGGTTTAGGTGCTGAGCGCCGTGATAGTCTGTTTTATAGAAGTTCTAATTGCCCCCCCCCCCTTCAAAAAAAAAGTCAGGATCACAGAAGAGCATATCGCACAACTTTCCAGTCATTACATAGTGATTTCCCTAATGCACTCCCCATGGTCCTTCATACAATATAAAGCACCAAGCACCTCCCATGGTCCTCCATGCAATATAGTGCACCCCCCAATGGTCCTACATACAATATAATGCACCAACATGGTCATCCATGCAATATAAAGCACCCCCCATGGTCCTCCATAAAATATGCACCTCCCATGGTCCTCCATAAAATATGCACTTCCCATCGTCCTCCATACAATATAATGCATCCCCCATGGACCTCCATACAATATAATGAACCCCTGCATGGACCTCCATACAATATAATGCACCCCCATGGTCCTACATACAATATAATGAACCCCCCATGGACTTCCATACAATATAATGAATCCCCCATGGACCTTCATACAATATAAAGCATACCCCATGGACCTCCATACAATATAATGAACCCCCCATGGACCTCCATACAATATAATAAACCCCCCATGGACCGCCATATAATATACTGAAATGCATTCCCCATGGTCCTCCATACAATATAATGCATCCCCATGGACCTCCATACAATATAATGCACCCCCCATGGTCCTCCATACAATATAATGCACCTCCATTGTCCTCCATACAATATAATGCACCTTCCATGTTCTTCCATACAATATAATGCACCATCAATGGTCCTCCATACAATATAATGCACCATCCATAGTCCTCCATTCAATATAATGCACCTTCCATGGTCCTCCATACAATATAATGCACCCTCCATAGTCCTCAATACAACAAAATGAACTCCCCCATGGTCCTCCATACAATATAATGAACCCCCATTGTCCTCCATACAATATAATGCACCCCAATGGTCCTCCATACAATATAATGCACCCTCCAAGGTCCTCCATACAATATAATGCACCATCTACAGTATGATCCTCCATACAATGTAATGCACCTTCCATGGTCCTCCATACAATATAATGCACATCCATGGTCCTCCATACAATATAATGCACCTTCCATGGTCCTCCATACAATATAATGCACCCTCCATAGTCCTCAATACAACAAAATGAACCATGGTCCTTGTTCTGTCCTCACATGAGGCGAATGGAGGTGTGGTTGATTAATAAGCGTTGTGAGAGAGAGAATCGTACCTTCAGTATTTCCTCGCTATAGGGCAGACAGGACCGATGCTGCTCAGCGTCCGAAGAGATGATGCACACCAGGGATTGTGCAATCCAGACTTGTTTATTTGGAAACCTGGACATACAGCCGATAACTGGTAATACAGTACTTTCTCCAGAAATGCAGGTGTAGACAAGGTACAGTACGATGTAGCACCAGTATGACTGCAAGTGTGAGCAGCAAGAGGTCGAAAGACTGATGCCTTCCTAAGCCTGGTTAAAGCGTGTCCTCTCACAACAGCATGAAACTGAAACGGATGCCAGAGGAAGAGAAGACTTGACCCCTGAAACGGAAGTGGAAGACATGCCCACAAGAATAATTAATAACAAGCTGCCATATGGAAAAAGGCCATTGGGTGGCAGCAGAGTAAAATATAACAACATACATGGAAACTGAAGAACATACATGGAACAGCACACTCCCCGTCTGAAATTCCGTAAGGGATTTCACTACAATAATGTGCTTGAAATAAAGTCCAACAACCTAGAAAATGAAACCAAACATGCATGCAATGCAATAACAAAAACTTTAAACAAGAGAAGACATTAATTTAGGTCAGTTCCTGAGATAATCCAAAGGAAACCCATCTTAGGATCAGAGAAGCCGCACTAGGCCAAACTATCTCTGACCCAACTGTAATCCAATGGACAAAGTACTATTGCAGAGTTCTATTATAGTTTATCCTCCCGGAATGTCCTCAGTAGAGAGTTGTTTTTGGCAAACATGCCAACCATGACAGCCTTTGTCTCCATGTGAATTGTGATAAGATCTCGCAATGTGGACTAAACTTGCGATAGTCTTGACGAGTTTCATCCAATTGGAGAAGCGTTCAAAGCGCTGGTAACCGAGGGTGGAGGTTAGTTTAGCGTTCGTGGCCAGAGCACTGACCTCGGAGCGGACTTCTGGATCGTCATCCGGATCCTGGATGCTGAAGACTTCCTGGAAACATTCACTTCCCTTCTGTTCCAGCAGAAACTTTGGACCTGAAAGCCAAGAAGAATCAGCAAAGGAATTTATAGTCATAGGTCTAGTGGCATGGTTGGCTGGATTAAGTTCAGATGGGATATAGTGCCACTGTTCAGGTTTGGAAGACCTTCTTATTCTCTCAATGCGATAACTGACGTACACGTAGAAGCACCTTGCTTGGTTGTAGATGTAACCTAAGACAACTTTGCTGTCACTGTAGTATTGTACGTCATCTATGTGAGTGTCCAGCTCATGCTGAATAAAGTCTGCAAGTTCTACTGCAAGCACAACCCCACAGAGTTCCAGCCTGGGAGTAGTGTGGTCAGGCTTGGGAGCCAACTTAGCCTTGCCGAAAACGAAACCAATGTGATCTTGATTGTCGGATCCAGTCACCTTCAGGTAGGCAACAGCTGCAATGGCCTCCGTGGATGCATCCGAGAACACATGGAGTTCTGTCCTAGTGCTAGCAGCGAGATTCCGGCGAAGCATCTCGGTATATGGATTTCATCCAAAGCACACAAAGACTGCTTCCAGGTTTCCCATTTCGATTCCTTATCAGGAGGGAGCTGGGCATGCCAGTCCTTGATGGTTTTGGAGAGCTGTCTCAGGAGGGATTTACCTTGTATGGTAATTGGTGCTACGAATCCCAGTGGGTCATATAGGCTATTTACCACTGACAGGACACCACGTTTAGTGAATGGTTTGTCTGCACAGTTGATTTGGAAACCGAGAGTGTCAGCTGACAGGTTCCACCTCAGGCCTAAGCTTCTCTGCACAGGCGGAAGGTCTGGTCCCAGGTCTATGTCCTTGAATCCAGGTGCGTGGTCAATTGACTCAAAGGCTCTCTTGACAGCCAGGCTGTTTGAAGCAATTTTGTGCAGTCTAAGCTTAGCTCGGTACAGCATATCTTGGGTCCTTTTAGGTAGGTCAATTGCCGCTTCTTCTGTGGGTAGAGATTTTAGTCCATCGTCTACGTAGAAGTCTTTCTCTACAAAGTCTCTGGCATCTGTTCCATACTCGGACTCTCCTTCTTGTGCGGTTCTCCGCAGGCCATATGTTGCCACTGCGGGTGAAGGGCTGTTCCCGAATACGTGTACCCGCATGCGATACTCCACCATCTCTTTGCTGGGGTCATTGTCCTTGTACCACAGGAACCTGAGGAAATTCCTGTGGTCCTCTCTGACTATGAAACAGTGGAACATGTGTTCAATGTCTGTGGTGATGGCAATGGGCTCTTTCCTGAACCTCATCAACACGCCTACTAGGTTGTTTGTCAGATTAGGACCTGTGAGGACATCATTGAGAGATACGCCTTGATGTTTGGCGCTTGAATCAAAGACAACTCTAATTTGCTTAGGTTTCCTCAGGTGATATACTCCAAATGAGGGTAGGTACCAGCACTCCTCGTTTTCCTTTAAGGGAGGCGCTGGCTCCGCATGGTTATTATGGAATATTTTGCCCTTAAAGGTGTCGATGTGTTCTTTCATCTCCGGTTTATTGCTTAGTGTGCTCTGGAGAGAGTTGAATCTGGACAAGGCTTGTTCACGATTGTTCAGGAGCCTTACCCTCGTAGCTCGGAAGGGTAGGGGAAAAACCCAGTGATTAGTCTCGTCCTTAAGGAACTCATTGTCCATTATACTGATGAATTCCTTGTCTTCCATAGGCGGGGCTACTTTGTTGTCATCCTTAGTGGTACGAAACACCGATCTTCCCAAGTTGTCTGCATAGGGAGAAGGGATAACGTCAGGCACCTGTACAGGATCTGGAGGCTTTTCCTTCACCTCATAGTGATGAGGACATGGTTTGCAGAAAGTAGTGTGCCCGTCCCAGCGTACGTAGGTCTTAAAGGAATGGACTCCTGTTCGGTCCAAGCATACGTTTCCTATGACTACCCACCCCAAGTCAAGTCTCTGGGCATAGGGGGTGTAGTCAGGACCATTACACTGTTGGCGGACCTTATGTATCCTTAAATTATCTCTGCCGAGCAGAAGTAGGATTTCAGCATCTGTGTCCAAAGGTGGGATAACGCTGGCTAGGTGCCTTAAGTGTGGTTGGTGGAAAGCAGCTTCCGGGGTAGGGATCTCGTACCTTTGGTCTGGTATTTGATCACATTCGATTAGCGTAGGTAGGGGTATTTCTACGTCTCCATTGACAGGAGAAGCAATGAAACCTTGTGCTCTTCTGCCGCTAGTCTCTATGCGCCCCGAGCAAGTATTCTGAGTGTAGGGCGTTGCTGGTCCCTTGATTCTAAAGGCTTCAAAAAACTTAGGTCCAGCTAGGGATCGATTGCTCTGATCATCAATGATGGCATACATTTTTACTGCCTTCTCTCATTGCCCTTGTAGATAAACTCTGATTAGGCATATCCTGGCACAGCATTCTCCCCACATACCTCTGAGCATGAGCAGGAGACGGCCGTGGTGGACTTGGTGTGATTCTGTGGCTCCCCGCCATGGCTTGTAGCGGGACTAGAGGTAACTGCGACTGCTGGATCGCTGGTGGCTGAGGCTGGGTGCAAGGCTAATTGGAGTCTGTCGCTGTGACACTCTTCACACTTAATGGCAGATTTACAGTTCTTGGCCATGTGTTCTGATGAAGCGCAGCACTTGAAACATACCCCAAGTTCGCTGGGGATTTTCTTGCGCTCCTGCATGGTTTTGGATCTGAAGCCTCTACATTTGTTCAGTGAGTGTGGTCTTTTGTGAATGGGACACTCACGATTTAAAGACTTATCCCTCGACAGAATAGTGTACTGCAGGTGATGGCAGGTTAGTCTTTCTGACGCTTACACTGTTCCTCGAGTCCTTGCATCTATGTGCGACGCTTTCATACCTTGATGAAGGTGTTGCTGGAGCTGCAGTGTTAAGACTCCAGGAAGTCGAGGCTAGGGTCGTTCCGCATTTGGGCTTGTTCGTCAATGAACTTGCAGAACTGAATAAACGGAGGAAATGTGACATCATGTGACCTTTTATACCTGGAGACGCACACTGCCCACTTCTCTTGCAGACTATGTGGCAGCTTTGAGATGATTGGGTTCACCCCATGGGCAGTGTCCAGGTAGGACAGTCCAGACAGACGAGGGTCTCTTTTAGCAAGTTCCAGCTCCATAAGCAGGTCTCTTAAGTCCAGAAGCTTGTGGGCTTCCTTAAGGTTGATCCTTGGAACATTCTGCAGTCTCTTGAATAGGGACTTTTCTATGGCTTCAGCGCTACCGTAGGTTCTTTTGAGTCTCTGCCAGGCCGCTGCGAGACCTGCTTCAGCTTGCCCCACATAGACAGTCCTAAGACTCTTGATACGGTTTGTGGATTCAGGACCCAACCATTTTACCATGAGGTCAAGCTCCTGCTCCGCGGATAGGTTGAGATCAGCAATGGTGGCCTCGAAGGTTGCTTTCCAGGCTCTGTAGTTCTCTGCACGGTTGTCGAATTTTGAGAGGCTAGTGCTGATTAGCTCCCTACTCACCATGAACCTGGCAAACTCGGACATGTCTGATCAGTCACTCCTTGTTACCATAGTAGCTTGTGGTGCCCCTCGGGCGTATAAGCTGTGTGGCGTGGAAGGGTGAATTGTTCCTGGGTAGAATGATGTCGCTGCAAGGTTGAGCTGTGGTTTAACCTCTGGAGATTCTGACATCTGCTGCTTTAACTGTGGAGGCAGGCTGGAGTGTGCCTTGCGGTCGTCTTGCGGTGATGACTGCTCCTGAGGGGGTGCATCACGGCGTTGGTCTTGGGTCTCTGTTGGGGCTGTGGGTGATACTGGCACCATAGGTTGGGCTGACTTGGACGTTTCCGCAATGTTGGGTTGAACGTCGCTGGAGAAGGTGTGCGCTGCGGGTATCTGTTTCTGCACGTAGTCTCTGGTACGAACTGCTGGTCTTCTTCCTGTGGTGGCAAGCAAATTGGGTCGCAGTGTTGCTTCAATGCTTGCTCAAGTATTTTTACTTCGGCTAATACAATTTCTTCCTCCATTTCTGTTTGAAGAATCTTTGCTCGAGCCTCTCTTTCTGCTTTTCTGGCTTCTGCTTCTGCTTCTGCTTGAAGAATCTTTGCTCGGGCCTCTGCTTCTGCTTTTGCTTCTGCTTGAAGAATCTTTTTTCGGGCCTCTGCTTTTGCCTCTGCTTCTGCTTGAAGATTCTTTGCTCGGGCCTCTGCTTCTGCTTTCTTTTCTGTGTATGAACGTCTTAGTTTGAATCGCTCTACGTTTAAACGGGCCTCTCGAATTCTGTCGCTGAGGGCTGAAGTTCTTGAGCAGGATGACTTGTATGACCGAACAGTGTGTTTAGATGAGACTGACCTGTGCGATCTAGTTTTTTGCAGATGGGCGATACGAAGCTCCGCTTTATCTTTGGCATCTTGCATGGCGGCATCCCTTTCTCTGTCTGTGGAATCTGCCTTGCTTAACTCTGAGAGGGATTCGTCGATTTTAGAGTCTTTTAGGAAGGCGGCGTACTTTGCGGACAGTCTCTTGTATCTGCCGTGGGCCGAGTCTAGCTGTCTTATAGTGTCCTGTAAAGTCACTGCATCATCTTTGTGGCATTGGACGCTTGACATGAGGGAGGCAACTCTTTCCCATAGGTCATCCAGGTTGTCATTGAACTCATCCCTTGTGGAATGGTAATTCTCGAGGACCTTTAATGTTGGCATGATGGAGCGTACTGGTCGTGCATCTGGGTCTGCTGCGGAAGCGGGCTCTGCTTCCCGATCTTCATAATGGACAGTATCGGGTTGTAGTTGCTTTGATTCAGCACTGGGTAACTGCATAAGGTCGTTTTTGGCCATTTTGATTTAAGGTGCGCTGTCCCTTTAAGAAACTGAACTTTTGAATTGGGGCTGGAAATTGCGGTACAGCTTAGTTGCGACCCCCTGATAAGATTCCCAAGGAGTTTTTGGAGAATTGTGGGGTTCTGCAGTCCAACAATCTGCAGCGATGTGGTATAATACACAGAAAGTCTTTATGCACAATGCGGTCTGAGGTGACGCTGCTGGAGATTTCTTAGCAGAGCAGGGCTGCAGTATGTGAGCAGGTAGAGTGTGGGCACATGGATAGGGATATAAGGATGATTCTGGCTGGGCTTCAAGGCAGTCTTTCGACTGTTCTGTCCTCATATGAGGCGAATGGAGGTGTGGTTGATTAATAAGCGTTGTGAGAGAGAGAATCGTACCTTCAGTATTTCCTCGCTATAGGGCAGACAGGACCGATGCTGCTCAGCGTTCGAAGAGATGATGCACACCAGGGATTGTGCAATCCAGACTTGTTTATTTGGAAACCTGGACATACAGCCGATAACTGGTAATACAGTACTTTCTCCAGAAATGCAGGTGTAGACAAGGTACAGTAAGATGTAGCACCAAGTATGACTGCAAGTGTGAGCAGCAAGAGGTCGAAAGACTGATGCCTTCCTAAGCCCGGTTAAAGCGTGTCCTCTCACAACATCATGAAACTGAAACTGAAATGGCTGCCAGAGGAAGAGAAGACTTGACCCCTGAACCGGAAGTGGAAGACATGCCCACAAGAATAATTAATAACAAGCTGCCATATGGAAAAAGGCCATTGGGTGGCAGCAGAGTAAAATATAACAACATACATGGAAACTGAAGAACATACATGGAACAGCACAGTCCTCCATACAATATAATGAACCCCCATTGTCCTCCATACAATATAATGCACCCCCATGGTCCTCCATACAATATAATGCACCCTCCATGGTCCTCCATACAATATAATGCACCATCTATGATCCTCCATACAATATAATGCACCTTCCATGGTCCTCCATACAATATAATGCACCGTCCATGGTCCTCCATACAATGTAATGCACCATCCATAGTCCTCCATTCAATATAATGCACGATCCATGGTCTTCCATACAATTTAATGCACCATCCATAGTCCTAGCACTTCTGTGTCTTGCTCAGTGGTGATCGGGCTCAGCCTCCTCACCTCGGCCGTGTCTCTGAGCAGCTCTGGAATATGACGGCACTATAGGATAATGTTTCTTTGTCGCTTCATGTCTTAGGCCTCTTTCACACTTCCATCTTTCACCTCCTGTCACAATCCGTTGATTTTTGAGAATGCAGGATCCTGCATTTTCACATAGACTTGTATTAGCGACGGATTGTGACGGATGGCCATCCGTTTCATCCGTCGTGCACTGGATCCTGCATTAAAAAACGGTCCATCGGGCAGAGAAAACGTTCAGAGGAACGTTTTTTCTGCACGTCGGAAAATCGGTCAGCGACGCATCCTGTGCTGCCCGTCACTGGCTACAATGGAAGCCTATGGGCGCAGGATGTGTTGCTGCCTGTGAAAAGCAGGAATCCAGCGACAGGTCCCACCTTTTCAAAGAGAGCATGCGTGGAAGAATTTCCCATCAGGGAAATTCTCTCTCGCTCTCTTTCTCTTTTTACTATTGATGCTGCCCATGCAGCATCAATAGTAACAACATATAATGTCAAAAATGATAATTAAAAAAAAAAATCTCAATATTCTCACATACCAGCTTTCCCGCTCAGCGTCATCAATGCTCCCAGCAGCTAGCGTTCCTAGTAATACATTGCGACTTCTCGCAAGATTTCGCAACGTATTACTAGAAACGCTAGCTGCCGGGAGCATCGCTGCGCGGGAACGCCGGTAGGTGAGAATACTGCAATATTTTTATTTTTTTTTTAACCTGGTTTGTGTTGTGTATGCGTTTTCGCAGCGGAAAACCGGCTGCGAAGACACATACACAACAGGTGCACATAGCCTCGACGTGTCAGTCAGAAAGACGGGCCCAGTGCACACGTTTTCCACAATCTGCACAGGATCCGTCATTTCAACATCTTGACGGATACTGTGCAGATTTGGAAGACGGAAGTGTGAAAGAAGCCTTATTCTTCCCGTATCAATTGCAGCAAATTTCCCTTTTTGTTTTTTCTCAGCACATTTTTTGCTTCCTTCTCATTACTTGCATCAAAACTTTTGCTGTTCTGTGATGGCCCCAATATCTGACACTCAGGAGCTGCGTCCTCTGTAAGGCCGGTTTCACACGTCAGTGGCTCCGGTACGTGAGGTGACAGTTTCCTCACGCACCGGAGACACTGACTCACGTAGACACATTGAAATCAATGTGTCTCTGCACATGTCAGCGTGTTTTCACGGACCGTGTGTCCATGTGCAAAACACGGAGACATGTCAGTGTTCGTGGGAGCGCACGGATTACACGGACCCATTAAAGTCAATGGGTCCGTGTAAAACACATACTGCACACGGACGCTGTCCGTGTGCAGTCCGTGTGCCATGCAGGAGACAGCGCTACAGTAAGCGCTGTCCTCCCCACATGGTGCTGAAGCTGCCATTCATATCTTCTCTCCAGCAGCGTTCGATGGAAAGAAGATATGAAAAATCCTTTTTTTTTTGTTTTCTGTGTTTTAAATAAAGATCCCTGTCCCCACCCCTCTCCCACCCCCTGTGTGCCCGCCCGCTGGTAATAAACTACTCACCCGGCTCCCTCGCAGCATCCTGTCCTCGCCGCAGCTTCTCCTGTATGAGCGGTCACGTGGTGCCGCCCGTTACAGTCATGAATATGCGGCTCCACCTCCCATAGGGAGGGATCTTTATTTAAAACACGAAAAAACAAAAAAAAAAGGATTTTTCATATCTTCTTTCCAGCGAACGCTGCTGGTGAGAAGATATGAATGGCGGCTTCAGCACCATTTGCAGGGGACAGCGCTTATCTCTAGCGCTGTCTCCTGCACGCTCCGTGTGGTACCCAGTCGGCACACGGGCGGCACACGTGGACGTGTGGGACAGGCCTAAGACTTGGAACAATCTGTGACTTTTCAGAGTCGAGTAGTCTCTTTTTTGGCCATTTTACCTCAGGAAAACAAGCTCCTAATAATTCTGCACCTTGAGTCCTCACCTGCCTCACTACACAAATCACCTGATCTGCTTCATCTAATAAGCATTCAGATTTATACAACTCGGAAATGAAAAGTCTGCAGAAAAATGATCACATGGCGAAATATCATGGTCAAAAATGATATGGTGAAAATACTCGCAGATTGCATACAGATACAAGTGTCTAAAAGAAAACGTCCTAGTTGTCTATGGCAACCAACCACAGCACAGCTTTAATTTCATATTCTGCTCTAGAAAAATATAAGCTGCACTGTGATTGGTTGCTATGGGCAACAAGGTCTGTGTTTTGAATGAAGGCCTGTGTTTTGAATGAAGACCATTTTTGCCTCATTTTTTTTTTATCTAACAGATGCCATATGAGCGTCAATATAAAATTCTACATGCAAAACACTGCATTCTCACATTTGTGCTGTTTCTGGCTTATTTTTGTTCTCTAGATATGGTAGTTTGTGCTGGTTTTCTCCAACAAACCTCTTTTTTAGTTAGTCTGTATTATTTGGTGTTGGGGGTTTTTTACATTAAAAATGATGTGTGTGAATTGCATCGCTTGTATGAAAAAAATAAAAACATCGTTTAAAAACAAAACGTACTAGGGAACCAAAGAAATACAAAATGGAAATAAAATACATGTTAAAAGGGTTATGTGTAAGTAATCACAGACCAGGACCGGAGGCGAAGGCCCCGGCATACGCCATAGACATGTACATAATGTAAATAATAATGTCGCCATCTACTATGGTTTCAGCCAAGTGACCAGCGAAGGCGGGAAAAACACAGACGTGAACAGATGGAAACCATTTTATTATTGGCCACTGTTGGCCCTTATTTATTATCTTGCTATTCCATAATCACAGCTGCTGGAAGGAGAGGAGCGAACTTGCAGAACCAGGATTTATGGCAAATTGTAAAGTCCCGACATAATACAGATCTTCTATAACGTCTTGCTGTGTTCTGATATACAGCGACAACGCGCTGCACAGTAACACGTATATATTGCGCTGCGGTCAAGCGTAACCACCACCATCCATTGTTCTGGTGACATTTTTATGAAATATGGATAATACATGGCGTCTCCCAACGTTAAATTATTATGTAGTATATTCTGTAATCCGTGGGTCAGTAAAGGAAATGTTACAAACCCAAACTAAACTAGAGATGTTTGGCTGCGGCTTACCACACTCTCCGATATGAAAACACATGCATGCTCAGCCAAACTGAGAGTGCATGTGTATGAAGAAGTCAATAATGATAGCAGTCAGCCGAATGCTCGATTACCTAAGGTGTAAAGACATGCAAACATTGCATATTTCCATTCACTCACATGAAGCAGGTGATCTTGAAACTTAAAAAATAACCATTACGCTTTATTGACACAAGATCTGACAAACCCTTTGATATCAAGAAGCAATATTTGCCGCAAGAAATCCAAACTACAATGGGATTGTTTAATCTAATGGCCCTGCCCGATTAACATGCCCAGCAAAGTACACAGGAGGGTTCAGCCCGGTAGGGATTGAAGCTTGTGTGTTAGAATGCAGGAGAGACGCTGTGTCGTATTAATGGTGTCTGATCAGACGAATCTGAAGATTAATGTGCCTGTCATGTTCACTTAGATTCAGTCTCACTTTCACCGTGAAAACTCCAGTGCTGGATAGCTCCAACATGTTTACATTAGTCATAGACTTTGCATGATGTTACACAGGATAAGTGAGATGCCTGGTAAACTGGTAAATCAACCAAAACTAATAGACATTCAAAATAATATACTATAATACTGCTCCCTATGTACAAGAATAGAACTACTATAACATTGCTCCTATGTACAAGAATATAACTGCTATAATACTGACCTCTATGTATAAGAATACAACTACTATAATATTGCTCCTATGTACAAGAATATAACTACTATAATACTGTCCCCTATATACAAGAATATAACTACTATAATACTGCCCCTATGTACAAGAATATAACTACTATAATACTGTCCCAATGTACAAGAATATATCTACCATAATACTGCTCCTATGTACAAGAATAAAACTACTATAATACTGCCCCTATGTACAAGAATATAACTACTATAATACTGCTCCTATGTACAAGAATATAACTACTATAATACTGTCCCCTATATACAAGAATATAACTACTATAATACTGCCCCTATGTACAATAATATAACTACTATAATACTGCTCCTATGTACAAGAATAAAACTACTATAATACTGCCCCTATGTACAAGAATATAACTACTATAATACTGCTCCTATCTACAAGAATATAACTAATATAATACTGCTCCTATGTACAAGAATAGAACTGCTATAATACTGCTCCTATGTACAAGAATAGAACTACTATAATACTGCTCCCTATGTACAAGAATAGAACTACTATAATACTGCTCACTATATACAAGAATATAACTACTATAATACTGCTCCTATGTACAAGAATATAACTACTACGAAAGAAAAAGAACACAAAAAACCGAACTAATGCCCAAATGATAAATATAAGTAAATTTATTTTGGAATAAGTACACCAAATGGTAAGGGGGAAGGAAACCAAAAAGAAGGCACAATACCAAGAAGACGGGGCGATAAATAATCCTACTGTAATAATGGACACATAGTACAATTATGTTTATATATAGCCCTGCAGCACTAAAAAAATATGTACACAAAAAAAAAAAAATAAATAAATTGCACAAAAGACAAAGAAGCAAGTTATAATATATCATGCATGGCCGTGCACCTTTAAAAATGGCCTGGGATACTAAATAGGCTAAGGTGCATTATAAAGGAATAACAAATGCCATAAAAAAAAAAATATATATATATATATATATGTGTGTGAATATAACTACTATAATACTGTCCCAATGTACAAGAATATATCTACCATAATACTGCTCCTATGTACAAGAATAAAACTACTATAATACTGCCCCTATGTACAAGAATATAACTACTATAATACTGCTCCTATGTGCAAGAATAAAACTACTATAATACTGTCCCTATGCACAAGATTATAACTTCTATAATACTGCCCCTATGTACAAGAATATAACTACTATAATACTGCTACTATGTACAAGAATAAAACTACTATAATACTGCCCCTATGTACAAGATTATAACTACTATAATACTGCCCCTATATACAAGAATGTAAGTACTATAATACTGCCCTTATGTACAAGAATATAACTACTATAATACTGCCCCTATGTACAAGAATATAACTACTATAATACTGCTCCTATGTACAAGAATATAACTACTATAATACTGCATCTACTGTATGTACAAGAATATAACTACCTTGTAGATTGTGGAAACCAAAAGAAAAATGGACACTAGAGCTAAAATTAAATATTTATTGAAGCATACGTATAAAATAGAAGAACAACACTAACAAAAATAATAATGAAAGATGCAAAAAACAAGAAAAATGCTACACACTAGTGCCACGTACTGATAGCCATACCAATATTAAATACATAGGCAACAAAGAGATGTACACTACTCCTATCTTAGGAAGTCGATGAAGATATAAAATATATGCAATTTAATATGTAATATCCATAAATATAATCTAGAAACTACAGAATGTATGAGAGACCATAATAATCAATAAATATATATAAGAAGTATCGGATAAAACAAGGCTTCACGCAAAGTAGGTTTCACATAGGAACAAGGCTCATGATAGCAAGGCTAAGTTTAAAGGGAGGTTCACACATCGGGAAGTACACAGTGCAGCATACAGATAAATATATAAGATGAGAATCCCATGTAATATAAATGCTGCATAAGTAATTATCGTAATATTCTGAGAACCAACCTGTAATAGTACGTGGAAGAGGAGGCCCCGACGCGCGTTTCGCACAATAGCTTCCTCGGGGGGCGTTCTTGTAGATTGTGAGCCTTCGCGGGCAGGGTCCTCTCTCCTCCTGTACCAGCTGTGACTTGTATTGTTCAAGATTATTGTACTTGTTTTTATTATGTATACCCCTCCTCACATGTAAAGCACCATGGAATAAATGGTGCTATAATAATTAATAATAATAATAATAATAATACTGCAAGAATATAACTACTATAATACTGCTCCTATGTATTAGAATATAACTATAATACTGCCCCTTTGTACAATAATAGAACTACTATAATACTGCTCCTATGTGCAAGAATGTAACTACTATAATACTACCTTATGTACAAGAATATAACTACTATAATATTGCCCCTATGTACAAGAATATAACTACTATAATACTGCCCCTATGTACAAGAATATAACTACTACTAGATGGTGGCCCGATTCTAACGCATCGGGTGTTCTAGAATATGCATGTCCACGTAGTATATTGCACAGCCACGTAGTATATTGCCCAGCCACGTAGTATATTGCCCAGCCACGTAGTATATTGCCCAGCCATGTACTATATTGCCCAGTAACGTAGTATATTGCCCAGCTACGTAGTATATTGCCCAGTGACGTAGTATATTGCCCAGTCACGTAGTATATTGCCCAGTGACATAGTATATTGCACAGCGATGTAGTATACAGCACAGAGCCACGTAGTATATTGCCCAGTGACGTAGTATATTGCCCAGCCACCTAGTATATTGCCCAGTGACGTAGTATATTGCCCAGTCACGTAGTATATTGGCCAGTGACGTAGTATATTGCCCAGCCACGTAGTATATTGCCCAGCTATGTAGTATATTGCCCAGTGACGTAGTATATTGCACAGCGACGTAGTATACAGCACAGAGCCACGTAGTATATTGCCCCGCCACGTAGTATATTGCCCAGTGACGTAGTATATTGCACAGCCACGGAGTATATTGCCAAGCCACGTAGTATACTGCCCAGTGATGTAGTATATTGCTCAGTCACGTAGTATACAGCACAGCCACGTAGTATATTGCCCAGCCACGTAGTATATTGTGCGGTGACGTAGTATATTGCCCAGCTACATAGTATATTGCCCAGTCACGTAGCATATTGCCCAGCTACGTAGCATATTGCCCAGCCACGTAAGTCACAGGTTAAAAAATAAATATACTCACCTTCGGATCCGAGGGCCCCTTGTAGTTCTAACATACTCACCTTCGGATCCGAGGGCCCTTGTAGAGCGCGGCTGCCGCCATCTTCCGTTCCCAGGATGCATTGCAAAATTACCCAGATGACTTAGCGGTCTCGCGAGGCCGCTAAGTCTTCTGGGTAATTTCGCAATGCATCGCCGGGAGCGGAAGATAGCGGCCGGCTCTGCGGACAACGGAGGGTGAGTATAGCAGGTTTTTTGTTTTTTTATTATTTTTAACATTACATTTTTTACTATTGATGCCGCATAGGCAGCATCAATAGTAAAAAGTTGGGGACACACAGAGTTAATAGCGGCGGTAACGGAGTGCGTTACCCGTGGCATAACGCGGTCCATTACCGTCGGCATTAACCCTGTGTTAGCGGTGGCTGGAGGGGAGTATGCGGGCACCAGGCAGTGACTGCGGGGAGTAAGGAGCGGCCATTTTCTTCCGGACTGTGCCCGTCGCTGATTGGTCGTGGCTGTTTCAGCGACTTGGATTTCCTTGACAGACAGAGGCCGCGACCAATGAATATCCGTGACAGACAGACAGACAGAAGGACAGAAAGACGGAAGTGACCCTTAGACAATTATATAGTAGACTAGATAGTGGCCCAATTCTAACGTATCGGGTATTCTGGAATATGTAGGTAGTATATAGCACAGGCTACGTACTATATTGCACAGTGACGTAGTATATAATACAACCGACGTAGTATATAACATAGCTACGTAGTATATAATAGAGCTACGTAGTATGTAACACAGCGTACGTAGTATATAGCAGAGCTACGTAGTATATAACACAGCCACGTAGTGTAGTGCACAGGTATGTAGTATATTGGTCAGCCACGTAGTATATAGCAGAACCATGTAGTATATAACATAGCCACGTAGTATATTGTAGAGCCACGTAGTATATTGCACAGGCACGTAGTATATTGCACAGCCATGTAGTATATAACACAGTCACGTAGTGTATTGCACAGCTACGTACTGTATTGCACAGCTATGTAGTATATAGGTCATCGACGTAGTATATAGCAGAGCCACGTAGTATATAGCAGAGCCACGTAGTATATAGCATAGCCACGTAGTATATTGTAGAGGCACGTAGTATAGGACAACATCTGCAAAGAGTTTGAATGTTCTCTCTGTGTTTGCATGGATTTCCTCCGGGCACTCCAGTTTCCTCCCACATTCCAAAGACATAGTGATAGGGAATTTAGATTGTGAGCCCCATTGGGGACAGTGATGATAATGTGTGCAAACTGTAAAGAGATATGTCACACAAAATACTTAATAAGTAACATTTCCCACATGTCTACATCAGCACAATTTTGGAACCAAAATTTTTTTTTGTTAGGCAGTTTTAAGGGTTAAAAATTTCTTTTGGGGGAGGCGTTTATACCATTCCGCATTTGGTAAAATGGATAAAGTAGTTTTATTCTTTTACAGCGATTACAGCGATACCTCATTTATATCATTTTTTTATGTTTTGGCACTTTTATACGATAAAAACTATTTTGTAGAAAAAATAATTATTTTTGCATCGCTTTATTCTGAGGACTATAACTTTTTTCTTTTTTCTTTGATGACACTGTATGGCAGCTTGTTTTTTTTGCGGGACAAGGTGACGTTTTCAGTGGTACCATGGTTATTTATATCTGTCTTTTTGATCGCGTGTTATTCCACTTTTTGTTTGGTGGTATGATAATAAAGCGCTGTTTTTTGCCTCGGGTTTTTTTTTTTTTTTTACGGTGTTCACTGAAGGGGTTAACTAGTGGGACAGTTTTATAGGTCGGGCCGTTACGGACACGGCAATACTATATATGTGTACTTTTATTGTTTTTTTAATTTAGATAAAGAAATGTATTTTTAGGAACAATATATATATTTTTTTTTCTGAATTTTTTTTTACACTATAACATTGCCCCAGGGGGCGATCTGACGTGCACTCCTGCTGGCTTACCAGCGCTTGCTCTGAGCAGCGGTCGGTGACGGCTCCTGGCACATAGTACGTCCAATGGTAGAAAGGGGTTAAAATCCTACAGCAAAGGGTTGGGTGTGTCAGTGTTGGTTTGCAAGCTGCAGAGCAGCAGATGAAGTCAACACAGACCCAAGGGAAGCGAATGCCTGGCATCATTACACGGTGGTACAATCGCCCACAGCAACCGGTCTCGGATGCGGACTGTTTTGACCCCCCCAGCTGCGATCCGGAGGATACCGTTTACTTTTCTTTTTTTAACTCAAATAGGTTTTTAATAAGTACAAAATTATAAGCATTTGACATCAATACAGGTATTTTCGATTTTCCCCAACAACCCCAGCATTACCAACCCCCTCTCTTCCTCAATTAGACAGCTCACGCTCTTCCCCTAACATATCGTGTAACGGTATATACATTAGCATTATATAATGTCTTCTGTTATGTCCATATAGACCATCATCCCCACAGGAAACCCCCCACCCAGGCCTATCTTCACTTATCCACCTCCTAACCCAATTCCAGCCAAGTCGTCCACAGTTTGTCATACAAGACCATTTTCCCTCTTTCTGGTACACTCCCTTTTCCAGGGTGATAACATGCTTCACAAATTTAATGTGTTCTCCTCTCGAAGGTGGCTCCTGTTTTATCCAATTTCTTGCTGTGACCTTCCGAGCCTTGTATAGTAATCTAGCAATTGCTATTTTCAAATTGTTATCCACAGTTATCTCCTCTACATATCCCAGCAAGCAAACCACTGATTCCCTTGGGATCACACATCTGTAAGCTCCCTCTATTCGGCTGAGAACCACCAATCAAAAAGCAGCCAATCTCGAACACGTCCAGGGCCGCCATCAGGGCATTACAGCCGTGACTGGCGTATAGGGCCCAGTGAGCAGAGGGGGCCCGCATCGGGCCCCGTCTTATCTGCTCACCGGGCCCCTACCGGCAGCCGCAGGCTGAATCGGGCCCTTAGCGGCGGCCGGCGCTGCAGTTGTTTAACGCTATTGACGTGCGGGCCCACGCCCGCACGTCAATAGTTAACAGCCGCCAGCCAATCTGAGGCTGGCAGCTGACGTCAGCCGCAGCGTGCAGGTCGCCGGCGTCTGACATCATTGTCAGTCGCCGGCGAGTGCACGCTGCAGCTGCTTTGGAGAGAGCAGGAGCGCGGCAGGTAAGCAGAACTTTTTTTTTATTGACAGTGGCGATCTGGGCGGGCCCAGGGCAGTAAAGCTGGACACAGGGAGGGCAGAAAGCTGGACACGGGGGGCAGAAAGCTGGACACGGGGGGGGCAGAAAGCTGGACATGGGGGGGGCAGAAAGCTGGACACGGGGGGGGCAGAAAGCTGGACAGGGTGGGCAGAAAGCTGGACACGGGGGGGGCAGAAAGCTGGACACGGGGGGGCAGAAAGCTGGACACAGGGGGGGCAGAAAGCTGGACACAGGGGGGGGCAGAAAGCTGGACACAGGGGGGGGCAGAAAGCTGGACACAGGGGGGGCAGAAAGCTGCGCACAAGGGCAGAATGCTGGACACGGGCAGAAAGCTGGACACGGGCAGAAAGCTGGACACGGGCAGAAAGCTGGAGGCGGGCAGAAAGCTGGACACAGGGGCAGAAAGCTGGACACGGGAAGATTGCTGGACACAGGGGGCAGAAAGCTGACACGGGGGGCAGAAAGCTGGACACGGGGGGCAGAAAGCTGGGCACAGGGGCAGAAAGCTGGACACGGGCAGAAAGCTGGACACGGACAGAAAGCTGGACACGGGCAGAAAGCTGGGCACAGGGGCAGAATGCTGGGTACAGGGGCAGGATGCTGCGCACAGGGGCAAAATGCTGGGCACATGGGCAGATTGCTGGACACAGGGGCAGATTGCTGGACACAGGGGCAGATTGCTGGACACAGGGGCAGATTGCTGGACACAGGAGCAGATTGCTGGACACAGGGGCAGATTGCTGGACACAGGGGCAGAATGGAGAAATGGTGCATGATTGGAGACACGGGGCAGGATGACAGACATGGCGGCATGACTGGAGACACTGGGGCATAACTGGAGACAGATGGGGCAGAATTGAGACACAGGGGGCATGATTGGAGACGGGGAAGAATGGTGATACGGGCATGATTGGAGACACTGGAGGCAGGATTGGAGACAGATGGGACAGGATCATGTGGCAGGATGGATACGATGGAGACAGATGGGGAGGATGGGGAGATCATATGGGGCAGGATGGATACTCATTAGCGCAGGATGGGAGAACATATGGCTGACGCCACGAATGAGACACACGGGGGCTAGGATGGCGAATATTATTACCATAGGGGCTAATTAAGGGATATTATTACTGCAGTGATGTATTTATTTTATGTTTTGAGTATACTGTTCTAAATGGGGGGGGCGGTCCTATTACTGTGTAGAGTGATACTATGTCGCCTTCTTCATGTGGTGTAATGTAGAAGTTGGGAAAATTAAGTAATGTGTTCTGCAAGTGGAACTCGAGATAACGGTGTTATTTCCTGCAGAGACGAGTCCTGGCTGGATGAAGTGATGGCGGTCTGTGCTGGATGAAAGATGAAGGACTTCACCTAGAGACGTCACTGGTGAGTCAGTGTGTTACCTATACACTGACACTATACACTGTATACTATATACAGAGGTCCTGGGTATAATGTCACCAGTGATCACTGGATTACCTATACACTATATACAGAGCTCCTGTGTATAATGTCACTGGTGATCACTGTATTACCTGTACACAGACACTGCATACTAAGTGTTATGATCAGGTGACCTTGGAGCAGCATGAAAACTTTCACTGGAGTAGGTGGTAACTATACTGACCGCAAACCCTGATCTTATCACCGCAACTAGAAGTAGCCGTGGGGTGTACCTAACTGTTATGATACGGTGGTCTAGGAGCAACATGGAACGAGCTCTGAAGGAAGTGGTAACTGTACTGACCGCAGTCCCTAAGCTCAACACAACACTAGAAGTAGCCGTGGAATGCTCCTAACTCTCCCTAGGTATCTCGTCACAGCCTAAGAGCTAACTACCCCTAAAGAAAGAAGCAGGAAAGCTATCTTGCCTCAGAGAAAATCCCCAAAGGATAGATTAGCCCCCCACAAATAATGACTGTGAGTGGAGAGGGAAAAGACATACACAGAATGAAACCAGGATGAGCACAGGAGGCCAGTCTAGCTAAATAGTTAGGACAGGATGGAATACTGTGCGGTCAGTATAAAACACTACAAAAATCCACGCAGAGTTTACAAAAAATCTCCACACCTGACTAAAGGTGTGGAGGGCAAAACTGCCTCCCAGTGCTTCCAGCAAGACAGAATTAATTCACACTGATAAGCTGGACAAACATAGAAAACACAGAATGGATAAGTCCACAATCTATGGACAGAAAAGAGCAAGCAAAAACTTAGCTTTGCTGAACTGGTCAGGATAACAGGGAACTCCAAAGAGATGTGAATCCAACCAGGAACCATTTACAAGTGGCACTGGCTGAAGAAAGAGCCAGGCCTAAATAGCCGAGCAGAAGAGACGATAAGTGGAGGCAGCTGATGACAGCTAACTCCAAGGAGCAGCCATACCACTAGAAACCACAAGAGGGAGACCAAGAGCAGAACTCACAAAAGTGCCACTTACAACCACCGGAGGGAGCCCAAGAGCGGAATTCACAACAGTACCCCCCCTTGAGGAGGGGTCACCGAACCCTCACCAGAGCCCCCAGGCCGATCAGGACGAGCCAAGTGAAAAGCACGAACCAAATCGGTGGCATGGACATCGGAGGCAACAACCCAAGAATTATCCTCCTGGCCATAACCCTTCCACTTGACAAGATACTGAAGCCTCCGCCTCGAAAAACGAGAATCCAAAATCTTCTCAACCTCATATTCCAACTCTCCCTCAACCAACACCGGGGCAGGATGGTCAACCGAGGGAACAACGGGCACCACATATCTCCGCAACAAAGATCTATGGAAAACATTATGAATGGCAAAAGAGGCTGGAAGAGCCAAACGAAAAGACACCGGATTAATAATTTCAGAAATTTTATAAGGACCAATAAACCGAGGCTTAAACTTAGGAGAAGAAACCTTCATAGGAACATGACGAGAAGACAACCAAACCAAATCCCCCACACGAAGCCGGGGACCAACACACCGACGGCGGTTAGCAAAACGTTGAGCCCTTTCCTGAGACAATGTCAAATTGTCCACCACATGAGTCCAAATCTGCTGCAGCCTGTCCACCACAGAATCAACACCAGGACAATCAGAAGGCTCAACCTGCCCAGAAGAAAAACGAGGATGAAAACCAAAATTACAAAAGAAAGGTGAAACCAAAGTAGCCGAACTAGCCCGATTATTAAGGGCAAACTCGGCCAACGGCAAGAAAGACACCCAATCATCCTGATCAGCAGACACAAAGCATCTCAAATAGGTCTCCAAGGTCTGATTAGTTCGCTCAGTTTGGCCATTAGTCTTAGGATGAAACGCCGAAGAAAAAGACAAATCAATGCCCATCCTAGCACAAAAGGCCCGCCAAAATCTAGAGACAAACTGAGAACCTCTGTCAGACACAATATTCTCCGGAATGCCATGCAAACGAACCACATGCTGAAAAAATAATGGAACCAGATCTGAGGAGGAAGGCAACTTAGGCAAAGGTACCAGATGGACCATTTTAGAGAACCGGTCACAAACAACCATACTTGTCCATCTATCAGGAACAAACAGCTTCCCCACTGGACAGGGGTCAGGCCTATCAGCCTGAAATTCCTGAAGCACCCGCCGCAAATCAGGGGAGATAGCAGAAAGAATCACCCCCTCCTTAAGAATGCCAACCGGCTCAAGGACTCCAGGAGAATCAGGCGAAAAACTCCTAGAGAGGGCACCAGCCTTAACATTCTTAGATCCCGGAAGATACGAGACCACAAAATCAAAACGGGAGAAAAACAGAGACCATCGAGCCTGTCTAGGATTCAGCCACTTGGCCGACTCGAGGTAAATCAGATTCTTATGATCGGTCAGGACCACAACACGGTGTTTAGCTCCCTCAAGCCAATGTCGCCACTCCTCAAACGCCCACTTCATAGCCAACAACTCCCGATTGCTGACATCATAATTGCTTTCCGCAGGCGAAAACTTTCTGGAAAAAAAGCACACGGTTTCATCAAAGAACCATCAGACTCCCTCTGAGACAAAACGGCCCCTGCCCCAATCTCAGAAGCGTCGACCTCAACCTGAAAAGGAAGAGAAACATCCGGCTGACGCAACACAGGGGCAGAAGTAAATCGGCGTTTAAGCTCCTGAAAGGCCTCAACAGCCTCAGAGGACCAATTCGTCACATCAGCGCCTTTCTTCGTCAAATCAGTAAGGGGCTTAACCACACTGGAAACGTTGGCAATGATACGGCGATAAAAATTAGCAAAGCCCAAAATTTTTTGAAGACCCTTCACAGATGTGGGTTGGATCCAGTCATGAATAGCTCGGACCTTAACAGGATCCATTTCTATAGACGAGGGAGAAAAAATAAAACCCAAAAAAGAGACCTTCTGGACTCCGAATAGGCACTTAGACCCCTTCACAAATAAAGCATTATCACGAAGGATCTGGAACACCATCCTGACCTGCTTCACATGAGACTCCCAATCATCGGAAAAAAATCAAAATATCATCAAAATATACGACCATGAATTTATCAAGATAATTGCGGAAAATATCATGCATGAAAGACTGGAACACAGATGGAGCATTAGAGAGCCCAAATGGCATCACAAGGTATTCAAAATGGCCTTCGGGCGTATTAAATGCAGTTTTCCATTCGTCACCCTGTTTAATACGAACAAGATTATATGCCCTCGGAGGTCAATCTTAGTAAACCAACTAGCCCCCTTAATCTGAGCAAACAAATCAGTAAGCAAAGGCAAGGGTTATTGGAATTTGACCGTGATCTTATTAAGAAGACGATAATCAATACAGGGTCTCAAGGAGCCATCCTTCTTAGCAACAAAAAAGAAACCCGCTCCCAATGGTGACGAAGAGGGCCGAATATGCCCCTTCTCCAAAGACTCCTTAACATAACTCCGCATGGCGGCATGCTCTGGCACAGACAGACTGAAAAGTCGGCCCTTAGGGAACTTGCAACCAGGAATCAAGTTAATAGCACAATCACAGTCCCTGTGCGGAGGAAGGGAACTGGACTTGGGCTCATCAAATACATCCTGGAAATCCGACAAAAACTCAGGGACCTCAGAAGAGGGGGAAGAGGAAATTGACATCAAAGGAACGTCACTATGTACTCCTCGACAGCCCCAACTAGTCACCGACATAGTTTTCCAATCCAGCACCGGATTATGTTCCTGTAACCATGGAAATCCCAGTACAACAACATCATGCAGGTTATGGAACACCAGAAAACGGCAATCTTCCTGATGTGCAGGAGCCATGTACATAGTCATCTGTGTCCAGTACTGAGGTTTATCCTTGGCCAAGGGTGTAGCATCAATACCCCTCAAAGGAATAGGGCTCTGCAAAGGCTGCAAGGAAAAACCACAGCGCCTGGCGAATTCTAAGTCCATTAAGTTCAGGGCAGCGCCTGAATCCACAAATGCCATGACAGAAAAGGACGACAATGAGCAAATCAGGGTCACAGATAAGAGAAATTTAGGCTGTATAGTACTAATGGTAACAGACCTAGCGACTCTCTTAGTATGCTTAGGGCAATCAGAGATAACATGAGACGAATCACTACAGTAAAGACACAGCCTATTCTGATGTCTGAATTCCTGCCGTTCTATTCTAGTCAAAATCCTATCACATTGCATAGGTTCAGGACTTTGCTGGATACTGCCGTATGGTGCACAGCTTTGTGCTCGCGCAGACGCCGATCAATGGCTAGAGACATAGATTCGCTCAAACCGGCAGGCGTAGGAAAGCCCACCATAACATCTTTAAGGGTTTCAGAAAGACCTTTTCTGAAAATAGCAGCCAGAGCCTCTTCATTCCATTTAGTGAGCACAGACCATTTTCTAAATTTCTGGCAGTATAACTCTGCCGCTTCCTGACCTTGACACAAGGCTAACATGGTTTTTTCTGCATGATCCACAGAATTAGGTTCGTCATATAATAATCCGAGCGCTTGAAAAAATGCATCTACATTCAATAATGCCGGATCCCCTGTTTCAAGAGAAAAAGCCCAGTCTTGAGGGTCACCACGCAGCAAGGATATGATGATTTTTACTTGCTGAATGGGATCACCAGAAGAACGGGGTTTCAAAGCAAAAAACAATTTGCAGTTATTTTTAAAGTTCAAAAACTTGGATATGTCCCCCCAAAAAAAATCAGGAGTAGGAATTCTAGGCTCTAAAGCCGGAGTCTAGACAACATAATCCTGGATACTCTGTACTCTTGCAGCAAGTTGATCCACACGAGAAAACAAACCCTGAACATCCATGCCAAAGCATATATCCTGAACCACCCAGATATCAAGAGGAAAAAAAAGACAAACCAGAGCACAGAAAAAAAATGGTTCAGAACTTTCTTTTCCTTCTTTTGAGATGCATTTAATTCATTTTTGGCCACTTGTACTGTTATGATACGGTGGTTTAGAAGCAACATGGAACGAGCTCTGAAGGAAGTGGTAACTGTACTGACCGCAGTCCCTAAGCTCAACACAACACTAGAAGTAGCCGTGGAATGCTCCTAACTCTCCCTAGGCATCTCATCACAGCCTAAGAGCTAACTACCCCTAAAGAAAGAAGCAGGAAAGCTATCTTGCCTCAGAGAAAATCCCCAAAGGATAGATTAGCCCCCCACAAATAATGACTGTGAGTGGAGAGGGAAAAGACATACACACAATGAAACCAGGATGAGCACAGGAGGCAGTCTAGCTAAATAGATAGGACAGGATGGAATACTGTGCGGTCAGTATAAAACACTACAAAAATCCACGCAGAGTTTACAAAAAATCTCCACACCTGCCTAAAGGTGTGGAGGGCAAATCTGCCACCCAGAGCTTCCAGCAAGACAGAATTAATTCACACTGATAAGCTGGACAAACATAGAAAGCACAGAATGGATAAGTCCACAATCTATGGACAGAAAAGACTTAGCTTTGCTGAACTGGTCAGGATAACAGGGAACTCCAAAGAGATGTGAATCCAACCAGGAACCATTTACAAGTGGCACTGGCTGAAGAAAGAGCCAGGCCTAAATAGCCGCGCAAAAGAGACGATAAGTGGAGGCAGCTGATGACAGCTAACTCCAAGGAGCAGCCATACCTCTAGAAACCACAAGAGGGAGCCCAAGAGCAGAACTCACAAAAGTGCCACTTACAACCACCGGAGGGAGCCCAAGAGCGGAATTCACAACACCTAACAAAGCCTAGACACCTCGACACAGCCGGAGGACTAAATACCCCTATAGATGGAAATAGGAATACTATCTTGCCTCAGAGCAGAACCCCAAAGGATAGGCAGCCCCCCTCAAATATTGACTGTGAGTAGTAGAGGAAAAGACACACGTAGGCAGGAAACAAGATTTAGCAAATGCGGCACACACTAGCTAAATAGGAAAGGATAGGACAGGATACTAAGCGGTCAGTATTAAAAATCCTTCCCAAAAAATCCACAGCAGAAATTACAAAATCTCCACAATCTAACTAAAGATGTGGAGCGTATATCTGCATCTCCAGAGAATCCAACATGACTGAGAAAACACTGACACAGTCTAAGCCGGACAAGAGAAAAACAAACGAATAGCACAGAATATAAGCACACTGCATGTGTGCCACAGAAACAAAAACCAGACACTTATCTTTGCTGAATTGACAGCTGAGCAGGAGAAGCCAGAAAGAGATCCAACACTTCAGAATAAACATTGACAACTGGAAAGGACTAATGAATCCTGCACACCTAAATATCCCAGTCAGAACTGCAATCAGCAGAAACACCTGGCCAGGACTGCGAGTCAGAGACAACTGCATTCCCACCTACAACCACTGGAGGGAACCCAAAAACGGCCCCTGCCCCAATCTCAGAAGCGTCAACCTCAACCTGAAACGGAAGAGAAACGTCCGGTTGGTGCAACACTGGAGCAGAAGTAAATCGACGTTTAAGCTCCTGAAAGGCAGAGACAGCCGAAGAGGACCAATTCGCCAAATCGGTCAAGGGTTTAACTACACTGGAAAAATTAGCAATGAAACGGCGATAAAAATTTGCAAAACCCAAAAATTTCTGAAGGCTCTTCACGGATGTGGCCTGAATCCAATCATGAATGGCCTGAACCTTAACCGGATCCATCTCTATAGACGAGGGAGAAAAAATAAAGCCCAAAAAAGAAACCTTCTGCACCCCAAAGAGACACTTAGACCCTTTCACAAACAAAGCATTGTCATGAAGGATCTGAAATACCATCCTGACCTGTTGCACATGAGACTCCCAATCATCGGAAAAAATCAAAATATCGTCCAAATATACAATCAAGAATTTATCAAGATAAGTCCGGAAGATATCATGCATGAAGGACTGAAAAACAGACGGAGCATTAGAGAGTCCGAATGGCATCACAAGGTATTCAAAATGGCCTTCAGGCGTGTTAAACGCAGTTTTCCATTCATCACCCTGCTTAATACGAACAAGATTATATGCCCCCCGAAGGTCAATCTTAGTAAACCAACTAGCTCCCTTAATCCTAGCAAACAAATCGGAAAGCAAAAGTAAAGGGTATTGAAACTTGACCGTGATCTTATTCAAGAGGCGATAATCAATACAGGGTCTCAAGGAACCATCTTTTTTAGCAACAAAAAAGAACCCCGCTCCCAACGGTGAAGAAGATGGTCGAATATGCCCTTTCTCCAAAGACTCCTTAATATAGCTCCGCATGGCGGTATGTTCAGGCACAGACAGGTTGAAAAGTCGACCCTTAGGAAACTTACAGCCTGGAATCAAGTCAATAGTCTCTGTGCGGTGGAAGGAAACTGGACTTGGGCTCATCGAATACATCCTGAAAATCAGACAAATACTCTGGAATTTCAGAAGATGAAGAAGAGGAGATTGACATCAAAGGAACATCATTATGAACCCCCTGACAACCCCAACTAGTCACAGACATGGACTTCCAATCCAACACAGGATTATGTATCTGCAACCACGGAAAACCCAGCACGATAGCATCATGCAAATTATGCAACACCAGAAATCGACAATCTTCCTGATGGGCTGGCGCCATGCGCATGGTCACCTGTGTCCAAAACTGGGGCTTATTTTTAGCCAAGGGTGTAGCATCAATGCCCCTTAAAGGAATAGGGTTCTGCAAAGGCTGCAAGGGAAAACCACAACGCTTGGCAAACTCAAAGTCCATTAAGTTCAAGGCGGCGCCTGAATCCACAAACGCCATGACAGAAAATGATGACAATGAGCAGATCAAGGACACAGATAATAAAAATTTAGGTTGTACAGTACTGATGGTAATTGAACTGGTGATCCTCTTTGTCCGCTTAGGGCAGACAGAAATTACATGAGAAGCGTCGCCACAATAATAACACAACCTATTCTGACGTGTGAAACCTTGTCGTTCCGTTCTAGACAGAATCCTATCACACTGCATAGGCTCAGGAATTTGCTCTCAGGATAACGCCACAGCGCGCACAGTTCTGCGCTCCCGCAAGCACCGGTCAATCTGAATGGCCAGAGACATAGAATCACTCAGACCGGAAGGCGTGGGAAACCCCACCATAACATCTTTAACGGATTCAGAAAGGCCCTTTCTGAAAATTGCCGCCAAAGCATCATTATTCCATTTAGTCAACACCGACCATTTTCTGAATTTCTGACAATACAATTCTGCCGCCTCTTGACCCTGAGACAGGGCCAACAAGGTCTTCTCAGCTTAATCCACAGAATTAGGTTCATCATATAACAATCCCAAAGCATGAAAAAAGGAGTCTACATCAAGCAAAGCCGGATTCCCAGATTCCAGGGAAAATGCCCAATCCTGCGGGTCACCACGCAGCAGGAAGATGACAATTTTTACCCGCTGAATGGAATCACCGGAGGACCGAGGTCTCAAAGAAAAAAACAGTTTACAGTTGTTTTTAAAACTCAAAAATTTGGACCTGTCACCAAAAAACAAATCAGGAATAGGAATCTTCGGTTCTAAAACAGGAGTCTGAACAATATAATCAGAAATACCCTGTACCCTAGCAGCAAGCTGGTCTACACGAGAAGCTAAATCCTGAACATTCATGCTAGCACAAGGCTCTTCAGCCACCCAGAGCTTAAGAGGGAGGAGAAGACAAAGTAGACTGAAGAAAAAAAAAATGGCTCAAGACCTTTCTTCCCTTCTTCTGAGATGCATTTAACTCATTATTGGCCAGTTGTACTGTTATGATCAGGTGACCTTGGAGCAGCATGAAAACTTTCACTGGAGTAGGTGGTAACTATACTGACCGCAAACCCTGATCTTATCACCGCAACTAGAAGTAGCCGTGGGGTGTACCTAACAAAGCCTAGACACCTCGACACAGCCAGAGGACTAAATACCCCTATAGATGGAAATAGGAATACTATCTTGCCTCAGAGCAGAACCCCAAAGGATAGGCAGCACCCCACAAATATTGACTGTGTGTAGTAGAGGAAAAGACACACGTAGGCAGGAAACAGGATTTAGCAAATGAGGCACACACTAGCTAAATAGGAAAGGGTAGGACAGGATACTGTTGTGAATTCTGTTGTCGGGCTCCCTCCTGTGGTCATGAATGGTACTTCTGCTGGTTCTGTCCATGGACTTCCTCTGGTGGGTGTTTCTGAGTTTCACAGGTGACGAGGTTAATTCGTTAGCTGCTGCTCTATTTAACTCCACTTAGATCTTTGCTCCATGCCACCTGTCAATGTTCCAGTATTGGTCTAGTTCACTCCTGGATCTTTCTTGTGACCTGTCTTCCCATCAGAAGCTAAGTTCCAGCTTGTATTTCTTTGGTTTGCTATTTTTCTGTCCAGCTTGCTATTTAATTTTTTGTCTTGCTTGCTGGAA
Organism: Ranitomeya imitator; assembly: GCF_032444005.1. Lineage (NCBI taxonomy): Eukaryota > Metazoa > Chordata > Amphibia > Anura > Dendrobatidae > Ranitomeya > Ranitomeya imitator. Next base: position 767,202,952 of record NC_091282.1, on the reverse strand, counting down.
GCTCTGGGACGCAGAGGGAGCACCTCCGCACCGTGAGTCGGTGCGGAGGGTCTTTTTGCGCCCTCTGTGTGGTCTTTTTGTAGGTTTTTGTGCTGACCGCAAAGTAACCTTTCCTATCCTCGGTCTGTTCAGTAAGTCGGGCCTCACTTTGCTAAATCTATTTCATCTCTGTGTTTGTATTTTCATCTTTACTCACAGTCATTATATGTGGGGGCTGCCTTTTCCTTTGGGGAATTTCTCTGAGGCAAGGTAGGCTTTATTTTTCTATCTTCAGGGCTAGCTAGTTTCTTAGGCTGTGCCGAGTTGCATAGGGAGCGTTAGGCGCAATCCACGGCTATTTCTAGGGTGTTTGATAGGTTTAGGGATTGTGCTCAGCAGAGTTCCCACATCCCAGAGCTCGTCCTTATTATCAGTAACTATCAGGTCATTCCGTGTGCTCTTAACCACCAGGTCCATTATTGTCCTGACCACCAGGTCATAACAGGATACTAAGCTGTCAGTATTAAAAATCCTTCCAAAAAAATCCACAGCAGAAAATACAAAAACTCCACAATCTAACTAAAGATGTGGAGTGTATATCTGCATCTCCAGAGAATCCAACAAGACTGAGAAAACACTGACACAGTCTAAGCCGGACAAGACAAAAACAAACGAATAGCACAGAATATAAGCACACTGCATGTGTGCCACAGAAGCAAAAACCAGACACTTATCTTTGCTGAATTGACAGCTGAGCAGGAGAAGCCAGAAAGAGATCCAACACTTCAGAATAAACATTGACAACTGGCAAGGACTAATGAATCCTGCACACCTAAATATCCCAGTCAGAACTGCAATCAGCAGAAACACCGGGCCAGGACTGCGAGTCAGAGACAACTGCATTCCCACCTACAACCACTGGAGGGAACCCAAGAGCAGAATTCACAACAACTAAGTACAGATCTCCTGTGTATAATGGCACTGATGGTGATAGTATTGTGTTTTTTTTTAAATTATTGATCAGTATTGTAGTATTCAGTCACTATGTGGTGGTAATATGTGGACTGGTCATGATGTTGTGGTATTTGTTCCTTGTATTTGATATTATTCGATCACTGTGGTGGTAATATGTCATCTGGTCATGGTGTGGCGGTATTTGTGCCTTGTAGATAGTATTATAGGTCACTGTGGTGATATGGCGTCTGGTCATGGTGCTGTGGTATTTGTTCCTTGTATGTGGTATTATAGGTCATTTTAAAAATTGAAAAATAAATAAAAATATACCTAAATTGTATTGCATATTTTAACAAATATTTAATAGGTTACAGTAGAGTAGGGCCTTAGCCAAAAGTGTCTACCTTGTCATTTTGGTGGCTTAAAAAATCTTTTGGCCAAAACAAAAGCTGCCGGCTATATGTGTGATCTGGTGATGGGAACTGTTAATGTGTTATAGGTGAGAAGTGGAGTTTTTCCAAGAAAGAGTGGTGGGACTCTGGCCAGTTTGAGGGGTGGAGCGTGGAGGCGGGGCGGGGGTGGAGCCTGGGCGGAGTCTCAAGGGAGCCCCGGAAATTTTGCCAGTATGGGGCCCTGAAATTTCTAGTGGCAGCCCTGAACACGTCCAAAGCATGTGAAACAATCCAGCATTATCATTCCTACATCTAGGGCATTCCGAGTCAGCTCTCAATCCGGCTATACCGTTTACTTTTCATTTGTGAGTTTTGGACAATAAAGACATTTGCGTTGAACTTTACTGGGTCACTGCCTCATTATCGCACGGTGCGAACACCGCCCCACTACAATATGGTGGAGAATGCGAGCAGTGTGAACTGAGGCATACCCCAACGCCAGCTGCATGCTTGTCGTTAGAAAGAAGCCACCCACCAGAATTCTAGATAAAACCATGACGATCCAGACAAGATAATATAATACAAGAAATATATAATTAATAGCAACAGATGTACTTAAAATAGATTGTGAGCATGTATCAGGACATTTTATACAGACATAAAAAAATATTAAAAACAAATGTAATGAATGGTGGACCCATAAGATAAAAATGAATGGCCTCCTACCATGTATATTCAAGGTCTCCACAATTAAAGTGAAAAAACTAAATAAAAAGTTAATTCAAGACAATAATTCACATGTTAAATCTCATTCATTAGTGTAAAAAGATGGAGAGAAAAAAATCCCAGCAAAAGCCAAAAGTGCATCAGTGTCACAATATAAGCTGCTAAACCTCCGTGTGGTATTCAAAGTGCATTGTGCATAGTGCAAAAATTAATAATGGAGATCAATACCTTAAGGCGCCACCAGGTCCTAAAGACGCACACACCCGTCTGTCATTAGGCCTGCCACACTGCAACCCAGGCCTGTGGACAAGATGGAGAAAATCCTGAGGCAGCTGGTCCTCACACAGCAACAACAGCAACAGACAAATAACCTGTTGCTGCAGCAGATTGCGACCCTGCGTGAGGCCCCTCCATCACCGACCCCTGAACGTCAGGAGGCCAGGGACAAGGTCCGTTCTGCTTTGAGGAAGCTGAGTCCGGAAGACGACGTGGAAGCTTTCTTCATCGTCTATGAGCGCACCGCCGAGCGGGAGAATCTGCCAAAGTCCAAGTGGGCCGAAGTGGTGGTTCCTGAGGGGTGACGCGTTAAAAGCCTACTTTGACTTCAGTCGGGAGGACGTCCAGGACCATGAGAATCCAAAAGGTGAGATATTTGCCCGACTGGGGGTTAATATCTATGTGAGAGCCCAACAGGTGTTTTCATGCACTTTTGTGGAGGCCCAGCCCACCAGGTCTCAGGTTTATGACTTACTGCACATAGTGAAAAGGTGGCTCCAACCTGAGACCTTGACTCCGGCCCAGGTGGTAATTGACTGGCTGGTGAGAGCTCTGTCAGCAGCCATGCAGCGTTGGGTGGGGCAAGGGGACCCGGGCACTCTAGACCAAGTGGTTGGCCTGATTGAGCAGTACACAGCCACTCAGGACTTTACATGGGACTCTGTCTCATTGCGGCTGTCATGCCCGACCCTGCCAGCCCAGGAGCTGGGGAAAAGGTTGCGTTCCCTTGCTGGAGACAGTCAGCCCTGAGTCCATCCTGAGGGGGTACCCTGGTGTGAGAATGGCAGGAGACCAGTTCCCCTAAAACGTTCTCAAAGACTAACGGTACCTCCATTATCAGGTGCTGGCGATGCCAAGGGCCCGGACATGTGGCTGCCAACTGCCTCCTGACGGCTGAACTTATGGACTGCGGGTTTATGCGCAGAGTCTTGATTCATGCTCAGTCAGTCTGCACCTCAACTTCAGGCACTGCATGCAGCAAGCCCCAACTGTGCCAGGTACTCGTCAACAGGTACCAGACGGAGGCTCTCTTGGACTCAGGGAGCTGTCATGATCCCAATGGCAGGGGATCACAAAAGGACAAGCACAAAAACAAAACAAGCTCTAGGGTGATGGAACCTGAGCTGACCGCGATCCTGAACCTAAACACACAACTAGCAGTAGCCGGGGAACGTGCCTACGATGATTCCTAGACGTCTCGCGCCAGCCGAAGGATTAACTTCCCCTATAAGAAGAAACACAGACCTCACTTGCCTCCAGAGAAACACCCCACAGAAATAGCAGCCCCCCACATGTAATAACGGTGAAACGGCAGCATGAACATCAGAGGCAATCACCCAAGAATTATCCTCCTGACCATAACCCTTCCACTTGACCAAATACTGGAGTTTCCGTCTGGAAACACGAGAATCCAAGATCTTCTCCACAACATACTCCAATTCACCCTCCCCCAGCACCGGAGCAGGAGGCTCAAGCGAAGGAACGACAGGTACCTCATACTTCCGCAACAACGACCGATGGAACACATTATGAATAGCAAACGATGCCGGGAGATCCAAACGAAACGACACAGGGTTAAGAATTTCCAAGATCCTATAGGGACCGATGAACCGAGGCTTGAACTTAGGAGAAGAGACCTTCATAGGAACAAAACGAGAAGACAACCACACCAAGTCCCCAACAAGAAGTCGAGGACCCACGCGGCGACGGCGATTAGCAAACTGCTGAGCCCTCTCCTGGGACAACTTCAAATTGTCCACCACATGACTCCAAATCCGATGCAACCTATCCACCACCATGTCCACTCCAGAACAATCAGAAGGCTCCACCTGACCAGAGGAAAAACGAGGATGAAACCCCGAATTACAAAAGAAAGGAGACACCAAGGTAGCAGAACTAGCCCGATTATTAAGGGCAAACTCGGCAAGCGGCAAAAAGGAAACCCAGTCATCTTGATCAGCAGAAACAAAACACCTTAAATAAATTTCTAAAGTCTGATTAGTTCGTTCCGTCTGGCCATTCGTCTGAGGATGGAATGCAGACAAAAAGGACAAATCAATGCCCATCTTAGCACAGAACGTCCGCCAAAATCTAGACACAAACTGGGATCCCCTGTCAGAAACGATGTTCTCCGGAATGCCATGCAGACGGACCACGTTTTGAAAAAACAGAGGGACCAACTCAGAGGAGGAAGGTAACTTAGGCAAGGGTACCAGATGAACCATCTTAGAAAAGTGGTCACACACAACCCATATGACGGACATTTTTTGAGAGACAGGGAGATCCGAAATAAAGTCCATGGAAATGTGCGTCCAAGGCCTCTTCGGGATAGGCAAAGGTAACAACAATCCACTGGCCCGAGAACAGCAAGGCTTAGCCCGAGCGCAAACTCCACAAGACTGCACGAAAGAACGCACATCCCTCGACAAGGAAGGCCACCAAAAAGACCTGGCCACCAAGTCTCTAGTACCAAATATTCCAGGATGACCTGCCAACACAGAAGAATGGACCTCGGAGATGACTCTACTGGTTCAATTATCCGGAACAAACAGTCTTTCCGGCGGACAACGATCAGGTTTATCCGCCTGAAACTCCTGCAAAGCACGTCGCAAGTCTGGGGAGACAGCCGACAAAATCACCCCATCCCTAAGGATACCAGTGGGCTCAGAATTTCCAGGGGAGTCAGGCACAAAACTCCTAGAAAGAGCATCCGCCTTCACATTCTTTGAACCTGGCAGGTATGAAACCACAAAATTGAAACGGGAGAAAAACAGTGACCAACGAGCCTGTCTAGGATTCAGACGCTTGGCAGACTCAAGGTACATCAGATTTTTGTGATCAGTCAAGACCACCACACGATGTCTAGCACCCTCAAGCCAATGACGCCACTCCTCAAATGCCCACTTCATGGCCAAAAGCTCCCGATTACCAACATCATAATTCCGTTCAGTGGGCGAAAATTTTCTAGAAAAGAACGCACATGGCTTCATCACTGAGCCATCGGAGCTTCTCTGTGACAAAACCGCCCCCGCTCCGATCTCGGAAGCATCGACCTCAACCTGAAAAGGAAGCGACGTATCTGGCTAACGCAACACAGGAGCAGAAGAAAACCGGCGCTTAAGTTCCTGAAAGGCCTCCACAGCCGCAGGAGACCAATCAGTAACATCAGCACCCTTTTTAGTCAAATCCGTCAAAGGCTTAACAACACTAGAAAAATTAGTTATGAAGCGACGATAAAAATTAGCAAAGCCCAAGAACTTCTGTAGACTCTTAAGAGATGTAGGCTGCGTCCAGTCACAAATAGCCTGAACCTTGACGGGATCCATCTCAATAGTAGAAGGGGAAAAAATATACCCCAAAAAATAAATCTTCTGGACTCCAACGAGACATTTAGAACCCTTTACAAACAAAGAATTGGCCCGCAGGACCTGAAACACCTTCCTAACCTGCTGAACATGAGACTCCCAGTCATCAGAAAAAAACAAAACATCATCCAAATACACGATAATAAATTTATCCAGATATTCACGGAAAATATCGTGCATAAAAGACTGGAAGACAGAAGGAGCATTAGAAAGTCCAAAAGGCATCACCAAATACTCGAAATGGCCCTCAGGCGTATTAAATGCGGTTTTCCACTCATCACCCTGCCTTATCCGCACAAGATTATACGCACCCCGAAGATCAATCTTAGTGAACCATTTAGCCCCCTTAATGCGAGCGAACAAATCAGTCAACAATGGCAAAGGATACTGATATTTGACTGTAATCTTATTCAAAAGACGATAATCTATGCAAGGCCTCAAGGAACCATCTTTTTTGGCCACAAAAAAAAACCTGCTCCCAAAGGGGACGAAGATGGACGGATATGTCCCTTTTCCAAGGACTCCTTAACATAACTCCGCATAGCAGTATGCTCTGGCACTGACAGATTGAACAAACGACCTTTAGGGAATTTACTGCCAGGAATCAAATCTATAGCACAATCGCAATCCCTGTGAGGAGGAAGCGAACTGAGCTTAGGCTCCTCAAAAACCTCCCGATAATCAGACAAAAATACCGGAACCTCAGAAGGAGTAGATGAAGCGATAGAAATCGGAAATGCATCATCATGAATCCCCTGACATCCCCAGCTTAACACAGACATTGTTTTCCAGTCCAGGACTGGGTTATGAGTTTGTAACCATGGCAGACCAAGCACTAAGACATCATGTAAATTATACAGTACCAGGAAGCGAATCACCTCCTGATGAACGGGAGTCATACGCATGGTCACTTGTGTCCAGTACTGAGGTTTATTCATAGCCAAAGGTGTAGAGTCAATTCCTTTCAAAGGAATAGGAACTTCCAGAGGCTCCAGACTAAACCCACAGCGATTGGCAAATGACCAATCCATAAGACTCAGGGCAGCGCCTGAATCCACATAGGCATCGACGGAAATGGATGATAATGAACAAATCAGCGTCACAGACAGAATGAACTTAGACTGTAAAGTACCAATGGCAACAGACTTATCAACCTTTTTTGTGCGTTTAGAGCATGCTGATATAACATGAGCTGAATCACCACAATAAAAACACAATCCATTTTTCCGCCTATAATTTTGCCGTTCACTTCTGGACTGAATTCTATCACATTGCATTATCTCAGGTGCCTGTTCAGAAGACACCGCCAAATGGTGCACAGGTTTGCGCTCCCGTAAACGCCGATCAATCTGAATAGCCATAGTCATGGACTCATTCAGACCTGTAGGCGCCGGGAACCCCACCATAACATCTTTAATGGCCTCAGAAAGGCCATCTCTGAATTTTGCAGCCAGAGCGCACTCATTCCACTGAGTAAGCACCGACCACTTCCGAAATATCTGACAATATATTTCTGCTTCATCTTGCCCCTGAGAGAGAGCCAATAAAGCTTTTTCAGCCTGAATCTCTAGGTTAGGTTCCTCATAGAGCAAACCCAATGCCAGAAAAAACGCATCCACATTGAGCAACGCAGGATCCCCTGGTGCCAATGCAAATGCCCAATTCTGAGGGTCACCCCGCAGGAAAGATATAACAATCTTGACCTGCTGAGCAGGGTCTCCAGAGGAGCGAGATTTCAAGGAAAGAAACAACTTGCAATTGTTCCTAAAATTCAGAAAACTAGATCTATCTCCAGAAAAAAACTCTGGGACAGGAATTCTAGGTTCAGACATAGGCGTATGTACAACAAAATCTTGTATATTTTGAACCTTAGCAGCAAGATTATTCAGGCTTGAAGCCAAACTCTGGACGTCCATGATAAACAGCTGAGGTCAGAGCCATTCAAGGATTAAGAGGAGGAAAGAAGCAGTCAAGCTGCAATTAAGGCTAGGCAGCAAACACTGAAGAGGAGAAAAAAAAAAAAAAAAAACTTCCTCAGACTACTTTTCCTCCTACTTCAGCCAAAACGATGACCAATTTTTTCTGGCCGGCTATACTGTCATGATCCCAATGGCAGGGGATCATAAAAGGACAAGCACAAAAACAAAACAAGCTCTAGGGTGATGGAACCTGAGCTGACCGCGATCCTGAACCTAAACACACAACTAGCAGTAGCCGGGGAACGTGCCTACGATGATTCCTAGACGTCTCGCGCCAGCCGAAGGATTAACTTCCCCTATAAGAAGAAACACAGACCTCACTTGCCTCCAGAGAAACACCCCACAGAAATAGCAGCCCCCCACATGTAATAACGGTGAAATGAGAGGAAAGCACATACGTAGTTATGAAAATAGAATCAGCAAAAATGAGGCCCGCTAAAGCTAGATAGCAGAGGATACAAAAGTGAACTGCGCGGTCAGCGAAAAACCCTTCAAAAAACCATCCTGAAATTACTTGAACTCATGTGCCAACTCATGGAACATGAGGAGTAATTTCAGCCCACTAGAGCAACCAGCAGCAAGGAATCACATCTCTGCAAGCTGGACTAAGACAAAAATTAAGCAAAACGTGGAACAGGAAAATAAAAACTTAGCTTGTCCTGAAGATAACAGACGCAGGGAGCAGAGGTAAAAAGACACGCTGATTACATTGATAGCCAGCGAGGAAATGACAAAAAAGCCAGGTTAAATAGGAAACTCCCATAACCTGATGGAACAGGTGGACACCAGAGACCGCAGAGAACACAAGTCACCCAGTACCATCAGTAACCACCAGAGGGAGCCCAAAAACAGAACTCACAACAGGGAGCTTAGTGACTCTGGACCATGGGTCACTAGTTGTCGGGGACAACCCCAATGGACAGAAAGTGGGGGTTGTATGTATATATGGGGACTTCCGAGAATACCCGACAGCGGAGGTTGTTTTCTCCACTCTGTGTGGAGAGACAAAGGTGAAGACCAAAGCTTATAGGACTGTGTTGAGAAGAGACTTGCTCCTGTTTTGAAGGTGAACATGAAGATCCCGAGTCAGGAATACCTGCCATAGGGGTTGTCAACCTAGGGACAGAGTGTAACCCCGATAGGTTTTCCCTAGAGGTAATGGCAGATCCCAGAGCTGGAAGCGTCCCCTGGTATGTTTAGGACAGTTCAGCTCCATGATATCACTCTGGCCCAGGCATGAGAACGGGTGGTAGAAATATATGACGTGCCTCAGCAACCGGGTGCAGAGGCGGTTTTTCCCCGCATGCCTGTCCACCAGGATTTATTATATAGGATTGATAAAATCTGGGATGAAGTTGTGGAACAGCTGCTGGTAACTCAGTCGTACCATTGGGCAGTGCTAGAGATGGCACACACACATTTGCTGGGATGACTCTCAGGGGTAAAGAAAACCCAAGAACGTATACTGCAGCGGTTCTTTTGGCCCGGGATTTACGCTGAGGTGCAGAGGTATTGTGAGTAAGTGTCATCTTACCACACCCACTGCAAATTTCCGGAGTCCATTGGTGCCTCTACCCATTATAGAGGTACCATTTGAGCGAATTGCGATGGATCTGGTGGGGCCTACAGTGAAATCCGCCCGTGGCCATCAACATATTATGGTCGTAGTGGACTATGCCACCCGATACCCAGAGGCGATATCACTTTGTCACACCTCAGCAAAACTTATCACCCGTGAGTTGTTTGCAATGTTTTGTCTCCTTGTGCTACCAAAGGAGATTCTTACAAATCAGGGGACTTCATTTATGTCCAAGGTTGCAAGGAGCTAGGTAAGCTGTTCCGGATGAAACACCTGCGCACATCGATGTACCACCCACAGATCAATAGGTTGGTGGAGAAATTTAATAAGATCTTCAAATTTATGCTGAGAAAAGTGGTCTCCAAGGATGGGAGGAATTGGGACATTTTACTGCCCTATTTGATGTTCGCTGTCCGCGAGGTACCACAGGCTTCTCCTCATTTGAGCTATTGTATGGCAGGCATCCTAGGGGGGGTTGCTGGGCGTGACCATGGAGACGTGGGAGCAGGAGCCAACTCCGCATCGGAGTGTAATCAAGCACATGGCAAGTATGCAGGACCGGATTGCGGCAGTCATGCCCTTAGTAAAAGAGCATCTAATGGATGCCCAGGCAGCGCAGAGCCACAAGTATAACAAAAGAGCCATGGTCAAGTCCTTTAAGGAAGGGGATCTGGTGTTAGTGCTAGTGCCCATAGCAGAGAGAAAACTCATGGCCAAGTGGAAAGGGCCATAGGAGATACTGGAAAAGTGGGGGAAGTGAATTACATAGTGTACCAACCTGGAAAGAGAATACTGACACAACTGTATCATGTGAACCTGATAAAGCCTGGAAGGACAGGGAATATTTGGTTACATAGAGGACTCCGGTCGTACCATCAGAGAGCCCTCTCTCACCGGCCAGGGATGCGGCCAGGGGTGAGGTTAAGATAAATGATGCTGTCACAAAACAGCAGCGATAAGAGGCTCGGGTTCTGGTGCAACAGAATACGGACGTATTCTCAGAACTGTCAGGTCGGACCTTGGTGATCCAGTATGACATTGTCACCGAGCCCCAGGTGAGGGTACAGATGAAGCCATACTGAGTGCCAGAAGCCCGTATGCAAGCCATCGTGGCCTAAGTGAAGCAAATGCTCTAGTTAGGAGTCATCGAGGAATCCCGGAGTAAGTGGCCTAGCCCCATTGTACTGATTCCGAAGCCAGACGGGTCATTATGATTCCGTAAGCTTTATCAAAATCCCCGGGTGGACGAGCTAATTGAGAGAATGGGGGAGGTCCAGTACTTCACCATGCTCGATCTGACCAAGGGTTACTGGCAGCTACCACTGACAGAATCGGCAAAAGAAACGACTGTCTTTATAGTGCCTGAGGGTCTCTATCACTATGTCATCTTGCCTTTTGGATTACATGGGGCTCCGGCCACATTCCAGAGGCTTATGGACATAGTGCTAGAGCCTCATCAGAAGTACGCATCGTCATATCTAGATTATATCATAATCTTTAGTACCGACTGGCATACAAACCTGTCCCAGGTACAAGCAATGCTGGATTCGCTCAGAATCGCGGTGTTAACAGCGAACCCAAGAAACTGTATGATAGGACTCACAGAAGCCCGGAACTTAGGATACATGACTGGCTACGGGGTTATCAAACCCCAAATAAATAAGATTGTGGCCATCCAATACTGGCCCAAGCCTTTAAGTACAAAACAGGTGAGGGCGTTCCTCGGCATCATTGGGTACTACCGACGGTTTATACCCAATTTTGCTGGGAGATCAGCACCCCTAACCAATCTGTTAATGGGTAAGAAGTCGGTTATGGTCCGGTGGAATCCTCACAGAGGAAGCATTTCAGTCCCCGAAGTCGTCGTTGTGTGGATAGCTGGTCATCATCAGCCCCAACTTCAGGAAAACCTTTATCGTTCAAACAGATGCATCAGAGATAGGCCTAGGAGTGGTACTGTCGCAAGAGGTGAACGGGGATGAACATCCAGTCACCAACTTGAACAGGAACCTTACCCTGCCAGAGAAAAATGATAGTGTAGTGGAGAAGGAGTGCTTGGAGATTAAGTGGGAATTGGAGTTTCTAAGCTACTATTTGCTTGGGCGCTAGTTTTGTTTGATAACGGACCATTCATCCCTCGTCTGGATGAGCAATGCAAAGGAGAGGATTGCTCAGGTCACGAGATGGTTCCTGTCAATGGTTTTTCAGTTTAACATCGGGCGGGGAAGTCACAGAGAAATGCGGATGCCTTGTCACAGGCACCATGTATGGTGACAAATGTTCAACCCCACAAGGGAGGGGGATATGTGAGGCAGTGAGGGGAATTATTTGCGAGGGTCGGTATGTATCCCCCAGGATGCGCATAGAATCGTATTGAAGACGCTGGAGTCCATTGCGGTCACAGATATAGCTGTCATTGCAGTGCAGAATAAAAGTAAGTGTAGACTTGGACAAGCTATTTGGCCAAGGCAGATTTAAGAAATTGGCTTTTTTTTCAGGGTGAACTACAGGATGGTAGTGGTGCGGTTCACTCCCTCCAGCCGGGTCTTACAAGTGGCCCATGGCCACAGCTCTCATTTAAAACCCTGCAGCAAAGGGTTGGATGTGTCAGTATTGGTTTGCAAGCAGCAAAGCAAGTGGCTCTGCAACATCTGGCTCTTGTGTGAAGTAAACACAGGGTGCAGTCACCCACAGCAATTGGCCTCAGATACAGACTGTTTTGACGCCCCGGCTGCGTTCCAGAGGATACCGTTTACTTTTCATTTGTGAAGTTTTGAACAATAAAGAAATTTGAGTTGAACTTTACTGGGTCACTACCGCATGGTGTGAACACCGCCCCACTACAAAGAATATAACTATAAAACTACCCCCTATGTGCAAGAATATAACTACTATAATACTGCTACTATGTACAAGAATATAACTACTATAATACTGCCACTTTGTACAAGAATGTAACTACTATAATACTGCCCCTACGTAAAAGAATATAACTACTATAATACTGCTCCTATGTACAAGAGTATAACTACTAGAATACTGCCCCTATGTACAAGAATATAACTACTATAATATTGCCTCCTATGTACATGTATTACAACTACTATAATACTGTCCCTATGTACAAGTATATAACTACTATAATACTGCCCCTATGTACAAAAATATAACTACTATAGTACTGCCCCCTATGTACAAGAATATAGCTACTATAATACTGCCCCCTATGTCCAAGAATATAACTACTATAATACTGCTCCTATGTACAAGAATATAACTACTGTAATACTGAGAGGGAGCGGATAAGGATCACGGACAGTGATAGTATTGAGTTCACGGAAATCTAGGCAACGGCATAACCTCCATCTTTCTTCATTACAAAAAAGAACCTCGCGGAAACGGGGGATGAGGATGGTCTGATATGACCTTTAGCCAGGCTTTTCGTGATGTAGTCCGTCATGGCCTGTCTATTTGGACTAGAGATATTATAGAGTCTGCTTTTAGGCAGCTTAGCACCAGGGACGAGATTTATGGCGTAATCATAAGGACAATGGGGTGGGAGTTCTTGGCACCTCTGCTCCGAGAATACAGCCCCAAAAGTCGACAGGTAACTCAGCACAAACTGTGTATCCAACCTAGAAAACCGGGTACCCAAGGAGTGTTCTTGACAATAGACACTCCATTTTACTACCTCCTGAGTCTGCCAATCTATCACAGGATTATGCAGAGTGAGCCAAGGAAGTCCCAGTATCACAGGTGAGGGCAGACCCTCTAGCACATAACAGTCTAACACCTTAGAGTGCATGGCCCCCACCTGAAGCCATAAGTCTCGGACGAGCTGAGTAATGGGGCGGAGCTGATGGCGATTATGGGTATGAGTCTGGCCATAGTATGTGGGATGAGGTATCGGATCTGAACGAACTTAGCGTCGATCAAATTAAACCCCGCCCCACTGTCCACAAATGCCGACAAGTCCACCTTAAACCCACCCAGATGGATTACAGCTGGTAGGAAAAATTGTGTCCTACCCACGGAGGTGATGAGGACACCTTGGTTGCTAACCTCCCCCAACCCTAGTTTTCCTGGCAGTTGTTCACTATGTGATCGTGAGGGACGCCCGCCTACGAAATGACCCTTTTTACCACAATAGAAACACACTCCCCCATACACCGAACAACAGGCAGTTTACCGGGGTGAAGCACCACTCCCACCTGCATGGGTTCCTCAGTAGCCTCAATACTGACCTCCCTTGACCTCGGACCTCCCTCACACAGAGGTGACTCCCTATGTCTCTGGCGAAGATGGCGATCAACCTGAATCTCCAGAGACATGGCTGCCTACAGGGAGACTAGAGTCTCATACAGTTAGCCTCTCACAGAACAGGCTACAGAGTGCAGAGTCATTCCACTTAGTGTCCATGGCCCACCTCCGAAACTCAGAGCAATATTCACCGGCCGGTCTCCATGCTGAAATTGGTGCAGTGTGTACTCAGATAAGGAGACGCGATCGGGGTCATCATATTTAAGGCCCAGTGCCAGAAAAAATTCCTCCACCAACTGAAGTAACTGAGAGTCAGAAAACACCCATGCTTGGGGGTCCCCCTAGAGGAGCGAGAATACTATCCCCAAATGTTGCTCCTCTGTACCTGAGGAAACTAGAAGTAACCTGAAGTACAGTTTACAGGCCTCCCAGAACACAGCAAACTTGTCACAGCCCCCAGAGAACCTGTCAGGGAAAGCGATCTTAGGGCTCAACTTGTTGCATAGTTTGGTCGCAGAAGAGACTTGTGAGAGTAGATTATATGGGGTAATTCAACTTTTATCTTCACAGAACATGAGGTACATGCATCAGCTTCTTAGTACAGCATAACAGGAAGTCTGAAGGACTTTTTACCATATAGAAAGTGAAACCAAAGTACAAGTATATGCATTACATTCAACTAAGTATATAACAGTAACAACATCGCCATCTACTGTCAGAAAAGTGTAAACTCCTCTTGCACACAAATAAGTCTGTATCTGTTACATATCTGCAAACACCATTATGGTTTGCCTGGGAGATAAGAGTCCCACACCAGAAGTATTAGGCTGCTGTGAAACCACCATGTGTAAATCTGCCAACTCCAGACTGAGCTGCCGCAGTTGCCCTTTCAGAGCAGTGATTGGATCCATAATGCATCAAAGAAAATGGTTATGGTCAGAGCTAATGTCATGATATAGCTATCTGGTGACCCGGGACCAGGGGCTCCTTCCTGTCCCTAACACTAAAGGGGCGCCCTAGCTCCCCCTATTCCGCGGGATACTCGTGAAGGTGAAGATGCTAGTGCCTCCACCCTTGCTTTATCTCCTGAGTCATCGCTCCATCTGTTCTCTTCCCCCACCCAGGGAAGAGGGGCGCTACTGTGCACTGTAGTACACCAACCCGACAAACAAGGCCACACAAACAAGGGTTAACAGAAAACTCCAGGAATACAAAATATTCACTCACATATAACAGAGAAATGCATTGGGGCATGGAGGTATGGGAATAAACCAAAATAGAGAAGTATAGGGAATTACCAAACATACAGACCAAAAAACAGCTACAGATAACTCCTCCTACTCTCCTTCTCATATGAACTTCTCTCCCTCCGAGAGCCATGGAGCAAATGCTAGCTCTGACAAGGATTTTCATCAGAGCCCAGATTATAAAGGGGAAAGGAGTGGCTAACCGAGCTCAGCTGTGAGCTCAGAGATTTTCAACATGGCCGATTGACCACTTTTCTGACAAAGAATAAACAGTAACACCATAAAAATTAAGAAGTGCTTTTTCTCAGTGCCAAAGTAGGAGCAACCAGACACTGCAGTCTTCTAGCTCCACACTGTCGCAGTAACCCGATGACAGATATAGTACAAAACTCACCAAGCATATAACTGTATTTGTGACACCCATGTACAGTAGGTGTTACCTACTTTGGCAGTGTACCAGTGTGCCAGTTATACCTGCAAATGGAAACATCACACCGGTGGGAGAAAGTATAAGCACCAGGGTGTGAACATATGAAAATTGACTTATGTGATAATGGGGAATGTCTTGGCATATTAGGGCACTGTAGAATTGGCACGTGGCACTACTCCTGCCATTGGAAGGCAAAACTAACAAAAAGACTTAACTTGTGGTATCATGCCCTACTCTGTTTGCAGTGTGTATATTGCATAACTTTCTCAAAACTGTACAGAGCGATATTATTTAATTTGCATCCCTCCTCCCCCCACCTTGGGAACTCGCCAAATTTGTATGAAAGTAAGAATAAGTGTACACTGACAGTAAAAAAACAAACCAAAAAACTTTACAGGACTTGGATAATTGTGTCACACACAAATAGCTATATAAGTAGAACATGCATTCAGATCTCATACTAGAAAATAAATGTAAACACCCAATTAATTTAGACTGCAGTGTAGACTTTAAAATTAATTTAGACCTTAGATTAGACTTAAAAATTTACTTAGACCTCAGACTAACCAGACCAGACCCCAGCCTTAATTTATTCTTAAGCTTAGACCCTAACACTTATTTAGACCTCCAGATCAGACCCTAAAATAAATCCAGACTTCACCATTAATTAAGACCTCCGACCAGGATCTTAAATTGATTTAGATTGTGGCATGGACCCTAAAATTAATTTCTAACTCAGATTAGAATTTAAAATGAATTTAGACCCCCCCCCCTAAAAAAAAAAAAAAAAAAAAAAAAAACTAGGCGCCAAAATTAATTTATACTCCAGAATAGACTGTAAAGTTAGTGTAGAGCCCAGACAAACAAGACTGGACCCCAAAATTAATTTGGTCTACAGGTTAGACAAAAAAATTATTATAAACCCAAGATCAGAACCTTAAACTAACTCAAACACCAAAAACAATTCAGACCCCATATCAGCCACGTAAATAAATTTAGTCTCTAGATCAGTCTTCAAGAATGCAACGCTACACTACTTTCCAATTTCCTGTTTGCCAGGAGGTGTACTGAGATTTTGGGCCAGTGGCATAGTTGAAAAGTGCAGGGTCACTGAAACTGCCTGGATCCAGCAATCCGACAAGCTTCAGAGCAGAACTTAAAAGCTCTATAACAAACAACTTGAAAGCGCTGCACTGCTTGCCTGGGAAAACAACCTAAACAACCTTATGCTGATGAAACAACCCTTTAATTACCATAATCAGATCCTAAACTAGACCTTCAGATCACAGATCACACTCTTAAATTCGTCCTAAATTAGACCACTAATCAGATCCAGGGGCACAACTACTGAGATAACAGAAGTCATGACCACGACTGGGCCCATGCAGGTTTGGGGGTGAGTTGATGTCGGCGCAAACTTCAACTGGATGTGCACCCTCGACCCGTTGGGTCCGTGCATGGTAATACAGGCTGCTGGCCAATCAGAGGCCAGGAGCATGTGACCGGGGTGCATGGCAGTGACGTCATTTGTTCTTGTCGCCTGCACGCTGAAGTCAGCTGCCGGTTTGAGAAGAACACACCTCGAGGCGGGAGAGAGGATGGGAGGTGAGTATAATTGTTTAAATTTTTTTTATACATTAACAGCGGCAAAATGGGTGGACATATACCAGGATGGGGCCCCGGATAAGGGATATATTACCAGGATGGGGATATATACCAGGGTGGGTCCCAGGATAGGGACATACTGTATATACCAGGATGGGGGATATATACCAGGATCGGGCCCAGGATAAGGGATATATTACCATTATGAGGGATATACAGCTCTGGCAAAAATTAAGAGACCACTGCAAAATTTTCAGTTTGTCTGATTTTTCTCTTTATAGGTATATTTTTTAGTAAAATGTAAACTTCATTCTATAAACTTCTGACAACATGCAATTAATTTGTTTTGTTTTTTTTCGGAAAAGGAGAAATCGTCCAAATTAAAAATAAAAAAGCAGTGCTTTCAGACATCAAATAATGCAAAGAAAGGAAGTTCATAATCATTTAGAAACAACAATACTAACATTTTAACTCAGGAAGAGTTCAGAAATCAATATTTTGTGGAATAACCATGATTTTTAATCACAGCTTTCATGCATCTTGGCATGCTTTCCCAGGGCCGCCATCAGGGCATTACAGCCGTGACTGGCGTATGGGGCCCGGTGAGCAGAGGGGGCACGCATCGGGCCCCGTCTCATCTGCTCACCGGGCCCCCCCTGCAGGCGCTGCGGCACACTATTGACGTGCGAGCACGGGCCCGCACGTCAATAGTTAACAGCCGCCAGCCAGTCTGAGGCTGGCGGCTGAATAGGGCCGCAGTGCGCACTCGCCGGCGTTGCCGGCGTCTGACGTCATTGTCAGCTGCCGGGCCCGGCGACTGCGTCTGTGTGGAGCCTGGAGGGAGCTTTACCCGGCGCAGGAGCTTGGCCAGGTAAGAACTCTTGTATTTTTTTTTCTTTGCGAGCTGCGATCTAGGGGGGCCCGGGGGGGGGGGGGCATAAATGCTGGACTCAGTGGGGCAGAAATGCTGGACTCAGTGGGGCAGAAATGCTGGACTCAGTGGGGCAGAAATGCTGGACTCAGTGGGGCATAAATGCTGGACTCAGTGGGGCATAAATGCTGGACACAGTGGGGCATAAATGCTGGACACAGTGGGGCATAAATGCTGGACACAGTGGGGCAGAAATGCTGGACTCAGTGGGGCATAAATGCTGGACTCAGTGGGGCATAAATGCTAGACACAGTGGGGCATAAATGCTGGACACGGTGGGGCATAAATGCTGGACTCAGTGGGGCATAAATGCTGGACTCGGTGGGGCATAAATGCTGGACTCGGTGGGGCATAAATGCTGGACTCAGTGGGGCATAAATGCTGGACACAGTGGGGCATAAATGCTGGACTCAGTGGGGCATAAATGCTGGACTCAGTGGGGCATAAATGCTGGACTCAGTGGGGCATAAATGCTGGACTCAGTGGGGCATAAATGCTGGACTCAGTGGGGCATAAATGCTGGACACAGTGGGGCATAAATGCTGGACTCAGTGGGGCAGAAATGCTGGACTCAGTGGGGCATAAATGCTGGACTCAGTGGGGCATAAATGCTGGACACAGTGGAGCAGAAATGCTGGACTCAGTGGGGCATAAATGCTGGACACAGTGAGGCATAAATGCTGGACACAGTGGGGCATAAATGCTGGACACAGTGGGGCAGAAATGCTGGACTCAGTGGGGCATAAATGCTGGACTCAGTGGGGCATAAATGCTGGACACAGTGGGGCATAAATGCTGGACACAGTGGGGCATAAATGCTGGACTCAGTGGGGCATAAATGCTGGACTCAGTGGGGCATAAATGCTGGACTCAGTGGGGCATAAATGCTGGACTCAGTGGGGCATAAATGCTGGACACAGTGGGGCATAAATGCTGGACTCAGTGGGGCATAAATGCTGGACTCAGTGGGGCATAAATGCTGGACTCAGTGGGGCATAAATGCTGAACTCAGTGGGGCATAAATGCTGGACTCAGTGGGGCATAAATGCTGGACACAGTGGGGCATAAATGCTGGACTCAGTGGGGCAGAAATGCTGGACTCAGTGGGGCATAAATGCTGGACTCAGTGGGGCAGAAATGCTGGACTCAGTGGGGCAGAAATGCTGGACTCAGTGGGGCAGAAATGCTGGACACAGTGGGGCAGAAATGCTGGACACAGTGGGGCAGAAATGCTGGACACTGGGGCATAAATGCTGGACACAGTGGGGCATAAATGCTGGACTCAGTGGGGCATAAATGCTGGACTCAGTGGGGCAGAAATGCTGGACTCAGTGGGGCAGAAATGCTGGACACAGTGGGGCAGAAATGCTGGACTCAGTGGGGCAGAAATGCTGGACTCAGTGGGGCAGAAATGCTGGACTCAGTGGGGCAGAAATGCTGGACTCAGTGGGGCAGAAATGCTGGACTCAGTGGGGCAGAAATGCTGGACTCAGTGGGGCAGAAATGCTGGACTCAGTGGGGCAGAAATGCTGGACTCAGTGGGGCAGAAATGCTGGACACAGTGGGGCATAAATGCTGGACACAGTGGGGCAGAAATGCTGGACACAGTGGGGCAGAATGCTATGGACACAGTGGGGCAGAATGCTATAGACACTGGGGCAGAATGCTATGGACTCAGTGGGGCAGAAATGCTGGACACAGTGGAGCAGAAATGCTGGACACAGTGGGGCAGCAATGCTGGACACAGTGGGGCATAAATGCTGGACTCAGTGGGGCATAAATGCTGGACTCATTGGGGCATAAATGCTGGACTCAGTGGGGCATAAATGCTGGACTCAGTGGGGCATAAATGCTGGACACAGTGGGGCATAAATGCTGGACTCAGTGGGGCATAAATGCTGGACTCAGTGGGGCATAAATGCTGGACTCAGTGGGGCATAAATGCTGGACTCAGTAGGGCATAAATGCTGGACACAGTGGGGCATAAATGCTGGACTCAGTGGGGCGGAAATGCTGGACTCAGTGGGGCATAAATGCTGGACTCAGTGGGGCATAAATGCTGGACACAGTGGGGCAGAAATGCTGGACTCAGTGGGGCAGAAATGCTGGACTCAGTGGGGCAGAAATGCTGGACTCAGTGGGGCAGAAATGCTGGACACAGTGGGGCAGAAATGCTGGACACAGTGGGGCAAAAATGCTATGGACACAGTGGGGCATAAATGCTGGACACAGTGGGGCATAAATGCTGGACACAGTGGAGCAGAAATGCTGGACACAGTGGGGCAGAAATGCTGGACACAGTGGGGCAGAAATGCTGGACACAGTGGGGCAAAATGCTATGGACACAGTGGGACAGAATGCTATGGACACAGTGGGGCAGAAATGCTGGACACAGTGGAGCAGAAATGCTGGACACAGTGGGGCAGAAATGCTGGACACAGTGGGGCAGAAATGCTGGACACAGTGGGGCAGAAATGCTGGACACAGTGGGGCATAAATGCTGGACACAGTGGGGCATAAATGCTGGACACAGTGGGGCATAAATGCTGGACACAGTGGGGCAGAAATGCTGGACTCAGTGGGGCATAAATGCTGGACTCAGTGGGGCATAAATGCTGGACACAGTGGGGCATAAATGCTGGACACAGTGGGGCATAAATGCTGGACTCAGTGGGGCATAAATGCTGGACTCATTGGGGCATAAATGCTGGACTCAGTGGGGCATAAATGCTGAACTCAGTGGGGCATAAATGCTGGACTCAGTGGGGCATAAATGCTGGACACAGTGGGGCATAAATGCTGGACTCAGTGGGGCAGAAATGCTGGACTCAGTGGGGCATAAATGCTGGACTCAGTGGGGCAGAAATGCTGGACTCAGTGGGGCAGAAATGCTGGACTCAGTGGGGCAGAAATGCTGGACACAGTGGGGCAGAAATGCTGGACACAGTGGGGCAGAAATGCTGGACACTGGGGCATAAATGCTGGACACAGTGGGGCATAAATGCTGGACTCAGTGGGGCATAAATGCTGGACTCAGTGGGGCAGAAATGCTGGACTCAGTGGGGCAGAAATGCTGGACACAGTGGGGCAGAAATGCTGGACTCAGTGGGGCAGAAATGCTGGACTCAGTGGGGCAGAAATGCTGGACTCAGTGGGGCAGAAATGCTGGACTCAGTGGGGCAGAAATGCTGGACTCAGTGGGGCAGAAATGCTGGACTCAGTGGGGCAGAAATGCTGGACTCAGTGGGGCAGAAATGCTGGACTCAGTGGGGCAGAAATGCTGGACACAGTGGGGCATAAATGCTGGCCACAGTGGGGCAGAAATGCTGGACACAGTGGGGCAGAATGCTATGGACACAGTGGGGCAGAATGCTATAGACACTGGGGCAGAATGCTATGGACTCAGTGGGGCAGAAATGCTGGACACAGTGGAGCAGAAATGCTGGACACAGTGGGGCAGCAATGCTGGACACAGTGGGGCATAAATGCTGGACTCAGTGGGGCATAAATGCTGGACTCATTGGGGCATAAATGCTGGACTCAGTGGGGCATAAATGCTGGACTCAGTGGGGCATAAATGCTGGACACAGTGGGGCATAAATGCTGGACTCAGTGGGGCATAAATGCTGGACTCAGTGGGGCATAAATGCTGGACTCAGTGGGGCATAAATGCTGGACTCAGTAGGGCATAAATGCTGGACACAGTGGGGCATAAATGCTGGACTCAGTGGGGCGGAAATGCTGGACTCAGTGGGGCATAAATGCTGGACTCAGTGGGGCATAAATGCTGGACACAGTGGGGCAGAAATGCTGGACTCAGTGGGGCAGAAATGCTGGACTCAGTGGGGCAGAAATGCTGGACTCAGTGGGGCAGAAATGCTGGACACAGTGGGGCAGAAATGCTGGACACAGTGGGGCAAAAATGCTATGGACACAGTGGGGCATAAATGCTGGACACAGTGGGGCATAAATGCTGGACACAGTGGAGCAGAAATGCTGGACACAGTGGGGCAGAAATGCTGGACACAGTGGGGCAGAAATGCTGGACACAGTGGGGCAAAATGCTATGGACACAGTGGGACAGAATGCTATGGACACAGTGGGGCAGAAATGCTGGACACAGTGGAGCAGAAATGCTGGACACAGTGGGGCAGAAATGCTGGACACAGTGGGGCAGAAATGCTGGACACAGTGGGGCAGAAATGCTGGACACAGTGGGGCATAAATGCTGGACACAGTGGGGCATAAATGCTGGACACAGTGGGGCATAAATGCTGGACACAGTGGGGCAGAAATGCTGGACTCAGTGGGGCATAAATGCTGGACTCAGTGGGGCATAAATGCTGGACACAGTGGGGCATAAATGCTGGACACAGTGGGGCATAAATGCTGGACTCAGTGGGGCATAAATGCTGGACTCATTGGGGCATAAATGCTGGACTCAGTGGGGCATAAATGCTGGACTCAGTGGGGCATAAATGCTGGACACAGTGGGGCATAAATGCTGGACTCAGTGGGGCATAAATGCTGGACTCAGTGGGGCATAAATGCTGGACTCAGTGGGGCATAAATGCTGGACTCAGTAGGGCATAAATGCTGGACACAGTGGGGCATAAATGCTGGACTCAGTGGGGCAGAAATGCTGGACTCAGTGGGGCATAAATGCTGGACTCAGTGGGGCATAAATGCTGGACACAGTGGGGCAGAAATGCTGGACTCAGTGGGGCAGAAATGCTGGACTCAGTGGGGCAGAAATGCTGGACTCAGTGGGGCAGAAATGCTGGACACAGTGGGGCAGAAATGCGGGACACAGTGGGGCAGAAATGCTGGACTCAGTGGGGCAGAAATGCTGGACTCAGTGGGGCATAAATGCTGGACTCAGTGGGGCATAAATGCTGGACACAGTGGGGCAGAAATGCTGGACTCAGTGGGGCAGAAATGCTGGACTCAGTGGGGCAGAAATGCTGGACTCAGTGGGGCAGAAATGCTGGACACAGTGGGGCAGAAATGCTGGACACAGTGGGGCAGAAATGCTGGACACTGGGGCATAAATGCTGGACACAGTGGGGCATAAATGCTGGACTCAGTGGGGCATAAATGCTGGACTCAGTGGGGCAGAAATGCTGGACTCAGTGGGGCAGAAATGCTGGACTCAGTGGGGCAGAAATGCTGGACTCAGTGGGGCAGAAATGCTGGACACAGTGGGGCAGAAATGCTGGACTCAGTGGGGCAGAAATGCTGGACACAGTGGGGCAGAAATGCTGGACTCAGTGGGGCATAAATGCTGGACTCAGTGGGGCAGAAATGCTGGACACAGTGGGGCAGAAATGCTGGACTCAGTGGGGCATAAATGCTGGACTCAGTGGGGCATAAATGCTGGACACAGTGGGGCAGAAATGCTGGACACAGTGGAGCAGAAATGCTGGACACAGTGGGGCAGCAATGCTGGACACAGTGGGGCATAAATGCTGGACACAGTGGGGCATAAATGCTGGACACAGTGGGGCATAAATGCTGGACACAGTGGGGCAGAAATGCTGGACACAGTGGGGCATAAATGCTGGACACAGTGGGGCAGAATGCTATGGACACAGTGGGGCAGAATGCTATAGACACTGGGACAGAATGCTATGGACTCAGTGGGGCAGAAATGCTGGACACAGTGGAGCAGAAATGCTGGACACAGTGGGGCAGAAATGCTGGACACAGTGGGGCAGAATGCTATGGACACGGTGGGGCAAAATGCTATGGACACAGTGGGGCAGAATGCTATGGACACAGTGGGGCAGAAATGCTGGACACAGTGGAGCAGAAATGCTGGACACAGTGGGGCAGAAATGCTGGACACAGTGGGGCATAAATGCTGGACACAGTGGGGCATAAATGCTGGACACAGTGGGGCATAAATGCTGGACACAGTGGGGCAGAAATGCTGGACACAGTGGGGCAGAAATGCTGGACACAGTGGGGCAGAATGCTATGGACACAGTGGGGCAGAATGCTATAGACACTGGGGCAGAATGCTATGGACTCAGTGGGGCAGAAATGCTGGACACAGTGGAGCAGAAATGCTGGACACAGTGGGGCAGAAATGCTGGACACAGTGGGGCAGAATGCTATGGACACAGTGGGGCAAAATGCTATGGACACAGTGGGGCAGAATGCTATGGACACAGTGGGGCAGATATGCTGGACACAGTGGAGCAGAAATGCTGGACACAGTGGGGCAGAAATGCTGGACACAGTGGGGCAGAAATGCTGGACACAGTGGGGCATAAATGCTGGACACAGTGGGGCATAAATGCTGGACACAGTGGGGCAGAAATGCTGGACACAGTGGGGCAGAAATGCTGGACACAGTGGGGCAGAATGCTATGGACACAGTGGGGCAGAATGCTATAGACACTGGGGCAGAATGCTATGGACTCAGTGGGGCAGAAATGCTGGACACAGTGGAGCAGAAATGCTGGACACAGTGGGGCAGAAATGCTGGACACAGTGGGGCAGAATGCTATGGACACAGTGGGGCAAAATGCTATGGACACAGTGGGGCAAAATGCTATAGACACTGGGGCAGAATGCTATGGACACAGTGGGGCAGAAATGCTGGACACAGTGGGGCATAAATGCTGGACACAGTGGGGCAGAAATGCTGGACACAGTGGGGCAAAAATGCTATGGACACAGTGGGGCATAAATGCTGGACACAGTGGGGCATAAATGCTGGACACAGTGGAGCAGAAATGCTGGACACAGTGGGGCATAAATGCTGGACACAGTGGGGCAGAAATGCTGGACACAGTGGGGCAAAATCCTATGGACACAGTGGGGCAGAATGCTATGGACACAGTGGGGCAGAAATGCTGGACACAGTGGAGCAGAAATGCTGGACACAGTGGGGCAGAAATGCTGGACACAGTGGGGCAGAAATGCTGGACACAGTGGGGCATAAATGCTGGACACAGTGGGGCAGAAATGCTGGACACAGTGGGGCAGAAATGCTGGACACAGTGGGGCAGAAATGCTGGACACAGTGGGGCAGAATGCTATGGACACAGTGGGGCAGAATGCTATAGACACTGGGGCAGAATGCTATGGACTCAGTGGGGCAGAAATGCTGGACACAGTGGAGCAGAAATGCTGGACACAGTGGGGCAGAAATGCTGGACACAGTGGGGCAGAATGCTATGGACACAGTGGGGCAAAATGCTATGGACACAGTGGGGCAGAATGCTATAGACACTGGGGCAGAATGCTATGGACACAGTGGGGCAGAAATGCTGGACACAGTGGGGCAGAAATGCTGGACACAGTGGGGCAAAATGCTATGGACACAGTGGGGCAGAAATGCTATGGACACAGTGGAGCAGAAATGCTGGTCACAGTGGGGCAGAAATGCTGGACACAGTGGGGCAGAAATGCTGGACACAGTGGGGCATAAATGCTGGACACAGTGGGGCATAAATGCTGGACACAGTGGGGCAGAAATGCTGGACACAGTGGGGCAGAAATGCTGGACACAGTGGGGCAGAATGCTATGGACACAGTGGGGCAGAATGCTATAGACACTGGGGCAGAATGCTATGGACTCAGTGGGGCAGAAATGCTGGACACAGTGGAGCAGAAATGCTGGACACAGTGGGGCAGAAATGCTGGACACAGTGGGGCAGAATGCTATGGACACAGTGGGGCAAAATGCTATGGACACAGTGGGGCAGAATGCTATAGACACTGGGGCAGAATGCTATGGACACAGTGGGGCAGAAATGCTGGACTCAGTGGGGCAGAAATGCTGGACACAGTGGGGCATAAATGCTGGCCACAGTGGGGCAGAAATGCTGGACACAGTGGGGCAGAATGCTATGGACACAGTGGGGCAGAATGCTATAGACACTGGGGCAGAATGCTATGGACTCAGTGGGGCAGAAATGCTGGACACAGTGGAGCAGAAATGCTGGACACAGTGGGGCAGCAATGCTGGACACAGTGGGGCATAAATGCTGGACTCAGTGGGGCATAAATGCTGGACTCATTGGGGCATAAATGCTGGACTCAGTGGGGCATAAATGCTGGACTCAGTGGGGCATAAATGCTGGACACAGTGGGGCATAAATGCTGGACTCAGTGGGGCATAAATGCTGGACTCAGTGGGGCATAAATGCTGGACTCAGTGGGGCATAAATGCTGGACTCAGTAGGGCATAAATGCTGGACACAGTGGGGCATAAATGCTGGACTCAGTGGGGCGGAAATGCTGGACTCAGTGGGGCATAAATGCTGGACTCAGTGGGGCATAAATGCTGGACACAGTGGGGCAGAAATGCTGGACTCAGTGGGGCAGAAATGCTGGACTCAGTGGGGCAGAAATGCTGGACTCAGTGGGGCAGAAATGCTGGACACAGTGGGGCAGAAATGCTGGACACAGTGGGGCAAAAATGCTATGGACACAGTGGGGCATAAATGCTGGACACAGTGGGGCATAAATGCTGGACACAGTGGAGCAGAAATGCTGGACACAGTGGGGCAGAAATGCTGGACACAGTGGGGCAGAAATGCTGGACACAGTGGGGCAAAATGCTATGGACACAGTGGGACAGAATGCTATGGACACAGTGGGGCAGAAATGCTGGACACAGTGGAGCAGAAATGCTGGACACAGTGGGGCAGAAATGCTGGACACAGTGGGGCAGAAATGCTGGACACAGTGGGGCAGAAATGCTGGACACAGTGGGGCATAAATGCTGGACACAGTGGGGCATAAATGCTGGACACAGTGGGGCATAAATGCTGGACACAGTGGGGCAGAAATGCTGGACTCAGTGGGGCATAAATGCTGGACTCAGTGGGGCATAAATGCTGGACACAGTGGGGCATAAATGCTGGACACAGTGGGGCATAAATGCTGGACTCAGTGGGGCATAAATGCTGGACTCATTGGGGCATAAATGCTGGACTCAGTGGGGCATAAATGCTGGACTCAGTGGGGCATAAATGCTGGACACAGTGGGGCATAAATGCTGGACTCAGTGGGGCATAAATGCTGGACTCAGTGGGGCATAAATGCTGGACTCAGTGGGGCATAAATGCTGGACTCAGTAGGGCATAAATGCTGGACACAGTGGGGCATAAATGCTGGACTCAGTGGGGCAGAAATGCTGGACTCAGTGGGGCATAAATGCTGGACTCAGTGGGGCATAAATGCTGGACACAGTGGGGCAGAAATGCTGGACTCAGTGGGGCAGAAATGCTGGACTCAGTGGGGCAGAAATGCTGGACTCAGTGGGGCAGAAATGCTGGACACAGTGGGGCAGAAATGCGGGACACAGTGGGGCAGAAATGCTGGACTCAGTGGGGCAGAAATGCTGGACTCAGTGGGGCATAAATGCTGGACTCAGTGGGGCATAAATGCTGGACACAGTGGGGCAGAAATGCTGGACTCAGTGGGGCAGAAATGCTGGACTCAGTGGGGCAGAAATGCTGGACTCAGTGGGGCAGAAATGCTGGACACAGTGGGGCAGAAATGCTGGACACAGTGGGGCAGAAATGCTGGACACTGGGGCATAAATGCTGGACACAGTGGGGCATAAATGCTGGACTCAGTGGGGCATAAATGCTGGACTCAGTGGGGCAGAAATGCTGGACTCAGTGGGGCAGAAATGCTGGACTCAGTGGGGCAGAAATGCTGGACTCAGTGGGGCAGAAATGCTGGACACAGTGGGGCAGAAATGCTGGACTCAGTGGGGCAGAAATGCTGGACACAGTGGGGCAGAAATGCTGGACTCAGTGGGGCATAAATGCTGGACTCAGTGGGGCAGAAATGCTGGACACAGTGGGGCAGAAATGCTGGACTCAGTGGGGCATAAATGCTGGACTCAGTGGGGCATAAATGCTGGACACAGTGGGGCAGAAATGCTGGACACAGTGGAGCAGAAATGCTGGACACAGTGGGGCAGCAATGCTGGACACAGTGGGGCATAAATGCTGGACACAGTGGGGCATAAATGCTGGACACAGTGGGGCATAAATGCTGGACACAGTGGGGCAGAAATGCTGGACACAGTGGGGCATAAATGCTGGACACAGTGGGGCAGAATGCTATGGACACAGTGGGGCAGAATGCTATAGACACTGGGACAGAATGCTATGGACTCAGTGGGGCAGAAATGCTGGACACAGTGGAGCAGAAATGCTGGACACAGTGGGGCAGAAATGCTGGACACAGTGGGGCAGAATGCTATGGACACGGTGGGGCAAAATGCTATGGACACAGTGGGGCAGAATGCTATGGACACAGTGGGGCAGAAATGCTGGACACAGTGGAGCAGAAATGCTGGACACAGTGGGGCAGAAATGCTGGACACAGTGGGGCATAAATGCTGGACACAGTGGGGCATAAATGCTGGACACAGTGGGGCATAAATGCTGGACACAGTGGGGCAGAAATGCTGGACACAGTGGGGCAGAAATGCTGGACACAGTGGGGCAGAATGCTATGGACACAGTGGGGCAGAATGCTATAGACACTGGGGCAGAATGCTATGGACTCAGTGGGGCAGAAATGCTGGACACAGTGGAGCAGAAATGCTGGACACAGTGGGGCAGAAATGCTGGACACAGTGGGGCAGAATGCTATGGACACAGTGGGGCAAAATGCTATGGACACAGTGGGGCAGAATGCTATGGACACAGTGGGGCAGATATGCTGGACACAGTGGAGCAGAAATGCTGGACACAGTGGGGCAGAAATGCTGGACACAGTGGGGCAGAAATGCTGGACACAGTGGGGCATAAATGCTGGACACAGTGGGGCATAAATGCTGGACACAGTGGGGCAGAAATGCTGGACACAGTGGGGCAGAAATGCTGGACACAGTGGGGCAGAATGCTATGGACACAGTGGGGCAGAATGCTATAGACACTGGGGCAGAATGCTATGGACTCAGTGGGGCAGAAATGCTGGACACAGTGGAGCAGAAATGCTGGACACAGTGGGGCAGAAATGCTGGACACAGTGGGGCAGAATGCTATGGACACAGTGGGGCAAAATGCTATGGACACAGTGGGGCAAAATGCTATAGACACTGGGGCAGAATGCTATGGACACAGTGGGGCAGAAATGCTGGACACAGTGGGGCATAAATGCTGGACACAGTGGGGCAGAAATGCTGGACACAGTGGGGCAAAAATGCTATGGACACAGTGGGGCATAAATGCTGGACACAGTGGGGCATAAATGCTGGACACAGTGGAGCAGAAATGCTGGACACAGTGGGGCATAAATGCTGGACACAGTGGGGCAGAAATGCTGGACACAGTGGGGCAAAATCCTATGGACACAGTGGGGCAGAATGCTATGGACACAGTGGGGCAGAAATGCTGGACACAGTGGAGCAGAAATGCTGGACACAGTGGGGCAGAAATGCTGGACACAGTGGGGCAGAAATGCTGGACACAGTGGGGCATAAATGCTGGACACAGTGGGGCAGAAATGCTGGACACAGTGGGGCAGAAATGCTGGACACAGTGGGGCAGAAATGCTGGACACAGTGGGGCAGAATGCTATGGACACAGTGGGGCAGAATGCTATAGACACTGGGGCAGAATGCTATGGACTCAGTGGGGCAGAAATGCTGGACACAGTGGAGCAGAAATGCTGGACACAGTGGGGCAGAAATGCTGGACACAGTGGGGCAGAATGCTATGGACACAGTGGGGCAAAATGCTATGGACACAGTGGGGCAGAATGCTATAGACACTGGGGCAGAATGCTATGGACACAGTGGGGCAGAAATGCTGGACACAGTGGGGCAGAAATGCTGGACACAGTGGGGCAAAATGCTATGGACACAGTGGGGCAGAAATGCTATGGACACAGTGGAGCAGAAATGCTGGTCACAGTGGGGCAGAAATGCTGGACACAGTGGGGCAGAAATGCTGGACACAGTGGGGCATAAATGCTGGACACAGTGGGGCATAAATGCTGGACACAGTGGGGCAGAAATGCTGGACACAGTGGGGCAGAAATGCTGGACACAGTGGGGCAGAATGCTATGGACACAGTGGGGCAGAATGCTATAGACACTGGGGCAGAATGCTATGGACTCAGTGGGGCAGAAATGCTGGACACAGTGGAGCAGAAATGCTGGACACAGTGGGGCAGAAATGCTGGACACAGTGGGGCAGAATGCTATGGACACAGTGGGGCAAAATGCTATGGACACAGTGGGGCAGAATGCTATAGACACTGGGGCAGAATGCTATGGACACAGTGGGGCAGAAATGCTGGACACAGTGGGGCAGAAATGCTGGACACAGTGGGGCAAAAATGCTATGGACACAGTGGGGCATAAATGCTGGGCACAGTGGGGAATAAATGCTGGGCACAGTGGGGCATAAATGCTGGACACAGTGGGGCAGAAATGCTGGACACAGTGGGGCAGAAATGCTATGGACACAGTGGAGCAGAATGCTGGACACACTAGGGCAGAATGCTGGACACAGTGACAGGGGCAGAATGCTGGACACAGTGACAGGGGCAGAATGCTGGACACAGGGGCAGACTGTGAGACCCGGGGGCAGAATGCTGGACATTGGGGCAGAATGCGAGACACGGGGCAGAATGGAGATACAGGGCATGATTGGAGACACGGGGCAGGATGAAAGACATGGGGGCATGACTGGAGACAGATGGGGGAGGATTGGAGACAGATGGGGCAGAATGGAGACACAGGGGGCATGATTGGAGACAAGTGGCTGGATTTCAGACATGGGGGCATGGTTGGAGACATAGGGGGCAGAATCGAGACATGGGGCATGATTGGAGACAGATCGTGCAGGATCATGGGGCAGGATGGATATGATGGAGAAAGATGGGGCAGGATGGAGAGATCACATGGGGCGATCATATGGGGCAGGATGGGGAGATCATATGGGGCAGAATGGATACTCATGAGGGCAGGATGGGAGAACATGTGGCTGACGCCAGGAATAAGACACACGGTGGCCAGGATGGGGAATATTATTACCATAGGGGCTAATTTAGGGATATTATTACTGCAGTGATGTATTTATTTTATTTTTTGAGGACACGGTTTTAAATGGGGGGGCGGTCCTGTTACTGTGTAGAGTGACACTATGTCGCCTCTTTTTCTTCATGTGGTGTAATGTAGAAGGTGGGAAAAATTAAGTAATGTATTCTACAAGCGGAGCTCGAGATAACTGTGTTATTTCCTGCAGAGAGAAGTCCTGGCTGGATTAAATGATGGCGGTCTGTGCTGGATGAAAGATGAAGGACTTCACCTAGAGACGTCACTGGTGAGTCAGTGTGTTACCTATACACTGACACTATACACTGTATACTGTATACAGAGCTCCTGTGTATAATTTCACTAGTGATCACTGTATTATCTGTACACAGACACTGCATACTAAGTACAGATCTCCTGTGTATAATGGCACTTATGGTGATAGTATGGTGCTTTTTTTTAATTACTGATCAGAATTGTAGTATTCAGTCACTATGTGGTGGTAATATGTGGTCTGGTCATGGTGTTGTGGTATTTGTTCCTTGTATGTGATATTATTGGTCATTTTAAAAATTGAAAAATAAATAAAAATATACCTAAATTGTATTGCATATTTTAACAAATATTTAGTAGGTTACAGTAGAGTAGGGCCCGGCCAAAAGTGTCTACCATGTTATGGTGGCGGCTTAAAAAATCTTTTGGCCAAAACAAAAGCTGCTGGCTATATTTATGATCTGGTGATGGGAACTGTTGATGTGTGATAGGTGAGAAGTGGAGATTTTCCAAGAGAGAGCGGTGGGTCTGTGGACATTTCGAGGGGTGGAGCGTGGAGGCAGGGCTGGGGTGGAGCCTGGGCGGAGTCTCAAGGGGGCCCCGAAAATTTTGCCAGTATGGGGCCCCGAAATTTCTAGTGGCAGCCCTGTGCTTTCCACCAGTCTTTCACACTGCTTCTGGAGCAAAAATTTAGGAAAGTTCTTTGTTTGATGGCTTGACTATCCATTATACTCGTGATTACACTCCAGAGGTTTTCAATTGTGTTCAGGTCTGGAGATTGGGCTGCCCATGACAGGGATTTGATGTGGTGGTCTCTTTAATTTTTGCCAAACCTGTATATTTATTTATGAGATGAGATATGATCATACAATTATTAGGTTCTGTAGAAGGACGTAGATCTGGGGATTTATTATGATGGAATATAGGCTGAACTGGATGGACAAATGTCTTTTTTCGGCCTTACTAACTATGTTACTATGTTACTATAATACTGCCCCTTTGTACAAGAATATATCTACTATAATAATGCTCCCATGTACAAGAATATAACTACTATAATACTGCCCCTATATACAAGAATATAACAAATATAATACTGCCCCTATGTACAAGAATATAACAAATATAATACTGCTCCTATGTACAAGAATACAACTACTGTAATACTGCTCCTATGTACAAGAATATAACTACTATAACACTGCTTCTATGTACAAGAATATAACTACTATAATACTGCTCCTATGTACAAGAATATAACTACTATAACACTGCTCCTATGTACAAGAATATAACTACTATAATACTGCTCCTATGTACAAGAATATAACTACTATAATACTGCTCCTATGTACAAGAATATAACTACTATAACACTGCTTCTGTGTACAAGAATATAACTACTAACACTGCTTCCATGTACAAGAATATAACTACTATAATACTGCTCCTATGTACAAGAATATAACTACTATAATACTTCTCTTATGTGCAAGAATATAACTACTATAATACTGCCCCTATGTACAAGAATATAACTACTATAATACTGCTCCTATGTGCAATAATATAACTACTATAATACTGCCCCTATGTACAAGAATATAACTACTATAATAATGCTCCCATGTACAAGAATATAACTACTATAATACTGCCCCTATATACAAGAATATAACAAATATAATACTGCCCCTATGTACAAGAATATAACAAATATAATACTGCTCCTATGTACAAGAATACAACTACTGTAATACTGCTCCTATGTACAAGAATATAACTACTATAACACTGCTTCTATGTACAAGAATATAACTATGTCACTATGTCACTATGATATCAAAATCATCAGTGGTGTAAGGTGCAAGGGTTGCAGTCCTACCTGAGACGGAGAGACTTTGGGGGGAGGACACCAAAAGGTCCCTTTGCACCAACTAAAAAGATTATTACTATTAAAGACCTCTTAGGCTAAGTTCACATTACTGTCTCTGTGCGCAGCGTATCATCTGCGTGCGCAAACGCATGCCAAAACGCATGAAAACACATGGTTATGCTGCATTTTTTTTTTTTTTTTTATAAATCTGTTTATTGAGTTTTTCAACATAGTATAAGACAATCAAAACAGTAATATTAAATACAACCATATTTCTTTCCCTGTGAACCCACCCTTAGCCCACCCTTTAAACTTTTAAACTTTTGTGTGCACATCTTTTACAACAAAATTATGTAATTGGTGAACGACCACCAATCCGTTGTAGTAGGTACCATTGCGTGTTTTCAAATTGAGTACGGAGTTTCTCCTTGGTTTCCGGAGGAAGTGAGGGAATAAAAAGAGACCATGTACTCAGAAACTTACCCGATAACCTCTCTTTGTTAGACTGAGCCTCTAACCACTCCATTTTAAACAAGAAATTGATTTTTGTGTATATAAGAGAAAGCGGTGGGGCCACCGGGTTCAGCCAATGCTGTAATATGCTTTTTCTAGTGGCCGAGGCCCAGATCACTAAAGTTGCCTTAATGTGTTTAGGCCATTTCTGATTTGTATCGTCTATAATGTTAAAAATGGCCCATTGCGGCGTGAGTGTAAAGCTAATCCCGCACAACCTCTGTAGCTCAGAATGCACATTGGCCCATAGATCTCGAATCTTTGAGCAACCCCACAGATGATGAAAAATGTCAGTGTTACGCAGCTTACACTTTGAGCACAAGTACACGTTTGAGGGAGTCATTCTAGCTTGTAAGTATGGAGTGACGTAGGCTCTATGTAAAATCAGAAGAGCCATGTCAGTATAGCTGCTGTATGTAATAAATTTTCTCTGTATCATAGTTGCTTCAAGAAAATCTCCTGCTTGGTAACCTGTAAGATCTCCAGACCATTTTGCGGCCCCTGTAGTCTGACCATCCCACGACCATTTCCTTCTTATTACTGAGTAAATAGAACTTATTGATGACGGTTGGGACCTCGTATTTTTAATAAAACAATCCAGATTAGTCTTCCCACCCTCCACCCCCCCTGCAGGAAGGCATTTCTGAACCAGACTACGCGCCTGAAGAAACAGAAAGGGTTTGTTATCAAACAATGGAAAACGGAGCGAGGCTGATTCAAAAGAAGATATAGAAAAGTTAAGATCTAGCATATCTATTGCCTGTCTGCACCCCTGAGTCGCCAACTGAGTATAAAATGGCGGAGCTTTACCCCCCAAAAAACCTGGGTTCTTAAGGAAGGGCTGAAAAGGGGAAATCCCAGCACTCAACCCGCAAAGTCTCCTACATCGTCTCCAAGTCAGCACTGTCTGCCAGAGTGTTGGGTATTCTTGTAATTCCGCCGGGATCTCCTCCCCTCTCAAATGTATCAGTGCCGCCAGCGAGATATATGGGCACATCTGTTGTTCTAGACTCACGTTAGCAAAATGAGAGATACCCCTTATCCAATCCATGGCGAATCTGAAGTTAGCAGCTAGGTTGTACCTGCCTATGTCCGGGAAATTTACACCTCCGTCTTTCTTTATCGCTTGTAATTTAGTAAGGCCGATACGCGTCCTGCCCCCCATGCCCCAAATAAATTTTCGAAACCTAGAGTTAAGCAAATTAAGATCCGTCCTAGACAGCAAAAGGGGCAGGGTCTGAAAGGCATAGAGAAGTTTAGGGAAAATTATCATTTTGATCAAGTGGCACCTGCCTGTGAATGATAATGTGAAGTGTTTCCATGAGTGTAGGAGACTAGTTATTGAAGCTATCAGTGGTTTATAATTAACTGTATACAAATTAGATATATCTGCTGTCAGCCAAATCCCCAAGTATTTAATTGACCCTTGACTCCAGTGAAATGGGAACATTGGATCATGTAACCTTCCAGTTCTAAAAATTGCCAGGGCCTCTGATTTACTATAGTTAACTTTAAAGCCCGAGCACGAGCCAAAATCACTCAAAATTCTCATAATGGCCGGAACTGCTTGGGCTGGATTGGCGATGAATAAAAGAATGTCGTCTGCAAATGCTGAGAGTTTAACAAAATTTGTTCCCACCTTAACCCCTTCAAAAACCACTTCATTCTGCAATGTTTTCAATAGCGGGTCTAATGCCAAATTAAATAGCAGGGGGGACAGGGGGCATCCCTGACGAGTTCCCTGTTGGATTTCAAATGGTTTAGATAGAATGTTATTCACTGACAACCTAGACATCGGATTCTTGTAGATTGCTTTTATAGCCTCACAGAACCAGGGGCCAAAATTACGGAAAGCTAGCAGGTCATGCAGATAGTCCCATGCCACTCTATCAAAAGCCTTGTCAGCGTCTAGGCTGACCACGATTGATTTTGTGTGCTTTTGTGCTCTACAATAGGATATGGCTCCCAAGGCTGTTCTGATATTGTAAGTAATAGATTTCCCATGAACAAATCCGGTTTGTTGTGGTGAGATTAGGTTAGGGATAATTCTTTGGAGTCTATCGGCCAATATTTTTGTAAAAATTTTAAAATCGGAGTTAAGTAAGGATATTGGCCTGTACCCTTCCACCCGCATATGATCTTTACCCGGCTTTGGGAGGACTATGACTACCGCCTCATTGAAACGATCTGGAAGATGCCCCCCCTTAACCATTTCATTGTACAAATCACAGAGGTGGGGTGCCAGGCTAGGTCCTAAAATTTTATAATGTTCATTGCTAAACCCGTCTGGGCCCGGGGCCTTGGAGATTTTGAGCCCGTTAATAACCTGTAAAATTTCAGAAGAGGATATAGGGGCATTAATTGTCTCTCTCTCTTCTTCGGTTAATGTTGGTGCTAAATGATTTTTGAGGAATTTCTCGTTCTCTGTTCCCCCCTTAGGTTCCAATTTGTATAATTCGCTGAAAAAGAGTCTAAATTCCTCTACTATTTCTGCGTCATTAGATATTTGGTGTCCGTTATGGTGTAGTATTTTGTGGATCTTTGCTCTTTTCCTATAGGGTTTTGTAAGTGAGGCCAGAACCCTACCTGGCTTATTGCCCCACTTGTAAAATTTGTGTTTCTGGTAATCCAGATTTATCAAGGCCCTTTCTTGTGCCAAAGCCTCCGCGTTCTCTCTAGCCTCTAAGAACTTTTTCTTAGTTAGAGGGTTATTATTTGTTTTAAATGTCTTGTAGGCCTGTGTCAACGAGTTTTGTGTATCTATGGTTCTTTTCATCAGGTCTTTCTTTTTGTGACTGACGTAGGAGATAATCTGACCTCTTATTACTGCTTTTGACGCCATCCAAAACAAATGTGAGTCGTTCCAATGAACTTGATTGTCCTGTTTATATGTTTCCCACGCCATTTGTAGGTGTTTCTTAAAATCATCTGATTGATAGAGATAGGATGGAAAACGCCACCCCCTCTCCTGATGTATTGGAGATACCAATCTGGATTTGAATGTCACTGGAGCATGATCTGAGATGTGGATGTTGAGTATGTCTGTCTGCATTAGTGTGGAGAGCAATGAGGAGTGCAGGAGCCAGCAGTCTATCCTTGCATGAGAATCATGTACGTGAGAGTAATGGGAGTAATCCCTTTCAAGAGGGTGTTGTAGTCTCCAAATATCCACTAGTTCCAGATGTTTTGAAAGTGAATGAATGCTGTTTCCTTGTGATAGTCTATGAGTGGTTGTTGAACCGGATCTATCCATGGAGGCATCAGTCACCTCATTGAAATCGCCTCCTATAATCACCCTAGAAGTGTCCCACCCCGCCATACCTTCTAATATTTTGACTGGAAACTGTGCATCCGGTGCATTAGGGGCGTAAACATTGACCAGGCTATATCTTATCCCCTCAATTGCAATCGTGGCCAATAGAAATCTACCCTGCGGGTCCTCTAAGGTATCGATGACTTCATACTTAAGACCATTGTTGATTAATATGGCCACACCTCTTTGTTTCTTGGAGTACGATGCTTCTGCGCAAAGTGTGTATTTCCTGCTAAGCAGAGAAGGGTGATTATTCTTTATCCAGTGCGTTTCCTGCAGGAAGATAATGTGGAAATTTTGTTTATGTAGAAAATGTAAAACTTTTTTCCTCTTAATTGGGGAATTCAGCCCATTAACATTCCATGAGCACCAATGTAAAGAATGGATTGTGGTATCTCTAACATTATCTTGGTTTGTCATTAACCCACACCTGTTCGATTATACATTTGTCCAGTATGTAAATACTCTACATGAGGTCTCCACTCATCCCAGCGAGTAAGCGTGAGACCTCGCCACATAGAAACAGATTGGATGTGCACACAGTTATCCCTCCCTCCCCCCCCAACCCCAACCCCCAAAACTTTTATAACTATCATCAGAAATCTTAACTGTAAAATGAACATCCTACAGAAAGAAGATGTGCCACTCAATGGGCAGTGGGTCAACATTAAATATCCAACATCACCGACAATGAAAGAATCCTGGTAGAACCCCTCGTTCAAGTCGGGCTAGAGTTGGCAGGTGGGTGGATCTCCCCACGAAGAAACTCCAGAGCCTTATTTGGGTCACTGAAGGCCCAGTTCTTCCCCGCCGAATTGAATCGCAGAATTGAAGGATATTGCAAGCTGAACCGAATGTTATTTTCCACTAGAATTCTGCAGGCTGGGTTAAAGGTTTTACGTTTTGCTGCCACGGTAGCCGAATAATCCTGGAACAAGAGTAACTTATGATTGTCATATAGCAGAGATCTCTGTTTTCTGTAAGCCGAAAGGATACGGGTCTTGTCTTGAAAGTCAAGGACTTTGAATATGATTGGTCTTGGTCTGCCTCCGTCTCCATCTCTAAGCGGTCCCAGCCTGTGGGCTCTCTCCACGGCTAATGCACCTGATGGTAGTGAGATGCCAAGAGATTTTGGGAGCCATTCTGAAGTTAGTTTAACCAATTCTGATGAGGGGACAGATTCGGGTATGCCTATGAGCCTCAGATTGTTGCGGCGGGATCTGTTCTCAAGATCATCCACCTTGTCCAGGAGGTCTGAGATGTCTTTTTCTTTATTAGTCAGATTGTCCTTGAGAGCCTTAGTGGAGTCTTCCAAGTCTGAGATTCTCTGTTCTGCTTCTGCTATGCGCCTTCCCTGGGTGTTGACTTGTGACAGAATTGAATCTAAGGAGGACTGAAAGGCCGCCAGGCGGTTGTCAATTACTGGCGTTAACCGATCTAAGATGGCATCTGCTATGGATTGTGTGTTCTCATTATTGGTCTCCGATGCCTGAGGGGTTGGAGATGCGCCAGCTTGATTGCGCGTGGAGCTTCTGCCAGCTTTGACATTTTTGCCCATAAATTTATCCATAATGAGATGGAAAGGGGGTCTGTTATATTATGTAAAGGAGTCAGCGATGTCGCGATAAATGTCACTCACATGTAGCAGCTAAATTGAAAGATATGTCAGTCTGTGCTGCTTGCTATCCTATTCCCCCATTCAGCTTCTTATAAGTCCTGTATGTGACCCCTTTTGTCCCAGGCGATGTCAGACCTGCAGCCTGTATATGGGCACAGTCAGCGGTGATATTTTATTTTGAGAGGGGCTGCGCTATCAGGAAGGCTTAGGAGGGATGTGCAGGTATTTGGCCCTCCAAGCTGCAGCGCTAAGTAGTCTCAGGGCCCGACACGTGGGCCTGCAAGATGGCGCCGGATTGCCTCCGTCACCTGCCTTTCCCTCTCCTGCTCCACTCTTACCGCTGATCCAGCCGGGGGAGTCGCTCGGTCTCGTCGGCGCTGCTCACCGGTGTGCCGCACCTGACCGGTGATCTTAGTGGGAGTTCGGCGGGTGTATCGCCGTCGGGGATTCCCGCTGTGCAGGTTCCGCTGTGTGCCGCACAGACTTCGGCGCTGCCTGCGCCCTGTGACTCCGGGGCAGCCGGAAAGCTGGGTCAATGCCACCGACCCTTGTCCGGTCCTTATCCTGGCGCTGGGCTTAATTAAAGTCCGGGTTTTCACCTCCTGAGAGCCCGCGATCCAGGAGCTTATCTAAAATGCGGCCATCTCGTAGCTCCGCCTCCCGGAAGTCATCATGCTGCATTTTTTATTCGCATCAGCTTACGTATGACACAAAAAAAGCTGCATGTGCATGCATTAGTATGCGTTTTTGCATGCGTTTGCATTTTTTCAGCGTATGTGTTTCAAAGAATTTTGTTATGCGGCAAATGCTGTTCCAGGAGAATTTCCTTGACAAAAGCCACACCCAATGGGTGTGTCTCATGGCGATTCTGTATATATAGACCCTACACAAGTGAAATCCTCACCTTTTGCCGCTGTATCCAGCTACCAGATGGATCTTGGCATGGAGAGCTTCTATCGTAATCTGGATTTGGAATTGAAATTGGCTTTTGCCTTTGCTGTTGCTTGCAAAGAAGAAGAGCAAGACGGAGAAGACGTCGTCGTCGCTACTGGCAACACCCCATCGTTGAAGTCAGAGAGAGCCGTGGAGCCTACCACTCGTTGTATGTCGAACTACGTGAAAACCCAGAGAAGTTTTTCGAATACACGAGAATGTCTGAACAGAGCTTCGATGAATTTCTACAACGTGTGCAAGGATCCATTACCAGGCGGGACACGCAACTACGTATACCAATTCTTGCTGAGGAACGTCTGTTGGTGACCCTGAGGTACATAATTTTGAAAAATAAACACGTTGTTTGTAATATTGTTAGTAAAGCCATGTACTGATTCTTTTTTCCCCATTTTCTGTTTGTCAGATTCCTGGCTATAGGAGACACCTTAAGATCTCTACATTTCCAATTCCGGATTGGAGAGTCCACCCTTTCTGGGATTGTTAGAGAAACCTACCGTGCTTTATGTGATGTTCTGAGTGCAGAATCCCTCCCCCAACCCACAACTGAACTCTGGCTGAAAAATGCAGAAAAATTCAATGAAATTTGTAATTTTCCTAACTGTGTGAGGGCTGTGGATGGCAAACATATTCGGATTCTGAAACCTGCTGGAAGTGGATCCAAGTATTTCAATTACAAAAAATACTTTTAGATTGTTCTCATGGCGATTGCAGATGCTGATTGTCGATTTGTCGCCATTGACGTAGGCACATTTGGATGAGGAACTGATTGTGGAAACTTCACAATAGACCTCAAGCAGCTTGGATTGTCTGTCTCTCCATTCTTCCTCCAGACTCTGGGACCTGGATTTCCAAGGTCTAGTGTGAAGTGTCCACAATCATTGATGGTTTGGGGAGCCATGTCATCTGCTGGTGTAGGTTCACTGTGTTTTATCAAGACCAAAGTCAGTGCAGCTGTCTACCAGGACATTTTAGAGCACTTCATGCTTCCCTCTGCCGACAAGCTTTTTGAAGATGGAAATGTCATTCTCCAGCAGGACTTGGCACCTGTCCACACTGCCAAAAGTACCAATACCTGGTTTACAAACAACAGTATCACTGTGCTTGATTGGCTAGCAAACTCGCCTGACCTTAACCCCATAGAGAATCTATGGGGTATTGTCAAGATGAAGATGAGAGACACCAGACCCAACAATGCAGATGAGCTGAAGGCTGCTATCAGAGCAAAATGGGCTTCCATAACACCTCAGCAATGCCACAGGCTGATCGCCTCCATGCCACGCTGCATTGATGTAGTAACTGATGCAAAAGGAGTCCTGACCAACAGGCTCGGACTGGCCCACCGGAAAACCGGAGGATTCTCCGGTGGGCCCAGGCACTGACACAGGGCCTCCACTGCTCCAGGGCCCCCCCCCGCGCTCACCAGCCTACCTCCCACCCACCCTCCTTGAAGACGATACTCACCTGACCCTGCTCCAGCGATGCCTGGTCTCAGCGTCTGCAGCTCCTCCTGAATGAGCGGTCACGTGGTACCGCTCATTAAGGTCATGAATATACGCATATTCATGACCTTAATGAGCGGTATCACATGACCACTCACGAAGGAAGAAGGTGCTGCGCCGGTAGTCGGGACAGAGCCAGAGGGATGTCGGTGCGGCCGCGCGGTGTGTGGGACAGGTGACGGTCAGGTGAGTATGAGGGATGGAGGGACGGAGGGACAGGAGGATGAAGGAGGACATAAGCCGCCGCGCCATGCAAGATGGGAGCAGGAGCGGGAGCGGGGGGTGGAGAGAAGCCATGCATACAGGAGGGAATATGAGCCATGCATTCGGGGGGGGGGATATGAGCCACCATGCATACATGGGGGGGTCATTATACAGTATTGAGCATCATGTGGGATCATTATACAGTATGGAGAACTGTGTGTGGCCATTCTACAGTATTGAGCATCATGTGTGGCCGTTATACATTATGGAGCATCATGTGTGGCCAATGGACATTATACAGTATGGAGCATCATGTGTGGCCATTATACAGTATGGAGCATCATTTGTGGCCATTATACAGTATTGAGCATCATGTGGGATCATTATACAGTATGGAGAACTGTGTGTGGCCGTTATACAGTATGGAGCACTATGTGTGGCCATTATACAGTATGGAGCGCTATGTGTGGCCATTATACAGTATGGAGCACTGTGTGGCCATTATACACTATGGAGAACTGTGTGGCCGATATACAGTATGGAGCATCATGTGTGGCTATTATACAGTATTGAGCATCATGTGTGGCCATTATACACTATGGAGCGCTATGTGTGGCCATTATACAGTATGGAGCATCATTTGTGGCCATTATACAGTATTGAGCATCATGTGGGATCATTATACAGTATGGAGCACTGTGTGGCCATTATACAGTATGGAGCGCTATGTGTGGCCATTATACACTATGGAGCGCTATGTGTGGCCATTATACAGTATGGGGCACTGTGTGGACATTATACATTATGGAGCATCATGTGTGGCCATTATACACTATGGAGCATCATGTGTGGCCATTATACAGTATTGAGCATCATGTGTGGCCATTATGCAGTATGGAGAACTGTGTGTGGCCATTATACAGTATGGAGCATCATGTGTGGTGGCCGTTATACAGTATGGAGCACTGCGTGGCCATATTTTTTTTGTTTATAATTATTGTATATAAAACAGTGTGATGAGCAGTGCTAAATGGGTGTGGTTGGGACATGGATATAGGTGTGACTAGTTGTGAAATGGGTGTGGTCAGAGGCATGGCCTAAAATTTGCAAACTTTATACCTCCTTCCCTTCTTCAAAAGTTGGGAGGTATGGTACCACATTTGCCAGATCACGGCAAGTGCCACAAATCCCATGGGGAATGAATGAGGCCGAATGCAGTGTTGCTGTAAGTGATCCGTTACGCGGCAGATGCAGAAAAACTGCCCGATCTGCTGCAAAAGGCGACTTTCACATCAGCGATTCTTGCCAAAGTCACTGCCAATAGTGTCATACTCACCAAAGGGGGAGGCAGCACTAAAAGTGCCTAGGGCAGCAAAAACTCTAAATACGGCCCTGGGGGGCTACATTATATTGTGTGGGGGGACTGCATTATACTCAAGGTACTACATTATATTATGGGGGGCTATATCATACTATATGAGTGGGCTACAGTATACTCTATGGGGGGGCTGCATTATATTCTGTGGTGGAACTGCATTCTCTCAGGGGACTACATTATATTCTGTGGTGGGTTGCATTTTACTATATGAGGGGGGATGCATTATACCCTATGGGGGTGCTACATTATATTCTATGGTGGGGACTGTGTCATACCTGAGGGGGTTGCATTATATTTTGTGGGGTGCTGCATTATATTCTATGAGAGGGGACCACATTATATTTTATGAGGGGGCTACATTATATTCTGTGAGGGGGCTACCCCAACCTTTGCTACATTATTAAGACATGAACTACCTTATCTTAACCCCTTCATGACCTTGGGATTTTTCGTTTTTCCGTGTTCGTTTTTCACTCCCCTCCTTCCCAGAGCCATAACTTTTTTATTTTTCTGTCAATTTGGCCATGTGAGGGCTTATTTTTTGCGGGACGAGTTGTAATTTTGAACGACATCATTGGTTTTAGCATGTCGTGTACTAGAAAACAGGAAAAAAATTCCAAGTGCGGTGAAATTGCAAAATAAAGTGCAATCCCACACTTGTTTTTTGTTTGGCTTTTTTGCTAGGTTCACTAAATGCTAAAACTGATCTGCCATTATGATTCTCCAGGTCAGTATGAGTTCATAGACACCTAACATGACTAGGTTATTTTTTACCTAAGTGGTGAAAAAAATTTCCAAACTTTGCTAAAAAAAAATAAATAAATTGCGCCATTTTCCGATACTCGTAGCGTCTCCATTTTTCATGATCTGGGGTCGGTTGAGGGCTTACTTTTTGCGTGCCGAGATGACGTTTTTAATGATAGCATTTTGGTGCAGATACATTCTTTTGATCGCCCGTTATTGCATTTTAATGCAATGTCGCGGCAACCAAAAAAATGTAATTCTGGCGTTTTGATTTTTTTTCTCGCTACGCTGTTTAGCAATCAGGTTAATGCTTTTTTCAATTGATAGATCGGGCGATTCTGAGCGCGGCGATACCAAATATGTGTAGATTTGATTTTTTTTAATTGATTTATTTTGATTGGGGCGAAAGGGGGGTGATTTAAACTTTTAGATTTTTTTTATTTTTTTCACATTTTTTTTTTACTTTTTTTAATACTTTTTCCATGCTTCAATAGCCTCCATGGGAGGCTAGAAGCAGGCACAGCACGATCGCCTCTGCTACGTAGCAGCGATCTGCTGTTCGCTGCTATATAGCAGAATTGCAGGTGTGCTGTGAGCGCGTCCACAGCTACTGGCGATCAGTAACCATAGAGGTCTCAAGGACATCTATGGTTACAATGGAGAAGCATCGCCAACCTCCGATCATGTGACGGGGGTTGGCGATGCCGTCATTTCCGGCCGCCCGGCCGGATGCGGTAGTTAAATGCCGCTGTCTGCGTTTGACAGCGGCATTTAACTAGTTAATAGACGCGGGCAGATCGCGATTCTGCTCTCGCCTATTACGGGCACATGTCAGCTGTTCAAAACAGCTGACATGTCCCGGCTTTGATGCGGGCTCACCGCCGGAGCCCGCATCAAAGCAGGGGATCTGACCTCGGACGTACTATCCCGTCCGAGGTCAGAAAGGGGTTATATTCTGTGAGGGGGATACCCCAACCCTTGCTACATTATTAATACGTGAACTACCTTATATTATACCCTGATATTAGCGCTTTTTACCGCACAATTGGTGGTCTTGTATC
Source organism: Ranitomeya imitator (assembly GCF_032444005.1). NCBI lineage: Eukaryota > Metazoa > Chordata > Amphibia > Anura > Dendrobatidae > Ranitomeya > Ranitomeya imitator. The sequence goes on along the minus strand of NC_091282.1, from coordinate 767,158,772 downwards.
TATTTCTATGTAGCTACATAGTGGGCCCCAAGAATGATTTTCTCTGGTGGGCCCAAGGTGCTCCAGTCCGACGCTGCTGACCAAGTATTGAGTGCATTTACTGAACATACATTTCAGTAGGCCAACATTTCGGATTTTAAAATCATTTTTCAAGCTGGTGTTATAAAGTATTCTAATTTACTGAGTTAATGACTTTTGGGTTTTCATTGGCTGTAAGCCATAATCATCAACATTAACAGAAATAAACACTTGAAATAGATCACTCTGTTTGTAATGGCTCTATATAATATACGAGTTTCTCTTTTTGTATTGAAGAACTGAAATAAAATAACTTTTTGATCATATTCTAACTTTGTGAGATGCACCTGTATGTGTGTTTTCTTATAAAGAGACAAAGAAAACAGGGATTGTGCAAACAAAAACAAAATAAAAATTTTATTTAACAACAAACAATGGGTTTTATGTTTGGGGTCTGTATGACAGTGATATATTGTGGACCTTGGGGGTGTTAAGCTGAGATGATTGGGTAACATTTGATGATGAAGGGGTTACAGGGGAAGGGCAATTAATTGAAGGATTGACTACTGGATGGGACTGGACACATTGGGAGTAGATGACACATTAGAAGTTGACCTGTAGGAAGGGATAGACAAATTGAAAGGGAGACAACCAAGGAAGTTAGTGACATATTAGACAACAGAGACACATTGGGAGGTGAGGGTGGAGGTGGTAGGACCATTTTGGCCAACATTTTTTGCTCCTGGTCTTACGGTGTGGCGCCAAGTCAATAGTTGGCGTCCTTCTGAGTTTCTCTGCTTTGGCCGCTGTAGCAGCGCGTGGTGCTGTCCTGTGCAGCGTGGTGGATGCTGCTTGCTGCAGGGGTGCTGCACTCTGGAGCATGGTGGATGCTGCACTCTGGGACATGGTGGATGCTGCTTGCTGCAGGGATGCCGCACTCTGGGGCATGGTGAACGCTGCTTGCAGCAGGGCTGCTGCACTCTGGAGCGTGGTGTAGCTGTGAACTGGGGGACCAGGCCAGTGATGCTGTGCTTGTTGATGCTGGTAAAATCCGGCCTGCAGCTTCGGGACTGCTGCGGCTGTAATGCCTGGCTGTAAGCAGCCTGGCTGGCCTGCATGACGTTCATCTGGAGTTCAGGTGTAAGGTTTTCCGACACACCCCACTCTATTGCTGAAAAAAAAATATCTCACCGGTCTCTGAAGGTCGGCTTCCAGGCGGTCAAGGCGTCTGCGGACATCCTGGAAAAGTCTCTTCACCTGAGTGAACCCACTGTCTAGACTATTTCCAATCACCTTCATCCCATCCTGGAAGACCAAGCTTAAGTGAATAAACTGGGGCATGACTGACCTCTCCCAGGGCCGTATTTAGAGTTTCTGCTGCCCTAGGCACTTTTAGTGCTGCCTCCCCCTTTGGTGAGTATGACACTATCGGCATAGACTTTGGCAAGAATCACTGTTGTGAAAGTAGCCTTTTGCAGCAGATCGGGCAGTTTTTCTGCATCTGCCGCGTAACGGATCACTTACGACAACACTGCGTTTGGCTTTATTCATTCCCCATGGGATTTGTGGCACTTGCCGTGATCTGGCAAATGTTGTACCATACCTCCCAACTTTTGAAGAAGGGAAAGAGGTATAAAGTTTTGCGGTGCACGTAGGCCACGCCTCTGACCACGCCCATTTCACAACTAGTCACACTCATATCCACGTCCCAACCACGTCCATTTAGCACTGCTGATCATATTGTTTCATATACAATAATTATAAACAAAAATAAATATGGCCATACTGTATAATGGCCCCACATGATGCTCCATACTGTATAATGACTCCACATGATGCTCTACTGTATAATGACCCCACATGATGCTCCATACTGTATAATGACCCCACGTGATGCTCAGTACTGTATAATGCCCCCCTCCCATCTTGTATGCGTGGCTTATCTCCCTCCCATCCCATATGCATGGCTCATATCCCCCCCCCCTCCTCCTGTATGCATGGCTCATATTCCCCCCCCTTCCTGTATGCATGGCTCATATTCCCCCCCTCCTGTACGCATGGCTCATAATCCCCCCTGTATGCATGGCTCATAATTCCCCCCCCCTCCTGTATGAATGGCTCATGTTCCACCCCCCCTCCTGTATGCATGGCTCATAATCCCCCTCTCCTGTATGAATGGCTCATAATTCCCCCCCACCTCCTGTATGCATGGCTCATATTCCACCCCCGTCCCCCTCCTGTATGCATGGCTCATAATTCCCCCCCTGTATGCATGGCTCATAATCCCCCCGTATGCATGCTCATCTCTCCACCCCCCCCCCCCCCCGCTCCTTCTCCCATGGCTCTGCTCTGGGCTCCCCGTCCTCTTTCTTCCCCCCGTCCCTCATACTCACCTGTCCCACACCGTGCGGCCGCGCCGACATCCCTCCGGCTCTGTCCCGACTCCCAGCGCAGCACCTTCTTCCTGAGTGAGCGGTCATGTGGTACCGCTCATTAAGGTCATGAATATGCGCATATTTATGACCTTAATGAGCGGTACCACGTGACCGCTCACTCAGGACGCGCTACAGACGCTGAGACCATGCATCGCTGGAGCAGGGTGAGTATCGTCATCAAGGAGGGCGGGTGGGGGCGGGGGGGAGGAGTCGGTCAGTCGGTCGGGAGGTCACCCAGGACTTTAAAAAACAAAACAAAAAAAAACAAACCTTGTTCAGGTGCCCCCCCCTCCCCCGCATCGTCCCCGCCCTAGCCACGTGCCCTCAAGTGCCTAGTGGCAAATACGGCCCTGCCAGGCCCTCTGCCGCTGACGAGAAGTCCCAACAAAAGCAGTGGCAGAGGGCTGGGAGAGGGGAAAACCTGATGGACCGGCTGCCTGTTCCCCAGCCTGTGAAGCCTGTCCAGTTGCTCCATCGCTGGTGGATGATTGGGATGGTGCCAGTTCATTGGCTGGTCAATGAGAGGCCGCTCCAAAAAAAGAAGATCCAGGTTCAATAGTGCTGCTCCAGGTTCTGTGTGGTTAAATAAAAGAAAAACATTACTAAAATGTGTTTTAAAGTTTATATAATAGTCAGACAGCTGAAAAGATACTCACGTTCGCTGAGCAAGCGCAGGCCTCAGAAAAGACAGCATAGGATTGTATTTATACTTCGAAAGCTTTGGAGCAGAAACACTTTTAACCCTAATCTCCCCTCTCATATCCTTGAAAGCCAATGAACTTTTACTCTCTTCACTGTGAAGGGGTAAGAAAAAAAAATTAATTTAAAAAAAACACAAGAACCTTTTACAGCAAAACAGAGACCACTTATGAAAATACTTTCTTATTTTTGGCTTTGCATGGTCCCAGTCTTCCAACAGCGATCTGGCCACTTCTTCCTAGAGTCGTCGGATCAATACTTAGTCGGAATTATTACGACTACGGTGGTCCCACAACGCTACACGCTCTTGAACCAGTGGAATGAGTAGGTCATTGTCAATAACATGTTGACCTTACACACGTTGTCGCACCTATAGATCATATAAAATAAGAAAAAAATAATTAAGTACTACAGTTTTAAATATACGAAACTGAAAAAAAAATCCAATTACAAGTCTGATAATGAAAAGAATACTTACACCCTGCCTTTCCTCCTCACAAATTTGAACCCCACGACCCTGGTAAGATTAATTTCCACTCGACTGCTCCTGCTCTTCCACACTAGAAGATTCCTGTAAAGAAAATACATGATTTACCACCTGTGTAGTATTGCCAATCAATACATACCAATCAATATATCAAATGTGATTAAATAATCAGTGTCATCTCCAGCCTGGGAAGCAGTCAGGTCTTCACTGGAGGACATGTTTGAAGAGCAGGCAGCAGTCAAGTGAAACACTACAGAAAAGAACAGATAAGAAAAATGTAACTTGTTTAAAAGAGACAAACGCAATGTAGTTTTAAAATCAATTAAATTTGAAGGCCAATGCTTACATTACAGTCAGCAGTCCAACAGCACAGCAGGCAGCACAGCACCAGAACAGCAGCACAATACAGGGACAGCAGCACCGCAGCGGAATAGCAGCTCAACACGGGGACAGCAGAACCACACCGGAAAAGAAGCTCAACCTGGTGACAGCAGCACCGCAGCGGAAAAGCAGCTCAACATGGGGACAGCAACACCGCACCGGAAAAGAAGCTCAACACGGGGACAGCAGCACCGCACCGGAAAAACAGCTCAACACGGGGACAGCAGCACCGCACCAGAAAAGCAGCTCAACATAGGGACAGCAGCACCGCACCGGAAAAGCAGCTCAACATAGGGACAGCAGCACTGCACCGGAAAAACAGCTCAACACAGGGACAGCAACACCGCACCGGAAAAGCAGCTCAACACGGGGACAGCAGCACTGCACCAGAAAAGCAGCTCAACATAGGGACAGCAGCACCGCACCGGAAAAGCAGCTCAACATAGGGACAGCAGCACCGCACCGGAAAAACAGCTCAACACAGGGACAGCAACACCGCACCGGAAAAGCAGCTCAACACGGGGACAGCAGCACTGCACCAGAAAAGCAGCTCAACATAGGGACAGCAGCACCGCACCGGAAAAGCAGCTCAACATAGGGACAGCAGCACCGCACCGGAAAAACAGCTCAACACAGGGACAGCAACACCGCACCGGAAAAGCAGCTCAACACGGGGACAGCAGCACCGCACCGGAAAAGCAGCTCAATACGGGACAGCAGCATCGCACCAAAAAAGCAGCTCAATACAGGACAGCAGCACCGCACCGGAAAAGAAGGTCAACACGGGGACAGCAACACCGCACCGGAAAAGCAGCTCAACACAGGGAGAGGAACACCGCACCGGAAAAGCAGCTCAACACGGGGACAGCAGCACCGCACCGGAAAAGCAGCTCAACATAGGGACAGCAGCACCGCACCGGAAAAGCAGCTCAACATAGGGACAGCAGCACCGCACCGGAAAAGAAGCTCAACATGGGGACAGCAACACCGCACCGGAAAAGAAGCTCAACAGGGACAGTAGCACTGCACAGTCTACAAGGAAAAAAGGAAAAAATAGGACACAAAGTGACGAAAGGTGTGGCAGAGTGAGAGACTGGGCAGAGCAACATAGTACACACATTCATACTTACACAGGGCCACAGAAGCAATCCACAACAGGTAATCTCGGACGGAGAAGCAAGCCAGGCAAGGAGTCCAGGACAGGAAAAACACAGTCTAGAAGGAACTGAAAACAAAACATAAGTACAGAGTACAGAATGCCGTGAGAGAGACAGACATATATTTTCAAAGCTTCTAGACTTATATCCAGAGTCTTGTCCTGAGTCTTGTGCTTCCATCCAGAGTCTTGAGAGTAATGGACTACCTGTCTCCAGACCCCCTGTTATAATCAGGGATTTTGCAGGTGGTGACCTCATTTTCTGGACATGTATGCATGTCCTTGCGTACCAAGGCGTTCCCATAGACCGTAATGGGTTGTTTTGACGCACTCATCCGCATGCGTACGTCTGTGTTAAATTGACGCCTCAAAAAGTGCAACATGTTGCGTTCACCGCACACCACGAAAAAATGCATGCGTATGCACCGGCATGCGAACGCATGCTAACACATTTCTCTGCATACACAATGTTAAATATATGTACGCATTTTGATCGGTAAGCAGGTATATGCTGCGCACACATATGCAAATGTGAACCCAGCCTTAGGATTGGGGGTTCTGGTGGAGATTTTGCATTGTGCCCCACAAGCTTCACGGCACTGGATGTCATTGATATACCAAGAAGTATTGACCGACTCCCCATATCTTGTTCCTGGCTAGATCTACTCTGTTGCAAGAGATCCTGAAATGAGATTTCCTCAGAGATTAGATGTGTTAAGGCCCCTTCACATTAAGTGACGCTGCAGCGATACCGACAACGATCCGGATCGCTGCAGCGTCGCTGTTTGGTCGCTGGAGAGCTGTCACACAGACCGCTCTCCAGCGACCAACGATCCTGAAGTCCCCGGGTAACCAGGGTAAACATCGGGTTACTAAGCGCAGGGCCGCGCTTAGTAACCCGATGTTTACCCTGGTTACCAGCGTAAAAGTAAAAAAAAACAAACACTACATACTTACCTACCGCTGTCTGTCCCCGGCGCTGTGCTCTGCACTCCTCCTGTACTGGCTGTGAGCACAGCGGCCGGAAAGCAGAGCGGTGACGTCACCGCTCTGCTTTCCGGCTGACCGACGCTCACAGCCAGTGCAGAGAAGCACAGCGCCGGGGACAGACAGCGGTAGGTAAGTATGTAGTGTTTGTTTTTTTTTTACTTTTACGCTGGTAACCAGGGTAAACATCTGGTTACTAAGCGCGGCCCTGCGCTTAGTTACCCGATGTTTACCCTGGTTACCAGTGAAGACATCGCTGGATCGGTGTCACACACGCCGATCCAGCGATGTCCACGGGAGATCCAGCGACAAAATAAAGTTCTGGACTTTGTTCAGCGACCAACGATCTCCCAGCAGGGGCCTGATCGTTGGTCGCTGTCACACAGAACGATTTCCTTAACGATATCGTTGCTACGTCACAAAAAGCAACGATATCGTTAACGATATCGTTATGTGTGAAGGTACCTTTACTCAGGTGGCTGGAAAAGCTGGATGACAGCCCCTATATGAGTTGACATGGTGGGCATGCTGAATGTCACATATCTTTTCAGAAAACAAATATAATGATGTAGCTACGCAGGCACTATAAGGTGTCATCTGTAATAAATGGCAGAGCTCCGGTAACCACTTCCCTGTGCGTGTTTATAGTTTTCTTACCTTGCTAAGTCATATTCCTTGGCTGGAGGCCATCAATGGGTTCACAAATACAATACCGGCATTGTGCAACATATAAGCCCATACATACTAGAAACAGCGCCCCATTTGTTCATGGCTGAGACTGGTATTGCAATACAGTCACAGCTGCAATACCAGTTCATAGACAAGAGTGGCGTTTTTTGGTGGCAGAAAGCTTCCATGTTTTTCTAATTTTGCAGTACTGAAGAGGATCTTATGGTCGGATTGCAGAGGTCACATTATAAATTGTGGGATCCCCGCTAATCCGAGATCGAAGATCTGACCTAAGATCCGTAGTCTGTAATCTTTGACAACCAATTTAACCTTTGCTATACACATGGGTAGCCCCGTCTTACCAGTTTTTCCTCTCGTCCCCCGCAGTGGGTACAGCAGTTTCTATTGGACATTGATCCCTATACATTTTAATGCTGCAATTTACAGAAGTTACAGTTTAACTCTCCAGTGGTAAATAATTAGGTTCAGACATTTCCTCGCAGACGCTCAGCCAGTTTACTGCCTTTGGTGAAAGAATAAGTGGCTGCTGAATTGTTTGCAAACAGATAAAAAAATATTCACGTATAAAGCATTTGAACACTTTTTTAGTTTATTTATATACATGTATTTCTAGCGAAAATAAACTCGTTATAGGGTATTCATTGTGCTACGTTAGCAGTGATTCTACCTAGGACTGCAGATAAACATGCTGTCAACCTGTGCAGCCAAACAGGGGCCCAAGAGGTAAGGGGGCCACTGCTACCGTCAAAGCAGCACATGAAATGAGGTATAGAGAACCATTAATGCCCGCGCAGACGGGCGTATCTTTGCTCCAAGTGTCCATCCGACAAAACATCGTATCGCACTCGGACCGACATTATCCTATGGGGCCATGCACATGTCCGAGGAAAGGAATCACTGCGTGCCTGAGTTTGATCTGATATTTGGATCACACTGGACCATGCAAGTCAATGAGTGTGTGGACAAAATAGGACTGCACTTGGATGACATCTGAGTGCAGTCCGATTTCCATGGACTGACGCAAAGGAGAAAATGGAGACTTTTTTTGTCTCTATCTTCTCCACATCCAAGAGAATCGGATCACACTGTGCTCACACTCCGATGAGTTTGATTTACCCCGCTCTCTCGGATGGGAGAATCTACGCTCGTCTGTACCTGCCCTTAGACTCCAAAGGACCCACATACTCTTCTTTTATGAGGGCCATCTTCTGTCTCTGTCCACCCCTGGTGTAAAGCACACTGCAGCTGCTGAAGAACCTCTTTTATAAAGATAGTTTAGAAGCATCAGGCCTGTTGATATAGAGGGTGAATGGTGTGCGATTGCAGCCGGCCTTGGAGTCTTTATAACGAGACACTTCCTATTAAAGACCTGGAATAGCTGCGGACCCTTTTGGGAGATTTTATGCTGGAGAAAACAGCCTTCAAGTTACGTCATCGGGGGGCACTACAAGTCAGAGGCTGGCACACGAGAAACACCTCAGCTCAGCATGGTGGCTCAGTGGTTAGCACGGTATGGTGGCTCAGTGGTTAGCACTAGTGCTGTGCAGCGCCGGGGTTCAAATCCCACCAAGGACAACATCTGCAAGGAGCTTATAGGGGTCTCCACGGATATACTGATAGGGAATGTAGATTGTGAGCCCCGATGGGGACAGTGATGATGTCTGTGGAAATAACAGTGAGTAAAATAAATAAACTTCCTGCACAAGAACAGGAAGAGGTAACATGCAGCCCCGCTTCTGCTTGTAAAATGTGATGTTTATAACATAGCACACCTCAAAAACCAGTAAGTGCAAGTTATGCTGGGACTTCTAGTTCCACAATGACCAGCACTAATGGTAGAAAACTGGTCATTCCTGCTGAGCCCTGAAGTTGTACACTTTGCTATGCGCCAGGTGGGCTGCAGGGTGGCACCCACCATGGCTGCCTCTCACTCCCACTATTGGTGGATGGGGTTTGCAGCCACAGCCCGTCCCAGTAATCATCACACTGTGGGTGGAGGCAGCACAGGGGAAGTTGAGGCTGCCTAGTTATAAAGTGCAGCCTCCGGACCCCCACACTGCACAGCAGACATGGCCAAGCCCCTGACTGACCAGGAGAAGAGGAGGCAGATCAGCATCAGGGGGATTGTCGGGGTGGAGAATGTCTCCGAGCTGAAGAAAGGCTTCAACAGACATCTGCACTTCACCCTGGTCAAAGACAGGAATGTCTCCACCACCAGAGACTACTACTTTGCTCTGGCCCACACTGTTCGGGACCACCTGGTGGGCAGGTGGATCAGGACCCAGCAGTACTACTATGAGAAGGACCCCAAGGTACTGGGGGCAGCGGTGTGCTCGCTACACTAGTAACACTGGGGGGCTTGTGGTTTCTGCTGGAGGAAATGTTTGTTGTTACACTGAGGTAACGCTCCCTGTTACTGCCAGCACTGTGCTCCTGCTATTAACCCTTTCTTACAGGAAGTCCTGAGACTCCATTATCCACAGGCAATCATGCAAGCAGCTTTGCTAACTGCCCCTATACAGTACCTGCCTCCAATGGGCTCTATACCAGAGACTGGGGACTAGGATTGGGCACTATAGGTATCTGGGTATGTTGTGCGGATTAGGATCGGGCGCTATAGGGGATATCTGGGTATGTTGTGCGGATTAGGATTGGGCACTAAAGGGGATATCTGGATATATTGTGCGGATTAGGATCGGGCGCTATGGGGGATATCTGGGTATGTTGTGCGGATTAGGATTGGGCACTAAAGGGGATATCTGGATATATTGTGCGGATTAGGATTGGGCACTATAGGGGATATCTGGATATGTTGTACGGATTAGGATTGGGCACTATGGGGGATATCTGGGTATGTTGTGCGGATTAGGATTGGGCACTATAGGGGATATCTGGGTATGTTGTGCGGATTAGGATTGGGCACTATAGGGGATATCTGAATGTTGTGCATTACATGCCCTGCAGTTACAGATGACATTTCTCGTGCCTGCTGTCATCTGTTATGGGTGTGGTTGCTGAAAGTTTCTCCATTATTAACTTGTTAAACCAAGGTCCTGTAATCAGGATGTGGGGAAATTAATAGGTTTAGGACTGGCGGACAGAGACCCTGTGCAAGCACAATGTGAGGGTCCTTTGCACCCAAGAGCTCATCATAATGCTCAATTCTATCTGCTTCGGAGGTAGACATGGCCCCTGTGCAGCCACGTAGGTTGCTTTAATGATATTTCTGCCCCTGAGACTATAGTGCAATTTTGTAACTGGCTGTGAAGGCATGCTGGTAGTTGTAGTTTTTCGCAATAGATGGAGATATACCCAGTGTATGAGGCATTGCATAGAACAATATTTGCTGGATTATTATTGGGTCTGCAGGGGATACTGTGCTGGGCCCGGGTTCTTACGAGTCCGACTACTGTTTAAGCCAACTTTCATCATCGTACCCCCAGCTCTAGCATTAAATCCTACAGTGAATGCAAGAATTTGCTTTAAAAAAAAAAAAAAAAAAATAGAATTGTTTTCATATAGACTGTAGGGTAATGTGGTCACAGTGCGACTGTCCGTACACTGGGGCATGATCTGTGGACCTTGGGGGTGAGCTGCTTTCCAAGCAAGTTCCTCGGGAGAGAGGCGAAACATATTCTCCATGAGGTTAGTACTGCTCTCTTGCTTGAGGGGTTAAACCTCTTGCGTCACCATAAAACCTGCTCCATCTCTTGCATTCCTCTGTGTTGTTGGACAGCCTTCCATGGTGACACAGTAGGTGAAGATTTTGTAATCCCAGCACTGACCTTCACTGTTAAACTGTGCTGACTCTGCTCTCTGACTTGTCAACCAGCCTGCAAACTGGGATAGATGATCAGTGATTATGGGGTACTACCCCTGAGAATGAAGGGGCGACGGTCCTTGTGTAATGCTGCTTACCACGTACTGTATTTCCCCTGCGGTGTCCCCACCACCCAATAAAAGTGACCGGTGCCAGCCACAGCTCCCTGCGCAGTTGGGTGGTCAGGGTGCCAAAGTCCAGTGACATCCTAGAAGAGGACAAAACTCTAAATGATCCTTTTAAAACCAGATAATCGGGTTTCCCGATACTCAGCGCTGATACTTTTAGCAAACTATACCCCTCTGTATCATCACACAACCACTGGGATTAAAGATTCAAAAGATCTTGGATAAGAGAGCGTAAACCTACATGGAAATTGTACTGTAAAGTTTTAATTGTCTCCAGAAACCATAATTAATGTAGTTTTCCCTCTTCAAAAATGGGCAATTGGATGTTTGGGGAAAAAAGCTTTGCAATGTGGTGTTTTTGGTTTTGTTTTTTATTGAATGCATCCCACTACAGAATTGTGTAGTTTTTTTTTTTTTTTAATTTTTACTATTGTTAGACTGCAGTGGTAGACATTAATCAATCCGTTCCATTTGCAAGATCTCTTCTGGATCCAAGTTGTGCACCGCTCTACTGCCGCAGAGGCTAGCCCCTTTACTCTGCTGTGAAGTTGGTGACTTCTAGCAGCGGGTCCTGGATTAACCACAGCGTTCCTATTATACTTTTCATTTCAGACATTTGCCCTGCAGTCAGACTGGTGCAGAAAAATAAATCCTGCCTAGAGCTTGTCTGAAAGGAGATTTGGCTACAACTTGCAATAACACTACTGTAGTCACTTCATTTGTTCCTTGTGATAACTGACTGACCATGTGGTATAAGGGACTTGCCCATTGGGGTCGTCACCAGATTTCCATATATCTGGAACGTCCTAGATGTGTGTAATAACCCCCCCCCCCCCCCCACAGATGATGTCCTGGACGCCGTAGTGTTCATTCCTGACCACCTTTGTTACTGTCTTGCAGAGAACGTACTACCTGTCCCTGGAATTCTACATGGGCCGGACCCTGCAGAACACCATGATTAACCTGGGGCTGCAGAACGCTTGCGATGAAGCCATCTATCAGGTAATGTGGAGACTCTGGTCATGTACGATCTTTTGTCCTATTTCAGATTGGCAGTGGGGGGAGGCTCCTGCTGCAGCCAGTTGTCTTACAATCCTCTAAGTGAGGAAGAAAGATGGGCAGTGGCTGTTTGGCTGAGCTCCTGAGACACATTTCTCATAAAATTTCTCTGGTTTTAATTGTAATATCTGAAGAAATGCAGAAAGGGTGGTCTCTAAAGTGAACTGAGCCTTTTATTATATTTCTGCAGATCCATAAAGCAAAACTATTTTAGAGGTCTGGCATTCTGAGGACCCTCCCCTTTACTTTTACCCGTTCATTAGAACTGGATTATAACATAATCTGACATTGATCTGTGAGACGCAGGGCACGAGCAGTGTAGAAATAAGATCATTACATGGCCCCAGTAGATCAGACCCCACTAAACCAGGACTGGACTGACTGCAGGAGCCAAAACCTCCAACTTCTTGTGGCTCAGACCAGCTCCTGACATCTCCCAAGAAACTTTCCTTCTGTCTGTGATCTTCTGGCATCAGGCCCCTCAGTAGTGCGTTGGTTGGAGGGTCCTCAGCTCTCGCTTGTCTTTCCTACCAAAGTCCTATCCATGAAATCTCTCTCCCTACGTCTGATCCATTCTGTCTCCTTGCTGCGGTGCTCTGTAATGTCTTTCTGGGAATGCAATTCTTGTCCTCTGCTCTCCGACCCGGGGACAATGATGGGACGGAGCGGTGTAAGTGCTATTATCCAATGTTTCCTGAAGATGCGTTAGTCTATGTTCCCGTAATCCTCCACTGCCGTGCTGTAAGTGTAGGAAAATCTAGTAGGGCATTAATCTCGGTTATCACTCTAAAGTTAACATTTTCGATATATTGTGCACAAAGGGAACCCCCCCCCCAAAATGAATGACTCTCCTTTTTTAATGGGTTGTCTCAGGATCATGTTTTCAGAAGCACATTGTGCCCCTGATACCTAACAATTGGTACTGGCAGCATGATGAGCCGCTGGCCAGAACCATGCACTCCATCTTGCATGGTCCAACTTCACCTCTGCAGCCTCCGTTACAAAGTGATGGCGATCTAACCAGCTTCAGATGAGCACTTACTAGCTCTACAGCAAATGGATTACCTAGGAGACCGGCCACTGCTAACTGACAGCAGGGGTGGCAGGTAACGTAAACAACAAGCCATATACTATGCATCTTTACCACTGGAATTAAAAAACCCCTGTGTCGGGACAAAGAATTTGTAATCGACATCACTATTTTTTTTTTTTTTTTTGATCTTCAAACTCCATTAATAGACCAGGTCTGTTGTGCCCTTAATGATTTTTCTTGAATCTTGTCGTTCTGTAGCTTGGACTGGACATTGAAGAACTGGAGGAGATGGAGGAGGACGCTGGGCTTGGTAATGGTGGTCTTGGACGTCTTGCAGGTCAGTCTGCGGGGACAGTGGGAATGGCTGATATTTTTGACAACCATTAAGGCTAATTAATGTGATTTATTCATCTGTCATGAAGCATCCTGAAATTTAAGTATTTATACTCATGTGTAACGGTCTTCAGGATGACCTGGGGCATTGACACTAAGACCACCGGGACTACACGGGGGAATACATTGTTTGTTCCACTTGGTGATCTATTAACTGGAGCAGCTTCACTGCACTTGGAATGGGGGTAGTAGTCCTGGCTTCACCAAATCTCACTACTACATAATCCCATCTCTAAGTGGCCATGCTTCTAGGGCAGAAGACCTCCATAATGCGTATTTGAGCCCTAATGTAACAAGTGCATACAATCGTTCCGGTTGTAAGATTATATTGCCTGGCGCTGCTGATACTGGAGAAGTCTTGCCTCATTAATAAGTTTTAGGGTCATATTGGGTTCTTCCAAGTGATATATCTTTCTCTTTTCCAGCTTGTTTCTTGGACTCCATGGCCACCTTGGGTCTCGCTGCCTACGGATATGGCATCCGCTATGAGTATGGCATTTTTAACCAGAAGATCAGAGATGGTTGGCAGGTGCGCAATTTCTATTATTGCAGTCTCCATAATATTCTTCCTTGTCAGAAAGCTGGAGCTTTCAGAAACTAATTTCATATTCGTGGCTTTCTTTCCTACAATCCCAATTGGATCTGGGTTTCTATGGACTGCACCAATGTGCCCAGTGGGCTAGAGGGGCTTGTGACCCGGGTGTCCCAGGATAACACCAAAATTGGGAGAATATCTACCAATCTCTTGATATTTTCTAGTTAGCTGGTGACCACCACCCAGAGGGGCACTGGGGCACCACCTGAGGACTCTGGCCAAAAGCATCCCTTGACCTGGTAGCATTTAATGTTTAGGTTACACTTCGGGGAAGAGTCAGACGGCCATATAAATCGGATGGGGATTGCATTGTAATGCTCTGACTTGCCGGAGGCTCTCCTTACCAAGGTGTGACTGCATGTATTTCTATGCAGCTATCGTGCTCCCTTCCTGAGAGTTGCCAGCCAGTCCGAGCATTGTAGTCCCTGTGCTATACATATGGCTGTCTGACTCTTCCCTTAAAAGTATAGTGTTCTCAGGCCTAAGTGTATTAGTGCTATGGAAGCGGGTGAGGGGCTCATGACTACTAATGCCCAACACTTCTGCATGTGGCTTGCGCCAGGTTATAATTGCAATCCCTCGTATATGTGACCGGACCCACCACTATAGACCCATCTCTCCACTGTGGTTATTAGCTCATTTTTACATTTCAGGAAATACTTGGTAAAGGGTCATTGAGAAACTCAGGTTTTGGAAGAAAAACAAAGGTTGTTACCCAAGGCCAGGTCCCTTAGTTAACGTATCATTACCCACACTTCCTGTGTAATGTGCTAATCATACTGGCCTGGACTATATATGGCAGGGAAGATGATTGCATACAAGCTGTCCTAGAACTGTGAGGCCTGTATAGGCTCATTGGTATAACATGAGGTTACTAGGACCTCCAAAATCTGTAATCCCAGCCCCTCACAGGGGCTTTAATAGCACTGGTCTCCAATGGGGCAGAGCAGGATGCTTATGGCCCAGTCGGTATGTAACGCCAATCCTTGGGAATCCATATTGTCTTATCTTGTATATCACCCATCTTGTGTAGGTTGAGGAAGCAGATGACTGGCTGAGACATGGAAATCCTTGGGAGAAGGCCCGGCCAGAGTACATGCTGCCTGTTCACTTCTATGGGCGAGTGGAGAACACAAAGACAGGCGTCCGCTGGGTGGACACCCAGGTGAGGTTGGAGATCATACTAGAACTCAATATCTGGCTCATGTGCCCATTTAAAGTCTAATATTCACCTCTTTCTGTTATAGGTGGTTCTGGCCATGCCATATGACACTCCGGTGCCCGGGTATATGAATAACACGGTCAATACTATGAGGCTTTGGTCTGCCAGAGCGCCAAATGACTTCAACCTCAGAGACTGTGAGTTTGTGTGGGGCTGTCAGGCACTGACGACCATAAGTTCTGACTCTCACCACCATTGGGCTGTTGGTTTGGTAGATGCAGGACAATGCCATGTACTGGTAGAAGGAGGAACCTCTGCACCACAAAAGAAAATGAGCCTGTAGGTCTTGCTGCAGTGTAAATTTTATTTTGATGCAGTAAGGCAACGTTCACACTAGCGTAGTGCTAATGGGCGACGCACGCATCATGCGCCCCTATGTTTAACATGGGGGACGCATGCGTTTTTGCTTGTTGCGTTTTGCGACGCGTGAGTCTTTTTTGCCGCAAGCGTCGGACCAAGAAAACGCAACAAGTTGCATTTTTCTTGCGTCCGATTTTCGGCAAAAAACGACGCACGCGTCGCAAAACGCAGCGTTTTTGCGTGGCCGACGCTGCGGCGCACAACGCTAGTCTGAACGTAGCCTAAAGAGTCAAACAGATGTAGTCCAACATTTTGGCCTGGAGCGGCCTTTGTCAGGGACATCTGTTGCGGGTGCAGGTAGGCAATAATGTAAATCCGAAGATCTTTCATGTCAAGGAGGACAATACTTACATAGTAAGTACATATGTACTGGGCCTCCTCATCTGCAGATGCACAAAATATTTCTGAACCCCTTTCTGACATCGGACGTACTATCCCGTCGAGGTGGGGTGGGCCCCCATGACCATGGACAGGATAGTACGTCCAGCGCGATCGGCGGCGCTCACGGGGGGAGCGCCGCCGATCGCGGCCGGGTGTCAGCTGCCTGTCGCAGCTGACATCTGGCACTATGTGCCAGGAGCGGTCACGGACCGCCCCCGGCACATTAACCCCTGGCACACCGCGATCAAAGATGATCGCGATGTGCAGGGAAGCATCGCGCAGGGAGGGGGCTCCCTGCGGGCTTCCCTGAGCCCCCCCGCAGCAACGCGATGTGATCGCGTTGCTGCGAGGGTCTTGCCTCCCTCCCTGCCGGCTCGAGCCCCGGATCCAAGATGGCCGCGGATCCGGGTCCTGCAGGGAGGGAGGTGGCTTCACAGAGCCTGCTCAGAGCAGGCACTGTGAAGCAGCCTGCACTCCTATCAGATCGGTGATCTGACAGAGTGCTGTGCAAACTGTCAGATCACCGAGTAAAAAAAGTAAAAAAAAATTTTTTCAAATGTGTAAAAAATAAAAAAAATAAAAAAAATAAAAATAAAAAAAATATTCCAAAATAATGAAAGAAAATTATTCCCATAAATACATTTCTTTATCTAAATAAAAAAAAAACCATAAAAGTACATATATTTAGTATCGCCGCGTCCGTAACGGCCCGACCTATAAAACTGGCCCACTAGTTAACCCCTTCAGTAAACACCATAAGAAAAAAAAAAACGAGGCAAAAAACGCTTTATCATACCGCCGAACAAAAAGTGGAATAACACGCGATCAAAAAGACAGATATAAATAACCATGGTACCGCTGAAAACGTCATCTTGTCCCGCAAAAACCGAGCCGTGATACAGCATCGTCAACAAAAAAATAAAAAAGTTATAGTCCTGAGAATAAAGCGATGCCAAAATAATTATTTTTTCTATAGAATAGTTTTTATTGTATAAAAGCGCCAAAACACAAAAAAATATGATATAAATGAGGTGTCGCTGTAATCGTACTGACCCGAAGAATAAAACTGCTTTATCAATTTTACCAAACGCGGAACGGTATAAACGCCTCCCCCAAAAGAAATTAATGAATAGCTGGTTTTTGGTCACTCTGCCTCTCAAAAATTGGAATAAAAAGCAATCAAAAAATGTCACGTGCCCGAAAATGTTACCAATAAAAACGTCAACTCGTCCCGCAAAAAACAAGACCTCACATGACTCTGTGGACCAAAATATGGAAAAATTATAGCTCTCAAAATGTGGTAACGCAAAATATATTTTTTGCAATAAAAAGCGTCTTTCAGTGTGTGACGGCTGCCAATCATAAAAATCCGCTAAAAAAACCCACTATAAGTAAATCAAACCCCCCTTCATCACCCCCTTAGTTAGGGAAAAATTAAAAAAATGTATTTCCATTTTCCCGTTAGGGCTAGGGTTAGGGTTAAGGCTACAGTTAGGGTTGGGGCTAAAGTTACAGTTAGGGTTTAGATTACATTTACAGTTGGGAATAGGGTTGGGATTAGGGTTAGGGGTGTGTCAGGGTTAGAGGTGTGGTTAGGGTTACCGTTGAAATTAGGGTTAGGGGTGTGTTTGGATTAGGGTTTCAGTTATAATTGGGGGGTTTCCACTGTTTAGGCACATCAGGGGCTCTCCAAACGCGACATGGCGTCCGATCTCAATTCCAGCCAATTCTGCGTTGAAAAAGTAAAACAGTGCTCCTTCCCTTCCGAGCTCTCCCGTGTGCCCAAACAGGGGTTTACCCCAACATATGGGGTATCAGCGTACTCAGGACAAATAGGACAACAACTTTTGGGGTCCAATTTCTCCTGTTACCCTCGGGAAAATACAAAACTGGGGGCTAAAAAATAATTTTGGGGGGAAAGATTTTTTTTTTTTAATTTTCACGGCTCTGCGTTACAAACTGTAGTGAAACACTTGGGGGTTCAAAGCTATCACAACACATCTAGATGAGTTCATTAGGGGGTCTAGTTTCCAAAATGGGGTCACTTATGGGAGGTTTCTACTGTTTAGGTACATTAGGGGCTCTGCAAATGCAATG
The DNA here is from genome assembly GCF_032444005.1 of Ranitomeya imitator. NCBI lineage: Eukaryota > Metazoa > Chordata > Amphibia > Anura > Dendrobatidae > Ranitomeya > Ranitomeya imitator. The sequence continues at coordinate 767,140,831 of NC_091282.1, read as the reverse complement.
CGACACCTGCAGACCAATCCATCTAAGTCTGCATTCAAATGGCACTCCTTCCCTTCCGAACCCTCCCATGCGCCCAAACAGTGGTTCCCCCCACATGGTGTATCATCACTCTCAGGACAAATTGGGCAACACATTTTGGGGTCCAATTTCTCCTTTTACTCTCGGGAAAATAGAAAACTGGGGGCTAAAAAAAATAATTTTTGTGGGAAAAAAATTTTGTTTTATTTTTACGGCTCTGCATTATAAACTTCTGTGAAGCACTTGGTGGGTCAAAGTGCTCACCACACATCTAGATAAGTTCCTTAGGGGGTCTACTTTCCAAAATGGTGTCACTTGTGGGGGGTTTCAATGTTTAGGCACACCAGTGGCTCTTCAAACGCAACATGGCGTCCCATCTTATTATGATGGAATATAGGCTGAACTGGATGGACAAATGTCTTTTTTCGGCCTTACTAACTATGTTACTATGTATCTCAATTCCTGTCAATTTTGCATTGAAAAGTCAAACGGCACTCCTTCCCTTCCGAGCTCTCCCATCCGCCCAAACAGTGGTTTACCCCCACATGTGGGGTATTGTCGTACTCAGGACAAATTGTACAACAATGTTTGGGGTCCATTTTCTCCTGTTACCCTTGGTAAAATAAAACAAATTGGAGCTGAATAAATTTTTTTTGTGAAAAAAAGTTAAATGTTCATTTTTATTTAAACATTCAAAAAATTTCTGTGAAGCACCAGAAGGGTTAATAAACTTCTTGAATATGGTTTTGAGCACCTTGAGGGGTGTAGTTAGTTTTTAGAATGGTGTCACACTTGGGTATTTTCTGATATAGACCCCTCAAAATGACTTCAAATGAGATGTGGTCCCTAAAAAAAAAAAAATGGTGTTGTAAAAATGAGAAATTACTGGTCAATTTTTAACCCTTATAACTCCCTAACAAAAAAAAAAATTTTGGTTCCAAAATTGTGCTGATGTAAAGTAGACATGTGGGAAATGTTACTTAAGTATTTTGTGTGACATATCTCTGTGATTTAATTGCATAAAAACTCAAAGTTGGAAAATTGCGAAATTTTCATAATTTTTGCCAAATTTCCGTTTTTTTCACAAACGCAGGTACTATCAAAGAATTTTTACCACTATCATGAAGTACAATATGTCACGAGAAAACAATGTCAGAATCACCGGGATCTGTTGAAGCGTTCCAGAGTTATAACCTCATAAAGGGACAGTGGTCAGAATTGTAAAAATTGGCCAGGTCATTAACGTGCAAACCACCCTTGGGGGGGTAAAGGGGTTAAAGAAAGTTTTGCTTTTGTTTTTATGTAGAAAATTGGCCAAATAATCCACCATCAAATTTCTGTATGTGATCTGCCATATACATTATACCTAGGTTGGATGGGATAATAACCATCTAATATGTATGGGGGGCTTTAAGACATTACCAATGGAAGTAACAAGGAAAATGGATATGTGGAGCTAAAACAAACAAAAACCTGGATCTGTATGACAGCTAAAGACATATGGATCTCTATAAAGGAGTTGCCCATCTAACTGATATTGATGGCCTATCCTTAAGTTAGTGCATCATTCTCTGATCAGTGGGGTCCAACACCCAGTACCCACCATCCAGCGATTACTAGGTCTTACATTGGTCCAATGGTGCCAGATTGCATCGCTCCATACGCTGTGTAGTGGCCGTTCCTGGGTACACCTTCAGAGTGCATGTGTGTTTCTTTAAGAAGTTGCGTTAATTCCAGATATGGTAATCTTCATGGACAGAAGTTCTTGGACTTGCTTCCTCTGAGGTTGCTGTATTACATTAGGCAGGAAGTGGTTGATTACAAAGGCTCATCAGCAATTCCTGCCTATTCCCTGTTCTGTCTGTAAGATATACTGTATATTGGTAAATCCATTTTCTCCTTCGCCTCATTGGGGGACACAGACCATGGGTGTATGCTGCTGCCACCAGGAGGCTGACACTAAGTAATACAAAGAAAAAGTGATCTCCCCTGCAGTATACACCCTCCTGCTGGCTCCCAGCTAACCAGTTCTTGCTTAGTGTCCGTAGGAGGCACACGGACGGGTCTGCTATTCAGACCCAAAGAACTCTTTTTTTTTACCGTTTTTTACTTTTTACTACGGTCGAATGGGGCGACGGATTCTTTCATGTTCCGATCTCCTCGAACCATCAACAGGCGAGCACGGGAGTTTTACCTCTCCGTATCCTCTCCTGCGACGTGGGAAGCCACTGCCTGAGCTGATTCTAGGGGCGACGGGCCCCTTCAAGGGCACCGATCTCCCCCCTCCCTTATCAGACGAGCACTGGAGTTTCACCTTCAGTATCCTCTTCTGCAGCCAGGCCTATTGCCGGACATTCAGCCCTGTCCACCAGGTTTTACCCTCGGCTGTACAGAGGCACCTTCCAGCGTGGCGTCCGAGCAGCCCCCACTGCATCACCACTGAAAAAGCGGATGATGGAAGGAGGCAGACGGTTCCTCTCCACCCCTCTTCTGCAGGGATGGTGGATGGAGGCTCCCCAACCCTGCACCGTCCTGTCTACCCGGGCACAGCTCCTACCTGCAGCATCTGCCACCCCCTCCATATTGGGGTAAGTGCTCCGTGAGATTTGGGTTTTCCGGCGGTCAGAGGAGGGCTCCATAGCGACTGGGTCCCCACAGAGCTTCGCGGCACTTTTCCCTTCAGTCTGTGGGTGCGCGCCGGCCGAAGCCATAAATTTAGTCCCCGGCTTCGGCCCTGTTTAGGCCGCATCCCGGGAAGCCCCGCCCACCGCTTGCTCCCTTCTAGCGGCTCCGCCCCCTATTCAGGCGCTTCTCGTTCCAGACGAGATCTCGGCGGCCATCTTCTTCCTCCTCCATTGCGGTCACTATTTCTTCTGGAGGGGGCTGCGGCCGGCGGTTTTTCAGCACTGAAGTCAGCGCTATTCCAGACGGGGGACTCAGAACCTGAGTAAGGTGAATCGCCCCAATATCTCCCCCCCCCCCCGGCACGCATCCCGGCAGCATTAAGGGACTAGCTTTCCCTGTTTTTTATATACTTAAGGCTGCAATCTCTGGTGCTCCTGCACACTACAGAATGTATAGTACAGTGTGCAGGCTTGCAAACAGAGAGCTGTGAGTTCCCAGCAATGAAGCTCTCATGACTCGTTCCCTGGTGACTCTTTCCCTGGTATTTAATACTCTGCCCGGTAGTCACTGGGCCCATAGGTGCATCCCCAGCTTTCCATGCCTTTTTATTAAACCCAGGACCAGCATTCCCTGGTCTTAAGGGTCCCCTAGTTTTAAAAGGGTCACATCCCCAGCATTCTCTGCTCTGCCAGAAGCCGGTCTCCTTTTCCTTAGTACTTAATCAGGCCAGTATGCCCTGGTCTTAAAGGCACAGGGCCAGTAGGCACTGGTCTTAAAGGCACATGACCAGCATCCCTGGTCTTAAAGGAGCATGACCAGCATTCTTGTTCTTAAAGGCACCTTACCAGCTTTGCTGGTCTTTAAGGCACTTGTTCCAACATTTCTTTCATGACCAGTATTCCTGGTCTTAAAGGCACGTGACCAGCATGCCCTGGTCTTAAAGACACGTGACCAGTATACCCTGGTCTTAAAGGCACGTGACCAGTATTTCCTGGTCTTAAAGGCACGTGACCAGTATGCCCTGGTCTTAAAGGCACGTGACCAGTATCCCCTGGTCTTAAACGCTATAACCAGTATGCCCTGGTCTTAAAGGCACATGACTAGTACGTCCTGGTTTTCAAGGCACATGACCAGTATGCCCTGGTCTTTAAGGCACGTGACCATTATGCCCTAGACTTAAAGGCTCAGGACCAGTACGCCCTGGTCTTAAACGCAAATGACCAGCATACACTGGTTTTAAGGGCACATGACCATTATCTCCTGGATTTCAGCATGCCCTGCTTTTAAAGGCACATGAACAGTGTGTCATCTTACAAAAGGCACAAGACCAGTATTCCCTGGTCTTAAAGGCTCATGGCCAGTATTTACTGGTCTTAAGGGCACATCATCTATCCTAAGCTGGTCACCCTAACTGAGCTCTGGAGCACTCACATGCTCCCTCTCCTACAATGGGAGCCGTCGGCTAGCAGGGGCCGCAAGTATTCTAGAAAAACGTACAGGTTCTAGAAAATCTCCATCAACATTTGACGGTGATGCACTGGAAGACCTCTAAGTAGGATACCATACCTGGTCGGAATTTTATGGGCGACGGGTCCCTTAAAGGGCTCCGATTTCCCCCCCACACCTTCAACAGACGAGCACACTGAGTGTCGCCTCCATGTATCTTCTTCTGCATCCAGGTCTATCGCCACAACCTGCCCTGTCCACTCGGAAACCTCAATTCTGGGAATGTGGCGTCCACATTTGTGGCGTCCCAACAAGGAGGTTTTCCCCCCTTTGTATCAGATGCAAGAAAGTGGACGATTCCTCTCCACTTCCCTGTTAAGAAGATGGTGGATCGAGGTTTTTCCTTATTTTCTTCTCTGCACGATGATGGCAGAGACCTGCTGGTTACAGTCCCGCATTCTGTCACTTGGCAGACTCGCCGGGCAGAATTTCTTGCGGTATTCCTACCAGTATCCTGGCCGGTGTATCATCAATTAAGATTCCACAGACAGTCGGATAGCAAATCTAGTTTGTTCCGTCTTGTGGTTTCGGGTTCAGCGCTCTACCCTTCCTTAGCCGCCACATGGGTTGCTTGACCAAAGGGAGAGAATGAAAGTCTCCGGGTCCCAGACCTTATCTACTTCGTTCCACAGTATAGCTGGCCAATCAAATCTTCTGAGCGGGAGACTAGCAAGGGATCGTATCTCTTCTTCAGGCTCAACCAGCAGTGGAAGCATTGGCCAGGACAGTCTAGATCTAAGGGATCTTGGTTCCAAAATGGAGGGAATGAAAAGTATCTCCATTCCTGGACCCCAAACTTCTAACAACCTTTGACAGGGCCCTTTCTTTTTTCGGATGGAGTTCCTCCGCTCAGCCACTACTTCAAGAGAGAAACGTGGTTGTTTTCTGGCATCCATCGTCATTCGGGATTCTTACCCTCACATACCTATTTCTCCTCTCTACTATAATCTCTTCGCCTTTCCATTCGCGAACAGTATTTTCACGACCTGGCCCTTCTGCCTGGCTACCACACCAGAGTGGTCGCAAGGGTCATGACGGTTGTCATGTTCTTCTTGCACCTTAGAAGCATGGTCGTCCTGCCCTATTTGGTCGACTTTGTAGCCGCTCTCCTAGGACTACGCTGAGTCGTCCATATCACTTGCAATTACCTCTCTATTGGGCTAGCAGCTAAACTTAGACAAGTTTTTTTTTTCCCTCATTCTCAGCCCAGCAGATCCTCTTTGAGGATGATCCTGCCCAAGAAGGATGGTTATTCTCTCTCGGGTCTAGGTCGTGGCCCTTCTACAGGGAGCTTGCGCACTCGATCTCTCATTCCCTCGGTTCTTTCAATTCGCTAGGAGGGTTCTGAGGGAAAGGACGTCTACGGAAGCAGTTTCCTTCGCTGCGCTCGTTTTCTGCAAGTCAATCAGGCTCTCAAAGGGTAGTCTCTGAGCTCCTTTCTCTTTCAGAGCCTTCTCCCGGCCCAAGGGCTATTGGGAGATACCATTGCCAGTTTTCTTCTCCCGATCATCTCTCTGTAGATCCGAACGGTACGGCTATTCCTTCAGCAGGCCCTCTGCCTTCTGGCGGGTCTTCAGTTGGATAATGCCTCGGCTGTGCCCCAAGTTAGCCATCTAGCCATGGCGCTTGACTGAGGGTACTTGCTAAGGTACCTCGCACTCTCTGATGGGCCGAGTTCTATCTTCGGTGATCTCAACAGTACATTCCCTGGAGTAGAACACTGGGCGGCAGACATATTCAGCCGTCCGGGTTTTTCCTCAAGTGAGTGGGAACTTCACTCGGAAATCTTCCATCGGACCTGCCTTCACTGGAGTACTCCAGAGGTAGTTCGGATGGCGTCCAAGCTGAACGCCAATGTACTCCAGTTCATGGTTTGGCCTCGCGATTCAAGACCATTGCAGTGCATGATCTATTCTTCCATGGTACCAATTTCCATAACCCCTCTTCCACTACGTCTGAAACCTTTTCGGAAGCGGGTAGGGCCCCAGTGATCCCGGGAGACCCGCACTGACCATGTCAGGTTTTTTTTTTTTTTTTTCTCGCTTGCGGTACTAGTATTTTTCCGGCTTATTGTCTCAAGCTGGAAATATGGTCTTTCTTGCAGGCCTCAACCTGTAGTTCTTCCCTACCGCGTACCGTTAAATCCGTGGGACCCTAATGGTCCTGGGCATCTTACAGTGGACTCCTTTTCTTATCCGGATAGACTTTTCTATCAGGGAGGGTCTCTCCCCTTCTTTCTCTGCGTTCTTGTCCTCCTGATGAGTCTTCAGATCTCGACGCTTTGTTCTTTATCTTTTTTCCTTATTACCTTCAAGGCAAGGTTGCCCTCTAGCCATCCCCTTCCCTCGTTGCCAAGGGGTATTATATCTCCACTGTTGCAGGGGCATCGTCCTCACATCTCCTTCGGCTCTAGTCCACAAAGCGGAATGGGTTCTCCATAATCTGGAAGAAGCGAGTGCTCCGAGTGGGTACGTATCGAGGACGACGTCCTTCCAAAGGTTGGACATTTTACTCGGGTTTTTCGATGGTAAGTAGGCTTCCTGAAGGTCGCAGGAAGGGTTTAGCCGTTTTTCTTCGGCCACGTTAGCCTGGTGGATTCTTTTTTCCATCCAGGAGTCCTTTCGCGCTAGATGCCAGCCTATCTCCCTGTCTGAGGGCTCTAGGCGCCAGACGTCGGCAAGCACGACCGCAGGCTTGCGAATTCCTCCAGGCCGCATGCATTCTTGAAGCACTATAATTCACTCACTTCCACAGATGTGAGTCTGGGCAGGTGGACTTTGCAGGCCGCGGTGGCGCACTTGTAAGTAGCGGCTACACGGCCTGAAGTGATGTTGTCCCCACCCAGGGACTGCTTTGGGACGTCCCATGGTCTGTGTCCCCCAATGAGGCGAAGGAGAAATAGGGATTTTTGTGTACTCACCGTAAAATCCTTTTCTCCGAGCCATTCATTGGGGGACACAGCTCCCGCCCTGTTATTAGCTTATGCTTTGTTTTTATCTTTTGATATGTTATACTCTTATATATATATAATGTGACATGCTTTACGCTTATGTCGTTATTGATCTCCTACTGCTTTTGCACCGAACTGGTTAGCTGGGAGCCAGCAGGAGGGTGTATACTGCAGGGGAGGAGCTAACTTTTTCTTTGTATTACTTAGTGTCAGCCTCCTGGTGGCAGCAGCATACACCCATGGTCTGTGTCCCCCAATGAATGGCTCGGAGAAAAGGATTTTACGGTGAGTACACAAAAATCCCTATTTTTGTGCCATCTCCTTTAGAGTGGCCATGTATCTGCTTCTGTATTCCTCTACAGTTAATGTTGGTGACTATATCCAGGCTGTCCTGGACCGGAACCTGGCCGAGAACATCTCCCGCGTCCTGTATCCAAACGATAATGTGAGTCCCGGCTCCTCCACTACTCGGTGTATACAAAAGGATGTAATGCTCTGAAAATGACACTAGAGGGCAGTATTAGATCTTGACTTTTTTTTCGGCAGTCTAATACTCCGTTTTTGGCTTTAAAACTTAAATGTAAATTTTTCCAGAACTGTTACTTTAATCTTCTGATCTTTGCTCAGTTCTTTGAGGGGAAGGAGCTGCGCCTTAAGCAGGAGTACTTTGTGGTGGCGGCCTCCCTTCAAGACATCATCCGTCGGTTCAAGGCCTCTAGATTTGGGAGCAGGGAGTCTGTGAGGACTGGCTTTGACACTTTTCCGGAGAAGGTAGGTGTTTGATTTTATGATTTCCTCCTTTTTTATGCTGAATCTGGAATTTTTCTTCCAAGTGTGTACAATGTAACAACTTCTATTTTTTTCTTTTTTTTTTTTTTTCTCTCTCCAGGTTGCCATACAGCTGAATGACACTCACCCTGCACTGGGGATCCCAGAGCTGATGAGGATCTTCCTGGATATAGAGAAACTTCCCTGGGAAAAGGTAATGACAATGTCCAGATCTGACCCCCTGCAATTTTCAGAATAAATTTCTGGGGATGTGGAAGTGCCAAAACTACCTGCGAGCTCTGTTCTCCTTAGTCTCACTCCTGGGGATAGATGTGTCTTTACGCTTTTTTTTTTTTTTTCCTTTAAGGCATGGGAAATCACCAAGAACACTTATGCTTACACAAACCACACAGTATTGCCTGAAGCTCTGGAGCGCTGGCCGGTGGATCTCGTGGAGAAGTTGCTTCCGAGACATCTGCAGATCATCTACGAGATAAACCAGAGGCATTTGGATGTAAGTCCGCAGAGTGTTCTTCTTCCAATACAAACTGTATGCCGAATTCTCTGAATGTTGCATTATTCCATAATCTGGAAAGTCTGTGGTGGGGAGGGCATCGTGGAATGCTGGGACACTAATGGGCTTCACTCGGAGGTGGGTCCATATGAAGGACTGCCACAGGCAGGAGGAGTTGCTTGGCATAAGATAATCCTTTCCTTTCACAATTGGGAAGTATTTGTATAAGTTTTACATAGGAACTCTTTTTATTAATTATTTTTAAGTATTTGCGCACACTTTTTGCTGAGCTTTTGCAGCGCAAACTCTATTAATTCATCAGTGGGGGGGGGGGGGTGTGTGCAATTAACGAAAACTGGCTTTGCGCATGCCGGTCTTAATGACGAGCTCACTGCAGTCTGTGCTGAATTCATCAATGGGGATCTCCAGAAACATTAAAAAAAAAAAAAAAAAAAAAACCTGAAGGAAATGTCATAAATTGCTAAATGCAGTTACTTGGCAAATAACAAACTTTGTCCAAGAAGCTATAGAATTAAAATAGCCGCCCCGGTGCATATCTTCTCAATGGCTTGCGCCCTGCCAGAATTGTCACACCCTGTTACTCCCACAACATTGCTAAACTTGAGAGGTGTAACCATGTCCCGTGTAACCTTTTTTGTGGAGCTGTTTTACACTGGAATGACCACGTCAAAAGCTGCATGGCATAAAAGCTTTCAGTTAGGGCCTCAGTGTGCACCTAGTCTAAGTGTAGCCTCAGATGACGCCTTGCCCAATTTTGTGTATTTCTTACTCCTCCTCCAGAGAATTTCCACCCTGTACCCAGGAGATGTTGACCGTCTGAGAAGAATGTCTCTGATTGAAGAAGATGGAATCAAAAGGATTAACATGGCTCACCTGTGTATTGTCGGATCCCATGCGGTGAACGGGGTGGCCAGAATCCACTCGGAGATTGTGAGGAATGACGTGTAAGTTACCTGACCCATCCACTGATGGCAAACCTCTCCGCCTGCTGCTCTGGGCCATAACTTTACCAATCAGGAACGAAGGGGTTAAATGGCTTCAGCACTGAACGACATGCAGTTCTGATCTCTCTGCCTGGCTGTTGGGACTAGCTGTGATTGCTTGAGACTACCATAATTTTCCTTACAGATTAGTTTCGTTGTTTCCCTGCAGCGCCTCCGCAGTGGAAATAAAGCATTGCACGTCCTATTGAAATGAATGGGCTTTCTATGAAATGCACGGTTGTGGCGAGTCCTCCAATAATCAGATGTTTATGATGGGTCGGACCCTTGGGTTAATAAGCTGCTGATTCTTCTCTAGGTTTAAAGACTTCAGTGAAATCGAACCAGAAAAGTTCCAGAACAAGACAAACGGGATCACTCCCAGGCGCTGGCTCCTCCTGTGTAATCCGGGACTTGCAGAACTCATAGCAGAGGTGAATATTAAATCTACAGTTCTGATGGAAGCTGCCACACGGGTCCCTCCACCCACCATGGGGCCACTTACAGGGCCTGAGTGCATCTACCTCTGCACCAATGGAAGCTATTGCAGAACTACAATTCCCATCAGGTCAGAATTGTATCCTGGAGGGTTAACCCTTGCATCCTTCTATTTCAGAAAATAGGAGAAGACTACGTGAAGGACCTGAGCCAGCTGAGCAAACTGAACAAGTACGTGGATGATAACATTTTCATCAGGGACGTCTCCAAAGTGAAGGAGGTGCGTGACCGTTATGGACACTAGGATTGTGTTTGGGGATATTCCTTCTAAAACCCAATTTATGTAACGGGTCCTAAGTTCTGTGCAGAATGTCTGTGTTTATCTCTGGCTTTCTGATGTAAAGCCCCATATTCCCTGGCTAGGCCTACACCTAACCTGCTATAGAGGCATAGATTAACAAATTGACTGTGTTGGACCTAAAATATTACATAGTGTGATATATAACTATGTAATTTTAGTTCTCCAAAATATAATACATTTTACAATTCCTCCGCTGGCTACTATGCTAAATACTACACTTCTACTTCCTGTATGTTTTAAAATTGCAAGATTTGTTTAAAAAAAAGTACTTTTGTATCAATTTCTCATTCTGCTTTAGGAGAACAAGATAAAGTTTATCCAATATCTTGAGAAGGCATACAAACTAAAACTGAACCCGTCCTCCATGTTTGATGTGCAAGTAAAACGAATCCATGAGTATAAGAGGCAACTGCTGAACTGTCTCCATATCATCACCATGTACAACAGTGAGTGTTCATTCCCACTCCTCCAGTTGTGCATATTTGAGGTTTAGCGGATTAGTAATAAACGAATTGCAGCAGTGAGAAAAGCACAGGTCTACACTTTCCCTATAGCAACCCCGCAGGTAGACCGAAGTATTACAGTTGTCATAGAAATGAATGCGTGATCTGTGTAGTGCACCCACAGGCCAGGTTCTGCAGAGAAAGATGCTCTAATAGATGAATCCCAAACAAAGGACACCCTGTAACTTACTAATACAGTATTTGAAAATCTGCTTATAGAAACCAGTGACCCACTGTCCCTGCATCCTTGGAGGACACATCACAACCTGTACACAACCCATTAATTTAAATGCAATCTGCTCAAGATTACATACATACATACATACATACATACATACATACATACATACATACATACATACATACATACATACATACATACATACATACATAAAAGTATTGAGACCCCTGCAATTCTGTTAGATAATACTCAGTTTCTTCCTGAAAATGATTGCAAACACAAATTCTTTGTTATTATCTTCATTTAATTTGTCTTAAATGAAAAAGCACAAAATTGTCCTAAAGCCAAATTGGATATAATTCCACACCAAACATAAAAGGGGGTGGACAAAAGTATTGACACTGTTTGAAAAATCATGTGATGCTTCTCTAATTTGTGTAATTAACAGCACCTGTAACTTACCTGTGGCACCTAACAGGTGTTGGCAATAACTAAATCACACTTGCAGCCAGTTGACATGGATTAAAGTTGACTCTGCCTCTGTCCTGTGTCCTTGTGTGTACCACATTGAGCATGGAGAAAAGAAAGCAGACCAAAGAACTGTCTGAGGACTTAAGAAACCAAATTGTGAGGAAGCATGAGCAATCTCAAGGCTGCAAGTCCATCTCCAAAGACCTGAATGTTCCTGTGTCTACCGTGCGCAGTGTCATCAAGAAGTTTAAAGCCCATGGCACTGTGGCTAACCTCCCTAGAAAAATTGACAAGAGATTTCAACACAAGATTGTGTGGATGTTGGATAAAGAACCTCGACTAACATCCAAACAAGTTCAAGCTGCCCTGCAGTCCGAGGGTACAACAGTGTCAACCCGTACTATCCGTCGGCGTCTGAATGAAAAGGGACTGTATGGTAGGAGAACCAGGAAGACCCCACTTCTTACCCCGAGACATAAAAAAGCCAGGCTGGAGTTTGCCAAAACCTACCTGAAAAAGCCTAAAACGTTTTGGAAGAATGTTCTCTGGTCAAATGAGACAAGTAGAGCTTTTTGGGCAAAGGCATCAACATGGAGTTTACAGGAGAAAGAAAAAAGAGGCATTCAAAGAAAAGAACACGGTCCCTACAGTCAAACATGGCGGAGGTTCCCTGATGTTTTGGGGTTGCTTTGCTGCCTCTGGCACTGGACTGCTTGACCGTGTGCATGGCATTATGAAGTCTGAAGACTACCAACAAATTTTGCAGCATAATGTAGGGCCCAGTGTGAGAAAGCTGGGTCTCCCTCAGAGGTCATGGGTCTTCCAGCAGGACAATGACCCAAAACACACTTCAAAAAGCACTAGAAAATGGTTTGAGTGAAAGCACTGGAGATTTCTAAGGTGGCCAGCAATGAGTCCAGACCTGAATCCCATAGAACACCTGTGGAGAGATCTAAATAAGGCAGTTTGGAGAAGGCACCCTTCAAATATCAGGGACCTGGAGCAGTTTGCTAAAGAAGAATGGTCTAAAATTCCAGCAGAGCATTGTAAGAAACTCATTGATGGTTACCAGAAGCGGTTGGTCGCAGTTATTTTGGCTAAAGGTTGTGCAACCAAGTATTAGGCTGAGGGTGCCAATACTTTTGTCTGGCCCATTTTTGGAGTTTGTGTGAAATGATCAATGTTTTGCTTCATTCTCTTTTGTGTTTTTTTTTTTCATTTAAGACAAATTAAATGAAGATAATACCAAATTTGTGTTTGCAATCATTTTCAGGAAGAAACTGAGTATTATCTGACAGAACTGCAGGGGTGTCAATACTTTTGGCCATGACTGTGTGATATATAATTTTTTCCTAAGGGTCCCTCAAAGATGAGACCCCCCCACCCTTAATAGACACACTCCTTAATTGTGTCCTGGGTGCAATCATGGCTGAAGATTTCAGTGGTCCTTCTCTTTCTGTAATGGCGGGTTATAAATCTAGATTTCTCCTTCGCTCACAATCTGAGGGATTTCAGGTGCAGAGGGAACATCTGTTTCATGGGTCGACTGTCACCTCTGCACTGTCCCAGCCCCCCTCTATGGGGGAAGGCTCATTAGGTGTCTGATTATCCCGATCTGTGTACAAGATGATTTATGGGGGGTGCTGGGGAAATCAGGTACGAGGTGCAGAAGAGCGTTCATCAAATGTGTGTAATTGCTCACATCTATCTCGGGTGATAAATCCATTCTGGAGCTGTAAAATGATATGGCAAGTAATTATTTCTCTGTGGGGCAGATGGGGTCTCTATACTTGCTCAGACTGTGGGCAGGAAGGCTTTAAAGAGTGTTAACCCACAAAACAGTATAAGCTAAGCACGTAGACTTACAGGTGATATAGCTCCTGTACTTTTTTTTTTTTTTTTTTTTTTCCTGCAGATCTTAAAGTATTTGTTTACTTAAGTTATAACTTTCTTTTTCTTCTTTAAGGAATAAGAGCAAATCCCACAAAGGAATTTGTGCCAAGGACTGTCATTATTGGAGGGAAGGTATAATTTTGTCTGTCTTCTCTAATTGTAGTCCTAAAATGTATAATTTATGTTACGTGGAGCTGGGACAAATCTATGGCTTATATTGACCATTTTCTGTTCAGGAAGGATATGCTTTTTTAATACTGACTTCCTGCAGCAACCACTAGGGGAGCTTTCTGTATGCACTGAGCTCCCTCTAGTGGTGGCTGCAGAAAGCCATTTTATCACATCGGTGGCATTAAACCTCACTACAAAATGTTGATTAAACCTCTGTTCTGAACAGCAGCCATATGAACTTGGACAAGGGTGCAGATGTCACCTGTGCAAAGTTATAAAATAGTACTGCATGACCTTACTTTTTCCATAATTTTTTTTTTTGTTTTTTCCTTCAAAGGCTGCTCCTGGCTATTACATGGCAAAAAATATCATAAAACTCATCACCTCCGTAGGGGAGATCGTGAACAATGACCCCTTGATAGGGAACAAGCTGAAAGTCATTTACTTGGAGAACTACAGAGTGTCCCTTGCGGAGAAAGGTCAGTCCCGCATTACATGGAATATTCTGTACGTAGCAGGGTTCAGAAGTCTTAAAAGGATTGTACAATAAGGCCCCAATCAAGACACACATCTTTCATGTCAGTCTTGAGTGCGAGGCTGCTGATTCACTAAAGGTACCGTCACACTAGACGATATCGCTAGCGATCCGTGACGTTGCAGCGTCCTCGCTAGCGATATCGTCCAGTGTGACAGGCAGCAGCGATCAGGCCCCTGCTGTGCTGTCGCTGGTCGGGGAAGAAAGTCCAGCACTTTATTTCGTCGCTGGACTCCCCGCAGACATCGCTGAATCGGCGTGTGTGACACCGATCCAGCGATGTCTTCACTGGTAACCAGGGTAAACATCGGGTTACTAAGCGCAGGGCCGCGCTTAGTAACCCGATGTTTACCCTGGTTACCATCCTAAAAGTAAAAAAAAACAAACACTACATACTTACCTACAGCCGTCTGTCCTCCAGCGCTGTGCTCTGCACTCCTCCTGTACTGGCTGTGAGCGTCGGTCAGCCAGAAAGCAGAGCGGTGACGTCACCGCTCTGCTTTCCGGCCGCTGTGCTCACACAGACAGTACAGGAGTGCAGAGCACAGCGCTGGATGACAGACGGCTGTAGGTAAGTATGTAGTGTTTGTTTTTTTTTTTTTACTTTTAGGATGGTAACCAGGGTAAACATCGGGTTACTAAGCGCGGCCCTGCGCTTAGTTACCCGATGTTTACCCTGGTTACCGGCATCGTTGGTCGCTGGAGAGCAGTCTGTGTGACAGCTCTCCAGCGACCAAACAGCGACGCTGCAGCGATCCGGATCGTTGTCGGTATCGCTGCAGCGTCGCTAAGTGTGACGGTACCTTAAGACGCATGCCACTTAATAGAGACAAAGCATGAAGTGGCGTGCTACTCCCTGTGCCTCACTGCAATCTTACTCCAGTCAGAGACTGGAGTAAAGTTTGCGACTTGGTGAACACTGCAGCACATCATGAATTTGACTAGTGGGGATCACCACACCTCACGGCTCTTCTTGTTTTGTCAGAGCTGGGCAAAACTGGTGTGAAAACACTGCAAAAATGTTGCAACTTTTGAAAGGTGAATTCCAAACTAGTGATGGGCGAACCCCTGGATATTCAGGTTCGGCTGAACAGTTAAAGAACACGTTTGGTTTGGGTACCTGGAACCCATTCCCATGAATGGGTGGGCCCGAATATCCAGTGTCTGCCATGCGGTCATGTGCATGACAGCGTGGCAAAAACCGCTTCTGATCGGCAGCAAGATAGTTACCGCCGGTCAAAGCTGTGGCTCCCAAGCTGTGAGATGATGGCAAGAGTTTTATCTACGGTCACAGGCCTCAGTTTATGGGACTACTGCTCCCATCAGCTTGCTGCCATGAATAAAGCAAGAGCAGGTGGTGGCTGATGGGAGCCTGCACTATAAGTCGGCATGGGTGTCCCTTTTTTTTTTTTTTTTTTTTTTTTTTATTAACCAGCCAACCTAAAGCAGACAATTAAGGGGGCATGGATGTCCCCTCCCACACCACAGCCTAAAGATCGCAGGCGCTTTGCCTGGCTCTTCACACTTGCCCTGTAGCGGTGGCAAGTGGGGTTGATGTCACCTTTGTTTCTGGTGAAATCAAGCCCACGGATTCGTAAATATCTAGAAGTCTATTTACAATATAACACAGCAAGTATAAAGTCTTTAATCCTTTTTTTAATTTCAAAAATAAACAGGCAAATATAATGCCCATTCCATTGAAGCCATTGTCTCCTGTAAAACAAAAAAAAATAAAGTCCCATCTGTCCAATGTTCTGTATTGTGCCGTAATCCATGTCTGGGAAAAAAGGTTTTCAACTTGGCTTGTGCCAAAATGCTCAAGTTCAAAGACTAGCGGTGACTTCACTGAGGATGCATTCCCAGCTGCACCCCAGAACTGCGGCTACCTCTTTGAGATCACCACTAGCACAGTGAGTCGCCGCAGTTCAGGGCCCACAGCCTCAGACTTGCGGTAACCTCGATTAGGTCACCGACACTAAGCTCGCAGCAGCTTTCTCCAGTGGATTTTCAGCCTGGACTGTCACATCTTGACACCATCCAGGTTAAACTATTCCCAGACGTGGATAACTGTTGGACAGAACATCTTGACAGGTGAGGGATCTGGTTGTTTTTGTTTTTTACTGGAGATTATGGTTTCAATGATTGGTTTCAATGAAATGGGCATACGTGAGTATAACTGTTTATCTTTGTCCTTTGAAAATAAAAATATTTCAAATAAGACTTTATACTTGCTGTGTATTTATTTACAATGCAACTATAGGATTAGTAATGGATAGGTGACTTATAGACTCCTCTCCGTTACTAATCCATGGGATTGATGTCACTGGACAATGCAAAAGTTATATCAACCCCATAAATATGAAGCCCACTTGCTGCCACCATCACAGGGCAAGTGGGAAAAGCTGTGCAAAGTGCCAGTATTGGCACATTTAACCCCTTCATGACCTTGGGATTTTTCGTTTTTCCATGTTCGTTTTTCGCTCCTCTCCTTCCCAGAGCCATAACTTTTTTTATTTTTCTGTCAATTTGGCCATGTGAGGGCTTATTTGTACTTTTGAACGACATTGGTTTTAGCATGTCGTGTACTAGAAAACGGGAAAAAAAATTCCAAGTGCGGTGAAATTGCAAAAAAAGTGCAGTCCCACACTTGTTTTTTGTTTGGCTTTTTTGCTAGGTTCACGAAATGCTAAAAATGACCTGCCATTATGATTCTCCAGGTCAGTACAAGTTCATAGACACCAAACATGACTAGGTTATTTTTTTACCTAAGTGGTGAAAAAAAAATTCCAAACTTTGCTTAAAAAAAAAAAAAAAAAAAAAATGCGCCATATTCAGATACCCGTAGCGTCTCCATTTTTCATGATCTGGGGTCGGATGAGGGCTTATTTTTTGCGTGCCGAGATGCCGTTTTTAATGATAGCATTTCGGTGCAGATACGTTCTTTTGATCGCCCGTTATTGCATTTTAATGCAATGTCGCGGCAACCAAAAAAACTAATTCTGGCGTTTCAAATTTTTTTTTCCCCGGAACGCTGTTTAGCGATCAGGTTAATGCTTTTTTTTTTTTTTTTTAGTTGATCGGGCAATTCTGAGCTCGGCGATACCAAATATGCGTAGATTTTATTATATTTTTTATTGATCTATTTTGATTGGGGCGAAAGGGGGGTGATTTAAACTTATGTATGTATATGTGTATGTATGTGTATATGTATGTATATATATATATATATATATATATATATATATATATATATATATATATATATATATATATATATATAAATTTTTATATTTTTTTACTTTTGCCATGCTTCAATAGCCTCCATGGGAGGCTAGAAGCAGGCACAACGCCATCGCCTCTGCTACATAGCAGCGATCTGCTGTTTGCTGCTATGTAGCTGAAAATCAGGTGTGCTGTGAGCGCCGATCACAGGGTGGCGCTCACAGCCACCAGCGATCAGTAACCATAGAGGTCTCAAGGACCTCTATGGTTACAATGGAGACGCATCGCCGACCCTCGATCATGTGATGGGGGTCGGCGATGACGTCCTTTCCAGCCGCCCGGCCGGAAGCTGTAGTTAGATGCCGCTGTCTGCGTTTGACAGTGGCATTTAACTAGTTAATAGGTGCGGGCAGATCGCGATTCTGCCTGCGCCTATTATGGGCACATGTCAGCTGTTCAAAACAGCTGACATGTCCCAGCTTTGATGCGGGCTCACCGCGGAGCCCTGCATCAAAGCAGGGGATCTGACCCCGAGGTCAGAAAGAGGTTAATAGATGCACCTTTTCTTGGGTGGTGCTGGGCTGCTATTTTTAGGCTGGGGGGAGGAGGGGCAATATCCATGGCCCCTTATCAGCCTGAGAATACCAGCCCCAGCTGTCTACTGTCCAAATGCACCCGCTACCCTGCATCCATGTGTTGATCCACCAAACAAAATAATTTCTCCTTCGCCTCATTGGGGGACACAGACCATGGGTGTATGCTGCTGCCACCAGGAGGCTGACACTAAGTAATACAAAGAAAAAGTGATCTCCCCTGCAGTATACACCCTCCTGCTGGCTCCCAGCTAACCAGTTCTTGCTTAGTGTCCGTAGGAGGCACACGGACGGGTCTGCTATTCAGACCCAAAGAACTCTTTTTTACCGTTTTTACTTTTTACTACGGTCGAATGGGGCGACTGATTCTTTCATGTTCCGATCTCCTCGAACCATCAACAGGCGAGCACGGGAGTTTTACCTCTCCGTATCCTCTCCTGCGACGTGGGAAGCCACTGCCTGAGCTGATTTTAGGGGCGACGGGCCCCTTCAAGGGCACCGATCTCCCCCCTCCCTTATCAGACGAGCACTGGAGTTTCACCTTCAGTATCCTCTTCTGCAGCCAGGCCTATTGCCGGACATTCAGCCCTGTCCACCAGGTTTTACCCTCGGCTGTACAGAGGCACCTTCCAGCGTGGCATCCGAGCAGCCCCCACTGCATCACCACTGAAAAAGCGGATGATGGAAGGAGGCAGACGGTTCCTCTCCACCCCCCTTCTGCAGGGATGGTGGATGGAGGCTCCCCAACCCTGCACCGTCCTGTCTACCCGGGCACAGCTCCTACCTGCAGCATCTGCCACCCCTCCATATTGGGGTAAGTGCTCCGTGAGATTTGGGTTTTCCGGCGGTCAGAGGAGGGCTCCATAGCGACTGGGTCCCCACAGAGCTTCGCGGCACTTTTCCCCTCAGTCTGCGGGTGCGCGCCGGCCGAAGCCATAAATTTAGTCCCCGGCTTCGGCCCTGTTTAGGCTGCATCCCGGGAAGCCCCGCCCACCGCTTGCTCCCTTCTAGCGGCTCCGCCCCCTATTCAGGCGCTTCTCGTTCCAGACGAGATCTCGGCGGCCATCTTCTTCCTCCTCCATTGCGGTCACTATTTCTTCTGGAGGGGGCTGCGGCCGGCGGTTTTTCAGCACTGAAGTCAGCGCTATTCCAGACGGGGGACTCAGAACCTGAGTAAGGTGAATCGCCGGCAGCATTAAGGGACTAGTTTTCCCTGTTTTTTATATACTTAAGGCTGCAATCTCTGGTGCTCCTGCACACTACAGAATGTATAGTACAGTGTGCAGGCTTGCAAACAGAGAGCTGTGAGTTCCCAGCAATGAAGCTCTCATGACTCATTCCCTGGTGACTCATTCCCTGGTGACTCATTCCCTGGTGACTCATTCCCTGGTATTTAATACTCTGCCCGGTAGTCGCTGGGCCCATAGGTGCATCCCCAGCTTTCCATGCCTTTTTATTAAACCCAGGACCAGCATTCCCTGGTCTTAAGGGTCCCCTAGTTTTAAAAGGGTCACATCCCCAGCATTCTCTGCTCTGCCAGAAGCCGGTCTCCTTTTCCTTAGTACTTAATCAGGCCAGTATGCCCTGGTCTTAAAGGCACAGGGCCAGTAGGCACTGGTCTTAAAGGCACATGACCAGCATCCCTGGTCTTAAAGGAGCATGACCAGCATTCTTGTTCTTAAAGGCACATTACCAGCTTTGCTGGTCTTTAACCCCTTCATGACCCAGCCTATTTTGACCTTAAAGACCTTGCCGTTTTTTGCAATTCTGACCAGTGTCCCTTTATGAGGTAATAACTCAGGAACGCTTCAATGGATCCTAGCGGTTCTGAGATTGTTTTTTCGTGACATATTGGGCTTCATGTTAGTGGTAAATTTAGGTCAATAAATTCTGTGTTTATTTGTGATAAAAACGGAAATTTGGCGAAAATTTTGAAAATTTCACAATTTTCACATTTTGAATTTTTATTCTGTTAAACCAGAGAGTTATGTGACACAAAATAGTTAATAAATAACATTTCCCACACGTCTACTTTACATCAGCACAATTTTGGAAACAAAATTTTTTTTTGCTAGGAAGTTATAAGGGTTAAAATTTGACCAGCGATTTCTCATTTTTACAATGAAATTTACAAAACCATTTTTTTTAGGGACCACCTCACATTTGAAGTCAGTTTGAGGGGTCTATATGGCTGAAAATACCCAAAAGTGACACCATTCTAAAAACTGCACCCCTCAAGGTGCACAAAACCACATTCAAGAAGTTTATTAACCCTTCAGGTGCTTCACAGCAGCAGAAGCAACATGGAAGGAAAAAATGAACATTTAACTTTTTAGTCACAAAAATGATTTTTCAGCAACAATTTTTTTTATTTTCCCAATGGTAAAAGGAGAAACTGAACCACGTACGTTGTTGTCCAATTTGTCCTGAGTACGCTGATACCTCATATGTGGGGGTAAACCACTGTTTGGGCGCACGGCAGGGCTTGGAAGGGAAGGAGCGCCATTTGACTTTTTGAATGAAAAATTGGCTGCACTCTTTAGCGGACACCATGTCACATTTGGAGAGCCCCCGTGTGCCTAAAAATTGGAGCTCCCCCACAAGTGACCCCATTTTGGAAACTAGACGCCCCAAGGAACTTATCTAGATGCATAGTGAGCCCTTTAAACCCCCAGGTGCTTCACAAATTGATCCGTAAAAATGAAAAAGTACTTTTTTTTCACAAAAAAATTCTTTTAGCCTCAATTTTTTCATTTTCACATGGACAACAGGATAAAATGGATCCTAAAATTTGTTTGGCAATTTCTCCTGAGTACACCGATACTTCACATGTGGGGGTAAACCACTGTTTGGGCACATGGTAAGGCTCGGAAGGGAAGGAGCGCCATTTGACTTTTTGAATGAAAAATTGGCTGCACTCTTTAGCGGACACCATGTCGCGTTTGGAGAGACCCTGTGTGCTTAAACATTGGAGCTCCCCCACAAGTGACCCCATTTTGGAAACTGGACCCCCCAAGGAACTTATCTAGATGCCTAGTGAGCACTTTAAACCCTCAGGTGCTTCACAAATTGATCCGTAAAAATGAAAAAGTACTTTTTTTTTCACAAAAAATTTATTTTCGCCTCAATTTTTTCATTTTCACATGGGCAATAGGATAAAATGGATCCTAAAATTTGTTGAGCAATTTCTCCCGAGTACGCCGATACCTCATATGTGGGGGTAAACCACTGTTTGGGCACACGGCAGGGCTCGGAAGGGAAGGCGCGCCTTTTAACTTTTTGAATGGAAAATTAGCTCCAATTGTTAGCGGACACCATGTCGCATTTGGAGAGCCCCTGTGTGCCTATGCAATGGAGCTCCCCCACAAGTGACCCCATTTTGGAAACTAGACCCCCCAAGGAACTTATCTAGATGCATACTGAGCACTTTAAACCCCCAGGTGCTTCACAGAAGTTTATAATGCAGAGCCATGAAAATAAAAAAATAATTTTTCTTTTCTCAAAAATGATTTTTTAGCCTGGAATTTCCTATTTTGCCAATGGTAATAGGAGAAATTGGACCACAAATGTTGTTGTCCAGTTTGTCCTGAGTATGCAGATACCCCATATGTGGGGGTAAACCACTGTTTGGGCGCACAGCAGGGCTCAGAAGGGAAGGCACGCCATTTGGCTTTTTAAATGGAAAATTATCTCCAATCATTAGCGGACACCATGTCGCGTTTGGAGAGCCCCTGTGTGCCTAAACATTGGAGATCCCCCACAAATTACCCCATTTTGGAAACTAGACCCCCAAAGGAACTAATCTAGATGTGTAGTGAGCACTTTGAACCCTCAAGTGCTTCACAGAAGTTTATAACGCAGAGCCATGAAAATAAAAAAAAAAAATTATTTTCTCAAAAATGAATTTTAGCCCGCAATTTTTTATTTTCCCAAGGGTAACAGGAGAAATTTGACCCCAAAAGTTGTTGTCCAGTTTCTCCTGAGTACGCTGATACCCCATATGTGGGGGTAAACCACTGTTTAGGCACATGCTGGGGCTCGGAAGTGAAGTAGTGACGTTTTGAAATGCAGACTTTGATGGAATGCTCTGCGGGCGTCACGTTGCGTTTGCAGAGCCCCTGATGTGGCTAAACAGTAGAAACCCCCCCACAAGTGACCCCATTTTGGAAACTAGACCCCGAAAGGAACTTATCTAGATGTGAGCACTTTGAACCCCCAAGTGCTTCACAGAAGTTCATAACGCAGAGCCGTGAAAATAATAAATACGTTTTCTTTCCTCAAAAATAATTTTTTAGCCCAGAATTTTTTATTTTCCCAAGGGTTACAGGAGAAATTGGACCGCAAAAGTTGTTGTCCAGTTTCTCCTGAGTACGCTGATGCCCCATGTGTGGGGGTAAACCACTGTTTGGGCACACGTGGGGGCTCAGAAGGGAAGTAGTGACTTTTGAAATGCAGACTTTGATGGAATGGTCTGCGGGCGTCACGTTGCGTTTGCAGAGCCCCTGGTGTGCCTAAACAGTAGAAACCCCCCACAAGTGACCCCATTTTGGAAACTAGACCCCCCAAGGAACTTATCTAGATATGTGGTGAGCACTTTGAACCCCCAAGTGCTTCACAGACGTTTACAACGCAGAGCCGTGAAAATAAAAAATAATTTTTCTTTCCTCAAAAATGATGTTTTAGCAAGCAATTTTTTATTTTCTCAAGGGTAACAGGAGAAATTGGACCCCAGTAATTGTTGCGCAGTTTGTCCTGAGTATGCTGGTACCCCATATGTGGGGGTAAACCACTGTTTGGGCACACGTCGGGGTTCGGAAGTGAGGGAGCACCATTTGAATTTTTGAATACAAGATTGGCTGGAATCAATGGTGGCGCCATGTTGCGTTTGGAGACCCCCTGAAGTGCCTAAACAGTGGAAACCCCTCAATTCTACCTCCAACACACCCCTAACCCTTATCCCAACTGTAGCCGTAACCCTAATCACAACCCTAACCCCAACACACCCCTAACCACAACCCTAACCCCAACACACCCCTAACCCTAACCACAACCCTAATTCCAACCCAACTCTAAGGCTATGTGCCAACGTTGCGGATTCGTATGAGATTTTTCAGCATCATTTTTGAAAAATCCGCGGGTAAAAGGCACTGCGTTTTACCTGTGGATTTACCGTGGATTTCCAGTGTTTTTTGTGCGGATTTCACCTGTGGATTCCTATTGAGGAACAGGTGTAAAACGCTGCGGAATCCGCACAAAGAATTGGCATGCTGCGGAAAATACAACGCAGCGTTCCCGCGCGGTATTTTCTGCACCATGGGCACAGCGGATTTGGTTTTCCATATGTTTACATGGTACTGTAAACCCGATGGAACACTGCTGCGAATCCGCAGCGGCCAATCCGCACCGTGTGCACATAGCCTAATTCTAAAGGTATGTGCACACGCTGCGGAAAACGCTGCGGATCCGCAGCAGTTTCCCATGAGTGTACAGTTCAATGTGAACCTATGGGAACCAAAAATCGCTGTACACATGCTGCGGAAAAACTGCACGGAAACGCAGCGGTTTACATTCCGCAGCATGTCACTTCTTTCTGCGGATTCCGCAGCGGTTTTAGAACTGCTCCAATAGAAAATCGCAGTTGTAAAACCGCAGTGAAATGCGCAGAAAAACCGCGGTAAATCCACGATAAATCGGCAGCGGTTTAGCACTGTGGATTTTTCAAATCCGCTGCGGAAAAATCCGCATAGGACCAGAATACGTGTGCACATACCGAAACCCTAACCCTAACCCTAACCCTACCCCTAACCCTAACCCTAGTTCTTACCCCAACCTTAGTGAAAAAAAAAAAAAATCTTTATTTTTTTTATTGTCCCTATCTATGGGGGTGACAAAGGGGGGGGTCATTTACTATTTTTTTTATTTTGATCACTGAGATAGGATATATCTCAGTGATCAAAATTCACTCTGGAACGAATCTGCCGGCCGGCAGATTCGGCGGGCGCACTGCACATGCGCCCGCCATTTTGGAAGATGGCGGCGCCCAGGAAAGAAGACGGACGGACCTCGGGCGGCCAGGTAAGTATAAGGGGGGGGGAGATCAGGGCACGGGGGGGTGGATCGGATCATGGGGGGGGGGGTGGATCGGAACACGGGAGGGAGGATTGGAGCACGGGGAAGGATTGGAGCACGGGGTGAGGGATCGCTGTGCGGGGGGGGTGGATCGGAGCACGGGGGGGGGGGGGTCGCTGTGTGCGGGGGGGGGATCGGAGTGCGGGGGGGTTTGATTGCAGCACAGGGGGTGTGATTGGTGCACGGGGAAGCGGACAGGAGGACGGGGGAGCGGAGCACAGGACGGAGGGGAGCGGACCACAGATCGGGGGGCTGGGGGGGCGATCGGTGGGGTGGGGTGGGTGCACATAAGTGTTTCCAGCCATGGCCGATGATATTGCAGCATCGGCCATGGCTGGATTGTAATATTTCACCAGTTTTTTAGGTGAAATATTACAAATCGCTCTGATTGGCAGTTTCACTTTCAACAGCCAATCAGAGCGATCGTAGCCACGAGGGGGTGAAGCCACCCCCCCTGGGCTAAACTACCACTCCCCCTGTCCCTGCAGATCGGGTGAAATGGGAGTTAACCCTTTCACCCGGCCTGCAGGGACGCGATCTTTCCATGACGCATATGCTGCGTCATGGGTCGGAATGGCACCGACTTTCATGACGCAGCGTATGCGTCAAAGGTCGGGAAGGGGTTAAGGCACTTGTTCCAACATTTCTTTCATGACCAGTATTCCTGGTCTTAAAGGCACGTGACCAGCATGCCCTGGTCTTATAGACTCGTGACCAGTATCCCCTGGTCTTAAAGACACGTGTCCAGTATACCCTGGTCTTAAAGGCACATGACCAGTATGCCCTTGTCTTAAACGCTATAACCAGTATGCCCTGGTCTTAAAGGCACGTGACCAGCATACCCTGGTTTTAAGGGCACATGAACAGTGTGTCATCTTACAAAAGGCACAAGACCAGTATTCCCTGGTCTTAAAGGCTCATGGCCAGTATTTACTGGTCTTAAGGGCACATCATCTATCCTAAGCTGGTCACCCTAACTGAGCTCTGGAGCACTCACATGCTCCCTCTCCTACAATGGGAGCCGTCGGCTAGCAGGGGCCGCAAGTATTCTAGAAAAACGTACAGGTTCTAGAAAATCTCCATCAACATTTGACGGTGATGCACTGGAAGACCTCTAAGTAGGATACCATACCTGGTCGGAATTTTATGGGCGACGGGTCCCTTAAAGGGCTCCGATTTCCCCCCCACACCTTCAACAGACGAGCACACTGAGTGTCGCCTCCATGTATCTTCTTCTGCATCCAGGTCTATCGCCACAACCTGCCCTGTCCACTCGGAAACCTCAATTCTGGGAATGTGGCGTCCACATTTGTGGCGTCCCAACAAGGAGGTTTTCCCCCCTTTGTATCAGATGCAAGAAAGTGGACGATTCCTCTCCACTTCCCTGTTAAGAAGATGGTGGATCGAGGTTTTTCCTTATTTTCTTCTCTGCACGATGATGGCAGAGACCTGCTGGTTACAGTCCCGCATTCTGTCACTTGGCAGACTCGCCGGGCAGAATTTCTTGCGGTATTCCTACCAGTATCCTGGCCGGTGTATCATCAATTAAGATTCCACAGACAGTCGGATAGCAAATCTAGTTTGTTCCGTCTTGTGGTTTCGGGTTCAGCGCTCTACCCTTCCTTAGCCGCCACATGGGTTGCTTGACCAAAGGGAGAGAATGAAAGTCTCCGGGTCCCAGACCTTATCTACTTCGTTCCACAGTATAGCTGGCCAATCAAATCTTCTGAGCGGGAGACTAGCAAGGGATCGTATCTCTTCTTCAGGCTCAACCAGCAGTGGAAGCATTGGCCAGGACAGTCTAGATCTAAGGGATCTTGGTTCCAAAATGGAGGGAATGAAAAGTATCTCCATTCCTGGACCCCAAACTTCTAACAACCTTTGACAGGGCCCTTTCTTTTTTCGGATGGAGTTCCTCCGCTCAGCCACTACTTCAACAGAGAAACGTGGTTGTTTTCTGGCATCCATCGTCATTCGGGATTCTTACCCTCACATACCTATTTCTCCTCTCTACTATAATCTCTTCGCCTTTCCATTCGCGAACAGTATTTTCACGACCTGGCCCTTCTGCCTGGCTACCACACCAGAGTGGTCGCAAGGGTCATGACGGTTGTCATGTTCTTCTTGCACCTTAGAAGCATGGTCGTCCTGCCCTATTTGGTCGACTTTGTAGCCGCTCTCCTAGGACTACGCTGAGTCGTCCATATCACTTGCAATTACCTCTCTATTGGGCTAGCAGCTAAACTTAGACAAGTTTTTTTTTTTCCCTCATTCTCAGCCCAGCAGATCCTCTTTGAGGATGATCCTGCCCAAGAAGGATGGTTATTCTCTCTCGGGTCTAGGTCGTGGCCCTTCTACAGGGAGCTTGCGCACTCGATCTCTCATTCCCTCGGTTCTTTCAATTCGCTAGGAGGGTTCTGAGGGAAAGGTCGTCTACGGAAGCAGTTTCCTTCGCTGCGCTCGTTTTCTGCAAGTCAATCAGGCTCTCAAAGGGTAGTCTCTGAGCTCCTTTCTCTTCCAGAGCCTTCTCCTGGCCCAAGGGCTATTGGGAGATACCATTGCCAGTTTTCTTCTCCCGATCATCTCTCTGTAGATCCGAACGGTACGGCTATTCCTTCAGCAGGCCCTCTGCCTTCTGGCGGGTCTTCAGTTGGATAATGCCTCGGCTGTGCCCCAAGTTAGCCATCTAGCAAGTACCCTCAGTCAAGCGCCATGGCTAAGGTACCTCGCACTCTCTGATGGGCCGAGTTCTATCTTCGGTGATCTCAACAGTACATTCGCTGGAGTAGAACACTGGGCGGCAGACATATTCAGCCGTCCGGGTTTTTCAAGTGAGTGGGAACTTCACTCGGAAATCTTCCATCGGACCTGCCTTCACTGGAGTACTCCAGAGGTAGTTCGGATGGCGTCCAAGCTGAACGCCAATGTACTCCAGTTCATGGTTTGGCCTCGCGATCCAAGACCATTGCAGTGCATGATCTATTCTTCCATGGTACCAATTTCCATAACCCCTCTTCCACTACGTCTGAAACCTTTTCGGAAGCGGGTAGGGCCCCAGTGATCCCGGGAGACCCGCACTGACCATGTCAGGTTTTTTTCTTGCTTGCGGTGCTAGTATTTTTCCGGCTTATTGTCTCAAGCTGGAAATATGGTCTTTCTTGCAGGCCTCAACCTGTAGTTCTTCCCTACCGCGTAC
This sequence comes from Ranitomeya imitator, assembly GCF_032444005.1. Classification (NCBI taxonomy): domain Eukaryota; kingdom Metazoa; phylum Chordata; class Amphibia; order Anura; family Dendrobatidae; genus Ranitomeya; species Ranitomeya imitator. The sequence goes on along the minus strand of NC_091282.1, from coordinate 767,113,756 downwards.
CGTTAAATCCGTGGGACCTTAATGGTCCTGGGCATCTTACAGTGGACTCCTTTTCTTATCCGGATAGACTTTTCTATCAGGGAGGGTCTCTCCCCTTCTTTCTCTGCGTTCTTGTCCTCCTGATGAGTCTTCAGATCTCGACGCTTTGTTCTTTATCTTTTTTCCTTATTACCTTCAAGGCAAGGTTGCCCTCTAGCCATCCCCTTCCCTCGTTGCCAAGGGGTATTATATCTCCACTGTTGCAGGGGCATCGTCCTCACATCTCCTTCGGCTCTAGTCCACAAAGCGGAATGGGTTCTCCATAATCTGGAAGAAGCGAGTGCTCCGAGTGGGTACGTATCGAGGACGACGTCCTTCCAAAGGTTGGACATTTTACTCGGGTTTTTCGATGGTAAGTAGGCTTCCTGAAGGTCGCAGGAAGGGTTTAGCCGTTTTTCTTCGGCCACGTTAGCCTGGTGGATTCTTTTTTCCATCCAGGAGTCCTTTCGCGCTAGATGCCAGCCTATCTCCCTGTCTGAGGGCTCTAGGCGCCAGACGTCGGCAAGCACGACCGCAGGCTTGCGAATTCCTCCAGGCCGCATGCATTCTTGAAGCACTATAATTCACTCACTTCCACAGATGTGAGTCTGGGCAGGTGGACTTTGCAGGCCGCGGTGGCGCACTTGTAAGTAGCGGCTACACGGCCTGAAGTGATGTTGTCCCCACCCAGGGACTGCTTTGGGACGTCCCATGGTCTGTGTCCCCCAATGAGGCGAAGGAGAAATAGGGATTTTTGTGTACTCACCGTAAAATCCTTTTCTCCGAGCCATTCATTGGGGGACACAGCTCCCACCCTGTTATTAGCTTATGCTTTGTTTTTATCTTTTGATATGTTATACTCTTATATATATAATGTGACATGCTTTACGCTTATGTCGTTATTGATCTCCTACTGCTTTTGCACCGAACTGGTTAGCTGGGAGCCAGCAGGAGGGTGTATACTGCAGGGGAGGAGCTAACTTTTTCTTTGTATTACTTAGTGTCAGCCTCCTGGTGGCAGCAGCATACACCCATGGTCTGTGTCCCCCAATGAATGGCTCGGAGAAAAGGATTTTACGGTGAGTACACAAAAATCCCTATTTTTTTCAACTTATCAGAGAGCCACTTCTTCCTGTTTGTTTTATTTGACCTTGTAAATGGCTGTCTGCTTTAGCTTGGCTGCTTGTCAAAAATGGTGGTGGGGGCGGCGGCATTTGATAAAAAAATACTCTATTCTTGAGAGAAGCTGACAGTTTTGCCTGTCTGGTTATCAAAAATACAGAAGAACCCATATAATGTACCGCAGGCATCTGCTCTCCCAGCAGCCTGCTATTGCTGTTGGTGGCAGTAGATGTAGTCTCACCAGCTAATATCAGTGACTGTAGGTAAACGTTTTACCTCCAGTCACAGCTGCTGGCTCACGTGGTCATCTGACAGTGTAGGAGCCGCAGTGCTCTGACCCATGGTAATTATCTTGCCACCGATCAGAGCCGCCAGCATTTCTCACGTTGTTGTGCAGATGACAGTGCGAGAAACATCCGGTGTTTGGTGTGCTGCACCTGAACAGTAACAGACTTTCTGATGAAGTCCATGCCCAAGCAGTAGGTGTTCATTATTGACCCCAAACTTTACTGGTCGGGTTCGCCCATCTCTAGTCCAAGCCCCTGACATCAGAACATGCTTATTGGGAGTACAGATGATGGCAGTGATGGGTTGGCTCTGCCTGTGCCTCACTAACTCTAGGGAGAAGCTTCTGCAGGAGGTTGTCCTGTTTCAGCAGAATAGGTAGGAGATTGGAGCTGACACATCGCTATCCTCTGTAGTCCAAATGAATGTTATGGTAACGGTGCAGCTGACGGCAGGGGGATTTAAAGCCATTTACATGTAATTTCATACTAAAGGATTTGCAAGCTTCCATGACTATCCATGCTGGACAAACTTTGCAAATCTTGGCATTTTTGTTGGCAGTCATTCCAGCCACAGACTTGTCAGAACAGATATCCACAGCGGGCACTGAAGCTTCTGGAACAGGTAACATGAAATTCATGCTGAATGGTGCCCTGACCATTGGGACCATGGACGGCGCCAACGTGGAGATGGCAGAGGAGGCCGGAGAAGAGAACTTGTTCATATTTGGTATGCGAGTGGAGGATGTGGCTGAAATGGACAAGAAGGGGTAAGACCTGTGACCATGCGCAATGTGTGCAGCAATGGCTGAAGGCTCAGCCTGACTTTACCCTCTCCTTACTATGCTCACAGGTACAACGCTCAGGAGTACTACCATAGACTTCCAGAATTGAAGCAGGTCATGGACCAAATACAAAGTGGCTTCTTCTCTCCAGCCAAGCCAGACCTCTTTAAAGATCTGGTGGACATGCTCTTCTACCATGACAGGTTAGTATGCTCTAATCCAACATTTGTGGCATGCAAAAGACCAAGCTTGGTCCCCAGCCCCCAGATTTTTTTCTTTCTTCAGACTGACACCACTTGCATTTCCTAAATTGTTATTTTCCATCTTTGCCAGATTTAAAGTGTTTGCCGACTATGAAGCCTATGTCAAGTGCCAGGAACGGGTCAGCGCTCTCTACAAGGTAGGCCGAACACCAACTAGTATTCTAAAGGGAATGTCCAATATTTAGTTTCTAATCCAAATAGATCTCCTGATTAAATGTATTTATATCTTAGTCTGGATTTTTACATTTCTGATAGTTCCACATTTTCTACATAACCCTATATTCTATAATTCTCAGAGCCAACACTAGAGGGAGCATAAAATCCAGTGATAAAACCAGATGCCATTGGCTCCCCCTAGTGGAGGCTACAGAAATCCTGGCTTAACTGTAAATTTTTCTAGTGTTATATATATATATTTTTTTTTTTTTTTTTTTTATGTGCAGAATTCAAAAGAGTGGACCAAGGTGGTGATCAAGAATATTGCTGCTTCTGGCAAATTCTCCAGTGACCGGACCATTAGGGAATATGCCAAGGATATCTGGGGCGTAGAGCCGTCTGATTTGAAAATTCCTCCCCCCAATGAACCCAGAGAAGCCCTTGAGGACCTAAAGCCAACAACTGTAAAGGCATAATGAGTGCAGCCTGGAGATGTGAAGCTGACACTCACCTCAGATCCTTATAATCCTCCATGGTTTTCGGTTTCGGCAGACCACTGACCTGGCTCACTGACACATACTGGACTTTTTCATGCTTTATATGCTCTTTCTTTGCATTAGGTTGTTGTTGCACTGGGCTGGTGCAGAGCAAGATTTGGTTTTCTACCAAGGGGTTGGTCCTTCTTGGATCTTCAGGATCCAGTCCTGGCTATTTAGCGACTGGTTGGAATCTCATGTAGTTGCTTTATGGCCAAATGTACGGTTATGATGACTGTTGCATCATTAAAGGAATTTATATGGAGCCTTCATCCTCTTTTGTTACATGGGGTTGGTGGAGAATGTTCTCTAATGGGTTTGCCACTTTCTGCTGGTGCCCACGATCTAAAAGATGGAGTGGTTCCAGTGAGGGAGACCCTGCCTTAACATTATTACCCAGTCCCTCTTCCTTGACCTCTTGGCAAATGGGGCTTACTGGATAATAAGTCAGGGAACCTTTAACAGTACCATAGTGTACAAAAGCTGTGGAGGCACCACCTTTAGCCGCTGCTTTGTGCATACATAGAAATGTGCAAGTGAGCCCCCGCCAAACGGTCCCAAAGACGCACGCCATCTAATGCAAAAAAAACCTACAACTCCAGTCCAAACTGGTATAATGCTACCCCGTGATGAGATATGGATGTGGGCATAAGTGGCCCTTGCTTGTCTGTGCCACCAACCCTTTATGCTAGTCGTCCACAAGCAAGGGAGGGGGGGGCTTACTAATCCAGCAGCCAAACGCGTCACCTCAGTGCTGTGTATCCAGCACAATGGGTGCACAACCAAGGGCTTGCGGTCCACATGTTGCCCCGTCGCCATCCTATGCAACCTCCCTCGGATCGGATGTGCTTCTGTTTAGTGGCTGCCAAGAAAAATTGTGCACGGAGCATTCATATTTCAGACCCAAATATTGATAGGTCGATGTCTGATCTTTGGTATTAGAGAATTTAGAAAGTGGAGATGGCTCTTATTTCTGGAAGCTGCATTGTAGAAAGTTTTAACCCTTACTTTCCATAGGCCATATGGTCCCAAAGTCATGATTAAAATATATTTATTTGGTCCCCCATGAAAGCACCATGAGGGCATCTGCCTTTCAGGGACAAGAAACCTACAGACCCTAAATGGCAGCACCTCTTCCGCACAGTTGGTTTCCTGTCCCTGATGTCCTTCAGACATACCTGTGCTGCAGGCTGTCGTTCCCATACCCCCCCCCCCCCCCCCCCCCCTTAACAATATCCTTACCTCCTAATTCTCTTGTGGTGCTATCATGGGAGACCGAATAAAGTCTTGGTTACTTACTGGTAACGGTATTTATATATTAATGTATTGTATATTTGTGCCATTAGCCATGCAGGTCCTCTCAGGCTCTGTAATTCAACTGACACATGGGAGATGTGCCACCCTTCTACGTCTGTAGGTTTCCTGTCCCTGAAGGGTAGATCTCCTTTCTTGTGGTGCTGCCATGGGCTCCAAAATATTAGCTGGTAAGTGTAACTAAGACCTTTCTGTGACCCTATATTTGCTCAGACGTCAGGGAAAAAAGACAGCGCCACAATGGATGGTGAAAAAATAGACTCACATTTATTCTGCCTTCTGTAGCGACGTTTCGGTCAACAGACCTTTATCAAGCACGCTTGATAAAGGTCTGTTCGAAACGTCGCTACAGAAGGCAGAATAAATGTTACATAGTTAAGGTTGAAGGAAGACTATAAGTCCATCTAGTTCAACCCATATCCTAACCTAACCTGCCCTAACATGTTGATCCAGAGGAAGGCAAAAAAACCCATGTGGCAAAGAGTAAGCTCCACTTTGGGGAAAATTCCTTCCCGACTCCACATACGGCAATCAGACTAGTTCCCTGGATCAACACCCTATCAAGGAATCTAGTATATATAACCTGTAACATTATACTTTTCAAGAAAGGTATCCAGTCACCTCTTAAATTTAAGTAATGAATCACTCATTACAACATCATACGGCAGAGAGTTCCATAGTCTCACTGCTCTTACTGTAAATAACCCTCGTCTGTTATTATGCCTAAACCTTCTTTCCTCCAGATGTAGAGGATGCCCCCTTGTCCCTGTTTCAGGTCTATGATTAAAAAGATCATCAGAAAGGTCTTTGTACTGTCCCCTCATATATTTATACATTAAAATAAGATCACCCCCTTAGTCTTCGTTATTCCAAATTAAATGGCCCCAAGTGTAATAACCTATCTTGGTATTGCAGACCCCCCCCCCCAGTCTCTATTTTTCCCTTCACCATGACAGCACCGTACGTGAGAGATGGCATCCGCCCCCAGGAACAGGAAACCTGTAGCAGAGATATAAGAATGGGGCGGCCCCTCTCTCCTCAGTTTGGTTTCCTGTTCCTGCAGGTGGACGCCTGTTGCAGAGCTCCTACCTCCGGAGGGATACCCCCTCTGATGAGTCCGGTCCGGAGGCCGAGGTCCGTGGAGGGGGGGGCAGCCATGCTCGGCGGCGCTGCGTGCGGTGCTGCCCGGGTGATGGGGCTTCTGTGTGCGCCTGTTTTCTCCCCTCGCCGGACTCCCCGGCGACAGCTCTGGGCAGGAGGCAGGTCCGGGGGGGCGTGTCCTTCACTGACGCCGGCCGCCGAAGTGAAGGAGGACGACTTCCGGTCGCGCCGGAAGTAGCGTCACACGCCGAAAGGAGCCGGTGTGCTGGACACTTCCGGATGGAAGCTGCTCCAGAGGCGCGCACACCGCTCCTTCTACTGTATATAATAGAAGCGGCAAGAGGGATCGCTGGTTCTACACTTCAAGCAATCGCCTGAAGATGACCGAACCAGCGATGGATCCAGAGACGCTACTGATGCCTGCGCCCAGAATGTCTGAGGAGACTCACGCGGTATCTAGGGTCCTGGAGGGGTGAGTGCCTTTGTAAGGCAAACCACACACTGATACCCTGTACACTGTGTTTTTTTTAGGGAAAGAAAACCACTTCCAAACAGAAAAATAGGGCCTGTCCACTATGTAAGGACACTCTCCCCAAGCTATACAGCAAGAAAATCTGCCAGCCCTGTATCGATAAAACAGTTGCGGAGGAATCATCTTCCTTATTACAAAATATTAAATCGATTATACGAGAGGAAGTTAAGTCCACGGTTAAGGAGCAGCTGAAACATCACACAAAGGGAACCCCCCCTCCTCCAACAAGTGAACAAGGGTCGGACGTAGATTCAGGGGAAGAGACGGGAGCCTTAACCCCCTCTGATGCCTCAGATTTAGACTCCTCAGATGAGGAGTATGGTCACCCTTATTTTCAATCAGAAGATATTGGAAAGCTGCTCAAACTAGTCAGAACGACTATGGGAGTAGAGACTCCTAAGGAACCGCGGACAGTCCAAGATACTATGTTTAGTAATTTGGAGGAGAAAAAGAAGAAATTTTTTCCCTTCCATGATAACCTAGTCAATTTAATAAAACGGGAGTGGAAAAAGCCTAATAAAAAGATGTCCATCCCTCAGGCTTTGAAAAGCAAATACCCCTTTAACGAGGAGGTCTGTGAGAAGTGGGATAAGGCGCCTAAGTTAGATGCAGCCATCGCCAGCACCTCTAAGGGGGTTGCTTTACCATTTGAGGACATGGGAGCCCTAAAAGACCCCCTCGACAAAAAAGCAGATGCTTTTCTAAAGTCGGCCTGGGAAGCAGCAACATGGTCATTTAAACCCGGGGTTGCTGCCACTTGCACGGCACGGGCTATGGTCAAGTGGTTGGAGGAGTTAAGTGACCAAATCAGAAACAAATGCCCGAGAGAGAGACTACTGGAAGCGTTGCCCTCTCTTCAGGGCGCCGCGAGGTTCCTGGCGGATGCCTCAATAGACTCCGTGAGGAGTGCCGCACGTGCATGTGCTTTATCCAATTCAGGACGTAGAGCATTGTGGCTGAAGAATTGGACAGCTGACTTTCAGTCGAAGGTCAAACTCTGCGGAGTACCCTGTGAAGGGCAATACCTTTTTGGCAAGGCTCTGGACGAGATCCTTGAGAAAGCGTCTGACAAGAAAAAGCGGTTTCCACCTCCTTCCTTTCCCAGACGCCGGTGGGAAACCTCTCGTTCGTCCTTTCGTGGATCTGGATATAGAGGGACCCGCGGCCGATCAGATGACAGGTCTAGTCGAGGCAGACCTTGGAGAGACCGGAAAGAAAAAGGATTTCTTTTCAACAAGCCTCCTCCCAAGTCTGATCCCAGACCTCAATGACGCCAGCTTTCCGGTGGGGGGAAGACTCCGGCGGTTTGTCCATCACTGGGCAGCACTGCCGGCTTCTCAATGGGTAACCAACTTGTTGTCAGAGGGTCTAAAACTCAAGTTCTCCATCCTCCCACCAAATCGGGTAAAGATGACCCAAGTGGCGGGGAAAAATCAGGCCACACTAGAGAGAAATTCATCTCCTCATCCAAAAAGAGGTATTAATAAAAGTACCTCATCAGGAGATAAAAATAAGGTGCTGTAGAACCCTTTTCCTAACACCAAAACCAGACGGCTCGCTAAGGGTAATATTCAACCTGAAGGCCCTGAACCATTATATTCAAATAGAAAAATTCAAGATGCAGACCTTAAAAACCGCAGTGAAAGTACTCAACCCATACTGTTACATGGCAGTGATCGATCTCACAGATGCTTACTACCATGTGCCAATCGCTGTCCAACACCAACAATACCTAAGATTAGTGGTAAACCTTGCAAAGACCCCCGTCCATCTACAGTATCAGTGTTTTCCCTTTGGGGTAGCCATAGCGCCCCGCATATTCACAAAAATTGTTTCCGAGGTGGCATCTTTCATCAGGAAAGAAGACATAATGTTGGTACCATATTTGGACGATTTTTTGGTAATAGCAAACAGCAAAGAAAATTGCGAGAAAGCAGTCGCAAGAGTACTGGAAGTACTAACCAGATTGGGATGGATGATAAACCTGAAAAAATCAAGACTCGTCCCAACACAGACTCAAGAATTCCTCGGAATCGTGTTAGATTCAGTCAAGCAAGAGTGTGTCCTCCCACAGAGAAAAATTCAATCTATTCGGCAGAAGATACAATTGTTTCAACTACAACGGACTATCTCCCTGAGAAATTCAATGTCGCTCTTAGGAGTCCTGACGGCAACGATTCCAGCAACTCGGTGGGCACAAAGCCACACACGAGAGTTACAATGGCAGATTCTGGCCGAACAGGACAGGAGTCCGTACAATCTAAATCGGAAGATTCTTCTATCTCCAACAGTTCAGGACTCACTAGAATGGTGGCTGAAAACAGAAAATTTAAGCAACGCAGTGCCATGGTCAGTACAAGATCCATTAGTCGTTACTACCGATGCGAGTCCATGGGGGTGGGGAGCACACTTGGAGGATCAGGTCCTACAGGGTCAATGGGGGATCCCAATGACCTCAGCATCCTCCAATCTGAAGGAATTGTCTGCAGTACGGCTGGCACTTCTTCATATAGGAGAAAGGATTCGGGGAAGACATGTTGTAGTGCTCTCCGACAACAACACGACGATAGCCTATATAAATCACCAAGGGGGCACAAGGTCACCATCCCTTATGGCAGAGGCCAAAGAACTTTTTACATGGGCCGAGAACAACCTTCTTTCACTAACCGGAACATACTTAAGAGGGTCAGAGAATCAGGTAGCCGACTTCTTGAGCCGTCACACGCTATGTCAAGGGGAGTGGTCCCTGAACCAGCGAGTGTTTGGCGAAATATGTGCCAGCTGGGGCGTTCCAGAGATAGACCTATTCTCCACAAAAGAAAATCGGAAGGTGAAGTTCTATTCTCTGAACCCAAGAGAACACCCGGAGGGAGTAGACGCGTTTCTATATCGGTGGGACTTCCATCTAGCGTACGCGTTTCCCCCAATACCATTAATCCCGACAGTCCTCAGGAAAATTCGGGAAGACAAGGCACGAGTGATCCTCATAGCTCCGTTTTGGCCGAAAAGGGCATGGTTCACGTGGCTCAGACGCATGTCTATCTCGGACCCATGGATCTTTCCGGATGCCCCGGATCTCCTACACCAGGGACCAGTTCAACATCCCCAAGTACACAGGCTACATCTCACAGCCTGGAACTTGAGAGGGGACTTCTGTTAGCAAAAGGATTCTCAAACCCTTTGGTAACCACGTTGCTAGCCAGCAGGAAAAAGGTCACCTCAGAGAAATACCAAAACATCTGGCAAAAGTTCCTAGATTTCTCGGGGCGACAATTGTCCGAAACAAGTCAGCAAGTCCCGGAGAAAGAAATTCTTGAATTTCTCCAAAAAGGGTTGGAAAGGGGTCTGTCTACTAGCACCTTAAAAGTGCAAGTCTCTGCCCTGGGTGCGCTGTTTGATCATAAACTTGCTGATCACCCTTGGGTCTATAGGTTCATACGAGCCTCTTTTACATCCAGACCCTCAAAATTATTACCTAAGGTGGCTCCCTGGGATTTAAATTTAGTGTTAAATGCTCTAACTGTTTCCCCCTTTGAGCCTCTTGATTCTATATCAATAAAATCCTTGACCCTAAAAACGGTCCTTCTGGTTGCTCTAACTTCTGCCCGTCGTACTTGTGAATTGCAAGCTATGTCGGTGAACCCTCCTTACACCACCTTTCATGATGACAAAGTGGTTATCAAAACCGATCCTGCCTTCCTTCCGAAGGTCAATTCAAAATTTCATAGAGACCAGGAAATTATTCTTCCCTCATTTTGTCCCCAACCAAAATCCCAGGGGGAGCAAACCTTCCATTGTCTCGATGTCAGACGTTGCCTGCTTCAATACATAGAAGCCTCAAAATCTTGGCGTCAGTCATCGGCCCTTTTTGTCACCTTCCAGGGGACAAACAGGGGAAAAAAGGCCTCAAAGGCGACTATTGCACGGTGGTTGCGTACAGCTATCTCACTTTCATATTCCTCTTCTGGTCAAGTTCCCCCACAAGGTGTCACGGCTCACTCCACGCGTGCTATTGCCACTTCCTGGGCGGAAAGGGCATGCGCCTCGGTGGAACAGATTTGTAAAGCAGCGGTATGGTCTTCACCATCTACCTTCTTCCGGCATTATAGACTAGACTTGGGTCTTTCGGACTTGTCTTTTGGGAGAAAGGTGTTATCTGCTGTTGTCCCACCCTAGGAGTCTTCTATTTCTTCCTCTCACGTACGGTGCTGTCATGGTGAAGGGAAAAAATGATAATTACTTACGGGTAATTTGATTTTCCAGAACCATGACAGCACCGCATTAATTCCCACCCTATCTTGGTGATGGTTGTGTGATTCACAAAAAAAAAAAAAAAAAAAAACTTATTTCCTTACACACATATTTACTTATATATAATATGTATATAGATAAGAAACTAATAGAAACTTGTACAATGTAAATAGAATACATAACTGTGTACTAACAAAGCGGTCATCTTCCATACTCTGAAACAAACTGAGGAGAGAGGGGCCGCCCCATTCTTATATCTCTGCTACAGGTTTCCTGTTCCTGGGGGCGGATGCCATCTCTCACGTACGGTGCTGTCATGGTTCTGGAAAATCAAATTACCCGTAAGTAATTATCATTTTTTTTATTCAGTCGCCATGACAGCACAACGAGAGGGGATCCGCCCTTCAGGGACAGGAAACCTACAGACATAAAAAGGGCGGCACCTCTCTCCCACGTCAGTTTGGTTTCCTGTCCCTGACAGCGGAACCTCTTGCAGACAGGCCCTGACAAGAGGGTCGAAGTAAGAAGACTCCCCACTCCTGGCGGCCCGGTACAGGTAGCGGGGGTCCCCTACCTCGGCCCGTCCAGGGGGCAGGAAGCGCCACACGGCAGGGGCACTGCGCGGTGTAGGTGACAGCAGGAGGAAGCAGCCTCTGATAGGCTAGCTTCTCAGGCAACCGCACATACCTATGGAGGTGCTTGGCTACTCAGGGTCCCGGGAGTCATGGCTGGTCCGGGCGGGGACGCGGCATTGGTCCGGGGGGATTGCTGGCGTCCTGGTCCACGTGTCGGCTTGGCGCCGCCGCTGCGTCCTGAAGGGGGCGTGTCCGGATGACGCGGCGGGCGGCGCGGCCGGGCATGCGCAGTAGCGTCATCTCCGGCTAATGGCGGCACCCAGCTGCGGGATCAGTCTGGGCTTCAGGGAGGGGTAGCGCAGCACAGCGGCAGACGGTTTAATGGCCACCTGGGATTCCCTGCTGGCCCCCATCCGGGGGCGGTACCTTGGGGGTATTTAATGCGGCAAGCTGGGATAATCAGAGTTCCTCACCCATTCCATAATGGAGTCGCCAGAAGGAACTACCAGCCAGCAGCAGCAGGAGCCGCAGCAGCTGTCAGATAAGCCTCGTAGAAGCTCCCAGCATCGGTCTAGTGGCAGTAGCCGCGCTGGTGGAGCTAAGGAGGCACGGATCTCTATACCAAAATCCTCAGCCCGTAAAGATTTGCCGGCTTCGAAGGATCCCCCATCTACGGTACCACTCATTACTGGACGGGGTAAGTGAGCTTCGTGAAAGTCCACTTAGTGATGGTTGTGTTCCCCTTGTCTTTTTTCCTCTATCAGGGGAGGAAAAGTTTGTCCAAAGCCAAACATAGGCAGTGTGCCGAATGTGCAGAGCCGCTTCCAGATGGACATTTGAGGAAGTTATGTAAAATATGTATTCAACGTTTACTGGAGGAGGAGGCGCCTGATCTAACCTCTACAATAAGAGATGGTGAGACAGGAAATTAAAGGTGCCGAGAGATCCAAATCTCGGGGGGCAGAAGCTAAAAGGTCATCCCCTTTATCTGAGGTAGATTCGGATTCGGGTGAGCTGAGCTCAGGGTCTCTTCCGTCCACTTCCTCCTCTGAGGATCAGGAGTCTGCTCGAGCCTGTTTGTCCCTAGAAAGGGTTAACCATCTGGTCAAAGCAGTTAACAGCACAATGGGGATAGAAGATACCCAATCGGAATGTTCCATTCAGGATGTTATGTTCAGGGGTATTGAGCGAAAATCCCGAAGAGCCTTTCCAGTGATTGACAAGATCAAATCGTTAATCTCAAAAGAATGGAAGAAACCAGAAAGGAAGGGGTCGCTTCCGCCAGCCTTTAAAAGACGGTATCCCTTTGAAGAAGCGGCTTCGTCCTCATGGGATAAAGTCCCGAAGTTGGATGCGGCAGTCGCTAAGGCATGCAAAAAGTCGTCTCTCCCCTTCGACGACTTGGGAAATTTGAAAGACCCGTTAGATAGGAAAGCCGACATCTTCCTTAAGGGAGCTTGGGAGACTTCAGCAGGGTCTCTGAGGCCAGCCATTGCAGCCACTTGTACCGCTCGATCCTTGATGGTTTGGTTGGGTCACCTCGAAGATCAGCTCAGAGATAAAGTCCCTAGGTCGGAAATATTGTCCTCTATGTCCACAATCCAGGATGCCGCAGCCTTCCTCTCAGATGCTTCAGCAGATTCGGTCAGGTTGGCCGCCAGGTCCTCGGCATTATCCAATGCAGCCAGGAGAGCACTATGGATAAAATGCTGGCCAGGGGACTTACAAGCTAGAACAAAATTATGTAGCATTCCTTGTGAAGGGGCTCACTTGTTCGGACCAGTCCTAGACGAGCTATTGGAAAAAGCAGGGGATAGTAAAAAACGCTTTCCCTTCCTAGGAAGACCCTTCTACAGACGGGACTATAATAGAGGATGGTCCAACCGCAGAAGACCATATAGAGACTCCAACAGAGAATCTACTAGATATGACAACAGCAGAAGAAGGGGTAGAGGATTTATGTTTAATCCTTCACGAGAGGTTAAGAAACCACAATGACTAGCGGACCAGGTGGGGGGTAGGCTTTCGGCCTTCTACCCAGCCTGGGTGCAGATTACAAACAATCCATGGATTCTAGGCATTGTGGGGAAAGGCCTAACCTTAGACTTCCACCATACTCCTCGGGACAAATTTATGTTAACACCTGTTCGTTCCTCCTCTACAGAGCAGTTGGCACTAGAGTCTGAGGTCCGGGAGCTCCAACAGAAGAATGTTCTAGTCAGAGTCCCTGCAGGCGAGGAAGGTAGGGGGTTTTATTCCCCTCTGTTCCTGGTCAAAAAACCTGATGGTTCATATCGCACCATTATTAATTTAAAAGGCCTGAATAATTTTCTGTTCATACCCTCCTTCAAAATGGAGTCGGTCAAGACAGCAATAAAATTACTCTTTCACCACTGTTTTATGGTTGTCTTAGATCTCAAAGACGCCTATTACCATGTACCAATTCATATTGATCATCAGAGATTTCTTAGGGTGGCGGTCTCACTAGCTGGCACAGTAGAACACTTTCAATATCAGGCACTTCCGTTCGGAGTCGCAGTTGCACCCAGGGTGTTCACAAAAATCATGGTGGAGGTTATGGCGCACTTGCATGAACAGGATATATTAATAGTCCCGTACCTGGATGATTTGCTAATTGTGGGTCATTCTGAGTCGCATTGCTCAGACCAACTACAGAAAGTTATGGATGCGTTACACAAATTGGGCTGGATGATCAATATAAAAAAATCGCGCCTTCAGCCCCTAAAAGTACAAGAATTCCTGGGATATGTTATAGACTCTAGTCAGCAGGAATGTCGCCTGCCGGACACAAAGGTTGCGAAGATTAAGCATTTGGTCACCAGGGCAATAAATAATCCCTTAGTATCAGTCAGGGGTGCGATGTCAATCTTGGGCTCTCTTACGTCCTGCATCCCGGCAGTTCTCTGGGCACAGTTCCACACGAGGGCTTTACAGTGGGACGTGTTACACAATTCCCGTCGCCTAAATGCTCACCTCGACAGTAAATTCACACTTTCTGCGGAGACTGTACATTCGCTTGGTTGGTGGACTCACACTTCGAATTTACACAGGGGGGTCCCTTGGATAAATCACATATCTAGGGTGCTGACTACGGACGCTAGCCCCAAAGGGCGGGGGGCTCACTTAGGGGAGGATTGGATTCAGGGACTATGGTCTCTGTCTGAACAGGACTCTTCCTCCAACTTGAAAGAACTGTTGGCAGTAAAACATGCCTTAAATAGATTCCTTGTACCCCTACAGGGTCGACACGTCAGGCTTTTGTCAGACAATCGGGTAACTGTGGCCTACATTAATCGTCAAGGTGGCACGCGATCCAGTACATTGATGGAGGTCGCAAATCATATCTTTCAGGTGGCCGAAGTACATCTTCTCTCCCTGACGGCGCTTCATATAAAAGGAAGTATCAACACCAAAGCCGACTATCTAAGCCGCAACATGCTCAGACAGGGGGAGTGGTCGTTAAATCCAGCCATTTTCAGTCAGATCATCCAGTTATGGGGTTGTCCGGAGATAGACCTTTTTGCCAACAGAGGGAACAAAAAATTACATCAATTCTGCTCCCTAAATCCAAAAGACAACCCATACGCTGTGGACGCTCTGCTGATATCTTGGCACTTCAGGCTCGCGTATGCTTTTCCCCCTCTAAATCTAATTCCCCTAGTCCTGAGGAAGATTCGGGAGGACAAGGCCCGGGTAATCTTGGTAGCTCCATTTTGGCCCAAGAGGGCTTGGTTTCCTTGGCTGAGAAAGATGTCTGTCTGCCAACCATGGATTCTTCCAGAGCTACCAGATCTGCTCTCCCAGGGACCAATCCTCCATCCTCAAGTAGCCAACTTACACCTAGCGGCATGGAACTTGAGAGGTCCTTACTGAGGGGGAAAGGATTCTCTCAGAATCTGGTTAATACTCTCCTTAAAAGTAGAAAACCATCTACAACGGGCATTTATGTGAGAGTATGGAGAAAATTTTTATCTTTTTCAGGGGCTCAAATTGACCAAGAACCATGTATTAACCAGGTTCTTGAATTTTTACAAAAAGGCCTGGAAATGGGCTTGGCCACAAGTACTCTTAGAGTTCAGGTGTCAGCGCTGGGAGCGTTATATAATCTTAATTTAGCCAGTAATCACTGGATTGCTAGATTCTTTAAAGCAGTCACCAGGTCTAGACCAATTATTAAACAAAGGTTAGTCCCATGGGACCTAAATTTGGTACTCTCAGCCCTGACGCAAGCCCCATTCGAGCCCATTGATACTATTCCTGTGAAGATCCTGTCAATCAAAACAGCCCTGTTACTTGCTCTCACATCTGCTAGGAGGGTTAGTGATCTGCAGGCACTCTCCAGACATCCACCATACATGCAAGTTAGGGAGGATAGGGTCATATTAAAACCCGATCCCCTATATCTGCCTAAAGTTGCGTCTAAATTTCACAGGGTTCAGGAGGTAGTCCTTCCCTCCTTTTGCTCCAATCCTACTAACGATAAAGAACGTAAATTCCATTGCTTAGATGTGAGGAGATGCCTCCATAGATATATTACAGTTTCAGATTCCTGGAAAAAAGATAGGCTACAAATAAAGAGTTATCAAGGGGTAAGGAAAGGTCTTAGAGTATCTAAAAACACTCTAGCCAGATGGATTAGGGAGGCAATCTCTCTCGCTTATACCGCAGGTGGCAACGAAGTTCCAGATGGTATAAAGGCACACTCCACTCGAGCCATGGCATCTTCCTGGGCGGAGAGGTCAGAAGTGTCAATCGAAGACATATGTAAGGCGGCCACATGGTCTTCCCCTTCTACCTTTCTTAGACATTACAGATTAGATCTGGGTAGTTCCTCAGACCTTACGTTTGGGAGAAGAGTGCTAGAAGCTATTATCCCCCCCTAAATCTTTCGTCTCTGAAAGTCTCTCGTTGTGCTGTCATGGCGACTGAATAAATACGTACGCTACTCACCTGGTAGCAGTGTTTTTTCAGGAGCCATGACAGCACCCTTAGATTCCCTACCCTATATTTTTGGATGATGCAACACCCTGTTAATCTTGAGTTAAAGTTTATGTTCACTTGCATAATAAAAAGTATTCATGTATATACTGCATCTGTGTTATTAACCAAGGTGGTCCTCTCATGCTCTGGAAACAACTGACGTGGGAGAGAGGTGCCGCCCTTTTTATGTCTGTAGGTTTCCTGTCCCTGAAGGGCGGATCCCCTCTCGTTGTGCTGTCATGGCTCCTGAAAAAAACACTGCTACCAGGTGAGTAGCGTACGTATTTTTTTTTTCACCATCCATTGTGGCGCTGGTTTTTTTTTTTTTTTTTTTTTCTCTGAAGTCTTGGTACGTTGTCCGGGATGGGCTCCCTGGCTCTGGACGTGCACCCCTGTGTCTGCTGAGACCTTAAGGAAAAAAGGTGCGGTTTTGACTTTTTCCTATATTTGCTCAGTCTGAACTATTTCTACAACCCTTTAAATATGGGACTGATCCCCACTGATCTGGATGTCTGTATTATGGACACATGTCATGCGTACAGATAAACGCACTATTTGCTCTAATCATTGCCCGATCACTGAATAGCCTGGATAAAAAGCTTCCTAAGGGCAGTCTCACATGTCCAGATAATTCCGGTACCGGAATTGTCCGTGTGCCCGTGCGTTTCTGTGGCACACGTGTGCCCACTGGGTACCACACGCACCGTGCAGGAGACAGCGCTAAAGTTTAGCGCTGTCCCCTGCATCTGGTGCTGAAGCCCCATTCATATCTTCCGTGCAGCAGCGTTTGCTGTAGAGAAGATGTGACTTTTTTTGTTTCTCGTGTTTAAAATAAAGCTCCATACCTTCTACTGTATGAGCGGTCACATGGGGCCGCTCATTTACAGTAATATGCAGCTCCACCCCTATGGGAGGTGGAGCCGCATATTCATGACTGCAATCGGCGGCCCCACGTGACCGCTCATACAGTAGAAGGTGCGGCCAGGACAGGAACAGCGCCCGCCAGCGAGGGAGCTGGGTGAGTATTTTAAGAACAGCAGGTGGGCGCACAGGGGGTGGGGACATGGAGCTTTATTATAAACACGAGAAACAAAAAAAAAGGATTATTCATATCTTCTCTACAGCAAAGGCTGCTGCAGGGAAGATATGAATGGGGCTTCAGCACCAGTGGGGGGGGACAGCGCTTACTGTAGTGCTGTCTCCTGCACGGCACACGGACAATGTCCGTGTGCGGTACGTGTTTTACACGGACCCATTGACTTGAATGGGTCAGTGTAATCCATGCGCTCCCACGAACACTAACATGTCTCCGTGTTTGGCACACAAAGACACGGTCTGCAAAAAATCAATGACATCTGCACAGATGCATTGATTTCAATGTGTCTACGTGTGTCAGTGTCTCTGGTACGTGAGGAAACTGTCACCTCACGTACCGGAGCCACTGACATGTGAAACAGGCCTAAGAAGTCTGCCTTGATCTTTGTGCCTAACTACAACTCCCAGCATCCCGGCCGTGATTGGTGCTCAGGGTACAGTAATCATAATATGGAGAGAACTCTGGTCATGTTTCTTTATTTTCTTACTAACTTATGATACATCAAGAAACCAGGGAAGAAAGTAATACAATATTTTACAGCAGATGTTCAGTGGTGCTGGATGATGGCCGCTTCACATGGTGTTTAGGAAATCCCTGGGGAAGAAGTGACAGAATTATTCACAATGTACAAGGGACTTCAAGGATGAATTTGAGAAACTGGGCCCAATACCCAGACCCCGTAGAGCCAGAACTGGAGGGAGTGGCCAGGATCAGAAGTGACACCATCCTCTGTTCATGTCTGGTATTGCAGCTCAGATCTATAGCTGTGATTATAACCAAGCTGCAATACCACATACAGCCAGTAGCCAAAGGTGGTGCTTTTATTTTTTTTTTATAATCCTGTACAACCCCTTTTAGTGAGCTACTTACCCTCCCTTGTTTGTTTTGACCCCCCCTCCCCCTCCAAAGGTAGGTGCAGTTAGGATGGCGCATTGTTCCCCAAGTATAGGGTAACTGGCAGCAGCAGAAAGCTTGGAGTCCCTAATAATGACACCATAGCTTCCCTGGGAACAAGGCTATGCCTCAAAGTTTGAGACTTTATTTATATATATATATATATATATATATATATATATATATATATATATATATATATATATATATATATATAATCCATGAAGGGTGAGGCCCAATCTTGGCACTTACCACAGTGTCTTTCCCAGTTTGGGGTCTTTATAAATAAACTTGTGTTTGTACCCAAACTCCGGTGGGTACAAGACCAACTTCACGTGTCTGGGATGACGAGAGTTCACAGCAATTTCATGGAGCTGGAAACCAAAGAAGGAAAATCTCCATGAAGCGAGAATGTGAATTACTAATGATTGAGGGGGAAAAAAAAAAATTGCCACACACATTCAGCCGTCTGTGTGCGCTGTTACAGCTCATTCTCGTGAATAGGGCTGCACTGCAATACCAGACACAACCTGTGCTCTGATGTGGCACTGTCTTCAAGAGAAGGTGGACATTTATATCATTCTTTTACGATGCTTGGGCTCCAGGGAACTAAAGCAAAATTAGTTGAACTAAACATTAGTATGGGGGAGGCCTGTGATGGCCGAGTAGCAGACAGGACCAGTTTAGTCAATGACCCAAGAACTTAACGACCAATATAATAAAGCCGATCCTTTAGTCATTAGTGTTGGGGGGGTCACATTATTGCTTATAATGCCCAATTTCAGACAAGCCTTTTAATTAGGAGACATCTATATGGGCAAAAGGCTCCCCCCCCAATGGATAGGTTGGCATGGTGGGGCGCCCAGTAAGCTATGTTCTTCCTTCTGGCCCATCCTGACTTACCTCTTTCCCCATTGATGAGGGCACCACATGGTCATCCTCTGCGTGCAGGATCAGGATGGGGCTACTCAGCATTTTCATACTGCAGGGGAAACAGATTTTTGTGTGCAATCAGCCCAATAATTCTCTTCTGGACAAGAAACCCCAATGCTTAGTAACACAATAACTATGCTGGGATATTACTATTTCATGCACTAAAAAATAGCACCACTCTAGGCTTCAGGTTGTGCCAGGTAATGCAACATGAAGTCCATCGTGCTGAGATGCAATACCAGACATGGCCTAAAGATTAAAGTGGCACTATGGGAAGTGATCTTTTTTGCTGTCCATAGAATCTCTTTAAAGAGAACCTGTAAGGCTTCTTTCACACTTCCGTCTTTAGGCATCCGCCACAATCCGTCGTTTTGGGAAAAAAACTGATCCTGCAAATGTGCTTGCAGGATGCGTTTTTTTTTCCCATAGACTTGTATTGGCGACGGATTGCCACACGTCGCGTCCCTCGTGTGACGGATCCGTCGTGTTTTGGTGGACCGTCGGCATGAAAAAACGTGCAAGTGAACGTTTTTTGTCCATCGCGTCATTTTTGACCGCGCATGCGCGGCTGAAACTCCGCCCCCTCCTCCCCGGACTGCAGAATGGGCAGTTGATACGTCGAAAAATTGCATCTGCTGCCCACGTCGTGCAAAAAATTCACAACGTCCTTTGGTACGTTGGCCCGACGCATAGCAACGGACCCGTACCGACGCAAGTGTGAAAGAGGCCTTACTTGTCAGAAATCTGCATTTTTTTTTTTTTTTCGTCACCGGGTGTAATTGCTACTGTTTTCCTGAATCTGGAGCGGTTTTTCGGAGCACACAAGTGGGTGTCAATGATTTGTGGGTATGTTCTGGATCACCACACCCACTTGGATAATAAGTCTAGATTATATACAGTTAGAGAGGGCTGTATCTCAAGAACGGAGAGGGACAGGAACAAAAGAAACACAGCGCCAGATTCAGGAGAACAGAAAAAAAAAATGCTCAAGGCAAGCAACAGGTCCTGATTAAACGTAACCTACAGTAATTCTTACTGTACAATGAACTGCAGTATGAATGTGTGGGATCTCTCATCCCGGCACAGAACAGCTACACAAGCATCCCACTCTGGAGGTCTGCTCTCCAGTCCGTATGTTACTTAGGCAGGCTAGTCATTTGATGAGGGAAGATGTAATACATCATCTCACCTGCGGAGGCAGTGCTAAATTCTACCCAAATTATAATAAAACACTTGGAGGTCCATTTTTTGTAAATATATCATTTTATATAGGACTGTTGTAATGGATGTTGAGAGTGCTTACTTCTCATCACTCGGAAACACAATATTATCCAGCGCCATAGTGTCCAGAAAAAAATACTCAAATCCTGGGAAAATATGATAAATCTGCAAGGAGAGGATGAGAAAACCCAGTTTACATTTTTTTTTTTCATAGAAGCCTATGGAGCGCAGCAGAGAGACTGGACGATGAGGGCCTAATGGCGACTTTGGGTCCTCGTTCTGTGACTACAGTCAATTTCTTAGAATTGAGTCACCAAGAAGTCCTCGTCTCTGGGACTTCACAGCCCCCATCCATCCGACTACACTCACCTTCCCAAAGGGGTGGAAGGCACCAGCGTCTCTGATGTTGGTGTACGGGGCCTCTAGTATCACAGCGTCGGCCGGGTTACCTGCAGGAGCGGGAAAGAAGTCATGTAATCCTCAGGATAGATTTTCATCCTTTGGATGATGGGTTCTCATTCTATGACTGCAAGCAGTGATCTTGAAAAGCAAACTATAACTCACCTTTTTCTTGCAATTTTCTGGCTGCATTTGTGGCAATGCTATAATTATAGAAGACAAAAAAACAATTACTATGTGATCCTGGGAAAGCTGGGTGACCACGTGGAAGTCCACGGCACCGAAAACTACACCCACTACCATGCCCCTCCGGGAGGATTGGACACCGAGGCACAAGAAACCTAGAAGTTAGGGGCTTTTATTTGGGAACAATGGCGGTCCTCATTCTTGTGGGCAGCTAATTGTATAACGCCCCTTACTCAGTCACTTACCCAGTACCTAGTGAATGTCCCCAGAAACAGACGGGGTTTCCTCGGCTCCGAGCCTTCACCCACTCGTACAAGAAGACCGAGTCGTCGGTCACCCCCTCCTCACTGGGCTGGCCGGTGGAGTCGGCGAAGCCTGCAAAATCAGAACGTGTGATAATAAACATGCGATATGTCACAGAGGGTTAATCTCTAGTAAAATTGGACGAACCTCTGTAGTCCAGAGACAAGACGTGGAAGCCGGCTCTGCTGAGGACCTGCAAGAGATTCCACGAGTGGTCAGCAGGGGGTGTCTGCAGAGCATGGACATATTGCTGCCAACGTTATGGGCACGCTTGGGTCTAGACTCTAGAGCATGGTTATAGGTGGTCAGTGATTTAAGGGAGGATAGACCACCTATAACGGTAGCCAGAACGCCCCCATAAACAGTACTGACCGATGTCTATTAACATTGCTACTATCAGTGTCAGCGATACCATCAGCAGTACAAGCCTCTGATAATGAAGGTAGCTGTGCTGGCCCGAGATTCTGGAGGCATCAGGCTGCACATATGGGATATCCGCCCCTCTATAAGAAACTATCCGCAGGAAAATCCTCTAAGAGCGGACACTCACCTTCAGGAGCTGGACTCTGTGATCTACGGCCCTGGAGGAAGAGGAAAAAGAAAATGAGGTGATCAGTGCAATCTGCACTCGCCATGTGCAGGTAGAGAGAAACTACTATTCTCTGCTATCAGCCACTTTGGTGTGAGGAGAAGCTGAATGTAATGGGGACAGTGACAGATGGATAGAGGTGGCTCACTGATTGTAGGCAGTATGGACAACTAATCTAGAATGCTGCTATGAACAGCATCGGGCCGACGTCTAATAACATTGCAATTAACAGTGCCAGGGATACCATCAGCTGTACAAGTCAGACTTCCCCCATTATCAGTGTCAGACTATATCCCCCATAAAAAGTAATAGCCAGTTTGCCCCCATTATCAGTGTCAGGGATACAGGTGCTTCTCACAAAATTAGAATATCATCAAAAAGTTAATTTAATACAAAAATTTAAACGGATATTATATAGAGACATTACAGACAGAGTGATCTATTTCAAGTCTTTATTTCTGTTGATGATGATGGCTTACAGTCAATGAAGACCCAAAAGTAATCATCTCATAAATTAGGATAATTATCAAAACACCTGTAAAGGCTTCCTAAGTGTTTATAAAGGTCACTTAGTCTGTTTCAGTAGCTCCACAATCATGGGGAAGACTGCTGACTTGTCTGATGTCCAGAAGGCAGGGGTGTACCTAGCCTCTCTGCTGCCTGAGGCGAACTTCAGAACAAGGATCATTAAAGGGACTCTGTCACCTGAATTTGGAGGGAACAATTTTCAGCCATAGGGGCGGGGTTTCCGGGTGTTTGATTCACCCTTTCCTTACCCGCTGGCTGCAATATTGGATTGAAGTTCATTCTCTGTCCTCCGTAGTACATGCCTGCACAAGGCAATCTTGTTCGGTGATCACGCTTCGAAAGTTTGGAAATTTCAAGACTGCTGCGTCCCTCTGCAAGACATCTCACAATTTTGGACTTTTCAGAGCCCGTCAAATCTCACTTCTGACCCATTTTGCCAAAGGAAAGGAAGTTGCCTAATAATTAAGCTCACCTTATATAGGGTTTTGATGTCATTAGACAACACCCCTCCTCATTACAGAGATGCACATCACCTGATTTACTTACTGTAATTGGTAGTTGGCTCTCAAGCCTGAACAGCTTGGAGTAGGACAACATGTATAAAAAGTATCATGTGATCAAAATACAACTTGCCTAATAATTCTGCACACACTGTACAGCACCCCTCATATACAACACAGCACCCCCACATACAGCACAGCACTCCCATATACAGCACCCCCATATACAATACAGAACAGTACCCCCATATACAGCACCCACCATATACAATACAGCACCCCCATATACACAGTACAGCACCCCCATATACAGCACAGCACCCCCATATACAGCACCCTATACAATAGAGCACGTGACCCCCATATACGGCATAGGACCCCTCATATACAGCACCCACCACATACACCACAGCACCCAACCATATACACCACAGCACCCCCATATACAGCACCTGGGGTCGGATGAACACAGACACAGTCACTTGATGCAGAGACGTAGAATGACTTACAGATGGACCAATCATTCACACTCCCTAGCTGGAGGGGCGGATGCAGAGGAGGCAGAGTCAATTGCTGCTGTATTGAAAGTGAAAGTGCAACCAGGCAGCCTCCTCCCTCGCAAGTCCGGACCACAGCTTGCTCTTCTGACTCACTGACAACACCCGGACTTGCTGACGCCTGAGGCAAAGTGTTCAACTGGCCTCATTATAGGTGCGCCCCTGCCAGAAGGCAGTCATTGACACCCTCCACAAGGAGAGTAAGCCATGAAAGGTCATTGCTAAAGAAGCTGGCTGTTCACAGAGTGCTGTATCCAAGCATATAACCCCTTAAAGGGAATCGGTCACGCCAAAAATCGTATATGAGCTAAGTCCGCCGGCACTAGGGGCTTAACTACATACAGCATTCTGTAATGCTGTAGATAAGCCCCCGATGTAACCTAAAAGGTAAGAAAACGGGTTATATTATACTCACCCAGGGGCGGTCCCGCTGCGGTCCGATCCGATGGGCGTCGTGGTCTGGGTCCGGCGCCTCCCATCTTCTTACGATGACGTCCTAGTCTTGTCTTCCTGCCGCTGCTCCGATGCAGGCGTACTTCGTCTGCCCTGTTGAGGGCAGAGCAAAGTACTGCAGTGCGCAGGCGCTGGGCCTCTCTGACCTTTCCCGGCGCCTGCACACTGCAGTACTTTGCTCTGCCCTCAACAGGGCAAACAAAGTACGCCTGCCGGAACAGCGGCAGGAAGACAAGAAGAGGACGTGATCACATGAAGATGGGAGGCGCCGGACCCGGACTGCCCCTGGTTGAGTATAATATAACCTGTTTTTCTTACCTTTCAGGTTACATCGGGGGCTTATCTACAGCATTACAGAATGCTGTAGATAAGCCCCTGATGCTGGTGACCGTAGCTCATATACGATTTTTGGGGTGACAGATTCCCTTTAAAGGGACTCTGTCACCTGAATTTGGAGTGAACAATCTTCAGCCATAGGGGCGGGGTTATCGGGTGTTTGATTCACCCTTTCCTTACCCGCTGGCTGCATGCTGGCTGCAATATTGGATTGAAGTTTATTCTCTGTCCTCCATAGTACATGCCTGCACAAGGAGGACTATGGAGGACAGAGAATGAACTTCAATCCAATATTGCAGCCAGCATGCAGCCAGCGGGTAAGGAAAGGGTGAATCAAACACCCGAAAACCCCACCCCTATGGCTGAAGATTGTTCCCTCCAAATTCAGGTGACAGAGTCCCTTTAATGACCAGGGGTATTTTCGTTTTGCTTTTTTGCTCCCTTTCTTCCCAGAGCCATAACTTCTTTATTTTTTGGTCAAAATGGCCATGTGAGGGCTTGTTTTTTGTGGGACGAGTTGCACTTTTCAACAACATGACTGGTTTTAACATATTGTGTACTGGGAAATGGGGAAACAATTCCAAGTGCAGTGAAATTGCAAAAAAAGTGCAATTCCACACTTTTTTTTTACCATGTTCACTAAATGCTAAAACTGACCTGCCATTGTGATTCTCCAGGTCATTATGAGTTCACAGACACCAAACATGTATAGGTTCTTTTTTAAAGTGGTGCAAAAAAATCCAAACTTTTGGTTAAAGAAGAAAAACAAAGTCGCCATTTTCCAAGACCTGTAGCGTCTGAATTTTTCATGACTTGGGGCTGGGTGAGGTCTTATTTTTTGCTCACCGAACTGCCATTTTTATTGATACAATTTTCGTGTAGATACGATCTTTTGATCGCCCGTTATTGTATTTTATTGCAATGTACTGGGGACCAAAAAAAGTAATTCTGGTGTTTTGAATTTTTTTTTCCCCATTACATTGTTTAGAGATCAGGTTAATTCTTTTCTTATGTTGATAGATCGGGCAGTTCTGAACACAGCAATACAAAATGTGTATTTTTTATTATTCTTTTACTTTGAATGTGGTGAATTGGGGGTGATTTGAACTTTTATAATCTTTTTTATTTTAATATTTGTAAAAACTTTTTTTTTGACTTATTGCATGCTTCAATAGTTTCCATGAGAGACTAGAAGCTGCAGTTGTCTGATCGGCTCTTCTACATACAGGTGATGATCAGATCGGGCGGCGCTCATAGCAATCTGGTTACGACAACCATAGAGGTCTGCTGAAGACCTCTGGTTGTCATGCCAACCCATCGGTGACCCATGATCATGTGACAGGGTCACTGATGGGCTGGAGTTCCAGCATGCTTACCAGAAGCACCAGTTAAATGCCGCTGTCAGAGATTGACAGCAGCATTTAACAGGTTAACAGCTGCGGGTGGATCACGATTCCACCCGCGGCTATTAGAGGTACATGTAAGCTGTTCAAAACAGCTAACATGTGCCAGGGAAGATGTGGGCTCAGCGCCAGAGCCTACATCAAAGGGAGAGATTTCAACTTGGGTATACTATTACGCCCAACAATGGAAAGGGGTTAAAGGAAAGTTGAGTGGAAGGAAAAAGGTGCACAAGCAACCGGGATAACTGCAGCCTTGAAAGGATCGCTAAGAAAAGGCCATTCAAAAATTTGTGGGATATTCACAAGGAGTGGACTGCTGCTGGAGTCATTTCCTCAAGAGCCACCACACACAGACGTATCCAGGACATGGGCTACAAGTGTTGCATTCCTTGTGTCAAGCCACTCATGACCAATAGACAACGACAGAAGCGTCTTACCTGGGCCAAGGAGAAAAAGAACTGGACTGTTGCTCAGTGGTCCAAGGTGTTTTCAGATTAAAGTAAATTTTGCATTTCATTTGGAAATCAAGGTCCCTGAGTCTGGAGGAAGAGTGGAGAGGCCACAATCCAAGCTGCTTGAGGTCTAGTGTGAAGTTTCCACAGTCAGTGATGGTTTGGGGAGCCATGTCATCTGCTGGTGTAGATCCACTGTGTTTTATCAAGACCAAAGTCAGCGCAGCCGTCTACCAGGAAATTTTAGAGCACTTCATGCTTCCCTCTGCTGACAAGCTTTTTGGAGATGGAAATGTCATTCTCCAGCAAGACTTGGCACCTGTCCACACTGCTAAAAGTACCAATATCTGGTTTACAAACAACAGTATCACTGTGCTTGATTGGCTTGCAAACTCGCCTGACCTTAACCCCATAGAGAATCTATGGAGTATTGTCAGGAGGAAGATGAGAGACACCAGACCCAACACTGCAGACGAGCTGAAGGCTACTATCAAAGCAACCTGGGCTTCCATAACACCTCAGCAGTGCCACAGGCTGATCTCCTCCATGCCACGCCGTTTTGATGCAGTAATTGATGCAAAAGGAGCCCTGACCAAGTATTGAGTGCATTTACTGGACATACATTTCAGTAGGCCAATATTTCGGATTTTAAAATCATTTTTTCAAGCTGGTGCTATAAAGTATTTTAATTTACTTAGGTAGTGACTTTTGGGTTTTCATTGACTGTAAGCCATAATCATCAACATTAACAGAAATAAACACTTGAAATAGATCACTCTGTTTGTCATGACTCTATATAAGGCTAGGTTCCCATTGCGTTATTGGGACCGCGCTAACAGACAGCGTTGCACGGCGAAATTAACGCCGTGCAACGCGTCCGTTAGTGCGCCCATTAACAGCAATGGGGACGCGCATCACTAGTGTGTGCCATTTTCGGCACGCGCTAGCGATGTGCCGGTGTTTTGTGGCGCGCCGCGGATGCTGCTTGCAGCGTCCGAGGTGCGCCCGCGGTCCGTTCCCCGCTCTCGCAGATCGGAGATCTGCGAGAGCGGGGACGTTTAACGTGACCCCTTTACAACACATTGCGTTAGTGCAATCCGCTAGCGCTAGGCGCTAAACGGATTGCACTAACGCAATCTGAACCTAGCCTAATAGGAGTTTCACTTTTTGTATTGAAATACATTAACTTTTTGAAGATATTCTAATTTTGTGAGAATTACCAGTATATACCGTAATTATTATCAGTGTCAGACTATATCCCCATTAATAGTAATAGCCAGGTTGCCCCCATTATTAGTGTCTAGCTATATATCACCATAAATAGTGCCAGCCTGTATATCCCAAACCTGATTACATTCATAATCATCAGCACACAATAACAGTCTAATAGATAATTAGAGTCACTTAGCACCAATATAAGGAGTGAGACGCCTCGGGCCTCGATCATCACTTTTTTAACAGACTAGATGGAGTCAGCGCTTCCTTGATGGGACATGATATAATTTTTCGGAGGACTGTAATCAAGTTCCCCTTATTATAGACAAGTCTGTAATCACCTGGTTCCTCCATTACCATGGAGATAAATGATGACCGGATTGTCATCGGCGAGCGATCTTTCGTACCAGCGCTGGTCCTTGTCTTTGGCCTCCTCTCCCCTGCTGGCGGGCAGCGTGTGCCTACAAGACGTGATGGCAATGATTAATGGGGAGGCTCCGTGCACAGAGCAGACGTTGGCCCCCCCGCTCGTCGCATTATTGAATTGTAACCGTCTGATAAATTTTTATTTCATAGGCAACTTTGTAATATATCTGAGCGCTGCAGATAAATAATGGATAGATAGATAGGTAATAGATAGATAATAGATAGATAATAGACAGTAGATAGATGATAGATAGATAGATAGAAGATAGATAGATAATAGATAGATAATAGATATAGATGGTAGATAGATAATAGATAATACACAGTAGATAGATAGATGATAGATAGATAGAAGATAGATAGATAATAGATATAGATGGTAGATAGATAGATAGATAGATAGAGGGATAGATAGAGTCCGATCATCGAGTTGTGGTTACTCACCAGATTCCCAGGGTGACTCCTTCCTCTGATGTCAGATAGAAGTTTACCGTGTGATTCACGACTTCTCCCGGGTTCTTCAAGTCAACAAATAGCGGAATTTTTACTATGGAGACAATATTGGTAAAATGAGACACAAGGTGCAGGTGTGAACAGGGCCGTACCTCTGTCCCTGCGGCTGCCCTGCCCCATGCTGTGTGCAGACTACAGACAGCAAGGATCCAGCTCCACAGACATAAAATTATTCCTTATTGATACAGATCATAAATTCTAAATAAATCCATATCAGCTTAGAAAAAAAAACAAACCCAACGCGGCGTTTCTGTACCCCATCACTGCAGAGGAGCTGAAGGCTCCATCACCAAACTACAGGTACAGATCTGGGTACTTACCCATGTTTAAGTAAACCACCTTGCCCAAAAGTGCGGGGAAGAGTCTAATGATAAACGGGACACATATATAAATGGCGACGAGCGTTATCGCACACAACTTCATGAAGGACAACACACGGGAAGACCGCCTGGAAAATAAGTGCATGCATTACAATAATATCACATCATGTCTGCCGCCAGAAATGCACAGAAGTCAGCACCCGGGCTAGGTGCTATGCTGCCTCCATGCCCGCTTTGGTCGTTGTATGCTAGCACAGGCTCAGCAGGAAGGACGTACATGGACTACTCATGTATTAGGTGATTCGAGCGACTTATTTGGAAAGACATTATGCCACGATAGAAGAATAAAATGACCAGGCTGAAGTTGGTTTCCTATTGGTCAGTTTCATATTCAGCAATTTTTTTCTTTTCTGTTTTTTATAGGTTTAACAACAAATAATAAGCATCACAATAATAACACACAATGCAGCGAGGTGCCCTGATGCGAATACACTTAACAGCTACAAAAATTATAAAACTGGCACAAAATTGGGCATCAAAGTGGGCACCGAAGGGCGTTAATCCAAGGGTTAAATAAATGACATTGGGCCACTGATACCACAGTGCAGACATATAGAACAGTGAGCCTCACATCAAAACCAGGTATCTCCAGCCTGGCCCAAATGGCCCTTAAAAACATCAGCTACTTATTCAAATGGCTTTTGATGCAGGCCGTCACTAAGTAACTGATGTTTTTAAGGGGTTAAATGACGTCTGTGTATTCTTAGTGTGAGATCAGTGGCCCAAAGTCATTTAACCCCTTAAAAACATCAGTTACTTATTAAAATCTGTGAAATTGGGCTGTCTGCCCACTTTGATGCCAATTCTGATGCCCAGAACCCATTTGGGCCAGGTTAGAGGGACCTGGGTTTGATGCAGGGCATCACTGTCTGTGTATTCTAAGTGTGAGATCAGTGGCCCAAAGGCATTTAACCCTTTCATTAATGCCCTTCGGTGCCCACTTATTGCCGAATAAGAAACCAACTTCAGCCTCGTAATAAAATGTGACCTTAAAAGCGGGAGGAACTGAAATAGAACATGTGACAGTCCTGTGACATCAGGGCCCCGTGTCGCAATATAGCTCGTGCAGGTTAGCCATTTTTTATACATCTGACCTCATCCCATCACTATTTGGTTTGGCACCAACCTTAGATAATTCCTTCAGGAATTGTAATACTAGCAATTGCCCTATATAACATTTTGGG
Source organism: Ranitomeya imitator (assembly GCF_032444005.1). Taxonomy (NCBI): domain Eukaryota; kingdom Metazoa; phylum Chordata; class Amphibia; order Anura; family Dendrobatidae; genus Ranitomeya; species Ranitomeya imitator. The sequence goes on along the minus strand of NC_091282.1, from coordinate 767,084,250 downwards.
CAATCCCATTCCTCCTCCTGGCTGAGAACAGGTTGGGTGTAGGGAACAGAGAGGGCACTTATTACACTAGGGGTCTACTTATACAATTACCTGGATCTAGAGGGGACGGCTGGGGAGAGGGTTTCACTGATAATCGCCCTGAATCTTTCCATATAGTAGCGGAGCCTCCATTTAACCACATGCTGTTAGTGGTGGCTGTGAGCAGCCAGAATGTTTATATCATTTGACAGTAATTGTTCGCAGGGAATCATTTATGGGAAAAAAAAGTAACACTAATCACATTACCATAGACCACATGTACCCATATAGCAGTGTTATTTATAAGTACTATATAGCGGCATTAGTTATGGGTACTGTATGGTAACAACATTTATAAGCACTATATGAAAACATAACGTACGTGTAATAATGGCAGTATGATCTATGTACATACTGGCAGTGTCATATATGAGTACTGTATGGTGGCATTAGTTATTTGTACAGTAGAGTAGCATTTTTATGAGTGGTTTGTGTGGCATTAGTTAAGAGTACTGTATGGCGGCATAAGGTATGTGTACATTATGGCAGTGAAATCTATGCACATCCTATGGTGACATTATTTGTACATTATGGCAGCATAATCTATGTACACCGTTTGGTCACACTATTTGTACATTATGCCAATATCATATATGAGCACTGTATAGTGGCATTAGTAATGCATACTGTATGGAAAGGTTATCTATATACACTGTATGGTGGCATTACTGATATGTAGAGTATGGCAGTTAAATCTATAGTATGTGCACTGTATAGTGACATTTTACAGTATATTAAGGTAATTAGTACTGTTTGGCATTAGTACTGTATGGCAGAGTTATTTATAAGTACTATATGATGGCATTAGTTTAGAGTACTGTATGGCAGTAATATTTGCATGGAGGCATAAGTTGTGTACATAATGGTAGTATAATCTACACACCATGGTGATATTATGACCGTGTCATTTATGAGCACTGTATATGGTGGTATTAATTAGGTATGCTGTATAGCACTGTTATTTATTAGCACTGTATGGTGACATTATTTAGGTATACTGTATAGCACTGGTATTAGCACTGCATGGTGACATTAATTAGGTATACTGTATAGCACTGTATGGTGACATTAATTAGCTATACTGTATAGCACTGTATGGTAATATTAATTAGCTATACTGTATAGCACTGCATGGTGACATTAGCTATACTGTATAGCACTGTATGGTGACATTAATTAGGTATACTGTATAGCACTGTTATTAGCACTGTATGGTAGCATTAATTAGCTATACTGTATAGCACTGTATGGTGACATTAATTAGGTATACTGTATAGCACTGTATGGTGACATTAATTAGGTATACTGTATAGCACTGTATGGTGACATTAATTAGGTATACTGTATAGCACTGTATGGTGACATTAATTAGGTATACTGTATAGCACTGTATGGTGACATTAATTAGGTATACTGTATAGCACTGTATGGTGACATTAATTAGGTATACTGTATAGCAATGCTATTTGTGAGCACTGCATGGTGACATTATTGATGTGTGCAGTATGGCAGTTTATTCTACATACATGGTGACGTTATCCATGCATTATATAATACACCAAGGGCACTGACTGTATATTATACACGCATTCTTCTATGTGTAAGTGTCGTCTCATTAGTCCCCTAATTTGACAATATCCTGCGTCCCCACCGCTGATTTTTGCTTTTTCTGTCTCTCATGCAGACAGCACAGATCATTGCCCAGAACAAAGTACAAGGCTGATAATGATTACATGAATAAGGATAGGAAAACTCACTCACCGGGCCTTAGGAGTTCTGCTGTGAGGCTTAGACATTTTGGGGCTTTCAGCCTTCACTTGGGGTCCGGAGCCCCCTTTTTGGGCCGCGTCTCTTCTTTTCATTCTTCTTTGGTCAGTCTGGGATTTCTTTGTGTCAGGGGTCCGATGAGCAAATAGTCACTAGGTCAAAGGAGAACAGAACACTTCACTTCCTCTGCATTTATGGCTTTCAGAATTAGACCTTACAAGGACCAAACAGCCGGGATATTCTGCTGAGCTCACGCTTCTCTATGAGGAAGTCGCCTGGAAAGCAATTGCATAATTTAAGGTCTTCCTTCTCCAGTGTTAAAAATTCTGGATTATCAAATAATCCGGATTATAAGATAGCAATAGAAAAACATGTACGGTTTAACCTGGCAGGGTGGAGAAACTTTAAGGAGACATAAAATATTGATTGTAGCAAATTTAATTTGTTCAACATTTTCAAAATCTCTGCTTACTGTCAGTGAATGGAAACATACTACAGCTCGTTTCCTACTTCTGGCAATGCTGAAATTCATTACAGAGCATCAGTCAAGGCAATGACATCCACAGCACAAGTCCTTCTCCTACCCAGGACTCCAGCCTTTTGCCTGCACTGATACACTGTAACAAACGGCACAGGTAAGGTCAGGTTTTCAGCCTTGGGATGCAATCTGTTCACTAACAGCGAGCAGAAATCTTATGGTGTAACAAGATGATTAATAATGTTACAAGAAATAACAAGAGATTCCTTCTTTATTTATTTTTTTTTAAATTATGACCCCCAGCAGCCTAACAATTATCGCCTATGTGGTGGTGGGTGATCATTTTTGTAGACCGGAGACCCCTTTTAATAACTGTATGTTGTTTTTTTGCCATTCCTGTCAGACTCCCCTCTTCCTGGCCTGATATGGCTGACAACAGAGAACAAAATATTGCATTCACCTGCACTGCAAATGGAGAGAAAAACAGATATAATACATGGACAAGGTTGTGTAAATGTTTCAGCACTCAGAATCCCCAGTACACCGTTACTATAGAAACCGAATACTGGCATTTCTTTGATTAAATCTGATGTCCGCCGGAGGATGAGAGGAGTAGTTGTGAGCGGAATGTAAAACATTCTTAAAATTCCCCTTTATCCATCCAACATGGACATAATACGGGATAGAGATGCTGGCTCTCTTCACAAGAGCGTCAAGGATCCCACTTAGAACAGGCACTGGGGTCCATTTGGGTTTCGGACAGGTGTGAACGGAGCCTTAGTATGGGCGTCATTATAGAAGGCCATCACCCAGCTCTCCCAGAGGTCTGAATGATCTCAGAGATTGTACAAGACTTGTATAATTGATGACCTTTCCATAGGATAGGACATTGTTAAATTGGTGGGGGTCTAATCTGCCATTCGAGACCCCACTGCTCAGCAAAAACCAGAGAGTCATGGCTCGGTATCATGTAGTGGCTGCTCCTGGTACTGCAGATCAGATTGCATTCACTTCAATAGGAGCTGAACTGCAGTACGGAGAACGGCCACTACACTGTGCACAGAGCTGAGCTGCAGTACTGAGAACGGCCACTACACTGTGCACAGAGCTGAGCTGCAGTACTGAGAACGGCCACTACACTGTGCACAGAGCTGAGCTGCAGTACTGAGAACGGCCGCTACACTGTGCACAGAGCTGAGCTGCAGTACTGAGAACGGCCGCTACAATGTGCACAGAGCTGAACTGCAGTACTGAGAACGGCCACTACACTGTGCACAGAGCTGAGCTGCAGTACTGAGAACGGCCACTACACTGTGCACAGAGCTGAGCTGCAGCACTGAGAACGGCCACTACACTGTACACATAGCTGATCTGCAGCACTGAGAACGGCCACTACACTGTGCACGGAGCGGAGCTGCAGCACGGAGAACGGCCACTACACTGTGCACGGAGCTGAGCTGCAGTACTGAGAACGGCCACTACACTGTGCACAGAGCTGAGCTGCAGTACTGAGAACGTCCACTACACTGTGCACAGAGCTGATCTGCAGCACTGAGAACGGCCACTACACTGTACACACAGCTGATCTGCAGCACTGAGAACGGCCACTACACTGTGCACGGAGCTGAGCTGCAGTACTGAGAACGGCCACTACACTGTGCACGGAGCTGAGCTGCAGTACTGAGAACGGCCACTACACTGTGCACAGAGCTGAGCTGCAGTACTGAGAACGGCCGCTACACTGTGCACAGAGCTGAACTGCAGTACTGAGAACGGCCACTACACTGTGCACAGAGCTGAGCTGCAGTACTGAGAACGGTCACTACACTGTGCACAGAGCTGAGCTGCAGTACTGAGAACGGCCACTACACTGCACAGAGTTGAGCTGCAGTACTGAGAACGGCCACTACGCTGTGCACAGAGCTGAGCTGCAGTACCGAGAACGGCCACTACACTGTGCACGGAGCTGATCTGCAGTACTGAGAACGGTCACTACACTGTGCACAGAGCTGAGCTGCAGTACTGAGAACGGCCACTACACTGCACGGAGCTGAGTTGCAGTACTGAGAACGGCCACTACACTGTTCACAGAGCTGAGCTGCAGTACTGAGAACGGCCGCTACACTGTGCACAGAGCTGAGCTGCAGTACTGAGAACGGCCGCTACACTGTGCACAGAGCTGAACTGCAGTACTGAGAACGGCCACTACACTGTGCACAGAGCTGAGCTGCAGCACTGAGAACGGTCACTACACTGTGCACAGAGCTGAGCTGCAGTACTGAGAACGGCCACTACACTGCACGGAGCTGAGTTGCAGTACTGAGAACGGCCACTACACTGTGCACAGAGGTGAGCTGCAGCACTGAGAACGGCCACTACACGGAACTGAGCTGTGGTACTGAGAACGGCCACTACACTGTGCACAGAGCTGAGCTGCAGTACTGAGAACGGCCACTACACTGTGCACGGAGCTGAGCTGCAGTACTGAGAACGGCCACTACACTGTGCACGGAGCTGAGCTGCAGCACTGAGAACGGCCACTACACTGTGCACAGAGCTGAGCTGCAGACTGAGAATGGCTGCTACACTGTGCACAGAGCTGAGCTGCAGCACTGAGAATGGCCACTACACTGTGCACAGAGCTGAGCTGCAGCACTGAGAACGGCTGCAACACTGTGCACAGAGCTGAGCTGCAGTACTGAGAACGGCCACTACACTGTGCACAAAGCTGAGCTGCAGACTGAGAATGGCCACTACACTGTGCACAGAGCTGAGCTGCAGCACTGAGAACGGCCACTACACGGAACTGAGCTGTGGTACTGAGAACAGCTGCTACACTGTGCACAGAGCTGGGCTGCAGTACTGAGAACGGCCACTACACGGAACTGAGCTGTGGTACTGAGAACAGCTGCTACACTGTGCACAGAGCTGGGCTGCAGTACTGAGAACGGCCACTACACGGAACTGAGCTGTGGTACTGAGAACGGCCACTACACTGTGCACGGAGCTGAGCTGCAGTACTGAGAACGGCCACTACACTGCACGGAGCTGAGCTGCAGTACTGAGAACGGCCACTACACTGCACGGAGCTGAGCTGCAGTACTGAGAACGCCTGCAACACTGTGCACAGAGCTGAGCTGCAGCACTGAGAACGGCCACTACACTGTGCACAGAGCTGAGCTGCAGACTGAGAATGGCTGCTACACTGTGCACAGAGCTGAGCTGCAGCACTCAGTACGGCCACTACACTGTGCACAAAGCTGAGCTGCAGACTGAGAATGGCTGCTACACTGTGCACAGAGCTTAGCTGCAGCACTGAGAACGGCCAATACACTGCACGGAGCTGAGCTGTGGTACTGAGAACGGCCACTACACTGTGCACAGAGCTGAGCTGCAGCACTGAGAACGGCCACTACACTGTGCACAGAGCTGAGCTGCAGCATTGAGATCGGCTGCTACACTGTGCACAGAGCTGAGCTGCAGTACTGAGAACGGCCACTACACTGTGCACAGAGCTGAGCTGCAGCATTGAGATCGGCTGCTACACTGTGCACAGAGCTGAGCTGCAGTACTGAGAACGGCCACTACACAGTGCACGGAGCTGAGCTGCGGTACTGGGTGCACGGAGCTGAGCTGCGGTACTGAGAACGGGTGCTACATTGTGTACAGAGCTGAGCTGTGGTATTGAGAACGGCACCTACACTGCATGGAGCTGAGCTGTGGTACGGAGAACGGCTGCTACACTGTGCACGGAGCTGAGCTGCAGCACTGAGAACGGCCACTACACTGTGCACAGAGCTGAGCTGTGGTACTGAGAACGGCTGCTACATTGTGTACAGAGCTGAGCTGCAGTACTGAGAACGGCCACTACACTGTGCACAGAGCTGAGCTGCAGGACATACACTGTTGGTCTAGACCGACTCTTTATGCTCTGGGAGTTGTTTGTGGGTGGATAAGATATGGACTAATGGAGGACACATTATTTATGCTGCCTTAGGACTAGTTTAACTCCTTCCACATATACACCCCTGCTTCACTGCTTTACTCTTTGCCCATATTCATGGACATACGTTTTTGTCTGGTCTATGGATGCACTTTGATATATTCCTTGTGCATATAACCTTCAGTACCGTAGTCATGGACATTTTTTGACAGAGCATGTTACATCCTATGCAGTTATCTAGGTTTGGTGTACCGTTCATTATTTTAATTGGAATCTCGCTTGACACCTGTTGTTAATATTGCCAAATTCTGTATTGATTGCTCATTTGTACTATAGATACTTTTTAAACAGTTGTTTTTTTTTTTTTTGTTTATCTCACTATTAATAAAGCTTTTTCACATTTGTTACTATTGGCATATTTCTTTGACTCATTGTCCTCCTGTTTATATTAGTACTGAGAACGGCCACTACAGTGCACAGAGCTGAGATGCAGTACTGAGAACGCCTGCTACACTGTGCACACAGCTATCTGCGGTACTGAGAACAGCTGCTACGTTGTCTACAGAGCTGAGCTGCAGTACTGAGAATGGCTGCTACGCTGCACAGAGCTGAGCTGTGGTGCTGAGAACGGCCACTACACTGTGCACAGAGCTGAGCTGCAGTACTGAGAACAGTTGCTACGTTGTGTACAGAGCTGAGCTGTAGTACTGAGAATGGCGCCTACACTGTGCACAGAGCTGAGCTACAGTACAGCGAACAGCACCACACTGTTCACGGAGTTTTGCTGCAGACATAAGGCTGCTTTCACACATCAGTTTTTTGCCGTCAGTCACAATCTGGCGAATTTTGAAAAAAACGGATCTGGCAAAAGTTGCCGCCGGATCCGTTTTTTTCTCATAGACTTGCATTAGCGAAGGATTGCCTCACGTTTCATCCGTTTTTTGCCAGATCCGTTGAAAATTGTTTATCCAGCGGCCAGAGAAAAATGGACATAACGTTTTTTGTGTCCATCGAAAAAACGGGCAGCGACGGATTCGTCGCCGTCCGTCGTTTGCTAGAATGGAAGCCTATGGCACCAGATCCGTCAAATGACGGAATCTGCGTTTTTTTTAACCGAGTATGCTTTGATTTTTTTAGGATCCAATTAGCTGGATCAGCTAGTCGGATCCGGCGAAAAAACAAATCCGTCACATCAGTTTTTCACAATCTGCGACGGATCCGTTTTTTTCAAAATTCGTGGATTGTGACTGATGGCAAAAGACTGATGAGTGAAAGCAGCCAAAAAAGAATGGCCACTACACCATGCACAGTGCTGAGCTGCCGTGCGGCGAACAGCACTACACTGTTCACGGAATTTAGCTGCAGTACTGAGAATGGCCACACGGATCTGAGCTGCAGTATGTAGAACAGCCGCCACACAGTGCATGGACCTCAGCTGTACTATTGAGATTATATATATATACTAGATGGCAGCCCGATTCTAAAGAATCGGGAGTCTAGAATCCATATATACTTTATTTATTCAAATGTAAGAATAATACAATTAATAAATAATAGTAAGAAAGAACAAAAATAATAGGCAGTATATGGAGAAAACACCAAACAAAAGTTCAAAATTGGTGTAAAAATGTCACTGAACCACTTCACAACTAAATATATATAGTTTTGGTAAATGGTATTATCATTTTTTTGACGAAATTCGGCAGGAGCTTGATGAGCAACGTCACTTGGCCCGCCTCCACGCAGTAGAAACTTGCTGTGAGGTAAAAATTCAAAAATCACACCAAAATGGCGGGCGGAGTGTGTCACAGTACGGCACGTTTCTGATTGGTCGCTCGCAGCAGGCGGCAACCAATCAGACACTGGACACTGTTGACATCACTTATCTCCGGACATTAGCTCCGGACATTAGCTCCGGACATTAGCTCCGGACAAAGCCACGGAAGTTGGCACAAATTGCAGGAAGTAGTATTCTAGGCAATTATATATTAGAGATATATATATATATATATATATATATATATATATATATATATATATATACACACTAGACTAGATTGTGGCCCGATTCTAACGCATCGGGTATTCTAGGATATGCATGTCCCCGTAGAGACGCGGGATTTCCAGGACAGAAAGACAGACAGACGGAAAAACCCTTAGACAATTATATATATAGATTGTGGCCCGATTCTAACGCATCGGGTATTCTAGAATATGCATGTCCCCGTAGTATATGGACAATGATGATTCCAGAATTCGCAGCAGATTGTGCCCGTCGCTGATTGGTCGAGGCAACCTTTATGACATCATCGTCGCCATGGCAACCATTATGACATCTACGTCGATACTGTGCCCGTCGCTGAATCAGAAACGTGGGATTTCTACGTCCTTTATGACATCATCGTCGCTGTGCCTGGCGGCCTCGACCAATCAGAGACGCGGGATTTCCAGGACAGACAGACAGACAGAAAAACCCTTAGACAATTTATATATATATATCTATCTATCTATCTATCTATCGAGAGAGAGAGAGAGAGACACACACACTAGATGGTAGCCCGATTCTAACGCATCTGGTATTCTAGAATATGTATGTAGTTTATTTATGAAGATTTTAGAATAATACATTGAATAATCAGGATTCGGCCGGCAGCGACCAATTAGCGAAGCGTGGTTCAAATCCAGCGCCAATTCGCCGCCAGACCGCCTGTCGCTGATTGTTCGCGGCAGGCCACGTAGTATATAGCACAGCCACGTAGTATATAGCAGAGCCACGTAGTATATAGCACAGCCCACAGAATATATAGCACAGCCCACGGAGTATATAGCACAGCCCACGGAGTATATAGCATATAACACAGCCACGTAGTTTATAACAACCCACGTAGCATATAAACACAGCTCATGTAGTATATAACAGCCCACATAGTATATTGCACAGCTACGTAGTATATTGCACAGCCCACGTTGTATATTGCACAGCCCACGTTGTATATAGCAATGTGGGCACCATATCCCTGTTAAAAAAAAAAAGAATTAAAATAAAAAAAAAATTATATACTCACCTTCCGTTGGCCCCCGGATCCAGGCGAAGCATTTACCGATGCTCCTCGTGCGCTACGGTCCCAAGAGTGCATTGCGGCTACGTCATCATCTCGCGAGATTGCAATGCATGGAGCGGCCACCGGCGCGTCATGAGAAGCGGTAAAGGCCTGTTCTGGATCCGAGGGGCAGACGGACGGTGAGTATATAAGTATTTTATTTTATTTTTTTTTAATTATTTTTAACATTAGTTCTTTTTACTATTGATGCTGCATAGGCAGCATCAAAAGTAAAAAGTTGGTCACACAGGGTTAATAGCAGCGTTAACGGAGTGCGTTACACCGCGGCAGAATGCGGTCCGTTAACGCTGCCATTAACCCTGTGTGAGCGCTGACTGGAGGGGAGTATGGAGCGGGCACTGACTGTGGGGAGTAAGGAGCGGCCATTTTGCCGCCAGACTGCCCGTCGCTGATTGGTCGTGGCTGTTTTGCCGTGACCAATCAGCGACTTGGGATTTCCGGTACAGACAGACAGACAGAAGGAAGTGACCATTATATAGTAGATATATATATATATATATATATATATATATATATATATATATATATATATACACATACATATACACACACACACACATACACACTGCTCAAAAAAATGAAAGGAACATTTAAACAACAGAATATAACTCCAAGTAAATCAAACTTCTGTGAAATCAAATTGTCCACTTAGGAAGCAACACTGTTTGACAATCAATTTCACATGCTGTTGTGCAAATGGAATAGACAACAGATGGAAATTATTGGCAATCATCAAGACACCCTCAATAAAGGAGAGGTTCTGTAGATGGGGACCACAGACCACATCTCAGTACCAATGCTTTCTGGCTGATGTTTTGGCCACTTTTGAATGATGGTTTTGCATTCACACTCGTGGTAGCATGAGATGGACTCTACAACCCACACAATTGCCTCAGGTAGTGCAGCTCATCCAGGATGGTACATCAATGCGAGCTGTGGCAAGAAGGTTTGCTGTGTCTGTCAGCGTAGTGTCCAGAGGCTGGAAGCACTACCAGGAGACAGACCAGTACACCAGGAGACATGAATGGAGCCATAGGAGGGCAACAACCCAGCAGCAGGACCGCTACCTTAGCCTTTGCAAAATGACCTCCAGCAGGCCACAAAAGTGCATGTGTCTGCACAAACTATTAGAAACCGACTCCATGAGGATGGTCTGAGTGCCTGACGTCCACAGATGGGGGTTGTGCTCACAGCCCAACACCGTGCAGGACGATTGGCTTTTGCCACAGAACACCAGGATTGGCAAATTCGCCACTGGCACCCAGTGCTCTTCACAGATGAAAGGTTCACACTGAGCACATGTGACAAACATGACAGAGTCTGGAGACGCATTGGAGAGCGATCTGCTGCCTGCAACATCCTTCAGCATGACCGGTTTGGTGGGTCAGTAATGGTGTGGGGTGGCATTTCTTTGGAGGGCCGCACAGCCCTCCATGTGCTCGCCAGAGGTAGCCTGACTGCCATTAGGTACCAAGAGGATAGCCTCAGACCCCTTGTGAGACCATATGCTGGTGCAGTTGGCCCTGGGTTCCTCCTAATACAGGACAATGCCAGACCTCATGTGGCAGTTCCAGCAAGATGAAAGCATTGAAGCTATGGACTGGCCCGCCCGTTCCCCACACCTGAATCTGATTGAACACATCTGGGACATCATGTCTCGCACCATCCACGAACGTCACGTTGCACCACAGACTGTCCAGGAGCTGGTGGATGCTTTAGTCCAGGTCTGGGAGGAGATCCCTCAGGAGACCATCCGCCGCCTCATCAGGAGCATGCCCAGGCATTGTATGGAGGTCATACAGGCACGTGGAAGCCACACACACTACTGAGCATCATTTCCTTGTCTTGAGGCATTTCCACTGAAGTTGGATCAGCCTGTAACTTCATTTTCTACTTTGATTTTGAGCATCATTCCAAATCCAGACCTCCGCGGGATATTAGTGGTGATTTTACATTCATTATTTTTAGGTTTCATTGTTCTCAACACATTCCACTGTGTAATGAATAAAGATTTACAACTGGAATATTTCATTCAGTGATATCTAGGATGTGGGATTTTAATGCTCCCTTTACTTTTTTGAGCAGAGAGTGTGTGTGTGTGTGTGTGTGTGTGTGTGTGTGTGTGTGTGTGTGTGTGTGTGTGTGTGTGTGTGTGTGTGTATATATATATATATATATATACATACACACAGTACAGACCAAAAGTTTGGACACACCTCATTTAGAGATTTTTCTGTATTTCTATGACTATGAAAATTGTACATTCACACTGAAGACATCAAAACTATGAATTAACACACGTGGAATTATATACTTATCCAAAAAATGCAAAACAGCTGAAATTATGTTTTATACTCTAGGTTCTTCAAAGTAGCCACCTTTTGCTTTGATGACTGCTTTGCACACTCTTGGCATTATCTTGATGAGCTTCAAGAGGTAGTCACCGGGAATGGTATTCCAACAATCTTGAAGGAGTCCCCAGAGATGCTTAGCACTTGTTGGCCTTTTTGCCTTCACTCTGCGGTCCAGCTCACCCCAAACCTTCTCGATTGGGTTCAGGTCTGGTGACTGTGGAGGCCAGGTCATCTGGCGTAGCACCCCATCACTCTCCTTGTTCAAATAGCCCTTACACAGCCTGGAGGTGTGTTTGGGGTCATTGTCATGTTGAAAAATAAATGATGGTCCAACTAAACGCAAACCGGATGGAATAGCATGGCGCTGCAAGATGCTGTGGTAGCCATGCTGGTTCAGTATGCTTTCAATTTTGAATAAATCCCCAACAGTGTCACTAGCAAAGCACCCCCACACCATCACACCTCCTCCTCCACGCATTGACCTGGTCTCTAATCTGAGCTGCTGTTAACCTGCGATTTCTGAGGCTGGTGACTCGGATAAACTTATCCTCAGAAGCAGAGGTAACTCTTGATCTTCCTTTCCTGGGGCGGTCCTCATGTGAGCCAGTTTCTTTGCAGCGCTTGATGGTTTTTGCAACTGCACTTGGGGACACTTTCCCAATTTTTCGGACTGACTGACCTTCATTTCTTAAAGTAAAGATGGCCACTCGTTTTTCTTTACTTAGCTGCTTTTTTCTTGCAATAATACAAATTTTAACAGTCTATTCAGTAGGATTATCAGTTGTGTATCCACCAGACTTCTGCACAACACAACTGATGGTCCCAACCCCATTTATAAGGCAAGAAATCCCACTTATTAAACCTGACAGGGCACACCTGTGAAGTGAAAACCATTCCCGGTGACTACCTCCTGAAGCTCATCAAGAGAATGCCAAGAGTGTGCAAAGCAGTCATCAAAGCAAAAGGTGGCTACTTTGAAGAACCTAGAATATAAGACATATTTTCAGTTGTTTCACACTTTTTTGTTAAGTATATATTTCCACATGAGTAAAGATGGCAACTACACAGGTGCGGAAATACCAAATGAGATTTGGTATTAACGCACCTGTGCAGTCGCCATCTTTACTTGGGCCCGCTGCACCATGATAGTGCATTTGATTTGAGGCCTAGACAGGTAAGCATCTTTGCCTGTTTTTGTGGTGTTTTCTCTAGAATAGTGGAGTTTTTTTCCTCCTTTTGTGGATTTTGCTGTTAGAGTAGGACTAGCAAGTGTAAGGACCTTGACGTGGGTTGCCAGCTTATGTATTGTGGCCATAATATTAACTAATACCTTACATATTTTGATATGTTCTTGTGCACTTTTTTTATCTTTACTTTTTGAGGTGCAGATGGGTCCATATGGCTTTGTAAATTGTGGTCTCGGTTCACACAGGACGCAGTACAGTTAGCACTGGGCAGCCCTCCACAGGCGATTATTAAAGGGACTCTGTCACCCCCTCCAGCCGGTAGAAACTAAAAGAGCCACCTTGTGCAGCAGTAATGCTGCATTCTGACAAGGTTGCCCTTTTAGTTATTGGTGCAGTCAAAGCAGAAATAAAACGTTTTATAATTTTGCAAAAATACCTGTCTTTAGTCCTGGAGGCAGGTCTTAACCCCCCTGCTGCACACGCCACACTGCCGTCACTCAAGGCTTCTTTGGCACCGGGTGCCACCCCCTCCGCGCTGTTTTCAAATCAAATCCGGCGCCTGCGTTGTTTTGTTCTGCCTGGGGCAGGCGCAGTGAGCGCTGCCCGTCTGACCTCAGATACAGTCTCGCAGACTGCGCCTGTGCGGCCACCAAGCTTGTGAATCCCAGCCCCGCAGTGTGTTATGCATTATGCACAGTGCGGGGCTGGGATTCACAAGCTGGGTGGCCGCACAGGCGCAGTCTGCGAGACTGCATCTGAGGTCAGATGGGCAGTGCTCACTGCGCCTGCCCCAGGCAGAACAAAACAGCGCAGACGCCAGATTTGATTTGAAAACAGCGCGGAGGGGGCGGTGCCCGGCACCAAAGAAGCCTTGAGTGACGGCAGTGTGACGTGTGCAGCAGGGGGGTTAAGACCTGCCTCCCTGTCTAAAGACAGGTATTTTTGCGAAATTATAAAACGCTTTTGTCACGATGTTGTATGAAATATCATATAAGTTTAGTTTCTCTTGCTAGCATGCTGTGGGCTAAGCCCCCTTCTTGGAGTGATTCTGCAACAGCCTTTATGGCTTGTAGCTGCAAATTCCTGACTTTCAGCTCCCAAGCCCCTCATCCCCCTCGCCAAGGAATTTACAACCGGCATAGCTGCATAGACAGTTGTACCAGCTTAAACTGGTAGAGAAGCTCCCAGAAGCCATGAAAGTCCTTTGTTCTGTTATTGTAAGATATTAGGCAAACGATTCAAGCTAGAAATAGGAAAAATATATATTCTTTACGTCCCTCGGCGGATCTATCCGCCACTCTAAACATGAGCTTCTAACTCCATCAGGTAAAAAAGTAGGGATTTCTCTGTAATGACGCATCACACATATGACATATTTGATCTCATTAGAATGCCAATGTTAATACGAGATGAATGCTGGGTTGGTTATGACTATGACATGTTCTGGAGCGGAGTTATAGAAATTAGACAAATTTAAGGCTGAATTACTAAAACTGAAGAGGTAGGAGGGACGTGGTGATCCAACCCCTTTCTGGGATGTCACAGGCTGCAGCTATAACTGTCTGGCCAGATCCCAGCAGTCAGTCTGCTGCTGGGAGAACATGTGAGTCTGATCTGAAGAGCTGTACCTCATGCATTGGGACTTTTGGGAGCTCCGCCCACCAGCATGGTTTCTGCCTGAACTGAGAACATGCGAGTTGTACCTTTTCTTATTAATCCCTGTTTATTTTATAATTATCTTGTACATATTTGCAATTGTCTCATATTGTAACATCTTTATATGCCTTTTTACAAACACTGCATTCTTTCGGAGTAAAATATATAAATTACTAGTTTTCGTTCTTCCTGCTCTAAAACGTACCCCAAGTCTTCTGAAGGGAATTATGCTACTGTTTTGGGTTAGCTTCGGACCCGTTTAATCGAAGCTGGTGGCAGCGTACCGTGTGCAGGCTTTTGGGTGTTGTTGTAGCGACTGCGGCATTGATAATTATTGTTCCTGCCTGAGTGGGAGTAGTTTATCCCACCGCTGCCACCACACCTGCTATTCGCTTACCGAGAGGTTCCGCAGGCCTCGACGGGGTTCTTCCCCTTCGAGTTCCTGTACGGCAGGCGAGTCCGGGGACCCCTTGGGTTGGTAAGAGAATCCTGGGAAGAGGAGCCGAACCCTTCTGAAGTGTCCATAGTGGAATATGTCATGCGCTTCCGTGACAAGATGCAGACCGTGATGCAGTTGGTGCATGACAACATGACGCAGGCTCAGGCTGGCCAGAAGCACTGGTATGACCAGAACACCCGGGAGCGGACCTACCACGTGGGTCAAAAGGTATGGGTGCTGGTCCCCGTACCAAAGGATAAACTTCAGGCAGCCTGGGAGGGCCCGTACATCGTCCACCAACAGCTCAACCCGGTCACCTACATGGTCACGCTTGACCACGCTCGGGGTAGGCGAAAGGCCTTTCACGTCAACACGATGAATGCTCATCACGAACGTGGCAGCGTACCGTGTGCAGGCTTTTGGGTGTTGTTGTAGCGACTGCAGCGTTGATAATTATTGTTCCTGCCTGAGCGGGAGTAGTTTATCGCATCGCTGCAGCGTGCCCAATAGCCAGTACATAGCAGGCAGCCTTTCTGGCGACTAATTACCCCAGGTGCAGTACCTAATCTGACCTGAGAGTAAGGGGGGCGCCAGAGAGCTGCAAGTTTTAAGTGGAACTGTAAGCGGGATATAAATAAATCCCTGCAGTTCGTGGTATATTGAAGAGCAGTGGGATACCTAGAATAAACCCCTGCTGTAAACTAAGAGGTCAATAGCCTTGTGTGTGTTTTTTCATTACAGTGTGGAGTGGAGGGATAACTAAGATAAGCCCCCCTGCACATGTGATAGCCGTCTGTTGGCCTAAAGTCACCCCGACCCGTGACGTAGGGGTGACGGTCACGGTGTGAATCGTGACAGCTTTATTTCTGTTTTGACTGCACCAATAACTAAAAGAGCCACCTTGTCAGAATGCAGCATTACTGCTGCACAAGGTGGCTTTTTTAGTTTTTAACGGCTGGAGGGGGTGACAGAGTCCCTTTAATAGGCTGTGATCCAGATGCTTTGCATTCTCTGCGTGAACACTGCCACATGCAGATTATCTGTTTGCGATGGTGTGCCAAGCGGCCAATCCCTGATTGTAGGCTGGCTGTCTCATTTGGTATTACTGCACCTGTGTAGTCGCCATCTTTACTCGGACCCGCTGCTATTGTGAATTCTGTGGCTGAGTTCACTTCTGTGGTCACAAGTGGTATTGCAGTCTCTGGGCTTCCTCCCTCAGGTGTTTTGGTTAGCTCGTTGGCTGCCTTGCTATTTAGCTCCACCTGAGTCTGTCTTCCTTGCTCCTTGTCAATGTTCCAGTGTTGGATCTGAGCTACTGCATCTTTCCTTGGGCCTGCTGCTCTGCTAGATAAGTGCTTCTAGTTTGTTTTCTGTTTTTTCTGTCCAGCTTGCTATTAACTTTTGCTGGAAGCTCTGAGAAGCAAAGGGTTGCACCGCCGTGCTGTTAGTTCGGCACGGTGGGTCTTTTTGCCCCTTTGCGTGGTTTTCGTTTTAGGGTTTTTTGTAGACTGCATAGTTCTCTTTGCTATCCTCGCTCTGTCTAGAATATCGGGCCTCACTTTGCTGAATCTATTTCATTCCTACGTTTGTCTTTTCATCTTGCTAACAGTCATTATATGTGGGGGGCTGCCTATTCCTTTGGGGTATTTCTCTGAGGTAAGTCAGGCTTGTATTTCTATCTTCAGGCTAGTCAGCTCCTCAGGCAGTGCCGAGTTGCATAGGTAGTTATAGGCGCAATCCACTGCTGCTTATAGTTGTGTGAGGATAGATCAGGTACTGCAGTCTACAGAGATTCCATGTCTCAGAGCTCGTCCTATTGTTTTTGGTTATTGCCAGATCTCTGTATGTGCGCTGATTACTGCACGCTGTGTTGCCTGATTGCCAGCCATAACACGCTGCACCATGATAGTGCATTTGATTTGAGGCCTAGACAAGTAAGCATCTTTGCCTGTTTTGTTGGTATGTACAATATTGGTAGCATTTTACTTGTTTATTACCAAAAGAGACTTTCTTTGTTCCCTTGTCTTATGTTCTTATCTGCCCATATAATTGTAGACCGTCAGTCCATATCATATTTGGTTATGTTCCTAGCAAAGAGGATCGCCTTGTTGCGGCTGCTGGGCATACATGAATTGGCCAATTTATGCGCAAAGAATTCTAATTTTTTTCGTTTTTCTATAACAGTAATGCAATTCATATTTCAGATATTTCATGTTTGCATTCTATAGTGCTACAGAGTGCAGCTTTATGTATTATTACTACACATTGCTGAGCTGCAGTACTGAGAACGGCCACAAATCGGTGCACTGATATTGACCAAAGTCCTGGCCAAGACTGTTATGAACTGGTGGTTTAGGAGCAACATGGGACGAGTGAGATGAAAGGCAATTCAGAATCACAATGGACATGGAGGTCAGAGCACATACAGTGAACTGACAATAACCCAAAATAATAGAACGAGCTCTGAGACGTGGGAACTCTGCAGACCGCAATTCCTAAGCCTATCAAACCACACTGAAGGTAGCCGTGGAGCGCTCCTGACCAGAACCTAGGCGCCTCGTCACAGCCTGAGAAACTAGCTAATCCTGAAGATAGAAAAATAAGCCTACCTTGCCTCAGAGAAATTCCCCAAAGGAAAAGGCAGCCCCCCACATATAATGACTGTGAGTAAGATGAAAACACAAACATAGAGATGAAACAGATTTAGCAAAGTGAGGCCCGACTAGCTGATCAGAACGAGGATAGGGAAGATAACTTTGCGGTCAGCACAAAAACCTATAAAAAACCACGCAGAGGGGACAAAAAGACCCTCCGCACCGACTAACGGTACGGAGGTGGTCCCTCTGCGTCTTAGAGCTTCCAGCAGGCGAGAAAAACCAATAAAGCAAGCTGGACAGAAAAATAGCAACAAAATAACATAAGCAAAACTTGGCTTTGCAGAGCAGCAGGCCACAGGAATGATCCAGGGAAAAAACAAGTCCCACACTGAAACATTGACAGGAAGCATAGATCAAAGCATCAGGTGGAGTTAAGTAGAGAAGAAGCTAACGAGCTCACCAGATCACCTGAGGGAGGAAACTCAGAAGCTGCAGTACCACTTTCCTCCACAAACGGAAGATCCCAGAGAGAATCAGCCGAAGTACCACTTGTGATCACAGGAGTGAACTCTGCCACAGAATTCACAACAGTACCCCCCCCCTTGAGGAGGGGTCACCGAACCCTCACCAGAGCCCCCAGGCCGACCAGGATGAGCCACATGAAAGGCACGAACAAGATCGGGAGCATGGACATCAGAGGCAAAAACCCAGGAATTATCCTCCTGAGCATAACCCTTCCATTTAACCAGATACTGGAGTTTCCGTCTTGAAACACGAGAATCCAAAATCAGGATTAAGAACCTCAGAAATCAGAAATCCTATACGGACCAATAACACGAGGTTTAAACTTAGGAGAGGAAACCTTCATAGGAATATGACGAGAAGATAACCAAACCAGATCCCCAACACGAAGTCGGGGACCCACACGGCGTCTGCGATTAGCGAAAAGTTGAGCCTTCTCCTGGGACAAGGTCAAATTGTCCACTACCTGAGTCCAAATCTGCTGCAACCTGTCCACCACAGTATCCACACCAGGACAGTCCGAAGACTCAACCTGTCCAGAAGAGAAACGAAGATGGAACCCAGAATTGCAGAAAAACGGTTAAACCAAGGTAGCCGAGCTGGCCCGATTATTAAGGGCGAACTCAGCCAAAGGCAAAAAGGACACCCAGTCATCCTGATCAGCAGAAACAAAGCACCTCAGATATGTTTCCAAGGTCTGATTGGTTCGCTCGGTCTGGCCATTAGTCTGAGGATGGAAAGCCGAGGAAAAAGACAAGTCAATGCCTATCCTACCACAAAAGGCTCGCCAAAACCTCGAAACAAACTGGGAACCTCTGTCAGAAACAATATTGTCTGGAATGCCATGCAAACGAACCACATGCTGGAAGAACAAAGGCACCAAATCAGAGGAGGAAGGCAATTTAGACAAGGGTACCAGATGGACCATCTTAGAAAAGCGATCACAGACCACCCAAATGACTGACATCTTTTGAGAAACAGGAAGGTCAGAAATAAAATCCATAGAGATGTGTCCAAGGCCTCTTCGGGACCGGCAAGGGCAAAAGCAACCCACTGGCACGAGAACAGCAGGGCTTAGCCCGAGCACAAATCCCACAGGACTGCACAAAAGCACGCACATCCCGCGAAAGAGAGGGCCACCAAAAGGATCTAGCCACTAACTCTCTGGTACCAAAGATTCCAGGATGACCAGCCAACACCGAACAATGAAGTTCAGAGATAACTCTATTCGTCCACCTATCAGGGACAAACAGTTTCTCCGCTGGGCAACGATCAGGTTTATTAGCCTGAAATTTTTGCAGCACCCGCCGCAAATCAGGGGAGATGGCAGACACAATTACTCCTTCCTTGAGGATACCCGCCGGCTCAGATAAACCCGGAGAGTCGGGTACAAAACTCCTAGACAGAGCATCCGCCTTCACATTTTTAGAGCCCGGAAGGTACGAAATCACAAAGTCAAAACGGGCAAAAAACAACGACCAACGAGCTTGTCTAGGATTCAAGCGCTTGGCAGACTCGAGATAAGTCAAGTTCTTATGATCAGTCAATACCACCACGCGATGCTTAGCTCCTTCAAGCCAATGACGCCACTCCTCGAATGCCCACTTCATGGCCAGCAACTCTCGGTTGCCCACATCATAATTACGCTCAGCAGGCGAAAACTTCCTGGAAAAGAAAGCGCATGGTTTCATCACTGAGCAACCAGAACCTCTCTGCGACAAAACAGACCCTGCTCCAATCTCAGAAGCATCAACCTCGACCTGGAACGGAAGAGAAACATCTGGTTGACACAACACAGGGGCAGAAGAAAAACGACGCTTCAACTCTTGAAAAGCTTCCACAGCAGCAGAAGACCAATTGACCACATCAGCACCCTTCTTGGTCAAATCGGTCAATGGTTTAGCAATACTAGAAAAATTGCAGATGAAGCGACGATAAAAATTAGCAAAGCCCAGGAACTTTTGCAGACTTTTCAGAGATGTCGGCTGAGTCCAATCATGGATGGCTTGGACCTTAACAGGATCCATCTCGATAGTAGAAGGGGAAAAGATGAACCCCAAAAATTAAACCTTCTGCACACCAAAGAGACACTTTGATCCCTTCACAAACAAAGAATTAGCACACAGGACCTGAAAAACCGTTCTGACCTGCTTCACATGAGACTCCCAATCATCCGAGAAGATCAAAATGTCATCCAAGTACACAATCAGGAATTTATCCAGGTACTCTCGGAAGATGTCATGCATAAAGGACTGAAACACTGATGGAGCATTGGCAAGTCCGAACGGCATCACGAGATACTCAAAATGACCCTCGGGCGTATTAAATGCAGTTTTCCATTCATCACCTTGCTTAATTCGCACCAGATTATACGCACCACGAAGATCTATCTTTGTGAACCAACTAGCCCCCTTAATCCGAGCAAACAGATCAGATAACAATGGCAAGGGGTACTGAAATTTAACCGTAATCTTATTAAGAAGGCGGTAATCTATACAAGGTCTCAGCGAACCATCCTTCTTGGCTACAAAAAAGAACCCTGCTCCTAATGGCGACGATGACGGGCGAATATGCCCCTTCTCCAGGGATTCCTTCACATAACTGCGCATAGCGGTGTGCTCAGGCACGGACAAATTAAACAATCAACCTTTTGGGAATTTACTACCAGGAATCAAATTGATAGCACAATCACAATCCCTATGCGGAGGTAGGGTATTGGACTTGGGCTCATCAAATACATCCCGGTAATCAGACAAGAACGCTGGGACCTCAGAAGGAGTGGATGACGAAATTGACAGAAATGGAACATCACCATGTACCCCCTGACAACCCCAGCTGGACACCGACATGGATTTCCAATCTAATACTGGATTATGGGCTTGTAGCCATGGCAACCCCAACACGACGACATCATGCAGATTATGCAACACCAGAAAGCGAATAACCTCCTGATGTGCAGGAGCCATGCACATGGTCAGCTGGGTCCAGTATTGAGGCTTATTCTTGGCCAAAGGCGTAGCATCAATTCCTCTCAATGGAATAGGACACTGCAAGGGCTCCAAGAAAAACCCACAACGCTTAGCATATTCCAAGTCCATCAAATTCAGGGCAGCGCCTGAATCCACAAATGCCATGACAGAATATGATGACAAAGAGCAGATCAAGGTAACAGACAGAAGAAATTTTGACTGTACAGTACCAATGGTGGCAGACCTAGCGAACCGCTTAGTGCGCTTAGGACAATCAGAGATAGCATGAGTGGAATCACCACAGTAGAAACACAGACCATTCAGACGTCTATGTTCTTGCCGTTCAACTCTGGTCAAGGTCCTATCACACTGCATAGGCTCAGGTTTAAGCTCAGGTAATACCGCCAAATTGTGCACAGGTTTACGCTCACGCAAGCGTCGACCGATCTGAATGGCCAAAGACATAGACTCATTCAAACCAGCAGGCATAGGAAATCCCACCATGACATCCTTAAGGGCTTCAGAGAGACCCTTTCTGAATATTGCTGCCAGCGCAGATTCATTCCATTGAGTGAGCACTGACCACTTTCTAAATTTCTGACAATATACCTCTATCTCATCCTGAGCCTGACAAAGAGCCAGCAAATTTTTTTTCTGCCTGATCCACTGAATTAGGCTCATCGTACAGCAACCCAAGCGCCAGGAAAAACGCATCGATATTACTCAATGCAGGATCTCCTGACGCAAGAGAAAACGCCCAGTCCTGAGGGTCGCCGCGCAAAAAAGAAATGACGATCCTAACCTGTTGAATTGGGTCACCAGAAGAGCGAGGTTTCAAAGCCAGAAATAGTTTACAATTATCTTTGAAACTCAGAAATTTAGTTCTATCTCCAAAAAACAAATCTGGAATAGGAATTCTCGGTTCAAGCAAAGAATTCTGGACCACAAAATCTTGAATATTTTGAACTCTTGCCGTGAGCTGATCCACACATGAAGACAGACCTTTAATGTCCATTGCTACACCTGTGTCCTGAACCACCCAAATGTCTAGGGGAAAAAAAAGACAAAACACAGTGCAAAGAAAAAAAAAAAATGGTCTCAGAACTTCTTTTTTCCCTCTATTGAGAATCATTAGCACTTTTGGCTTCCTGTACTGAGATGAAAGGCAATTCAGAATCACAATGGACATGGAGGTCAGAGCACATACAGTGAACTGACAATAACCCAAAATAATAGAACGAGCTCTGAGACGTGGGAACTCTGCAGACCGCAATTCCTAAGCCTATCAAACCACACTAAAGGTAGCCGTGGAGCGCTCCTGACCAGAACCTAGGCGCCTTGTCACAGCCTGAGAAACTAGCTAATCCTGAAGATAGAAAAATAAGCCTACCTTGCCTCAGAGAAATTCCCCAAAGGAAAAGGCAGCCCCCCACATATAATGACTGTGAGTAAGATGAAAACACAAACATAGAGATGAAACAGATTTAGCAAAGTGAGGCCCGACTAGCTGATCAGAACGAGGATAGGGAAGATAACTTTGCGGTCAGCACAAAAACCTATAAAAAACCACGCAGAGGGGACAAAAAGACCCTCCGCACCGACTAACGGTACGGAGGTGGTCCCTCTGCGTCTTAGAGCTTCCAGCAGGCGAGAAAAACCAATAAAGCAAGCTGGACAGAAAAATAGCAACAAAATAACATAAGCAAAACTTGGCTTTGCAGAGCAGCAGGCCACAGGAATGATCCAGGGAAAAAACAAGTCCCACACTGAAACATTGACAGGAAGCATAGATCAAAGCATCAGGTGGAGTTAAGTAGAGAAGAAGCTAACGAGCTCACCAGATCACTTGAGGGAGGAAACTCAGAAGCTGCAGTACCACTTTCCTCCACAAACGGAAGATCCCAGAGAGAATCAGCCGAAGTACCACTTGTGACCACAGGAGTGAACTCTGCCACAGAATTCACAACAGACGAGCTCTGAAGGAGGTGGTACCTGTACTGACCGCAGTCCCTAAGCTCAACACCACACTAGAAGTAGCCGTGGGATGCTCCTGTCACTCCCTAGGCACCTCGTCACAGCCTGAGAACTAACTACCCCTAAAGATAGAAACAGGAAAACTATCTTGCCTCAGAGAAAATCCCCAAAGGATAGATAGCCCCCCACAAGTAATGACTGTGAGTGGAGAGGGAAAAGACACACAGAATGAAACCAGGATGTAGCACAGGAGGCCAGTCTAGCTAGATAGATAGGACAGGATAGAATACTGTGCGGTCAGTATTAAAAACTACAAAAATCCACACAGAGTTTACAAAAGTCTCCACACCTGACTAAAGGTGTGGAGGGTAAATCTGCTTCCCAGAGCTTCCAGCTTAACTGAATTAATCCATACTGACAAGCTGGACAAAACATAGAATGCACAGAACGAATAGGTCCACAACATGTGGACAGAAAAGAGCAAAGCAAGGACTTATCTTTGCAGAACTGGTCAGGATATCAGGGAAATCCAAGAGAGATGTGAATCCAACTAGGAACCATAGACAAGTGGCACTGGCTGAAGAGAAGAGCCAGGCATAAATAGCCGAGCAGAAAGACAATCAGTGGAAGCAGCTGCAGACTGCTAAATCCAAGGAGCAGCCTTACCACTTAAAACCACCGGAGGGAGCCCAAGAGCGGAATTCACAACACAAGTCCTTCAAATCTGCCAACTAGACAGATGTGGCATTCAGGAATCCAGGTTGGGTGTGATTTCTATCAGTATAGGTGCTATCGATTTCATTCCAAAGTACCTGCCACTAAGTCTCCATCTAGTGCTGCCCTCTGGGTTTCATGCCAGGTATTGCACAGTAGGGGTCCGTCAATAGGTGACATCTGCACCAAATTGTGTGAACCTACACAACCCAATAGCCTATGCAATCTGCGATAGTAAGGGGTAGGACAACACTCAGGAAGCATCCAGTTGTATAGGGATGATGAGAGATTGCAGATCAATTCTCTACGGTCTCAGCAGCAGTTGGGGGGAGGGGGGCTTGGAGTAAAACCGCTGGTTCATACGAGGTTAGACTATGAGTAGACAGCTGCTAATCGGGTTTTGCAGCCGCCTATAGTTCTCCCCATTCAGCGAGGATACAATTTTAGGATGAGCGTCCATCAGAATAAATATCTGCATTAGAGGGACGTGTAACAGGATTATTATCCAGTATAAGTCCTGTGCCGCAGACTGATCTTTTCTCTGCTTCTTAGTGAATTACAATGAGGTTTTGTTCTGCAGTAATACAGAGGATTAGGCTGAGGATACGTCCGTCCTCCATGTTCTCCGGGCTTGTTACATCAGCAGCAGTTTAATGGAAGATGGATGTTCCTATTAGCGGATGCAGAAGATGCAAACACATCTGGCCTCTGGTGGGAGAGCGTGGGGGGCATAGTGGGCCGGTGTCTGGGGTCCCCTCAACTCTGCCCATTTACTCTACACTATATGTATGATGGATATGCTCCCTGCATGTATGGCGCGGGCTCAGGGGCCTTGTTATACAGCCTAAGGTGATGTGCACACACACTTAGGCCGGTTTCACACGTCAGTGGCTCCGGTACGTGAGGTGACAGTTTCCTCACGTACCGGAGCCACTGACACACGTAGACGCATTAAAATCAATGCATCTGTGCAGATGTCATTGATTTTTTTCAGACCGTGTCTCCGTGTGCCAAACACGGAGACATGTCAGTGTTCGTGGGAGCGCACGGATTATACGGACCCATTAAAGTCAATGGGTCTGTGTAAAACACGTACCGCACACGGACGTTGTCCGTGTGCAGTCCGTATGCCGTGCAGGAGACAGCACTACATTAAGCGCTGTCCCCCCCCAGTGGTGCTGAAGCAGCGATTTATATCTTCCCTGCAGCAGCGTTTGCTGTAGAGAAGATATGAATAATCGTGTTTAAAATAAAGATCTGTATGCGGTCACGTGGGGCTGCCGATTACAGTTATGAATATGCGGCTCCACCTCCCATAGGGGTGGAGCCGCATATTCATTACTGTAAATGAGCGGCCCCACGTGACCGCATACAGTAGAAGGTGCGGCCAGGAGAGGAAGCAGCGACAGCCAACGAGGGAGCTGGGTGAGTATTTTCAGAACAGCGGGGGGGGGGAGGAGGCGCACAGGGGGTGGGAACATGGACCTTTATTTTATACACGATAAACTTTAAAAAGAAAGGATTATTCATATCTTCTCTGCAGCACAGAAGATATGAATCGCGGTTTCAGCACAATGCAGGGGACAGCGCTAAACTTTAGCGCTGTCTCCTGCACGCTCCGTGTGGTACCCAGTGGGCACACGGGTGGCACACGTGTGCCGCACTGATGTGCCACATAAACGCAGGGGCACACGGACACGGATAATTCCAGTACCGATTTTTTCCAGTACCAGAATTATCTGGACGTGTGGGACTGCCCTTATTTCAGGAGGCCTTCAGCGCGGGTCTGTTCCAAAATGCCTGGAAAAAATAATTGCTCAAATAACGCTCATAAGACGCTTCATTTCTACTCTAAAGCCACTTTGCTGTTCACATTTTCAGTCATTTAAGTATTTTTTTTTTTTTTCTGTTTATGGGTAACTTCACACTAGGCGTTTTTTTTTTCCGCAGCAAAACCTGATCTCTTGGCAGGATAGAAGTTGCAGAAAAATACATCTTTT
Organism: Ranitomeya imitator; assembly: GCF_032444005.1. Taxonomy (NCBI): domain Eukaryota; kingdom Metazoa; phylum Chordata; class Amphibia; order Anura; family Dendrobatidae; genus Ranitomeya; species Ranitomeya imitator. The sequence continues at coordinate 767,058,450 of NC_091282.1, read as the reverse complement.
ACTTCCGTTTTTTTTTTTTTTTTGCTGCTGCTGCTGCTGTTTTTGGCATGCTAGGTTTGTCTATTGTACAAGCTGATAAAGTCTAGTGTTGGAAAAAAAAAAAAGTCCTAGTCGAAAAATCAGGTTTTGGCACAAAAAAAGCGCAACAAACTCTGATACCTGCGTTTTTTCACCACCCATTCATTTCAATGGGTGAAGAATGCTGAAAGAATTACATGCTCCATTGTGCAAATAAAAAAAAACAAAACATGGAAAGCACAAAATATTGGTTACAGAAAAACCAATGTGTGTGCAGGAGATTTCTGAAATCTCATAGGCTTTGCTAGAACCGTAAAAAACGCAGCTGAAAATTTGCATAAAAAACGCGTAAAAAAAAATGCCTAGTGCAAACTTAGCCTTAGGTTTTGAAAAACAGCTGTTGGAAAAAAAAATAAAATAAAAATTCATGTCCCTTCTATGAGGCTTCCTCCCCAAACTAGGTGTTGTCCAATCAGAAGCCTGCAAAAAAAAAAAAAAAAGTTTCAAGAAATGAAAAACTCCAAAAAGGAGGAGCGTTTTCTGAAGCTTTTTACACTAGAAAAGTTGTAGTTTTTGACCATTGTATAAAAAAAACACAACAACCTCTGTGTGCACATATTCTAAGGCTATGATCACACTACAGTTTCTTTCAGGCATTTTTCTGCTCCACTACAAAAAGGCGTTAATAAAACGGTCAAAAGAATCTGTCTATTCATTACTGCGGGAAAACTGCTCGCTCTTCGCAAGTTCTGTTTTTTTAATATCTTTTAAATGCTTCAGACTTTAAAAAAAGAAAAAAAAAAGTTAAAATAAGTAACGTCCATTCTCCGCTAGGATGCCGCTCCATACTTTACAAATCAAATCAATCTGAGGGCTTAGGCTATGTGCACACGTTGCGGATTTGCCTGCGGATCCACAGCGGATTTGACTGAAAACGTATGACATGTAAATGTATCGCCCCCCAGTAGGGCAGTGGGGTACTCGGAGCCGGGCCCTTCAATTCTCAAGGGGGATGTCACGGTGGCTGACCCGGTCTGTGGCCCTAGGGGACGTCCGTTAATAAATGGACAAAGGTCTTTAAAGGGATAATGTTCGTGACGCCACCTGTGGTATTCGGTCAGGGTGACCGACGCTGCTTAGGGGTCCGCTGGGGTGATGTGATGGCAGCTAGATGGAAGGTGGAAATCAGTAGCCTTCCTCTAGCGCCTGAGTGTTGTAGTCCCTCCCTGCTGAGCTTCTCGGTGAGGTCCTCAGAACTGTTGTTGGTGTTCTAGATGTTAAGTCTTTCTCTCTGTCCCCCAGATGGATAGGAACAACCCGTATGACTGATGGCCTGAGGCTTTTTACAGGGACCCTATCACGCCCCAGCCCCCACAAGTTGCCACCTTGCCTCCTGGGTATAAGGTCGGGCAGCCAACGTGGAATTAACTGTCCTGCCAGTCTCTGAAGTAATGCGTAGAGATCCTTACTTCCTCGGTGTTCTGGCTACCGGCTTCTGCACCTCAGAAAGGAGGCAGCCTTTTACAGGGCAGATCTCCTTCTGGTTTCCTCTCCTGTGCTATGACTTCGTTTCTCACCTGCTACAACACAATTCTCTTCGAGTCCTTTCTTAGGATGCCGCACGTGGGGCAGGCGCAGCTCCGTGGCCTTCTATCTAGGCCTCTGACAGGATCCCACCCCTGTCAGGGACCACTCTGTCTGCAGCTCATAGATGTTCCTCCTTTCCCCTGTCTGCCTGACAGGTGCTGCTACTGGGTGAAGCCCAGTCAGCTTCTGCCTAACTTCCTATCCAGCCCACCAGTTTTACCTAATTGTGAGGAGTGCCCTACTAAATAGGAGCATAGCTCCCCCTGGCAGACTGGAGTGTGAAGTGTGGTGTATGGTTTGTGATACCTGGTAAAGTGATCTCCTTTATTGCCATCAGACATAACATCACTCCCCCCTAGAGGAGAATGATATTACTGCAATGACCAGGACCCTGGGGCGCTGCATAAACATATGGAAAACCAAATCCGCAGTGCGCATACTGCGGAAAATACCGCACGGAAACACTACGTTGTATTTTCTGCAGCATGTCAATTCTTTGTGCGGATTCCGCAGCGGTTTACACCTGCTCCTCAATTGGAATCCGTAGGTGTAAAACCGCAGGTGAAATCCGCACAAAAAACACGGTAAATTCGGGATAAATCCACAGTTAAAACGCAGTGCGTGTTACCTGCAGATTTTTCAAAATCGGTGTGGAAAAATCCGCACACGAATCTGCAACGTGTGCACATAGCCTAAGAGGGCCATAAGACGCCCGAATGTCTGTTGGAGATTTTAGTAAGCGATACAGGTGTAGGGGAGAAAACATGGTCCGTGCCCCCCCCCACCCTTCAGTGAAGGATCGCCCTCCCATGACTGTGAGCATATGTGCACGTGGCAGATTTTTCAGCATTTTTGACCCATGTAACCGAACTCGATATCTAAGCGATTTCCTGATCTATCAGAGCACAGGACCTACACTACTCTCTGTGATAAGTCTGCCATGTACAAAGCTGCTTTTGTCAGCGGCAGAGCTGACATGGTATGAGCCGGCAGATTTGCAGGGCCGGATAATTCCAGACGTAATGATGTGATGGGAGAATGCTGGAGACATCATGTGCTCATAATCTGCTAGTGACCTTGATTTTAGTCGGCGTCCGGTCTGTCAGATAGTTTGCTGGAAAAATCCACAACTGACAGCAGAAACCTATGAGGAGAGGGCAGTTACAGAGCTGGTACATGGACTTTTTGGGCTTTGTCGTGTACAAGGACCCAAGTGCAACTGAAACCCTTGCATGACATAAATTGACAGGGTGGACCTGAGCTGTCGCATGTGCCACCATGGTTTCTCCTAGAGCTACCAGATATATTAACATTGGTCCCTATGCCGTCCGTGTGCCCTGTAAGACGCCTGTTGTTCACGTACGTGTTCTCCCATGGCATCTGCTAGACGCCGGTGAGACCACCAAGTATTCCCAGACGATGCCACTGAAAGAAAATGCCGGCGGTAATTTCCTGATGCAGTGTCACCGTCGGCTTTGCCGTCATTCTTGCAGTGGCCACGCCGCCTCCGTCCTTCTCTATACTGTGAAATGTAAAGGTTGGGGCAATTTCCACACCCTGAAGTAGTTTAAAGAAGTGACATAAGAGGGAACATGTGAACGATGTCATCTTATATTGCTGGGCACCAAGCTCAATTTATGGGGGGCTTTTTCCAGAATTTGCCTGAAACAGACGTCGCGGGAACATACCCTAATGGGCAGGAGAACCTTAGTGTTTCATCAGATTTGCAGAAAAGAACATGGATGAAACACTGATGGTAACAACGGACCCAAGGTCCAAAAACGGGTGAAAATTGGATCCATGATGAAAAAAAGTTAGAGAAAGTAACGCAAAAAAACCACGATTATTTGAATGCAGCGTTATGCTTCTGCCAACTAAATTTGACTCTGCATTTTACCCTCACATAAGGGCACATGCTTGAGTGTATATAGCAGTTCTCCCCAACTCCGGTCCTCAAGAGCCACCAACAGGTCATGTTTTCAGGATTTCCTTAGTATTGCCCAGGTGAAAATTGCAGAACCAGCACAGGCAATAATTCCATCACCTGTGAAATATTAAGGAAATTCTGAAAACATGAACTGTTGGTGGCTCTTGAGGACCGGAGTTGGGGAACACTGGTCTATATCATCGCAATGCAGACTGTTATGAAAGGCAATTCAGTACTACAATGGAAATAGCGGTCAGAGCACATACAGTGATCTGACAATAACCCAAAATCATAGAACGAGCTCTGAGACGTGGGAACTCTGCAGACCGCAATCCCTAATCCTCTCCAAACAACACTAGAGGCAGCCGTGGATTGCGCCTAACTCTGCCTATGCAACTCGGCACAGCCTGAGAAACTAACTAGCCTGAAGATAGAAAATAAGCCTACCTTGCCTCAGAGAAATACCCCAAAGGAAAAGGCAGCCCCCCACATATAATGACTGTGAGTTAAGATGAAAAGACAAACGTAGAGATGAAATAGATTCAGCAAAGTGAGGCCCGACTTTCTTAACAGATCGAGGATAGAAAAGGTAACTTTGCGGTCTACACAAAACCCTAAAGAAAACCACGCAAAGGGGGCAAAAAGACCCTCCGTACCGAACTAACGGCACGGAGGTACACCCTTTGCGTCCCAGAGCTTCCAGCAACAAAATAGACAAGCTGGACAGAAAAAATAGCAAACAAATAGCAAAGAAGAACTTAGCTATGCAGAGCAGCAGGCCACAGGAATGATCCAGGGAAAAGCAAGTCCAACACTGGAACATTGACAGGAAGCCAGGATCAAAGCATTAGGTGGAGTTAAGTAGAGAAGCACCTAACGACCTCACCAGATCACCTGAGGGAGGAAACTCAGAAGCCGCAGTACCACTTCCCTCCACCAACAGAAGCTCACAGAGTGAATCAGCCGAAGTACCACTTGTGACCACAGGAGGAAGCTCTGCCACAGAATTCACAACAGCAGACTACAGGTAGCGGCATTGATCACAGAGCGGTTGTATCCAAACCTAGGTCCTTGATGCATCTCTGCAACATAGAAGTCACCTGTAAATGGCGAATGTAGACTTACCAACATTGGCATTGGCAATTCAGGTACCCGGGACTACCCCCAATCCCAGCAGAATTATACATAGTGTAAACCAGTGTTTCCCAAACTCCAGTTCTTACAGACCCCAAGGGTCATGCTCCCAGGATTTCCTTAGTATTGCACAGGTGGTGGAAGTTTCATCAAGCCCTCAGGAATTGTCTCACCTGTGCAACACTATGGAAATCCTGAAGACATGACCTGTGGGGTCCGTGAGGACTGGAGTTTGGGAAACACTGGTATAAACCATGTTCTTATTCATCCTGGGACATGGAACATTTGTTGGAACGGTTTCTGAAGAATCGGACCGTCCTGGCAAATTCGAGGCAGTTGGAATGTATGGTGGTGGACCTGGTCTAGGTTTTGCATAGTGGCTCAGGACTTTGATTACACCTCTGGTCACAATATCCAGGGGTGCAGCATCTGCAGGATAGGCTCAAAGACCCCTCTGCAACATCAAGGGTTAACAGTGCCATTTGTGGTGTTTGCTTCACGTTTTGCATTGGGTTCAGGGGCTTCCAGTTTCACCATTTCCTTCTCTGCGGTTTCTCTCCTCTACTTCACCTGTTGCCCATAATTTGAGGTAGAGCAGTAGGTAGATACTGGTAAGCATTTTTTAATAGTGCAATATATGACTCCATGTAATTTGGAAATGTGCGCTGAGCTAGCAGGCAGCATGGCTTCCTATACAATGCCCAGACACAACACCTTCCATTCCTTGGTGCTGCAATGCCATTCCCCTGTTCTGTCTATGCCAATACCCCAAAAGTGGCCATATGTTGTACATCAATAGACATTCAAGTGTCTTGTAGACATGAAGCTCAGAGCTGCGCTGTTATCCAGCATCTATCACAGCCCCTCCTTCCTTATTGTTCTTGGGCATCCATATGTCTCTGTAATAATGGGCTCAGAGTCTCCTGGATGATTCATCATCGTGGTGGCATCACAAGCTGTCCTATAGCACTGGGATTATCCAGTGAAAGTACAAATGTCCCCATTACTAATCAGGGGACTGGAATTCAGCGCTCAATGCCAGGAAGCTGCTGCAAAAGTCAAAAATATTTTTGAGGGATAAACTGATGCATTGATGCCAATGTTAATCACTCAGTAACAGTGTTTCTTCATGGGTACGGTCATACGATGCCCATGTTTTTGTATAAAAATATTAATAAACCCTCAGCAGACACATATCTGTCATGTACCAGCCATACACTGACCACAAGGCAACCTCCGCTTGTGAATATGCCTTGCAGATGGACGTTGACAGCTTTATGCTACAGATTCTTCCTGTGGATTTCACCCATTGCAATAGAAAAGATGAAATCTTCTGCTAATCACCATCAAAATCTCCATGTGACACCTACAGATGTGCTCATGCATTTTGGAAAAGATTCGCTGTGCATCCAGAGAGGAAACTTTGTACCTATAAACAAACCCTTTAACTGTGGTCTCATGAGTGACAACAACCGCAGTCCACAAACCTCTTACAACCAAATAATGAGCTGAATTCCATCTCTCAATGTCAGGCAGCTGCTGATAAAGCAGATTATATTTTCTTTGTTGCCACTAATAATCACTTAACAAGGCCGGTTTCACACTTTAGATTGCTTTATGAAAACTTTTTTTCTTCTTCAGTGTTCTGAACCCATTTTTGGTTCCTGTGTCAGGTTTTACAATCCTTGTAGCATCTGTTCTTCTCATATGAAGAAAAAAAAAGTCCTTAGTTTTTCCTACTCTCTAAACAGGAAAACAGCACAAGGATGACATCAGTTTGTATCGGCGAGTTTCATCCGCAACACATTAGTAGAAAAGATCTCAGTTTCTTTTTTTTTTTTTTTTTTGGAGGGGGAGTAGATTACAGACAATTCACAAAATAAAAAAATAAAAAAGTACACCCGTATAGGTAAACTGTAATGGGTCAATGATCTATCCGTAGGTAACACATACCAAGAAAGTGATGTGTGAGTTCAGAGTATTGATGTGAGTGGAGCATCACACACCAGGACATGTGGAGTAGATGAATTTTTGCTGATGGGTTTCAGCAAAAAAAGAATCCCAATATATGAAAAATCTAATAAATTGCATATAAATGAGTCACATGGAGAAGACTCACAGGATTTGTTTCCCGCCACCTATTGTTTCCTCGCTTTAACTACTGTGATTTGTCTACAGCGGGCAGACGAGGGGCCGCTGTACAGCTGGTGTTAACCATTGCATGCCCAATATAGGGACAGATGGGCACTAAACAGTCTGGCTGCATAGGCAGTGAGCACGACTATGCATTGTGTCCTCTCTATGGCGGAGCACTCACTTTTTTTTCTCCACCTCTTTTTATGACCAGGGTTGGATTTGGCCAAAAAAAAAAAACCTTTGTGGACTTGGTTATGGGGCCCAGGTTTAGGTGAAGAGGGTATGATTTTTGGGCCCCACAATCATTACTCAAGGCAATCCAGTCTGACAATGCTAAAGCTGGGAGCAATGTCTGCTATGACTATGATGGATGTCACACTGAAGTGGATGCAACCACAAAGACAGACATTGCCGTCACCAATAACTTTGTTTTCCATTCGGTGACAATATAGGGAAAATATGCCACAGCCTATAGCATGGAGATCCCTTATATCATTAAGTGTCCATTTTCTTGGGTGGAAAAAAAGACACAATAGAAATACAAACCATCTAGTTCCACAAGACAGTGCCCAAGTAATATAGGACCATACAGTACCTGAATAATATTGTTACACAGTGGGCCGAAATATTAGGACCACAAGGTATAATAATGCTTTACAGTGTGCAAATAATAGTGTCATAGGACGCTCAAACTATAAGGCAATATAGTGCTCAAATAATAGCACCACACAGTCCCTAAATAATAATGCCATACAGTGTTGGAATAATAGGGCTAGCGAGACCCCAAATAATAGTGCCTTATACTGCCCATATTATAGGGCATTACAGTGCTCACAAAATAGGGCCCGGGCACAAACAATAGGGACATATAATTCCTAAATAATAGTGCCATATAGTGTTGGAAAAATAGGGCAAGAGAGACCCCAAAGAGTAGGAGCTATAAAATGCCCAAATAATAGTGCCTTAAAGTGCTCAGTGCAGACCAACAATTAAGTCACTGGACAAGGTCTTCAAATCAAGGAACATTTCACTGGCGACGAACACGGTTATACATAGCCTGGTCTTTTCTGTAGTAACATATGAATACGAAACCTGGATCATAAAGAAACAAGACCGAAGAATCTGCACCTTCGAAATGTGGCGATGGAGAAGGATGTTATCAATACTATGGATGGCAAGAAGAACAAATAAATCAAAATAAATCAGTTTTGGAATAAATCAAGCCAGACTTGTCACTGGAAGCAAATATCACCGAGCTACGACTTCCCTACATTGGACATTTCATATGAAGAGAGCAATCACTGGAGAAGGACATCATGGTCGTATGAAGAGAGCAATCACTGAAGAAGGACATCATGGTCGTATGAAGAGAGCAATCACTGGAGAAGGACATCATGGTCCTATGAAGAGCACAATCACTGGAGAAGGACATCATGGTCGTATGAAGAGAGCAATCACTGGAGAAGGACATCATGGTCCTATGAAGAGAGCAATCACTGGAGAAGGACATCATGGTCCTATGAAGAGAGCAATCACTGGAGAAGGACATCATGGTCCTATGAAGAGAGCAATCACTGGAGAAGGACATCATGGTCCTATGAAGAGAGCAATCACTGGAGAAGGACATCATGGTCCTATGAAGAGAGCAATCACTGGAGAAGGACATCATGCTCCTATAAAGAGATCAATCACTGGAGAAGGACATCATGGTCCTATGAAGAGAGCAATCACTGGAGAAGGACATCATGGTCGTATGAAGAGAGCAATCACTGGAGAAGGACATCATGGTCCTATGAAGAGAGCAATCACTGGAGAAGGACATCATGGTCCTATGAAGAGAACAATCACTGGAGAAGGACATCATGGTCATATGAAGAGAGCAATCACTGGAGAAGGACAGCATGGTCCTATGAAGAGAGCAATCACTGGAGAAGGACAGCATGGTCCTATGAAGAGAGCAATCACTGGAGAAGGACATCATGGTCCTATGAAGAGAGCAATCACTGGAGAAGGAGATTATGGTCGGCAGAATAGAAAGAAGGAGAAGAGGAAGACCAGCGACCCGATGGCTTAATACTATAAAGTTAACAGCGGGGAAGACCCTGGTGGAAAGTATCTAGGCTGCACAAGATCCATCTTCCTACAGATAGTTCATCCACCAAGTCACTATGGGTCAAGATCAAGCCGAAAGCTGTTAAAAAACTAAACAAAAAAATATAGCAGAGCCAAGGCCCTAACAACAGGGCCATATAGTGCTCAAGTAATAGGACAATGCAGTCCCTAAATAATAAGACCATACAATGGCTGAAAAATAGGACCAGAGAGTCTCGAAATAAGTGCCAATGCAATGTTCAAATAATAGGGCCATATACTGACACAGTTATAACGTTATATGATGTCAAAATAATAGGGCCACAATGTGCCTGAACAATGAAGCCGTACAGTGTCCAAACAGCTAAGCCACGCATTGCCCAAATGATAGTGCCATGGCCCCATATGATTGAGTAAGGCTACGTTCACATTGGCGTTCCGCCAATGTGCGTCGCTGTTGCGTCGGCGACGCAGCGGCGATGCGCCCCTATGTTTAACATAGGGGACGCGTGCGTTTTTAGGGTGGCGTTTTTCGACACTTGCGTCGTTTCCGACGCTAGCGTCGGACGCAAGAAAATGCAACAAGTTGCATTTTCTGTGCGTCCGATTTTGGTCAAAAAACGACGCACGCGTCGCAAAACGTGCGCGTTTTTGCGCGCGTTTTTTTGTGCGTCGCGCGTTGCGTCGCCGACGCAGGGCGGCGCAACGCTAGTGTGAACGTAGCCTAAAAGAGATCTTAAATCTATTTATTCTACATATACAGAGAAGTCCTAATGCCCGAATCCCCAAAATCTTGCATGTTGGGCGTTGTAGTGTTACAACAGCTGCAGGCCTACAGTTGGGGAGACTACCGACATTACACTGCCACAGCTTTCTGAGAGGAATGCTCGAGATCTGTAGGTTTATAGCAGCTGACTAGTGATGACTGATGAGCAAACATGCTGGGATAAGGTGTTATCTGAGCATGCTCGCACACAACATACCTACTACTGGTTTTCCAGGCATCATGTACAGTAATTGACTCAATGCTGGAATCTATTGAATTTTATAAGCAATGTGACACGTAACAGAGCAATGATTTACAGATCCATCCTGTGCGTGTTATATATTCTCTCATGAAATCAATGATGCGAGAAGAAACACAGCCTTACATAGGATACGGCAGAATTGTCTAATCGGAGGGATGAGTGTGTACCACGGCGTACATGCACACAGTGGTCAGGAAGGAGTTAATCACGCCCTGCTAGTAAAAGTATAGCAGGGAGCGATGCTACCTCCGTTCTGCCTGCTATTGCATTTCAGCCTCATTGACTTGAAAAGAGATAAGTTACATAGTAACATAGTAACATAGTAAGGCCGAAAAAAGACATTTGTCCATCCAGTTCAGCCTATATTCCATCATAATAAATCCCCAGATCTACGTCCTTCTACAGAACCTAATAATTGTATGATACAATATTGTTCTGCTCCAGGAAGACATCCAGGCCTCTCTTGAACCCCTCGACTGAGTTCGCCATCACCACCTCCTCAGGCAAGCAATTCCAGATTCTCACTGCCCTAACAGTAAAGAATCCTCTTCTATGTTGGTGGAAAAACCTTCTCTCCTCCAGACGCAAAGAATGCCCCCTTGTGCCCGTCACCTTCCTTGGTATAAACAGATCCTCAGCGAGATATTTGTATTGTCCCCTTATATACTTATACATGGTTATTAGATCGCCCCTCAGTCGTCTTTTTTCTAGACTAAATAATCCTAATTTCGCTAATCTATCTGGGTATTGTAGTTCTCCCATCCCCTTTATTAATTTTGTTGCCCTCCTTTGTACTCTCTCTAGTTCCATTATATCCTTCCTGAGCACCGGTGCCCAAAACTGGACACAGTACTCCATGTGCGGTCTAACTAGGGATTTGTACAGAGGCAGTATAATGCTCTCATCATGTGTATCCAGACCTCTTTTAATGCACCCCATGATCCTGTTTGCAATACCAAACACAATACAATACAATACCAAACACAACCTACGGACAGATGTGGTGCTGTTTCCAGAAAAAAAAAAGGCCTTTTTTTTTTTAAATCCTGAAGAATACCTTTATAAGGCTATTACCATACTGGACATTTATGGCACATCCACCTACATATAATTATTACACCACAATACATACCCATTTTCAATATGAAAGCATCATGGGTAATGAACAATGAGATTGGGTTTGGTCTCAGGACAGAGGGGTGGGTCTGGCCCAGTACCAGAATGGGTTTAAAGGGGTTCACCAGTGAAAACAAGGGGTTCTCCGTGAGAATGGAGAGGCAGTGTGTGCACTCGTCCACCACTCCAATAATTCTCTATGGGACTGTTGAGTCATCCAAGTGCAGTCTAAGGCCGGGATCACACACAGCGAGATACGGCAGAGTTTCGCAGATAAAAAACCAAGATAAAGATCTCGCATGTGTACAGCCCCATACTCCAACATTGGTTCGACTGCAATCTGCTGCCACTCGTACCGAAAATACGGTCGTCTGCCACTGCCCTTTTAAGTCAAAACGGAGAGCAAAGCCCAGTCTGGTACTGGTTCAGAATTGCCCCACTATGTTTTGAAACTGGGACAGAAGTGTTCTACTTAGGATAAAAATGTCCTACTCCATGCAGGTACCATCTCTGGTCAGTACTGTCCATGCAATAGGCGATACCTTTATTCCCATTAGAGAACCCCCTTTATTCCCATCGGAGAACCCCTTTATTTCCATCGAAGAACCCTCTTTATTCCCATAGGGGAACCCCCTTTATTCCCATCGGGGAACCCCCCTTATTCCCATAGGAGAACCCCCTTTACAGGGATATTAAGCAAACACAGGTAATTCACAGCGTAATTCTTCACCGACCTAACAATTTCCATTCTTCGCCATTTTCAAGACCACTGCTTGCCGCCAATGAATAGGAAACAACCACAGGCTGAAAATCCTCTACAAATCTAAGGCCGGGTACACATGGTTAGTATTTTACCTCAGTATCTGTAAGTCAAACCAGGAGTGGGTGATAATACAGAAGTGGTGCATATGTTTCTATTATACTTTTCCTCTATTTGTTCCACTCCTGGTTTTGGCTACAAATACTGAGGTAAAATACTGACCAAATACTGATGGTGTGACCGTGGCCTCACAGTGCAGGTACAATGCGTCACTCTGGGCTCAGGACGTGCAGCCTGGACGCAGTAACTTCAGCTGTCAGCCATAGAGCTGTCTGTTCCTCCATCTGGAGGTTAGGCTACGTTCACACTAGCGTTGTGCGCCGCTGCGTCGGCGACGCGACGCACAATGCACCGAAAATCGGACGCAAGAAAAATGCAACTTGTTGCGTTTTCTTGGTCCGACGCTAGCGTCAAAAAAGACGCACGTGTCGGAAAACGCAACAAGCAAAAACGCATGCGTCCCCCATGGTAAACATAGGGGCGCATGACGCGTGCGTCGCCGCTGCGTCGCCCGACGCTAGTGCGACGCACACTAGCCGAACGCTAGTGTGAACGTAGCCTAATTGCCTCCTGAATATGAAGGCACAGTGGGAATGCCAGTTGTGGGTTACGCCATAGGCCAGAGTGACCTGTGTCTGTGGACTTAGCACGGAGTCAGTGAGACAATGATAAATAATCTTCTCTTTGTTATTATCTTATTGTTACATATTTCTGTTTCGCTTCCTGAGCTGCAGTAACCCCCGTGCACCTCCAGAGGGCGTGTGATCCATGCTGCTGCCCCAGTGCATATCTGACGCCTATCATCGTCACATCCCATCCCCCTCCTCCTTCTGTACCAAACCATTCAAACCTCCCAGTAACAGAGCAGAGGGAGCTGGCATCTCCTGCACCCCTCACCACTCCTGCCAGCCAGGACACCCCCACAATGAGAACCCTGCCGACACAGTGACTATTGGGGTAGGTAACGGTCTGGGTTAGGGAGGGAGCATCCTGTATAGTGAGCAGACTCCATAGTCCGGATGTCTCCTGCTAGATTCTTCCTCTGTGGGGGTCACACTGAGTGTTTCTTGGTATGCTGCCAGCCAATTCCCAGGGATTGTGCCTTATGTCTGTCCGTGCTGCAATTGGTAAGTGGGCACAGAACAAGCATGGCATGAGGGATTGCCGGGCAAAATGGCAAATAAGTGACCGCTAGTGAATGTATGTCTCTTGGCGCACAGGGCATCCGTCACAGCACTCTATAGGGTGCTCGGCGCGCAGGGCATCCGTCACAGCACTCTATAGGGTGCTCGGCGCGCAGGGCATCCGGTGCTGTACTCTATAGGGTGCTCGGCACGCAGGGCATCCGTCGCAGCACTCTATAGGGTGCTCGGCACGCAGGGCATCCGTGGCTGCACTCTATAGGGTGCTCGGCACGCAGGGCATCCGTCGCTGCACTCTATAGGGTGCTCGGCACGCAGGGCATCCGTCGCTGCACTCTATAGGGTGCTCGGCACGCAGGGCATCCGTCGCTGCACTCTATAGGGTGCTCGGCACGCAGGGCATCCGTCGCTGCACTCTATAGGGTGCTCGGCACGCAGGGCATCCGTCGCTGCACTCTATAGGGTGCTCGGCATGCAGGGCATCCGTCGCTGCACTCTATAGGGTGCTCGGCATGCAGGGCATCCGTCGCTGCACTCTATAGGGTGCTCGGCATGCAGGGCATCCGTCGCTGCACTCTATAGGGTGCTCGGCATGCAGGGCATCCGTGGCTGCACTCTATGGGGTGCTCGCCGTGCAGGGCATCCGTGGCTGCACTCTATAGGGGCTCGGCGCGCAGGGCATCCGTTACTGCACTCTATGGGGTGCTCGCAGTGCAGGGCATCCGTGGCTGCACTCTATAGGGGCTCGGCGCGCAGGGCATCCGTTACTGCACTCTATGGGGTGCTCGCCGTGCAGGGCATCCGTGGCTGCACTCTATAGGGGCTCGCCGTGCAGGGCATCCGTTACTGCACTCTATGGGGTGCTCGCCGTGCAGGGCATCCGTGGCTGCACTCTATAGGGGCTCGCCGTGCAGGGCATCCGTTGCTGCACTCTATGGGGTGCTCGGCATGCAGGGCATCCGTGGCTGCACTCTATAGGGGCTTGCCGTGCAGGGCATCCGTTACTGCACTCTATGGGGTGCTCGCCGTGCAGGGCATCCGTGGCTGCACTCTATAGGGGCTCGCCGTGCAGGGCATCCGTTACTGCACTCTATGGGGTGCTTGTTACTGACCTGTTTAATGCTTCTTGATTGCAATCTTCAGGATGGGTCATGTAGGTGACATGCTCTCCTTTGTGTCTTGTATGGGGGGGGGGGGGCTCTTAATTACCTTGTAGGTGTTTGCAATCAGCGCTGATGAGATTGGATGCACATCCATCCTGATCTCATTGGGCTTTTCGCAGCAATTCATTTAACTCTGTTTCTGGCAAAGCTGGGTGACAGCAGATAATGTGCTTTCTGCTCCATGGATGGCTGTGACTATGGGGATTGGGGGTGAATTGCCACATGAGCAGGCTGCTGTACAGTGGGGTAGCCTGAAGGTCATGGGTCCCAATGCAAAAACTCCCACAGGGCCCCCAATAATTCCAAGTCTTTAACAGTATTTATCTTTTCATATAGACCAAAGGGCCATTTTCGGCTCCAGGGGTGACTGCAGCCCCTGCACCTATTGTAGTTATGCCCCTGCTGCGGTGCCATTGGGTGGTCAGGAAAATCTGGCTGTCAGCCTCTCGGATGCTTCCATTTGTGGTGACTCTGCTTTTCCAGATCCATCAATGTATGCAGAGCGGAGGGGAGTATGCATTTCTCTACGATCTGATTGATATATATTTCAGAAGTCTGTACAATGTGCCACAATCTACAATGTCAAGCCTACTGATTTGTCACCCAACTTTTCCAAAGAACAGATATAGTGAAGAAATGGCTGAAGCTAAATTTGTGGCTTGTAAGAAAATACTGAATACCTGTGTGCGGTCTGGTTGAGGGACAGCACTGGCTGAATGCTTGGGGTAGATCTGGGTCTGAACACGCAGCCGGAGCCTGTCATGTGCCTGCTGACAGCTACTGCCTGGGGAGAAACAGCCGTCACCCAGGCAGGAGGTGTTTGTACTTGGGTTGGTTGAGTCTGGTTGCCCAGGCTTGTGGATGATGAGATTCTTTGTATTTGTAAATCATAGCTGATGCAGAACTACAACTCCCAGCCTGACCTAAAGGTTATAAGTAGTGGCTATCCCTTTAACAGACCCATCCTGTCCATGTGCCACATGGGCGCCCATTCATTTTAGCAGCTGTTTACAAGTGTCTCTGGAGCAGGACTCTCAATGATCAGCTGTTCTGTATGAAGCTGACCTGCAATACCATGCACAACCTATGGACAGGTGTGGTGCTGTTTCTGCAATGTGCAGACAAACCCTCTGACATCACATTGTGCAGGACGCCGATGCTTCTTCATGGCATAAAGAGTTTGGTCTCTTGCAACCTGCATGTCACAGATGTGATCTTCGGATGCACCATTTCCATGGCTGAATTCGCCATGTAGCCCCAGTCTTATGAGTATATAAAGGATGAAACGCATGCTTGCTTTCTGCTAGAAACGGCGCCACCCTTTGTCTGCAGGCTGGATCTGTTATTGCGGCACATCCATTTTTATTTCCAATGTTTTAAGAGTATGTCCACACATTGTTTTTTCCAAGTTGTGGTAGTAAAATGCTTACAAAACTTGCCTTTTTTTTTTTTGCAACGTTTTTCACTTATTTGACAAGTATTTTTGGAAAACTCATGCCCACTGTTTTTTTTTTTTTTTTTTTTTTTTTAAAGATTTTGTGTAGCTATGCGTTCTCTCCTTATCGGCATTCATGGTGAGCCTGAAAAACATAAAAAAATGCAAGATCTTGTATTTAAAATAAAAAATGCCCTCGAAAAAACGCCGTCAAATCTGCACCAAAAACTCATAAACTGGAAAAACACAACAAAAATGTCCTAATCAGCGCAGATTACTATTGTGTATTTTGGTGCAGACAAAGCGCAGCGTTTCTGCACCGGGCAACATGAACTCATTGTGTCATAGTCAAACACAAGACGCAGCCTGAAGATACTGGCTCCAGTTCATCATTTACAGGGATTTTTAAGTAGGTTTGTGTGTTTTGTCTTTGTTTTTGTGCTGGTGTAGTTTGTGCCACATTCATCAGAATGGGCTCACAGTGTTTGATATATTGGTGCAGATTCAACGTTTTTTTTTATTTATTTATTTTTTTTTTAGATTAGTTTAAGGCTAAGTTCACACTAGGTGTTTGCTTCGTTTTTTTTTGTTTGTTTTTTTTTTATGCTCTTTGTAAATCCTAACTCTCAGCTGCATTTTACTTTTAAAATGTTGTACGTTAAGGCACATTGAGATGTCCGATATCGGATCGCTAATGCATGGACTGCCCGCGGGTCTACCGACCCGAGCGTGACAACTTCATATATTTCTACAAAGCGGGTGGGGAAAGCACAAAACTTCAACTTGGTGCAAATAATAAAAAAAAAAAAAGCCTCAAATCAAAGATAAACTTGGCCCCTGGTGGTGAATTTGAACACTGTCCAAATGTATATTATTTAAAGGGCTTTTCCAGTTTCTTAGGTAAACTCCTATTTCTCCCAGCAGCAGTTTGGTTAAAAAAACCCAAATAGCGCTTTACACAGGGCTGTGGAGTCGGTAAGCCAAACCTCCATTACAGGGTCCAGCGCGGAGTCTGTGATTGTAAGCAATGCTCACGTTACGGCGATAGAGCTGCAGCCAATCAGCTCTGCCCGGTTTGATTATTGCGAGCCGCTGAGCTTCGTGATTAGCTGTAGCGCTATTGACATGACTTCAGCATTACAGACAATAATGGACAATGGGAGCAACGGCAGACACTAATCTCTGGACCAGGGGAGAGTGAATAAAGCTTTTTTTAAAAAACAAACTGCAATCAGGTGACATGGGTCGTAAATCATCTTATAAAATCAATTCCTTTAATCAGAATTAGGTTGTTTAAGATGAATAAGACGACTACAGAACTTCTTGCAGCAAAACTTTTAGGGAATTCACAACATGTGAACATACCCTTAGCGTGGCTCTGGTATGTAAGACAGCAGCCGTACTTGTATAATGCTACACAAGCCCCTTTTCTATAGTGCATTCCCCTTTAAGACCCCAGTGTTTGCCGCTGATCTGTTGATCAGTAATGGATTCCCTTTGACACGTTTGTTGCTATCCCATTCTATTTGGGTAACATGTAGCAAACAGTAAGCTGAGCTCCTGACAATTGTAGGCTTTGGGTATAATTAAGGGCTGTGAAGCACTGGTCTGCCCGCCTGGGGCTGGGTGTGTAATGTTGAGGTTGTGGCTCTCTCCGGAGCATTGCTCAGTTACTAGGGCACCTGCCGCGTGCCTTCATAGTCCCTGGTGACCAGTAGTGAGCACGACTCGTGTGACGCTGTCATGGGCACAGTGCTTGGCATTGCTACCTGTACGTCCTGCAGCCATAACGCTGACTTCAGACCTCGTTCTGAATGCAAGTGCCCAGATCTGTTTTCCGGAAAGCTGATTGACAACCTATGGTAAATTTCCTGTAAAGGTTGTCAGACTTCCGAATGGTATATTATGCCATCAAATTTGGTGATAATTTACATGTCTCATCTTATTTGCTTTACAGGAGTATCGGGACAGCAGAGTGACAGGAGTCATAACGGCGGCCATATTGGTTGCATCCATAAGCCTACTGATGTCCCTCATTCCATAGCGCCCCCTTTGCTTTTTGAGTGGTATGTTTGATGCACACCATCTGTCTGGCGACAGTCCATTTTGCACTTGGTGGGCCGTCATATTGCACCACGTGACCCCAGGCCTCAATTATCCAAACTGCCTTCAAGTCCTAATTCATAGGGTCATAGTTTGGTCCTTATTCTAGGATCCATGGCACAGTTCACATGAATAATATTTTTACACGCACAGTCTGTCATGTGGTCAAGGCTTAACGTCAAGCCAAATGTGTTTGAGAAACTCTCGAAGCTCTATGCACAGTGTGAACAATGTCCGCTTCCTCCTTCACGGGGAATGTGGATCCGGCCTAGCTGTAAAACTGAACCCTTTGTTGTCCATAGCAACCAATCAGAGTGCTGCTTTCATTTCTTAAACTCTTCTGAAAAAATGTAAGCGATGTCCTGATTGGTTGCTATGGGCAATATTGATAAATGAGGCCTACTTCTCCTGTTAATGCAGTGCTTGATTTATCCCAAGCTTTGATGAATGATGGCTTTTTTATACACTGTGTAGTATATAAAGTCTCATATGACTCCGGTACCATATGGGTACTGGCCAGTAAAAGACACTTGTGCTTGAGGCTTTCAGGGCTTTTCACATGTGTTGTAATGACGGCCACATTGGTTGCTTTGCACATTGTCCAATAACAGATATCCATCTTGGGGTTGGATATTATAATATGCAGCTCCCTGATAGTCTGTTTCCCATATGGGGGAATATAATGCACAGACGTGTCACCAGTCCAAATCTAATACTTTCTCCATGTTAATCCTCGACTATCCCTTTAAGCGTAGTGATTTTGTCATTTACAATCATGTATGTTATAATGACTCCCTCTGGTAAATTCATTCTAGTCTATAATATATAGTGTCCTTTGACCAGTGATCTTTAACCTGTATAAGGCCAGTCTCACACGTCCAGATAATTCCGGTACCGGAAAAATCGGTACCGGAATTATCCGTGTCCGTGTACCCGTGCATTTCTGTGGCACATCAGTGTGCCCACTGGGTACCACACGCACCGTGCAGGAGACAGCGCTAGAGATAAGCGCTGTCCCCCCCCCCCCCCCCCCACGTGGTGCTGAAGCCGCGATTCATATCTTCTCAGCAGCAGCAGCGTTTGCTGTAGAGAAGATATGGATAATCGTGTTTAACATAAAGATCCATGTCCCCATCTTCCTCCCACCCCCTGTGCGCCCTTCCCCCCCTTGCTGTTATTAAAATACCCGTCTCCCTCGCTGGCTGGCGCTGCTTCCTGTCCTGGCCGCACCTTCTACTGTATGAGCGGTCACGTGGGGCCGCTCATTTACAGTAATGAATATGCGGCTCCACCCCTATGGGAGGTGGAGCCGCATATTCATGACTGTAATCGGCCGTCCGTGTGCGGTACATGTTTTACACGGACCCATTGACTTTAATGGGTCCGTGTAATACGTGCGCTCCCACGAACACTGACATGTCTGTGTGTTTGGCACACGGAGACACGGTCCTCAAAAAATCAATAACATCTGCACAGATGCATTGATTTCAATGTGTCTACGTGTGTCAGTGGCTCCGGTACGTGAGGAAACTGTCACCTCACGTACCGGAGCCACTGACGTGTGAAACCGGCCTAACATCCAGTGCACCCTGACAGCAGCTTGCTGGGATTTGTAGTTTCACATGACCATAACAGATTCAGTCAGGCAATTAGACTGCGAGCTCCTCTGCGGTACAGAATGATAATGTAACATTCACTGTAATATACCGGGGCCTTATAACTAACGGGATTGCAGTAAGCCAATTTGGAGAGTATAATGAAGTCTGAGGATCCGTGTTGCATAGGGGTCACCGGTGTAATCTGGGTTATGTGAAAAGGGCAGAAGTGAATTGGTCACACTCGGATTGCCAAGATTTTATTCTGAGGCAACATTATGGGTCGGTTCTGCATCTTGGGGTATGTGTCGACAAGAAATAATCTTTTATGGGGTTTTTAAGTCGCTTTCCGTTTTTGTCTTGTAGTGTTTTTAGCTGTTTTTGCACCAAATTCTTCAAAATGGTGCATGTGGTTCATGAGTTTTGAGAAAAATTAAAAAAGGATTTGTCTTGAACTGTCAGTGACGTTTTTGCACACAAAAAATTGCACATTTTGTCAAAATGCTACCAAACCCTGCTTAAAAAAAACAACACACCCCTGGGGTAGTGAAGTTGTGCTAAACTTTGCAAAAAGTCTTGCACAAAGAATCAGTCAAACATCTGGAATTGCTAAACTCCATATACACAGCGGAAAACATATAAAAAAAAAAAAAAGGAAACTAAATTAAGTGCAAAAAAAAAAAGCCCGAAAAACGGTGCAAAGGCAATGATGAATTACGGTCTTTTTGCTCAGTTTTTGGAGCAGAGATAAAGGAGATTCCAGTTTTTTGGAGGATTTTAGAGAGCTACTGCTCTCAAGACCCAGCAAAAAAAAAAAAAAAACAACAAAATGTGCCCATACCGTTTGTGGGAGCCAAGTACGGGGCGATGCAAAATTGTAAAAATTGCAGTGATTTTGCATACTGCAGCATGTAAGGCTGGTTTCACACTTGCATTTCAAAACGCATGCGTTTAAAAAAAAAACGCATGGTGAAAAAATGCATGTAAACGCGTGCAAACGCTGCGTTTTTTTGACGCATGCGTTTTTGCATGTGGTAAAAAAAAATGCGGCGTTTTGACGCGTTTATATGTGTTTTTTTCATGCGTTTGCGTTTTTTAAACGCATGCAGATAAATGTGTGACAGCTGCCAATCATCAAAATAAAGTAAAAAACCCACTATAAACAGAAAGAGCTAGGGTTAGGGGTAGGGATCCCAACTCTAACCCTAACCCTAAAGGGATCCTAACCCTACCCCTAACCCTAAAGGGATCCTATCCCTAACCCTACCCCTAACCCTACCCTTAAAGTGATTAGGGGTAGGATCCCTTTATCAATTTTATGGTGTGGGGTGGTTTATCAGTGTGGTGTTTTTTTTTTGTTTTTTTTTTTATAAAGGCATGCGTTTTTAACGCATGCAAACGCATGTGGTTAAAAACGCATGCGTTTACATAGACAGCAATGCATTTTTTTGCGGCAAAAAAAGCATGCGTTTTTTTGCGGCTAAAAACACTACATGTTGCATTTCTGCAACACAACGCATGCAGAAAAACGCATGCGTTGCAAAAACGCGTCAAAACGCATACAAAAAACGCATGCGTTTTTAATGTTAAATATAGGGAAAAAAACGCTTGCGTTTTTTACCGCAAAAACGCAAAAAAAAAAACCGCAAATGTGAAACCACCCTAACTTTCAGCGTTTTTTCACCCATAGAAAGCAATGAGTAAGTGCAAAACCTGATTTCTGTACTTATTCATTGCTTTTGGTGCAAAAAATTTTTTTTTTTTTTTTTTGGGGGGCACTAAACTTTAACAGCTTGCACAAGAGGCAGCAAAAACTCAACAAAAAATGCAGCGTGTGAACATAACCTAAGGCCGCGTGCCCACGATCCGGAACTAGCAGCGCTTTGGACGCAGCGTATGTTCCCTGTGTCCAAAATGCTGCCTTCTATTGAATGCAGGTAAATCCACATATGATCACTGAACGGTGCGGATTCACCACATTCAATACATTTGATTGATGCGGTCTTGAAAGACGAGCTGCATGTCAGTCTCGCCGGCCGTCTGTGGACACATAGTGGACATGGGATTTCTAGACATTCCATCCACTATGCTGTAACATCTGGACTCTGCGGGTTTGATGCTGCATAAGTACACAGTGTCCTACCCGCAGCGTTTACTAACCATGTGCACATACCCTAAAGGTACCGTCACATTAAGCGACGCTGTGGCGATCTAGACAACGATGCCGATCGCTGCAGCGTCGCTGTTTGGTCGCTCGAGAGCTGTCACACAGACAGCTCTCCAGCGACCAATGATCCCGAAGTCCCCGGGTAACCAAAGTAAACATCGGGTTACTAAGCGCAGGGCCGCGCTTAGTAACCCGATGTTTACCCTGGTTACCAGTGAAGACATCGCTGAATCGGCGTCACACACGCCGATTCAGCGATGTCAGCGGGTGATCCAGCGACGAAATAAAGTTCTGGACTTTCCCCAACGACCAACGATCTCCCAGCAGGGGCCTGATCGTTAGTCGCTGTCACACATAATGATTTTGTTAACGATATCGTTGCTACGTCACAAAAAGCAACGATATTGTTAACGATATCGTTATGTGTGATGGTACCTTTAGGGTTATTCCCCAAATCATAAGTTTTATATAATATCCAAAGTTTACGTAATGAGTAAGTTATCGCTGGGGGTCTGACCACTAGCACACATACCAAGCCTGAGAACAGGGCCCTGGAACCAGGGAACTGGGCTCTAGAGCAGGGGTCCCCAACTCCAGTCCTCAAGGCCCACCAACATGTCATGTTTTCAGGATTTCCTTAGTCTTGCCCAGGTAATAATTGCATCACCTGTGCAATGCAAAGGAAATCCTGAAAACATGACCTGTTGGTGGGCCTTGAGGACTGGAGTTGGGGACCCCTGCTCTAGAGAACCTTGTCTTCCGCCCTTTCACTGACTTTGGGACTGCTGGGCAAATCTATGCACAGCGCCAAAGCCATTTCCAGCAATGCCCTAAAGTTAGCACTGGGTCTCAGGAGCTTTGGCAATCTTCTTTGAGTTGAACAGCTTGGACTATACTGGTACATTGTAACAAAAGCTCTGCACAGTAGACAGATTTGTGCTACTTATCAGTTAACCCTACACAGACTTGTCTAGATTGGATTAATACAGTGGTCCCCAACTCCAGGCCTCGAGGGCCGCCAACAGTGCAGGTTTTCAGGATTTCCTTAGTATTGCACAGGGGTTGGAATCGTCACCTGTGCAGATGATCACATTACCACCGATGCAATACTAAAGAAATCCTGAAAACCTGCACTGTTGGCGGCCCTCGAGGCCTGGAGTTGGGGACCCCTGGATTAATTTGTAGCAAACCTTCAACTGTGAGAGTTATTTCATCAGTACAGTATACTGCGAATAACAATGTTTACAGCTACTGACGAAGCAGAGATATTTAAAATGGTTATGATTAAAAATTCTAGGGATACTAAAAAGTTCCAAAGGATTGTCTAGACTGGATACAATTAAAGAGGAGCCCCTGTGAAATGTATTTTGTAAGGAGGAGGTTTTGAGCCACTGGAGGTAAACAAGAATGAGGTTTCATGAGCTCTACTTGCTGTCATTGAATGGGAACAAAGTACATGTGAACGTTGTATAGTTTTTATTCATGTGCATTACTAGGTGTATAGTGTTTTTATCATTTTGACGGACGAAACTGCTGCTGAACGTGACTGATATTGAGGGACAGAAAAGGGATTATCCCAGCGGATGCGCTACAATGAGGTGCTGACAATGGCGGGGCTGTCACTCAGTTATCCTGCTGAATACCTCCTGATTATTTCTGATCCTTACATTGTCTGTAAACTTAACAGCAGCAACAATCGCTGCTCCTTCTATCACATATTCACAACGAGCCTTGATCATTATCCCCCAGCAGGCAGCACCCAGGTAATTGCCATTTAATATGGTTCATCTCATTCATGACGGCGCCTATTGTATGGCTACATGATCATTAAGGCTTCCGCTCCTGACTGGCGTGCTTCGGGGCTGCATGTTTCTACATGTTTTCCTGCTGACCACAGATCAGGTGTGGTATTGCACCTTGGCCAAATCTCTTTAGTGGAGCTGGACTGCAATACCAGACACGACCTGTGAACAGGTGTGGCGCTGTTTCTGTGCAAAAAAAAAGTGTTTTTTTTTTTTTATCCTGGACAAACCTTCTCACAAAAATCAGGCGTATGAGCTTAGACTAAGAAGGCTGAGGATGGGATTTGATCTGAAGAGGTAGATACATGGGTTTTATTTTTTGTTCCCGTGACGGAGACAGGAATACCGCTGCTGTGTTTTCTCACTCATGACTATATAGGGATTCTGACACTGATGGGTTGGCTGGGTTGTGCTGCTGCCACCACGCTTGTATGCTCCTAATACACGCCACGCATGCTCCTGCAGCTTGTGGCAGCCATGGTTTACTCTGGAGGGACGTGTCGCATGTCCGGCACCACGGGTGACCTGCAGGCGTCTTTGGACACATAGTGGACGTGGAATTTCTTGAACTCCCATTCTCTATGCTGTAACATCTGGATGCTGCACAAGTACTCAACATCCAACCTGCAGTAATTACTGATCGTCTGCACATTCCCTTAGTTAAGCAAAAAGGTTTGTAAGACCCTGGTCCAGCTGCCACATTAGTATTCAGTGGCCACGACACCAGAGCCCTGCGAACCTCCGACAACCGGCTGCCATTCCTGGTGATTTTTATGATGCGCAAGCCCCATGACATCATTATGTTGTGACGCATGCATGACATTGCTCCGGTCATACCAGCAGGTATGAGAACCCTGTTCGGAGGCCACGGAGTACCAACATGGCTGCTGGATCGGGGTCCTGATATAATTGGAGTTACATATTAAGTTCATGTGCAATATCCACACCATAGGCTTAGAATGGAGCAGCGGGGGGCATGGGTTACTCCATGCAAATCTCTGTGATCTGGGGAGCCATGGTTGTCCCACCAATCTAGGAATTCTAATGACCAAATAGATTAATGCACCCAGTTCTGACCCCTGGTCTGGTGCTCCGTTCCAGCAGGACGTTACTTCTGTGGCCAGTATCCATTGCCCATTATCTCCTGCCATCTCACGCTCACTAGTCCTTGTGGCATCATTACGTGCCGGGCTTGGGAAGCAAAAGAGGATTACACTAGAGGTGGGAACTGGGTCCCACAAAACCTTATCTAGACCGTAGGGCTCTAAGGAACCCTTAATACAGGAATCTCTTAATACAGACGCATTTATCTCTGCCATGAACAAGAATGGTGCTTTCTGGAGAAGAAGCAGCCGCCTCTTTTCGATGCCGCCATGATTACTGGTGTATCTGTGATTGACAGCTCGCTCGCTAACCTGAGCCGATTCACGCGACGTGTCGTCTCCCCGGAGCGATCTTCTTATTGTTGGATGTGACAATATTTTCCTTTTATTGACACTTTCAATCTAATCTATAATTAGATTTTTTTCCCCCTCATCCCTTGAAACCCTTAAATCTTACTAATTGCTGTGTCTGGAAGCTTCCGCCTCTGCGTAGGTTGCAATTATTTACTATAAATATTCAGATGACGATTATTTCTTTTTTTTTTTTTTTTTTTTTTAATCCACAATTCATATTCTTGAGGGTTTTAAATATTCACAAGAACGTGGTCTAATTCCCTGCTATTAGCATTCATCCACAGCTGTTTTGCTGTTTGGGCCTCGGCTGCCAGGGGGGTTAATCTCTTACAATACTTGGCTTTGTTGGGAAAATGCTCTGGATAATTCAGCTATAAATGTGGACGCTAATTTAATGTTTGGTGGGGGAGGGAGTTACCTTGAGTAACTGTGAGGATGAGGGCATTGTTAGTGTTAACTGTCCTTTTATTCATAAAATCTGAAGAAAATCATGGTCTTGCTGACCCCATCCCCCACCAAAAGTGAATGTTTGTGGTGCATATACAAGTCTAATATGTCTAGAGACTCTCCAGAGTCTCCTGCTCTGTGACTTGTCATGCTCTTTTTCTGTGGATGGTTCTTCTTCTGCATTCTGCCAGCACTACAGGTGCTGAAACTTCCTTTCCCTCACTTTCCAGTCTGTACTATACAATGGCTTGTCTGTCCTGAACTGAAAGTCTGCCTCTGTTATGGCTGTATGCACTTTGACTGAGAGGAAAACAAGAGTATGGGGTTGGCAAGGGGGCCTTTCCTGTAGGGCTTGGCAAGGGCCCCCACCGGTGCTTCCTGTAGGGGTTGGCAAGGGGGCCTGCCGATGCTTCTGCAGCGCCCCAGAGATCTGGTCGTTGCAGTATGACACTCTGCTACTAAGGGGAGTGATGGCACTGAAGGAGTTCTCCTGACCAGGTATCACCAGAACACTTTACACTTCACACTCCGGCCACTAGGGGGAGCAAAAGGCTTTATTTATTGGGCCACTCCTCACACTGGTAAAACTAGGGGTTGGATAGGAAGTTAGTCAGAAGCTGACGGGGATGGATTCAGGCAACATCCCGTGGCAGGGGGTGTTGCAGGGAGAAGACACGGGGGTCCCTGTCAGGCGTGGGAACCTGGCAGGTGCCAACAGAACAGAGCGTAACGGAACCGCGCCTGCACTACCTTGCGGCGGTATCCTAAGAAAGAGACACGAAGGGAAGGATATTGTGGAACAGTGTAAACGAGATCAAGCACAAAGGAGAGCCAGTAGGAGTCGTGCCGTGAGACCGAGGCAACATCCTACTGAGGCAACATCCTACTGAGGCGCGTAGTCGGTGGCCGGAACACCACGGGAGTAACTGACTCTAGGCCTTACTTCGAACTCCGCAGGACAGTTAATTATAGATTGGCTGTCTACCTTAAATTTCCTAAGAAGACACAGGGGGCAACAGTGGGAGAGGGGCGTCTCTAGGGTCCCGGAAGACCGCCAGGCCTTCCCGTCATACGGGTGCGTCCTAGCCAAAACATACTGGGGGACGAGAAACTAGCAACATCTGGAACTAAAGAGAGAGAGAGAGAGCTGTAGAGAACGACGAACGAGAACAGCAGTTGTGAGGACTATTCCTAATGCTCAGCAGGGTAGGACTACAACACACAGGCGCTAGTGGTAGGCAACGATTTCCATCTGCGAGGGAAACTCTGGTAGTGCCCATCGGACCGGCCGGTCTCAGATAGCCCTGTTAAACGTGCTCTGGATTGAGGATCCTGAAGTCTACAGTAAAGAGGTAAAGAGAGTGCAACCTTGTGTCCTCATTTTTAACTGCACCTCACACCATCACCATCCACCTTACTGGGAAGCCCTGGGGACACACTTCACCTGTGGGAAGGTATACCATCCAGCTGCCATTCCATCACCCCAGCGGACCCCACAGCAGCGTCGGTCACCCTGACCGAACACCACAGGTGGCGTCACGAACCCCTGACAAACTGCACCACCTTTATTGGATGCCCCTTAGCAGGGTCGCGGACCGGGTCTAGCCACCGTGACAGCCTCAGAACCGAACCGGAGAAGCCCGGTACCGAGAACTCGTGGCCCTGTGTCTGGGGGGCGATGCACTTCCTGTAGGGGTTGGCAAGGTGGCCCGCCGATGCTTCCTGTAGGGGTTGGCAAGGGGGTCATTGTATGGTTTCTTTATGGTAATGCACAGAGGCTTATGGGTGCATAGTACTAAGCTTTAAAGACTTTGATGCTGCCATATAGTCTTTTTACATATGATTCTTTTTCCTTAAAGAAGCACTCTTCCTCCTCATCTCATGAAAATGTGTATCCTCTTAATATATTACAGTTATTATACATCACTGTGTACTTACAATTGCCCATTTTCCATTCTGCCCAGCTAAAGGTACCGTCACACTAAGCGACGCTGCAGCGATACCGACAACGATGTCGATCGCTGTAGCGTCGCTGTTTGGTCGCTGGAGAGCTGTCACACAGACAGCTCTCCAGCGACCAACAATCCCGAGGTCCCCGGTAACCAGGGTAAACATCGGGTTACTAAGCGCAGGGCCGCGCTTAGTAACCCGATGTTTACCCTGGTTAGCAGCGTAAACGTTAAAAAAAACAAACACTACATACTTACCTTCAGCTGTCTGTCCTCCGGCGCTCTGCTTTCCTCAGCACTGTCAGCGCCGGTCAGCCGGAAAGCAGAGCGGTGACGTCACCGCTGTGCTTTCCGGCTGACCGGCGCTGACACAGGATGCAGGAGGAGTGCAGACAAGCACAGAGCCGGGGACAGACAGCTGAAGGTAAGCATGTAGTGTTTGTTTTTTTTAACGTTTACGCTGGTAATCAGGGTAAACATCGGGTTACTAAGCGCGGCCCTGCGCTTAGTAACCCGATGTTTACCCTGGTTACCAGTGAAGACATCGCTGGATCGGTGTCACACACGCTGATCCAGCGATGTCCAGCGACGAAATAAAGTTCTGGACTTTCCTCAGCGACCAACGATCTCCCAGCAGGGGCCTGATCGTTGGTCGCTGTCACACATAACGATTTCCTTAACGATATCGTTGCTACGTCACAAAAAGCAACGATATCGTTAACGATATCGTTATGTGTGACGGTACCTTAACTCTTCTTTTTTTCCATTAGGTCTGACATCACATGATTAATAACTGACCAGCTGAATCCTTCTAAGGCTGGGTTCCCATTGCGTTATGGGAACGCGCTTAACGGACAGCGTTGCACGGCGAAATTAACGCCGTGCAACGCGTCCGTTAGCGCGCCCATTCACGGCAATGGGAACGCGCAGCACTAGCGTGTGCCATGTTCGGCACGCGCTAGCGACGCACCGGTGTTTCCTGGCGCGCCGCGGACGCTGCTCGCAGCGTCCGAGGCGCGCCCGCGGTCCGTTCCCCGCTCTCGCAGATCGGGGATCTGCGAGAGTGGGGACGTTACCGCGACCCCAGGACGCGGCCCCATTAAAAACATTGCGTTAGCGCAACCCGCTAGCGCTAAACGGGTTGCACTAACGCAATGTGACCCTAGCCTAAGCTCTATGTAGGAACAGGAGGTTTTCCCTGTATGAGTCACCAGTCACTGCAAAAGTCAATGGCAGGGGGCAGCTGGGTCAGGAAGTGAAGAGGGAGGGGAATGATAAATGCAGGGACAAGAGACTTCCTGTTTCTACATAGAGAAAAGAGAGTTAGCTGGGTAGAAAGACCAAATGAGCAATTGTAATTACACAATGCTGTATAATATGATGGTGGCAATATATTAAGAGGATATAATCTTTGATGGGAGGAGCGCTTCTTTAAAATCTTCTTCTGTATGTTCCAACCATTGTCACTTTCCTGTGGTTTTAAGGGGCATTACTTACATGGGGTATAAGCGCCCCCGCTATTGTGCAGGAGACCTTACACAAGTAGCTGGATTTGCTGTAGATTTTGGCCTGTGCCCCTCCGCTCTCATGTCTCACTGTAATAAGCTTTTGTTGCAGGTGTTTTCTGGGATTAAGCACTGATGCTCTGGCCATTGCTGACTGATTAGCGGGGGCCATCATTCTGCATGTCACAAAGACCCTGCGAACACCACAAGGTTTCCACCCACCTGCATGTGCCTGTAGTTGGCAGGGACCTCCTCATATCAGCAGACCCCTGTAATGTCTTCATTTATATTCCGTTGGTGTCCGTCATTGCTGAACCCTCCTGTTGGTTTCTAATTTCTGCAAATGTCATTTATGCAAAGATATGCCGTCTCCATAAATGTTTGATGCTGCCGGGCTTGTTTGTGGCTCGGGACGTTTGCTGTCATGTGCCTCTAATTGATCTGGAGCGTAAAATGTGCCTATATGGATAGCAGAGATGTGTTAGGGTGGGGGGGGGGAGCACAGCAGAGTCACGATCGGTGCCGGGGAGAGCCGGTTCATTCTGGAGATTAGTCCTGTAATCCAGAAAATGTGTTCTGGAAGAATATTGGGGAAGACATTGCTCCTGTCAGCGTCTCGCAGTACAAGACAAATGAGCATACCCTGGACTGTCTGCAGCATCGGATGTTACTATAGTATAGAATAAGGAGGATGTATGCGGTATGGGAACGTGACCCAGCCCATAAGAATGACCCATGATTTTATTGCAGATAGCAGGAAAGCTGAGTGTCATGGGGCATACCTTACAGGGTACAGAAAATGCCCTTAATTTAGGGGGCACACCTCTGTACAGAAGTAAGGTGCAGTTAAAAATTAGGGTCATTGAAGGGGCATGGAGAACTGAATTTGGCTACACTCTCCTATATATATAATTGTCTAAGGGTTTTTCCGTCTTTCTGTCTGTCTGTCTGTCTTTCTGTCTTTCTTTCTGTCTGTCTGTCTGTCTGTCCGTCCTGGAAATCCCGCGTCTCTGATTGGTCGAGGCCTGGCGGCCTCGACCAATCAGCAACGGGCACAGCGATGATGATGTCATAAAGGACGTAGACATCTCACGTTTCTGATTCAGCGACGGGCACAGTATCGACGAGATGTCATAATGGTTGCCATGGCGACGATGATGTCATAAAGGTTGCCTCGACCAATCAGCGACGGGCACAGTCTGCCGCGAATTCTGGAATCATCATTGTCCATATACTACGGGGACATGCATATTCTAGAATACCCGATGCATTAGAATCAGGCCACAGTCTAGTATATAATAAAAACCCCTCTGTGTCGCTACTGCAGCGCCTCCTCTTCTGCTCTGTATCGCTGCTGCTGCGCCCCTCTTCTGCTCTGCGGCGCTGCTGCTGCGTGCCTCTTCTGCTCTGTCTCCGCGGTGGCACCGCCTCTTCTATTCTGTGTCGCTGCTGCGGCGGCCCCTCTTCTGCTCTGTGTCGCTGCTGCGGCGGCCCCTCTTCTGCTCTGTGTCGCTGCTGCGGCGGCCTCTCTTCTGCTCCGTGTCGCTGCTGCGGCGGCCCCCCTTCTGCTCTGTGTCGCTGCTGCGGCGGCCCCCCTTCTGCCCTGTGTCGCTGCAGTTCCGGCTCTTCTGTTGGGTTTTCTTCTGCTCATTATGAACTTGCTGCTTAGGATGACTATGGTAGACTGAGCCCCATTTCAAATTTTATCATGAGCCTCTATGGTTACTTTTTGCTCTCCTACAGGTCAATAACAATTGTGCTTGCTGTTGGGGTAAATTCACACGTAGCATATTTGCTGATTTATTTATTTATATTTTTTTGTTGTAGCAAAATCCATAGTGTTACATTTAAAAAATGTCATTACGTTTTTGGCTCTGATTTAACGTTTGCAATGGAAAGGGATGACCGTCCTGCTTCCTGCAGAGTGGAAAGATGGCATGTCGATGAGGTTTGTTGAAATCTCGTTTATTCCTGCGCTCATGTCCACTTAAAAATAGCCCTCACATTTTACATGGATTTTATCATGATGACTTAAAGATTTCCATTTTATTGTTTTTTTTTTGTTTTGTTTTTTCATTTTTCTTGCTGCAAACAATCCAGGTCTTAATATCTAATCTCACGTCATCACCACTTCTCGATTCGTTACACACAGTCCCTTGTATTGTTTTGCTCAGGACTTTTTCTGTTCCTGTGACCAAACCACATGATCCATGATCCCGCATGCTCCTTCCCCTTGGGGCTGTAGATACAACGAGACTGCTGTGTACGGCTCATTATCCTCGTCTACAATGGTTTTGCTTAAAGGGGCTCTCCATATTTATGTCTCTGATGCTCAATTATTGTATAGTGAAACTTTCTGCAATATTTAATGGGATGCAATGTTGCCTGTTTGTGGCTTTATTCTCTTCCCTTTGAGCTTTGAGTCTGGGCATTTGCAGTGGCACAAGGTGCAGCGACAAAAGCTGCTTCTGCGCCTGCATCAGATGTCGCAAGTTATGCACCTGTGCAGTGCGCTGGTTGTGCTTCTTGCACATGCCCAGAAACCCCCAAATCAGTTGAAAAAAGTTATCGGGCTATTCCATCAAGTTCAACTAGTAAGATTAATATGGCTTCTAATGACTTAAGACATCAATCAAGACACAATGGCCATGATTACAGTTTGACCTGCATAATTATAGACTTTAGTTCTGTGAATAGCCAATGAGTGAATGTAGTTACACTACCTTTCCAAAGTTTAGGGACACTTAGAAATTTCCTTATTTTAGAAAGAAAAGCACAGTTTTTTTCCAATGAAGCTAACATTCAGAAATACACTCTATAGTTAATGTGGTAAATGATTATTCTAGCTGCAAACGTCTGGTTTGTAATGCAATATCTTCATAGGTGCTTTCTTATGGTACTCTGTGTTTGCTAACTGTGTAAGAAGGCAAATGGATGTTTAGAATACCCTTGAAAACACTTGTGCAAGTATGTTAGCACAGCTGAACACAGTTTGGCTGATTAGAGAACCTATAAACCTGACCTTCCTTTGAGCTAGTTGAGAATCTGGAGCATTACATTTGTTGGTTCCATTAAACTCTCAAAATGGCCTGAAAAAAAGAACTTTCATGAGAAATTCGACAGTCTATTCTTGTTCTTAGAAATGAAGGCTATTCCATGCGAAAAATTACCAAGAAACTGAAGATTTCCTACAACGGTGTGTACTACTCCCTTCAGAGGAGAGCACAAACAGGCTCTAACCAGAGTAGAAAGAGAAGTGGGAGGCCCCGCTGCACAACTTAGCAACAAGACAAGTACATTAGAGTCTGTAGTTTGAGAAATCGACGCCTCACAGGTCCTCAACTGGCAGCTTCATTAAATAGTAAACGCAAAATGCCAGTGTCAGTGTCTACAGTGAAGAGGCGACTCCGGGATGCTGGCCTTCAGGGCAGAGTGACAAAGAAAAAGCCATATCTGAGACTGGCTAATAAAAGGAAAAGATTAATATGGGCAAAAGAACACAGACATTGGAAAGAAGATTGGAAAAAAGTGTTATGGACAGACAAATCAAAGTTTGAGGTGTTTGGATCACACAGAAGAACATTTGTGAGACGCAGAACAGAAAAGATGCTGGAAGAGTGCCTGACGCCATCTGTCAAGCATGGTGGAGGTAATATGATGGTCTGGGGTTGATTTGGTGCATTATAAAGTGTGAGATTTGTAAAAGGGATTTTGAATAAGGAAGGCTATCACTCCATTTTGCAATGCCATGCCATACTCTGTGATTCATTGGAGCCAATTTCATCCTACAACAGGACAATGACCAAAGCACACCTCCAAATTATGCAAGAACTATTTAGGGAAGAAGCAGGCAGCTGGTATTCTACCTGTAATGGAGTGGCCAGCGCAGTCACCAGATCTCAACCCCATTGAGCTGTTGTGGGAGCAGCTTGATCGTATGGTACGCAAAAAGTGCCGATCAAGCGAAACCAACTTGTGGGAGGGGCTTCTGGAAGCATGGGGTGAAATTTCTCCAGATTACCTCAGCAAATTAACTGCTAGAATGCCAAAGGTCTGCAATGCTGTAATTGCTGCAAAGGGAGCATTCTCTGACGAAAGCAAAGTTTTCAGGAGAAAATTAATATTTCAAATAAAAATCTTTTTTTCGAACCTTGTCAATGTCTGGACTAGATTTTCAATTCATTTGGCAACTCCTTTGATTACTAAAAGTATGAGTTTTCATGGAAAACACAAAATTGTCTGGGTGACCCTAAACTTTTGAACGGTAGTGTATGTATGAACGTTAATTTTTAAAGGGTTATTGTCCCAGATTAGAAAAACACACATGGCCACTTTCTTTTAGCTATGGTGTGGTTTGTGTTGAGTATTGGATCTCTGTGCCATTGAAGTTAGTGACCGATCTGCAATATCGCACATATCCTGTGGACAGTGGTGGTGCTGTTTTTGGAACAAACTAGCCATGTTTTAATTATCCTGTATAATCCCTTTAATTTACTGATATTTAGCCCCCATGTTGAGATCTTTTTGGGTTATCTGGAATTTACCAACAAATATTTCTGTTTTGATTTGCAATTTGGTTAATAATTGTTACATTAAGTCTACTAAGGACCCGGATAGAAAAACAAAGTCGTTACTTTTGTATTTGCTGGTGACAGACTCTGCTATTTCAGGACAATGACTTAATCGCGACGGCTAATTACATTGTGCGCGCTGGCAGCCGCTCAAGTCTCGTTCTGCGATGTGAAAGCATGATTGAATCGTAGTTGGGCTTTTTTGTTATTTTTAGATTAGATTAACCCTATAAATGCCATGCGCCTGACCTTCCAAAAGGACAACTTTCATGAGAACATTGTTTTATTTATTTTTAATGTGAAGTGTATAACAATATTATAACCAGGGGCAAGGGGAATCGGAACTGCAGAAAAGTAAAATCTTGGAAAGTTGGGTAATGGCTGACCCCAGTGTTTTAATATAAAGGAATTGTGTGGATTGTGTGCAGATTATCGTATGTGTTTAAGGTTAGGATTTTCCTGATCACAAAGCGGGGGTTAAAGATTATGAAGGCTGTCAGATCTGTCTTGGTGCAACGCACAGGATTTAAGTAAGACCGGATTTACGTGCGAAGAAATCCAATAACCACAATTGTGCAAGGCTCAATTCTACAATGAGATGGAAAGCGATCATATTGGGAGACCAGTTATTGGTGACTGCAGTGAACAATATTAGGACTGTTCTGATCCTCATTCATCCGTATAGTTAAGTAGTTTTCCTCATGGTCATATTGAGACAATCCCTTTAAGGCTGAGGTGAGACTTGCGAGTGCCATGCGATAAACTCGAGCATCAATACCTGGCACTGCCGCCGGCACTCAGGACAGGAGCGTGCGGTTGCATGTATTTCTATGTAGCTGAACGCTCCGGTCCCGAGTGACGGCGGCAGTGCCGGGTATTGATGCGAGAGACTCGTGTGAGTTTCTCACATGGCACACGCAAGTGCGACCCCGGCCTAAGGCCAAAATCCACATAGGAAATATATACAGGTCCTTCTCAAAAAAATTAGCATATAGTGTTAAATTTCATTATTTACCATAATGTAATGATTACAATTAAACTTTCATATATTATAGATTCATTATCCACCAACTGAAATTTGTCAGGTCTTTTATTGTTTTAATACTGATGATTTTGGCATACAACTCCTGATAACCCAAAAAACCTGTCTCAATAAATTTGCATATTTCACCCATCCAATCAAATAAAAGTGTTTTTTAATAACAAACAAAAAAAACATCAAATAATAATGTTCAGTTATGCACTCAATACTTGGTCGGGAATCCTTTGGCAGAAATGACTGCTTCAATGCGGCGTGGCATGGAGGCAATCAGCCTGTGACACTGCTGAGATGTTATGGAGGCCCAGGATGCTTCAATAGCGGCCTTAAGCTCATCCAGAGTGTTGGGTCTTGCGTCTCTCAACTTTCTCTTCACAATATCCCACAGATTCTCTATGGGGTTCAGGTCAGGAGAGTTGGCAGGCCAATTGAGCACAGTAATACTATGGTCAGTAAACCATTTACCAGTGGTTTTGGCACTGTGAGCAGGTGCCAGGTCGTGCTGAAAAATGAAATCTTCATCTCCATAAAGCATTTCAGCCGATGGAAGCATGAAGTGCTCCAAAATCTCCTGATAGCTAGCTGCATTGACCCTGCCCTTGATGAAACAGTGGACCAACACCAGCAGCTGACATGGCACCCCACACCATCACTGACTGTGGGTACTTGACACTGGACTTCAGGCATTTTGGCATTTCCTTCTCCCCAGTCTTCCTCCAGACTCTGGCACCTTGATTTCCGAATGACATGCAAAATTTGCTTTCATCAGAAAAAAGTACTTGGGACCACTTAGCAACAGTCCAGTGCTGCTTCTCTGTAGCCCAGGTCAGGCGCCTCTGCCGCTGTTTATGGTTCAAAAGTGGCTTTACCTGGGGAATGCGGCACCTGTAGCCCATTTCCTGCACACGCCTGTGCACGGTGGCTCTGGATGTTTCCACACCAGACTCAGTCCACTGCTTCCTCAGGTTCCCCAAGGTCTGGAATCGGTCCTTCTCCACAATCTTCCTCAGGGTCCGGTCTCCTCTTCTCGTTGTACAGCGTTTTCTGCCACATTGTTTCCTTCCAACAGACTTACCATTGAGGTGCCTTGATACAGCACTCTGGGAACAGCCTATTTGTTGAGACATTTCTTTCTGGGTCTTACCCTCTTGCTTCAGGGTGTCAATGATAATAATAATAAATAATAATAATTTTATTTATATAGCGCCAACATATTCCGCAGCGCTTTACAAATTATAGAGGGGACTTGTAAAGACAATAGACATTACAGCATAACAGAAATCACAGTTCAAAACAGATACCAGGAGGAGTGAGGGCCCTGCTCGCAAGCTTACAAACTATGGGGAAAAGGGGAGACACGAGAGGTGGATGGTAACAATTGCTTTAGTTATTCGGACCAGCTATAGTGTAAGGCTCAGGTGTTCATGTAAAGCTGCATGAACCAGTTACCTGCCTAAGTATGTAGCAGTACAGACACAGAGGGCTAATACTGCATAAAGTGTATGAGAACATGATGCGAGGAACCTTTTTTTTTTTTTTTTTTTTTTTTTTTTTTTATTATAAATAGGCCACACAGGGATCGTTAGGTTAATGCATTGAGGCGGTAGGCCAGTCTGAACAAATGAGTTTTTAGGGCACGCTTAAAACTGTGGGGATTGGGGATTAATCGTATTAACCTAGGTAGTGCATTCCAAAGAATCGGCGCAGCACGTGTAAAGTCTTGGAGACGGGAGTGGGAGGTTCTGATTATTGAGGATGCTAACCTGAGGTCATTAGCGGAGCGGAGGGCACGGGTAGGGTGGTAGACTGATACCAGGGAGGAGATGTAGGGTGGTGCTGAGCCATGGAGTGCTTTGTGGATGAGGGTAGTAGTTTTGTACTGGATTCTGGAGTGGATGGGTAGCCAGTGTAATGACTGGCACAGGGTAGAGGCATCGGTGTAACGGTTGGTGAGGAATATGATCCTGGCTGCAGCATTCAGGACAGATTGGAGCGGGGAGAGTTTTGCAAGAGGGAGACCGATTAGTAGAGAGTTACAATAGTCCAGACGAGAATGAATAAGTGAAACAGTCAGAGTTTTTGCAGAGTCGAAATTAAGAAAAGGGCGAATTCTAGAAATGTTTTTGAGATGCAGGTAAGAAGAGCGAGCCAGTGATCGGATGTAGGGGGTGAATGAAAGGTCAGAATCAAGGATGACCCCAAGGCAGCGGGCATGTTGCTTTGGAGTAATGGTGGAACCGCACACGGAGATGGCAATGTCAGGCAAAGGTAGGTTAGTAGAGGGAGAGAACACGAGGAGTTCAGTTTTTGACAGGTTTAGTTTCAGATAGAGGGAGGACATGATGTTAGAGACAGCGGTAAGACAATCACTGGTGTTTTCTAAAAAGGTCGGTGTGATATCGGGAGCAGAAGTGTATAATTGGGTGTCGTCAGCATAGAGATGGTACTGGAAACCAAATCTACTGATTGTTTGTCCAATAGGGGCAGTATACAACGAGAAGAGTAGGGGGCCTAGGACTGATCCTTGAGGAACCCCAACAGTAAGGGGAAGGTGAGAGGAGGAGGAACCAGCAAAACATACAGTGAAGGATCGGTCAATGATGGCCTTCTTGACATCTGTCAGGTCGCTAGTCTTACCCATGATGGGGGTTTTGAGTAATGAACCAGGCAGGGAGTTTATAAAAGCCTCAGGTATCTTTTGCATGTGTTTAGAGTTAATTAGTTGATTCAGAAGATTAGGGTAATAGGTCGTTTAGAGAACCTTTTCTTGATATGCTAATTTATTGAGACAGGTTTTTTGGGTTATCAGGAGTTGTATGCCAAAATCATCAGTATTAAAACAATAAAAGACCTGACAATTTTCAGTTGGTGGATAATGAATCTATAATATATGAAAGTTTAATTGTAATCATTACATTATGGTAAATAATGAAATTTAACACTATATGCTAATTTTTTGAGAAGGACCTGTAACTAAAGATAAGTCTTGTAAAAAGCTGAAATAAAAAAAAGAAAGAAACATCTGGACTTTTCATCTTTATGCAAATAATTGTAAGTTGCTGTCAATGGAAAAGTTCAATAGCTTTATAATCTTCTTGATACATTGTAGCAAACTGGAGAGGTTTGTGCTGGGAATGTACAGCTATGTGAAAGTATTTGCCTCTTCCTGATTTCCTATTTTTTTTACCATGTTTGTCACTCTTAATTGTTTCAGATCAGCAAATAAATGTAAATATTAGAGAAAGATAACACAAGTAAACACGAAATGCAGTTTATAAATGAAGTTCTTTATTATTAAGGGAAAAAGAAATCCAAACCTACAGGGCCCTGTGTGAAAAAGTGATTGCCCCCTAAACCTAATAAAGGGTCTGACCGCCCTTAGCCGCAACAACTGCAATCAGGCGACTGCGATAACTGGCAATGAGTCCTTTACGACGCTCTGGAGGAATTTTGGCCGCTCATCTTTGCAGAATTGTTGTAATTTAGCCACATTGGAGGTTTCCGAGCATGAACCGCCTTTTTAAGGTCATGCCACAGCATCTCAATCAGATTAAGGTCGGAACATTGACTAGAACACTCCAAAGTCTGTGTGTTTTGGATCATTGTCCTGCTGCATAACCCAAGAGCGCTTCAGTTTGAGGTCACAAATAGATGGCCGGACATTCTCCTTCAGGAATTTTTTGGCAGACAACAGAATTCATGCTTCCATTTACCACTCCAAGTCCTGAAACGGCAGAACAGCCCCAGACCATCACACTACTACCACCACCATATTTTACTGTTGGTATGATGTCCCTTTTCTGAAATGCTGTGTTATGTCTACACCAGATGTACTGAGAAATACACTTTCCAAAAAGTCCAACTTGTATCTCATCGGTCCATAGAGTATTCTCACAAGTCTTTGGGATCATCAAGATGTTTTCTAGCAAAACTGAGATAAGTATTTATGCTCTTATTGCTCTTGCTCACCAGTGTTTTTTGTCTTGGACCTCTGCCATGCAGGCCATTTTTGCCCAGTCTCTTTCTTATGGTGGAGTCATGAATTGGCAGATGAGGCCTGCAATTCTTTGGATGTTGTTGTGAGGCCTTTTGTGTCCTCTTGGACAAGTCGTTTCTGCGCTCTGGCGGTAATTTTGGTTTGCCGGCCACTCCTGGGAAGATTCAACATTGTTCCATGTTTTCACCATTTGTGGATAATGGTTCTCCTGAGTCCTAATGCTTTAGGATTGGCTTTATTAATTTGTTCCAGAATATCTTTGGATTGCGGCATGACATCTAGCTTTTGAGGATCTTTAGGTCTACATGACATCTTAACTCCAGCTTCCCAAAGATGTGATAAACCAGTTAATTTATGTTTTTTTTTTTAGGAGGGGGGTTGGGACATTCACTTTTTTTTACACAGGGCCATGTAGGTTTGGATTTCTTTTTCCCTTAATAATAAAGACCTTCATTTATAAACGGCATTTTGTTTACTTGCCATCTTTGTCTAATATTTACATTTGTTTGGTGATCTGAAACATTTAAGTGTGACAAACATGTAAAAGAATAGGAAATTAGGAAGGGGCAGACACTTTTTAGCACAACTGTATATGGCTGAAGAGTCTTAAGATTCGCAGTGTTCTATCTAGACTGGTTTCCAGCCTCCAAATGTAAAGGAAAGTCTTTCATTGACGGCAAGCAGAGATCTTTAAAAAGGCAGATTACTGGATCAGCTAAAGAATATTCAAAGTTGTTCGCTCGATTCCAAAATATTCTATACGATTGGAAGCATCTTGAGAACTTCCCTGTTGTGGGTTTGTTCATGGTTTGCGATGACATCGCAGCTGTAATAATATACCGTTATTACGTGTCCATATTTGCACATGTTCCTTCTAAATGAAAATACCCAACTTCTATGTTGCAGGACACACTGGTGGCTATGGGATGGAGCAGGACCAGTATGAAGCTCGTCTTAAGGAGCTGTTTGATAGTTTTGACACCACGGGCACAGGGTCTTTGGGACAGGAAGAGCTGACGGATCTCTGTCATATGCTGCAGTTGGAGGAAGTGGCCCCCTCATTGCAGCAAGTTCTTCTTCTGGACAACCCACTCAGCCGGGTAAGAAATCGCATGATGCGATAATAATGAACATTCTTGAAAAATGGGGGAGGGTAAAGGATGGAGGAGCTGTCAGACAAGGGGTGAGTTACAGGGCATGTTATCTGGTGACGTTTGGCGGTATATCAGTGGGCACAGTGCGCCAGCTATGTCTGGAATCTAGTTTATTGCAACCATGTAATACTGTCATTGCACAAGAAGGGCGCCATAACATAGCAGAATGCAGTGTTCAGCACCCCATCCCAAACTTTGTGCCTCCACAACTGCTGTCCTTACAAAATTGGTGGTTGAGGTTAAGCAGATGGCGGTAGTGTTGAGACTGGCACTACTAAGAGGTCACGATTTTTGCCAAGGGTAACAAAGAATCGGTCATCTTGAAATCACTTATAGCAAATTTTATATTGGTGTCAGTACTGTTTTAGGGGTAATTGATTGCAGCACTGTCAAAGAAACACTCCTGGATTTTTATTTTAAATTCTAGAGTAAAAGCATACTGTCACAGGGTTACCAGGACAGAGAGGAGTCAGAAGACCACCGCGTCTGATTTCTCCTGCTCCTGCACTGATTAGAAGAACTTCACCTTCATATTTAAACGGTGCAGGGTTCTTTTAGCAGCGCAGGGGTTAATCTGCCATGTTGAGAGCTTCAGGAGCTGGGGCTATCAGCTGTGCACTGTTAGCCACTCCCATATCCTATATAATCTGGGTCCTGACTGACACCCGATGTCAGAGTTAGCTTATGCTGCATGGCTGGGAGGATAGTAGTTGGTGGTTTTAAGAGTAGGCGTTTGGTGGATTTATCAGTGGCTGTTACTTAGTTTTTCTAAGTGAGCTGATTCCCTTTCTTCTCCTACTTTTGTTTTTTTTTTCCCCCATCCTCCACTCTCGGTGTTTACCTCTCTTATGTGTGAGTATATTTGTATTATGGTATTTTTCGTTACCCCTGTTTGTATTGCCTTGATAGTGTATTACGGTCCACTACTACTCCCTTCTTCCCTGGGTGGAGGAAGGGCACAGACTGAGGGTAGATTCAAGAGCTAAGGCTAGGTAGATGCCCCAGCATCTTCACCTTCAGAAATAACCCGGGATACATGGAGAGCTAGGGCGTCCCAAGCTATAGAGACAGGGAAGGAGCCCCTGGGCCCAGATCACCCGACAACAGAGTAGTGACACATATACAAGATTATGTCAAACAAGAGATGGGGGGAAAAAAGATCGATACTGTGTAAAATAGAACTTCTGCTTATTTTATCCATAAAAAACATGGATATCTATGGTTAAAAATACAAAGTGATTGTAACGCATTTCTGGCATCACTTTACTTAGTTATAGGATATACCAATGACTAAGGGCAGTGATGCCAGAAACCCATTACAATCACTTTGTATTTTTAACTATGGATATCCCTGTTTTAACGGATAAAAGTTTTATTCTACTTAGTAGTGATCCTTTCCCCTCCTCTTTTTTTCCCTGTCTATACTGCTGGTCAGCGGTTGGATCGTGGTTCTGAGGATATAAGCAGCGACAAGGTTGATCACACTTTTTTTTTTTTGCAAGATTGTCACCTGTGCATGGATATCGAGGCACAGCCAAAGAGGTTGGATGTTCCTGAGACTCAACCTCCACCCCCTCCAAAAAAAAAGCATCCAAAGTAGTGGACACCAGGCATAACACAGTGTATCTGTGTTTCTTTTCAAAGGGATTGTCCTCCTCTTTGAGTGCTTTTTAAATAAAAAAAACACACCTAAAAACCACAATCAGATCCAAAAGACAGATAAGGGAAGAGTCAGATGGCTCGGAAGATGTTTGCATTGCAGTGCTCGGACTGGCCGGCAGCTCTTCCCACCTGAGCGTGACAGCATGTATTTCTATGTAGCACTCACTCTCAGGTAGGGGGAGCCGATGGCCAGTCCAAGCATTGTGTTGAGATCCTCATCCGAGTTATAAGGACATCTCGTTCTTGCTTGTAACCCTTAGGCAAGAATCAGATCAGTGGAGGATTCTCAGTTAACTCCTTCTGTAGCCACCAATAGACAGTGCAATAGAGAGGCTATAGAAGCCAAACAGTGCAACATTTTTAATGAAACCTTTTTGCCAAAATGAATTGTAGTTAGATTTGTATATGTTGCATACCATGTCTTGGGCTTTATGGTGGGCACAGTGTGTATATCCAGTAGAGTAGCCCCTAAGGGTATGTTCACACGTTCAGGATTTCCATCCTTTTTTTTTCAGGACTGTTTTTTTAAAAAACTGCAGCTCTTGGCAGAAAACGCAGGTCCTTTTTTTGGTCCTTTTTTGATGCGTTTTTTGATGCGTTTTTTGATCCTTTTTTTTTATGCAGTTTTCTAACCCTAACCCTAACCCTACCCCTACCCCTATTCTAACTTAATTTTTTTATTGTCCCTACCAATGGGGGTGACAAAGTGTGGGGGGGGGGGGGTGTCATTTACTATTTTTTTTATTTTGATCACTGAGATAGGTTATATCTCAGTGATCAAAATGCACTTTGGAGCGAATCTGCTGGCCGGCAGATTCGGCGGGCGCACTGCGCATGCGCCCGCCATTTTGCAAGATGGCGGCGCCCAGGGAGAAGACGGCCGGACGGACGCCGGGTAAGTATAAGGGGGGGAGATTAGGGCACGGGGGGGGGGCATCGGAGCACTGGGGGGGGGCATCGGAGCACGGGGGGGGGGGCATCGGAGCACGGGGGGGCAGCCACACTCCGCCCACGCACTTCCGCCCGCTCCCCGCACTTCCTGCTGCAACGGTTCTGCACATCAAATCGCAGTAAAACCCGCAGATATATTTTTGATCTGCGGGTTTTACTGCGGTTTTGACCTCACAATGGAGGTCTATGGGTGCAGAACCGCTGCGGTTCAGGAAAAAGAAGTGACATGCTCCTTCTTTTTTGCCGCAGCTATTCTGCGCGGCTTTTTAAATGAAATTCCGGATCATGTGCACAGCAGTGACTGTTTTCCATAGGGTTACATTGTTATGTACCCTGCATGGAAAACAGCTGCGGAACCGCAGCGGCAAAACCGCTGCGGTTCCGCAGTAAAAAACGCACTGTGTGAACATGGCCTTAGGGCTCCGTTGTGCCTCCCGATAAATGGTTGACCTTGCATGAGGCCAACCATCTGATAGACCATTCAAGTAGGAAGAAGGCAGCTGGCCCTATTGCCTTGTGGCCAGCTTAAGGTGCCACAGGACAATCTCGGGCTTATGTGAGGTGGTGAAGGTTCTCCCTGTGGAGAGCTCCAAGTTGGCCTGAAGCGGTGTGTGGACAGGGAGTCTTTTTGCTGTGTTTTTCGAGCAGAAACTCAATG
The DNA here is from genome assembly GCF_032444005.1 of Ranitomeya imitator. Lineage (NCBI taxonomy): Eukaryota > Metazoa > Chordata > Amphibia > Anura > Dendrobatidae > Ranitomeya > Ranitomeya imitator. The sequence goes on along the minus strand of NC_091282.1, from coordinate 767,015,796 downwards.
TTTTTTTAGACTTTAGAGATTTGGAGAGTTTATGATCCAAAAACTCCTCGGAAAACCCTAGGGAGTGTAGTTTTTGATGCTCTTTTTTTGGGGCAGACAGCTTCTGTTTTTCAGCTGTGTATGGCCCTTTAAAAGCATTGAAGTGATAAGCCTTCCATCAGATCCTATAAAGCTCTGTCCTAATTGTGGGGAACAGGAAGGGGCTTTGTGTAAATGGAAGCAGGACTGAAGGGAATGACATTGTCACACTGGAGATGAGGGGCTGGGATTGGATGCAGAGCTGTATCCTTCATCTTGAGTAGATGCTGCTCCTCTTCTTCCCCCCTGTTCCCTGTGTCCTCATTGTGTTCAGTCATCATGCATATTCATGAGATGTCATGACAAATGCTTGTGGTCTGCTTCCTGGAGGGTGACATGTCTGGAAACAAAGACATGAGATTGTAGACTCAATCTCCAGACGGGCTGAGTATTTTGATTTGCTCTTGTCTGGATTGTAATTTTAGTTGCAGGCAAAGAAGCGTAAAAAAAAAAAAAAAAAAAGTAAATTTTTTCGGTGCTACTGTCTCTTTAAATCAGGAAAAAAAATTATTCTCACTTTTTATTTATTTTTTTTCCCTGTATACTTTTCGTTTTAATGGTTTTGTACATGGAAGGGTCGGGGAGATGTCTAATGAGGTGCTCAGGGGCTGGCTGCGTTTCAAGGAGGTCTTTTTGCAGCCGGCAGCTTCTTGAAGGCTGTTTTGAGATTGTGAGGACTTGTGGGGAAGATGATTCACGCCCATAGTCTAGCCTGTTCGGGATTAAATGACTAAAAAGAAGCTGCAAAAAAAAAAAAAAACGGCGGCGGCGTGAGAAGACATCTTAGTCTGTATACAGGCGGACACTATAGGGATTGGATCCATCTGGTGGCACCGGTCCATGCACCAGACGCCAGCCTGGCATCAAAAGGGTAAAAAACATGTAGTTGATGGAATATTTTTGTAAAATCAATACTGGTCAATTCAGTATAAAATGCCACGAAGATGACGGGCATCACCGTTATAGACCTGGCCGGATCCCAATAACTGCAACAGGGACCGTCCACCATCTCATCAGGATTAACCTAGGTGATGAGTGGGGGATTGCTAATGCATCACTATTCACACCCCCTATATCTACAGCTACTGGTCCGTTTTAAGCACAGGCTTTTTTTGTTTGGCAACCATTTATCTCAATGTACAAGGCTCGGTCCTTAGTCCAGTCTTCATATGACTGGATGATCGAATAATTAATTGTTTAAATCAGGATTGTGTTGCATGATTTATAAGAAGAATTGGCTGATCAGGAAACCACTGTACACGGGAAGTCTGAGTCTCTGGAAACCCTAGGGGCAAGTGTGAAAATTGCAAGAGAATTAGTTGTGTTTAATAAAAATCATGATCTAAAAAAAAATTAATGTAACACAAACAAAAAAAAAAACCTGATTTCAACAATAGGTCATTTTTTGTCCACACATTCCCTTTTGAAGTGCTTGACTTGCAGGAAGAGTAGTCTTTCCAGTTGCAGTTCTCCTGCAGACTGCTGCACGTTTTCTGTCTTCATTTCTTGCACAATCTGTTCTCTTCCATCTCAGCCTTAAAACTTTATGGTTGTAATTGTCAAGATTTCTTCCTCCAAGGTCACTCGCTCACTTTTTTTTATCTCAGCCAGCTCCAGCCAAAATGTATTATTTGCATTGCTTCCTCCCTCCTTTCTTCTCTCCCTCCTTCCTATCCTCCCTCCTTCTCCTTCTTCTCTTTTCCTTCTCCTTCTTCTCTTTTCCTTCTCCTTCTCTTTTCCTTCTCCTTCTCTTTTCCTTCTCCTTCTCTTTTCCTTGTCCTTCTTCTTCTCTTTTCCTTGTCCTCCTTCTTCTATTTCCCTTGTCCTCCTTCTTCTCTTTTCTTTGTCCTCCTTCTCTTTTCCTTGTTCTTCCTCCTCTTCTTCTTCCTCCTCTTCCTCCTCCTCTTCCTCCTCCTCCTCTTCTTCTTCTTCCTCCTCTTCTTCTTCTTCTTCCTCCTCCTCTTCTTCTTCTTCTTCTTCTTCTTCCTCCTCCTCCTCCTCCTCCTCCTCCTCCTCCTCCTCCTCCTCCTCCTCCTCCTTCTTCCTCTTCCTCTTCCTCCTTTTCCTCTTCCTCTTCCTCCTTTTCCTCTTCCTCTTCCTCTTCCTCTTCCTCCTTTTCCTCTTCCTCTTCCTCCTTTTCCTCTTCCTCCTTTTCCTCTTCCTCCTTTTCCTCTTCCTCCTTTTCCTCTTCCTCTTCCTCTTCCTCCTTTTCCTCTTCCTCTTCCTCTTCCTCTTCCTCCTTTTCCTCTTCCTCTTCCTCTTCCTCCTTTTCCTCTTCCTCCTTTTCCTCTTCCTCTTCCTCCTTTTCCTCTTCCTCCTTTTCCTCTTCCTCCTTTTCCTCTTCCTCTTCCTCTTCCTCCTTTTCCTCTTCCTCCTTTTCCTCTTCCTCTTCCTCTTCCTCTTCCTCCTTTTCCTCTTCCTCTTCTTCCTCTTCCTCCTTTTCCTCTTCCTCCTTTTCCTCTTCCTCCTTTTCCTCTTCCTCCTTTTCCTCTTCCTCCTTTTCCTCTTCCTCTTCCTCTTCCTCCTTTTCCTCTTCCTCTTCCTCCTTTTCCTCTTCTTCCTTTTCCTCTTCCTCTTCCTCTTCCTCCTTTTCCTCTTCCTCTTCCTCCTTTTCCTCTTCCTCCTTTTCCTCTTCCTCTTCCTCCTTTTCCTCTTCCTCCTTTTCCTCTTCCTTTTCCTCTTCCTCTTCCTCCTTTTCCTCTTCCTCCTCTTCTTCCTCCTCTTCCTCCTCCTCCTTCCTCTTTCCCTGTATGAGTCACGAGTTCCTGCAAAAGTTCCTGGCAGGGGGAGGAGGGAGCAGCTGGGTCAGGAAGTGAAGAGAGGAAGGATTTCTGCAAGGACAACAGACTTCCTGTTTCTACATAAAGCAGAGAAAAGAGAAGAATTATCTTGGTAGAAAGTCAAAATGAACAATTGTAATTACACAGTGCTATATAATATGATGACTGCAATATATTAAGAGGATACAAACTTTGATGGGTGTGCTTTTTTAAAGGTAATTTATCAGAGTTTTGCTTCCCCAGTCTGAGAGCAGCATGATGTAGACCCTGATTCCAGCGATGTCACTTACTGGGCTGCTTGCTGCAGTTATGATTAAAAACGCTTTTTCTCTGCTGCAGATTGAGCAGTTTTCTGAATGTTGAGCTGTGTATAAACCCGCCCACAGCACTAATTGGCCGCTTTCTGTGTACACTGTGCATAGTCAAAAAGCAGCGAATCTGTGTAAGGCTACGTTCACATTTGCGTTGTGCTCCGCTGCGACGCAACGCACAACGCAAATAAAAACGCACGCTAAAATGCTGCGTTTTGCGACGCATGCGTCCTTTTTTGCCGAAATTTGGATGCAAAAAAATGCAACTTGTTGCGTTTTCTGCGCCCAACGCTTGCGGCAAAAAAAACGCATGCGTCGCACAACGCAGCACAACGCATGTCCATTCGCCCCCCATGTTAAATATAGGGGCGCATGGCGCATGCGTCGCCACTGCGGCGCCCGACGCAAACAAGCAAAACGCTAATGTGAACGTACACTTAGGTTAGTTTCACACTAGCGTTTTGCTGAGCTGCGGAACTTCCTCTGTCGCTCAACTCTGTATGCAACCTGCGCACCTATCTTTAACATTAGGTACGCAGGTCATGCTGATGCCTCCGCATGCAACGTTTTGACGATGTGGAGACCCGTGTCGAACGCAGCTGGTTGGAATTTTCTTTCTCTGCATCGTCAAAACGACGCGAGCGGAGGCATCCGCATATATCCGCACGACCTGCGTACCTAATGTTAAAGATAGGTACGCAACCGCATGCGGATGCAGGCGGAGCTGAGTGGTGGAGGTGCGGCCATGGGCGGGGCTTCACGGAGGAAGTCCGCATCTCAGCAAAACGCTAGTGTGAAACTAGCCTCAGGGGCAGGGTTGGAGTTCGTGGCAGCAGGTGTACTAGTCCGTTGAAATCTCCTGTTGATTTTAAAATGGTAATTTTATTAGAACTATAGCAAGCAGCCCAGTAAGTGACACATTGCTGGAATCAGGGTCTCTGCCCCTATATTATGATGCTCGCAGATTAAGTGACAGATTCCCTTTTACGGGGGTATTCCAGTCTCCAAAAAGAAAAAGCCTATCCTCTGGATGTGGATAATTGTTTGATTGCTGTGGGACTTGCCTGGGTTCCTCTGGTTCTCCTCTGTCCGCAGGACTACAGCCAGGAGACATTTATTGGAGCGGCTGCGCACTCGTCCCAATACAACACTCATTGTCTATGCGAGTGGCAGCGATCTACTATTTAATGGTCCTAATGTCCCTCGCAGTTGGTCCAATTGCTGCTTATATTTTGTGGCCCTTTTGAGAGATTGTATCTGTTTTTTATTTTTAATTTTAAATTCTTTAATTTTATTGGTAAAAATGTTTGGCTTTCTCCCCTCCTGCCTCCTCTTGTGAACGGTTATTATTTAGCGATTAGCAAAAAAAGAAACAAATGGCGGGTCACGCTAATTTGCGGTAATTTCCTGTTCGGATTCTGTTGCGCTCCGCACAGTTGCATCTTGAATTAAGCTGATTAGATTGCGGGGCTAATTTATGACCGCCACCACTTTTATCAGGCTCTGGCCATGTAGTATAATCCCTTTGGGTTGTATCTGATCTGGTCACGGTGAAATTGCCGCAGGACTCGGGAGCCGGCACCATCTGTCTTGCCGTGCAGCTGTGTGGCTCGGTGGACGGGCGCAGATCACACCAGAACAATGGCCAGACATTCCTGCATCACCAGCTCCTTTTTTACTTCTATTTTTTTAGAAAAATAAAAATATACCCATCCTGCAATTAAAAAATTATATTTCTAAAATTAAAAACACAAATTTTTTTTCTCTTTTCCTGCATTCAAAAAGTTTTGTCATTGAGGTTCAACCACCATTCCCTAATGGGCTTGGGTAAATGCCTAGCAGCTTCTCCTACCGCCGGGGTTGACCCTGGATCGCTAGCCTTTTTTGGAACGTGGGGACATTGTAAATTTCAGAAACTCTGGTCTGCCTCCGGTCTGCCCCACCGATCGTGACATTATAGTTACCAGCTATGGTGATCCCCAGGTTAGCCTGGCCTGTGGGACTCTTCAGCCATGGTGGGGGTTATCTGTGTGGATCTGGGGGTACTTCGTAGGAAGGGGCTCTCTGCAGGGGACCTTTTCAGGCTTGTACGCTAAGGGTCCCTTGGAGGGGGGGAAATATTCACTTGCTACACCCCTGAAAGGGCCCCTAGGGTGGCAATGTGAATCTGCGGGATCGTATCAAACATGGGGTGGGCACCTTGGGTAAGGGGTGGGTGGGTAGACTCTGTGGTTCTGAGAGGCTTTGGGGTATTCTGCACCCTGGGGCCTTTTTGGCAGGAGGAGCTCTTTCAGGGGGCACTTTGCAGCTCTGGGGGGGCCTCTTGAGGAATGGGCACTCTGCTGCCCTAGGGGCCCTTACATGGGGCACTCTGACTCTTGGGTAGGTGGGATTGTGCGACTCTTGGGTAATGGGGGCTCTGTGGCTCTAGGAAGCTTTGACTGGGCACTCTGTGATTTTGAGAGGGTGGGGCACTGCTGAAAGGCAAGCTTTATGGAAGATGACCCCGTTACCGCAGACTTGCTTATAAGAAGCCATTCCAAACTTTTATTAATGACTTGAATTGATATTTAAAATAACTATAACTTTATACAGCCCCTTTACAAAACTATGCATCCATGGTTCCCGCAGCATGACCTCAGCAATGTGCAAGTTTTTTTTAATTTTTTTTATTTTTTTTCCTCCTGCCTTAACACTGAGACTTTATTGCCCAGGGATTCTGGTTCGGAGCGGGGCGTGGGGCGCACCGCACCTTGCGCCCTAGTAATAGGTGGCCTGATGTCATTGTGTGCAGCGTGCCGTGCCTTCTTGGTGACTGTTAGGGTACCGTCACACAGTGGCATTTTGATCGCTACGACGGCACGATTTGTGACGTTCCAGCGATATATCCGTGACGTTCCAGCGATCTCGCTGTGTCTGACACGCTCCTGCGATCAGGGACCCCGCTGAGAATCGTACGTCGTAGCAGATCGTTTGAAACTTTCTTTCGTCGTCTAGTGTCTCGCTGTGGCGGCATGATCGCATGGTGTAACAAAGGTGTGCACGATATTGTATATGATGTGCGCATAGTAACCAACGGCTTCTACATCACACATACGTCATGAAATTATCGCTCCAGCGTCGTACATTGCAAAGTGTGACAGCAGTCTACGACGCTGGAGCGATATTGTTACGACGCTGGAGCGTCACGGATCGTGCCGTCGTAACGATCAAAATGCCACTGTGTGACGGTACCCTTACTGTTGTGCATCACAGGGAAGACCCCGGAGATTTGGGTTTTTTCCAGCTCTCAGGTGGGAAATTGACATAATAATCTATCTTGTCGTTCTTTCCACAGATTCACTTTGACCAGTTTAAAGAAGCCCTTATCGATGCCTTATCCAGCACACTGTCCAGTAAGGAAAACTGCCCTGAACCAGGTACATGATCTGTTTCCACTCCACCTTTTTTTTTTTTTTTTTTTTAATCTTAACATTAAAGGGTGTATGTATTTTTGCAACTTCTCCTTTTTTTGTGCTTTATTGCATCCAAAATAATGGGAAAAAAAAAATGAAACTAATTTACAATGATTTGTGTGATACCCCAATGTATCTCCTATTGTTTGCAGGGGAAGTGGAGTAAATCATTTGCTGCGGGATCTGACGACGTACATGACATGTTCTGTAGCATGATCCCTCGGGGGGAAAATCGTGCAGAGGACACCACTATAATTTCTACATTTCTATGTGGGCACATGTTATCCTGGTGGGAAATTGCCCATCTGATGAGCTTTTTCCAGTTTTCTGTAAAAAAACAAACAAACAAAAAAAAAACATATTCTTCATCTTACTAATGTTACTTGTGTTGTATTTCCTCACTATTGAAAGTCTACTTGCTGTCACTGAATGGAAACACTTTAGTTTACCTCTATAGGCAATAAATCTGCCCTGAGTTTGTGTAAGGGTTATTAGTGTTTCATCTTCTCGTGCTTCCGCAGCTCGTTACACTGGATCGGAGTCCTCATGATTTATGTACCTATTCCCTACATCTGAACGGGACTTGCAGAATTACAAGTGGCAAAAATGTTGCATCGGGGCTCTCCTGAGATCATGGCTCGTTACAGTGTATCGAGGCTCTTGTGGGATTGTGACTGTGTATCGAGGCTCTTGTGGGATTGTGATTTCTGACTGTATCATGGATCTCGTGGGATCGTGACATGTGACTATCAAGGCTCTTGTGGGATCATGGCTTGACTGTGTATGGTGGATCTCATGGGATCGTGACATGTGACTGTGTATCGAGGCTCTTGTGGGATCGTGACTTGTGATTATGTATTGAGGCTGTTGAGGGATTGTAACTTATGACTGTATCATGGATCTCGCGGGATCATGGCTTGTGACTATATCGAGGCTCTTGAATTGTGACTGTGTATCGTGGATCTTGTGGGATCGTGAATTGTGACTGTGTCGTGGATCTCGTGGGATCGTGACATGTGACTGTATCAAGGCTCTTGTGGGATAGTGACTTGTGACTATCGTGGATCGCGTGGGATTATGACAGACGACTGTGTATCGAGGCTCTTGTGGGATTGTGACTTGTGACTGTATCATGGATCTCGTGGGATTGTTACATGTGACTGTCGTGGATCTCGTGGGATCGTGACTTGTGACTGTATCGTGGATCTCGTGGGATCATGACTTGTGACTGTGTATCGAGGCTCTTGTAGGCTTGTGACTTATGGCTGTGTATCGTGGATCTCATGGGATCGTGACATGTGACTGTATCGAGGCTCTTGTGGGATCGTGACTTGTTACTATCGTGGATCTTGTGGGATCGTGACTTGTGACTGTGTATCGAGGCTCTTGTGGGATTGTGACTGTATCATGATCTTGTGGGATCGTGACTTGTGACTGTATCGTGGATCTCGTGGGATTGTGACATGTGACTGTGTATCGTGGATCTCGTGGGATCGTGACTTGTGACTGTATCGTGGATCTCGTGGGATTGTGACATGTGACTGTGTATCGTGGATCTCGTGGGATCGTGACGTGACTGTGTATTCGATGGTCTTGTGAGATCATGGCTCGTTACAGTGTGTCCAGGCTTTTGTAGGATCGTGAATTGTGACTTCAGTACTCAGTAAGTTCATGGCCCGTGAGTTTATCAGGGCTATTGTGCGTTCATAGCATATTGCATTGTCCTTGTGAGGTCTGAGTTTGTTACAAATAATCAGGGCTCTCAATAGGTCATTGCTGGTTGTATCTGGTCTCTCATGACGTCATGACTTGTTACCATGTATCGGGCTCATATGAGGTCATGACTCCTTACACTGTATCAGGGCTATCGTGACTTCAGCATTCTTTAAAAATCAAGACTTGTTGCAGTGTATCAGGGCGCTTGTGGGGCCATGACTTATTGATTTGTATCGTTGTCCTCTTGTGAGGTTCTGGCTTGTTGAATTGTATCTGTCCTTTTGTGAGGTCCGAGCTTGTTACTTTGTATGGATGTCCTCTTGTGAGGTCCGAGCTTGTTTCATTGTATCGGTATCATCATGAGGTCCGAGCTTGTTATGTTGTATCGTTGTCCTCTTGAGATTTCCGGGCTTGTTACGTTTGTATGGGTGTCCCCTTGTGAGTTCCGGGCTAGTTACGTTGTATCTTGTCTTTTGTGAGCTGTCTTCTGATTACATTGTATCAGGGCTCTCCCTGTAACACCTCCTGCATTGGTGTCAGCAGGACCGGATCAGATTGTTTTTTTTTTTTTTATGTGATGTCTTCTCCTCTATACATTGTAGCGCCATTCTCCACCCCACCCCATCACAAAGTGTTTTTCACCCCGTTGCTGTGTTTGTGGCTATATGCGGCCAATGTTTTGTTGCTCGCTTCACCGTCCAGAGCTGTTTGTTGGCTAATTATTGACTTTGCAGTCAGACTTGCGATGTTTGCTTGCTCCTCTGTGGAGCACCTGTATCTGCTTGGCGTGCACTGGTTGCTTGGCGACGGTGACTCCTCAGCTGTCACATTGCGCCAGCGATCACACAGGGTTTTGTTCTCAGAAATTAATTGCACGGATTTAATCTTGCGGCTGCTGGATGGTCCGGGAGTTATGAGGAAGGACCAGGCGTCTGCATTGAGCCACATGAGTCAGTATTGTGCTGTTAATTGTTTGGATCGTTTTGGAGGAGCCCAAATTTTAGAAAGCGATCGACAGCACTGTAAACGTTTCCCTTCAATGACAACAAAAAGAGAGGGTGAATGTGCTAAGCTGCGATAGACGTTACCAAAGGAGGTGTAGATGTGCGATCTCCATAGTGCTGCACAAGAGGTTGAATTCATGGGTAGAGGTTTTCCATAATGTGTCTTATCAGGAGGCCAAAAGTGGGCATGGGGTTGCAAACTCCCAACATTCCCCAGGGAGATGTCTGCTATTGAAGTATGCTGGGCATTGTAGTTTCTCAACAGGCCGTGGGGCTGCAAGGAAGAGTGTGACTGGCACTATGAAGGGCGGCTTAGTGACGGCAACTTAAGTGTTACTAGTGATGGGTGACTTCAACATCCCCATTGATACCCTTCAGTCAACAGCCTCCAAACTTCTTCCCTTACTTCATCTTTTGGATGTACTCAGTGGTCCTCCGCAGCCACCCACACAGACGGACATACTCTAGGCCTAGTCTTCACCCGTCTCTGCTCCCTATCTAAATTCACAACCTCCCCTCTCCCTCTATCCGACCACCATCTGCTCACCTTCTCATCCCTGTCCTCCTCACCGGTCACCCATATCCAGCAACATGTGCATCCCCACAGAAACCTCGCACATCTAGACCCCCACACGCTCTCTGACTCTATCCTCTGACTGGCATCCATATCCTCACTCCACGACACAGACACTGCCACTGCTTTCTACAATGCCACTCTTGCATCAGCTATTGACACAGTAGCCCTTCTCGTTCATGGCAGAGTGCGACGTTTCAATAGACAACCCTGGCACAATAATATCACTAAAAAGCTCCAGCAAGTGTCCAGGGTTGCAGAGCGGCATTGAAAGAAAACACATTCACAAGACGACTTCGCTGCATTCAAACAGGCAACAATTGCTTTTAAATCTGCTCTCACCTCTGCTAAACAGGCCTACTTCACAACCCTCGTATCTTCCCTATCCTATAACCCCAAACAGTTATTCAAAACCTTTAACTCCCTCCTCCGCCCCCCACTGCCCCCACACTTTAAAAATAAGGTCAACTAAACAAGGCAAGTCTTCGTTGTTCAACCACCACAACCCCTTTGTATACAAGACCAATGCCCAAACCCCATAACCTCCCTATCCAACATCACTGAAAGGGGGCTTAATTGTCTCCTCTCCAAATCGCACCTCTCCACCTGTGCACTCGACCCCATCCCATCTCGCCTCCTCGCCAATTTCACCGCCACTCTTATCCCATCCCTAACCCACCTCTTCAACCTATCACTAACTTCTGGCACCTTCCCTTCTGCTCTCAAACATGCCACAATAACGCCTATCCTTTAAAAAGCCAACCCTTGATCCAACTGCTGTGTCTAGCTATCACCCAATATTGCTGCTCCCATTCACTTCCAAACTCCTGGAGCAGCACGTCCAAGCTGAACTTTCCTCCCACCTCTCATCTAACTTGCTCTTTGACAATCTACCCATCACTCAACTGAGACAGCCCTGACCAAAATTACTAACGACCTACTTACAGCCAAAGCTTACGGACAATACTCTGTACTCCTCCTTCTAGACCTGTCTGCTTTCGACACAGTTGACCACTGCCTCATACCACAGATCCTCTCCTCCTTTGGCATCAAAGATCTTGCCTCTCCTGGATCTCTTCATACCTTTCCAATTGCACATTCAGAGTCTCCAACTCCCACACTAAATTTTCATCCCATCCTCTCTCTGTTGGAGTCCCCCAAGGCTCTGTTCTAGCACCCCTACTCTTCTCAATCTATACACTTGGCCTGGGACAACTCGTAAAGTCCCATGGATTCCAGTACCACCTTTGATGATGATACTCAGATCTACCTTTCTGGCCCAGACATCACCTCTCTGCTGTACAGAATCCCAGAGTGTCTATCAGCCATATCCTCCTTCTTCTCCTCTCGCTTCCTTAAACTCAATGTGGACAAATTTGAACTCATCATCTTTCCTCCATCTCATAGATCTTCCTTACCTGACCTATCTATCGCAATTAGCGACATCACGCTTGCCCCCGTACCGGAAGTCTGCTGCCTCAGAGTAACCCTTGACTCTTCCCTGTCCTTCAAACCGTACATCCAAACTCTTTACACCTACTGTTGCCTCCAGCCCAAAAATATCTCCAAAATTCATCCTTTCCTCAACCGTCAATCTACTAAATTGCTTGTGCATGCCCTCATCATCTCCTGCCTTGACTACTGCAACATCCTTTTCTGTGGCCTCCCTGCTAACACCCTTGCACCTCTCCAGTCCATCCTTAACTCTGCTGCCCGACTAATTCATCTCTCTCCTTGCTACTCCTCTGCTTCCCCCTCTGCAAATCTCTTCACTGGCTCCCATTCCTTCAGCATATCTAGTTCAAATTAGTAATACTGACCTACAAAGCAATCAATAACCTGTCTCCTCCATTTATCTCTGAACTAATCTCCCGATATCTTCCATCACGTAATCTCTGGTCCTCCCAAGACCTCCTTCTCTCCTCCACACTTATTCACGCCTCACCCAACTGCCTCCAAGACAGCTCCCGAATATCCTCCATCCTCTTGAATTTTTTTTTCCCAACACGTCCGACTATCAACCACATTCGGATCCTTCAGATGGACCCTGAAAACCCACCTCTTCAGGAAAGCCTACAGTCTGCACTGACCCCACTGCCTCCTCACCACCACCGAAGCTACCGCCTCACCCACACCGGAGCTCCTGCAACCCTCAACCTATTGTCTCCTTCCCCACCATCCTGTAGAATGTAAGCCCGCAAGGGCAGGGTCCTCTCACCTCTGTATCAGGCTGCCGTCACACTAGCAGTATTTGGTCAGTATTTTACATCAGTATTTGTAAGCCAAAACCAGGAGTGGGTGATAAATGCAGAAGTGGTGCATATGTTTCTATTATACTTTTCCTCTAATTGTTCCACTCCTGGTTTTGGCTTACAAATACTGATGTAAAATACTGACCAAATACTGCTAGTGTGACTGCAGCCTCAGTCTGTAATTGTTAGTTTGCTTACTGTAAGTGATATCTGTAATTTGTATGTAACCCCTTCTCATGTACAGCACCATGGAATTAATAGTGCTATATAAATAAATAATAAAAATAATAACTTTTGTGGGGTTTATAGATTGTTCTCCCTCCTGTGTCATCCCACCTAGACTCTACTCGAGTGATATACACCAAGGTTCCTTAAAGGGGTTGTCTTGGCCAGTTAATTTTTGTTTTTAAAAGGATCAAGGGAGTCATGAACCTAAAAGAATTAAAAAGCACACTTCTACATCACACCAATTTTTCATCAGGCCACTTGTAATCCTCCACGGGTCCACTCCGGTGTCTATTTGCTGGTCCCTCTTGAGACACAAAAAATGTTGCCAAGGCAATCTGTGGTGGAGGTGGGACCTTAATGTGACCAGTGATTGGCTGAGCTGGAAACTTCCATCTCCTGTGTATTCAGGTGGACTTGGGAGCAGTGGAGTGTTGATGAAGGGGAACACTGCCACTCCGAGCCTTTTTAAAGCCAAAAATTATTTGCCTAGGCAAACATCCCCTATTAGTATTAGTATTATTAGTATTGTTATTATTAGTATTTTTATTAGTATTCATACATGATGTATCTTTTTTTCCCTAAGTCACAGGCTTCATAGCCATCTTTAGACTTTCTTCTTCACCCGTGGCGTACTCTATAATGATTTAAGGTTTGCCTAACCCCTAGTTCTTAAAGGGGCCAAACTAGTCCCTATATATGAGAAGATCTGTGATAGTTGGTGACCCCTTTAGAAAGTACACATTGGGGTCCCGTAATGTCAGGATATGCTCTCTTTCCCACCCCTTCCCCAAACACACTGTGTCTCTTTTACTCCATATTTTTTGAAGGACCATCTCCCAGGCACATAGGGTCTGTTGGGAATCTGGATATAATGGGCAAATGGCAAAAAAAAATCCAATTGGCGCAATACATAAAACAAAACAAAAAAAACTGTTACCAGAACGTTTCCTTAAAGGAAATGACCAGACTAAAGGTACCATCACATTTAGCGACGCTTGCAGCGATATAGACAACGAGCCGATCACTGCAGCGTCGCTGTTTAGGTCGCTAGGAGACGTCAAAAACGGCAACAGCTGAACGATGCAGGAGCGATCCAGTGACGTACTTATCGTTCTCGCTGGTTGTTAGCTCCATGAAAAAACCATTGCAGGCATCGTTGCATTTGCTGTCAAACATGACGAATCACGCCGACCTGAGAGGAAATAAAGTTCCGGACTTCTAGCTACGACCAACGATGTCACAGCAGGATCCTGATCGCTGCTGCGTGTCAAACACAACGAGATCGCTATCCAGGACGCTGCAACGTCACGGATCGTTGTCGTTCTCGTTGGAAAGTTGCTCAGTGTGAAGGTACCTTAAGGCTTTGTGCACATGTTGCAGCTTTTTTTTTCTGTGTGGATTTGTTGCAAAACTTGAAGGTTTTCCCCATACCAGCAAAGTGCATGGGATTCCTAAAGTCGCATACACACTTTACTTTTTTTTTTGGTGCAGATTTAAATCTGCAGCATGTCAGTTCTTGCAGTATTTTTGCTGCAAATTTCACATATATTGAGTGTGGAAAAATCTGCACCAAAAATTCATGTAAGAAACGCAGCCAAAAATGTGCCTATTTTACTCGGTGTTTCTGGCCAAGAGCTGCAGAAATTCCAGCTGCAAATACTTACCGTGTGCACATACCCTTAGATTCCCCACTATACAGTGCAGTCTGTGGGAACCTAATGAGGATGCGATCATGATGGATGATCGGCTTACCCCCCTCCCCCACTCTCCTCCGCCCTCTTCCTATGTCTTACATTAGTCTTACTTTTGAAGTGAAGGGGTCATTTCGACCCGAGGAGAAGGGAATGGATGGATTCAGAGAACTGAGCTGAAGGGGCCAGATCCGGCACAATAGGCGGCCCCATTACTGCAGGACTCTGGGGGTTCTTACAAGGCTGAGACTAATCACAGGGTCCCAATTATACCCTGCGAGCGCATCCTTCAGCGCTCGTACAATGGCGCAGGTCTGGTTCTCACTTCATCGCTTGTGTGGTGTATGAGGGGGCCGGAAGGCTGCTGCAAGCGCTATACAGCGGGCTAGAATGACTTTTCTGTATGAAAGTGCAAATCCCCTTCAGCTGCGCTCTCTAAATGTGTTTAAATTGCAGCCTTCATATATAATCTAGAGGTTCTTACAGGGGAAGGTAGAATTCTGTCCTTAAAGGGGATTTTACGTTTGAATTGCAACTTATGTATTCCAATTGCAAAATCTCTTCTTGCTGATGTTTACATCCAACAAGCCTAGATAGACTGAAAACTTTCTGCAAGCTTTTTACAGCTGTGCGTTTGTTACACAAGTATCCAGTAGCTAAGCAGTCTGTACTCCAGGCCCATACATTCATATATTGTGGCAACCTCGGGCCGGGAAGGAGCTTTGGTACAGTAGACCCACTGATCCGTTCACGGTTATAAGAGTTGGCCGCACATGTTCACTACCTTTTCATTCCCAAGACCTCAAGTAATCGTGTTTATGGGTCATCCCCTTTAAATAGGACCCCTGACTTGCCATAAATATGTAATATTTTTACCTGGTGTAAATGCCGCTGTTCTCCTGAATCCGGCAATGTTTTTCTTTTCTTCCTGCTCCTCTCCGCTCCTGAGATACGGCCGCCTCTTCCCTGTTTATAAATCTAGTCCTTGTTTTTGTTTCTCCAAGTGGGAGTGGTCCTTAGGTTGACACCCACAGAAGCTTGGGGGCCATGCCCACTTGGCCAACATGACTAGATTTTATATATACAAGTAAGATGGTCCGTATCTTGGGAACGCAGAGGCGCAGGAATAAAAGAAAAACATCCCCGGATTCAGGATAACAGCGCCGCTTACATTGGGTGAAAACAAATACATTTATGGCAGGCGACGGGTTCTTTTTACGTTTTCCAGCTTTCACATATATGTTGAGCGTCAATTGTTAACCATTTTCACAGACTCGGACTGAATAAATTGTGTACACTCGCTGAGTTTGCTACCGTTGCATCCTGACTTTGTTTTACTTGCACCAATTCATTATAAAAAGTACCGTAAATTAAAAAAATCAGCCAGCAGTCCAGACTTTTTGACTAGCGGACTGGGCGCAACTGTAATGAAACTTCAGCCCTAAAAAGTGTGAGACTGCGGTTTTTCAGCAGCTGGATTATTACTAACTGATCAGAAATGAAAACCACACAGGTAAATTTAAAAAGTTTCAGAGCTTTTTTTTCACGAAGCCCTATTTAACCCCTAAATGCCTGGACACCTTGGATCACTCGCCCGTGGTCTTGACTTTCGGGACTGCGATGCTTTTGCGGAGGATGTTTTCTCTGCTGTTCGTTTCTGATTTCCATTCCCCCAAATGATTAAATGTCGGGTAATGTCTCATTTTTTGCAATTAGTCTTCGGAGGCTTCAGACACGCCATTAGTGACAGAATTTTTAAAAACCCCAGTGACTGCTCCACTTTAATCATTCCTTCTCGTCCTGTACGCTTAGGACATAACTTTGCTAAATTAGCTGCTTGGAATGTGAAACCAGATTTTTTATTTTTTTTCATCGTTACAAGAGTGTAATTATACGCTCCTCAGCATTTTAATTACAAGAGCAAGAAGAAAAGGTGATGGAATTATGGAAATCACAGGGTGGAGACATGTTACTGATCTGCATATGACAAAAAAAATGGAAACTACGTTTGAGAAGCTCTTTCCACAGTGATCAGCCTGTGTCCCCTGAATCTGCTCCCATGGCTGCAGGGTCATCAGACTTGTCTCCCATCAAGCACATTGGGGACTTTATTGGTCGGTGATTATACAGGAGCTGCCAGCAGAGGATCTTGATGATTTCTCCAAGTGCAATCAGCAGCAGAACTTTCATCAAATGATCCTTAATGACCTCAGTTACAGCAGCTGAGGCCGGAGGTGTGCTGGGATTTCTGCACGAGGCTCACACTCCGGACTAAATAATCCAGATGTTTCTGATTTTAGTTCCCATTTTTTCATCATTTGCAGAACCAGTAACCTCTATCCATCCTGTGACTCTCAGAATTCCGTGACTTTTTCATCTCGGAGTGATAATATCAATGGTGAGGAGTGTATAATACCGCCATCAATCTCGCCTTCTTCACGCTCTTAGTAGGGCACACTGGCGCCCCGGCCGGATCTTCAGCGGCATCTGTTCCCGCCATGATAGGTAGCCGTGATTAAATTTGTCCCTCGCTAATAAATGAAGGAGATTAATTTAAGACTGAGGGACGGAGGTTGCGGTGTTTGACCCTGTAGTAACGGCACA
The DNA here is from genome assembly GCF_032444005.1 of Ranitomeya imitator. Classification (NCBI taxonomy): domain Eukaryota; kingdom Metazoa; phylum Chordata; class Amphibia; order Anura; family Dendrobatidae; genus Ranitomeya; species Ranitomeya imitator. Next base: position 766,999,103 of record NC_091282.1, on the reverse strand, counting down.
GAATACAAGATTACGGTAAGGAGGGGCATTTAGAAAATGGGTGAGATTTAATTTTGTGTTGGTCTGTGAGGGTCCTGTAATTACTAATTAGGTTTTGGGCACAGCTGCACCTTTTTTTTTTTTTTAATGATTTTTCACTGGTAACTGTGACCGTTACTGGAGGAGTTTCGATGTAGTGTCGCCATATTACAGATTTTTGATGCTTTGTAGAACGTATTGTGTGCGGGAGGAAAGCAAATAACCCCCACAGAAAAGGAACCTGAAGCTTCTGGGCTCCAATGCCAATGATCCCACCTATTGTGCACCATTTCTTAAACTGGCATCGTCTTATGTAGTAGTGGGAGATTTGGGCACAGGTGGGACCCAGTGCACCCTGTATGGCTTTGTCCCCCCATGGACTGACTATATATAGGCTGTGTTTTATAACTTTTATGTGTAGGATGGTAATGTGGGGAGGGTAGGTGTAATAACCGGACTACCCTGCAGTAAGAAGCAAAAAGATTGGACAGGTCGTTTCACCTCTACCTGATCCTTTTTTTTTTTTTTTTTTTCAATGGCAGATTCTGACCACGATCATGAGCGCTGTCTGCAGAATTCTAATTCTTGTAAGTAGCTTTGTTGTCCCCAATGGCCTTCATACTACTGAGATTACTTTCATGATGACCTTAGAAGTAGTGTTGAGCCACCTCCCTAGTGTTCGGGTTCGGTTCGTCGAATAGAGAGGTGTTCGACGAACTGTTCGTCGAACGTTCGACGAACACCGTTGAACCCCATTGAAACCAGTGGCAGGCAAACACATACAAGCACATGGAAAACACATAGAAAACACCTTAAAAGGTGTCTAAAAGCTGACAAACTGCTCAGAAGACACAGCAAACATGGAAAAATCACAACTACATATAGTCATGCGAAAAGAATAGAGGTGGAGGAGTAAAAGGAGGAGGAGACACAGATATAGGCATGTTATGCCCTTCTAAAATCAAGAAAGGCTGGAGTAAAAATCTAAACTCACTCTACCAACACCCAGACGTCTTGACAAAAAAAATAAAAGAAGAAATATCTTTAGGTAGAATGGCGGTGGGTCCATTCAGAACACTTTCCTTAGAAGACGTATTGGTACCCCCCTTGGGAGTTGTGCCAAAAAATGAACCCAATACATTCAGACTAATCCACCATTTATCATATCCAAGGGGCAGGTCAGTAAACGACAACATCGACGCGGAACCAAGTATAGTACTATATACTATACCTCCTTTGACGAGGCAATCAGGCGGGTCAAGAATTTGGTAAGGGGCACCCTAATGGCCAAAACAGACATTGAGGGGGCGTTCCAGTTACTACCTGTGCCTCCGAATAGTGTCCTCCCATTGGGCTGCTTCTGTGAAGGAGCATACTACATAGATCGCTGTTTGCCCATGGGGTGCTCCATATCCTGCTCACTATTTGAGGCGTTTAGTTGCTTCCTCGAATGTGTCGTCATGGACGTTTGTAAGGCGGCACATATTATCCATTACCTTGACGACTTCTTATGCCTGGGCCCAAAAGATTCGCCAGTTTAAAAACACGCGATAGTCCACCTGTGAGAAGGAGAGAGCTGGAGGGAGAGTGGAAACCCCAGAGCCAAGGGGTTAGATTGAGAAAGAAAGAAGGCGGTGTAGCTTGCTTGCTTCATGGGTGGGGTACGCTGCTGAGTGTCACTAAATTCTACTAGGCCCAAAAGGATTTCCTGGGCTAGATGCCATTAAAAAATAGAACTTGGGTAAACAGTCGGTGTAGCTTGCTTCATGGGTCTTCATGGGTAGGGTACTCTGCTGAGTAGCACAAAATGCTATTAGGTACAAAACAATTTCCTGGGCTAGATGCACTTAAAAATTAGTAATTAGATCAACAGGCGGTGTAGCTTGCTTCATGGGTGGGGTACGCTGCTGAGTATCACTAAATTGTACTAGGCCCAAACGAATTTCCTGGGCTAGATGCCGTTACAAAATAGTAGTTAGGTAAACAGGCGGTGTAGCTTGCTTCATGGGTGGGGTACGCTGCTGAGTATCACTAAATTCTACTAGGCCCAAACAGATTTCCTGGGTTAGATGCCGTTCCAAAATAGTAGTTGGGTAAACAGGCGGTGTAGCTTGCTTCATGGGTGAAGTACGCTGTTGAGTAGCAACAAATTCTATTAGGCCCAAAAGGATTTCCTGGGCTACATGCCGTTAAAAATAGTACTTAGGTAAACAGGCGGTGGGTGGCTGGGCTACTCTGCTGACTAGCAGACACTGAAGCTTTGGAGCAGACCACTGAATCCCAGGCCATAGTATTGATGAACGTTAGTCTGTCTACATTGTCACTGGACAGCTGTGTGTGCTTATCTGTCAGCACACCACCAGCAGCGCTGAACACGCGTTCAGAGAGAACGCTGGCTGCGGGGCACGACAAGATCTCCAAGGCGTGAGTGGCGAGCTCAGGCCATTTTTCAAGATTGGAAGCCCAAAATGAGCAAGGGTCCAGTTCCACAGTCATGGCATCGATGTTAACTTGGAGATACTCTTGTACCATCCTCTCTATGCGTTGGCTGTGCGTCAGACTTCTTGTCTCCTGTGGCCTTGCAAAGGATGGTCTAAAAAAATCTTGAAACGATTGGAAAAAATTGCTGTTACCACCAGATACGTTGATACAGTTACGGTTTGAGTGATAGTCCCATGGTTGGCAAGTTAGAACTCAGAGATTGACTACGTGCACCACTGGTGTTTTGTGGAAAAGCAGATGCTAGATTCTATAACAGTCTCTGCTGATACTCCTGCATGCGTGAATCCCTTTCTATGGCAGGAATTATTTCGCCAAATTTGCTTTTGTACCCGGGATCTAAGAGTGTGGCAACCCAGTAGTCGGCATTACTTCGGATTCTGACAATCCGAGGGTCATGTTGCAGGTAGTGCAGCAAGAAGGCACTCATGTGTCTTGCGCATCCAGGAGGACCAAGTCCTTGTTGTCTTGGTGGTGGTTAGATGAGAATCATGCTTCCTTCATCTGCCCTCTCCCCCAACCTCGCACAACAGAAATTTGATCGAAGTCTCCCTCATCTGATGTCTTCCATGCCCAGCGCCAGTTCGTCCTCCACTTCTTCCTCGCCTCCTGCACCTTCCTCAACAATTTGGCTGCTACCATGCACCCACGGTAACCCCTCTGCCCCAACCTCCAATGCCAGCCGCCTTGGTGCTGCCAACCTTCTTGACCTTGGAGATATGATCCCTTCCGCATACGACTCCTCCTGTTCCTCCTCCTCCTCCTCTTGTTCCACCACCTGACTCCGAACACTGTGTAAGGTGTGCTCCAGCATGTAAATCACAGGAATGGTCATGCTGATAATGGCATCGTCAGCACTAAACATCTTCGTTGCTATTTCAAAACTGTGCAGAAGAGTGCTTAGGTCCCTGATCTGAGACCACTCCTGCAGCGTGATTTGCCCCACCCCTTGATCTCGTTGGCCCAGGCTATACGTCATAACGTATTGCACCAGGGCTCGTCGATGCTGCAACATGTGCAGAGTTGAATTCCACCGTGTGGGTACATCGCATTTCAGCCGGTGAACTGGCAGGCCCAACAACTTCTGTAGAGATGCAAGTCGTCGGGCTGCGGGATGCGAACGGCGGAAGTGAGCACACAGCGACTGTGCCCTCTGCAGAAGCCCATCTAGTCCGGGATAGTGGGATAAAAATTGCTTTACAACCAGGTTCAAAACGTGAGCCATACAAGGCACGTGCGTGACATTGCCCCGGCGAAGGGCCGCACCCAGGTTTGCAGCATTGTCGCACACAGCCTTCCCTGGCTGCAGGTTGAGTGGAGACAACCATTGATGGAACTCTGTCTCCAGAGCTGACCACAACTCCTCTGCTGTGTGACTCACATTTCCCAGACATTTCAATGTAAACACTGCCTGATGCTGTTGAGCCCTGGTGATAGCATAGTGAGGAGGTGTGCAGGATTCCTTCCGCGCAGTTAGAATGCGGGTGGCATTACCAGACAGGCTTTGGGTGCAGGTGGAGGACTGAGAGGAGGTTGAGGAGGCAGAAGCAGTGGAGGAACTTCTAGATACAGAGGATCGCCGAGCAACTCATGGCGACGGCAAGACTTGGACAGCAGCCCCTTCTCCTGATGTCGCCGTAGTTACCCAGTGCCCAGTCACCGACATGTAACGCCCCTGTCCATGTCTACTCGTCCAAGTGTCTGGTGAAATGCACCCTGTCACACAGAGTTTCTCAAGGAAGCGATGTTGTGTGCGACATGCTAGTGTAGCACAGGCACAACTTCCTTTGAGAAGTAGTGGCGACTGGGCATCTGGTACTGGGGCACTGCGACGGACATAAGGTCTCGAAAATCTTCTGTGTCCACCAGGCGGAAAGGCAGCATTTCTGTAGCCAACAGCTTGCTGATGGAGAAATTCAACCTCTTAGCTTTGTCATGGCTAGGAGGAAATGGTCTTTTACTTGTCCACATCTGAGGGACTGAGGGCTGGCTGCCGTGCTTAGATGGAGTTGAATAGGGTGTCCCCGGCAAACTGCTGGTCTGTGAGGAAGGTGCAGGCGGAGATGTTATGTTGCCTTGATCAAAATGTGGTGTCGATGTCGGAGAGCGCTCAACACCAGCAGGTGTTTCCACTAGCAAATGTCCTGACGACCTGCCAATCACACTGGCTGTTGCGGGTAAAGAGGTGGAAGGTTGGCATCCAAAGCCATGTGCGACTGCTGTCCCCACAGTCAGAGGATGAAGAGGACGCAGATACACTTGATGGGGCAGACTGTGGTTGACCCGGCCCACTAGGTCGCATTGTAGCACAGTGAGCTTCCCACTGCAACTTATGCCTCATATCCATGTGACGGTTCATGCATGAAGTACTCAAGCTAGTGATTTTTTTGGGCCTCTATTGAGATTTTGTGGACATCTTACAGACAACATGAGTTGGGTCATCCTTTGCTATGTCAAAAAATGCCCAGGCTATGCAAGGCTTAGAGCCCATGTGACCTGAAGAGCCACCACGCCTTCTAGTCTGAGGCACAATTGGGGTTGAGGATGCAGTTGTTGACGTGCTTCCAGTACTCCGTCTCTGTCCAGGAAGGCGCACCGTTACCTCGTCGTCAGACTCATCACTAGCATCCTCCTCCACCTCCTCTGCTGACCTCATGGACTGGCGGACTGGGGGTTGACAGTAAGTGGGGTCTACAACCTCGTCATCATCCTGTGTGTTCTCACACCCATCGTCCTCAGAGCCAACCTCTTCCTGCCCCGACTGAAAAATCAAGTTTTCATTCGGTCTCATCATCTTCCTCATTGTCTCCACCAACAGGAGTTACAGTTTGGGAACGAGGGTCTACATTATGCTCAGAACCTTCTTCACCTGGGCCTGAGTCCGACTCACAAAGATTCTGGGCATCAGTGCAGATCATTTCCTCGTCTGGATTCACAGAAGCTCTGGAGCTGACCTCTGATTCCCAGGCTATAGTATGCGTGAACAGCTCTACAGACTCAACCATGTGTGTTACCCCATGCTCAGACGGTAAGCTGCAGACTTGGGAGCTGTGAGGAAGCAAGTGCGATTGGGGTGATAACTCTGAGGACTGGAGTAGTTGTGATGTTGAAGTTGACATGGAGGAGAGCCCACTTGAACGAGCACTTGATTTCCGTTCAAGCACCTGCTGTTTTTGTGCCTCATTTGGAATTTTTGGCGATGCTTGTAGCGATGGTCGCAAGAAAGGGATCATATCAGATTGTCCACAAAAAGAAGTAGACATCTTACTTTGGCTGGAAGATGGTCTTTCTTCTGCAGATGTTACTGTTGCTTTACCACCTACCCCACGGACACAACCTTTTTTTCCCTTTGCAACACGCCAATCACCCTTTCCACCAGCAGCAGGCCTTTGGCCACTCATTTTAGTCCTTAACTAATTGGCAACTCTGTATCTGTAGTTGTTGTAACAACAACCGATGGATAAAAACCGAGCAGAACTGAGTGACCAAACTGTGGTACTAGGCCCTAAACTAATAACTGGATTAGATGCAGTGAAAATAGAGATACACAAGCGGTGTAGTAAAGGTACCGTCACACTGAACGATATTGTTAACGATATCGTTGCTTTTTGTGACGTAGCAACGATATCGTTAACTAAATCATTATGTGTGACAGCGACCAACGATCAGGCCCCTGCTGGGAGATCGTTGGTCGCTGGGGAAAGTCCAGCACTTTATTTTGTCGCTGGATCTCCCGCTGACATCGCTGAATCGGCGTGTGTGACGCCGATTCAGCGATGTCGTCACTGGTAACCAGGGTAAACATCGGGTTACTAAGCGCAGGGCCGCGCTTAGTAACCCGATGTTTACCCTGGTTACCGTTGTAAATGTAAATAAAACACTACATACTTACATTCCGGTGTCTGGTCAGGTCCCTCACCTTCAGCTTCCCGCACTGACTGGTGAGCGCCGGCCAGCCGTAAAGCAAAGCACAGCTGTGACGTCACCGCTGTACTTTACGGCCGGCGCTCAGTCAGTGCTGGAAGCTGAAGGCGAGGGACCTGACCAGACACCGGAATGTAAGTATGTAGTGTTTTGTTTTTTTTACATTTACAACGGTAACCAGGGTAAACATCGGGTTACTAAGCGCGGCCCTGCGCTTAGTAACCCGATGTTTACCCTGGTTACCCGGTGACTTCAGGATCGTTGGTCGCTGGAGAGCTGTCTGTGTGACAGCTCTCCAGCGACCAAACAGCGACGCTGCAGCGATATCGACATCGTTGTCGGTATCGCTGCAGCGTCGCTTAGTGTGACGGTACCTTTAGTTTCACAGGCGGGCTACTCAGATGACTATCAGACAATACTACTAGCCCAAAAGGATTGGCTGAGCTAGATTACACCAAATGCTGTGACGAACACTTGCACAGAACTGGCACAGACCTGCCTGGCAAACAGTGCTATGAACTGCTGTAACCTACCCTGAAAAGGGCTGATATTACAACTAGTCCCGACTCCTCCCGACCCCCTAAACCTATCTCTCTGACAATTCGCTCCAAAAAAACACTCTTTGTCTGTATAGCGGCCACAGCAGCAGTGGTGCCGTCTAACACTAAGCTGCAGCAGTGAGGAAATGGTGGCGACGGGGCAAATGGCTGGTTCTCGGACAACTCCTGTTTTTATATTACCATATGTTCAAAGAAAAACAGCCTGTCCTGTTCTCCGATGCCTTTGGAGTGACGTCTGTTCCAGGTCTCGAATCAGCGGCCGCTAATGGACCCCTTCACTTGTCTCTTTTGGGCGAAACTACTATTCAGAAAAAGTGAGAGAGTTGCAGTTCTATCTTTACCCGGATGTCCGATTTGGTAGTGACCAACTCCTTTTAAGAAATAATATTATTATTATTATTTTGAAAGTAAATAAAGCAAATAATATAAAAAGGAAATAATAAACATACACAATAATAATTTTAAAAAGTAAAATACAATATAGCATTTTATTTAGTGTTTTTATTTACTTATATTATTATTTTATTTTATTTTGCATTTTTTATGTATTACTTTAATTACTATTTGCATTTTGTTTTATGTTATTGTTTTTATTCTTTTTTTTATTTTATTTTTTTGTGTGTTCCTGGCAGGCCACGAAAGGATATATTATTATTTTTACAATCCACCAGAAAATTGCAATAATTAGAATATTAAATTCCTATTTACTGACTCAGACGTCGTTTATCTATGGGCTGCCATTATGCAGTTGGAAGGCAGGACGCTGGCGTCTCGTGCAGAGATCAGAGCAGTCTCTGCTGCTGATGAATTTACAGGGGCAATGTGTTTTATTTTGGTGGAAAAAAGAAATAGTTCTCCTGGCTGGATATTAAATAATGTATCCAGAGAGCCTCCAGATAATACACTTCAAGCCCCCGGCTCACTATTAAAGGAATATATCGGCAGGAAGATGTATCATAAGGTGTTTTGAAGTATTCGGCTCAAAGGCCTCTTGCCATTGATGCGACGGCCGAAGATGTTTTTGCAATTTTTTTTTCTTTTTTGTCTTATCACAATCAACACTTCTTTCCTTCCCACTCCTGCACCCGCTCTCTTCATCCAAGATCTTATTAATTTCATGTCGTCCAGACATTTCTTTTGTCCTTGAACCACACGGGAAGGAATATAAATTAATGGGAGCAAATCTAATGATGTTGTTAAATAAAAAAACCCTTAGTGCTGAACACAAGGGGATCCCGACCACCCAGGTTTATATTGTGCTGGCTGTGAGATTCCCTTTGTGAGTCTGTATAATAAACCTGCCCTGTACAAAAGGTGGGGATTATTCACAATACACTAAATGGGGTAAAGAAAACCCAAAGTGCTGGGACTTTTTCGCCACTATTATGCAATACTTCCAAAGTTTTATTTGTGCTTAGGGAAAATGATGGGAAAGTAGTGATAGAAGGTTTACCACCGAATGGGAGTATTTGGTTTAATTAAAGCTTATGGTTCGGGTGGCTCTAAATTAGATTTTTTTTTTTCATGTGTTGATCCAAAAGGGGCTAAATTGATGACTCCTTCCTACTCGCCCATCCATCCTTAATGTAGTCTTGTAGATCCTGGCAACAATGTCTTCCCTTGGTTGAGGTTGGCCAAACAACTTGACCTTTAAATACTTCTCTTCTGGCCTTTCATATGTACCGTAAATATCATAATTGGAATATTTCGTACCAACATGCCACCTAGAGGAAGTTGCACAGAGTAGTAAAATGCCTGTGAAAATACTTTACAAAGATCTTGGAAAGATGCCTATATACATATGATAGCTGGTGGCCAAATAATTATTCAATTGCCATTATTCCGCCATGAATTCCACCTAAAATCTATGGGAATGGCTGAGCCATGAGTGGTCATGCTGTCCCTCATGGTTGCAATGGACCTAATGGATTTGGCATTACTCCTTGAGGCTAGACTCACCAGATGTTGGGCTTTATCTGTTGGCAGGAGTTTCCAAATTTATAGCAGATGACCTCTAGCTGACTTATAAAAGTTGCACTTTGTTGGAAATTAATAAAAATATCCTTGTAGCCAGCATGAGGTCTTTAAAACTGGACCAATCCGTGGCCTTTTATAAAGTCCAGCTTTTAACATAGAGTAGGAAGGTCAAGTAGGCTATGGAAGGAGTTGGCAATGGTCTGTAATTTGAACAAATTTTTGGCCTTGAGTTGTTGGCTATTCAGAAGTTTCCAAAGGCTGGTCTAACCTCACAAACCATTACTGACGACATCTCTAGGTTAATTAGGCTTTATTACCATGAATTATAAATTCCAGAATGCCCAACTACTCCTTGCCAATTCATGGTAAAGTCTAGTTGACTCATTGAAGATGCAAATTAAGGTCTGTGGAGTTGGATTTGTCCTTGAATTTTACGACCAGGAACTATAAAGTCCTGAATCCCCAACAGATAAAGCCTAGTAGACCTGTGGAAAAAAAAATGTTGATAAAGGTTCCTGAGGTTAGACTAGTTCTTGGCATTCAGGGTTTTGCTACCATAATTTGGAAGCTTGTGAAGCCCAATCTGCTCTTGACCTATGGTAGTTGCAATATTTGTTAGTATATTATATATACACTTGATGGCTGCAGTTTCTGTCATGTTCATGTCCAATACATACAAGAAACGACTACTAAGTGTCTTGAGAACTTGGTATAGGGATGACAATCAACAAAATTTACACATGTACATAGTCAGTGGTGGAGTGTAGGAACATGTCTAGACTTCTATGCTAGGACTGTTGGTAAATGTTGGTCATGTATATAAGTTTGCGGATCCTGCTGGTACAACAGAGTAGCTTCCTGAAGGTTGACTGCTTAGATGGCTTCAGAAAGTTACGTCTTGTATTCTGGTTTTAATTAAACCTGATCCTTTTGAAGGGATTTCTTTTCATTATCTAACATTTCCTTTCCCAAAAGCTCTTATCACGAGAGGCCAGTGGCGCTTCCATCGATCTCGTTGCAGAGAATTAAACTACTTTATTTTGATTTTTGACACCAGATTGCTCCCCCGAAGCCCAGCCTAAATACATCAAAGATGGCAAGCGGTATGGCCGCCGCTCTGTGCCTGAGCTTCAAGACTCGCTGGAAGAGTTTGATGAAGAGACCGTAATTGAACCTGAAGATGAAGGGACGAGGTCCTCGCAGGTCAGCTCCAGGAACTGTGAAGAGGTAAGAAGATAAATTAATTTCATGGCTTTAGGGGGACATTATTTTTCATTGCCACCTGGTAGGTTACTGATGGCAGCTTAAGAGAATCCAGAGCAAGTATCTTTGGTGGATTATCTTCATTTTCGGTCAATATGGTTAAAAAACCTAATTGATTGTGTCTTGGATATCTCATCATTATGTGCAGATATAGGGTCAGGATGGATGGGCTATATAAATCTGATTGAATTAAATCCTAACCTTGAGTGGCTGTATCTGAGCAGATTTATGGGTCGTTTGTACAACTATCTTGGTTAGTGCTTAGTTATGTTTGGGTTGTATGGTGGCTTGGTGGTAGGCTCCAGACAGGGCTCTACTTTTCATTACCTGGGATGAAGATGGTTTGCAGCATGGTCCTCTATCTCAATCCCCTTGTCAAGGCAGAGTGGCTTGTTGGGGCAGCGGAAGCCTTCCCATAGCTGTGCTCTCAGTTCGTGGAACTTAGCTTAAATCAGACCTGAGCATCATTCGCCTGGAGTCTGTAACTTCTGACTATGTTCATATTGATATTTCGGCTTTAATTGCACATTCCCATAAGGGAGCATTTAGAATTTAAAGCGCTTCCCTACCATGCTCATTGAGACCACTGCACTCCATTTCTTTATTTCAGAGCACCATTTCCCCATGAACAGTTGGCCAGGATTTAGATATTAATGATGTATCCATGGGATAGGTCTGGGGCGGACATATCATTGGTACAACCTGTGCAGTTGCACGGTAGCCCAAAAGGTAAGGGGGCCAATTTCTACCTCCAAACTAGGAGGATATGCGCATTATGAGGAACTATTGGGCTGCAAAGGGCCCATACACTGTTCTTGCACAAGGGCCCTCTTCTGTCTATGTCCGCTAGAGGGATTTGTCATCAATATCTAATCGATGGGCTCCAACATGCGGCACCCCCACAATTGGCTGTTAGCAGCCTGAAGTAAACAGGCTCAATATTGAATAATGTATCCAAAGAGCCTCCGGATAATACACTTCAAGCCCCCTGCTCAATATTAAAGGAATATTTCGGCACCCCCACAATCGGCTGGTAGCAGCCGAAGTAAACAGTATACAGAGTCATAACTGCAGAGTGCTGTATGCTGTGTTGCTGCAGCTTAGATAACATTCATTTCAATGGGAGCTGAGCTGCAGTACCCAAGAATGGCCACTATCCATTGATCGGAGCTTCTCCATACACTGTCAACTTCTTGTGGCCACAGCGCAAGATTTCACCTGATTGATGGGATATCATTGGTATTTTAGTACTGGACAATCCCTATAAACTGGATACAGACCGCTTTTAATAAAATAAAACTGTAGCAGATTCGACAGGCTCCGTGTGCCCTTCTTCAATGCTATATAATCTATAGTACTATACGTCACACTGTCAGAGTAGTGGTGCCCGAGTAGGGGACCAGTCCGTAAATATATACAGGCGGTTGAGCAATAGAATTGTGACCGTTTTATTTAAAAAATCAAATTGCAATATTCTTGACGTTTTGGTCCCAAATTCCCGACCTTCATCAGAATGTAGCGGATTGCACTGGATGAAGCAGTTCAGGAGGAGCGCAAAGGAGACGCGCCTCTGCATGTGGGGCTATAGTCGCGTCTCCTTTGCGCTGCTCCTCCTAAACTTCTCCGTACAAAACAATCCTCTGAATTTAGGTCCGAATCGTCAAATGTATGTTGCATTTGGATTGCTTTAATAAAACGGTCACCCTTCTCTGGAGGGAGGTGCGTTCGCTGATTTCTAATGTGTATTTTGCCGAAGTGGGACTAGCTCCAACTATATACCTGCTAAATCGTACCCCTAAAGGGATGGGGGGAAAAGGGCTGTAAAACTGTTAGTACACATACTTAGGCTGGTTTCACACTTGCGTTGGGCAGAGCTGCGGAGGGCTGCGTTGTTCCTCCGTTAAGCCCCTCCCACTGCCACACCTCTTCCATTCAGCTCCGCCTACGTCGGCAAGAGTCCTGCGTACCTATCTTTAACATTGGGTGCGCAGGCCATGCGAATGTATGCGGCTGCCTCAGCATTCATCGTTTTTACGCTGCACAGAACTGCTTCGAATGCAACATGTTGCATTTTGTTGCGGTCAGCACAGCGTAAAAAAGACACATGCGGAGGCATCCGCATACATCCACATGGCCTGCGTACCCAATGTTAAAGATAGGTACACAGGACGCTTGCCGACGTAGGCGGAGCTGAATGGAAGAGGTGTGGCAGTGGGCGGGGCTTAACAGTTACTACGCACCTCTCCGCAGCGCTGCCCAACGCAAGAGTGAAACCAGCGGCAAGATGTCTGATCATCCTTAATTGGAGGCAGGTTTCTCCGCCACCTTTCCTCCATCTACTTTACAGAATTAACGATATCAGACAGATGGAATATATGACCGTGATCCTAAATGCAAGGGTAGAGTACTTTGATTCGGTCTGGGCTCCTTGGGACTACTCCTGGGTGCAGAGACTGGAATAGATCAATATTCGAGCCTTGACCTCCCCTCCCCCTGGTTCTTGCTCTCTCCCCTTCCCAATGGTGTCTTGTCTATTTGTCTGTACATATTAAGGTAACATTCTTGATATATTGTTTTAAGTCTATCCGGTGTGTTGGAAGAGATATAGCTACTCTCCCAACTTTTCTGTTTTGGATTGCAAAGGATGCTTTTGGCTTTTCTTTGTCAATAACTGATGTATCATTAATAAAAATTTACAGTTAAAAAAACAAAAACAAACGGTCACCCTTCTGCAATGCACAGATGCCGGAGCTGCCTTCACATTGCATGCACTCTTCTGCCATTTACATTGGAGCGCTAGCTATAAATTCTCCACGTGTGGTCCGTATTCTGGCCTGAAGGAGCCATTAGATTGATCACTGTTGTTAATTCATAGAATTGTGAACAGTTTATGAGAATGTTTTCATGGAGTTAGACAGCCCGTTTAAACTAAAAAAAATAAATAAAAATAAAATAAAAATGCTGGGTAAATGGTTTCCTAGAAATAATGTGCAATGGGATGTTTGGTTGTGAACGCATTCCCGGTGCTGAAGAAATAAATGTTGGCACCGCTGTATAAGCAATAAAAATATAATTTTCTTTCTCAATATAGCATGCAGCAGGGGTTCATAGAAGTCAGTATAAAGCAGATGTGGAGCCCGCTGCGATCAGGTGAACACTCCATCCCCAGAGGACTTGGGGCTTTTTTACAATGAGCAGCAGATACACAGGTGGTGCCCGGCGTGGGATGTGAATGCTGATCAGCGTCTCCTCACGGCGTGATACGCTCAATTTGGGTTCCAGGGTTCTATAGATCATGTTTTTTTTTCTTGGGGATGCGCTACGTGCCTGGTACAGCTGCTTCTTACAATATGGTTAATGATGTCTTCCCTCCCTGCCCTCGGAGTGCAGATCACGCTGTACTATGGCAGCGCTTGCCGTCACCAGAAGGTTCGTAAGATGCCGGCAGTTTCCCTAATGATGCACTCGGGTCTTAATAACCTTAATACTCCTGAACTAAACTGCATTGTGACAGGTGTTATTTAATATCTCCATGTTTTGCTTCGTGAATCCTTTCCCGGTGATTAATAACTCCTACATTCATCTACATTCTCGCTCATTAGTGTTTTAGCTTCTGGAAGACGGAGAGAGTAGGAAATGTCCCAATAGTTGGAGATCTGTAGGGTATGGATGCAGAGTAAGGTTTGCTGTGTCTCCTCTGTGTATGCTGGGTGTCCTCTGTGTATGCCGGGTCTTGCCGGGTGTCCTCTGTGTATGCCGGGTCTTGCCGGGTGTCCTCTGTGTATGCCGGGTCTTGCCGGGTGTCCTCTGTGTATGCCGGGTCTTGCCGGGTGTCCTCTGTGTATGCTGGGTGTCCTCTGTGTATGCCTTGTCTTGCCGGGTGTCCTCTGTGTATGCCGGGTCTTGCCGGGTGTCCTTTGTGTATGCCGGGTCTTGCCGGGTGTCCTCTGTGTATGCCGGGTCTTGCCGGATGTCCTCTGTGTATGCCGGGTCTTGCCGGATGTCCTCTGTGTATGCCGGGTTTTGCCGGGTGTCCTCTGTGTATGCCGGGAGTCCTCTGTGTATGCCGGGTTTAAAGTACAATGATAGTTTTGAGGTCTAGAACACTGTGGTTTTAAAATTCAATAGTCTTTATTGTAAACCATTAAAATATAGAAGGTACAGAATACTATTTGCTGATGCTTTTTTGAGTCAGTTCAACTTCATTGTTAATCGTATCAACACGAAGTGCATCAGCAAAATTATTCTGTACCTGCTACATTTTAATGGTTTACAATAAAGACTAATGAATTTTAAACCACCGTGTGCTGAACGCCAAAGCATTATTGGACTTTATCATGTACGTCTAGATGCTCACCAGCTTTGCCTGTGCATCTGCACTTATTGCCTGCAGCCTGAATCGCATGCACATCAAGCAGGGGGTGGGGCATTCTCCGTGTACCCCAGGCCTTGTGGTGGGGGGAGTTCCCTGTGTACGCTGAGCCTTGTGATGGGGGTGTTCCCCATGTACACTGAGCCTTGTGATGGGGTGTTCCCCATGTACACTGAGCCTTGTGGTGGGGCGTTCCCCATGTACGCCGGGCCTTGTGGTGGGGTGTTCTCCGTGTACCCAGGCCTTATGGTGGTGGTGTGTTCTCCGTGTACCCTGGGCCGTGTGGTGGGTTGTTCCCCGTGTATGCTGTGCCTTGCAGTGGGGCATTCCCCATGTACGCTGGGCCTTGTGGTGGTGTGGTGGGGCCTTCCCCATGTACACTGGGCCTTGTGGTGGGGTGTTTCCCGTGTACGCTGGGCCTTGTGGAGGGGCGTTCCCAGTGTACGCCGGGCCTTGTGGAGAGGTTTTTCCAGTGTGCGTCGGGCCTTGTGTTTGGGTGTTTCCCGTGTACTCCAGGCCTTGTGGAGGGGCATTCCCAGTGTACTCTGGGCCTTGTGGTTGGGTGTTCCCGGTGACCTGTCCAAGGAAGAACAACCAATGAAGTGGCTATAGGGTCATTGCCCACCTCAGACTCCCTATAAGTGAGGGTAGTAAAATCTAGCTCGTCTGACCCAATCCCACAATTCCACCCCAAGTTTCTGAAAAAAAAAGTTCCTTCTGTGGATCGTGGTCAGTGGCTACACCTCTTCATACAAAGCTCATCCATTGGGCATGTGAGCTTTAGTACTGGACCATGGAGTAATGGGAGAAGGCGAACTGGCCTAATAAGTCATGCTTTGCATCACATGGACGGCCAGGCACATTTGCGTGACTTACCTGGGATGTCATAGTACCCGGATGTGCCATGGGAAGAATAAAGCCATTTGAGGCTGTGTGGTGGAGCAATGTTCTGCAGGGAACCTGGAGTCCTGGTATCATGTAGATGTGACACAGGACATGTACCCACTACATGCCCATGGGATTTCCTAATAGCAGGGCCTTTTCCAGCAGGATAATGGTCGACCAGGAATGGTCAGAGAAGCGTTTCTGAGATGAAAGTGAAGGACTTATCTGCATCAGTCGGTCAATGCGTCCACACACATTACGCTGAGCCTGTCAATATCAGCTGGTTCAGCTGACATTAGTCTAAGGTGTATGGGGGGATGAAGGGGCTTTAGGGTATTATCCCAGATACTACAGGACACCTGCAGATTCCTTGTGGAGACCGGCCTCGATGGGTCAGCACAATATTAGGCAAGTGATGAATTCCTCCCACACCTACATAAGCTGAATGTTTGTGTCTCGCTTCGAGCCCTTTGAAGTAAAACCGCTTGTAAATCTCTTTGTTGTAGTGACAAGGAAAGCTCTTTGTCCTGGTGCACACCTCGCACCGGCCACAATGCTGGCTGCACTCCAGAATGTATACTTCAGAAGCTTGCGGGAGCTCTGCCTCCGCCGTCTGCTCCCCACTAATCGGGACAGAGTGGGTTTTGTGCAGGTCTGTTGTTCCCCAGCCATGAGTACCCGAGAATCCACCATATAATGGGCTTGTAACACATGAGCGAGCTCTCACGAGGCCGGTTCCCCCCGATTGTCATCTAATTGTATCATTCATCAAGAATGCATGGAGATAACTCTCCTTAGGTCACTACATCTCTGACACCAGTGGAAACTTTCTATAGCGCTGTTCTGAACTTCCCAAAATCCGCCATCGGGTCATCCGCCACTTGTTTTCTACTTTTGCCATTATTGCAGCTCTATCAGATTTTGTGCTATTAAATTGCCATTTAAGGGGTTTATCGTGCAAACAAATTTGAAGACTAGTGATGAGAGACGGTTTAAAATTGGTTTTGGCCAAATTCAGCCATTCGATTCGGCCCAAATAAAATCTCTTACTCAAAAGTATTTTTTTATGCATTGAGGTCTCTCCAGACCCCAAAGTGGAGGAGAGGGAAGGGGTTACACAAACCCCTCACCCTGACCTGACTCCGTACAACCTGCAGCTCCCTGGTCCTAGGCCCAGTAGCACATAGGGGTTGGCACAAGTCATTGATGACCTAAGACCCAAGTGGAGGATTCTGGTGAGGGTCCCTCCAAAAGAATCAAGTGAAACGCCAACCTCCTGGATTTCTGCAAATCAATTCCTAATCATTTCAGATTTGCCCAGAATAAAATATTATTTGAAAATTCGTAACAAAAATCAAAACCTCCCTATTAAAAGACGAAAAAATGATCCATAAAGAATTAAATGTTTATTTTTTTCAAATATATGAAGACCGAATATTGTACTCCTCTTTCACCATGGGGGTTAATGTCACGGACATATATCTATGATGTACGGCCATTTTTCTTGTACTTTCTCCCCGCAGCTACACCACTCTTACAGTAACCTTAGCCACTGAATTATTGCTCCTCTCACCTGCGATGGCTGGAGCGTAAGAATGCGATTCACAAGTGAATAGTTATCCAGTTCCCCCGCGGGGATCCAGTCGCTGACTACATAATGAATGCGGTGGCGACCCGCTGTTTAATATTAATAGTTCGGCCAACCTTATTTAATCAGCCAGACCGGCCGCGTGTTCATTATATCGTCCTGCACCCGTGGGGAAGATGCAAAGTAATAACCGGCTGAGCGCGGAGACGCTTGTTCCGGCCATCAGAGCAACTTAATTGCTTTGCAGTTTTATTTAAGAAATTTACAATTCTGGCAGAGGGAGATTTATAGGAGACAGTTGATTAGTGACAAGTCAGGGTAAAAAGGATCATGGCTGCCAGCAGACGACGTCAAGGGTTTCTTTTTATAGGCATGCAATCACTAGATGGGTCTTGTAGATATAAGGTGTCTATTAATGTAGAGCTTGGGTCCAGTGACTGCGGCAATTTCAGTGGGACTGGACACCGGCTTATGTTTTTTCCAGTGTTGGAAAGAAGGATCGGACATGTTGATTTCAGCATGCCCAATCCTTTCTTCTCATGGCCGATAAGCTGCCTTCAGATGTCTGGCGGCTTATTGTTCTTTCCCCATTGAAAATACCTGCATGCTGGTCCGGGTATGGCGGAATAGCTGGTTTGTGCTGAAAGTGTATTGAAAGGTTTGTGTCACTGTGTTGTGGCTGTATTTTCTCATCCAGGTCTCTGGCACAAACCTAAGTTTGTGACCCAAACTGATGCTGCCTTGATAGAGATGAGAAAATCCACTTTCCTGGACCTATGCTGACCCTTCGGCCATGTTTGCATCCTAGTGATGTCCGATCAATGCCCTTATATTCCTTGTGTATTAATTATTGCAATATTGCGTGTCAATTCCTTACTCCTTATTTTTCTACCTCTGTTTACTGTCAATGAATGGAAACCTCCCGGTTCATACACAGTCCTAATCAATGGCGCCGGGTGTGTGGATCACTAGCAGGTAGAGTTCTGTTTTGTTGTAACCGACCCTGCATCTTTTGGTACTAGGACATGGTGAGCGTTTCTGTTCACTGACTGCCAGCAGAGATCTTGGAAATGGTGAAAAGCTGAAATGCTGGTCAAATCTGGCTTCAAACATTTCCTTACAGCAATGGCCGTGTCGGATCACTTTGTAGCAGCGCATCTCGTCATGTTACTTAATGTCAGATGTTGCTGGGGTATGATGGTCTGCATTGTCCCCCGCAGGGATCGCAGCCCTGGGAAGAAATAAATTAACTATGTCCAGGCAACAATCCGTTGCTGCAACGCAACCACGGAGAATCCGCGACCTAATCCGCATGTGCGCGCCGCTGATTCTTGGCCTTTCACCTCTCCGCATTAAAATGGAGTGAAATCTGCTGTAAAAATCCACAACAGAAATCGCTGCTGGTCCTGTAAACCAAGCAGACGCGGACTAACAGGTGAAATCCGCAACATTCCCATCGGAGGTGTCAACAGCCGGGGTGATGTACTGCCCATTGTGTGTTATCCAGCCCTGTAGCAGACCCCTAAGGGGATCCACAATCTGGGGGACAACGAAGCACAACGTAGTGCCCACCGAAATCGCTGGCTGTCCATAGAATTGTATTTGCTCCAACTAATCAGCTTGTCCCATGTTTCCAACATTCCCAGTTCTTGATGAGAACAAAAGTCCGGTGTATGAAGCAGATGGCAGAGCGCAGGGAATAGCCGGGATATTAGACAACATGAGTTACAGATGCTCCTACAGGGTCCTGAGCTGCGAGGTGTAGCCCCCTGACCATCTGGAGGATCGCCTCCATGAGCGTGCACAATAGAGCCTTCCTTTCTTTTTCAGACCATGGCGTGTTAATAGGTGTGACCCTCCCACCCCACCATCCAGCTGCTGCAGAAAGCAAAATCTCCACGAGACCCCCGCCTTTTACGCTCTTGGAAGCCATTATTATTATTTTCATTATTATTTTTATTGCATAGTTTTGACCTATGGTGACCCCCTTGGTCAAGCAGAAGACCTAAAGTCAAGACTGCTCCAGTTTAGACACTGGCATTTTAGCTAGAACTACAGTCTCTGAGCTTGCGGGGGTTAATGTTGGGGGTTTTCTGCTAATCTGACATCTGTATCTGTGTCTTTTTTTAATTTTCTCAAAAGTTCCGCATCTGATTCCTTATCTCATTTAATCTTTCTTCCGTTTCAGCTTTGGAGAAGTGAAGGTGGCGAAGAGTACGAAGCGGAAGGTTAGTAAGGGGTTAACGGCATTTACAACCTTACAGACTAAAATGTTGCAACTCGCAGAAAAGAGGACATTAATGGGAAGAGTCATCCTAGCACGTCATCGATGTAAGGACGGAAGCTGGGGGACAACATAAAGATTCAGATTCTTTGTCCCAGTAGAGGAGAACCCCTTTAAGGCACAAGCTCTGCCCTTTGCACGCCTGTCTTTTAGGTTTCTATTTATTTTAAAGGGGTTGTCTCAACATCCTAAATGGTTAAACTTGCAGAGTGACTGTAAAATCCAGCATCTTTTACAATTTACCTCTTGTTAAGAATCCACTTTGTTCTTAAGAACTTTGTAATTTGATAGTTTACCGACCTCCTCTATAGTCTATCAGTGGGGGCCATTCACGTAGGCAAGGAGCGTGCCCCTCCAAGCTCTTTGCTTCAGGTTGCCTACAGAGGAGCGTATGGAAAATCGTCCTTGTTTCATCCAAAAAACTTTATTTTTTTTCTTCTAATTTTCATCCGTGTCCATTTTTTACATCCGTGTGAGATCTATTTTCATATAACTACATTAAATCATCAGTGTCCTGAGTTTATAATAGAAATCTATCCTTAAATATGGGTTGCCACGCTGCTTGGATCTTATTTTTCTTTTTTTTTGTTCTCCTTGGCCCGATAGAATTGGGATGACAGCAGTGCAGTGCGATTGTTCTGTAAGCACTGCCCAATGGCTGTGCAGAGCGCACTGTTGGCCTCCCGATCCGGCCAGCCCCAACGCTTGTCTGATGCCGTAGAGGCCAAGTGCTTTTGCTTCCATCATGGCAGATCGGACAGTTTGCTGTCAGTCCACGCTGTCAGTCATCAAGAGCGCACGCCACCCGGGAATCTGAATGTTGTGATAACTCCTTTTGAAGGAGACATAAGTGACATCTCCTAATGACTATTCTGACCTCTGCTAAGTAGGAAGGAGCAGGGGCTTTCTCTAGGCTGCACCATGACGGATTATTGCGTATGGACATAGCTGGAGACAGTGAAGGCAAAGTTCTCCAGCTCTTTCCAGCTTCATTGTAGGGATCATCCGGGATCAGTCATGAATGGAACCTTCTGGTTCACCCTTCTCCCTATCGTGTCCGTAGTAGACCTGGCGGACCACCACCCTTACAGTGGTCGACATTTACATTCACTGATTAGTAGCAAAAATCTGCAAAATGGTGCAAAATCGAAATAAAAGCAATAGTGGACTCCTAATGTGGCTGTAAGCGCGTTGTCACTATGCAGCGGCGTGTTATGAAGTATCGGACGTTGCTGCGATATGATTGTCTGCGGAGGATCGGCTTTCATAAGTCGTTGGCTCCTGTAATCCCGCATTGTATCAGGATCTTGTTACGGGATTAGCATACGTTGCAGGTTATTCAGGCGCCGTCGTAGACTTCTGGGTCACATACGTGCCATTTATCATCCCACACTGTTCAGGGACCATGAATAAAATACTAGAAGTGCAGTGAGGACTGACAATGAGGATCTGCCCCCTGACTTCTCGTCTTAATAGGAAGCCATTCTAATAGTCTTTGTATGCAATGTCTGAACAGCTCCCAAGTCTCCTGATTTAGAGGCAGCTACAAAGTGTTCAAAAACTGTGCACCCCTTCATAGCCACCAGACTGGACGCCTAAATGGCCACTGTCCCTATCTTCATGATTTTAGATTGTTTAAAGAGCGCCACCTACAGGACAATGAGAGAACTGCATCTAAGCATCTGGATAAATACAGAATAGTTAACTCAGTGATATCCAGTAGTCCAGAATAGACCTGCCTAATGGACCGTTATATATTTATATAGATTTCCTTTTAACCTGGCATCAATGGCTGGATTATCAAATATTCCTTGTTATCAGATGGTTAGGAAAAAAAAATAAATGTGCTGTAATTGTAAAAGTGGAAAACATTTAGGATGTTCTCCTGTAATAAGCAGCGGATAGTCTGCCCATTAATGTATATAGTGCCGCCATTGTATTTGGTCCCAATGATCTCTATAGTCAGTTACTGACGGATGAGCTGAAGATCTTCCGCTATCCTGGCGAGATCTCACGTTGCGTTTGTGGATATTTGCGCGTTTACTTTCCTCTGCTGTGACGCTTTAAGTAAATGACTAATTAGATAAGCGTTAACCCCATCGGCAGCGCACGCTGGAAAACAGCGGGACGTATATGGGGCTGATTACTATTCCAGTGCGAGATAATGGAGCGGTAAATGCTGGCGACTATATAGAAATTTTCTACCATATCCCAGGAAATATCGGGGCAGGGAAGAAATAGAAATTTGCTATGCAAAAAATCTACACCCCCTTTAATGCAGCTCCTGGCTGGGGCGAAGCACCATCTCGCCTATTGATCACATGCCGATGTGTTTACCATTAGGGCAGCTTCGGTTTTGGAATCCAGACGATCTCAGCGCTTCCCAGACTGTTCTGTCCCCAGACCAGGACTTGGTGGAGGAGAAGCTGCAGCTAATATGTGAAGATCTCGGCATCACCCGCGATGGTCACCTGAACAGGAAGAAGCTTCTCTCCATCTGCGAACAGTACGGCTTCCAGAACCTGGACAAAGAGGCGAGTAATGCGTGTGTCATATGTGCATGGCAGCGACGTGAATGTGGAGTGCCCCTTTTTATTATTCTGGGACCCATAACAACGACCTGTCACTTGGAATAAATATGTAACATTTTTATCTGGTGTAAACGCCGCTGCTCTCCTGAATCCGGCGCTGTTTTTGTTTTGTTTCTGCGCCTCTCCATTCCTGAGATATAGTCCGATCTTCTCTGTATATAAATCTAGTCTTGTTATTCAAGTGGGCGTGGTCTATAACTGGTCTCTGTGGGTGTCTACTGAGAACCACACCCACTTAGATAATTAGACTAGATTTATATACCGGAAAGATGGGGCCATATCTCAGGAACGGAGAAGTGCAGGAGCAAAAGAAAAACCGCGCCGGATTCAGGAGAACAGCGGCATTCACACCAGGTAAAGAAAAATGATATCTTTATGACAAGTGACCGTTCCTCTAAGAGGACACCAACAAAATATGTGAACCCTGTAATTCTCATTGCCAGACTTTTTTTATGAGTTGCTGAAATCTACAGTGCTGAACAGTTCTGGAATCTCCAAAATGACAAAAATGATCCAAACTGATCATCATTCATTTAAAGGGTTAAGAAATCCATTTCACATGCCTGATTGGGGCATTATGAGTAAAAGGGAGGAGTCTGATCTCTCATTTAAGCCCTTTGTCACTCAGCCATACATGGCCTTACATGTCTTCCCTGCGTTAGGTTTCCATGTAATGATTAATTTCTCCTGTGGGGGTGCTGTAGGGTAAACGAACACTTCCTGCCTGCAGAGATTACAGCTGATCACTGATCACAGGGTGTTTTCCTGCTGAGATCTTCAAAGTGTTTTCTGTAATCCCTACTAACCCGAAACGGTTGTCCAAAGCAGAGAACCCCTTTAATGGAAGGTTTGATGTTTACAATGGTGTTTTCTATTATTTATGGTCCTTTATCCCCCTTGATTCAATTGTTATTCAAGGACCCTACAGAAGTACAAACATATGGCTGCTGTTAATCTAGAAACTGCGCTGCACATAATCCTCTGGTAATAGCAGCTCCTCTCCAGTTGAAGTGAATACACCTGAGCTGCAATTCCTCTGTACCAGTGTGTGCAGGAGTTAAAATAGGATTTTTTAAAATAAGATCTGCCCCCTACTGTTGAAAATAATGAATTGCAGTATTTTTTATTCCCCGGCATTTTTGTTCAAACCGGTAATTGCTCCATAAAATGTAATATTATTTTGCAGGTCTATTCTTGGTGGTTTAAAGGGGGTTCTTTAATCATGTACTTAAAGGTTAATTACTATGCACTAAAATTTCTGCAATTTTCTATTTTTCTTTAATTCTTGTAAGACCTTTGCTTGTATCTGAATGGAAACTTTCATTTTGGCATCCCGAGTCTGATAAAGAAAGAAGACGAGTTTAGTATTTCATCCTACACAAACCCCAGCTTTAAGCTATTGGCAGCACTCAGTTAGGAAGGACAGGTGTTTTTGTTTTTTTAAGTTTATACTTTCTTTGGCTAAAGACAAAGAAAATATTTAATAATAATTTAAAAAGTGTATATATACATATTTTTTATAATTACTTTTTATATTATCGTTTTTTTTTTCGCAATAGTATGCAATTATTATTTTTTTAAATTTGTTTCATTTTTTTTTTTATATATTGTTAAATATATTTTTTTCTTCATTTTAGAATATTAATGATGCTTTATTTGCATAGGAATAGAGTAAAGTACAACTTGTAATACCTCGTTATATCGCCTCCTACAGGCTCTGGAGGATGCATTACAGAACTTGGACCAAGATGACACCATCAGTCTCCAGGACTTTTTCTATGAAGTCTGTAAAAATACCAAACCCCCAACTCCGTCGTCCTCCACCCCATATCGACAGCTGAAGAGACACCTCTCTCTGCAGGTAACCTGGATATATACGGCGGACTTCTTGGCAAAATTTCGGATAATGTCTTAATTAATTGGCACTTCAGCAATCAGCGCACTTTCTACCAAAAGTACCTTGTTCAGATGAGGAATGCTGTTTCCTTCGAGGATCCTGTCCTTGTAATCCTATTTCATGGGTCACACTGAATATCGCTAGTCGCAGATCACATAGCCGTAAAGTATGGACAACGTAGTGTGGCGCAGCACCACTCCAGAGAGGGAGAAGCATAGAATAGATAGTGAGGTTCTTGGACACCTGCACATGGGTGAGCGGGAAAGAGTGTGACAAGCAAATCTAGGACTACCGCTCATGGGATTTAGCCCCTTCTTCCCTGTATATAAATCTACTCTCCTTGGCCAAGGAGGTGTGGTCTTAAACTCTTGGGTGTGGGCGCCTCTTGATGACCACACTCACTTGACTAAAGCGACTAGATTTTATATGAGAAAGAGGAGGCCACATCTCATGAATTGAAAAGAAAAACCATGCTGGACTTGGGAGATTAGCGGCATTTACACCAGGTAAAAAAAATACTATTTTATGGAAAATTAAAGGTCCCCTTAAATCCTTTTTGCTTTCCAGAGTAAAGTTGTGATCTCTAGCCTGCATGTATGCGGCACTGCACCCGTTCTCTGTTGGCGTCTTCACCATTGCCTCTTTGCCTACTATCACCACTTTCCTATTATAAGTGCTTTGCAGTCATTGCTGTGATGATTGGGTTGTGGTCTTCTGCTGCACCATCCATGGTCCATCTTGAAATACATTATTATGCCTGCCAGATAGTTGTGTGGTCACCTGGTGGAAAATCTATGCAACGAGACGGATCAGTATGAACATGTACAAGACTTGATAAGACAATCTTAGACCTTCTGGCTTATTTCCTTCTCGAATGACTTAAACTTTTAACAAAAATAATTCATCACAATTTTGAAGTAAAATGTTTGCCCAATGCGTTGACTCAAAACGTTTGACTTAAATATTTAGCCTTACGATGAGAGTGGGAGGAGGACGCTAACCCCATCTGCCATGACTGGGACAATCTGCTTCCGCTTATTCTCCAAACTTGACGATGGGATGGGTTATGGCTCTGTGGAGGATATCATCGACTTGTGGCATGAAGAAGGACTGGAAAACGGACCGACCATACTCAAGGTTAGCCATTTCATCTGCCTTGTTACCAGCTTTTTCAGGGACCCCTCTTTCAAGCCCAGAGCAGTTAGGTGCTGCTTTTCCCAATTGAAGTTGTTGGCCACACTGCTTGCCCATCCTTTCCAGCTCTTAAGAACTATTGTTCACACATTTTGTAAAATCCTGGTCATTGCTCATGGCTTTTTTTGTTTTCCTTCTTTCTTGCTCTTCAGGCTTTGGATTTTAATCTAGAAGGCAAACTCAATCTGACAGAATTGACTATGACTCTGGAAAATGAGCTTCTGATCACTAAAAATGAGATCTACCAAGCGGCTCTCGTCAGCTTTCGCTCTGAGATCAGACACTTATTGTAAGTTTGCATTTATTTTTTTTTGCTTCTTAAGTACCGGTAGTTTAAAATCTAGGACATCATCCTGCTACAACATTGATCTAGTTTTACAGGTTATCCAACAGCCCAGAGTGGGCCTCCAATCCTGTCATTGTTGGGAAGCCATGTAATAACTTGGTCCTCCAGGATGATAGCATCTGCCCCATCTAAAAAGTCAATTTGAACAGGAGTTTCCTGAATTGAGAACCCTCTGTAGTCCCTGACTGCTCCTTTATGTTTTGGACCATTATGTGACCTATATCTATTAGAGGACTATAATCTGGGTCTACCCACGGTGGCCAAAAGGAGACTCCAGAAGCTTTGACATGATTCCTGTAGGCTTTTACTATTGACGAGCACCAGGTATTTGGGCCTTTGTGCCTCTACTAAACTGTGTTGTGTTTTAAGACTGACAAATGTCTTCTTTCTATAGAGAACGTACTGACCAGGCGATGCGAGAAAAAGAGAAGCTCCGGATGGATTTGGAGAAAAATGAAAAACTAAAATGTCTGATGGCATCAGAAGTGGACGACCATCATGCTGCAATTGAGCGCCACAATGAATACAACATTCGGTTGGTACTTTTTGTTTGGTGGCTTACACTTTTCTCTTTCGATTGAGCTACAGGAAAGGTCTCACCAAGAAGGTGAAAAGGAGCAACATATGTGTAGTGAGATATCTGCCTTCATGGCAGTCTACGGTCATCGGGGAGTGTAGCCACGAATGAGCTGATCTCTGGAGGTCCTGCAACTAAACTTGATGGTTGCCCATGTCTGTGCGAAATCATCCAGAATAGCTCTTAACAGTAAGGAGACATTATGGCGCTGCTCTAATTTCTTGGTATCTGAATATTCTAGAAAGCTGGACGAGGAGTACAAGGAGAGGACGGCGGCTCTGAAAATAGAGCTGCGAAAAGAGCGGGAGCAGATATTGCAGCAAACCAACCGGCAACGCCTGGACCTGGAGCAAGAGCTCGATAAGATCAAATTGGAGGAGAATTACCTGCGGGATCGGCTTACCTTATCCATAAAGGTAGGGAGATTTTTGTTATTTGACTATACGTTGGGAAATGGGGTCTTCTCCTATTGATTCCCGCCTTTGTCTCATAGGAGAGCAGCCGTATGGAAAATGAGTTGTTGGAGACATCTGAGAAGCTGGCGGACTGCGAGCTGCTGACAGCTAAGCTGCAGAAGACTCTGGACAATATACTGCTGGAAAAGGTTTGTGTAGCTGTGTTCATTGGTGTCTTTGTCTTGAGTTTTCCATAGGTTAGGACTCATACTTTTTGGTAGTACTGGAATCTGATGACCTTGTGTACACATTTGCGGCTACCACCACAGTGGTGGCCGCTCCCTCTCCAGTGACGTTCATGGTATGGTAGTAATGGTAAGAGTTGAGAAAACACGGCTGCTAGTTTTGCTAGGAACTGCTCCATTAAACTGTATGAAAACTTCGTGGACTCCTATTTTCCCCATAATTGCATATCCCAGTGATGCAGACTAGAGATGCAATAAATGCCTTTGGGGTCTTCAGGAAGTCACAAATCCAGTGCCTCCTGCTTTCTTCCTAAATTAACAGTCCGGACCAGTGTCATGGTCACTGCTGCTGTTCTGAACTGTGTGCTCTACCGTACTGCAAGTAAAGACAGCATTACCCCTGTCTACCTCACATGCTGGCAGAGACACAAGCTGCAGAGCAGCGCTCCTTTCCTTGGAAACCAACCACCTCTGATGGCCTGCAGAGGTGGCTGGTAATCTTGGCAACCAGCAGTAAACTATAGAGTTAAAAATCTCTACATTCTTGGTAATAGAGAGGATTTTTAATAAAAGGTAAATTGTAAAGCTGCTTGTTTTTTCATGAACTTTGCATTCTTTTTCCCATTTAGGGTCAGAAGACTGACACATTAAGGCGGGGCCAGATCTTTCTGTAAAGAATGGGGTTTTCTCATTTTAAGTTTTTAGTTTTAGGTGCGCACATGAAAGTAAAAATAAATTCCTTACTTTTTTTTTTCAGTTTGGGGATTTGGATCCGAGCTGTGTTGAGTTTTTTTGTCACGAGGAGAAGTTGATGCAAGTGCGGAATGAATACGAGCGGCAGCGCAGGGCGAGTACATGAATCAATAAGTGTCTGCTGCTTCGCAGGAAAGGTCAGCATACAAATACTCATCCTGACCCATCATTCATCTCCCCCAGGAGCTGCAAGATCGTATTGATGAATTGCAGCTGGAGCTCGAAGATTATAGAGCTCAAGGTATTCGGGGCTTAAGAACATCACTGAAGACTTCATTATTTGATGAAATTGATAATAAAAATGCTGTGGACTACGACCAAGGTAAAAAAGGAAAAACTCTGTTGACTTCCATGTCATGGGTGTTTTTAATCTATGTGATGAAGACTAAACCAAGCAAACGTAGGAAGCCATATAGTCTCCGAGGGTGGAGATTAATCTTCATGATCTGCTGTGCCAACCTCCTGGCCATGCAAACAATTGTTAAATCAATAGTAAAATGTTACTTTTCATAGAATGTTATTTTTCTTAGGTTAGGTCCTGGATTATGGTTGACAATTATAATGTTTAATTAACTTAACCCATTACGTTTTGACTTGCACCAGGTCAACCTATTTGAAGCCACCATATTGAAATAATATGGACGTACCCCAATGGTAATGTCCATTGTAACAGAACAAGATCTTTATTTATGTCCAGTAATTGTCTACTTCATGCAGGTATCGGTTCTGAGGATTGTCCTCCACTAAACATGAGTATAGAAGCTGAGATGGCCATCGAGCAGCTGCGAGAGCAGCACCAAAGAGAAATCGAGCAGTTAAAAATGGAACTGGAATCTAAGGTAAGACTTGTTTCTCATTTGCTTACTAGTCTTCTCCAAAAAGTGTACTTAACAGAGGCCCTCTTGGTTTCCGATGTCTTAGGTAACGCACTATGAAGAAAATCTGAAGGAAGCAAAGTGCGTGTTTGAGAGGGAGCAAGATGTCCTCAAACAAAAACTGAACGAGGAGATTCACAAAGCGGAAGAGCAAACACGAGTCTATAAAAAGAGGCACCTAGAATTAGAAGCCGACATCTCAAGGCTGAAAGAGGAGCAGCGGAGAGCAGAATGCGAACATCGCAACCAAACAGACAAAATGGAGGCTGAATTTAGTAACCAGAAACTTCAGCTAATGGAGCAGAAAGCTGCCCTTCAATTGCAATTAGAGGAGGCCAAGGAAACCTATCATAAGGAGAAGGAGGAGCTGGTCCAAAGAGCGGAAGACCTGGAAAAGAAAACTGAAAACAAACTGGTGGAATTGGTGACCACGTATGAGGAGAAGAGGAGTAAAATGGAGCAGAGTTTTAATGACCAAATCTTGAGTTTTCAGGAAAAGCATGATATGGAAAAACTGGAATTAAGAAGTCAATTGCTTGAAAACCATCATCTGGAAGTCCAGGAGGAAAGGTAAAGACTATGTTTTATTCTGTGTGCACGTGGCTTTTACAGGACTGCCATAATACATGGTTGACCTACAGTTGTGGCCAAAAGAGTATTGACACCCTTGCAATTCTGTCAGATAATACTCAGTTTCTTCCTGAAAATGATTGCAAACACAAATTCTTTGTTCTTATTATCTTCATTTAATTTGTCTTAAATGAAGAAACGCAAAAAGAATTGTCCTAAAGCCAAATTGGATATAATTGCACACCAAATTTTAAAAAGGGAGTGGACAAAAGTATTGGCACTGTTCGAAAAATCATGTGATGCTTCTCTAATTTGTGTAATTAACAGCACCTGTAACTTACCTGTGGCACCTAACAGGTGTTGGCAATAACTAAATCACACTTGCAGCCAGTTGACATGGATTAAAGTTGACTCAACCTCTGTCCTGTGTCCTTGTGTGTACCACATTGAGCATGGAGAAAAGAAAGAAAACCAAAGAACTGTCTGGGGACTTGAGAAACCAAATTGTGAGGAAGCATGAGCAATCTCAAGGCTACAAGTCCATCTCCAAAGACCTGAATGTTCCTGTGTCTATCTTGCGCAGTGTCATCAAGAAGTTTAAAGCCCATGGCACTGTGGCTAACCTCCCTAGATGTGGACGGAAAAGAAAAATTGACAACGCAATTTCAACGCAAGATTGTGCGGATGTTGGATAAAGAACCTCGACTAACATCCAAACAAGTTCAAGCTGCCCTGCAGTCCGAGGGTACAACAGTGTCAACCCGTACTATCCGTCGACGTCTGAATGAAAAGGGACTGTATGGTAGGAGACCCAGGAAGACCCCACTTCTTACCCCGTGACATAAAAAAGCCAGGCTGGAGTTTGCCAAAACTTACCTGAAAAAGCCTAAAACATTTTGGAAGAATGTTCTCTGGTCAGATGAGACAAAAGTAGAGCTTTTTGGGCAAAGGCATCAACATAGAGTTTACAGGAGAAAAAAAGAGGCATTCAAAGAAAAGAACACGGTCCCTACAGTCAAATATGGCGGAGGTTCCCTGATGTTTTGGGGTTGCTTTGCTGCCTCTGGACTGCTTGACCGTGTGCATGGCATTATGAAGTCTGAAGACTACCAACAAATTTTGCAGCATAATGTAGGGCCCAGTGTGAGAAAGCTGGGTCTCCCTCAGAGGTCATGGGTCTTCCAGCAGGACAATGACCCAAAACACACTTCAAAAAGCACTAGAAAATGGTTTGAGAGAAAGCACTGGAGGCTTCTAAGGTGGCCAGCAATGAGTCCAGACCTGAATCCCATAGAACACCTGTGGAGAGATCTAAAAATGGCAGTGTAGAGAAGGCACCATTCAAATATCAGGGCCCTGGAGCAGTTTGCTAAAGAAGAATGGTCTAAAATTCCAGCAGAGCATTGTAAGAAACTCATTGATGGTTACCGCAAGCGCGGTTGGTCGCAGTTATTTTGGCTAAAGGTTGTGCAACCAAGTATTAGGCTGAGGGTGCCAATACTTTTCAGGCAAAAGAGAAAAAAAAAGAAAAGGGTGAAACCAGCTCACCTGCTAGGCATGTGCTGTGGGGAAGCTCGGATACCGTGCAGTCATCACGTAAATAGTAAAACAGAACAGGAAAAAGAACACACTGTTCGAAACGCGTAGCCTGCTGCTACTCACTCTCTTGTTCACCATGTTTTTGGACTTTGCATTTTACTCTCAATAAATTGGACTATTTTTGGAAGCTGAATTTTTTTTTTCCTGTTCTGTGCCAATACTTTTGTCTGGCCCATTTTTGGAGTTTTGTGTGAAATGATCAATATTTTGCTTTTTGCTTCATTCTCTTTTGTGTTTTTTCATTTAAGACAAATTAAATGAAGATGATAATACCAAAGAATTTGTGATTGCAATCATTTTCAGGAAGAAACTGCGTATTATCTGACAAAATTGCAGGGGTGTCAATACTTTTGGCCACAACTGTATATCTGGCTTGTTTAGAGTGCTGGCCTGTAGAGGAAGATCTTGGGCAGGTGAATATTCATGTCTTCATTCACTTTAATGCAACAGTTACAATTTTCCTTTTTTTTTCTTCCTTACAATTAATATCACATTGTCATTTTTCTTAATTCTGCTGGTTTTTGCTTGCCAATGTTACAGCTTCTGCCAAATTTCCAATTCTTGGAATCATCCTTTTAATCATTTTTAGTTGATTATTTTAAGTATTAAATTTGTATCCTTTTAAATAATCAATTCTTTTTAGAGGTTTCAATTTTCAAGATCTATTTACACCTGTAATTGAAACAAGATTTTTGTTTTTCTTAAAAGATACCCTCTAAGATTTGAGCAAAAAGACAAAAATGCTCAACTGTGAAATGTCGCCACGATACTCTGACTTCTTTTCGGCAGTTGGTAGAAAGTGAAGTAGAGCAATGTACAGACTTCTAGAAGACCTTTTAGCTCATACATCTCTGGGTCCAGGAGCTTCTGCCCCTTCATCAAGAAATTGGTGGGGGTCCCATCATCTGGATCTCCATTGATCAAAACTTCTGATGTTTCTGAAGTTTTTATTTGCTTCCAAAATTGATCTTTTTTTTTTGTTTTAAAGCCTCAGTCCAGAATGCACACAGAAAGATAGAAACCTAAATAGTCTTACACAATTGTATTTTTATATCCTCTTTTATATTGAATCTTTTAGGAAAAATTTGGAAACTGAGTATAATAGAAGACTCTTAGAAAACGAGGCTCAGTTCATAAGCAAAAATGAGTTAGAAGTGAAAATGTATGAGGGGGACTTGGTTGCTCTAAAAGAGAAGTTTAAAGCTGATCTTCAAGACCTAAATGACCAACATGCAGAAGAAAAATCTCAGTGGGCATTCGAAAAAGAAGAGCTCATCCAAGAGAGTGTAGTATTGCAGGAAAAACTTAAAGAGAAAATAGAAAAAGTTGAAAAAGATAAAAATTCTGCTTGTTCTGAGCTTTCGCAGCAGAAAGATCTGTTTGAGAAGACTTACAAGAAACTGATCAATGGTTTACAGTCTGAAAAGGCTCAGTTGGAAAATGATCTTGAGACTCTGAAAATTGTTTCAAAACAAGTAGAAGTGGTTCTTAATAAAAAGATCCTTCAATTGGAAAATGATTTGCTGGAGGAGTTGACTGAACGAGATGAACAACTTCTTCAAGCAGAGACAAGGGTGAAGCATCTCCAATGCGAACTGGAAGATCTAGAGAAGAAGAAGAAACATGAGACTGAAGAAATTAGTTTCAAACTGTTAGAATCCGAGACAGTTTATAAAGAATTAAGTCTCGGTAATGAGAAAAAAAGACATGAAATGCTTGAGGAAATCACAAAACTTCAGGGAACCATTGGTGAATTGAAAGAGGAAATTGGGTCTTTATCCAGAGTTGAAGCAGAATATAAGTCAGTTGCGAAAGAAAATTTGGACCTTAAGATTGTTGTTTCTCAGCTCCAGGAGAGTTTGGTACTTCTTGAAGAGGAACGAAGCCGAAACCAGAGTCTGCAAAATGTCTATGAGAAGACTGTGAAAGAGAATGTTAAGTTATTGTCTGATAATTCTAGTCTTCAAGAGAAACTGAAGAATGAGATCTGTAATGCTAGGGTGGAGAAAGATCAATATGTGGCTCTGTTGGAGGAGAAAGTGAAGAACCAAGGTGATCAGTTGTGTGAAGCAGAGAAAAGTATACTAGTTTTGCAAGAAACCATACAAAAAGTGGAAAACAACAATGTGGTCGAGAAAGATCTTCTTAATACTAAACTGAGCAAGTCAAAGGTACTTTATAAGGAAATGTGTGATCAGACCGATTCTAAGAGGCAAGAAATGCTTGTAGAGATTGCTAGACTTCAAAGCACGATCAGTGACTTGCAGAATGAGATCACATCTTTGTCAAAAATCCATTTGGAATATACATCAATGAAGAAAGAGAACCAAGAGTTGAAGAAACTTGTTTCTGACCTACAAGATGGTTCTGCTCTTCTCGATGAAGAAAGGCGCGCTCTCGTGAATTTGCAAAGAGTGCACCAGCACACCATCAAAGAGAACATTCAGCTATTGGCAGAGATTGATAAACTTCAGGAGAAGCTGAGGATAACTGAAGCAAATAAACAAAATGGTGAAAAGTTAGATCATGGAGATGCCCAACATCTTCAAGAAACTGTAGAAAAACTAACAAGCATCCATAAATCTGAGAAGGATGAATTTGACTTCAAACTTCTAGAGTCTGAAAAGCTATACAGAGAAATGTGTGGTAAATACGAAAAGGAGAGCAAAGAAATCACTAGACTGCAAGGTACAATCAAGGAATTGAAGAAAGAAATGGCAACTTTATCTAAGACTAAATTAGACTTGAAGATGATGGAGAAAAAAAAGGAAGAGTTTAAGATGCAACTTCAGAAATGTTTGGCAGTTCCTGAAGTTGGTATGGATGTCTACAAGAGCCTGCAAGCTGTTCATGAGCAAACAGTTAAAGAAAACGTCAAATTGATATCCAAAATGTCTAGGATGCAGAACAAACTTTTGTGGCTTGACAGCAAATACAACTGGAGCAAAGTTAAAAATCAGCCTGCTGAAACAGAGGCAAATTCATTCATGGAACCTGAAGGAGAAGAAGATTCTACAGTTCTGGACTTTCTGTCTTTTAGCCAGTGTAAGGAAACCCTAAATAATGTGAATATGCAACTTCAAAATAAAACTAAGGAACTTGAAGACATCACTAAGGTGTTGTGTAGGCTCGAACAGAGCTATAATGATGCGAAAACTGAAAACAGTCATCTAAAGACACAGGCTGTTCTACTTCAAGAAAAGTTAAGTGGTTTATCTTTGGAGTATGACCAAGTGAAAAAAGCTATTAATCTTGAAGTAATTCCACTACCGGAGCTGGATGATGCACCCATATCTGCTCCTGGTCTTAAACTGCTCTTGGCCGTAGCTAGAAAGGAAAATTTGCAACTGAAAGAAAGCTTGACTGTTTTGGAGCTAAAGAATATGGACGCTATTGAAAACAACAAAGTTCTTTCCTCCGAAGTTTCATGGTTGCAGAAAGAAATCCTAAACATGGAGGAAATGGCGGAAGCTTCTTTAAAGCTTGAACAGTTATATGATGAAGCCAAGAAAGAAAACAATGACCTAAAGTTACTGGTTCAAGTGATGCAGCAGAAAATGTATAGTATTGAGAAAACTCCCATGTCTGTTACAGAAAAACTGGCCATTGACCTGAAAAGGGAAGAAAATTTGGAGCCGCCTTTTCGCTCTGATGAATATTATCCATCTGGTACAACTTTCTCAATACCTCTAGTAGAAAATGTTCACAACTCTGCTGAACAACAACCAGTATGTCCTGACAAGCTTCCAAGAAGTCAAACACTGGATAGAAATGGTGGTAAGCCAGGATTGGTATCAAATGAACAATGTTGGCACGAGCCATCATTAGATCTTGGAGCGTTTGCGAAAGGTCTTCCAGAAATGAGTCCAAGACAGAAGCACTTGACTTGGAACCATGAGCGGAAGACAATCAACTCTAACCTGCCGAACAAGGAGCATGAAATCCCGAATAGGCTTGAACATTTGAGGTAATATACATGCCTACGACCCATCTGTTGATGTCAGCTAAGCGAAGAAACTCCTTCTTGGCTGCTTTCCCTGCTTCTAGAACTAACATTTCTTAAGAGGAACGTAGCAATTTAGCAAAAAAAGACCCTCTAACTTTTCTGTCATCTGGCATAACAAAGTCCTCCAGAAGAGCTCTCTGCTAACCCCTGATTACATAAATACTTTGCTTTTATAATCTTCCTAATTGATTGCACTAATTCTATTGCTGCCAATTAAACACAAAAATGAACTTTTCCTTTCTTGATCTTTCCAATCTGTAGAGAAGTGGTGGGCAGCTGGTCGCGTAAACTTGGAGACTTCAGAAATCCAGTCTCCATATTAGACAGCTCAGGTGCCAGTTGCCCACCACTACGGCAGAGATTTCTTTGCACTTTTTTGGTTTTAATATTGATTTCCTCATCTGGTAATGCAAAGCTTGCTTTTTTTTGTTTCATGCATTGTCCTTTTTTTTTATTTTGATACTATTAGTAATGTAAGTTGACCTAGATATCCATAATAATGGGAACCTGTCCTAGTACAAGTCAAGACAATCACCAATTTGTAGGGTAAATGTGTCAAAGAATTTGTCTTTAGCTACTCTACTGACCCCTATTACAATGATGATCACCCCATCAAGCCTTTTAGCTTTTGTGGGTATCTCCTAGAGCTACAGCTAAAGACTAATGGTTATATTTTAAAAAAAAAAAAAAATGTCAAAAGCCCTATATCCAGAATGTCAATTTCCAACAAGGAGGACACTACTTGTATAGTAGTATATAACGTATATTAAAGTGATGGTTTCTACCTTTTGTAGACATGAGAATGAGAACCTACAGGAGGAGAACAGTACATTATTAAGCCAGATAACCTCATTGCAACACGAAGCTGAACTCCATAACCAAAGAATTGCCGAGCTTATTGACAACTATGAAGATATGCGGTAAGTATATTTTCCAAAGCCTGCATTCTTGACTCCAGATCCTGGTGGACCATGATGGATACATAGAGCTGGTGTAGACTTATAGGTGAAGGGCATTTAGACTTTGGCTACACAGCAACTTTGGCCACGACACAGAGTTTTGTTCGGTGCCGCTGCTAAATTGCTGCTCAATTTAAGTGAATGGGGTCATATTGCGACCCCCAAGGGTACTGTAACAAGAAAATCAACAATGTCCAACCTTTTTTTTTTTGTCAATTTACTTGCTGCAGTGCGCTTGGGGTCCCGACGGCAATCTTATTAGCTTGTATTGCAATGGTCAAAGACCTCCTAACTATCCCTTTCCTCCAAATTTTTTCTCTAGGGTGAAGCATGAAACTGTGAAGAAAGAAAAACTTACTACGGAGAAGAAAGTTGATGTCTTAACAACTGAGGTCAGTTGCATATTTGCTGCACGTGGTACCAAAAATAGTTTCTGTAGGAACTGGTATACCTTCTCCAGGCTTCTCTGGACTGTTGATATTTTATGTCATTAGAACATGGAACTCAAGCGCAAAAATGAGAAAATGGCTTCAGAAAATGAAGAGTTATTCTCCAAAAATTCAAGGAACCAGGAGGACATTAAAAATCTGGCCTGCAAAATAACGCTGCTTCTCAAACAGAAAGACCCAGAGGAGTGGAAGCAAGAGATTGAAGGCTACAGGACCAAAGTAAATATATTTTTATTATTGATCTGGGTCAGCTGCCCGTATAAATGCACCAAGAACATCGTACCAGTAGGCACCCCTGGCTTCTATACCCTTTCATAGACCCACACAGATCATGATGTTTCCTTGGATTGCCAAGCCTACTTTATATTTGCTTGGTGCCATGCTGGCCCTTTTGATGCTAATTCATGTTTGACTCTTCTAGCTCTCTCTCTAAAGGTATCAACCACTGAGGACTCTCAATTCTAAATATTTTTTTATCTCTCTCTCTATAAGACATACTGTACGTCAGGTAAACTAAAGGGTTTGTCCATTCAAAGAAGCATTTTATGTATTTCTTAGCATGACATGGATCTTCTAAGAGTTTCACCTGCTCGAGACCCACCCCCGTTGGTCAGAGGAAAAAGAAACTCTTAGGCCGGCTTCACACTTGCGAGTTTTACGGACGTAAGAGCGCAGAAACTACGTCCGTAAAACTCGCAAAAAATACGGCACAATTATTCTCTATGCCCCTGCTCCTATCTGCCGTATTTTACTGATCAGTATTATACGGCTTTCTACGGCCGTATAAAATCGCAGCATGCTGCGTTTGTCACCGTACTGCGCAAGAAATACGCCAATGAAAGTCTATGGAAGCGTGAAAAATACGGATTACACACGGACAAGCAGTGTGACTTGCGAGAAATACGCAGCGCTGTTAGAGAGAAAAGCCGGTAATTCAGTGCGGTGTACAGTAAAATCACACTGACAGCTTACAGTAGAATAGGTAGAATAAATGTGTACACATAGAATAGGTATATATATATATATATATGTCAGTGAGACACATATATGTATATATATTAATATTTATTCCAGCGCTATACAGCTTGAAAGCCGGTAATTCAATTACCGGCTTTTTCTTTCTCCTTCCTAAAACCCGACATGATTTGAGACATGGTTTACATACAGTAAACCATGTCTTCTCTCCATTTTTTTTGCAGATTCCACACTACTAATGTCAGTAGAGTGTATCTGCAAAATTTGGCCGTTCTAGCTCTTAAAATAAAGGGTTAAATGGCGGAAAAAATTGGCGTGGGCTCCCGCGCAATTTTCTCCGCCAGAGTAGTAAAGCCAGTGACTGAGGGCAGATATTAATAGCCTGGAGAGGGTCCATGGTTATTGGCCCCCCCCCCGGCTAAAAATATCTGCCCCCAGCCACCCCAGAAAAGGCACATCTGGAAGATGCGCCTATTCTGGCACTTGGCCACTCTCTTCCCATTCCCGTGTAGCAGTGGGATATGGGGTAATGAAGGGTTAATGCCACCTTGCTATTGTAAGGTGACATTAAGCCTAATTAATAATGGAGAGGCGTCAATTATGACACCTATCCATTATTAATCCAATTGTAGTAAAGGGTTAAATAAAACACAAACACATTATTTAAAATTATTTTAATGAAATAAAAACAATGGTTGTTGGAGTATTTTATTCTACGCCCAATCCAGTCACTGAAGACCCTCGTTCTGTGAAAGAAAAAACATAATAAACCAACAATATACTTACCCTCCGCAGATCTGTAACGTCCAACGATGTAAATCCTTCTGAAGGGGTTAAAACCTTTTGCAGCAAGGAGCTTTGCTAATGCAGGCTTCTCCTTGCTGCAAAACCCCGGGGAATGAGTCTAAATATAGATCAATGAGCTATATTTAGCTTCATTTGCGGTGAGGCGCCCTCTGCTGGATGTTCATAGATCGTGGGAACTTTCCTAGAAAAGGCTTTTTTCTTTTTGGGACACATGGATCATTTCTATAGCGGTATGTTGGTTTTGCAAGCCTGCGAGAAAACCACGCAGTACGGATGCCATACGGATTACATACGGAGGATGCCATGAGCAAAAAACGCTGACACACCCTGCCTACGGAGGAGCTACGGACCACTATTTTCGGGACATTTCAGCGTATTACGGCCGTAATATACGGACCGTATTTTCATACGCTGAGTGTGAAGCCGGCCTTACTCTGGTGGACATGGTGCAACTATGAATGTCATAGTAACCCATAAAGGCCCAAACTATCCAGCATCCTTTGAGGGGGTTTAAGGGATTTGGCAGAATTAGAAAAAATATGGTTTCCTCCTTCTTTAAACAGCGCCACACCCGTCCACAGGTTGTCTGGTATTTCAGCTTGATCCTATCCACCTCACTGAAACTGAACGGCAATTCCAGACACAACCCATATACAGATTTGCATTTTGTGTTTTTTTTTTTGTTTGTTTTATAGGAAAGCAGCCATGTTTTTCTAATGGCAATCCTTAGCACGCAATAGAACTTCATTGGCCACGTTTTCCAGCAGTCACATCTCTGGAGAACGCGCAGTTCGGGAGCTGCGTATTGCTTATTGCTGTGTGTAGGACTGTATGGGACTTGGTGCACTCAGGTATATGTGCTAACGCTTAGAGGTTTTTACTTTTTTTTTTTTTTTCTTCCAGGTGTCCGATGCAGAAAGAGAGTTGTCTGAGGTCAAAACACACAATCGTTTTCTGGAGCAGGAGAACACTCGAATAAAGCAGGAAGTCGAGAAAAAGCAGGTGGGAGTCAAAGGTTTTCAGAGGAGATACAAAGGGCTAGGCATAGTGAGATGTCACTAGTTTTCACATGAGCAGATCTGGGTGCTGAGATCTCAACTGATTGCTGAAGGAAAGAGCGGAAGTGCTCAACTGAGTGCCATGAAACTTTATGCTGTGATTGGTTCACCTAGGACAGACCAGGTCTTTACACAGCTCTCTGAGTCAGTACACAGCTAGCTGTATCAAGGGCTGGCGTTGGGGGCAGGCAAACTAGGCATTTGCTTAGGGCATCCACTTCTCCCAGGCCCCAAGCCAGTGGCATGCTGCTAAACGTACAGATTGGAACCCTACGTAGGCACCTCACTCATCTACACCAGAGTGCCTTTTTATGATTTTTCTACCATACGATATGGGAAAATATTGATCTACTAGTTATCATTTTGTCCCCATCATTTCGATGTAGAGAGGTACAGAAATGAGCGCAGAACAACTTCAATATTGCCAATCACACTTGTTTAGTGGCCCGAATTCAGTACATGTAAATACAACCAAAATGTTTCTGTGTGATGGTGCAATATTTGAGCATTTGGGGCCCACTTTAAACTTTTGCACAGGGCCCCACTTTGTCTAAAACCGGCCCTGACTCTATCATATGGGCACAGTGCACAGTCAACACTCTTCATCTTTGTGTTAGGCTGGTTTCACATTTGCGTCTTTGTCTGCAGCAGTTGATCCGCATACATCTGCATGCATAATGGGTACATACAGTATATTTAACATGGTGTACGCATGGACATGCGTGTGCATGCTTTTGCATACGCATGCATCATTTTGCGGTGTGCGGTGGGGTTCGGTGAATGCAACATGTTGCATTTTTGGAGGCGTCAAAAATCCATCACATATGCGCAAGCATGCACATGTGTATGAGTGCGTTAAAAAAACGCATTACTATCTATGGGAACACATGTGTACGCATGTCTTTGCGTACGCATGTGCTCGATGCGCTTGCATACTTCGGACTGCGCATGTCCAGGAACTGATTGAGACACGCCCTCCTGGAAATATAGAACGCATGCGCATAAAAAATGCAAACACAGGCAAAAAACGCGTACAAACGCAGCATTTTTTTGTGGCATCATGCATAAGATCATGCGGATAATAAACTCTGCGTTTGCATGCGTTTGCGTATGCAGATGATACGCTGCGCACATAGACGCAAATGTGAACTTAGCCTTAGTGATTGATTTATACATTTCCAACAGGAGTAACCGAGGAACATGGCTATGCACCTCAGTAGAGCAGCTGTAATGTGGAAGCCAGGTTGTCCGCTTCTTCCGACCTTCACTTCACATCACTAGACATTACAAATCATTTAATTGTTGAAAAAAGTTTTAAAAATGTCAGAACGTTCCCTATGATGTTACTGTGGGAGGAGTCATTGTGTGAGATGAGCGCTGGTGTCTGGGTGTTACTAAAACTGACATTAATTATTGTTTTTCCACAGCTTTTCAAAAACTCCAAGGTCAGTGATCTGAGAAATGAGATCTCGCTCCTGACAAAGAAAACCGAAAAACTGCTGAAAGAGAAGGAAGCTCTGGGAGAAGAACTGAACAGATGTGTGGCCAAGGTACTGGGGGGATGGCACCCGTAATTTCCTCAAAATATTTTGTCAAATTCCTCCACAATTTGCTAATTATCCAGCAGAGAACTCAGACTAAGGCTATGTGTGCATGGAGTGAAACTCAGAACAAAACTCCCACATTTTTGAAGAGTTTTGAGATTTAGACACTGATGAATTTCTGCTCCAAAACTTCCTTTGAAAAAAAAATTTAATGTTTTTATCTTTTTTGGCACAACAAGAAAGCTGGCCGACCATACAGTACGTTATTTATGGCCATAAAGGGGCCTGGCTTAGTTTTGAATACTACGTGACCTGTGCTATATACTATGTGGCTGCTATATACATACATAAATACATATCTTAGAATACACGATGCGTTAGAATCGGGCCACCATCTAAATATATACATATATATATATATTTAGATGGTGGCCCGATTCTAACGCATCGTGTATTCTAAGATATGTATTTATGTATGTATATAGCACAGGTCACGTAGTGTATATAGGAGCCATGCAGTATATAGCAGACAAATACTACGTGGCCTGTGCTATATACTATGTGGCTGCTATATACATTCATATTGTAGAATACCCGATGCGTTAATACAGGCCACGCAATATATAACAGTGGCCACGTACTATATAACACAGGCGACGTAGTATATAACACTGGCCATGTAATATATAGCACAGCCCACGCAGTATATAGCAGCCACGTAGTATATAACACTGTCCACGCAGTATATAGCAGCCACGTAGTATATAACAGTGGCCACGTATTATATAACACTGCCCACGCAGTATATAGCACAGCCCACAGAGTATATCACACAGCCCACATAGTATATAACACTGACTATGTAGTATATAGCAGCCACGCGGTATCTAACACTGTCC
This sequence comes from Ranitomeya imitator, assembly GCF_032444005.1. Taxonomy (NCBI): domain Eukaryota; kingdom Metazoa; phylum Chordata; class Amphibia; order Anura; family Dendrobatidae; genus Ranitomeya; species Ranitomeya imitator. The sequence continues at coordinate 766,957,994 of NC_091282.1, read as the reverse complement.
ACGTAGTATACAGCAGTGTGGGCACCATATCCCTGTTAAAAAAAAAAATAATTAAAATAAAAAATAGTTATATACTCACCCCTGGGATCCAGCGAAGTTCCGACGATGCGCGCGCGCGGCTGCCGCGATCTTCCGTTCCCAAGATGCATTGCAAAATTACCCAGATGACCGCTAAGTCTTCTGGGTAATTTCGCAATGCATCGCTGGGAACGGAAGATGGCAGCAGGCTCGTGCGGCTCGGTGGACTACGGAGGGTGAGAATAGCAGGTTTTTTGTTTTTTTTTTTAATTATTTTTAGCATTAAATTTTTTTACTATTGATGCCGCATAGGCAGCATCAATAGTAAAAAGTTGGGGACACACAGGGTTAATAGCGGTGGTAACGGAGGGCGCTACCCGCGGCATAACGCGGTCCGTTACCGCCGGCATTAACCCTGTGTGAGCGGTGACTGGAGGGGAGTATGCGGGCGCTGGGCACTGACTGCGGGGAGTAAGGAGCGGCCATTTTCTTCTGGACTGTGCCCGTCGCTGATTGATTGTGGCTGTTATGCCGCGACCAATCAGCGACTTGGATTTCCATGACAGAGGCCGCGACCAATATATATATATATATATATATATATATATATATATATATATATATATATATATATATATATATATATATATATATATATATATATATATATATATATATATATATATATATATTTTTATATATATATAGATATATATATATATATATATATATATATATATATATATATATATATATATATATATATATATATATATATATAATTTTTTTTTTTTTTTTTTTTTTTTGAGACTTAGTACAATATTCTTATGGTCATGAAAGCAAAAACAATAGCGAAAAGAACCTTACTAGAATTAGTTTTATCAGGTCAGCGCACCTCTCCTAAAAAAGAAATGCGATAACCTCTATCCCCCGAATCGACACATGCCTTGCGCAGGCGTGTACTACGGAGGACAGAGAATGAACTTCAATCCAATATTGCAGCCAGCATGCAGCCAGTGGGTAAGGAAAGGGTGAAGCAAAAACCCCAAAACCCCGCCTCCATGGCTGAAGATTGTTCCCTCCAAATTCAGTTGACAGTGTCCCTTTAAGGTTCAGGGGTGAGTATTGGGTTTGACATGCAGGAGATCGGTGCAGGTCTGTCTGAGTGAAACTAAACGAAGACCAGAGACTTGAGCGAGCCATTACCGCACCTACGGATTATATGGTGGTGCAGTCGTTCTTGGCAACGGACTGACACGGACGTGTCGGCTGCGAACCAGAGGATAAAGTTTTGCACTTGTTTGTTAGTTGGGAAATAAAGTCGTATAAGTTGAACTTTCTTGGGCCAATGCTAGTGATCAGCGTACGTGCTCGGACAGGGTGTTATATTAGCATGCTCGGGTGCAAACAGAGTGACTTTGGCGAGACATGCAGCCGCATGGACTCAAACATTCTATTCAAGCAGGCCTAACTCACTCTGTTAGCACCAGAGCATGCTCAGATGACACCTTGTCCGAGCATGTTCGCTCATCACTAGTCACTGCCTTATTGCAGCACGGACACAGAAGCCCCTGCCTTACAGCACTGGTAAGCAAACTAAGCAAGCAGGGCCATATCTCTGGAACCGTATGGCGGGTTAAAAGAAACAAAAACCTCAGGGAAGCAGCGGGAATAAAATATGAGCATAAACTGAGCAGCGATCTGGTGATGGGTGGGTAAAGGAATTTCTCTGTGTACATCTTCTCTGTAAGCCTCTCATTCTCCGTGTTTTCTCAGTCCTCCAAGGTTGGCCTCCTGGAGAATAAATTAGCAAGTCTAAAGCAGGAACAGAAGACGTGGGAGCAGCAATCACTTTCTCTAAAATCTCAGGTCACCGCATCTCAGGAGAAGGTAGGTACAAGCTGTTTTTTTTTGTGGACTGCTCTGTTCTTAATGAAACAGCACCACTCTTGCATAAAGGCTGTGTGTGGCACTGCAGCCAGATTTTTTTTTTTTCTTTTTTTTTTTTTTTGTGCATCCTCTTTAATTTACAATAACTTCTGCTCCTTTTTAGATTCATAGTTTGGAGGAAAATCTGCAGAGCGTCAGCCTCCAGATGGCTTGCATCAAGTCAGATCTCCGGGTCGCACAGCAAGAGAAAGAGTCATTAAAACAAGAAGTGATGTCACTACACAAACAGCTGCAGCACGCCAACTCCAAGGTGAGAGGTTTACTGCTCATGCCAGAGGCAACATTATTATTATTATTATTATTATTATTATTATTATTATTATTATTATTTTTATATTTTTCAATTTACGTATACATCTAATAGTGAGTTCAACTCTAGATCATAATACATAATATGTGTAACTAAAGATCAGTAAAGGGTCAGTAATGTATGTACACAGTGACTGCACCAGCAGAATAGTGAGTGCAGCTCTGGAGTATAATACAGGATGTAACTCAGGATCAGTACAGGATCAGTAATGTAATGTATGTACACAGTGACTGCACCAGCAGAATAGTGAGTGCAGCTCTGGAGTATAATACAGGATGTAACTCAGGATCAGTACAGGATCAGTAATGTATGTACACAGTGACTGCACCAGCAGAATAGTGAGTGCAGCTCAGAAGGATAATACAGGATGTAACTCAGGATCAGTAATGTAATGTATGTACACAGTGACTGCACCAGCAGAATAGTGAGTGCAGCTCTGGGGTATAATACAGGATGTAACTCAGGATCAGTACAGGATCAGTAATGTATGTACACAGTGACTGCACCAGCAGAATAGTGAGTGCAGTTCTGGGGTATAATACAGGATGTAACTCAGGATCAGTAATGTAATGTATGTACACAGTGACTGCACCAGCAGAATAGTGAGTGCAGCTCTGGGGTATAATACAGGATGTAACTCAGGATCAGTACAGGATCAGTAATGTATGTACACAGTGACTGCACCAGCAGAATAGTGAGTGCAGCTCAGAAGGATAATACAGGATGTAACTCAGGATCAGTAATGTAATGTATGTACACAGTGACTGCACCAGCAGAATAGTGAGTGCAGCTCTGGGGTATAATACAGGATGTAACTCAGGATCAGTACAGGATCAGTAATGTAATGTATGTACACAGTGACTGCACCAGCAGAATAGTGAGTGCAGCTCAGAAGGATAATACAGGATGTAACTCAGGATCAGTAATGTAATGTATGTACACAGTGACTGCACCAGCAGAATAGTGAGTGCAGCTCTGGGGTATAATACAGGATGTAACTCAGGATCAGTACAGGATCAGTAATGTAATGTATGTACACAGTGACTGCACCAGCAGAATAGTGAGTGCAGCTCAGAAGGATAATACAGGATGTAACTCAGGATCAGTAATGTAATGTATGTACACAGTGACTGCACCAGCAGAATAGTGAGTGCAGCTCTGGAGTATAATACAGGATGTAACTCTGGATCAGTAATGTAATGTATGTACACAGTGACTGCACCAGCAGAATAGTGAGTGCAGCTCTGGAGTATAATACAGGATGTAACTCAGGATCAGTAATGTATGTACACAGTGACTGCACCAGCCTAATAGTGAGTGCAGCTCTGGAGTATAATACAGGATGTAACTCAGGATCAGTAATTTAATGCATGTACACAGTGACTGCACCAGCCTAATGGTGAGTGCAGCTCTGGAGTATAATACAGGATATAACTCAGGATCAGTAATGTAATGTATGTACACAGTGATTGCACCAGCCTAATAGTGAGTGCAGCTCTGGAGTATAATACAGGATGTAAGCCGCTACAAGTATATAGAAAAGGACGGCACTAGAGCGATGCAATATCCAGTAAGCAGGACTGGTAACGGAATCCCAAACGTCAGGCGTCACGAATGCTAGGGGTTGCAGTGCTCTGCATATAAAATGTGAACCAGAAGTCCATATATGAACATAGAAGAGAAAATATGCGGCACTCACCCCAATTTAGCAGTGGAAGACGTGAACTTTAATGGAGAAAATGAGTAAATACATACATCCGTCAGGACATCAGGTAAGCAGGAGGGTGCGGTATTGGAGCTTAGACGACGGCCGTTTCGCACGCTAGGTGCTTCGACGGGTCTCTTCTATGTTCATAATACAGGATGTAACTCAGGATCAGTAATGTACTGTATGTACACAGTGACTGCACCAGCAGAATAGTGAGTGCAGCTCTGGGGTATAATACAGGATGTAACTCAGGATCAGTAATGTACTATATGTAGACAGTGACTGTACCAGCAGAATAGTGAGTGCAGCTCTGCAGTATAATACAGGATGTAACTCAGGATCAGTAATGTACTGTATGTACACAGTGACTGCACCAGCAGAATAGTGAGTGCAGCTCTGGAGTATAATACAGGATGTAACTCAGGATCCGTAATGTACTGTATGTAGACAGTGACTGTACCAGCAGAATAGTGAGTGCAGCTCTGCAGTATAATACAGGATGTAACTCAGGATCAGTAATGTATGTACACAGTGACTGCACCAGCAGAATAGTGAGTGCAGCTCTGGAGTATAATGCAGGATGTAACTCAGGATCAGTAATGTAATGTATGTACACAGTGACTGCACCAGCAGAATAGTGAGTGCAGCTCTGGAGGATAATGCAGGATGTAACTCAGGATCAGTAATGTATGTACACAGTGACTGCACCAGCCTAATAGTGAGTGCAGCTCTGGAGTATAATACAGGATGTAACTCAGGATCAGTAATTTAATGTATGTACACAGTGACTGCACCAGCCTAATGGTGAGTGCAGCTCTGGAGTATAATACAGGATATAACTCAGGATCAGTAATGTAATGTATGTACACAGTGACTGCACCAGCCTAATAGTGAGTGCAGCTCTGGAGTATAATACAGGATGTAACTCAGGATCCGTAATGTACTGTATGTAGACAGTGACTGTACCAGCAGAATAGTGAGTGCAGCTCTGCAGTATAATACAGGATGTAACTCAGGATCAGTAATGTAATGTATGTACACAGTGAGTGCACCAGCAGAATAGTGAGTGCTGCTCTGCAGTATAATACAGGATGTAACTCAGGATCAGTAATGTAATGTAATGTATGTACACAGTGACTGCACCAGCAGAATAGTGAGTGCAGCTCTGGAGTATAATGCAGGATGTAACTCAGGATCAGTAATGTAATGTATGTACACAGTGACTGCACCAGCAGAATAGTGAGTGCAGCTCTGGAGTATAATACAGGATGTAACTCAGGATCAGTAATGTATGTACACAGTGACTGCACCAGCAGAATAGTGAGTGCAGCTCTGGAGTATAATACAGGATGTAACTCAGGATCAGTAATGTATGTACACAGTGACTGCACCAGCAGAATAGTGAGTGCAGCTCTGGAGGATAATGCAGGATGTAACTCAGGATCAGTAATGTATGTACACAGTGACTGCACCAGCAGAATAGTGAGTGCAGCTCTGGAGGATAATGCAGGATGTAACTCAGGATCAGTAATGTAATGTGTGTACATAGTGACTGCACCAGCAGAATAGTGAGTGCAGCTCTGGAGGATAATGCAGGATGTAACTCAGGATCAGTAATGTATGTACACAGTGACTGCACCAGCGTAATAGTGAGTGCAGCTCTGGAGTATAATACAGGATGTAACTCAGGATCAGTAATGTAATGTATGTACACAGTGACTGCACCAGCAGAATAGTGAGTGCAGCTCTGGAGTATAATACAGGATGTAACTCAGGATCAGTAATGTATGTACACAGTGACTGCACCAGCAGAATAGTGAGTGCAGCTCTGGAGTATAATACAGGATGTAACTCAGGATCCGTAATATACTGTATGTAGACAGTGACTGTACCAGCAGAATAGTGAGTGCAGCTCTGCAGTATAATACAGGATGTAACTCAGGATCAGTAATGTAATGTATGTACACAGTGACTGCACCAGTAGAATAGTGAGTGCAGCTCTGCAGTATAATACAGGATGTAACTCAGGATCAGTAATGTAATGTATGTACACAGTGACTGCACCAGCAGAATAGTGAGTGCAGCTCAGAAGGATAATACAGGATGTAACTCAGGATCCGTAATGTAATGTAATGTATGTACACAGTGACTGCACCAGCAGAATAGTGAGTGCAGCTCAGAAGGATAATACAGGATGTAACTCAGGATCAGTAATGTAATGTATTTACACAGTGACTGCACCAGCAGAATAGTGAGTGCAGCTCTGGAGTATAATACAGGATGTAACTCTGGATCAGTAATGTAATGTATGTACACAGTGACTGCACCAGCAGAATAGTGAGTGCAGCTCTGGAGTATAATACAGGATGTAACTCAGGATCAGTAATGTATGTACACAGTGACTGCACCAGCAGAATAGTGAGTGCAGCTCTGGAGTATAATACAGGATGTAACTCAGGATCAGTAATGTATGTACACAGTGACTGCACCAGCAGAATAGTGAGTGCAGCTCTGGAGGATAATGCAGGATGTAACTCAGGATCAGTAATGTATGTACACAGTGACTGCACCAGCCTAATGGTGAGTGCAGCTCTGGAGTATAATACAGGATGTAAGCCGCTACAAGTATATAGAAAAGGACGGCACTAGAGCGATGCAATATCCAGTAAGCAGGACTGGTAACGGAATCCCAAACGTCAGGCGTCACGAATGCTAGGGGTTGCAGTGCTCTGCATATAAAATGTGAACCAGAAGTCCATATATGAACATAGAAGAGAAAATATGCGGCACTCACCCCAATTTAGCAGTGGAAGACGTGAACTTTAATGGAGAAAATGAGTAAATACATACATCCGTCAGGACATCAGGTAAGCAGGAGGGTGCGGTATTGGAGCTTAGACGACGGCCGTTTCACACGCTAGGTGCTTCGACGGGTCTCTTCTATGTTCATAATACAGGATGTAACTCAGGATCAGTAATGTACTGTATGTACACAGTGACTGCACCAGCAGAATAGTGAGTGCAGCTCTGGGGTATAATACAGGATGTAACTCAGGATCAGTAATGTACTGTATGTAGACAGTGACTGTACCAGCAGAATAGTGAGTGCAGCTCTGCAGTATAATACAGGATGTAACTCAGGATCAGTAATGTATGTACACAGTGACTGCACCAGCAGAATAGTGAGTGCAGCTCTGGAGGATAATGCAGTATGTAACTCAGGATCAGTAATGTAATGTGTGTACATAGTGACTGCACCAGCAGAATAGTGAGTGCAGCTCTGGAGGATAATGCAGGATGTAACTCAGGATCAGTAATGTAATGTATGTACACAGTGACTGCACCAGCAGAATAGTGAGTGCAGCTCTGGAGGATAATGCAGGATGTAACTCAGGATCAGTAATGTAATGTATGTACACAGTGACTGCACCAGCAGAATAGTGAGTGCAGCTCTGGAGGATAATGCAGGATGTAACTCAGGATCAGTAATGTAATGTGTGTACATAGTGACTGCACCAGCAGAGTAGTGAGTGCAGCTCTAGAGGATAATGTAGGATGTAACTCAGGATCAGTAATGTATGTACACAGTGACTGCACCAGCAGAATAGTGAGTGCAGCTCTGGAGTATAATACAGGATGTAACTCAGGATCAGTAATGTATGTACACAGTGACTGCACCAGCCTAATAGTGAGTGCAGCTCTGGAGTATAATACAGGATGTAACTCAGGATCAGTAATGTAATGTGTGTACATAGTGACTGCACCAGCAGAATAGTTGTAAAGTTGTGTTGAGGGATGAAAAGCTATTTGAAATAGTTGAGAGTTGGTAGTTAACAACGATCATAGGTTGTCTAATGTCTCCCACCTTTTTTGTGCTGGTTTATATAGAAGCAGGTTCTGGAGATGGCTGCGCAGTCCTCAGGGTTTCAGAACCAGCAGAAGAAGCAGTACTGGGATGATCTGGAGCGGCTGAAAGAGCAGGAGCAGCAGCTTCTAAGACAGGAGAACGAGCGACTGCAGAGAGATGTTCAGAATACAAAGAGCGATCTGACCCAATCCAGGGAAAAGGTACAATGTCGATGATCACTTGGCTGCTTGGGATCATTTCTTTCTACAATAGCAGCACAGTCATCGCCTGAAATACTCTGTGCTGCTGTTGTCAACAATCCTTCCAGGATGAGCAATACATTCTTATGCTCGGATATCCCTTTGAGTCTATAATACATTTTGGTGATTATTTTGCTTGTGTCTTGCAGGTACGACAGCTGGAGTCCAGCATAATATCCCTGAAACATCAGAGGCAGCAGAGCCAGTCCAACCTGGTGAAAGCCCTGGAGCAGGAGAAGTCCGGCCTGAGGCGGGAATGTGAGCAGCTCAAGAAAGATCTGCTAGCTGCAAACAGGAAGGTGGGTTGTGTGCCTTTTTATGAAAGGGTTACCGACCCTAAAGTTATATCAAGATGGAGCTGAGTTGCAGTACATCACAAAACCTATGGACCAGGGAGGCGCTGTAGAGTCATTGATGTGGTTGTCATTTGTAATCCACAGATTAGTCAGCTAAGTGCCCTAGAACGGGATTTAGAAACAATCAAAGCCCAGAATGAAGTCTTACAAGCAAAACAGGGGACATATGATGATCCGTTTATGGAAGTAAGTAGCAGGGGACTTGTGTAATTAATGGTTTTCTCTCCTTAAAGGGATATTCCACAGGATAAGCCTTAAAAGAATTATAGTTGAGGGTCCCAGATGGAGTACCCACATTGAGAGGTGGACCCCCAAATACCTTCCTATTTATTATGCCTGGGGCCAATGTGCTATGATCAGAGAAGTGGTGGCTCCCGCCATAAAAGTTCAGCAAATGTTCCTCTTCTGTTTTTCAAACTTCCCATGAAAAAGAAACCAAGGGAGCCGCACCAGGCAGGAGAAGAAATGTGGTGCCACCCATCTAGCGCTAGTTGTGGGTTCCACCCCTAGCAATATACTACAGATCTATAAGAGGAGAATCCCACAATTGACAGTGTAATCAACCCTCAAAGGAACGAAGTCCGTGATCCACACTACTACATGTGGCCCCAGTGCCATAATCCTACTTGTGCTTGGGACACTCGCGACTTGTTGGAAAGCTCCCTGGACCACAAACCTGTAAATAACCTCTCCCTCCTTGGACCCTATTGATCAACTGCAATCTGTAGGTAAATTTGGCATTAAGAGTTCAGTTTCTATGTGGCACCTCCACTGGGGAAACTAAGTATAAGTATATTACTGTCCATTTATGACGGGCCCTCCAGAGCGAGAGAGATTCTTTGCCTTTATTTACAATTTGACTAAAAGATAAGGATCCTGAACAACACTCAGGATTGTCCCTTTCAGGTTGTCCTATCAAGGCAATATCTAAAGGGCCAATGGCCATATTTATGTCTTATTGCCAGCAGATCGCACTTTCCTATGTTCCTGAACATTTCACCCTTGTGCACCCTCACAGACCTAACATATGTCAATCACTTTTGTCTTTTCAATGATCCCACTTTGTCTGCACTATTGTTATTGTCAAGTTCTCCAGAGGTCTGAAGTTTGCTGGTCCCACCCTTGTGCACTCCTATTAATGCCACCCTTTTGCACCCCACCGACCCATCACACGTGACGTACCAATTGGCTCTGTTTCATCCACTGTTGCCAGTGGCTCTACATTCTGTCTGTGCACTTCAGAGCTTGGTGGTCCAAAGATAGCTGATTACACCAATGCTGAGTTCACCCTTGTGTATTCCAGCAGACCTGCCAGACATTGGATGGCAGTCTGATCACTTTTGTTTTTGCTATGACCCCAATTTTTTTTTTCGACAGTATTATTAAAGAAGCCCCGCAGTGGCTGCAAGATTTTTTTGTTTTGTTTTTATTTTTGCCGATTTTCACCATATGCGCTCCCCCTCCTCCTGATGATTTCACCTGTGTGCACTCCCCCTCCTCCTGATGATTTCTCCCGTGTGCACTCCCCCTTCTCCTGGTGATTTCACCTGTGTGCACTCCCCCTCCTCCTGATGATTTCACCTGTGTGCACTCCCCCTCCTCCTGATGATTTCACCTGTGTGCACTCCCCCTCCTCCTGATGATTTCTCCCGTGTGCACTCCCCCTTCTCCTGGTGATTTCACCTGTGTGTACTTCCCCCTCCTCCTGACTGTTTCACTTGTGTGCACTCATACTCCTCCTGACTATTTCACTTGTGTGCACTGCCCCTCCTTCTGATGATTTCACCCGTGTGTACTGCCTCTCCTCCTGATGATTTCACTCATGAGCACTCCCCCTCCTCCTGGTGATTTCACCTGTGTGCACTTCCACCCCTCCTCCTGGTGATTTCACCCGTGTGCACTTCCACCCCTCCTCCTGATGATTTCACTTGTGTGCACTCCACCTCCACCTGATGATTTCTCCTGTGTGCACTCCCCCCCTCCTCCTGATGATTTCACTTGTGTGCACTCCCCCTCCTCCTGATGATTTCACTTGTGTGCACTCCCCATCCTCCTGATGATTTCTTTTGTGTGCACTCCCCCTCCTCCTGATGATTTCACTTGTGTGCACTCCCCATTCTCCTGATGATTTCTCTTGTGTGCACTCCCCATCCTCCTGATGATTTCTCCCATGTGCACTCCCCCTCCTCCTGGTGATTTCACCTGTGTGTACTCCTACCCCCCCCCCCCCCTCCCCACCCCTCCTGATGATTTCACTTGTGTGCACTCCACCTCCACCTGATGATTTCTCCTGTGTGCACTCCCCCTCCTCCTGATGATTTCACTTGTGTGCACTCCCCATCCTCCTGATGATTTCTCTTGTGTGCACTCCCCATCCTCCTGATGATTTCTCCCATGTGCACTCCCCCTCCTCCTGATGATTTCACTTGTGTGCACTCCCCATTCTCCTGATGATTTCTCTTGTGTGCACTCCCCATCCTCCTGATGATTTCTCCCATGTGCACTCCCCCTCCTCCTGGTGATTTCACCTGTGTGTACTCCTACCCCCCCCCCCCCCCTCCCCACCCCTCCTGACTGTTTCACTTGGGTGCACCCCTCCCCCTCCTCCTATTTCACCCGTGAGCTCTCCTCCCCTTCCTCCCCCTGCCAATTTCACCTGTGTGCACTGTTACAAAGCCATCACATGTCAAGTACTAGTCTGATTCTTTTGGTCCATAGAAGTGGTCTACTGATTGTCAACTGTTGACATTGCCTCTACTCCATCATGTCTGGTACCAATGAGTTCACTTTTGATTGATTACTATTACTAATGGCTCCCCGTCTCTATGCACTGGCTTTGTATTTTAGGCCCCATTGATCTGGAGTCTGTTACAAAATGTTTGTATTTTTTTTTGTCTGTTTTTCCTTTCAGTCAATTTGGACAAATATCATATTTCTCATATTTTCCCCTGTTTTCTTGTTCTGTCCTTTACCTCCCTCATGTTTAGACCTCAGGAAATCTCAGAGAAGGGTGCAGTTCTGATTCTGAGATCTATGGTAACATTATCCGAGTGCTATAAATCCATCATTGCATGACCGTCTTATTCTGGTGTCTCATCCATTCATGCTAGTATGACCATAATGGAAATGTAACGTCTGGTGCTCATTGTGTCCGGAGCGACCCACCAAAGAGCCAGGGCTTCCTCCAGTGGACCTGGTTATGATCCAGTAATGGCGCCTGGCCAAAGATGAGGCGCAGGAGAACATACCGCAGCCTGAGAAGGACGATAGCTTGCTGTACTCGCTTTTTGTGTAACTGTAGGGCGGGACAATAGCACAAGTTACTACTATGTCACATCCGAAGCTGAATTCTGCGAGCGTTACTTTATTAGTCACACGGCTACTAGATGAACTGTAGTGTCCTACAAGGAGGCGACATACTTCACTCTGTATGGACAATACTGGAGAGGACGGAACTACAATTCACTGTAGAACTGGCAAAAAAACATTTTTTTCTTAAAACCCTATTGGAATAATATTTTTTCCTCTCTTTTTCTCATCTTTCTCTTTCACTTTCTCTAGCTTTTTTTCTCTTTCACTCTCCCTGTTTCTTTCTCTCTATCTATTTCCTTCTATTTTCTTTCTTTTTTTTCTTTTGTTTTTTCTCACTTTCTCTTTTTCTCGCTCTTTCCTTCTTGCTCTCTCTCGTTCTCTTGCTCGCGCTCTCTCCCCCTCGCGCTCTCTCCCCCTCGCGCTCTCTCCCCCTCGCGCTCTCTCCCCCTCGCGCTCTCTCCCCCTCGCGCTCTCTCCCCCTCGCGCTCTCTCCCCCTCGCGCTCTCTCCCCCTCGCGCGCTCTCTTTGAGCAGTTGATGTGACCTCTTTAGTCTCCACTTATCATACATTAATTACAGCTCATTAATGTTCCATACTGTTACAGCGTTTATTGCATGATGTGAGGAATGCTGTGCTCTTCGTGTGACTTCTTGCACATGGTGTTTGACCATTCCAGAACTGCATGTCTGTACTGTGTGGTTTTGTGCAGCACATTACCATATACCGAATCATACATCACCTGGACATCCTTGCATAGGACTGCTAATGACCGTACACTGAGTATAATGGTGTCTAACCAGCAGGAGGCTTCCTTTCACAGATGCTGCACTCTTCCTCCAGTGCCGCCCATAGTCACTCTCCGCTCCAGCAGCAAGCTTGTGCCGCCATACCACGAGAACAACACCTCCAGGTGGACCGACGAAGCCAGCAGCATCAGGCATCAGCCGATAACCGCAGCTCCGACAACAGCTCTCCACAGGTCAGTGCCATCACCCTCCCTGTCATCTGTCATATTACTTGTACATGTTACCATGCAGGTTACCCTTTCTCTGGTTATGCCGGCTCATATAAACCACAGCTCATTCCATCATGGCCTGCATTCAAATCAATGCAGCTACATTGGTGCATTGTTCTCATCTATGTCTGTGAATTGCATCTCACCATGCAGTGAAAGTCGCTCTGGTACCCATCCCCCAAGCTTAAAGTAGTCATGTATGTCTTCGGATCATAGTTTGTCCTATAGAGATGTCCATACTGATTATAACAAGCTATCTGCCATTTTTGCATAATGCTTCGCTCCAAACCAATTCAGTTTCAAAGGTCATTGTTTTGTCTAGATTGGATCATATGAATGGTGGCGCTGTTGCATTGTCGTCTATTAAAAAAAAGACTTAAGTGCCACAGTGGTGAGAAAAGGTACTGCAGTTGTAAATGAAAAAAAAAAAAGTAGCCTGTTTTTAGGAAATATTCTCCTGGAATGGCAGATTTCTTGTTGTTCGCATGTCTGTATATTGTGTTTTTAAACTTTTTGGTGATTCATCCATTTCTTTGTAACTTTTATTAGAAATTTTGTAAAAAAAAAAGCCTAATCCCCTGGATGGGCAATATTTGGCCTGTCCTCTGACCTTGTCTCCTGATGGGGGTCTTTACACTGGTAGCATATTAGGCTCTCGGACACCCCAACCAAAAATCTAAGGTAATGAAATAATGGCTAACAAACCTCTCGCTGATCTGCTCTAGGCGGCCTCACATACATCCCTGTACTGGATTGCAGAATTCAGTCCTGCATTTGAGGACTTGAGCTGTCTGCTGCCCCCTAGCATTCTGAAGCAGTATTGCTTTGCCCCTACACGTGCAGCACAGTCCCCATATAACTCTGCATGTCTCCATGAACCGCTTGCTGTATTTATGTTGCCCTGAGTTAGTAAAAGATGTATTGTTGTGTAGTTTGTGTGTTTTAACCCTTAACAGTTTTATGAACATTTCTACTGATGATGTCAACTTCTAAAGATTTCCAGAGTTAGAAAAATATGGCTATTTATTCCATATAAAACCCCCAAAATGGTGCCACACCTATGTACAGGTTGTGTGGGGTATTGCAGATCAATCTTATTCGCTTCACTGGAACTTAGCTGTAATACCAGAGACAATCTGTAAATAGGGGTAGCACTGTTTTTATATGAAAGCAGCCATGTTTAACTAATCCTTGAAGAACTGCTTTGCTTCTTCTTGAATGGTTCCTCACCCTATGGCCAGTTTCACATGTCTGGCATTAACGGCCCGAGTACAGACCCCCATGTCTGGACTGCCCAGACCAGTTATACCACTGCTGGTCTAGACTGTGAATTACCTGTGTAAAACCCATAGTAGACTTGTCTTTGCATACAGACTACACTAGTTGGCTTTTGGCGATGCTCCTCCAGGTGGTCTTTGATTGCACCCCAAGTTTCGCACCAACCCCCCCGCCCCCCCGAATATGCTTTTGGAATCTGGGTTTATGTCTAATGACGGAGCACACTGACACTGCGCAAGATTCAGCAATCGCTGCTTCCAGGAGGTTTCCCTATTTTCCTGGATTTTGGAGTTGGCTAATAACATGTAGGCGTGTTGGGCTCCATGGCAGTGTTGGTGAACATAGTCTCTTAAGATTGGGAGTGGGTTGGACCCACTATCCACAATAACTGCCCACATATGCCTGGACTCGGTGGAAGTTGACATCTACAGTTGACTCTTAGCCCCAAGTTTTGCACGTTCCATGTGCTGTTGTCCCCCGAGGTCTCCTACATCACCAGGAATCCTCAAGTGAAGTAATTGCAATTTTTGTCTTTGCCGTAATTTAAAACTGGGGTGAACAGTACCAATGACCTTTCTCCCGTAGGCCTTGCTTCCGGAGCAACGAGCGCTGCATGCAGACTCTTACAGACGGATTGGCCGCCTCTGAGAATGTGTCTTCTTCTAACGAGCACCTAACGTTAACCTACTCTAACACACCACTGGCATAAGCTGAGAAAGACCTTGTTGAGGGCATGGCGCCCGGCTGCTTGGCTGTTCCTTCCTTAATTTTTTAACCTTTGCAGTATTAATATGCACCCTTCTCCTGCACAAAGCGATGGCGGTGGACCCATGGGCGTAAGAATGCATCTTGTCTGTTCACTGAGGATCTCAAATGGGGACTTTGCACTTTCCGGTCTCCCTACTTCTGTCCTTATTGAGAACCTCAGTGATCGGAGAAGTCTATGTTCTCATAGCTCCCCACCCTCTCCCCCCCCAAATTTTTTTTTTTCGATTAAGTGTCAAGTCATTGAAAAAAAGTGTTCATCATTGTTTGGCGTCTGTATCAGCTGGCACATGGCATTCTCAAGCAATGGCTGAATAGCATTTTTTGTGACTTGACAGATGGGGCTTAACTTACAGGTATTTTGGTTTTTTTTGAGGGGAGGTGAGCAGGGGCTTTTGAGCTTCTTGTAATTACTAATGTAGTAATAATGTGTGTATAATACCTTATTTAAAAAAACTACGAATCATCAGTTTTGTGTAAAGTCTTATGTATTTATACTATTTATTAGATTTGCATTCTGTCCACTCGATATATTTATATTTTCTTCCTCCTTTTGCAACGTTTTTTTGACCTGAGAAATGACGTTTTATACGCAGCACGTTGCAGATTTATCAGCCTCTTTCTACTGGAAATTTGTCAAAATTTGTAAGATACTTTTGGATGAAACCACAGATGTTTTGATGCTGGGAAATGAAATAAAATTCTTTTAATTACAGAAATGTTTTCTATTGTTATTATTGTTATTGTTGCTATGTTTCCTTTATTAGGTTTATAAAGTGATGATTTTTATACAAAACTTCTACTCATGGGGTCAGTAGTGAAGACAATCTTTCCAAGTGATAATGGATCCGGAGCATACGCTCTAACAGTGAGAGATAATGGTGTTTAATGGAAAAATAGACCCAAAATTCCCTACAGTTTGAATGCTGCCGCCTTGTTGTGACTGAATGCCGCCACCCCACTACGACTGATGGATGCTGAGACTGAATGCTTGTGACATGCCATAATTGACTGGCATCATGACTGACTGACATCTGCAAAAAATCTTGCTACCACGTCAGGTCTAAATGCTGCAGCTAAAACATTACAGAACAGAGTCACCACTTCTTCACGAAGGCCATGGTTGCCAATAACTGATCCTGACTGAATGTTGCCACCATATCATGGCTTAGACTGTCTGTCATGGCAGGTCTTACTGATACCACCGCTGCACCATCAGTCAGTAACAGTCAGACACCACTCCTCCCTCGATGCCTCACCCATTGCCATTGGCACACCTGACTGTGGCGCTTCTAGCTGCTACTTGACCAGGGTCTGACTGAGTGGCTGCCGACGCATCTGCCAGTTACCCTGCCAATACCAAGTCGCGTCCAGGAATTGATGATGTGTCTGCATGTTTGAGTGCTTCTAGTATGTTCCGATCAAGCTGGTCTTCTGGACCCATGTTCTAGAATCATAGAATGGTAGAGTTGGAAGGGACCTCCTGGGTCATCTGGTCCAACTTTTTGCTCAAAGCAGGATTCACTAAATCCTCCCAGACAGTTGTCTGTCCAACCTCTGTTTTGAAGACTTCCATTGAAGGAGAACTCGCCACCTCTCATGGCAGCCTGTTCGACTCACTGATATCCAAGCTCATGGAGATCATGTTAATCTCGCCAATGTTGGTATAGGGGGCAGTCTTCGCTGAGGGCCACAACCACATCTCCATGCTGTGCCAAAAGATATTGATGCCTCCTTCAGTCCTGCTGAGTGTCCTTTCCAAACGAGTAACCTGTAGGGTGAATTGGAGGCCGTATCGGCAGAGAGAAGATCCTCAGAAGACCCATCATATAGCGAAGAATCCTTCAAAAGCCGGATCTATAGTAAAGTTTTCCAATCAATGTTTCATCTGAGACCATTTTGATATGTAAGTGATTAGGGTTGAGCGAAACGGGTCGTTCATTTTCAAAAGTCGCCGACTTTTGGCAAAGTCGGGTTTCATGAAACCCGATCCGACCCCTGTGCGGGGTCGGCCATGCGGTACGCGACTTTCGCGCCAAAGTCGCGTTTCAATGACGCGAAAAGCGCCATTTCTCAGCCAATGAAGGTAAACGCAGAGTGTGGGCAGCGTGATGACATAGGTCCTGGTCCCCACCATCTTAGAGAAGGGCATTGCAGTGATTGGCTTGCTGTCCGCGGCGTCACAGGGGCTATAAAGGGGCGTTCCCGCCGACCGCCATGTTACTGCTGCTGATCTGAGCCTAGGGAGAGGTTGCTGCCGCTTCGTCAGTAGCAGGGATAGCATTAGGCAGGGTCCATTAACCACCAAACCGCTTATGCTGTAGCGATTTCCACTGCCCAACACCACCTTCGGTGTGCAGGGACAGTGGAAGCTACATTTATTTTTTTTTTGTTTCCCCTCAGCGCTGTAGCTCATTGGGCTGCCCTAGAAGGCTCCCTGATAGCTGCATTGCTGTGTGTACGCCGCTGTGCAAACCAACTGCTTTTTTCAAAGCACAAATCCTCTTGTTCCTTCCTTTCTGCACAGCTATCTTTTTGGTTTGTACACACTTTTTATTTAATTTGTGCATCAGTCCACTCCTTATTGCTGCCTGCCATACCTGGCTGAGATTACTGCAGAGAGATAGTAATTGAAGGACAGTTCCTTTTTTTTTTTTTTTTTTTTGTGGGAGATTAAGATTGGCATTTCTGCTAGAGTGCCATCCCTGTCTGTCATCTCTCACTCAGTGGGCCATAGAAAGCCTATTTATTTTTTTGCTTGATTTGGGTTCTAAAATCTACCTGAAAAAATCACTACATCAATCAGTGGGAGAAAAATATTGGCCTCAGGGCTTGTGTGCCACTCCTTACTCCTGTGTGTGCCATCTCTCAGTGGGCCATAGAAAGCCTATTTATTTTTTTGCTTGATTTGGGTTCCAAAATCTACCTGAAAAAATCACTAAATCAATCAGTGGGAGATAAATATTGGCCTCTGGGCTTGTGTGCCACTCCTGACTCCTGTGTGCGTCCTCTCTCACTCAGTGGGCCCTAGAAAGCCTATTTTTTGTTTTATTTGTTTTCTAAATTCTCCCTGAAAAAATCATTTCATTTTATTTGGTTTATAAATTCTTCCTTAAAAAATCATTTTTTTTTTTTTTCTAAAGTCTCCTTTTTTTAAAAAAAAAAACACAAATCAGTGGGAGATTAATATTTACATTTGCGCTTCAGTGACAGTCCTACGTGTGTGGCATCTCTCTCATTTGTTGCCACCAACAACAGAGTGTGTAACATTGTGCCTGATTTTCGTTGTGGTCTCACCCACCTGTAAAGGGGTAGCTAAATCATACTGAAGTTATAGCTCACCGTGTAAGTTGTGTGACTGCAACAAATACCATTAGTTTGGTAACGTTTTTAAAACAATGAGGAAGTCTGGTGGAAGAGGTCGTGGCCGGGGGCGTTCATTGTCAGCTGGTAATGAGGGTAGTGGTAGTGGTGGAGCATCAGGTGGTCGTGGGAAAAAAAATATTGCACCTAAGTCTGGAGCTGTGGAGCCAGGTTCGTCGTCTGGCTACACAAGGCCGCCGGCCACAAGACAGTCCCCCCCCCCTCCCCCCCCCCAGGTCAAACAGTGCTCTACCACTTGCAAAATTTTCTCTCACAGCTCCACCAATGTTTAGTCTATGCGCTGACATCCTTCAATGCCTGGCACTGTCAATACCATTGTATTGACATTTTTCTTGTGTTAGGCCTTCGAAGCCTGTCTGCGGTCACTCCTTCCACTAGGCCTCCACTGACCTGTCTACTGCTGCCCGGGTTCCCCTGGAACCAATTTTAAATTGCCTACAGCCAGGCCAATTTATTATGTTAGGGCTTCGAAGCCTGTCTGCGGTCCCTCCTTCCACTAGGCCTCCACTGACCTGTCTACTGCTGCCCGGGTTCCCCTGGAACCAATTTTAAATTGCCTACAGCCAGCCCAATTTATTATGTTAGGGCTTCGAAGCCTGTCTGCGGTCCCTCCTTCCACTAGGCCTCCACTGACCTGTCTACTGCTGCCCGGGTTCCCCTGGAACCAATTTTAAATTGCCTACAGCCAGCCCAATTTATTATGTTAGGGCTTCGAAGCCTGTCTGCGGTCCCTCCTTCCACTGACCTGTCTACTGCTGCCCGGGTTCCCCTGGAACCAATTTTAAATTGCCTACAGCCAGCCCAATTTATTATGTTAGGGCTTCGAAGCCTGTCTGCGGTCCCTCCTTCCACTAGGCCTCCACTGACCTGTCTCCTGCTGCCCGGGTTCCCCTGGAACCAATTTTAAATTGCCTACAGCCAGCCCAATTTATTATGTTAGGGCTTCGAAGCCTGTCTGCAGTCCCTCCTTCCACTAGGCCTCCACTGACCTGTCTACTGCTGCCCGGGTTCCCCTGGAACCAATTTTAAATTGCCTACAGCCAGCCCAATTTATTATGTTAGGGCTTCGAAGCCTGTCTGCGGTCCCTCCTTCCACTAGGCCTCCACTGACCTGTCTACTGCTGCCCGTGTACCCCTTGAACCAACATCAGAAAATATAAAAATAAGTATTTTGCTTATAAAAAAGAAAATACTGGAGAGATATCAAATGCAGACATTTTAACATTAAAAACAAACACATACAACAAAAATCTGGTACAGTACTAAAAATGGCCACCAGCTACAATAACTTTCTCCTGCAAGTAGTTAACTGAAAGTTTTTTTCAATTTAAAACACAGATATGGCATCCACCGAGTGTTGTCCTGTCGCGTCTTCTTTATATTATTGCCAAGAAGATGCAAAACAATGAAAATAATAAAATCATTATTTACCAAAAAAATAGAGTAAGTCAAAACCACATTGCAAATAAACATTCATTACAAATAAAGAAGCAGGGCGCGTCCGAGGGTGAGTATATACCTAATAAGAATATAATCACCCTCGGACGCGCCCTGCTTCTTTCCGACAGCCTTCCTTCCTAAGAATCAGCCCTTCCGTGGTGTAGAGAGAGGGTGTGTTACACTCCAAGGTGTTCCCCAGGTTGCCTTTCCTGAGCTTCGATCTTCATGCTCTCGTTTAGTAGTTGTCGGAAAGTAGGCTGCATTAGGCCTACAAAATGGGTATGGGGTGGAGAGAGATGGTGTGTTACACTCCAAGGTGTTCTCCAGGTTTCCTCGCCATTGCTTCGATCTTCCGACTCTCGTTTAGTAGTTGTAGAAAACTACACTGCATTAGGCCTACAAAATGGGTATCGGGTGGAGAGAGATGGTGTGTTACACTCCAAGGTGTTCCCCAGGTTGCCTTGCCATTGCTTCGGTCTTCCGACTCTCGTTTAGTAGTTGTAGAAAACTACACTGCATTAGGCCTACAAAATGGGTATCGGGTGGAGAGAGATGGTGTGTTACACTCCAAGGTGTTCCCCAGGTTGCCTTGCCATTGCTTCGGTCTTCCGACTCTCGTTTAGTAGTTGTAGAAAACTACACTGCATTAGGCCTACAAAATGGGTATCGGGTGGAGAGAGATGGTGTGTTACACTCCAAGGTGTTCCCCAGGTTGCCTTGCCATTGCTTCGGTCTTCCGACTCTCGTTTAGTAGTTGTAGAAAACTACACAGCATTAGGCCTACAAAATGGGTGTGGGGTGGAGAGAGATGGTGTGTTACACTCCAAGGTGTTCTCCACGTTTCCTCGCCATTGCTTCGATCTTCCGACTCTCGTTTAGTAGTTGTAGAAAACTACACTGCATTAGGCCTACAAAATGGGTATCGGGTGGAGAGAGATGGTGTGTTCCACTCCAAGGTGTTCTCCAGGTTGCCTTTCCTGAGCTTCTATCTTCAGGCTCTCGTTAAATTGTGGTTAAATGGAACAACTGCATTTGGCGTACTAGTTGGTTTGGGGCCTACTAACAGTGTCTGCCGCTCCTTGCTGTTCTCCTGGTTTCCTGTCCTGAAATTCCGTTTTCAGGCGCTCGTTAAGTAGTTGTTAATGTTAGACTGCATTTGGCCTACTAGTTGGGTTGGGGCCTACTATCGGTGTCTGCCACTCCTTGCTGTTCTCCTCCACTGAACAAAGCTGTGCCGCCTGTTTACTACGGTTGCCAATTTTGAACTGCATTTCGACTACTTACTGATTTGGGCCTACTCTCTGTGTCAGCCTCTCATTCCAGTTGTCCTCCACTGCAATGCCCCCTGGTTATTCCTGTGTTACCAATTTTGAACTGCATTTAGCCCACTTTGTTATTTGGGCCTATATCTGTGTTTCCTCCTCATCCTGCCCATTGCCCAGCCAGTGATAGATGAGTCTGCTGGTACATTGACCCATAACGCAACATTCCCCGTGCACGCTACACAACAACATTGTGACCCTGCTGAAAGTCAGGTTGCTCTTCCCGCATACCATACCACCTTACACGGGGACAAAGAGGAAGGTGCAGATGAAAGTGCAGGTTCCTTCATCAGGTGGGGGGAGGAATACTAGTTGGCGACGTCACTGGCACAGGGCCTCTCATAGTACGCAAAAGTGTTGCTGCCGGTGGGAGGCGCCCCCGCCGTGCAAACACACCGCTGTACTTTGAGGGGCCCTGTGCCAGTGCCAATGCCAACGAGTGGGCCCCCCCTGCTTGCTCAGGTTCACAGCACTTGCAAAGTTGAAATACTTACCTCTCCCTGCTCCACTGCCGTGACGTGGTCCAGATTTCCTGGGCCCACTAATTACTTGAACCAGCCCTACCCACCACAACTTTAGCCAAATGACCCCCAATTTCAAATGCCTTCCAATTATTATAAGGTAAATTACGCTTGACAAGCTTCATTAAGAAGAATGGATGGTTTTGACATTAAAATGGGCACTCTAGGTGTTTTCCTGGCCCCCACTCACTGCCGACTATGCTGCCCCATTGACTTGCATTGGGTTTCGTGTTTCGGTCGATCCCGACTTTACGTCATAATCGGCCGATTTCACTCGACCCGACTTTTGAGATAGTCGGGTTTCGCGAAACCCGGCTCGACTCTAAAAAGGTCAAGGTCGCTCAACTCTATAAGTGATCTTACATAGTAACATAGTAACATAGTTAGTAAGGCCGAAAAAAGACATTTGTCCATCCAGTTCAGCCTATATTCCATCATAATAAATACCCAGATCTACGTCCTTCTACAGAACCTAATAATTGTATGATACAATATTGTTCTGCTCCAGGAAGACATCCAGGCCTCTCTTGAACCCCTCGACTGAGTTCGCCATCACCACCTCCTCAGGCAAGCAATTCCAGATTCTCACTGCCCTAACAGTAAAGAATCCTCTTCTATGTTGGTGGAAAAACCTTCTCTCCTCCAGACGCAAAGAATGCCCCCTTGTGCCCGTCACCTTCCTTGGTATAAACAGATCCTCAGCGAGATATTTGTATTGTCCCCTTATATACTTATACATGGTTATTAGATCGCCCCTCAGTCGTCTTTTTTCTAGACTAAATAATCCTAATTTCGCTAATCTATCTGGGTATTGTAGTTCTCCCATCCCCTTTATTAATTTTGTTGCCCTCCTTTGTACTCTCTCTAGTTCCATTATATCCTTCCTGAGCACCGGTGCCCAAAACTGGACACAGTACTCCATGTGCGGTCTAACTAGGGATTTGTACAGAGGCAGTATAATGCTCTCATCATGTGTATCCAGACCTCTTTTAATGCACCCCATGATCCTGTTTGCCTTGGCAGCTGCTGCCTGGCACTGGCTGCTCCAGGTAAGTTTATCATTAACTAGGATCCCCAAGTCCTTCTCCCTGTCAGATTTACCCAGTGGTTTCCCGTTCAGTGTGTAATGGTGATATTGATTCCCTCTTCCCATGTGTATAACCTTACATTTATCATTGTTAAACCTCATCTGCCACCTTTCAGCCCAAGTTTCCAACTTATCCAGATCCATCTGTAGCAGAATACTATCTTCTCTTGTATTAACTGCTTTACATAGTTTTGTATCATCTGCAAATATCGATATTTTACTGTGTAAACCTTCTACCAGATCATTAATGAATATGTTGAAGAGAACAGGTCCCAATACTGACCCCTGCGGTACCCCACTGGTCACAGCGACCCAGTTAGAGACTATACCATTTATAACCACCCTCTGCTTTCTATCACTAAGCCAGTTACTAACCCATTTACACACATTTTCCCCCAGACCAAGCATTCTCATTTTGTGTACCAACCTCTTGTGCGGCACGGTATCAAACGCTTTGGAAAAATCGAGATATACCACGTCCAATGACTCACCGTGGTCCAGTCTATAGCTTACCTCTTCATAAAAACTGATTAGATTGGTTTGACAGGAGCGATTTCTCATAAACCCATGCTGATATGGAGTTAAACAGTTATTCTCATTGAGATAATCCAGAATAACATCCCTCAGAAACCCTTCAAATATTTTACCAACAATAGAGGTTAGACTTACTGGCCTATAATTTCCAGGTTCACTTTTAGAGCCCTTTTTGAATATTGGCACCACATTTGCTATGCGCCAGTCCTGCGGAACAGACCCTGTCTCTATAGAGTCACTAAAAATAAGAAATAATGGTTTATCTATTACATTACTTAGTTCTCTTAGTACTCGTGGGTGTATGCCATCCGGACCCGGAGATTTATCTATTTTAATCTTATTTAGCCGGTTTCGCACCTCTTCTTGGGTTAGATTGGTGACCCTTAATATAGGGTTTTCATTGTTTCTTGGGATTTCACCTAGCATTTCATTTTCCACCGTGAATACCGTGGAGAAGAAGGTGTTTAATATGTTAGCTTTTTCCTCGTCATCTACAACCATTCTTTCCTCACTATTTTTTAAGGGGCCTACATTTTCAGTTTTTATTCTTTTACTATTGATATAGTTGAAGAACAGTTTGGGATTAGTTTTACTCTCCTTAGCAATGTGCTTCTCTGTTTCCTTTTTGGCAGCTTTAATTAGTTTTTTAGATAAAGTATTTTTCTCCCTATAGTTTTTTAGAGCTTCAATGGTGCCATCCTGCTTTAGTAGTGCAAATGCTTTCTTTTTACTGTTAATTGCCTGTCTTACTTCTTTGTTTAGCCACATTGGGTTTTTCCTATTTCTAGTCCTTTTATTCCCACAAGGTATAAACCGCTTACACTGCCTATTTAGGATGTTCTTAAACATTTCCCATTTATTATCTGTATTCTCATTTCTGAGGATATTGTCCCAGTCTACCAGATTAAGGGCATCTCTAAGCTGGTCAAACTTTGCCTTCCTAAAGTTCAATGTTTTTGTGACTCCCTGACAAGTCCCCCTAGTGAAAGACAGGTGAAACTGCACAATATTGTGGTCGCTATTTCCTAAATGCCCAACCACCTGCAGATTTGTTATTCTGTCAGGTCTATTAGATAGTATTAGGTCTAAAAGTGCTGCTCCTCTGGTTGGATTCTGCACCAATTGTGAAAGATAATTTTTCTTGGTTATTAGCAGAAACCTGTTGCCTTTATGGGTTTCACAGGTTTCTGTTTCCCAGTTAATATCCGGGTAGTTAAAGTCCCCCATAACCAGGACCTCATTATGGGTTGCAGCTTCATCTATCTGCTTTAGAAGTAGACTTTCCATGGTTTCTGTTATATTTGGGGGTTTGTAACAGACCCCAATGAGAATTTTGTTACCATTTTTCCCTCCATGAATTTCGACCCATATGGACTCGACATCCTCATTCCCTTCGCTAATATCCTCCCTTAAAGTGGACTTTAGACAAGACTTTACATAGAGACAAACCCCTCCTCCTCTCCGATTTTTACGATCCTTTCTAAACAGACTGTAACCCTGTAAGTTAACTGCCCAGTCATAGCTTTCATCTAACCATGTCTCGGTTATTCCCACTATGTCAAAGTTACCTGTAGATATTTCTGCTTCTAGTTCTTCCATCTTGTTTGTCAGGCTTCTGGCGTTTGCGAGCATGCAGTTTAGAGGATTTTGTTTTGTTCCAATCTCCTCACTGTGGATTGTTTTAGAAATGTTCTTACCTCCCTTCTGAGTATGTTTTCCTGGGTCGTCTTTGTTCGAGTCTAATGTTTTTCTTCCCGTCCCCTCTTCAATGATCGTAGACACAGGTGGTCTACATGAAAGGATAGAAGATGACAGACAGGGCTCTTTAGGGTAAGGTCAGTGACTTTCTTACTTGGTTGTACATTGATCCTTATAATGTGTTTTTCCTAGACTGAACCGGAACTGCTGCTGAGAAAAATGGAGGTCCGAATGCTGGAAGTGGAACAGAACCTAAGAATTGTGAAGATGCTTCTGCAAGAAAAAGTGAACCAGCTGAAAGAACAAGTAAGACTTTACAATGGCGAGATGTACCTACGATAGAAGCGGCCCATCTGGCTACAGAGTGGTCCCAGTACATGTTTGGCGCTATCTCCTTTTCTATGGAGTGCTGAACGACCCTCTAAAAAAAAATAAAATAAAATAACTTCCTTCTTAGCAAACTATGTTGTAGGAAGTAGTGGCTGTAGGTAGTCGGCGCTAACTATGAAGGGGGTTTGGAGGTCTGAATTAGACATCCGTTGCTCTTCTTACACTTTGTCCATGTCTTGTAGGTGATGAGAAACACAAGAGCAGATGCTCAGATTAAAGACTTGTATGTGGAGAACTCACAGCTCCTGAAGGCTCTGGAGATGAGTAAGCAGAGACATCAGACCGCTGAGAAAAAGAACTACTTACTGGAGGAGAAGATCTCAGGACTGAGTAAAATAGTGAGAGACTTAACACCCACTGGTCTGGGTGGAGCACTCTCAACACAATGGAGGTCTTGACCAGAAGGTGTGGAGCTCAATCCCTGCTCTGGCAGCTTTTACAATTGAGAAGGACACCAAGCACTATTATGCTTCATAATGGGGTTGTCAGGCGGTCCATCCTTGGCACACTGTACCTGTGTGACCCTGGAGGGCTTCTATATGTGTATGGCAGTTGCAATCCAACCATCTTGATAGATGGTCGGTTGCATATTTGCCACCACTCCTGAACTTTGGGCCAGAGTAGTACTTGGGTTTATGAAAAATTTCTGGCTACTTTTGGGAGCCAAAAATGTCCCAAATTTTGATACCATTGTCCACTCGATCTAGAAAGCTCTAGACCCCTCTAGGCACTCCAGTGTTTTGCTTCAGAGAAGATGGACCTTCAACCATCTTCCTCTCCTCTAGTGTATGAATGCCCTGTCCTACCTCTGTAACTCAGACCCCAGCTTACCACATCAAGTCTTCGTGAACCAAGATGGCCCTTAGGTCCTCGAACAGTTGACCTCTATTCCCTGAGGATGTCCCTACCACATGTCCACAACTGTTCGCAGGCATAACAACCGATACCTGACTTTTCCTTTCTCGCCTAATCATGAATGTAGAAGTTCTCCTGGAACTTATAACATTTTAGGTTTTCTACCTCAAATGATCTAATTAATATGCCCTGGGTCCTGCTTGCCCCTTCACTGGCCATTCGACCTAAAATTGTAGGCCTAAATAAATTGTTTGCTAGGGAAGGACTGCTTGACAACCACATCAGTATGGTGGTAGTTATACATCCTTTCTTTCCCTAGTAACCAGATGGTCAGACATAAGCACTGTTTATTTTAGAGCTGGACTTGCAGTGTTGGCCTCAGAGAAAGCTGAGCTCACTATCAGATTTTCCCCAAAAATATACTCCTAAAACAAAAAAATGTGGTTCTCCATTAAAAAAAAAAAGTTAAATTATAAATGTACGTCGCCCATCTAAAAGTTTTTATGCACTGTCGCCATTTCATAGCGCTCTCGCAATGATGGGGGCTTACACAAATATGCCTCCCAATAAGATATTTTGTGGGTGGGGCTTAATAAAAAAAGTCCCATAAATGAGGCTTGAAATGTTGGGGGGTGTAGTCTTGTAGCTGGGAGACGCACTTATGGTCTGTAGCACTGCCTCGAATACCCATGGTTTACACATATTATTTATTTCTCACTGCCAATCAAAGGGTGGATATTTTGTAATTATGTATGTATTACGGATTTACTGCTGCGTTCTTATGTCGGATTATGTGATAAGCTTTCGTAAATATTGAACACCGTGATAAATGACTTCATGAAAAAAAGTAAAAAAAATAAATTTAAAAAATGGTATAATAAAACAAAGTTTACATCAAAATTCCTTTGCTTTTCAATTATGGCGCAGGATGATGACAGATTTTAGGAGAATCTGATAATTTCCAAAGTCTGAAGATACAACAGAGAGACCCTCGACATTGCCATTTAAAGAATACCCCGTGATTCACCTGACTCGTCTGTTTTTAGTAATTATTTGTATTCCCCATTAATTAACAATTGTAAAAGCTTTGTTTCCCTGCACTTTGCTGGCCGCAAAATGAGTGTACTGAGAATCTGTGAGCTCATTCCGAAGAAGCCATTGTAATACTCGCCTATAATGGCCACTTCAAAGTTGAGCTGAACTCTCATTTGATCATAAATCGGCTTAGAGAACGACATCAAAATGTAAGTAAGGGTTACAAACTATCAGAGCGAGCTCAATGATGGATTCACTCATTCTGAAGCCAGTAAAAGACCGTGCAAGACGAAGGCTACACAAGGCAAACACTGAAAATTATTCTTAATGATACTCAAATGGAAAAAAAAAATCTTTTAGCCCTTCATCAATGCATAAAAAAACAAAAAGAAAGAAACTTTGTCCGCAAACTAAGTGCAATCTGCTAGTCCCTAAGGGATCTGTGTATTGCACAGACCTGGTTACATTTGATGTTGCTGATGGCATCACTAATGGTTGCTGATGGCGTCGCTAATGGTGCTGATGACATCACTAATGGTTGCTTATGGCGTCACTAATGGTGCTGATGACATCACTAATGGTTGCTTATGGCGTCACTAATGATTGCTGGTGGCGTCACTAATGGTGCTGATGACATCACTAATGGTTGCTGATGGCGTCACTAATGGTGCTGATGACATCACTAATGGTTGCTTATGGCGTCACTAATGATTGCTGGTGGCGTCACTAATGGTGCTGATGACATCACTAATGGCTGCTGGTGGCATCACTAATGGCTGCTGGTGGAATCACTAATGGCGGCTGGTGGCATCACTAATGGCGGCTGGTGGCATCACTAATGGCTGCTGGTGGCATCACTAATGGCTGCTGGTGGCATCACTAATGGCTGCTGGTGGCATCACTACTGGCTGCTGGTGGCATCACTAATTATATAGGTCACCAGTATATATACACAATCAAAGATATAAAAAATACAGACTCAAAGAGATCAATTAAATATGAGGAGAACTTGAGTCGTAAAGTATCTCAAAATATAAATAATAATAATTTTATTTATATAGCGCCAACATATTCCGCAGCGCTTTACAAATTATAGAGGGGACTTGTACAGACAATAGACATTACAGCATAACAAAAATCACAGTTCATAATAGATACCAGGAGGAATGAGGGCCCTGCTCGCAAGCTTACAGACTATGAGGAAAAGGGGAGACACGAGAGGTGGATGGTAACAATTGCTTTAGTTATTCGGACCGGCCATAGTGTAAGGCTCGGGTGTTCATGTAAAGCTGCATGAACCAGTTAACTGCCTAAGTATGTAGCAGTACAGACACAGAGGGCTATTAACTGCATAAAGTGAATGAGAACATGATGCGAGGAACCTGATGGTTTTTTTTTTATAAATAGGCCACACAGGGATCGTTAGGTTAATGCGTTGAGGCGGTAGGCCAATCTGAAGAAATGAGTTTTTAGGGCACGCTTAAAACTGTGGGGATTGGGGATTAATCGTATTAACCTAGGTAGTGCATTCCAAAGAATCGGCGCAGCACGTGTAAAGTCTTGGAGACGGGAGTGGGAGGTTCTGATTATTGAGGATGCTAACCTGAGGTCATTAGCGGAGCGGAGGGCACGGGTAGGGTGGTAGACTGAGACCAGAGAGGAGATGTAGGGTGGTCCTGAGCTATGGAGTGCTTTGTGGATGAGGGTAGTAGTTTTGTACTTAAATATTTATTAAGGGTAGATATTTACCACATAGGCTAAATACCGATACATATAATAGGATATGATAAATTAGTGTGATCCCAAAAAAAGGAATAACAGTCACACGGTGGATCAGGACAACATATTATGTTAAATAATTACATATACATGTAGAAAGCAGTGCACATAAGTAATGCAACTTAAACAGGTAGGACAATCAGTTAGTCACTTGTTTGTACCAAGACTAATCAGTTCCACCTATAACTATCACCATGTTTAGTACTAGCATGCATTGCTAAAAACCATTACAATGTATCAGACATAAGTAGCATAGGTATGCATCAATAAATCAAGGGTTAATTACTAGTGATGAGCGAATATACTCATTGCCCGGGTGTCCTCCGAGTATTTATGACTGCTCGGAGGTTTCGTTTTCATCCAGCAGCTGAATGATTTACAGCTATTAGCCAGGCTAAGTACATGTGGGGGTTGCCTGGTTGCTAGGGAATCTCCACATGTAATCAAGCAGGCTAATAGCTGTAAATCATTCAGCTGCCGGATGAAAACTAAATCTCCGAGCAGTCATAAATACTCGGAGGTCACCTGAATGTGATTGGGAAAACCCGAGCAACGAGTACACTCGCTCGTCACTACTAATTACCCATATTGTGTCTCATCTTGTCTATGATGTGACTGCAAACCGTTGAGGAAGCGAGTCTTTATACTCACGAAACACGCATCGGGTTTGCGGTCACGTCGTGGACAAGGAGACACAATGTGAGTAATTATTAGTGATGAGCGAATATACTCGTTACTTGAGATTTCTCGAGCACGCTCGGGTGTCCGACGAGTATTTTTTAGTGCTCGGAGATTTAGTTTTCCTCACCGCAGCTGAATGATTTACATCTGTTAGCCAGCATAAGTACATGTGGGGATTCCCTAGCAACCAGGCAACCCCCACATGTACGTATGCTGGCTAACAGATGTACCATATTTTTCCGACTATAAGACGCACTTTTTTTCCTCCAAATTTGGGAGGAAAGTGTGGGTGCGTCTTATGGTCGGAATGTAGCATGTGGGGAGGGGGGCCACGGTCAGTGGGATCGCACTGTGATCCCGCTTGCAGGAGGCAGAAAAATGTCCCAGCTGCCTGGCTGCAGTGCTGGGGAAACCACTTGGTCCTGATGACTAAAGTGCAGTGAATATTCATTAGCCGCTTCCCCCTACCTGTCAGCTGAGCAGTGAGTGGGGAGCAGCCATTGAATACCCTTCACTTAAACAGGGATCCACATGGTTTCCCCAGCGCTGGATTCCTGCAGCAGCTGGGGAGATCTGTGTCCAGTGGAGGAGGGTGCAGCAGCAGGGGAAGACACAAGATCGCTGCATACCTGTCTGCCTATGCTGGATTCTGATACATAAGGACCTGTGTGATGTCAAGAAGTGGGCGGGCTGGAGCATCACATGACAGCACAGAGCCCTCCCTCTTCTTGATGTCATCACAGGTCCTTCAGACTCCCCACTAGAATCTGCAGGCTTCCTCTTATGACCTGTGCTGTGGAGAGGCAACAAGAGGGAGGATAGTGCAGTCATGGGATACTCCAGCTCTTTACCTCACCATAGTGTGGCTGGCTGCCACTTCTGTGGTGAACTATAACTCCCAGCATGCCATAGGATCTGCAGGACATGCTGGGAGTTATAGTTCTCCCATGGGTTCTTAAAGCAGCACTCCAGTGTTATTTTGAGTGCTGGAGTGGTGCTTTAAATATGAGCCCTGTGCCCCCATTCTTATACTCACCCTCCAGCATCTTCATATAGTACTTTACAGCCACCACACTGGTCACGCAGCTCCATCTTCTACCCGCAGCTTCCAACATAATAACATACTATTATATATAATAACACCACATATAATAGTTATTTATGTTACTAAATATTTTACCCCATTTTTTTGCTTCAAATATTTTTTCCCCTATTTTCCACCTCTAAAACCTGGGTGCGTCTTATAGTTCGGTGCGTCTTATAGTCTGAAAATGGGGTAAATCATTCAGCTGCGGCGAAAAAACTAAATCTCCGAGCACTAAAAAATACTCGGAGGACCCCTGAGCGTGCTCGGGAAATCTCGAATAACGAGTATATTCGCTCATCATTAGTAATCAACCCTTGATTTATTGATGCATACCTATGCTACTTATGTCTGATACATTGTAATGGTTTTTAGCAATGCATGCTAGCACTAAACATGGTGATAGTTATAGGTGGAACTGATTAGTCTTGGTACAAACAAGTGACTAACTGATTGTCCTACCTGTTTAAGTTGCATTACTTATGTGCACTGCTTTCTACATGTATATGTAATTATTTAACATAATATGTTGTCCTGATCCACCCTGTGACTGTTATTCCTTTTTTTGGGATCACACTATTTTATCATATCCTATTGTATGTATTGGTATTTAGTCTATGTGGTAAATATCTACCCTTAATAAATATTTATATTTTGAGGTACATTATGACTCAAGTTCTCATATTTAATTGGCATCACTAATGGTTGCTGGTGGCATGACTATTGGTGGCCACTAGTAATGAGCGAACGTGCTCACCTTATCCGAACACGCTAATTATCACTGGTGGCCACAGATGATTCCATATCTCATCTTCATTGCACTCACTGCTTGTCTGTGTCTTCTGTTCTGGCATTTGGTGTTGGTCTATAATCCGGACATAGCATCTGACAGGCAGTTGTGAGCTATAAATCCGGAGAACTGATGACAAACATATTTATAGAATAACTTTTTTTGAATGGTGTAGTATATTATTTGTCCAAAGGGGGCAGTGTTGTGTTGTTTATATGTATTCTCCATTGTATTACTGCCATATGTGAATAAGACTTCACTGCCCCCATGGGTTGTGTCTGGTATTGCAGCTCGTCACTAGTTCTGAGCTGCAATACCATGCATCCTGTGAACAGAGCTGGCGCTATTTCTGGAGGCTCAATATCTTTTTGCTATTAGACATTTTTTCCTATCTAGACCAATACATAATCTTTTTCCCATGTAACATAATGCCAGATAAAACCTCCTATAAACTTATTTTAGCTCTTGTGTGTCTCCCACTCAAAGATGATAGATGTGCTTCTCCTTATCACGTTTCTATTATCTTTTTTACCCTGGGTGCGGGGGTGACATATTCTATGTTATCACTGTTTTCCATTATATATGTAATTCTATAACGTTATTATAACAACTGCTTAAGTCACTAAGGCGCAATTTCTTAGTGAGGGGTCAGAGAAGGGGTTAACATAGAAATGTTTATAAGGATTTAAACCGAAATTTCTGATTGATTTAACATCTTGATATCCAAATGTACACGGCTTTATCTAGGGATAATTCATTATATACTCCCTATAATCCATGTGTACTGCAGTGATACTGGAAACACCGATCTCTTCATACATAACCACAACTGTATAAACTAATTATAGTAATTGTAGTTATATTCTTGTACATAGGTGCAGTATTATAGTAGTTATATTCTTATATATAGGGGGCAGTATTATAGTAGTTATATTCTTATATATAGGGGGCAGTATTATAGTAGTTATATTCTTATATATAGGGGGCAGTATTATACGGTAGTAGTTATATTCTTATATATAGGGGGCAGTATTATAGTAGTTATATTCTTATATATTATAGGGGGCAGTATTATAGTAGTTATATTCTTATATATAGGGGGCAGTATTATAGTAGTTATATTCTTATATATAGGGGGCAGTATTATACGGTAGTAGTTATATTCTTATATATAGGGGGCAGTATTATAGTAGTTATATTCTTATATATTATAGGGGGCAGTATTATAGTAGTTATATTCTTATATATAGGGGGCAGTATTATAGTAGTTATATTCTTATATATAGGGGGCAGTATTATACGGTAGTAGTTATATTCTTATATATAGGGGGCAGTATTATAGTAGTTATATTCTTATATATAGGGGGCAGTATTATAGTAGTTATATTCTTATATATAGGGGGCAGTATTATACGGTAGTAGTTATATTCTTATATATAGGGGGCAGTATTATAGTAGTTATATTCTTGTACATAGGAGCAGTATTATAGTAGTTATATTCTCGTACATAGGGAGCAGTATTATAGTAGTTATATTCTTATATATAGGGGGCAGTATTATAGTAGTTATATTCTTATATATAGGGGGCAGTATTATAGTAGTTATATTCTCGTACATAGGGAGCAGTATTATAGTAGTTATATTCTTGTACATAGGAGCAGTATTATAATAGTTATATTCTTGTACATAGGGGCAGTATTATAGCAGTTATATTCTTGTACATAGGAGCAGTATTATAGTAGTTATATTCTTGTACATAGGAGCAGTATTATAGCAGTTATATTCTTGTACATAGGGAGTAGTATTATAGTAGTTCTATTCTTGTACATGGGGGCAGTATTATAGCAGTTATATTCTTGTACATAGGAGCAGTATTATAGTAGTTATATTCTTGTACATGGGGGCAGTATTATAGCAGTTATATTCTTGTACATAGGAGCAGTATTATAGCAGTTATATTCTTGTACATAGGAGCAGTATTATAGCAGTTATATTCTTGTACATAGGAGCAGTATTATAGTAGTTATATTCTTGTACATAGGGAGCAGTATTATAGTAGTTATTCTTGTACATAGGGAGCAGTATTATAGTAGTTATATTCTTGTACATAGGAGCAGTATTATAGTAGTTATATTCTTGTACATAGGGGCAGTATTATAGTAGTTATATTCTTGTACATAGGGGCAGTATTATATTTGTTATATTCTTGTACATAGGGGCAGTATTATATTTGTTATATTCTTATATATAGGGGGCAGTATTATAGTAGTTATATTCTTGTACATAGGAGCAGTATTATAATAGTTATATTCTTGTACATAGGGGCAGTATTATAGCAGTTATATTCTTGTACATAGGAGCAGTATTATAGTAGTTATATTCTTGTACAAAGGAGCAGTATTATAGCAGTTATATTCTTGTACATAGGGAGTAGTATTATAGTAGTTCTATTCTTGTACATGGGGGCAGTATTATAGCAGTTATATTCTTGTACATAGGAGGAGTATTATAGTAGTTATATTCTTGTACATGGGGGCAGTATTATAGCAGTTATATTCTTGTACATAGGAGCAGTATTATAGCAGTTATATTCTTGTACATAGGAGCAGTATTATAGCAGTTATATTCTTGTACATAGGAGCAGTATTATAGTAGTTATATTCTTGTACATAGGGAGCAGTATTATAGTAGTTATTCTTGTACATAGGGAGCAGTATTATAGTAGTTATATTCTTGTACATAGGAGCAGTATTATAGTAGTTATATTCTCGTACATAGGGAGCAGTATTATAGTAGTTATATTCATATATATAGGGGGCAGTATTATAGTAGTTATATTCTTATATATAGGGGGCAGTATTATAGTAGTTATATTCTCGTACATAGGGAGCAGTATTATAGTAGTTATATTCTTGTACATAGGAGCAGTATTATAATAGTTATATTCTTGTACATAGGGGCAGTATTATAGCAGTTATATTCTTGTACATAGGAGCAGTATTATAGTAGTTATATTCTTGTACATAGGAGCAGTATTATAGCAGTTATATTCTTGTACATAGGGAGTAGTATTATAGTAGTTCTATTCTTGTACATGGGGGCAGTATTATAATAGTTATATTCTTGTACATAGGGGCAGTATTATAACAGTTATATTCTTGTACATAGGAGCAGTATTATAGTAGTTATATTCTTGTACATGGGGGCAGTATTATAGCAGTTATATTCTTGTACATAGGAGCAGTATTATAGCAGTTATATTCTTGTACATAGGAGCAGTATTATAGCAGTTATATTCTTGTACATAGGAGCAGTATTATAGTAGTTATATTCTTGTACATAGGGAGCAGTATTATAGTAGTTATTCTTGTACATAGGGAGCAGTATTATAGTAGTTATATTTTTGTACATAGGAGCAGTATTATAGTAGTTATATTCTTGTACATAGGGGCAGTATTATAGTAGTTATATTCTTGTACATAGGGGCAGTATTATATTTGTTCTATTCTTGTACATAGGGGCAGTATTATATTTGTTATATTCTTGTACATAGGGGCAGTATTATAGTAGTTATATTCTTGTACATAGAAGCAGTATTATAGAAGTTATATTCTTGTCCATAGGAGCAGTATTATAGTAGTTATTTTCTGGTACATAGGACCAGTATCATAGTAGTTAGATTCTTGTCCATAGGAGCAGTATTATAGTAGCTATATTCTTGTACATGGGGGAAGTATAGTAGTTATATTCTTGTACATAGAAGCAGTATTATAGTAGTTATATTCTTGTACATAGAAGCAGTGTTAGTAGTTATATTCTTGTACATAGGGGGCAGTATTATAGTAGTTATATTCTTGTACATAGGAGCAGTATTATAGTAGTTATATTCTTGTACATAGGGGCCAGTATTATAGTAGTTATATTCTTGTACATAGGAGCAGTGTTAGTAGTTATATTCTTGTACATAGGGGGCAGTATTATAGTAGTTATATTCTTGTACATGGAAGCAGTGTTAGTAGTTATATTCTTGTACACAGAAGCAGTGTTATAGTAGTTATATTCTTGTACATAGGAGCAGTATTATAGTAGTTATATTCTTGTACATAGGAGCAGTATTATAGTAGTTATATTCTTTTACATAGGAGCAGTGTTATAGTAGTTATATTCTTGTACATAGGAGCAGTATTATAGTAGTTATATTCTTGTACATAGAAGCAGTGTTATAGTAGTTATATTCTTGTACATAGGAGCAGTATAATAGTAGTTATATTCTTGTACATAGGAGCAGTGTTATAGTAGTTATATTCTTGTACATAGGAGCAGTATTATAGTAGTTATATTCTTGTACATAGAAGCAGTGTTATAGTAGTTATATTCTTGTACATAGGAGCAGTATTATATTTGTTATATTCTTGTACATAGGGGCAGTATTATATTTGTTATATTCTTGTATATAGGGGCAGTATTATAGTAGTTATATTCTTGTACATGGGAGCATTATTATAGTAGATATATTCTTGTACAAAGGGGCAGTATTATAGTAACATAGTAACATAGTTAGTAAGGCCGAAAAAAGACATTTGTCCATCCAGTTCAGCCTATATTACATCATAATAAATCCCCAGATCTACGTCCTTCTACAGAACCTAATAATTGTATGATACAATATTGTTCTTCTCCAGGAAGACATCCAGGCCTCTCTTGAACCCCTCGACTGAGTTCGCCATCACCACCTCCTCAGGCAAGCAATTCCAGATTCTCACTGCCCGGGGGCGTGGCTATGTAAGCCAAGAGAGAAGACGCACCTTTTGGAGGCTCCCATTATCCTGATCTGAATCCGGCCATTTATCCCCCTGAACTGCAGCTGCACCGGCTGAGGCGGTGCTCTGAAAGCTCGGGAGACCGGCGACCCCCCCGGGTGGCGGCGGTGGAACGCTGGAGAGCCGATATCTGTGGCGGCCTGGAGGAGCGGCGAGGTCCCTGGGCTGCGGCGGCCATCTTTAAGCGCGGCTCCGACGGGCGGGACGCAGTGCCGGCGGCGGCTGAAGCCGGGTGGATCCCCCGGGGAGCACGGCAGGCACTTACATACAGCGGGGACGCTGTGGAACATCGAGGAGCAGGAGACAGGTGCCGGGTCTGGAGCGGCGGGCGGGCCCTGGGAGACGGCGGCCATTACCACAGCGCACTCTCCAGCAGCAAGGAGAGAGGCGCTATATAGCAAGACTGCGGTGCATTCAGGAGGTGAGCTACCGGCCTGAAACACTAAAAGGGGCAGAGCGGTGTGCGCCCTGGAAAATTGGGCCCTGCACTCCCCTTATCAAAACCCCTGCTTGCACCATTACTTTGGAGGGATCGTTCCCCCCTCCCTGCTGTTCTTCCTGGGGAACTGTGGCTGCTCTGGGACACAGTGCCTGGGCAAACTCCTAAATTGATACATTTGCAGATATCTGAGACTCTTTGCTTGGTTTGCTGCCTCTCGGGGGTGCATCCCGGTGTTTGGCCCTGTCCGGTCTGCTAGTGGAGAATAGACTGCCATAATAATAAATTTGGTCATTTGGTGGGGATCTTCTGCCAATCACCATGCATCATCCTAAAGGAGCGGGGGCTGCTGACAAGTTGAGGAAATATGCCAGAGAAGATGCCCCAGATAATACACGCTCTCTCAGAAATAATCCCACGCAGAGTCAACGCAAAAATCGTCTTTCTGACAGCAATGAGGAGGGAGAACAAGACGAACTGACTCTTAAACAAGCATCTGAGCAGTTGATGCAGGCTATATCTCTCACCAGGTCCTCTCTCACTGAGAAAATAGAAGACGTGCATACTGAAGTGGGCCGTCTGCGACAAGATATACAAACTATGAGAGGGCGTATTTCAGAGGTTGAAACAAGGGTGTCTCAGATAGAGGACACCATTGCCCCAATGGAGGCTAAGTTATCAAAGGCCGCTGGCTCTGTGAATGCCTGGAAGCAAAAGGCAGATGACCTGGAAAACAGGCTGCGCCGTAATAATATCCGAATTATTGGCCTACCAGAACGCTCGGAGGGTCAGCAGCCTGAGCAATTTCTAGAGGACTGGCTTAAAACCTCCCTGGGAGACGGATTCTCCTCAACATTTTCTGTGGAAAGGGCCCATAGGGTCCCAACGAGACCTCTTCCTCCTGGAACTCCGCCCCGACCCTTTCTGGCACGTCTCCTTAACTGCAGAGACAGGGATGCAATTCTTCGCTTGGCAAGGCAGAAGGCCCCTATTAAATTCAATAACGCCACTATATCAATCTTCCCGGACTTCTCTATGGAACTTCAAAAGCAGCGAGTTCGATTTATGGAAGTCAAAAAGCAGCTCAGGGATAAAAACATCAGATTCTCACTGCCCTAACAGTAAAGAATCCTCTTCTATGTTGGTGGAAAAACCTTCTCTCCTCCAGACGCAAAGAATGCCCCCTTGTGCCCGTCACCTTCCTTGGTATAAACAGATCCTCAGCGAGATATTTGTATTGTCCCCTTATATACTTATACATGGTTATTAGATCGCCCCTCAGTCGTCTTTTTTCTAGACTAAATAATCCTAATTTCGCTAATCTATCTGGGTATTGTAGTTCTCCCATCCCCTTTATTAATTTTGTTGCCCTCCTTTGTACTCTCTCTAGTTCCATTATATCCTTCCTGAGCACCGGTGCCCAAAACTGGACACAGTACTCCATGTGCGGTCTAACTAGGGATTTGTACAGAGGCAGTATAATGCTCTCATCATGTGTATCCAGACCTCTCTTAATGCACCTCATGATCCTGTTTGCCTTGGCAGCTGCTGCCTGTCACTGGCTGCTCCAGGTAAGTTTGTCATTACCTAGGATCCCCAAGTCCTTCTCCCTGTCAGATTTACCCATTGGTTTCCCGTTCAGTGTGTAATGGTGATATTGATTCCTTCTTCCCATGTGTATAACCTTACATTTATCATTGTTAAACCTCATCTGCCACCTTTCAGCCCAAGTTTCCAACTTATCCAGATCCATCTGTAGCAAAATACTATCTTCTCTTGTATTAATAGTAGTTATATTCTTGTACATAGGAGCAGTATTATAGTAGTTATATTCTTGTACATAGGAGCAGTATTATAGTAGTTATATTCTTGCACATAGGGGTCAGTATTATAGTAGTTATATTCTTGTACATAGAAGCAGTGTTAGTAGTTATATTCTTGTACATAGGGGGCAGTATTATAGTAGTTATATTCTTGTACATAGGAGCAGTATTATAGTAGTTACAGTGGGGCAAAAAAGTATTTAGTCAGTCAGCAATAGTGCAAGTTCCACCACTTAAAAAGATGAGAGGCGTCTGTAATTTACATCATACGTAGACCTCAGCTATGGGAGACAAACTGAGAAAAAAAAAATCCAGAAAATCACATTGTCTGTTTTTTTAACATTTTATTTGCATATTATGGTGGAAAATAAGTATTTGGTCAGAAACAAAATTTAATCTCAATACTTTGTAATATATCCTTTGTTGGCAATGACAGAGGTCAAACTGGCGCATAGCAAATGTGGTGCCAATATTCAAAAAGGGCTCTAAAAGTGAACCTGGAAATTATAGGCCAGTAAGTCTAACCTCTATTGTTGGTAAAATATTTGAAGGGTTTCTGAGGGATGTTATTCTGGATTATCTCAATGAGAATAACTGTTTAACTCCATATCAGCATGGGTTTATGAGAAATCGCTCCTGTCAAACCAATCTAATCAGTTTTTATGAAGAGGTAAGCTATAGACTGGACCACGGTGAGTCATTGGACGTGGTATATCTCGATTTTTCCAAAGCGTTTGATACCGTGCCGCACAAGAGGTTGGTACACAAAATGAGAATGCTTGGTCTGGGGGAAAATGTGTGTAAATGGGTTAGTAACTGGCTTAGTGATAGAAAGCAGAGGGTGGTTATAAATGGTATAGTCTCTAACTGGGTCGCTGTGACCAGTGGGGTACCGCAGGGGTCAGTATTGGGACCTGTTCTCTTCAACATATTCATTAATGATCTGGTAGAAGGTTTACACAGTAAAATATCGATATTTGCAGATGATACAAAACTATGTAAAGCAGTTAATACAAGAGAAGATAGTATTCTGCTACAGATGGATCTGGATAAGTTGGAAACTTGGGCTGAAAGGTGGCAGATGAGGTTTAACAATGATAAATGTAAGGTTATACACATGGGAAGAGGGAATCAATATCACCATTACACACTGAACGGGAAACCACTGGGTAAATCTGACAGGGAGAAGGACTTGGGGATCCTAGTTAATGATAAACTTACCTGGAGCAGCCAGTGCCAGGCAGCAGCTGCCAAGGCAAACAGGATCATGGGGTGCATTAAAAGAGGTCTGGATACACATGATGAGAGCATTATACTGCCTCTGTACAAATCCCTAGTTAGACCGCACATGGAGTACTGTGTCCAGTTTTGGGCACCGGTGCTCAGGAAGGATATAATGGAACTAGAGAGAGTACAAAGGAGGGCAACAAAATTAATAAAGGGGATGGGAGAACTACAATACCCAGATAGATTAGCGAAATTAGGATTATTTAGTCTAGAAAAAAGACGACTGAGGGGCGATCTAATAACCATGTATAAGTATATAAGGGGACAATACAAATATCTCGCTGAGGATCTGTTTATACCAAGGAAGGTGACGGGCACAAGGGGGCATTCTTTGCGTCTGGAGGAGAGAAGGTTTTTCCACCAACATAGAAGAGGATTCTTTACTGTTAGGGCAGTGAGAATCTGGAATTGCTTGCCTGAGGAGGTGGTGATGGCGAACTCAGTCGAGGGGTTCAAGAGAGGCCTGGATGTCTTCCTGGAGCAGAACAATATTGTATCATACAATTATTAGGTTCTGTAGAAGGACGTAGATCTGGGTACTTATTATGATGGAATATAGGCTGAACTGGATGGACAAATGTCTTTTTTCGGCCTTACTAACTATGTTACTATGTTACTATGTTTTCTGTAAGTCTTCACAAGGTTGCCACACACTGTTGTTGGTATGTTGGCCCATTCTTCCATGCAGATCTCCTCTAGAGCAGTGATGTTTTTGGCTTTTCGCTTGGCAACATGGACTTTCAACTCCCTCCAAAGGTTTTCTATAGGGTTGAGATCTGGAGACTGGCTAGGCCACTCCAGGACCTTGAAATGCTTCTTACGAAGCCACTCCTTCGTTGCCCTGGCGGTGTGCTTTGGATCATTGTCATGTTGAAAGACCCAGCCACGTTTCATCTTCAATGCCCTTGCTGATGGAAGGAGGTTTGCACTCAAAATCTCAAGATACATGGCCCCATTCATTCTTTCATGTACCCGGATCAGTCGTCCTGGCCCCTTTGCAGAGAAACAGCCCCAAAGCATGATGTTTCCACCACCATGCTTTACAGTAGGTATGGTGTTTGATGGATGCAACTCAGTATTCTTTTTCCTCCAAACACGACAAGTTGTGTTTCTACCAAACAGTTCCAGTTTGGTTTCATCAGACCATAGGACATTCTCCCAAAACTCCTCTGGATCATCCAAATGCTCTCTAGCAAACTTCAGACGGGCCCGGACATGTACTGGCTTAAGCAGTGGGACACGTCTGGCACTGCAGGATCTGAGTCCATGGTGGCGTAGAGTGTTACTTATGGTAGGCCTTGTTACATTGGTCCCAGCTCTCTGCAGTTCATTCACTAGGTCCCCCCGCGTGGTTCTGGGATTTTTGCTCACCGTTCTTGTGATCATTCTGACCCCACGGGGTGGGATTTTGCGTGGAGCCCCAGATCGAGGGAGATTATCAGTGGTCTTGTATGTCTTCAATTTTCTAATTATTGCTCCCACTGTTGATTTCTTCACTCCAAGCTGGTTGGCTATTGCAGATTCAGTCTTCCCAGCCTGGTGCAGGGCTACAATTTTGTTTCTGGTGTTCTTTGACAGCTCTTTGGTCTTCACCATAGTGGAGTTTGGAGTCAGACTGTTTGAGGGTGTGCACAGGTGTCTTTTAATACTGATAACAAGTTTAAACAGGTGCCATTACTACAGGTAATGAGTGGAGGAAAGGGGAGACTCTTAACCCCTTCATGACCTTGGGATTATTCATTTATCCGTGTTCGTTTTTCACTCCCCTCCTTCCCAGAGCCATAACTTTTTTATTTTTCCGTGAATTTGGCCATGTGAGGGCTTATTTTTTGCGGGACGAGTTGTACTTTTGAACGACATCATTGGTTTTAGCATGTCGTGTACTAGAAAACGGGAAAAAAATTCCAAGTGCGGTGAAATTGCAAAAAAAGTGCAATCCCACACTTGTTTTTTGTTTGGCTTTTTTGCTAGGTTCACTAAATGCTAAAACTGACTTGACATTATGATTCTCCAGGTCAGTACGAGTTCATAGACACCTAACATGACTAGGTGATTTTTTATCTAAGTAGTGAAAAAAAATTCCAAACTTTGCTAAAAAAAATAAAATTAAAATTGCGCCATTTTCCGATACTCGTAGCGTCTCCATTTTTTGTGATCTGGGGTCGGTTGAGGGCTTATTTTTTGCGTG
Organism: Ranitomeya imitator; assembly: GCF_032444005.1. Lineage (NCBI taxonomy): Eukaryota > Metazoa > Chordata > Amphibia > Anura > Dendrobatidae > Ranitomeya > Ranitomeya imitator. Next base: position 766,916,018 of record NC_091282.1, on the reverse strand, counting down.
CCGAGATGATGTTTTTAATGATAGCATTTTGGTGCAGATACGTTCTTTTGATCGCCCGTTATTGCATTTTAATGCAATGTCGCGGCGACCTAAAAAACGTAATTCTGGCGTTTCGAATTTTTTTCTCGCTACGCCGTTTAGCGATCAGGTTAATGCTTTTTTTAATTGATAGATCGGGCGATTCTGAGCGCGGCGATACCAAATATGTGTAGATTTGATTTTTTTTTTATTGATTTATTTTGATTGGGGTGAAAGGGGGGTGATTTAAACTTTTATATTTTTTTTTATTTTTTTCACATTTTTTTTTTACTTTTTTTTTTTTTTACTTTTGCCATGCTTCAATAGCCTCCATGGGAGGCTAGAAGCAGGCACAACGCGATCGGCTCTGCTACATAGCAGCTATCTGCTGATCGCTGCTATGTAGCAGAAATGGAGGTGTGCTGTGAGCTCACAGCCACCGCTCATCAGTAACCATAGAGGTCTCAAGGACCTCTATGGTTACAATGGAGACGCATCGCCGACCCCCGATCATGTGACGGGGTCGGCGATGACATCATTTCCGGCCGCCCGGCCGGATGCGGTAGTTAAATGCCGCTGTCTGCGATTGACAGCGGCATTTAAATAGTTAATAGGTGCGGGCAGATCGCGATTCTGCCCGCACCTATTGCGGGCACATGTCAGCTGTTCAAAACAGCTGACATGTCCCGGCTTTGATGCGGGCTCTCCGCGGAGCCCTGCATCAAAGCAGGGGATCTGACCTCGGACGTACTATCCCGTCCGAGGTCAGATAGGGGTTAAAGAAGAAGTTACAGGTCTGTGAGAGCCAGAAATCTTGATTGTTTGTTTCTGACCAAATACTTATTTTCCACCATAATATGCAAATAAAATGTTAAAAAAACAGACAATGTGATTTTCTGGATTTTTTTTTCTCAGTTTGTCTCCCATAGTTGAGGTCTACCTATGATGTAAATTACAGACGCCTCTCATCTTTTTAAGTGGTGGAACTTGCACTATTGCTGACTGACTAAATACTTTTTTGCCCCACTGTATATTCTTGTACATAGAAGCAGTGTTAGTAGTTATATTCTTGTACAAAGGGGCAGTATTCTAGTAGTTATATTCTCGTACAATGGGGGCAGTATTATAATAGTTATATTCTTGTACATAGGGGCAGTATTATAATAGTTATATTCTTGTACATAGGGGCAGTATTATAGTAGTTATGGTGTATTCTCGTACATAGGGGGCAGTATTATAATAGTTATATTCTCGTACATAGGGGCAGTATTATAGTAGTTATGGTGTATTCTCGTACATAGGGGGCAGTATTATAATAGTTATATTCTCGTACATAGGGGGCAGTATTATAGTACCGTAATTATATTCTTGTACATAGGAGCAGTATTATAGTAGTTATATTCTCGTACATAGGGGGCAGTATTATAATAGTTATATTCTTGTACATAGGAGCAGTATTATAGTAGTTATATTCTTGTACATAGGGGCAGTATTATAATAGTTATATTCTTGTACATAGGAGCAGTATTATAGTACTTATATTATTGTACATAGGAGCAGTATTATAGTAGTTATATTCTTGTACATAGGGGCAGTATTATAATAGTTATATTCTTGTACATAGGAGCAGTATTATAGTACTTATATTATTGTACATAGGAGCAGTATTATAGTAGTTATATTCTTGCACATAGGAGCAGTATTATAGTAGTTATATTCTCGTACATAGGGGGCAGTATTATAATAGTTATATTCTTGTACATAGGAGCAGTATTATAGTAGTTATATTCTTGTACATAGGAGCAGTATTATAGTAGTTATATTCTTGTACATGGGGAGCAGTATTATAGTAGTTATATTCCTGTACATAGGCAGCAATATTCTAGTAATTCTTGACAATTTCCTAAGCAAAAATTGTATTTTGCATTCATTTAATTAGTGAAGAAGTGTAGTATTTGGTATAATATAGATTTTCTGTAATTCTCCACATAAAGGAGTTTAATAAAACAGAACATGAAAAGTGCCGCCGTCTGTAGTAACCGTGTAATGCCAGGTATTGATTGTATCAGTTTTCAATGAGTCAAACACATCCCAGCATCTATGAGCTGAACACTTTCCAGATGTCTGTGATCCCTCTCCTCGCTGTCACTCCTCCACAATGTTCAGCATAGTCCATATGATTTGTAGGAGGCTGAATACCTGCAGCTGTAAATATCAGGACTACAGTCCGTTATGGAGGGTAAAAATAACCTGAAGTGAAGCGTTACATTTTCCTCTGGTGTCTGGGGAGTCTGCGCTCCGTCTGTTACGAGGTCTGTTGCTCATGATTAATTACAAGGTGTCATTCACTGCTCCAAACAAAGGTTCTGCTACTTTCTGATCAATTTTGTGTTCTGATTTCCAAGATCTCTACCTGCTGTTAGTTACTGGAAATATTGTTTGCATAGTGCCTACATTCTCCCATACGTTGGCTTTATAATGCCACATAATACCGACATTCAATGCTCCATTTAATCTTTAATTCTGTACCTGAATCCTGCCATATAGTGCCCTAATAATAGAATCCATAGATACTAACATATATTGCTTCATAATACTGACAACCAGTAGCCAGCTCTAAAACTGCCATTTGGTGATCAAGTAATACCGCTATACAGTGCCATAATGGTGTGATCCATACATTTGTCTGAGTAGAATCCACAGATACTAACATGTTGCATTGTAATACTGACATCCAGTACACATCTAAAACTTCCATTGGGTGTCCAAATATTACTGCCATACAGTGCTTTAAAATTAATATTGCTTAATAATACTCCCGCAGAGTTGGGCACACTTCTTTGTGTAACGGAGCCCTGTACTAGACTAATGGAGCTCTGGGGGTCTTGTTTTTTTGGCCCCTAAGCATTTAACCAGTTTGCAATCACCTAACACTGGCACTGCATTTAGTATCATGGGCTTTTGTGAAATTTAGAACTTGTGCCAAAAGTGATTTCATTTTGTATAATGGACACTTACGGTAAATGCTTTCTCGGCAATTGTTTGGTTTTCTCCTGTTGGTAATTTGGTTTCCTTGCTCTGTTTAGTGTCACTGACCCATCTTTCAATATCTAAACCCTCCTTAGTTAAATTGTTCCTAATGGTTTAGTTTCCTGTAGGCCTTTTTCATACTTAAGATGACGTTCTGTAAAAAGAATTTATTAAATTTAACTAAATTCAATTTTAATAAGTAAAATTTTAATAAGTTTACAAAGACCTATGTAGCCTAGGGATGAATCCTCCTATCACTATATGGCCATTAGTAAACCGGCCTCTTTGGACTGAACCAATAAGTAAGATATTAGGTGCACCACTATCACAAAAGACTATAAATATATATATATTAAATCTCTTATTTCTACTAATAAACCGTAGATCAGGGTGTTACAACATGCATGGAAAGAGCCAATATCAGAAAAAGGAGAAAAGCCAATGCATAAATGTGTGCACACCTGCTACAAGATGAAGGAAATATCAAAATGTTATTGTAAACATGCAAGGACACATATATCACATAAAACCAATAAAAAACATAACACCAAAACACCCTTCCCCATCAGGTGTAATCAAATATACTCCTCTATATATAACACTGTAAGTCTGGGCCCATAAAAGACTACTACAGGCAAGAAAATTGCATCAATATGTTCTAATACAAAACACAGCAACCTATATCTATAATATAACGCTGGGAGCATCACTCTGTCCGAAGCCTATATAGACTGCGCAAGCGCCGGCGCAGTCTGGGCCTCACAGAGTGACGCTCCCAGGAGATCGCGGTATGCGTAAACACTGAACGCACACCGAGATCTCCACCGGAGAGTCAGGGACCGCCAGGAGGGTAAGTATATTCACCTGTCCCCCGTTCCAGCGCTGCGTGCGGCTCAGTCTCCCGGGTCCTCTGCTGTGACGTTCCCAGTTCAGAGGGCGCGATGATGCGCTTAACGCGCGCCGGCGCCGCCCTCTGACTGAACAGTCACAGCCAGAGGAGCCGGAAGATAGCGGCGCGCAGCGGTGGAACGGGACAGACAGGTGAGTATAGCAAGTGCTGGGGGGCCTGAGCTAGCGGTGACTCCAGCACCTGACCCCCACAGCGCGCCGGTGTCCCTGCCTGCTCAGGCCCCCCAGCACTCGGCGCCCAGCGACGATAGGTGAGTATGATATTTTTTTTTATATATATGGCAGCAGCATACGGGGCATATATTATGGAGCATCTTATGGGGCCATCAACCAAAATGGAGCATCTTATGGGGGGCATATAATACAATGGAGCATCTTATGGGGGGGCATATAATACAATGGAGCGTCTTATGGGGGCATATAATACAGTGGAGCATCTTATGGGGCCATCAACCATAATGGAACAGTGTACGGGGGCATATATTATGGAGCATCTTATGGGGGCCATAAACCTTTATGGAGCAGTGTACGGGGGCATACAAACTGGAGTGTCTTATGGGGGCCATAAACCTTTATGGAGCAGTGTATGGGGGGGCATACACACTGGAGCGTCTTATGGGGGCCATAAACCTTTATGGAGCAGTGTACGGGGGCATACACTGTGGAGCATCTTATGGGGGCCATAAACCTTTATGGAGCAGTGTACGGGGGGGGGCATACACTATGGAGCATCTTATGGGGGCCATAAACCATAATGGAGCAGTGTACGGGGGCATATACTATGGAGCATCTTATGGGGGCCATCAACCTATATGGAGCAGCGTATGGGGCATATGGATGGGAGAAGCAAATTAAAGAATGGTGGTGCAGGATGGGAGCCACACATGACAGAATAGGGCAGCACATGACAGAACGGGGGTGCAGGATGGAAGCAGCACATGACAGAACGGGCGCAGGATGGGAGCAGCACATGACAGAACAGGGGCACAGGATGGGAGCAGCACATGACAACAGGGGCACAGGATGGGAGCAGCACATGACAGAACGGGGGCACAGGATGGGAGCAGCACATGACAGAATGGAGGCGCAGGATGGGTGCAGAACATGTCAGAATGGAGGCGCAGGATGGGTGCAGCACATGTCAGAATGGGGGCGCAGGATGGGAGCAGCACATGTCAGAATGGGGGCGCAGGATGGGTGCAACACATGGCAGGATGGGGGCGCAGGATGGGTGCAGCACATGACAGGATGGGGACGCAGGATGGAGCAGCACATGTCAGAATGGGGGTGCAGGATGGGAGTAGCACATGTCAGAATGGGGGTGCAGGATGGGTGCAGCACATGACAGGATGGGGGCGCAGGATGGAGCAGCACATGACAGGATGGGGACGCAGGATGGAGCAGCACATACCAGGATGGAGACCATATACCAATATAGATGCTCGCCACCCGGGCGTAGAACGGGTTCAATAGCTAGTACATATATATCAGATAATAGTAGGTAAAACCCAGAAGCCTGTATGTGGTCAATTAAAGGATTGAATCCTATATTTGAAGACAAAATGAGGGCGTCCCCACAACTTGTCTGAAGCAAATAACCATGGTGCCTGTGAGGCAACACCCAGATAAATATGAACTCTGTTGGAGTAAGACTTAAAGTGTTATATATAGAGGATTATATTTGATTACACCTGATGGGGAAGGGTGTTTTGGTGTTATGTTTTTAATTGGTTCTTTGGACTGAACTGCTCAGAATACTTTTTCAAAATAATATTTACTTGCAGTCACCATTAAGGGAAACTCACTACATACAGATTTATACAGCCACCACTAGGGGGAGCTCATTACATACAGATTTATACAGCCACCGCTAGGGAGAGCTCATTACGAAATAATAATAATAATAATAATCTTTATTTTTATATAGCGCTAACATATTCCGCAGCGCTTTACAAGTTGCACACATTATCATCACTGTCCCCGATGGGGCTCACAATCTAGGATCCCTATCAGTATGTCTTTGGAATGTGGGAGGAAACCGGAGTACCCGGAGGAAACCCACGCAAACACGGAGAGAACATACAAACTCTTTGCAGATGTTGTCCTGGGTGGGATTAGAACCCAGGACCCCAGCGCTGCAAGGCTGCTGTGCTAACCACTGCGCCACCGTGCTGCCCCTGCACGAAAAGATTTATACAGCCACCACTACTAGGGCTAGCTCACTACATACTGATTTATACAGCCACCACTAGGGCTAGCTCACCACATACTGATTAATACAGCCACCACTAGAGGGAGTTCACTACATACAGGTTTATACAGTCACCACTAGAGGGAGCTCACTACATACAGGTTTATACAGCCACCACTATAGGGAGCGCACTACATACAGGATTATACAGCCACCACTAGAGGGAGTTCACTACATACATATTTATACGGCCACCACTAGGGAGAGCTCATTACAAAAAGATTTATACAGCCACCACTAAAGGGAGTGCACGACATACAAATTTATACAGCCACGATTAGGGGAAGCTCCACTTGGAAAACCCGGAGCCGGGGAGGAAACTGACCAACCCCACTACATTCCTGTAGTCAGTTTAAAAAAACCCGCTCATGACAGGTTTTCCTAAATCTGCCTTGGACAAATAGCTGGCTCAAAGCCAACACTCACTTTTATTCTGCATTGCAATCACAGCTATGCCTGTGACTGCAATGCACTCCCATGGCCTCAATATAATAAATAAATCTTTTTTATATATATAGCGCTAACATATTCCGTAGCGCTTTACAGTTTTGCACACATTATCATCACAGTTCCCGATGGGGCTCACAATCTAGATTCCCCATCAGTATGTCTTTGGACATATTGTCTCAATATGCTTGTGTGCGCATCCTGGGGGACACATAGTGACCCTCGCATATAACACCGGTCACTGCCTCACACTACATACAGATTTATATAGCCATGACTAGGGGAAGCTCAGTACATAAAGATTTATTCAGTCACCACTGGAGGGAGCTTAGGCTACGATCACATTAGCGTTGCGTCGGGCGCAGCCGCGGCGACGCATGCGTCATGCGCTCCTATATTTAACATGGGGGGCGCATGGACATGCGTTGCTCTTGCGTTTTGTGACGCATGCGTCACTGTGGCACAATCGTCAGGGCGCAGAGGATGCTGCATGATGCATTTTTTTCTGCGCCAAAAATCATGCAAAAGTGAATGCATGCGTCACAAAAAGCTGCGTTTTGCATGCGTTTTTGCATGCGTTGTGCGTTGCGTCGCCGACGCAGCACAGCACAACGCAAATGTGAACTTAGCCTTACTACATAGTTTTATATAGGCTCCACTAGGGGGAGCACATTGTTTAGAATCAGATGAATACAATTGGCACATAGGGGAGCTCACTGTAGAAAGAGTTAGCTGAATATATAGATACTAGATGGTGGCCCGATTCTAACGCATTGCGTATTCTAGAATATGCATGTCCACGTAGTATATTGCCCTGCCACGGAGTATGTTGCCCAGCCACGGAGTATGTTGCCCAGCCACGTAGTATATTGCCCAGCCACGTAGTATATTGCCCAACCACGTAGTATATTGCCCAGCCACGTAGTATATTGCCAAGCCACGTAGTATATTGCCCAGCCATGGGCAACCACGTAGTATATTGCCCAGTCACGTAGTATACATTGCCCAGCCACGTAGTATATTGCACAGCGACGTAGTATACCGCACAGAGCCACGTAGTATACTTTGCCCAGCCACGTAGTATATTGCACAGCGACGTAGTATATTGCCCAGTCACGTAGTATATTGCCCAGTCACGTAGTATATTGCCCAGCCACATAGTATATTGCCCAGCCACGTAGTATATTGCACAGCGACGTAGTATACATTGCCCAGCCACGTAGTATACATTTCCCAGCCACGTAGTATACATTGCCCAGCCACGTAGTATATTGCACAGCGACGTAGTATATTGGCCAGTCACGTAGTATATTGCACAGCGACGTAGTATATTGCCCAGTCACGTAGTATATTGCCCAGTCACGTAGTATATTGCCCAGCCACGTAGTATATTGCCCAGCCACGTAGTATATTGCACAGCGACGTAGTATACATTGCCCAGCCACGTAGTATACATTTCCCAGCCACGTAGTATACATTGCCCAGCCACGTAGTATATTGCACAGCGACGTAGTATATTGGCCAGTCACGTAGTATATTGCCCAGCCACGTATGTAACAGGTTAAAAAAGACTTAAAAATATACATATACTCACCCTCCGAAGAGCCCCTTGTAGTCCTGGCACCTGTGTGCGGTGCACGCGGCAGCTTCCGGTCCCAGGGTTGGTATGAGCGCAGGACCTGTGATGACGTCGCGGTCACATGAACGTGACGTCACGGCAGGTCCTTCTCGCATAGCATCCTTGGCACCGGAACCTGCCGCTTGCACTGCCGAGGAGAGGGCGCACGTCAGAGGGTGAGAATAATGTGTTTTTTTTATTATTATTATTTGTAACATTAGATCTTTTTACTATTGATGCTGCATACACAGCATGAATAGTAAAAAGTTGGTCACACAGGCCAACATAGCATAGAATAATTATTGGACAAGAGAACAATGACGATCATCAATAATATTGCCAACCCTAAATTTTTCTGCCTATAAAACAACCATGAATATATGAACATTTGGCAAACCTGGTCAACCATCACAAGGTAATGAAGGATAAAGGGTAGGAACTCACAGTTGGTCGGACCCCCGGCAGAGATCTTGTTGGAGGCAGCATCACTTTTGGTAATTGAGAAGCTGGGAGCAATCTTCTGTAGGGCATGAATGACACCGTGTTACCATGTATTGCTCCTCCAACTGAAGCAGAAGACGCTCCCATCAGTCCCTGCATGGCAGGATACTCTCCACCTCAACACAATACTATAGGGTACATGGCGATTACGGTAGCAACACCCTGGATGGCCAGTTTGGACCTGCTGATCACTGTGCAAATCAAGCAAGTCCTGCTGCTGGCCCCCAAAATACACTTTACTTTCAAAGTATAGAATGGGAAAAGGGAACAAGTAAAGTGAGCTCACTGTTTAGTAGTGCACCGTGTTAGATGGAATCATCCGCACTGAGTCGTCCCGGTCTAGGACGCAGTCAGCAAGGCAAAAGAAGGAAATGATCTCCAGCGATGAACAGCACAAATGCAGTGGTAAAAAAAAGAAGAAAAAAAAGGAGCTTTTAATTAGTCCATTAAAGCGATAGTCAGTGTAGGTAATAAACCGACGCGTTTCAGCAAGGAGCCTTCATCATGGTGCATAGAGTGGAATGGGAACAGGGCTCAAATATATCCGCTTCGGAGGTAAAACAGGTGGAAACAGTGAAGACGCCGATCGTTGGGAAATATAACCCTAAAGTGTTCAAACCAGGGAATAGAAAACTCCCAATATAAATAGAAAACGCATGTGACACGCATAAAAATACAAGCAAATGTCAAAATAAAATCACTGAATGCATGCACATATACATAGAAAATGAGTTGTATTGTAAGAGTAAATCCTGTCTGGAGTTCAGGCCAGGAGGAATCCTGGTTTGCAGTTTATAAATCCACAATGATTCTTTGTTCAAAATTTTTCTCTTTCGATCTCCCCATCTTTTCGGTTTAAATACCGTACTCTCTTTATACAACAATATTTGAGTGCATTAATATTACCTTTATGCTTGTAGGAAAAATGTTTAGAGACCGCTGAAATATTGAGAGCTATAGAACTAACTGCATCAGACAAATGCCTTCTACTGTGCTTTTTGAGCGGACCCGTAGTGCAACCTACATACTGAGCCATTCAACAATGAAAAAATACTATTGGAGGAGCAATTCCTTTTAATTCTACTCTAATCTGGCATCCAAAATTGAATGGCTGTCTGTAGGTTTTTTATATGGAAAAATAGAAATACTATCATTACCAGTGTCTGCTACAAGTGTGACACTGAAATAGTTTACATGCGTGGTGGATAAAATGTGTACATTTTAAATTGAAATTGTGTTCGTTCATATATGATATAAAATCATAGAATGATAGAGTGGGAAGGGACCTCCAGGGTCATCGTGTCCAACCCCCTGCTCAATGCAGGAGTCACTAAACCATCTCAGACAGATGTCTGTCCAGCCTCTGTTTGAAGACTTCCATTGAAGGAGAACTCACCACCTCTCGTGGCAGCCTGTTCTACTCATTGATCATTAGCATCAGATTCCAAGCTTTTCCAAATTATAATGACGTCATCAATGTATCGACCATAAAATTCTATCTTGTTGTGGAAAACATTTTTTTTGGGGAAAAATAAAAAATATTTTTCCCAGTCAGCAACTACTAAGTTAGCAAGGGAGGGGATAAATTTCCCTCTCATGGTAAGTCCCCTGGTTTGGAGAAAGAATTTACCTGCAAAGGAAAAGTAGTTATGGTATGTGATAAAAAAAAAAGAAACTGCTAATAAGAAAGAGTCCTGTGTTTCATTTTTGTAAGTGCTGTATTTGGCCACGAAGAATTTTAAACTGGCTAGGGCGAAGTCGTGCGGGCTAGATGGATAAAGGCTAATAATGTCACAACTAAGTCATTTAAAAGAAGGATCCCATTTGTATAGTGAGGAGACAATCATTTTTGTATCCTAATGAATCCTAGTAAAGATCAATCCATTCACCCAATTTTTCGCCTGACGCTCCTCTATCACAGCAATAATTGTTATACAGTGGGGCAAAAAAGTATTTAGTCAGTCAGCAATAGTGCAAGTTCCACTACTTAAAAAGATGAGAGGCGGCTGTAATTTACATCATAGGTAGACCTCAACTATGGGAGACAAACTGAGAAAAAAAAATCCAGAAAATCACATTGTCTGTTTTTTTAAACATTTTATTTGCATATTATGGTGGAAAATAAGTATTTGGTCAGAAACAAAATTTCATCTCACTACTTTGTAATATATCCTTTGTTGGCAATGACAGAGGTCAAACGTTTTCTGTAAGTCTTCACAAGGTTGCCACACACTGTTGTTGGTATGTTGGCCCATTCCTCCATGCAGATCTCCTCTAGAGCAGTGATGTTTTTGGCTTTTTGCTTGGCAACACGGACTTTCAACTCCCTCCAAAGTTTTCTATAGGGTTGAGATCTGGAGACTGGCTAGGCCACTCCAGGACCTTGAAATGCTTCTTACGAAGCCACTCCTTCGTTGCCCTGGCGGTGTGCTTTGGATCATTGTCATGTTGACAGACCCAGCCACGTTTCATCTTCAATGCCCTTGCTGATGGAAGGAGGTTTGCACTCAAAATCTCACGATACATGGCCCCATTCATTCTTTCATGTACCCGGATCAGTCGTCCTGGCCCCTTTGCAGAGAAACAGCCCCAAAGCATGATGTTTCCACCACCATGCTTTACAGTAGGTATGGTGTTTGATGGATGCAACTCAGTATTCTTTTTCCTCCAAACACGACAAGTTGTGTTTCTACCAAACAGTTCCAGTTTGGTTTCATCAGACCATAGGAAATTCTCCCAAAACTCCTCTGGATCATCCAAATGCTCTCTAGCAAACTTCAGACGGGCCAGGACATGTACTGGCTTAAGCAGTGGGACACATCTGGCACTGCAGGATCTGAGTCCATGGTGGCGTAGTGTGTTACTTATGGTAGGCCTTGTTACATTGGTCCCAGCTCTCTGCAGTTCATTCACTAGGTCCCCCCGGGTGGTTCTGGGATTTTTGCTCACCGTTCTTGTCATCATTCTGACCCCACGGAGTGGGATTTTGCGTGGAGCCCCAGATCGAGGGAGATTATCAGTGGTCTTGTATGTCTTCCATTTTCTAATTATTGCTCCCACTGTTGATTTCTTCACTGCAAGCTGGTTGGCTATTGCAGATTCAGTCTTCCCAGCCTGGTGCAGGGCTACAATTTTGTTTCTGGTGTCCTTTGACAGCTCTTTGGTCTTCACCATAGTGGAGTTTGGAGTCAGACTGTTTGAGGGTGTGCACAGGTGTCTTTTTATACTGATAACAAGTTTAAACAGGTGCCATTACTACAGGTAATGAGTGGAGGAAAGAGGAGACTCTTAAAGAAGAAGCTACAGGTCTGTGAGAGCCAGAAATCTTGATTGTTTGTTTCTGACCAAATACTTATTTTCCACCATAATATGCAAATAAAATGTTAAAAAAACAGACAATGTGATTTTCTGGATTTTTTTTTCTCAGTTTGTCTCCCATAGTTGAGGTCTACCTATGATGTAAATTACAGACGCCTCTCATCTTTTTAAGTGGTGGAACTTGCACTATTGCTGACTGACTAAATACTTTTTTGCCCCACTGTAAATGGAGGGGGGAAACCTATTTGTGTATTTATGGGAGAGAATGATAAATAAGCACGGTAGGATGCTCTGCGTAAGTATTCTGAGAGTTTAACATCTGTGGCACCCATAAGAACTCCCTCTTTCAGTAGTTTCGTGAGTACTAGTTGAAACCGAACAGTGGGGTCTGATTAAAGTTTAGTATAAGAGCTTTCATCGTCCAGAATCTTCATATTTTCCATATAGTAAAGGGTAGCAATCAAAGTATCAATTCCACCTCCCTTATCAGCTGAACTAATCATAACATCTTTGTTGTCAGTTCTGTCCGAGACAATCTCTGTCTTCCACCTGTTTTACCACCAAAGCGGATATATTTGATCCCTGTTCCCATTCCACGCTATACACCATGATTAAGGCTCCTTGCTGAAACACGTCGGTTTGCCCCATATGCAAATATCTTTCTGTGGAAACTTCCTGAAGAAGAAGACATGAGCTTTGAAACGCGTTGAATAAACCACCCGTACATCTCGTAACTATATCTGGATCCATCATTTGTTGCAGCAGCGCAAATTTTATCCACATTCATCTATTATAAAGGGTCTGACTATGGGGGTGCTGCCTTATTACAGGGTCTGCTGCCTTATTACAGGGTCTGCCTATGGGGGTGCTGCCTTATACTACAGAGTCTGCCAATGAGGGGTACTGCCTTATTACAGGGTCTGCCTATATGGGGGTGCTGCCTTATTACAGTGTCTGCCTTTGGGGGCTGCCGTATGCTATGGAGTCTGCCTATAGGGAGTGCATTATACTATATTGTGGACTATTTGGTGCATTATGCTACTATATATGGAGGCTATCTAGAGGGCCAACATACAGTGTGGGGGTCATTATACCTTGTTGGAGCCATCAAACAGTTTGGGGGCTACTAAGGAGTCAGTGTACTGTGTGGGTGCATTATACTGTGTATAAGAGAGCATCATACTATGTATAGAGGAGCTGTACAGGGGGGGGGAGACTCAGGATTTTATTAAATATAAAGTGGGCGCTTAATGTTATAGGGGAACTCAGGTTACTGTGGCTATCAAAGGGGCACACAGGACATTATTACTTTCTAGGGGCAAAATATGGGCACTGCTTTCTAGGGCACTTGCACCTGGCATTACTATATTGTAGAGTTGCTTTAGAATTTAGAGGGCACAGAGAACCACACAGCAGGTGCAGTAATAGGGACACATACGGCAGCAGTGGCTCAGTATTGGGGTATCAGGTACAGTAATAGGGACACATACGGCAGCAGCGGCTCAGTATTGGGGTATCAGGTGCAGTAATAGGGACACATACGGCAGCAGCAGCTCAGTATTGGGGTATCAGGTGCAGTAATAGGGACACATACGGCAGCAGTGGCTCAGTATTGGGGTATCAGGTGCAGTAATAGGGACACATACGGAAGCAGCGGCTCAGTATTGGGGTATCAGGTGCAGTAATAGGGACACATACGGCAGCAGTGGCTCAGTATTGGGGTATCAGGGTCAGTAATAGGGACACATACAGCAGCAGCGGCTCAGTATTGGGGTATCGGGGCAGTAATAGGGACACATATGGCAGCAGCGGCTCAGTATTGGGGTATCAGGGGCAGTAATAGGGACACATACGGCAGCAGCGGCTCAGTATTGGAGTATCAGGTACAGTAATAGGGTCACATACGGCAGCAGCGGCTCAGTATTGGGGTATCCGGTATAGTTATAGGGTCACATACGGCAGCAGCGGCTCAGTATTGGGGTATCAGGGCAGTAATAGGGTCACATACGGCAGCAGCGGCTCAGTATTGGGGTATCAGGTACAGTGATAGGGTCACATACGGCAGCAGCGGCTCAGTATTGGGGTATCAGGTGCAGTAATAGGGTCACATGGCAGCAGCGGCTCAGTATTGGGGTATCAGGTGGAGTACTAGGGACACATACTGCAGCAGCGGCTCAGTATTGGGGTATCAGGTGCAGTAATAGGGTCACATACAGCAGCAGCGGCTCAGTATTGGGGTATCAGCAGGATGAGGAGTTTGTGCAGGTTGGGAATAGATGGTGATGGGGCTGGAATATGAGAAGTGAAACGTGTCTTTGTTGTATTCTCTGCAGACGAGTTGTAGCTGGAAGAAGTTGTCATGTCGGTCTGGGCCAGATGGAAAAGACGGGAAAAGTGAACGATTCCATCAGAAAGAATGTCAGCGGTAAGACATATCTGTAACAGTGCTGTGATCTCTTATATGTTCTGTAGGACCGGTATCTACCACTGACCATATGGCGGTAATATCCATATTGGTCTTTATATAGAGATTACCTTCAGTAACAGCGCGGTCATCTGCTAAGGTTCTCCTCCACTATTGGGGCGCGTCACAAAGTTAGGGGCCCACTCAGAAGCTTCGCCCCCATTACCCCCCCCCCCGAGCCAAAACTCTGCCGATATGGACTATCTGTTTGTTACCTACACTGACTGTATCTTTTTAATGGACTAACTAAAAGCTAAGGTTTTTTTACTTTTACCCCTGCATTTGTGCATGGTTTTTTTACAGGCAGAAAAATTTAGGGTGGCAAAATGATTGATGATCGTCATTGTTCTCTTGTCCAATAATTATTCTATGCTATATTCAGAAATGATCATTTTTGCCTCGCACAGGTGTGATTTTAGGCTGCTGATTTTGTACCATGTTTGAACTCCTCTGCTTTCATTAATGTAAAAGAAATCGAAGTGAACTCCACACAGTGGTATCTGTATAGATTTATGTGTAGTGAGCTCCGCCTAGTAACCCTTGCATATCGATATATTCAGCGAACTCCTTCTATCGGTGTCTGTATACTTCCATTTACAGTGAGCTCCCCATGTGCTGATTGCATTCATCTAAACAATGCGTTCTCCCTAATGGAGCCTATATAAAACTGTATGTAGTGAACTCTTTTATTATAAAAATACAAAACTAACAATAAATAGCAAAAAATCAAAACCCCAGCAAAAGCAACTGTCCGAGTCCAACATTAACCCCCCAGTCCAAAGCAAAGTCCAAGTCCAGCATAACTGCCCCCAGTCAAAGCAACCCCGCAAAACCAAAAAGAAAACAAACTGCCTTCTTCTTTCTTCAGAGAAGCTTCCTCCATCTTTCTTTCTTATGCTGTTTTCTGTCCTTTACTCGTCTTTTCACTTTTTGACTTTTTGATTTCTCCAGTTCTCCTCCTCTCCAGATTACCTCACCCAAGGAGAGAAGAAACATTTTATTAATACACACTTCATACCAAACCTGACAAAGAAAACTCTGGTCCATCGCCCAAAAAGAAACATTATAGCCACCTGGCTTAAACACATCTATCTAAATCACACAATTTATTTTTTTTAATTTATTTAATTTCCTTTTTTTTAATTTTTAATTTTTTTTTTCTTACACAGCAAATACAACTATAAACAACCTACCACCAAACCCCTCACTCCCACCACTTAAAAAAAAACAAAAAAAACACACAATACAAAAATAAGCTCACCGAGGAACTCGTAACCTCTTGCTTACTAGACATGTGCATTAACCCTGTAAGCCACAGGATCATCACCTTGCAATTCAATGCTACATAACTCTCTATATTACAACACTTACCCAGAGCCAGGATTGGTGCCTGTAAGCCCTATATCAGTAATTCACTTCTGCAAAACAAAAATCTGATAGTGAAAAGCCCCCAGCCCACCACCGGGAAACCAGAGATGACAGGCTTCTACCCTAGCAATCCTTACTCTACCAGCCGTCCCTTCCTGTCTAGACATCTGCCCCTATTTACCTACCTTTCCCTGTCTCTCCCTGCCTGACGTTACTACCCTACCTAACTCACCGTGTGCCTACCTAACTGTCCCTAGGCTGTCCCTATCCTGTCCCTAACTATCTACCTGCCCCTACTGAAGCTATCTACCTGCCCCTATCATTTACCTGCTTATCTAAGCCCTAGGTACATTAAATGAGAACCCTCTCCAGAGAAGAGAGGCCTTCGCTGCACCTAGCCTGTCATACTCCAGAGAGCGCACCTTTACCATGCCACCCAGAATGTTCCTAACAAAATCGTTCCGGGGGAGGATTTTCTGCTGAGTTGACACTAAGCACCTTGCGTTCCACGTGTAAAACCTGACGACTAAACTGACTAGAAATAAAGTGCCCCGATCTCGGCCACCCAGGGATCCGAATGCCCCATACGCCCACTCCGCATAGGAAAGGTGTGCCAGCCGAGGCCAGCCTATGGAAGCACCCACCCTGTTGTAGACCACTGTATTAAAAGGACACTGAAGGAGGAAGTGCTCCATGCTTTCCAGCATGTCGCAATACCCCTCACGGGGACAACCCCGATCATCGGAGTTCCTACACTTCAGGTTGTCCCTTACATACAGTTTCCTATGGAAGCAGCGCCAAGCCAAGTCCCAAAACTTCAAGGGGACCTGTGTAGAATTCAATAACCTCAGCCCACCCTCCAGATCCCAACTTGGGCAATCTTTGGGCACCAGAGGCTTCTGGAAATGGGTCAACAGGACCCTCCTGTGTGTGTATCATGTAATCCCTTTAAAATTCTCTTTTAATGAAAATACTATTGTTAAAAAACACCCTCCCAGTGCAAATCACACAATATTAATATGGTCTAACATAACCTACAAGAACCCTAGTCTTGCCTGCTGCCCCTTCCTGTCAGCGGGGGTTGTCGCCCTAGAAATAGACGATTATTTTGGCGCCCCCACTCCACAGCGGCTGTCCCAAGCTCACCCTGATGATTCTCTGATGTACTATAGGTGGGAAAACAACAAGCAATTAAGAGATGAAGGGATAGTACTTAATATTCAAATAATATAGGTTATGTGCCAATTGACATCCTTATATACAGTGGGGCAAAAAAGTATTTAGTCAGTCAGCAATAGTGCAAGTTCCACCACTTAAAAAGATGAGAGGCGTCTGTAATTTACATCATAGGTAGACCTCAACTATGGGAGACAAACTGAGAAAAAAAAATCCAGAAAATCACATTGTCTGTTTTTTTAACATTTTATTTGCATATTATGGTGGAAAATAAGTATTTGGTCAAAAACAAACAATCAAGATTTCTGGCTCTCACAGACCTGTAACTTCTTCTTTAAGAGTCTCCTCTTTCCTCCACTCATTACCTGTAGTAATGGCACCTGTTTAAACTTGTTATCAGTATAAAAAGACACCTGTGCACACCCTCAAACAGTCTGACTCCAAACTCCACTATGGTGAAGACCAAAGAGCTGTCAAAGGACACCAGAAACAAAATTTTAACCCTGCACCAGGCTGGGAAGACTGAATCTGCAATAGCCAACCAGCTTGGAGTGAAGAAATCAACAGTGGGAGCAATAATTAGAAAATGGAAGACATACAAGACCACTGATAATCTCCCTCGATCTGGGGCTCCACGCAAAATCCCACCCCGTGGGGTCAGAATGATCACAAGAACGGTGAGCAAAAATCCCAGAACCACGCGGGGGGACCTAGTGAATGAACTGCAGAGAGCTGGGACCAATGTAACAAGGCCTAGCATAAGTAACACACTACGCCACCATGGACTCAGATCCTGCAGTGCCAGACGTGTCCCACTGCTTAAGCCAGTACATGTCCGGGCCCGTCTGAAGTTTGCTAGAGAGCATTTGGATGATCCAGGGGAGTTTTGGGAGAATGTCCTATGGTCTGATGAAACCAAACTGGAACTGTTTGGTAGAAACACAACTTGTCGTGTTTGGAGGAAAAAGAATACTGAGTTGCATCCATCAAACACCATACCTACTGTAAAGCATGGTGGTGGAAACATCATGCTTTGGGGCTGTTTCTCTGCAAAGGGGCCAGGACGACTGATCCGGGTACATGAAAGAATGAATGGGGCCATGTATCGTGAGATTTTGAGTGCAAACCTCCTTCCATCAGCAAGGGCATTGAAGATGAAACGTGGCTGGGTCTTTCAACATGACAATGATCCAAAGCACACCGCCAGGGCAACGAAGGAGTGGCTTCGTAAGAATCATTTCAAGGTCCTGGAGTGGCCTAACCAGTCTCCAGATCTCAACCCTATAGAAAACCTTTGGAGGGAGTTGAAAGTCCGTGTTGCCAAGCGAAAAGCCCAAAACATCACTGCTCTAGAGGAGATCTGCATGGAGGAATGGGCCAACATACCAACAACAGTGTGTGGCAACCTTGTGAAGACTTACAGAAAACGTTTGACCTCTGTCATTGCCAACAAAGGATATATTACAAAGTATTGAGATGAAATTTTGTTTCTGACCAAATACTTATTTTCCACCATAATATGCAAATAAAATGTTAAAAAAACAGACAATGTGATTTTCTGGATTTTTTTTTCTCAGTTTGTCTCCCATAGTTGAGGTCTACCTATGATGTAAATTACAGACGCCTCTCATCTTTTTAAGTGGTGGAACTTGCACTATTGCTAACTGACTAAATACTTTTTTGCCCCACTGTACATGAGTAGTGCATGTTAGGTAGCTTTTATAGGACCCATAGAGCAAAAATTTACTCAACGGACCTCAAACAGCTAACAGCTGGTCTAAAGACAGCAAGTACCCCTTCCAGTGACCTGCCCTGCCCTGCTCCACTGCCTCTCGGACACCGAGCACAGCACTAAACGTACTGCGGCCTGGAACAGAGCAGTGCTGGGCCCCCGAAAGGAGCCGGGGTGCAAACTTCACCAGCCGTTTGAACAGCACCTTTGCCAGAACCTTCCGGTCCGTATTGAGAAGCACTATGGGCTGCCAATTCTCAATACGGGATGAGTCCTTACCCTGTGACAGGATAATCAGGGCCGACTGCCTCATTGACCGGGAAACAGCGCCCGAGGAGAGACACTCATTAAACACCTCAGTCAAGAGGGGGACCAAGGAGTCCCTAATGGTCTTATAAAACTCGGATGTTAAGCCATCCGGACCTGGCGATTTCTTAGGCCGAAGCCTATCAATGGCCAGTCGCACTTCCTCTTCCCTGATTGGCTCTGTCAAAACACGAAGCGAGGGGTCATCCCCTGGCTCAGGGATGGCCTCGGCCAGGAAAGCCGACCTCACGTTTTGATCCAGATCCCTCTTCCTCAAGAGGTGTAAGTAGAAAGATCTGATCACCTCCAGGATCCCTGATTTGGATCTGTTCAGGGAACCCGTATCATCGACCAAACCTGTCACTACCTTACAACTCACTGACATCTTACAGTTTCTGTAGAGGTCAGGCGAGCGGTACTTCCCGAAATCCATCTCAAAAACCAAAGATGTGTGCCTATTGTACTGACACCTCTTGAGTAAAGAGTTCACTCTGCAGATCTCCTCACGGTCACCTCCAGCCGAGACGAGATGTTCGAGTTTCCTCCTCAGTTCCTGATACAGGCTGTACCGGCTCAGGCTCCTGAGGCTCGAGAGCTGGCAGAAGAAACTCACAACCCGTTCCTTGAACATCTCCCACCACTCTGACTTATCGCTACAGAGATCCAAAAGCGGTACCTGGCTCTGAAGAAAGTCCTCAAAGGATTGTCTTATCTCCGCTTCTTCCAAGAGGGATGAATTCAGCTTCCATAGTCTCTTTCCCATCCGAGGGGTTTCTGACACATTCAGAGAAAAAGAAATCAGACAGTGATCGGAGAACTCCACCTCAACAATGGACACTGCTGAAGAGATGGCTTCCTCCTTTAAAAAAAAACCTGTCTATCCTAGACCTACAGCTACCTCTATAAAAAGTGAAACCACAGTGACCTGGGGTGTGTCGGATGTGGACATCCACCAGGCGAACATCACTAACTATGCTATTAAGAGTATTAGTATCATAAGCCAGCCGGTAAATGGAGCCTCCCCTATCATGGAGCCTTGCGACGGTGTTAAATTCACCTCCAAAGACTACCTGCCGGCTCGTAAAAAGATAGGGCTTAATCTTCAGGAAGAGACATTTACGGTCCTACTTTGACTGCAGACCATACATGTTAATAGGCCGAAGCTCCTGTCCCCTCATGAAGACGTCCAAGACCAGGCACCTCCCCATTTCTACCTCGATAACTCTCCAGCATTCAACTGATGCAGTCTTAAAAAAGACTGCCAGCCCGCTACACGGCTCGGCCGCAAGAGACCAGTACGAGGACCTGCACCTCTGCTCGCTCTCCGCCTTGCGTATGGCCCCCATATCCGTAAATCTGGTCTCCTGAAAAAACAAAATTTCATCCTCAAATCAGGTGAGAAAATCAAAGGCCGCAAATCTAGCTGCATCAGACTTTATACTAGCGGCAATAATGGTCGGGGTGGGTGCCGCCATCATGAGTGATCAAGTTAGATGGCCTTTTTCTTCCCCCCACCCATTTTCCTAGCCTGCTCATCTCCAGACGATGAAGCCCCCCCCTCTTCTTTTCAGAGAGAGACAGAGGTATCCATCCCTCCCACCTATTTCTCATCTCGGGACCCAGGGTCGGCCCAACCTCCTGAGGAAGAC
Organism: Ranitomeya imitator; assembly: GCF_032444005.1. Taxonomy (NCBI): domain Eukaryota; kingdom Metazoa; phylum Chordata; class Amphibia; order Anura; family Dendrobatidae; genus Ranitomeya; species Ranitomeya imitator. The sequence goes on along the minus strand of NC_091282.1, from coordinate 766,895,231 downwards.
ACACCCCCTGGAGAAGGGACTCCGCCCTCTCCCAAAGGCCCTCCCGATGTTACCTCCAGAACCTCACCCCCGACTCCCGTCTCAGCAGGGTCGTCAAGGACTTGGAACCGGCTGGACAGGGGGATCAGAGGGGAGTCGTTGGGACCTTCCCTAGGCACCTTGGTCAGGGAAGGAGAAGATTTTCCAGCTTTTTTCTTCTTTTTTTTTACTTTTGGCACTCTTGGTACCCTTGTCACCCATTTCTTTTGGCTGTTCCCCTTTCATATTGGGAGGCATCTGAGAGATCAGCCACTTCCTCATTCTCCAACCGTCTGATCTCCTCATTCACCGCTTCCTCCCCCGGGGCCTCAGTGACATGGGCCGTCACCTCGGAAGAGAAGGGCAGCCATTACCTCAGTTTCCCGAGGCTCCTCCTGACCCCTGCCCTCCTGATGCCTTGCCTGCCTCCGCTGGTAAGAGGGGCCCCTAGCCCTGCCATTCCTCATCAGCCCCTCAGCTCCTCCCCCGTTACTACCTCCAACCTCTGCAGAAGTTGCACCACCAAGAACTTCCTCGCGGCTCCCCTCTGCCCGGCTGCCCATGGCATTAGAGAAGGAACGAGGGCAGCGGCTGAATGGGTGACCTAGATCACCACACAGGTGACACCGAATGACACCATAAGATGCAGCGAGGTGACCCACCTCACCACACAAGGCACATTTCTGCACCTTGCAGCCAGCATTGAAGTGGCGAGGATCACCGAACCTGTAGCAGACCTTCGGCTGCCCCTGGCAGAAGACCAGAATCCGATCCCTTCCCAGAAAAGCCGAGGAAGGGATGTGGGTGACAGTGCCCCTGAAAGCTTCAACTTTACCATGAAGGTCCAGCCTCCTGACCAGATACCAAAATCGTCCCGGTTCTTCTTAGGGATCTCCACAACCTCGCCGTATCGGCTCAACTAGGTCATTATTTCAATGCCAGAAAGAGACTCATTACACGCTAAAACGATCACCTTCTTCGGCGCACTTTGGTGAGAAATTCCTTCCACGGCGAACCCTCACCAGCCGGGCTCCACTTTTACTAGCTCATAATTCGACCAAAAGAGCTCCAAGCCCTCCGGCTGAACAAAGCTGATATCAAAGGTGGAAGTCTCAAAAGGATGTATCAGAGCAAAGATGTCAATAGCCCTGAAGTCCTTCTTCATGAGGAGCTTCACCACATTTGTCCTGGATGGACACGCCTCATCGCCCCTCCAGCGAAGACGAACCATATTTCTCCTGGAGACCCCCTGCCCGGCTGTTGGGAGGGACCACATGGTCACCCCCCCCTTTTCTCTTTGAAGGCAGCTAGACCAAACTTATCTAGCCAGTAGGACAACGCCACCTCTCTTCCCTCTACATTGATCGTCCGCTCCCCTTTTTTGAGGGCCTCCAGGAAACGGCGGCAAAAAGCTTCATTCCATGGGTCCGGAGATAAGGAAGACCCCTGTGGAACCACACCGGCAGCAGCCGCATAACTAATGGTGGCTGCAGGTGAGGGGGACGATGGACCAGCCCCTATATTCCCTGAACCCTCAACCTCACAGTCAACCATCTCCACCTCACTTACCTCAGACTCACCATTTTCACTAGTAGAAGTCCCCGCACTGGCACCATTCACACCAACCATACTGTTGTGAATTCTGTTGTCGGGCTCCCTCCTGTGGTCATGAATGGTACTTCGGCTGGTTCTGTCCATGGACTTCCTCTGGTGGGTGTTTCTGAGTTTCACAGGTGACGAGGTTAATTCGTTAGCTGCTGCTCTATTTAACTCCACTTAGATCTTTGCTCCATGCCACCTGTCAATGTTCCAGTATTGGTCTAGTTCACTCCTGGATCGTTCTTGTGACCTGTCTTCCCATCAGAAGCTAAGTTCCAGCTTGTATTTCTTTGGTTTGCTATTTTTCTATCCAGCTTGCTATTTAATTTGTTGTCTTGCTTGCTGGAAGCTCTGGGACGCAGAGGGAGCGCCTCTGCACCATGAGTCGGTGCGGAGGGTCTTTTTGCGCCCTCTGCGTGGTCTTTTTGTAGGTTTTTGTGCTGACCGCAAAGTAACCTTTCCTATCCTCGGTCTGTTCAGTAAGTCGGGCCTCACTTTGCTAAATCTATTTCATCTCTGTGTTTGTATTTTCATCTTTACTCACAGTCATTATATGTGGGGGGCTGCCTTTTCCTTTGGGGAATTTCTCTGAGGCAAGGTAGGCTTTATTTTTCTATCTTCAGGGCTAGCTAGTTTCTTAGGCTGTGCCGAGTTGCATAGGGAGCGTTAGGCGCAATCCACGGCTATTTCTAGTGTGTCTGATAGGTTTAGGGATTGCGGTCAGCAGAGTTCCCACGTCCCAGAGCTCGTCCTTATTATCAGTAACTATCAGGTCATTCCGTGTGCTCTTAACCACCAGGTCCATTATTGTCCTGACCACCAGGTCATAACAGTACAGGTGGCCCAAAGTACTAATGCATCTCAATAGAGGGATAAGAGTTCTGAGACCATTTTTTTTTCTTTTCAGTGTGTTTTGTCTCTATTTTCCCCTTTACCTCTGGGTGGTTCAGGACACTGGTGTAAACATGGACATTCAAGGTCTGTCCTCTTGGATGGATAATCTCACTACAAGGATACAAAACATTCAAGATTTTGTGGTTCAGAATCCGATGTCAGAGCCTAGGATTCCAATTCCTGATTTGTTTTTTGGTGATAGATCTAAGTTCTTGAATTTCAAAAATAATTGTAAATTGTTTCTTGCCTTGAAACCTCGCTCCTCAGGTGACCCTGTTCAACAAGTAAAGATCATTATTTCTTTGTTACGTGGTGACCCTCAAGACTGGGCATTTTCCCTTGCGTGATGTTGATGCGTTTTTCCTGGCGCTTGGATTGCTTTATGACTAACCTAATTCAGTGGATCAGGCAGAGAAAATCTTGCTGGCTCTGTGTCAGGGTCAGGATGAAGCGGAGCTATATTGTCAGAAGTTTAGAAAGTGGTCTGTGCTCACTCAGTGGAATGAATGTGCCCTGGCAGCAATCTTCAGAAAGGGTCTCTCTGAAGCCCTTAAGGATGTCATGGTGGGGTTTCCCATGCCTGCTGGTCTGAATGAGTCTATGTCCTTGGCCATTCAGATCGATCGACGCTTGCGTGAGCGTAAAGCTGTGCACCATTTGGCGGTACTATCTGAGCATGGGCCTGAGCCTATGCAATGTGATAGGACTTTGACCAGAGCTGAACGGCAAGAACACAGACGTCGGAATGGGCTATGTTTTTACTGTGGTGATTCCACTCATGCTATCTCCGATTGTCCTAAGTGCACTAAGCGGTTCGCTAGGTCTGCCACCATTGGTACGGTACAGTCTAAATTTCTATTGTCTGTTACTCTGATTTGCTCTTTGTCATCCTATTCTGTTATGGCATTTGTGGATTCAGGCGCTGCCCTGAATTTGATGGACTTGGAGTATGCTAGGCGCTGTGGTTTTTTCTTGGAGCCCTTGCAGTATCCTATTCCATTGAGAGGAATTGATGCTACGCCTTTGGCCAAGAATAAGCCTCAGTATTGGACCCAATTGACCACGTGCATGGCTCCGGCACATCAGGAGGATATCCGCTTTCTGGTGTTGCATAATCTGCATGATGTGGTCGTTTTGGGGTTGCCATGGCTACAGGTTCATAATCCAGTATTGGACTGGAAATCTATGTCTGTGTCCAGCTGGGGTTGCCAGGGGGTACATGGTGATGTTCCATTTTTGTCTATTTCGTCTTCCACTCCTTCTGAAGTTCCAGAGTTTTTGTCGGATTATCGGGATGTATTTGATGAGCCCAAAGCCAGTGCCCTACCTCCTCATAGGGATTGCGATTGTACAATTAATTTGATTCCTGGTAGTAAGTTTCCTAAGGGCCGATTGTTCAATTTATCTGTGCCAGAACACGCCGCTATGCGGAGTTATATAAAGGAATCCTTGGAGAAAGGCCATATTCGCCCGTCGTCATCACCGTTAGGAGCAGGGTTCTTTTTTGTGGCCAAGAAGGATGGTTCTTTGAGACCTTGTATTGATTACCGCCTTCTTAATAAAATTACAGTCAAATTTCAGTATCCTTTGCCGTTGCTGTCTGATTTGTTTGCTCGTATTAAAGGGGCTAGTTGGTTCACCAAGATAGATCTTCGAGGGGCGTATAATCTTGTGCGTATTAAACAAGGTGATGAATGGAAAACAGCATTTAATACGCCCGAGGGCCATTTTGAGTACCTGGTTATGCCATTCGGGCTTTCCAATGCTCCATCAGTATTTCAGTCCTTTATGCATGACATCTTCCGAGAGTACCTGGATAAATTCCTGATTGTGTATTTGGATGATATTTTGGTCTTTTCGGATGATTGGGAGTCTCATGTGAAGCAGGTCAGAATGGTGTTCCAGGTCCTTCGTGCGAATTCCTTGTTTGTGAAGGGGTCAAAGTGTCTCTTTGGAGTTCAGAAGGTTTCATTTTTGGGGTTCATTTTTTCCCCTTCTACTATCGAGATGGACCCTGTTAAAGTCCAGGCCATTTACGATTGGACTCAGCCGACATCTGTGAAGAGCCTGCAAAAGTTCCTGGGCTTTGCTAATTTTTATCAGCGCTTCATCGCTAATTTTTCTACTGTTGCTAAACCGTTGACTGATTTGACCAAGAAGGGTGCTGATGTGGCCAATTGGTCTTCTGCGGCTGTAGAGGCTTTTCAGGAGTTGAAGCGTCGTTTTTCTTCTGCCCCTGTGTTGTGCCAGCCAGATGTTTCGCGTCCGTTTCAGGTTGAGGTTGATGCTTTTGAGATTGGAGCAGGGGCTGTTTTGTCGCAGAGAAGTTCTGATGGCTCGGTGATAAAGCCATGTGCTTTCTTTTCTAGAAAGTTTTCGCCTGCTGAGCGTAACTATGATGTTGGTAATCGTGAATTGTTGGCCATGAAGTGGGCATTCGAGGAGTGGCGTCATTGGCTGGAAGGAGCCAAGCATCGCGTGGTGGTCTTGACAGATCACAAGAATTTGACTTATCTTGAGTCTGCCAAACGGTTGAATCCGAGACAGGCTCGATGGTCGTTATTTTTCTCCCGTTTTGATTTTGTGGTTTTGTACCTTCCGGGCTCTAAGAATGTGAAGGCTGATGCCCTGTCAAGGAGTTTTGTACCTGACTCTCCGGGTGTTCCTGAGGCGGCGGGTATTCTCAAAGAGGGGGTAATTTTGTTTGCCATCTCCCCTGATTTGCGGCGGGTGCTGCAAAAATTTCAGGCTGATAGACCTGACCGTTGCCCAGCGGAGAAACTGTTTGTCCCTGATAGATGGACTAGTAGAGTTATCTCTGAGATTCATTGTTCAGTGTTGGCTGGGCATCCTGGAATCTTTGGTACCAGAGATTTGGTGGCTAAATCCTTCTGGTGGCCGTCTTTGTCGCGGGATATGCGTTCTTTTGTGCAGTCCTGTGGGATTTGTGCTCGGGCTAAGCCCTGCTGTTCTCGTGCCAGTGGGTTGCTTTTGCCCTTGCCGGTCCCGAAGAGGCCCTGGACGCATATTTCTATGGATTTTATTTCGGATCTCCCCGTCTCTCAAAAGATGTCGGTCATTTGGGTGGTTTGTGATCGCTTTTCTAACATGGTCCATTTGGTACCTTTGTCTAAATTGCCTTCCTCTTCTGATTTGGTGCCATTATTTTTCCAGCATGTGGTTCGTTTACATGGTATCCCGGAGAACATCGTTTCTGACAGAGGTTCCCAGTTTGTTTCAAGGTTTTGGCGATCCTTTTGTGCTAGGATGGGCATTGATTTGTCTTTTTCCTCGGCTTTCCATCCTCAGACAAATGGCCATACCGAATGAACTAATCAAACTTTGGAAACATATCTGAGATGCTTTGTTTCTGCTGATCAGGATGATTAGGTGTCCTATTTGCCGTTGGCTGAGTTCGCCCTTAATAATCGGGCCAGCTCGGCTACTTTGGTTTCGCCGTTTTTCTGCAATTCTGGTTTCCATCCTCGTTTCTCTTCAGGGCAGGTTGAGTCTTCAGACTGTCCTCGTGTAGATACTGTGGTGGATAGGTTGCAGCAGATTTGGACTCATGTGGTGGACAATTTGACATTGTCCCAGGAGAAGGCTCAACGTTTCGCTAACCGCCGGCGCTGTGTGGGTCCCCGACTTCGTGTTGGGGATTTGGTTTGGTTGTCGTCTCGTTATGTTCCTATGAAGGTTTCCTCTCCTAAGTTTAAGCCTCGTTTCATTGGTCCGTATAAGATTTCTGAGGTTATCAATCCTGTGTCATTTCGTTTGGCCCTTCCTGCTTCTTTTGCCATCCATAATGTGTTCCATAGGTCGTTATTGCGGAGATACGTGGCGCCTGTGGTTCCATCCGTTGATCCTCCTGCCCCGGTGTTAGTTGAGGGGGAGTTGGAGTATGTGGTGGAGAAGATTTTGGATTCTCGTGTTTCGAGACGGAAACTCCAGTACCTGGTCAAGTGGAAGGGTTATGGTCAGGAAGATAATTCCTGGGTTTTTGCCTCTGATGTTCATGCTACCGATCTGGTTCGTGCCTTTCATTTGGCTCATCCTGGTCGGCCTGGGGGCTCTGGTGAGGGTTCGGTGACCCCTCCTCAAGGGGGGGGGGGGGGTTGTGAATTCTGTTGTCGGGCTCCCTCCTGTGGTCATGAATGGTACTTCGGCTGGTTCTGTCCATGGACTACCTCTGGTGGGTGTTTCTGAGTTTCACAGGTGACGAGGTTAATTCGTTAGCTGCTGCTCTATTTAACTCCACTTAGATCTTTGCTCCATGCCACCTGTCAATGTTCCAGTATTGGTCTAGTTCACTGCTGGATCGTTCTTGTGACCTGTCTTCCCATCAGAAGCTAAGTTCCAGCTTGTATTTCTTTGGTTTGCTATTTTTCTGTCCAGCTTGCTATTTAATTTGTTGTCTTGCTTGCTGGAAGCTCTGGGACGAAGAGGGAGCGCCTCCGCACCGTGAGTCGGTGCGGAGGGTCTTTTTGCGCCCTCTGCGTGGTCTTTTTGTAGGTTTTTGTGCTGACCGCAAAGTAACCTTTCCTATCCTCGGTCTGTTCAGTAAGTCGGGCCTCACTTTGCTAAATCTATTTAATCTCTGTGTTTGTATTTTCATCTTTACTCACAGTCATTATATGTGGGGGGCTGCCTTTTCCTTTGGGGAATTTCTCTGAGGCAAGGTAGGCTTTATTTTTCTATCTTCAGGGCTGGCTAGTTTCTTAGGCTGTGCCGAGATGCATAGGGAGCGTTAGGCGCAATCCACGGCTATTTCTAGTGTGTTTGATAGGTTTAGGGATTGCGGTCAGCAGAGTTCCCACGTCCCAGAGCTCGTCCTTATTATCAGTAACTATCAGGTCATTCCGTGTGCTCTTAACCACCAGGTCCATTATTGTCCTGACCACCAGGTCATAACACCATACCTCCAGCAGAAACCGCCCCTGACCCGTCACCATTATCACAGACACTATTCACACCACTTGCACCACTTCCATTTTTATTTACATTTTTGTTTTTTTACTGCTTTCTGCTGGGGTTGTTTCTATTTGCAGTGCAGCTGCCCCTTTAAGAGCGATATTGCAGGGTTTAATTACCACACCCTGCTTTTCAGCAGAGCATGTGCTGGCAGCTGCAGATTGTTGCTCCAGCCTCTCCTGTAGACCATCTCCATGCTCCTGTGTGCACTTCACCACCGGGTCCCCCACAGACACAGGTGACACACATGCAAAGGACCCCGGCGGTGCGACCCCCTCCGGTGAGGGTGCGATCCGGGCCGGCATTACTGCAGCCATTACAGCTGCACCCGAGATGATAACCGGTGCCGGCGTCCCGAACTTTGACCCAGCATCGGATCTGCATGTGGGGGACCCCGACACCACAGCACACGCCGCCGATGATGCGGCCCTGGCTGACAGTGCACCGCCAACACTGCGGGGAGTGGTGACCACCGGCAAGGTACCCACAGCCTCCACCCCCGAGCGTCAGCGAGTGCAGCAGGCACCAGGCCGTCCCCCCGTTTCCACAGAGGAGCTGGCCAGATTTTATTACCGCCCACGACAGGGCCACATTCCAGACCATGCACACTGTCTGGCTCTGCAGCCGCATGCCCACTCTCGCCCCCTCTGCTACCGCCAGCAGAGACAGCGACCTGCACCATATGACTTGAACTCTCCCCGCTCCCTCGCAACGGACCCACTGCAGGTCCCGGGCTGGGTGGGTAGCGGGCTCCACACAGCGGGACCGAGGGTCCCAGGAAGGGGGACAAACACCAACCTCTCCTCCGATGTTTTCTTCCTTTTTTCCTTTTCTTTTTCCCCCTCCTGGTTGCCTCGTCCCCGCAGACCTCATCCCCAAACTTCAGGTGGGCATAATTTACTGGGGACTCTAGCTGACGGATCTGCTGCAAGACGAGGCAACCCCCAGTACTGCAGTTATCGCTGCTGCTATCATCCGCATCATCCTCTGAAATACTATTGTCTGATGGGAGTGGGACCTGCACTGGATCTATCCCGCTGTGTGTGGCCTGGAGATCACTTACCAAGCACCCAGGTGGGTACGGTGCCTCCTCCATCTCCTCATGGTCCACCTCCTCCACCTGGGTCGGACACCGAGACCCCTCTGGCTCCTTTGCAGCAGCCATGTTGTGAAATCGGTCCTCATTTTCCAGCTTTTCCCGGAAAGGCCTGCTGTTGTTCAATATCGCCGCTCTCTGGGCTTCCATGCCCTCAATGCAGATCCCCAGGCTGGATATCCTGGCTGTTAGGGCAGACTTCTCTGTGCGGGAGGCTCTGTTTGCAGCCTGCCTCACCTCCATCTCCTCCCGGAGCCTCCGCAGGGTCTTTCCAGCCTCCTCATACTCGCTGAGGTACTCATGGACACGGGAGCCATAGCTGGTAACGGACTCCCTTGCGGCCCTAGTGCCCCAATCCTTCGGCACCACCACCGCTGCACCTCTGCGAGTACTCTGCTCACCTCCGGGAGGAGACACCGCAGTGGCCCTCGCCTCAGCCTTAGGGGCTTTGCAGCCCTCCTGGGTCTTCCTGGGCTCCTCCATGTTTTGGGCCTTGCCGGATCTGGTGACCCTCTTTGCCGGTAGCAATGAGCTCCCACCCCTCGCCGACCTAGACTGAGGGGTGAGAGACGGGGACTCAGCCCCACAGTCCATCCACTACACCCCTCTTTCCTGGGTCAGAGAGGGGGGGAATTCCTGGGTGTAATTAAAAAACTGGTGACTCTCCTGGGGCAAACAGAACAGCACCTTCCTCCACAGACTACAGGCTCCTAGTGGTGGCTGTAGAAATCTGTATGTAGTGAGCTCCCTCTAGTGGTAGCTGTACAAATCTTCATGCAGTATAAATCTGTATGTAATGAGCTCATTCTAGTGTTGACTGTATTATTCTATATGTAGTGCGCTCCCCCTAGTGGTGGCTGAATAAATCTGTATGCAGTGAGCTCCCCTTGTGGTGGCTGTATAAATTTGTATGTAGTGCGCTCCCCCTAGTGGTGGCTGTATAAATCTGTATGCAGTGAGCTCCCCCTAGTGGTGGCTGTATAAATCTTAATGCAGTAAACGCCCCTTAACACTGGCTGACTAAATCTGTATGCCGTAAACCACCTCAATTGTTCCATTCATCTGACCATGGCTTACAAATATCCAATCCTTTGCTGCGGAACCAACGCTTGTTAATCCACCCATAAGGCTTTTGAACAGGGGTCTTTACAGTAGTGACCCCCGACCTTACAATGTCTCATGCGTTGGCAGAAGTAGAATTTATCTGTATACATCTTGAATTCATCATGTTTGGAAAAACAAGTAACGTCTTTATAGAAACATCCAAGAAAAGCTCATTCTTCTGTTTATCCTGAGCAGATGGCGTCACGCCCCGGACATTTTTCCCTTCATCCCGAGCCCAGCGGGTCTTTCCTTCATATCACAATGGTTTTTCACCGGCCTGCTGGTAAACTGCCACCTTATTTCTCAACTTCTTGACATTTTTCAGTTTTAGAAGTGATCTGACGGCTTCAGCTCTGCTACATCTGGAGATAAAATCAACAATTTACAAATAGGTCTGTGTGCACGAAATGCTGGCACTGCAGAGGAAAACAATGCAGGACAGGAAGATGCGAGTGCTGATATAGTCCAAGTAATTTCCTTCCTTTTTTACAAAAAATAGAGCAGAAAACATAAACCAATGCACACGACAAACACAGTAACCATGGCGATACGGGGAGAGGAATTTGCCTCCTAACCTATCCCCAAAATGAGAAAATAGCATAAACAAATGTGATGGCATCATTATCAATAATTAATTATATTTTTCACAATCATATTATTCATTATGATACCCTAATAACGGACAAAGTCCCGGACTGATCTTCAGTGTCATGAATAGCAAAGAAGAGAGGAAAAAAAACGATCATCAAGCCCAAAATTATGGAAATATAAAGATACTTTATTGAAAATCCATTCAAAGGACAGGTTTAAAAAGGTGGACAAGACCACAGTGCATATGTGCAGTTTACAAACACGGGATGTGGATGTGCTGGTATAGCAATGAAAAAAATCAAATATTAAATCACAGTGGTAAACAACCATTGAAAAGTATAAAACAACTGAAATACACTGTGTGCAGAATTATTAGGCAAGTTGTATTTTAGAGGATTATTTTTATTATTGATCAACAACTATGTTCTCAATCAACCCAAAAGACTCAAATATCAAAGCTTAATATTTTTGGAAGTTGGAGTGTTTTTTTTTTTTTATAGATTTGGCTATCTTAGGCCAGTCTCACACGTCCAGATAATTCCGGTACTGGAATTATCTGTGTCCGTGTGCCGGTGCGTTTCTGTGGCACATCAGTGTGGCACACGTGTGCCGCCCGTGTGCCCACTGGGTACCACACGCACCGTGCCGGAGACAGCGCTAAAGTTTAGCGCTGTCCCCTGCATCGTGCTGAAGCCCCATTCATATCTTCCCTGCAGCAGCGTTTGCTGTAGAGAAAATATGAATAATAGTGTGTAAAATCCAGATCCAGGTCCCAACTTCCCCCCGCTCACCGCAGTGATTAAAATACTCACCCAGCTCCCGGCTCCCTCGCTGCTTCCTGTCCTGGCCGCACCTTGTACTGTATGAGCGGTCACGTGGGGCCGCTCATTTACAGTAATGAATATGCGGCTCCACCCCACAGGGGGTGGGATGGGGTTTGGGACCTGGATCTGGATTTTACACACTATTGTTCATATCTTCTCTACAGCAAACGCTGCTGCAGGGAAGATATGAATGGCGGATTCAGCACCAGTGGGGGGGACAGCACTTAATGTAGCGCTGTCTCCTGCACGGCATACGGACTGCACACGGACAACATCCGTGTGCGGTACGTGTTTTACACGGACCCATTGACTTTAATGGGTCCGTGTAATCCGTGCGCTCCCACGAACACTGACATGTCTCCGTGTTTGGCACACGGAGACACGGTCCGCAAAAAAATCAATGACATCTGCACAGATGCATTGATTTTAATGTGTGTACGTGTGTCAGTGGCTCCGGTACTTGAGGAAACTGTCACCTCACGTACCGGAGCCACTGACGTGTGAAACCGGCCTTAGGGGGATTTCTGTTTGTGCAGGTAACTATTACTGTGCAGAATTATTAGGCAACTTAATAAAAACAAAATATATTCCCATCTCACTTGTTTATTTTCACCAGGTAAACCAATATAACTGCACAACATTTAGAAATAAACATTTCTGACATGCAAAAACAAAACCCCCCAAAATTAGTAACCAATATAGCCACTTTTCTTTATGATGACACTCAGCAGCCTTCCATCCATAGATTCTGTCAGTTGCTTGATCTGTTTACGATGAACATTGCGTGCAGCAGCCACCACAGCCTCCCAGACACTGTTCCGAGAGGTGGACTGTTTTCCCTCCCTGTAGATCTCACATTTTATGAGGGACCACCGGTTCTCTATGGGGTTCAGATCAGGTAAACAAGGGGGCCATGTCATTATTTTTTCTTCTTTGAGACCTTTACTGGCCAGCCACGCTGTGGAGTAGTTGGAGGCATGTGATGGAGCATTGTCCTGCATGAAAATCATGTTTTTCTTGAACAATACTGACTTCTTCCTGTACCACTGCTTGAAGAAGTTGTCTTCCAGAAACTGGCAGTAGGCCAGGGAGTTGAGCTTCACTCCATCCTCAACCCAAAAAGGTCCCACAAGTTCATCTTTGATGATACCAGCCCATACCAGTACCCCACCTCCACCTTGCTGGCGTCTGAGTCGGAGTGGAGCTCTCTGCCCTTTACTGATCCAGCCTCTGGCCCATCAAGAGTCACTCATTTCATCAGTCCATAAAACCTTTGAAAAGTCAGCCTTAGGGTACCGTCACACATAACGATATCGTTAACGATATCATTGCTTTTTGTGACGTAGCAACGATATCGTTAACTAAATCGTTATGTGTGACAGCGACCAACGATCAGGCCCCTGCTGGGAGATCGTTGGTCGCTGGGGAAAGTCCAGAACTTTATTTTGTCGCTGGATCTCCCGCTGACATCGCTGAATCGGCGTGTGTGACGCCGATTCAGCGATGTCGTCACTGGTAACCAGGGTAAACATCGGGTTACTAAGCGCAGGGCCGCACTTAGTAACCAGATGTTTACCCTGGTTACCGTTGTAAATGTAAAAAAACAAACACTACATACTTACATTCCCGGTGTCTGGTCACGTCCCTCGCCTTCAGCTTCCCGCACTGATTGGTGTACTTTACGGCCGGCGCTCCTCAGTCAGTGCTGGAAGCTGAAAGGCGAGGGACCTGACCAGACACCGGGAATGTAAGTATGTTTTTTTTTTACATTTACAATGGTAACCAGGGTAAACATCGTGTTACTAAGCGCGGCCCTGCGCTTAGTAACCCGATGTTTACCCTGGTTACCCGGGGACTTCAGGATCGTTGGTCGCTGGAGAGCTGTCTGTGTGACAGCTCTCCAGCGACCAAACAGCGACGCTGCAGCGATCGACATCGTTGTCGGTATCGCTGCAGCGTCGCTTAGTGTGATGGTACCTTTAAGATATTTCTTAGCCCACTCTTGATGTTTTATCTTATGTTTCTTATTCAAAGGTGGTCGTTTTTCAGCCTTCCTTACCTTGGCCATGTCCCTGAGTATTGAACACCTTGTGCTTTTTGTTACTCCAGTAACGTTACAGCTCTGAAATATGGCAAAACTGGTGGCAAATGGCATCTTGGCAGCTTCACGCTTGATTTTCCTCAATTCATGGGCAGTTATTTTGCACCTTTTTTGACCAACACGCTTCTTGCGACCCTCTTGGCTATTTGCCATGAAACGCTTGATTGTTCGGTGATCATGCCTCAAAAGTTTGGCAATTTCAAGACTGCTGCCTCCCTCTGCAAGACATCTCCCAATTTTGGACTTTTCAGAGCCCGTCAAATCTCTCTTCTGACCCATTTTGCCAAAGGAAAGGAAGTTGCCTAATAATTAAGCACACTTTTTATAGGGTTTTGATGTCATTAGACAACACCCCTCCTCATTACAGAGATGCACATCACCTGATTTACATAATTGGTAGTTGGCTCTCAAACCTGAACAGCTTGGAGTAGGACAACTTGTATAAAAAGTATCCAGTGATCAAAATACAACTTGCGTAATAATTCTGCACACGGTGTAAATTATCCCCAAAGTAAACCCTCAACGGTGAGCTAATCTATTATATATATAGACCTCAAAAAGGATATCACATGGCAATCCATCATATAAGGCATGCATAAGGCTACTTTCACACTGGCGTTTTTTGCCAGACGTCGCAATGCGTCGTTTATGGCAAAAAACGCATCGTGCAAAGTTGTTAGCAGGATGCGTTTTTGCCCCATAGATTAACATTGGCGACGCATTGCGACGCTTTGCCACACGTCGCAACCGTCATGCGACGGTTGCGCCGTGTTGTGGCAGACCGCCGGGAGCAAAAAACGTTAAATGTAACGTTTTTTGCTCCTGACGGACCGCTTTTTCCGACCGCGCATGCGCGGCCGGAACTCCGCCCCCACCTCCCCGCACCTCACAATGGGGCAGCAGATGCGCCGGAGAAATGCATCCGCTGCACCCGTTGTGCAGTGCGTCAAACGCTAGCGTCGGAATCTCTGCCTGACGCATTGCGACGGGGAGATTCCGACGCTAGTGTGAAAGTAGCCTTAGACCGCACCATCAGAAAGATATTCATATACAAAGTAGATCACGGATTAGCATACCTATAAAGATATCCTGTAGACCAACCGGAGAGGAAAATGGGGGGCACCAGCAACACCCACGTCATCCCGATGTGCATTTTGGCAGAGCCTTCATCAAAATGTATACTTCTACATCCCTTGCTTCTTTACAAGAAATCTTGGGGACCTGGCGAATATTTTATTTTTCAAGACAGTTATTATTTTAATCCCTTCCCGGACCTGTGATGCCACGTAGGCGTCATGAAAGTCGGTGCCAATCCGACCTGTGACGCCTGTGTGGCGTCATGGCAGGATTGGGTGAAGGGTTAACTGAAATTTCACTCAACCTGCAGGGACAGGGGGGGTGGTAGTTGAGCCCAGGGGGGTGGCATCGCCCCCCATGGCTACGATCGCTCTGATTGGCTGTTGAAAGGGAAAAAGTCAATTAGAGCAATCGTAATATTTCAGCAATGAAAATTGGTGAAATATTACAATCCAGCCATGGAGACCCCGATCTGCCCCTGCCACCGACTGACGGAGGCCATCTGCAGCCGCCACCAGTGTTCCCTACCCTCCCTTATGTTTTCCGCTGCAGTCGTCTCCCCTCCTTTCCCCTCCGTCCTGTTTGGCGCCTTTCCCCCGCTGTCCATTCCCACCCCCCGTACCTCTGGAGTGCCGGGGTCCCTCCCGGTGTCCGTCTGACTTCTAGTATGCGCAGTGCGCCCTGTTGTGGATTCTGTTTTTGGGCTCCCTCTGGTGGTTACAGATGGTACTGGGTGACTTGTGTTGTCTGCGGTCTCTGGTGTCCACCTGTTCTATCAGGATATGGGAGTTTCCTATTTAACCTGGCTTTCTTGTCATTTCCTCGCCGGCTATCAATGTAATCAGTGTGTCTTGTTACCCCTGCTTTTCGCTTCTGTAATCTTCAGGACAAGCTAAGTTTTTGATTTTCCTGTTCCACGTTTTGCTTTATTTTTGTTTTAGTCCAGCTTGCAGATATGTGATTCCTTGTTGCTGGTTGCTCTAGTGGGCTGATATTACTCTACTATTACTGCTAGTTGTGTGAATTAGGTTCAGGATCGCGGTCAGCTCAGTTTCCATCACCCTAGAGCTCGTTTTGTTTTTTTGTGCTTGTCCTTTTGTGATCCCCTGCCATTGGGATCATGACAGTATAGCCGGCCAGAAAAAGTGGTAATCGTATTGGCTGAAGTAGGAGGAAAAGTAGTCTGAGGAAGTTTTTTTTTTTTTCTCCCCTCAGAGTTTGCTGCCTAGCCTTAATTGCAGCCTGGCTGCGTCTTACCTCCTCTTAATCCTTGAATGGCTCTGACCTCAGCTGTTTATCATGGACGTTCAGAGTTTGGCTTCCAGCCTGAATAATCTTGCTGCTAAGGTTCAAAATATACAAGATTTTGTTGTACATGCTCCTATGTCTGAACCTAGAATTCCTATCCCAGAGTTGTTTTCTGGAGATAGATCTAGTTTTCTGAATTTTAGGAACAATTGCAAGTTGTTTCTTTCTTTGAAATCTCGCTCCTCTGGAGACCCTGCTCAGCAAGTCAAGATTGTTATATCTTTCCTGCGGGGTGACCCTCAGAATTGGGCATTTGCATTGGCACCAGGGGATCCTGCGTTGCTCAATGTGGATGCGTTTTTTCTGGCATTGGGTTTGCTCTATGAGGAACCTAACCTAGAGATTCAGGCTGAAAAAGCTTTATTGGCTCTCTCTCAGGGGCAAGATGAAGCAGAAATATATTGTCAGAAATTTCGGAAATGGTCGGTGCTTACTCAGTGGAATGAGTGCGCCCTGGCTGCAAAATTCAGAGATGGCCTTTCTGAGGCCATTAAAGATGTTATGGTGGGGTTCCCTGCGCCTACAGGTCTGAATGAGTCTATGACTATGGTTATTCAGATTGATCGGCGTTTACGGGAGCGCAAACCTGTGCACCATTTGGCGGTGTCTTCTGAACAGGCACCTGAGACAATGCAATGTGATAGAATTCAGTCCAGAAGTGAACGGCAAAACTATAGGCGGAAAAATGGGTTGTGTTTTTATTGTGGTGATTCAGCTCATGTTATATCAGCATGCTCTAAACGCACAAAAAAGGTTGATAAGTCTGTTGCCATTAGTACTTTACAGTCTAAGTTCATTCTGTCTGTGACTCTGATTTGTTCATTATCAGCCATTTCCGTCGATGCCTATGTGGATTCAGGCGCTGCCCTGAGTCTTATGGATTGGTCATTTGCCAACCGCTGTGGGTTTAGTCTGGAGCCTCTGGAAGTCCCTATTCCTTTGAAAGGAATTGACTCTACACCTTTGGCTATGAATAAACCTCAGTACTGGACACAAGTGACCATGCGTATGACTCCCGTTCATCAGGTGATTCGCTTCCTGGTACTGTATAATTTACATGATGTCTTAGTGCTTGGTCTGCCATGGTTACAAACTCATAACCCAGTCTTGGACTGGAAAACGATGTCTGTGTTAAGCTGGGGATGTCAGGGGGTTCATGATGATGCACCTCCGATTTCTATCGCTTCATCTACTCCTTCTGAGGTTCCTGTATTTTTGTCTGATTATCGGGATGTTTTTGAGGAGCCTAAGCTCAATTCGCTTCCTCCTCACAGGGATTGCGATTGTGCTATAGATTTGATTCCTGGCAGTAAATTTCCTAAAGGTCGTTTGTTCAATCTGTCAGTGCCAGAGCATACTGCTATGCGGGATTATGTTAAGGAGTCCTTGGAAAAGGGACATATCCGTCCATCTTCGTCTCCTTTGGGAGCAGGTTTTTTTTTCGTGGCCAAAAAAGATGGTTCCTTGAGGCCTTGTATAGATTACCGTCTTTTGAATAAGATTACGGTCAAATATCAGTATCCTTTGCCATTGTTGACTGATTTGTTCGCTCGCATTAAGGGGGCTAAATGGTTCACTAAGATTGATCTTCGGGGTGCGTATAATCTTGTGCGGATAAAGCAGGGTGATGAGTGGAAAACCGCATTTAATACGCCTGAGGGCCATTTTGAGTATTTGGTGATGCCTTTTGGACTTTCTAATGCTCCTTCTGTCTTCCAGTCCTTTATGCACGATATTTTCCGTGAATATCTGGATAAATTTATGATTGTGTATTTGGATGATGTTTTGGTTTTTTCTGATGACTGGGAGTCCCATGTTCAGCAGGTCAGGAAGGTGTTTCAGGTCCTGCGGGCCAATTCTTTGTTTGTAAAATGTTCAAAGTGTCTCTTTGGAGTCCAGAGGATTTCTTTTTTGGGGTATATTTTTTCCCCTTCTACTATTGAGATGGATCCCGTCAAGGTTCAGGCTATTTGTGACTGGACGCAGCCTACATCTCTTAAGAGTCTACAGAAGTTCTTGGGCTTTGCTAATTTTTATCGTCGTTTCATAACTAATTTTTCTAGTGTTGTTAAGCCTTTGACGGATCTGACTAAGAAGGGTGCTGATGTTGCTGATTGGTCTCCTGCGGCTGTGGAAGCCTTTCAGGAACTTAAGCGCCGGTTTTCTTCTGCTCCTGTGTTGCATCAGCCAGATGTTTCGCTTCCTTTTCAGGTTGAGGTTGATGCTTCCGAGATTGGAGCGGGGGCGGTTTTGTCACAGAGAAGCTCCGATTGCTCAGTGATGAAGCCATGTGTGTTATTTTCTAGAAAGTTTTCGCCCACTGAGTGGAATTATGATGTTGGTAATCGGGAGCTTTTGGCCATGAAGTGGGCATTTGAGGAGTGGCGTCATTGGCTTGAGGGTGCTAGACATCGTGTGGTGGTCTTGACTGATCACAAAAATCTGATGTACCTTGAGTCTGCCAAGCGTCTGAATCCTAGACAGGCTCGTTGGTCACTGTTTTTCTCCCGTTTCGATTTTGTGGTTTCATACCTGCCAGGTTCAAAGAATGTGAAGGCGGATGCTCTTTCTAGGAGTTTTGTGCCTGACTCCCCTGGAAATTCTGAGCCCACTGGTATCCTTAGGGATGGGGTGATTTTGTCGGCTGTCTTCCCAGACTTGCGACATGCTTTGCAGGAGTTTCAGGCGGATAAACCTGATCGTTGTCCGCCTGAAAGACTGTTTGTTCCGGATAATTGGACCAGTAGAGTCATCTCCGAGGTCCATTCTTCTGCGTTGGCAGGTCATCCTGGAATATTTGGTACTAGAGACTTGGTGGCCAGGTCTTTTTGGTGGCCTTCCTTGTCGAGGGATGTGCGTTCTTTTGTGCAGTCTTGTGAAGTTTGCGCTCGGGCTAAGCCTTGCTGTTCTCGGGCCAGTGGATTGTTGTCACCTTTGCCTATCCCGAAGAGGCCTTGGACGCACATTTCCATGGACTTTATTTCGGATCTCCCTGTCTCTCAAAAAATGTCCGTCATCTGGGTTGTGTGTGACCGCTTTTCTAAGATGGTTCATCTGGTACCCTTGCCTAAGTTACCTTCCTCCTCTGAGTTGGTCCCTCTGTTTTTTCAGAACGTGGTTCGTTTGCATGGGATTCCGGAGAACATCGTTTCTGACAGGGGATCCCAGTTTGTGTCTAGATTTTGGCGGACGTTCTGTGCTAAGATGGGCATTGATTTGTCCTTTTCGTCTGCATTCCATCCTCAGACGAATGGCCAGACGGAACGAACTAATCAGACCTTGGAAACTTATTTAAGGTGTTTTGTTTCTGCTGATCAAGATGACTGGGTTACCTTTTTGCCGCTTGCCGAATTTGCCCTTAATAATCGGGCTAGTTCTGCTACTTTGGTTTCTCCTTTCTTTTGTAATTCGGGGTTTCATCCTCGTTTTTCCTCTGGTCAGGTGGAGCCTTCTGATTGTCCTAGAATGGACATGGTGGTGGATAGGTTGCATCAGATTTGGAGTCATGTGGTGGACAATTTGAAGTTGTCCCAGGAGAGGGCTCAGCAGTTTGCTAATCGCCGTCGCCGCGTGGGTCCTCGACTTCGTGTTGGGGACTTGGTGTGGTTGTCTTCTTGTTTTGTTCCTATGAAGGTCTCTTCTCCTAAGTTCAAGCCTCGGTTCATCGGTCCCTATAGGATCTTGGAAATTCTTAACCCTGTGTCGTTTCGTTTGGATCTCCCGGCATCGTTTGCTATTCATAATGTGTTCCATCGGTCGGTGTTGCGGAAGTATGAGGTACCTGTTGTTCCTTCGCTTGAGCCTCCTGCTCCGGTGCTGGTGGAGGGAGAATTGGAGTATGTTGTGGAGAAGATCTTGGATTCTCGTGTTTCCAGACGGAAACTTCAATATTTGGTCAAGTGGAAGGGTTATGGTCAGGAGGATAATTCTTGGGTGGTTGCCTCTGATGTTCATGCTGCTGATTTGGTCCGTGCATTTCATAGGGCTCATCCTGGTCGCCCTGGTGGTTCTCGTGAGGGTTCGGTGACCCCTCCTCAAGGGGGGGGGTACTGTTGTGGATTCTGTTTTTGGGCTCCCTCTGGTGGTTACAGATGGTACTGGGTGACTTGTGTTGTCTGCGGTCTCTGGTGTCCACCTGTTCTATCAGGATATGGGAGTTTCCTATTTAACCTGGCTTTCTTGTCATTTCCTCGCCGGCTATCAATGTAATCAGTGTGTCTTGTTACCCCTGCTTTCCGCTTCTGTAATCTTCAGGACAAGCTAAGTTTTTGATTTTCCTGTTCCACGTTTTGCTTTATTTTTGTTTTAGTCCAGCTTGCAGATATGTGATTCCTTGTTGCTGGTTGCTCTAGTGGGCTGATATTACTCCTCATGTTCCATGAGTTGGCACATGAGTTCAAGTAATTTCAGGATGGTTTTTTGTAGGGTTTTTCGCTGACCGCGCAGTTCACTTTTGTATTCTCTGCTATCTAGCTTTAGCGGGCCTCATTTTGCTGAATCTGTTTTCATAACTACGTATGTGCTTTCCTCTCATTTCACCGTCATTACATGTGGGGGGCTGCTATTTCTGTGGGGTGTTTCTCTGGAGGCAAGAGAGGTCTGTGTTTCTTCTAATAGGGGAAGTTAGTCCTTCGGCTGGCGCGAGACGTCTAGGAATCATCGTAGGCACGTTCCCCGGCTACTGCTAGTTGTGTGAATTAGGTTCAGGATCGCGGTCAGCTCAGTTTCCATCACCCTAGAGCTCGTTTTGTTTTTTGTGCTTGTCCTTTTGTGATCCCCTGTCATTGGGATCATGACAGCGCTCGCCGAATTTGCAGGCTGGTAGATTCGTTCATTCATTTTGATTACTGTGATGATCATGTCAAATTGATCAAAATAAAAAAAAGTAAATAAACCCCCCCTTATAGGTAAGGAACATAATAAAATAAAGAAAACATATTCATTTTTATTTTTTCCACTAGACTTAGGGTTAGAATTAGGGTTAGGGTTGCAATTACGGTTAGGGTTGCAATTAGGGTTAGGGTTGCAATTAGGGTGAGGGTTGCAATTAGGGTGAGGGTTGCAATTAGGGTGAGGGTTACGGTTAGAATTAGGCTATGTGCACACGGTGCGGATATGGCTGCGGATCCGCAGCGGATTGGCCACTGCGGATTCGTAGCAGTTTTCCATCACGTTTACAGTACCATGTAAACCTATAGAAAACCAAATCCGTTGTGCCCATGGTGCGGAAAATACCGCTTGGCATTTTCTGCAGCATGTCAATTTTTTGTGTGGATTCCGCAGCGTTTCACACCTGTTCCTGTATAGGAATCCGCTGGTGAAATCCGCAGTGAAAACACTGGAAATCCGCGGTAAATCCACAGGTAAAACACTGTGTTTTGCCTGCGGATTTTTCAAAAACAGTGTGGAAAAATCCGCACATAAATCCGCAACGTGGGCACATAGCCTTAGGGTTAGGGTTGGAATTAGAGTTAGGGTTGGATTTAGGGTTAGGGTTGGAATTAGGGTTAAGATTAGGGTTAGGGGTGTGTTGGGGTTAGGGTTATGGTTGGGATTAGGGGTGTGTTAGGGTTAGGGCTGGGATTAGGGTTAAAGGTGTTTTGGGGTTAGGGTTGTGGTTAGGGGTGTGTTGGGGTTAGGGTTGTGATTAGGCTCATGGTTAGAGTTGGGATTAGGGTTAGGGATATGTTGGGGTTAGTGTTGGCATTAGAATTGAGGGGTTTCCACTGTTTAGGCACATCAGGGGGTCTCCAAATGCGACATGGCGCCACTATTGATTCCAGCCAATCTGGAAATGGTGCTCCCTCCCTTCCGAACCCCGACATGTGCCCAAACAGTGGTTTACCCCGACATATGGGGTGCCAGCATACCCAGGACAAACTGGACAACAACTTTTGGGGTCCAATTTCTCCTGTCATCCTTGTGAAAAAATCATTTTTGAGGAAAGAAAAATGATTTTTTATTTTCACGGCTCTGCGTTATAAACTTCTGTGATGCACTTGGGGGCTCAAAGTGTTCACCACACATTTAGATAAGTTCCTTGGGGGGTCTAGTTTCCACAATGGGGTCACTTGTGGTGGGTTTCTACTGTTTAGGCACATCAGGGGCTCTGCAAACACAACGTGACTCCCGCAGACCATTCCATCAAAGTCTGCATTTCAAAACGTCACTACTTCCCTTCCGAGCCCCGACGTGTGCCCAAATAAGGGTTTACCCCCACATATGGGGCATCAGCGTACTCAGGAAAAACTGGACAACAACTTTTGGGGTCAAATTTCTCCTGTTACCCTTGTGAAAATAAAAAATTGCGGGCTAAAAAATCATTTTTGAGGAAAGAAAAAAGATTTTTTATTTTTACGGCACTGCGTTATAAACTTCTGTGAAGCACTTGGGGGTTCAAAGTGCTCACCACTAGGGTTGAGAGAAACGGATCGGTCATTTTCATAAGTCGCCGACTTTTGGCAAAGTCGGGTTTCATGAAACCCGACCCGATCCCTGTGTGGGGTCGGCCACGCGGTACGCGACTTTCGCGCCAAAGTCGCGTTTCAATGACGCGAAAAGCGCCATTTCTCAGCCAATGAAGGTGGACGCAGAGTGTGGGCAGCGTGATGACATAGGTCTCAGTCCCCACCATCTTAGAGAAGGGCATTACAGTGATTGGCTTGCTTTCTGCGGCGTCACAGGGGCTATAAAGGGGCGTTCCCGCCGACCGCCATCTTACTGCTGCTGATCTGAGCATATGGAGAGGTTGCTGCCGCTTTGTCAGAAGCAGGGATAGCTTTAGGCAGGGTACATTAACCCCCAAACCGCTTGTGCTGTAGCGATTTCCACTGTCCAATACCACCTTTTGTTTGCAGGGACAGTGGAGGCTAAATTTTTTTTCCTCAGCGCTGTAGCTCATTGGGCTGCCCTAGAAGGCTCCCTGATAGCTGCATTGCTGTTTGTACGCCGCTGTGCAAACCAACTGCTTTTTTCAAAGCACAAATCCTGTTGCTCCTTCCATTCTGCACAGTTTTCTTGTTTGTTTGTCCACACTTTTGACTTTTTTGTGCAGCAGTCCACTCCTTGTTATTGCTGCCTGCCATACTTTGCTGAGATTACTGCAAGGAGATAGTAATTGTAGGACAGTCCCTTTTTTTTTTTTTTTCGTTATATCTCTTCAAGCCACTTTCTGCCACAGAAAATATACTCTAATACAGTGGCCCAGATTCATTCACTAGTCTCCCTGAAGAAAAAAAAAAAGGGTGCAGATTAAAATTGGCAAATCTGCATCAGTGGCAGTCCTGTGTGTGGCATCTGTGTCTCATTTTCTCGCACAGAAAACATACAGTCTAACAGTGGGCCTGATTTCTTGCCAATTCTCCCATAAATAAAAAAAAAAATAGTGGGAGATTAAGATTGGCATTTCTGCCTCAGTGCCAGTCCTGTGTGTGCCATCTGTCTCTAATTTTGTGCCACATTAAACCTAGTGTGTAACACTGGGCCTGATTTCTTGACAATTCTCCAATAATAAAAAATAAATAGTGGGAGATTAAGATTGGCAATTCTGCCTCAGTGCCAGTCCTGTGTGTGGCATCTGTCTTTCATTTTGTGCCACAGAAAACCTAGTGTGTAACACTGGGCCAGATTTTTTGACAATTGTCCCAGAAAAAAAAAATTGTGGGAGATTAGGATTGGCAATTCTGCCTCAGTGCCAGTCGTATGTGTGGCATCTGTCTCTCATTTTGTGCCACAGAAAACCTAGTGTGTAACACTGGGCCTGATTTCTTGACAATTCTCTCACATAAAGTTACAAAAATAGTGGGAGATTAAGATTGGCATTTCTGCCTCAGTGCCAGTCCTGTGTGTGGCATCTGTCTCTCATTTTGTGCCACAGAAAACATACAGTCTAACAGTGGGCCTGATTTCTTGCCAATTCTCCAATAAATAAAAAAAAATAGTGGGAGATTAAGATTGGCAATTCTGCCTCAGTGCCAGTCGTGTGTGTGGCATCTGTCTTTCATTTTATGCCACAGAACATATACTGTATAAGAGTGGGCCACATTTCTTCAATATTCTCCCAGAAAAAATAAAAAGGGGGAGATTTTTATTGGTAGTGTCTGCATCTGCGTCAGTCCTGTTAGTGGCATATCTGTCTGCCAGTGAAGCTGTGTACTGTTATACATTGGGCCTGATTTTCCCTGTAGTCTCACCCACCTATAAAGGGATATATAAATCCAACAGAAGTTTGAGTTCACCTTGTAACTGGTTTTACAGTAACAAATACCGTTAGTTTGGTTACGTTTTTCAAACAATGAGGAAGTCTGGTGGAAGAGGTCGTGGCCGTGGGCGGTCATTGCCAGCTGGTAATGATGGTAGTGGTGGTGGAGCATCAGGTGGTCGTGGGAAAAGCAATATAGCACCTAAGTCTCGAGTTGTTGAGCCAGGTTCGTCATCTGGCTACACAAGGCCTCGAACGCTCCCTTTTCTGGGAGTAGGAAAACCGCTTTTAAAGCCAGAGCAGCGAAAACAAGTTTTGCCTTTCCTTGCTGACTCAGCCTCTAGCTCTTTCGCCTCCTCTTCTGAAACTGCTAAATGTAAAAGCAGCGCGTCGTTAGTGGATGTTCACGGTCAGGGACAAGTAGCTTCCTTGTCTTCTTCACCAAGAACAACAGGGAAGGATGCGTCAGGCGACACAACGGGTTACTCCATGGAGCTCTTTACACATACCGTTCCTGGGTTAGAAAGTGAAACAGTTAACAGGCCATGCCCATTACAAGATGAATCAGACATGGAGTGCACAGATGCACAGCCACAGCCAGATTACTATGCTGTTCCTTTGACTCAGACCAGAACATTGCCCTCGCAGTGTACTGATCCAGAATCAGACCCTGATGAGACTATGGTGTCCCGTCACGAACGTTATACCACCGGCTTACACGGTGACACAGACGAAGTTGCACACGAGATAGAAGAGGAGGTCATAGATGACCCAGTTGTTGACCCCGATTGGCAGCCATTGGGGGAACAGGGTGCAGGCGGCAGTAGCTCTGAAGCGGAGGAGGAGGAGCCGCAGCAGGCATCAACATCGCAACAGGTTCCATCTGACCAAAAACGCGTGGCAAAACCAAAACCAGTTGTAGGACAGCGTGGCCATCCAGTTAGAGAAGCTCAGTCTGCAATGCCTGAAAAGGTGTCCGATAGTAGAAAGAGTGCAGTCTGGCATTTTTTTAACCCCTTTACCCCCAAGGGTGGTTTGCACGTTAATGACCGGGCCAATTTTTACAATTCTGACCACTGTCCCTTTGTGAGGTTATAACTCTGGAGCGCTTCAACGGATCCCAGTGAATCTGACATTGTTTTCTCGTGACATATTGTACTTCATGACAATGGTAAAAATTCTTTGATAGTACCTGCGTTTATTTGTGAAAAAAATGGAAATTTGGCGAAATATATGAAAATTTCGCAATTTTCCAACTTTGAATTTTTATGCAATTAAATCACAGAGATATGTCACACAAAATACTTAATAAGTAACATTTCGCACATGTCTACTTTACATCAGCACAATTTTGGAACCAAAATTTTTTTTTGTTAGGGAGTTATAAGGGTTACAAGTTGACCAGCAATTTCTCAATTCTACAACACCATTTTTTTTTAGGGACCACATCTCATTTGAAGTCATTTTGAGGGGTCTATATGATAGAAAATACCCAAGTGTGACACCATTCTAAAAACTACACCCCTCAAGGTGCTCAAAACCATATTCAATAAGTTTATTAACCCTTCTGGTGCTTCACAGGAATTTTTTGAATGTTTAAATAAAAATGAACATTTAACTTTTTTTCCACAAAAAATTTAATTCAGCTCCAATTTGTTTTATTTTACCAAGGGTAACAGGAGAAAATGGACCCCAAACATTGTTGTACAATTTGTCCTGAGTACGACAATACCCCATATGTGGGGGTAAACCACAGTTTGGGCGCATGGCAGAGCTCGGAAGCGAAGGAGCGCCATTTGACTTTTCAATGCAAAATTGACTGGAATTGAGATGGGACGCCATGTTTCGTTTGGAGAGCCCCTGATGTGCCTAAACATTGAAACCCCCCACAAGTGACACCATTTTGGAAAGTAGACCCCCTAAGGAACTTATCTAGAGGTGTGGTGAGCACTTTGACCCACCAAGTGCTTCACAGAAGTTTATAATGTAGAACCGTAAAAATAAAAAATCATATTTTTTCACAAAAATTATCTTTTCGCCCCCAATTTTTTATTTTCCCAAGGGTTAGAGAAGAAATTGGACCCCAAAAGTTGTTGTACAATTTGTCCTGAGTACGCTGATACCCCATATGTGCGGGTAAACCACTGTTTGGGCAGATGGGAGAGCTCGGAAGGGAAGGAGCGCCGTTTGACTTTTCAATGCAAAATTGACAGGAATTGAGATGGGACGCCATGTTGCGTTTGGAGAGCCACTGATGTGCCTAAACATTGAAACCCCCCACAAGTGACACCATTTTGGAAAGTAGACCCCCTAAGGAACTTATCTACATGTGTCGTGAGCACTTTGACCCACCAAGGGCTTCACAGAAGTTTATAACGCAGAGCCGTGAAAATTAAAAAAAAAAATCTTTCCCCCAAAAATTATTTTTTAGCCCCCAGTTTTGTATTTTCCCGAGGGTAACAGGAGAAATTGGACCCCAAAAGTTGTTGTCCTATTTGTCCTGAGTACACTGATACCCCATATGTTGGGGTAAACCCCTGTTTGGGCACACGGGAGAGCTCGGAAGGGAAGAAGCACTGTTTTACTTTTTCAACGCAGAATTGGCTGGAATTGAGATCGGACGCCATGTCGCGTTTGGAGAGCCCCTGATGTGCCTAAACAGTGGAAACCCCCCAATTATAACTGAAACCCTAATCCAAACACACCCCTAACCCTAATCCCAACAGTAACCCTAACCACACCTCTAACCCTGACACACCCCTAACCCTAATCCCAACCCTATTCCCAACCGTAAATGTAATCTAAACCCTAACCGTAACTTTAGCCCCAACCCTAACTGTAGCCTTAACCCTAGCCCTAACCCTAGCCCTAACCCTAGCCCTAACCCTAACCCTAGCCCTAACCCTAACCCTAGCCCTAACCCTAGCCCTAACCCTAGCCCTAACCCTAGCCCTAACCCTAGCCCTAACCCTAGCCCTAGCCCTAACCCTAGCCCTAGCCCTAACCCTAGCCCTAGCCCTAACCCTAACCCTAATGGAAAAATGGAAATAAATACATTTTTTTAATTTTTCCCTAACTAAGGGGGTGATAAAGGGGGGTTTGATTTACTTTTATAGCGGGTTTTTTAGCGGATTTTTATGATTGGCAGCCGTCACACACTGAAAGACGCTTTTTATTGCAAAAAATATTTTTTGCGTTACCACATTTTGAGAGCTATAATTTTTCCATATTTTGGTTCACAGAGTCATGTGAGGTCTTGTTTTTTGCGGGACGAGTTGACGTTTTTATTGGTAACATTTTCGGGCACGTTACATTTTTTGATCGCTTTTTATTCCGATTTTTGTGAGGCAGAATGACCAAAAACCAGCTATTCATGAATTTCTTTTGGGGGAGGCGTTTATACCGTTCCGCGTTTGGTAAAATTGATAAATCAGTTTTATTCTTCGGGTCAGTACGATTACAGCGACACCTCATTTATATCATTTTTTTATGTTTTGGCGCTTTTATACGATAAAAACTATTTTATAGAAAAAATAATTATTTTTGCATCGCTTTATTATCCGGACTATAACTTTTTTTTTTTTTGCTGATGATGCTGTATGGTGGCTCGTTTTTTGCGGGACAAGATGACGCTTTAGGCGGTATCATGGTTATTTAAATCTGTCTTTTTGATCGCATGTTATTCCACTTTTTGTTCGGCGGTATGATAATAAAGCGTTGTTTTTTGCCTCGTTTTTTTTTTTTTTTTCTTACGGTGTTTACTGAAGGGGTTAACTAGTGGGCCAGTTTTATAGGTCGGGCCGTTACGGACGCGGCGATACTAAATATGTGTACTTTTATTGTTTTTTTTTTATTTAGATAAAGAAATGTATTTAGGGGAATAATATATATATTTTTTCCATTATTTAGGAATATTTTTTTTTATTTTTTTTTTTACACATTTTGAATTTTTTTTTTTTTACTTTTTTACATTGTCCCAGGGGAAGACATCACAGATCAGTGATCTGACAGTGTGTATAGCACTCTGTCAGATCACCGATCTGAGAGCAGTGCAGGCTGCTTCACAGTGCCTGCTCTGAGCAGGCTCTGTGAAGCCACCTCCCTCCCTGCAGGACCCGGATCCGCGGCCATCTTGGATCCGGGCCTGGAACAAGCAGGGAGGGAGGTAAGACCCTCGCAGCAACGCGATCACGGGGGTTAATGTTCCGGGAGCGGTCCGTGACCGCTCCTGGCACATCGTGCCGGATGTCAGCTGCGATAGGCACCTGATACCCGGCCGCGATCGGCCGCGCTCCCCCCGTGAGCGCCGCCGATCGCGCTGGACGTACTATCCCGTCCGTGGTCATAGGGGCCCACCCCACCTCGACGGGATAGTACGTCCGATGTCAGAAAGGGGTTAAACAACATCCAAATGATCAGCGCAAAGTCATCTGTCAAAAATGTTCAACTACCTTAAGCAGAGGTCAGAATCTTAAAAGTCTAAATACAAGTTGCATGCGTAGACATTTAACCACCATGCATTTGCAAGCCTGGACTAACTACAAAACGTCCCTTAAGGTTGTAGCACCCTCGGCCAATGAAGCTAGTCAGCAACGCTACATCCCTTCCCTCACTGTAAGCCCACCATTTCCCGCACCACCTGCAGTAAATGTGCAGGTTTCGTCACCAGGCCAAAGCAGTCAGGGAATCACCAGGTTCGTGGTAGGAAACACTGCATGTAGGGCACCAGCAAGAATACCATCTCCAACCCTCTCTGTCTGCCATGTCCACCGGCACCCCCGCTAGTTCCACGATCTGCAGCTCTCCAGTCCAGCTCACCCTACATGAGACTCTCATTAGGAAAAGGAAGTACTCATCCTCGCATCCGCGTACACAGGGTTTGAACGCCCACATTGCTAGACTAATCTCGTTAGAGATGATGCCCTACCGGGTAGTTGAAAGCGAAGCTTTCAAAGCCCTGATGGACTACGCTGTACCACGCTACGAGCTACCCAGTCGACACTTCTTTTCGAGAAAAGCCATCCCAGCCCTCCACCAGCATGTAAAACACTGCATCGTCCATGCACTCAGGCAATCTGTGAGTACAAAGGTGCACCTGACAACAGATGCATGGACCAGTAGGCATGGCCAGGGACGTTACGTGTCCATCATGGCACACTGGGTTAATGTGGTGGATGCCGGGTCCACAGGAGACAGCAATATTGGGACAGTTCTGCCTAGCCCACGGTCTAGGAAACAGTTGGCTATAGGCGTTGGCCCCCACTCCTCCTCCTCCTGCAGAAGCGAGAACTCGTCCACAGACCGCAGTCGCACAAGCACTCCATCCGCAGGTGCCACTGTTGCACACAAGGTGTCCCATTATGGGACAGCTGGTGGCAAGCATCAGCAGGCTGTATTGGCAATGAAGTGTTTGGGTGATAACAGACACATCGGGAAGTTCTGTCCGAGTTCTTGCAGCAAGAAACTCAGTCATGGCTGGGCAGTGCACATCTTGAGGCAGGCAAGGTAGTGAGTGATAGCGGAAGGAATTTTATGGCTGCCATAGCCCTTTCACAACTGAAACACATTCCTTGCCTGGCTCACACCTTAAACCTGGTGGTACAGTGCTTCCTGAAAAGTTATCCAGGGTTACCCGACCTGCTCCTCAAAGTGCGCAGACTTTGCTCGCATATCCGCCGTTCGCAGAACCATCAGCGGTTTTTTAACCTTCCCCAGCATCGCCTAATCATCGACGTTGCAACAAGGTGGAACTCCACACTGCACATGCTTCAGAGACTGTGCGAACAGAGGTGTGCTGTTATGTATTTGTGGGAGGATACACATACACGGGCAGGCAGTTGGATGGCAGACAAGGAGTTGTCAGGTGTGCAGTGGTCGAAGGTACAAGACCTGTGTCAAGTCCTTCAATGTTTTGAGGAATGCACACGGCTGGTTAGTGCAGACAATGCCATAATAAGCATGAGCATCCCCCTAATGCGTCTGCTGATGCAAAGTTTGACGAACATAAAGGAGCAGGCGTCTGCAGCCGAGGAAGAGGGAAGCCTTGATGACAGTCAGCCATTGTCTGGTCAGGGCAGTCTACAGGACGAGGTAGCGGGCGAAGAGGAAGACGACGGGAAGGATGATAGGGATGAGTATTTTTTGAATGAGGAAGCTTCTCCGGGGCCAATAGAAACTGGTGGCGTTGCAAGGCCGGGTTCAGGTTTTTTGAGGGAGACAAGTGACGTAGATTTGCCTGAAACTGCCCCTCAACCCAGCACAACCGCAAATTTTACAACTGGAACTTTGGTCCACATGGCGGATTATGCCTTACGTATCCTCAAAAGGGACCCACGCATTATTAAAATGATGACCGATGACGATTACTGGTTGGCCTGCCTCCTTGATCCTTGCTATAAAGGCAAATTGCAAAATATCATGCCACATGAGAACCTCGAACAAATATTAGCAACCAAACAAGCAACTCTTGTAGACCGTTTGATTCAGGCATTCCCAGCACACGGTGCCGGTGATGGTTCTCACATGAGCTGCAGGGGGCAACAGGGCAGAGGTGTTAGAGGTGCACAAATCAGAAGTGGCGTTGGACAGAGGGGTTTTCTGACCAGGTTGTGGAGTGATTTCGCAATGACCGCAGACAGGACAGGTACTGCAGCATCAATTCAAAGTGACAGGAGACAACATTTGTCCAGTATGGTTACTAACTATTTTTCATCCCTTATCGATGTTCTCCCTCAACCGTCATTCCCATTTGATTACTGGGCATCCAAAATAGACACCTGGCCTAAATTGGTCGAATATGCATTGCAGGAGCTTGCTTGCCCAGCAGCTAGTGTGCTATCAGAAAGAGTATTCAGTGCTGCTGGTTCAATATTGACCGAAAAAAGGACTCGTCTGGCTACCCAAAATGTTGATGATCTAACCTTCATTAAAATGAACCACTCATGGATTTCTAATTATTTTGCCCCACCTTTCCCGGCTGACACCTAGCTTTCCTATAAAAAAGCCTTGCTTGTGGACTGGTCTTACTGACTGTTCCAATCTCTTAATTTGCAGCAGCTGTTTGTCTAGCATACCACATGTTTACACCTCCCTAAATGGGCTAACTCCCCCCCACGGGGCCGTGGTCTCGCCACTTGGCGCAAGCGCCCGTGAGAGTGCCGTTTGTCTGAAGAGGTGGGTGTGCCCACTTTTGGTCGGCGGCACTGCCACTGGGTCCCTCATAGTACAATAAAGTGTCTCTGGCGGTGGTGGCGCGCACCCAACGTCAGACACACCGTTGTAACATGAGGGGCCCTGGGCCTGTACCGCCGGCCGCAAGAGAGTTCCCCCCCCAGCTCAAACAGTGCTCTACCACTTGCAAAATTATCTCTCACAGCTCCACCAATGTTTAGTCTATGCGCTGACATCCTTCAATGCCTGGCACTGACCATACCAATTTGTTGACCTGTATGATGCTAGTTAAAATAGTCAGGGTCAGTGTCCTATATTGACACCAGTAAATACTTAGCGCCAAATTACTATGTGTGAACATGATCATACAGACTTGTTCACTGTGCAAGTAGCCCATGTGTTCCTGTTTCCATAATTGTTCTCTTGTGTCTACAAGACTGGGGAGTTCCACCACTCCTCTTGGGCTATCTGCACAAAAGCTGTTCTACCCTGTATGCACACATGGATTTTTCCTCTCTGAACCCTGTTCACACAGGTTATATACAGATGATCAGGTTTTTAAATACATCAGATAGGGATTGCATACATTAGTTAGGACTGCTCTGATAAGGGTATACCGTGAAGATTGGTAGAGCAGCTTAGTATACATTTTTTGCAAAAAACGTATCAACCAAATACCCTGTTTTTTACATCTTTTACTAGCACTTGCGGATTACTGCAACATTTTTTCAAACTGAGTGTTTTTGGTTTTACTATTCTCTTTTGTGTCTTCAGGTTTCTTGGTGGTGTGTGAACATGATCATACAGACTTGTTCACTGTGCAAGTAGCCCATGTGTTCCTGTTTCCATAATTGTTCTCTTGTGTCTACAAGACTGGGGAGTTCCACCACTCCTCTTGGGCTATCTGCACAAAAGCTGTTCTACCCTGTATGCACACATGGATTTTTCCTCTCTGAACCCTGTTCACACAGGTTATATACAGATGATCAGGTTTTTAAATACATCAGATAGGGATTGCATACATTAGTTAGGACTGCTCTGATAAGGGTATACCGTGAAGATTGGTAGAGCAGCTTAGTATACATTTTTTGCAAAAAACGTATCAACCAAATACCCTGTTTTTTACATCTTTTACTAGCACTTGCGGATTACTGCAACATTTTTTCAAACTGAGTGTTTTTGGTTTTACTATTCTCTTTTGTGTCTTCAGGTTTCTTGGTGGTGTGTGAACATGATCATACAGACTTGTTCACTGTGCAAGTAGCCCATGTGTTCCTGTTGCCAAATTACTATGTCTGAAACTCAGCAGAGGAGCCCACCCCTGTACCTAAGTATGCCACCCTATTTTTTTGGTTTTGTTGTTTTGCGAGACATTAACATTTATTTTTTTTGGGGAGTACTAACTGTGTCAGACACTCCTTCCAATCGTCCTCCGCTGACCACACCAATGCTGCCTGTGTACCCCTGCCACATAATCGAAGGTGCTTTGAGCCTATTTTTTTAATTTTAGGCCTACTAAGTGTGTCTGCGGTCCCTCCCTCCAATTGTCCTCCACTGAGCACACCAATGCAGACCGTGTACCCATGTAACCTTTTTTAAACCTGCGTCGAGCCAACTTTGTGGTGTAAGGCCTACTAACAGTGTCTGGCATCGCCACTCAATACAGCTGTCCTCTTTAAAAAAATTACCTGCAATTATCAGGTTTTCAGCCTATCGGAATTTTACAACTGCAGTGGGGCTACTAGTGTGGTTGGGGCCTACTAACAGTGTCTGCCGCTCCAAGGTGTTCTCCTGGTTGCCTTTCCTGAGCTTCTATCTTGAGGCTCTTGTTAAATAGTTGTTAAATGGAAAAACTTGCATTTGGCCTACTAGTTGGGTTGGGGCCTACTAACGGTGTCTGCCGCTCCTTGCTGTTCTCCTGGTTTCCTGTCCTGAACTTCCATTTTCAGGCTCTCGTTAAGTAGTTGTTAATATTACACTGAATTTGGCCTGCTAGTGTGGTTGGGGCCTACTAACGGTGTATGCCGCTCCGTGCTGTTCTCCTGGTTTCCTGTCCTGAAATTCCATTTTCAGGCTCTCCTTAAGTAGTTGTTGAAACAACACTGCATTAGGCCTACAAGTTAGGTCTGGGATGTAGAGACGGTGTCTGCCGCTCCAAGGTGTTCTCCAGGTTGCCTCTCCCTAGCTTCTATCTTCAAGCTCTCATTAAGTAGTTGTTGAAACAACACTGCATTAGGCCTACAAGTTGGGTCTGGGTTGTAGAGACGGTGTCTGCCGCTCCAAGGTGTTCTCCAGATTGCCTTTCCCTAGCTTCTATCTTCAGGCTCTCGTTAAATTGTTTTTAATATAACACTGCATTTGGCCTACTTGTTTTGTTGGCCCTACTAACGGTGTCTGCCGCTCCTTGATGTTCTCCTACACTGAACAATCCAGTGCCACCTGTTTACTTCTGTTACCAATTTTGAACTGCATTTAGCCTACTTACTGATTTGGGCCTACTCACTGTCAGCCTCTCATTACAGTTGTACTCCACTGAACAAAGCAATGCCCCTGGTTAGTCCTGTTACCAATTTTGAACTGTATTTAGCCCACTTTATTCTTTGGGCCTATATCTTTGTTTCCTCCTCATCCTGCCCATTGCCCAGCCAGTGATAGATGAGTTTGCTGGTACATTGACCCATAACGCTACATTCCCCGTGCACGCTACACAGCAAGAATGTGACCCTGCTGAAAGTCAGGTTCCCCTTCCCGCATACCATACCACCTTACACGGGGACAAAGAGGAAGGTGCAGATGAAAGTGCAGGTTCCTTCATCAGGTGGGGGGGGAAACTCGTTGGCGACGTCACTGGCACAGGGCCCCTCATAGTACACAAAAGTGTCGCTGCCGGTGGGAGGCGCCCCCGCCGTGCAAACACCGCTGTACTTTGAGGGGCCCTGTGCCAGTGCCAATGCCAACGAGTGGGCCCCCCTGCTTGCTCAGGATCACAGCACTTACTTGCAAAGTTTAAATACTTACCTCTCCCTGCTCCACTGCCGTGACGTGGTCCAGATTTCCTGGGCCCACTAAATATTTGAACCAGCCCTACCCCCCACAACTTTAGCCAAATGACCCCCAATTTCCAATGCCTTACTATTATTATAAGGTAAATTAAGATTGACAAGCTTCAGTAACAAGAATGGATGTTTTTGCCATTAAAATGGGCACTGTACGTGTTTTCCTGGCCTCGATTCACTGCCGACTATGCTTCCCCATTGACTTGCATTGGGTTTCGTGTTTCGGTCGATCCCCGACTTTTCGCGATAATCGGCTGATTTCACTCGACTCGACTTTTGAGATAGTCGGGTTTCGCGAAACCCGACTCTACCCTAAAAAACTAAAAGTTGCTCAACCCTACTCACCACACATCTAGATAAGTTCCTTGGGGGGTCTAGTTTCCAAAATGGGGTCACTTGTGGAGGGTTTCTACTGTTTAGGCACACAGGAGCTCTCCAAACGCGACATGGTGTCCGCTAACGATTGAAGCTAATTTTCCATTCAAAAAGTCAAATGGCTCTCCTTCCCTTCCTAGCCCTGCCGTGTGCCCAAACAGTGGTTTACCCAAACATATGAGGTATCGGTGTACTCAGGACACATTGCCCAACAAATTTTAGGATCCATTTTATCTTGTTGCCCTTGTGAAAATGAAAAAATTGAGGCTAAAAGAAAAGGTTTGTGAAAAAAAAGTGCTTTTTCATTTTTACGGATCAATTTGTGAAGCACCTGGTGGTTTAAAGTGCTCACTATGCATCTAGATAAGTTCCTTGGGGGGTCTAGTTTCCAAAATGGGGTCAGTTGTGGGGGAGCTCTAATCTTTAGGCACACAGGGGCTCTCGAAACATGACATGGTGTCTGCTAACGATTGGAGACAACTTTTCATTCAAAAGGTCAAATGGTGCTCCTTCCCACATATGGGGTATCGGCGTATTCAGGACAAATTGGACAGTTTCTCCTTTTACCTCTGGTAAAATAAAAAAAATGTTGCTAAAAGATCATTTTTGTGACTAAAAAGTTAAATGTTCATTTTTCCTTCCATGTTGCTTCTGCTGCTCTGAAACACCTGAAGGGTTAATAAACTTCTTGAATGTGGTTTTGAGTACCTTGAGGGGTGCAGTTTTTAGAATGGTGTCACTTTTGGGTATTTTCAGCCACATAGACCCCTCCAACTGACTTCAAATGTGAGGTGGTCCCTAAAAAAATGGTTTTGTAAATTTTGCTGTAAAAATGAGAAATCGCTGGTCAAATTTTAACCCTTATAACTTCCTAGCAAAAAAAAATATTGTTTCCAAAATTGTGCTGATGTAAAGTAGACATGTGGGAAATGTTATTTATTAACTACTAGCTGAAGAGCCCGGCGTTGCCTGGGCATAGTAAATATCTGTGGTTAGTTATAGCACCTCACTTCTCTTATTTTCCCATCACGCCTCTCATTTTCCCAATCACATCGCTCATTTTCTCCCTCACACCTCTCATTTTCTTCCTCACTCCTCTCATTCCCCCCTAACACTTGTCATTTCAACCTCACATCTGTCATTTTCTGATCACTCCACTATTTTTCCTCACTCCTCTCATTTTGCACTCACACCTTTTCATTTTCACCTCACACCTCTCATTTTCACCTCATCACCTCAGTATATACATGTTTGTCATCTCCCTTATATATAGTATACATCTGTATGTCATCTCCTGTATATAGTATATACCTGTATGTCATCTCCCCTGTATATAGTATATACCTGCTGTGTGTCATCTCCACTATATATAGTATATACCTGAATGTCATCTCCTTCTATATATAGTATATACCTGTATGTCATCTCCTCCTGTATATAATATATACCTGTGTGTCATCTCCCCTGTATATAGTATATATCTGTGTGTCATCTCCTCCTGTATATAGTATATACCTGCATGTCATCTTCTATATAGAGCATATACCTGTATGTCATCTCCTCCTGTATATAGTATATACCTGTAGGTCATCTACTCCTGTATATAGTATATACCTGTGTGTCATCTCCTCGTGTATATAGTATATACCTGTATGTCATCTCCTCCTGTATATATATGTACCTGTATGTCATCTCCTCCTCTATATAGTATATACCTGTGTGTCATCTCTCCTGTATATAGTATATATCTGTGTGTCATCTCCCCTGTATATAGTATATATCTTTATGTCATCTCCTCCTGTATTAGACCTTGTTCACATGTTATTTGCTCAGTATTTTTACCTCAGTATTTCTAAGCTAAATTGGCAGCATGATAAATCCCCAGCCAACAGGAAGCTCTCCCCCCTGGCAGAATATATTAGCTCACACATACACATAATAGACAGGTCATGTGACTGACAGCTGCCGTATTTCCTATATGTTACATTTGTTGTAGTTTGCCTGCTTATTAATCAGATTTTTATTTTTGAAGGATAATACCAGACTTGTGTGTGTTTTAGGGCGAGTTTCGTTTGTCAAGTTGTGTGTGTTGAGTTGCGTGTGGCGACATGCATGTAGCGACTTTTGTGAGATGAGTTTTGTGTGGCAACATGCGTGTAGCAACTTTTTGTGTGCCGAGTTGCATGTGACAGGTTAGTGTAGCAAGTTGTGTGCAGCAAGTTTTGCGCATGGCGAGTTTTGCGCGTGGCGAGTTTTATGTGTGGTGCCTTTTGAGTATGTGCAAGTTTTGTGTGAGGCAACTTTTGCATGTGTTGCAACTTTTGTGCATGTGGCAATTTTTCCGCGTGTGCAAGTTTTGCGTGTGGCGAGTTTTCCATGAGGTGAGTTTTGCACTTGTGGCGAGTTTTGCAAGAGCCTAGTTTTTGCATGTGGCGAGTTCTGCGCGTGGCGAGTTTTGAGCGGCGACTTTTGTGTTTCAACTTTTATGTGGTGAGGTTGGTGTATTTGTGGTGAAATGTGTGCTGAGGGTAATATGTGTTCAAGCACGTGGTAGTGTGTGGCGCATTTTGTGTGTGTGTTCATATCCCCGTGTGTGGTGAGTATCCCATGTCGGGGCCCCACCTTAGCAACTGTATGGTATATACTCTTTGGCGCCATCGCTCTCACTCTTTAAAGGGAACCTGTCACCCCGAAAATCGCGGGTGAGGTAATCCCACCGGCATCAGGGGCTTATCTACAGCATAGGAAAAGTGTAGGAGGCAAATTGACAGCTGCCAGATGTGAACAAGGGGGACTTAAAGGGAACCTGTCACCCCGAAAATCGCGGGTGAGGTAATCCCACCGGCATCAGGGGCTTATCTACAGCATTCTGTAATGCTGTAGATAAGCCCCCGATGTTACCTGAAAAAAGAGAAAAAGACGTTATATTGTACTCACCCAGGGGCGGTCCCGCTGCTGGTCAGGTCGGATGGGCGTCTCCGGTCCGCTGCGGCGCCTCCCATCTTCTTTCCATGACGTCCTCTTCTGATCTTCAGCCACGGCTCCGGCGCACGCGTACTTTGCTCTGCCCTCTTGAGGAGGATAGTACTGCAGTGCGCAGGCGCCGGAAAGGTCAGAGGCCCGGCGCCTGCGCACTGCAGTACTTTGTCTGCCCTCAACAGGGCAGAGCAAAGTACGCCTGCGCCGGAGCCGTGGCTGAAGATCAGAAGAGGACGTCATGGAAAGAAGATAGGAGGCTCCGCAGCGGACCGGAGACGCCCATCCGACCTGACCAGCAGCGGGACCGCCCCTGGGTGAGTATAATATAACGTCTTTTTCTCCTTTTTCAGGTAACATCGGGGGCTTATCTACAGCATTACAGAATGCTGTAGATAAGCCCCTGATGCCGGTGGGATTACCTCACCCGCGATTTTCGGGGTGACAGGTTCCCTTTAAGTCCCCCTTGTTCACATCTGGCAGCTGTCAATTTGCCTCCTACACTTTTCCTTTCATTTTTTCCCATTATGTAGATAGGGGCAAAATTGTTTGGTGAATTGGAAAGCGCGGGGTTAAAATTTCACCTCACAACATAGCCTATGACGCTCTCGGGGTCCAGACGTGTGACTGTGCAAAAGTTTGTGGCTGTAGCTGCGATGCC
This sequence comes from Ranitomeya imitator, assembly GCF_032444005.1. Taxonomy (NCBI): domain Eukaryota; kingdom Metazoa; phylum Chordata; class Amphibia; order Anura; family Dendrobatidae; genus Ranitomeya; species Ranitomeya imitator. The sequence goes on along the minus strand of NC_091282.1, from coordinate 766,857,210 downwards.
TCCAACACTTTTCCTTTCACTTTTTCCCCATTATGTAGATAGGGGCAAAATTGTTTGGTGAATTGGAAAGCACGGGGTTAAAAATTTCACCTCACAACATAGCCTATGACGCTCTCAGGGTCCAGACGTGTGACTGTGCAAAATTTTGTTGCTGTAGCTGCGACTCCTCCAACACTTTTCCTTTCACTTTTTTCCCATTATGTAGATAGGGGCAAAATTGTTTGGTGAATTGGAACGCGCGGGGTTAAAATTTCGCCTCACAACATAGCCTATGACGCTCTCGGGGTCCAGATGTGTGACTGTGCAAAATTTTGTGGCTGTAGCTGCGACGGTGCAGATGCCAATCACGGACATACATACATACATACATACACACACACACATTCAGCTTTATATATTAGATTTTGTGTCACATATCTCTCTGGTTTAGCAGAATAAAAATTAAAAATTTGAAAATTGCGAAATTTTCAAAATTTTGGCCAAATTTCTGCTTTTTTCACAAATAAACGCAAAAATTATCAACCTAAATTTACCACTAATGTAAAGCCCAATATATCACAAAAAAACACTCTCAGAATCGCTACAATCCGTTGAAGCGTTCATGAGTTATTACCTCATAAAGGGACACTGGTCAGAATTGCAAAAAATGGCCAGGTCATTAAGGTCAAAATAGGCTGGGTCATTAAGGGGTTAATCCAGTAGTGTAGCTACCAGGGGGGCAGAGGGTGTGGGCGCCCCAGGCCCCGTGCTCTGAGGGGGCCCACCCGGAGCTATGCTACCGTAACTGTATCGGCGCGCTGTGCGCGCCGATGCAGTTACATTCTGCGGGGGATCAGGGAGAATTGATCTCCCTGCTCTGCCGCTATGGGGCCCCGGAGCAGGTGGGGGGCCCGATGCCAGCAGTGGGCCCCCCGCCTGTCATCGCAAGGTGAGCTGTATCGTCAGCTAGCCGATACAGCTCACCGCATTGATGGGAGAAGGAGCGCTGCGCTCATTCTCCCATCATCCCTCTGTCAGCGTCTGGCCTCCTGGCGTCGCCGACACTGACAGCGGGCGCCGGGCAGTGATGTCATCGCGCCCGCTGTCAGTGTCGGAGATGAGTGGGAGCTCGTCTCAGCGCAGGAAGCAGGAGGAATAGAGGTGAGTATTGTGGTTTTTTTTATGGGGGCTGCCTTAAACTACAGGGTCTGCCTATGGGGGTACTGTATTATATAAAAGGGTCTGTCTATGGGGGTACTGTAGTATATAAAAGGGTCTGCCTATGGGGGTACTGCATTATATAAAAGGGTCTGCCTATGGGGGTCCTGTATTATATAAAAGGATCTGCCTATGGGGGTACTGCATTATATAAAAGGGTCTGCCTATGAAGATGCTGTATTATAAAAGGGTCTAGCTATGGGGGTACTGTATTATATAAAAGGGTCTGCCTATGGGGTACTGTATTATATAGAAGGGTCTGCCTATGGGGGTACTGTATTATAAAAGTGTCTGCCTATGGGGGTACTGTATTATATAAAAGGGTCTGCCTATGGGGTACTGTATTATATAAAAGGGTCTGCCTATGGGGTTACTGTATTATATAAAAGGGTCTGCCTATGGGGGTACTGTATTATATAAAAGGGTCTGCCTATGGGGGTACTGTATTATATAAAAGGATCTGCCTATGGGGGTACTGCATTATATAAAAGGGTCTGCCTATGGGGGTACTGCATTATATAAAAGGGTCTGCCTATGAAGATGCTGTATTATAAAAGGGTCTAGCTATGGGGGTACTGTATTATATAAAAGGGTCTGCCTATGGGGTACTGTATTATATAGAAGGGTCTGCCTATGGGGGTACTGTATTATAAAAGTGTCTGCCTATGGGGGTACTGTATTATATAAAAGGGTCTGCCTATGGGGTACTGTATTATATAAAAGGGTCTGCCTATGGGGTTACTGTATTATATAAAAGGGTCTGCCTATGGGGGTACTGTATTATATAAAAGGGTCTGCCTATGGGGGTACTGTATTATATAAAAGGATCTGCCTATGGGGGTACTGTCTTAGACAACAGGGTCTGCTTATGGGGGTAATGTCTTATACTACAGGGTCTGCCTATGGGGGTACTGTCTTAGACAACAGGGTCTGCTTATGGGGGTACTGTCTTATACTACAGGGTCTGCCTATGGGGGTACTGTCTTATACTACAGGGTCTGCCTATGGAGGTACTGTCTTGTGCTATATTGAGGACTATCTGACACATTATACTATATAGAGGTTATCTATGGGGCCATCATACAGTTTGGGGATTACAGTGAAGGGGCCATCATACAGTGTTGGAGCCATCAAACAGCTTGGGGGCTACTAAGGGGCCAGAATACTGGGTGAGTGGCACTATACAGTGAGGGAGCATTATACTGTGCGTAAGAGAGCATCATACTGTGTATAGATGAGCTGTACAAGGGGGGGGGGGGGGCAACTCGGGACATTATTAAATGTAAAGTGGGCACTTATTGTTATAGGGGAACTCAGGTTACTGTGACTATCAAAGGGGCACACAGGACATTATTACTTACTAGGGGGCACAATGTCGGCTCTGTTTTCTAGGGCACTTGCGCCTGGCGTTACTATATTATAGAGGGTTGCTTTAGAATCAGGTGCAGTAATAGGGACACATACGGCAGCAGCGGCTCAGTATTGGGGTATCAGGAGCAGTAATAGGGACACATACGGCAGCAGCGGCTTAGTATTGGGGTATCAGGAGCAGTAATAGGGACACATACGGCAGCAGCGGCTCAGTATTGGGGTATCAGGTGCAGTAATAGGGACACATACGGTAGCAGCGGCTCAGTATTAGGGTATCAGGTGCAGTAATAGGGACACATGCGGCAGCAGCGGCTCAGTATTGGGGTATCAGGTGCAGTAATAGGGACACATATGACAGCAGAGGCTCAGTATTGGGGTATCAGGTGCAGTAATAGGGACACATATGACAGCAGAGGCTCAGTATTGGGGTATCAGGTGCAGTAATAGGGACACATACGGCAGCAGCGACTCAGTATTGGGGTATCAGGTGCAGTAATAGGGACACATGGCAGCAGAGGCTCAGTGTTGGGGTATCAGGTGCAGTAATAGGGACACATACGGCAGCAGCAGCTCAGTATTGGGGTATCAGGTACAGTGATAGGGTCATATACGGCAGCAGCGGCTCAGTATTGGGGTATCAGGTGCAGTAATAGGGTCACATATGGCAGCAGAGGCTTAGTATTGGGGTATCAGGTACAGTAATAGGGACACATACGGCAGCAGCGGCTCAGTATTGGGGTATCAGGTGCAGTAATAGGGACACATACGGCAGCAGCGGCTCAGTATTGGAGTATCAGGTGCAGTAATAGGGACACATACGGCAGCAGTGGCTCAGTATTGGGGTATCAGGTGCAGTAATAGGGACACATACGGCAGCAGCGGCTCAGTATTGGAGTATCAGGTGCAGTAATAGGGACACATACGGCAGCAGCGGCTCAGTATTGGGGTATCAGGTGCAGTAATAGGGACACATACGGCAGCAGCGGCTCAGTATTGGAGTATCAGGTACAGTAATAGGGACACATACGGCAGCAGCGGCTCAGTATTGGAGTATCAGGTGCAGTAATAGGGACACATACGGCAGCAGTGGCTCAGTATTGGGGTATCAGGTGCAGTAATAGGGACACATACGGCAGCAGCGGCTCAGTATTGGAGTATCAGGTGCAGTAATAGGGACACATACGGCAGCAGCGGCTCAGTATTGGGGTATCAGGTGCAGTAATAGGGACACATACGGCAGCAGCGGCTCAGTATTGGAGTATCAGGTGCAGTAATAGGGACACATACGGCAGCAGTGGCTCAGTATTGGGGTATCAGGTGCAGTAATAGGGACACATACGGCAGCAGCGGCTCAGTATTGGAGTATCAGGTGCAGTAATAGGGACACATACGGCAGCAGTGGCTCAGTATTGGGGTATCAGGTGCAGTAATAGGGACACATACGGCAGCAGCGGCTCAGTATTGGGGTATCAGGGGCAGTAATAGGGCACATACGGCAGCAGCGGCTCAGTATTGGGGTATCAGGGGCAGTAATAGGGCACATACGGCAGCAGTGGCTCAGTATTGGGGTATCAGGTGCAGTAATAGGGACACATACGGCAGCAGCGGCTCAGTATTGGGGTATCAGGGGCAGTAATAGGAGACATACGGCAGCAGCGGCTCAGTATTGGGGTATCAGGTGCAGTAATAGGGTCACATACGGCAGCAGCGGCTCAGTATTGGGGTATCAGGTGCAGTAATAGGGTCACATACGGCAGCAGCGGCTCAGTATTGGGGTATCAGGTGCAGTAATAGGGACACATACGGCAGCAGCAGCTCAGTATTGGGGTATCAGCAGGATGAGGAGTTTGTGCAGGTTGGGAAAAGATGTGATGGTGCTGGAATGTGAGAAGTGAAATGTGTCTTTGTTGTATTCTCTGCAGCCGAGACCTGGCTATAAGAAGCTGTCATGTCGGTCTGGGCCAGATGGAAAAGACAGGAAAATTGAACAATTCCATCAGAAAGGACGTCGGCGGTAAGACATATCTGTAACTGTGCTGTGATCTCTTATATGTGCTGTAGGGCTGGTATCTACCACTGACCATATGGCGGTAATATCCATGTTGGTCGTTATATAGAGACTAGATGGTGGCCCGATTCTAACGCATCGGGTGTTCTAGAATATGCATGTCCACGTAGTATATTGCCCAGCCACATAGTATATTGCCCAGCCACATAGTATATTGCCCAGCCACGTAGTATATTGCCCAGCCACGTAGTATATTGCCCAGCCACGTAGTATATTGCCCAGCCACGTAGTATATTGCCCAGCGACGTAGTATGTTGCCCAGCGACGTAGTATGTTGCCCAGCAACGTAGTATATTGCCCAGCCACGTAGTATATTGCCCAGCCACGTAGTATATTGCCCAGCGATGTAGTATGTTGCCCAGCCACGTAGTATATTGCCCAGCCACGTAGTATATTGCCCAGCCACGTAGTATATTGCCCAGCCACGTAGTATATTGCCCAGTCACGTAGTATATTGCCCAGCCATGTAGTATATTGCCCAGCTACGTAGTATATTGCCCAGTGATGTAGTATATTGCCCAGTCACATAGTATATTGCCCAGTCACATAGTATATTGCACAGTCACGTAGTATATTGCCCAGCCACGTAGTATATTGCCCAGCTACGTAGTATATTGCCCAGTGATGTAGTATATTGCCCAGTCACATAGTATATTGCCCAGTCACGTAGTATATTGCCCAGTCACGTAGTATATTGCCAAGCCATGTAGTATATTGCCCAGCTACGTAGTATATTGCCCAGTGATGTAGTATATTGCACAGTCACACAGTATATTGCCCAGTCACGTAGTATATTGCCCAGTCACGTAGTATATTGCCCAGTCACGTAGTATATTGCCCAGTCACGTAGTATATTGCACAGTCACGTAGCATATTGCCCAGTCACGTAGTATATTGCCCAGCCATGTAGCATATTGCCCAGCTACGTAGTATATTGTCCAGTGATGTAGTATATTGCCCAGTCACATAGTATATTGCCCAGTCACGTAGTATATTGCCCAGCCACGTAGTATATTGCCCAGTCACGTAGTATATTGCCCAGCCACGTAGTATATTGCCCAGTCACGTAGTATATTGCCCAGCCACGTAGTATATTGCCCAGCTACGTAGTATATTGCCCAGTGATGTAGTATATTGCCCAGTCACATAGTATATTGCCCAGTCACGTAGTATATTGCCCAGTCACGTAGTATATTGCCCAGTCACGTAGTATATTGCCCAGCCATGTAGTATATTGCCCAGCTACGTAGTATATTGCCCAGTGATGTAGTATATTGCACAGTCACGTAGTATATTGCACAGTCACGTAGTATATTGCCCAGTCACGTAGTATATTGCCCAGTCACGTAGTATATTGCCCAGTCACATAGTATATTGCCCAGTCACATAGTATATTGCACAGTCACGTAGCATATTGCCCAGTCACGTAGCATATTGCCCAGCCATGTAGCATATTGCCCAGCTACGTAGTATATTGCCCAGTGATGTAGTATATTGTCCAGTCACATAGTATATTGCCCAGTCACGTAATATATTGCCCAGTCACGGAGTATATTGCCCAGCCACGTAGTATATTGCCCAGTCACGTAGTATATTGCCCAGCCATGTAGCATATTGCCCAGCTACGTAGTATATTGCCCAGTGATGTAGTATATTGCCCAGTCACGTAGTATATTGCCCAGTCACGTAGTATATTGCCCAGTCACGTAGTATATTGCCCAGCCACGTAGTATATTGCCCAGCCACGTAGTATATTGCCCAGCCACGTAGTATATTGCCCAGTCACGTAGTATATTGCCCAGTCACGTAGTATATTGCCCAGCCATGTAGTATATGTATATATGTATAGTACAAAACTACTACCCTCATCCACAAAGCTCTCCATGGCTCAGCACCACCCTACATCTCCTCTCTGGTCTCAGTCTACCACCCTACCGGTGCCCTCCGCTCCGCTAATGACCTCAGGTTAGCATCCTCAATAATCAGAACCTCCCACTCCCGTCTCCAAGACTTTACACGTGCTGCTCCGTTTCTTTGGAATGCAGTATAACAAACAAGAAAAGAATAGCATGCACAAAAGAAGGGATCACCATACAAATAGTAGCAAAATATAACAATTTTATTGTAACACCACACAAAAACACTACAAAAATAGTAAAAACAATTAAAATTGCACTACAAAGTACAAAAATAAAGACAAGACCCAGAATAAGGTCAACCACGGTGCCCCCCTATATGCAAAAAGCTGCCTGGTCAATCTATATATACAAGGGATCCACTAAGAAATAGTAATTCCCTCATACAAAAAGACCCCTATAGAGCCCTATAGAGAACAGCCTGAACAAGGTGAGATAACCTATACAACCTGATAGAATGAGACAGGTGTGATTCTTTGGAATGCACTACCTAGGTTAATACGATTAATCCCCAATCCCCACAGTTTTAAGCGTACCCTAAAAACTCATTTGTTCAGACTGGCCTACCGCCTCAATGCATTAACCTAACGATCCCTGTGTGTCCTATTTAAAAAAAAAAAAAAAAAAAAATCAGGTTCCTCGCATTATGTTCTCATTCACTTTATGCAGTTAATAGCCTCTGTGTCTGTACTGCTACATACTTAGGCAGTTAACTGGTTCATGCAGCTTTACAGGAACACCCGAGCCTTACACTATGGCCGGTCCGAATAACTAAAGCAATTGTTACCATCCACCTCTCGTGTCTCCCCTTTTCCTCATAGTTTGTAAGCTTGCGAGCAGGGCCCTCACTCCTCTTGGTATCTGTTTTGAACTGTGATTTCTGTTATGCTGTAATGTCTATTGTCTGTACAAGTCCCCTCTATAATTTGTAAAGCGCTGCGGAATATGTTGGCGCTATATAAATAAAAATTATTATTATTATTATTATATTGCCCAGCCACGTAGTATATTGCCCAGTCACGTAGTATATTGCACAGTCACGTAGTATATTGCACAGTCACGTAGTATATTGCCCAGCCACGTAGTATATTGCCAAGTCACATAGTATATTGCCCAGTCACATAGTATATTGCCCAGTCACGTAGTATATTGCCCAGTCACATAGTATATTGCCCTGTCACGTAGTATATTGCCCAGTCACGTAGTATATTGCCCAGCCACGTAGTATATTGCACAGTCACGTAGTATATTGCCCAGTCACGTAGTATATTGCCCAGCCACGTAGTATATTGCCCAGCCACGTAGTATATTGCACAGTCACGTAGTATATTGCCCAGTCACGTAGTATATTGCCCAGCCACGTAGTATATTGCCCAGTCACGTAGTATATTGCCCAGCCACGTAGTATATTGCCCAGTCACGTAGTATATTGCCCAGCCACGTAGTATATTGCCCAGTCACGTAGTATATTGCCCAGTCACGTAGTATATTGCCCAGTCACGTAGTATATTGCCCAGTCACGTAGTATATTGCCCAGTCACGTAGTATATTGCCCAGTCACGTAGTATATTGCCCAGTCACGTAGTATATTGCACAGTCACGTAGTATATTGCACAGTCACGTAGTATATTGCCCAGTCACGTAGTATATTGCCCAGTCACGTAGTATATTGCCCAGTCACATAGTATATTGCACAGTCACGTAGTATATTGCACAGTCACGTAGTATATTGCCCAGCACAGAGCCACGTAGTATAGAGACTTAAAAAAAAAAACATATACTCACCTATAGCCCGTTGAAGTCCTGCTATACTTACCATCCGCTGCCTTTCTCGCTCCTCTCCACGCTCCCAGGACCGCTCCATTGAAAGCGCCAGCTTGCGGTCCCAGGGCTGGTGTGAGCACAGGACCTATGATGATGTCACGGTCACATGACCGTGACGTCACAGCAGGTCCTTGTCCCACTCCAGCCCTGGGACGGGAGCGGAAGCTGCCGCTTGCAATGGAGCGGTCCCGGGAGCGTGGAGAGGAGTGGGAAAGGCGGCGGAGGGTGAGTATAGCAGGTTTTTTTTTTTATTATTATTTTTAACATGACATATTTTTACTATTGATGCCGCATAGGCAGCATCAATAGTAAATAGTTGGGGACACACAGGGTTAATAGCAGCGGTAACGGAGTGTGTTAGGCCGGCGTATAGCGCTGGATGAAATATTAATATATATACATATATGTGTCTCACTGACATATATATATATATATACCTATTCTATGTGTACACATTTATTCTACCTATTGGACTGTAACCTGTCAGTGTGATTTTACTGTACACCGCACTGAATTACCGGCTTTTCTCTCTAACACCGCTGCGTATTTCTCGCAAGTCACACTGCTGGTCCGTGTGTGATCCGTATTTTTCACGCTTCCATAGACTTTCATTGGCGTATTTCTTGCGCAGTACGGTGACAAACGCAGCATGCTGCGATTTTCTACGGCCGTAGAAAGCCGTATAATACAGATCAGTTTAATACGGCAGATAGGAGCAGGGGCATAGTGAATAATTGTGCCGTATTTTTTGCGAGTTTTATGGACGTAGTTTCTGCGCTCTTACGTCCGTAAAACTCGCAAGTGTGATGCCGGCCTTACACTGCGGGCCGTTACCGCTGCCATTAACCCTGTGTGAGCGGTGAGTGGAGGGGATTACGGAGTGGGCGCCGGGCAGTGAGTGCAGGGGAGTAGGGGAGGGACTACTCAGACTGTGCCCGTCGCTGATTGGTCGCGGCAGCCATGACAGGCAGCTGCCGAGACCAATCAGCGAATGAATAACCGTGACAGAAGGACAGGCAGACAGACGGAAGTACCCCTTAGACAATAATGTATATAGATTATTTTCAGTAACAGCGGGGTCATCTGCTGAGGTTCTCCTCCACCATTAGGGTGCGTCACCCAGTTGTAATCATGGTTACCTGGTTAGGGGCCCACTCAGAAGCTTCGCCCCCCCCGAACCAAAACCCTAGCTACGCCTTTGGGTTAATCAGTTCATTTCATTACATTATCTATTTTTATTCTTCAGCAATTATACTCATCATTTTACTTTTTTTGCATAGAAATAAAGATCATGTATGGGGTTTTAGGTCTATATATGGTATGTAAGCTTCTTGACTATTACTAAGGAAAATTGACAGAACAATGAGTGCAGCTCTTGAGTATAATACAGGATGTAACTCAGGACCAGTAATGTAATGTATGTACACAGTGACTGCACCAGCAGAATAGTGAGTGCAGCTCTGGGGTAAAATACTGGATGTAACTCAGGATCAGTACAGGATCAGTAATGTAATGTATGTACACAGTGACTGCACCAGCAGAATAGTGAGTGCTGCTCTGCAGTATAATACACAGGTTCAGACTGGCCCACAGGGTAACAGGGGAATTCCCCGGTGGGCCCCTGTGCAGACCTGGGCCCCCAACCTCACTATATGGGCAGTGCTTGGCATAATTCACTTGATTCACTCTGTACAGAAAAAAGCTGCATCTTATTCATTAACCAAACTACCCAGTTTATTATTAAATAGAGATAGAAGTAAATTTATGATGAGGGTAATGTAATATTTGTATGCAGGTGAAAAGTGCCACCCCCCAAAGTCAATGTTACAGATGGGCCCTTGGCACCTCAGTCTGACACTGATAATACAGGATGTAATTCAGGATTAGTAATGTAATGTATGTACACAGTGACTGCACCAGCAGAATAGTGAGTGCAGCTCTGGAGGATAATACAGGATGTAACTCAGGATCAGTAATGTAATATACGTACATGGTGACTGCACCAGCAGAATATTGAGCGTAGCTCTGGAGTATAATACAGGATGTAACTCAGGATCAGTAGTGTATGTACAGAGTGACTGCACCAGCAGAATAGTGAGTGCAGCTCTGCACTATAATACAGGATGTAACTCAGGATCAGTAACGTAATGTATGTACACAGTGACTGCACCAGCAGAATAGTGAGTGCAGCTCTGGACTGTAATACAGGATGTAATTCAGGATCAGTACTGTAATGTATGTACACAGTGACTGCACCAGCAGAATAGTGAGTGCAACTCGGGTATAATACAGGATGTAACTCAGGATCAGTAATGTAATGTATGTACACAGTGACTGCACCAGCAGAATAGTGAGTGCAGCTCTGCAGTATAATACAGGATGTAACTCAGGATCAGTACCGGATCAGTAATATAATGTATTTACACAGTGACTGCACCAGCAGAATAGTGAGTGCAGCTCTGCAGTATAATACAGGATGTAACTCAGGATCAGTAATGTAATGTATGTACACAGTGACTGCACCAGCAGAATAGTGAGTGCAGCTCTGCAGTATAATACAGGATGTAACTCAGGATCAGTACCGGATCAGTAATATAATGTATTTACACAGTGACTGCACCAGCAGAATAGTGAGTGCAAATCTGGAGTATAATACAGGATGTAACACAGGATCAGTAATGTATGTACACAGTGACTGCACCAGCAGAATAGTGAGCGCAGCACTGGATTATAATACAGGATATAATTCAGGATCAGTACCGGATCAGTAATATAATTTATTCACACATTGACTAACAGCAGAATAGTGAGCGCAGCTCTGGAGAATAATACAGGATATAACTCAGCATCAATACAAGATCAGTAAAGTAAATCTATATCGGGTTAACACCTCGCCAGCTCCAGACACGCACTAGGGACACGTGGGTGACATACTGGCCACAGAAACAGTTACTGATCTGTCCCTGCTGAAAACCAAACCACGGCACTACAAATGACTCCATCACTGTGAACCCTATTCAATGCGGAATTAGAGGAGGAGACAGGAAACACCTTCTGGCTCACAAGGAGACCAGGTGGATCACGGCCTTGGGAGCAATGTCCCCTCATGGTCTCAGTGAATCTCAGGGATTTGCCCAATTCCTCTCATTTTCAAGCTTGTCTCTGTCGCCTTCGGCCTCATCCAGCTGTTACAGCCCACATCTCCCCTATTGTGCCCCACGACGTGGACGTATATTTCATCATTGCCAGATGTGTATGTTACCTTTGGAGGAATTCTGACTAAACCCCCAGAGGCCTCATCTACATTGTCTGTATACCTCGTTATATTATATTGAAATTCTAATGCTAATGTTTTGATCATATAATACACATTTGTTCCGCACATGGGCACTTTTCATCTTCATTTTGCTCACATACACTCTTTATCCGTGATGTATGCACGCTCTCCAGGCTTCCTCCTCTGGGCATCCCCCTATCACACCAGGCGCCGGCCGTCCCACGTAATCGCATCAGCTGTGAGCGATTCATGTCATCATGAATGGCTCCCGCTGGACATATATGGAGGGGCACACATGACCTGTTAAGCCCCACCCCTGAAGAAGCAACCCACAAGCGAAACGTGCGTTGGGGACAGCGGATTCGCCGCACTTTGTTACTAGCCACGGGTACTTAAATCTATAATTTCATGCTACTCATACTACCGTCACCTGGCGTACTTACCTGGCTAACGGACACATGTATGAATCCTTAGGCAGATATTCCCCTGCCAAGCACTGAACGTTGTATGTGTTACCTAGCTAGATGGGTGTTGAGCCCTATTACACTGCGGCCCCAGTGCTGGGATTTATTTGGAGATTCCTTTCTCTTTGGAAAAATATTTCATTATTACAAATCTAATATATAAAGCTGAATGTGTGTGTATGTGTGTATGTCCGGGATTGGCATCTGCACCGTCGCAGCTACAGCCACAAAATTTTGCACAGTCACACGTCTGGACCCCGAGAGCATCATATGCTATGTTGTGAGGCGAAATTTTACCCCACGTGTTCCAATTCACCAAACAATTTTGCCCCTATCTACATAATGGGGAAAAAGTGAAAGGAAAAAGTATTGGAGGCAAATTGACAGCTGCCAGATGTGAACAAGGGGGACTTAATGAGTGAGAGCGATGGCGCCAAAGAGTATATACCGTACAGTTGCTAAGGTGGGGACCCGACATGGGATACTCACCACACATGGGGATATGAACACACACACAAAATGCGCCACACACTACTACGTGCTTGAACACCTATACCACCCTCAGCACACATTTCACCACACATACACCAACCTCGCCACATAAAAGTCGAAACACAAAAGTCGCCACTCAAAACTTACCACGCGCAAAACTCGCCACATGCAAAACTAGGCTTACGCAAAACTCGCCACACGTGCAAAACTCACCTCATGGAAAACTCGCCACACGCAAAACTTGCACACGCGGAAAAATTGCCACATGCACAAAAGTTGCAACACATGAAAAAGTTGCCTCACACAAAACTTGCACATACTCAAAACGCACCACACATAAAACTCGCCACGTGCAAAACTCGCCATGCGCAAAACTTGCTGCACACAACTTTCTACACTAACCTGTCACATGCAACTCGACACCCAAAAAGTTGCTACACGCATGTCGCCACACAAAACTCATCTCACAAATGTCGCTACATGCATGTCGCCACATGCAACTCAACACACACAACTTGACACATGAAACTCGCCCTAAAACACACACTAGTCTGGTATTATCCTTCAAAAATAAAAATCTGATTAATAAGCAGACAAACTACAAGAGCAACAACTGTACCATATAGGAAATACGGCAGCTGTCAGTCACATGACCTGTCTATTATGTGTATGTGTGAGCTAATATATACTGCCAGGGGGGAGGGCTTCCTGTTGGCTGGGGATTTATCAGGCTGCCAATTTATCTTACAAATACTGAGGTAAAAATGCTGAGCAAATAACGTGTGAACGAGGTCTAATACAGGAGGAGATGACACACAGGTATATACTATATACAGGGGAGATGACACACAGGTATATACTATATACAGGGGAGATGACACACAGATACAGTGGGGCAAAAAAGTATTTAGTCAGTCAGCAATAGTGCAAGTTCCACCACTTAAAAAGATGAGAGGCGTCTGTAATTTACATCATAGGTAGACCTCAACTATGAGAGACAAACTGAGAAATAAAAATCCAGAAAATCACATTGTCTGTTTTTTTAACAATTTATTTGCATATTATGGTGGAAAATAAGTATTTGGTCAGAAACAAACAATCAAGATTTCTGGCTCTCACAGACCTGTAACTTCTTCTTTAAGAGTCTCCTCTTTCCTCCACTCATTACCTGTAGTAATGGCACCTGTTTAAAGTTGTTATCAGTATAAAAAGACACCTGTGCACACCCTCAAACAGTCTGGCTCCAAACTCCATTATGGTGAAGACCAAAGAGCTGTCAAAGGACACCAGAAACAAAATTGTAGCCCTGCACCAGGCTGGGAAGACTGAATCTGCAATAGCCAACCAGCTTGGAGTGAAGAAATCAACAGTGGGAGCAATAATTAGAAAATGGAAGACATACAAGACCACTGATAATCTCCCTCGATCTGGGGCTCCACGCAAAATCCCACCCCGTGGGGTCAGAATGATCACAAGAACGGTGAGCAAAAATCCCAGAACCACGCGGGAGGACCTAGTGAATGAACTGCAGAGAGCTGGGACCAATGTAACAAGGCCTACCATAAGTAACACACTACGCCACCATGGACTCAGATCATGCAGTGCCAGACGTGTCCCACTGCTTAAGCCAGTACATGTCCGGGCCCGTCTGAAGTTTGCTAGAGGGCATTTGGATGATCCAGAGGAGTTTTGGGAGAATTTCCTATGGTCTGATGAAACCAAACTGGAACTGTTTGGTAGAAACACAACTTGTCGTGTTTGGAGGAAAAAGAATACTGAGTTGCATCCATCAAACACCATACCTACTGTAAAGCATGGTGATGGAAACATCATGCTTTGGGGCTGTTTCTCTGCAAAGGGGCCAGGACGACTGATCCGGGTACATGAAAGAATGAATGGGGCCATGTATCGTGAGATTTTGAGTGCAAACCTCCTTCCATCAGCAAGGGCATTGAAGATGAAACGTGGCTGGGTCTTTCAACATGACAATGATCCAAAGCACACCGCCAGGGCAACGAAGGAGTGGCTTCGTAAGAAGCATTTCAAGGTCCTGGAGTGGCCTAGCCAGTCTCCAGATCTCAACCCTATAGAAAACCTTTGGAGGGAGTTGAAAGTCCGTGTTGCCAAGCGAAAAGCCAAAAACATCACTGCTCTAGAGGAGATCTGCATGGAGGAATGGGCCAACATACCAACAACAGTGTGTGGCAACCTTGTGAAGACTTACAGAAAACGTTTGACCTCTGTCATTGCCAACAAAGGATATATTACAAAGTATTGAGATGAAATTTTGTTTCTGACCAAATACTTATTTTCCACCATATTATGCAAATAAATTGTTAAAAAAACAGACAATGTGATTTTCTGGATTTTTTTTTCTCAGTTTGTCTCCCATAGTTGAGGTCTACCTATGATGTAAATTACAGACGCCTCTCATCTTTTTAAGTGGTGGAACTTGCACTATTGCTGACTGACTAAATACTTTTTTGCCCCACTGTATATACTATATAGAGGAGAGATGACACACAGGTATATACTATATACAGGAGGAAATGACACACAGGTATATACTATATACAGGAGGAGATGACACACAGGTATATACTATATAGAGGAGAGATGACACACAGGTATATACTATATACAGGAGGAGATGACACAGTATATACTATATACAGGGGAGATGACACACAGATATATACTATATACAGGAGGAGATGACACACATATAAACTATATACAGGAGGAGATGACATACAGATATATACTATATACAGGAGGAGATGACACACTGGTATATACTATATACAGGGGAGATGACATACAGGTACATACTATATACAGGGGAGATGACACACGGGTATATACTATATACAGGTATATACAATATACATGGGAGATGACACACAGGTATATACTATATACAGGGGAGATGACACGCAGGTATATACTATATACAGGAGGAGATGACACACAGGTATATACTATATACAGGGGAGATGACACACACATATATACAGGGGAGATGACACACAGGTATATACTATATACAGGAGGAGATGACACACAGGTATATATATATACAGGAGGAGATGACACACAGATATATACTATATAGAGGAGAGATGACACACAGTATATACTATATACAGGGGAGATGACACACAGATATATACTATATACAGGAGGAGATGACACACATATAAACTATATACAGGAGGAGATGACATACAGATATATACTATATACAGGAGGAGATGACACACTGGTATATACTATATACAGGGGAGATGACATACAGGTACATACTATATACAGGGGAGATGACACACGGGTATATACTATATACAGGTATATACAATATACATGGGAGATGACACACAGGTATATACTATATACAGGGGAGATGACACGCAGGTATATACTATATACAGGAGTAGATGACACACAGGTATATACTATATACAGGGGAGATTACACACACATATATACAGGGGAGATGACACACAGGTATATACTATATACAGGAGGAGATGACACACAGGTATTTACTATATACAGGAGGAGATGACATACGTATATACTATATACAGGAGGAGATGACATACAGGTATATACTATATAAAAGAGGAGATAACACATAGGTATATAGAGGAGGAGATGACATACAGAAGGTATATACTATATGCAGGGGAGATGACATACAGGTATATACTATATACAGGAGATGACATACAGGTATATACTATATATAGGAGGAGATGACATACAGGTATATACTATATATAGGAGGAGATGACATACATGTATATACTATATAAAGGAGGAAATGACATACAGGTATATAGAGTATACAGAAGAGATGACATACAGGTGTATACTATATACAGGAGGAGATGACACATAGGTATATACAATATACAGGAGGAGATGACATACAGCAGGTATATATTATTTACAGGGGAGATGACATACAGGTATATACTATATACAGGAGATGGCATACAGGTGTATACTATATAATGGCGATAACAAACATGTATATATTGAGGGGAAAATGAGAGGTGTGAGGTGAAAATGAGGGGTGTGAGGTGAAAATGAAAAGGAGTGAAGGAAAATAGTGGAGTGATCGGAAAATGACAGATGTGAGGTCGAAATGACAAGTGTTAGGGGGGAATGAGAGGAGTGAGGGGGAAAATGAGAGGTGTAAGGGAGAAAATGAGAGATGTGAGGGGGAAAATGAGAGGCGTGATGGGAAAATAAGAAAAGTGAGGTGCTATAACTAACCACAGATATTTACTATGCCCAGGCAACGCCGGGCTCTTCAGCTAGTGTATGATAAATTTGGAGATAATGTCCACAGACCTATACTGCTCAGGACATACATCATGGATGCTACATAGATGCCAGCTACATGATCTTCACCTGGGAGGGGTATATCTGAGAGAATAATACTATCTATACAGTGGGTACGGAAAGTATTCAGACCTCTCTAATTTTTTTCACTCTTTGTTTCATTGCAGCCACTTGTTAAATTAAAAAAAGTTCATTTTTTTCTCATTAATGTACAATCGCCCCGCCATCTTGACTGAAAAAAAACAGAAATTAGAAATTTTTGCAAATTTAATAAAAAAGAAAAACTGACATATCACATGATCATAAGTATTCAGACTATTTGCTCAGTATTGAGTAGTAGCACCCTTTTGAGCTAGTACAGCCATGAGTCTTCTTGGGAATGATGCAACAGGTTTTTCACACCTGGATTTGGGGATCCTCTGCCATTCTTCCTTGCAGATCCTCTCCAGTTCTGTCAGGTTGGATGGTGAATGTTGGTGGACAGCCATTTTCAGGTCTCTTCAGAGATGCTCAATTGGGTTTAGGTCAGGGTTCTGGCTGGGCCAGTCAAGAATAGTCACAGAGTTGTTCTGAAGACACTCTTTGTTATTTTAACTCTGTGCTTAGGGTCATTGTCTAGTTGGAAAGTGAACCTTCGGCCAAGTCTGAGGTCCAGAGCACTCTGGAAGAGGTTTTCATCCAGGATATCTCTGTACTTGGCCGCATTCATGTTTCCTTCAATGGCAACCAGTCATCCTGTCCCTGCAGCTGAATATCCCCCCTAAAGCAAGATGCTGCCACCACCATGTGTCACTGTTAGGATTGTATTGGGCAGGTGATGAGCAGTGCTTAGTTTTCTCCACACATATCGCTTAGAATTGTCACCAAAAAGGTCTATCTTCATCTCATCAGATCAGAGAATCTTATTTCTCATAGTGTGGGAGTTCTTCATGTGTTTTGTAGCAAACTCTATGCGGGCCTTCATATGTCTTGCACTGTGGAGAGGCGTACGTCGGATCACTCTGCCATAAAGGCCCAACTGGTGGAGGGCTGCAGTGATAATTGACTTTGTGGAACTTTCTCCCATCTCCCAACTGCATCTCTGGAGCTCCGCCACAGTGGTCTTGGGGTTCCTCTTTACCTCTCTCACCAAGGCTCTTCTCCCAGTTTGGCTGGACGGTCAGGTCTAGGAAGACTTCTGGTGGTCCCAAACTTCTTCCATTTAAGGATTATGGAGGCCACTGTGCTCTTAAGGTACCGTCACACATAACGATATCGTTAACGATATCGTTGCTTTTTGTGACGTAGCAACGATATAGTTAAGGAAATCGTTATTTGTGACAGCGACCAACGATCAGGCCCCTGCTGGCAGATCGTTGGTCGCTGAGGAAAGTCCAGCACTTTATTTCGTCGCTGGATCTCCCGCTGACATCGCTGGATCGGCGTGTGTGATGCCGATCCAGCGATGTCTTCACTGGTAACCAGGGTAAACATCGGGTTACTAAGCGCAGGGCCGCACTTAGTAACCCGATGTTTACCCTGGTTACCAGCGTAAACGTTAAAAAAAAAAACACTACATACTTACCTTCCGCTGTCTGTCCCCGGCGCTCTGCTTCTCTGCACTCCTCCTGCATCCTGTGTCTGCGCCGGCCAGCCGGAAAGCACAGCGGTGATGTCACAGCTCTGCTTTCCGGCTGACCGGCGCTGACAGTGCAGAGGAAAGCAGAGTGCCGGAGGACAGACACGGAAGGTAAGTATGTAGTGTTTGTTTTTTTAATGTTTACGCTGGTAACCATGGTAAACATCGGGTTACTAAGCGCGGCCCTGCGCTTAGTAACCCGATGTTTACCCTGGTTACCGGGTACCTCGGGATCGTTGGTTGCTGGAGAGCTGTCTGTGTGACAGCTCTCCAGCGACCAAACAGCGACGCTGCAGCGATCGACATCGTTGTCGGTATCGCTGCAGCGTCGCTCAGTGTGAAGGTACCTTTAGGAACCTTGAGTACTGCAGAAACTCTGTTGTAACCTTGGCCAAATCTGTGCCTTGCCACAATTCTGTCTCTGAGCTCCTTGGCCAGTTCCTTTGATCTCATGATTCTCATTTGGTCTGACATGCACTGTGAGCTGTGAGGTCTTATATAGACAGGTGTGCGCCTTTCCAAATCAAGTCCTATCACTTTAATTAAACACAGATGGACTCCAATGAAGGAGTAGAACCATCTCAAGGAGGATCACAGGGAAATGGACAGCATGTGACTTAAATATGTGTCTGAGCAAAGGAACTGAATACTTATGACCATGTGATATTTCAGTTTTTCTTTTTTAGCAAATAAGCAAAATGTATACATTTCTGGTTTTTTTCAGTCAAGATGGGGTGCAGAGTGTACATTAATGAGAAAAAAAATGAACTTTTTTGAATTTTTACCAAATGGCTGCAATGAAACAAAGAGTGAAAAATGTAAAGGGGTCTAAATACTTTCCGTACCCACTGCACATACATCCCCAATACCCATTGTGCCTTTCCACTAGTGCTGCTGACTTCTTCATCCCTGGGTTAATTGTCGCTACTCTGCCCTCATTCTTACTTTTTGCCCATTTTTTCATGTATTTTAAATGTGTGTATTTTTCAATTAACATTTCTTTAATTTTTAATCATGTAGCATTGACTCAGAGTTCTCTTTATGTGTAAATGAGACTATTAGTGTGAAGGGCTGAAAACATACCCTGACCTATTGCTTCTCACAGCTGAGGATTCGTTACAATTGTATCCAGTATAGGGAATTATAAACTGAAGACCTCAGCCGCACAAATCTCCCTTCTGCCCGGGTCTCTACAATGTATCAATCTGGAATTCAGGCTCCTGGTGCATTGTTTAGACTGATACACTGTAACAAACCCTCTGCTTAGAGAAGCATTCGCTCTTGCAGATGCCTCAAGACTGTGGAGCCCACCCTAAATTTACTGTTACAAGGGGTCTGTAGCCCCTGATCTTGGCCCTGGCAGGGGACAGTTCTTAGGAAGTGATTCCCGGTTCCTGTACTAGGTTATTATAAGCAGTTTTCATGGGAGATAGATAAAAATGAGTTTACATGATAAGACGCTTACAATTCTCCATATCTTTCCATGTCTTGGAGCTGACACCATGACACATCTTCAAATCCTCCGAATCTGAGGTCATCGAGCGCTGTCCTAATAAGGCCGGGGGGCCATAATCGCTAATCGTCTTGCCAGCACACTCATGTTACACTGTATCTTAAAAATATATTTATTTGTTGATGCCATCTTCTTAGAGCATTTTTGTCCTTTCACACAACACATGTAGCAAAGCACTGTCTCGCTATCTTCATCCACCAGAAGTTAATAACATACCAGCCTAATATGTCCAAGGACTGTCCTGGTTGTAGCATTCTGCAGCACTATAGGTGCTGGAACATCCTCTCCCTCACTTCCCAGCTTACATTGCTCCTCATTAGATGCCTCAGAGAAATTAGAAGAACCCTACGTACCCTCTGACCTTTTGGTTTTGTGAAGAGCCCTGGGCTAAATGACCACTCCACATCAAAACGTCGACAAGTTTGCTGACTACTTTTCTACATTTTTACCTAAAATCTTCCCCCCTCTCCCAAACTTGGGACTCTGTGAACCAGTTAAGATTCCTCTGACATGCACTTGTGGTCCTTCAAAATCTATAAGCTCTCGATTCCCCATCTTAGATTTATTCCGACCAGATGGGCTTTGTCCCTCACCGAGAGGCCGCTGAGAAGACCACGACCCTCTCACAAAAAAACCTTATTGTAGATGCCCAAAAGCACAGAGTTTCATCTCCTCCTGTGTAAGATATAAGCCCCTTCTTTCCTCATTTCACCAGATTTTAGATTGATGGCGCCCTCTCGGACACTATGGCCCCAGCCAGGACACTCATTGTCACACTTCTAACGTTTTGCGCTAGAGAATCCGTTATCCTCCATTCTGGGCATCATTAACGGAGAATAGGAACGTGTCTGGATTTTGCGATATATTAAGTGGCCATTTTTCGCTTTTGTTTGTTTTTTCCTGCCCTTCTTCTAAGAGCCATAACCTTTTATTTTTCCGTCCACATTTCTGTATGATGGTTTGTTTTTAGTGAGACGAGTTCTAGTTTTTAATGACACCATTCATTAATGTACTGACAAGCGGAATGTTTTTTGAAAATCCTTTTTAATGTCTTTTATACTTTTAATTAGTCCACTTAGGGGACTTGAACCTGTAATCACTTGATGGCTTATACAGTCACTGATGAATGTGCTATGGCACCCACTGGGTGATCGCTTTTTTTTTTTTGAGTGGGTTAATGGCAAAAAAAATGTAGAGCCGCCATGTTGAAAACCTTTCAAATGCCTGTCATGCTTAAGGGATCGGAGGTAGTTCCAATACTCATTATGCCAGCTGTATAACAGCCCACTCCTGTGCTTTAGGCCTGTCCCACACATCCAGATAATTCCGGTACCGGAAAAATCGGTACCGGAGTTATCCGAGTCCGTGTGCTCACGTGGCACATCAGTGTGGCACACGTGCGGCAGTCGTATGCTGCCCGTGTGCCGACTGGGTACCACACGGACCGTGCAGGAGACAGCGCTAGAGTTAAGCGCTGTCCCCTACTTTGGGTGCTGAATCCGGAATTCATTCCTTCTTCCCAGCAGGTTCGCTGGAGAGAAGGAATGAAAAATCATTGTTGTTTTTATTTTTTTTGTTGTTAAAATAAAGTTCCCGGTAATCTCCCCCCTCCCACCCCCTGTGCGCCCGCCCGCTCGCTGGCATTAAAATACTTACCCAGCTCCCTCGATGCTTCCTCTCAGCGTCGCAGCTTGTCCTGTATGAGCGGTCACGTGGTGCCGCTCATTACAGTGATGAATATGCGGCTCCACCCCTATGGGAGACACATTGATTTTAATGTGTCTACGTGAGTCAGTGTCTCCGGTACGTGAGGAAACTGTCACCTCACGTACTGGAGCCACTGACGTGTGAAACCGGCCTTATAGTGCTCGGTAAAGACCAAGCCCTAGATCCATAAACACTTTGTTTGGTTCATCTACAGAATAGATGAAAATTTTATGATTTCTGGGGGTCCGTCAACTGATCCTGAGACTGGGGTCTTGAAGTGTTACATTCATTCTCAATAGTGCTACCTCTGACATTCCCATAGACTAAGAACGGATCGGTGGTGCTCATGCTTATTTCGATGGGGATTAATCAGTTCCCCAATCTCAGGATAAGGCTGGGGTCTTATCACCTCCATATTTTGTCTCATCTGACAGGTTCAGGTTGATTAAGCCAAGTTTCATCATACTGTGTTCCAATTTTTTCAGATGCAGAGAAGATGGAAAAAATAATATCTCCATTCTGTGAGTCTGTTGAAATCGGACTGCAATCAGATGTCATCCAAGCGCAGTCTGATGTTTTCCTCTGACTTATTGGTTTGCATGGCCGAGTGCGATCCGAATATAAGACGCAAATTGTGCCTGCTGCAATGTTATCCTCGGCCAGATTCAATCAGAGAACAATATCGAACAAGTGCACAACCCCACAGAATAACATTGGCCAGAGTGGGTTTCGGATATTTTGTAGGATCACACTCGGACCGATAATATGGTCGTCTGCACCTGCTCTTAGTGAGATTTCGGATTCTCGGTCCCTCACCCGTGATCAGCAAGTGACCCCCTGTGACATCTGTGATTGAGGTCATATAGGCTTTCCCAGAAGCGGGTAGATTTCGGCAGAAGGCGATGACTCTGCGACTTGTGTTCACTGCTGATATTGCAGATGTCAATCTATCTGTGTTCCTCCGATAGCACGCAGCAGATCTGATCACCGGCCATGGAGGGGCGCCCTTATATCCAGCCAGTTTAATATAACTTTTATACTCCGTGTCTATTTCTCACCATTTCCCAGATCTTGGCTTGCTGTCAGTGAATGAATACCCACTGGTACTGTGCGCAGCTGGAGGTTTGCTACAATTGTATCCGGTCTAGAGCCTGGGACATGGTTACTCTCTAGCTGCACTGATACATTGTAGCAATGTGGATGTTGGCATCGTTGGATACATTATTAGGCTGCCATCACACTAGCAGTATTTGGTCAGTATTTTACCTCAGTATCTGTAAGCCAAAACCAGGAGTGGGTGATAAATACAGAAGTGGTGCATATGTTTCTATTATACTTTTCCTCTGATTGTTCCACTCCTGGTTTTGGCTACAAATACTGAGGTAAAATACTGACCTAATACTGATGGTGTGATGGCAGCCTGAGGCATGCCATCCTCTTTGGATCTGTTTTCAGCCTCTAGATGTAAGAACGGTTCCCATCCCGAGATTTGAGAAATTGGGACACAAAGTATATTAAAAAGTTGTAAAGCTTTCTTATTCTGCGGCTTTATGTTACGATCAGTGTTTACTTATCGTAAAGAAGTGACGTCCAGAAAATCGTTGTCAGCGTCGCCCCTCGCCATTATCAGGCCTGACCATAGGGACGATGAGAACTTCTTCTGCTGAAAACAAACTGCTGTTTTTCTTACTGATTTTACTCTTATCATATCGGGACAGAAGCGAATGAGGCCGGTAGGGATCTGTGGGATAGCTGAAAAACAATCCGGCAGCTGGGGGGATCAGCTGTGGCGGCGGACCCCTTTGTCTCCCCCCCTCTTCTCTCTACAAATTGCTGCATCAGCAAACTTTTTCTTAGAACTTTGAGTTTTTAACAAGAGTCTGCAAACTTCCTGCTGTCGTGAAGCCATTGCATCCTGCGCGCACGCTGGAGGTTGTACTTCCACAAATAAAATGTACCGGTATTTTATTTCTAAAAAAAAGTTTTATTGAAAGAATCTGAATCTGATTAAACCAGACCCCAAAATAAATGATTCCCTTTAGCTGTAAATTCATATACCTACAGCAAATTTTCTTAAAGGGATCCTATCAGTAGCCCAGGTCTTGCGTCGTCATCGGGACCTGACTGCACATGTGCAGAAGGATAGCCCAGGTTTCGCGCCGCTTCCAGTAATGATGACACTTGTGCGAGATCTCGGGCAGGGGGTCTAAAAACTACAACAGGATCCCTTTAAATCTATTATTTGTGGGGCATTAGCCAATAGGAATCTGAGTATATGTATATATTTACTAATAATTGCACACCTCTTTCCTAATAAACCGTGATCTCTTCCAGCTTTTGTCATCATATCACCAATCGGAGATGGATGGGATTTGTGTTGTCAGAAACCCAAAAGTCCAAAATCTCAGGGTTTTATTCCACTTGCAAGATTTGGACTTTGATTGCGTGCTGAAGTCTCCTTGTGTCAAAAAAAATAAAATCAAAGAAATGAAAATAAAATGGATATCTCCACATTCATGAAGGTATGGGAGAAAAAAAAGCCATGTCAGAATTGCTGTTTTCTTACATCTCTTTCCAAATAATAAAGATAAGAAAGTGACTTCTGTTCCCTAAAATGGTGCAAAAAAAAAGACTCCTCGCCCCACTAGAAACTAGCTCAAAAGTTGGCTCCAGTGAAAAATAAAATAAGTGTCAGTCTGACAATATGGTGCCACAAACCAAAGGTTTTTTTTATTTTTGAAGGTAAAAAAAAGAAAAAAAATGAATTACATTTTGTATTTCCAAAGTGGACAAATTCAGCTCAGTAAGTGTAAATAAAAAGCAAAATTGCTGTTTCTTTCTTTTTTTTTCACCCAATAAAGAATTATTTGACTTTTCCTGCATTTTTCATCAGTTTTCCCTTCTACAGGCTCTACATCTAATTTGCAGTCGACTCTAAGCTGGTGGGAGGAAACCTGCTGCTATGATCTCTACCCCAGAGGATATCTGCTCTTCTTTCCTCTTTTAGCACAAGCATGGTGGAAATTATACAGTAACACTGGGCTGTGTAGATGTGAGAGAGTACGGTAAATGGTCCAAGGACATCAAAAAAGACCTTTTAAAACTTATAATTGTTATTAGATATAGTTTAAAATTGTCTTGCCATTTGTGTCTTATGTAGATGATGTGAAATAGATGCTGCTAATATTAACTATAAGACCGGGGTCACATTTGCGAGTGTGATGCGAGAAACTCGCATCAATACCCGGCACTGCCGCCGGCACCCGGGACCGGAGCGTTCAGCTACATAGAAATACATGCAGCCGCATACTCCTGTCCCGAGAGCTGGGTAGTGATGCACCAGTGTAACCTCGTCCTAACGGCCCCTTTCCACTTGTGAGAAAAACGGACGAGTGCAATCCGATAAAAAATCGGATTGCACTCGGACCAATGTTTTTCAATAGGTGACATTCCATTTGCGATTTTTTTCCCAGCCGAAATCGGACTGAGAAAAATCTGTGTCGGCTGAGAAAAAAATCGCAGCATGCTGCGTATTGCTGAGATTCTCGGACGAGACTCGCCAATGCAAGTCAATGGGTGCGAGAAAAAAAACGCATGGAATACGGACCATCCGTATTCCATCCATTTTTTACGGATACCTTACCATTCTGTGGCACAGAACACTGTAAATAGTCCTGTAAATTACTGTATAAAAATAGTTGCAGAGAAAAAAAACGGATTGCATACGGATGTAAAAACGGATGATGCGATTAAAAAATCGCATTACACTCGCTTGACAACGTTACATCCGTTTTTTCGGTCCGTAAATCGGATCGTTTTTTTCTCACACAAGTGGAAAGGGGCCCTAATTGTGAGGAATTCATTATCTGTCAACCACCCTGGTTTTGCACATAGTGATGATGGTGATAAGTGTTTACACTATTGTCCTTGAACCAGAGAATCTGGAAACAGGGATCTGCAGGGGCAGCCATCGAGCAACCGGGACACCAATTGTCGTATCATTTAGGGTGCAGAGTAGACCCAGAGGTTAGGGCCTCCTAGGGCTTGTCAGGGTGGACATTTTTCTAATATTTGTGTCCTTGTTTGTTCTTTTTGTATTGTCTTTATATTTAAAAACATCTACTATATAATTGTCTAAGGGTCACTTCCGTCTGTCCTTTTGTCTCTCTGTCTGTCCCGGATATTCATTGGTCGCGGCCTCTGTCTGTCAAGGAAATCCAAGTCGCTGATTGGTCGCGGAAAAAAAGCCACGACCAATCAGCGACGGGCACAGTCCGGAAGAAAATGGCCGCTCCTTACTCCCCGCAGTCACTGCCCGCATACTCCCCTCCGGTCACCGCTAACACAGGGTTAATGCCGGCGGTAACGGACCGCGTTATGCCGTGGGTAACGCACTCCGTTACCGCCGCTATTAACCCTGTGTGTCCTCAACTTTTTACTATTGATGCTGCCCATGTGGCATCAATAGTAAAAAATCTAATGTTAAAAATAATAAAAAAACAAAAACCTGCTATTCTCACCCTCCGTTGTCCGCCGAGCCGCTCGCGGCTGCCGCCATCTTCCGTTCCCGGTGATGCATTGCAAAATTACCCAGAAGACTTAGCGGCCTCGCGAGACCGCTAAGTCATCTGGGTAATTTCGCAATGCATCCTGGGAACGGAAGATGGCGGCAGCCGCGCGCTCATCGCCTGCGCCAGTTCCGAAGGTGAGTATGTCACAACCACAATGGGCCCTCGGATCCAAAGGTGAGTATGTTTATTTTTTATTTTTTAACCTGTGACATACGTGGCTGGGCAATATACTACGTCACTGTGCAATATACTACATGGCTGGGCAATATACTATGTAGCTGGGCAATATACTACGTGGCTGGGCAATATACTACGTCACTGGGCAATATACTACGTGGCTGGGCAATATACTACGTGGCTTTGCTGTATACTACGTAGCTGGGCAATATACTACGTGGCTGGGCAATATACTATGTAGCTGGGCAATATACTACGTGGCTGGGCAATATACTGCGTCACTGGGCAATATTCTACGTGACTGGGCAATATACTACATGGCTGGGCAACATACTACGTGGCTCTGTGCTGTATACTACGTCGCTGTGCAATATACTACGTCACTGGGCAATATACTACGTGACTGGGCAATATACTACATGGCTGGGCAATATACTATGTGGCTCTGTGCTGTATACTACGTCGCTGTGCAATATACTACGTCACTGGGCAATATACTACGTAGCTGGGCAATATACTACGTGGCTGGGCAATATACTACGTCACTGGGCACTATACTACGTGGCTGGCCAATATACTATGTCACTGGGCAATATACTACGTGACTGCGCAATATACTACGTGACTGCGCAATATACTACGTGGCTGGGCAATATACTATGTGGCTGGGCTATATACTATGTGGCTGGGCAATATACTATGTGGCTGGGCAATATAGTATGTGGCTGGGCAATATACTACGTAGCTGGGCAATATACTACGTGGCTGGGCAATATACTACGTCACTGGGCAATATACTACGTGGCTGGCCAATATACTATGTCACTGGGCAATATACTACGTGACTGCGCAATATACTACGTGACTGCGCAATATACTACGTGGCTGGGCAATATACTATGTGGCTGGGCAATATACTATGTGGCTGGGCAATATACTACGTGGCTGGGCAATATACTATGTGGCTGGGCAATATACTATGAGGCTGGGCAATATACTACGTGGCTGGGCAATATACTATGTGGCTGGGCAATATACTACGTGGCTGTGCAATATACTACGTGGCTGGGCAATATACTATGTAGCTGGGCAATATACTACGTGGCTGGGCAATATACTACGTCACTGGGCAATATACTACGTGGCTGGGCAATATACTACGTGGCTTTGCTGTATACTACGTAGCTGGGCAATATACTACGTGGCTGGGCAATATACTATGTGGCTGGGCAATATGCTACGTGGCTGGGCAATATACTATGTGGCTGGGCAATATACTACGTGGCTGGGCAATATACTATGTGGCTGGGCAATATACTATGTGGCTGGGCAATATAATACGTGGCTGGACAATATACTATGTGGCTGGGCAATATACTACGTGGCTGGGCAATATACTATGTGGCTGGGCAATATACTACGTGGACATGCATATTCTAGAATACCCGATGCGTTAGAATCGGGCCACCATCTAGTATCTAATAAAAATGATACGTTTTAAAAGGTCTCTTTTTGATGGCGCTGTGTAGATGTCCAGCTTTGGGGTGAGATAAAAGACTTGTTAGAAAGCTCAGCAATATCTTTCCTCTGCTCCTCGCTACTCCTCTAGCCTCCATTTTCCGTAGAATATAGTGGGCTGTATCCAATGAGACACATGACAGTGAGGTGTCCATCCGTCTTGTTGCTTTCGGAGTGAATTGTGACGGGATGTGTGACAGAGCAGTCAGGAACAGTAGGCCAATGAACAATCCAACGACTTTTATGGAGTTGGAGAAAAGAGAACACCAAACGTGTTAAGAGTCTGCAAGGTGGCCACACAAAAGGGACAAATCCGGGGGCGCCACCTGGTAATCCGAAGCCAAGGAATCTGTAACAACAATCTATAGATTCGGTCTTCAAATCCAGCTGGATTGTAAGACATCACAATCCCACGTGGCAAATGATCTTCCGACTCCATTCATGTCACAGGACTTCGCAGTAGCTGCAGATCCTCGTCCTTCCCAAGACACAGCATCAACTAACTGAAAATGTGGATTATTGTCCTATCACTCTTGGGATCAGCCCCCTTGTTGGGCAGAGACAGGGCCCTTACTGGCGTATGGGGCCCGATGAGCAGAAGGAGCCCGCACCGGGCCCCCTCTTCTCCGCTCAGTGGGCCCCAGCGGCAGGCTTGTGCCGGCTCAGTAACTGCCCGTGCGTCCTCAGACGTACAAGCAGTTAAAATGTGTTGCCGTGCGGGAGATTGTTCCCACACGGCAACAGTTAACAGCCACCAGCCAATCACAGGATGGCAGCTGACAGCAGCGGGCATATCGCAGGCGTATGACATCACTGTCATACGCCGGAATTACTCAACGCACCTCAGATGTATCGAGCATAGGACATTGCTGGATCTCGGCCAGGTAAAGATAACCTTTTTTATTTTATTGCAAAGCCGTGGTATGGGGGTGCATTATACCCCTATGGGGGAGGATTATATTATGGGGGTGCATTATTCCTCTATGGGGGAGCATTATATTATGGAGGTACATTATACCCTTATGGGGGTTCATTATAGGTGCATATACCCCTATAGGGCTGCATTATACCCTTAAGGAGCTGCATTATACCCCTATGGGGCTGCATTATACTGCTATATATGACTATGAGATGCATTATACTACTATGTGACTATGGGATGCATTATACTACTATATATGACTATGGGATGCATTATACTACCATAGATGACTATGGGATGCATTATACTACTATATTTGACTATGGGATGCATTATACTATTATGGATGACTATGGGGGCAATATGGAGAGACATGAGGCAGAATGGGAGGCCACGTGGGGTCCAGAATGTGGGATATTATTACTGTATGCTCTAATTAAAGGATATTATTTTTGAGGATATTGTTTTCAGTGTGGGAGAGAAGATCTCCTGTTACTGTGCAGGGAGACACGGTTGCTTTTTTTTTTTTTTCATCTGGCGTAGTATAGAGGTTGGGGAATGTGCTTTAGATAGCTGTGTTATTTTCTGCAGGGAAAAGTCCTGGCTGGAGCAAGTGATGGTGGTCTGAACTGGATGAAGAAAAGTGAACATGAAGGACTTCAACTAGAGACTTCACCGGTGAGTCAGTGTGTTACCTGTACACTTACACTATATACTATATACAGAGCTCCTGTGTATGTCACTGGGGATCCCTGTATTACCTGTACACTGACACTATATACAGAGCTCCTGTGTAAATTGTCACTGGTGATGCCTGTATTACCTGTACACTATATACAGAGTTCCTATGTATAATGTCACTAGTGATCACTGTATTACCTGTGCACTATATACAGAGCTCCTGTGTATAATGTCACTGGTGATCACTGTTTTACCTGTACACTGACACTAAACACAGAGCTCTTGTGTGCAATGTCACTGGTGATCACTGTATTACCTGTACACTGACACTATATACAGAGCTCCTGTGTATAATGTCACCAGTGATCACTGTATTACCTGTACACTATACACTATATACAGAGCTCCTGTGTATAATATCACCGGTGATCACTGTATTACCTGTACATAGACACTGTATACGAAATACAGATCTCCTGTGTATAATGGCATTAGTCTTGTGGTTTTTTTTTATTAATGATCAGTATTGTAGTATTCGGTCGCTATTTGGTAGTAATATCTGGTCCAGTCATGGTGTGGCGGTATTTGTTCCTTGTATGTGGTATTATTTGTCTCCATGTGGTGGTAATATATGGTCTGGTCATGGTGTGGCGGTATTTATTCCCTGTATGTAGTATTATTCGGTCACTGTGGTGTTAATATGTGATCTGGTCATGGTGTGTTGGTATTTGTTCCTTGTACAGGTCCTTCTCAAAAAATTAGCATATAGTGTTAAATTTCATTATTTACCATAATGTAATGATTACAATTAAACTTTCATATATTATAGATTCATTATCCACCAACTGAAATTTGTCAGGTCTTTTATTGTTTTAATACTGATGATTTTGGCATACAACTCCTGATAACCCAAAAAACCTGTCTCAATAAATTAGCATATCAAGAAAAGGTTCTCTAAACGACCTATTACCCTAATCTTCTGAATCAACTAATTAACTCTAAACACATGCAAAAGATACCTGAGGCTTTTATAAACTCCCTGCCTGGTTCATTACTCAAAACCCCCATCATGGGTAAGACTAGCGACCTGACAGATGTCAAGAAGGCCATCATTGACACCCTCAAGCAAGAGGGTAAGACCCAGAAAGAAATTTCTCAACAAATAGGCTGTTCCCAGAGTGCTGTATCAAGGCACCTCAATGGTAAGTCTGTTGGAAGGAAACAATGTGGCAGAAAACGCTGTACAACGAGAAGAGGAGACCGGACCCTGAGGAAGATTGTGGAGAAGGACCGATTCCAGACCTTGGGGAACCTGAGGAAGCAGTGGACTGAGTCTGGTGTGGAAACATCCAGAGCCACCGTGCACAGGCGTGTGCAGGAAATGGGCTACAGGTGCCGCATTCCCCAGGTAAAGCCACTTTTGAACCATAAACAGCGGCAGAGGCGCCTGACCTGGGCTACAGAGAAGCAGCACTGGACTGTTGCTAAGTGGTCCCAAGTACTTTTTTCTGATGAAAGCAAATTTTGCATGTCATTCGGAAATCAAGGTGCCAGAGTCTGGAGGAAGACTGGGGAGAAGGAAATGCCAAAATGCCTGAAGTCCAGTGTCAAGTACCCACAGTCAGTGATGGTGTGGGGTGCCATGTCAGCTGCTGGTGTTGGTCCACTGTGTTTCATCAAGGGCAGGGTCAATGCAGCTAGCTATCAGGAGATTTTGGAGCACTTCATGCTTCCATCGGCTGAAATGCTTTATGGAGATGAAGATTTCATTTTTCAGCACGACCTGGCACCTGCTCACAGTGCCAAAACCACTGGTAAATGGTTTACTGACCATGATATTACTGTGCTCAATTGGCCTGCCAACTCTCCTGACCTGAACCCCATAGAGAATCTGTGGGATATTGTGAAGAGAAAGTTGAGAGACGCAAGACCCAACACTCTGGATGAGCTTAAGGCCGCTATTGAAGCATCCTGGGCCTCCATAACATCTCAGCAGTGTCACAGGCTGATTGCCTCCATGCCACGCCGCATTGAAGCAGTCATTTCTGCCAAAGGATTCCCGACCAAGTATTGAGTGCATAACTGAACATTATTATTTGATGGTTTTTTTGTTTGTTATTAAAAAACACTTTTATTTGATTGGATGGGTGAAATATGCTAATTTATTGAGACAGGTTTTTTGGGTTATCAGGAGTTGTATGCCAAAATCATCAGTATTAAAACAATAAAAGACCTGACAAATTTCAGTTGGTGGATAATGAATCTATAATATATGAAAGTTTAATTGTAATCATTACATTATGGTAAATGATGAAATTTAACACTATATGCTAATTTTTTGAGAAGGACCTGTATGTGGTGGTAATGGTAATATGTGATCTGGTCATGGTGCGGTGGTATTTGTTCCTTGTATGGGATATTATTGATCATTTTAAAAATTGAAAAATAAATACAAATATACCTAAAATTGTATTGGATATTTTAACAAATGATTACTAGATTAGAGTAGGGCCCGGCCAAAAGAGTCTGCCTTGTCATTATAGCGAATTTAAAAATATTTTGGCCAAAACCAAAGCTGCTGGCTATATGTGTGAGTTGGTGATGGGAACTGTTAATGTGTGGTTTGGAGGACATGGTGCAGAAGTGGAGTTTTTACAAGAGAGGGTGGTGGGACTGTGGAATGTTCGAGAGGCGGGGCTAGGGTGGAGCCTGGGTGGAGTTTCAAAGGGGCCCTGAAAATGTTGCCAGTATGGGGCCCTGAAATTCCTAGTGGCAGCCCTGGGCAGAGATACTAACACCCAACCCCTTAATTATAGCTCCAAGGATTAAGAATGTTCCAGAAACC
The DNA here is from genome assembly GCF_032444005.1 of Ranitomeya imitator. Lineage (NCBI taxonomy): Eukaryota > Metazoa > Chordata > Amphibia > Anura > Dendrobatidae > Ranitomeya > Ranitomeya imitator. The sequence goes on along the minus strand of NC_091282.1, from coordinate 766,824,696 downwards.
CTGTCTGCAGTCTGTCTACAAGTTTGTGTATTGGTGATGCCCCCTGCAGAGAGTAACAAAGGCTACGTTCACACTAGCGTTGTGCGCCGCTGCGTCGGCGACGCAACGCACAACGCACGCAAAAACGCACACAAAAATGCTGCGTTTTGCGACGCATGCGTCTGTTTTTGCCGAAATTTGGACGCAAGAAAAATGCAACTTGTTGCGTTTTCTTGGTCCGATGCTAGCGGCAAAAAAGACGCATGCGTCGCACAACGCAACAAAAAAAACCGCATGCGTTCCCCATTTTAATATAGGGGCGCATGACGCATGCGTCGCCGCTGCGTCGCCCGACGCAAACTAGCATAACACTAGTGTGAACGTTACCATAGACACACGTGCCCCCACCAGATGCAGGACAAGGAATGTTAATGTAGGCCTGACTACAGTATGGTCCATGTGTACAGGCTGGGGGGACACTATGTTACATGAGTGATATCTTGAGGAGGCAGTGAAAGAAGTGGTTCATAAGTGGAGAAAGAAGGAGATTTCCCTGCTAGGCTATAGTCCAAGGTTTCTTAGGCTCTGTTCACATGTCCAGTTGTGACTTCTATGAAACAGATCACGCATTATAAAGCAAAGAACTGGGATCCATTACAAACTGAGCAACAATCGATGGTTTTTGTGCTGCATCCATGTTTGTTACATCCTTTTTTACTATCTGTCTCCGAGCACTTCTAGTGTTACAGCTCACTATTTACAAGACCTCTGCTGCCTGTCCGTGATTGTTAACCTCAAACCCTGTAGAACTCTAATATCCCTATTCTTTGCTACATACTCAAGGCTGACACATTTACCTGCACCGATACATTGTAACAAATGCTACTTTCTGGAAGGAGAATTGTGCTGTTGATGCATTTAAAGGGAATCTTTCAGCAGGTTTCTGCTATGAGGACAGCAGGAGGAAGGGACTGAGACACAGATTCCAGCGATGTATCACTTATTATGCTGGGAGCTCTTGTTTACTTACAATGAATGTTTAATCACCAGGAGATTATCACTGCCTAGATTACAGCTCCTGTGAGCCCAGGTCTGACCAAGCCCCATCCTGTAATTAGCAGCTCACTGTCAATAGACAATGTACATACAGAGTCTGATGAGGGGGGTAGCTTTTTGAGGTCTGCTACATCTAAAAACTCTAATGCTGCTGAGAATGCACAATTTTTGGAAGTCTTATGTAAGTGAATAGAACGAGCTGCACAGGTGAAGAGGTAGGATCGCGATTTATCAGACATTTATGGCATATTCTGTGCTTGTCTAAAACTGCAGGAAACCCTGAAGGGCGACTCGGTGAGGACGCTTTCCATTCAATGACAGGAAGCAGAGATCTGGAAAGTGTATATTACAGCGTTTAGTATAAATTGTGCGGACAGGACTCAAAACTCTTCTTACTTGCACTGATACATTGGATCGTCCTCCAGTCTATTCAATGACAGCAAGCAGAGATAAAGAAATCTGTGCGGAATTTATTCCAATACATTTTCGAACGTTCCATCGTCATCTTTATTTCTTGAATTTTTAAGCCTTTGTTCCCCTATAGGTGAGCGCTTCTTGCGTCCTCTTCTGGGGCCACTAGACGGTTGTGTGCAGCCGTGTGATCCCTCCTTCGTACAGTTGGGGGTGTGATAAAAGCCCATCGCTCGGATCTCAGCTGCAAAAACACTCGAAACACCGAGGAATCAGCTGCGGTTAATCAGCGGAGCCGGCTCTGCGCAACGCCCTACCGCCAAGGTAAAAAGCGTAGGGAAAAAGGGAATGGTGGGCGGCATGGCACATACTTACCTACATGTAGATGTAGCAGAGCTGGAATTGTCATTGAACCTGTGCAGGAGCTGAAGTGCTACCAGCACAGTGTGAATAGCGCAGGAGGTTTACGCGCAGCCTCGTCTAACTCTGAAACAACTGACAAACTCAGCTCTGCTACTTCCATTTTTTTTGTATATGAGGATAAGTTCAAAAACTTCAGGAAAAGGCAGGAAAAGGAAATATTAAGCGTTTTCTTCGGATCCTATTTATCACGAATTCTCACTTTTTTTTTAACCCTTGGCATACGTGGTCTCCCGGTTACGTGTTACATAGGAGAAGCTCCGTGCATTTATTATGTGGAGAGAAGTGTGTCAGATGCAGCAGGGCTGAGATTGTTGTTTTGCGCAGAGGACATCATTACATTGTAGAAAATAATAGGCGGACGTATGACAAATCCAGCTCTGCTGCATCTGTAGGAGAGTTACTGTTTTTAATTGCTTATTAATATATTTTCATTTTTTGTCTAATATCTTCCTTATTTTTAAAACCGTTGGTTGCTGTCGGTGAATGAAACGTCTTCCTTTTTTTTGTCATTAATATTGCAAACCTGTACAGACCTGATGTCTGTCACAGCTGAGGGTTTGTTATAATTGCATCCAGTATGTGCAGCCCTCTGTAAGCGAAACATCTGAGATGAATCATTCTTCTTTCCTTGTATTCATCTGTTGGGTGTTGAGCATTATTCGGTCGCTTCGAACACTGATCCATAAATTTCCCCACATACAGCCACTCAGCCCCCACTAAATAAACTAACCGCATTCAGGATTGTCATCACTGGCAGCAGAAATTGATGTGACGTGGCTCACTATGGATGAATATATGGTTAGTAGAGCTACTTCTTTGTGGTTTTACATGGGACTGCAGTTAAGCCTGATAAATCATGACAGTATATAAGAAAATATCAGCATTTCCAAAAGACTTAGGGGAGGGGGAAATGTAAGAAACTTACAGCTACAAAACAATTTTCCTAAACCTCCCTTATTTCCACCTGTTGTCAGCATAGCCCAGAATTAATCCTAAGAATAATCAGTCACTTTGTAAAAGATTTATCTAGTACATGTCCTCAATTACCTCCTGTATTATACTCCAGAGCTGCACTCACTATTCTGCTGGTGCAGTCACTGTGTACATACATTACTGATCCTGTACTGATCCTGAGTTACATCCTGTATTATACTCCAGAGCTGCACTCACTATTCTGCTGGTGCAGTCACTGTGTACATACATTACATTACTGATCCTGAGTTACATCCTGTATTATACTCCAGAGCTGCTCTCACTATTCTGCTGGTGCAGTCACTGAGTACATACATTACATTACTGATCCTGAGTTACATCCTGTATTATACTCCAGAGCTGCTCTCACTATTCTGCTGGTGCAGTCACTGTGTACATACATTACATTACTGATCCTGAGTTACATCCTGTATTATACTCCAGAGCTGCTCTCACTATTCTGCTGGTGCAGTCACTGAGTACATACATTACATTACTGATCCTGAGTTACATCCTGTATTATACTCCAGAGCTGCACTCACTATTCTGCTGGTGCAGTCACTGTGTACATACATTACATTACTGATCCTGATTTACATCCTGTATTATACCTGAGAGCTGCACTCACTATTCTGCTGAAGCAGTCATTGTGTACATACATTACATTACTGATCCTGAGTTACATCTTGTATTATACTCCAGAGCTGCATTCATTATCCTGCTTGTGCAGTCACTGTGTACATATATTACTGATCCTGAGTTACATCCTGTATTATACCCCAGAGCTGCACTCACTATTCTGCTGGTGCAGTCACTGTGTACATACATTACATTACCGATCCTGAGTTACATCCTGTATTATACTCCAGAGCTGCACTCACTATTCTGCTGGTGCAGTCACTGTGTACATACATTACATTACTGATCCTGAGTTACATCTGGATTATACTCCAGAGCTGCATTCACTATTCTGCTGGTGCAGTCACTGTGTACATACATTACATTACTGATCCTGAATTACCTCCTGTATTATACCCCAGAGCTGCACTCACTATTCTGCTGAAGCAGTCAATGTGTACATACATTACATTACTGATCCTGTACTGATCCTGTATTATACTCCAGAGCTGCACTTACTATTCTGCTGGTGCAGTCACTGTGTACATACATTACATTACTGATCCTGATTTACATCCTGTATTATACCTCGGAGCTGCACTCACTATTCTGCTGAAGCAGTCACTGTGTACATACATTACATTACTGATCCTGTACTGATCCTGAGTTACATCTTGTATTATACTGCAGAGCTGCACTCACTATTCTGCTTGTGCAATCAGTGTACATACATTACTGATCCTGAGTTACATCCTGTATTATACCCCAGAGCTGCACTCACTCTTCTGCTGGTGCAGTTACTGTGTACATGCATTACTTATCCTGTGCTGATCCTGAGTTATACTCCAGAGCTGCACTCACTATTCTGCTGGTGCAGTCACTGTGTACATACATTACATTACTGATCCTGAGTTACATCCTGTATTATACCCCAGAGCTACACTCACTATTCTGCTGGTGCAGTCACTGTGTACATACATTACAATACCGATCCTGAGTTACATCATGTATTATACTCCAGAGCTGCACTCACTATCCTGCTGGTGCAGTCACTGTGTACATACATTACATTACTGATCCTGTACTGATCCTGAGTTACATCCTGTATTATACCCCAGAGCTACACTCACTATTCTGCTGGTGCAGTCACTGTGTACATACATTACATTACCGATCCTGAGTTACATCATGTATTATACTCCAAAGCTGCACTCACTATTCTGCTGGTGCAGTCACTGTGTACATACATTACATTACTGATCCTGAGTTACATCCTGTATTATACTCCAGAGCTGCTCTCACTATTCTGCTGGTGCAGTCACTGAGTACATACATTACATTACTGATCCTGAGTTACATCCTGTATTATACTCCAGAGCTGCACTCACTATTCTGCTGGTGCAGTCACTGTGTACATACATTACATTACTGATCCTGATTTACATCCTGTATTATACCTGAGAGCTGCACTCACTATTCTGCTGAAGCAGTCATTGTGTACATACATTACATTACTGATCCTGAGTTACATCTTGTATTATACTCCAGAGCTGCATTCATTATCCTGCTTGTGCAGTCACTGTGTACATATATTACTGATCCTGAGTTACATCCTGTATTATACCCCAGAGCTGCACTCACTATTCTGCTGGTGCAGTCACTGTGTACATACATTACATTACCGATCCTGAGTTACATCCTGTATTATACTCCAGAGCTGCACTCACTATTCTGCTGGTGCAGTCACTGTGTACATACATTACATTACTGATCCTGAGTTACATCTGGATTATACTCCAGAGCTGCATTCACTATTCTGCTGGTGCAGTCACTGTGTACATACATTACATTACTGATCCTGAATTACCTCCTGTATTATACCCCAGAGCTGCACTCACTATTCTGCTGAAGCAGTCAATGTGTACATACATTACATTACTGATCCTGTACTGATCCTGTATTATACTCCAGAGCTGCACTTACTATTCTGCTGGTGCAGTCACTGTGTACATACATTACATTACTGATCCTGATTTACATCCTGTATTATACCTCGGAGCTGCACTCACTATTCTGCTGAAGCAGTCACTGTGTACATACATTACATTACTGATCCTGTACTGATCCTGAGTTACATCTTGTATTATACTGCAGAGCTGCACTCACTATTCTGCTTGTGCAATCAGTGTACATACATTACTGATCCTGAGTTACATCCTGTATTATACCCCAGAGCTGCACTCACTCTTCTGCTGGTGCAGTTACTGTGTACATGCATTACTTATCCTGTGCTGATCCTGAGTTATACTCCAGAGCTGCACTCACTATTCTGCTGGTGCAGTCACTGTGTACATACATTACATTACTGATCCTGAGTTACATCCTGTATTATACCCCAGAGCTACACTCACTATTCTGCTGGTGCAGTCACTGTGTACATACATTACAATACCGATCCTGAGTTACATCATGTATTATACTCCAGAGCTGCACTCACTATCCTGCTGGTGCAGTCACTGTGTACATACATTACATTACTGATCCTGTACTGATCCTGAGTTACATCCTGTATTATACCCCAGAGCTACACTCACTATTCTGCTGGTGCAGTCACTGTGTACATACATTACATTACCGATCCTGAGTTACATCATGTATTATACTCCAAAGCTGCACTCACTATTCTGCTGGTGCAGTCACTGTGTACATACATTACATTACTGATCCTGAGTTACATCCTGTATTATACTCCAGAGCTGCTCTCACTATTCTGCTGGTGCAGTCACTGAGTACATACATTACATTACTGATCCTGAGTTACATCCTGTATTATACTCCAGAGCTGCACTCACTATTCTGCTGGTGCAGTCACTGTGTACATACATTACATTACTGATCCTGATTTACATCCTGTATTATACCTGAGAGCTGCACTCACTATTCTGCTGAAGCAGTCATTGTGTACATACATTACATTACTGATCCTGAGTTACATCTTGTATTATACTCCAGAGCTGCATTCATTATCCTGCTTGTGCAGTCACTGTGTACATATATTACTGATCCTGAGTTACATCCTGTATTATACCCCAGAGCTGCACTCACTATTCTGCTGGTGCAGTCACTGTGTACATACATTACATTACCGATCCTGAGTTACATCCTGTATTATACTCCAGAGCTGCACTCACTATTCTGCTGGTGCAGTCACTGTGTACATACATTACATTACTGATCCTGAGTTACATCTGGATTATACTCCAGAGCTGCATTCACTATTCTGCTGGTGCAGTCACTGTGTACATACATTACATTACTGATCCTGAATTACCTCCTGTATTATACCCCAGAGCTGCACTCACTATTCTGCTGAAGCAGTCAATGTGTACATACATTACATTACTGATCCTGTACTGATCCTGTATTATACTCCAGAGCTGCACTTACTATTCTGCTGGTGCAGTCACTGTGTACATACATTACATTACTGATCCTGATTTACATCCTGTATTATACCTCGGAGCTGCACTCACTATTCTGCTGAAGCAGTCACTGTGTACATACATTACATTACTGATCCTGTACTGATCCTGAGTTACATCTTGTATTATACTGCAGAGCTGCACTCACTATTCTGCTTGTGCAATCAGTGTACATACATTACTGATCCTGAGTTACATCCTGTATTATACCCCAGAGCTGCACTCACTCTTCTGCTGGTGCAGTTACTGTGTACATGCATTACTTATCCTGTGCTGATCCTGAGTTATACTCCAGAGCTGCACTCACTATTCTGCTGGTGCAGTCACTGTGTACATACATTACATTACTGATCCTGAGTTACATCCTGTATTATACCCCAGAGCTACACTCACTATTCTGCTGGTGCAGTCACTGTGTACATACATTACAATACCGATCCTGAGTTACATCATGTATTATACTCCAGAGCTGCACTCACTATCCTGCTGGTGCAGTCACTGTGTACATACATTACATTACTGATCCTGTACTGATCCTGAGTTACATCCTGTACTATACTCCAGAGCTGCACTCACTATTCTGCTGGTGCAGTCACTGTGTACATACATTACATTACCGATCCTGAGTTACATCATGTATTATACTCCAAAGCTGCACTCACTATTCTGCTGGTGCAGTCACTGTGTACATACATTACATTACTGATCCTGAGTTACATCCTGTATTATACTCCAGAGCTGCACTCACTATTCTGCTGGTGCAGTCACTGTGTACATACATTACATTACTGATCCTGAGTTACATCCTGTATTATACTCCAGAGCTGCACTCACTATTCTGCTGGTGCAGTCACTGTGTACATACATTACATTACTGATCCTGAGTTACATCCTGTATTATACCTGAGAGCTGCACTCACTATTCTGCTGGTGCAGTCACTGTGTACATACATTACATTACTGATCCTGAGTTACATCCTGTATTATACTCCAGAGCTGCACTCACTATTCTGCTGGTGCAGTCACTGTGTACATACATTACATTACTGATCCTGAGTTACATCCTGTATTATACCTGAGAGCTGCACTCACTATTCTGCTGGTGCAGTCACTGTGTACATACATTACATTACCGATCCTGAGTTACATCATGTATTATACTCCAAAGCTGCACTCACTATTCTGCTGGTGCAGTCACTGTGTACATACATTACATTACTGATCCTGAGTTACATCCTGTATTATACTCCAGAGCTGCACTCACTATTCTGCTGGTGCAGTCACTGTGTACATACATTACATTACTGATCCTGAGTTACATCCTGTATTATACTCCAGAGCTGCACTCACTATTCTGCTGGTGCAGTCACTGTGTACATACATTACATTACTGATCCTGAGTTACATCATGTATTACACTCCAGAGCTGTACTCACTATTCTGAATGTTCATCTGTGTATATGGTTAATAGATTTCTATGTAAGGTTTGTGGGACCCTTAAGTTTTGGCGTCTGGTTTCCGTTACATCATCCATCCACAGTTGGCGCTCAGGTTGATTCTCGGGAACAGACGCCCCATTGTCGTCTGAGTAGTGATGTATTGTTGATGTTCTCACTATTCCAGCATCTCCTCCATTAGTGAGGAATTCTTTGGTGTAAATACAGCTCCATTACTGACTATAATCGCCCCCTTTTCTTTCATTTTTTATTTTTTGCTGTAAAATCGTTTTCCCTCAATTTGCAGTAAGTTTCCAGACAGTGTGATGGGTACAGATGTAGCAGAGGTGAACTTGTCACTCGGGCCATAATACAATATAAGAGCTTGTATCTAATATATAATTGCCTAGAATACTACTTCCTGCAATTTGTGCCAACTACCTGTCCGGAGCTAATGTCCGGAGCTAATGTCCGGAGCTAATGTCCGGAGATAAGTGACGTCAACAGTGTCCAGTGTCTGATTGGTTGCCGCCTGCTGCGAGCGACCAATCAGAAACGTGCCGTACTGTGACACACTCCGCCCGCCATTTTGGTGTGATTTTTGAATTTTTACCTCACAGCAAGTTTCTACTGCGTGGAGGCGGGCCCAGTGACGTTGCTCTTCAAGCTCCTGCCGAATTTCGTCAAAAAAATGATAATACCATTTACCAAAACTATATATATTTAGTTGTGAAGTGGTTCAGTGACATTTTCACACCAATTTTGAACTTTTGTTTGGTGTTTTCTCCATATACTGCCTATTATTTTTGTTCTTTCTTACTATTATTTATTAATGGTATTATTCTTACATTTGAATAAATAAAGTATATATGGATTCTAGACTCCCAATTCTTTAGAATCGGGCTGCCATCTAGTATAATATAAAACCCTCTGTCTCCCCACTGCTGCCTGTCTGTAGTGCATCACTGCAGGGTCTGACTGCACAGAGCTGCCTGTAGTCTGTAACTATGGACACATGCAGTCATGGCTGAAAGTGTTGGCACCCTTGAAATTGTTCCTGAAAATTATTGAAATTCCACATGTTTTGTGATACACACGTTTATTTCCTTTGGGTGTATTGGAACAACACAAAAAAAAGCAGAGAAAAGGTAAATTGGCCATAATCTCACACAAACCCCCTAAAATCCTCTGGACAAAATTGTTGGCCCCTTTCCATAATTGTGAGTGAACCACTTTGTTTCCAGCATGTGATGCTCATTCAAACTCACATGTGGCAAGTAACAGGTGTGGGCAATATGAAAATCTCAAGTGAAACTAGATAAAAAGAAAAGTTAACTCAATCTTTGCATTGTGTGTCTGTGTGTGCCACACTAAGCATGGAGAACAGAATGAGAAGAGAACTGTCTGTGGACTGGAGAACCAAAATTGCTGAAAAATATCAACAATCTGAAGGTTACAAGTCCATCTCCAGAGATCTTGATGTTCCATTGTCCATGATGAGCAACAGTATCAAGAAGTTTACAACCCATGGTGCTGTACCTAATCTCCCTGGATGTGGACAACAGAGAAAAATTAGCAAAAAGGTTGTAGCCAGGATAGTCCGGATGGTGGATTAGCTCCAGTCAAGCTACAGAGAAATTCATGCTGTCCTGAAGGATAACAGGGTGCGTCAGTGTCAACGCCAACTCTCCATACACATTTGAATGAAATGAAACGCTATGGCAGGAGACCCAGGAGGACCGCACTACTGATACAGACATTAAAAAGCTAGACTGCAGCTTGCCAAAATGTGCATGAGTAACCAAAATCCTTCTGGGAAAGCGTCTGGTGGACAGATGAGACCAAGATGGAGCTTTTTGGTAAAGTACATCATTCTACTGTTTACTGAAAATGGAATGAGGCCTACAAAGAACACAGTGCCTATAGTCATATATGGTGGAGATTCAAAGATGTTTTTTGGCTGTTTTGTTGCCTCTGGGTGTCATTAATTTGTTCAAGGCATTATGAAATCTGAAAATTACCAAAGGATTTTGTGTGGCAATGTATGTCTAGTGTCAGAAAGCTGGGTTTGCGTCCTAGGTCATGGGTCTTCCAGTAGGACAATGACCCCAAACATACTTCAAGAATCCCTCAGAAATGGATGGAAAGAAAGCACTGGAGAGTTGTGAATTGGCAGCAATGAATCCGAGTCTAAATCCCATTGATCATCTGTGGAGATATTACAATTGCTGTTGGGAGAAGGCGCCTTCACATATGAGAGACCTGGAGAAGTTTGTAAGAGACGTCCAAGATACAAGCTGAGAGGAGTATGAAGCTTGTGGATGTGGCGTACGTTTTCTGGAGCAGTTTCAAGGGTGCTCTGCCAACACTTTCATCCATAAATTAGCAATAGCAAGCCATAGTAATAAGTAGAATGAACTCGTGTGAACTTGAGTGCCAAGATCATTCTACTTACTACTTACCACTTTCATTCCTGACTGTAGGTCTGCACAGGAGCTGTATGCATACAATTATATATTTTTTTTAATCAAAACTATTTGCAAAGTGGCTTCATATTATGATTTATATGAGGATATAGTGCAAAATAAAATGGTTGCAAGAGGATACATACCCTGTAATCTAAGATCTAGAAAAAAAATGTGTCCTGATCCTCCATTCCCCTCTTGCCCATCTTTATGCAGAACTTTTCCCTCCCTCTTGGGGCCAATAGTTGTTTTGTAAGGGTGGTTTCACACTTGCGTTTTTGTCTGCAGCGTTTTTTGCACAAAAAAACGCATGTGTTTTTTCCCCTATATTTAACATTGAAAACGCATGTGTTTTTTGTGTACGCGTTTCGGTCACGTTTTCAATCGCATGCGTTTTTTTACTGCATGCGTTCATTTTCAAAAATGCAACTTGTAGTATTTTTGAGAGGCGTTTTTTGGACACAAAAAAACGCATGCGTTTTCATGCGTTTTTTTGGGGTCAAAAAACACATTGGAGTCAATGGGAACGCATGCGTTTTTTCGTGCATGCGTTTGCATGCGTTAAAAACGCATGCGTTTTTATTAAAAAAAACATAAAAACACACTGATAAACCACCCCACACCATAAAATTGATAAAGGGATCCTACCCCTACCCCTACCCCTAACCCTACCCCTAACCCTACCCCTAACCCTACCCCTAACCCTACACCTAACCCTACCCCTAACCCTAATCCCTTTAAGGGTAGGGTTAGGGGTGGGGTTAGGGGTAGGGTTAGGGGTAGGGTTAGGGTTAGGATCCCTTTAGGGTTAGGGTTAGGATCCCTTTAGGGTTAGGGTTAGTATCCCTACCCCTAACCCTACCCCTAACACTAGCTTTTTCTGTTTATAGTGGGTTTTTTACTTTATTTTGATGATTGGCAGCTGTCACAAATTTATCTGCATGCGTTTAAAAAACGCAAACGCATGAAAAAACGCATGTAAATGTGTCAAAACGCCGCGTTTTTTTCACCACATGCAAAAACGCATGCGTCAAAAAAACGCAGCGTTTGCACGCGTTTACATGCGTTTTTTCACCATGCGTTTTTTTTTTAAACGCATGCGTTTTGAAACGCAAGTGTGAAACCCGCCTTAGTGCAGGGAAATGAGATCAACTGTTTCTAAAATGTAACGTTCCAAGTACAAGTATCGCCTCCATATACTGTAGATATTGTGGTGACGGGTTACACGACCAGCTACTCTTCTAGTGACAGATGTTGCAAAATAAGGGGAGCTGGTTTCTGCGCTGTGGACCTGTGTGTGATATCAGCAAATGCCGGAGATCTGCAATAAACAAGGGTTAGGTTTCAGAAGCGGAGATGGACACTTAATACCCAGCTGCTCCATAAATGTCATGTGTCATCAGTGCCTCATTCCCTCCTGTCCCCGGCTGGCCAGTGTGTCAGGACCTCAGCATCACTCTTATCATCTAACACTTTACAGATAATGAGGCCTGGAGGGATTTCTAGGGTTTTGTGATAGTTACTCCTTGTGTGTCTTATATGATCTATTATCTATCTATCTATCTATCTATCTATCTATCTATCTATCTATCTATCTATCTATCTATCCATTATCTATCTATCTATTGTCTATCCATCTATTTATTATCTATCTATTATCTATCTATTATCTATTTCTCTATTGTCTATCTATTATCTATAATCTATCTTTCATTTATCTATCTATCTATCTATCTATCTATCTATCTATTAAATATTAGATTATATATATATATATATACAAAAAGAACACAGCAGCATATGTGCATGGATCTAGGCCTTGTGAAAACACAGACAAACATTCAATATAGATTATACTTCCCAAAAATATTTTTCACAAATTTAAAAAAAATATATATTTTTTTTTCATAAAACTTACAGTAATAGATCAAAATGAAAGTTCTTAGCGCATAAATTGGCCAATTCATGTATGCCTATCAACCACAGCAAGGTGACTTCCCTCTGATGGGTCCTACTCTACTGTACATGCCACTTTTGGGCCACCAGCCTACAACTATGGAAAAAACATGTCACTCTTGGGCTAAGCCTACAATTTATGGGCAGGTAGAGCTGACTACGGCCACCTGCAAGGTCAATGTGACCTTCATTTTCATCTATTACTGTAAGTTTTATGGAAAAAAAAATTGTGAAAAAATATTTTTGAGAAGTATAATCTATATTGAACGTTTGTCTGTATTTTCACATGGCCTAGATTCATGCACATGTGCTGCTGTGTTATTTTTTGTATATATAATGCAATTTTGCAACATGCACGTGTTCACATTAGGAGTGCTGGTTGTTTTTTTTTATATATACAGTACAGACCAAAAGTTTGGACACACCTTCTCATTTAAAGATTTTTCTGTATTTTCATGACTATAAAGATTGTACATTCACACTGAAGGCATCAAAACTATGAATTAACACATGTGGACTTATATACTTAACAAAAAAGTGTGAAACAACTGAAATTATGCCTTATAGTCTAGGTTCTTCAAAGTAGCCACCTTTTGCTTTGATGACTGCTTTGCACGCTCTTGGCATTCTCTTGATGAGCTTCAAGAGGTAGTCACCGGGAATGGTCTTCCAACAATCTTGAAGTTCCCAGAGATGCTTAGCACTTGTTGGCCCTTTTGCCTTCACTCTGCGGTCCAGCTCACCCCAAACCTTCTCTATTGGGTTCAGGTCTGGTGACTGTGGAGGCCAGGTCATCTGGCGTAGCACCCCATCACTCTCCTTCTTGGTCAAATAGCCCTTACACAGCCTGGAGGTGTGTTTGGGGTCATTGTCCTGTTGAAAAATAAATGATGGTCCAACTAAAAGCAAACCGATGGAATAGCAGAAACCGCTGCAAGATGCTGTGGTAGCCATGCTGGTTCAGTATGCCTTCAATTTTGAATAAATCCCCAACAGTGTCACCAGCAAAGCACCCCCACACCATCACACCTCCTCCTCCATGCTTCACGGTGGGAACCAGGCATGTAGAGTCCATCTGTTCACCTTTTCTGCGTCACACAAAGACAAGGTGGTTGGGACCAAAGATCTCAAATTTGGACTTATCAGACCAAAGCACAGATTTCCACTGGTCTAATGTCCATTCCTTGTATTCTTTAGCCCAAACAAGTCTCTTCTGCTTGCTGCCTGTCCTTAGCAGTGGTTTCCTAGCAGCTATTTTACCATGAAGGCCTGCTGCCCAAAGTCTCCTCTTAACAGCTGTTGTAGAGATGTGTCTGCTGCTAGAACTCTGTGTGGCATTGACCTGGTCTCTAATCTGAGCTGCTGTTAACCTGCGATTTCTGAGGCTGGTGACTCGGATAAACTTATCCTCAGAAGCAGAGGTGACTCTGGGTTTTCCTTTCCTGGGGCAGTCCTCATGTGAGCCAGTTTCTTTGTAGCGCTTGATGGTTTTTGCAACTGCACTTGGGGACACTTTGAAAGTTTACAGGGTGGGCCATTTATATGGATACACCTAAATAAAATGGGAATGGTTGGTGATATCAACTTCCTGTTTGTGACACATTAGTATATATTCCAGGTGACTAGCTTTTACACCCTAAATACACTTATTTTGGCTTCCTTCCTTTTCTGGTGTTTTTTCCACAACATCATTTCTCAGTCTTACAGATATGCCACAATGCAGCAAGATCTTATGCTGCAGAAAAGTGTTATTTTGCACTTAATATGTTAAAGGGCTTTTCTGTGTTAAAAGTTCAGATATAGCTTTGTGCTTTTTTGTGCCTTTCCGTGACGTGCTGTTACTTAAAGGGGTTGATTTCAATGTCTTAAATGGGTAAACTTGCAAAGTGCATGGAAAAAAACAAATACTTTGCAATTTACTTCTTTCTATTCTCAAAAGTGGATTGATTCTTAATTGAATAGCAGGGCAGTCACCAGGAATTTCAGGGCCCCATAAAGGCAAAAATTTTGGGGCCACATTGAGACTCCACCCAGGCCCCAAACCAGCTCTGCCTCCACCCCTCAAACCTTCCATAGTCCCACCCACTCTTGGAAAACTCCACTTTTGCACCACATTCTCACCAATCACACATTAACCGTTCCCATCTAACACCAGATCACATATATAGTCAGCAGCTTTTATTTTGGCCAAATATTTTTTAAGTTGCCACCACGACAAGGTAGACTGTTTTGACCGAATCATACACTACTCTAACCAATTAAACCTTTGTTATTTGTTATA
Source organism: Ranitomeya imitator (assembly GCF_032444005.1). Lineage (NCBI taxonomy): Eukaryota > Metazoa > Chordata > Amphibia > Anura > Dendrobatidae > Ranitomeya > Ranitomeya imitator. Next base: position 766,809,617 of record NC_091282.1, on the reverse strand, counting down.
CTTTTTAGGTATATTTGTATTTATTTTTATTTAAGGGAATGTGTCACATACATTTTTTTAAATGATCAATAATACCACATACAAGGGACAAATACCATCACACCATGGGCGGATCACATATTACCACCACATAGTGACCGAATAATACCACATACAAGGGACAAATACTGCCACACCATGACCAGATCACATATTACCAGACATAGTGACCGAATAATACAACATACAAAGGACAAATGCTTCCACACCATGACCAGATCACATATTACCAGACACAGTGACCGAATACTACAATACTGATGATTAATAATTAAAAAATGCACAATACTAAGTGCCATTAAACACAGGAGCACTGTATATAGTGTCAGTGTACCGGTAATACAGGGATTCTCAGTGACATTATACACAGGAGCTCTGTATATAATGTACAGGTACTACACTGACTCACCAGTGACTTCTCTATTTTGTTTTTCATTTTTGCTTTTCTTTCTCATCCTGCGCAGACCGCCATCACTTCTTCCAGCCAGGACTCGTCTCTGCATAAAATAGTACATAGTTACCTAGAGCACCACTTCCAGAGCACATTCCCCTCTTTTTCCCTTCTTCTACACTACACATCTGAATAAAGATATGCACCCACCATTAATATATAGTTGGTTATTATACAACCCACCATTCCAAATATAAAATATAATCCACCACTGTGACCCTACTAACTATAAATATAAATGTTCACTTTCCCCACCTAATAAATATATAAATTAATTAGCCTCTGTAGTTGTACCCCAAATTCAATAAAAGTCATTAGATCTTCAGCGCACCCACTTTGTACGTCCCGCTCCCCCGATTCAATATATTTAAATGCCCCCCTACTCCCCAATTCGTTATGTCATGTCCTCGCTCTCTCCCACCCCCACCCTCTATTCATTTTCAACTGCTCTCCCCCACATTTAATACATCATTTACTCTCCCACACCTTCAATTTATCATTATTTGCTGCCCCACCCTCAATTCATCATTAGCTGTCCCCCACCCTCAATTCGTCATCATTTTCTGTCCCCATCTCCCAATCTCAATACATCACCATTTATCCTCAAAATGCATCATTATTTTGTTTTCCTCACCCCCACCTTCAATTCAATTGCAGTCCCCCATCCCCCACCCTCAATTAATTATTTGCAGGAATGCTTGGCCAAGCCGATATTTCCAGTGTTTACAGGTGTCAAAAGAGGTAGTTTTCCTTTTTGTCATTGTCATGTCACTAATGACTAATGGGCTTCAGTGCTGCGGTGGTGATTTCACTCAGTGACGTGTATTAACCACTGGTTAAAGTGATCGCCACAGCCCTGGTGCCCGGACCGGGAGAGCACTCACAATTCATTACCGTGATCTGAGCAGATCAGTCATGTCATTGCGGTGCTCAGATCATAGTAATCACCGTTGACTGCTTATCAGTTCCGGGTACCTGCGCAGCTGCGATGACTTCATTCAGTGGTGAGTATACATCACTAGCACAAATCATTGCTGCAGCACTGCACTGGTGCCTGGACCAATGACATAACTGCTTTGCCCAGTTCACAGCAACTACAGTTGAGCTGTAGATCTAACTCTGTCATGTGATATACAGTCTGCATACCTCTGTATTAGTGTATTAGTACACTCGTTACTCGAGATTTCACGAGCACGCTCGGGGGTCCTCAGAGTATTTTTTAGTGCTCAGAGATTTTGTTTTCATTACCGCAGCTGAATGATTTACATCTGTTAGCCAGCTTGATTACATGTGGGTATTCCCTAGCAACCAGGCAACCCCCCACATGTACTTATGCTGACAAGCAGCTGTAAATCATGCAGCTGCGTCAACAAAAACTAAATCTCCGAGCACTTGCAAATACTCCGAGACCCCCGAGCGTGCTCGGGAAATCTTGAGCAACGAGTATACTTGCTCATCACTACTCTGTATATGATCTAATAATGTGTGATACTTGCTGCTGAACTGTGTAATTACTGTGATCTGAGTCCTGCAGTCACATTGATATGACTGCTTTCTCGGATCTCCTTAAAGACCAATAAGCAACGCAGTGCTGACGGGCACAATTGCCGAACGTCAGGAGCTGCATCCCATATACTCGTAAAAGTTGAAAATATCAAAACTTTTTCAATCGTTTTTCACCTTCAAACAATTAAACATTAACTCTTTACATTTTCGTTCAATTTGATTATTTTTTTAAACACGTTTCCCTGTGATTTCCCACAGCCGATGTCTTTCTGTTCTGCCGTAGTTTTCAAACTGCACCCACGTGCCGAGGACGCTGATACAGTACACAGGCTTCTTGCCCAGGAGATTTGCCAGTTCCTCCAGGAGTGTGGGGGTCTCCCCTGATTCTGGGAGCCGAGGGAGATGACAGGTGTGATCAGTCTGGGAAAGATTTGAGATGGAAAGGCAGACATTGTAATGATAGATCTCAGATCGATAGATGTTATATCTCTTCTCTCTATTTCTACGTAAGACCTTGTGCAGGGTTGGACATACCATTGGTGCAACCTGTGCAGCCTCACAGGGGCCCAGGAATTAAGGGGGCCCTAATCTACCTCCATTGCAGGTGGATTGTGCTTTATGACGAGCTCTTGGATTGCAGATGGCCCATATATTGCTCCTGCTCAGGGGCCTCCTCTGTCTGTGTCTGCCCCAGTCTCACATGTAATAGTTTTCCCATCACATTTCCATGTTCCGTAAAACATCCCAATCACATTTCCTTGGATTTCAGTTGTCGTCCGGCGCCGTCCTCGCAGTCATGAGGCGGTAGTCACATCCTTTTTCTATTCCTCTTTGCAGTCTTTCCAGGTGGGCGGCGTAGGGGTACGGCACGGTAGGTCCAGAGATATTTATTTCTCTGGTATTTTGTGAAGCTTCCAGCGTCTTCTCTGGGGATTCACCTTTCATTGTTTACATGGAAACTCCAGGACGGGAACGGTTCTAAAAACTGTGAATTGTTCCACGAAGCTTCTGGCTCTGGGCCAATGTAAATGAAGTCTGACAACTGACACCTAATTATTTTCATCATCTATTTCCCAGAAGCCAGAATTCTGAAAGATGAAACAATGTTACAATAACATTCAACATAGATGAACTTGAGTGTGCACTGCGCCTGAGCCCTCGTTAGGGCATGTTTGCCTGGAGAAGCATTTGTAGCCCTCATCGTGGCGGTATATGTGGCCGTGCCATTTAATTTTTTTCCTTCTGTACTGGAGACTGCGCTTGTCTACACATTAGCCCACAGTAAATGTATCCTCAAGGTATAAGGGCTTTTATCACATTGTGACATGTACCTCCAAAGAGAAGCTCAAACGCAAAGCTCATAGCGCCATCATTTCCTGCAAAGTGGTCCCACCCCCGCATCCGCTTCGCTAAGCGGAGGCGGGACATAAACAAGCCTGTGCAGCCTTAAGAGGCAGTTTGATATCTAGAAGATAGAAGTGCTGATCACCACTTTAAAAACTGGCAAAATAGTGCAGATACGTCATGCCCCCTGTGGGTTATCACATGATAATGCCTTCCATGATGACCCTTTGCCAGTTTGTAAGGAGCCCTTGGTACCTGGTCCTCAGAGAACCATGTTATCTTCATTGTTACTGTTCTCTTTGGCGATAAAGTAGGAGGCCAACTAGGTTCATCTGTATGGAGACAGTTGGGCTATATGTGGCTCTGTATGGGCCATAGCTTCTACTTTATGGGGCACATCTTGTACTGTATGGAGCATTCTCTACATGATTCTTTATTAGGATTGTAATAGTATGTATATACAGTGGTGTGAAAAAGTGTTTGCCCCCTTCCTGATTTCCTATTCCTTTGCACATTTGTCACCAAACAAATGTAAATATTAGACAAAGATAACACAATTAATCACAAAATGCAGTTAATAAATGAAGGTCTTTACCATTAAGGGAAAAAGAAATCCAAACCTACAGTGCCCTGTTTGAAAAAGTGATTGCTCTCCCTCCTTCCCCTCTTAACCCCTTAATGTCTATTGACGGACACAGCCCGTCATGACCGGACAGCTGAGAGGCACGGGAAGAGGTGCAGGGACCCATGCCGTCGGTCCCCGCACCCGGAACGTTGTGATCAGTCAGTCAATCTGACTAACCGATCACAGCTTGACCGCGCAGGAGATGCTGAAATATTAGCACCTCCTGCCCAGTCAGTGTAGGAGCTCAGCGCTGCGAGTGGCTGAGCTTCTGCACTAAACAGTCAGGAGCAGTGTGTGCGCCGTCCCTGGCTGTTAATCCCCTAATTGCTGCAATCAAGCACAATTGCAGCATTTGGGGGGGCAGAGGGATGAGAGCTCCCTCTGCCTTCAGATCGGCGTCCACGCGACATCATCGCGGGGCCCAATCTCTGCCTCGATGACCCGGTGTCGTCATGATGAAATAATAATAAAAATTTTAAAAAATCCAATAATAAATACACATTTTTATGTAAAAAAATAAACAAAAAAAGTACACGTTTGGTATTGCAGTGTCCGTAAAAATCCCATCTATAAAAGTGTCACACTAGTTAACCCCTTCAGTGAATGCCGTAAAAAAACACACAAAAAAAGTAGCGAATTATACTTTTTCCAAGCGGTATCATCATAACTCTTCGCTAAAGTGGAATAAAAAGCGATAAAAAAAACGAATGGTAATAAAAATAGTATCACTGAAAGCGTCATCTTGTCCCGCAAAACATCACCAGAAAAATATAAAAGTTACAGCTCTCAGAATAAAGCAATGCTAAAATAATTATTTTTGCTATAAACGTTTTTATTGTGTAAAAACGACAAAACATAAGAAAATTATATAAATGAGGTATCGCTGTGATCGTACTGACCCGAAGAATAAAACTGCTTTATCAATTTTGCCACAAACGTAACGGAGAAAAAAAAAATCCTGAATTGCTGGTTTTTGTTCATTCTACCTCCACAAAAATCGGAATAGAAAGCGATCCAAAAATTTCATGTGCCCGAAAATTGTGTCAATAAAAACATCAACTTGTCCCGCAAAAAAACAAGACCTCACATGACTGTCGGCTGAAATATGGAAAAATTACAACTCTCAAGATGTGGCGATGCAAAAACTTCTTACAAAAAAAAGCGTCTTTTAGTGTGACAGCAGCTAAACATAAAAATAGGATATATATATGGTATCGCTGTAATTGCACCAACCCGAAGAGTAAAGTCGTCTAATCACTTATACCGCACGAGGAATGGCATAAAAAAGAAAACAAATTCTTCACCTTTTGTGGATTTGTTCATTCTGCCTCCCAAAGATCGCAGTATGGTGATCACAGTGGTTTACCCCCACATAAGGGGTATCAGCATACTCAGGACTAGTGTTGAGCGATACCGTCCGATACTTGAAAGTATCGGTATCGGATAGTATCGGCCGATACCCGAAAAGTATCGGATATCGCCGATACCGATATCCGATACCAATACAAGTCAATGGGACACCAAGTATCGGAAGGTATCCTGATGGTTCCCAGGGTCTGAAGGAGAGGAAACTCTCCTTCAGGCCCTGGGATCCATATTAATGTGTAAAATAAAGAATTAAAATAAAAAATATTGATATATTCACCTCTCCGGCGGCCCCTGGACATCACGCGGGTAACCGGCAGGCTTCTTTGTTTAAAATGAGCGCGTTTAGGACCTGAGGAATGACGTCCGGCTTCTGATTGGTCGCGTGCCGCCCATGTGACCGCGACGCGACCCGCGGTGATGTCCAGGGGCCGCCAGAGAGGTGAATATATCAATATTTTTTATTTTAATTTTATTTTAATTCTTTATTTTACACCTCACTATGGATCCGATACCGATACCCGATACCACAAAAGTATTGGATCTTGGTATCGGAATTCCGATACCGCAAGTATCGGCCGATACCTGATACTTGCGGTATCGGAATGCTCAACACTACTCAGGACAAATTGCACAACAACTTTTGGGGTCCTATTTCTCCTGTTACCCTTGGGAAAATAAAAATTTTGGGGCAAAAAGATAATTTTGTGGAAAAAAATATTTTTTATTTTCACGGCTCTACAATATAAACTTCTGTGAAGCACTTGGGGGTTTAAAGTACTCACCACACATCTAGATAAGTTCCTCAAGGGGTCTAGTTTCCAAAATGGTGTCACCTGTGGGGGGTTTCTACTGTTTAGGTACATCAGGGGCTCTGCAAACGCGACATGGCGTCCTATCTCAATTCCAGTCAATTTTGCATTGAAAAGTCAAACGGCACTCCTTCCCTTCCGAGCTCTGCCGTGCGCCCAAACAGTGGTTTACCCCCACATATAGGGCATCAGCGTACTCAGGACAAATTGTACAACAACTTTTGAGGTCCAATTTCTCCTGTTACCCTTTGGAAAATAAAAATTTGGGGGCAAAAAGATCATTTTTGTGGAAAAAAAATATGATCTTTTATTTTCACAGCTCTGCATTATTAACTTCTGTGAAGCACTTCGGGGTTCAAAGTGCTCACCATACATCTAGATAAGTTCCTTGGGGGGTCTAGTTTCCAAAATGGGATTATTTGTGGGGGGTTTCCACTGTTTGGCTGCCGTCACACTAGCAGTATTTGGTCAGTATTTTATATCAGTATTTGTAAGCCAAAACCAGGAGTGGAACAATTAGAGGAAAAATATACTATAAACATATGCACAACTTCTGCATTTATCACCCGCTCCTGGTTTTGGCTTACAAATACTGATGTAAAATACTGACCAAATACTGCTAGTGTGACGGCAGCCTTTAGGTACATCAGGGGCTCTCCAAACGCGACATGGCGTCTGCTCTTGATTCCATCCAATTTTACGTTCAAAACCTCAAACGGCCCTCGTTCTCTTATGAGCCCTGCCGTGCGCCTAAAGAGTGGTCTTCCTCCACACATGGGGTATCGGTGTACTTGGGAGAAATTGCACAACAAATATTGTGGTTCATTTTCTCCTGATACCCTTGACAAAATAAAAAAAATTGTGTCCAAAGTAAAATTTTTGTGAAAAAAAAAGGGTAAATGATCATTTTTTTCCTTCCACATTGCTTCAATTCTTGTGAAGCGCCTGAAGGGTTAATACATTTTTTGAATGTGGTTTTGAGCACGTTGAGGGGTGCAGTTTTTAGAATGGTGTCACTTTTGGGTATTTTTTGTCATATAGGCCCCTCAAAGTCACTTCAAATGTGACGTGGTCCCTGAAAAAAGTGGTTTTATAAATTTTGTTGAAAAAAATGAGAAATCGCTGGTCAAATTTTAACCCTTATAACTTCCTAACAACTCTCTGATTTAACGGTATAAAAATTAAAATTTTAAAAATTGCTAAATATTTGAAATTTTCGCCATATTTCCGTTTTTTTAATAAATAAACGCAAGTTATAGCAAAGAAATTTTACCTTTAACATGAAGTACAATATGTCACGAAAAAAGATTCTCAGAATCATTGGGATCCATTGAAGCTTTCCAGAGTTATAACAACATAAAGTGACAGTGGTCAGATTTCAAAATTAAGAACTGGTCATTAACCTACAAAGTGGCTTTGTCCATAAGGGGTTAAATCATAAATTAACTGTGGTTTATCACATCTTTTGAAAGCTGAGTTAACATTCCCTATTACATTACTGCCACACCTTGAACCTGCCTGACAAAGTGAAGTAGACCTAAAGTCTTCAAAATCTAGACATCATGTCGCAATCTAAAGAAATTCTGGAACAAATAAGTAACAAAATAATTGAGATCCATCAGTCTGGAAAAGGTTATAAAGCCATTTCTAAAGCTTTAGGACTCCAGTGAACCACAGTGAGAGCCATTATCCATAAATGGTGAAAACATGGAACAGTGGTGAATCTTACCAGTAGTGGCCGGCCAACCAAAATTACCCCAAGAGCGCAGCAATGACTCATCCAAGAGGTCATAAAAGACCCCACAACAACATCCAAAGAACCGCAGGCCTCACTTGCCTCAGTTAAGGTCAGTGTTCTTGTCTCCATCATAAGGAAGAGACCGGACAAAAATGGCCTGCATGGCAGAGTTCCAAGACGAAAACCACTACTAAGCAATAAGAACATAAAGGCTAATATCAGTTTAACCAGAAAACATGTTGATGATCCTCAAGAGTTTTGGGAGAATACACTGTGGACCAACGAGACAAAAATTGTACTTTTTGGAAGATGTATGTCCCATTACATCTGGCTTGGAAGTAACATAGCATTTCAGAAAAGGAACACCATACCAACAGTAAAATATGGTGGTGGTAGTGTGATGGTCTGGGGATGTGTTGCTGCTTCAGGACCTGTAAGACTTGCCGTGGTAAATGAAACCATGAATTCTGCTGTCTACTAAAAAATCCTAAAGGAGAATGTCCGGCCCTCTGTTCGTGACATCAAGCTGAAGCACACTTGGGTTATGCAGCAGGACAATGATCCAAAACACAGCAGCAAGTCCACCTCAGAATGACTTAATAAAAATAAAATTAAGACTTTGGCGTTGCCTAGTCAATGTCCTGACCTTAAATCGATTGAGATGCAGTGGCAGGACCTTTAAAAGGCTCGGAAACCTCCAACAAGGCTGAATTACAACAATTCTGCAAAGATGAGTGGGTCAAAATTCCTCCAGAGCGTCGTAAAAGACTCATTGCCAGTTATCACAGACGCTTGATTTCAGTTATTGCTGCTAAGGGAGGCCCACCCGGTTATTAGGTTTAGGGGCAGCCGCTTTGTCTAATATTTACATTTGTTTGGTGATCTGAAACATTTAAGTGTGACAAACATGCAAAAGAGTAGGAAATCAGGAAGGGGGCAAACACTTTTTCACACAACTGCAGGTATGTGGGGCACAATATTCGAGATATGTGGCATTGGGTATGTGATACAATGCGTGGTGGTATTTGAGATAATTTCTGGAACTGCACGTGATACATATGCAGAAGAGACAACAAAAACAAAGACATACTGATAGGGAATTTAGATTGTGAGCCCCATCGGGACAGCGATGATAATGTGTGCAAACTGTAAAGCGCTACGGAATATATTAGCGCTATATAAAAATAACACCAAAATTAATATTTGGTACAGAAACCTTTGTTTGCAATTACAGAGGTCAGATGTTTCCTGTAGTTCTTGACAAAGTTTGCACACATTGCAGCGGGGATTTTGGCCCACTCTCCCATACCGATCTTCTCCAGATATTTCAGGTTTCAGGGCTGTCGCTGGGCAACATTGAGTTTCAGCTCCTGTAGCCCATCCCAGCCTTGCGCAGGTCTACAATTTTGTCCCTGGTGTCCTTAGAGCGCTCTTTGGTCTTGGCCATGGTGCAGAGGTTGGAGTGTGATTGAGAGTGTAGAAAGGTGTCTCTTATACAGGTAACAAGTTCAAACAGGTGCAATTACTACAAGTAATGAGTACAGCGTAGGAGGCATCTTTAAGAAAAACTATCAGGTCTGTGAGAGCCAGAATTCTTGATGGTTTGTTGGTGATCAAATACTTATTTCATGCAATAAATTGCAATTCAATTAAGAATATTAAGAATAATGCAATGTGATTTTCTGTATTTTATTTTTAGATTCTGTCTCTCACAGGTGAAGTGTACCTACGATAAAAATGACAGACCTCTCCATTCTTTGTAGGTGGGAAAACTTGCAAAATCGACAGTGCATCAAATTATTTTCCCCACTGTATGTATGTGTATATACAAAATATAAATATATATATATATATATATATATATATATATATATATATTCGCCTGTTCAAATCCATTCTCATCACACCATTTGTATCAACTACACTAAATAAATAGTCATCCTTCAACTAAATCAATTGTTTAGATCAAGAATTTACCTAATGGTGAATTTCACCACGTTAAAAGATGAAGTACAAATTTCTGAATAAAACATAATATTATATTGATATAATTCTTATAACATCAATTTAAAATGGAAAGGTGCTGAAAAAGGAAAATAAAAACAAGGGACACTAATCGATGGTTTACAATGCGATAAGGATAGATCATACATATAGGTATTATGAAAATCGCTAACTTGATGTGCACACTCAAGGAGCAAGGATGTAGAAAGACTATTACCTGTCACTAAGGATACGATTGCATCCCTTTGCCCCGACGCGCGTTTTGCTCAGCTTCTTCGGATGGCGTTTTGCAGTAGTCACCACATAGCAAAGCAGCACTAGTATTATTTCCCTGTGTTTCTTGGACCTGAAAGTGGTGGCCATAGTAACTTTTCATGATACCTATATGTATGGACTAACCTTATCGCATTTTATACCATCGATTAGTGTCCCTTGCTTTTCTTTTTCAGCACCTTTCCATTTTGAATTGATTTTATAAGAATTATATCAATAAAATATTATGTTGTATTAAGATATTTGTAATTCATCTTTGATAGTGGTGAAATTCATTATTAGGTAAATTGGTGTAAGTAAAGCCAGTATCTGCATACCCATAGAATAAAATAGACTAAAACATGATTTGATTCCTTTCTAGGAACAGCTCAACACTTGTCCGGTGTCTATTACCTATGTAAGATTATTGGGCTGAGCTGCAATACCAGACAGAGTCTATTGACAAGGATAGCGCTGTTTCTGTAAAAAAATAAAAAACAGAATTCTTTCACATCTCAGACAAAGCTTTTAATGTATAGCTTTGAATGGATAGGTCACTTTTAGTTCCTCTAGTGAGACACAGACATCAATCACCGATTATCGCCCGGCTCCATCCTCTCCAGTGACTTCTATCGTGTTTGCATGAGATTTTGCTCAGATTAACAGCCACAATCTCAGAAATACATGGATTGTGACAACGAAAGTAACTTTTATTTCTGCCATATTAGGAAGTGGAGAGCGACCATCGGGGCACAATGGCGTTGGCTTAATTCTTCCTATGCGGTCATCAGTGGTAGGACTGAAGTGAAAATAGGGATAGATAAGGCTACGTTCACATTAGCGTCGCGTCGCTGTTGCGTCGGCGACGCAGCGGCGACGCACGGAAAAACGCGCGCAAACGCGCTCAAAAACGCGTGCGTTTTGCGACGCGTGCGTCGTTTTTTGCCGAAATCGGACGCAAGAAAAATGCAACTTGTAGCGTTTTCTTGCGTCCGACGCTAGCGTCTAAAACGACGCACGTGTCGGAAAACGCGTGCAAAAAGACGCACACGTCCCCTATGTTAAACATAGGGGCGCGTCGCCGCTGCGTCGCCGCTGCGTCGCCGACGCAACAGCGACGCGACGCTAATGTGAACGTAGCCTAACATCTCAGGGAGGGTGAAGAAGTGCCGTAAGGAAAAGTTAAAGGAGTTCTACTCGGTTAGAAAAACACTTTGGATTTTTTTTTTTAACCAAAATAGCGCCACCACCATTCACAGGTTGTGTCTGGTATTGCAGCTAAGATCTTTTAGAGGGAAGCTGCACTACTCTCCACGACCAGTAGGCAGGTACTTAATGCATCCATATTCTGTACTTATCACCGTTGGAGCTTACAGTATCGTCCACCGAGTTAATGGCAGTCTACCTGGTGGGTCATCTGGAAGATGGTGGTGGTGATTCTCCACTGCTTCTGGCATCTTCTGCCAAGACGTAATCACCAATGAATGAGTAAGCATAAATTCCTTCACCAGTGCCGCAAACATGGAAATGCATAGTTCGGCATAGGAGCTGCGTACATGGTAGAAGGCAGTTTTGAATCCAGTTTTGTGCTCTGGTTTGGAGGTTGACTATATATTATTCCTCAGTATTGGACAAAGTTATTTTAATTTATCTAGAGGTAAAGTTTGGATTAAAGCTCTTGTAATGTAATCTTCCTGGATTAACGATGGAGCTGCCGTTGGCAGTAGAAGAGAAGAAATAGACGATGGGATCATATGTTCAGCCCAACAAAGGAGGAGAAGCCTGGCCAAGGTCCAAATTATGGTAAAAATGTGCAAATAGACCCACGTCCTGCCGACCGGACAGATTTATATCTATTTATCCATATTACATCCATTGACCTACGAAGAAAATCACTGAGAGCCAAACTATGGACCCCGTCTGAGCAGTAATTTCACATTTCTGCACATGGCGCTAACATATACTGCATCGCTGGACATAAATCGTGCAACACTCTTGTCCAGGGTTAGGAAAGCTGTGGCCTATTCAAGTTTGTTGCCACCATAATAATGCCCGTTAGCCACATAACCCCCATTTTACAGTTTATGGTTCCTATAAAATTGTCACCCATACACAGGTGCGTCATAAGAATGTCAGCCGCAGCGTCTATTGCCGTGTCAGATAGTCACAGTGCCGCCATGTCAGTGTGGCAGGCAGGGTCTGGCTGGCAAGTTTTACACTGGGGGAAGCACATAGCACTGGCCGACGAGTTGCCAATCTTTAACCTGCTAATCACAGGCTGCTGTATAAGGCTATGTTCACACGTTGCATTTTTTCTCTGCAAGCAAAACCTGCACTCTTGGCAGTAAAGAAGCTGCTTACAAAAAGTAGGTTTTACTGCGGTTTTGTTGCTTTTTTGTTGTCTTTTGTGCATATTGATAAAGTTTAGTGCCCCCATAGAAATCATGATGTAACTTCCTTAAGGTTTTTGCACCAAAACCTGATACCTGCATTTACCCATTCTATGGGTGAAAAAACGCTCCAAGAATTGACATGCTGCAGTTTTCAAAAATGCAAAAGTTTTCAAAATCAGTTAGAGAAAAAAACAATCTGAGTGCATGAGATTTCTGAAATCTCAGCCTTTTCTTTTTACTGTAAAACGCAGCTGAAAATTTGCAGCAAAAACGCAACGTGTGAACATAGCCTAAAACAGCAGAGGTGGCAAAGCTTTAAAAAAACGGTAATTGGTGCTGTTTTCATATTGGGATCACACACACCTTTGCAATTCTTCATACATTATAGAGCTGTTAGTAACTGTTTGATCAATTAGAAAGCCTAAGAATTAGTATTGTCATTTATTTTGCATTAGATGTAGTTGGTGCAGCATTTTACTAGTTGTCTGTCTCAGACTTGGAAAATCAGCAACCCAGATACAAATCTAGTAGTCCACTACACCAAAGTCACCATTGAGTGGACTCCATACATTGCACTCTATATATAGAAATATCATTACCAAAGATCCAACGCTTACTACATAGATACAGAAACAGAACCACATTTACTACACATATAAAGGACAGAACCAAGCTTACCACATAGTAACATGAACAGAACCGAGTTTGCTACAAAGATGTTGTAACAGAAACAGTCTTAATACATAGACGCAGGAACAGAAACCAGCTCATTACACAGATACAGGAACAAGCTTCTATATATATATATATACAGTGGGGCAAAAAAGTATTTAGTCAGTCAGCAATAGTGCAAGTTCCATCACTTAAAAAGATGAGAGGCGTCTGTAATTTACATCATAGGTAGACCTCAACTATGGGAGACAAACTGAGAAAAAAAAAACCAGAAAATCACATTGTCTGTTTTTTTATCATTTTTTTTGCATTTTATGGTGGAAAATAAGTATTTGGTCAGAAACAAACAATCAAGATTTCTGGCTCTCACAGACATGTAACTTCTTCTTTAAGAGTCTCCTCTTTCCTCCACTCATTACCTGTAGTAATGGCACCTGTTTAACCTTGTTATCAGTATAAAAAGACACCTGTGCACACCCTCAAACAGTCTGACTCCAAACTCCACTATGGTGAAGACCAAAGAGCTGTCAAAGGACACCAGAAACAAAATTGTAGCCCTGCACCAGGCTGGGAAGACTGAATCTGCAATAGCCAACCAGCTTGGAGTGAAGAAATCAACAGTGGGAGCAATAATTAGAAAATGGAAGACATACAAGACCACTGATAATCTCCCTCGATCTGGGGCTCCACGCAAAATCCCACCCCGTGGGGTCAGAATGATCACAAGACCGGTGAGCAAAAATCCCAAAACCACGCGGGGGGACCTAGTGAATGAACTGCAGAGAGCTGGGACCAATGTAACAAGGCCTACCATAAGTAACATACTACGCCACCAAGGATTCAGATCCTGCAGTGCCAGACGTGTCCCACTGCTTAAGCCAGTACATGTCCGGAAACCGTCTGAAGTTTGCTAGAGAGCATTTGGATGATCCAGATGAGTTTTGGGAGAATGTCCTATGGTCTGATGAAACCAAACTGGAACTGTTTGGTAGAAACACAACTTGTCGTGTTTGGAGGAAAAAGAATACTGAGTTGCATCCATCAAACATCATACCTACTGTAAAGCATGGTGGTGGAAACATCATGCTTTGGGGCTGTTTCTCTGCAAAGGGGCCAGGACGACTGATCCGGGTACATGAAAGAATGAATGGGGCCATGTATCGTGAGATTTTGAGTGCAAACCTCCTTCCATCAGCAAGGGCATTGAAGATGAAACGTGGATGGGTCTTTCAACATGACAATGATCCAAAGCACACCGCCAGGGCAACGAAGGAGTGGCTTCGTAAGAAGCATTTCAAGGTCCTGGAGTGGCCTAGCCAGTCTCCAGATCTCAACCCTATAGAAAACCTTTGGAGGGAGTTGAAAGTCCGTGTTGCCAAGCGAAAAGCCAAAAACATCACTGCTCTAGAGGAGATCTGCAGGGAGGAATGGGCCAACATACCAACAACAGTGTGTGGCAACCTTGTGAAGACTTACAGAAAACGTTTGACCTCTGTCATTGCCAACAAAGGATATATTACAAAGTATTGAGATGAAATTTTGTTTCTGACCAAATACTTATTTTCCACCATAATATGCAAATAAAATGTTAAAAAAACAGACAATGTGATTTTCTGGATTTTTTTTTCTCAGTTTGTCTCCCATAGTTGAGGTCTACCTATGATGTAAATTACAGACGCCTCTCATGTTTTTAAGTGGTGGAACTTGCACTATTGCTGACTGACTAAATACTTTTTTGCCCCACTGTATATAATTGTCTAAGGTCCACTTCCGTCTGTTTATCTGTCACGGAAATCCCGCGTCGCCGATTGGTCGCAGCCGGCTGTGCGCGACCAATCAGCGACAGCCACAGTCCATCCGTGAATTGGCCCCTCCCTACTCCCCTCCAGTCAGTGCCCCTCCATACACCCCTCCAGTCAGCGCCAACATAGCGTTTTAGCAGTCCATTAATGCTGCCATTAACCCTGTAAGTATGACCAACTTTTTAGTATTGATGCTGCCTATGCAGCATCAATAGTAAAAACATATAATGTTAAAAATAATAATAATAAAAAATCATTATATTCTCACCTTCCACTACTCGCGATGCTCCGGTCCCAAGAATGCATTGCGGCAATGACCCCAGATGCGGTCTCGCGAGACCAGTACATCATCACGGGTTATTGCCGCAAGGCATTACTGGGAATGGAGCGTCGCGAGGGGCATCGCTAAAGGACTGGGCTGGATCCGGGGGCTGCCAGAAGGTGAGTATATAACTATTTTTTATTTTAATTCTTTTTTTAACAGGGATATGGTGCCCACATTGCTATATACTACGTGGGCTGCGTTATATACTATGTGGGCTGTGTTATATACTGCGTGGGCTGTGTTATATACTACGTCACTGTGCTATATACTACGTGGGCTGTGCTATATACTACGTAGCTGTGCTATATACTACGTGGCTATGCTATATACTACGTGGCTATGCTATATACTACGTGGCTGTGCTACATACTACGTGGGCTGTGTTATATACTACGTGGCTATGCTATATACTATGTAGGCTGTGTTATATACTGCGTGGGCTGTGTTATGTACTGCGTGGGCTGTGTTATATACAACGTGGGCTGTGTTATATACTACGTGGGCTGTGTTATATACTACGTGGGCTGTGCTATATACTACGTAGGCTGTGTTATATACTGCGTGGGCTGTGTTATGTACTGCGTGGGCTGTGTTATATACTACGTGAGCTGTGCTATATACTACGTAGGCTGTGTGATAAACTGCGTGGGCTGTGTTATGTACTGCGTGGGCTGTGTTATATACTACATGGCTATGCTATATACTACGTAGGCTGTGTTATATACTGCGTGGGCTGTGTTATGTACTGCGTGGGCTGTGTTATATACTACGTGAGCTGTGCTATATACTACATGGGCTATGTTATATACTGCGTGGGCTGTGTTATATACTATGTGGGCTGTGTTATATACAACGTGGGCTGTATTATATACTATGTGGGCTGAGTTATATACTATGTGGGCTGAGTTATATAGTGTGGGCGCTGTGTTATATACTGTGTGGGCTGTGTTATATACTGCATAGGCTGTTTTATATATTATGTTGCTGTGCTATATACTACATGGGCTGTGTTATACAGTATACTGCGTGGGCTGTGCTATATACTACATGGGCTGTGCTATATACTACGTGGGCTGTGCTATATACTATGTGGGCTGTGCTATATACTATGTGGGCTGTGCTATATACTGCATGGGCTGTGCCATATACTACGTGGGCTGTGCTATATACTACGTGGGCTGTGTTATATACTGCGTGGGCTGTGCTATATACTACGTGGCTGTGCTATATACTACATGGCTGTGCTATATACTATGCGGCTGTGCTATATACTATGTGGCTGTGCTATATACTACGTGGGCTGTGTTATATCCTACGTTGGCTGTGAGACTCTTTCGCCGAGGCCCTCAAAAATCTGGAGCTGGCCCTGGCTTCACTGATTGGTCGTGCCCGGCTGGCCGCGAACAATCAGCGACAGAAGCAGTCCGGTCGCGAATTGGCGCGGGATTTGAACCACGCTTCGCTAATTGGTCGCGCCCGGCCGGCCGAATCCTGTGTATTCATTGCGTTATTTTGAAATCTTCATAAATAAACTACATACATATTCTAGAATACCCAATGCGTTAGAATCGGGCCACCATCTAGTATTACATAAATACGGGAGCAGAACTGAGCTTATGACACAGATATGGGAACAGAACAAATTATAAATATTACAAATAATTAGGATTCTTCAGGTCAAAGTCTGTGTCAAATCCAACAAATGTCTCGGACAACCAGTTTTAACAACAGCATTGCACAGTCAGCAGAAAACCATTGTAACACATAGCAAAAACAAATCCATCTGAACCAGTCTATAGTTTGCATACAGAGCATATCCTTGTCTCTGACTACAACATTTGTATTTTTTAAATTGTCCACATTCGGCAAAGCAATATCATAATGTCTATTGTATATTAGGAACAGATCGGTGGAATTAATGTACAAAACAGAGAACCACACAGCTTCCACTTGTACTAGTTATATAAATGTTCGGGTTTGTGCTTTAATTGCACTTGTCTGTCCCTAAAACAGAAAAAACAAATGTAACTCCCTAAGGCCTCGTTCACACATCCATGTTTAACCCCTTAGTGACGGAGCCACATTTTTTAAATCTGACCAGTGTCACTTTATTTGGTAATAACTCTGGAACGCTTCAACAAATCCCAGTGATTTTGAGATTGTTTTTTGTGACACATTATACTTTATGATAATAGTAAGTTTAGGTCGATATGTTTTGTGCTTATTTATAAAAAAAATCCAAATTTGAGAAAAATGTTGAATGATTATCCCCTTAAGCTAGATAGTCATACCACAGCAAAACATTAATAAATTACATTTCCCTCATGTCTGCTTTACATCAGCACCGTTTGTAAAATGTTCTTTTATTTTGTTAGCATTTTAGGAGGTTTAAAAATGTAGCAGTAATTTTTATTTTTTTCTAGGAAATTTACAAAATTTATTTTTTTAGGCACCTATCCAGGTTTGAAGTGCCTATAGGGGTCCCACATATTGGGAAACC
The DNA here is from genome assembly GCF_032444005.1 of Ranitomeya imitator. Lineage (NCBI taxonomy): Eukaryota > Metazoa > Chordata > Amphibia > Anura > Dendrobatidae > Ranitomeya > Ranitomeya imitator. The sequence goes on along the minus strand of NC_091282.1, from coordinate 766,791,789 downwards.
CCCCAAAGTTATACCATTTTAAAAACAGCACCCCTTGAAATATTGAAAACTGCAGTCAGGTAGTTTATTAACCCTTCAGGTGATTTTCAGGAATTAATGCAAAGTGGTATGACAGAAATGAAAAAGTGTATTTTTACCACCTAAATGCCTCTAACTTCTGAACAGGTTACAACAGCCGGCAGATTGTAAGGCCACTATTTGGTCATGAATTGCCATGGCAAACATCAGGACCACACAATCATGATCTGAAGGCACCAATTGGGATAAAGAGGAAGCCCCCACACTTTGTGAACCATTTATATGATGTAGTCACTATTGACAGCAGCAAGGGGTTAAACAGATATGGACGGTGCCAACACTGATCGTGGCTGATGCAGCAAGTTGTCAGCTATAGTGTACAGCCGACAGCTGCTGGGTTGTCTCCTGTATGGGGATGCTATACTCTTATATCTCGTCAGTAAAAAGACGTATTGGCGGTCATTAAGGGGTTAAACCCATACGTTAAAAAAATGGTACCGGTGTCATCAGTATTTTGCATCAGTGTACAATGTGTGCCCGTTTTTACCAACCATCAGTATCTTTCACATATTGATAAATCACAAAGATTCTTCTATCCTTTGCACGTCCTTGTTAAGTATGTGCAGCTCACGGATTGCACACTGATTATACACTGACGCCATCCGTTTTCACGGACCCATTGACTCGTATTGGCCCTTATCATATGAGACAAAGGAGAAAAACGGACATGTCTCAGTGAGTTTTGCATGGACACGGGGTCCGGGAAAAAAGGTGGACATGTGAATAGCAGCATTGATTATAATATATTATATAAAACTGCATACAACACGGATGTCTGAGCGAGGTCTTGGGCAGATTCGAAAGAGTTTTTACAGATTTAGTAAATATGCCCCAAACATGTGAATATGATTTTACACTCTCTTTTCTACCAAAAGTATCCGCACACCACAATACACTGTTACACACAGACGCACAGCTACAAACACGTATGGAAATAATTCCGGTCAGACTGGGACTAAGGAGCCGCCCTAAATACAAACCCACAACAGCCTACACCCAATAACACTCCAGCGTAATTCGCGGTGGAAAATAAAAATAGTTTTATTTGCTCATTTACCCAGAAACAAAGATAATTAAAAAAAAAGATAATTTATATTAAAAGGAAACCTGTCACCCCCAAAATCGAAGGTGAGCTAAGCCCACCGGCATCAGGGGCTTATCTGCAGCATTCTGGAGATAAGCCCTAATGTATCCTGAAAGATGAGAAAAAGAGGTTAGATTATACTCCTGGGTTGGTGGTCCGATCCGATGGGCGTCGCGGTCCGGTCCGAGGCCTCCCATCTTCATAGGATGACGTCCTCTTCTTGTTCTCATGCTGTGGCGCAGGCGTACTTTGTCCTGTTGAGGGCAGAGAGGGCAGAGAGGCGCTGGGCCTCTCTGACCATTCTTGGTGCCTGCGCACTGCAGTACTTTGCTCTGCCCTCAACAGGACAGACAAAGTATGCCTGCACCGGAGCCGCAGCGTGAATACAAGAAGAGGACGTCATCATAAGAAGATGGGAGGCCCCGGACCGGACCGCGACACCCATCGGACCAGGGTGAGTATAATCTAACCTCTTTTTCTCATCTTTCAGGATACATTGGGGCTTATCTACAGCATTACAGAATGCTGTAGATAAGCCCCTGATGCCGGTGGGCTTAGCTCACCTTCAATTTTGGGGGTGACAGGTTCCCTTTAAGTGCTTTTCGATTTCTGATGCTCGCATTGAGAATGAATGGAGCAGAGGAGCACATGATGGGCCTCTGCTCCTTTCAGATGGGGCTGTTTACAGCATTGGTGGGGGTCCCAGTGGTCAGTCTCCCAGCGCTCAGGAAGTTATTCCCTATCCGATGATTACAGGACTTGGCACAACCATTTTAATAGGGTCTGTCACTGCTTAATGGGAGAAGACGTATGCTGGGCCTCTCAGATTAATCTCTGCATGTTGTTAAATGAGTTTTCAGTGACATTCTTTTTTTTACTATGGGCCTAAGAACTAATAGGCAGGTAATTGCTACCTACCTGCCTGTAATACCCATCACTGGCTCATTGCAGTCATGGACCGCTGTTGTGAATTCTGTGGCAGAGCTCCCTCCTGTGGTCACAAGTGGTACTTCGGCTGATTCTCTCTGTGAGCTTCCGTTGGTGGAGGAAAGTGGTACTGCGGCTTCTGAGTTTCCTCCCTCAGGTGATGTGGTGAGGTCGTTAGGTGCTGCTCTACTTAACTCCACCTAGTGCTTTGATCCTGGCCTCCTGTCAATGTTCTAGTGTTGGACTTGTTTCCTCTTGGATCATTCCTGTGGCCTGCTGCTCTGCATAGCTAAGTTTTCCTTTGCTATTTTGTTTGCTGTTATTTCTGTCCAGCTTATCTATTTGTTTGCTGGAAGCTCTGGGACGCAGAGGGTGTACCTCCGTGCCGTTAGTTCGGTACGGAGGGTCTTTTTGCCCCCTTTGCGTGGTTTTTTAGGGTTTTGTGTTGACCGCAAAGTTACCTTTCCTATCCTCGCTCTGTTCAGAAAGTCGGGCCTCACTTTGCTAAATCTATTTCATCTCTACGTTTGTCTTTTCATCTTAACTCACAGTCATTATATGTGGGGGGCTGCCTTTTCCTTTGGGGGTATTTCTCTGAGGCAAGGTAGGCTTATTTTCTATCTTCAGGCTAGCTAGTTTCTCAGGCTGTGCCGAGTTGCATAGGGAGCATTAGGCGCAATCCACGGCTGCCTCTAGTGTTGTTGGAGAGGATCAGGGATTGCGGTCAACAGAGTTCCCACGTCTCAGAGCTCGTTCTATGTTATTGGGTTATTGTCAGATCACTGTATGTGCTCTGACCTCTATGTCCATTGTGGTACTGAATTGCCTTCATAACAGTACAGGAGGCCAAAAGTACTAATGATTCTCAATAGAGGGAAAAAAGAAGTTCTGAGACCATTTTTTTTTCTCTGCACTGTGTTTTGCCTTTTTTTTCCCCTAGACATTTGGGTGGTTCAGGACACAGGTGTAGCAATGGACATTAAAGGTCTGTCTTCATGTGTGGATCAGCTCACGGCAAGAGTACAAAATATTCAAAACTTTGTGGTTCAGAATTCTATGTTAGAACCGAGAATTCCTATTCCAGATTTGTTTTTTGGAGATAGAACTAAATTTCTGACTTTCAAAAATAATTGTAAACTATTTCTGGCTTTGAAACCTCGCTCCTCTGGTGACCCAGTTCAACAAGTTAGGATCATTATTTCTTTTTTGCGTGGCGACCCTCAGGACTGGGCATTTTCTCTTGCGTCAGGAGATCCTGCATTAAGTAATATCGATGCGTTTTTCCTGGCGCTTGGATTGCTGTACGATGAACCTAATTCAGTGGATCAGGCAGAAAAAAATTTGCTGGCTCTTTGTCAGGGTCAGGATGAGATAGAGGTATATTGACAGAAATTTAGAAAGTGGTCCGTACTCACGCAATGGAATGAAGGTGCGCTCGCAGCGATTTTCAGAAAGGGTCTCTCTGAAGCCCTTAAGGATGTCATGGTGGGATTTCCTATGCCTGCTGGTCTGAATGAGTCTATGTCTTTGGCCATTCAGATCGGTCGACGCTTGCGTGAGCGTAAATCTGTGCACCATTTGGCGGTATCACCTGAGCCTATGCAGTGCGATAGGACTTTGACCAGAGTTGAACGGCAAGAACACAGACGTCTGAATGGGCTGTGTTTCTACTGTGGTGATTCCACTCATGCTATCTCTGATTGTCCTAAGCGCACTAAGCGGTTCGCTAGGTCTGCCACCATTGGTACGGTACAGTCAAAATTTCTTCTGTCCGTTACCTTGATCTGCTCTTTGTCATCGTATTCTGTCATGGCATTTGTGGATTCAGGCGCTGCCCTGAATTTGATGGACTTGGAGTATGCTAAGCGTTGTGGGTTTTTCTTGGAGCCCTTGCAGTGTCCTATTCCATTGAGAGGAATTGATGCTACGCCTTTGGCCAAGAATAAGCCTCAGTACTGGACCCAGCTGACCATGTGCATGGCTCCTGCACATCAGGAGGTTATTCGCTTTCTGGTGTTGCATAATCTGCATGATGTGGTCGTGTTGGGGTTGCCATGGCTACAAGTCCATAATCCAGTGTTAGATTGGAAATCCATGTCGGTGTCCAGCTGGGGTTGTCAGGGGGTACATGGTGATGTTCCATTTCTGTCAATTTCGTCATCCACCCCTTCTGAGGTTCCAGAGTTCTTGTCTGATTACCGGGATGTATTTGATGAGCCCAAGTCCGATACCCTACCTCCGCATAGGGATTGTGATTGTGCTATCAATTTGATTCCTGGTAGTAAATTCCCAAAAGGCCGACTGTTTAATTTATCTGTGCCTGAGCACGCCGCTATGCGCAGTTATGAGAAGGAGTCCCTGGAGAAGGGGCATATTCGCCCGTCATCGTCGCCATTAGGAGCAGGGTTCTTTTTTGTAGCCAAGAAGGATGGTTCGCTGAGACCTTGTATAGATTACCGCCTTCTAAATAAGATCACGGTTAAATTTCAGTACCCCTTGCCGTTGTTATCTGATTTGTTTGCTCGGATTAAGGGGGCTAGTTGGTTCACCAAGATAGATCTTCGTGGTGCGTATAATCTTGTGCGAATTAAGCGAGGCGATGAATGGAAAACTGCATTTAATACGCCCGAGGGTCATTTTGAGTATCTAGTAATGCCATTCGTACTTGCCAATGCTCCATCAGTGTTTCAGTCCTTTATGCATGACATCTTCCGAGAGTACCTGGATAAATTCCTGATTGTGTACTTGGATGACATTTTGATCTTCTCGGATGATTGGGAGTCTCATGTGAAGCAGGTCAGAACGGTTTTTCAGGTCCTGCGTGCTAATTCTTTGTTTGTGAAGGGATCAAAGTGTCTCTTTGGTGTGCAGAAGGTTTCATTTTTGGAGTTCATCTTTTCCCCTTCTACTATCGAGATGGATCCTGTTAAGGTCCAAGCCATCCATGATTGGACTCAGCCGACATCTCTGAAAAGTCTGCAAAAGTTCCTGGGCTTTGCTAATTTTTATCGTCGCTTCATCTGCAATTTTTCTAGTATTGCTAAACCATTGACCGATTTGACCAAGAAGGGTGCTGATGTGGTCAATTGGTCTTCTGCTGCTGTGGAGGCTTTTCAGGAGTTGAAGCGTCGTTTTTCTTCTGCCCCTGTGTTGTGTCAGCCAGATGTTCCGCTTCCGTTCCAGGTCGAGGTTGATGCTTCTGAGATTGGAGCAGGGTCTGTTTTGTCGCAGAGAGGTTCTGATTGCTCAGTGATGAAACCATGCGCCTTCTTTTCCAGGAAGTTTTCGCCTGCTGAGCGAAATTATGATGTGGGCAACCGAGAGTTGCTGACCATGAAGTGGGCATTCGAGGAGTGGCGTCATTGGCTTGAAGGAGCTAAGCATCGCGTGGTGGTATTGACTGATCATAAGAACTTGACTTATCTCGAGTCTGCCAAGCGGTTGAATCCTAGACAGGCTCGTTGGTCGCTGTTTTTTGCCCGTTTTGACTTTGTGATTTCGTACCTTCCGGGCTGTAAAAATGTGAAGGCGGATGCTCTGTCTAGGAGTTTTGTGCACGACTCTCCGGGTTTGTCTGAGCCGGCGGGTATCCTCAAGGAAGGAGTAATTGTGTCTGCCATCTCCCCTGATTTGCGGCAGGTGCTGCAAAAATTTCAGGCTAATAAACCTGATCGTTGTCCAGCGGAGAAACTGTTTGTCCCTGATAGGTGGATGAATAAAGTTATCTCTGAGGTTCATTGTTCGGTGTTGGCTGGTCATCCTGGAATCTTTGGTACCAGAGAGTTAGTGGCTAGATCCTTTTGGTGGCCATCTCTGTCGCGGGATGTGCGTACTTTTGTGCAGTCCTGTGGGATTTGTGCTCGGGCTAAGCCCTGCTGTTCTCGTGCCAGTGGGTTGCTTTTGCCCTTGCCGGTCCCGAAGAGGCCTTGGACACATATCTCTATGGATTTTATTTCAGATCTTCCCGTTTCTCAAAAGATGTCAGTCATTTGGGTGGTCTGTGATCGCTTTTCTAAGATGGTCCATTTGGTACCCTTGTCTAAATTGCCTTCCTCCTCTGATTTGGTGCCATTGTTCTTCCAGCATGTGGTTCATTTACATGGCATTCCAGAGAATATCGTTTCTGACAGAGGTTCCCAGTTTGTTTCGAGGTTTTGGCGAGCCTTTTGTGGTAGGATGGGCATTGACTTGTCTTTTTCCTCGGCTTTCCATCCTCAGACTAATGGCCAGACGGAACAAACCAATCAGACCTTGGAAACATATCTGAGATGCTTTGTTTCTGCTGATCAGGATGATTGGGTGTCCTTTTTGCCTTTGGCTGAGTTCGCCCTTAATAATCGGGCCAGCTCGGCTACCTTGGTTTCGCCATTTTTTTGCAACTCTGGGTTCCATCCTCGTTTCTCTTCAGGACAGGTTGAGTCTTCGGACTGTCCTGGTGTGGATACTGTGGTGGACAGGTTGCAGCAGATTTGGACTCATGTAGTGGACAATTTGACCTTGTCCCAGAAGAAGGCTCAACGTTTCGCTAATCGCAGACACTGTGTGGGTCCCCGACTTCGTGTTGGGGATCTGGTTTGGTTATCTTCTCGTCATATTCCTATGAAGGTTTCCTCTCCTAAGTTTAAACCTCGTTTCATTGGTCCGTATAGGATTTCTGAGGTTCTTAATCCTGTGTCTTTTCGTCTGACCCTTCCAGATTCTTTTTCCATACATAACGTATTCCATAGGTCATTGTTGCGGAGATACGTGGCACCTATGGTTCCATCTGTTGACCCTCCTGCCCCGGTTTTGGTGGAGGGGGAGTTGGAGTATATTGTGGAGAAGATTTTGGATTCTCGTGTTTCAAGACGGAAACTCCAGTATCTGGTTAAGTGGAAGGGTTATGCTCAGGAAGATAATTCCTGGGTCTTTGCCTCTGATGTCCATGCTCCCGATCTTGTTCGTGCCTTTCATGTGGCTCATCCTGGTCGGCCTGGGGGCTCTGGTGAGGGTTCGGTGACCCCTCCTCAAGGGGGGGTACTGTTGTGAATTCTGTGGCAGAGCTCCCTCCTGTGGTCACAAGTGGTACTTCGGCTGATTCTCTCTGTGAGCTTCCGTTGGTGGAGGAAAGTGGTACTGCGGCTTCTGAGTTTCCTCCCTCAGGTGATGTGGTGAGGTCGTTAGGTGCTGCTCTACTTAACTCCACCTAGTGCTTTGATCCTGGCCTCCTGTCAATGTTCTAGTGTTGGACTTGTTTCCTCCTGGATCATTCCTGTGGCCTGCTGCTCTGCATAGCTAAGTTTTCCTTTGCTATTTTGTTTGCTGTTATTTCTGTCCAGCTTATCTATTTGTTTGCTGGAAGCTCTGGGATGCAGAGGGTGTACCTCCGTGCCGTTAGTTCGGTACGGAGGGTCTTTTTGCCCCCTTTGCGTGGTTTTTTAGGGTTTTGTGTTGACCGCAAAGTTACCTTTCCTATCCTCGCTCTGTTCAGAAAGTCGGGCCTCACTTTGCTAAATCTATTTCATCTCTACGTTTGTCTTTTCATCTTAACTCACAGTCATTATATGTGGGGGGCTGCCTTTTCCTTTGGGGGTATTTCTCTGAGGCAAGGTAGGCTTATTTTCTATCTTCAGGCTAGCTAGTTTCTCAGGCTGTGCCGAGTTGCATAGGGAGCGTTAGGCGCAATCCACGGCTGCCTCTAGTGTTGTTGGAGAGGATCAGGGATTGCGGTCAACAGAGTTCCCACGTCTCAGAGCTCGTTCTATGTTATTGGGTTATTGTCAGATCACTGTATGTGCTCTGACCTCTATGTCCATTGTGGTACTGAATTGCCTTCATAACAGACCGCTCTCCATCTCCCAGGCTGCTCTGTCGATGAGGTGTGACTGTCGGTGTCATGCTAATTGACAGTCTGCTTCCCTCAGGCAGCAGTGAGCCAACTGTCAATCAGCATGACATCTTCAGTGACACCCCATCAACAGAGCAGAGCGGAAGAGTAGCCGCTGCTCTGTCAACGTGACGTCAGCGTAATCAGCAAAATTGCCGGCAGGAGGGATTTGTGACTCTTCTGTGCCGGCAGAGATCAGCGCCGGGCACAACAGGCAGGTAGGTAGCGACAATTTTTTTCAACTGTGGGCCTCAGTGATAAAAGGCAGGTACCCATTTGTACTTAGATCCATAGAAGAAATAAATAATCAGGGATAATCCCTTTAGCCAGCTCCACGGTTTTAAATCATTCAGAGACAATACACCACGCTCCTCACACATCTTATATACTGTAACACCCCCAGCCCATCAACGATCACAGCAGCCCAGGGTAGGTATACAATGATGAAGTGATCCCCATACCCCTCATAGTATAACACCCACCAGCACCCCAAAGTATCCAATGCAACATGCAGTACACAGGGCAATCTGTCCCCTGCACAGAACAGAAGACAGTGCAACACCCCTATCCCCCATACACACAGGGTATAAAGTGTAGCAGACCCCAGCCACTCATAATTGACTTTGTCTCAGACCCCCATAATATACATGGCCGCAGACCCCCCAGTACCTCATAATTTTTACATGGCTGCAGACTCCAGCCCCATATAATATACATTGCAGCAGACCCCCAGACACTTATAATACTGTATATATTACTGCAGACCCCCAGCCCCTCTTATCATACATTGCTGCAGACCCCCCCAGTCACTCATATTGTACATGTTCACAGATCCCAGCCCCACATTATATTACATTGCTGCAGACCTCCACATAATATGCAATGCTGCAGACCTCACCAACCCTTAATAATACACATTGTTGCAGACTCCCCTTTAATAACACCCACTAGCACCCCAAAGTATCCAATGCAACACACAGTACACAGGGTAATATGTCCCCTGCTCCTAACAGTAGACAGTGCGACACCACTCCGCCTCATATACACAGTGTACAAAGGGTAGCAGACCCCCAGCCCCTCATAATATACATTACTGTAGACTCCCCCAGCGCCTCTTATTATACATTGCTGCAGAACCCCCAGCCCTTCATAATATACATTGTTGTAGACCCCCCAGCCCCTCAAAATATACATTGCTGCAGACCCCTTATAATATACATTGCTGCTGACTCCCACATAATATGTATTGCTGCAGACCCCACCAACCCCTATTAATACACATTGCTGCAGACTCCCCTTTAATAACACCCACTAGCTCCCCAAAGTATAAAACGCAACACGCAGTACACAGGGTAATATTTCCCCTGCTCCTAATAGTAGACAGCGCGACACCCTCCGCCTCATACACACAGTGTACAAAGGGTAGCAGACCCCCAGCCCCTCATAATAAACATTGCTGCAGAAACCCGAGAACCTCATATCATGCATTGCTGGAAACCCCCACAGCCCCTCATAATAAACATTGTTGCAGACCAACAAAAATGTACATTTATGCATACTTCATACTCCCCCATAATATATGTTGCAGTAGACCCCCTAGCCCCTCCATAATATACACAGTCCTGGACTGCAGAGAAGACAGTAATCCGTTTCAAGCAGCTACTCAGGGCAGTGTCGTTCTGGGGTAACAAGGGCCCACCAGTAACATTGACTTTGGGAGGGGGGGCATTTTTGACCTGCATGCAAATATTATTCTACCTTCGTTCACAAACTTACCTATATCTCTGTATAATAATAAACTGGGTACTTTGTCTGTACAGAGTGAATCAAGTGCATTATACCAAGTACTGCCTATACCATGGGGTTGGGGGCCCAGATCTACACAGGGGTCCACCGGGGGATTTCCATGTTATCCTGTGGGCCAGTCCGAGCCTGACTCTGTGACAGGATGTCTCCATACAGAGGTGCTGCATTGGCACGTCTGATGCTGCCAGGCAGTAAAATGTAAAGGTACAGAGCCGCCCAGCAGATGCTGAAGCTGCAGATGGATAGGGCAGCCCTGAACAGCTGCAGAGCGATCTGCCCGGGTGTCCCCCCCTCTGGCCCAGCCAGCCTCTGGTGGCAAGTCACGTGCCCATATTAGCATCATTTAGAAACTATGCCCCCTACACCAGTATCCGCCAACCACCGTACCCTTATACCAGTATCCGCCAACCACAGTGAGCCCTATACCAGTATCCGCCAGCCACAGTACCCCTATTCTAGTATTTTTCAGCCACAGTGCCCCTATACTAGTATCCATCAACCACGGAGCACCTGTACTAGTTATTATTTTTGCCAAGCTGCACCATAAATCGTTACCTGGTGGCCACCATACTCCCCAATCTCAGTACTGGCCAGCTACCATGCTCCTGTTACAATGCCAGCCATCCACTGTGCTCCTATTCTTACCAGTATGGGCAGGGTGTGTGTGTGGCTTCTTGGGTGTTTCCAGTTGACGGCTGATTGCTGATGGGGTTGTTTTTTGGGGAGGGGTTGGTCAAGGACAACAATAAGGCTATGTGCACACCTTGCGTCGGGTCCCTGCGGGTTCTCCCGCAGCGATTTTGATAAATCTGCAGGGCAAAACAACTGCGGTTCTCCCTGCAGATTTATCGCGGTTTGTTCCGCGTTTTCCGCTGCGGGTTTCCGCCTATACTATTGATGCTGCATATGCAGCAATATGCAGCATCAATAGTAATGTTAAAAATAATAAAAATTGGTTATACTCACCCTCTGATGTCCGGATCTCCTGGGCGCTGCACCCGGCGGTCCGGTTCCAAAGATGCTGTGGGAGAAGGACCCTTCGTGACGTCACGGTCATGTGACCGCGACGTCACCGCAGGTCCTGGTCGCACAGCAACTCTGACCGGACGGCCGCGTGCAGCGCCCAGGAGCTCCGGACATCAGAGGGTGAGTATAACCAGATTTTTTATTTTTTAACCCCAAATATGGTTCCCAGGGCCTGGAGGAGAGTCTCCTCTCCTCCACCCTGGGTACCACCCGCACATTATCCGCTTACTTCCCGCAACGTGGGCACAGCCCCATGCGGGAAGTAAGCGGTTCAATGTATTCCTATGGGTGCAGAATCGCAGCGATTCTGCACAAAGAAGTGACATGCTGCGGGTTGTAAACTGCTGCGTTCCCGCGCGGTTTTTCCCGCAGCATGTGCACAGCGGTTTGCGGTTTCCATAGGGTTTACATGTTACTGTAAACGCTATGGAAACTGCTGCGGACCCGCAGCATCAAAATCGAATATAGCCTTACGTTTTCTTCCCCAAAATTAAAAGAAACAGTCAGGATTATAAAATCTCAACCACTTTCTTGTACAAACAGCACCATGCCCTGTCTATGGCTTGTGTCCGATATACTGGCTTACTATAGAGTGGGGCTGATTTTGTTTTTTTTTGTTTTTTTAAAGCCATGTTTTTCCAGTCCGGGACCCCTCCTTCAGATTCTCCTTTCAATAGTAGATAACAGCAGCAATTAAATCGAATGTCAACTAATATAATTAATGACCATGGGACCTGAGCAGAGAGAGAACAGGTTGTGCCCGGTCTGTGGACACATTTCACAATGGTCTGACCTCCGATGCATGACGGTAACAATCTTATCCTAATGGTAAGATTATTATTCCTCTTCCTTAGGTCAATACACGTTCTGCATTTCCCACCATGCCATGGTGGGTACCAGTCTCTGCAGGATTTCTCGAGCTGCCTCCACCTGCTTGGCTCAAATTAAAATTTCCACGCCACTAAACTTTGGTTAATGAGGCCGAGCAGCAGTGCATCATGGGAATGTTTAATTTTCGCCCACACATCTCCACATTCATCTTCAGTATTTACAGCAAAGGCCTGGAGATCATGGGATCCCAGTGCTTTGGCTTAGAGACCCACCCAACACAGCAATGAACTCTGAACCTCAGTCACTTGTGAGTGGGGGAGGGGAAGTGAAATCGGATCTAAGCAGCATATAATGCTCCTTGTGGTCTAGGTGAATATTTATGCCCACTCTCCCAAATTCCTTTCTGGTTCAGTTTTTAGGGAGATGAATAATACGCCAAATATTTGGAATCGGGACCCTTGGCCATGGATAAAGACTGTAGAAACCCTTTTGGTCACTGTATCTGTGGCGCCCCAGGGTCCTGGTTGTCACAGTAGAATTGCTTTCCTCATGGGGAGAGTGATGTTACGTTTGGAGGCATGAAGGGATAACTGTAACCAGGTAAACACAAGCATGCAACACATTCACCCTCCAAGCCACTAGGGTAGCTTTTGATCCTATTTACTAGGTGACTCACCAAATATATATGGTAGTCTGTAGGGAAAGTCAGTCAGTTCTTGCCAGGAAACAGACTGGAGCAGGCTGAGGCAGAAGAGGGTTTACGGAGCTGTGTAGCCACAGTGCTGCATCTCCTGGAAAGAGACATACAGAAAGCCGAATAGGTTGCAGTGAGCGTGCAGGAGAGCAAAGCACAGGAGAGGAACACCAGTGGGAGACCAGCCACGAGCAGGCTGCTTCCTTCTGAGGTGCAGAGACCGGTAGCCAGAACACTGAGGTTGTAAGGACCTCTACGACTTACATCAGAGACCGTCAGGACAGCTGAACTCCAAGTTACCTGTCCGCCCTAAAACCCAGGAGACACGGTGACACCTATAGAGCCTGGGGCATGCTAGGGCAGATTCAAATCGCCAGTCATACGGGTTATGTCTTATCCTATACGGGGGACAGAGAGAGAGAGAGAGAACACATCTGTGAGGACCATATCTGAAGCCATAGGCAGCAAGTGACTACAACACCGCTAGAGGAAGGCTTGGATTTCCACCTGGATTAGGGGACTCCTAACTTACCTCCAAGCCGGCCGGACCCTGCCTGCCCTGCGATCTGCTGCTCTGGACTGTGGTTGCTGAAGTCTTCAGTAAACCAGGTAAAGAGACTGCAAACCTGTGTCCTCATTCTTTACTGCACCATTCACGATCTACCATCTACACCCCGGGAGCCCTGGGGATATACTTCACTTGTGAGAAGGTATACCATCTAGCTGCCATAACATCACCCCAGAGAACCCCTTAAAGCAGCATTAGTCCCTACTGACCACAGGTGGCGTCACAAACATAAACTTTATTACCTTTAAAGACCTTTCCCTTTTACATGGGCGCCCAGGGTCACAGCCACCGTGACATCCCCCTGTGAACGCAAGACCCCACCCCACGGCCCTGGCGGGCGACTCATATCCTTGTTGGATTTCTATTGGCCAATGTATGTGATGGATGGTTGCATTGATCCCCCTCAGATGGTCCGGTGACTCTGTAGAGGTTTAGACGGAACTTTACTAGTATTGGGCACTTTGGTCAACCTTTAGAGACTTAGTGAAGAGTTGAGCTGCAACAGGTCACAAAAAGCCGATCATCCTGTGCTGGAAGTGGAAAGTTCAAAATCCATTATGGTGGTCTCCAACTTGTGGCTGTCTCTGAAATTTGGTGACATTTCACTATCAGTAACCTGCATAAATATTGTGGCACTAGCATTTCTCCATGGTGTAAGAGTACAGGCATACTGATTTGCAGCAGAACACCCAATCAATCTATATTCTTTCCACCTAATGTACGTGGCTCTTTTTGGGTTTCTCCAAATTTTCATATCATACATACACTTTGATGTTGCATTGCTGGCTTTATACTGATGAACATATTGGTCAAAACAATTAAAAAAAAAGATTTCTTTGTGTTTCCAACAGGAATCCAAGTGTACAGAACCCAAGATGATGATCGAACAACCTAATGTGACCGTGTCGGCTAATATCAAGGCACCCCCAGGAAATAACTGCATAGATGTTGCACAATTTGAGTGGCTCTTCACCTATCAGCCCATCTATATGTGGTTCATCTTCGTTCTGGGCTTCATAGAAAACTTGTTTGCCATCTCAGTTTTTATCCTTCATAAGAGTCGCTGTACAGTGGCGGAAATCTACCTGGGCAATATGGCTGCTGCCGATCTGATTTTTGTCAGTGGCATACCCTTCTGGGCTATATATATCTCCAATAGGTTCTATTGGCCATTTGGAAGTTTCATGTGTGTGGCCGTCAACGGCTTGATTCAACTCAACCTCTATAGCAGCATCTACTTCTTAATGATGGTCAGTATTGACCGATATCTGGCTCTGGTGAAGACCATGTCTGTTGGTCGGATGAGACGACCATGGTGGGCCAAAGTGAACTGTGCCATCATCTGGATGTTTGCATTTGTGTTAAGCTTGCCCTCTGTGGTCTACCGAAGAGTGCAGTTCTATGAACCCCTTAATACCACAGCCTGTTTAACAGTACCACCATTTGAAGACTGGGAAATTGCCACAAATATGATTCTGAATATCCTTGGCTTCTTGGTGCCATTGTTTGTCATCGCCTTCTGTACATTTCAAATTATTTGTGTCTTGAGGAACAATGCAATGCAACAGTTCAAGGAAGTCAACAAAGAGAAAAAAGCCACTTGGCTGGTATTATCTGTGCTCTTGGTTTTCGTAGTGTGCTGGCTCCCATTCCATATTTCCGCTTTTATTAACACATTGGAACGTTTCAAAGTCTTTTCCTCATGTAATGTGGAATCGGTGAATCATATTTTGAACCAAATCTCTACATATATCGGCTTCAGTAACAGCTGTATCAATCCGATCTTGTACATCATGGTTGGCAATCACTTTAGACAAAAAGCCATAGAGGTTTACAGAGCACTTCTATGTAGAGGAACCAACAGAAGAAAGTCCTCATTCGGGCTAGATGAATCCAGTTCAACACAGATTTCATTCTCCACTGGACTCAACAAGAAGAAATCAATTGGTTGAATCTATGATTGCAGCTTTTTAGTTCTAATGTTTTTTTGGATTTTTTTTTAGCCTGGGCATAAAGGACTGGTATTTATTTGAGGACTATGAAAGGATGTAGTATAATCTTATAGAGGATGTAGATCAGTTTAAAAATTATATCAACACTAGTGATGAGCGAATATACTCGTTACACAAGATTTCTCGAGTATGCTCGGGGTTCTCCGAGTATTTGTTAGTGCTCAGAGATTTAGTTTTTCTTGCTGCAGCTGAATGATTTACGTGTTAGCCAGCCTGAGTACATGTGGGGGTTACCTGGTTGCTAGGGTATCCCCACATGTACTTATACTGGTTAACAGATGTAAATAATTCAGTTGCAGCAAGAAAAACTAAATCTTCAAGCACTAAAAAATACTCTGAGGACCCCTGAGAATGCTTGAGAAATCTCGAGTAACGAGTATATTCGCTCATCACTAATCAACACATTTCCAAGAGGACCAATTCAGATCAAAGATCCAGAAGTCCTCATCACCCTGCACGGATTTAGTTTCTTACTGTTCTTTGTAGTCAGTGGCATTTAAATCCATCCTATACCATTTCTAAAGATGCCTTGGGTTGGTATTCCTAAGACCCCTTTATTTGGTGGAACCCAGCTCTTACTCCTCTACAAAATCACATTGTCAGCACTTGTCCGGGATTTGTCGCTGATGACTTTCTACCTGAGGCTCAAACACAAAGGAGATCTTTGTAAAAGTTATGTCTCATCAAAGTGTGCTTTATGGACTTCCACCACTCCTTTATTTTGGGAACCTGGAGCAAAGGTGTGCATACCTTGGAGGTAAAAGCAGTGAGGCCCCTACAGAGAGGTTTCCCAATCCTAGTTGACTTCAACCCTTTGCTAATCAATGGCAAAAAACTGGAAAGGCCTTCCGACTTCAGAAGAAGACTCAATTGTTGGGAATGATGGGGAGAATAAAATGTGGAAAGGAGATAGAGGGAAATCAAACACCAGGACCTTGACTCCTTGGTGGCAAAACCAGTCACCATAACAGGGGTAAATTATGATTCTGTCTAAGGTTCCATTACTTCATTCTCATAGACCGGCAGGACAGCCGATACCTTCTGGCACCAGAGGATGGACTTTGGTGTACAAGACCTCAGATGTTATGTTTCCGTTACCAATGTTTCTGCATCTGTTGTATATTTTTGTGTAGCTGGTCATCTACAAAAATGCTTATTTTTTCATATATATGAAAAAAAAGAAATGTACTTTGCTGGAGTGCAAGAGCAGAGAAGACGCCAATAGTCGCTGGATCCAGACAGTCCTGTTCAGTCTTGGTCTTGGGCTACTTTGTGTGGAGACCTTTTTGAAAAGGTGGGCTTTGCTCATTAAATGGCTTTTAGGGTACCGTCACACATAACGATATCATTAACGATATCGTTGCTTTTTGTGACGTAGCAACGATATCGTTAACTAAATCGTTATGTGTGACAGCGACCAACGATCAGGCCCCTGCTGGGAGATCGTTGGTCGCTGGGGAAAGTCCAGCACTTTATTTTGTCGCTGGATCACCCGCTGACATCACTGAATCGGTGTGTGTGACGCCGATTCAGCGATGTCGTCACTGGTAACCAGGGTAAACATCGGGTTACTAAGCGCAGGGCCGCGCTTAGTAACCCGATGTTTACCTTGGTTACCATTGTAAATGTAAAAAAACAAACACTACATACTTACATTCCCGGTGTCTGGTCATGTCCCTCGCCTTCAGCTTCCCGCACTGGCTGGTGAGCGTCGGCCAGCCGTAAAGCAGAGCACAGCGGTGACGTCACCGCTGTACTTTACGGCCAGCGCTCAGTCAGTGCTGGAAGCTGAAGGTGAGGGACCTGACCAGACACCGGAATGTAAGTATGTAGTGTTTGTTTTTTTACATTTACAACGGTAACCAGGGTAAACATCGGGTTACTAAGTGCGGCCCTGCGCTTAGTAACCCGATGTTTACCCTGGTTACCCGGGGACTTCAGGATCGCTGGAGAGCTGTCTGTGTGACAGCTCTCCAGCGACCAAACAGCGACGCTGCAGCGATCGACATCGTTGTCGGTATCGCTGCAGCGTCGCTTAGGGTACCGTCACACATAACGATATCGTTAACGATATCGTTGCTTTTTGTGACGTAGCAACGATATCGTTAACTAAATCGTTATGTGTGACAGCGACCAACGATCAGGCCCCTGCTGGGAGATCGTTGGTCGCTGGGGAAAGTCCAGAACTTTATTTTGTCGCTGGATCACCCGCTGACATCACTGAATCGGCGTGTGTGACGCCGATTCAGCGATGTCGTCACTGGTAACCAGGGTAAACATCAGGTTACTAAGCGCAGGGCCGCGCTTAGTAACCCGATGTTTACCCTGGTTACCGTTGTAAATGTAAAAAAACAAACAAAAAAACAAACACTACATACTTACATTCCCGGTGTCTGGTCATGTCCCTCGCCTTCAGCTTCCCGCACTGACTGGTGAGCGCCAGCCAGCTGTAAAGCAGAGCACAGCGGTGACGTCATCGCTGTACTTTACGGCCGGCGCTCAGTCAGTGCTGGAAGCTGAAGGCGAAGGACCTGACCAGACACCGGAATGTAAGTATTAAAAGGAGGTGTGGAAACCACAGAAGAACGACCAATATTTTGTAAATCACATATATGAAAAATCTTTATTAATACAAATACAACAAATAAAGAGCGTAAAAATCCCTGGACCACAATAGTACATAGTGAGGAAATGGTGGCGGCCGCTGCAACAGATCGCCACCGTACAAAAAGGACGCGCAGACCGTATATCCCAGACTACCATGTAGTATAGACATCCGCCAGTAAATACAACCATATATGGGAGTTGCTAGCTAAAAAAATTATATAGTGGGCACCTGCATTAAAGATAAATGACGCTTGCAGCAAGCTATATACACCAAAAAGACTATATACCACAGTGGGTTACTATCATGCTGCACCATATTAAGCAGGGCCACAGTATGGGTACCGTCACACTATACGATTTACCTACGATCACGACCAGCGATATGACCTGGCCATGATCGTAGGTAAATCGTAGTGTGGTCGCTGGGGAGCTGTCACACAGACAGCTCTCCAGCGACCAACGATCCCGAGGTCCCCGGGTAACCAGGGTAAACATCGGGTTACTAAGCGCAGGACCGCGCTTAGTAACCCGATGTTTACCCTGGTTACCAGCGTAAAAAAAAACAAACAGCACATACTTACATTCTGGTGTCTGTCAGGTCCCTTGCCGTCTGCTTCCCGCACTCACTGACTGCCGGCCGTAAAGTGAAAGTGAAAGCACAGCACAGCGGTGACGTCAGGATATGTGCACACGATGCAGATTTAGTGCAGAACTGCAGCAGATTTTTCTGCAGCAAAAACGCTGCAGAACTGCACTGTGATTTACAGTACAATGTAAATCAATGTGAAAAAAAAAGCTGTGCACATGGTGCAGAAAAATCTGCGCAGAAACGCTGCAGATTTCAAAGAAGTGCATGTCACTTCTTTTGTGCAGTTCTGCAGCGTTTCTGCACCCCTCCATAATAGAAATCCGCAGGTGCGTTTTTTATGCAGATTTGTGCATCAAAAACGCATCAAAAACGCACAAAAAACGCACAAAAAACACACCTGCGGATTCTGCCAGGAGATGCAGATTTAGTGCAGATTTTATGCAGAAAATTCTGCACCAAATCTGCATCGTGTGCACACAGCCTTAGAGCGTAGCTGGGTCCGGTGCACACGTCCGCCCGACGCGCGTTTCGGAGCGGAAGCTCCTTCGTCAGGGGGCGTGCCTGCGCTTAGTAACCCGATGTTTACCCTGGTTACCCGGGGACTTCAGGATCGTTGGTCGCTGGAGAGCTGTCTGTGTGACAGCTCTCCAGCGACGCTGCAGCGATCGACATCGTTGTCGGTATCGCTGCAGCGTCGCTAAGGCTACGTTCAGACTAGCGTTGTGCGCCGCTGCGTCGGCGACGCAACGCACAATGCACCGAAAAACGCGGCAAAACGCACGCAAAAACGCTGCGTTTTGCGACGCGTGCGTCGTTTTTTGCCGAAAATCGGACGCAAGAAAAATGCAACTTGTTGCATTTTCTAGGTCCGACGCTAGCGGCAAAAAAGACGCACGCATCGCAAAACGCAACAAACAAAAACGCATGCGTCCCCCATGTTAAATATAGGGGCATATGACGCGTGCGTCGCCGCTGCGTCGCCTGACGCTAACGCGACGCACACTAGCACAACGCTAGTCTGAATGTAGCCTTAGTGTGACGGTACTTTTAGTGTGACGGTACCTTAAGTCTGCAAAAGAACAGACCTTGCCAAAACCCAAGGGTTCTGTTATAATCCTCATCTTTGCCATCAATAACTGATATGGACTGTACTTTATTTGAGCTGCTGGACTGGGAGCTTTTTAGGAGGGGAAACCTCAATATTTAGAGTTGAGCAAAAAATGTGATGGTCAGTGGTCGATTGACCAGAGCCCTATGACCCTCCTCCTTCTTGACAGCAATCTGGGTGCCTCTTCTGATTATTAGAACGCACACGATTCTCACAACATGAAAAGGCACTGGAGATGCCACCAGATAGGAGGAGGTTCGTAGGGCTCTGGTCTGGCAACAATTGGCCACCAACGTAGTCGCTGAACCAAGGTCCTGCAAATCTTTGTGCTCAACTCTATCAATTATTTCTACACAGTGGCAGGAAGATCCCAGGTTTATTTTTTGTATAGTGATGTAAATTTTTTACCCGTGTGTATGAAGATAAAGCTGTGATTGCCACCAGATTTGATCGGCCATACACAGTGTCAGAGTGAATGTTCTTCTTGTGCCATACATATTAAATGAACCTGCCATTGACCTGAACATATTAGGCCCTGCCATAGCAAACAATCTAAAAATGTGTCAGCTTTCTGCACATAGCAAATATGGCTGCCACAGCAAAACCGAAAATGGGCACCATCTCTGAAAGTAGAAGAGACACAAAGACAAAACTTTGGCTGCTGCTTTAATTTCTGATTTACTAGTATTTTGATTAAATTAACTTTGTAGGTGAAAATCCTCTTTAAGTGGCGTCTCAATGTATCATTATGCTTGTGTTGATATTATAGACACTTATTTTATAGTTTTTTTTTTACCTTAATGTTTTGTAACGGGTGTCCATATTTGTTATATCCATCAGGAATGCTGTTGGGTACAGAGTTCTTGCCCTTTATTTGGCTGACAAGATGATTTTAATTAGTCTGAATGAAAAATAAAGTGTACATATGACATCCTATAAACGTTTCAGTTGCATTTTATGGAAATATGACTATAATTTTTATTTCGCCTAGGGTTGAAAAGGGGACCCCACAGTAAACTTGCAAAAGGGCTCCCTCAGCAAGAGGGGAAACTGGATGTGGGATGTGTTATGGTCTTTTTTCTTATCCTCTGGGGGTCTGTGTATAGAAAAATATGGACCAAGCTTTGTGGATTTTGTTTTCGGCACTATGTGATGTAAATATGTGATGCTAGGAATGGCGCAAGTGCAGGACATGTGCCTGCACCACTGACAACTGGTGTTACCTATATGGTATAGCTTGATACTCACCTGCAACAGCCTGAATTGCAGAATACTCTGAATCTGGCTGATGAGTTTCCTGAAATAAAACTCCCAAGTCTGTCAAGTTTGTGCTCAGACATTGGACCGGCCTGATAAGATTTCCTTCAATTTTAGACTAGCAGGCATACATTACCAGAAAGGAGTAGGTGGACCTTTTGCGTGGCTATCAAAGAAAACACGCCCAACACTTGTTTTGCATCAAGCTTTGTCAGGGGTGTAAAAATCCCTGAAGAAGTTTGATGCGAAATGTGTGTCAAGTGCGTTTTCTTTGATAGTAGCGCAGAAGGTACACCCACTACTTTCTGGCATATTACTGTGTTTTTTATAACCCGTAGAACTGTAGCAGCTGATATTTTGTTGTGTAACTTATTGTCTTTGAGGATTAGGACAAATGGTGGCATCTAGCTCATATCAGCCTCTAAGTCAGATACATTGATGACATCCTCATACTCTGGTCTGGCCCAGAAGCTGATTTCCTCTCTTTTGTTGATTGTCTTAATGTCAACATGCTTGGTTTAAGATTTATGTGTGAATACAATGCCAAAGAAATTGCTTTCCTTGACCTTTGCATATGAAAAGATGAGAATGGCCTTCTGAGTACAGTACATACAGCAAGCCAACTTCCACCAACAGCTTGGTTAAGTGGGATAGTCATCACCTGCTGACTTTGAAACAGGGAATACCAAAGGGACAGTTCCTCCGCATTAGGAGGAGCTATACCCTTACCAGCTAATTCACAATACAGGAGAAGTATCTCCACAAGAGATTCCAAGAGAGGAGCTATCCATGATCTGTTATTGAGCAATCATATGCCCACGCATGCAGCAGCAATAGAGACTCCCTTCCCATCAACCAAAAGGAGACATTGGTTAATAAGTGTCAGTGACGAAAATAACATCAGAGTCATCGGGACCTATGATAGTCAATCTGGTAGTTTATAGTGTCTTGAAGAAACACTGGGGCATTTTGTTGGTGGATTTCAACCTTAATGGGCTTGTCCCACCAACCCCTAAGGTCACGTATCATAGGGGAAAGTTGATAGGGGACCACCTTACTCATAGTCTTTATTCTAGACCCCCAATATGCTTGACAGGCACACAGCTTGGCAGGAAAATATGTGGCTCATTGAGGTATGGTAACTGACGGACTTGTAAATGGATGAATCCCTGTAAGACCTTTATTAGCTCAGCATCGGGAAAAAACTTTTATATCAGAGACTTCAGGAACTGTAAGTCATCAGGTGTGGTGTACAAGGCCACTTGTACCTGCCCGCTTGATTATATCAGTAAGACCACGAGGGAACTTAGAAGATGGGTGGGTGAACACCTGGGCGACATCCAGAGCAGACACATTAACAGTGTACACAATGTCCACCTGATTGACATCTCATTTTACATGGTGGAACTCATTAGGCCTAAACTGAGAGGGGGCAATCTCAACAAGAGAATCCTCTAAAAAAGAGTCTGAATGGATATTCAGAATCCAATCACTGAGTCCTAAGGAACTTAGCGAACAAATCCTTTACAGTTATTTTCTCTAATTTCACGGGATTTATGCCTTCCACCCTGGGACTATTCCTATGGCCCCTAAGAATACGGACATGCGTCACTTTGTGACTTCCCCATTGTGAGTTTTGTTATATGTATCTATTTCGGTGTTTTATCGATGTTGATGTATCTACAGTGCATGTCCCGGACTATGGCTTTCTGTGTAGATCTTTCCCTATGGTGGATGGGATGTATGCACTAAGCTTTGGGGTTTTGGTTTCGGCACTGTTTTGGCTGCAACAGCCCGGCTTGGAGAATACTCTGAATCTGACTGATGGGTTTCCTAAAAATAGGCTCCCAAGTCTGTAAAGTTTGTGCTCTGACATTGGACAGGCATGATAAGATTTCCTTCAATCTCAGACTGGTAGACATAATACTTTACCAGAAAGGAGTAGGTGCTATCAAAGAAAATGTACCCAACTGGCGTTTTTCATCAAGCTTTGTCAGGGGATACGACACTACCTGAAGAAGCTTGATACAAAATGCGCATTGGATGCATTTTATTCGGTCTCCCATGACAGCACCACGAGAGAGGGGATGCGTCCTTCAAGGACAGGAAACCTACAGGCAGAAAAGGGCGGCACCTCTCCCACACATCAGTTGGCTTCCTGTCCTTGACGGGTGAACCTGTGAAGGTAAAAGATGAGTTGGATTCTCATGCCAGGCCAGTCGGTTCAGGCAGTGGAGGTCCCCTGCCTCAGCCGGTACTGGGTTCCTGGAAGCGTCACAGTGCGTCCAGGGTGGACCGCACGGTAGTGAGTGGAGCAGGTGGAGCAGTGTCCTGGGAGGATTACCAGCTCCGGATGGTCAGCGCCTGAAGGAAGGTGAGTATGCCCTGGATCTTGCCGGCGGTGTCTCCTGCATGACGCACTCTGGGATATCCGGCGCGCCCTGACGATGTGCTGTCAAATCCTAGTGGTGCGTCCATGGACCCCCGTTGACGCGCTCTCGGGCGAGTCCGGGGAGGTTTTGCGTGATGCGTCCGGCCCTGGTGATACGTCCGGGGCAGGCCCTGATGACACAGCTTGGGAGCACCTGGCTACGCGGCCATGGGACCTCCTACTGATGCATCCGGGGTCTCTGCTGGCATTCGGTGGCGGCGTCACGGCTCAGGGGTCACATTGGCAATGTGTTGGCCAGAGGTCATGTGGCACCCCAGGTGTTCAGGTACCACAGTAGTGCTGCCTTCCTCTCGGGGAGGGTAGTGTTATGCCTGGAGACAAGAGGGATCCTTTTGGCAGGTAATCCCACACACAACACCTTCTGAATCCAGGCCAGGAGGGGGAGCTCAAAGCCCGATTTTAGGGCAGCTTCCCTGAATAAGGATCCTGGTCTGGAGGAGGAGTCAGACAGTTGGTCCAGAGAGACCAGAGAGTTTAGTTCAGTCTGGAGCAGACAGGAAAGGAGCAGAGGAGAGATTGAGGGCTCAAGCAGGTGACGATTAGGCCCCTAAGAGCCAGAGCGCAGAAACCGGGCACCGGGAGCCTGAGGTTGTGGATAGCTGTAAGGTCCACAGCAGAGCTGGAGGGCATAGGACTATAAGTATACTGCCCATATGATACCTGAGGCAAAGCAGCAGATAGAGCCTGGAGTCACCTTGTCAGAGACCCCCAAGAGTACGGCTCAAGCTGCCTGCAGTTCAGATTCTGTCCCAGGACAGGAGAGAGAAAGGAGTACTTTGCCAGCAAACCACAGATAGCAAGGTACCAGAAGCCCAGCGCATAGAGGAACCTTCCCAACCTGACCTGCCAAGGGGACTTCTTCATGTTTCCGGGCTGCCTGGACTTCTTCTGTACCTGTTGCCGGTGCCCTGGACTGTGGCATGCTACCAACAGTAAACCAGGTAAAGACTGCAACCTTGAATCCTCTGTTATTTACCAGCAACACATCATCCCTGCCATATATCTTGGGAGCCCTGGGGACCCCGCTTCACCCGTGGGAAGCGTCACCATCCAGCCACCATACCATCATCCCAGAGAAACTCTTTAAGTGGCGAGAACTACAGGTGGCGTCACAAAAATAGACTTTCACAATACCCCTTAAAAGACCGTTCCCCTATAATTGAGTCCCAGGGCCACGGACCGGGTCGCAGCCACCGTCACATCCCCTTTAAGACCAGACCCAGTACTGAGCACCCCACTGCCCTGGTGGGCGACTCATTACTTTGGCGTCATGAACAGGATTTCGTGTCCTGGCATTGCCAGGTACTGTGTGCCAGAGACTGTGATAGTTTGTTTGCAAACCGCCATTGCCGTGCCGCGTGGAGTGCAAGGGGAATAAGGAGGCGTACTTTCATGGGCGGAGCCGGCCAAAAAGAGTGTGAAGAAGGAAAAACGGGTGCCGCTCTGCGAGAGGAACGCCGCAAGTGAAGACGCTGTGCAGCAGAGCCGGAAGTGGAGACGCGGTGCAGGGGCCCTGGACGGAGGACTGGGAAAAGTGCCCAACCGCACGAGAGGAACCGCTGCAGACTGTGCACCGGAGGAACCGCTACGTATTCCGGAGGAGAGACACCAGCCTCTACCAGGTTAGCAAGGGGGAAAAGCTATGTCTGACCCGGGAGGAGAATTGGCGGTGGTCGCAGACGCAGGCCCCATGGTACCCCCAGGCCCCGCAGCAGCCGCAGGCCCTACACTGCCACCAGGCCCCGCAGTGCCCGCAGCTCCTACAAGCTGGCCGGACCCCGCTGCAGCTACAGCGTCCATCATGCCGCTGTCCATGCCATATATTCCTGGATCAGCATGGCTTCCACAGTATTCCGGTCCCATACATTAAGTGACTTTAACCCCTTTCTGACATTAGACGTAGTATCACGTCAAGGTGGTATGGGCCCGTATGACCACCGACGGGATAGAACGTCTAATGCGATCAGCCGCACTCACAGGGGGAGCGCGGTCGATTGCGGCTGGGTGTTAGCTGACTATCACAGCGGACCGCTCCCCTGGAACACTGTGATCAATCATGATCGCAGCATTCCGGCGGCATAGGGAAGCATTGCGCTTCTCTGAATCCCTCGGAGCAACACGATGTGATCGCGTTGCTTCGAGCGTCTCCTCCGTCCTCCTCCCTGCAGGCCCCAGATCCAAGATGGCCGCAGGGCTCCTTCCGGGTCCTGCAGGGAGGTGGCTTGCAAGCGCCTGCTCCAGCAAGCCTTCTGCAGTGCCTGTCAGATCGCTGGTGTGGCACAGTGCATTGCAAAGTGTCAGATCAGCGATCTGACACTTTACCATGATGTCCCACACACAGTAAAAAAGTAAAAAAAAAAAATATTTACGTGTAAAATATATATATATATATATATATATATATATATATATATATATTGTTCCAATAAATACATTTCATATATAAATTTAAAAAAATAAATAAAAGTACACATATTTAGTACTGCCGCTTCCGTAATGACCCGACCTATAAAACTGTCCCACTAGTTAACCCCTTCAGTGAATACCGTAAAAAAAACTAGGCAAAAAACAATGCTTTATCATCATACCGCCGAACAAAAAGTGGAATAACATGCGATCAAAAAGACAGATATAAATAAGCATTGTACCGCCAAAAACGTCATCTTGTTCCACAAAAAAAAAAGCTGCCATACAGCGTCATCAGCGAAAAAATAATAGAAATCTGCAG
The DNA here is from genome assembly GCF_032444005.1 of Ranitomeya imitator. Lineage (NCBI taxonomy): Eukaryota > Metazoa > Chordata > Amphibia > Anura > Dendrobatidae > Ranitomeya > Ranitomeya imitator. The sequence goes on along the minus strand of NC_091282.1, from coordinate 766,766,156 downwards.
GGGTAAAAAAAGGAAGAAATCGGCACAAAAATCTGCAACGTATGCACATACCAAAAAAAGGCGCAGATTCTCACCTGCGTTTTCTGCCAAGAAATGCAGAATCTGCACAGAAAATTCCACAGTCAAATCTGCAACGTCTGCACATAGCCATACATAGTAAATCAAACCCCCCATTATCACTGCCTCAGGGAAAAATAATAAAATAGAATAATGTATTTATTTCCATTTTCCCATTAGGGTTAGGGTTAGGGTTGGGGCTAAAGTTAGAGTTGAGGCTAAAGTTAGGTTTGGGGCTAGAGTTGGGGTTAGGGTTTGTATTACGTTTTCAGTTGGGTTAGGGGTGTGTCAGGGTTAGGGGTATGGTTAGGGTTGGGATTAGGGTTGGGGTGTGTTGGGGTTAGGGGTGTGTTGGCGTTGGGATTAGGGTTAGGGGTGTAGTTAGGGTTGGGATTAGGGTTAGGGGTGTGTTGAGGTTAGGGGTGTGTTGAGGTTAGGGGTGTGGTTAGGGTTGGGATAAGGCTTAGGGGTGTGTTGGGGTTGTTCTTCTGTCAACTCCACTGTCATGTCAACGATGTAATTCTTTTATGATTTTTATGATTTAAGTTGTGCTGCTGTGATACTATAATTTCCCACGGGATCAATAAAGTGTATTGTATCGTATCGTAGGGTTGGAGCTAGAATTGGGAGGTTTCCACTGTTTAGGCACACCAGGGGCTCTGCAAATGCAACATGACGTCCGATCTCAATCCATACAAAAGTAAAACGGTGCTCCTTCCCTTCCGAGCTCTGCCGTGCGCCCAAACAGTGGTTTATCCCCACATATGGGGTATCTGAGTACTCAGGACAAATTGGACAACAACTTTTGGGGTCCAATTTCTCCTGTTACCCTTGGGAAAATACAAAACTGGGGGCTAAAATTCATTTTTGTGGAAAAAAAAGGATTTTTTAATTTTCACGGCTCTACATTATAAACTTCTGCAGCGCCCCAGAGTCCTGGTCGTTGCAGTAATGTCATTCTTCCACCAGGGGGAGCGATGTTACGTCTGATGGCACCAAAGGAGTTCACTCTGCCAGGTATCACAGCCACATACGCACTTCACACGCCGGCCACCAGGGGGAGCAAAAGGTTCTATCTATTAGGCCACTCCTCACACTCAGGTAAAACTGGGGGTTTGGTTAGGAAGTGAGGTCAGTTGGAGGAGAGTTCTGACTGGAGGGAGAAGGAGAGAGTCTAGAGCAGAGGAGAGGAGCAGACTGAAGCTCGGCCCAGGAAGGAAAGAAGGACACGGAGCTGCGCCTGCAACCCATGCAGCAGCCTCCAAGCAAAGGACAAGAAAGAAAGTGTGCCGTAGTGAGTGAGCACCAAAGTCGTAGCTACAGGAGTATAACACCAGTGGGAGACCAGCTAGAAGCAGGCTGCCTCCCACTGAGCGCTTATCCGGTAGCCGGAACACTGAGGGAGTAATAGACTCTACGCTTTACTTCAGAGACCGGCAGGACAGTTGATTCCAAGTTGGCTGCCCAACCTAAGAACCTAAGCAGACAAGGTGGCAACGCGGAGGAGGGGCAACACTAGGGTCCCTATAAAATAGCCTCAGGCCACCACCGTCATACGGGTTTGTCCTATCCATCTGGGGGACAGAGAGAAGAGTAACAAGAGTGAGGACCCTATGGGAGCTAATGCACATAGGGACCTACTACGTTACTGTGCACAAGGGAAAGGCTACTGATTTCCACATGGATAAGGGGTCTCTGGAATTGCCATCAGACCGGCCAGACTCTGCCTACCCTGTGATCCGGCACCCTGGACTGTGGATGCTGAAGCCTTCAGTAAAGGTAAAGAGACTGCACCCATTGTGTCCTCGTTATTCACCGCGCCTTGCACCACCCACCATCACCATCTACAATTCTGGGAAGCCCTGGGGATATACTTCACCGGTGGGAAGGTATAACATCTAGCTGCCATTCCATCACCCCAGCGGACCCCTAAGCAGCGTCGGTCACCCTGACCGAATACCACAGGTGGCGTCACGAACACTACCGTTATCTACAAACTTTAACCCCTTTTATTGCGCGCCCCTCATAGGGCCATGGTTCGGGACGGGCCACCATGACATCCCAGCTGAGGGAACTGAAGGACCCGGTACCGAGTACCCCATTGCCCTACTTTGGGGGCGATCCATTTTTGTGAAGCACTTGAGAGTTCAAAGTGCTCACCACACATCTAGATAAGTGCCTTAGGGGTCTACTTTCCAAAATGGGGTTACTTTTGGGGGGTGTCACAGATCCCCACTCCGTGGTGTCACTAATTCGTCACGTATCCGCTCTCAGCATGTGACTTGGGGTTATGCCTGCAAGGGTTAATCCATCTCCCCACTCTCAGTCCAGCATTCAACCTCTGTCCTATGTTGTAATGGGAGCATAAATCACACACCGACCCAGGCCACACACCCGCTCATACATGCTGCCTCATACACGGGGCCACCACTCATCTAACACACAGGCGATGAGTCCCAAAAATAGAAAATAATAATATTGTCTACCACTCGTAAGGCTCCCACACCTTAGGCTATGGATTCGTTAGAACATTCAAGGTTCAACTTGTTAAAGTTTTATACTTTAATAAATACAAAAAGTAAGAAAAAGGTATAAAATATGATAATAAAAAGACATACAAATTATGCAAAACAGTATAAAACAGGAGAAAACTTACAGAAATCATCTAACTTGGTAGTCTGCTTTCTGCTCCCTGGGGGGTGGGTGAATATGGAGTTGGTGGAGCACATCAGCTTCTCATGCTGCCCTCATATGTGAACATGATTCTAGGTATACAGGTCTAATTTACAGCTTTGGTCTGGAGGTCAGATTTGTAGACCAGCCCCTCAGGTTAATATCATAATTGCTTGTTTTTGATTGGACCAATGAATATATTATTCTCTCTTGAGATCCTTTGTGTAAAAGTTCTCACAGCGATACTATCAGGCAGTAATTGACATGTCTCTTCCAAGAGCTAGGTGTCAAATGTTCCCTTCTTGGTCTTAGCTAGACCCCTGGTGAGATTTGGCGACAGAAGTCTGCTTGTTTCAGGAAAATACATATTAACACCTGGGTGAGAACCTGCAGCCTTCAGGACAGATGTTATTAGTCACACAATACCTATACATAGGTCACTGCACACATATATACATATACACAGATATTTCACCACACCTCCCTCCTTATGAACGTGCATAGGGGTTGACTTACAGGTAAGCTCCTGAGCACGTATCTGGTTCCGCCCCACCTTGGCGAGATAGGCCATCAGCATTGCCGTGATCAACTCCTTTCTTATGCTGAATTGTGAAATCATATTGCTGTAATATCAGACTCCATCTAAGCAATTTCCCGTTGTCCACAACTACTCTGTCCCCCTGGTGAGATTTGGAGATTTTTTATTTTTACGGCTATACATTATAAACTTCTGTTAAGCACTTGGGGGTTCAAAGTGCACACCACACATCTAGATAAGTTCCTTAGGGGGACTACTTTTCAAAATGGTGTCACTTTTGGGGGGTTTCCGCTGTTTAGGCACATCAGGGGCTCTCCAAACGCGACATGGCGTCCTATCTCAATTCCAGCTAATTTTGCATTGAAAAGTCAAACGGTGCTCCTTCCCTTCCGAGCTCTGCCGTGCGCCCAAACAGTGGTTTACCCCCACATATGGGTTATCGGTGTACTCAGGACAAATTGTACAACATCTTTTAGGGTCCAATTTCTCCTGTTACCCTTTGTAAAATAAAACAAATTGGATCAGAAGTAAATTTTTTGTGAAAAAAAGTTAAATGTTCATTTTTTTTTAAACATTCCAAAAATTCCTATGAAACACCTGAAGGGTTAAAAAACTTATTGAATATGGTTTTGAGCACCTTGAGGGGTGCGGTTTTTAGAATGGTGTCACACGTGGGTATTTTCTATCATATAGACCTCTCAAAGTGACTTCAAATGTGATGTGGTCACTAAAAAAAATGGTGTTGTGTGTTGCTGGTCAACTTTTAACCCTTATAACTCCCTAACAAAAAAAAAATTTGGTTCCAAAATTGTGCTGATGTAAAGTAGACATGTGGGAAATGTTACTGATTATGTATTTTGTGTGACATATCTCTGATTTAAGGGCATGAAAATTCAAAGTTAGAAATTTGCGAAATTTTCAAAATGTTCACCAAATTTCCATTTTTTTCACAAACAAACTCAAGTAATGTCAAGCACGGTCGGACTGAGCATCGGGCACTTCTGGCAAATGCCAGAAGGGCCGATGCCTGTAGTGGGCCGCTTTCCGGTTGCCGGCCCCTTTAATTTTTCAGGCACCTAGTGGTACAGCATCATGGGGGCGGGACGAGCAGCGTGCACATGTAGCTGGAGCCATGGCCGGCCTCAGCGATGTGCACGCAGTGGTGAGAGGGCAGCTCCTGACACGCCACTAATAGAAGAGGAGGAGGGTGCGTTACTTACACCATGATCGCAGGCAGCCTCCTCCTCTGTGTGCGGATCTCTGATTGTGATCAATCTGCCAGGACCTGGAGGGGGAGGAGCATTAGCGTGCAGAGCAGCAGCACAGGACAGCAGGGCAAGATGAGAGAACTGCAGGTTACAGTATGTGTGTTTTCCTATGTGTGTGAGCTTGCTTTTGTGTGCATCTTTTGCAGTTTGTGTTTTGCAGAGTGAGTGTGCTTGTACGTATGTGTTTTGCAATGTGTGTGTGTCTTTTGCAGTGTGTGCGAGTGTGTATGTATGTCTTTTGCAATGCGTCCATGTGTGTGTGTGTTTTGCAATGTGTGTGTGAGTGTGCATGTGTGTGTATTTTCCAATGTGTGCTTGTGTTTTGCAGTGTGGGTGAACGTGCATGTGTGTTTTCATATATATGTGCATGAGTAGGCAACCCATAATTTCACTTTCAAATATCAAATATGTAACGTATATATCTGCCCCAGCATATCCTGTGTGGCAGATACACGTCGGCCCTGGCATGTCCCATGTGGTGGATACATGTCGGCCCTGGTGTGTCCCGTGTGGCGGGTATTCGTCGACCCCGGCATGTCCCGTGTGGTGGTACTCAGCCTCGGCGTGTCCCGTGTGGTGTGTACATGTCGGCCCCGGCGTGTCCCGTGTGGTGTGTACATGTTGCCCCGGCGTGTCCGGTATGATGTAAATGGCATACCGTATATACTCGAGTATAAGCCGAGATTTTCAGCCCAAATTTTTGGGCTGAAAGTGCCCCTCTCGGCTTATACTCGAGTCAAGGTGTGCGGCAGGGTCGGCGGGTGAGGGCGCTGAGGCATACTTACCTGCTTCCAGCGATCCTGGCGCTCCCCCTGCCGTCCCACGGTCTTCTGTGCTGCAGCTCTTCCCCTCTTCAGCGGTCACGTGGGACCGCTCATTAGAGAAATGAATAGGCGGCTCCACCTCCCATAGGGGTGGAGCCGCCTATTCATTTCTCTAATCAGCGGTGCCGGTGACCGCTGATAGAGGAAGAAGCTGCGGCACCGAAGACAGCTGTCCGGGGGAAGGAGCCAGACGCCGGAACCAGGTAAGTATGTCATATTCACCTATCCCCGTTCCACACGCCGGGTGCCGCTCCATCTTCCCGGCGCCGCTCCATCTTCCCGGCGTCGCTCCGCTCTGACTGTTCAGGTCAGAGGGCGCGATGACGCATATAGTGTGCGCGGCGCCCTCTGCCTGATCAGTCAGTGCGGAGAGACGCCGGGACCGGACGCTGGGAGCTGCAAGCAAGAGAGGTGAGTATGGCATTTTTTTTTATTGCAGCGGCACAGATTTATGTGGAGCATCTATGGGGCAGTATGAACGGTGCAGAGCACTATATGGCACAGCTATGGGGCAGTATGAATGCTGCAGAGCACTATATGGCACAGCTATGGGGCAGTATGAACAGTGCAGAGCACTATATGGCACAGCTATGGGGCAGTATGAACGGTGCAGACACTATATGGCACAGCTATGGGGCAGTATGAACGGTGCAGAGCACTATATGGCACAGCTATGGGGCAGTATGAACGGTGCAGAGCACTATATGGCACAGCTATGGGGCAGTATGAACGGTGCAGAGCACTATATGGCACAGCTATGGGGCAGTATGAACGGTGCAGAGCACTATATGGCACAGCTATGGGGCAGTATGAACGGTGCAGACTAGAGTACTATATGGCACAGCTATGGGGCAGTATGAACGGTGCAGAGCACTATATGGCACAGCTATGGGGCAGTATGAACGGTGCAGAGCACTATATGGCACAGCTATGGGACAGTATGAACGGTGCAGAGCACTATATGGCACAGCTATGGGGCAGTATGAACGGTGCAGAGCACTATATGGCACAGCTATGGGGCAGTATGAACGGTGCAGAGCACTATATGGCACAGCTATGGGACAGTATGAACGCTGCAGAGCACTATATGGCACAGCTATGGGGCAGTATGAACGGTGCAGAGCACTATATGGTACAGCTATGGGGCAGTATGAACGGTGAGGACTATATGGCACAGCTATGGGGAAATAATGAACGGTGCAGAGCACTATATAGCACAGCTATGGGGCAATAATGAACGGTGCAGAGCACTATATGGCACAGCTATGGGGCAATAATGAACGGTGCAGAGCACTATATGGCACAGCTATGGGGAAATAATGAACGGTGCAGAGCACTATATGGCAGAGCTATGGGGAAATAATGAACGGTGCAGAGCACTATATGGCACAGCTATGGGGAAATAATGAACGGTGCAGAGCACTATATGGCACAGCTATGGGGAAATAATGATCTATTTTTATTTTTGAAATTCACCGGTAAATGCTGCATTTCTACCCTAGGCTTATACTCGAGTCAATAAGTTTTCCCAGTTTTTTGTGGCAAAATTAGGGGGGTCGGCTTATACTAGGGTCGGCTTATACTCGAGTATATACGGTAATTAAAGGGAACCTGTCAGCAGGATTGTGCTTAGTAACCTCACAGCGGGGGACGTGGCAGACATTGGAATGTGAGTATGTAGTGTTTTTTTTTTTTACTTTTACAATGGTAACCAGGGTAAATATCGGGTTACTAAGCGCGGCCCTGCACTTAGTAACCCGATGTTTACCCTGGTTACCCGGGGACATCGGCATCGTTGAAAACAGTTTCAACGATGCCGAAGTCGTTCCCCTGATCGTTGGTCGCTGGAGAGAGCTGTCTGTGTGACAGCTCCCCAGCGACCACAAAACGACTTACCAACAATCACGGCCAGGTCGTATCGCTGGTCGTGATCGTTGGTAAGTCGTTTAGTGTAACAGTTCCTTAAGTCATCTGGGTAATTTCACAATGCATACTGGGAACAGAAGATGGCGGCGGCCACGCGCACATCGCCAGCGCTTCGCTGGATTGGATCCCGGAGGGTGAGTATATAACTATTTTTTATTTTAATTATTTTTTTTAACAGGGATATGGTGCCCACACTGCTATATACTACGTGGGCTGTGTAATATACCACGTGGCTGCTATATACTACCTGGCCAGTGTTAGATGCTATGTGGGCTGTGCTATATATTACGTGGCCAGTGTTATATACTGCGTGGGCTGTGTAATATACCACCTGGCTGCTATATATGACCTGGCCAGTGTTATATACTGCGTGGGCTGTGCTATATACTCCGTGGGCTGTGTTATATATTACGTGGCCAGTGTCATATACTGCGTGGGCTGTGTAATATACCGCGTGGCTGCTATATATGACCTGGCCAGTGTTATGTACTGCGTGGGCTGTGCTATATATTACGTGGGCAGTGTTATATACTGTGTGGCCTGTGTTATATACTACGTCGCCTGTGTTATATACTGCGTGGCTGCTATATACTGAGTGGCCTGTGTTATATACTACGTGGGCTGTGTTATATACTGTTTGGGCTGTGTTATATACTGCGTGGCCACTGTTAAATATTGCGTGGCCTGTATTAACGCATCGGGTATTCTACAATATGTATGTATGTTTGTATATAGCAGCCACATAGTATATAGCACAGGCCACGTAGTATTTGTCTGCTATATACTACATGGCTCCTATATACTACGTGGCCTGTGCTATATACTATGTGGCTGCTATATACACATACATACATACATATTCTAGAATACCCGATGCATTAGAATCGGGCCACCATCTAGTGCTTTATAACACAGCATATAGTGTGGGGCTCTGTATATAGTGTGGACTCCCCATTACAAAATATATACACAGGCGCAGCGCCCACTAAATAAGAATATCACAGGTCCACAGGACATACTACAATATAGTCCACATATTGGTACAGTGCACATGTAGTAAATACTGTGGCACCACTATACACCCACACACATACACAGTCTGCACAGTGCCACTTCTCCTGTCCTGAATACTGGGTGTAAGGCCGGGGTCACACTTGTGAGAGCAATGCGAGAAACTCACATCAATACCGGGCACTGCTGCCAGCACTTTGGCCGGAGTGTGCGGCTGCATGTATTTCTATGCAGCTCAATGCTCCAGTCCAAGTGGCGGCGGCAGTGCCGGGTATTGAGGTGCGATACTCGTGCGAGTTTCTCACAAGTGTGACCTCAGCCTAACGCAGATTTTGTGTGTGTGTGTATGTGTCTTTATTTAACTCTTTATGTACCATTTATTATGTTTATTACTAAACATTCGGCTTGGTATTATCTGTCTATAGATATATCTAACTATACATCTACAGTATCTATAGATCAATCTATCTATCTATCTATCTATGTCTATAGATCTAAATATCTATCCATCTATTATCTATTGATGAGCAAATATACTCATTGCTCAGGTGATCTCCAAGTATTTTTTAGTGCTCGGAGATTTAGTTTTCATCACCTCAGCTGAACAATTTACAGCTATTAGCTAGGCTGAGTACATGTGGGGGTTGCCTGGATGCTAGGGAATTCCCACATGTAATCAAGCTGGCCAGTAGCCACAAATCATCTAGCTGTGGCAAAGAAAACTAAATCTCCGAGCAGTCATAAATACTCGGAGATCACCTGAGCAACGAGTATATTCGCTCATCACTATTATCTATCTATAGATCTATCTGTGTGTGTAAACATTCTTCAATGGAGTATGTAAATTAAGAGGTTGGACAAGAAATGACATCACAATTTTTTTTTGTTGTTCAATAATAGATTTTTATTTAGCTTTCAAAAACGCATACAAATCTGCATGAAAAAAAATGCATTAAAATCCGCACACAAAAAAAAACACATAAAAAAGTGGACTTTTACCTGCGTTTTCTGCTAAGAGAGGAAGAATCTGCACAGAAAATTCCACATGCAAATCCGCAACGTGTGCACATACCCTAGTGGTTTTTAGGGTTGATGTCAGCTGTGTAATGTCACCTGCCATCAATCCCTGGTGTAAGTAATGGAGAGGTGTCTATCAGACACCCCCACTACTAGCCCAGACCTGGCGAGACCCAGTGACTCTGAAGAGCGGTGATGGTAGTAACAATGCTGCTCTTCACAGTCGCCGAGCTCAGCGCAAGACCCGGAATATCTGAACAGTGGCGACGTTACTGAGATACTGATGTCTCCGCTCATCAGAGTCACCGGGTCTCGTGCTGCGCAGCGGAGCCAAAAGTGGCTGTAGGCAAAGTTTATGGAGCATCAGAATGAGGTTCCATAGCCTTTGGTCATCTCATCCCTTCATTATCTACGAGATCCAGTTATGTAGGTAAAGTAGCGGCTTTTCTTGGTACTGCAACTAAAAGCAATAAATAGGACTGAGCTGTAATGCTGGATACAGCTGTGATTATATGTTATATAATCGTGTTACACTCCCCTCACTTCTTGTAACCTACAATTGTACAAAGATATTATACAGTCACCATGTGACAAGTGGGCCTGTGTACCTTCAAATGCCAGGGCTGAATTTTAGTCCCAGTCCGGCACTGGCTCTAAGCCGGTTTAAGGTGAACTCCCCTAAGAACATCCTGATCTGGAGGGAAAGGGTTCAGTTCCTGTCAGGAAGACAGAGGGAGAGGAGCTCTGTGGCATGAAGTGCTGCAGCTCCCAGGAAAGAGACATAGAAAGCAGAACGTATTGCAGCAAGTGTGAAGGAAAGCAGAGCAAAGGAGAAGATATAAGAGGGAGATCAGCCAGGAGCGGGCTGCCTCCTTCTGAGGCACAGAAATCCGGTAGCCAGAATACTGAGGGAGTAAGGATCTCAATGCTTTACTTCAGAGACTGGCAGGACAGCTAATTGCAAGTTACCTGTCCGCACCTACACCCAGGAGGCACCCCTCAGAGGCTGGGGCATGCTAGAGTCCCTACAAACAGCCTCAAGCCACAAGTCATACGGGTTTGTCCTATCCATCTGGGGGACAGAGAGAGACATAACATCTAGAACATCTACAACAGTTGTGAGGACCTTATGAGAAGCTTAGCAGTAAGGTACTACAACACCCAGGTACTAGAGGAAGGCTACTGATTTCCACCTGGATAAGGGCACTCTGGATTTGCCTGCAAACCATCCAGACTCTGCCTGCCCTGTGATCTGGTGCTCTGGACTGTGGATGCTGAAGCCTTCAGTAAAAGGTAAAGAGACTGCAACCCTGTGTCCTCGTTCTTCACTGCGCCTCACATCATCCACCATCTTTACACTGGGAAGCCCTTGGGACATACTTCACCTGTGGGAAGGTATACCATCTAGCTGCCAAAACATCACCCCAGCAGAACCCTTAAAGCAGCATCGGTCACCCTGACCAAATACCACAGGTCTCGTCACGAGCATATCCCTTTAAAGACCTTTCCCCTTTTACAACGGACGTCCCTAGGGCCACGGACCGGGTCAGACACAGTGACATCCCCCTTGAGGACCAAAGGACCCGGTACCGAGTAACCATAGCCCTTGGGGGCGCTCCAGGAGAACAGCTAGATGGCTCATCTGATCTGAAGGAACTAATGGTAGCGCAGCTAGATACTGTATAAGAAGGCTCCTTATATCGCTACAGGGTCATCATGTCAGGATCCTCTAAAACAATCAGGTGAAGGTGGCCTACGTCAACCACCAAGGGGTAACCCGGTCCAGACCCTTAATGGAGGTGGCGAATTGATTGTTTCAAGTAGCAGAGAAGCATTTTCTAGAAAACATCAGAGCAACCTACTCAGTCAGGGAGAGTACATACTGAATGGTACCATCTTCGAGTACATTGTGCGGATGTGGGGTTGTCCAAACATAGACCTCTTTGCCACCAAAAGGAACAGAAAGGTGAAGCAGTTCTGTTCTCTCAACCCGAGGGAAAGGCTACTGGGGGAGGATGCCTTCCTGATCAGGTGGAACTTCAAGCTAGCTTATGCTTTCCCCCTTAGCTCTGTTGCCACTGGTTGTGAGAAATGTCAGAGAAGCCAGGGCAAGGATTATTGTGGCTGCCACCTTTTGGGCCAGAAAGGCAAGGCTTTTGTGGCTGAGGACCATGTCAGTCACTGAGCCTTGGGTTCTACAGGAGCTCCCGAATCTCCTCTCCCAGGGGCCAGTCTGCCATCCACGAGTGGCAGGGCTTCACCTGATGGCGTGGAATTTGAAAGGTCATTGTTGAAGGAAACAGGGCTTTCTCCTAATCTCGCCACTTTTCTAAAGAGTAGGAAAGTGGTCACGATCAAAATTTACGCCAGAACCTGGAAAAGGTTTTTGTTTTGGTTTTTGGTCAAAGGAGGTCCCAATAGGTCAGATTCTGGAGTTCCGTCAGAAATCTGCTTGAGGGGTGAGTGATATCCAGGCGCTTTCTAGGCTTCCACCATATACCCAGAACCTGGAGGATAGGGTTATCCTTAAGCCAGATTCATCTTACTTACCAAAAGTAGCCTCCAAATTCCATAGGTTGCAGGAAATATTTCTCCCTTCCTTCCCAATCCTAAGAACCTGAAGGAAATGAAGCTTCATACACTTGATGTCAGGAGGTGCCTGTTAGAGTATTTGCCAGTCAATGATCCTTGGAAAAAGGATAATTCCTTATTTGTGCCCTTCCAGGGGGCTAGAAGGGTCTTAGGGTGTCAAGAAGCACTTTAGCTAGATGGATCAGAGAGGCTATTTCATTAGCTTATATGTCAAGTGGCAAGACAGCGCCAGAAGGTCTAAGGCAGGGGTCCCCAACTCCAGGCCTCGAGGGCCGCCAACAGTGCAGGTTTTCAGGATTTCTTTAGTATTGCATTGGTGGTAATGTGATCATCTGCACAGGTGATGATTCCAACCCCTGTGCAATACTAAGGAAATCCTGAAAACCTGCACTGTTGGCGGCCCTCGAGGCCTGGAGTTGGGGACCACTGGTCTAAGGGCTCACTCCACACGGGCCATGGCAGCCTCCTGGGTGGAAAGATCGGAGTTAGGCAGCTACATAGTCTTCTCTTCCCACCTTTTATAAACATTATAGGCTGGATGTGGGTGCCTCTTCCAATCTCACATTTGGAATAAGGGTGCTTCAGGCTGTAGTCCCTCCCTAAAATTCTTACAACTCTGTAATTCTCTCTTGGTGCTGATGCCCATGACAGCACCCTTATATTCCCTCCCTTCACGCGTGGGTGAGCACTTCTTCCACTTGTAAGTATTCATGTTTGTGAAATCATCTGGTGCTAGGTTTACTGTGCTATGAGTCATTGTACAGGAGGAGGAGGTGAGATGTGACATCACCTATTGTAAACAGTGTATCCTACTGTATATAGAGGTGTTATCAGTCATTGTACAGGAGGAGGAGGTGAGCTGTGACATCATCTATTGTGTATGGTGGATGCTGTGTTACCAACTGTATATAGAGGTGTTATCAGTCATTGTACAGGAGGAGGAGGTGAGCTGTGACATCACCTATTGTGTATGGTGGATCCTGTGTTCCCTACTGTATATAGAGATGTTATTGGAGCGCCCCCAGATACAGGGCCGCGGGTTACTCGGTACCGGTCCGGTCCTCTCTGTCTCAGTTCCAGAGTTGTCACGGTGGCTGGACCTGGTCCGTGACCCTGCTAAGGGGCGTCCAATAAAAGGGGTGATGAATGTCGGCTAAGGTTTCGTGACGCCAAGTTGTGGTATTCGGTCAGGTCGAACGACGCTGCTTGGGGTCCACTGAGGTGATGTGATGGCAGCTAGATGGTATACCTTCCCACAGGTGAAGTATATCCCCAGGACTTCCCAGTAGTGTAGGTGGCGATGGTGTGAGGAGCAGTTAATAACGAGGACACAGGGTTGCAGTCTCTTTACCTTTTACTGAAGGCTTCGGGATCCTCAATCCAGAGCACTGTCAACTGGGCTGTCGGAGACCGGCCGGTCCGAAGGCACATCCAGAGTTCCCTTTGCAGGTGGAAATCGTTGCCTACCACTAGCGCCTGTGTGTTGTAGTTCTACCCTGCTGAGCATTCGGGATAGTCCTCACAACTTTTGTTCTCGTTCTTTCTCTTTCTCTCTCTTCGTATCCCAAGTTTGTCTGGATAGGACGCACCCGTTTGACGGGAAGGCTCGGAGCTATTCTGGGACCCTAGAGACGCCCCTCTCCACGCTTGCCCCCTATGTCTGCTTAGGTGATGTATGGTAGACAGCCGACCTATAATCAACTGTCCTGCAGTTTTTGAAGTAAGGCATAAAGTCAGTTACTTCCTTGGTGTTCCGATCACCGGCTACGCGCCTCAGTAGGATGTTGCCGTTCTCGGGGCACGACTCCTACTGGCTCTCCTTTGTGCTTTGATCTCGTTTCTCACTTTCCACAATATCCTTCTCTTCTTGACCTTTCTTAGGATACCGCCGCAAGGTAGTGCAGGCACGGTTCCGTTGCTTTCTATTCGTTCTGCTAGGCCCCTGTCAGGAACCCACCCCTGACAGGTCCTCCCTGGACTCTCCCAGGCTGCGTTCTGACCTAACTTCCTATCCGACCCCTAGTTTTACCAGTGTGAGGAGTGGCCTAATACATAGTGCCTTTTGCTCCCCCTAGTGGCCAGAGTGTGAAGTGTAATGTGTGCTTGTGATACCTGGTCAGGTGAACTCATTTAGTGCCATCAGACATAACATCACTCCCCTTAGTGGCAGAGCGACATTACTGCAACGACCAGGACTCTGGGGCGCTGCACTCCTCCTCCCCCCTTCCCCAACCCCCCCCCCCCCCCTCCCGGTTAAATCCAGTACTCCCGGACTGGGAAAAGAAGAACAACAATATTTATTAGAATAGGACATACAAAATTTTTGGAATGCTATGAACAATGTAAACATTGCAATACTTCCCTTTATGGGAGGTGAGGTCACTTGAACGTTACAAACAGAAACAGGTTTAAATACTTTAAATAACATTCTATTCTACCGACTATGCATAAGTTCTATTACCCAGCCGAGTATTCTACTAAGTGCAAATCTTTGAACAATAATTTAACTTCTCCTTTAAGGGCGTATAAGCTAAACCCACTACAGGCCTACTATAAAACATTACAGTACAAATCTAACATTTTCTTTATTTCTTCTAACTTCACACAGATGCAGGACCGTCTGGCTATTCGTCCGGGCCTACTGCCTCTCTTCTTCTAGGTCCACAGCAACCATCTCTCTATGGTTCTCAGACTCACTAACCCCTACGGGTTCACTTTCTAGCTCTTCTAGCTACATGGCATCTACTATGCATACATTATCACTATCTTACTACTTAAGGCATCATTATCAAAAGGCAACAAATAACATTCCCTTTAAGAGGGGAAATCAGTCTTCTCTGAGGTAGTTCAAACATTTATCAAGTCACTAAGGAACTGCAAGACTCAAGAAACTTCCATGTCGTCATCTGGAATCGTTTCTTCGCAAAGTCTTCTTTCCTTGTAAAACCAGTAGAGAGCACCTTTAAGAAGGTGTGAACTATTTACAACACAGTTTGTGAATCATTCACCGTCCATGATTCGGCAGTCTTTTTAAACAGTGATGAACTTGTGCAAGAGAAAAATACAAACAATAGGGATCCCGGGTAAACGAAGGGACCCCTTTAAGGATTAACCCTAGACGGGTTTAGTAACAAAAGAGCAGGTGACAGTCAACTATATACATGTTCGGGGTTTCGAGGTTTAGTGCTGCTCAGGGGGTAGCACTGGTCGGGGTAGCCCAGCTAGACACTGGCAGCTACACGGTGCCACAGAAGGGACTCCTTCACCCCACACAGAGGTCTGCGTTCCCACAGTTCTCTGCTTGGGAGTCACTGGAGTACCGGTCGACATGGCGGTCAACTCTTTGGCAACCACGCCGGTTGTAGTGGTGACAGTGCAGGTAGTGGTCCTGACAATAGTACATGCCAGAGTGTTCACGGTAGTCTCGGTAACCGCGGAAGCCTGGCCACCAGGGGACACTGTCGCTGTAGGGGTCGGCTGGGCCAGCGCCTTGGTCAGGTGTGCCACCGGACTTTTCTTTTTATGCACATTCAATGCAAACCAGCCCTTCTCCCCAAAGTGTCTGGTGTATGTGACAATGTCTCCCAGGTGGAGATCCTGGTCCAGGGGTCCCTCCAATAGATGCGACTCTACATCCCTGCGGATGACGAACACCTCCTCATACAGCCCCGGTTCCTTAATGAAGCCCCAACCTCCACGGAGTCGAAAGGTTACCACTTGGCCCTGCCTCCGCGGGACCGGATCCGCGCTGCAGTCTTTACGGGCCTTGGCCTTGACCGCTCGATCCCTCCGGTGGTAGGCCTGGCGCTGGGCCTGAGATTCGGCCTCCTTCTCCTCCCACTCCCGGGCAAGTTGGGCCTGGTAGCTTTCCCAACTAAGGGCCTCCACCTTCTCTCCCTCCTGCTTTTCGGCCCCGGGAAACCCCATGAAGTCCGACCAGGGGTGGATTAAGGGTAGCCAGGGCCCCGGGCTGTTCACACACTGTGGGCCCCCCTGGTCATGTGACGGGGGTCATGTGACGGGGGTCATGTGACGGGGGTCATGATATACCCGAACCAGATTATTCCAGAAAAATGGCCGGGCCCTACTCTACTGTAACCTATTCAATATTTGTTAAAATCTGCAATACAATTTAGGTATATCTTGACCAATAATATCACATACAAGGAACAAATACCACCGTACCATGACCAGACCACAAATTACAACCACAGTGATCGAATAATATCACATACAAGGAACAAATACCACCGCACCATGTCAAGACCACATATTACCACTTGGTGACCAAATAGCACATACAAGGGACAAATACCACAACACCATTTCCAGACCACATATTACCACCACATAGTGACTGAATACTACAATACTGATCAGTAAAAAAAAACAAAAAACAATACTATCACCATAAGTGCCAGTATTCACAGGAGATCTGTACTTAGTATGCAGTGTCTGTGTAGAGGTAATACAGTGATCACTGGTGACATTGTACACAGGACCTCTGTATATAGTATACAGTGTATAGTGTCAGTGTATAGGTAACACTGACTCACCAGTGACGTCTCTAGGTGAAGTCCTTCATCTTTCATCCAGCACAGACCGCCATCATTTCTCCCAGCCAGGACTCGTTTCTGCAGGAAATAACACAGTTATCTCGAGCTCCGCTTGTAGAACACATTACTTAATTTTTCACAACTTCTACATTACACCACATGAAGAGAAAAAGGCGATATGGTGTCACTCTGCACAGTAACAGGACCGCCCCCCCCCCCCCCATTTAAAACAGTATACTCAAAAAATAAAATAAATACATCACTGCAGTAATAATATCCCTTAATTAGCCCCTATGGTAATACTATTCCCCACCCCATGTATCTCATTCCTCGCTCCAGCCATATGTTCTCCCATCCTGCACTCATGAGTATCCATCCTGCCCCATATGATCTCCCCATCCTGCCCCATCTTTCTCCATCGTATCCATCCTGCCCAATCCTGCCCCATGTCTTTCATTCTACCCCATGTCTCCAATCATGCCCCGTGTCTACATTCTGCCCATGCCTCCAGTTCTGCCCCCAGTGTGTCCAGCAATCTGCCCCAGTGTGTCCAGCATATTACCCCCACTGTCTCCAGCAATCTGCCCCACTGTCTCCAGCAATCTGCCCCACTGTCTCCAGCAATCTGCCCCACTGTCTCCAGCAATCTGCCCTACTGTCTCCAGCAATCTGCCCCACTGTCTCCAGCATTGCCCCCCAGTGTGTCCTCCAGCATTGCCCGCCAGTGTGTCCTCCAGCATTGCCAGCCAGTGTGTCCTCCAGCAATCTGCCCCACTGTCTCCAGCATTGCCCCCCAGTGTGTCCTCCAGCATTGCCCCCCAGTGTGTCCTCCAGCAATCTGCCCCACTGTCTCCAGCATTGCCCCACTGTCTCCAGCATTGCCCCACTGTCTCCAGCATTGCCCCACTGTCTCCAGCATTGCCCCACTGTCTCCAGCATTGCCTCACTGTCTCCAACATTGCCCCACTGTCCCCAGCATTGCCCCACTGTCCCCAGCATTGCCCCACTGTCCCCAGCATTGCCCCACTGTCTCCAGCAATCTGCCCCACTGTCTCCAGCAATCTGCCCCACTGTCTCCAGCAATCTGCCCCCAGTGTGTCCTCCAATCTGCCCCAGTGTCTCCAGCATTTCCCCCCAGTGTGTCCTCCAGCATTGCCCCCCAGTGTGTCCTCCAGCAATCTGCCCCACTGTCTCCAGCATTGCCCCACTGTCTCCAGCATTGCCCCACTGTCTCCAGCATTGCCCCACTGTCTCCAGCATTGCCCCACTATCTCCAGCATTGCCCCACTGTCTCCAGCAATCTGCCCCACTGTCTCCAGCAATCTGCCTCACTGTCTCCAGCAATCTGCCCCACTGTCTCCAGCAATCTGCCCCAGTCTCCAGCAATCTGCCCCACTGTCTCCAGCATTGCCCCCAGTGTGTCCTCCAGCAATCTGCCCCACTGTCTCCAGCATTGCCCCCCAGTGTGTCCTCCAGCATTGCCCCCCAGTGTGTCCTCCAGCAATCTGCCCCACTGTCTCCAGCATTGCCCCACTGTCTCCAGCATTGCCCCACTGTCTCCAGCATTGCCCCACTGTCCCCAGCATTGCCCCACTGTCCCCAGCATTGCCCCACTGTCTCCAGCATTGCCCCACTGTCTCCAGCATTGCCCCACTGTCCCCAGCATTGCCCCACTGTCTCCAGCATTGCCCCACTGTCCCCAGCATTGCCCCACTGTCCCCAGCATTGCCCCACTGTCCCCAGCATTGCCCCACTGTCTCCAGCATTGCCCCACTGTCTCCAGCATTGCCCCACTATCTCCAGCATTGCCCCACTGTCTCCAGCAATCTGCCCCACTGTCTCCAGCAATCTGCCCCACTGTCTCAAGCATTGCCCCCAGTGTGTCCTCCAGCAATCTGCCCCAGTGTCTCCAGCATTGCCCCAGTGTGTCCTCCAGCATTGCCCCCAGTGTGTCCTCCAACCTGCCCCAGTGTGTCCAGAATTGCCCCCCAGTGTGTCCTCCAGCATTGCCCCCAGTGTGTCCTCCAACCTGTCCCAGTGTCTCCAGCATTGCCCCCCAGTGTGTCCTCCCTCCAGCATTGCCCCCCAGTGTGTCCACCGTTTAACTGATCAAAAAAAAAAATACAGTCTCCTCACCTGTCCGCGCTCCCGGCGGCGAGCTCCCTTCAGCAGCGCACACTCGCCGGCGACTGACAATGACGTCAGACGCCGGCGACGTGTGCGCTGCGGCCGACTTCAGCTGCCAGCCTCCAATTGGCTGGCGGCTGTTGTTGTTAACCATTGACGTGCGGGCGCGCGCCCGCACATCAATGGGAAACCGCCGCAGCGCCGGAAAGGGCCCGGTGAGCAGATGAGAAGGGGCCCAATGCGGGCCCCCTCTCTCTGCCCACCGGGTCGGGGGCACATAAACGTCGCCCAGTGGGCATTCACAGACGATTATCAGAGGGTTAATCTGTGCGGTAGCCCAGGGCCCCCCCAGACCACTGGGCCCTGGGCTACAGCCCATATTGACCCTCTGATAATCCACCCCTGAGTCCGACCCTGGGTTCACTCAGCGGTATACGGTCCACTCTGCATAGACTTCTCCCGACAACGTAATGGGCTCAATCGGGGCCTTGAGAAACCGCTCCATACCCGTGACCTGGTCCCAGGGATCAAAGCGCTGGAGGCGGTGGGTACCGTAGGGAGGTGGCGCTGCTGCAGCGCCCCAGAGATCTGGTCGTTGCAGTATGACACTCTGCCACTAAGGGGAGTGATGGTACGTGTGATGGCACTGAAGGAATTCTACTGACCAGGTATCACCAACACACATTACACTTCACACTCCGGCCACTAGGGGGAGAAAAAGGCTTTATTTATTGGGCCACTCCTCACACTGGTAAAACTAGGGGTTGGATAGGAAGTTAGTCAGAAGCTGACTGGGTTGGATTCAGGCAACATCCCGTGGCAGGGGGTGTTGCAGGGAGAAGACACAGGGGGTCCCTGTCAGGCGTGGGAACCTGGCAGGTGCCTAGCGAACAGAGCAGAGCGTTACGGAACCGCGCCTGCACACCCCGCGGGGGTATCCTAAGAAAGTGACACGAAGGGAAGGATATTGTGGAACAGTGAGAAACGAGATCAAGCACAAAGGAGAGCCAGTAGGAGTCGTGCCATGAGACCGAGGCAACATCCTACTGAGGAGCGTAGCCGGTGGCCGGAACACCGCGGGAGTAACTGACTCTAGGCCTTACTTCAGACTCCGCAGGACAGTTAATTATAGGTTGGCTGTCTACCTTAAATTTCCTACGAAGACATAGGGGGCAACGCGTGGAGAGGGGCGTCTCTAGAGTCCCGGAAGAGCTCCGAGCCTTCCCGTCATACGGGTGCGTCTTTGCCATAACATACCTGGGGGACGAGAAACTAGTAACATCTGGAACAAGCGAGAGAGAATTAGAAAGAACGAATGAACGAGAACAGCAGTTGTGAGGACTATTCCGAATGCTCAGCAGGGTAGCACTACAACACACAGGCGCTAGTGGTAGGCACTGATTTCCACCTGCAAAGGGAACTCTGGAAGTGCCCATCGGACCGGCCGGTCTCAGAAAGCCCTGTTAAACGTGCTCTGGATTGAGGATCCTGAAGTCTTCAGTAAAGAGGTAAAGAGACTGCAACCTTGTGTCCTCGTTATTGACTGCACCTCACACCATCACCATCCACCTTACTGGGAAGCCCTGGGGACATACTTCACCTGTGGGAAGGTATACCATCCAGCTACCATTCCATCACCCCAACGGACCCCACAGCAGCGTCAGTCACCCTGACCGAACACCACAGGTGGCGTCACGAAACCTTGACAGACCCCCATCACCTTTTATTGGACGCCCCTTAGCATGGTCACGGACCGGGTGTAGCCACCATGACAGCCTCAGAACTGAATCAGAGAGGCCCGGTACCGAGAACTCGTGGCCCTGTGTCTGGGGGCGCTCCAACTTGGTGTCACGAACAGGATCGTACTTAAGCCTGAGAAGCAGGTCATGTGTGCCTTGGAACTGTGATTGAATTGTGCATGAACTGTGATATGTTGCAAAGACTGTGTATTGCTATTTGCCGCAAGATTCCCGCCAAAACCGCCGCCATTGCCGCGCCACGAAGAGCGCAGGAGAAGAAGAAGGGCGTGGAAGTGGGCGTGAGCAAGCTGAAGAGCGCGAAAAGTAATGGTCGCCCAGTCTAAATATTTCTGTACTTTGAGGACATGTCCGTCAGCAGCCGAGATCCGCCTCCTGATCCTCAGTGGAGGGCAGAGACAAAGAAAACGAAACCGCCCACGAAGGAGAGAGCGGGGAAAAGGACAAGGAGTGAGAAGAAGTAAGCCATGTGGGAGACGCCATGGCCAGCCGACCGGGATCAGAGCGTGGGGTCGGAGCAGAGGACTACCCCAGCTACCCAGAGAGATACCGCGGCCAGGCGTCACCTGTTGGCCCCAACTTCCTGCAGGCCGGAGTGGACAAGCTCAGCGATCAACTCCGGCGGACTCAGCTGAGCACTGAGGCCGGGTGGAAGGAGACCGTCATTAGGATCCTCACCAGACGTCTGTCGGCAGCCTCGTGTGGTCCGGAGCGAGAAAGAAGTTCCAGCGCTCTGAAGCCAGAAAGCAAGGCCCTGCCGGAAAGTGAGATACTGCAAACAGAGATGACAACGCCACAGCGCAAGGCCCCGCAGTCAGCGTTCCAGATTCCAGCGGAGACGGAGCAGGCCGGCACCGGAGGGACCGCATCTGAAGGAGGTATGAAGAACGACCCTGCCCCAGTGACAGAAGACCTACTGATAAGCTCCGTAGCAGCGCCACCTGCTGCCATGACTAAGACTAACTCTGAACTGACAAATCCTTATACTACTACCACAGTGGGCATTATTGCCGCTACTGAACCTACTACCAAAATTGACATTCAAACCCAGATGATACCTGAAAAACTGATTAGTGACATTGACACTACATCGGATGAGAGGTCGAACACAGATCTTTCCAGGCCGGGAAGTGTTCGCTACCAACGGATGCCTTGCAATCTACCGTCGCGAGAATAAACCTCGGAAGCCCGCAATTGTACTTAGTTAACTCTTTGCTTTCCTTACCCCTTTCTACTTAAGCCCGTCCAGGGTTAACTCCTAGGGATCCCTTTGTTTACCCAGGATCCCTCTTCTTGTTTGTTTGTTCATCAGTGTTCTAAAAGACTGCCGGATCATGAACAGTGAATGATTCCAAAACTGTTTTGTACATAGTTTGCACCTTCTTAAAGGTGCTGCCTACTGGTTTTACAAAAGGAAGAAGACTTTGCGAAGAGATTGGTTTTGGACATGACGCAGAAGGTCTTGCTTTCATTGGACTTGCAGACAGAGAGAATCTGCACTACCTCATAGAGACTTGGTTCCCTCTTAAAGGGAATGTTCACATGTTACCTTAAGAAAAGTTGAAATGTTGATAATGTTGTGATTTAGAAAAGTTTGATAATGTTGATAGAGATTGAGGACAGGAAAGATTGAAAGTGAACCTGTAGGGGTTAGAGAGAGAGTCCTCCTGAGAACCTTAGAACGACAGTTGGTTGTTGGAAGAGAAACAATGACAGTAGGCCCAACCCGGAAGCTAGGCGGTCCTGCATTGGTGAAGCTAGAAAGAAAAGTTGAGTTATTTTATAGTATTTTATAGTAGGCCTTTAGTGGGTTCAGCTTATATGCCCTTAAAGGAAAAGTTAAATTATTGTTCAGAATTTGCACTTAGTAGAATACCCGGCTGCGTGATAAGAGTTATTTATAGTCATAATGTTATTTAAAAATATATAATCCTGTTTTTGTTTGTAACGTTCAAGTGTCCTCACCTCCCATAAAGGGAAGCATTGTTCTATTTACTTGTTTTAAGCATTTCAAAAATGTTGTATGTCTTTTGCTGAAATGTATTGTTGTTGTTCTTCCCAGTCCAGGAGTACTGGATTGGGGAGTGCAGCGCCCCAGAGATCTGGTCGTTGCAGTATGACACTCTGCCACTAAGGGGAGTGATGGTACGTCTGATGGCACTGAAGGAATTCTACTGACCAGGTATCACCAGCACACATTACACTTCACACTCCGGCCACTAGGGGGAGAAAAAGGCTTTATTTTTTGGGCCACTCCTCACACTGGTAAAACTAGGGGTTGGATAGGAAGTTAGTCAGAAGCTGACTGGGTTGGATTCAGGCAACATCCCGTGGCAGGGGGTGTTGCAGGGAGAAGACACAGGGGGGTCCCTGTCAGGCGTGGGAACCTGGCAGGTGCCTAGCGAACAGAGCAAAACGTTATGGAACCGCGCCTGCACACCCCGCGGCGGTATCCTAAGAAAGTAACACGAAGGGAAGAATATTGTGGAACAGTGAGAAACGAGATCAAGCACAAAGGAGAGCCAGTAGGAGTCGTGCCGTGAGACCGAGGCAACATCCTACTGAGGCGCGTGGCCGGAACACCGCGGGAGTAACTGACTTTAGGCCTTACTTCGAACTCCGCAGAACAGTTAATTATAGGTTGGCTGTCTACCTTAAATTTCTTACGAAGACATAGGGGGCAACGCGTGGAGAGGGGCGTCTCTAGGGTCCTGGAAGAGCTCCGAGCCTTCCCATCATACGGGTGCGTCCTAGCCATAACATACCTGGGGGACGAGAAACTAGTAACATCTGGAACAAGCGAGAGAGAATTAGAAAGAACGAACGAGAACAGCAGTTGTGAGGACTATTCCGAATGCTCAGCAGGGTAGCACTACAACACACAGGCGCTAGTGGTAGGCACTGATTTCCACCTGCAAAGGGAACTCTGGAAGTGCCCATCGGACCGGCCGGTCTCAGAAAGCCCTGTTAAACGTGCTCTGGATTGAGGATCCTGAAGTCTTCAGTAAAGAGGTAAAGAGACTGCAACCTTGTGACCTCGTTATTGACTGCACCTCACACCATCACCATCCACCTTACTGGGAAGCCCTGGGGACATACTTCACCTGTGGGAAGGTATACCATCCAGCTGCCATTCCATCACCCCAGCGGACCCCACAGCAGCGTCGGTCACCCTGACCGAACACCACAGGTGGCATCACGAAACCTTGACAGACCCCCATCACCTTTTATTGGACGCCCCTTAGCAGGGCCACGGACCGGGTCTAGCCACCGTGACAGCCTCAGAACCGAATCAGAGAGGCCCGGTACGGAGAACTCGTGGCCCTGTGTCTGGGGGCGCTCCACTGCGACTGGGCCCAGTAACAGGTCCTTCAGCCACTGGGGCAGGATCGGCGTCTTTACCTGCCTCCACGATGTCCTCGGGGTCGGCCGACTCAACCGATGGCGGGCTCTGCGATGGTGTCAGCAGGGGTTCCGATCGCGGCACAAGGGTCGACATCAGCGACGATGGGTCTTCCGGCGGCGCCACCTGGTGCGAGGACTTAGTCTCTACCTGCAGCTGCAGGAGTTGATCAATTAGCTCCTCCATTCCAAGCTGCAGGGAATCGGTGTCAGCAGCGAAGGCTATGCCGCGAGGCTCCTCCGGGTAACTGGGGAGGTCTCCGTCTTTGACCCCACACTCCGGCTCCGGGTGACTGGTCATGGCCTTCTTGACGTGGCTGCTGTCCTCTTTGTCCTTTTCCCGCTCTCCCCTTCGTGGGCGGTTTCGTTTCTTTGGTCTCCGCCCACCATTTAGGATCAGGAAGCGGATCTTGGCGGCTGAAATATTTGCACTGGGCGGCCATTGCTTTTCGTGCTTCTCAGCTCTTTCACGCCCACAACTCCACGCCCTTCTTCTTCCTCTGCGCTCCTCGTGGCGCTACAATGGCGGCGGTTTTGGCGGGAATCTTTGCGGCAATCAGCAATGCACAGTCTTTGCAATAAATCACAGTTCAAGCACAATTCCAACACAGTTCCAAGGCACACATGACCTGTTTCTTCAGGCTTAAGTAGGATCCTGTTCGTGACGCCAAGTTGGAGCGCCCCCAGACACAGGGCCCGGTACCGGTCCTCTCTGTCTCAGTTCTAGGGTCGTCACGGTGGCTGGACCCGGTCCGTGACCCTGCTAAGGGGCGTCCAATAAAAGGGGTGATGAAAGTCGGCTAAGGTTTTGTGAT
The DNA here is from genome assembly GCF_032444005.1 of Ranitomeya imitator. Lineage (NCBI taxonomy): Eukaryota > Metazoa > Chordata > Amphibia > Anura > Dendrobatidae > Ranitomeya > Ranitomeya imitator. The sequence goes on along the minus strand of NC_091282.1, from coordinate 766,741,593 downwards.
GCCAAGTTGTGGTATTCGGTCAGGTCGACCGATGCTGCTTGGGGTCCACTGAGGTGATGTGATGGCAGCTAGATGGTATACCTTCCCACAGGTGAAGTATATCCCCAGGGCTTCCCAGTAGTGTAGGTGACAATGGTGTGAGGCGCAGTTAATAACGAGGACACAGGGTTGTAGTCTCTTTACCTTTTACTGAAGGCTTCGGGATCCTCAATCCAGAGCACTGTCAACTGGGCTGTCTGAGACCGGCCGGTCCGAAGGCACATCCAGAGTTCCCTTTGCAGGTGGAAATCGTTGCCTACCACTAGCGCCTGTGTGTTGTAGTTCTTCCCTGCTGAGCATTCGGGATAGTCCTCACAACTTCTGTTCTCGTTCTTTTTCTTTCTCTCTCACCGTCCCCCAAGTTTGTCTGGATAGGACGCATCCGTTTGACGGCAAGGCTTGGAGCTATTCTGGGACCCTAGAGACGCCCCTCTCCACGCTTGCCCCCTATGTCTGCTTAGGTGATTTATGGTAGACAGCCGACCTATAATCAACTGTCCTGCAGTATTTGAAGTAAGGCATAAAGTCAGTTACTTCCTTGGTGTTCCGGTCACCGGCTACGCACCACAGTAGGATGTTGCCATTCTCGGGGCACGACTCCTACTGGCTCTCCTTTGTGCTTTGATCTCGTTTCTCACTTTCCACAATATCCTTCTCTTCTTGACCTTTCTTAGGATACCGCCGCAAGGTAGTGCAGGCGCGGTTCCGTTGCTTTCTATTCGTTCTGCTAGGCCCCTGTCAGGAACCCACCCCTGACAGGTCCTCCCTGGACTCTCCCAGGCTGCGTTCTGATCTAACTTCCTATCCGACCCTTAGTTTTACCATTGTGAGGAGTGGCCTAATACATAGTGCCTTTTGCTCCCCCTAGTGGCCAGAGTGTGAAGTATAATGTGTGCTTGTGATACCTGGTCAGGTGAACTCATTTAGTGCCATCAGCCATAACATCACTCCCCTTAGTGGCAGAGCGACATTATGTTAAATATTAATTATTCTTATTTTTATTCTGTACCGAGCACATGGTTTCTTGCTGACACTATCTAAAGCTATTTCTGTGTATGTAGCTCAGAGTATAAGTTAATGCCATATACAGAGAACACGTGATCTGTGTTGAACATATATAAACGTCTCTTAGGAGGGTGTGGGGGCTTTTGTCACGTGGGACGGTCACCTCCCTGTCTTCACCATCATTCTCCATGGACATGAGACAAGACATGAGGAACAACAGCTGTTAGCTACTCCATGCCATGATGACCTTCGAACTTCACACAGACAGATGACTTTTACCATTCAGGACCTTGGGAAAGATGAGTAACAAGACAAGCGCTGATATTTACACATGGACACTCTGTTCGTAACTGTTTTGCTGCAATGGTGGATAATTCAATAAACCACTATACTTTCTTCAGAATATCATGACATTTTTCTTTTAAGAACAACGCACCTGGTTAAGTCTTGATTAAATATTTTTGCACAATAACGATTTTTAACATTGGCCTAGCCAGCCAGTTTTGATTTTTTGTGCTATTTTTGCATGAATTTCCTTCAATCTTGCACACGGGGGAAGACAGACGAGTTCCGCTAGATTGTGCAAATTTTCAGAAATTTCACTCCAAAACTTCAAGTCACAAAGAACTCATACAAGAACCTACCAATTACGGAGACTTTAACAGGTATCAGACGGATTGACAGCAAGCACTGGCAGTGCTGAAGAACAGACGTGCTAAAAATAGCCGTGCTGAAGTCCGGAGCCCAGCGTTGTAAAAGCAAAGGGACTACAAGCTGAGATTTCAAGGTAAGACAAATGGATTTGATTAATTCATATGCTAAATCAAGTCAGATAAAATTTGTAAGTTTATACGGATCTAGCTTAGAAATATTTTGGGTCTCTTTATTTGCAGAATGCAGAATAGCGAATTTGAAATTAGATTCTAAGCTAATGTCTAGGAAAAAAGAAAAAGAGCAACTGAAAAATATTTTACATATGGTTTATGTATTTAACGAGTTTGTAACAGAGAAGTCCAAAAAAGACAGCGTAGAAAGAATTTCTAAGGAAACTAATGATGTTCCCGAGATTGACTGTAATGGGAAGAGTGAGGAAGATGTGACACACATATCTGTGATGACGATGACCACCCAAAGTGACATTGACTTTGTGACTCAGGATGAAAAACAAGATGGAGGAAGTGTAGGAGTCATGACAATTGACAAAGATGATCTACGAGGGACAGATGTACAAGGGCCACTAAAAATAGAAGACGACTCAGAGTCCCAAAAACTCCAACCTAATTCTAGAAAAATCTTGCTAAAATTATGCAAAACCATTCCTGCATATGATGACAAAATCCATGTGTGCAGAAATTCAGAGATATTTGAGAGTTTTTCTGATAAGTTTGATTTGACTAATATGCAGAGAAATAATTTGTTTAAAATTTGGATTCCGGGAAATTTTATGAGAAGATTTTCATTAAAAAGGCAGAATGATGAGTTCCATGAAGAGATGACTGATGTAGAAAGATTAAGAATTTTTATTTTCTGTGGATTAAAAGAAAATTATCCAGATCTTGATATTCTTCTAAAATTGAAGATTGGCCGGGAAGAATGTACGTTTACTTTTATGGCCATTTTTGAAAGGATTTATAAATTGGTCTGTACGAATTTGAATCAACAATCCATGATAAATTGTTTTGTAAACAAGTTTAAATTCTTAAATCCTGTATCTCGTGCAATTGCTTCACAGAAAGATTCTTTATACGAATGCGCAAAATCCCTTGATTTTCCTAGAAAATACGAGAATCTTGAAAGGAAAACACATTTTACTAAGTTTTTGAAACCAGGCAGAATTCAATCTTATCAAAAGCCAAAATCAAAATCTTCAAATCTGATCCAAAATCAAATCTATGAAGTACGAAGAAAATTACATATTTGCTACAAACCCTATGAAACGATTCAGGAATCTATCAAAGAAATTCCTCTGAAAGGGTTAAATGCTGAAGGCTCAGATCTCTCTGAGATGGCGGCAGGGCTGCCACTAGAAATTTCGGGGCCCCATACTGGCAAAATTTTCGGGGCCCCCTTGAAACTCCGCCCAGGCTCCACCCCAGCCCCGCCTCCAGGCTCCACCCCACGAACTGTCCACAGTCCCACCACTCTCTCTTGGAAAATCTCCACTTCTCACCTATCACACATTAACAGTTCCCATCACCAGATCACACATATAGCCGGCAGCTTTTGTTTTGGCCAAAAGATTTTTTAAGCCGCCACCACAACAAGGTAGACACTTTTGGCCGGGCCCTATTCTACTGTAACCTACTAAATATTTGTTAAAATATGCAATACAATTTAGGTATATTTTTATTTATTTTTAAATTTTTAAAATGACCTATAATACTACATACAAGGAACAAATACCACAACACTATGACCAGATGACATATTACCACCACAGTGATCGAATAATATAAAATACAAGGAACAAATACCGCTACACCATGACCAGACCACATATTACCTCCACATCATGACCAGACCACATATTACCAACAATGACTGAATACTACAATACTGATCAGTAATACAAAAAAAACCCACAATACTATCACCATCAGTGCCATTATGCACAGGAGATCTGTAATTAGTAAGCAGTGTCTGTGTACAGGTAATACAGTGATCACTGGTGACATTACACACAGGAGCTCTGTATATAATGTATAGATAATACAGTGATCACTGGTGACATTGTACACAGGACCTCTGTATATAGTATACAGTGGATAGTGTAAGTGTATAGGTAACACTGACTCACCAGTGACGTCTCTAGGTGAAGTCCTTCATCTTTCATCCAGCACAGACCGCCATCACTTTATCCAGCCAGGACTCGTCTCTGCAGGAAATAAAACAGTTATCTCGAGTTCCGCTTGTAGAACACATTACTTAATTTTCCCAACTTCTACATTACACCACATGAAGAAGGCAACATAGTATCACTCTACACAGTAACAGGACCGCCCCCCCCATTTAAAACAGTATACTCAAAAAATAAAATAAATACATCACTGCAATAATAATATCCCTTAATTAGCCCCTATGGTAATATTCGCCATCCTGGCCACCGTGTGTCTCATTTCAGGCTCCAGCCATATGTTCTCTCATCCTGCCCTCATGAGTATCCATTCTACCCCATATGATCTCCCCATCCTGCCCCATCTGTCTCCATCGTATCCATCCTGCCCCATCTGTTTCCAATCCTGCACCATCTCTGTCCAGCACTCTGCCCCATCTCTGTCCAGCACTCTGCCCCATCTCTGTCCAGCACTCTGCCCCATCTCTGTCCAGCACTCTGCCCAGCACTCTGCCCCATCTCTGTCCAGCACTCTGCCCCATCTCTGTCCAGCACTCTGCCCCATCTCTGTCCAGCACTCTGCCCCATCTCTGTCCAGCACTCTGCCCCGTGTCCAGCTTTCTGCCCCCCATGTGTCCAGCTTTCTGCCCCCCATGTGTCCAGCTTTCTGCCCCCCCGTGTCCAGCTTTCTGCCCCGCCCCCCCGTCCAGCTTTCTGCCCCCCCCCCGTGTCCAGCTTTCTGCCCCCCCCTGTGTCCAGCTTTCTGCCCCACCGTGTCCAGCTTTCTGCCCCCCCCCGTGTCCAGCTTTACTGCCCCCTCTGTGTCCAGCTTTACTGCCCCCTCTGTGTCCAGATTTACTGCCCCCTCTGTGTCCAGATTTACTGCCCCCTCTGTGTCCAGATTTACTGCCCCCTCTGTGTCCAGATTTACTGCCCCCTCTGTGTCCAGATTTACTGCCCCCTCTGTGTCCAGATTTACTGCCCCCTCTGTGTCCAGATTTACTGCCCCCTCTGTGTCCAGATTTACTGCCCCCTCTGTGTCCAGATTTACTGCCCCCTCTGTGTCCAGATTTACTGCCCCCTCTGTGTCCAGATTTACTGCCCCGTGTCCAGCTTTACTGCCCCCTGTGTCCATCCAGCTTTACTGCCCCCTCTGTGTCCAGCCTTCTGCCCCCCCTGTGTCCAGCTTTACTGCCCCCCTGTGTCCAGCCTTCTGCCCCCCGTGTCCAGCTTTACTGCCCTTCTGTGTCCAGCGGCCTTCTGCCCCCCCCCCCGTGTCCAGCTTTACTGCCCCCCTGTGTCCAGCGGCCCTCTGTCCCTTCTGTGTCCAGCTGCCTTCTGCCCCCTCTGTGTCCAGCTGCCTTCTGCCCCCGTGTCCAGCTGCCTTCTGCCCCCTCTGTGTCCAGCTGCCTTCTGCCCCCTCTGTGTCCAGCTGCCTTCTGCCCCCTCTGTGTCCAGCTGCCTTCTGCCCCCTCTGTGTCCAGCTGCCTTCTGCCCCCCTGTGTCCAGCTGCCTTCTGCCCCCTCTGTGTCCAGCTGCCTTCTGCCCCCCTGTGTCCAGCTGCCTTCTGCCCCCTCTGTGTCCAGCTGCCTTCTGCCCCCCTGTGTCCAGCTGCCTTCTGCCCCCTCTGTGTCCAGCTGCCTTCTGCCCCCCTGTGTCCAGCTGCCTTCTGCCCCCTCTGTGTCCAGCTTTACTGCCCCCCCGTGTCCAGCGGCCTTCTGCCCCCGTGTCCAGCTGCCTTGTGCCCCCTCTGTGTCCAGCTGCCTTCTGCCCCCTCTGTGTCCAGCTTTACTGCCCCCCTGAGTCCAGCGGCCTTCTGCCCCCGTGTCCAGAGGCCTTCTGCCCCCGTGTCCAGCTGCCTTCTGCCCCCTCTGTGTCCAGCTGCCTTCTGCCCCCTCTGTGTCCAGCTGCCTTCTGCCCCCCTGTGTCCAGCTGCCTTCTGCCCCCTCTGTTTCCAGCTGCCTTCTGCCCCCCTGTGTCCAGCTGCCTTCTGCCCCCTCTGTGTCCAGCTGCCTTCTGCCCCCGTGTCCAGCTTTACTGCCCCCCTGTGTCCAGCTGCCTTCTGCCCCCTCTGTGTCCAGCTGCCTTCTGCCCCCCTGTGTCCAGCTGCCTTCTGCCCCCCTGTGTCCAGCTGCCTTCTGCCCCCTCTGTGTCCAGCTGCCTTCTGCCCCCCTGTGTCCAGCTGCCTTCTGCCCCCTCTGTGTCCAGCTGCCTTCTGCCCCCGTGTCCAGCTTTACTGCCCCCCTGTGTCCAGCTGCCTTCTGCCCCCCTGTGTCCAGCTGCCTTCTGCCCCCCTGTGTCCAGCTGCCTTCTGCCCCCCTGTGTCCAGCTGCCTTCTGCCCCCTCTGTGTCCAGCTGCCTTCTGCCCCCCTGTGTCCAGCTTTACTGCCCCCCTGTGTCCAGCTGCCTTCTGCCCCCTCTGTGTCCAGCTGCCTTCTGCCCCCCTGTGTCCAGCTGCCTTCTGCCCCCCTGTGTCCAGCTGCCTTCTGCCCCCCTGTGTCCAGCTGCCTTCTGCCCCCTCTGTGTCCAGCTGCCTTCTGCCCCCCTGTGTCCAGCTTTACTGCCCCCCTGTGTCCAGCTGCCTTCTGCCCCCTCTGTGTCCAGCTGCCTTCTGCCCCCCTGTGTCCAGCTGCCTTCTGCCCCCTCTGTGTCCAGCTGCCTTCTGCCCCCCTGTGTCCAGCTGCCTTCTGCCCCCCTGTGTCCAGCTGCCTTCTGCCCCCCTGTGTCCAGCTTTACTGCCCCCCTGTGTCCAGCTGCCTTCTGCCCCCTCTGTGTCCAGCTGCCTTCTGCCCCCCTGTGTCCAGCGGCCTTCTGCCCCCCTGTGTCCAGCTGCCTTCTGCCCCCTCTGTGTCCAGCTGCCTTCTGCCCCCCTGTGTCCAGCTTTACTGCCCCCGTGTCCAGCTGCCTTCTGCCCCCTCTGTGTCCAGCTGCCTTCTGCCCCTCTGTGTCCAGCTGCCTTCTGACCCCTCTGTGTCCAGCTGCCTTCTGCCCCCCTGTGTCCAGCTGCCTTCTGCCCCCTCTGTGTCCAGCTTTACTGCCCCCCTGTGTCCAGCTGCCTTCTGCCCCCTCTGTGTCCAGCCTTCTGCCCAAACCCCCCCCCCCCGATCTCCGCTCTCCGCTCTCCGCTCTTAATAGAAAAAAAAAAAGTTCTACTTACCTGCCGCGCTCCTGATCTCTCCACGCAGCTGCACTGTGCACTCGCCGGCGACTGACAATGACGTCAGACGCCGGCGACCTGCACGCTGCGGCTGGCGGCTGTTAGGCTACGTTCACATTGGCGTTCCGCCAATGTGCGTCGCTGTTGCGCCGGCGACGCAGCGGCGACGCAGCGGCGACGCGCCCCTATGTTTAACATAGGGGACGCGTGCGTCGTTTTGGTGGCGTTTTTCGCCACGTGCGTCGTTTCCGACGCTAGCGTCGGACGCAAGAAAACGCTACATGTAGCATTTTCTGTGCGTCCGATTTTCGTCGGAAAACGACGCACGCGTCGCAAAACGCGCGCGTTTTTGCGCGCGTTTGCGCGCGTTTTAGCGTGCGTTGCGCGTTGCGTCGCCGACACACGGCGGCGCAACGCTAATGTGAACGTAGCCTTAACTATTGACGTGCGGGCGCGGGCCCGCACGTCAATAGCGTACAGCTGCAGCGCCGGCCGCCGCTAAGGGCCCGGTTCAGCCTGCGGCTGCCGGTGGGGGCCCGGTGAGCAGGTAAGAGGGGGCCCGATGCGGGCCCCCTCTGCTCATCGGGCCCCTTACGCCAGTCACGGCTGTAATGCCCTGATGGCGGCCCTGGATGGCGGAAATTGACAAATGGAAGCAGGTGAGTATCTCAGGGGGTGCTCAGCTGAACACTCCATTAACACAGCTCTTCAAAGAGTCCATAGGGTTAAAAATGACCTTATTAAATAGAGCTTTCCAACAGATTATCGACAGAGAGTTACATTTTGGGATAGGAATTGGCTAAAAATGTAATTATATTATATGATGAGTTATACAATGTATTATTTATTAATGTAATTATTTTATTCTATATAATTCTGCAGTTACATATATTAATATAATATACAGTAAATACTGTAGTATATTTGTATAAGTAGAGATTATATTAACTGCATTTTTATATATATAGTGAAATAATTAAAATGTACTCCAGTAAAAAATATTTAGAATTACAATTAAATACATTTATTAAATATATACATATGTATAAGATATCTAAATTATTTTGTTTTGAAATAAATATGAAATTAACCTTTATCTTTCATTTTCCCTTAGAATTTTACTTTCAAAGCGAGGATTGAACAAAAAATACCTGTTTCATGAATTTATGTCTTATTCACACAGGAAGCTATATTAACTGCATGATTTTTATATATTTAACACTTAAAAATAAATAATATATCTAACAACCTAAAAATGTGTGTACTACATGTAAATTTTCTTTCTGTAATAATCTAAAACGTGTTTTTTTTTCCTCCCACTGCATGGTGTGACATATGTGAGTTAAAGATATCATATAGCCTTGTTTTTTAGTTTTAGGAATTTTCCTCAGCTTTACATGCAAATGGATTCCTGTACCGAAATAGCGTTGGAACATTCAACTCGGGTTTCATGTAAATGGAGGAGTCCTTTCTATAGGTTAAAACATAGTGTTAGATAATATTTGGGGAATATTCAAAGGAATATTAGAATACTAAATTTAATAGATTACAATGCGCATTGATTGATAATTAGGATACAATATTTTGGGTTAATATATATGTATTCTTTGTATGTGGAATATATATTGTGAACGTCTATGTGAGTCACAGTTTGAGTGACAGATGACGGATGAGAGCAGCTGCTGAGTGAATTTGACAAAAAAGTGACCAGAGCGTGGTATGTGGAATGTGGAATGTGTATGCACAGTTTGACAGAGGCCTTATGATTCATGGTATGTTGAAGAGAAAAAAAAAAAACTTTGTGTTTAATTTAATAATAGCATTCAGTTAAATTATTAGAATATTAAGATATATTTAAATATTATTATTCAAAATATATTTCTTTAGTGATTATTATTTAATAAGTACAATCACACATCAATATGTTTTATCAAGAAAATCTACATTTAGAATAATTTTTCCAAATTATAATTTTATGATATTCAGTGTTTTTTTTTTATGGTTACATAGATGAGTACACATCTTCAAACAAATATATGGCACAAGTTGATATGACAGTTATAAAAATAATTATTTTTCACTTGGGTTTTTACAAATTATTTTTTTTTCACAAAATAATATTTTTTGATATTAAGGGGGAAATGTGTTTTTGATCCTGATCACATCATCACATTTCATCAATACCTCTTCTTCACACATTTTAATAAAGAAGAAATATTAATAAGGTATTATTGGGTACAATAACAATAAATATTATAAATATCATTTTTTTCTCTAATGAAGGGTATTATATGCAAAGTTGCATAATTTCAATATTTTGGTAATCCAAGGTTATGACAACATCTACATGAGGAAAATATTAAGGGAATGTGTTACTGAGACATAATCTCAGCATTTCAAAAACCTGACCTGCACATCCAAACATAGACTGAGTGTGAACAGGTGCTGAACCCAGAGTCGCCAACTCGTATATAGTTAAGTAAAAAGGGCAGCACACTGCAGCGCCAAAACATGCAAACTTGAAAACACGAAATTTGAACTGCATTACTGCACTAGAAATATGAAAAATGAGAGCTTTTAGCGCATAAAAATGGCCATATTTATGTGTACCTCGTAGCCACTTTACGGCATCTCTCTTATACGAGGTCCTACGCTTGACCTACCTCACCGAGAATAAACGTCTCCATCTGAATGGGTACATGTGAAACCTCTTCTTGGACTCAAATTCTCTCTTTCTGTGGAGGGGTATTGGACCTACTATAATTAAAACACCTGTGGCTAGGTGGCGGGGAGTGCACGATCAGAAGGCTAAAGAATACATTTCAAAAACCTGACCTGCACATCCAAACATAGACTGAGTGTGAACAGGTGCTGAACCCAGAGTCGCCAACTCGTATATAGTTAAGTAAAAAGGGCAGCACACTGCAGCGCCAAAACATGCAAACTTGAAAACACGAAATTTGAACTGCATTACTGCACTAGAAATATGAAAAATGAGAGCTTTTAGCGCATAAAAATGGCCATATTTATGTGTACCTCGTAGCCACTTTACGGCATCTCTCTTATACGAGGTCCTACGCTTGACCTACCTCACCGAGAATAAACGTCTCCATCTGAATGGGTACATGTGAAACCTCTTCTTGGACTCAAATTCTCTCTTTCTGTGGAGGGGTATTGGACCTACTATAATTAAAACACGCCTCCTAGCCACAGGTGTTTTAATTATAGTAGGTCCAATACCCCTCCACAGAAAGAGAGAATTTGAGTCCAAGAAGAGGTTTCACATGTACCCATTCAGATGGAGACGTTTATTCTCGGTGAGGTAGGTCAAGCGTAGGACCTCGTATAAGAGAGATGCCGTAAAGTGGCTACGAGGTACACATAAATATGGCCATTTTTATGCGCTAAAAGCTCTCATTTTTCATATTTCTAGTGCAGTAATGCAGTTCAAATTTCGTGTTTTCAAGTTTGCATGTTTTGGCGCTGCAGTGTGCTGCCCTTTTTACTTAACTATATACGAGTTGGCGACTCTGGGTTCAGCACCTGTTCACACTCAGTCTATGTTTGGATGTGCAGGTCAGGTTTTTGAAATGTATTCTTTAGCCTTCTGATCGTGCACTCCCCGCCTCCTAGCCACAGGTGTTTTAATTATAGTAGGTCCAATACCCCTCCACAGAAAGAGAGAATTTGAGTCCAAGAAGAGGTTTCACATGTACCCATTCAGATGGAGACGTTTATTCTCGGTGAGGTAGGTCAAGCGTAGGACCTCGTATAAGAGAGATGCCGTAAAGTGGCTACGAGGTACACATAAATATGGCCATTTTTATGCGCTAAAAGCTCTCATTTTTCATATTTCTAGTGCAGTAATGCAGTTCAAATTTCGTGTTTTCAAGTTTGCATGTTTTGGCGCTGCAGTGTGCTGCCCTTTTTACTTAACTATATACGAGTTGGCGACTCTGGGTTCAGCACCTGTTCACACTCAGTCTATGTTTGGATGTGCAGGTCAGGTTTTTGAAATGTATTCTTTAGCCTTCTGATCGTGCACTCCCCGCCTCCTAGCCACAGGTGTTTTAATTATAGTAGGTCCAATACCCCTCCACAGAAAGAGAGAATTTGAGTCCAAGTAGAGGTTTCACATGTACCCATTCAGATGGAGACGTTTATTCTCGGTGAGGTAGGTCAAGCGTAGGACCTCGTATAAGAGAGATGCCGTAAAGTGGCTACGAGGTACACATAAATATGGCCATTTTTATGCGCTAAAAGCTCTCATTTTTCATATTTCTAGTGCAGTAATGCAGTTCAAATTTCGTGTTTTCAAGTTTGCATGTTTTGGCGCTGCAGTGTGCTGCCCTTTTTACATAATCTCAGCATTTGTCATCAACATATAAAGGTCTTATTCTTATTTTTATTCTCATTTTTATTTTTTATTTTTCATTTTTTTCATCAACAAATGAAGGCTTATTTTAATTTTTCATTTTTAATTTTTTCTTCATTTTTATTTTTCATTTTTATTTTTCATCTCAAGAAAAAAATCAATATTTAATAAAGTAATGTCTACAAGCATATTGCTTTATTAAATATAGTGATCATATGGTTTCATTATATAAGAAAATGTTTCAATTCTAAGTTAAATACAACAATTATTTCACTCATTCATTCATTCACATATATATTCTTATTTTGGTTCATGGCTATACATACTTACATATTATTGGTCTACTGAACATAAATTAATAAAGTTTTAATACTAAATATCAGCACTTGTTACATAAAAGACATACTGACATCTATGGGTTCAAAAAGAAATTACACCTATGACATAAAAATGTCCAATCACATGAAGAATATGGTTAATAATATACTATCATTTATTATTATTATTATTATTATTTTATTTTTCCAAATATAAACTTTATTTTAATATCATTTAATAATTATATGGATATTATTGATTGCTATGGTACGCTGTGATATTATAAGTTAGGGAAATTACCAGATTTGGTATAGAATAGGGAATGAAGACTTCAATCAAGATACTGACGTTACGTTAATAAAGATTTTCATATTTCTAAATTCAATTGATTCTTAAAAGTTGCAAGAAGAAAAGCCGTTATCCAGAAGTTCTACAAGGTAACAATGCTCTGATTTCTGAGTAATAATAGACTGTGTCAAATGCAATTCATGTCACCATTCACAACTACAGCATCCATCACTGACTATGAGTACAGTATCAAAGATGAACTGTGTTATTACGTTCTTATCACGATCCAGTGGTTTCCTATCACCTATAAGACTTCCATGAAAGCTGGTGAACACTCAGGTAATTGTCAGGACGCTACAACCCTGACATGTGTCCTGTGCACTAAGGACTGGTTATGGTGCTATGTTTGGCAAGGAAGAGTCAATGTAACCCTTGCTGTGCTGACCAAAGACGTCACACCTGTCCCAAGACCAGTGCGGACGATATGAGGATTCCAGATGATTTCCAAGGCGAGCCAATGCAAGTCCAGGTCTCTAAAGGTGACACTGCACAGATATTAAAGCTACATTTCATCTATGAACTTTGTTTTCTTATCAACATTTGATTTTATGGACTTTGATTGACACATGACACACAGTCTCTACATATCTACATGTTATCATCTATTTCAAAAGACTTATAATATTGTTTTAAAAGAACCAAGAAGACATCAATATGAAGACTAGATGACATCAGACCTGAGATGCTTCAAGTAGATACAGTGGGGCAAAAAAGTATTTAGTCAGTCAGCAATAGTGCAAGTTCCACCACTTAAAAAGATGAGAGGCGTCTGTAATTTACATCATAGGTAGACCTCAACTATGGGAGACAAACTGAGAAAAAAAAATCCAGAAAATCACATTGTCTGTTTTTTTAACATTTTATTTGCATATTATGGTGGAAAATAAGTATTTGGTCAGAAACAAACAATCAAGATTTCTGGCTCTCACAGACCTGTAACTTCTTCTTTAAGAGTCTCCTCTTTCCTCCACTCATTACCTGTAGTAATGGCACCTGTTTAAACTTGTTATCAGTATAATAAGACACCTGTGCACACCATCAAACAGTCTGACTCCAAACTCCACTATGGTGAAGACCAAAGAGAAAGGACACCAGAAACAAAATTGTAGCCCTGCACCAGGCTGGGAAGACTGAATCTGCAATAGCCAACCAGCTTGGAGTGAAGAAATCAACAGTGGGAGCAATAATTAGAAAATGGAAGACATACAAGACCACTGATAATCTCCCTCGATCTGGGGCTCCACGCAAAATCCCACCCTGTAGGGTCAGAATGATCACAAGAACGGTGAGCAAAAATCCCAGAACCACGCGGGGGGACCTAGTGAATGAACTGCAGAGAGCTGGGACCAATATAACAAGGCCTACCATAAGTAACACACTACGCCACCATGGACTCAGATCCTGCAGTGCCAGACGTGTCCCACTGCTTAAGCCAGTACATGTCTGGGCCCGTCTGAAGTTTGCTAGAGAGCATTTGGATGATCCAGAGGAGTTTTGGGAGAATGTTCTATGGTCTGATGAAACCAAACTGGAACTGTTTGGTAGAAACACAACTTGTCGTGTTTGGAGGAAAAAGAATACTGAGTTGCATCCATCAAACACCATACCTACTGTAAAGCATGGTGGTGGAAACATCATGCTTTGGGGCTGTTTCTCTGCAAAGGGGCCAGGACGACTGATCCGGGTACATGAAAGAATGAATGGGGCCATGTATTGTGAGATTTTGAGTGCAAACCTCCTTCTATCAGCAAGGGCATTGAAGATGAAACGTGGCTGGGTCTTTCAACATGACAATGATCCAAAGCACACTGCCAGGGCAACGAAGGAGTGGCTTCGTAAGAAGCATTTCAAGGTCCTGGAGTGGCCTAGCCAGTCTCCAGATCTCAACCCTATAGAAAACCTTTGGAGGGAGTTGAAAGTCCGTGTTGCCAAGCGAAAAGCCAAAAACATCACTGCTCTAGAGGAGATCTGCATGGAGGAATGGGCCAACATACCAACAACAGTGTGTGGCAACCTTGTGAAGACTTACAGAAAACGTTTGACCTCTGTCATTGCCAACAAAGGATATATTACAAAGTATTGAGATGAAATTTTGTTTCTGACCAAATACTTATTTTCCACCATAATATGCAAATAAAATGTTAAAAAAACAGACAATGTGATTTTCTGGATTTTTTTTTCTCAGTTTGTCTCCCATAGTTGAGGTCTACCTATGATGTAAATTACAGACGCCTCTCATCTTTTTAAGTGGTGGAACTTGCACTATTGCTGACTGACTAAATACTTTTTTGCCCCACTGTATAGGGAAGTATAATAATATATATTTTATATGAATATTAGTCACGGCCTACCATAACATGAATTTACATATCATTATATTATTGAGAACATATAACAATATTATTGATATTACTATTTATTACATTATTTTACCAAAGAAGAAAGTAGATTTTATTAATATTTTAATTTGAGGGTTCCAATAAATGTCTGTCACCCTCAAAAGGGGGAATTGTTAAATATTAATTATTCTTATTTTTATTCTGTACCGAGCACATGGTTTCTTGCTGACACTATCTAAAGCTATTTCTGTGTATGTAGCTCAGAGTATAAGTTAATGCCATATACAGAGAACACGTGATCTGTGTTGAACATATATAAACGTCTCTTAGGAGGGTGTGGGGGCTTTTGTCACGTGGGATGGTCACCTCCCTGCCTTCACCATCATTCTCCATGGACATGAGACAAGACACGAGGAACAACAGCTGTTAGCTACTCCATGCCATGATGACCTTCGAACTTCACACAGACAGATGACTTTTACCATTCAGGACCTTGGGAAAGGTGAGTAACAAGACAAGCGCTGATATTTACACATGGACACTCTGTTCGTAACTGTTTTGCTACAATGGTGGATAATTCAATAAACCACTATACTTTCTTCAGAATATCATGACATTTTTCTTTTAAGAACAACGCACCTGGTTAAGTCTTGATTAAATATTTTTGCGCAATAACGATTTTTAACACATTACTGCAATGACCAGGACTCTGGGGCGCTGCACTATCAGTCATACAGGAGGAGGTGAGCTGTGACATCACCAATTGTGAATGGTGGATCCTGTGTTATCTACTGTATATGGATATGTTATCAGTTATTATACAGGAGGAGGAGGAGGAGGTGAGCTGTGACATCACCTATTGTGAATGATGGATCCCGTGTTATCTACTGTATATTGAGATGTTATCAGTCATTGTACAGGAGGAGGAGGAGGTGAGCTGTGACATCACCTATTGTGAATGGTGGATCCCGTGTTATCTACTGTATATAGAGGTGTTATCAGTGATTGTACAGGAGGAGGAGGAGGTGAGCTGTGACATCACCTATTGTGAATGGTGGATCCTGTGTTATCTACTGTATATAGAGGTGTTATCAATCATTGTACAGGAGGAGGAGGTGAGCTGTGACATCATCTATTGTGAATGGTGGATATTGTGTTATCTACTGTATATAGAGGTGTTATCAGTCATTGTACAGGAGGATGAGATGAGTTGTGACTATCTGTTGTGAATTATGGATCCTGTATTATCTACTATATATAGAGGTGTTATCAGTCATTGCATGGGAGGTGCAGAAGATGAGCTGTGACATTTCCTACTGTGTATGTACAGTATATATATTAGTGTTAGTATAGTAACCCTGCCTATGATGATGATAAGATAATTCATTGACTTCTGTGAGAAGAGCGTTATGTGCTCTGTGACCTTTGCGGAGGTCATTGTGCAGGAAGGTGGAGGAGGTGAGCTGCATCTATTGTGAACAGAGAATTGTGTTAAATGTACATCACTGTTCCTAATGTTATTTTGCCTTTGAAAAGAGTACTGAGAAGTGATCTCTGCAAAAATAGAAAGTGGCAATTAATTATGAGCCCCAAGGTGAACACTTCAAAATTTCATTTTTTAAATAAAACAAGTCACAGATCTGCAGGACAGATGATAAAATGGTGATTGGTGGGTGACGGATTCCTTGGACTTGCATTGAAACGCAGATCATAAAATTATATCAAAGTGACTCGCTAGGTTGGACTCCTGACCGCCTCTCCATTTATTCTCTTTGGGGCTGCCGGAAAAAAACAAGCTCAGCCCTTTCGAGCCCCATAGGAATGAATTGAGTGCTGGTCGAGCGTGCGCACTGAAGCTCCATTCTAAAGGGGATAAAAGTTTCCTGTTCTGTGGATCCTAGCGGTGGTAAGCTAGCACTCCACAAGTTATCACTAATCCTATTTATAGTAATATAGTAACATAGTAACATAGTAAGGCCGAAAAAAGACATTTGTCCATCCAGTTCAGCCTATATTCCATCATAATAAATCCCCAGATCTACGTCCTTCTACAGAACCTAATAATTGTATGATACAATAGGAAGACATCCAGGCCTCTCTTGAACCCCGCAACTGAGTTCGCCATCACCACCTCCTCAGGCAACCAATTCCAGATTCTCACTGCCCTAACAGTAAAGAATCCTCTTCTATGTTGGTGGAAAAACCTTCTCTCCTCCAGACGCAAAGAATGCCCCCTTATGCCCGTCACCTTCCTTGGTATAAACAGATCATCAGCGAGATATTTGTATTGTCCCCTTATATACTTATACATGGTTATTAGATCGCCCCTCAGTCGTCTTTTTTCTAGACTAAATAATCCTAATTTCGCTAATCTATCTGGGTATTGTAGTTCTCCCATCCCCTTTATTAATTTTGTTGCCCTCCTTTGTACTCTCTCTAGTTCCATTATATCCTTCCTGAGCACCGGTGCCCAAAACTGGACACAGTACTCCATGTGCGGTCTAACTAGGGATTTGTACAGAGGCAGTATAATGCTCTCATCATGTGTATCCAGAACTCTTTTAATGCACCCCATGATCCTGTTTGCCTTGGCAGCTGCTGCCTGGTACTGGCTGCTCCAGGTAAGTTTATCATTAACTAGGATCCCCAAGTCCTTCTCCCTGTCAGATTTACCCAGTGGTTTCCCGTTCAGTGTGTAATGGTGATATTGATTCCTTCTTCCCATGTGTATAACTTTACATTTATCATTGTTAAACCTCATCTGCCACCTTCCAGCCCAAGTTTCCAACTTATCCAGATCCATCTATAGCAGAATACTATCTTCTCTTGTATTAACTGCTTTACATAGTTTTGTATCATCTGCAAATATCAATATTTTACTGTGTAAACCTTCTACCAGATCATTAATGAATATGTTGAAGAGAACAGGTCCCAATATCGACCCCTGCGGTACCCCACTGGTCACAGCGACCCAGTTAGAGACTATACCATTTATAACCACCCTCTGCTTTCTATCACTAAGCCAGTTACTAACCCATTTACACACATTTTCCCCCAGACCAAGCATTCTCATTTTGTGTACCAACCTCTTGTGCGGCACGGTATCAAACGCTTTGGAAAAATCGAGATATACCACGTCCAATGACTCACCGTGGTCCAGCCTATAGCTTACCTCTTCATAAAAACTGATTAGATTGGTTTGACAGGAGCGATTTCTCATAAACCCATGCTGATATGGAGTTAAACAGTTATTCTCATTGAGATAATCCATAATAACAATCTTCAGAAACCCTTCAAATATTTTACCAACAATAGAGGTTAGACTTACTGGCCTATAATTTCCAGGTTCACTTTTAGAGCCCTTTTTTAATATTGGCACCACATTTGCTATGCGCTAGTCCTGCGAAACAGACCCCGTCGCTATAGAGTCCCTAAAAATAAGAAATAATGGTTTATCTATTACATTACTTAGTTCTCTTAGTACTCGTGGGTGTATGCCATCCGGACCCGGAGATTTATCTATTTTAATCTTATTTAGCCGGTTTCGCACCTCTTCTTGGGTTAGATTGGTGACCCTTAATATAGGGTTTTCATTGTTTCTTGGGATTTCACCTAGCATTTCATTTTCCACCGTGAATACCGTGGAGAAGAAGGTGTTTAATATAACAAAAGAGAAAAAACGGCTGAAAGCCGCAGCCAGCTCACCGACCAGACCACCAGATGTAGAGCACGAGAGTCCGTCCTGACCGAGACGCCAAGCGAATGCAAATAGTAAAGATGAATGGAAACTCCAGCTCCAATAAAAGGTGAAAGTCTTTATTAATCCAAATTTAAAAATGGTAATCCAACGCACATAGTGAACACAAATTGAATAAAAAACAATTAAAACATTAACAATAATGATATAATATTTCATTTCTTTTGTTCAGACCTGCGGGAAAACGGGTGTTTAAATTATATATCCAAAAAGCCTCTCTAGTTAAAAGGCGTCTTTTCATATCCCCGCCACGATTATTTTGATATACTATTTCAATACCATGTACTCTAAGATTAGATACATCCCCACCATGCACTGTGCCAAAATGCTTAGACACCATAGAGATGTTTCTATTAGGGACATGTAATTTATTAACATCTCTCAAATGTTCGGTGACCCGTGTTTTTAATTTTCTCAAAGTACAGCCTACATAAGAAATTCCACAGACTAAACAATTCAATTTGTGTACTATTTAGCTATATTGTTATATGTCTTTGTTATATATGTTTAGGACCTTTCCGGATTTATCACGTGTTCAATTAGAATTGTGTTATTGGCTTATGATAGGTATATCTAGACCTTTATATCCGGTTTTTCCTAAGGCATGAGTAAGATCCTTATGGATCGAAACGCGTAGCCGACACTATCGCTCTCATCCACTTGTTCACTATGTGCGTTGGATTACCATTTTTAAATTTGGATTAATAAAGACTTTCACCTTTTATTGGAGCTGGAGTTTCCATTCATCTTTACTATTTGCAAGGTGTTTAATATGTTAGCTTTTTCCTCGTCATCTACAACCATTCTTTCCTCACTATTTTTTAAGGGGCCTACATTTTCAGTTTTTATTCTTTTACTATTGATATAGTTGAAGAACAGTTTGGGATTAGTTTTACTCTCCTTAGCAATGTGCTTCTCTTTCCTTTTTGGCAGCTTTAATTAGTTTTTTAGATAAAGTATTTTTCTCCCTATAGTTTTTTAGAGCTTCAATGGTGCCATCCTGCTTTAGTAGTGCAAATGCTTTCTTTTTACTGTTAATTGCCTGTCTTACTTCTTTGTTTAGCCACATTGGGTTTTTCCTATTTCTAGTCCTTTTATTCCCACAAGGTATAAACCGCTTACAGTGCCTATTTAGGATGTTCTTAAACATTTTCCATTTATTATCTGTATTCTTATTTCTGAGGATATTGTCCCAGTCTACCAGATTAAGGGCATCTCTAAGCTGGTCAAACTTTGCCTTCCTAAAGTTCAGTGTTTTTGTGACTCCCTGACAAGTCCCCCTAGTGAAAGACAGGTGAAACTGTACAATATTGTGGTCGCTATTTCCTAGATGCCCGACCACCTGCAGATTTGTTATTCTGTCAGGTCTATTAGATAGTATTAGGTCTAAAAGTGCTGCTCCTCTGGTTGGATTCTGCACCAATTGTGAAAGATAATTTTTCTTGGTTATTAGCAGAAACCTGTTGCCTTTATGGGTTTCACAGGTTTCTGTTTCCCAGTTAATATCCGGGTAGTTAAAGTCCCCCATAACCAGGACCTCATTATGGGTTGCAGCTTCATCTATCTGCCTTGCAGTAGACTTTACATGATTTCTGTTATATTTGGGGGTTTGTAACAGACCCCAATGAGAATTTTGTTACCATTTTTCCCTCCATGAATTTCGACCCATATGGACTCGACATCCTCATTCCCTTCGCTAATATCCTCCCTTAAAGTCGACTTTAGACAAGACTTTACATAGAGACAAACCCCTCCTCCTCTCCGATTTTCACGATCCTTTCTAAACAGACTGTAACCCTGTAAGTTAACTGCCCAGTTAACAGGTGACAACGCTTTAATTTGCAGCTCATCCACCACTGCCGCCTATAGCTTTGCACCTTACATAATGTCTATACATTGCAAAAACATTTCCTGATAAACTTTTTGAAGCTTTTTACTGGTATAAATTTTGTTTCCTGGAAGTCAGGAAATACCAGCCATGATGATGATGGATATTCAGTGGTAACAGACAGTTCATGCTGTGAACACAGAACAAGTCATCCCAAAATATAAAGGAAATGACCTCACCTATTGTGGAAGCAGCACTATTTGTGGAATAACTGGAATTAATCATTATTTGGGTCGGTTTGTGTTCTAAAGACTATGTCCAATATAAAGTGTGAATTGTACCGTATTGTGTATACAGCACCACTGCAGTCATGTGTTACTCCACTCCCTCCCTCTTCTTCATATCCTACAGACAATAGGAAAGGAGGCAGAGTGTCTGAAGACTGAGACACAAGCCGTGGCCACAAGTCACCCTGGAGCCCTAATGGTGCAATGGCTCCATCAGTATAAAAGTGATGAATTTTATAATGTCAACATACAGCACAACTGTGAAATTATTAGTGGCCTTGTCAAGGGCCGGGGGTAAAGCATCTAGCTGCCATAACATCGCCCCAACGGACCCCAAGCAGCGTCGGTCACCCTGACCGAATACCACAGGTGGCGTCACGAACATTTCCCCTTTAAAGACCTTTCCCCCATTTATTAGCAGACGTCCCTAGGGCCACGGACCGGGTCAGCCACCGTGACATCCCCCTTGAGAACCGAAGGGCCCGGCTCCGAGTACCCCGCCGCCCTTGGGGGCGATCCAATTTCCTGCCGAGTCTGCTATCCCCTGCTCTTGCTTGTGCGTACGCGCTTCCA
Organism: Ranitomeya imitator; assembly: GCF_032444005.1. Taxonomy (NCBI): domain Eukaryota; kingdom Metazoa; phylum Chordata; class Amphibia; order Anura; family Dendrobatidae; genus Ranitomeya; species Ranitomeya imitator. The sequence goes on along the minus strand of NC_091282.1, from coordinate 766,720,734 downwards.
CCCCGATTTCCAGAAAAGACATGCGCGGATTGATTCGCAAACGCTTCCGCAAGGCCTGCTTAAGCAGCGCATCCCTGAGGCCTGCCACTAGTTGGTCTCTCAAAATCAAAATTACACCAGCAGGCCCCACTCCCACATCATCCCGCTTAGCAATCGTGGCGTGGATCTCCTGCAGCGCATTCATATATTGGGTCACAGACTCCCCTTCCCTTTGGATGCTGCTAGACAAGCGTATCCGCAATTTACCGATATCTGTGGGGTCCCCATGAATCTCTTCCAAGATCTGCAACACCTTGCTAAAAGTGTTCCGCTCATGCGAGGGCCGGAACATGAGCAGAGCACCTAGCTTCCCCATCCAGGGCCATCACAGCAATCTCTGCCTGCATAGCAGCAGTCATGGGGTGCATTCTTAGCATGCCTTTAACTCGCTTGTACCAGTCCCATAGTACTGAATTGCTCCCTGTAGACTTTGGGAGATTGGTGAGCATTGCTCCAAGCAGCAAGCTGGCCCTTGGGAGACCCACGGCCACTTGGTCTGCCGCCTCTGCGCCCGTGGACTGCATCCTGCTGACTACACCAAGTATAAGCAGGTTGCAGGATGCAGTGATGGACAGGAGGCAGAGCAAGAGTTAACAAATTTAACAGTTTAATCTAACAGAGTAGTAAGTTCCTCGCAGGGAGAATGGTTAAAAGGGAAATGAAATGAGCAGCAAATGCAGAATAACAGCAGTCCAATTCAAACTTATCGTGTAATTTATGTTCATTCTCCGCAGATGATCCAACAGGGGTTGCAGCACCGGCAATGGCTGGGAACATGTCCACAAACGGGGTCCTTTAAACGAGGGTCCGTCTTCTGGTGGCAGCAGTCGGTCTCTGGTACCTTCCACTGAGCCCCTGTTCCATAAACCGATGCGGCCAAATCAAACAAGGCCGTGGCAGTTCCTGGGTCAAACGTGAGCTTGCGTACAGCAACTGACAGGGAGGGGTGCATGTTGTGAATTCTGTTGTCAAGCTCCCTCCTGTGGTCATGAATGGTACTTCGGCTGGTTCTGTCCATGGGCTTCCTCTGGTGGTTGTGAGTGGAGCTGCGGCTTCTGAGTTTCCTTCTACAGGTGACGAGGTTAATTCGTTAGCTGGCTGCTCTATTTAACTCCACTTAGATCATTGCTCCATGCCACCTGTCAATGTTCCAGTATTGGTCTTGCTCTCTCCTGGATCGTTCTTGTGACCTGTCTTCCCAACTGAAGCTAAGTTACTGCTTGTTTTTCTCTGGTTTGCTATTTTTCTGTCCAGCTTGCTATTTTGATTTTTGTCTTGCTTGCTGGAAGCTCTGGGACGCAGAGGGAGCGCCTCCGCACCGTGAGTCGGTGCGGAGGGTCTTTTTGCGCCCTCTGCGTGGTCTTTTTGTAGGTTTTTGTGCTGACCGCAAAGTTACCTTTCCTATCCTCTGTCTGTTCAGTAAGTCGGGCCTCACTGTGCTAAATCTATTTCATCTCTGTGTTTGTAATTTTCATCTTTACTCACAGTCATTATATGTGGGGGGCTGCCTTTTCCTTTGGGGAATTTCTCTGAGGCAAGGTAGGCTTTATTTTTCTTCTCTAGGGCTAGCTAGTTTCTTAGGCTGTGTCGAGTTGCATAGGGAGCATTAGGAGCAATCCACGGCTATTTCTAGTGTGTGTGATAGGATTAGGGATTGCGGTCAGCAGAGTTCCCACGTCTCAGAGCTCGTTCTATATTATTAGTAACTATTAGGTCATTCCGTGTGCTCTTACCCACTAGGTCCATTATTGTCCTAACCACCAGGTCATAACAGTACAGGTGGCCCAAAGTATTAATGCATCTCAATAGAGGGATAAGAGAACTTCTGAGACCATTTTTTTTTCTTTGCACTGTGTTTTGTTTCTCATTTCCCCTAGACCTTTGGGTGGTTCAGGACACAGGTGTAGGTATGGACATTCAAGGTCTGTCCTCGTGTGTGGATCATCTCACTGCAAGGGTACAAAACATTCAAAATTTTGTGGTTCAGAATCCGATGTTAGAGCCTAGAATCCTATTCCTGACTTATTTTCTGGGGATAGATCTAGGTTCTTGAATTTCAAAAATAATTGTAAACTGTTTCTAGCTTTGAAACCCCGCTCCTCTGGTGACCCCGCTCAACAAGTAAGAATCATTATTTCTTTGTTGCGTGGTGACCCTCAAGACTGGGCATTTTCCCTTGCGCCAGGAGATCCTGCATTGCGTGATGTTGATACGTTTTTTCTGGCGCTTGGATTGCTTTATGATGAACCAAATTCAGTGGATCAGGCAGAGAAAATCTTGCTGGCTTTGTGTCAGGGTCAGGATGAAGCGGAGGTGTACTGTCAGAAGTTTAGAAAGTGGTCTGTGCTTACTCAGTGGAATGAATGTGCCCTGGCAGCAATTTTCAGAAAGGGTCTTTCTGAAGCCCTTAGGGATGTCATGGTGGGATTTCCCACGCCTGCTGGTCTGAATGAGTCTATGTCTTTGGCCATTCAGATCGATCGGCGCATGCGTAAGCGCAAAGCTGTGCACTATCTGGCGGTGTTCTCCGAGCATAGGCCTGAGCCTATGCAGTGTGATAGAACTTTGACCAGAGCTGAAAGGCAAGAACACAGACGTCGGAATGGGCTGTGTTTTTACTGTGGTGAATCCACTCATGCTATCTCCGATTGTCCTAAGCGCACTAAGCGGTTCGCTAGGTCTGCTACCATTGGTACGGTACAGTCGAAATTTCTTTTGTCCGTTACTCTGATTTGCTCTTTGTCATCCTATTCTGTTATGGCATTTGTGGATTCAGGCGCTGCCCTGAATTTGATGGACTTAAGAGTTTGCCAGGCGCTGTGGTTTTTTCTTGGAGCCCTTGCAGTATCCTATTCCATTGAGAGGAATTGATGCTACACCTTTGGCCAAGAATAAGCCTCAGTACTGGACCCAATTGCCCATGTGCATAACTCCTGCACATCAGGAGGATATTCGCTTTTTGGTGTTGCATAATCTGCATGATGTGGTCGTTTTGGGGTTGCCATGGCTACAAGTCCATAATCCAGTATTGGATTGGAAATCTATGTCTGTGTCCAGCTGGGGTTGTCAGGGGGTACATGGTGATGTTCCATTTTTGTCTATTTCGTCATCCACCCCTTCTGAAGTCCCGGAGTTTTTGTCGGATTACCGGGATGTATTTGATGAGCCCAAATCCAGTGCCCTACCTCCTCATAGGGATTGCGATTGTGCTATCGATTTGATTCCTGGTAGTATGTTTCCTAAGGGCCGACTGTTCAATTTATCTGTGCCAGAGCACGCCGCTATGCGGAGTTATGTAAAGGAATCCTTGGAGAAGGGTCATATTCGCCCGTCGTCGTCACCATTGGGAGCAGGGTTCTTTTTTGTGGCCAAGAAGGATGGTTCTTTGAGACCTTGTATTGATTACCGCCTTCTTAATAAGATCACAGTCAAATTTCAGTACCCTTTGCCGCTGCTGTCGGATTTATTTGCTCGGATTAAGGGGGCTAGTTGGTTCACCAAGATAGATCTTCGGGGTGCGTATAATCTTGTGCGTATTAAACAGGGCGATGAATGGAAAACAGCATTTAATACGCCCGAGGGCCATTTTGAGTACCTGGTTATGCCATACGGGCTTTCCAATGCTCCATCAGTATTTCAGTCCTTTATGCATGACATCTTCCGAGAGTACCTGGATAAATTCCTGATTGTATATTTGGATGATATTTTGGTCTTCTCGGATGATTGGGAGTCTCACGTGAAGCAGGTCAGAATGGTGTTCCAGGTCCTTCGTGCGAATTCTTTGTTTGTGAAGGGGTCAAAGTGTCTCTTTGGTGTTCAGAAGGTTTCATTTTTGGGTTTCATTTTTTCCCCTTCTACTGTCGAGATGGACCCTGTTAAAGTCCAGGCCATTTATGATTGGACTCAGCCGACATCTGTGAAGAGTCTGCAAAAGTTCCTGGGCTTTGCTAATTTTTATCGTCGCTTCATCAGTAATTTTTCTAGTGTTGCTAAACCGTTGACTGATTTGACCAAGAAGGGTGCTGATGTGGTCAATTGGTCTTCTGCGGCTGTGGAAGCTTTTCAGGAGTTGAAGCGTCGTTTTTCTTCTGCCCCTGTGTTGTGCCAGCCAGATGTTTCGCTTCCGTTTCAGGTCGAGGTTGATGCTTCTGAGATTGGAGCAGGGGCTGTTTTGTCGCAAAAAAGTTCTGATGGCTCGGTGATAAAACCATGTGCCTTCTTTTCTAGAAAGTTTTCGCCTGCTGAGTGCAATTATGATGTTGGCAATCGAGAGTTGTTGGCCATGAAGTGGGCATTCGAGGAGTGGCGTCATTAGCTTGAAGGAGCCAAGCATCGCGTGGTGGTCTTGACGGATCACAAGAATTTGACTTATCTCGAGTCTGCCAAACGGTTGAATCCTAGACAGGCTCGTTGGTCGCTATTTTTCTCCCGTTTTGATTTTGTGGTTTCGTACCTTCCAGGCTCTAAGAATGTGAAGGCTGATGCCCTGTCAAGGAGTTTTGTGCCCGACTCTCCGGGTGTTCCTGAGCCGGCAGGTATTCTCAAAGAGGGGGTAATTTTGTCTGCCATCTCCCCTGATTTGCGGCGGGTGCTGAAAAAATTTCAGGCTGATAGACCTGACCGATGCCCAGCGGAGAAACTGTTTGTCCCTGATAAATGGACTAGTAGAGTTATCTCTGAGGTTCATTGTTCGGTGTTGGCTGGTCATCCTGGAATCTTTGGTACCAGAGATTTGGTGGCTAGATCCTTTTGGTGGCCATCTTTGTCGCGGGATGTGCGTTCTTTGTGCAGTCCTGTGGGACTTGTGCTCGGGCTAAGCCCTGCTGTTCTCGTGCCAGTGGGTTGCTTTTGCCCTTGCCGGTCCCGAAGAGGCCCTGGACGCATGTCTCTATGGATTTTATTTCGGATCTCCCTGTCTCTCAAAAGATGTCGTCATTTGGGTGGTTTGTGATCGCTTCTCTAAGATGGTCCATTTGGTACCCTTGTCTAAATTGCCTTCCTCCTCTGATTTGGTGCCATTGTTTTTCCAGCATGTGGTTCGTTTACATGGCATTCCGGAGAACATCGTTTCGGACAGAGGTTCCCAGTTTGTTTCGAGGTTTTGGCGAGCCTTTTGTGCTAGGATGGGCATTGATTTGTCTTTTTCCTCGGCTTTCCATCCTCAGACAAATGGCCAAACCGAACGAACTAATCAGACTTTGGAAACATATCTGAGATGCTTTGTTTCTGCTGATCAGGATGATTGGGTGTCCTTTTTGCCTTTGGCTGAGTTCGCCCTTAATAATCGGGCCAGCTCGGCTACTTTGGTTTCGCCGTTTTTCTGCAATTCTGGTTTCCATCCTCGTTTCTCTTCAGGGCAGGTTGAGTCTTCGGACTGTCCTGGTGTAGATACTGTGGTGGATAGGTTTCAGCAGATTTGGACTCATGTGGTGGACAATTTGACATTGTCCCAGGAGAAGGCTCAACGTTTCGCTAACCGCCGGCGCTGTGTGGGTCCCCGACTTCGTGTTGGGGATTTGGTTTGGTTGTCGTCTTGTTATGTTCCTATGAAGGTTTCCTCTCCTAAGTTTAAGCCTCGTTTCATTGGTCCGTATAAGATTTCTGAGGTTCTCAATCCTGTGTCGTTTCGTTTGACCCTTCCAGCTTCTTTTGCCATCCATAATGTATTCCATAGGTCATTGTTGCGGAGATACGTGGCGCCTGTGGTTCCATCCGTTGATCCTCCTTCCCCCAGTGTTGGTTGAGGGGGAGTTGGAGTATGTGGTGGAGAAGATTTTGGATTCTCGTATTTCGAGACGGAAACTCCAGTACCTGGTCAAGTGGAAGGGTTATGGTCAGGAAGATAATTCCTGGGTCTTTGCCTCTGATGTTCATGCTGCCGATCTGGTTCGTGCCTTTCATTTGGCTCGTCCTGGTCGGCCTGGGGGCTCTGGTGAGGGTTCGGTGACCCCTCCTCAAGGGGGGGGGTACTGTTGTGAATTCTGTTGTCAAGCTCCCTCCTGTGGTCATGAATGGTACTTCGGCTGGTTCTGTCCATGGGCTTCCTCTGGTGGTTGTGAGTGGAGCTGCGGCTTCTGAGTTTCCTTCTACAGGTGACGAGGTTAATTCGTTAGCTGGCCGCGCTATTTAACTCCACTTAGATCATTGCTCCATGCCACCTGTCAATGTTCCAGTATTGGTCTTGCTCTCTCCTGGATCGTTCTTGTGACCTGTCTTCCCAACTGAAGCTAAGTTACTGCTTGTTTTTCTCTGGTTTGCTATTTTTCTGTCCAGCTTGCTATTTTGATTTTTGTCTTGCTTGCTGGAAGCTCTGGGACGCAGAGGGAGCGCCTCCGCACCGTGAGCTAGTGCGGAGGGTCTTTTTGCGCCCTCTGTGTGGTCTTTTTGTAGGTTTTTGTGCTGACAGCAAAGTTACCTTTCCTATCCTCTTTCTGTTCAGTAAGTCGGGCCTCACTGTGCTAAATCTATTTCATCTCTGTGTTTGTAATTTTCACCTTTACTCACAGTCATTATATGTGGGGGGCTGCCTTTTCCTTTGGGGAATTTCTCTGAGGCAAGGTAGGCTTTATTTTTCTTCTCTATGGCTAGCTAGTTTCTTAGGCTGTGTCGAGTTGCGTTAGGAGCAATCCACGGCTATTTCTAGTGTGTGTGATAGGATTAGGGATTGCGGTCAGCAGAGTTCCCACGTCTCAGAGCTCGTCCTATATTATTAGTAACTATTAGGTGATTCCGTGTGCTCTTACCCACTAGGTCCATTATTGTCCTAACCACCAGGTCATAACAGGTGCAAGCATATGTCCGGTACTCGGCTTTCTCTCCTCCGCCTGTGCACGGCACGACGGTCACTGAGCGCACGGCACCCCTCTCTCTTACAGTTCCACTTGCAAATACAGCCCAACGCAGTGCCAATGCTCAGGGGACAGAGCATGATGCTCACCCTGCTGCACGCGCTTCTCTTTTACCACGCCCCCTGCTTCCGGGTCACCATGTCCAGTTCACTGTTCTTTCCCCAGACAACCTGGGACGCAGTTCCGGGCCTGTCGCAGCACAGGCACCTACGGCACGGTCTTCCTCCTTACACAGCCACTACTAAGAGGAGCTCACTCAGTAGCGTAGCTACTGGGGGACAGAGGGTGTGAACGCCCCGAGCCCGGAGCTCGGAGGGGGCCCACCCGGAGCTACACTACTGTAACTGTACAGTTACATTCTGCAGCAGAGCAGGGAGAAACGGTCTCCCTACTCTGCCGCCCGGCCGCTATGGGGCCCCTGAGCAGGTGGGGGGGCCCGGTGCCAGCAGTGGGTCACCGCAAGGTCAGCTGTATCAGCATTTAGCCGATACAGCTGACCGCATTAATGAGGGAAGGAGCACGCAGTGCTCCTTTTCCCATCACCCCCCTGTCAGAGTCTGACGTCACCGACGCTGACACTGACAGTGGGCACGGTGACGTCACCACCCGGCACCCACTGTCAAGAGATGAGCGGGAGCTTGGAGCACCGCTGGAGCAAGGAGAAAGAGAGGTGAGTATTTATTTATTGTTTTTTTTATGGGGACTGCCTATGGGGGTGCTGCCTTATACTACAGCATCTGCCTTATACTACAGGATCTGCCTATGGGGGTGCTGCCTTATACTACAGGGTCTGCCTATGGGGGTGCAGCCTTATACTACAGGATCTGCCTATCGGGGTGCTGCCTTATACTACAGGGTCTGCCTATGGGGTGCTGCCTTATACTAAAGGGTCTGCCTATCGGGGTGCTGCCTTATACTACAGGGTCTGCCTATGGGGTGCTGCCTTATACTACAGGATCTGCCTATGGGGGTGCTGCCTTATACTACAGGGTCTGCCTATGGGGTGCTGCCTTATACTACAGGGTCTGCCTATGGGGTGCTGCCTTATACTACTGGGTCTGCCCATGGGGTGCAGCCTTATACTACTGGGTCTGCCTATGAGGGTGCTGCCTTATACTACCGGATCTGCCTTATACTACAGTGTATGCCTATGGGGGTGCTGCCTTTAACTACAGGGTCTGCCTATGGGGTCAGATTGCCTGCATGTAATGTCAAGTACCAGTAACACAGAAATGTACAGCTGCCGTCATATGTCAGGATAGAGCATCTTTTTGGTGCCCCACCCATGCCCCCGCACCCCGACAGTTTGTTCTTAACTATGTCCCTGTACACAAAAGAAAGAAAAGGATTAAGGCTATGTTCACACGTTCCTGATTTCCCTGTGGATTTTTCCGCAGCTGTTTTTGAAAATCCGCAGTGCAAAATCAATGCGGTTTTCACTGCGGATTTTCATGCGGTTTCTTCTGCGGATTCCTCTGCGGGTTTTCAACTGAACTTTCCTATTGGTGCAGGCTGAAAACCGCTGCGGAATCGGCAGAAAGAATTGACATGGTACTTCTTTTTTTCCGCAGCGTTTCCGCGCGGTTTTTTAAGGGAAATTCAGGATCATGTGCACAGCGGGTTTTGTTTTCCATAGGGTTACATTGTACTGTACACCACATGGAAAACTGATGCGGATCCGCAGCGTCAAATCCGCTGCGGATCCGCAGCAAAAACCGCACCGTGTGAACATAGCCTAATAGTTTTGGTTCTACAACTTCATAGTTGTTACCTGCTAGAAGTGCGCCCACTAGTGGCTGCAATAAGAAAAAATCAATTCTGATTGAAGCACCATTCTCATATTCTTTAGATTGTGTCTTGTGCATCTACTAGAATGTTCCCATAGGCATTCAATAGACGGAGGCCAAAAGTGTGACCTTTCATCCTCCATCCGGCCTCTATGGCCGCATGACATTTCTTGTACAGTATTGGAGAGTGATGCAAAGGGCACCTTCATATACAGAGGTCATTGCAAGGACACTTACACCATGGGTCCTTATGGTGGACTGATTGTGGCCACTGTCGGTCGCACAGCTCCTGAGTGTATGTGCCAGACAGTGGGCATAGTTCCAGTGTGCACAGAATCTATAAGACTGTGTGTTTTATATAATCTCGGCCACTTGCCAGGGTTGTCGCTGTCTGTGCTGATTTGTTCTATGTGTAGTTGATGCAGCTTCATCCAGGACACTTTGCAGTGTTTCATTATAATATTTTGGTGCAGAATCAGGACATGCAGGGTAAGAGATTGGGGCCAATGATGGCTGCAAATTCTTCATAAGTTTCTGGGTGTTAATGGCACGTAGATTTCTATAAGTCTGGAAAGTAGGGGAGTCCTAAGCGGGACGACAGTTACTGACAGAGAATGAAAGGAGGTTGAGGTCAGAGAGCTAGAGAGAGGAGTTGGTAAAATCATGCACTGAGCAGAGTCGGGAGAAGACCAGGTCCAGGGAGTTTCCATTTCATGCGTAGGAGAGTTAGTAAGCTGTGACAGACAGAAGGAGGAGGTTAGAGATAAAAGGTGGGTGACACATGGGGAGAGGGGAAGAGAAATGGGGATGTTAAAGTCTCCCGTTATGAGGGTGGGGATGTCACAGGAGAGAAAGTGTGGAAGCCAGGTGGAAAAGTGATCCAGGAACGGATGAGAGGGACCTAGAGGATGATACACAACCGCCACTCTAAGAGAGAAGGAGAGAAGGGGATGTAGAGTCTGACAGCGTAGACCTCAAAAGAGGGGAAGATAAGAGAGGGTACTTGAGGGTTAACCCGAAAAGTACATTTGGGTGATAGAAGCAGACCAACGCCTCCTCCTCCTGGTCTGTTGTCCTATCTTGGGGTATGAGAGAAACGTAGTGCACCATATGAGAGAGCAGCAGCAGCGGTGGTGTCTGATGTCTGTGTGGCACTCCAGGAGTTCAGGTACCACAGTGGTAATGCCATCCTCTCGGGGAGGGTGATGCCATGCCTGGAATCGAGGAGAATCCCTTTGGAAGGTAAGCTGTACATTCAATGGAGCGCCCCCAGACGCAGGGCCACACGTTTCGGTACCGGGCCTCTCTGGTTCGGTTCTGAGGCTGTCACGGTGGCTAGACCCGGTCTGCGACCCTGCTGAGGGGCATCCAATGAAAGTAGTAAAGCAGTCTGTCAGGGGTTCGTGAAGCCACCTGTGGTGTTCGGTCAGGGTGACCGACGCTGCTATGGGGTCCACAGGTGAAGTATGTCCCCAGGGCTTCCCAGTAAGGTGGATGGTGATGGTGTGAGGTTCAGTCAATAATGAGGACACAAGGTTGCAGTCTCTTTACCTCTTTACTGAAGGCTTCAGGATCCTCAATCCAGAGTACGTTTAACAGGGCTCTCAGAGACCGGCCGGTCCGATGGGCACATCCAGAGTTTCCTTCGCAGATGTAAATCGTTGCCTACCACTAGCGCCTGTGTGTTGTAGTCCTACCCTGCTGAGCATTCGGAATAGTCCTCACAACTGCTGTTCTCGTTCGTTCGTTCTCTACAGCTCTCTCTCGTTCTTTGGTTCCAGATGTTACTAGTTTCTAACGTCCCACAGGTATGTTATGGCTAGGACGCCACCCGTGTGACAGGAAGGCTTGGAGGTCTTCCGGGACCCTAGAGACGCCCCTCTCCCAATGTTGCCCCCTATGTCTTCGTAGGTGTAGTAAGGTAGACAGCCAACCTATGATTAACTGTCCGGCGGAGTTTAAAGTAAGGCCTGAAGTCAGTTACTCCTACGGTGTTCCGGCCACCGACTACGCGCCTCAGTAAGATGTTGCCTCTCTCTCTCTCGGCACGACTCTTACTGGCTCTCCTTTGTGTTTGATCTCGTTTACACGGTTCTACAATATCCTTCCCTTCGTGTCTCTTTCTTAGGATACCGCCGCAGGGTGTGCAGGCACGGTTCCGTTACATTCTGTTCTGTTCGCTAGGCACCTGCCAGGTTCCCACGCCCGACAGGGGCCCCCCTGTGCCTTCTCCCTGCAACACCCCCTGCCACGGGATGTTGCCTGAATCCAACCCAGTCAGCTTCTGACTAACTTCCTATCCAACCCCTAGTTTTACCAGTGTGAGGAGTGGCCCAATAAATAAAGCCTTTTTCTCCCCCTAGTGGCCGGAGTGTGAAATGTAATGTGTTCTGGTGATACCTGGTCAGGAGAACTCCTTAGTGCCATCAGACGTACCGCTTCTCCCCTTAGCGGCAGAGTGCCATACTGCAACGACCAGGTCTCTGGGGCGCTGCATCAACACATTCTGATTGCAGGTCAGAAGGGGGAGCTCTGAACCCGGTTTTCAGGGGAGTCTGCTGCAGACAAGGAAAGGAGAAGGAGCACGGGAGAAGTCAGGAGCTAGAGGAGAGCTGTGAGTGGGCTCCCTCTAAGCTAGAGTGAAGGAACTGGGCATAGGGATCCCGAGGCTGTGTGGAACGACAAGTCCCACGGCAGAACAGGAGGGCAGGAAATTTGAAGTGACTTGTCCACATTACATCTGAGGTACAGCAACATCTAGAGCCTGGAGTCACAGGGTATAGAGATCCCTAGGAATGGCTCAAGTTGCCTACCATGCAGGAACTGTCCCAGGGCAGAGAGTAAAAGAGGACCTTGTCAGGAAGCCCCAGGCAGCAAGGGACTATTATTCAGCGCATAGTGGAAGGCTCCCAATCTGACCTGGCAAGGGGGATTCTACTCATGTCAGGCTGCCTGGACTGCATCGACACCGGTTTCTGGTACCCTGGACTGTGACTGACTAAGACCAATAAAGCAGGTAAAGAGACTGCAATCCTGTGTCTTTTGTTTATTCTGGCACCACACCATCCCTGCCAAGCACACCGGGATCCCTGGGGACCCAGCTTCACCTGTGGGAAGCATCACCATCGCCACCAGAGGACCCCTTTAAGCAACATTGGTCACCTCTGACCAAGAACCACAGGTGGCGTCACAAACTTTTACCACTTTAACAAACCCTTTAAAGACTATCCCTTTTACTTGGGCATCCAGGGCCACAGAACAGGTCTCCGTCACGTGACCTCCCCTTTAATAATGACTGGACCTGGTACCGAGTACCCCTTGGCCCTGGCGGGCGTTTCAGCTGGATCCAGGTTTCAATAAGAGCTGGAAGAGTAAGAGAATCAGAAAGGAAGAAGTCATGGATGAAGGACAGTTTGTTACATGCTGAGCGAGAATTCCAGAGGGCACAGTTAAAAGCCAGGAGGCATGCAGGGAATATTAATGAGATTTGAGGGATTTCTGAGTGTAGTAGGTGAGGGGTTTGACTTACTGTAAGGGTATGTGCACACGATCAGGTTTTTTGCGGTTTTTTTGCGTTTTTTCGGGCAGCACGGTGGCTCAGAGGTTAGCACTGCAGCCTTGCAGCGCTGGAGTCTTGGGTTCAAATTCCACCAAGGACAATATCTGCAAGGAGTTTGCATGTTCTCCCCGTGTTTGCGTGGGTTTCCTCCGGGTACTCTGGTTTCCTCCCACACTCCAAAGACATACTGATTCTCTCTTCATACAGGTAAACATATCATTCATTCTCTGAGCTGAAATATCCTGCATGTCTATTGCTCCAGTCCCTGACAGCAAGCAGCTTGGATGGTAAACATATCATTCATTCTCTGAGCTGAAATATCCTGCATGTCTATTGCTCCAGTCCCTGACAGCAAGCAGCTTGGATGGTATCTGAGTCATTCTATCTTCGGCATTGAATCCTGCATGTATCTATATATGTTAGTCATCCTATTATGCGTTTGTTTGTGTTTATAGATATTTAACTCACTTTTGCATGTCCTTACTCAGAGAGATCACATAACTGTTTCAAAGTGCTTTATGATCCATGTAGACCTGGACATTTGTTTATCTGATCACTACATTTATTGTGTCCTGTTGTCTCAACTGAGTTAGATTGATTGCTAACGAGCTTTAACACAAAAAAAAAAAAAAAAAGAGATCTAAGGGCTAGCCTTCTATAAATGTAGATGTAGCTTGGGGATGCATTCGTGCAGGGGTGCATTCGTGCACTGTTATTCGTGTAATTTTAATTCAAAGTACTTTTTTTTCTAAGTACTCGGCAGTTATAACATGGCAGTTAGACAGGGCAGGAGACAGGTAAGAAAAACTAAATCTAATCCATATTCACTTGAAACAGCACAAATACTCACCATATTTATTTGTATATTCTATATTCTGGCTGCTGCATTCACTCACATTCACCGCCCTCGCATTAACTCTCTACTCTCCATCCATATCGGCCCCTCTGTCCTTGCCTCTCCTATGTATAGCACTCATGCTCTATTCACATTGCTTAACAGCACAGATCCATTCAGTCCCAACATCCAACACAAGAGACGCTCTCACAAATCACTTAACCATCTGCTCACTCTTTCGATCCTCCTTCTCCTAGTCGCTGGAGACATATCTCCAAACCCCGGCCCCCCATGTTATAGCCAGTCAAACCTCCCAATTGCTACACCCAGAAACCCCTCTAACCTTATTAATATTCCCTGCATGCCTGCTGTCTCTTTCAATTGTGCCCTTTGGAATTCTCGCTCTGTGTGTAATAAACTCTCCTTCATTCATGACTTCTTCCTTTCTAATTCTCTTAATCTCCTGGCTCTTACTGAAACCTGGATCCAGCAGTCAGACACCACCGCTGCTGCTGCTCTTTCATATGGTGGACTGCACTTTTCTCATACCCCAAGATCAGACAACAGAGCAGGTGGAGGCGTTGGTCTGCTCCTTTCACCCAAATGTACTTTCCAAGTTATCCCCCAAGTACCCTCACTTGTCTTCCCTTCCTTTGAGGTCCATGTGGTCAGACTCTACGTCCCCTTCTCCATGCGAGTGGCGGTGGTGTATCGTCCTCCCGGCCCCTCTCATCAGTTCCTGGATCACTTTGCCACCTGGCTTCCACACTTTCTCTCCTGTGACACCCCCACCCTTATCATGGGTGATTTCAACATCCCCATTGCCTCTCCCCTCTCCCCATCTGCTTCTCACCTTTTATCTCTATCCTCCTCTTTTGGCCTCTCGCAGCATACTAACTCTCCAACACATGAAGATGGAAACTCCCTTGACTTGGTCTTCTCCCGACTTTGCTCAGTGGATGACTTCACAAACTCCCCTCTCCCGCTCTCTGACCACAACCTTCTTTCATTCTCTATCAAGAACTGCCATCCCGCTCAGGTCACCCCCACTTTCCACACCTATAGAAACATACAGGCCATTAACACCCAGAAACTTATGATGAACTTGCAGTCCTCATTGGCCCCTATTTCCTCCATCTCATGTCCTGATTCTGCATTGAAGCATTACAATGAAACCCTGCAAAGTGCTCTGGATGAAGCTGCTCCTCCTATACATAAAACAACTCGGCACAGACGGCAACAACCGTGGCACACGCTGCAAACACGTTTCCTGCAGCGGTGCTCCAGGTGCGCAGAACGTCTGTGGAGAAAATCTAATCTACCCGAAGATTTCATCCATTATAAGTTCATGCTAAAGACATACAATTCTGCCCTTCACCTCTCCAAACAAACCTACTTCAACACCCTCATCACCTCCCTGTCCAATAACCCTAAACGTCTCTTTGACACGTTCCAGTCCCTACTCAACCCAAGAGAGCAGGCCCCAACCACGGATCTCCGTGCTGACGATCTGGCCAATTACTTCAAAGAAAAAATTGACCACATTCGACAGGAAATCATCTCCCAATCTCTTCATACCATGCACTGTCCTCCCTCCCCCACTGCATCTAGTTCACTCTCTGACTTTGAAGCAGTTACAGAAGAAGAAGTAAGCAGGCTCCTTGCATCTTCTCGCCCGACCACTTGCACCAGTGACCCCATTCCGTCACATCTCCTCCAGTCACTTTCCCCGGCTATCACCTCTCACCTAACAAAAATATTCAACCTTTCCCTCACTTCCGGTATTTTTCCCTCCTCATTTAAGCATGCCATCATACATCCATTACTTAAAAAACCATCCCTCGATCAAAACTGTGCCGCTAATTATAGACCTGTCTCTAATCTTCCCTTCATCTCTAAACTCCTCGAACGCCTGGTCCACTCCCGTCTTACCCGCTATCTCTCAGATAACTCTCTTCTCGACCCTCTTCAATCTGGCTTCCGCTCTTTACACTCTACTGAAACTGCCCTCATTAAAGTCTCTAATGACCTACTAACAGCTAAATCTAATGGTCACTACTCCATGCTAATTCTCTTGGATCTCTCTGCAGCATTCGACACTGTGGATCATCAGCTCCTCCTCACTATGCTCCGCTCCATCGGCCTCAAGGACACCGTTCTCTCCTGGTTCTCCTCCTATCTCTCTGACCGATCCTTCACTGTATGTTTTGCTGGTTCCTCCTCCTCTCACCTTCCCCTTACTGTTGGGGTTCCTCAAGGATCAGTCCTAGGCCCCCTACTCTTCTCGTTGTATACTGCCCCTATTGGACAAACAATCAGTAGATTTGGTTTCCAGTACCATCTCTATGCTGACGACACCCAATTATACACTTCTGCTCCCGATATCACACCGACCTTTTTAGAAAACACCAGTGATTGTCTTACCGCTGTCTCTAACATCATGTCCTCCCTCTATCTGAAACTAAACCTGTCAAAAACTGAACTCCTCGTGTTCTCTCCCTCTACTAACCTACCTTTGCCTGACATTGCCATCTTCGTGTGCGGTTCCACCATTACTCCAAAGCAACATGCCCGCTGCCTTGGGGTCATCCTTGATTCTGACCTTTCATTCACCCCCTACATCCGATCACTGGCTCGCTCTTCTTACCTGCATCTCAAAAACATTTCTAGAATTCGCCCTTTTCTTAATTTCGACTCTGCAAAAACTCTGACTGTTTCACTTATTCATTCTCGTCTGGACTATTGTAACTCTCTACTAATCGGTCTCCCTCTTGCAAAACTCTCCCCGCTCCAATCTGTCCTGAATGCTGCAGCCAGGATCATATTCCTCACCAACCGTTACACCGATGCCTCTACCCTGTGCCAGTCATTACACTGGCTACCCATCCACTCCAGAATCCAGTACAAAACTACTACCCTCATCCACAAAGCACTCCATGGCTCAGCACCACCCTACATCTCCTCCCTGGTATCAGTCTACCACCCTACCCGTGCCCTCCGCTCCGCTAATGACCTCAGGTTAGCATCCTCAATAATCAGAACCTCCCACTCCCGTCTCCAAGACTTTACACGTGCTGCGCCGATTCTTTGGAATGCACTACCTAGGTTAATACGATTAATCCCCAATCCCCACAGTTTTAAGCGTGCCCTAAAAACTCATTTGTTCAGACTGGCCTACCGCCTCAATGCATTAACCTAACGATCCCTGTGTGGCCTATTTATAATAAAAAAAAAAAAAAAAAAAAAAAGGTTCCTCGCATCATGTTCTCATACACTTTATGCAGTATTAGCCCTCTGTGTCTGTACTGCTACATACTTAGGCAGGTAACTGGTTCATGCAGCTTTACATGAACACCTGAGCCTTACACTATAGCTGGTCCGAATAACTAAAGCAATTGTTACCATCCACCTCTCGTGTCTCCCCTTTTCCCCATAGTTTGTAAGCTTGCGAGCAGGGCCCTCACTCCTCCTGGTATCTGTTTTGAACTGTATTTCTGTTATGCTGTAATGTCTATTGTCTGTACAAGTCCCCTCTATAATTTGTAAAGCGCTGCGGAATATGTTGGCGCTATATAAATAAAATTATTATTATTATTATTATTATAGGGAATTTAGATTGTGAGCCCCATCGGGGACAGCAATGATAATGTATGTAAAGCGCTGCGGAATATGATAACGCTATATAAAAATAAAGATTATTATAAAAACGCATTAAAAAACGCCTACATATGCATCCTATCATTTAGAATGCATTCTGCAATTTTTGTGCACATGATGTGTTTTTTTCCGCCAAAAAAAACGCATTGTGGTAAAAAAAAGCAGCATGTTCATAAATTTTGCTGATTTTTCGTGTTTTTTCCCGCTATATAATGCATTGGGAAAAAACACAAAAAATGCACAATAAAACGCGAAAAAAACCAGCAAAAAAACGCATGCGGATTTCTGGCAGAAATGTCAGGAAATTTCTGCTAGAAAATACTGACGTGTGCACATACCCTCACATGAAGGGCCGGGGCTCGGACAGATATCTCCTGCAACTAGGAGAAGGAGGATAGAGAGTGAGCAGATGGTTAAGTCTAAGAATTGAGACGGGCTTCCAGGATTGCTGAGCGGAGATGGAAGCAATCCCGCTCTGCCGACCACTTCACTGCATACAAGCAGTCCCTCGCCAGCTTCAAGTCTGCGTTCACTGCCGCAAAACAAACTTCTCATCTCTCATATCCTCCCTGTCTCACAACCCTAAACACTTTTCAACACCTTCAATTCTCTACTCTGTCCCCCAGCACCTCCCCCCTCATTTCTGCTGAAGACTTTGCCTCTTTCTTTAAACAGAAGATCGATACGATCAGAGAATGCTTTGGCCCACAGCGCCCACTGCCCCTCTTTGCTCTCTTAGCTACTCAACCCTCCTCCTCCAAAACCAGCTTCTCCACCATGACAGAAGATCAGCTCTCCACCCTCCTGTCAAGATCACACCTCACCACCTGCACGCTTGACCCGCTACCATCCCACCTCATCCCTAACCTTTCCACGGTCTTCATCCCAACCCTAACGCACCTCTTCAACCTCTCACTCACAACAGGTGTCTTCCCCTCATCCTTCAAGCATGCCAAGATCACACCCATCCTAAAAAAGCCCTCCCTCGACCCATCTTCTGTGTATAGCTATCGCCTGATATCTCTTCTCCCTTATGCCTCCAAATTGCTGGAGCAACACGTCCATCTTGAACTGTCCTCCCACTTCTTCTCCTGCTCCCTCTTTGATCGGTTACAATCAGGCTTCCGTTCCCATCACTCAACTGAAACTGCCCTAACTAAAGTCAGCAATGACCTACTAACTGCCAGGAGCAAGCGACACTACTCTGTCCTCCTTCTCCTGGACCTGTCTTCTGCCTTTGACACTGTGGACCACTCCCTTTTGCTACAAATCCTCTCATCTCTTGGCATCACAGACTTGGCCCTTTCCTGGATCTCATCATATCTGACAGACCGAACATTCAGTGTCTCCCTCCCCCACACCACCTCCTCACTTCGCCCCTTGTCAGTTGGTGTTCCTCAAGGCTCTGTTCTAGGACCCCTACTCTTCTCCATCTACACTTTCGGCCTGGGACAGCTCATAGAATCCCACGGTATGCAGTACCATCTCTACGCTGATGACACGCAGATCTACCTATCCGGACCTGACCTCACCTCCTTACTTACCAAAAGCCCGCACTGTCTGTCTGCTATTTCAGCCTTCTTTTCTGCTCACTTTCTACAACTGAACATGGACAAAACAGAATTCATCATCTTTCCCCATCTCACTCCACCCCTCCACGAGACCTATCCATCAATGTCAATGGCTGCTCACTTTCCCCAGTCCCACACGCCCGGTGCCTCAGGGTGAACCTCGACTCTGCCCTCTCTTTCAAGCCACATATCCAAGCCCTTGCCTCCTCCTGCCGTCTCAAACTCAAAAATATTTCCCGGATCCGGGCTTTCCTTGACCGCAACACTGCAAAAACGCTAGTACATGCCCTTATCATCTCCCGCCTCGACTACTGCAACCTCCTACTCTCTGGACTCCGCTCTAGCACTCTGGCACCACTCCAATCCATCCTACACTCTGCTGCCCGACTAATCTCCCTGTCTCCCCGCTATTCCCCAGCCTCTCCCCTATGTCAAGCCCTTCACTGGCTTCCTATCGCCCAGAGACTCCAGTTCAAAACCTTCACACTGACATACAAAACCATCCACAACCTGTCTCCTCCATACATCTGTGACATGGTCTCCCGGTACCTACCTACACGCAACCTCCGATCCTCTCAAGACCTCCTTCTCTACTCCCCTCTCATCTCTTCTTCCCACAACCGCATCCAAGACTTCTCCCGTGCTTCCCCCATACTCTGGAACTCTCTACCCCAACACATCAGACTCTCACCTACCATGGAAACCTTCAAAAAGAACCTGAAGACTCACCTCTTCCGACAAGCCTACAGCCTGCAGTGATCCTGAAGTTACTGAACCGCCGCACAACCTGCCCTACCCTCTCCTACTGTATCCTCTCCCATCCCCTGCAGACTGTGAGCCCTGCGGGTAGGGTCCTCCCTCCTTATGTACCCGTGTGCCTTGTTTTTGCTCATGTTTAATGTATTTGTCTATATTTGCCCCGTATTCACATGTAAAGCGCCATGGACTAAATGGCGCTATAAAAATGTATAACAAAAATAATAAGTCATTTGTGGGAGTGTCTCTTGTGGTGCATGGTGGGACTGAATGGATCTGTGCAATTTAGGATTGTGAAAAGAGCGTGAGTGCTGTACATAGGAGAGGAGAGGACAGAGTTGCTGATAAAGATGGAGTGTAAAGAGTTAGTGCAAGGATGGTGGATGTGGGTGAATGCGGCAGCCAGGATATAAATTATACATATACATATGGTGCATATTTGATGCAATTCAAATGTACTGGAAATAGGTTTCTTTAAATTTGTTACCTGTCTCCTGCCCTGTCTGATTGTCATGATTAACTGCAAGACACTTTGAAAAAATGCACTTGAAAAAATGTGCATAAATGCCCCCTTACATAATTGCATCCCCAAAGCTTTGTTTGAATCAGAGACATAGCTAAGGTTTTGGTTCAGGGGAGCAAAGCTTCTGAGTGGGCCCCTAACCAGGTAACCTTGATTACAACTCGGTGACGCACCCTAATAGTGGAGGAGAACCTCAGCAGATGACCGCGCTATTATTGAATATAATCTCTATATAAAGACCAACATGGCTATTACCGCCATATGGTCAGTGGTAGATACCAGCCCTACAGAACATATAAGAGATCAGATATAAGAGTTACAGATAATGTCTTACCGCTGATGTCTTCTGATGGAATCGTTCATGTTTACCGTCTTTTCCATCTGACCCAGACCGACATGACAACTTCTTCCAGCAATGACTCAACTGCAGAGAAAAACAACAAAGACATACTTAACTTCTCATATTCCAGCCATCACCATCTATTCCCAACCTACACAAACTCCTCATCCTGCTAATACCCCAATACTGAGCCGCTGCAGCCGTATGTGTCCCTATTACTGCACCTGATACCCCAATTCTGAGTCACTGCAGCCATATGTGTCCCTATTACTGCACCTGATACCCCAATACTGAGCTGCTGCTGCCGTATGTGTCCCTATTACTGCCCCTGATACCCCAATACTGAGCTGCTGCTGCCGTATGTGTCCCTATTACTGCCCCTGATACCCCAATTCTGAGTCACTGCAGCCGTATGTGTCCCTATTACTGCACCTGATACCCCAATACTGAGCCACTGCAGCCGTATGTGTCCCTATTACTGCCCCTGATACCCCAATTCTGAGCCACTGCAGCCATATGTGTCCCTATTAATGCACCTGATACCCAATACTGAGCCTCTGCTGCCTTATGTGTCCCTTTTACTGCACCTGATACCCCAATACTGAGCCGCTGCTGCCGTATGTGTCCCTATTACTGCCCCTGATACCCCAATACTGAGCCGCTGCTGCCGTATGTGTCCCTATTACTGCTCCTGATACCCCCATACTGAGCCGCTGCTGCCGTATGTGACCCTATTACTGCACCTGATACCCCAATACTGAGCCGCTGCTGCCGTATGTGACCCTATTACTGCATCTGATTCCCCAATACTGAGCCTCTGCTGCCGTATGTGTCCCTATTACTGCACCTGATACCCCAATACTGAGCCGCTGCTGCCGTATGTGTCCCTATTACTGCTCCTGATATCCCAATACTGAGCCGCTGCTGCTGTATGTGTCCTATTACTGCACCTGATACCCCAATACTGAGCCGCTGCTGCCGTATGTGTCCCTATTACTGCACCTGATACCCCAATACTGAGCCGCTGCTGCCGTATGTGTCCCTATTACTGCTCCTGATACCCCAATACTGAGCCGCTGCTGCCGTATGTGTCCCTATTACTGCACCTGATACCCCCATACTGAGCCGCTGCTGCCATATGTGTCCCTATTACTGCACCAGATACCCCAATACTGAGCCGCTGCTGCCGTATGTGTCCCTCCCTATTACTGCACCTGATACCCCAATACTGAGCAGCTGCTGCCGTATGTGTCCCTATTACTCCACCTGATACCCCAATACTGAGCCGCTGCTGCCTTATGTGTCCTTATTACTCCAACTGATACCCCAATACTGAGCCGCTGCTGCCGTATGTGTCCTTATTACTGCACCTGATACCCCAATACTGAGCCGCTGCTGTCGTATGTGACCCTATTACTGCACCTGCCGTATGTCTGTGCCCTCTAAATTCTAAATAACCCTTCTATAATATAGTAATGCCAGGTGCAAGTGCCCTAGAAAACAGTGCCCATATTTTGCCCCTAGAAAGTAATAATGCCCTGTTTACCCCTTTGATAGCCACAGTAACCGGAGTTCCCCTATGACAATAAGTGCCCACTTTACATTTAATAAAGTCCCGAGTCTCCCCCCTGTACAGCTCCTCTATACACAGTATGATGCTCCCTTATACACAGTATAATGCACCCACACAGTATACTGACCCCTTAGTAGCCCCCAAACTGTTTGACGGCTCCAACAATGTATAATGGCCCCCACACTGTAATCTCTATACTGTATGATGGCCCCCTAGATAGCCTCCATATACAGTAGCATAACGCACCAAATAGTCCACAATATAGTATAATGCACTCCCCATAGGCAGACTCTATAGCATACGGCACCCCCCATAGGCAGACACTGTAATAAGGCAGCACCCCATAGTCAGACCCTGTAATAAGGCAGCACCCCCATAGTCAGACCCTGTAATAACGCAGCACCCCTATAGGCAGACCCTGTAATAAGGCAGCACCCCCTTAGTCAGACCCTGTAATGAGGCAGCCCCCCCATAGGCAGACCATGTAATAAGGCAGCAGCACCCATTAAAAAAATAAATAAATACTCACCTCTCTTCTTCCTGGTTCCTGCGCTGCTCCCACCGATCTCCTGACAGCGGGCGTCGGACAGTGATGTAATCGCGCCCGCTGTCAGTGTCGGCGATGTCAGACGCCGACACTGACAGGGGGATGATGGGAGAAGGAGTGTAGTGCTCCCCCCATCATTGCGATCAGCTGTATCGGCTAAATGCCGGTACAGCTGATCTTCCGATGACGGTGGGGGGCACACTGCTGGCACTGGGCCCCCCGCCTGCTCAGGGGCCCCATAGCGGCAGAGCAGGTAGATCGAATGGGCACTTCTATAAGTATAGGAACATTGCAACACAAGCAAAATCCCCGACACTGAGAATTTACTGTGGGTGTGAGACAGCAAGTTTACAGAGGTTGTAATGTCTCCCTGGCTACAAAGTGGTAAAAATATTAGATTTCAGGACTCTCTGTTCTATGTTGTGTTGTAGAAGGAAATAATACAAACTGAAATACAGGTCTGTATTATCTGCAGACTACCAGGAGAGGGGTTACAGATTGCTAACTCGGTGGTATAGGTGCCCAAATAGTGTACACAACATGTTTTCCCACCACCCCGGATTTATGTTGGAGGTGCTGGGCGGAAAAGGGGACATATTCGCATATTTGATGGTCTTGCCCACGCATCCATGATTTTTGGGGAGCAGTCTTTGACGTCCACAATAAGCTAGCATTTAACAAGATTCAGCCTACAATGGAATTAGCCTAACTGAGCTAATTAGCCACACTGAGCGACGCTGCAGCGATACCGACAACGATCCGGATCGCTGCAGCGTCGCTGTTTGGTCGCTGGAGAGCTGTTACACAGACAGCTCTCCAGCGACCAACGATCCCGAGGTCCCCGGTAACCAGGGTTAACATCGGGTTACTAAGCGCAGGGCTGCGCTTAGTAACCCGATGTTTACCCTGGTTACCAGCGTTAAAGTAAAAAAAAAAAAACACTTCATACTTACTTTCCGCTGTCTGTCCCTCGGCGCTCTGCTTCTCTGCCCTGTGTAAGCCCAGCGGCCGGAAAGCAGAGCGGTGACGTCACCGCTGTGCTTTCCGGCTGCCGGCGCTGACACAGGACGCAGGAGGAGTGCAGAGAAGCAGAGCGCCGGGGACCGACAGCTGAAGGTAAGTATGTAGTGTTTGTTTTTTTTAACATTTACGCTGGTAACCAGGGTAAACATCGGGTTACTAAGCGCGGCCCTGTGCTTAGTAACCCGATATTTACCCTGGTTACCAGTGAAGACATCGCTGGATCGGTGTAACACACGCCGATCCAGCGATGTCAGCGGGAAGTCCAGCGACGAAACAAAGTGCTGGACTTTCCTCAGCGACCAACGATCTCCCAGCAGGGGCCTGATCGTTGGTCGCTGTCACACAGAACGATTTCCTTAACGATATCGTTGCTACGTCACAAAAAGCAACGATATCGTTAACGATATCGTTCAGTGTGATGGTACCATTATTGTCACTCTGTGATCTCTCCATTGCCCGGTTCAAAAGAGGCCTCCTTAGACACTTCCTCACAGCAGCACGTAACCTTATACCCCGCTATTGGAAACAATCAAAGTCCCCCTCACACTCTGAACTGATATCGGAGTTGAACCATATTTTTAGGATGGAGCAGCTAATAGGACAGGATACTGGAACCTTGGACAAGGTCCTGAATACATGGTCCCCTTGGATTGTGTTTCGAGAAACTACAGATCTGACGACCTGGTTGGATAATTGATTTTATTTTTGACCCATAGAGGTGAATATTCATAACTTCGCCAATGGGTCGTTGTGTCTCAATGGTGAGCATACCAGAAGTGGGAGGAAGTGGATGGGAAGCCAGGATCCGAATATTCCCCCCCCTCTCTCTTTTCCCCCAATCTTTCTTCCCCCCCACTTTTTTTTTTTTTTTTCTTTTCCTTTTCTCCCTTTTTCTTTATCTTTCTTCTCTTTTCATTCTATAAATCTCCGGTGCAATATTGATGGATTGTCCTCTTAATTAACAAGCAATATATTCCTAAGATCGAATGACAGATTTTGAGTATCAACCTTAAATCGCTCTCTGATTGGTTAGAGGATGATGTAGAAGATACCGAAGAATATTGCTACCGAGATTTACTTTATAACCAAATATGCTTTATTATTCATGCTTTATTATTCAAATGTTACATTGAAAGCAATATATTTCCGTTTTTCTATCTATAGATGATTCTATATGTACTGACTGAATGCTTCTTTATGACTGTTTAATAAAATGATTTACACAAAAAGAAATACAGGTCTGTTCCCTGCCAGTGATGGCTGTCTTCAGCGTGTAATGTAAAACCTAATTCTAATATACCCTAATAGATGCAGCACTACAACCCCCAACATAACCCCGAGTATCGGAGATGGACACAATAGAATTCTATTATACCTTATACATAGAGCACTACAACCCCCAACATGACCCAGAGCACCGGATCCAAGACACCCCAGATCCTCAAATGGGTTCTGCACTATCCTTTATGAAGTGTTTGAGTTTCCTGGTGTAGAGTGAAATTGCAGAGAGTGGGTCAGGGCCGGTGTAAGAGGCCATAGTTTACCCTGAGTACAGACTATACTCAGGGTTAAAGCAGCCTAGGCCATTTCATTCCCCTCGTGCTAGACTATAACCCCTTTGATATCAGCAGCATTGAGTGATATAGTCAAGAATTACTTTAATTTTTCAGCATCTTATTGAATGTTCAGGTTTGTCAAGTTCCGCATTTTTGGACTATAAGACGCACCAGACCATAAGACGCCCCTAGGTTTTAGAGGAGGAAATTAGGGAAAAAAATCAAGCAAAAAAAATGGTCAATTCTGTACTGTAATATCCCCTATCCTGGTATGCATGGCTCCCTCATCCCTATCCCGGTGTGCATGGCCCCTTCCTTATCCTGGTATGATTGGCCCTATCCTTATTCTAGTATGGTTGGCACCATCTCGGAACTGGTATGCATGACCCCATCCCAGTCCTGGTATGATTGGACCCATCACGGTCCTGGTTTGATTGATTCCATCCCTATTCTGGTATAATTGTCCCCATCCCGATCCTGGTATGATTGGTCCCATCCTTTTTCTTTTATAATTGGCCCCATCCTGTTCCTGGTATGATTGGCCCCATCCTTTTTCATTTATAATTGGCCCCATCCCATTCCTAGTATGATTGGCCCCATCATTTTTCCTTTATAATTGGCTCCATCCCGTTCCTGGTATGATTGGCCCCATCCTTTTTCTTTTATAATTGGCCCCATCCCATTCCTAGTATGATTGGCCCCATCCTTTTTCTTTTATAATTGGCCCCATCCCGTTCCTGGTATGATTGGCCCAACCCTTTTTCTTTTATAATTGGCCCCATCCCTTTCCTGGTATGATTGGCCCCATCCTTTTTCCTTTATAATTGGCCCCATCCCTTTCCTGGTATGATTGGCCCCATCCTTTTTCTTTTATAATTGGCCCCATCCCATTCCTGGTATGATTGGCCCCATCCTTTTTCTCTTATAATTGGCCCCATCCTTTTTCTTTTATAATTGGCCCCATCCTGTTCCTGGTATGATTGGTCCCATCCTTTTTTCTTTTATAATTGGCCCCATCCAGTTCCTGGTATGATTGGTCCCATCTTTTTTCTTTTATAATTGGCCCCATCCCTTTCCTGGTATGATTGGCCCCATCCTTTTTCTTTTATAATTGGCCCCATCCTGTTCCTGGTATGATTGGCCCCATCCTTTTTCTTTTATAATTGGCCCCATCCCATTCCTAGTATGATTGGCCCAACCCTTTTTGTTTTATAATTGGCCCCATCCCTTTTCTGGTATCATTGGTCCCATCCTTTTTCTTTTATAATTGGCCCCATCCCTTTTCTGGTATCATTGGTCCCATCCTTTTTCCTTTATAATTGGCCCTATCCCGTTCCTCATATGATTGGTACCAACCTTTTTTCTTTTATAATTGGCCCCATCTCGTTCCTGGTATGATTGGCCCCATCCTTTTCCTTTTATAATTGCCTCCATCCTGTTCCTGGAATGATTGGTCCCAACCTTTTTTTCTTTTATAATTGGCCCCATCTCGTTCCTGGTATGATTGGCCCCATCCTTTTTCCTTTATAATTGGCCCCATCCCATTCCTGGTATCATTGGTCCCATCCTTTTTCTTTTATAACTGGCCCCATCCTGTTCCTGGTATCCATGGCCCCATCAGGAAAGATAAAAAAAAATAAAATAAAATTTACACTTACCTACACAGAGCTCCCTCGCAGCGTCCTGCTCTGCTGCCAGCAGCTGCTTAATGCTTGCAAGCAGCGCATGGCAGGGACGTCATGCGCTGCTGACAAACAGAGAGAGCACAGCTGCCGGAATACTCACCGAGACCGTTCATCGGAGATGGCGGTGACTGAGTATCCATTCCTCTTCAGTAGCGCGCACTGACAGCCGCTTGCTTCCTGCTGGGGCAGGCGGTCACGTGTGCTGATACTTAAGAGAAATGAACAGGATGGGGCCATTTATACCAGGGATGCCAGAAAAATGAATATGCATTGCCCTCCATGGTAAGTTATGTGAGAAGTTAACTTACGTAAATTTAATGGTATGTTCACACTGGGCGTTTTTGCTGCTTTTTTATGCTAATTTTCAGCTGCTTTTTACAGTACCAGCAAAACCTATGAGATTTCAGAAATGTCATGCACACACATTGTTTTTTTTTCTCATAAGGATTTTGTGCTTTGCAGCGTTTTTTGACATAGAACATGTCATTTCTTTCAGCGTATTTGCAGTGTTTTTCACCCATTGACTTGTATGGATGATGAAGAAATGCTGCAAATACGCAGGTTGACTTTTTTGCAGCAAATTTGCTACAGAAAAGTTAAGGACAGCAGGATGTGACCTCACAATCAGCTCTGCTACATCTAGATGGCAGGCTGCATGGTTGCATGATGCGACTGCGGCGCCCCAGGGTCCTGGTCGTCACAGTGGTATTGCTTTCTGTTATGATCAGGTGGCCTTGGAGCAGCATGAAAACCTTCACTGGAGTAGGTGGTAACTTATACTGACCGCAAACCCTGATTTTATCACCACAACTAGAAGTAGCCATGGGGTGTGCCTAACAAAACCTAGACACCTCGACACAGCCGGAGGACTAAATACCCCTAAAGATGGAAATAGGAAAACTATCTTGCCTCAGAGTAAACCCCCAAAGGATAGGCAGCCCCCCACAAATATTGACTGTGAGTTGGAGAGGAAAAGACACACGCAGGCAGAAAACAGGCTTACCATAGGAGGCCACTTCTAGCTAAATAGAAAAGGACAGGACAGGATACTAAGCGGTCAGCATTAAAATACTACAAAAAATATCCACAGCAGAAAATACAAAACTCCACCACCTAACTAAAGATGTGGAGAGTATAACTGCAACTCCAGAGAATCCAACCAGATTGAGAAAAACAACAGACACAGTCTAAGCTGGACAAATAGAAACAAAAGATCAGCACTGAAAATAAGCACACAGCAAGTGTGCTACAGAAAAAGAAACAGACACTTATCTTTGCTGAACTGGCAGATAAGCAGGTGAGGCCAGGCAGAGATCCAATACTTCCAAAGAAACACTGCACAACTGGCAAGGGCTAATGAATACTGCACACTTAAATATCCCAGTCAGAACAGCAATTAGCAGATACACCTGGCCAGGACTGTGACTCAGAGACAACTGCATTCCCACCTACAACCACTGGAGGGAACTCAAGAGCAGAATTCACAACAGTACCACCCCCCTTGAGGAGGGGTCACCGAACCCTCACCAGGACCTCCAGGACGATCAGGATGAGCCAGATGAAAGGCACGGACCAAATCAGCAGCATGGACATCAGAGGCAAAAACCCAAGAATTATCCTCCTGGCCATAACCCTTCCATTTGACAAGGTACTGAAGCTTCCGCCTCAAAAAAACGGGAATCCAAAATCTTCTCAACAACATATTCCAACTCCCCATTAACCAACACAGGGGCCGGAGGATCAACAGAGGGAACAACGGGCTCCACAAATTTCCGCAACAAAGATCTATGGAAGACATTATGGATAGCAAAAGAGGCCGGAAGCGCCAGTCGAAAAGACACCGGATTAATAATCTCAGAAATCCTATAAGGACCAATAAACCGAGGCTTAAACTTAGGAGAAGAAACCTTCATAGGAACATGACGGGAAGACAACCAGACCAGATCCCCAACCCGAAGCCGGGAACCAACACACCGACGACGGTTAGCAAAATGCTGAGCCTCCTCCTGAGACAACACCAAATTGTCCACCACATGAGCCCAAATCTGCTGCAACCTGTCAACCACAGAATCCACACCAGGACAGTCAGAAGGCTCAACCTGCCCAGAAGAAAAACGAGGATGAAAACCAAAATTACAAAAGAAAGACGAAACCAAAGTAGCCGAACTAGCCCGATTATTAAGGGCAAACTCGGCCAATGGCAAAAAAGCTACCCAATCATCCTGATCAGCAGACACAAAGCATCTCAAATAAGTCTCCATAGTCTGATTAGTTCACTCGGTCTGGCCGTTTGTCTGAGGATGAAATGCAGAGGAAAAAGACAAATCAATGCCCAGCTTGGCACAAAAGGCCCGCCAAAACCTAGAAACAAACTGGGAACCTCTGTCGGACACAATATTCTCCGGAATACCATGCAAACGGACCACATGCTGAAAGAACAACGGAACCAAATAAGAAGAAGAAGGCAATTTAGGCAAAGGCACCAAATGAACCATCTTAGAGAATCGGTCACAAACAACCCAGTTAACCGACATCCTCTGGGAAACAGGAAGATCGGAAATAAAATCCATAGAATTATGCGTCCAGGGCCTCTCAGGGACCGGCAATGGCAAAAGCAACCCACTAGCACGGGAGCAACAAGGCTTGGCCCGCGCACAAGTCCCACAGGACTGCACAAAAGAACGCACATCACGCGACAATGAAGGCCACCAAAGGACCTACCAACCAAATCTCTGGTACCAAAAATGCCAGGATGACCAGCCAACACGGAACAGTGAACCTCAGAAATCACTCTACTAGTCCATCTGTCAGGAACAAACAGTTTCCCCACAGGACAGCGGTCAGGTTTGTCAGCCTGAAATTCCTGAAGAACCCGTCGTAAATCAGGGGAAATGGCAGAAAGGAGTACCCCCTCTTTCAGAATACCGACCGGCTCTAAGACCTCAGGAGAATCAGGCAAAAAACTCCTAGAGAGGGCATCAGCCTTAATATTCTTAGAACCCGGAAGGTACGAGACCACGAAATCAAAACGAGAAAAAAACAAGGACCATCGAGCCTGTCTAGGATTCAACCGTTTGGCAGACTCGAGGTAAATCAGATTCACACCTGATTGCCCTTAACTGGGGATATATTCACATGCATGAGTCTGCTATAGACTCAGTCTGCTGCAAATCATCTTTTAACTTCCATCTTTTAAATTACATCTTTTTAATTATGATTCTGAATTAGACTGAATTCTAGAATGCATTTGGCTACTCATCACTACTACAATATTATCATCATCTGCACCATCTAATCGAGCTGTTCTCCTCTTCCCACAGGTATGCACTGACTTTACCCAGCTCTCCCTGGCTTCTGAATGTCTCTGTATACTGCATTGATTTTCCATGGTATGCACTGACTTTACCCAGCTCTCCCTGGCTTCTGAATGTCTCTGTATACTGCATTGATTTTCCATGGTATGCACTGACTTTACCCAGCTCTCCCTGGCTTCTGAATGTCTCTGTATACTGCATTGATTTTCCATGGTATGCACTGACTTTACCCAGCTCTCCCTGGCTTCTGAATGTCTCTGTATACTGCATTGATTTTCCATGGTATGCACTGACTTTACCCAGCTCTCCCTGGCTTCTGAATGTCTCTGTATACTGCATTGATTTTCCATGGTATGCACTGACTTTACCCAGCTCTCCCTGGCTTCTGAATGTCTCTGTGTACTGCACTGGCTTTTCTATGCTTCCCCTGGATCTGAGTGTCTTGGTGCAGCACATATAATCCTTTTAGTATGCTTTCTCACCTATGAGCTTGTTTCCATGACCTGTTTTCATGTATCCCATTGTGTGATCCTGGCATCTCTTTGAGTGGTCAGTCTTACCCCTCCCTCACTTTATGACCTTTGCTTAACTCTCTACATCTGGTCTCCCATACCCAGCCACCCCCTCATTCACACCTGATTGCCCTTAACTGGGGATATATTCACATGCAGGAGTCTGCTATAGACTCAGTCTGCTGCAAATCATCTTTTAACTTCCATCTTTTAAATTACATCTTTTTAATTATGATTCTGAATTAGACTGAATTGGACTGGAAGGTAACAGACTACTAACCACTACAATGTTTCGGTTTCTTTTCTCTTTCACCCCCATACTACTTTCCTTCTTACAATCTCCTGCAATCCCTCCTCCTAGTAAGGAACTAGTCATTTCTTCCTCCATACTCCCCAGCCATCTCACCTTCTCCTCAGAACTGTTCCTCCACATACAATCCTTTTTATCCAGACACACACGGCCGCATCATGTCCTATCCTGCTCCCACCTTCTAATGATCTGTCTGCTACTCCTCATTGCTGGTGACATATCCCCAAATCCCGGCCCTCCCCAATTCATCCCCACACTCGTTTCTAACCCCCTGCCACAATCCTCCGCACGTTTTCCCAACCACGATAACCTCATACCCATTCATCCAGCCCCCACTCCCCAGCTCCCCCTACTTGGAGCACTATGGAACGCACGCTCCATCTGCAACAAACTGACATTTATCCATGACCTCTTCATCACCAACAAACTCTCCTTCCTCGGCCTCACTGAAACCTGGCTCACCCCCTCTGACTCGGCCTCTCCAGCTGCGCTCTCCTATGGCGGATTCCACCTCTCTCACACCCCTCGCCCCAGCAACAAACGCGGTGGAGGAGTTGGCTTGCTCCTGTCCGACACCTGCTCCTTCACTCCAATCCCGCTACCACCCTCCGCTACTCTTCCCTCGTTTGAGGTGCACTGTGTCCGCATCTATTCCCCCTCCAACCTCCAGCTGGCTGTCATCTACCGCCCCCAGAACTAGCCATCTCCACCTTTCTCGACCACTTCACCACCTGGCTACTTCATTTCCTCTCTGTTGACATCCCCACTATCATCATGGGTGATTTCAATGTCCCCATTGACACTTTCACCTCAGCTACCTCTAAACTTTTATCACTGACTGCCTCCTTTGGCCTCACTCAATGGTCCTCTGAGGCCACTCACAAAGATGGCCACACGCTGGACCTCATCTTCACCCGCCTCTGCTCCCTTACTAATCTCACTAACACACCCCTCCCCCTGTCTGACCACAACCTACTGACATTCTCGTCCCTCTCCTCTCCTAGTGTGCAACCCCCACTCCACAAACTCACTCACCCTCGCAGAAATCTCAAACATCTCAACTTACAATCACTCTCTGAGTCCCTTCTCCCTCTCACAGACATAGCTTCCCTTCATGACACAGATGCTGCTGCCACTTTTTATAACACCACAATAACAACAACACTCGATTCGGCCGCCCCACTCATGCATAGTAAAACTCGTACAATTAACAGGCAGCCCTGGCTGACCAGCCTGACCAAAGAATTGAGACGGGCTTCCAGGATTGCTGAGCGGAGATGGAAGCGATCCCACTCTGCCGACCACTTCACTGCATACAAGCAGTCCCTCGCCAGCTTCAAGTCTGCGCTCACTGCCGCAAAACAAACTTACTTCTCATCCCTCATATCCTCCCTGTCTCACAACCCTAAACAGCTTTTCAACACTTTCAATTCTCTACTCCATCCCCCCGCACCTCCTCCCTGCCCCCTCATTTCTGCTGATGACTTCGCCTCTTTCTTTAAACAGAAGATCAATACGATCAGAGAAAGCTTTGGCCCACAGCGCCCACTGCCCCTCTTAGCTGCTCAACCCTGCTCCTCCAAAACCAGCTTCTCCACCATGACAGAAGATCAGCTCTCCACCCTCCTGTCAAGATCACACCTCACCACCTGCACGCTTGACCCGCTCCCATCCCACCTCATCCCTAACCTTTCCACGGTCTTCATCCCAACCCTAACGCACCTCTTCAACCTCTCACTCACAACAGGTGTCTTTCCCTCATCCTTCAAGCATGCCAAGATCACACCCATCCTCAAAAAGCCCTCCCTCGACCCATCCTCTGTGTCTAGCTATCGCCCAATATCTCTTCTCCCTTATGCCTCCAAATTGCTGGAGCAACACGTCCATCTTGAACTGTCCTCCCACTTCTCCTCCTGCTCCCTCTTTGATCGGTTACAATCAGGCTTCCGTTCCCATCACTCAACTGAAACTGCCCTAACTAAAGTCACCAATGACCTACTAACTGCCAGGAGCAAGCGACACTACTCTGTCCTCCTTCTCCTGGACTTGTCTTCTGCCTTTGACACTGTTGACCACTCCCTTTTGCTACAAATCCTCTCATCCCTTGGCATCACAGACTTGGCCCTTTCCTGGATCTCGTCATATCTGACAGACCGAACATTCAGTGTCTCCCTCCCCCACACCACCTCCTCACTTCGCCCCTTGTCAGTCGGTGTTCCTCAAGGCTCTGCTCTAGGACCCCTACTCTTCTCCATCTACACTTTCGGCCTGGGACAGCTCATAGAATCCCACGGTATGCAGTACCATCTCTACGCCGACGACACGCAGATCTACCTCTCTGGACCTGACCTCTCCTCCTTGCTTACCAAAATCCCGCACTGTCTGTCTGCCATTTCAGCCTTCTTTTCTGCTCGCTTTCTACAACTGAACATGGACAAAACAGAATTCATCATCTTTCCCCCATCTCACTCTACCCCTCCACCACATCTATCCATCAATGTCAATGGCTGCTCACTATCCCTAGTCCCACACGCCCGGTGCCTCGGGGTGATCCTCGACTCTGCCCTCTCTTTCAAGCCACATATCCAAGCCCTTGCCTCCTCCTGTCGTCTCAAACTCAAAAATATTTCCCGGATCCGTGCTTTCCTTGACCGCAACACTGCAAAAACGCTAGTGCATGCCCTTATCTCCCGCCTCGACTACTGCAACCTCCTACTCTCTGGACTCCCCTCTAGCACTCTGGCACCACTCCAATCCATCCTACACTCTGCTGCCCGACTAATCCACCTGTCCCCCCGCTATTCCCCAGCCTCTCCCCTGTGTCAAGCCCTTCACTGGCTTCCTATCGCCCAGAGACTCCAGTTCAAAACCCTCACACTGACATACAAAGCCATCCACAACCTGTCTCCTCCATACATCTGTGACATGGTCTCCCGGTACCTACCTACACGCGACCTCCGATCCTCCCAAGACCTCCTTCTCTACTCCCCTCTCATCTCTTCTTCCCATAACCGCATCCAAGACTTCTCCCGTGCTTCCCCCATACTCTGGAACTCTCTACCCCAACACATCAGACTTGCGCCTACCATAGAAACCTTCAAAAAGAACCTGAAGACTCATCTCTTCCGACAAGCCTACAGCCTGCAGTGATCCTCAACCTACTGAACAGCCGCACAGCCAGCTCTTCCCTCTCCTAGTGTATCCTCACCCACCCCCTGCAGACTGTGAGCCCTCGCGGGCAGGGTCCTCCCTCCTTATGTACTCGTGTGCCTTGTTATCTGCTCATGTTTAATGTAATTGTCTATATTTGCCCCGTATTCACATGTAAAGCGCCATGGAATAAATGGCGCTATAAAAATGTATAATAATAATAAAATGTATAATAATAAATTCTTATGATCGGTCAAGACCACAATACGGTGCTTAGCTCCCTCAAGCCAATGTCGCCACTCCTCAAATGCCCACTTCATAGCCAACAACTCCCGATTGCCGACATAATTGCGTTCAGCAGGCGAAAACTTACGGGAAAAGAAGGCACACGGTTTCATTAAGGAACCAACAGGATCCCTCTGAGACAAAACAGCCCCTTCCCCAATCTCAGAAGCGTCAACCTCAACCTGAAACGGAAGAGAAACATCCAGTTGACGCAACACTGGAGCAGAAGTAAAACGACGTTTAAGTTCCTGAAAGGCAGAGACAGCCGCAGGGGACCAATTCGCCACATCAGCGCCCTTCTTCGTCAAATCAGTCAA
Organism: Ranitomeya imitator; assembly: GCF_032444005.1. Lineage (NCBI taxonomy): Eukaryota > Metazoa > Chordata > Amphibia > Anura > Dendrobatidae > Ranitomeya > Ranitomeya imitator. The sequence goes on along the minus strand of NC_091282.1, from coordinate 766,686,547 downwards.
GGGTTTAACCACGCTGGAAAAATTAGCAATGAAACGGCGATAAAAATTAGCAAAATCCAAAAATTTCTGAAGGCTCTTCACGGTTGTGGGCTGAATCCAATCATGAATGGCCTGAACCTTAACCGGATCCATCTCTATAGACGAGGGAGAAAAAAATAAAGCCCAAAAAGGAAACCTTCTGCACCCCAAAAAGACACTTAGACCCTTTCACAAACAAGGCATTGTCACGAAGGATCTGAAATACCATCCTGACCTGCTGCACATGAGACTCCCAATCATCTGAAAATCTCAAAATATCGTCCAAATATACAATCAAGAATTTATCAAGATAATCCCGGAAGATATCATGCATGAAGGACTGAAAAACAGATGGAGCATTAGCGAGTCCGAACGGCATCACAAGGTATTCAAAATGGCCTTCGGGCGTGTTAAACGCAGTTTTCCATTCATCACCCTGCTTAATACGAACAAGATTATATGCCCCCTGAAGGTCAATCTTAGTAAACCAACTAGCTCTCTTAATCCTAGCAAACAAATAGGAAAGCAAAGGTAAAGGATATTGAAACTTGACTGTCAACTTATTCAAGAGGCGATAATCAATACAGGGTCTTAAGGAACCATCTTTTTTAGCAACAAAAAAGAACCCCGCTCCCATCGGTGAAGAAGATGGCCGAATATGCCCTTTCTCCAAAGACTCCTTAATATAGCTCCGCATGGCGGCATGTTCAGGTACAGACAGGTTGAAAAGTCGGCCCTTAGGAAACTTACAGCCTGGAATCAAGTCAATAGCACAATCGCAGTCCCTGTGCGGTGGAAGGAAACTGGACTTGGGCTCATCGAATACATCCTGAAAATCAGACAAAAACTCCGGAATTTCAGAAGAGGAAGAAGGGGCGATAGACATCAGAGGAACATCATTATGAACCCCCTGACAACCCCAACTAGTCACAGACATGGACTTCCAATCCAAAACAGGATTATGTACCTGTAACCAGGGAAAACCCAGCACGATAGCATCATGCAAATTATGCAACACCAGAAATCGACAATCTTCCTGATGGGCTGGCGCCATGCGCATGGTCACCTGTGTCCAAAACTGGGGTTTATTTTTAGCCAAGGGTGTAGCATCAATGCCCCTTAAAGGAATAGGGTTCTGCAAAGGCTGCAAGGGAAAACCACAATGCCTAGCAAAGTCAAAGTCCATTAAGTTCAAGGCAGCGCCTGAATCCACAAACGCCATGACAGAAAATGATGACAATGAACAGATCAAGGACACAGATAACAGAAATTTAGGTTGTACAGTACTGATGGTAAATGAACTGGCGATCCTCTTTGTCCGCTTAGGGCAGACAGAAATGACATGAGAAGCGTCGCCACAATAATAACACAACCTATTGAGACGTCTGAAACCTTGTCGTTCTGTTTTAGACAGAATCCTATCACACTGCATAGGCTCAGGAATTTGCTCTGAGGATAACGCCATAGCGCGCACAGTTCTGCGCTCCCGCAAGCGCCGGTCAATCTGAATGGCCAGAGACATAGAATCACTCAGATTGGAGGGTGTGGGAAACCCCACCATAACATCTTTAACGGATTCAGAAAGACCCTTTCTGAAAATTGCCGCCAAAGCATCATCATTCCATTTAGTCAACACAGACCATTTTCTGAATTTCTGACAATACAATTCAGCCGCCTCTTGCCCCTGAGACAGGGCCAACAAGGTCTTCTCAGCTTGATCCACCGAATTAGGTTCATCATACAGTAATCCTAACGCCTGAAAGAAGGAGTCTACATTAAGCAAAGCAGGATCCCCAGATTCCAGGGAAAAATGCCCAATCCTGTGGATCACCACGCAGCAGGGAGATGATGATTTTAACTTGTTGAATGGAATCACCAGAAGATCGAGGTTTCAATGCAAAAAACAGTTTACAGTTGTTTTTAAAACTCAAAAATTTGGACCTGTCACCAAAAAACAAATCAGGAGTAGGAATCTTCGGTTCTAAAGCAGGAGTTTGAACAATATAATCAGAAATACCCTGTATCCTAGCAGCAAGCTGGTCTACACGAGAAGCTAATTCCTGAACATTCATGCTAGCACAAGGCTCTTCAGCCACCCAGAGATAAAGAGGGAGGAGAAGACAAAACAGACTGAAGAAAAAAAAAATGGCTCAAGACCTTTCCTCCCTTCTTCTGAGATGCATTTAACTCATTGTTGGCCAGTTGTACTGTTATGATCAGGTGGCCTTGGAGCAGCATGAAAACCTTCACTGGAGTAGGTGGTAACTTATACTGACCGCAAACCCTGATCTTATCACCGCAACTAGAAGTAGCCGTGGGGTGTGCCTAACAAAACCTAGACACCTCGAGACAGCCGGAGGACTAAATACCCCTAAAGATGGAAATAGGAAAACTATCTTGCCTCAGAGTAGACCCCCAAAGGATAGGCAGCCCCCCACAAATATTGACTGTGAGTTGGAGAGGAAAAGACACACGCAGGCAGAAAACAGGCTTAGCAAAGGAGGCCACTTCTAGCTAAATAGAAAAGGACAGGACAGGATACTAAGCGGTCAGCATTAAAATACTACAAAAAATATCCACAGCAGAAAATACAAAACTCCACCACCTAACTAAAGATGTGGAGAGTATAACTGCAACTCCAGAGAATCCAACCAGACTGAGAAAAACAACAGACACAGTCTAAGCTGGACAAATAGAAACAAAAGATCAGCACTGAAAATAAGCACACAGCAAGTGTGCTACAGAAAAAGAAACAGACACTTATCTTTGCTGAACTGGCAGATAAGCAGGTGAGGCCAGGCAGAGATCCAATACTTCCAAAGAAACATTGCACAACTGGCAAGGGCTAATGAATCCTGCACACTTAAATATCCCAGTCAGAACAGCAATTAGCAGATACACCTGGCCAGGACTGTGACTCAGAGACAACTGCATTCCCACCTACAACCACTGGAGGGAACCCAAGAGCAGAATTCACAACAGCTTTCCTCCCGGGGAGAGTGATGATATGTTTGGAGGCAAGGAAGGATAACTGCATCCAGGTATCACAAACATGCAACACATTCACACTCCAGGCCACCAGGGGGAGCTTCTGCTCCTATTTATTAGGTCACTCCATATATATATATATATATATATATATATATATGTATATATATATATATATATATATATATAACTGGTAGTCTGTAGGGAAAGTTAGTTAGTTGCTGGCTGAACTCAGCTCAGTTGGTTCCAAACAGGAGTCAGTTCCTGATAGAGCTCCAGGCAGGAGTTCTGTTAGTGAGTTCCAGACCAGAGTCTGAGGAGGACAGAAGGTCAACGGACCTGTGCATGCCCTCAGAGCTGCAGCTCCCAGAAAGAGACATTGAAAGGCAGAATTGTATTACAGCGAGCGTGAAGGAAGTCGAAGCAAAGGAGAGGATACCAGAAGGGGACCAGCCCCGCTCAGGCTGCCTCCTTCTGAGGCGCAAAATCCTGGTAGCTGGAACACCGAGGGAGTAAGGACCTCTGTGCCTTATTTCAGAGACTGGCAGGACAGCTAATTGCATAATACCTGTCCGCACCTACACCCAGGAGGCACGGTGACACCTACAGAGCCGGGTTATCTAAGAGACCCTTTAAACAGACTCAAATCACCAGTCATACAGGTTTTGTCCTATCCTATGTGGGGGACAGAGAGAGCGAAACTTCGCATCTGTGAAACCCTTATCTGAAGCCGTCATAGGCAGTAAGGGACTACACCGCAGCACAAGGGAAGGCTACTGATTTCCACGTGGACAAGGGAACTCTGGACTTGCCTCCAAACCGGCCAGACTCTGCCTGCCCTGTGATCTGGTGCCCTGGCCTGTGGATGCTGAAGTCCTCAGTAACGGTAAAGAGACTACAACCTTGTGTCCTCGTTCTTCTCTGCACCTCTCACCATACCACCATCTACACTCCGGGAAGCCCTGGGGACATACTACACCTGTGGGAAGGTATACCATATAGCTGTCATAACATCACCCCAGCGAACACCTCAATGCAGCGTCGGTCACCCTGACCGAATACCACAGGTGGCGTCACGAACATAAACTTTATCCCTTTAAAGACCTTTCCCTTTTATACGGACGTCCCAGGGCCACGGTCCGGGTCAGCCACCACGACATCCCCCTGTGAACTGCAGGACCCGATACCGAGTACCCCACGGCCCTTGGGGTGCGATCCACGACCATACAGCCTGTCATCCAGCAGAGCCACTGAGCAGCGGACCTAAGCCCAATTCACTTGAATGGGGGGCCAGACAATACAGTGTGATACTTCTGATTGGTGGTTAAATCATCCCCGCTGGTCAGAGAGGCGCAGTTCCCACACTGTCAAAAGACAGCGCGACCACTCAGCTGTGATCAAAGGAATACAGTTTACCTCTGGTCACTGGTGTCGGCTGATGGAACTACTGCTCCCATCATCTAACGCCTGCTGGTAATAACAGCTAGAGCAGGAGCAGCTGATGAGGTATTCATCAGCCGGTGCCTGCACTCTAAATAAATAATTTAAAAAAAAACCTGCGTGGGTTCCCCTGTATTTTTGATAACCAGCCAGACAATATTCACAGCTGGAGGCTGCAACCCTCAGCTGTCAGCATTAGCAAGGCTGGTTATCAAGAATTGAGGGGTTCCCACACTGTTTTTTTTATTTTTTAGATAAATTTAAAAAAACGGCGTGGGGTCCCCCTCATTTTTGACAACCAGCCTTGCTAAAGCATACAGCTGGGGGCTGGTATTCTCAGGTTGGTAAGAGGCTATGGATATTGCCCCCCCAGCCTAAAAAATAGCAGCCCGCAGCTGCCCAGAAAAGGCACATCTATTACATATTTATTAATTATTTATTCTGGCACTTTGCCGGGCTCTTCCCATTTGCCCTGTAGCGGTGGCAAGTGGGGTTCATATTTGTGGGGTTGATGTCATCTTTGTATTGTCAGGTGACATCAAGTCAATGGCTTAATAATGAAGAAGCATCTATAAGACACCTATCTATTACTAATCCTATAGCTACATGGTAAATAAAGACACTGCAAGAATAAAGTCTTTTATTTGAAATAAAACAAAGCACACTTTTACTTTTTTATTTAAAAACAACAAACACAGTTATACTCACCTAACGCCTAATTCCACCAAAGCCCTTGTCTCCTGTAATAAAGCAAAAATAAAAACAACAATATCCCTCACCTGTTGGTCATTCTGTCCCACTGTAAGCAAGATGACATAGCTGTGGGTGTTGACATTGCAGCGGGTGCACCCCTTGTTGCAGGGGGAAGGAAATTGAAGATGGAGGAGACTCATGACCTGCAGAGAGGGGGCGTGGTGATTCAGAGGTGGATAAGGAGTTTTTGCACTGGAAACGAGAGGGTTCCTGCTGGAGAGAGGCAAGAGTGTAGACCTGTGTCACACTGCGGGTAGCGTTAGGCCACGCGGCGGCAAAAGAGGACGAGTGCAGGAAGGTCTGGGGAGCATGTTGAGTGGTAGATTGTTGTGCGGGACTCCTGATTGCAGAGCATGCCGAGTGGGAGATTGTTGTGGAAGGCTCCTGGGTACAGAGCGGCATCATGGACCAGGGGCTCAAAGGGTCAGACCGGTGACCGCCCGTTGCCACCAGAAGAGGGATCTTACCTCCCTGTTACTCCCTTCGAGGAGATTCCTCCCTGTAATCATTAAATCAAACCACTGTTACCCCTGTGAATCCTTGCTCTGTCACTGCATCCAATCACCTGTGTTACACCACGCCACAATCCATGTCTAGGGATAAACTGTTTTCAACCTGGATGGTGCCAAGATGCAACCTCCAAGCTGAGAACCACTGGTGAATGAGCTGCTGCGAGCGCAGCGCCAGTGAATGGCGGTGACGTCATCAAGGTTACCTCTGGTCACTAAGGCTGAGATCCCAGCTGCGCTGAACTGAGGTGACCTCAGTGAGATCCCCACTAGCAGCGTGAGAAAGTCGCATGGTGCAGAGGTGAGTTCACTGGGAGAATTTCACTGCGGTGAATTTAAACTGCAGTGAACTCACCTCTGCACCATGTGCGGATGGGAACGCAGCCTCAGTGACGTCACCGCTAGTCATTAAGGCTACGCTAGCAGCAGCTCATTCAACAGTCCAGGTTGAAAACTGTTTATCCCCTAGACATGGATTATGGCGTAGGACAGAACGATGGACAGGTGAGGGATATGGTTGTTTTTTTATCTTAATTCTCTTGCAGGAGACGATGGCATCAGTGGAACAGGTGAGGTAATTAGTATAGTTTAATTACGATTTATTAAAGGAGTCTGTGTCATTCTTTCAAGTAAAGGACTTTATTCTTAGTGTGTGTGTTTTTTATACAATATGACTATGGGGTTAGTAATGGGGGTGTTTAATTGACGGCTCTCCATTACTAATCCTGGACTTTTATGTCACCTGACAATACAAAGATGACATCAACCCCCACAACTATCACCCCACTTGCCACCGCTACAGGGCAAGTGGGAAGACCAAGGCTAAGTGCTAGAATTGATGCATCTTAAAGATGGGCCTTTTCTGGGATGGCTGAAAGCTGATGTTTTTAGCCTGGGGGGGCAGTATCCATGGCCCTTTCCTAGGCTATTAATATCAGCCCCAGCTGTCTGAATAGCCTTTTTTTGGTTATTAACTATAGGGCGACCTTACGTCATTTTTTTAGGGTCCCCCATTTTAATAGCCAGTAAAGGCTCAGTATACAGTTGTGAGCTGATACTAATAGCCTGAGAAGTTCCATGGGATTTATCCCCTTCCCAGGCTATAAACCTCTGCCCCTGGCTGTTGGCTTTCTGTTACGGATCTGCAACACAGGACTAAAGTAGAAGGGGGAAAACTCACCCTGCACTATGACTAGGCTGAAACCCTACGATGGAGTGGGCGACCCATTCCTTACGAATAGACCCACCGATGATCCTAGGTTAATCTCAAGCGAAGACCTATAGATAAGGGCAAGGGGTTCCCTAAAAGAACTAAGGAGTGGGTATAAAAATGGGTCACCTCCTAGTAGAAAACACAGAGAAGGCTGCAGAAACCAATAGAAAACAGAAACCTAGGCTAGCAGAACCAGAGGTACCAGTACTGCACAAATAACACACACAGAACACTAAGCAAAGCACCAAGCTAGAGCTCAAGCAGATTAACACTCTTGTGCAGCAAGGACTGGGAGGCAGGTGCTGGTTAATAAAGAGTGATACAAACACCTGACCCAAGACAAACCCAGCACCAGAGGAAAAAGACCAGCAGCCAGAACTCCACAAGAAAATGGCGGATAGTAACAAACTAAACAGATTCTAACACTTTCCCTCTGCTGCTGGAGCCCACACTTTTTTTTGTTTCAGAAAAATAATCTTTTAATAATTAAATACATGTACAGTAAGCTGTACTCATGTTCCAGTTCCAGTTCATGTTCCAGTTGTTCCAGTTTTGTGCACATGTTAGGGCCTAGTGTAGGCGTCAATAGTCCGTACACACTATTGGCGTGTGGCCTGCTTAGTAAAGGCCAGGGAGGTTATATGTAGAGTAGCATCATTATTTGTTTATTGTTTGCATTTACTTGTGTGATGTATGTTGATTCTGTAATAGTTGGAGCACCGTGCTATTTTACGGACAAGCTAAAGAATATAACTCTTGTAAATTATGTGTTGCATACCCATGTTTGCATCTTCCTCATCCACTTCATTCCTTGCCTTCCAATAAATCTACCCTTTATTGTTTGCACCTCATCTTTTGTACGGTAATCTTTCTGCACCGTGGTTGTCCCCCGGCCAACGCTTCACTCACACTGTACTAATTGTATTTGTCACTGACATCTATATATCCACCTATTGTATATGTATTTACTGTATGTAAAGTAATCCATCTCTACTATCCTGTCAGCTCCTGCTGTGATTTCACTGTACACGGCATATGAATTACTGGCTTTTCTTCTATCTATGAATATATATACACACTAGCTGTTTCCAGACAGCTAACGCTCGGCACGCTCATTGCTATCTAATTAAGGCTACTTTCACACTAGCGTTAACTGCAATACGTTAAAATGCGTCGTTTTGCCGAAAAAACGCATGCAGCAAAATATTTTGCTGCATGCGTTTTTCCCCCATAGACTTGTATTGGCGACGCATTGCGATGGATTTGCATACGTCGGTATACGTCTTTCGACGGATGCGTCGAAATTAGGCGACACGTCGTCTGGAAAAACGTAGATTGCAACGTTTTTTGGCTCCGACAAAAAAACGTGTCTCGGCGCATCCGTCGGCATGCGTCTTTGGCTACAATGAAAGTCTATGAGCGACGGATGCGTCGAGACACGTCGTACGACGCAATGCAGCGCTGCAATACGTTTTTTTCTACTGAGCATGCTCAGAAACAGGATTTTTTTAGCTTATTGGCCAGACATCCCCAAATAGACGGATCCGTTGAAATGCTGTATGCGTTGCATACATTTTGCACTTTTTTGACGCATCCGTTTTTTTGGCAAAAAGACGTTTTTGTGACGGTTTGCAGTTAACGCTAGTGTGAAAGTAGCCTAACGCTGCTGGTGATTAAACTAAAGTAAATAATGACAACATTCAATAGCGCTTACGCAGGTGGTAAATTAACTTAAAACGAAGTTAATAATAATAATCATTAAAAATCTGAATAATACTAATAATACATTTTATTCACAGTGTAAAATCAAAAACAAACTGGATTCAGTAAAATGTGCGTTTTTTATTCATTCCAGCATCTAAACAAATTTCATAACGAAACATAAATTAAGTTAAAATTTCTCTGTAAACACAATTAAATGTATAGTAATTTTTTTGTCATTTTCAAAGATCTTTCCTTGACTTCTACCAGGTACAATTTAATGTGTGGGGACGGGATTGTGTGTGGTAATGTGGTGGGGGGATTATGTGTGATAATGTGGTGGGGAGGCGGGATTATGTGTTGTAATGTGGTAGGGGGGCAGGATTATGTGTGGTGATGTGGTGGGGGCGGGATTATGTGTGGTGATATGGTGGGGGGCGGGATTATGTGTGGTAATGTGGTGGGGGTGGGATTATGTGTGGTGATGTGGTGGGGCAGGATTATGTGTGGTGATGTGGGGGCGGGATTATGTGTGGTGATGTGGTGGGGGGCGGGATTATGTGTGGTAATGTGGTGGGGGCGGGATTATGTGTGGTGATGTGGTGGGGCAGGATTATGTGTGGTAATGTGGTGGGAGGCGGGATTATGTGTGGTAATGTGGTGGGGGGCGGGATTGTGTAATGTGGTGCGGGGTGGGATTATGTGCAGGGCTGCCACTAGAAATTTCAGGCCCCATACTGGCAAAATTTTCGAGGCCCCCTTGAGACTCTGCCCAGGCTCTACCCCAGCCCCGTCTCCACGCTCCACCACTCGAACTGTCCACAGTCCCACCCCTCTCTCTTGGAAAAACTCCACTTCTCACCTATCACACATTAACAGTTCCCATCACCAGCTCACACATATAGCCAGCAGCTTTTGTTTTGGCCAAAGGATTTTTTAAGCCGCCACCATAACACGGTAGACACTTTTGGCCGGGCCCTACTCTACTGTAACCTATTAAATATTTGTTAAAATATGCAATACAATTTAGGTATATTTTTAGTTATTTTTCAATTTTTAAAATGACCAATAGTATCACATACAAAGAACAAATACCGCTACACCATGAGCAGATGACATATTACCATCACAGTGATCGAATAATATCACATACAAAGAACAAATACCGCTACACCATGACCAGACCGCATATTACCACCACATAGTGACTGAATACTACAATTCTGATTAGTAATAAAAAAAAGCACCATACTATCACCATAAGTGCCATTATACACAGGAGATCTGTACTTAGTATGCAGTGCCTGTGTACAGATAATACAGTGATCACTAGTGAAATTATACACAGGAGCTCAGTATACAGTGTATAGTGTCAGTGTATAGGTAACACACTGACTCACCAGTGAAGTCTCTAGGTGAAGTCCTTCATCTTTCATCCAGCACAGACCGCCATCATTTCATCCAGCCAGGACTTGTCTCTGCAGGAAATAACACAGTTATCTCGAGATCTGCATGTAGAATACATTACTTAATTTTTCCCAACTTCTACATTACACCACATGAAGAAAAAGAGTCGACATAGTATCACTCTACACAGTAACAGGACCGCCTCCCCATTTAAAACTGTATACTCAAAAAATAAAATAAATACATCACTGCAGTAATAATATCCCTAAATTAGCCCCTATGGTAATAATATTCCCCATCCTGGCCACCATGTGTCTCATCCCTGGCGTCAGCCATATGTTCTCCCATCCTGCCCTCATGAGTATCCATTCTGCCCCATATAATCTCCCCATCCTGCCCATATGATCGCCCCATGTGATCCCCATCCTGCCCCATGATCCTGCACTATCTGTCTCCAATTCTGCCCCCAGTGTCTCCAATCATGCCCCATGTCTCCATTCTGCCCCCTATGTCTCCAATCATGCCCCCATGTCTGCAATCCTGCTACTTGTCTCCAATCATGCCCCCTGTGTCTCCAATCCTCCCCATCTGTCTCCAGTCATGCCCCCATGTCTTTCATCCTGTCCCGTGTCTCCAATCATGCCCCGTATCTCCATTCTACTCCGTGTCTCGCATTCTGCCCCAATGTCCAGCATTCTGCCCCAATGTCCAGCATTCTGCCCCAATGTCCAGCATTCTGTCCCCGGGTCTCACAGTCTGCCCCTGTGTCCAGCATACTGCCCCTGTCACTGTGTCCAGCATTCTGCCCCAGTGTGTCCAGCATTCTGCCCTAGTGTGTGTCCAGCATTCTGCCTCAGTGTGTGTCCACCAGCATTCTGCCCCAGTGTGTGCACCAGCATTCTGCCCCAGTGTGTGTCCACCAGCATTCTGCCCCAGTGTGTGTCCACCAGCATTCTGCCCCAGTGTGTGTCCACCAGCATTCTGCCCCCTCTGCCCACCGGGCCCCATACGCCAGTCACGGCTGTAATGCCCTGATGGCGGCCCTGATCAGCACTATTAACTGCAGTAAATGACTGTGTCCTATCCTATCATCCAGGGCCGCCATCAGGGCATTACAGCTGTGACTGTCGTATGGGGCCCGGTGGGCAGAGGGGGCCCGCATCGGGCCCCGTCTCATCTGCTCACCGGGCCCCCCCTGCAGGCGCTGCGGCACGCTATTGACGTGTGGGCCCGCTCCCGCATGTCAATCGTTAACAGCCGCCAGCCAGTCTGGCAGCTGAGTAGGGCCACAGTGCGCACTCGCCGGCATCTGACGTCATTGTCAGCCGCCGGGCCCAGCGAGTGCGTCTTCACCTGCGTGGAGCTTGGAGGGAGCTTCACCTGGCTCAGGAGCACGGCCAGGTAAGAACTCATGGTTTTTTTTTTCTTTGAGAGCGGCGATCCAGGGGGGCCCGGAGCAGAATGCAGGACACGGGGGCAGTATGCTGGTGGACACACACTGGGGCAGAATGCTGGTGGACACACACTGGGGCAGAATGCTGGCGGACACACACTGGGGCAGAATGCTGGTGGACACACACTGGGGCAGAATGCTGGTGGACACACACTGGGGCAGAATGCTGGTGGACACACACTGGGGCAGAATGCTGGTGGACACACACTGGGGCAGAATGCTGGACACACACTGGGGCAGAATGCTGGACACACTGGGGCAGAATGCTGGACACAGTGATAGGGGCAGTATGCTGGACACAGGGGCAGACTGTGAGACCCGGGGGCAGAATGCTGGACATTGGGGCAGAATGCTGGACATTGGGGCGGAATGCTGGACATGGGGCATAATGCGAGACACGGAGCAGAATGGAGATACGGGGCATGATTGGAGACATGGGGCAGGATAAAAGACATGGGGGCATGACTGGAGACAGATGGTGGAGGATTGGAGACACAGGGGGCATGATTGGAGACAAGTGGCAGGATTGCAGACATGGGGGCATGATTGGAGACATAGGGGGCAGAATGGAGACATGGGGCATGATTGGAGATACTGGGGGCAGAATCATGCAGAATCATGGGGCAGGATGGAGAGATCACATGGGGCGATCATATGGGGCAGGATGGGGAGATCATATGGGGCAGAATGGATACTCATGAGGGCAGGATGGGAGAACATATGGCTGACGCCAGGAATGAGACACACGGTGGCCAGGATGGGGAATATTATTACCATAGGGGCTAATTTAGGGATATTATTACTGCAGTGATGTATTTAATTTTTTGAGTATACTGTTTTAAATGAGGGGGCGGTCCTGTTACTGTGTAGAGTGATACTATGTCGCCTCTTTTTCTTCATGTGGTGTAATGTAGAAGTTGGGAAAAATTAAGTAATGTATTCTACAAGCAGAGCTCGAAATAACTGTGTTATTTCCTGCAGAGACACGTCCTGGCTGGATGAAATGATGGCGGTCTGTGCTGGATGAAAGATGAAGGACTTCACCTAGAGACATCACTGGTGAGTCAGTGTGTTACCTATACACTGACACTATACACTGTATACTGTATACAGAGCTCCTGTGTATAATTTCACTAGTGATCACTGTATTATCTGTCCACAGACACTGCATACTAAGTACAGATCTCCTGTGTATAATGGCACTTATGGTGATAGTATGGTGCTTTTTTTATTACTAATCAGAATTGTAGTATTTAGTCACTATGATGTGGTTGTAATTTGCGGTCTGGTCATGGTGTAGCGGTATTTGTTCTTTGTATGTGATATTATTCGATCACTGTGGTGGTAATATGTCATCTGGTCATGGTGTAGCGGTATTTGTTCTTTGTATGTGATATTATTGGTCATTTTAAAATTGAAAAATAAATTAAAATATACCTAAATTGTATTGTATATTTTAACAAATATTTAATAGGTTACAGTAGAGTAGGGCCCGGCCAAAAGTGTCTACTGTGTTATGGTGGCGGCTTAAAAAATCTTTTGGCCAAAACAAAAGCTGCTGGCTATATGTGTGATCTGGTGATGGGAACTGTTAATGTGTGATAGGTGAGAAGTGGAGTTTTTCCAAGAGAGAGCGGTGGGACTGTGGACAGTTCAAGGGGTGGAGCGTGGAGGCAGGGCTGGGGTGGAGCCTCGGCGGAGTCTCAAGGGGGCCCCGAAAATTTTGCCAGTATGGGTCCCCGAAATTTCTAGTGGCAGCCCTACTATCATCGGACTGCTCGTCAAAAGTAAGGCCTCCTCTTGCTATTCTACCATTATAAATTTTGTCTTCGACATTGTGCAGTACAGCGTTCTACTCCACATCCAGCAGACAAATGGCGCCGCCTCTCAGTGTCCTACGTCATTGCTCCACCTTTTGCTGGGTGGGATTCTCTTTGTCTCACCATCCCATTCTGTTATTTCGACCGCTCATTTCCCTGTGTCACACCTCCATGGGCGGTCCTTTTCCTTCCAATTTACTTTACTGAAGCAGCCGTTCCCCACTGTGGCCTGGCACTTCCAGTCACGACACTCCCTCTGATAGGTGTAACCTCTGGAGGGCTGGATGGCGCTTTGCGCCTTTTTGTACCTTCTACTCGTACAATGGGCAGGACCTTCTCGTTGTTCTGTGCCACTAAGTGCAATTTCAAAATTCATGCTCAGCGCCATTTTAGACCGAATAATAGTCATTATCCTCCACATAACGCGAGTCTTCCCAGCATCACTCTACTCTTCCGGCTGTAAGAATCGATCCTGACAACTGTGTCAAGTGTAACGTGGCCTGAGGCTGTAGCCATGGGTAAGTTTCTTGTCTCTTAGGTCCCACACGTTACATGAAGGTGGGGATCCTGGATGGGTGTGTAGACTTGTGCTCTGGGGGCACTACTCCCTTGCAGGTCGCATGTTACCGATTTTGGTTGGCCAGGATCAGATGTTGAGGGCTTCAATGAGGGAGACCACAAGTCGAAAATAAACTTTTTACTTAACGATAACTTTGTGGGAATTAGGTACAGTAGGTAGCGGGCACACATCTTTATGAATGTTTCCTTTACAACACCGAGCATTTTTCACAAACAGTCTCAATTCATTGACTGCAATATTGTAGAGGCTTCCTTCCTTCCAACTTTATATCAACTCCACCCTTTTACAACACTGCCTGGCACCCACGGAACAGCCCTTCCGACCCCAAATGAAACCTTGTAACGCATTTTTCTTTGTAAAAATTAGCTAATTGGACTTTTATTAAAAAACAATGCCCCCAGCCACGACCACAGGCTCGGAGGCACCTTTGTTGCCAGAAAACCTTTTCCATAACACCGATTTCCATGGACACCACTCTGTAGAGTCCAAAAATCCATCAGGCACTTAACCAAAATCCAAACATAAAGGGGAGGTTACCATCCACATGATGTACAACTCCCCCACCACAATTTTGCCACCAACTCCAAGAAAACCCTCACTACCACTCACCGAAATAACCCAATGACATCATCAAACATTTTGATATTTAACCTTACTTGAACCCCTAAATTAAAGGACAAGAGGGCGGGACCGTTGCCCTTTTCAGACAGATAAACCCTGCTCAAATCTCCCCCTTACTGTCCAACCCCTCTAAACTTTAGGCTCCAAAGAGCCTGCACTTCTACCCATATTTATCTTTTAACCCCTGCTTGCTCTACAAACCAAGTCATGGGTCATGCCACCCATGGCTTTGCTGAGGACTACGTTTTTCCTTTCTCATTACTCATTTGTTCTCTGTTTCACTTTCCTTCACAACCCAGCTCAGTACTACAGTCCAGCTAGAAGGAGTCCTTTTCTCAACCTGTAGTCCATCTTCTTTCCGCTCAAGGGAACTATGTTGCCAGTATGGCTGTTACTTAGTTTCTCTGCTACTGACACCTGGGAACTCCCGCCTGGGGCACTCTCTTTGTTTCATGCTCTCTATTCCATCTTGACCTGTTACCTCTCAGAGTTATAAACTCTGGGCCGCACTGCTAGGTGTTCTGCCCCAGGACCCGTCTCCATTTGATCACTCTGTCCTCCTGCCAATTTTCCTTTTCTCTCTACTCCAGTTCACGCTAACCACCATCTCGGTCTTCTCTCACTTCAGGACACCCTGTCATGCAGCAATGCTTACTGTGCAGACCTTAGGCCCTGAAGTCTTGACAGGAAATTGTCTCTGTCCCTTCACCTTAGTCCGTCCCACTCTGGGATAGGCCCAAACTTTAACTCAAACTCTCCCTACTGCCGAGCAGAACACAATACCAACACTATTAACCCCTTCATGACCAAGCCTATTTTGACCTTAATGACCTGGCCGTTTTTTGCAATTCTGACCAGTGTCCCTTTATGAGGTAATAACTCAGGAACGCTTCAACGGATCCTAGCGGTTCTGAGATTTTTTTTTCGTGACATATTGGGCTTCATGTTAGTGGTAAATTTAGGTCAATAAATTCTGCGTTTATTTGTGATAAAAACGGAAATTTGGCGAAAATTTTGAAAATTTCGCAATTTTCACATTTTGAATTTTTATTCTGTTAAACCAGAGAGTTATGTGACACAAAATAGTTAATAAATAACATTTCCCACATGTATACTTTACATCAGCACAATTTTGGAAACAATTGCTAGGAAGTTATAAGGGTTAAAATTTGACCAGCGATTTCTCATTTTTACAACGAAATTTACAAAACCATTTTTTTTAGGGACCACCTCACATTTGAAGTCAGTTTGAGGGGTCTATATGGCTGAAAATACCCAAAAGTGACACCATTCTAAAAACTGCACCCCTCAAGGTGCACAAAACCACATTCAAGAAGTTTATTAACCCTTCAGGTGCTTCACAGCAGCAGAAGCAACATGGAAGGAAAAAATGAACATTTAACTTTTTAGTCACAAAAATGATTTTTAGCAACAATTATTTTATTTTCCCAATGGTAAAAGGAGAAACTGAACCACGAAAGTTGTTGTCCAATTTGTCCTGAGTACGCTGATACCTCATATGTGGGGGTAAACCACTGTTTGGGTGCACGGCAGGGCTTGGAAGGGAAGGAGCGCCATTTGACTTTTTGAATGAAAAATTGGCTCCACTCTTTAGCGGACACCATGTCACGTTTGGAGATCCCCCGTGTGCCTAAAAATTGGAGCACCCCCACAAGTGACCCCATTTTGGAAACTAGACGCCCCAAGGAACTTATCTAGATGCATAGTGAGCACTTTGAACCCCCAGGTGCTTCACAAATTGATCCGTAAAAATGAAAAAGTACTTTTTTTTCACAAAAAAATTATTTTAGCCTCAATTTTTTCATTTTTACATGGGCAACAGGATAAAATGGATCCTAAAATTTGTTGGGCAATTTCTCCTGACTACACTGATACCTCACATGTGGGGGTAAACCACTGTTTGTGCACATGGTAAGGCTCGGAAGGGAAGGAGCGCCATTTGACTTTTTGAATGAAAAATTATCTCCATCGTTAGCGGACACCATGTCGCGTTTGGAGAGCCCCTGTGTGCCTAAACATTGGAGCTCCCCCACAAGTGACCCCATTTTGGAAACTAGACCCCCCAAGGAACTTATCTAGATGCATATTGAGCACAGAAGTTTATAACGCAGAGCCATGAAAATAAAAAATAATTTTTCTTTCCTCAAAAATGTTTTTTAGCCTGGAATTTCCTATTTTGCCAAGGGTAATAGGAGAAATTGGACCGCAAATGTTGTTGTCCAGTTTGTCCTGAGTACGCTGATACCCCATATGTGGTGGTAAACTACTGTTTGGGTGCACAGTTTGGGCGCACGGCAGGGCTCGGAAGGGAAGGCATGCCATTTGGCTTTTTAAATGGAAAATTAGCTCCAATCATTAGCGGACACCATGTCACGTTTGGAGAGCCCCTGTGTGCCTAAACATTGGAGATCCCCCACAAATGACCCCATTTTGGAAACTAGACCCCCAAAGGAACTAATCTAGATGTGTGGTGAGGACTTTGAACCCCCAAGTGCTTCACAGAAGTTTATAACGCAGAGCCATGAAAATAAAAAAAAAAATTATTTTCTCAAAAATGATCTTTTAGCCTGCAATTTTTTATTTTCCCAAGGGTAACAGGAGAAATTTGACCCCAAAAGTTGTTGTCCAGTTTCTCCTGAGTACGCTGATACCTCCATATGTGGGGGTAAACCACTGTTTGGGCACATGCCGGGGCTCGGAAGTGAAGTAGTGACGTTTTGAAATGCAGACTTTGATGGAATGCTCTGTGGGCGTCACATTGCGTTTGCAGAGCCCCTGATGTGGCTAAACAGTAGAAACCCCCAACAAGTGACCCCATTTTGGAAACTAGACCCCGAAAGGAACTTATCTAGATGTGTGGTGAGCACTTTGAACCCCCAAGTGCTTCACAGAAGTTTATAACGCAGAGCCGTGAAAATAATAAATACGTTTTCTTTCCTCAAAAATAATTATTTAGCCCAGAATTTTTTAATTTTCCCAAGGGTAACAGGAGAAATTTGACCCCATTATTTGTTGTCCAGTTTCTCCTGAGTATGGTGATACCCCATATGTGGGGGTAAACTACTGTTTGGGCACATGCCAGGGCTCGGAAGTGAAGTAGTGACGTTTTGAAATGCAGACTTTGATGGAATGCTCTGTGGGCGTCACATTGCGTTTGCAGAGCCCCTGATGTGGCTAAACAGTAGAAACCCCCCACAAGTGACCCCATTTTGGAAACTAGACCCCGAAAGGAACTTATCTAGAAGTGTGGTGAGCACTTTGAACCCCCAAGTGCTTCACAGAAGTTTATAACGCAGAGCCGTGAAAATAATAAATACGTTTTCTTTCCTCAAAAATAATTTTTAGCCCAGAATTTTTTATTTTCCCAAGGGTTACAGGAGAAATTGGACCCCAAAAGTTGTTGTCCAGTTTCTCCTGAGTACGCTGGTACCCCATGTGTGGGGGCAAATCACTGTTTGGGCACACGTCGGGGCTCAGAAGGGAAGTAGTGACTTTTGAAATGCAGACTTTGATTGAATGGTCTGCGGGCGTCACGTTGCGTTTGCAGAGAAACCCCCCACAAGTGACCCCATTTTAGAAACTAGACCCCCCAAGGAACTTATCTAGATATGTGGTGAGCACTTTGAACCCCCAAGTGCTTCACAGACGTTTACAACGCAGAGCCGTGAAAATAAAAAATAATTTTTCTTTCCTCAAAAATGATGTTTTAGCAAGCATTTTTTTATTTTCACAAGAGTAACAGGATAAATTGGACCCCAGTAATTGTTGTGCAGTTTGTCCTGAGTATGCTGGTACCCCATATGTGGGGGTAAACTACTGTTTGGGCACACGTCGGGGCTCGGAAGTGAGGGAGCACCATTTGACTTTTTGAATACAAGATTGGCTGGAATCAATGGTGGCGCCATGTTGCGTTTGGAGACCCCTGATGTGCCTAAACAGTGGAAACCCCTCAATTCTACCTCCAACACTAACCCCCCCACACCCCTAACCCTAATCCCAACTGTAGCCATAACCCTAATCACAACCCTAACCAAATTCCAACCCTAACCCCAAGGCTATGTGCCCACGTTGCGGATTCGTGTGAGATTTTTCAGCATCATTTTTGAAAAATCCGCGGGTAAAAGGCGCTGCGTTTTACCTGCGGATTTACCGTGGATTTCCAGTGTTTTTTGTGCGGATTTCACCTGCGGATTCCTATTGAGGAACAGGTGTAAAACGCTGCGGAATCCGCACAAAGAATTGACATGCTGCGGAAAATACAACGCAGCGTTTCCGCGCGGTATTTTACGCACCATGGGCACAGCGGATTTGGTTTTCCATAGGTTTACATGGTACTGTAAACCTGATGGAACACTGCAGCGAATCCGCAGCGGCCAATCCGCTGCGGATCCGCAGCCATATCCACACCGTGTGCACATAGCCTAATTCTAAAGGTCTGTGCACACGGAGCACGGGGGGGTGGATCGGAGCACGGGGGGGATCGGAGCACGGGGGGGTGGATCGGAGTGCAGGGGGGTTGGATCGGAGCACGGGGGGGTGATTGGAGCACGGGGGGAGCGGACAAGAGCACGGGGGGAGCGGAGCACAGGACGGAGCGGTGCATAGGACTGATCGGAGGACTGGGGGGGGGATCCGTGGGGTGGGGTGGGGGCACATCAGTGTTTCCAGCCATGGCCGATGATATTGCAGCATCGGCCATGGCTGGATTGTAATATTTCACCAGTTTTAATAGGTGAAATATTACAAATCGCTCTGATTGGCAGTTTCACTTTCAACAGCCAATCAGAGCGATCGTAGCCATGGGGGGGTGAAGCCACCCCCCCTGGGCTGTACTACCACTCCCCCTGTCCCTGCAGATCGGGTGAAATTGGAGTTAACCCTTTCACCCGATCTGCAGGGACGCAATCTTTCCATGACGCCACATAGGCGTCATGGGTCGGATTGGCACCGACTTTCATGACGCCTACGTGGCGTCAAAGGTCGGGAAGGGGTTAACACAAGGCACAGTTCACATTACGCTATACAATAAAATGCGTGTTGTTCAAGGGAGAATGTGGATGGTATGTCCATCTATTTACACCATTCATCTGATCGCACATGTCAAGGTATCATTTTATTCAGCTGCGTATGACCTGCATGCCCATACACACAGCTTAGGACGGTTAATTCTACTGACAGATTCCATTAAGTGGAACAAGACTTGTAGACCAACAGAAGGAATGCCCTTTGCGAATGAGCCCCACCATTGACTTTACCAATCATCTAACTGGTGACTGTGAACTGTCATGGTGGCCAGAAATGGCTTATGAACAGCACAATTAAGCATTGTAAAAGCAGAAGGACTGATGCAGAAGCTGGACCCTGGGAGTGACACCATCAAGCTTGTTGCCTCCTTTTAAAAAAAAAATGACGACCTGGGCCACATGCTGTGCGTGCTGTCTCAGAATTAATGTGTAGGGTCACATATACAATATATGCTCTGATAAATACTAGGTGCAGCAAGAAAGGTTGATTTGGTGCAAGATATGTGTAATAAAATGATGGAAATGTGGCCAAGTGGATGAGCGAGACCTACAGTGGAAAACTACCATCCTGTAAGTAATATACAGAAAGCCGAGGAGCAGTGCATGTGGTTGGAGAAGCCTCCCGAAAAAGGAAGGATGGAGGGCGACATTGAGGAGAAGGTGTTCATCCACCAGACACCTATGAAGAGGGGACTATAAGCTCCATGTAGCAATGTAGCGGAGGGGAGTTGGGAATCACATATCTGCTCCCATCACAGGTGCACAGAGGCCATTGCTAACAGATATTTCCTTATTTCACAGTCGTGTTCAGGATTGCCTGAAATCAAAACATGAGGAATCGGTTGGGAAAGTTTCCAGCAACAGGTCACACTGGGAATAAGTCAAGGGATGTGCGCTGCCCATAGTCCAGATGATGATCAACGTCCAACCATAAGTCATGAAAAGGAAATGTCCTACCTGGTAATCGAACGAAAACTGCCTGAATAGGAGAATTGGCCATTATCCAGAAGCAGGTTGACAAGCTCCTTATAAGGGTTGGATATTGACCGATAGGGCAGCCACCACCACTAGGTAGTTCTAGTTACTTACAGGAGAGAGCTAATTTGCATGTTTTTCCCATGGAGCATTGCCGGTAAGACTCCATATACAGGTGGTCATATGGACATGCAAATTGGTTCTCTCCTGGAAGGAAGGAAAACTAGCGCCACCTAGTGGAGGTGGCTTCACTGTAAGTCTGATCCTTTAATGTGTCTTGAAATAACTTCATACTCAGTTTGCCTCTTTAAGGAGAGACAATCCTTCAGCCCCTTCCTAAGGAGACATGTGGACATTACAGAGGAGGGTGTTACTCAGACCCCCTTTTTACAAAGAGATAAGAAACTCTTGGTACCACCACGTATATCATAGTCACCCGTTGGTTGAATAGGTGCAGTGTAATATTCCTCAATAATCCCATGACCACCCGCGATCACCAGATTCAAGGGTTTCCTCCTAGTGGTGGCCGCATGTCCTGTACATGGGGACCCCTGTGCACAATCAGAGGTGGCAGCACATGCACAGATCTCTATTCATGGGAGAGGAAAAACTTTCCACACGGGACACCCCCTTATAAGAGGCTTTTATTTTTTGTGGGTTTTTATTCTCTGTATGATCTAAGAACCCTGAATTGTAAAATGTTTTTTTCTCCACAAGTTTCCCGATTTCAGTGAAGTGGATGAGTGAGATCAAATTTTGAGAATTCCTAAACTATTCTCTGGGATTTATCATCACAGGAAAGTCAAACAGTCAAAAATTACAACTATTCGGGGTCTGGGCATTCCACCGCAGGCGGTCATTTATAATGCATGAAGTTCACAGCCTGTGCCAGAATCCTACAGGCAGCCATGCGTTCACCCGCAGAAAACTTGTTATAAAGCCCCCTGAATCCTAAAACCTATAGAACTCCGTTCACTGGGATGTAGCCATGTCACAGTCCTTAATCATGTGATAGAAGCGAAATAGTGCGCACAGAATACTGCAATAGTACACAGGGATAATGCAAAGAAACACTAGTGATGTCACAGTACAGGGATAATACACACAGTAATGTCACAGTACAGGGATAATACACACAGTGATGTCACAGTACAGGGATAATACACACAGTGATGTCACAGTACAGAGAGAATACACACAGTAGTGTCACAGTAAAGACATGATACACACAGTGATGTCACAGTGCAGGGATAATACACACAGTGATGTCACAGTACAGGGATAATACACACAGTGATGTCACAGTACAGGGATAATACACACAGTGATGGCACAGTACAGGGATAATACACACAGTGATGTCACAGTACAGAGAGAATACACACAGTGATGTCACAGTACAGAGAGAATACACACAGTAGTGTCACAGTAAAGACATGATACACACAGTGATATCACAGTACAGGGATAATACACACAGTGATGTCACAGAACAGGAATAATACAGTGATGTCACAGTTCAGGGATAATACACACAGTGATGGCACAGTACAGAGAGAATACACACAGTGATGTCACAATGCAGGGATAATACACACAGTGATGGCACAGTACAGAGAAAATACACACAGTGATGTCACAATGCAGGGATAATACACACAGTGATGCCACAGTACAGAGAGAATACACACAGTGATGTCACAATGCAGGGATAATATATACAATGATGTCACAGTACAGAGAGAATACACACAGTGATGTCACAGTACAGGGATAATACACACAGTGATGTCACAGTACAGGAATAATACACACAGTGATGTCACAGTACAGGGATAATACACACAGTGATGTCACAGTACAGGGATAATACACACAGTGATGTCACAGAACAGGAATAATACAGTGATGTCACAGTACAGGGATAATACACACAGTGATGTCACAGCACTGGGATAATGCACACAGTGATGTCACAGTACTGGGATAAGGCACACAGTGATGTCACAGTACAGGGATAATACAGTGATATCACAGTACAAGGATAATACACACAGAGATGTCACAGTACAGAGAGAATACACACAGTGATGTCACAGTACAGACATGATACACACAGTGATGTCACAGAACAGGAATAATACAGTAATATCACAGTACAGGGATAATACACACAGTGATGTCACAGTACAGGGATAATACACACAGTGATATCATAGTACAGGAATAATACACACAGTGATGTCACAGTACAGGGATAATACACACAGTGATGTCACAGTACAGACATGATTCGCACAGTGAGGTCAGTATTCTGAGGCGCACAAAATAAATGACAGAATACAAATAGTGCACCAAGTTATAACATACACAGCCATTACCTTGGCCTCATTGTGCCCACGTATATGCTTACATGAGTCCTGCAGCAGCTGCCATTAGTTACACTGGTGCCAGCTATGATATTATTTGGGTACTGTTGCGTGTTAAGAAATGACACCATTATACAGGTCCTTCTCAAAAAATTAGCATATAGTGTTAAATTTCATTATTTACCATAATGTAATGATTACAATTAAACTTTCATATATTATAGATTCATTATCCACCAACTGAAATTTGTCAGGTCTTTTATTGTTTTAATACTGATGATTTTGGCATACAACTCCTGATAACCCAAAAAACCTGTCTCAATAAATTAGCATATTTCACCCATCCAATCAAATAAAAGTGTTTTTTAATAACAAACAAAAAAACCATCAAATAATAATGTTCAGTTATGCACTCAATACTTGGTCGGGAATCCTTTGGCAGAAATGACTGCTTCAATGCGGCGTGGCATGGAGGCAATCAGCCTGTGACACTGCTGAGATGTTATGGAGGCCCAGGATGCTTCAATAGCGGCCTTAAGCTCATCCAGAGTGTTGGGTCTTGCGTCTCTCAACTTTCTCTTCACAATATCCCACACATTCTCTATGGGGTTCAGGTCAGGAGAGTTGGCAGGCCAATTGAGCACAGTAATACCATGGTCAGTAAACCATTTACCAGTGGTTTTGGCACTGTGAGCAGGTGCCAGGTCGTGCTGAAAAATGAAATCTTCATCTCCATAAGGGTATGTTCACACGTTCCTGATTTCCATCCTTTTTTTTTCAGGACTGTTTTTTAAAAAACTGCAGCTCTTGGCAGAAAACGCAGGTCCTTTTTTTGTCCTTTTTTGATGCGTTTTTTGATGCGTTTTTTTATCCTTTTTTTGATCCTTTTTTTTATGCAGTTTTCTATGCAGAGTCTGTGTGTTTTCTAGGAAGTTTTTTAGGGTTAAAATGGCTGAAAATACCCTAACCCTACCCCTAACCCTAACCCTACCCCTAACCCTACCCCTAACCCTAACCCTACCCCTAACCCTAACCCTACCCCTAACCCTAACCCTAACCCTACCCCTAACCCTAACCCTAACCCTACCCCTAACCCTACCCCTAACCCTATTCTAACCTTAGTGGAAAAAAAAAAATTCTTAATTTTTTTTTATTGTCCCTACCTATGGGGGTGACAAAGGGGGGAGGGTGTCATTTACTATTTTTTTTTATTTTGATCACTGAGATAGATTATATCTCAGTGATCAAAATGCACTTTGGAACGAATCTGCCGGCCGGCAGATTCGGCGGGCGCACTGCGCATGCGCCCGCCATTTTGCAAGATGGCGGCGCCCAGGGAGAAGACGGCCGGACGGACACCGGGACGCCGGGTAAGTATAAGGGGGGGAGATTAGGGCACGGGGGGGGCATCGGAGCACTGGGGGGGGGCATCGGAGCACGGGGCGGTGGGATCGGAGCACGGGGGGGCGGGATCGGAGCACGGGGGGGCAGCCACACTCCGCCCACGCACTTCCGCCCGCTTCCCCGCACTTCCTGCTGCAGCAGTTCTGCACCACAAACCGCAGTAAAACCCGCAGATATTTTTTTCATCTGCGGGTTTTACTGCGGGTTTGACCTCACAATGGAGGTCAATGGGTGCAGAACCGCTGCGGCTCCGAAAAAAGAAGTGACATGGTACTTCTTTTTTCCCGCAGCTATTCAGCGCGGCTTTTTTTTTGATTTTCCGCATTGTGGGCACAGCAGTTCCTGTTTTCCATAGGGTACAATGTAATGTACCCTGCATGGAAAACAGCTGCGGACCCGCAGCGGGAAAATCGCGGCAATTCCGCATGAAAAAAAGGATCGTGTGAACATGGCCTAAAGCATTTCAGCCGATGGAAGCATGAAGTGCTCCAAAATCTCCTGATAGCTAGCTGCATTGACCCTGCCCTTGATGAAACACAGTGGACCAACACCAGCAGCTGACATGGCACCCCACACCATCACTGACTGTGGGTACTTGACACTGGACTTCAGGCATTTTGGCATTTCCTTCTCCCCAGTCTTCCTCCAGACTCTGGCACCTTGATTTCCGAATGACATGCAAAATTTGCTTTCATCAGAAAAAAGTACTTGGGACCACTTAGCAACAGTCCAGTGCTGCTTCTCTGTAGCCCAGGTCAGGCGCCTCTGCCGCTGTTTATGGTTCAAAAGTGGCTTTACCTGGGGAATGCGGCACCTGTAGCCCATTTCCTGCACACGCCTGTGCACGGTGGCTCTGGATGTTTCCACACCAGACTCAGTCCACTGCTTCCTCAGGTTCCCCAAGGTCTGGAATCGGTCCTTCTCCACAATCTTCCTCAGGGTCCGGTCTCCTCTTCTCGTTGTACAGCGTTTTCTGTCACATTGTTTCCTTCCAACAGACTTACCATTGAGGTGCCTTGATACAGCACTCTGGGAACAGCCTATTTGTTGAGAAATTTCTTTCTGGGTCTTACCCTCTTGCTTGAGGGTGTCAATGATGGCCTTCTTGACATCTGTCAGGTCGCTAGTCTTACCCATGATGGGGGTTTTGAGTAATGAACCAGGCAGGGAGTTTATAAAAGCCTCAGGTATCTTTTGCATGTGTTTAGAGTTAATTAGTTGATTCAGAAGATTAGGGTAATAGGTCGTTTAGAGAACCTTTTCTTGATATGCTAATTTATTGAGACAGGTTTTTTGGGTTATCAGGAGTTGTATGCCAAAATCATCAGTATTAAAACAATAAAAGACCTGACAAATTTCAGTTGGTGGATAATGAATCTATAATATATGAAAGTTTAATTGTAATCATTACATTATGGTAAATAATGAAATTTAACACTATATGCTAATTTTTTGAGAAGGACCTGTATATCCACTTTATGGCGGACACTGTATGGAACATTTAGTCAGTCTAATGGCAGTATCTATCCAGGACAAGGATCCTTGAATGGCTGGAGGAAGCTTGTGGATCCGCAGCACAGTGATCCTTATTATATGGTGACTATTTTGGAGAATGATAGGTAATTATAGGGGCTATCTGCTTTGGGTTTGTACTTCTCGTGAAATGCTTGGGGACGGTGGTGTCACACCAGACCTCTCTTCTGCTGACGCTGGTACCACACATCCAGCTGTGTGTCACTGCTTTTCTTCGGGAAGGTGCTGAACAGAAGACATTATCCTTCTCCAATGAACCAGACAATGTTTGGATTTTCTGCACAATGTTGGAAAGAAAAATGTTCTCAATTCCACTTAATGTAAATTGAAGAAGCTGCACAAGACTAGAAAATGAAGATCTTTTACAATGAGTGCAGCTCTGGAGTATAATACAGGATATAACTCCGCATCAGTACAGGATCAGTAATGTAATGTACACAGTGACTGCACCAGCAGAATAGAGAGTGCAGCTCGGGAGAATAATACAGGATGTAACTCAGGATCAGTAATGTAATGTATGTACACAGTGACTGCACCAGCAGAATAGTGAGTGCAGCTCTGGAGTATAATACAGGATGTAACTCAGGATCAGTAATGTAATGTATGTACACAGTGACTGCACCAGCAGAATAGTGAGTGCAGCTCTGGGGTATAATACGTGACATAGGCTATACGTGAGTTCCGTGACCTGGAAAAAATTCCCCCAATCCCCTTTAACAGGCCCCATAACAACCTAAAGAATAAACTTCTATCGTACACAAATCAACGGACTGAGACATATGTTGGATTTAATTGGCCACAGCAGCCATTTTATTAAAATAAAAGATAACAGAACTTTTATAACAACCCAGAATAGGAGGGGCGGTCCTCGAAGCCCCAAAGTTATAAAACTCAGCATCCCAAATTCCACAATGTTCAGCCGAGGATAAGTCTTACCCCCAGCCGTAAACCACCAGCTAAGGGATAGATAACAACCAATCCTGGTCCACCGAACCCACCCCCATGCCAGGGGCCCATAAATCCACCTCACGCGGGATAACCGTACCGCGCCTTGTTAAATTCTCTCATGGGGGGTCCAGGACCTCTCAAGATCCCCCCCATTGAACCACCATTTACCATTTCCACCGACTTCGAGGACCTCCACCCCCGCCAAACTGCCGTGACAATACCCTAACAGCATTCACAGAACAAAACAAATACATTTAGGCCCCTCTTAAAACAGTACCCAAAAAACCCTTGCGGGCCGACTTCACCCCCATTACCCTAACCAAAAAAGGGAGGGTGGGCGGGAGATTCCTCACTTGTCATGCAGGCACCTAAAATGGATGCCTGCGGGAGGAGCGTGCTCCTTTTTATGTGCCCCTTCCCTGCAGTCCCATAGTTCCACCCCCTTCATTCAAAAAATGCCATTAAGCCACCCCTCAAATTCCGATTAACCCTTACCTCTGTACCCCCTCTAAACTGCTCCAGCTCCCCAGGTGTTAGGACTGGCAGAACGCACCAAGTTTAAGATGGAATAGTATTAGGTGCGTTCGCAGTCCGGGGTCCACCGTGCAGGTGAAACCCTGCTGCTAGTGATGACGGACGATATGGTGGTACAATGTGAATACACACATGGGTTAACTTCACCCTGTGTGAAGGAAGTGAACCCTGTTGCATCACAGGGCCGCGGTATCGCACCAAGAGCGCAAGCAAGGAGTCTCAGGACTCTATCCCAAGACACAGGAATAGAGTTCATAAAGACCTCACGCGCTCGACACCGCTACTGGGGTGTCAGAGTGACAGAAATAAATGTATTAAAGATGCACGTGAGTGCGTGCGGTGCCGCACTGGTGGACGCCACTAACCACCCAGGCTTGGGTCAGGAAAGCGCTGAGAAAGCGCACGGCGCCGCACTGGCGGTCACAGCAACTACACGCTGTAATGTGTGTTTCGTGCTGATGGCTTAGTCGGGCACTAGATAGCTACCATCATTCGTGAGCAGTCAACAACACTAGGAGTGGGAATGATTTAGGAGCTTTCATCCATCGACATACATCCATCTACACACACACATTATATCAAGTCAATACTAGCACATGGCTGTGCGGTCATGCGCAGCTTATATAGTTGCAGCACATTCAGGACCTTCCAATAAAGGACCAATGGGAAGCTGCTACCGAAGTTTTGCACTTTCAGGACCTTCCTGGAGGACCAATGGGATGTGCTGCAGTACCTGAGCATGTGACCCTTGATCTCCAACGCGAGATCTTGCCCTGGGCATGCTCAGAAAGAGAAAAGTAGGACTTAGTCCCAAAAGCATCTGCTCGCCGCTGCCCAACACTGACTTCAATGGCAGAAGCAGGAAAAGCAGCAGTAACTCTCTCTTTGTACAGAGTGGGACTGAGCAAGACGCTGGGACCGACGTCTCCGCTGAGCAGACTCCACTGCAGCAGGAGAAGAATGGGAGACCACAGCGGAGACGGCCCGAGATTCACCCTGTGCAGAGGCGGGAACTCGACCCCTAACACCAGGTCCCACGTAACCCCGTCATGGCGGCCTCCCCCTTAAGTGCCGTGGGCCCCCTAGTACGGCCTATCTGGATGTAACTCAAGATCAGTACAGGATCAGTAATTTAATGTATGTACACAGTGACTGCACCAGCAGAATAGTGAGTGCAGCTCTAGGGTATAATACGGAATGTAACTCAGGATGAGTACAGGATCAGTAATGTAATGTATGTACACAGTGACTGCACAAGCAAGAATAGTGAGTGCAGCTCTGGAGGAAAATGCAGGATGTAACTCAGGATTAGGAATGTAATGTATGTATACAGTGACCGCACAGCAGAATAGTGAGTGCAGCTCTGGCATACAATACAGGATGTAACTCAGGATCAGTAATGTAATGTATGTACACAGTGACTGCACAAGCAAGAATAGTGAGTGCAGTTCTGGAGAATAATACAGGATGTAACTCGGAATCAGTAATGTAATGTAGGTACACAGTGACTGCACCACCAGAATAGTGACTGAAGCTCTGGAGTATAATACAGAATGTAACTCAGGATAAGCACAGGATCAGTAATGTAATATATGTACACAGTGACTGCACCAGCAGAACAGTGAGTGCAGCTCTGGGGTATAATACAGAATGTAACTCAGGATCAGTACAGGATCAATAATGTATGTACACAGTGACTGCACCAGCAGAATAATGAGTGCAGCTCTGGAGTATAATACAGGATATAACTCAGGATCAGCACAGGATCAGGAATGTAATGTATGTATACAGTGACTGCACAGCAGAATAGTGAGTGCAGCCCTGGCATATAATACAGGATGTAACTCAGGAGCAGTAATGTAATGTATGTACACAGAAATTGCACCAGCAGAATAGTGAGTGCAGCTCTGAAGTTTAATACAGGATGGAACTCAGGTTCAGTACAGGATCAGTAATGTAATGTATACAGTGATTGCACAGCAGAATAGGAAGTGCAGCCCTGGAGTATAATACAGAATATAGTGCAGGATCAGTAATGAATGTACACAGTGACTGCACCAGGAGAATAGTGAGTGCAGCTCTGGGGTACAATACAGGATGTAACTCTGGATCAGTACAGGATCAGTAATGTATGTACACAGTGACTGCACAGCAGAATAGTGAGTGCAGCTGTAGGCTGCTGCAATGCAGTACAGCGCAACCTCCACCAGGGGGATCTTGAGAGGAAAGTGAGACTGCACACACAGGGCAGCAGAACAGACGCCACCAAGTGGCGAGAGAGTGGTCAGACAAGCCAAGTCAAAAGCACGAGATACCACGACCGTATAATAGGATTAGACAGACGGATAGTCAGGACGTAGCCAGAGATGAGTAAACCAGAACGAGCAATATACGGTACAATAGGGACAAACAGTAACGAAATAAATAGCCAAGCTAGGAAATCAGAACCGGAGAATCAAACAGATAAACAGACAGAGAAATACTGGGAAAAGGGCAGACAGGAAGTTAACAGACACTGGACAAGTCAGGGTTCACAGCAGGGCAAATCAAGAGCTACCAGCAGGGTCAGGTTCACACGCTGAAGGCAGAACTATAGCTGACACTGACAGCAAGATTCATGGGAGCTAAATAGCAAACCTGAACCCAGAATGAGGCAGAGCAAAGTAAACCCTTTACATGATCCGTTCAAAAAAAGGCAGACACTAATAAACCCTGGAACGGATCATGACAGCAGCTCTGGAATATAATACAGGATGTAACTCAGCATCAGTAATGTAATGTATGTACACAGCAATTGCACCAGCAGAATAGTGAGTGCAGCTCTGGAGGAAAATACAGGATGTAACACAGGATCAGCACAGGATCAGGAATGTAATGTATGTATACAGTGACTGCACAGCAGAATAGTGAGTGCAGCTCTGGCATATAATACAGGATGTAACTCAGGAGCAGTAATGTAATGTTATGTACACAGCAATTGCACCAGCAGAATAGTGAGAGCAGCTCTGGAGTATAATACAGGATGGAACTCAGGTTCAGTACAGGATCAGTAATGTAATTTATGTACACAGTGACTGTATCAGCAGAATAGGGAGTCCAGCTGTGGAGTATACAGGATGTAACTCAGAATCAGTACAGGATCAGTAATGTAATGTATGTATACAGTGACTGCACCAGCAGAATAGTGAGTGCAGCTCTGGAGTTTAATACTGGATGTAACTCAGGATCAGTAATGTAATGCATGTACCCAGTGACTGCGCCAGCAGAATAGTGAGTGCAGCTTTGGAGTATAATACAGGATGTAGCACAGGATCAGTAATGTAATGTATGTACACAGTGACTGCACCAATAGAATAGTGAGTGCAGCTCTGGAGTATAATACTGGATGTAGCTCAGTATCAGTACAAGATCAGTAATGTAATGTATGTACACAGTGACTGTACCAGCAGAATAGTGAGTGCAGCTCTGGAGTATAATACAGGAAGTAACTCAGGATTAGTAAGGTAATGTATGTACACAGTGACTGTACCAGCAGAATAGTGAGTGCAGCTCTGGAGTATAATACAGGAAGTAACTCAGGATCAGTAATGTAATGTATGTACACAGTGACTGCACCAGCAGAATAGTGAGTGCAGCTCCAGGTCAAATGAGAAACAATATATTTAGATGGAGATTCAGTGACTGCGCCAGCAGAATAGTGAGTGCAGCTTTGGAGTATAATACAGGATGTAGCTCAGGATCAGTACAGGATCAGTAATGTAATGTATGTACACAGTAACTGCACCAATAAAATAGTGAGTGCAGCTCTGGAGTATAATACTGGATGTAGCTCAGTATCAGTACAAGATCAGTAATGTAATGTATGTACACAGTGACTGTACCAGCAGAATAGTGAGTGCGGCTCTGGAGTATAATACAGGAAGTAACTCAGGATTAGTAATGTAATGTATGTACACAGTGACTGTACCAGCAGAATAGTGAGTGCAGCTCTGGAGTATAATACAGGAAGTAACTCAGGATCAGTAATGTAATGTATGTACACAGTGACTGCACCAGCAGAATAGGGAGTGCAGCTCTGGGGTATAATACAGATTGTATCTCAGGATCAGTACAGGATCAGTAATGTAATGTATGTACACAGTGACTGTACCAGCAGAATAGTGAGTGCAGCTCTGGAGTATAATACAGGAAGTAACTCATGATCAGTAATGTAATGTATGTACACAGTGACTGCACCACCAGAATAGTGACTGAAGCTCTGGAGTATAATACAGAATGTAACTCAGGATAAGCACAGGATCAGTAATGTAATATATGTACACAGTGACTGCACCAGCAGAACAGTGAGTGCAGCTCTGGAGTATAATACAGGATGTAGCTCAGGATCAGTACAGGATCAGTAATGTAATGTATGTACTGTTGTGAATTCTGTGGCAGAGCTCCCTCCTGTGGTCACAAGTGGTACTTCGGCTGATTCTCTCTGGGAGCTTCCGTTGGTGGAGGAAAGTGGTACTGCGGCTTCTGAGTTTCCTCCCTCAGGTGATCTGGTGAGGTCGTTAGGTGCTTCTCTACTTAACTCCACCTAATGCTTTGATCCTGGCTTCCTGTCAATGTTCCAGTGTTGGACTTGTTTTTCCCTGGATCATTCCTGTGGCCTGCTACTCTGCATAGCTAAGTTCTTCTTTGCTATTTGTTTGCTATTTTTTCTGTCCAGCTTGTCTTATTGGTTGCTGGAAGCTCTGGGACGCAAAGGGTGTACCTCCGTGCCGTTAGTTCGGTACGGAGGGTCTTTTTGCCCCCTTTGCGTGGTTTTCTTTAGGGTTTTGTGTAGACCGCAAAGTTACCTTTCCTATCCTCGCTCTGTTAAGAAAGTCGGGCCTCACTTTGCTGAATCTATTTCATCTCTACGTTTGTCTTTTCATCTTAACTCACAGTCATTATATGTGGGGGGCTGCCTTTTCCTTTGGGGTATTTCTCTGAGGCAAGGTAGGCTTATTTTCTATCTTCAGGCTAGTTAGTTTCTCAGGCTGTGCCGAGTTGCATAGGCAGAGATAGGCGCAATCCACGGCTGCCTCTAGTGTTGTTTGAAGAGGATTAGGGATTGCGGTCTGCAGAGTTCCCACGTCTCAGAGCTCGTTCTATGATTTTGGGTTATTGTCAGATCCCTGTATGTGCTCTGACCGCTATGTCCATTGTGGTTCTGAATTGCCTTTCATAACAGTACAGGAAGCCCAAAGTACTAATGATTCTCAATAGAGGGAAAAAAGAAGTTCTGAGACCATTTTTTTTTCTTTGCACTGTGTTTTGCCTTTTTTTTCCCCTAGACATTTGGGTGGTTCAGTACACAGGTGTAGCGATGGAGATTAGAAGTCTGTCTTCATTTGTGGATCAGTTCTCGGCAAGAGTGCAAAAGATTCAAGACACTATTGATCAGAAATCTATGTTAGAACCAAGAATTCCTATTCCTGATTTGTTTTTTGGAGATAGAACTAAGTTTCTGAGTTTCAAAAATAATTGTAAACTATTTCTGGCCTTGAAACCTCGCTCCTCTGGTGATCCAGTTCAACAGGTTTTGATTATTATTTCTTTTTTGCGCGGCGACCCTCTGGACTGGGCATTTTCTCTTGCGCCAGGAGATCCTGCATTAAGTAATATCGATGAGTTTTTCCTGGCGCTTGGATTGCTGTACGATGAACCTAAATCAGTGGATCAGGCAGAAAAAAATTTGCTGGCTCTTTGTCAGGGTCAGGATGAGATAGAGGTATATTGTCAGAAATTTAGAAAGTGGTCCGTGCTCACTCAATGGAATGAATCTGCGCTGGCAGCTATGTTCAGAAAGGGTCTCTCTGAAGCCCTTAAGGAGGTCATGGTGGGATTTCCTATGCCTGCTGGTTTGAATGAGTCTATGTCTTTGGCCATTCAGATCGGTCGACGCTTGCGTGAGCGTAAATCTGTGCACCATTTGGCGGTATTACCTGAGCTTAAACCTGAGCCTATGCAGTGCGATAGGACTTTGACCAGAGTTGAATGGCAAGAACACAGACGTCTGAATGGGCTGTGTTTCTACTGTGGTTATTCCACTCATGCTATCTCTGATTGTCCTAAGCGCACTAAGCGGTTCGCTAGGTCTGCCACCATTGGTACGGTACAGTCAAAATTTCTTCTGTCCGTTACCTTGATCTGCTCTTTGTCATCGTATTCTGTCATGGCATTTGTGGATTCAGGCGCTGCCCTGAATTTGATGGACTTGGAGTATGCTAAGCGTTGTGGGTTTTTCTTGGAGCCCTTGCAGTGTCCAATTCCATTGAGAGGAATTGATGCTACGCCTTTGGCCAAGAATAAGCTTCAATACTGGACCCAGCTGACCATGTGCATGGCTCCTGCACATCAGGAGGTTATTCGCTTTCTGGTGTTGCATAATCTGCATGATGTGGTCGTGTTGGGGTTGCCATGGCTACAAGCCCATAATCCAGTATTAGATTGGAAATCCATGTCGGTGTCCAGCTGGGGTTGTCAGGGGGTACATGGTGATGTTCCATTTCTGTCAATTTCGTCATCCACCCCTTCTGAGGTTCCAGAGTTCTTGTCTGATTACCGGGATGTATTTGATGAGCCCAAGTCCGATACCCTACCTCCGCATAGGGATTGTGATTGTGCTATCAATTTGATTCCTGGTAGTAAATTCCCAAAAGGTCGACTGTTTAATATATCTGTGCCTGAGCACGCCGCTATGCGCAGTTATGTGAAGGAATCCCTGGAGAAGGGGCATATTCGCCTGTCATCGTCACCATTAGGAGCAGGGTTCTTTTTTGTAGCCAAGAAGGATGGTTCGCTGAGACCTTGTATAGATTACCGCCTTCTAAATAAGATCACGGTTAAATTTCAGTACCCCTTGCCATTGTTATCTGATTTGTTTGCTTGGATTAAGGGGGCTAGTTGGTTCACCAAGATAGATCTTCGTGGTGCGTATAATCTGGTGCGAATCAGGCGAGGCGATGAATGGAAAACTGCATTTAATACGCCCGAGGGTCATTTTGAGTATCTAGTGATGCCATTCGGACTTGCCAATGCTCCATCAGTGTTTCAGTCCTTTATGCATGACATCTTCCGAGAGTACCTGGATAAATTCCTGATTGTGTACTTGGATGACATTTTGATCTTCTCAGATGATTGGGAGTCTCATGTGAAGCAGGTCAGAATGGTTTTTCAGGTCCTGCGTGCTAATTCTTTGTTTGTGAAGGGATCAAAGTGTCTCTTTGGTGTGCAGAACGTTTCATTTTTGGGGTTCATCTTTTCCCCTTCTACTATCGAGATGGATCCTGTTAAGGTCCAAGCCATCCATGATTGGACTCAGCCGACATCTCTGAAAAGTCTGCAAAAGTTCCTGGGCTTTGCTAATTTTTATCGTCGCTTCATCTGCAATTTTTCTAGTATTGCCAAACCATTGACCGATTTGACCAAGAAGGGTGCTGATTTGGTCAATTGGTCTTCTGCTGCTGTGGAAGCTTTTCAAGAGTTGAAGCGTCGTTTTTCTTCTGCCCCTGTGTTGTGTCAACCAGATGTTTCTCTTCCGTTCCAGGTCGAGGTTGATGCTTCTGAGATTGGAGCAGGGGCTGTTTTGTCGCAGAGAGGTTCTGATTGCTCAGTGATGAAACCATGCGCTTTTTTTTCCAGGAAGTTTTCGCCTGCTGAGCGAAATTATGATGTGGGCAACCGAGAGTTGCTGGCCATGAAGTGGGCATTCGAGGAGTGGCGTCATTGGCTTGAAGGAGCTAAGCATCGCGTGGTGGTATTGACTGATCATAAGAACTTGACTTATCTCGAGTCTGCTAAGCGGTTGACATTTCAAAAACCTGACCTGCACATCCAAACATAGACTGAGTGTGAACAGGTGCTGAACCCAGAGTCGCCAACTCGTATATAGTAAAGTAAATAGGGCAGCACACTGCAGCGCCAAAACATGCAAACTTGAAAACACGAAATTTGAACTGCACTACTGCACTAGAAATATGAAAAATGAGAGCTTTTAGCGCATAAAAATGGCCATATTTATGTGTACCTCGTAGCCACTTTACGGCATCTCTCTTATACGAGGTCCTACGCTTGACCTACCTCGATGAGAATAAACGTCTCCATCTGAATGGGTACATGTGAAACCTCTTCTTGGACTCAAATTCTCTCTCTCTGTGGAGGGGTATTAGACCTACTATAATTAAAACACCTGAAGCTAGGAGGCGGGGAGTGCACGATCAGAAGGCTAAAGAATACATTTCAAAAACCTGACCTGCACATCCAAACATAGACTGAGTGTGAACAGGTGCTGAACCCAGAGTCGCCAACTCGTATATAGTAAAGTAAATAGGGCAGCACACTGCAGCGCCAAAACATGCAAACTTGAAAACACGAAATTTGAACTGCACTACTGCACTAGAAATATGAAAAATGAGAGCTTTTAGCGCATAAAAATGGCCATATTTATGTGTACCTCGTAGCCACTTTACGGCATCTCTCTTATACGAGGTCCTACGCTTGACCTACCTCACCGAGAATAAACGTCTCCATCTGAATGGGTAGGTCAAGCGTAGGACCTCGCATAAGAGAGATGCCGTAAAGTGGCTACGAGGTACACATAAATATGGCCATTTTTATGCGCTAAAAGCTCTCATTTTTCATATTTCTAGTGCAGTAGTGCAGTTCAAATTTCGTGTTTTCAAGTTTGCATGTTTTGGCGCTGCAGTGTGCTGCCCTATTTACTTTACTTTGCTAAGCGGTTGAATCCTAGACAGGCTCGTTGGTCACTGTTTTTTGTCCGTTTTGACTTTGTGATTTCGTACCTTCCGGGCTCTAAAAATGTGAAGGCGGATGCTGTCTAGGAGTTTTGTGCCCGACTCTCCGGGTTTGTCTGAGCCGGCGGGTATCCTCAAGGAAGGAGTAATTGTGTCTGCCATCTCCCCTGATTTGCGGCGGGTGCTGCAAAAATTTCAGGCTAATAAACCTGATCGTTGTCCAGCGGAGAGACTGTTTGTCCCTGATAGGTGGACCAATAAAGTTATCTCTGAGGTTCATTGTTCGGTGTTGGCTGGTCATCCTGGAATCTTTGGTACCAGAGAGTTAGTGGCTAGATCCTTTTGGTGGCCGTCTCTGTCGCGGGATGTGCGTGCTTTTGTACAGTCCTGTGGGATTTGTGCTCGGGCTAAGCCCTGCTGTTCTCGTGCCAGTGGGTTGCTTTTGCCCTTGCCGGTCCCGAAGAGGCCTTGGACACATATCTCTATGGATTTTATTTCAGATCTTCCCGTTTCTCAAAAGATGTCAGTCATTTGGGTGGTCTGTGATCGCTTTTCTAAGATGGTCCATCTGGTACCCTTGTCTAAATTGCCTTCCTCCTCTGATTTGGTGCCATTGTTCTTCCAGCATGTGGTTCGTTTACATGGCATTCCAGAGAATATCGTTTCTGACAGAGGTTCCCAGTTTGTTTCGAGGTTTTGGCGAGCCTTTTGTGGTAGGATGGGCATTGACTTGTCTTTTTCCTCGGCTTTCCATCCTCAGACTAATGGCCAGACCGAACGAACCAATCAGACCTTGGAAACATATCTGAGATGCTTTGTTTCTGCTGATCAGGATGACTGGGTGTCCTTTTTGCCTTTGGCTGAGTTCGCCCTTAATAATCGGGCCAGCTCGGCTACCTTGGTTTCGCCATTTTTCTGCAATTCTGGGTTCCATCCTCGTTTCTCTTCAGGACAGGTTGAGTCTTCGGACTGTCCTGGTGTGGATACTGTGGTGGACAGGTTGCAGCAGATTTGGACTCATGTAGTGGACAATTTGACCTTGTCCCAGGAGAAGGCTCAACGTTTCGCTAATCGCAGATGCCATGTGGGTCCCCGACTTCGTGTTGGGGATCTGGTTTGGTTATCTTCTCGTCATATTCCTATGAAGGTTTCCTCTCCTAAGTTTAAACCTCGTTTCATTGGTCCGTATAGGATTTCTGAGTTTCTTAATCCTGTGTCTTTTCGTCTGACCCTTCCAGATTCTTTTTCCATACATAACGTATTCCATAGGTCATTGTTGCGGAGATACGTGGCACCTATGGTTCCATCTGTTGACCCTCCTGCCCCGGTTTTGGTGGAGGGGGAATTGGAGTATATTGTGGAGAAGATTTTGGATTCTCGTGTTTCAAGACGGAAACTCCAGTATCTGGTTAAATGGAAGGGTTATGCTCAGGAAGATAATTCCTGGGTTTTTGCCTCTGATGTCCATGCTCCCGATCTTGTTCGTGCCTTTCATGTGGCTCATCCTGGTTGGCCTGGGGGCTCTGGTGAGGATTCGGTGACCCCTCCTCAAGGGGGGGTACTGTTGTGAATTCTGTGGCAGAGCTCCCTCCTGTGGTCACAAGTGGTACTTCGGCTGATTCTCTCTGGGAGCTTCCGTTGGTGGAGGAAAGTGGTACTGCGGCTTCTGAGTTTCCTCCCTCAGGTGATCTGGTGAGGTCGTTAGGTGCTTCTCTACTTAACTCCACCTAATGCTTTGATCCTGGCTTCCTGTCAATGTTCCAGTGTTGGACTTGTTTTTCCCTGGATCATTCCTGTGGCCTGCTACTCTGCATAGCTAAGTTCTTCTTTGCTATTTGTTTGCTATTTTTTCTGTCCAGCTTGTCTTATTGGTTGCTGGAAGCTCTGGGACGCAAAGGGTGTACCTCCGTGCCGTTAGTTCGGTACGGAGGGTCTTTTTGCCCCCTTTGCGTGGTTTTCTTTAGGGTTTTGAGTAGACCGCAAAGTTACCTTTCCTATCCTCGCTCTGTTAAGAAAGTCGGGCCTCACTTTGCTGAATCTATTTCATCTCTACGTTTGTCTTTTCATCTTAACTCACAGTCATTATATGTGGGGGGCTGCCTTTTCCTTCGGGGTATTTCTCTGAGGCAAGGCAGGCTTATTTTCTATCTTCAGGCTAGTTAGTTTCTCAGGCTGTGCCGAGTTGCATAGGCAGAGATAGGCGCAATCCACGGCTGCCTCTAGTGTTGTTTGGAGAGGATTAGGGATTGCGGTCTGCAGAGTTCCCACGTCTCAGAGATCGTTCTATGATTTTGGGTTATTGTCAGATCCCTGTATGTGCTCTGACCGCTATGTCCATTGTGGTGTTGTGAATTCTGTGGCTGAATTCACTCCTGTGGTCACAAGTGGTACTGCAGCTTCTGAGCTTCCTCCCTCAGGTGTTCTGGTGAGCTCGTTAACTGCTTCATTACTTAACTCCGCCTGATGCTGCTATCCTTGCTCCTTGTCAATGTTTCAGTGTTGGATCTGAGCTTCTCCTGATTGTTCCTGTGACCTGCTGCTCTGTATACTAAGTGCTTTTTGCTTTTTTGTTGCTTTTTTTCTGTCCAGCTTGTCTTTTGTTTTGCTGGAAGCTTTGAGACGCAAAGGGTGTACCGCCGTGCCGTTAGTTCGGCACGGTGGGTTTTTTTTGCCCCCTTTGCGTGGTTTTGCTTTAGGGTTTTTTGTAGACTGCAAAGTTCGCTTTACTGTCCTCGCTCTGTCCTAGAATATCGGGCCCCACTTTGCTGAATCTATTTCATCCCTACGTTTTGTCTTTTCATCTTACTCACAGTCATTATATGTGGGGGGCTGCCTTTTCCTTTGGGGAATTTCTCTGGGGCAAGTCAGGCCTATTTTTCTATCTTCAGGCTAGCTAGTTTCTTAGGCTGTGCCGAGTTGCCTAGGTAGTTGTTAGGCGCAATCCTCAGCCGCTTTTAGTTGTGTTTAGGATAGGATCAGGTGTGCAGTCTACAGAGTTTCCACGTCTCAGAGCTCGTTCTTGTATTTTTGGGTATTTGTCAGATCACTGTGTGCGCTCTGATCGCTAAGCACACTGTGTTTCTGGATTGCCTTCATAACACCTGTCATTAGCATACATAACAGTACAAGGAGCCTAACTAATGATTCTCAATAGAGGGAAAGAAAAAGTTCTGACATCATTTTGTTTTTTTTCTGCTCTGTGTTCACTTTTTTTTTTTTCCCCTAGACATTTGGGTGATTCTGGACACAGGTGTGGACATGGATATTCAGGGTCTGTGCTCTTCAATGGATAATCTCGTTATAAATGTACAAAAAATTCAAGATACTATTGATCAGAAATCTATGTTAGAACCAAGAATTCCTATTCCTGATTTGTTTTTTGGAGATAGAACTAAGTTTCTAAGTTTCAAAAATAATTGTAAGCTATTTCTGGCCTTGAAACCTCATTCTTCTGGTAATCCTATTCAACAGGTTTTGATTATTATTTCTTTTTTGCGCGGTGACCCTCAAGACTGGGCATTTTCTCTTGCGCCAGGAGACCCTGCATTGAGTAGTGTCGATGCGTTTTTCCTGGCGCTCGGATTGCTGTACGATGAGCCTAATTCAGTGGATCAGGCTGAGAAAAATTTGCTGGCTTTGTGCCAGGGTCAGGATGATATAGAAGTATATTGTCAGAAATTTAGGAAATGGTCAGTACTCACTCAGTGGAATGAATCTGCGCTGGCAGCTTTGTTCAGAAAGGGTCTCTCTGAGGCTCTTAAGGATGTCATGGTGGGATTTCCTATGCCTGCTGGTTTGAATGAGTCTTTGTCTTTGGCCATTCAGATCGGTCGACGCTTGCGCGAGCGTAAATCTGTGCACCATTTGGCGGTACTGCCTGAGGTTAAACCTGAACCTATGCAGTGCGATAGGACTATGACTAGAGTTGAACGGCAGGAATACAGATGTCTGAATGGTCTGTGTTTCTACTGTGGTGATTCCACTCATGCTATTTCTGATTGTCCTAAGCGCACTAAGCGGTCCGCTAGGTCTGCCGTCATTGGTACTGTACAGTCCAAATTCCTTCTGTCCATTACCTTGATATGCTCTTTGTCGTCGTTTTCTGTCATGGCGTTTGTGGATTCGGGGGCTGCCCTGAATCTGATGGATTTGGATTATGCTAAACGTTGTGGGTTTTTCTTGGAGCCTTTGCGGTGTCCTATTCCATTGAGAGGAATTGATGCTACACCTTTGGCTAAGAATAAACCTCAATACTGGGCCCAGCTGACCATGTGCATGGCTCCTGCACATCAGGAAGTTATTCGCTTTCTGGTGTTGCATAATCTGCATGATGTGGTCGTGTTGGGGTTGCCATGGCTACAAACCCATAATCCAGTATTGGATTGGAATTCCATGTCGGTATCCAGCTGGGGTTGTCAGGGGGTACATGGTGATGTTCCATTTTTGTCGATTTCGTCATCCACCCCTTCTGAGGTCCCAGAGTTCTTGTCTGATTATCAGGATGTATTTGAAGAGCCCAAGTCCGATGCTCTACCTCCGCATAGGGATTGTGATTGTGCTATCAATTTGATTCCTGGTAGTAAATTCCCTAAAGGTCGATTATTTAATTTATCCGTGCCCGAACACGCCGCTATGCGCAGTTATGTGAAGGAATCCCTGGAGAAGGGACATATTCGCCCATCGTCATCACCACTGGGAGCAGGGTTCTTCTTTGTAGCCAAGAAGGATGGTTCGCTGAGACCGTGTATTGATTACCGCCTTCTTAATAAGATCACTGTTAAATTTCAGTATCCCTTGCCATTGTTATCTGACTTGTTTGCTTGGATTAAGGGGGCTAGTTGGTTCACTAAGATAGATCTTCGTGGTGCGTATAATCTGGTGAGAATCAGGCAAGGAGATGAATGGAAAACTGCATTCAATACGCCCGAGGGTCATTTTGAGTATCTAGTGATGCCGTTCGGACTTGCCAATGCTCCATCTGTGTTTCAGTCTTTTATGCATGACATCTTCCGTGAGTATCTGGATAAATTCCTGATTGTTTACTTGGATGACATTTTGATCTTCTCAGATGATTGGGAGTCTCATGTGAAGCAGGTCACAATGGTTTTTCAGGTCCTGCGTGCTAACTCTTTGTTTGTGAAGGGATCAAAGTGTCTCTTCGGTGTGCAGAAAGTTTCATTTTTGGGGTTCATCTTTACCCCTTCTACTATCGAGATGGATCCAGTTAAGGTCCAAGCCATCCAGGATTGGATTCAGCCGACATCTCTGAAAAGTCTGCAAAAGTTCCTGGGCTTTGCTAATTTTTATCGTCGCTTCATCTGTACTTTTTCTAGCATTGCCAAACCATTGACCGATTTGACCAAGAAGGGTGCTGATTTGGTTAATTGGTCTTCTGCTGCTGTGGAAGCTTTTCAGGAGTTGAAGCGTCGTTTTTGTTCTGCCCCTGTGTTGTGTCAGCCAGATGTTTCTCTTCCGTTCCAGGTCGAGGTTGATGCTTCTGAGATTGGAGCAGGGGCGGTTTTGTCACAGAGAGGTTCTGATTGCTCAGTGATGAAACCATGTGCTTTCTTTTCCAGGAAGTTTTCGCCCGCTGAGCGTAATTATGATGTGGGCAATCGAGAGTTGCTGGCCATGAAGTGGGCATTCGAGGAGTGGCGTCATTGGCTTGAAGGAGCTAAGCATCGCGTGGTGGTATTGACTGATCATAAGAACTTGACTTATCTCGAGTCTGCCAAGCGCTTGAATCCTAGACAGGCCCGTTGGTCGTTATTTTTTGCCCGCTTCGACTTTGTGATTTCGTACCTTCCGGGCTCTAAGAATGTGAAGGCGGATGCTCTGTCTAGGAGTTTTGTGCCCGACTCTCCGGGTTTATCTGAGCCAGCGGGTATCCTCAAGGAAGGAGTCATTGTGTCTGCCATCTCCCCTGATTTGCGGCGGGTGCTGCAAAAATTTCAGGCGAATAAACCTGATCGTTGTCCAGCAGAGAAACTGTTCGTCCCTGATAGGTGGACTAATAAACTTATCTCTGAACTTCATTGTTCGGTGTTGGCTGGTCATCCTGGAATCTTTGGTACCAGAGAGTTAGTGGCTAGATCCTTCTGGTGGCCATCTCTGTCACGGGATGTACGTACTTTTGTGCAGTCCTGTGGGATTTGTGCTAGGGCTAAGCCCTGCTGTTCTCGTGCCAGTGGGTTGCTTTTGCCCTTGCCGGTCCCAAAGAGGCCTTGGACACATATTTCGATGGATTTCATTTCTGACCTTCCCGTTTCTCAAAAGATGTCAGTCATTTGGGTGGTCTGTGATCGCTTTTCTAAAATGGTCCATCTGGTGCCCTTGGCTAAATTGCCTTCCTCCTCTGATTTGGTACCTTTGTTCTTTCAGCATGTGGTTCGGTTGCATGGCATTCCTGAGAAT
This sequence comes from Ranitomeya imitator, assembly GCF_032444005.1. Taxonomy (NCBI): domain Eukaryota; kingdom Metazoa; phylum Chordata; class Amphibia; order Anura; family Dendrobatidae; genus Ranitomeya; species Ranitomeya imitator. The sequence goes on along the minus strand of NC_091282.1, from coordinate 766,644,036 downwards.
ATTGTTTCTGACAGAGGTTCCCAGTTTGTTTCAAGGTTTTGGCGAGCCTTTTGTGGTAGGATGGGCATTGACCTATCCTTTTCCTCGGCTTTCTATCCTCAGACTAATGGCCAGACCGAACGAACCAATCAGACCTTGGAAACATATCTGAGATGTTTTGTTTCTGCAGACCAGGATGATTGGGTGTCCTTTTTGCCGTTGGCTGAGTTCGCCCTTAATAATCGGGCCAGCTCGGCTACCTTGGTTTCTCCATTTTTTTGCAATTCTGGGTTCCATCCTCGTTTCTCTTCAGGACAGGTTGAGTCTTCGGACTGTCCTGGTGTGGATTCTGTGGTGGATAGGTTGCAGCAGATCTGGACTCAGGTAGTGGACAATTTGATCTTGTCCCAGGAGAAAGCTCAACTTTTCGCTAATCGCAGACGCCGTGTGGGTCCCCGACTTCGTGTTGGGGATCTGGTTTGGTTATCTTCTCGTCATATTCCTATGAAGGTTTCCTCTCCTAAATTTAAACCTCGTTTTATTGGTCCGTATAGGATTTCTGAGGTTCTCAATCCTGTGTCTTTTCGTTTGACCCTCCCAGACTCCTTTTCCATACATAATGTATTCCATAGGTCGTTGTTGCGGAGATACGTGGCACCTATGGTTCCATCTGTTGAGCCTCCTGCCCCGGTTTTGGTGGAGGGGGAATTGGAGTATATTGTGGAGAAGATTTTGGATTCTCGTGTTTCTAGACGGAAACTCCAGTATCTGGTTAAATGGAAGGGTTATGCTCAGGAAGATAATTCCTGGGTTTTTGCCTCTGATGTTCATGCTTCCGATCTTGTTCGTGCCTTTCATGCGGCTCATCCTGGTCGGCCTGGGGGCTCTGGTGAGGGTTCGGTGACCCCTCCTCAAGGGGGGGGTACTGTTGTGAATTCTGTGGCTGAATTCACTCCTGTGGTCACAAGTGGTACTGCAGCTTCTGAGCTTCCTCCCTCAGGTGTTCTGGTGAGCTCGTTAACTGCTTCATTACTTAACTCCGCCTGATGCTGCTATCCTTGCTCCTTGTCAATGTTTCAGTGTTGGATCTGAGCTTCTCCTGATTGTTCCTGTGACCTGCTGCTCTGTATACTAAGTGCTTTTTGCTTTTTTGTTGCTTTTTTTCTGTCCAGCTTGTCTTTTGTTTTGCTGGAAGCTCTGAGACGCAAAGGGTGTACCGCCGTGCCGTTAGTTCAGCACGGTGGGGTTTTTTTGCCCCCTTTGCGTGGTTTTGCTTTAGGGTTTTTTGTAGACTGCAAAGTTCGCTTTACTGTCCTCGCTCTGTCCTAGAATATCGGGCCCCACTTTGCTGAATCTATTTCATCCCTACGTTTTGTCTTTTCATCTTACTCACAGTCATTATATGTGGGGGGCTGCCTTTTCCTTTGGGGAATTTCTCTGGGGCAAGTCAGGCCTATTTTTCTATCTTCAGGCTAGCTAGTTTCTTAGGCTGTGCCGAGTTGCCTAGGTAGTTGTTAGGAGGAATCCTCAGCCGCTTTTAGTTGTGTTTAGGATAGGATCAGGTGTGCAGTCTACAGAGTTTCCACGTCTCAGAGCTCGTTCTTGTATTTTTGGGTATTTGTCAGATTACTGTGTGCGCTCTGATCGCTAAGCACACTGTGTTTCTGGATTGCCTTCATAACACCTGTCATTAGCATACATAACATTGTGGTTCTGAATTGCCTTTCATAACAATGTACACAGTGACTGCACCAATAGAATAGTGAGTGCAGCTCTGGAGTATAATACTGGATGTAGCTCAGTATCAGTACAAGATCAGTAATGTAATGTATGTACACAGTGACTGCACCAGCAGAATAGTGAGTGCAGCTCTGGAGTATGATACAGGAAGTAACTCAGGATCAGTAATGTAATTTATGTACACAGTGACTGCACCAGCAGAATAGGGAGTGCAGCTTTGGGGTATAATACAGAATGTAACTCAGGATCAGTACAGGATCAGTAATGTATGTACACAGTAACTGCACCGGCAGAATAGTGAGTGCAGCTCTGGAGTATAATACAGGAAGTAACTCAGGATCAGTAATGTAATGTATGTACACAGCGACTGCACCAGCAGAATAGTGAGTGCAGCTCCAGGTCAAATGAGAAACAATATATTTAGATGGAGATTCATCTTTGTATGTATTTTACTGAGTTGGTTTTATACAGAATGTTACACCAATAGTAAATTACGTTCATCATGTAGATTGACTCTGTGCCCCCATGCTATAGTAATTATTAGTAACTTTTATTATATGAGCAATCTGGAGCTTGGACACGACTATTGTACCGGACTGTACCTAGGGCCCTGGCAGGGTCCTCCATATTGTGTGAAGCTGTAGCTATCTGGGTCGTGTTCACTATGAGGTACAGCGGATGCGCTGATTTCTGGGTTCCTGTGACTGGAAGGTGATGGACGTTGTGCAAGGACGTGAACAGCTCTTCTTGGATTGATTTGTTTCTTCTCTGATCACCACCTCAGGGGCTGTCTGACCTTTTTTCTGAATATTACCCTCCTGTTCTGTGTGGGGGGCCATATTTACGACCCAGAAGGGTAGTTGGCACACTAGCAAGATTAGGAACTCTTCTCCCCAACCATTAATCAGGCTTTATGATGAAGTTAATTAGAGAGGAATCTGCCTCCAACTTTTTATCTCCACTTCTTTCCTGGGTGGCCCAATTAACATCCATATTTTACTAACACTTGTTTTTCTCCATCGTAGGAGTCTCTGCTCAGTCTTCACCAGAAATGCGGAACAGTATATAGGCACTTCACTGGCGGACACAAAGAAGAGGGCCCCTGTGCAAGAACAGTGTATGGGCCATTTCCTGGTGGACACTGAGAGACAAGGGCCCCTGTGCAAGAACCGTGTATGAGCCCTTCACTGGTGGACACAGAGAGAAGAGGGCCCCTGTGCAAGAACCGTGTATGGGCCCTTCCCTGGCAGACACATAGAGAATAAGGCCCCCTGTACAAGAACGGTGTATGGGCCCTTTCCTGGCGGACACAGAGAGATGAGGCCCCCTGTGCAAGAATAGTATATGGGCCGTTCACTGGCGGACACATAAAGAATAAGGTCTCTGTACAAGAACAGTGTATGGGCCCTTCCCTGGGACACAGAGAAACGAGGGCACCTGTGCAAGAACAGTATATGGGCCCTTCACTGGCTTACACAGAGAGAAGAGGGTCACTGTGCGAGAACAGTATATGGGCCCTTCACTGGTAAATACAGAGAGACGAGGGCCCCTGTGCAAGAACAGTGTATGGGCCCTTTGCAGCCCCATAGTTCTGTCCATGACAGACATTCCTTGCTGTTTGGTGGTGGATGTGGCCTCCTTACTTCTTGGGCCCCTATTCAGCTGCACCAATGATATTTCCGCCCCTGTCGCTGGTCCCCTACCAGGACATGGACACTTTGGACCCCTCTAAGTTCTATATAAGGGACCAATCTTATAACTAGAGATTGGAGGACACCTGGATGTTCGGGCCCAGCAGGTTCAGCTGAACAGTTACAAAAGTTCGGGTTCGGGTACCAAAACAGCACCCGGACCCGACCTTGGACCCCATTCACTTGCATGTGGGGCCCAAACACCCACTGTTTGCCACGCTGTCAAGTGCATGACAGTGCGACAAACACTGCTTCTGATCGGCGGTGAAATCATCCCTGCTGATCAGAGAGCCGCGGTTCCCATGCTGTGATCGGAGGTATAAAGTTTACCTCCGGTCACTGGTGTCAGCAGATGGGACTACAGCTCCCATTATCTGACACCTGCTGCTACTAATAACAGTGAGAGCAGGAGCGGCTGATGGGTGTATTCATTTGCCGGCTCCTGCGCTGTAAATAAATAATTAAAAAAAAAAAGACGTGGGTACCCCTGTATTTTAGATAACCAGCCAGACAAAACTCACAGCTGGGGACTGCAACTCTCAGCCGTCAGCTTCAGCAAGGTTGGTTATCTAGAGGGGTTCCCATGCTGTTTTTTTTTTAATTATTTAAATAAATAATTTGAATAACGGCTTGGGTTCCCCCCTATTTTTGACAACAAGCCTTGCTAAAGCAGACAGCTGGGGGCTGGTATTCACAGGCTGGTAAGGCCATGGATATTGCCCCCCAGCCTAAAAATAGCAGCCCGCAGCTGCCCCAAAAAGGCACATCTATCTTTCCACTTGCCCGGTAGCGGTGGCAAATGGGGTTCATGTTTATGGGGTTGATGTCACCTTTATATTGTCAGGTGATATTAAGCCCCAGCTTAGTAATGGAGAGGCATCTATAAGACACCTATCCATTACTAATTCTATAGTTATATGGTAAATAAAAACACAGCCAGAATAAAGTCCTTTATTAGAAATAAGACTAAACACAGTTTTACTTTTTTATTTAAAAATAACAAACACAGTTATATTCACCTAACGCCTATTCCACCGAATGTCTCTGACAGGGTGACTCCAGGCTCTATTTGCTGCTGTACTTCAGGTATGGTTTGGGCAATTAACATACAGTCCTATGCCCTCCGATTCTACTGTGGACCTTGAAGTTATCCACAATCTCAGGCTCCCGATGCCCGGTTTCTGCGCTCTGGCTTACAGGAGGCCCAGTTGCAGCCTTCCTGAGCTCCTAATCACCCCTCTCCCTTCACTGTCTGCTCCAAACTGAACTAACTCCTCCTCCAGACCAGGATGGAAATCAGGGAAGTTCCCCCATTCCCCCAAAACAGGGTTTGAGCTCCCCCTTCTGGCCTGGAGTTAAAATATGTTGTGTGTAAGATTTACCTGCCAAAGGGATCCCACAGTAGCCGGCAATTCATATGCGGCTACTGTAAAAATCACACTGACAGGTTATAATAGAAAAGATAGAATAGATATATACACATAGAATGCATGTATATATATATATATATATATATATATATATATACATGTCAGTAACACACACATATATATTTATATTACATAGCTAGAGAGATAGATAGAAGAATAGCCTGTAATTCATTTACCGGGTTCTGTAAATTTACTGCAGGAGCTGACAGGATAGAAGAGATAGATTACATACAGTAAAAACATATAGAATAGGTAAATATATAGATATCAGTGACAAATACAATTAGTACAGTGTGTGCAAATTAGGGGACATGTATGTAGTAATGGAGAGGTGTCAATAAGACACCTATCCATTACTAATCCTATATTTGGTAAGGGTTAAATAAAGACACAGCCAGAATAAAGTATTTTAATTAAATAAAACACTAAACACAGTTTGACCATTTTATTCTTACAGCTAATCCATGCGATGCTCTCGATCTCCTGTAATAAATGAAAAAATAACAAACCAAAAATATACCATACCTGCCTGGCGTTCAGTCAGTCCCACGTTGCAATCCATCTCTAGGGGATATACAGTTTACAACTGGGAGCAGTGCTAATGCGACCGTCCCAGCTGTAAACTACTGGGGAATGAATGGAAGCTGCTGCTAGCAGCATCAGTGACCAGCGCTGACGTCACTGATGCTGCACTGACTCACAGCTTGACCGGCGGTGAACTCTTGAGTGTGGTAGAATGAACTGGCATCTTACAGATGCGCCTTTTCTGGGGCGGCTGACTGCTGATGTTTTTAGCCAGCGGGGGCAATATCCATGATCCCTTCCTAGGCTATTAATATCAGCCCGCAGCTGTCTGCATAGCCTTTGCTGGTTATTAATTATAGGGGAACCTCACATCATTTTTTTGAGGGGGGTCTCCTATTTTAATAGCCAGTAAAAGCTAAGTATACAGCTGTGAGCTGATATTAATAGCCTGGGAAGCTCCATGGGTATTACCCCCTTCCCAGGCTATAAACATCTGCCCCCAGTCTCTGGCTTTAATTAATAAATACCCACTTATTAATTAAATACATGTCCCATAATTTGCGCGCACACTATACTAATTGTATTGATCATACACATCTATATATTTAACTACTCTGTATGGATTTACTGTATGTAATCCATCTCTTCTCTCCTGTCGGCTCCTGCATCGACTTTACAGAAAGCGGCAGATGAATTACCGGCTTTTATTCTATCTAGCTCTCTGAAATATAAAGAAATATACAGTACAGACCAAAAGTTAGGACACACCTTCTCATTTAAAGATTTTTCTGTATTTTCATGACTATGAAAATTGTACATTCACACAGAAGGCATCAACACTATGAATTAACACACGTGGAATTATATACTTAACAAAAAAGAGTGAAACAACTAAAATTATGTCTTATATTCTAGGTTCTTCAAAGTAGCCACCTTTGCTTTGATGACTGCTTTGCACACTCTTGGCATTCTCTTGATGAGCTTCAAGAAGTAGTCACCGGGAATGCTTTTCACTTCAAAGGTGTGCCCTGACAGGTTTAATAAGTGGGATTTCTTGCCTTATAAATGGGGTGGGGACCATCAGTTGTGTTGTGCAGATGTCTGGTGATACACAGCTGATAGTCCTACTGAATAGACTGTTAGAATTTGTATTATGGCAAGAAAAAAGCAGCTAAGTAAAGAAAAACATGTGGCCATCATTACTTTAAGAAATGAAGGTCAGTCCGAAAAATTGGGAAAACTTTGAAAGTGTCCCCAACTGCAGTGGCAAAAACCATCAAGCGCTACAAAGAAACTGGCTCACATGAGGACCGCCCCAGGAAAGGAAGACCAAGAGTCACCTCTGCTTCTGAGGATAAGTTTATCCGAGTCACCAGCCTCAGAAATTGCAGGTTAACAGTGGCTCAGATTAGAGACCAGGTCAATGCCACACAGAGTTCTAGCAGTAGACACATCTCTACAACAACTGTTAAGAGGAGACTTTGTGCAGCAGGCCTTCATGGTAAATTAGCTGTTAGGAAACCACTGCTAAGGACAGGCAACAAGCAGAAGAGACTTGTTTGGGCTAAAGAACACAAGGAATGGACATTAGACCAGTGGAAATCTGTGCTTTGGTCTGATCAGTGCAAATTTGAAATCTTTGGTTCCAACCACCGTGTCTTTGTGCGATGCAGAAAAGGTGAACGGATGGACTCTACATGCCTGGTTCCCACCGTGAAGCATGGAGGAGGAGATGTGATGGTGTGGGGGTGCTTTGCTGGTGACACTGTTGAGGATTTATTCAAAATTGAAGGCATACTGAACCAGCATGGCTACCACAGCATCTTGCAGCGGCATGCTATTCCATCCGGTTTGCGTTTAGTTGGACCATCATTTATTTTTCAACAGGACAATGGCCCCAAACACACCTCCAGGCTGTGTAAGGTCTATTTGACCAAGAAGGAGAGTGATGGGGTGCTACGCCAGATGACCTGGCCTCCACAGTCACCAGACCTGAACCCAATCGAGATGGTTTGGGGTGAGCTGGATTGCAGAGTGAAGGCAAAAGGGCCAACAAGTGCTAAGCATCTCTGGGAACTCCTTCAAGATTGTTGGAAGACCATTCCCGGTGACTACCTCTTGAAGCTCATCAAGAGAATGCCAAGAGTGTGCAAAGCACTCATCAAAGCAAAAGGTGGCTACTTTGAAGAAACTAGAATATAAGACAGAATTTCAGTTGTTTCACACTTTTTTGTTAAGTATATAATTCCACATGTGTTAATTCATAATTTTTATGCCTTCGGTGTGAATATACATTTTTCATAGTCATGAAAATACAGAAAAATCTTTAAATGAGAAGGTGTGTCCAAACTTTTGGTCTGTACTATATATATATATATATATATATATATATATATCACTGACATTATGTATATACATCTATTCTATGTGTATATATCTATTCTATCTATATTTATGTATTTTGAAGAATATTTTGTTTTAAAATGTGTAAATGACAGAGAACTGCTGTATGTAAAAGCTCATGTTAAAATTGCATTGCACATGGATTACATATGGATGTTATACTGATGTTGCGTTTAAAAATCGCATTGTACTCGCATGACACTCATCTGTTTTTTCGCTACGGAAATCGGACCAATTTGGGAATGAGCGCTTGGCTGTAATACCTGACACAGCCACATGCATGGGAGTGGAGATGTTTTTGGAAAAAAATGAAGTAGACCCTTCATCCAGACAAGCTCTATAATCCTGCATTGTTATGTAAGGGAACTAAGTGAAATAGTTTTCCTTGCTGAATGTAACGTGACGCTCCTTGGCTGCAATGCAAAATCAGTCATCTACCGTGTGCCATTTATAATACTGGTGTCTTCTACTGTGACAAAGGCTAGAAAAACAGAGCTGGGGGGCTACTGCTACCTCTGCACCCCCCATAGCTGTGCTGTGTGTAGGACGGCAGAACAGAGTATTATCAGGAAGAAACTCATAATAATGGAGAACACATGTAGACGGTAAAACGCTAGAATATTTAATATCCGCAGAGGTATATACTGTATATACTGTATCTTGGAGTCCAGCTGTGCGACCCCTCCTCTCGCTTCCAGGCAGGGGTGTGATGATAACAAGTTCTCCGTGTATAACTTCGTGCTCACATCTCTCCCTGGCACAAACACTCCAAACTTAGAGGATTCAACAGCAATCAGAAGACCCCTGTGTCCGGGAGAGAAGACCCCCTGTTTCCAGGAAAGAAGACCCCTGTATCCAGGAGAGAAGACCCCTGTGTCCGGGAGAGAAGACCCCTGTGTCCGGGAGAGAAGAACCCTGTTTCCAGGAAAGAAGACTCCTGTATCCAGGAGAGAAGACCCCTGTGTCTGGGAGAGAAGACCCCTGTTTCCAGGAAAGAAGACTCCTGTATCCGGGAGAGAAGACCCCTGTGTCCGGGAGAGAAGACCCCTGTTTCCAGGAGAGAAGACCCTGTATCCAGGAGAGAAGACCCCTGTGTCCGGGAGAGAAGACCCCTGTGTCCGGGATAGAAGAACCCTGTTTCCAGGAAAGAAGACTCCTGTATCCAGGAGAGAAGACCCCTGTGTCCGGGAGAGAAGAACCCTGTTTCCAGGAAAGAAGACTCCTGTATCCAGGAGAGAAGACCCCTGTGTCCGGGAGAGAAGAACCCTGTTTCCAGGAAAGAAGACTCCTGTATCCAGGAGAGAAGACCCCTGTGTCCGGGAGAGAAGAACCCTGTTTCCAGGAAAGAAGACTCCTGTATCCAGGAGAGAAGACCCCTGTGTCCGGGAGAGAAGAACCCTGTTTCCAGGAAAGAAGACTCCTGTATCCAGGAGAGAAGACCCCTGTGTCCGGGAGAGAAGAACCCTGTTTCCAGGAAAGAAGACTCCTGTATCCAGGAGAGAAGACCCCTGTTTCCGGGAGAGAAGAACCCTGTTTCCAGGAAAGAAGACTCCTGTATCCAGGAGAGAAGACCCCTGTGTCCGGGAGAGAAGACCCCTGTTTCCAGGAGAGAAGACCCTGTATCCACAAGAGAAGACCCCTGTGTCCGAGAGAAAAGGCCCCTGTGTACAGGAGAGAAGACCCCTGTGTCCGGGAGAGAAGACCCCTGTGTCCGGGAGAGAAGACCCCAGAGACCACCCTACACTGCTCACACAGTAAGCCATTTATTATATTATTTACTATTATATTTAGTAACATTTCAGTTAAATATTTGCATTATATTTTTTTCCCCCAAAGTAGATAAATTGTTGTAAAATTTGACGTCTTACTTTTTGGGCAGAAAGCCATAAAAATGTATTAGGTAAAAATGTTTTTTTTCCAGGATGATTTTGTTTTTAGGATTTTTTTATTTTATGTGTTTTAATTTCACTTTTACACATTTTTATATATATTTTTTTAATTTACTGTTTCAATTGTAAACACATGAAAACTCTTGAAATTATTTAGAAAACGGACATAAAATGATTTTTTTTTTTTGTTTTGTGTTATATGTTTGACACTTCCATAAACTTAATAACTATAAAGACATAAAGTTGTGTAATATAATATACTGTATGTGTAGTGTAATCTCATATTTCCCCTACGGGTTTTCTGGACTTACACCTCTGGCAGAAGGGCAATACATCCTATTGTATAGCGGCATAAATCATCTATAGGACGCAATGGTAAAAATAACATAAAAAGACATTTGGCCCAATTTTACTGCATGGAATGGTCTGGTCTCAGCAGGGAAATCCGCCATATTGGCCGCTCGTCTGCTTGTATCTCTAGGACATCCCTTTGGCAGGTGGCGGTTGCGTGGAGCTCTCTTTGGCCAATTCCTGGTGCAAATATCGGAAGTTCTCAAACTTTTGCTTTTAGTTTAATCCACCTTTTTAATGACGTGAAAAGTTATAAAGTTTAACATTGCAAGTGTTCCACGCAGCAACTATAATGCACAGTGATGGCTTTATCTAGATGTCCAGATGTAGAATTTAGCACAATGCGGCTTTTCTTAAAGAGCCCTAACACCAAAATTAATATATCATTTGGTATCCATTCGTAAGAAACTGATGATACATTATATCTAACGTATGGATTCTGTTGAAAAACGACATCTCTGGGCATGCAGGGAGTTGTAGTTTTTCAACAGTTAGGGCTCTCTTCACACGAGACTATAACACTGCCCAGTGCTATGAGATAAAACACGGCCCAGCACTCAGCCCAAAGTTATTTTATGGGGCAGCTCACATCTGCGATTATTTTTTCATGCCGAATTGTCATGGTAGAACAATGGTAGCATGCACGGCACACACACTCAATGCGTGCAAAACATTGGACTGCACTCGGATGTCATCTGAGTGCAGTGCGATCACCGCGAATGGAGGAGATGGAGAAATGACTTCCTCCTAGGCTGCGATTCTCTGACGCGAGAGGATCTGAGCACTGACACTTGGCTCCCACATCTAATGTGACTCCAGCCTGACACAGACTATTGCATTACCTTGTAATAGTGGTAATGATGGCTGCTCTAGGCAAAACATTCACCAATACCCAATCCAGCATATCTCTTTAAGCATATAGGTCTCCGCTTCTTTACTTAGGCTTGTGAAGAACTTTATATGTTTGTCATTGTGGAACGTCCCTTTAAGAGTTGGATAAAGCACCCGCATTTTTGGGTGAGCTAACAAGTCACTGTGCTCTGCTCCATCTGCATAATATGTAGCAGGAGACATGGAAATGACTGTGACACTACCAGAAGCAGTCATTTGTACCATCTGTGGTCATTACTGTGACTCCAGGCCTCCGGCTGCTGAAATATTCAATAACTCCTGAAAACACTGGTAGCCTGTTTACAACGGAAAGTGATAAATCGCAACAATGTTATGTAACTTGTTCATTTCCTTTGTGTCGCTAGTTTCCAGATGTCCACTTGATGTCAGTGAATAGAAATCAGTTCATTTACTCCTAAGGCCTCTTTCACACTTCAGTTATTTGGCGTCAGTCTAAAACCGCCATTTTCCTCAAATAACGGATCCGTCATTTTTTTTTGACGGATCCGTTATTTTCCCATAGACTTGCATTAGTGACGGATTGTGACGGATGGTCGTCCGTTCCATCCGCCATGCGACGGATCCGTCGACATTTGGCGGACGTTTTCTGAAAATAGACGGACATTGGAACGTTTTTTGTCAACGCCGAAATGGCGGATCGCGACGGATCCGTCGCGTCCGCCATTCCATAGAATGGGCGCCTATGGGCGACGGATCCGCCGCAACCGTTTTTTCGGCGGATCCGTCGCCCCAATCCGTTTTTTCAATTGCGCATGCTCCAAAAAGTAGATACTTCTCCCAGACAACCCCCAAGTAACGGATCCGTCAAAAAAACGGATCCGTTAGAACCGTTTTCGCAACAATTGTGACGGATCCGTCAATCCGTCACTATGTCGGTAGTGACTGACGCCAAAAGACTGAAGTGTGAAAGAGGCCTAAAAGTAAAAAAAAAACCCTCATACTTCTCACAGCTGATGGTTTGTTACTCTTGTATCCTATAATCCTCTGTGTGGTCTTCAGTTGTTACAATGCATCAGTCTGGAATCCACAGAGGATATCACTGTAGGATAAAACTCTGCTGCACAAAGTTGATGTGCCGTCACTTTATGATGGGTTGGGGTCTGACCTCTGGGACCCTCACCAGTCCTGGAGATGAAAGGACCGTACATCTTGGATACCTGCAGCGTCACTCCATATTGTGAGTAGACAGTCAAATAATTGGGCTGCTCCTTCATTCTCAGGAATATGGGGGTCCTAGTGGTCAGACCCCACCGATCATAAAGTGATTTCATATCCAATAACATGTCATCATTTCATAAGATAACAAAACCTCATTAATCTCCAAGGTCACTTTGAGCAGAGATATAGGGATGCTGTTTGTTTGGGGGTCTCCTATCAGAGTGGCGGTCCTTTGTGCTCCTTTTGACATAGAGGAAACAATGAGGTCTCACTGATTGGCTCGACCTAAGGAAATCGCGGCGGCGTAAGAATGGAGGGATGGAGAATGTGTCATACAAGCTCCATATTGTGTATCAGCTTCCTCCAGCCCAGCGAGCGTCAGTGCGGAGGAAGAGGATATGTGGGGGGATACTACAAGTAGGGGGATACTAGAGACATACTGTTCATGTAGGTAGATAATTACAGAGATCAATAGAAGATGGCGAGATAATAGATTGAACAATATGAGATAGCGAATGATGCACGATAGTAAGGAGTGTGATTAATGGGTATAGACTGAGAGGGAGATATATAAATAGATAATAGATATGTAACACCCCTTTAGGGCTACCACGGTACACTGGGTGTTATGGGGGGTCTCACCTCTCCAGGGCGCAGTGCCTCCACCCGAATCTTGATTGGAGTTCTCTCTCTGGGACTGCAGAAGGGCTATTATCTTCTGCCAGGGGCTGATTCGGGAAGCCCCTGCCACACTCAGTACACACTCACAGGGATCAGGAGTAAAACAGTTTAACAGGTTTATTGCTATGCAGCATAAATTAGATGGATTTAAAAGAATAACATGAAATACAAATAACTGTGCTCTGTCAAGGTCATATACACATCTCACTCTAATTCTACTTCAACCCTGCAAGTATAACGTAGTAGGGTTTTTTGTTTGTTTCTTCTAGTTTAACTCAGTCCAAACGTTGGGGCCCAGTTGCCGCGGATGCAGGCGCGCAAATTAAAACAGTTGGTGCACTTAGACGAATATAACTGCCAATAGTCTGGGCTGTAATGTACTCACTGTAAATAACGCTGGTAGGACCACAAGTCTCAGAAAGTCACTCACGGCACGTCTCTAACGGTCGGATGGTTCTCTGGACACCAGCTGGGGGTGGCCGGATTCAGTCCTTTATACGGTGGGAGTGCAGGCAAAACTCTCCAAGTTCTTGATGCAACTTGCTCCAGAGGGTAAAACAAAGTCGCACTCTCTCCAGCAACACGAGTATATCCGGGAGGACAGCAACCCTGCAGCATTGGGCCAGGCAAGTCCCCCGTGCTCCGTCTCTCCCAACAAGATACCACGCTCTTTTCTTCCTCTGAATTCTTAGTTTCACTTTCTCCCCAGCTCCTGCCTCCAAGTCCCTCCTCCTCCAATCCAAGCTGTGTCATCTGACTCAAACAAGGATCCCTGGGAATTGTAGTCCAGGGGTCCTTGGGAATTGTAGTCCACTGCAGCTCAGAGGAAAATCTGCTAATGTCTGTAGGTCCTGGTATAACAGCAGCTGCAAAGCTCTTCTTAGTGTCTGTAAATCCCAGTATACCAGTAGCTGCCCTAACAGTTCCCAGTGCAGGTGTTACACTCTCCCCCTTGTGAGTCATTGAAAGTGTCCCATCACGACATGAGGACTCACCACCTGAAACATGAATGGGGGTTAAAGCATCCTGACTAACACCAAATTTACATGCACGCAAACCACCTCCTGGACACATAGGAGATACTGGGAAATAAGGCCAAACAGATTTTGAATTAAAGTGTATCAGCCGGGGGACCTCAGTGGTATGTCCCATTCTATCATAGGTCAGCATCATGGGTGGCCTAGTGTCCCGTTTGGGACGAGTGTGTACTGAGGGGGCCCCCTCCTCAGCTCCCGACTCTTGTCGGTCAAGAACGGGCTCCTCCAGGTGGATCTCTTCATTTAATAAATGTCCCTCTTCTGAACTCTCCCCCAATGGTGGGCAGAGCGCACTCGCCTCCTGACGAATGTCCTTTTTTTGTGCTTCCACTTCAGAAGTCTGGTTTTCAGCGCCCCCCCCCCCCCCCCTATGGGGCATGGGTCCTCAGTCCACCTGTAGCTCCATTGACCTTCAGATCCCCATTCATCCCCAGACTCGCTGTCACTTCCTCCTGAAGCAACTCCAGGCTGGGGTGGTTGTTGACACCCACGACTTCTCCTATTGCATGGAAGGTTTGTATGACCTCCTTGGGTTGGCAATGGCAGTAACAGGATGTTTTTTCCCACAGGCAACAAATGGTGTCGATGATAGGTTTTGACAGCTCCACTCCCTTTCTCGGGCTTCACTCTGTAGGCCGGGACACCAGGCAGCTTCTCCATCACCACATAAGGGTCAGTACACCACCGATCAGCAAGCTTATGCTTCCCAGGAAGACCTAGAAGTTGGATAAGAACTCTATCTCCAGGCAGTAAAACTTGTTCCCGAACTCTACAGTCGTAGCGAGTCTTATTGCGCTTCCCTGACCGACCAGAGGCCTGCTCTGCCAATCTGTACGCTTTTTCCAAATCTTCTTTTAGCTGGGACACATATTTTAAATAGGTCTTCCCATTAGAATTTTCAAAGGATGTCCCAAAACTAATATCCACTGGTAGACGAGCTTTTCTTCCAAACATGAGAAAATAGGGCGAGTATCCCGTTGACTCATTTGTGGTGCAATTGTAGGCATGAACCAACTGACTCACATGCCTGCTCCATTGTCCCTTCTTCCTGGGATCCAAAGTGCCTAACATGTTCAGAAGGGTACGGTTGAACCTCTCAGGTTGAGGGTCCCCTTGGGGGTGATACGGGGTGGTTCTGGATTTCTTGATCCCACAGATAGCGCATAGTTCCTTGATTAGTCTACTTTCGAAATCTCTTCCTTGATCGGTATGGATGCGGGCAGGCAGCCCATAATGCACGAAGAACTTCTCCCATAGTGTTTTTGCTACAGTAGTTGCCCTTTGATCTTTGGTGGGGTAGGCTTGGGCATATCGGGTGAAATGGTCAGTGACCACTAACACATTACTGACATTGCTTTCATCAGGCTCGATGGAGAGGAAATCAATGCACACTAGCTCAAGTGGGCCATCACTGGTAATGTTCACAAGGGGGGCTGTTCTCAAAGGCAAGGTTTTTTCTCAACACACATCGGGAGCATGATTTGCAGTAGTCTTCAATATCCGCTTCCATCTGAGGCCAGTAAAATCGGTCAGCCACAAGACTCGTGGTCTTTTCGATGCCAAGATGTCCATGGTCATCATGCAGGGACTTCATGACCATCCTCCGGAATCGGGTGGGTAACACCAGCTGTCGGTGGACTCCTTCCTTCTGGCGCTTTGCCTCCCGGTATAGTAGTCCATTTCTTACTACCAGAGACTCTAGCTGCCGCGTCAGCAGGACAGATTCCTCTGTTCGTAATGCATTCTTTTCGGGCCTCCAGCCCCTCTTAACCCACCATCGGACCACCCCCACTGATCGATCCTCCTGCTGCGCCTTTTGGACTTGATTACGAGTCAGTTGAGGGAGAAAGTCTGGGGTTACATTTGTCACTTGGCAGTACAACAACGGGAGCGCTTCACTGGATACTCCTAGGAATTCAGCACAACCCTGCATAGGGAGAGCATTAGTTTGATGTCTATGGCAGAGTCTTCACCTCAGGGGCAGGGACCTCTATCCATCCTCCTTCTTCTTCTTCATTTAAGGGTTCCCTAGGCAGGCGAGAGAGTGTGTCTGCATCGATGTTACTGATCCCCGGTCGATATTTTAAGCTGAAATCGTACAAAGAGAGTGCGGCAAGCCACCGGTACCCCGTGGCATCCAGTTTTGCCGTGGTTCTCACGTAGGTTAATGGATTGTTGTCGGTATGAACCACAAAGGGTACCCCATAGAGGTAGTCATGCAGCGTGTCCACTACAGCCCATTTCAAGGCCAGAAACTCGTTTGTGGGCTGGGTAGTTGCATTCACTGGGAGTCAATCCTCGACTAATGTAGTAGACGGGACGCAGACAGCCTTCATGGTCTTGATAAAGAATCCCTCCTAGCCCGTCAAGAGAAGCATCTACATGTAACACATATGGTTTGCTGGGGTCTGCATAGGCCAACACTGGGGTTTGGGTCAAGCATGACTTCAATTTCTCGAATGCCTCATCGCATGCCGGTGTCCATCTATCCCCAAAAAGTTCGTTAACTTTGAAGTAGACCTTCTTTCCTGACCTTGAGGAACGGGCTGTCCTCCCGGAAGGGGGATACCCCTGAGTAAGGGCAGTTAACGGCTTCGCAATCCGAGAGTACTGGGGTACAAATCTTCGGTAGTATCCGCAAAATCCTAAAAAGGACCTAAGCTCCTTCAGTTTGGTGGGTTTTGGCCAGTTTACAACAGCCTCCACTTTGGCGGGGTCGGTGGAAATTCCTTCTCTGCTGACTATGAGCCCCACATATTTCACAGTCGTCTGGCAAATCCGGCACTTATCAAGGGACAACTTCAACCCAGCCTCCTTCAACCGATCCAGCACCTTGAACAACCGCTGGTTGTGTTCTTCCAGAGTCTTCCCAAAAACAATTAGATCATCGAGATAAACCAGGACCTCACGTAAGTGCATGTCCCCCACTACTTTGTCCATACATCTCTGAAAAGTGGCCAGAGCACCTGTCAGTCCTTGAGGCAGTCTCTGAAACTCGAAGAACCCAAGGGGGCAGATAAAAGCAGTCTTCTCTTGATCTTCTTTTGACATGGGTATCTGATAGTAGCCACTCCGGAGATCTAACACAGAAAACCATTGGCTCCCTTGCAAGCAATCCAAAGCTTCATCGATTCTGGGCACAGTGTACTGGTCGGGGATCGTACGCTTATTCAAAGTTCGATAATCCACACACATCCGAATAGCTCCATTTTTCTTTCGAGCTATCACAATGGGGGAAGCATAAGGGCTACTAGATTCTATGATGACTCCTGTGTCTAACATACCGCGTAGATGCTGCCTGACATCTTCGATATCTGCTGGGGCCAATCTTCGGGACCTCTCTCGAAAAGGCTTTTGATCCTTCAACCGAATGCGATGCTCCACTCCATGAGCGAGGCCCATGTCCCATTCACCTAGAGAAAAAACTGCACCTCGCATCATCAGGCCATCAATGACCAACCCCCTCTCTTCTCCTTTTAGCTCGCTTCCTTCAAAACAAGGGTCAAAGCTTTCAGGCCGTAGTTCCCTCTTCTCCTCCTCCGTTCTCACATAGGCCTCCAGGCAGACTGGGTGGATGGATAGGGTCTGTGAGTAATTTTCTCCCCCAACTTCCCGACACCACTGAGCTAACGTACGGAAGATGTTGGCATTTGTTCCCACTATGACAGGTGTTTGTCTTTCATCTGCCTCGGCCTCTGGGCAGATTAGCGCTATGATGGGTATCTCTTTATCCACTCCAACAACAGTCTCTGAGAATCGTAGCGTCACGGACACGTATCCTCTGTAGGGGTAGCTGTGCTCACTCAGTCCCCACACCACGAGTCCAGACAACGGTTTCAGAGGCACTTTGGATAAATATCTCTTATACCATCCTTCAAAGATGATAGATACTTGAGACCCACTATCCAGTAATACTGTGCAAGGTTGACCATTGATATATGCGGGGACATGTGGGGATGGTCCCACTAAAGCTTCAGGCAGGGTTTTCGATGATGCACTATTAGATGGGGCGGTAGAGTAGGTCCTAGTTGCTGATGGGGGCTCAGTATGGGGTTCTACTGGCCCCCTTTCCCGTTTCCCGACTGCCTCTGAGGGTGATGGGGAAGCTGTGAAGAGTTCTTTGAGCTCCACCTCTTTGGACACTGACGAGCTATATGGCCTGGACTCCCACAGACGAAGCACCCTTCTGGTTTCCTACTCTCCACTCTACCGAGATCTTCTTTCTCTCTTCCTGAAACCAGTGTTTTCTGCTCGGCTACCTCCGCAACACTTTGAAGTCGCTGTATTGTCTTGGCCTGAGCACTTAACAGTTGTGTAATCTGCTCCCCCTGTTTCTCGATGACTTTCAACAGTTCTATGTGTCGGCAGTCGGCTTCTGGCTTCAAGGCAACAGTAGTCACCCGAGGGGATGCCTTCTCTCTTGCGGCCAAAATAACCTCCTCCTTCCGAACTTCCTTAAGCAACTCATGAAAAGATCCAGGAATCTTCTCTCTATCACAAGACCTCATCCGCTGGGCAATTGGATCATGAGTGAGAGCTCCTCTGAGTACTTGTTCCAGGCGACACTGATCAACTTCTTGAGGGCTGATGCCACCTTTAGCTACTATTCTATGAACCAGCTTATCTAGTCGGTATAAATAGTCAGACATCTTCTCATCTGGCTGTTGGTAGGTGGTACGGAGTTTAAAGAGTAGATCAGTAGCATCTTCAGGGGATCCAAAAGCATCTTCTAAAGCACTCATATAATCTTGATAAGTTGCCAGAGGCTTGCTCCGCCAAGCAGCCTGCACCACCTCCATAGCAGTACCCTTCAAGCTCTCTACTATTCTCTGCCTCTTCACAGCATCAGTGCACTGCCACTCTTCTAGGCACTGTAAAGTGACATCCCTCCAAGTATCATATCCTTCTTCTCCAGTAGGGGTGGGGAGGGCACCCGAGAAAATTCTTAGACGACGGTAGTTCCCTTCTGGCTGCATCTTGGCAAACTGACTGACTAACTTTTCCATAGCTGTCATAAGCACATCAGCAGGGGCCGCTGTCTCTTCAGGACGGAATCTAGGTGGAGTAGAAGGTGGAGATATACTAGTCTTTCTAGGCTGAGTGGTTGATTCCTGTTGCCGGGTCTCAACTTCGGACTCAGTAGGCCAAGTGATCTGCCATTGTCGACCATACTCTGAAGACACGACTACCATAGAGGGGAAGTATTCTTTCCTCAAGATCTGCCCGGTTGAAATCAGGGCTGTGGGTAACTGTCCCCCCTTTTCCTTCCGGCGATCAACCACTTTAGGGTGGGCAAGTTCAGTGAGTCGGTTAACTATTTTCAGTATCTCTTCATCAGACGCATCACAGAGCTCACCACTCACTGCAAAGCTTTGTTTGGCGGGAACATCCATCTCTTCACACCATAAATACACTTCTTGTTCTGTTAAAGTCTCCATAGTAAATACTCCTGTGTTAGTTCTAGATCTCAGCAGTGCCTCCACTGTAACACCCCTTTAGGGCTACCACGGTACACTGGGTGTTATGGGGGGTCTCACCTCTCCAGGGCGCAGTGCCTCCACCCGAATCTTGATTGGAGTTCTCTCTCTGGGACTGCAGAAGGGCTATTATCTTCTGCCAGGGGCTGATTCGGGAAGCCCCTGCCACACTCAGTACACACTCACAGGTATCAGGAGTAAAACAGTTTAACAGGTTTATTGCTATGCAGCATGAATTAGATGGATTTAAAAGAATAACATGAAATACAAATAACTGTGCTCTGTCAAGGTCATATACACATCTCACTCTAATTCTACTTCAACCCTGCAAGTATAACGTAGTAGGGTTTTTTGTTTGTTTCTTCTAGTTTAACTCAGTCCAAACGTTGGGGGCCCAGTTGCCGCGGATGCAGGCGCGCAAATTAAAACAGTTGGTGCACTTAGACGAATATAACTGGCAATAGTCTGGGCTGTAATGTACTCACTGTAAATAACGCTGGTAGGACCACAAGTCTCAGAAAGTCACTCACGGCACATCTCTAACGGTCGGATGGTTCTCTGGACACCAGCTGGGGGCGGCCGGATTCAGTCCTTTATACGGTGGGAGTGCAGGCAAAACTCTCCAAGTTCTTGATGCAACTTGCTCCAGAGGGTAAAACAAAGTCGCACTCTCTCCAGCAACACGAGTATATCCGGGAGGACAGCAACCCTGCAGCATGGGGCCAGGCAAGTCCCCCGTGCTCCGTCTCTCCCAACAAGATACCACGCTCTTTTCTTCCTCTGAATTCTTAGTTTCACTTTCTCCCCAGCTCCTGCCTCCAAGTCCCTCCTCTTCCAATCCAAGCTGTGTCATCTGACTCAAACAAGGATCCCTGGGAATTGTAGTCCAGGGGTCCTTGGGAATTGTAGTCCACTGCAGCTCAGAGGAAAATCTGCTAATGTCTGTAGGTCCTGGTATAACAGCAGCTGCAAAGCTCTTCTTAGTGTCTGTAAATCCCAGTATACCAGTAGCTGCCCTAACAGTTCCCAGTGCAGGTGTTACAGATAGATAACAGATAGAAAGATGAAAGATAATAGCTAGATAGATAGATGATAGATAATAGACAGATAGAAAAATGATAGATGATAGATAATAGACAGATAGAATAATGATAGATAGATATAGATAGATAATAGATAGAAAGATGATAGAAAGATAGATAATAGCTAGATCGATAGATAGATAGATAATAGATGATAGATAGATAGATGTAGATAGACAGATATAAATAGATATAAATAGATAGATAATAGATTGATAGATAGATGATAGATAGATAAATAGAAAAGACAGATAGCAGCACAAACTTGAGCAGGTTTTGGTGCAATACTTCCTGAATAATGTGGTTGTCCAATGCAAAATATAAATGGAAAAAATCAGGCAGTACTCCAGTTCAGGGAAAAATTGTGATAATAGATAGATAGATAATAGACAGATAGATAGATAATAGATAGATAGATGATAAATAAATTGATACTTGCCCATTCAAATTGTAGGCTTGCAGCCCAGAAGAGACATGTTTGTGACAGGTTTTTTTGTATAGATATATACACTGCTCCAAAAAATAAAGAAAAATCTAACTTCTGTGAAATCAAACTGTCCACTTAGGAAGCAACACTGTTTGACAATCAATTTCACATGCTGTTGTGCAAATGGAATAGACAACAGGTGGAAATTATTGGCAATTATCAAGACACACTCAATAAAGGAGTGGTTCTGCAGGTGGGGACCACAGACCACATCTCAGTACCAATACTTTCTGGCTGATGTTTTGGTCACTTTTGAATGTTGGTTGTGCTTTCACACTCGTGGTAGCACAAGACGGACTCTACAACCCACACAAGTGGCTCAGGTAGTGCAGCTCATCCAGGATGGCACATCAATGCGAGCCATGGCAAGAAGGTTTGCTGTGTCTGTCAGCATAAAGTCCAGAGGCTGGAGGCGTTACTAGGAGACAGGCCAGTATACCAGGAGACGTGGAGGGGGCCGTAGGAGGGCAACAACCCTGCAGCAGGACAGCTACCTGAGCCTTTGTGCAAAGAGGAACAAGAGGAGCACTGCCAGAGGCAGTGTCGGACTGGGGTGTCGAGGGCCCACCAATAACATGACTTTCGGGGGGCTCACTTTTCACCTGCATTTAAATATTATACTACCTTCGTTCACAAATGTACCTATATCCTTATATAATAATAAACTGGGTAGCATGGTTAATGAATGATGAGATGCTGCTTTTTCTGTACAGAGTGAATAGAGTGAATTATGCCAAGTACTGCCCATACAGTGGGGTTGAGTGCCCAGATCTACACAGGGGCCCACCGGGGGATTCCCCTGTTACCCTGTGTGCCAGTCCGAGCCTGGCCAGAGCCCTGCAAAATGACCTCCAGCAGGCCACAAATGTGCATATGTCTGCACAAACGGTTAGAAACTGACTCCATGAGGATGGTCTGAGTGCCTGACGTCCACAGATGGGGGTTGTGCTCACAGCCCAACACCGTGCAGGATGCTTGGCATTTTCCACAGAACACCAGGATTGGCAAATTCACCACTGGTGCCCTGTGCTCTTCACAGATGAAAGCAGGTTCACACTGAGCACATGTGACAGTGTCTGGAGATGCCATGGAGAGCAATCTTCTGCCTGCAACATCACTCAGAATGACTGGTTTGGCAGTGGGTCAGTAATGGTGTGAGGTGGCATTTCTTTGGAGGGCCGCACAGCCCTCCATGTGCTCGCCAGAGGTAGCCTGACTGCCATAGGGTACCGAGATGAGATCCTCAGACCCATTGTGAGACCATATGCTGGTGCGGTTGGCCTTGGGTGCCTCCTAATGCAGGACAATGCCAAACCTCATATGGCTGGAGACTGTCAGCAGTTCCTGCAAGATGAAGGCATTGACGCTATGGACTGGCCCGCCCATTCCCCAGACCTGACTCCGATTGAACACATCTGGGACATCATGTCTCACACCATCCACCATGGACTGTCAGGTGTTCAGCCTGCACCTAATGACTTTGATCTACAGTGTGCACATCATTCTTTTTGGATATCACACCATCCACCAACGTCATGTTGCACCACAGACTGTCCAGGAGTTGGCAGATGCTTTAGTCCAGGTCTGGGAGGAGATCCCTCAGGAGAGCATCCGCCGCCTCATCAGGAGCATGCCCAGGCATTGTAGGTAGATCATACAGGCACGTGGAGGCCACACACACTACTGAGCATCATTTCCTTGTCTTCAGGCATTTCCACTGAAGTTGGATCATCTTGTAACTTACTTTTCCATTTTGATTTTGAGCATGATTCCAACTCCAGACCTTCGTGGGATATTAGTTGTGATTTACGTTGATAACTTTTAGGTTTAATTGTTCTCAACACATTCCACTATGTAATGCATAGAGATTTACGACTGGAATATTTCATTCAGTGATATCTAGGATGTGGGATCTTAGTGTTTCCTATATTTTTTGAGCAGTGTAGATAGATAAGACATAGACAATAACAACAGAAATGCAGGAACAGGGTAAGGTGGATGTGGAGCCTCCCTGGCAAAGACCAAATCATCTAGGAGAAGTAACGAATGTAGGCAGCACGCCAACTAATATGGCAAAAAAACAGTGGTTTATTAGCCCATACTGGCAACGTTTCAGTTCTGAGGTTTGAACCTTTCTCATTACTTCTTATCTAGATAGATAGGTTGATAATAAATAGAAGATGGATACATATGTTAATAGGTACGAGAAAGTAAGGCCATGTGCACACGTTCAGTATTTTTCGCGTTTTTTTCGTGTTTTTTCGCTATAAAAACGTGATAAAAGCGCAAAAAAAACGCTTACATATGCCTCCTATTATTTACAGTGTATTCCGCATTTCTAGTGCAAATGTTGCATTTTTTTCCGCAAAAAAATCGCATTGCGGAAAAAAAAGCAGGAAAAACAAAATCCAGCTCACCATACCGACATTCCCAGGAGCTCGGAGCACGGAACCGCTGTGTCAGGGCGTGGACGAACAGGAAAGAGAAGGAGATCCAGCTCAACGAAATAGTGAAAAATCCATAATTTATTTCACTCAAAATACAGTGAAAGGACAAAACATCAGCATACAGAAAAAATTATAAAAACAAGGTCAACGCGTTTCCGGTGACTAAGCACCCTTAATAATGGAACCTGGAAAAAAAAGCAACATATTCATTAAATTTGCGGAATTGTGGGGATTCCGCACACCTAGGAATGCATTGATCTGCTGACTTTCCGCATGGGGCTATGCACACCATGCGGGAAGTAAGCAGATTATGTGCAGTTGGTACCCAGGGTGGAGGAGAGGAGACTCTCCTCCACGGACTGGGCACCATATAATTGGTAAAAAAAAAAAAATTAAAATAAAAAATAGTCATATACTTACCCTCTGATGGCCCCGGTGTCTTCCCGCCTCTCATCGGTGCATGCTGCCGGTTCTGTTCCTATAGATGCTCTGTGTGAAGGACCTGCGATGACGTCGCAGTCCTGTGATTGGTCGCGCGACCGCTCATGTGACCGCTCACGTGACCGTGACATCATCGAAGGTCCTGCACACACACACCATCTATAGGAACGGACGCCGCTGAGGAGATCGGCTGTCTGCAGGTGAGTATAACCATTTTTCTTTAAATTTTTTTTATTATTTTTAAACATTCTATCTTTTACTATTGATGCGGCATAGGCTGCATCTATAGTAAAAAGTTGGTCACACTTGTCACGCACTATGTTTGACAAGTGTGACCAACCTGTCAGTCAGTTTTCCAAGCGATGCTACAGATCGCTTGGAAAACTTTAGCATTCTGCAAGCTAATTTCGCTTGCAAAATGCTAAAAAAAATGCGAAAAAACGCAAAAAAAAAATGCGGATTTCTTGCAGAAAATTTCCGGTTTTCTCCAGGAAATTTCTGCAAGAAATCCTGACGTGTGCACATACCCTAACAGTGCGGACAATAAAGAAACAGTGGTACGCAAACAAACAACTACTTATTTGATTAACACAATTACAGGAGGTCTTCAGCACAATATCAGGGAATAATGGTGAAAATGTAGCAAGTTATGTTACAAGAAACCAGTAATTCAGATGAGCAGGATATTGACACACTTACCCACTATCATTCTATTATTACCTTGAAATAACTGTAATCATCAGTGATGTCTTAGTCCTAATACCCCAAGGCTGTCACTGTCACTACTGGGCCAGTCACTGTCGACACTCTCTAAGCCAGTGTTCCCCAACTCCGGTCCTCAAGAGCCACCAACAGGTCATGTTTTCAGGATTTCCTTAGTATTGCACAGGTGATTGAATGCTTGCCCCTCCAGGTGATGCAATTATCACATGTGCATTACTAAGGAAATCCTGAAAACATGACCTGTTGGTGGCTCTTGAGGACCGGAGTTGGGGAACATTGCTCTAGGCAATACACAATGTCAAACAGACCCTAATGGTAATTGACAATACTGCCTGCTAGGCCACAAATCCCAGGTTGGTGAGTTACTTGGCCCACTTGTCACACTGGCTGCTTTCGTTCTCTGAAGCACGGCCCCAATCTCCACTTTGTACCGTACGTCTACATCGGCAGCGACGACACACAAGCGTGCCTCCGCTGTGGCCTAGTCGTCTTTCTCTCTTTGCTCTGACTCTGCTCACTCGACTCAGCTCTTAGAGTTCTGGTCTCTTTCCAGATTTTATTCAAATCTGGTCTCTCAATTCATTTACTCGTATCTGGGATCTTGGTTCCTTTACTCAACTCTGGTTTGTCGACTCCTTAAGGGTATGTGCACATGTTGCGGATTCCAATGCGGATTTTTCCACGTGGATTCTGCAGAATCCGCAGGTAAAATGATCTGCGTTTTACCTGCAGATTCCCTGCGAGTTTTTTGCGGATTCCTATAAAGGAATAGGTGTAAAACGCTTCAGAATCCGCACAAAGAATTGACATGCTGCAGAAAATAAACCGTTGCGCTTCCGCGTGGAACTTTCCGTAGCATGTGTACTGCAGATATGGTTTTACATAGGTTTACATGGTACTGTACAATGCATGGAAAGCTGGTGCGGATCCGCAGCCAAATCTGCAACGTGTGCACATAGCCTAAAGGTACCTTCACACTCAGCAACTTTACAATGAGAACGACAACGATCCGTGACGTTGCAGCGTCCTGGATAGCGATCTCGTTGTGTTTGACACGCAGCAGCGATCTGGATCCCGCTGTGCCTTCGCTGGTCGGAGCTAGAAGTCCCGAACTTTATTTGGTCGTCAGGTCGGCGTGTATCGTCATGTTTGACAGCAAAAGCAACGATGCCAGCAATGTTTTACATGGAGCTAACAACCAGCTACAACGATAAGTGAGTCGCCGTTACGTCACTGGATCGCTCCTGCATCGTTCTGGAGCTGCTGTGTTTGACGTCTCTACAGCGACCTAAACAGCGACGCTGCAGCGATCGGCTCATTGTCTATATCGCTGCAGCGTCGCTGAGTGTGACGGTACCTTTACTCAGATCTGGTCTCTCAACACCTTTACTCGGATCCAGTGTCTCTATTCTAATACTCGGATATGGTCTCTCGACTCCTTTACTCGGATCCTGTCTCTTGACTCCTTTGCTCAGATCTGCTCTCCTGACTCCTTAACTTGGATCTGGTCTCTTGTAATGGTGGCTAATAGCCAGCTAGGTGTACTGCATGTCCGTCCTGCTACAGGTTCAGGCGCCAACACCTCCCCTTCACTGTGCTCCTGGTCCTTAAACAATTAATAACTGTGCCACAGCTAACACCTCACCTGGTGTCTCCTCCAATTTCTTCGCCCTTTTCCCTGAGGAAACATGCACTCCACTCTTGAGTTCCTCTTAATGCAATTCTTTCTGATTTCACTTTCTCTAGAGTTTTTGACCAGCAGATGGCAGGGTTGCAGAAACTCTGTTAGGCCAGTCTCACACGTCCAGATAATTCCGGTACCGGAAAAATCGTTACCGGAATTATCCGTGTCCGTGTCTCCGTGAGCTCCCGTGGTACATCAGTGTGGCACACGTGCAGCACACGTGTGCCGCCCGTGTGACTACTGGGTACCACACGGAGCGTGCAGGAGACAGCGCTAGAGATAATCGCTGTCCCCTGCATCTGGTGCTGAAGCGGCCATTCATATCTTCTTTCCAGCAGCGTTCGCTGGAAAGAAGATATGAAAAATCCTTTTTCTTTTGTCCTCGTGTTTAAAATAAAGATCCCTGTCGCCACCCTCCTCCCACCCTCTGTGCGCTTCCCCCCCCCCCCCCCCGCTGTTACTAAAATACTCACCCGGCTCCCTCGCAGCGTCCTGTCCTCGCCGCACCTTCTCCTGTATGAGCGGTCTTGTGGGGCCGCTTATTACAGTAATGAATATGCGGCTCCACCCCTATGGGAGGTGGAGCCGCATATTCATGACTGTAATCGGCGACAGGGATCTTTATTTTAAACACGAGGACAAAAACAAAAAAAAGAAAAAAAAAGGATTTTTCATATCTTCTTTCCAGCGAACGCTGCTGGAAAGAAGGTATGAATGGCCGCTTCAGCACCACGTGGGGGGGACAGCGCTTACAGTAGCGCTGTCTCTTGCACGGCACACGGACTGCACACGGACAGCGTCCGTGTGCGGTACGTGTTTTACATGGACCCATTGACTTTAATGGGTCCGTGTAATCCGTGCGCTCTCACGAACACTGACATGTCTCCGTGTTTTGCACACGGACACACGGTCCGTGAAAACACGCTGACATGTGCAGTGACACATTGCTTTCAATGTGTCTACGTGAGTCAGTGTCTCCGGTACGTGAGGAAACTGTCACCACACGTACCGGAGCCACTGACGTGTGAAACCGACCTTAGGCATTAACTGTTGCGTCTTCTCACTTGTCCATCTCCTTACACATACACAAAGAAATAAAAGGAGATAGATAGGTGATAGATGAAAAGAATGGAGATGAGTTGGTGATATATGGGCGATGGATGATTAAAGAGGGAGACACAGTAGATAAATAGGCGACAGATAAGAGATAGATATGGGATAGATAAATAGAAAGGAAAAGGATAGATAAGAAGGCTATAGAAGCATATGATAGATATTAAATCTATATGAGTTATAGATATGAGGAGAATACATACATATAAGATACAGTAGATAGAGGATGGATAATAGACAGGCTATGGATGGTCTTTAGTCCCTGATATTTCTATACACTGGCAGTTCTGGACATTTGCCTTGAGATCTGATATGATTGCACTGAGTGTAAAGAGACCGTTGCCAATTAATTCAGGATTTCCAACATGGGCTGAATACTGCACGCTCCATCCACACCAAAAACAAAGAAATGAGCCGGAACATATGTTGGTATACGTGCAATGTGATACATGATCGATGATCAGTATAATTAATGGATGCATTAACGCCATGATTGATCATGTAATGTACTATGGAATAACAATTATCACTTAGTCACAAATCCACTGGTGATTTCCTCCATTACTGGGAATTCTGACATCTGCCTTCCTTCCTCACCACTGGGGAGGCTTAGGGCATTAGCCGGATAGGTGTAATGATCCCGGGCGTCTTCTGGACCGGTTATTAGGAAGTGAGAGACTTGTAATTAGGTTCATTAAACACATAAGAGCTTGGAGAATTGGGGTCTCAGGTCCTTGGAGTCGTCTCCTGAGATGTTGGTTGATGTGTTGGATCTCTAATGGGCCCCAGTTGTCTACCATAGGGATAAGCATTGGAATGATGTTTGCAGATGCAATCAACCAACCTTAACCCATTAAGGATATTGACAATTTTAGTTGTTCCCATCTTCCATGAGTTGTTCCCATCTTCCATGAGACATAACATTTTTATTTTTTGCATCTCCATAACCGTATGAGGACTTGTTTTTAGAAGTATAAGTTGTAGTTTTGAAGGACATCTTTCACTTTGATATATAATGTCCTAAGAAACTGGTAAAGAAAAATCCAAAATGTCATAAAAATTATGACCTTCTATCAAGTCCAGCCACACCAGGTGGTGTATTGGCGATGGATACCCCCATTGGAATCACGTCACTTGATTTCCACTTTCAGCAACTGATCGCAGCAGCAATTGGAGCCAGATCTGGTTGCTGCTGGTAGAGCTAAGATATCTGCTCTGTACGTAGCGAGCGAAGCTCCTGATCGTCTCCATGTCTGATATATGCAGTGGGGAAAATAAGTATTTGATACACTCCCTAATTTGTAAGTTTTCCCATCTACAAAGAATGGAGAGGTCTGTAACTTTACGTAGGTACACTTGACCTGTGAGAGACAGAAACTAAAAATAAAATACAGAAAATCACATTGTATGATTTTTACATAATTAGTTTGCATTTTATTGCTTGAAAAACAGAATTTAATATTTGGTACAAAAACCTTTGTTTGCAATTACAGAGGTCAGCCATTTCCTGTAGTTCTTAACCAAGTTTGCACACCTTGCAGCAGGGATTTTGGCGCACTCCTCCATACAGAGCTTCTCCAGATATTTCAGGTTTCAGGGCTTTCGCTGGGCAACATTGAGTTTCAGCTTCCTCCAAATATTTTCTATTGGGTTCAGGTCTGGAGACTGGCCAGGCCACTCCAGGACCTTGAAATGTTTCTTATGGAGTCACTCCTTAGTTGTCCTGGCTGTGTGTTTCAGGTTATTGTCATGCTGGAAGACCCAGCCACGACCCATCTTCAATGCTCTTACTGATGGAAGGAGGTTTGCAGAAAAGCAACCCCAAAGTATGATGTTTCCCCCACCATGCCTCATTGTTGGGACGGTGTTCTTGGGGTTGTACTCATCCTTCTTCTTCCTCCAAACATGGCGAGTGGAGTTGATACCAAAAAGTTTTATTTTGGTTTCATCTGACTACATGACCTTCTCCTATGTCTCCTCAGGATCATCCAGATGGTCATTGTTGAACTTCAAACAGGCTTGGACATGTGCTTCCGTGAGCAGGGGGACCTTGTGTGTTACTAACGGTAATGTTTGAGATTAAGGTCCCAGTTCTCTTCAGGTCATTCACTTTCATTCTTTCTCAGAATCATCTTTACCCCACGAGGCGCAATCTTGCATGGAGCCCCATACAGAGGAAGATTGACAGTCATATTGTGCTTCTTCCATTTTCTAATAATTGTGCTAACAGTTGTTGCCTTCTCCCCAAGCTGCTTGCCTATAGTCCTGTAGCCCATCCCAGCTTTGCATAGGTCTACAATTTTGTCCCCGTTGTCCTTAGACAGCTCTTTAGTCTTGGCCATGGTGCAGAGGGTGGATTGTGATTGATTGTGTGTGGATAGGTGTCTTTTATACAGGTAATGATATCAAACAGGTGCAATTAATCCAGGTAACAGGTCTGTGAGAGACAGAATTTTTGCTGGTTGGTAGGTGATCATCTTATTGCATGCAATAAATTGCAAATTAATTACGTAAAAATCGTACAATGTGATTTTCTGGATTTTTTTTTAGATTCTGTCTCTCACAGCTGAAGTGTCCCTACAATAAAAATTGCAGACCTCTCCATTCTTTGTAGGTGGGAAAACTTGCAAAATCGTCAGTGGATCAAATACTTATTTTCCCCACTGTATTTATATCATGGAATGTGGATGGGTAAAAGAATAATTCTACCCTAATGGCATGAGTTGGGCTAGCATAAACGCTTGTGGTGCCCCAAGTCATTCATTTGGGGTAAAGATTGCGCTTGCTGCCCCGTTTCTGCCTCCAGCAGCTGCACAGACCTTCTCTTTCAGGAGGACCCAGCAGGTTTCCACTTTATATGAATGACCCATTGATTTCAATAGGCATTGTGTAATACTTTATACCTCCTGTGGTGGTGCTGCAGGGAAATTAAATGCTTGGCCACCAGTCCCCTGGCTATTCAACAGGATTGAGGGGTGAAGAACATTTTCCTGATGTGTGGTTGAGGCATTTATGTATTTACCAGTCATGGTCCCAATTTTTGGGGCCATAAAAGCCATTTAAGGTCACTAAATATTATTTGCACCAGTTATGGTAGTTATGTATTGGTCTCTAATCCTGTTTTTTATTTCTTTTTTTTAAAGGGAACGGGTCATGTTTAATCTGCAGACACAATGTTACAGCGCAGGAGGAGCTGAGCGCAGGGGCGCAGCTACCATGTGGCAAGTTGAGAACTTTGCCTCAGGCGGCACTGCCTTCAATGAAGAGAGAGGGCGGCAGATTCTGCCGGGTAGTAACTGAATTTGCGTCGTAGACGCAGGTTCAGTTACTACTACTGTATTCAAGGCTCCCAACTGTCCCGAATGGCCGAATCCCCTCATCCAGCCCTCCCCGGCTCATGTGACCTGTCACGTGATCGTGACATCATCACAGGTCCTCACCCTGAAGTCATTCCTCTCCTGCATCTGCTGCGGCTGCTCATAGAAGGCTGTTCTGTGCGCACAGGACCTGTGACGACGTCACCGGATGGGAGGAGTCAGGGGTCACATGATCAGTGGCCTCAGTTTATGCAGGACTCTACTGTGCTGGTTGTCATGGTGCTGGAAGAGGGTAAGCTTGTGGGGACAGGAGGGGTTTACAGTGTTGGTGGAGCCGTGTGTGTACGGAGCGCAGCCGCATGTGTACGAGGTGTGCGGAGCTGAGCCGTGTGGGTACGAGGTGTACGGAGGGGAGCCGCGTGTGTACGAGGGGTACGGAGCGCAGCCGCGTGTGTACGAGGTGTACGGAGCAGAGCCGTGTGTGTGTACGAGGTGTACGGAGCAGAGCCGTGTGTGTGTACGAGGTGTATGGAGCGCAGCCACGTGTGTGCAAGGTGTGCGGAGCTGAGCCGCGTGTGTGCGAGGTGTGCGGAGCAGAGCCGTGTGTGTGTACGAGGTGTACGGAGCGCAGCCACGTGTGTGCAAGGTGTGCGGAGCTGAGCCGCGTGTGTGCGAGGTGTGCGGAGCAGAGCCGTGTGTGTGTACGAGGTGTACGGAGCGCAGCCACGTGTGTGCAAGGTGTGCGGAGCTGAGCCGCATGTGTACGAGGTGTGCGGAGCTGAGTCACGTGTGTACGAGGTGTGCGGAGCTGAGCCGCGTGTGTGCGAGGTGTGCGGAGCTGAGCCGCGTGTGCTGAGCCGCGTGTGTACGAGGTGTACGGAGCAGAGCCGTGTGTGTGTACGGAGCGCAGCCACGTGTATACAAGGTGTGCGGAGCTGAGCCGCGTGTGTACGAGGTGTGCGGAGCTGAGCTGCGTGTGTACGAGGTGTGCGGAGCTGAACCATGTGTGTACGAGGTGTGCGGAGCTGAGTCACGTGTGTACGAGGTGTGCGGAGCTGAACCATGTGTGTACGAGGCGTGCGGAGCTGAGTCACGTGTGTACGAGGTGTGCGGAGCTGAGCCGCGTGTGTGCGAGGTGTGCGGAGCTGAGCCGCGTGTGTACGACGTGTGCGGAGCTGAGCCGCGTGTGTACAAAGTGTATGAAGCTGACCCGTGTATGTGTACGGAGCGGAGCAGAGCCGTGTGTGTACGGGGTGTATGGGGGGGTGCCATTTTGCAGTTAGCCTCAGGCAGCAGAGAGGCTAGGTTCACCCCTGGCTGAGCGGATTGATATATAGGTTTGTAGGAAAAGATTCAGGATAAGCCATATTTTATTCATTAAAATCCTTTCTCATTCTGTAGTCCAGTGGGCGGTCTTATCAGTAATTCCTGCAATTGGCACCTCCCACTGGACTAGCAAGAATTAATATGACTTTATTTCAAGTTATCCTGAATATTTTCCCACAAAACCATATATTAATCTGCATGCCTCCTCATGCTCTATATCCTGATCATTACAGAAAGGACGTATATAATATATGACAGGTTCCCGTTAAATAAAGTAGCCCTTGACAGGAGGATATGGGACTGACCGTGTATGACAATGGGAAGGGGACAGTCATGTCTTCTTTAGTCCTTTTGACTTCCTTCGGTAATAAAGAATTGGTAGTGCATGCCACCCCCGTTAGCTGCCATTATGTAGCTTTAAAAGTTTTTTTTTTTTAGCTTGTATAAAAGACCCTTTAAAGCAAAGTATTTAAAAGGGCTGTCCACTTTGGACAATGCCTACTTGTCAGAAGAATACCTTAATAAGTTCCCCTGCTGGGACCCCCATGATCGGCAGTAATTTGTTGGTAGATTTGTCACTAAGTGTTCAATTTCCCTGCAGTGCCACCACAGGAGAAAGGGAGCATTGCACAATGTCCATTAACATCCATATATGACAGGACAGGTCGGGTCCTCCACAGCGAGAGGCGCTCTTTGTAACCGATCTCCATTCTGGCCAAGAGATGAGGATCCTGAACCTATTTACCCAGAATTCCCTAATATGATGCATGACCATGACAATGGATTTTCTAGACTGGATAACAAACTTAATGGCGGCACGTATGCCTTATTTTTGTGCACTGATTAAAGAAGTTGTTGAGGTTAATGGGTGCTTTACCCATCATGCATCAAAATCTCAAGTTTTGGGACCATAAAAAGCAAATGTTATCAGTAGATATTGGGTGGACGGGGCATTTTGCCCCTTTTTTCTTGCTTTAATACATTAAATTAATTATGGAACTTTGTGAGGTAATAGAGGGGGGTTTCTTGCTTAGACTCTGCTTTATTAATAGACAAAGGTCTATACTCTGGAGGAGCATTATATGGGCACTGTGTAATACTTCATTCCCCCTCTGGGGGAGCTGTTGGGAAATTGAACACTTTCAGCACGGTTTCTTTGCAGATCAAATTTGATTGCTTAAAAAAAGGACACCCTAATGATCAGCTTATGATTATGGGATCATAACAAAAAAAAAAATTGAATTGTCCCTAGCAGAAATTGCTGCAGCAGAGCTGAGTCTGTCACCACTGTTGCACTTGATCCACCCGCAGGTCTGTGGATAATGCGGAGGGCACATAATGCAATGCGTGAGATGACCAGTCCGGCTCTGCTACGACTTTCTGGGCGGTTGCATGACTCTTTCCTGCCTGCTGTAAATAACATTATATGCGCTATGTAAATATTAGACTTTCCTTCTCTGCTCATCATCCGCTCAGTAAATACAACTCCTGTGTTTGAAATTTGGAAGTAAAGACATAAATTTTACATCCTCCGAAGCCAAAGTCTCTCAATTTCCTCTCGTGCTACGAACCGGCAAATTGTCCATTTTTATAGCCATTGGATGAGATTTGGACGTGTTGTTGTCTCGTGTAAACATGTTGTTCAGAGCTATGTACAAGAGCGTGCGGCGGTGATGTCATCACCTGACCGGGTCAGAACGTCCAGCCAAGACATCCTTACAGGGCTGACTGCATCCACAAACAGCGCCACACCTGTCCACTGGTCATGTCTGGTATTGCAGCTCCGCTCCATTAAAGTGAATAGTGCTGTGCTGCAATTCCCTGCACAACCTGAGGACAAGGGTGGCAATGGGAGAAGTAATGGGCAGAGATGATGTTAGGCTTATATATTTCTGACTGTTCATCAATGGCTGGAAGATTCTCAGGAAAAGTCTACTGGGGTACCTCAAGAACTGAATTCTCATCCCTCCTTTTTCCTGCCGTCCTACTAACTCCTGGCTAAAAAACAGAGAGGATGGAGACAAACTGACGGAACGAGAAGAAGTGAGGATCTGCAAAGTCTGCATTGACTCGGTCTTTGTTAGAGTCTAATATACAGTTGTGCTCAAAAGTTTACATACCCCGGCAGAATTTTTGCTTTCTTGTCCTTTTTTTTCAGAGAATATGAATGATAACACCAAAACATGTTCTCCACTCATGGTTAGTGGTTGGATGAAGCCATTTATTGTCAAACTACTGTGTTTTCTCTTTGTAAATCATAATGACAACCCAAAACATCCAAATGACCCTGATCAAAAGTTCACATACACTGGTGATTTGGGTCTGATTACATGCACAGAAGTTGACACAAATGGATTTGAATGGTTACTAAAGGTAACATCCTCACTTGTTTGCTTGTAATCAGTGTGTGTGCATAAAAGCTGAGTGAGTTTCTGGATCCAGACAGACTCTTGCATCTTTCATCCAGCCACTGAAGTTTCTGGATTGTGAGTAATGGGGAAAGAAAAAGAATTGTCAACAGATCTATGGGAAAAAAGTAGTTGAACTGTATAAAATAGGAAAGGGATACAAGTAATTGATAGTGCAAGTCAGCAGCATCAATCTGTGATTAAAAAATTGAAAATTAGGAGCTCTGTAAAAACGAAACCACGGTCAGGTAGACCAACAAAAATTTCATGCACAACCGCCAGGAAGATTGTTCAGGATGCAAAGAAAAACCCACAAATAACATCAGCTGAAATACTGGACTCTCTGAAAACTAGCGGTGTGGCTGTTTCAAGATGTACAATAAGGAGGCACTTGAAGAAAAATGAACTGCATGGTCAAGTTGCCAGAAGCCATTACTGTGCAAATGCTGCAAAGTATCTCACCTACAATACGCAAAACAGCACAGAGACAAGCCTCAAAACTTCTGGAACAAGGAAATTTGGAGTGATGAGACCAAAATTGAACTTTTTGGCCACAACCATAAACATTACATTTGGAGAGAGGTCATCAAGTCCTATGATAAAAGTCACACCATTCCTACTGTAAAGCATGAAGGTGGATCGCTGATGTTTTGGGGATGTGTGAGCAACAAAGGCACATGAAACTTGGTCAAAGTTGAAGGAAAGATGAATGCAGCATGTTATCGGCAAATACTGGAGGTAAATTTGCACTTATCAGCCCGAAAGCTTAGCATGGGACGTACTTGAACCTTCCAACATGACAACGATCCAAAACGCAACGCAAAGTCGACCTGTCATTGGCTACAGCAGAACAAAGTGAAGGTTCTGGAGTGGCCATCTCAGTCTCCTGACCTCAATATCATTGAGCCACTCTGGGGAGATCTCAAGAGCGCAGTTCATGCTAGAAAGCCCAGGAATTTACAGGAACTGGAGGCTTTTTGCCAAGAAGAGTGGGCATCTTTACCATCTGAGAAAATAAAGAACCTCATCCATAACTACCACAAAAGAGTTCAAGCAGTCATTGATGTTAGAGGGGACAATACACGGTATTAAGAAATGGGGTATGTGAACTTTTGATCAGGGTCATTTGGATGTTTTGGGTTGTCATTATGATTTAAAAAGAGAAAACACAGTAGTTTCACAATAAATGTCTTCACCCAAACACTAACCATGAGTGGAGAAAAAGTTTTGGTGTTATCATTCACATTCTCTGAAAAAAGGCCAAGAAAGCAAAAATTCTGCCGGGGTATGTAAACTTTTGAGGACAACTGTAAAGAGGGCTGGTTTGGGGTCTATACTAGCTTAAAGTTTCTGGTTTGGGGTATATTTTAATGTAAAGCGACTGGTTTGCGGTTTGTACTAGTTTAAAGGGTTTGTTGCTCTCTCCTTTAATAGTGCCCAAGAGAGATGATGGTAGCAAGCTGAAGGAACGAGAAGTGAATATCTGCAAAGTCTGACCTGTGCTCTGACTTTATTTTGGGGTCCGTACTTATTTAACATTTTTTGCCTGTAGTCTGTTTTTTTAGTTTTAGAGAATCTTGTTTATAGTAAACTAGTATGGACCCCAGACCAGACCTTTGAAATCTGCATAGATCCCAAACTAAACCCCATAAAGACAAAGCCCAGGACAGATGTTGATACTTAATTCTTCTCATTCCTTCCGCTTACCAGCCTCCTGACTCTTGGGCACTACCCAGGAGAGAGATGTGCAAACCCCAGACCAGTCCCATTAGAGGATCTGGTCTGGGGTCTGTATTGATTTAGAGGATCTGGTTTGGGGTCTATATTGATTTAGAGGATCTGGTCTGGGGGTCTGTATTTGTTTTGGGGTCTATATTTACGTAACCTGTGATGTATAAAAAGTCTGTCTATATTAAGAGGATCTGGTCAGGGTTCTTGGTTAGTTTAGGGGGTCTGCAGGGTACATTTGTTTTGGAGTTTGTATTGATTTGTGGATTGGGGTTTATGCACTACGTGTAAGTTACAATCTGTGCGGAGCTTATGTAGACACCCTACAAGGGATTTTGGGGGGATTCTTCACAGTCACTCATTATACCCCAATGTATTTTCACACACCCAATCTGCTGCATCCGTTTTTGCAGATTTCCAGATCACGGTTGATGCCTTGAAAATCATAAAGTTACTGAATATAAACATTTCTAAAGTGTCAGGAAAATAAATCTTTTAGAAATTTTCCAGAAGTGGAGAATTCCTTTAAGACTTTTGAGGTATTGTGAGCAAAACCAGAAGTCATGGAGGAAACCACAATCCAGTAACATCCAGGATAGAAGAGCAGATGGGTAGATCTCCGACCTGGCAGATTTAGGCCATTCTCCCACCCTGCTGCCTGCCTGCAGCGCCCATGGAAGTCGTGCACCGTTTCCTGCCCACCCTCGGCTGACGCTGCTCATTAGGTGGCTGTGTTGCTCTTTGCACATAGCAGTCGTCATTCATTCCTCTGCTTTACCCTCCAGATCAGATTGTACTATGAAAACTAATCCAGGAAATGTTTCATGATGCCGCATGAATCAGATGACTATGAATCCGCTGCCGACTGGAATTAGTGCTTTTTTTGGCAATTGCAAATAGAAAAACTAAGAAAAAACAGAAAAAAAGTTTTTTTTTGTTTGTTTTTTTTTTACAAAATTGGCATCAGAATATACCGTATGTATAATAAGTAAAGAAGTAGCAGAGCTGGAACCTCTGTTCAGTAACATATTGGCGGATAACATACAGAGAAGGCACTATGTCTGCATTATGGCAGAGACTGGCTGTTATAATGTCTTCTTCAAACAGGCATGAGGGATAATTTCTCTTCTGTCCATATGTAGTAGATGCTCAGTAGCAGCAACAGTAAGGAGGACATTATATATCAATACTGAACAGTGTAGCTGTGAACCCAGCTCTGGGGTAAGATAAACATTTACTATATAGCAAAACCAAAAGAAATGAGCCAGAGCACAAGTTGGTATACATGCAACACATAAGAGCATGATCACACCGGCCATTAACCCCTTTCTGACATTAGATGTACTATCCCGTCGAGGTGGGGTGGGCCCCTATGACCACCGATGGGATAGTACGTCATACGCGATCGGCCACGCTCACGGGGGGGGAGCGCGGCCGGTCGCGGCCGGGTGTCAGCTGCCTATCGCAGCTGACATCCGGCACTATGTGCCAGGAGCGGTCACGGACCGCTCCCGGCACATTAACCCCCGGCACACCGCGATCAAACATGATCGCGGTGTGCCTGTGGTACAGGGAAGCATCGCGCAGGGAGGGGGCTCCCTGCGGGCTTCCCTGAGCCCCCCGCAGCAACGCGATGTGATCGCGTTGCTGCGAGGGTCTCCCTACCTCCCTCCCTGTAGCAGGCCCGGATCCAAGATGGCCGCGGCATCCGGGTCCTGCAAGGAGAAATCTGGCTTCACAGAGCCTGCTCAGAGCAGGCACTGTGAAGCCTGCAGTGCTCTGAGACAGATCGGTGATCTGACAGAGTGCTGTGCAAACTGTCAGATCACCGATCTGTGATTTCCCCCCCTGGGACAAAGTAAAAAAGTTAAAAAAAAAAATTTCCAAATGTGTAAAAAAATAAATAAAAAAAATTCCTAAATAATGAAAAAAATATATATATTATTCCCATAAATACATTTCTTTATCTAAATAAAAAAAAACAATAAAAGTACACATATTTAGTATCGCCGCGTCCGTAACGAACCCACCTATAAAACTGGCCCCCTAGTTAACCCCTTCAGTAAACACCGTAAGGAAAAAAAAAAAAAAAAAAAACGAGGCAAAAAACAACGCTTTATTATCATACGCCGAACAAAAAGTGGAATAACACGTGATCAAAAAGACAGATATAAATAACTTTGGTACCGCTGAAAACATCATCTTGTCCCACAAAAAAAGAGCCACCATACAGCATCATCAGCAAAAAAATAAAAAAGTTATAGTCCTCAGAATAAAGCGATGCAAAAATAATTATTTTTTTCTATAAAATAGTTTTTATCGTATAAAAGCACCAAAACATAAAAAAATGATATAAATGAAGTATCGCTGTAATCGTACTGACCCGAAGAATAAAACTGCTTTATCAATTTTACCAAACGCGGAACGGTATAAACGCCTCCCCCAAAAGAAATTCATGAATAGCTGGTTTTTGGTCATTCTGCCTCACAAAAATCGGAATAAAAAGCGATCAAAAAATGTCACGTGCCCGAAAATGTTACCAATAAAAACGTCAACTCGTCCCGCAAAAAACAAGACCTCACATGACTCTGTGGACCAAAATATGGAAAAATTATAGCTCTCAAAATGTGGTAACGCAAAAAATATTTTTTGCAATAAAAAGCGTCTTTCAGTGTGTGACGGCTGCCAATCATAAAAATCCGCCAAAAAACCCGCTATAAAAGTAAATCAAACCCCCCTTCATCACCCCCTTAGTTAGGGAAAAATTAAAAAAATGTATTTATTTCCATTTTCCCATTAGGGCTAGGGTTAGGGCTAGGGTTAGGGCTAGGGTTACGGTTAGGGCTAGGGCTAGGGTTAGGGCTAGGGTTAGGGCTAGGGTTAGGGCTAGGGTTAGGGTTAGGGTTGGGGCTAAACTTAGGGTTAGGGTTGGGGCTAAAGTTACGGTTAGGGTTTAGATTACGTTTACAGTTGGGAATAGGGTTGGGATTAGGGTTAGGGGTGTGTCAGGGTTAGAGGTGTGGTTAGGGTTACTGTTGGGATTAGGGTTAGGGGTGTGTTTGGATTAGGGTTTCAGTTATAATTGGGGGATTTCCACTATTTAGGCACATCAGGGGCTCTCCAAACGCGACATGGCGTCCTATCTCAATTCCAGCCAATTCTGCGTTGAAAAAGTAAAACAGTGCTTCTTTCCTTCCGAGCTCTCCCGTGTGCCCAAACAGGGGTTTACCCCAACATATGGGGTATCAGCGTACTCAGGACAAATAGGACAACAACTTTTGGGGTCCATTTTCTCCTGTTACCCTTGGGAAAATACAAAACTGGGGGCTAAAAAATAATTTTTGTGGGAAAAAAAAGATTTTTTATTTTCACGGCTCTGCGTTATAAACTATAGTGAAACACTTGGGGGTTCAAAGTTCTCACAATACATCTAGATAAGTTCCCTGGGGGGTCTAGTTTCCAATATGGGGTCACTTGTGGGGGGTTTCTACTGTTTAGGTACATTAGGGGCTCTGCAAACGCAATGTGATGCCTGCAGACCATTCCATCTAAATCTGCATTCCAAATGGCACTCCTTCCCTTCCGAGCCCTCCCATGCGCCCAAACGGTGGTTCCCCCCCACATATGGAGTATCAGCGTACTCAGGACAAATTGGACAACAACTTTTGGGGTCGAATTTCTCCTCTTACCCTCGGGAAAATACAAAACTGGGGGTTAAAAAATAATTTTTGGGGGAAAGTTTTTTTTTAATTTTCACGGCTCTGCGTTACAAACTGTAGTGAAACACTTGGGGGTTCAAAGCTCTCACAACACATCTAGATGAGTTCCTTAGGGGGTCTAGTTTCCAAAATAGTGTCACTTGTGGGGGGGTTTCTACTGTTTAGGTACATTAGGGGCTCTGCAAACGCAATGTGACACCTGCAGACCATTCCATCTAAGTCTGCATTCCAAATGGAGCTCCTTCCCTTCCGAGCCCTCTCATGCGCCCAAACAGTGGTTCCCCCCCACATATGGGGTATCAGCGCACTCAGGACAAATTGGACAACAAATTTTGGGGTCCAATTTCTCCTGTTACCCACGGGAAAATACAAAACTGGGGGCTAAAAAATAATTTTTGTGGGAAAAAATGTTTGTTTTATTTTTACGGCTCTGCATTATAAACTTCTGTGAAGCCCTTGGTGGGTCAAAGCGCTCACCACACATCTAGATAAGTTCCTTAGGGGGTCTACTTTCCAAAATGGTGTCACTTGTGGGGGGTTTCAATGTTTAGACACATCAGGGGCTCTCCAAACGAAACATGGCATCCCATCTCAATTCCTGTCAATTTTGCATTGAAAAGTCAAATGGCACTCCTTCGCTTCCGAGCTCTGTCATGCGCCCAAAGAGTGGTTTACCCCCACATATGGGGTATCGGTGTACTCAGAACAAATTGTACAACAACTTTTGGGGTCCATTTTCTCCTGTTACCCTTGGTAAAATGAAACAAATTGTAGCTGAAGTAAATTTTTTGTGAAAAAAAGTTAAATGTTCATTTTTATTTAAACATTCCAAAAATTCCTGTGAAGCACCAGAAGGGTTAATAAACTTCTTGAATATGGTTTTGAGCACCTTGAGGGGTGCAGTTTTTAGAATGGTGTCACACTTGGGTATTTTCTATCATATAGACCCCTCAAAATGACTTCAAATGACATGTGGTCCCTAAAAAAAAAAAAAAGGGTGTTGTAAAAATGAGAAATTGCTGGTCAACTTTTAACCCTTTTATAACTCCCTAACAAAAAAAAATGTTGGTTCCAAAATTGTGCTGATGTAAAGTAGACATGTGCGAAATGTTACTTATTAAGTATTTTGTGTGACATATCTCTGTGATTTAATTGCATAAAAATTCAAAGTTGGAAAATTGCGAAATTTTCATAATTTTTGCCAAATTTCCATTTTTTTCACAAATAAACGCAGGTACTATCAAAGAATTTTTACCACTATCATGAAGTACAATATGTCACGAGAAAACAATGTCAGAATCACTGGGATCCGTTGAAGCGTTCCAGAGTTATAACCTCATAAAGGGACAGTGGTCAGAATTGTAAAAATTGGCCCGGTCATTAACGTGCAAACCACCCTTGGG
Organism: Ranitomeya imitator; assembly: GCF_032444005.1. NCBI lineage: Eukaryota > Metazoa > Chordata > Amphibia > Anura > Dendrobatidae > Ranitomeya > Ranitomeya imitator. The sequence continues at coordinate 766,602,885 of NC_091282.1, read as the reverse complement.
GGTAAAGGGGTTAAACACAAAACCTAAGATAGAATCAAAATGAGCGCATAACCTGCTGTGAGTAAGTAAAAAGCAAAACTGAATATAAACAACATAGGGTACTTAGTAAACACTGTTTTTGGAAAAAAAAAAAAAAAAGAAAAAAACATGAAAACCATCCCACCACTGACAAGGTGTATCCGGGTAGCACAGTCCTATCCTCCGGTATTAAAACCTTACCATGTGTAAAAAATTGCCTCAATGTCAATAATGGTCGAGCAGTATAAGGGTCCAATTGTGAACACACAGCAATGGCACTGGTGGGATGGGTTTTATGTTTTTTCTTTATAAAAACAGTGTATGTACTATTGCATTTTCCTTACTTATAGCAGGGTGTATGTTCATTTTGTTTCTATCTTATTTACTAGAATGTAGTAGCATGGAGAACATTAAACAGCAGCACTGAGCAGTGTAGCTGTGAATCCAGCTCTTGGGCAAAACATTTACTAGAAATCAGCAGCACGGTGGATATTACACATCTGTACTAAGCGGTGTAGCTGTGAATCCAGCTCTTTGGGTAAAATAAACAATTACTAGAAAACAGTAGCTTGGAGGAAATTATAGAGGAACAATGAGCGATGTAGCTGTGAATCCAACTCTACAGTTAGATAAACAGGAACTAGCAGCATGTGTAACATTACACATCAGTACAGAGCAGTGTAGCTGTGAATCCAAAAATGGGGAAGATAAACATTTCCTAGAAAGCAACAGCATGGAGGATATTATACAGCAGCACTAAGAAGTGTAGCTGTGAATCCAATTTTGTGTTGAGATAAATATTTACAAGAAATCTTCAAGCATTACACAGAAGGTACTGATCATTGTATCTGTGAAACCAGCTCTGGGTTGAGATAAACAGGAACCAGTAGCTTGGATGACATTATACATCAATACTTAGAAGCGCAGCTGTAAATCCAACTCTAGAAAGGAGCAGCTCCAATTCCATTTCTGGTGTGAGATAAACATTTGCTTGAAGCAAGCATATGGAGATCACTACAGATCATTACCGAGAAGCATAAATGTTAATTCAGCTATGGGGTGAGGTAAACTACTGACTAGAAAAGAGCAGCACAGTCTGTGCTTCTATTTCACTCCACTTCTCACTTTGTTCTCCCCTCCATAGACCTCAATAGGCAGCTGTAATATGCTCCCTCAGTGAGCATCTGTTTTATTTCAGGCCAAATCAGGTTTTGACAGTTTTTCAGAGTGAATGATGTGTTCATAAGGTGGAGAGTGAAGAAAAAGATGATTTCTTTTGATGAGATAAAGTGGGGGAAATAAGTATTTGATCACTTGCCCACTGACAAAGACATGAACAGTCTATAATTTTAAGGTAGGTTAATTTTAACATTGAGAGATATAATATCAAAAATAAATTCCAGAAAATCACATTGTATAAATTATATACATTTATTTGCATTTTGCAGTGAGAAATAAGTATTTTATCCCCCTGGCAAACAAGACTCAATACTTGGGGGCAAAACCCTTGTTGGCAAGCACAGCAGTCAGCCGTATTTTGTAGTTGATGATGAGGTTTGCGCACATGTCAGGAGGAATTTTGGTACACTCCTCTTTTCAGATTATCTCTAAATCATTAAGATTTTGAGGCTGTCACTTGGCAACTTGGAGCTTCAACTCCCTCCGCAAGTTTTCTATGGGATTAAGGTCTGGAGACTGGCTAGGCCACTCCATGACCTTAATGAGCTTCTTTTTGAGCCACTCCTTTGTGGCCTTGTCTGTATGTTTTGGGTCATTGTCTTGCTGGAAGACCCAGCCACGACCCATTTTTAATGTCCTGGTGGAGGAAAGGAGGTTGTCACTAAGTATTTTACATGGCTCCATCCATTCTCCTATTCATGCAGTGAAGTAGTCCTGTGCCCTTAGCAGTGAAACACCCCCAAAACATGATGTTTCCTCCTCCATGTTTGACAGTGGGGACGGTGTTCTTTGGGTCATAGTCAGCATTTCTCTTCCGCCAAACACAGCGAGTTGAGTTAATGCCAAAGACCTCAATGCTTGTCTCATTTGACCACAGAACCTTCTCCCAATTACTCACAGAATCATTCAGGACAGGTGTTCATTGGCAAACTTCAGACGGGCCTGCACATGTGCCTTCTTGAGCAGGGATACCGTGCGGGCACTGCAGTTCAGGATTTAAAACCTTTACGGCGTAATGTGTTACCAATGGTGTTCTTGGTGACTGTGGTCCCAGCTGCCTTGAGATCCTTAACAAGTTCCCCCACATAGTTTTAGGCTGATCTCTCACCTTCCTCATGATGAAGGATACCCCACGAGGTGAGATTTTGCATGGTGCCCCAGATCGATGTCGACTGACAGTCATTTTGTATTTCTTCCATTTTCTTACTATTGCATTAACAGTTGTCTCCTTCTGACCCAGTGCCTTACTTATGGTTTTGTAGCCCATCCAGCTTTGTGCAGGTCTATGATCTTGTCCCTGACATCCTTAGAAAGCTCTTTGGTCTTGCCCATGTTGTAGCGGTTAGAGTCTGACTGATTGAGTCTGTGGACAGGAGTCTTTTATAAAGGTGACTATGTTACAGCTGTGTTAAATGCAGGTAATGAGTTGATTAGGAGTGTCTAACTGGTCTGTAGGAGCCAGAACTCTTAATGGTTGGTAGGGGATCAATATTTATTTCTCACTGCAAAATGCAAATACATTTATTTAATTTATACAATGTGGTTTTCTGGATTTTATTTTTGGTATTCTATCTCTCAATGTTAAATTTAACCTACCCTCAAAATTATAGACTGTTCATGTCTTTGTCAGTGGACAAACTTACAAAATCAGCAAGGGATCAAATACTTATTTCCCCACTGTATGTGACAAAGTTTCTTGTATTTGTTTGTAGCTTTGGTTTATGCAAAGTTTGTTGAAATGACAATGGCCATTTGGTAATTAACGCCAAAGTATTCATCCAACCCTAGAGGCAAAGACCCACCAGGTACGTCTTTGTACGGTGAGATTGGAGGAAGAGGTTCCCTTGTTGTGATTGGCTGCCCGAAAGAGCTGAGAGACGGATGGGGAGGAGCCTCTGAGTGACAGAGAACTCAGGTCCCTGAGTGCTAATATGGCCGACAGTAGTAGCTGCCCCTACTTCTCTCCCAGAAACTGAAGGCAGGGGCAAAGACAAGTGCTCTGGTTTGGATTAAAAAAAAAAAAACAAACAAAAATAAATAATCCTTCACTCCTTTATTTGTCGCGGTGTAATCCTTTCGGGGAATAGTTAAGTGACTTAAAACGGGAAAGCGTCCAAAATGCTCAGTGGGGAACGTCTCAGAATAGTCTGTTTATCTCAGTTCCAAACTCTGATGAGGCTGAGGAATCAGTCCTCATATCTGTGTAATAATTTGTGACATTTATATGTCTGTGTTCTTCCCATCTAAGCTTCATCTTCATTAAAGTTTTTTTTTAATTTCGTCTGTAAATTTTCTTAACGAGATGTAAACACATGACTAATGGCAGCAAATATTGCCGTACAAGGCTAGGGCCACACTGCACATACAATTCTGGTGGCCCCCCACCTCTTACCTTCATGACATTTTAGGTTAAAAACCAGACAAGAGGAACTCCTGTCATTCAGTAGTACATAGACATGAGGGACTCCTGCTCTCTTGTCATGATGTAGTACACAAACATGAGGGACTCCTGCTCTCCTGTCATTATGTAGCACACAAACATGAGGGACTCCTGCTCTCCTGTCATTATGTAGCACACAAACATGAGGGGCTCCTGCTCTCCTGTCATTATGTAGCACACAAACATGAGGGGCTCCTGCTCTCCTGTCATTATGTAGCACACAAACATGAGGGGCTCCTGCTCTCCTGTCATTATGTAGCACATAGACACGAGGGGCTCCTGCTCTCCTGTCATTATGTAGCACACAGACATGAGGAACTCCTGCTCTCCTCTCATGATGTCGCACACAGACATGAGGGACTCCTGCTCTCTTGTCATGATGTAGCGCATAGACACGAGGGGCTCCTGCTCTCCTGTCATTATGTAGCACATAGACATGAGGGACTCCTGCTCTCTTGTCATGATGTAGTACACAAACATGAGGGACTCCTGCTCTCCTGTCATTATGTAGCACACAAAGATGAGGGGCTCCTGCTCTCCTGTCATTATGTAGCACATAGACACGAGGGACTCCTGCTCTCCTGTCATAGTAACATAGTAACATAGTTAGTAAGGCCGAAAAAAGACATTTGTCCATCCAGTTCAGCCTATATTCCATTATAATAAATACCCAGATCTACGTTCCTTCTACAGAACCTAATAATTGTATGATACAATATTGTTCTGCTCCAGGAAGACATCCAGGCCTCTCTTGAACCCCTCGACTGAGTTCGCCATCACCACCTCCTCAGGCAAGCAATTCCAGATTCTCACTGCCCTAACAGTAAAGAATCCTCTTCTATGTTGGTGGAAAAACCTTCTCTCCTCCAGACGCAAAGAATGCCCTCTTGTGCCCGTCACCTTCCTTGGTATAAACAGATCCTCAGCGAGATATTTGTATTGTCCCCTTATATACTTATACATGGTTATTAGATCGCCCCTCAGTCGTCTTTTTTCTAGACTAAATAATCCTAATTTCGCTAATCTATCTGGGTATTGTAGTTCTCCCATCCCCTTTATTAATTTTGTTGCCCTCCTTTGTACTCTCTCTAGTTCCATTATATCCTTCCTGAGCACCGGTGCCCAAAACTGGACACAGTACTCCATGTGCGGTCTAACTAGGGATTTGTACAGAGGCAGTATAATGCTCTCATCATGTGTATCCAGACCTCTTTTAATGCACCCCATGATCCTGTTTGCCTTGGCAGCTGCTGCCTGGCACTGGCTGCTCCAGGTAAGTTTATCATTAACTAGGATCCCCAAGTCCTTCTCCCTGTCAGATTTACCCAGTGGTTTCCCGTTCAGTGTGTAATGGTGATATTGATTCCTTCTTCCCATGTGTATAACCTTACATTTTTCATTGTTAAACCTCATCTGCCACCTTTCAGCCCAAGTTTCCAACTTATCCAGATCCATCTGTAGCAGAATACTATCTTCTCTTGTATTAACTGCTTTACATAGTTTTGTATCATCTGCAAATATCGATATTTTACTGTGTAAACCTTCTACCAGATCATTAATGAATATGTTGAAGAGAACAGGTCCCAATACTGACCCCTGCGGTACCCCACTGGTCACAGCGACCCAGTTAGAGACTATACCATTTATAACCACCCCTGTCATTATGTAGCACACAGACATAAGGAACTCCTGCTCTCCTCTCATGATGTAGCACACAGACATGAGGGACTCCTGCTCTCTTGTCATGATGTAGCGCATAGACACGAGGGGCTCCTGCTCTCCTGACATGATGTAGCACACTGATTCTAGGGGTTCCTGCTCTCCTGTCATTATGTAGCACACAAACATGAGGGACTCCTGCTCTCCTGTCATTATGTAGCACACAAACACGAGAGACTCCTACTCTCCTGTCATGATATAACCCAGAGAAACAATTGGAGTACTCAGTCCAAGGTCTGTAAAAACGTACATAATACTTTATTCCATCAATAATTTATATCATACACATATAACAATGGAGCGCCCCTGTAATGTATAAGAATTAGATCTGTCTCTTTAAGAAAGCGAGGGCGGGAGTTGAGAGGAGTTTCAGTTTCAGTTCTGACCTGAGGAGGAAATCTTATGCTGCTGTTATGCTGTGTGCTGGAGGAAATGAGAAGAATAAACTACAGTTAAAGCTTACTCTCTCTTAAATTCCTTACACCGTGTGGACATTACAACTGGCGATGAGGATGGGATAGAGTCACCTGCTTCTGTGAGTACTGACCCCTGCTTTACTGCTTCACACGCCAGCACCACTGAGAGACTCCAACATGGCTGAATACTTGCACATGTTCCCACAGTTTGATATGACTGATGTCACTAATCTCTCTCATAACTGGAGAAAATGGTTAAATCGATTTGAGAATTTCCTGGAAGCAATAGATATAAAAGAGGAGAACAGAAGAAAAGCCGTGTTCCTGCATTGTGCGGGCACAGGAGTCTATGACATATACAGCACATTACCAGCAGCGGAGACAGACACGTACAGCAAATGCTCCAAAGCTCTCACTGACTACTTCATCCCTAAACAAAACATCAGATATGAAAGATACAAGTTCAGGATTGCTAAGCAGCTTCCAGAAGAATCCATAGACACCTATGTCACCCGGCTAAAAGAACTAGCACATGGGTGTGCATTTACTGACGTAGATGATGAAATCCTAACTCAAGTAATTGTCACCTGCTCGTCTAATACCATAAGGCGTAAAGCTCTGCAGCAGGATCTCTCTCTGCACGATTTACTCAAGATGGCCCGTGCTATAGAGATAGCAGATCATCAGGCAAGTGCAATGGAGAGTGGGGATAATTTACATGTGCATAATCTCAAACATAACAGTGCACAAGGCAAGCAGGCCCCGCAACAGAAGAAATGTTATAGATGTGGACAAGATTTCCCTCACCACATGAACAAATGTCCAGCTATAGGACAAACTTGCAGTAAATGTGGAAAAGGGAACCATTTTGCAGTTGTCTGCAAATCAGCGCCCAACAAGTCTCCTCTGCCAATGACAAAGCCTGCAAATATAAAAATGGTAAATCAGGATATAGGAGAAGTGTCTGTGGCTGAGAACTATGTGTTCACGACGTCTGCCACTGGCTCAGTGCAGTCTCCATGTATTACACTCACCATCTGCAACACGGATATCACCTTTACCATAGATACAGGAGCTTCGGTGGATATCATAGACAGCAATACTTATGAACAGTTGAAAACAAAGCCAGTCTTACAGCAAGTGCATACTAAAATCTTTCCATATGGATCTAAAACACCTCTAGTTACAATGGGACAATTTGATGCTGAACTTAGCTATAAAGAAAATAGGCAGAAAACCACTTTTCACACATTACAAGGATCCGGAGGCTGTCTTCTCAGCTATCACACTGCCTTGAAGCTAGGACTCATCCAGATTGTTCATACCATAACCGACCCTGCGGACCTGGATGTACAAGCCATGGTGAATAGTTTTCCCTCCCTATTTAGTGGATTAGGAAAATTAAAGGACTCTCAAGTGCATCTTCATGTGGATGACAGTGTCCGTCCAGTAGCCCAGGCTCACAGACGTATTCCATTTCACCTGAGAAAGAAGGTAGAAAAGGAACTCCAATTGCTCATGGATGATGATGTCATTGAAACTGTTTCTGGTCCCACTCCGTGGGTCTCTCCACTTGTGGTAGTTCCAAAACCAAAGACTCCAGAGCAGGTAAGACTGTGTGTTGACATGCGCCTGCCCAACACTGCTATTCAAAGGGAAAGACACATCTCACCCACAATTGATGACATTATTAATTTATTAAATGGAGCAACTGTTTTTTCAAAGCTCGACCTCAATAAGGGCTATCATCAATTAGAATTGAGTCCAGAATCCAGATACTTAACAACATTTTCCACCCATGTGGGTCTCAGAAGATACAAAAGATTGACGTTTGGGGTCTGCTCAGCAGCAGAAATTTTTCAAGATACGATAAGGAGTGTCATTCAACATATTCCAAATGCCTTTAATTACAGTGATGACATACTGGTTTTTGGGAAAACTCAAGCTGAACATAATCGTGCTCTATATGCTATCTTTGAATGTCTGCTCTCTGCTGGACTCACTTTAAACAAAGAAAAATGCGAATTTGATAAAAATTCATTGGAGTTCTATGGTCACATTTTCTCGGCGGAAGGAGTACGACCTGATCCCAAGAAAGTGGAATCCATCAGAGCAGCTTCAATTCCACAGGATGCCAGTGAAGTGCGCTCTTTTCTTGGAATGGCAAGTTACTGTGCTAGATATATTCCAAATTTTTCGACAATCAGCACTCCATTAAGGGAACTTACGAAACAAAATTGCGTTTTTCAATGGTCCCAAGACTGTCAGGCCTCTTTTGAAACAATCAAAAAGGAACTCTGCTCAACAACCACCATGGCCTATTTTGATCCAGCTCTTCGAACCGAACTGATTGTGGATGCTAGTCCCGTGGGACTGGGTGCAATTTTAGCACAATACAAGGATGACAATCAAAGTCCCCACATCATTTCTTATGCAAGTAAAAGCTTAACAAGCACTGAAAGAAAGTATTCACAACCTGAAAAAGAAAGCTTGGCAGTCGTCTGGGGATGTGAACACTTTCACTTATTTCTCTATGGCGCTCCCTTCACCATTGTCACAGATCATCAAGCTCTCCTTACAATTTTTGGAAATCCCCGAGCTAAAATGCCAGCACGGATTGAACGATGGGGTCTACGTCTACAGGACTATAATTACAAAATTGTTCACAAACCTGGAAAATACGGCAATCCGGCTGATTATCTCTCAAGACATCCCACGAATGATGATTTACCTGTGCATTCCTCCATTGAAGAATACATTCACTTTGTTGCAGCTCACGCCGTGCCAAAAGCACTTTCTGTTGATCAGTTTGTGAATACGACAACAAGTGACAAGACACTCTGTGCCTTAATACAAATTATTCAAAATAGAAGGTGGCATGAAATTCAAAAGAAAAAATTTCCTGAAGATGGGATTGATCTGAAAGAGTTAAAACTATTTTCAAATGTACGTGAGGAATTATCAGTCACTGAAGATCAACTCATCCTTCGTGGTACCAAACTGGTTGTACCTAAGGCCTTGCGCAACCTAGTCATACAGATAGCACACGAAGGTCATCTAGGAATTGTTGGCACAAAAAAGTTACTCAGAGAAAAAGTGTGGTTCCCAAATATGGATAAATTGGTGGAAGAGAAGATTGGACATTGCTCCACTTGTCAATTAATTACTCCATCATCAACTCTAGAGCCATTACAAATGTCTCCGTTACCCACTGCTGTATGGGAGGAAGTGGCAGTCGACATATATGGACCATTACCAAATGGCCAATACATTCTAGTAACAATTGATGAATATTCTAGATACCCTGTCATTTCATTCATCTCTTCAACGTCTGCTAATAGTGTCATACCAGAACTGGACGACATATTCTCTGCATATGGCATTCCAAGAGTGGTCAAAACAGATAATGGACCTCCATTCAATGGACATGTGTTTGCACAGTTTTCTGAATACTTGGGGTTCGGCCACAGAAAAATCACACCTTGCTGGCCGCAAGCTAATGGAATCGTAGAATGTTTCATGCGCACCATGGGGAAACGAATCAAGGCAGCTAGCCTGGAGCACACCCCACTGAAACAGTCACTATACAAATTCCTGCGCAATTACCGCAACACGCCACATTCCACCACTAATGCTGCGCCATCTCATCTAATGTTCAGCAGAACTCTTCGTACACGGATCCCTGATGTGACCAGTCATCCCTTACCAAATGACTCTTCAGTGCGATCAACGGATTTCTTTAACAAGCAAGCCATGAAACATTATGCAGACAGAAGGCGACGGGCACAGCCATGTGCCATCAAAAGAGGTGATATGGTTGTTGTGCGTCAAAAATCAACCAACAAAACCTCAGCTGTATATAGTCCTGCAAAATATAATGTTACTGAGAGAAAAGGCAGTATGGTCACGGCTGAGCGAGACGGACACTCCATCACTCGAAATTCCTCACATTTTAAAATCATACCGCAGAACAATGGTAATGAACTCCCACCAGTGGAAGATTTGATACCCGACGGTGGAGAGGACCAACAAGAGGTGACTGATCCGTCAGCACTGGACACCCCCAATGAACGCAGACATTACCCTACACGGGAAAGAAGGGCTCCATCGAGACTTATTGAAGAGATATAGTTTAAAAAAAAAGGGGAATAAGACAATACAGACATATGGTTTTTCTTGGACATTTTCGTGTTTGTTACATTGTCAATATTTGTTTTAGGTTGTTAATATATGTATATAAAAAAAAAAGAAAAAGGGGATGATGTAATGTATAAGAATTAGATCTGTCTCTTTAAGAAAGCGAGGGCGGGAGTTGAGAGGAGTTTCAGTTTCAGTTCTGACCTGAGGAGGAAATCTTATGCTGCTGTTATGCTGTGTGCTGGAGGAAATGAGAAGAATAAACTACAGTTAAAGCTTACTCTCTCTTAAATTCCTTACACCGTGTGGACATTACAGCCCCCAGACGCAGGGCCGCGGGTTACTCGGTACCAATCCTCTCTGGTTCAGTTCTGGGGATGTCACGGTGGCTGGACCCGGTCCGTGACCCTGCTAAGGGGCGTCCAATAAAAGGGATGATGAAAGTCGGCTAAGGATTCGTGACGCCACCTGTGGTGTTCGGTCAGGGTGACCGACGCTGCTCGGGGTCCACTAGGGTGATGTGATGGCAGCTAGATGGTATACCTTCCCACAGGTGAAGTAAGTCCCCAGGGCTTCCCAGTAATGTAAGTGGCGATGGTGTGAGGTGCAGTCAATAACGAGGACACAGGGTTGCAGTCTCTTTACCTCTTTACTGGTGACTTCAGGATCCTCAATCCAGAGCACTGTTAACAGGGTTGTCTGAGACCGGCCGGTCCTAAGGCAAATCCAGAGTTCCCTTTGCAGGTGGAAATCGTTGCCTACCACTAGCGCCTGTGTGTTGTAGTGCTTCTCTGCTGAGCATTCGGGATAGTCCTCACAACTTCTGTTCTCGTTCTTTCTCGTTCTTTCTAGTTCTTTCTCTCTCTGTCCCCCAAGTTTGTTAGCTAGGACGCACCCGTTTGACGGGAAGGCTCGGAGCTATTCTGGGACCCTAGAGACGCCCCTCTCCATGGTTGCCCCTTATGTCTGCTTAGATGATGTATGGTAGACAGCCAACCTATAATTAACTGTCCTGCGGTATTTGAAGTAAGGCATAAAGTCAGTTACTTCCTTGGTGTTCCGGTCCCCGGCTACGCGCCTCAGTAGGATGTTGCCGTTCTCGGGGCACGACTCCTACTGGCTCTCCTTTGTGCTTGATCTCGTTTCTCACTGTCCACAATATCCTTCGCTTCGTGTCCTTTCTAAGGATACCGCCGCAAAGTAGTGCAGGCGCGGTTCCGTTGCTTTCTGTTCTTGTCGCTAAGTCTCTGCCAGGTTCCCACGCCTGACAGGGACTCCCCTGAAGTCTCCCCCGCAACACCCCCTGCCACGGGATGTTGCCTGGGCAAAACCCAGTCAGCTTTTCTCTAACTTCCTATCCAACCCCTAGTTTTACCAGTGTGAGGAGTGGCCTAATAAATAAAACCTTTTACTCCCCCTAGTGGCCAGAGTGTGAAGTGTAATGTGTGCTTGTGATACCTGGTCAGATGAACTCCTTTAGTGCCATCAGACGTACCATCACTCCCCTTAGTGGCAGAGCGACATTACTGCAACGACCAGGTCTCTGGGGCGCTGCAACAACAATTTACATACAGAGGGTTAGGATAGTCACAGGTGTACCGGCAAATAGTATCAAAATGTAAAGTGCCTAGTGCCCATAGTCCTTATGGGAAGCATCACCCAACATCATATACCAGCTGACCTCAATAGTTACTGCAAAGTTGCGGCATAGTAATATGTAACAAAGTTACAATACTCATTTAGGGGAGCTTACCCATAATGTAATAAGAAGCCGGACCCATGTCACGCCGCCACCGACGCGCGTTTTGCTGCTCTTTTTCAAGGGCGTTCTTGAAAAAGAGCAGCAAAACGCACGTCGGTGGCAGCGTGACACGGGTCCGGCTTCTTATTACATTATGGGTAAGCTCCCCTAAATGAGTATCGTAACTTTGTTACATATTACTATGCCGCAACTTTGCAGTAACTATTGATGTCAGCTGGTATATGATGTTGGGTGATGCTTCCCATAAGGACTATGGGCACTAGGCACTTTACATTTTGATACTATTTGCCGGTACACCTGTGACTATCCTAACCCTCTGTATGTAAATTGTTGTTATATGTGTATGATATAAATTATTGATGGAATAAAGTATTATGTACATTTTTACAGACCTTGGACTGAGTACTCCAATTGTTTCTCTGGGTTATATACTGTAATTAGGAGTGTCCATTTGATAAAAAATTGCCTGTGACACAAGGGTCTTACAGACGCATCCCATGGGCTTCAGATTATGTAGAGTGTTCTATTTGGTTTGGCTTTAATCTCCTGTCATGATGTAGCACACAGACATGAGGGACTCCTGTTCTCCTGTCATTATATAGCACACAGACATGAGGGGCTCCTGCTTTCCTCTTTTTTTTTGTATTTAAACCAAATATATTTCATTACATTATTGCCATGTATGGTGGTCTTGAGGAAGGAGTCGGTGGTTAATAAACCTTAATTTTTACCCCATCACTGGTTTGTAGTGACTCGAGAGGGTGCAATTCTCTAATGTGATATATTATAAAGTTTCATGCTGTCTGCTGTACACACTCTTTGTAGAGGTCCTCCACTCTGGTACATTGTACGGGGTTCAGAGCAGTGGTCTCCCTCCTTTTAATTCAGAACACTGGACCTAATAGGGCAGATGGAACAAGCCCTTTAAGTGGAGCGGGTCAGAGTGTCAGAACATTGCTCCCTTTCGCCCACAGCCTAGAGCCGGATTCCTTGGCCCCATCTGGTGTCTGGATATTCTCATTTATTCCTCCTATATATTAACATCAAAAGTTTCACAATTTTTTTGCAAAAAAAAAAATGTTCGCGCCCCCACATTTCTCCGGAGATTAGCTAATGTCCTGACAAGAGTCTGACTCACTAGAAAAAATATCTTTGGGTGGTGAGTTAGCTGGCCGGTACTCCATTTTTCTCTATTCTTGACTCACCGGACGCACTTTCACTCTGGCGATCCCCATCCCAAAATATATTGCATAATTTTCCGCAGACTGTGCACGGATAACACTTGTATAATGGGGGCAGTGGGCGGCACATATTGCACAACGCTTCCCTTTCCCCCGATGGTCTGAAAATTCACGTGACTGGCATCAGGTGGCGCCGGTGCATAATCTGCCGCAGTGCTCAATAATGTGCCATTTACACTTCCAGTATTTAATGTGGCAGCCCCCTTCCTCCAAAACAAGGGGAGACCTTGCGGATCCATGGAAGGGGGAGGCTTTATCTCCTGGTTTGAGTAGTGCCAGCAGGAGCAGTTTTTTGTTCCGGGTGCCCTAGGATTTGAGCACTAGTAGCGGGCATGAGCAGGCAGGTGTGTACAAGAAGGGATAGTTGGGCAGGCACTGCTGCGTATTCAATGGGATATATTTTAAGGTTCAGGACATAAAAAGTGGGCCTGCCTTAAAGGGGTCCTCCGACAACTCTTTTCCGCAACAGGAGATGAGACAGATTTCCTAGAAACATCGTACCAATCACCTGTCGATGCAGCACTATCAGCTCCTCTCATCTCCTGGTGTGGGGAAAAAGAAGTCGGAGGACCCCCTTTGAGTAAGAAAATTTGCCAAATGTAAGGGGCAATCCATTTGCATCAGATTAAATCAGCATACAGTCTAGGTTTCTGCAATCCCCACGGAAAATTTCAGCGCAGCTTTTTGGATGCGCCACGGAGTAAAATAAAATACCGTGGATCTGTGGCACACTCGAAATCTATTCTGGCCGTGGATCAATTAGTAATTAACTGCTTTTTTTCTAAATCCGGCATTAACTCCAGAGTGCCGCCTTCCCAGTATTCCCAGTTTTCCCAGTCCTGGAAGGGTTTCTATATTAGTAGACTACGTGTTCTGTGTGTGCGGTTGTTAGGAGCATTTCCCCCCTGTCTACTGCCTGTAAATCCCAGTGGGAGGACGGTCAGGACCTCTCCTCATACACAAAGTACAGGAAAGTCTCTCCATTGACCGTTTCCTGGTATTTCCTCACCTTCCTACCTCTGGCCCTGTATGAGCCCTTAAACCGCCCCCCTCCTGCTCAGCACAACACATCTTCCAATAACTTAGGAATTCGCCGCTTCTTTGCTTCCTGTTTGGGTTTTCAGTTTTCTGTACTGGTTTTGGGGTGTGGGGGCGTTTTATAGGGGACGTAATATAAATATAACATCTGAGCTCATCGTGTTTTTCTACAACCAAACCCAGGAACTTAGATTTTAAGGCTTTTCCAGATTTACGCAAGTTAAATTTAATGAGTTTATCATAAAAAAAAAGTTTTGGAAACTTTGTAATATAATTTGTGATTTGATTTGACATCATTTCCAAGATCTCTGCTTGCTGTTGGTATAAGTGAGCCTAGCCAAATCTGTCCTGGTTAATGTATAATAAAAAGTTCTGCGACTTTCTAATATATATTGCGTTCCAACTTCTTTTTTTGTTTAGATCTCTGCTTGCTTAAAACACGGACAGCTGTCTTTGAGTAGTTTCACTTGTTTTTGTATATCAGGATTTTTTCAATCTTCCTTTTCATTGACAGCAAGCAGATATCTTGTAAAATAAACCCTTCACACACGTTTATGTGATTCCTTCTAATTATAAAGCAGGAAAGTTTTAATGAATTTTTTATGAGTCAATTTCTTATCATTTCAGGAACTCTGATTGCTGTCAATGAATGGGAACGTTATAGTGTCAGATGGGGGAATATCTGCACACGTCTGATACTTCTGCCAGGAGAAGGTTTTCAGCCTATGATTAATACTGTAAATTAATTGAATGAATTCACCAATTCGCAGACAGCAAACGAACATGTTAACAAAAAAGTTTAATAGAAAGTTGCAGAACTCTTCCTTTTTGAATGGCAGGAGAACGCAAAGTAGACGGGTTGGATAATTTACTCGGAGACGAGCAGCATCAGGCAGCCACTTATCTCCCTGCCTATTCCTAAGTCCTGGGTATCTGCCAGGTGTAAGTAATGGTCTCTGCCGTACGTATCCTCCACCTTTGTAGCTGCACGTTTTTTTACTTCCCTCCTTTGTACATAAGTCAAGTGCGACCCTAGTAAGTCACAAGTGCTGTATGACCCCCGAACGTGATGGCTGTGACCCCCCAAGAAACATTCAGGAAATCATTATCGGGTTTATTATAAGGGCAGGTTCAGACGATCAGTAAACACTGCGGGTTGGACGCTCTGTACTTATGCAGCGTCCAGATGTTTCTAGAAATCCCACATCCACTATGGGTGCACAGATGGCTGCGGATCACCTGCGGAGACGGACATGAGGCGCGTCTTCCCAGACCGCAGCATGTCTATTTATCTTGTGGAGACGTTGGTATCCTCAACAGAAATTACATATATACGATGTATTGGATGCAGTGAATCTGCACGGTTCAGTGATTACAGACATACACTGCATCCAAAGCGCTGCCAGTCCCAGATCGTGGGTACCCGGCCTTTGAATTAGTATTTATGAGAAGAGTTGGCATCCACAGCTGGCACAGAGGGCATCCACAGCTGGCACAGAGGGCATCCACCACAGGCACACACGGCATCCACAGCTAGCGCAGAGGGCATCCATAGTGGGCACCGAGGGTATCCCCGAGAACAGAGAATTACAGGAATGGACTGCTGGGATGTCATCACTACAAGTCTCCAGTGATGTCGTAATCGTGCTATAACTCTACAGTAGATTATTATGGTTGTTACATTGTGGCCGCCCCCTATGATGCCCTCATACTGATCAATGAGAGTCCGATCGCAGCATCCCCACCTATCCGGAGAGGGGGCTCTGAAGTGCCCCATAAATAATCATAGATGCTGTGCATACACTCCATTTCAGAGACCCCTATATCTGCATTTTGCGGGTCTTGGCAAGTCATGCTCTAAGGCCGGTGTCACACTTGCGAGTGCAATGCGAGAAACTCTCATCAATACCCGGCACTGCCGCCGGCACTCAGGATCAGAACGTGCGGCTTCATAGAAATACATGCAGCTGAATGCTCTGGTCCCGAGTGCCGGCGGCAGTGTCGGGTATTGATGGAAGAGACTCGTGCGAGTTTATCTCATTGCACTCGCAAGTGTGACCCCGGCCTAACTTTTGCATAGGCAATGACTTGCCCAGTTGGGAATGACCCTTTTAGAGGAGCGGGGGTCTGTACCCCTTTACTTATTTAGGGTCTTTTCTTACATGGTCTGGACTTCTAGTAGTTTGCAATTATTTGCGATAAGGGGGTCGTGCACGATTTGTGAATCGAATCCCGTAAGTTTGGGAATAGGTGGGATAGAATTGGAAAAAAGAACCAATGGAAACTGTCAGCAAGCTGTTGTTGATGGATCCGTGTGACAACAGAATATTTGTACTGAATACTACTGTTGGAAAATGTGCATTCTCTAGTCCAGGATTCCTTTTCTTTTCCTTCCGTGACAGCTGCATGCTGGGAGTTGCAGTTCTACACCAGCTGGAGAATGTTGTAAAACGTCGCAACTCATTCCACAGTTTATATCTCAGTCTAATCCTCGGCAATGCAGGTGCAGCATGTATGAGCCAAGATATACAGGATGTGTCGTCTTACTGGGAAATTAGGAGATGCTCGTAATGTATATCACATCTCTATGGCCCGGTCCTGTCAGCCGATAGGACGCCCCCCATATGGTATCTGCATTCAGTGTGGAGGCTAAATTGTCGTTCTACATTTCATTATCTTCCATGAAAATCACATTTTTACTTACGTTTCTATATATGTTTTCATTTAGTTAAAAATCTATTAATGGGAAACTATCAGCAAGCAGCTGCTGCTGGATCCCAATATCTTATTTCTATTCTCTGGGTCTGTGCATCCAGGGACGGCTTCCACCCGCGACTTCCCTGTGCAGCTAACTCCGGCACGTACCCAGCGCTGTCAGTCCTGTTCAGAGCAACCACATTTTGGTCTGATTCTTGCAGATGAAAGCAGATCGGACTCAGTCTTCAGCACTGAGAACTCAGAGTACTAAATGTAGATGCACAGAATTGAAGATCCGCTAACAGCAGCTTGTGGATGGAGATCCGTTAATAAAATGCTGTATATGGCATGGATGGTATTTAAAAACCAGTATAATGAATATTAGAGGTGACAGAGTTATATTTATCTACTACAGAGCCCATTATCACAGCACTTTAAGGGTATGTGTATTTGCCGTTTTTGTCAGGCGGTCCGCTCAGCAACCCACCCAACAAACCACTCCGTAAACGTTAAAAAGAAAACCACTTTGCGCAAGTTCCATCTTTTCAGCTTTTAAATATCTATTGTGAGAACTAATAAAGATCTTAAACAGGTTTTCTGGAAAGATCGGTGAGGACTCGCACTAATTAGTAATGTGGGGCACTTTTACCCGCGTGGATTGGAGCAGCAGTGCACATCCTCGACCGGCGCCATTCATTCCCTGTGGGGCTGCCGAGTTCTGCGTCACTTCTCCCCGAGAGAATGAAGCGGCGGTCAGGGAATGCACAACAGAAATAAGTGTCCCGCAAGGGATAAAGATTCCCCGCTCTGCCGATCAGTGTAGGTCCCAGCGGCCGGACCCTACTTTAAGTCCTTGGAAGACCCCCTCCAGTCAGTTACTTATCTTCACCAGGTAACCCCTTTTAAGCCCTCAAATTGGGCAACTACTTTAAGTCCTCAAAGCTGGACACACCTTTAAGACCTGAGTAGACCCCTGACAATCAGTTATCTTCGTCACACAACCCCTTTAAGTAATAAAACTGTGAAAACCCCTTCAAGTCCTGAACTGGGCAACCCCTTTATGTCCTTGGTGGACCCGACAATCAGTAAGTTAACTTCACCAGGCAACCCCTTTAAATGCTGAAATTTGGAAACACCTTTAAGTCCTTGACGGACCTCCTGCGATCAGTAAGTTATCTTCACCAGACAGCCCCTTTAAATCCTCAAACAGGGCAATCCTTTTAAGTCCGCAGCAGACCCCTGCTGATCATTAAGTTATCTCCACCGGCCAACCCCTTTAAGCCCTGCAATCTGCACGTCCGCAGTCACACATAACATCAGGCGTCCCCCAGACAAGAGCTTAGATTATCCTCAGAGGCACTGGGACCCCGGTAATCGGCAGATCGGCAGACGGGCGTTTCCTCTTCTTTCTTTGCAGATGTTTCTCTTGTTTTTGTGGTTGTCACAAATCCTTTTTCTGAGGATTTCTCCGCACAGAATTCTTATTTTGTGTCTTTTTGCCTTTTTTTCTGGGAAAGTGATGCATAATTCATGCTGGATCTCCGCGGATCGGAGCTCACAGACGTCACTCCGGTGTCTCGTCCGCCGGCTTCACCGCTCTGCTGAATAATTTAGACTTTTAGAAGAATCTGCAAATTCTAATTCCTGTCCAATATTGCAATAAGCTTCTCTGACTAATGTCATTAATGGAGGCAGAATCCGGGAAGTCGTACGAGCTTTGCCACGTGACTAGAGCGACAGTTTTTTTCTTTTTGGACATAACACATAGACATAGACCCTTTTCAGTGCCCGGTGGAAGGTCACCATAAGATGCGCCAGCCTCTTCCAAAAGTATCTCATTCACCAAGCCAAACCTGGTCTACAGGGGAGGTTAATAAAAATTACTAAGTGTTGGTAAAAACGAGCCATTCTGGGAACCAGGAAGCTGCGAGGCCGGGGAGCGCTGTGTTCCTGAAGATCAGTAATGAGAAAACCCCTATGAATAGGTATGGTCACCGATGAGAGTAGCTGTGCTGCAAGTGCAGTATCCAACTCTTTACCATTTGTTGTAGGCTGGTTCTCCTTAAGCATGGAGTATTATTGGCAATGCTCCTTGGGAAAAACATGCAAATTAGCTCTCTCCAAAAACAGGAAAAAATGCTGCCTGTTGAAGGTAGTTGCCCTCCTTGTCTCCTTGTCAATCTTGAGACCAGGGCTACGGCAGTTTTTGGCATCTGTGCATTCTTGCCAGCACGCGCCATGGCCTCGTTCTCACGATAGATGTTCCAACAACTGAAACAATCCCTTTAAGAAGCAAGATCTAAATATCAGTGCCCAGATGAGCTGGGCCCACCCTTGTAGTTTGTTCAGACCTGACCTGATACAGGAAAACATTGTTACCTTGCTAAATTTCTTCTTCTTTATTTAACAGGATCAACAATGGGGATAAACATCAACAACATGACGGCCGCCGTGTCCGGCACCAATAGAACGTTTTTGGAGAACGGCACCGAGGAGCTTGAAACCTGCTTCGTACCTGAAAATGCCGAATGGGTCTTCACCTACCAACCCATCTACATGTGGTTCATCTTCGTCCTGGGCTTCATAGAGAACTTATTTGTCATCCTGGTCTTCATCCTTCATAAGAGCCGCTGCACAGTGGCGGAGGTCTACCTGGGCAACATGGCGGCTGCCGATCTGATTTTCGTCAGCGGCTTACCCTTTTGGGCAGTATCTCTCTCCAACAGGTTCTATTGGCCCTTCGGGGGCTTCATGTGTGTGACCGTCAACTCATTGATTCAACTCAACTATTACAGCAGCATCTACTTCCTGATGATGGTCAGTATTGACCGGTACCTAGCCCTGGTGAAGACCATGTCCGTCGGTAGGATGAGAAGACCTTGGTGTGCGAAGATAAACTGCGTCATCATCTGGCTTTTTGCACTGGCAGTAAGCTTACCCAAGGTGGTGTTCCGAAAGGTGACCTTCCTTCCGGCTCTCAATGTCACGTCCTGTATAATTGTTCCCCCTTCTGACAGCTGGCACGTGGCCACCAATATCATCACCAACCTTGTTGGCTTCTTGATCCCATTTGTCGTCATTGCCTTCTGCACTTCTCAGATCATCGGCGTTCTCCAGACCAACGTCATGCAGCAATTCAAGGAGATTAACAATGAGAAGAAGGCCACATGGTTGGTGCTGTCTGTACTCTTGGTCTTCATCATCTGTTGGCTTCCCTTTCAAGTTTTCACTTTCATCGACACGTTTAGTCTGCTCAAATTCTTCGAAAATTGTGCTTTCATTGAGATCGGAAATCAGATTTCGTCCTATATCGCTTACAGCAACAGTTGCATCAACCCCCTACTCTACGTCATGGTCGGCAATCATTTCCGGAAAAAGGCCAAGGAGGTCTACCAGCAACTTGTAACCAGGATAAAGTTCCCGAAAAATGAGCCCATGCCCATGAACTACTCGGGGGTCACCGTACGGACCTCCATTTCTATGGGGCAGCAAAATCTAATCAAGCGGTGAAACACGTTGGCTCCGTCCTGAAGAGGCTCGGTAACAACCAAACGTGTCGTGGAATAAGCTGCCGTTATTTATTTCTACGTCTTGTCTTCCGCAGTGACTCACAGTTTCCGATAGTTCCAGTTGGGGCTCCTGTATGGGGTAGGACATGGGCACATCCCAACTAGGGGAAGGAGGACATTATTTAGGTTCTTATTAGATCGTCCGGGACACTCCATTACATGGTGAATGCACGTCAGGGAAATCAGTGCTTTTGTGATATTTATGCTGTTTTCTTTTAAAGGGGAAGGGTGAATAAATTAAAGGGATGGGGCTTTGTATCTAATGTGTTTATAAACTGCAATTAATAATGTATTATTAGAAATATCAGCAATAATACGGCCAGGGGCAACAATGGCTCTTTTATCATTAAAAGCGTCCACCAGGAGTTAAAGGGATTATTCAGTGCCCTTGTCTTTACATCGGGGGATGAGAGAAGCTTTTGACGTTGCGTTAATGGCCGCCTTTCCGGCTTTACCAAGTCTTGCTCACCTGTTCTACTAATCAGAATAGGATGTGCAAGGGACCGCCGTGGGTCATTGATGCAATGTCTGTAACTTCTCTCCTACCAATGAAGAACTGAGAGATGCCAAATGATTCCTTTAAGGCCGCGGCTACACTGCAACTTTGGCCATGACATAAGGAGTGCATCCGAAGATTGCTCCGTGTTGCCGCTACATCATGAAGGTGAATCTGGTCTCATTGCGACCACTTGGGTACCGCGACAAGCTAGTCAGACAAAGTCGGATCTCACAAGGCTGGACAACCCCTTTAAGCTTAATATACAGAGGTCTGGGCAAAGCCACTAAATTGTGACTTTTCTTTTTACTTCTTCGGCCTTGTTTGATATCAAAATTATCAGGAATTAAAGGGTCTGTCTGGCCACTTAGCCTCTAAGAAATAAACACTCAAAATGATTAAAAAAAAAAAAAAATAATACTGATCCCCTGCCAATCCCATCCCATTGCTTCCCAGGTTCTCCCATTGGTCTTTCTGCCTCCCATTTTGGCTGAACAGACATGTGACCGCTGTAGCTAATCACTACCTACTGTTTAGAACCGATGGTCACGTCTGTCAGCACTGAGGACCTGGAAGACATCGGAACGGAAGAAGTGGTGGGAGGAAGGGGAGAGAGGGGGTCAGAAAAGTGAGAGTTATTCCATTTATTAGTTTTATGCAATTCTACACCGTTTTCTATACAAGTATTAGTGGCTGGAAAACCCCTTTAATGTGGACCGAATGCTAAGGCGAAGCAAAGAGATCCTCTATAATTTGTATTAATGCAGAATAATGTGAATGTTTTCTACATGGTCTGATGTATTTGTAATAAAGGGCGGTGGGGTGTATATACGTGGCCTATAATGTCTGTCTGGTACATTGTGCACTTAACTTACTAATTCCTGATACCTCATTACTGATAATAAACGTGGAGTTTTACCAGATTCCTTGTGTGGGATGACTGCACTGTCCTGTGGCACCATATGGCGGCACTAATTAAAATGATAAAATAATGTAACTCTGGGAAAGCTGGGTGATCCAAGAGTCAATCATCCAGCTTTCCCATACACCTGTGCCATAGACATGGGGCACGAGTCCATACAAATGGCACATACTACAAATTAAAGGGGCACTAAACCGGGAGTTCATGTAGTGCAGTTGCAGACAATTATTCTCTGTTATCAGCCACATTCTTTATTACTTTTTACAACTTTAGAGATTATAAGACCCTTGCGAGAATGGAGCGGAGGTGGATCATGTGCTCAGCCGCAGATCCACGTCACTCGGCCAGCGTCGGGCTGGAGCACCTTGGGCCCACCAGAGAAAACCATTCTTGGGGTCCACTATGTAGCTACATAGAAATAAATACAAGACCACCAATTGTGCGGTAAAACGCGCTAATATCAGGGCATACTACAAGGTAATACACGTCTTAATTATGTAATAGGGGTTGGGGTAGCCCCCTCATTGAATATAATGCAGCCCTCATATAGTATAATGCAGCCCCATCATAGAATATAATGCAGCGCCCCCAGAGTATAATGCAGCCCTCATAAGGTATAATGCAGCCCTCATAGGGCATAATGCAGCCCCCTGTCATAGGGCATAATGCAGCCCCCCACAGAATATAATGCAATCAGGACTCAGTGATTATATATATATATATATATATATATATATATATATATACACATATATATATATATATATATATATATATATGTATATATATATATATATATATATATACATATATATATATATATATATATATATATATATATATATACATATATATATATATATATATATATATATATATATACATACATACATACTAGCTGTACTTCCCGGCTTCGCCCGGGTTGATAACTGCTGTTAGCAAAATAGAATGTGTAATGTGTTAACAAAAATTTATTCTGCACACGAAAACCACAAAACAAATAGATAGAAATATAGTTATTAAAAGGCAAAAACTAAGCTAATAGAAGCATTTTACAACATATATTTCAACACCAGAGATATTCCACACAGAGTTAACTAAATTAGCCAAGTAATCTTCCACTACTTCTTCGAGAGCCTTTTGATATACGACATTCTTAGTGTTTCCTTCAGGTGCCACCAACACACCCTAACTGACATGCTATTACCTCACACAAGCTTTGTTATACTGAGAATGTCCTTTGTTGCCTATCTTAACCAATCAGCTCAGATTAATTAACTGTAGCAAAATAGAGGCTGAGCTGTAATTGGTTGCTATTGGCAGCCTGATAAATCCCCAGCCAACAGGAAGCCCTCCCCCCTGGCAGTATATATTAGCCAGACCTCCCAACTGTCCCGGATCCAGCGGGACTGTCCCGATTTTGACAATCAGCCCTGCGATCACGGGCGGGACATTAGTTTTCCCGCACTGGTTGGGAGGTGTGTAATATCACCTGGTCAGCTCCCTGAGTCCCTGCACCTGCAGAGCAGCACACCACATATTGGCTGCTCTGTGCGCACAGGACCTGTGATGAGGTCATAGGATGGGAGGAGCCAGGGGTCACATGATCGGGAGGACCTCCGTGTACAGGACTTTGCTGGTTGTCATGGCGCTGGACGAGGGTAAGTGTACTGTGTGAAGTCAGGAGGTGTTTACAGTGTGGATGTAGCAGAGCCATGTGTGAACGAGGTGTATGGATCGGAGCAGCGTGTGAAAGGTGAATGGAGCGGAGCTGTGTGTGTAAGAGGTGTACAGATCGGAGCAGCGTGTGAAAGGTGTATGGAGCGGAGCCGTATGTGTACAAGGTGTACGGAGCAGAGCTGCATGTGTACAAGGTGTACGGAGCAGAGTGTGCAATGTGTATGGAGCAGAGTCCTGTGTGTGTACGAGGTATACGGAGTAGAGCCGTGTGTGTATGAGGTGTACAGAGCGGAGCCACGTGTGTACTGAGCGGAGCCATGTGGGTACAAGGTATACGGAGCAGAGCCATGTGTGTACGGAGTGGAGCCGTGTGTGTACGAGGTGTACGGAGCGGAGTCGTGTGTGTGTGTACGAGGTGTACGGAGTGGAGCCGTGTGTGTATGAGGTGTACGGAGCGGAGCCGCATGTGCAAGGTGTATGGAGTGGATTTGTAGGTGTACGGAGCGGACGCTAGCTATGTCAGATTGGAGCAGATATTGCTCCTCGCTCTGACTGGCACAGGAGACATGGAGAGGTCTTTATCAGTGGCGTATCACAGCTGCAGCAATGTGAGCAGTCAGCGGCGCAACTGGATGATATCATTCATCGCCGCGGAAGTGGAAGCTGCCGGCTGCTGTGAGGGAGAGCGGTGAAAGGTGTGTTGTGATGGAGAAGGCAATGATGGGGGTGGAGTAACCATGTGTAACCATTATACTGTACCCAGCATTGTGTGGGGCCATTATACTGTACAAAGCATCATGTGAGCCCATTATACTGTATGGACCATCACGTGGGGCCAGTATACTGTACGCAGCATCATGTGGGGCCAATATACAGTATGGAGCACTATGTGTGGTCATTATACAGTATGGAGCATCATGTGGGGCCATTATGCAGTATGGAGCATCATGTGGGGCCATTATACAGTATGGAGCATCATGTGGAGCCATCATACAGTATGGAGCATCATGTGGGCCCATTATACTGTATGGAGCATCACGTGGGGCCAGTACACTGTATGCAGCATCATTTAGGGCCATTATACAGTATGGAGCTCCATGTGTGGCCATTAAACAGTATGGAGCATCATGTGGGGCCATTATGCAGTATGGAGCATCATGTGGGGCCATTATGCAGTATGGAGCACGGTGTGGCCATATTTTTTTTGTTTATAATTATTGTTTATGAAACATTGTGATCAGCAGTGCTAAATGGGTGTGGTTGGGGTGTGACTAGTTGTGAAATGGGTGTGGACAGAGGCATGGCCTATACGTCGCCCCTCTTAACCTTCCTCAAAAGTTGGGAGGTATGTGCAGCGCCCCAGAGACCTGGTTGTTGCAGTATAGCGCTCTGCCACTAAGGGGAGCAGCGGTACGTCTGATGGCACTAAAGAGTTCTCCTGACCAGGTATCACCAGAACACATTACACTTCACACTCCGGCCACTAGGGGGAGAAAAAGGCTTTATTTATTGGGCCACTCCTCACACTGGTAAAACTAGGGGCTGGGGAGGAAGTTAGTGAGAAGCTGACTGGGTTGGAACCAGGCAACATCCCGTGGCAGGGGGTGTTGCAGGGAGAAGGCACATGGGGGTCCCTGTCAGGCGTGGGAACCTGGCAGGTGCCTAGCGACAGAACAGAACGTAACGGAACCGCGCCTGCACACCTTGCGGCGGTATCCTAAGAGAGAGACAAGAGGGGAAGAATATTGTGGAACAGTGTAAACGAGATCAGCACAAAGGAGAGCCAGTAAGAGTCGTGCCGAGAGAGGAAGGCAACATCTTACTGAGGCGCGTAGTCGGTGGCCGGATCACCGTAGGAGTAACTGACTTCAGGCCTTACTTCAAATTCCGCTGGACAGTTAATCATAGGTTGGCTGTCTACCTTTTACACCTACGAAGACATAGGGGGCAACATTGGGAGAGGGGCGTCTCTAGGGTCCCGGAAGACCTCCAAGCCTTCCCGTCAAACGGGTGGCGTCCTAGCCATAACATATCTGGGGGACGTTAGAAACTAGCAACATCTGGAACCAAAGAACGAGAGAAAGAGAGCTGTAGAGAACGAACGAACGAGAACAGCAGTTGTGAGGACTATTCCGAATGCTCAGCAGGGTAGGACTACAACACACAGGCGCTATTGGTAGGCAACGATTTCCATCTGCGAGGGAAACTCTGGATGTGCCCATCGGACCGGTCGGTCTCTGAGAGCCCTGTTAAACGTACTCTGGATTGAGGATCCTGAAGCCTTCAGTAAAGAGGTAAAGAGATTGCAACCCTGTGTCCTCGTTATTGACTGCACCTCACACCATCACCATCCACCTTACTGGGAAGCCCTGGGGACATACTTCACCTGTGGGAAGGTATACCATCCAGCTGCCATTCCATCACCCCAGCGGACCCCATAGCAGGTGGCGTCACGAACCATTGACAGACTGTACAAATCCCTTTACTGGACGCCCCTTAGCAGGGTCACGGACCGGGTCTAGCCACCGTGACAGCCTCAGAACTGAACCAGAGAGGCCCGGTACCGAGAACTCGTGGCCCTGTGTCTGGGGGCGCTCCATATGTATTAGCTCACACATACACATAATAGACAGGTCATGTGACTGACAGCTGCCATATTTCCAATATGGTACATTTGTTGGTCTTGCAGTTTGCTTATTAGTCAGATTTTTATTTTTGAAGGATAATACCAGACTTGTGTGTGTTTTAGGGTGAGTTTCATGTGTCAAGTTGTGTGTGTTGAGTTGCGTGTGGCGACATGCATGTAGCGACTTTTGTGAGATGAGTTTTGTGTGGCGACATGCGTGTAGTAACTTTTTGTGTGTCGAGTTGCATGTGACAGGTTAGTGTAGCAAGTTGTGTGCAGCAAGTTTTGCGTATGGCATGTTTTGCGCGTGGCGAGTTTTATGTGTGGTGCGTTTTGAGTATGTGCAAGTTTTGTGTGAGGCAACTTTTGTGCATGTGGCAATTTTTCCACGTGTGCAAGTTTTGCGTGTGGCGAGATTTCCATGAGGTGAGTTTTGCACGTGTGGCTAGTTTTGCGTGAGCCTAGTTTTGCATGTGGCGAATTTTGCGCGTGGTGAGTTTTGAGTGGCGACTTTTGTGTTTCGACTTTTATGTGGCGAGGTTGGTGTATGTGTGGTGAAATGTGTGCTGAGGGTGGTATATGTCTTCAAGCACGTGGTAGTGTGTGGTGCATTTTGTGTGTGTTCATATCCCCGTGTGTGGTGAGTATCCCATGTCGGGGCCCCACCTTAGCAACTGTACGGTATATAATCTTTGGCGCCATCGCTCTCATTCTTTAAGTCCCCCTTGTTCACATCTGGCAGCTGTCAATTTACCTCCAACACTTTTCCTTTCACTTTTTCCCCATTATGTAGATAGAGGCAAAATTGTTTCGTGAATTGGAACGCGCGGGGTTAAAATTTCACCTCACAACATAGCCTATGACGCTCTCAGGGTCCGGACGTGTGACTGTGCAAAATTTTATGGCTGTAGCTGCGACTGTGCAGATGCCACACACTCATTCAGCTTTATATATTAGATATACTGTATATAAATATAGATTTTGTTTCTCTCAGTCTCTAATATATATATATATATATCTATATATAGATAGAGAGAGAGAGAGCGCGAGCGTGCACAGCAGCCTGGAGTCCTGGGTTCAAGCCCCACTAAGGACAACATCTGCAAAGAGTTAGTTTGTTCTCTCCGTGTTTGCGTGGGTTTCCTCCGGGTGCTCCGGTTTCCTCCCACATTCCAAAGACATACTGATAGGGCGCACACACACACACACACAATACTCACCTCTCTTCCTCGCTCCCACACTGATTCCGGCTCTGTTCCGGTATCAGAAGCCACACTGCTGCCTGCCCGGCACACAGCGGGTACACAATGAAGTGACATCATCATGCACACGCAGTGTCAGAGGGGACTGATGGGAGAGGGAGCCGGTACAGTTGAATGTGGCACGCACTGGGGGGCAGAGCTGGCGTTGGGCCCCCTTGACTTACGGCCCCATAGTGGGCTGGAGGCCCCTGGGGGAACGGGGGCCCCGGTCTGCCAGCCCTGATAGCGGTCAGAAACATCAGATTGGAGCACCTTGGGCCCACTAGAAAAACCTATTCTTGGGGTCCACTACGTAGCTACATAGAAATGAATTCAAGTCCACCAATTGTGCAGTAAAACGCGCTAATATCAGGGTATAAGATAAAGTAGTACATGTCTTAATTATGTAACAGGGGTTGGGGTAGCCCCCTCATAGTATGATGCAGCCCCTCATAGAATATAATGCAGCCCCCCACATAGGGTATAATGCAGCCTCCCCCCTCACAGAATATAATGCAGCCTCCCCCCATATATTGCAAACAGGACTCCGTGATATACACACTGCTCAAAAAAATAAAGGGAGCACTAAAATCCCACATCCTAGATATCACTGAATGAAATATTCCAGTTTAAATCTTTATTCATTACATAGTGGAATGTGTTGTGAGAACAATAAAACCTAAAAATTATCAACGTAAATCACAACTAATATCCCACGGAGTTCTGGAGTTGGAATGATGCTCAAAATCAAAGTGGAAAATGAAGTTACAGGTTGATGGGGCGTGTCCTAGCTGGCCATGTGAGTGGAAGCAGGGAAGAGTGCTCCTGCTGCCATAAGGACAAAAATCCTGCTTTAACCCCGATTTTCGGGTAAACTCACCTAAATCCGGCTGGCTGAAGGTCCAGAGAGTGCAGCGGTGCGGAGCAGCAGGTCCGGAGTCGGCAGCGATGACCAGGAGGCGGCAGAAAGACGCTGGCACCAGCGATGCAGGAGCCAGCCAAGATGGCTCCGATGCTAGGGAGGACGCCGAGAAGGAGAACGCCGCATGTCAGCGGCGCATGGAGGTGGCCGCAAAGCTGCAGCAGTATGCCAGAGTGGAGGCTGCTGAGGAGGCAGAACCAGGATCTGGAGCTGGAGCTGACCAGGAGGAGGAGGAAGCAAGCACAGCCGAGCAGCATGAGGTACAGAGGGGGAAGGAGAGAGGCAGCATGGCTGGGGCTAGTGGGGGACCTGAAGCCATATCACAGGGAGAGGAGCCGACTCTTAGAGATGTTATCACACTGATCTCTTCATGTCAGCAATCCCTGAACTCCTTGGCCCAGCAGATGCAGGAAGTTAAAGGGGACACGGCACAGATTAATGCGGCTCTGCAGAAAATGGACAAACGTATAGGAGTGGTGGAGGAGAGGGTGAGCATGGCAGAAGATCACATAGTTAAGCTACAAAAAGCTGAAAAGAAGTTCGCCCAAGCAATAGCCGAGCTCGCTGCCAAAAATGAGGATCTGGAAAATAGATCCAGAAGAAATAATATACGTATAGTGGGGCTGCCTGAAAAGACTGAGGGGAGAAATCCCACTGAGTTTGTGGAGAACTGGCTGCTGGAGAAGATTGGGAGCACAGTGTTGACAAAAGTCTTTGCTGTTGAACGGGCTCATAGGGTCCCGCCGCAGCCCCCTGCCCCAGGAGCAAATCCCCGTACCATGCTTGCTAAAATACTCAATTATAGAGACAGAGAAATTATCCTTAGAAAGGCTAGAGAGATGGAGGATCTGACGGCTGGAGGTCAGAAAATTGCCATTTATCCGGATTATTCCGCTGTGGTTCAGAAACAGCGGATGAAGTTTACTGGAGTCAAGCGGCGACTGAGGGAGCTGGGAGTGCAGTACTCAGTGATGTTTCCCGCCAAGCTGAGACTGGTGGCTTTTAATAAGACCCACTTTTTCTTGACACCGGAGGACGCTACCCAGTGGCTTGATACTCATGAGAAAAAACTTAAGGGAATGGGCGACTGACATTTCGGCGAGATCCAGTTGGGATTTGTTTTCTCTGTCGATGGAGGAGAGTTCTGCGCTCGTTAGCAATGGTTAAAGAGTTGAGCAACTGTTGGGGGTTTTGCTGGGCCATATTGAAGGAATGGCCGGAGGGGACAGTACCAACTACTAAGTACGGTGGAGGAGGGTTATGCTGGGTACTGTGAACTGGTTTGGTACTTTTTCTATATGTTAATATAAGTTGAAATGTTAAGATACAATAAAGTGAAAGTTGGGGGGGAAATTGTGATTGCTATGGCAGCGGGACGCGAATGGAGAGGGTTAAGTAAGGGAGAGTGTTCGCAGTGGGCAGTGGAGCCCCACTCTTGATGAGAGGAAGAATGCGTTATATTGGGAGGGTTAGGGGGGTAAGTTGGGAGGGGGCAGGGGGGGTGGGAGGGTTGGGGCAGCTCATACTTGGGAAATTGGATACTTTAAGAAAAGATGAGCCACATGATGGGAGATTGTATTAAAATATTGAGTTGGAATGTGAGAGGTCTGGCGGATAAAACACGGCGGGCGGCAAGTCTGCAGTATGTCCGAGAACAGAAAGTCTCAATGATATGCCTGCTGGAGACACATTTAGTGCGGGAGAGGGTGAACATATTGAATAGGCGCTGGATACAGAGGGCGTATCATTCTACTTTCTCGACGTATTCTAGGGGTGTGTCGGTGTTAATACCTGCGGGGGTGCAGTATGAGGAGGTAATGGTAAAAGAGGATGTCGATGGTCAGTATGTGGTGGTGAAATGTAAAATGAATGGAGTATTGATGTGTATAGTGGCAATGTATATTCCGCCCCCATACTCAAGCAAGAAGATAAGAGAGGTGCTGGAGAGGGTAGAGTGCTGGGGACCGTTACCATTACTAATTATCGGCGACCTTAATAATATATGTGATGACTTTTGGGATAAGAACAAAAACCCCCAGAATAGGACGGCGGGACATACCACTACGTTTGGGACTTATGTCGGGGAAGTGGGCATGGTTGATTTATGGAGAGTTAGGCATATCGGGGAAAGGGCGTATTCATGCTACTCACCAGCTCATGGTACGCTGTCTAGGATTGATCTGGCACTGGGTAACCGATTACTAGATACGATGGTAAGGGACGTGAGATATTTACCTAGGGCTCTCTCAGACCATAGTCCAGTTGAAGTGGAATTTCGATCAGTGGGGACACGGAACGGGAGCAGAAGGGAGTGGAAAATTCACCCTAATTGGCTACACAGTATAGACTTGGAGAAGATTAAGAAGGAATTGGTGGAATTTTTTGAGATAAATGAGGGTAGCGTAGATGTGCTTACTGTGTGGGAAACCATGAAAGCGTACTTGAGAGGGCTGTTGTTTAGGGATATTAGCAGGTGTAAGCGGAAATCGAGAGAGGCAGAGAGGCTGGCGATAGATGGGCTGAGGGTGGCTGAAGATGAGATGGTAATAATGGGTACTTTGGAGGCTGGGAGGAGGTTAAAGGCAGCTCAAAGCCAGCTAGAGGCGGTCTTGCTGAGTAAGGCTGAAAGGAAGAGGGAATTCATGAATTTGGCCTATTACCAGGAGGGTGAATCAGTGGGTCATTTGCTGTCGCTGGTGGCATCTGCCCAGAGAAATACTTCCTTTGTTCACTCTTTGGTGACTGGGAGTGGTGTTGCCGTTTCTGAGACTTCAGAGATTTTGGAGACTTTTGCAGATTTTTACGCAGACTTGTACTCCTCTCGGGTAGATGGGTCAATGGAGGACACGGTGGCGTTCCTTGAGGAGTTGGAGCTCCCGAGGCTGAGTGACACAGCTAGGGAGGATTTGGAGGCTCCCATTACGGAGGAGGAACTGGGACGGGCATTGCAGTCGATGGCTAATGGGAAGGTGCCTGGCGTAGACGGGACGGATTTCCTGCCGAAATGTATAAAAGCTTGGGGGAAGTGTTGATCCCTAAATTGAAGGCGGTCTTGGAAGAGGCTACGAATGGTGGAAGGCTACCGGCATCTATGCGGGAGGCCACAATAGTGGTGATTCCAAAGGAGGGGAAAGACCCGACACAGCCGGATTCATATCGGCCAATTTCTTTGCTTACTATCGACGTTAAACTCCTGGCTAAGGTGTTGGCGATGAGGTTGACAAGTGTTATTTCTGGCCTGATACACTCAGACCAGTCTGGCTTTATGCCTGATAGGTCAACTGCGATTAATCTACGAAGGCTGTATATGAACTTGCAACTCAAAGCCGATAACTGTGGCCAGAGAGTTATTGCATCTTTAGACGCTCACAAGGCGTTCGATAGTGTGGAGTGGGGGTATCTCTGGCAGGTGTTGCGAAGAATGGGGTTTGGACCGCAGTTCATATCATGGATTCAATTAATGTACTCGATGCCGATGGCCAGGGTTAGGGTAAACGGGGAGTTGTCACGGACCATACAATTGGCTAGAGGGACGAGACAGGGGTGTCCGCTTTCCCCCCTTTTGTTTGCTCTGGCGGTGGAACCACTGGCCGCTACGCTTCGACAGTCTGATGAGATGACGGGGTTTAAATATGGGGTGATTGAAGAAACGGTGGCGTTGTATGCGGATGATATTTTGTTGTTTCTGGCTGACCCGGTTGCATCCTTGGAGGGAGCCATTGGGATTATTGAACGATTCGGATCAGTGTCGGGACTTAGGATAAATTGGAGTAAGTCTATCTTGTTTAAGGTGGACGATGTGGATGGGGAGCCATTGGAGGACGGGCGACTGGAGGTGACGAGTAAATTTAAGTACCTGGGAATATGGGTATCTATGCCGGTCACTGACTATATACATGAGAATCTGACTCCAATCTTGGGTGCCCTCAAGGCAAAAGCGGATGCATGGCTTAAGCTACATTTGTCTGTGGTAGGCAGGGTGAATCTTATCAAAATGATTCTGATGCCGAAAATATTGTATATTCTTCACAATGCGCCGGTTTGGATACCACGTGGGAAATTTAGACAGATCAACTCTCTGTTTAGGAATCTGATTTGGGGGAGGCAGCATCCGCGTATCAAACTGGAGACACTTCAGCGACCCAAGGATGATGGGGGTCTGGCATTGCCTAACCCTGAGTTGTACTTTCTTGCAGCCCAGAGTCAGCATTTAAGGGGCTGGGCGCATGGGGGGTCATCTGGGGCAGTACAGCGGTTGATGGAGGTGGTGACAAAAAGAAGGCCAGTGGTGCAATGTTTGGAGGATGGATCCTTGGAGAGTTTGGGGAAGCTATATCCGACTTTGCTGTTGATACGCAAGCTGTGGAGTAGATTGAGGCACATACGTGGGATCACGGACTTGACTAGATACTCGCCGCTATGGCATAATAACAATCTGAAAGAATTTGAGGCATTGGGGGTACTGATAGAGTGGTTGGGCAAAGGGATTCAGTATGTGTATCAAATAATTGAACAAGGTGAACTGAAATCATTTTCCCAATTGCAGGCGGAATTTGGTCTTGGGTCTGCAGGGGAGTATCAATATTTGCGGATGAGGCATGCCTTTGGAGCTCAGAGTAGGAACGGAGGTATTAGGATTCAAAGGGATATAGTACTGGAGTATGTGTGTAATGATGGGACGACTGGAGGAGTCATATCCACTCTGTACAGGGATCTGTTGCACACTTTTCTATTGGGGTTTCCAATAATGGCAAGATCTAAATGGGAAAGGGATTTGGGCCCAATAGATAACGAGACTTGGGAGTCGGTGTTGGAATGGATCCCAAGACTGTCGCTGAGTGAACCGTATAGACTGTCACAGCTCTATGTGATACACAGAGTTTATAGGTCTCCGATGGTGCTATATAAGGCAGGATTGCGTAATGACTCTGAATGTCCGAGGTGTAAGTCTACGGATGCAGACATTTTCCATATGATGTGGACATGTCCGAGGTTGGCTGCCTTCTGGGTGGTAGTTTTGAGTCGTATGGAAGGTGCGTATGGATGCACGGTGCCAAGGGATCCAGTTGTCTGTTTGTTAGGATGCGTGGATGAGATTGGAGTGGATAAACACCTAAAGATAGCTATAGCCAGATTGTTGTACATGGCTAGGAAGGTGATAGCTAGAAACTGGATTAGGGAAGAGCCGCCGTCAAGAGGAGAGTTCCTCCAGTATGTGAAACAGGGCCTGACACTAGAAAAAGGGATTTATAAGAAGAAAGGGAAAACTGAAACGTTCAATAAAATGTGGTCTCCATGGATTGCTATGGGATAGTAATGTGAAGTGTGGCTTATACGAATGGTTGAGGGATTAGATGCTCTATTGTTTTAATGATGGTAGTAATTAACAAGATGAGCTGCTTTGTGGGGTTGGGGTGGGGGTGGGGGGCTTTGGGATCGAAGGGAGCTGTTTGAAGGGGGAGGGGGGGGGAAATACTCTATATTGAAAATGTAAATGTAACATGTTAATTGCCTTGTTATTCTTAATAAAAATTTATTTGAATAAAAAAAAAAAAAAGAAGTTACAGGTTGATCTAACTTCAGTGGAAATGCCTCAAGACAAGGAAATGATGCTCAGTAGGATGTGTGGCCTGCCACATCCTTCAGCATGACCAGTTTGGCAGTGGGTCAGTAATGGTGTGGGGTGGCATTTCTTTGAAATTGCCATTAGGTACTGAGATGAGATCCTCAGACCCCTTGTGAGACCATATGCTGGTGCGGTGGGCCCTGGGTTCCTCCTAATGCAGGACAATGCCAGACCTCATGTGGCTGGAGTGTGTCAGCAGTTCCTGCAAGATGAAGGCATTGAAGCTATGGACTGGCCCGCCCGTTCCCCAGACCTGAATCTGATTGAACACATCTGGGACATCATGTCTCACACCATCCACCAATGTCACGTTGCACCACAGACTGTCCAGGAGTTGGCGGATGCTTTAGTCCAGGTCTGGGAGGAGATCCCTCAGGAGACCATCTGCCGCCTCATCAGGAACATGCCCAGGCTTTGTAGGGAGGTCATACAGGCATGTGGAGGCCACACACAATACTGATCATCATTTCCTTGTCATGAGGCATTTCCACTGAAGTTGGACCAGCCTGTAATTTGATTTTCCACTTTGATTTTGAGTATCATTCCAAATCCAGACCTCAATGGGATATTCATTTTGATTTACATTGATAATTGTTATGTTTTATTGTTCTGAACACATTCCACTATGCAACGAATAAAAATTTGCAACTGGAATATTTCATTCAGCAATATCTAGGATGTGGTATTTTAGCGTTCCCTTTATTTTTTTTGAGCAGTGTATATACCAATATGGAGGATATAAGTACAGAATTTACCACATTTTTTTATTTACTATTTTTTTCCTATATGTATGCGCCATCTGAATGTGGCTGGGAAAAATAATTTGAGCTGTTGCATGAGATATCAGGGCTCCCAGCTATGAAGGCTTATACCACTCCCTTAACCACCAGGTCTCCATTGAAACTTCAATTCCAAGCTGTAAATTATGGGCCAGACCCTGATATCTCATGCATGGCCCATGGCTGACTGATTCTGTGCCATTTGCAAATTTCTACTCTGGGTCAGTTAATGCCACTTTTCTTGGGGTTTGCCCCTAATTTTTCCTGTTTGGGAAGCTTGTTAGTACCCCTTTAGGTGTTGTGTATACGTTTGGTTTGGCCTTCCATTGACTTGGGGTTTGCGTACGTTCGACAAATCTAACTAAACTTTGAAAGGTTCGCTCATCACTACTCCTAATAGAGCCATGAAGTCTAGATTTCCTGAGAAATAGGGGGTCTTAGAAGTGCAGAGAATATACAGTACCATGTAATAGATGGTAATGGAACGGAGACTGTTCGTTCAGGACATGGGAACACATGATTGGCGAGAGTATTGGGGTCCAAAATAATATGAACGTGTAAATTCACTCTAAGACCGAGGACTGTGGTTAAACATTAAAAGAAATGATCTACAGGTAATCAGTTCTCTTGATACCTCGGGACCAGGTTGGCCTCTAAGAAGGACTCGATGGGTGACCAGGTGACAGAGGACACATCCCCAGAATAGTCAGTGGCAGATGATGGCTATGTCCTGTCCCAGGACCTAAGTTTCAGAAGTGAAGGACAGCATCCAATCCAGGTGAAGAAATAAACACTTTATTGTGCCATAGGTGCAACGTTTCAACCCCAAAGGGGTCTTTATCAAGCATGCTTGATAAAGACCCCTTTGGGGTTGAAACGTTGCACCTATGGCACAATAAAGTGTTTATTTCTTCACCTGGATTGGATGCTGTCCTTCACTTCTGAAACTTTGGTATGTACTCCTCCACTTGGATCCTGTGGAGTTAGGACGAGCAACCATTTTATACTACAGAGTGCTGTCTGCCGCCATTTTGCTGTCTGTCCCAGGACCTGACATACAGCTGACCTTACAAGAATGAATGCTGCGTAGTGTTGGGGTTAGGACGTGGAGAATTAGAACGTTTGCTCCACATGAGCGTTCAGCCATATTTCTATGGACAATGACACTTATGGATGTTGTTGTTATCATCTCAGACGGAGGAGGTGACATTTATTCATTTTTTTATAAAAAGAACCAAACATCACTGCCAGCACTTTGCAAGCCTCACGGCCATCACAGATATGCCTACATCTGCCTCCCTGGGAAGTCACAACGTCGGGCACTCGCACATGATTTGCAAACATCCAGAAGTGATGTCGCTCTACAAATCAGATCACCCACATGATGAGAGGGAAGATTACCTTGGGGAAATCAACACCCCCGAAAGAGTGACACACGCATAAAAGCCAATTTTGCATTTATTCAACAATCTAGGAGCAGCAAGACGCGCAACTGCAGGAAAAGGTGCCGTACAGACATGGTGGTGGATAACAGGGGCCAGGACAGCTTCCCCTTAAGCCAAGAGGGGGCTGGCTGATGGATCGGCTCCACAGCTAGGAGGGGGCTGGCTGATGATTCGGCTCCATAGCTAGGAAGGGGTTCTCTTAGCTACCGATATAAGCTGTCAGTAACTCGCCCACTACTACTCTGTTCACACTGGAACTTTTCATGTGTTTGGAGCTAAACATGGGCCCCTGGATTAAAGGACCTTTCCGCCGCCTGTGCAGCAATGAGTGACTCCTCCGCCTGCGGCGCACACTCACCATAACACAAATGTTTTATTAACACTATAAAACAGATTACAAATGTACAGACTAAATGTAACACAGGACTTTATACCTCCGTCGTTCGGAGGACTTGGGGAATCTACATACGACATGGAACGGAATTATTATTCACTTTCAGCCAAGTGCAAAGCTGAGGGGGAAAAAAAGGGAACAAAGTGTGCAGAGTAACACTTCTAGAAAGCTGCTGCCAAAATAGAGATCATTTTGTGGAACTGAGCGAAGATGGGGAGAGGAGGGAGCTGAAGCTGAGGAGCCGTGATGGCCGAGCTGCATCTGACACAGTACAACCAGTGTCCTGTGCACCCGGGAAGGATCCACATGTGGTCGGGGTTACACCCATTCCTGAGCTGTTTGTTAGTTATGAGTCACAGTATTCACCGGCTCCTGGTGCGCAGGTCCACAGCCCCGCCAGGGCCCGGCTCTATCCTTCTTCTAATCTCCATTTCTGAGACTCTTCTTCCCGGACATCGGGTCTGATCTGATTCCTCATTCCGCCTAGCACATTGGATGTGGCTTCTGTGGCCACGATTAGTGGTTTCACGACAGCAGGGGGGATCTGACGGAGGACTCCCCCCACAGCACCGGTGACCCCTCTGTTCTCATGCTCACGTGCCGCCGTCTCGTAGATGGTTTGAGCGGTGTCTGTGATTCCCTGGAAAAGATGCATTAGGGGGAAGACTTTAATCCCACGTTGAAGCAAATACATAACAGGGTGATCCGACGCTATTCACTTCCGCATTGGGAGGAAGGAGGTGCAGATGACGTGGAGGACGCTTGCCTGATAGCTATGTACGGTGCACAAGTCCTGGCAGGAACAATGTCAGCAGCACCACCTACCTCCCAATGCGGAGCTGAGCGGTGCAGGACAACCTCTTTAATGGGAAGGTGGGAAAAGAAGATTGAGAAAATCCCCAATAGATTAGGTATATGCCTTAAAGGGGTTGTCTGGAATTAGAAAAAAAAAATCCCAATCCTCAGCAATTCCTGTAAAGGGTTATTCCCTATTTAGGCATTTATGGAATAACCTTTGAATAGGCCATACATGTCTGCTAGGTTCTGACCCTAGAGGTGGAAGAATGGGGGTCCCCGACCAACTACCTGGTGAGGCAGCTGGCACAAATGAATGGGGAGGTAGTGTGCACAACTCACAGAAGTGAATGGAGTCAAAGGGTCATTGCCACCATCGACAAGTTATCGCCTATCCTTACGTTAGGTGATAACTTGCCGATCACAGGTGGTCTGACTGTTGGGACCCCCACTGATGCCGGGAGTCGGACTCCTGGAGTAACAGCCGGACATTATTGCACCTCCACACCATTCTCTAAGGGGCCGCTGGGAATGGTCAGGTACAGTGCTGGCCTTTACTCTGTGGTCCTACAGACAACGAATTTATTATATTCTTTGTGTATTAATTATTAAGCTTTACTGATCTCTGCTTTCAGTCACTTAATGAAAACCTTCATAGGGGATAGAGGGTCGAACTCATGATGGGCACATGATTGGCACAACAGGCGCGGCTCGATGTAAGAGAGAAGTCCACAGGCCGGGCACTTGTGTGACCTCCGAACTATCCATTGACGAGGAGCAGAGATCTTACAAAGTACATAACGCTCTCGCAGTGGCTCAGTCTACGCTGTCACCTCTTTAACCACGGTATAAGCTTTGGCGACTCCTTCTCTTAGGTCCACAGGTTGGTGCATGAGGCGATGATGAGAAAAGCGCTTGGCTCTTCTCAACTCCACAGGACTGGGTCCCGGTGACACCATGTCATAGGCGGTCTCTGCGGCGGCCTGAGCAGAGGAAGGAAAGGTCAGAATATGCACCAGTAGGACCACTACTACCCACTGATGGTATTGGTAATGGCACATGTGGGGCACCCTCATCACATGAGGGGCACCCTCATCACATGAGGAGGGGGATACCTGTATCGTCTGCACCACTCTGTTGGTCAGTTCCAGGGCAGCCATGGCAGTGGACGTCCCGAATGACGCAGCCCCTCTCTGGAAGCCTCGAACAATGCGGCCATCTTTATAGTACTGCTCTATGGGCAGCCACACCAAATCCTTAAGACCTTGAACTGAAAAGGAAAGAAGAGTGTGAGGAGGTCCGACAGACCACGGTGAGTTATTACTTTCAGGATTACTTATTTATGTGCAGATGTCCTAGATGGACCCTTATGCTACTTTCAAACTTGCGTTTTTTGCAATCCGTAGTTTTGGGTAAAAAACGGATCCTGCAAATGTGCCCGCAGGATGCATTTTTTGCCCATAGACTTGTATTAGCGACGGATGGCCACACGTCGCGTCCGTCGTGCGACGGATCCGTCGTGTTTTGGCGGACCGTCATCACAAAAAAAGTTCAATGTAACGTTTTTTTTTTTTGTCCGTCGCGTCCGCCATTTTCTACCACGCATGTGCGGCCGAAACTCTGCCCCCTCCTCCCCGGACTTCAGAATGGGCAGCGGATGCACCGAAAAACTGCATCCGCTGCCCACGTCGTGCACAAATTTCACAACGTGCGTCGGTACGTCAGCCCGACGCATAGCGACGGACCCGTACCCACGCAAGTGTGAAAGTAGCCTTATATAAAAGAAAAAGATGTTCAATATCATCATTCCCTCCAAACTGTTCAGGCTGTAAGGGGTCGAAAGGCGGCCGGACATATAGGATAAAAGTCTCCGAACCCTCAGGTATCTGTAGGACCAGCCGATATGTATGGAAGGTCTCTAGCCCTGACACAGCAGAAGTCAGGGGGAGGAATGGCAGCAAATGTCGATTACACACAGTTTCGGCTTCAAAGGTGAAGCTGTGGGTCAAAGTTTGCATTCCTGGTGGTCTAGAGCGAGGGTGTCAGTCTGTTACTAATAGTCTAAAAGCGAGGGTGCGCTAGTGTCAGGGTGTCTCTCTCAAGGTCTGTATCCCTAAAAGTCTACAGCAAGAGTGTGTGTGTGTGTGGCAATGTTTGTATCCCTTGTGGTCTAGAACAAGGTTGGGTGAGTATGTTTCTACATCTGTATCTCTGGTGGTCTAAAACAGACGGTTATAACCGCCTCCCTATAAGCTCTGGACCAGCCACAAGCTCCTCTAAACCAGCAGGGATGCAGATAGTGATGCCCCACCTTTGCCTTAGACTACCTGGTTTTGGGTTAGGGGGGTACAGCCCCCCACTAGCCTCACACCATAATGATAGCAGCCATGTGTGGATTACCCAGCTGCACCAGAGAATGCATCGGCCCCACTCCTCCCAGGATGCCCGGCAGCTGGTTCTTCTTGATGTCCGTCAGCCATTCATTAATGGCATAAGAGAATAGCTTGTCCACGCCTAATAACCTGGAGGAGAGAGAAGCGGGGGGGGGAGAAAGTCTCACTCAGGAGGAGGAACATGGGGGTCACTGACCCCATCCTAAATACATCTACAGGAGACGTCAGGACCGGCACCGGAGACCAGGAGCAAGGACGGGGAGGAGAGCAGCAGTTGGTCCAGGCATTGTGGTCTCTACTGGGGTCATGAATGCCAGACGTATGAAGCCGGCCAATCTCACGTCAGCGTCAGTAATGACATATATCCGTGTACAACAAGGAAGAAGAAAATTATGCGGCACTCACCCCGATTTAGCTGTGAAGATTGTGATCTTTATTGGAGAAAAATGAAGAATACATCCGTCAGGACATCAGGTAAATGAGAGGGTGCGGTATAGGAGCACGGACGACGGCCATTTCGCACACGCAGGTGCTTCGACGGGTCCAAGGCTTGGACCCGTCGAAGCACCTGCATGTGCGAAACGGCCGTCGTCCGTGCTCATATACCGCACCCTCTCATTTACCTGATGTCCTGACGGATGTATTCTTCATTTTTCTCCAATAAAGATCACAATCTTCACAGCTAAATCGGGGTGAGTGCCGCATAATTTTCTTCTTCCTTGTTGTACACGGATTACTTGCTGGACATTCATGCAGAGCACCATTACCCTCTATGATTGTGACGCCTGACACACAGCTGTCTACTTATAGTCCTGCCTGTCTAAACACGTACTACTCTAGTGCCATTCTGTTCTTTTATTATTATGACATATATCCGCTGTGACATACATAACTAGGTGCTAGAGGAGCAGATGCAATGTCAGACCCCTGTTCCCTCCATGTCTTTTCTTGACCAGCAGTAATATAAAGTCCGTATTTCTTATGGACAAGGATCAAATAGGGGGTCAACTATTAGGAAAATGTCTCTCCCACCAGAAACAGATCACGAGCTGAACAAGAACAAAGGGGTGGCCCGGATTCTAATCTAGGGCAGAGAGACCCCCTTACTGACACGGGGACCGGTGACATTCACTGGTCTACTAATGCTTACATTTCAAGGAGGGACAAACAGAGGGGCAATGCAATATAACGTAGGCAGACGGTCAGCATTTCCTATGCCCATCGCCCCTTTACTGGCGGTGACGATGACCACTTACCCGTGCCGGTAGCAGAGTCTCTTCAGCTTCAACTCAGAGTTGTTCAGCTGGGCCAGTCCGATTAGTATTCCAGTTAATGTCCCCTAAACAACACAGACATAACGGTATTGATTCCCATCAGGCTCTGTCCATACATCAGTCACGGCTTCTGACGGATTGGGTCTGGGACAGATCATACATGTAGACGCCGCCAATACTAGGAGTCGTATTGTCTTGTTTCATGGGTGAAATTGAACAGTTCTTGTAAAAATAAGGAACTTTGCAATTTATCCCTAATTAAAAATCTTATTCGTTCTTAAGGATGTACATTTTCAGATCAATGTCAAGGTTACTGGCCACCTCTGTAACCTATCAGCAGGGGCCGATTTCTGTGGCAAAGAACGCACGCTTGCAAGTTGTTTGCTATAAAGGCTCCCTGCACTTCTGCCATGATGCGTCGCAGAAAAAACCCAAAACAAAAACAGTTTAAACCATGCGGTGCGACCTTGCAAGGAAGTGAACAGTTATTCCATCAGGAGCACACCGCTACCCAGACAAGGAGAAGCCGGGAGGAAGGGGAACAGTGCGCGCTCGAAGACAGTATATAAAGAAGAAGAAAGAACTATGTAACGATAGGCACACCTGAGAGTTCTTAATCTAATGATGGTAAACTTTATTGGCAAAGAGTGGACAAACGGTTAACATTTAATTCTGTACAACATACCCCAACGCCATTACTGCATATAGTTCAATTCAACCACATAATTTGCTCCATTGATTAAACATCTGAACAATCAGAAGGATCCGCTGAATGCACCGCTAGTCCCAGCATCACAAAGTAATATACCAAAAAACAATCAAAGTGGAGGTTATAGCCAAGAAAGTAGATATAGTACTGTACACATTATATATTGTTAGGGGCAGCACGGTGGCTCAGTGGTTAGCACTGCAGTCTTGCAGCGCTGGAGTTCAAATTCCACCAAGGACAACATCTGCAAGGAGTTTGTATGTTCTCCCCGTGTTTGCGTGGGTTTCCTCTGGGTACTCCGGTTTCCTCCCACATTCCAAAGACATACTCTCACTCTACCCCTCCACAAGGCCTATCAATCAATGTCAACAGCTGCACACTTTCCCCAGTCCTGCACGCACGGTGCCTCGGGGTGATCCTCGACTCTGCCCTTTCTTTCAAGCTACATATCCAAGCCCTTGCCTCCTCCTGAAAACTCAAACTGAAAAATATTTCCCGGATCCGTGCATTCCTTGACTATGAAACCACAAAAACACTAGTGCATGCCCTTATCTCCCGCCATACTACTGCAACCTCCTACTCTCTGGACTCCCCTCTAGCACTCTGGCACCACTCCAATCCATCCTACACTCTGCTGCCCGACTTATCTCCCTGTCTCCCCCCTATGCCAAGCCCTTCACTGGCTTCCTATCGTCCAGAGACTCCAGTTCAAAACCCTAACTATGACATACAAAGCCATGCACAACCTGTCTCCTCCATACATCTGTGACATGGTCTCCCGGGACTTACCTACCCACAACATCCGATCCACTCAAGAGTTCCTTCTCTACTCCCCCCTTATCTCCTCTTCCCACAACCGCATCCAAGACTTCTCCCGTGCTTCCCCCATACTTTGGCACTCTCTACCCCAACACATCAGACTCTCGCCCACCATAGAAACCTTAAAAAAAAGCCTGAAGACCCACCTCTTCCGACAAGCCTACAACCCGCAGTGATCCTGAACCTACTGAACCACCGCACAACCTGCCCTACCCTCTCCTAGTGTATCCTCACCCATCCCCTGCAGACTGTGAGCCCTCGCGGGCAGGGTCCTCCCTCCTTATGTATCTGTGGGCCTTGTTTTTGCTCATGTTTAATGTACTTGTCTATATTTGCCCCCTTTTTCACATGTAAAGCGCTATGGAATAAATGGCGCTATAAAAATGTATAATAGTAAATGTATAATAATAATAATAATAATAATAATAATAATAATAATATTATTAATAGGGAATTTAGATTGTGAGCCCCATCGGGGACAGCGAAGATAATGTGTGAAAACTGTAAAGCGCTGCGGAATATGTTAGCACTATATAAAAAGATTATTATTATACAGTTAATAAATTCAAGGTTAAACAGATATCTCAAAAACCAAGCAAAACTCATGTGAGACACAAGGCCAATAAGGTAACTGGACTGCTGAAAGGACATCACCAGAACAGGAATCTCCAATACCGGATGGTCAATCTCAGGGTAACAACAAACTATAAATGAGAACCTGAACAGAGGATAAAATATACCTACTGGCACCTAGATTATGGGAATGCCTAAAGCTGAAGAAAGCAACATAAAGTAACGAAGCATAATATGGCGGTGGATGAGACCCCATGCAGGTTGCCCTGTAAAGCATGGCTTTGTCAGAAGTATGGAGGACCATGTGGGGCCCAGTACACTGTTTGGAGGACTATATGTGGGGCCCACTGCATCATATGGAGGACCATGTGGGGCCCACTAAACTGTATGGAGGACCATGTGGGGTCCACTAAACTGTATGGAGGACCATGTGGGGCCCACTACACTGTATGGATGACTATGTGGGTCCCATTACACTGTATGGAG
The DNA here is from genome assembly GCF_032444005.1 of Ranitomeya imitator. NCBI lineage: Eukaryota > Metazoa > Chordata > Amphibia > Anura > Dendrobatidae > Ranitomeya > Ranitomeya imitator. Next base: position 766,559,489 of record NC_091282.1, on the reverse strand, counting down.
GACTATGTGGGGCCCATTACACTGTATCTCTCGTTGAATTTAGGATTCCAACCTCTGCAAGTAGGAAGGTTCAGCAGGCTATAGTTTAGGAGATAGTGCACCTCTCCTTACACCGAGCCTTTGTATGAATGTGTGCTTAACCATTTCCTGCACCGTGCTACTCCAAAATGCATTTAGATTCACTTAGACATAGTTTCTTCACTGGCATTACTATCATGTATTGACCATTGACCCTTAGCTGGTTAATCCTTCAGACTTTGGGTCAGGGCCATTGTGCATCTTCCCTTGCACATCCCTTATTTACTGTATATTCTCCTCTACATGAGAAGTTTATGAGGGGCATTGTCGACTTAAATTGGTCCCTTAGGAATGTCGAAATGTGAGCAGTAGCTCCACCTGCTGCATATTTATAGTGAGCGCCTACCCTCATAGTCAGCTATATCTTCTGTAGTTTAAGGTTACACTCACTACCTGTGTCTTTGCCCCTATTTTATTGATACTCTGTACTGGTTTTGCACATCTGCACTTTTTTCACCCTCATAGGGTTTATTTTTGGGATTTTTTTCATTAAAAGTTAATTTTTAAAGTGCCCATAATATTAGATCAGTCGGTTGTCCAGCACTATGTGAATGCATCCCACAAGGAAAGACGTCTCAATGCACCCAGCTTTATGCTATAGTCTCTATAGTGTGCTAATGTAAGAGTTGTTTTTCTAAACAAAAACCTCAGTATTCAGGTTAAATTGCCATGTTGGCACTAAATAAGTGGCTTTGGTTGGCAGTTTGGGCACTCTGTCTCTAAAAGGTCCACCACCACTGGTATAAAACTATATATATGTAACATAGTAACATAGTTAATAAGGCTGAAAAAAGACATTTGTCCATCCAGTTCAGCCTATATTCCATCATAATAAATCCCCAGATTTACGTCCTACAGAACCTAATAATTGTATGATACAATATTGTTCTGCTCCAGGAAGACATCCAGGCCTCTCTTGAACCCCTCGACTGAGTTCGCCATCACCACCTCCTCAGGCAAGCAATTCCAGATTCTCACCACCCTAACAGTAAAGAATCCTCTTCTATGTTGGTGGAAAAACCTTCTCTTCTCCAGACGCAAAGAATGCCCCCTTGTGCCCGTCACCTTCCTTGGTATAAACAGATCCTCAGCGAGATATTTGTATTGTCCCCTTATATACTTATACATGGTTATTAGATCGCCCCTCAGTCGTCTTTTTTCTAGACTAAATAATCCTAATTTCGCTAATCTATCTGGGTATTGTAGTTCTCCCATCCCCTTTATTAATTTTGTTGCCCTCCTTTATACTCTCTATAGTTCCATTATATCCTTCCTGAGCACCGGTGCCCAAAACTGGACACAGTACTGGTCTAACTAGGCAGTATAATGCTCTCATCATATGTATCCAGACCTCTCTTAATGCACCCCATGATCCTGTTTGCCTTGGCAGCTGCTGCCTGGCACTGGCTGCTCCAGGTAAGTTTATCATTAAGTAGGATCCCCAAGTCCTTCTCCCTGTCAGATTTACCCAGTGGTTTCCCGTTCAGTGTGTAATGGTGATATTGATTCCTTCTTCCCATGTGTATAACCTTACATTTATCATTGTTAAACCTCATCTGCCACCTTTCAGCCCAAGTTTCCAACTTATCCAGATCCATCTGTAGCAGAATACTATCTTCTCTTGTATTAACATAGTACATCACCCAGCTTTGCACATAGACTTCCCTCTGCTCCTAGCATTCACATGGTATGCCTTTCAGCTAACCCCAGCTTACCCCAGTGTTATTTATGACCTTGTTTACTCAATGCTTGATTGTATGCATCTGGTCCACCCTTAATTCTCTGACCAAGATGAGCAGAGACCACTCCTCTGTGCTTCACACCTGAATGCACTTAGATGTACATATATTGCATAGCACAAGTCTGCATAGACTTCAGTCTGCAGTGTGATTCCTGTGTCCTAGAAGTGTGAAGATTAATGTAGAATTAAAACCAGAATTGAACCTGAAGGGAACTGAAGGTAACTGGCCAGTCACTGTAAACAATGTTTCTGTTTATTTTCACTTTCACCCCTATAATTCTTCACTTTCTGCAAACTCCCCTAATCCCTACTCCTAGTAAAGAACTGTTTATCTCCTCTTCAATCCTCCCCATCCATCTCACCTCCTCCACAAAACTGTTCCTTAACATACAATCCTCTGTCTCCAAGCACAGAAAGCCCCCTCATGCCCTCTCCTGCTCCCACCTGCTAACACTTTCTCTGCTCCTTCTCACTACTGGTGATATCTCTCCAAATCCTGGTCCTCCTCACCACATTCCCACAGTCATTTCTACCTCCCATTCATGCTCTATCACAACCTTCCGTAACCTCTCTAACCTTATACCCATTCACCCAGCCCCTGCTTCCCCAGTCCCACTAACAGGAGCTGTCTGCAACAAGCTTTCCTACATCCATGATCTTTTTGTTACTACCAAACTTTACTTCCTCGCCATCACCGAAACCTGGCTCACCCCTTCTGACACAGCCTCTCCTGTTGCACTTTTGTATGGTGGCTTCCACCTTTCTCACCCCCCCGCCCCAGCAGCAAACATGGAGGAGTTGGTTTTCTCCTGTCAGATACCTGCTCCTTAACCCCAATCCCACTGCCAACCTCTGTTACCCTCCCTTAGTTTGAGGTGCACTGTGCGCATCTACTCCCCTTCCAACTGGCTGTCATCTACCGCCCCCCAGGGCCAGCCACCACCTTCTTTGACCACTTCACCACCTGGCTACTTCATTTCCTTCACGCGGACATCCCTACTATCATCATGGGCGACTTCAACATCCCTATTGACACTTCCCTCTCAGCTGCCACTAAACTTCTATCTCTCACTTCCTCCTTCGGCCTCACTCAATGGTCTTCTACAGCCACCCACAAAGATGGCCACACACTGGACCTGATCTTCACCCACCTCTGCTCCCTATCTAACCTCTCTAACTCACCTCTTCCTCTCTATGACCACAACCTTCTCACATTCTCTTCTCTCTAGACTCCATGTCTACAATCCCCACCCCACAAACTTTCACACCCTCGCAGAAATCTTGAACACCTTGACCTACACCGATTCTCTGAATCCCTCCTCCCTCTCACAGATATAAGTTCCTTACACAATGCGGATGACACTGCCGCTCTATATAACACCACAATAGCTGCAGCTTTGGAATCTGCTGCCCCACTTACACATACCAAAGCTCGCAAAATCAACAGACAGCCCTGGCACACCAGCCTGACCAAAGAACTGAGGCGAGCTTCCAGGGCTGCTGAGCGCAGATGGAAAAGATCCCAATCCAACGAGCACTTCATCGCATTCAAACAGTCCCTCACTACTTTCAAGACCACACTCGCCACAGCTAAACAAACCTACTTCTCATGTCTCATATCCTCCCTGTCTCACAACCCTAAACAGTTATTCAACACCTTCAATTCTCTCCTCCGTCCCCCAGCACCTCCTCTCTCCCCACTCATCTCAGCTGAAGACTTTGCCTCATTTTTCAAGCAGAAGATTGACAACATCAGAGACAGTTTTGGTCAACAACCCCCAGAGCCCTTCCTCCTGACTTCCCAGCCCTCCACCTCCAAAACCAACTTTTTCACCATTACAGAAGATCGACTCTACACTCTACTCTCAAGATCACATCTCACCACCTGTGCACATGACCCGATCCCATCCCACTTCATCCCAAACCTCACCAGTCTTCACCCAACCCTAAACCATCTCTTCAACCTATCACTAACAACTGGTGTTTTCCCCTGAAGCTTTAAACATGCCTCCATCACACCTATCCTCAAAAAGCCCTCTCTTGACCCATCCTCTGTATCTAGCTATCGCCCTATATCACTTCTCCCCTATGCCTCCAAGCTACTGGAACAACACGTCTACCTTGAACTGTCCTCCCATCTCTCTTCTTGCTCCCTCTTTGACCGCTTACAATCTGGCTTCCAGTCACACCACTCCACGGAAACTGCCCTTACTAAGGTCACCAATGACCTCTTAACCGCCAAGAGCAAGCGACACTACTCTGTCCTCCTCCTCCTGGACCTGTCAGCTGCCTTTGACACAGTGGACAATTCCCTACTATTACAGACCCTCTCATCCCTTGGCATCACAGACTTGGCCCTATCCTGGATCTCATCATACCTAACAGACCGGACATTCAGCGTCTCCCACTCACACACCACCTCCTCACCTCGCCCCCTATCTGTCGGAGTCCCACAAGGTTCAGTCCTAGGGCCCCTGCTCATCTCCATTTACACCTTTGGCCTGGGACAGCTCATAGAATCTCATGGCTTTCAGTATCATCTCTATGCTGATGACACACAAATCTACATCTCTGGACCAGATATCACCTCCCTACTAACCAGAATCCCTCAATGTCTGTCCACTATTTCATCCTTCTTCTCTGCTAGATTTCTGAAACTTTACATGGACAAAACAGAATTCATCATCTTTCCCCCATCTCACTTGACCCCCCCAACGAACCTATCCATTACAGTAAATGGCTGCCCACTCTCCCCAGTCCCACAAGCTCGCTGTCTCGGGATAATCCTTGACGCTGATCTCTCCTTCAAACCACATATCCAAGCCCTTTCCATTTCCTGCCGATTTCAACTCAAATATTTCACGAATCTGTTCATTCCTCAGCCAAGAATCTGCAAAAACCCTAGTCCATGCCCTCATCATCTCTCGCCTTGACTACTGCAACCTCCTGCTCTGTGGCCTCCCCTCGAACATTCTTGCACCCCTCCAATCTATTCTAAACTCTGCTGCCTGACTAATCCACCTGTCCCCCCGCTATTCCCCAGCTTCTCCCCTCTGTCAATCCCTTCACTGGCTCCCCATTGCCCAGAGACTCCAGTACAAAACCCTAACCATGACATACAAAGCCATCCACAACCTGTCTCCTCCAGACATCTGTGACCTCGTCTCCCGGTACTTTCCTACATGCAACCTCCGATCCTCACAAGATCTCCTTCTCTATTCCCCTCTTATCTCCTCTTCCCACAATCGGATACAAGATTTCTCTCGCGCATCACCCCTACTCTGGAACTCTCTACAACAACATATCAGACTCTCACCTACCATCGAAACCTTCAAAAAGAGCCTGAAGACCCATCTCTTCCGACAATCCTACAACCTGCAGTAACCACCGATTGACCAAACCGCTGCATGACCAGCTCTACCCTCACCTACTGTATTCTCACCCATCCCTTGTAGATTGTGAGCCTACGTGGGCAGGGTCCTCTCTCCTCCTGTACCAGTCATGACTTGTATTGTTCAAGATTATTGTACTTGTTTTTATTATGTATACCCCTCCTTACATGTAAAGCGCCATGGAATAAATGGCGCAATAACAATAATAACAATAGTAATAATAATAATAATCATAATATACTGCTCTGGCAAAAATTTAGAGACCACTGCAAAATGTTCAGTTTGTCTGATTTTTCTTTTTATAGGTATATTTTTGAGTAAAATGTAAAATTGTTCTTTTATTCCATAAACTACTGACAACATGTCACCGAAATTCCAAGCAATAAATTTTGTATTTATTTTCTGAAAAAGAGAAATGGTCAAAATAACAAAAAAAATTCATTGATTGCAGACCTCAAATATTGCAAAAAAAAAAAAAACAAAAACAAAGAAACAAGTTCATAATCATTTAGAAACAACAATACTAATGTTTTATCTCCGGAAGAGTTCAGAAATCAATATTTTGTGGTATCACCATGATTTTTGTCACAGCTTTCATGCATCTTGGCATGCTTTTCACCAGTCTTTCACACTGCTTCTGGGTGACCTTATGCCACTCCTGGTACAAAAATTTAAGCGGTTCTTTGTTTGATGGCTTGTGACTTTTCATCATCCTCGTGATTACATTCCAGAGGTTTTAAATGGGGTTCAGGTCTGGAGATTGGGCTGGCCATGAGAGATTTGATGTGGTGCGCTTCATCCATACCTTGATTGACCTAGCTGTGTGGCATGGCGAATTGTCCTGCTGAAAAAAAACAGTCCTCAGAGTTGGGGAACATTGCCTGAGCAGAAGGAATCAACTGTTTTGGGAATACTTCAGCAAGGCTGGAATTGGGCAGGTTGTTCTTTGCGAATGACGTATGAATCAAGCCGCATACAAGGTTATCCATGAAAAACCGTTGATTCCTTCTGCTCAGGCAAATGTTCCCCAACTCTGAGGATAGTTTTTCCAGCAGGACAATGTGCCATGCCACACAACTAGGTCAATCAAGGTGTGGATGAAGGACCACTACATCAAATCCCTGTCATGGGCAGCCCAATCTCCAGACCTGAACCCCATTGAAAACCTCTGGAATGTAATAAAGAGGAAGATGGATAGTTAAAAGCCATCAAAGAAAGCAGAACTGCTTACATTTTTGTACCAGGAGTGGCATAAGGTCACCCAAAAGCAGGGTGAAAGAAAGACAGGTGGAAAGCATGCCAAGATGCATGAAAGCTGTGATTAAAAATCATGGTTATTCCACAAAATATTGATTTCTAGTTAAAACATTAGTATTGTTGTTTCTAAATGATTAACTTTTTTTTTTTTTTGCATTATTTGAGGTCTGCAAGCAAATAATTTTTTGTTATTTTGGCCATTTCTCATTTTCAGAAAACAAATACAAAATTTATTGCATGCAACTTCGGAGACATGGTGTCAGTTTATGGATTAAAAGAACAATTTACATTTTACTCAAAAATATACCTATAAAGAGAAAAATCAGACAAACTGAAAATTTTGCAGTGGTCTCAATTTTTGCCAGAGCTGTATGTGTAGTACTATACCTACTTTCTTGGCACTAACATTTCTCTTTGATGTTTTTTTGGCATATTACTTTGTGATGCTGCACTCCTCAAGATACTTGATAAGTTGAACCATTTGATCCAACTTTTGGCTTGTTAAGGGGGGAGCATCACATCTAATAACGTATACGGCTTATACAGCAACACGTACCTGATCCATTGAGACGTGCTTCCCATGATAATCCAGTCTTATAGGAACTTCAGAGGTGAATCTGAACTCCCTGGATAACAAAAATAAATGTTAGATGTGCAGAGAGACGAAAACTAGATGATGATCGACAGTCAGATGTCACACACCGGAAAAACACGGGCTGGTCATCGAACGAGGAGACGTCACCGATAGACTCATCGCCAAACTCTGTACAAGTCACATCACCATTTCTGACCGGCTGATTCTGTCTAATAAATGAAATTACAGGGATTCGTTCTTGGAGGGTCAGATGCTTTGGTAAAGTGCAGGTGACGTCAGATCCTGGAGATCTTTTAACTGCAAGAAAGTGTGAAGTAAAAAAAAAAAAAAAAGAGCAAAAAAACCTACAAATACTGCCCCTAGATACAAGAATATGCCTACTACAATACTGGTGCCTATGTACAAGAATATAACTGCTATAATACTGCTCCTATGTACAAGAATAAAACTACTATAATATTGCTAAGAATATAGCTACTATAATACTGCATCTATGTATAAGAATATAACTACTATAATACTGCTCCCATGTACAAGAATTTAACTACTATAATACTGCTCCTATGTACAAGAATATAACTACTATAATACTGCTCCTATGTACAAGAATATAATTACTATAATACTGCCCCCTATGTAAAAGAATATAACTACTATAATACTGCCCCTATGTACAAGAATATAACTACTATAACACTGCTCCTATGTACAAGAATATAACTACTATAATACTGCTCCTATGTACAAGAATATAATTACTATAATACTGCCGATATGTACAAGAATATAACTACTATAATATTGCTAAGAATATAGCTACTATAATACTGCTCCTATGTACAAGAATATACCTACTATAATACTGCTCCCTATGGACAAGAATATAACTACCGTATATACTCGAGTATAAGCCGAGATTTTCAGCCCATTTTTTTGGGCTGAAAGTCCCCCTCTCGGCTTATACTCGAGTGCTGAGGACGGAGCCGCACCCGAACGAGGAGCAGGTAAAAGTGACGGGGGTCCTGAGCAATGGAGAGGTGAGTATATGATTTTTTTTTTTTTTTTATCGCAGCCACAGCATAAGGGGCAAGTGACTGTATGGAGCATCTGTATGGGGCCATAACGATTGTGCAGCACTATAAGCGGCAGTGGCTGTACGGAGCATCTGTATGGGGCCATAACGATTGTGCAGCACTATAAGGGGTAGTGACTGTATGGAGCATCTGTATGGGGCCATAACGATTTTGCAGCACTATAAGGGGCAAGTGTCTGTATGGAGCATCTTATGGGGCCATTATTAACCTTTATGCAGGATTATATGGGGCATATTTTAATATGGAGCATTTAATGGGGCCCATCAAACTTTATGGAGCATTATATGGGGCTCCTGATTCAATATGGATATTCAAAAACACTTAACCTACTGATGTCTCAATTAATTTTACTTTTATTGGTATCAATTTTTATTTTTGAAATTTACCAGTAGCTGCTGCATTTTCCACCCTAGGCTTATACTCGAGTCATTAAGTTTTCCCAGTTTTTTGTGGCAAAATTAAGGGGGGTGTCGGCTTATACTCGAGTATATACGGTACTATAGTACTGCTCCTATGTAGAAGAATATAACTACTATAATATTGCTCCCTATGTACAAGAACATTACTATAATACTGGTCCTATGAACTAGAATAAAACTAATACAATACTGCCCCCTAGGTACAAGAATAATACAGAACTTACCCTCAGGATCTGGAGTCACCAATATTTCCACTTCTGCAGAAAGACTTGAGAAGAAATCTTTCAAGAAAAACAAGGCATCCTAAAACACAAAAAAAACGTAAAATAAGAAGGGGGGTAAAGAACCGCCAGCCGTTCAAAACAGTGTAGGCATTTTCCTGGTAACATCGTTTTCTGACAATCTAATATATAATTGCCTAGAATACTACTTCCTGCAATTTCTGCCAACTTCCGTGGCTTTGTCCGGAGCTAATGTGCGGAGCTAATGTGCGGAGCTAATGTGCGGAGCTAATGTGCGGAGCTAATGTGCGGAGCTAATGTGCGGAGCTAATGTCCGGAGCTAATGTGCGGAGCTAATGTCCGGAGATAAGTGACGTCAACAGTGTCCAGTGTCTGATTGGTCGCTCGCAGCAGGCGGCAACCAATCAGAAACGTGCCGTACTGTGACACACTCCGCCCGCCATTTTGGTGTGATTTTTGAATTTTTACCTCACAGCAAGTTTCTACTGCGTGGAGGCGGGCCCAGTGACGTTGCTCTTCAAGCTCCTGCCGAATTTCGTCAAAAAAATGATAATACCATTTACCAAAACTATATATATTTAGTTGTGAAGTGGTTCAGTGACATTTTCACACCAATTTTGAACTTTTGTTTGGTGTTTTCTCCATATACTGCCTATTATTTTTGTTCTTTCTTACTATTTATTAATTGTATTATTCTTACATTTGAATAAATAAAGTATATATGGATTCTAGACTCCCGATTCTTTAGAATCGGGCTGCCATCTAGTCTTATATAATTCTCAAATAAGATTATGACAAGAGATTTCCTACATAACGACTCTCGTCCTCCCAGGAGCTTCATTGATTACACACTATAAATACACAGGAAATGGATGTCACTTTGGGGTGTACATATGATAATTAATAAGAGAAAACAAAATGGAAATATTTGAGAATATGTTTCTAAATATTTCTAATAAGCCGAATATGTAATTATAAAAGCAAAACACCAAGGTTACTTACCGGTAGCCGTTTTTTTATCCAGAACCCATGACAGCACACCTGAGAGGGATCAGCCAGGACAGGAAACCTACTGAAAATAAGAGGGCAGTACCTCTCCCTCGCTTCAGTTGGTTTGCAGAGCATGAGAAGCCCCTTGGTTAGTTCACATGTCAAAACTATCACCACATTATATTAACAAAAGGCACCCATACTATAGTGCACACCAAAGGAGTGAAAAAAGGGGGGGTGAATAGATGGGTGCTGTCATGGGTTCTGGAAAAACCGGCTAGGGGTAAGTAACCTTGGTTTTCCCTTCACCCATGACAGCACACCTGAGAGATTTTTTGAGAAATGAAAACACCTTAGGGAGGGACCACCGCTTGCAGCACCTTTCTACCAAAGGTTAGATCAGTCGACGAGGACAGATTCAGTCGGTAGTGTTTAAAGAAGGTAGATGGTGAGGACCAGGTAGCAGCCTTACAGATCTGATGAATAGATAAGTCCGCCTTTTCTGCCCAGGAAGGAGCCACAGCTCTGGTGGAGTGAGCCTTGATGCCTTCAGGAACGGAAGCGCCACTCGCAGAGTAGGACAAGCTAATGGCCTCCCTGATCCATCTGGCAAAGGTACTTTTATATACCCTCTACCCCTTTCTGCTACCCTGGAAGGCAACAAATAGAGACTGATCTTCCTCCATTGACTAGTCATGGACATGTATTCTAACATGGACCTCCTCACGTCTAAAGTATGGAATTTTTTCTCCCCTGGATTTTTAGGGTCATTACAGAATGAGGGCAAGGTGATTTCCTGGCTCCTATGGAATTTAAGAACTACTTTGGGGAGATGGTCGTTCTAAGACCAGATCTGGCCTTAGAACGACCCTGTCCTCAAACACTTGTGTATGGGGGGCAAATAGACAGGGCTTGTATATCACTCACCCTACGGGCTGATGTTAAGGCCACTAGCAACACCGTTTTAATCGTGAGGAATTTTGCCGACAACTCCTGTAAGGGCTCGAACGGATCCCTAGTTAGTGCCTCTAAAACTAGTTTCAGATCCCATGGAGGAATTTTCAGAACTATAACCGGTCTAGATCTACTACAGGATTTAATAAACCGTGACACCCACTTATTGGATGCTAGGTTGCAATTATACAAGGCACCCAAGGTCGACTCCTGTACCTGGAGAGTATTAGTTGCTAACCCTAGTTGCAATCCCGACTGTAGAAATTCTAAAATAGCCCCTACCGGAGCATCATCCCCCAAAGGTTGCCATAAAAACTTCCATGTTCTACCATAGATTTTTGATGTAATAGGTTTCCTACTCTTCAACAGGGTGGAGACTAGCCCTGGTGAGAACCCCTGTCGACTCAGTAACACCCTCTCAAATTCCATGCTGCCAGTTGGAAGCCCTTCACTTGAGAGTAAGATAAGTGAAAGCAGTCAGAGGGGAGCGCAGAGGAATTGACCCAGGGAAGGGGAGATGAAAGGGAGTTGTCGAGCACCACCGCAGCTCCAGCTGAATACCTCCAAAGGAGGATAAGAATGTGTGTCAAAAACTCCCACCTGAAGAAGACGGTGTTTACCGTTGAAACGCGTTATGGCAAACGACATATGTTGTCTGAGTTTCCTTCAGCGCTCCTGGGACTGATTTCTGTTTGACACACTTCACTTGAGAGTTGCACACTGGTCCCTGGGTAAGTAGGTCCGGAATCTCTGGTAGAATCCATGGATTGGTAACAGACATCCACCTTAGAAGGGAGAACCATGGTCTCCTCGGCCAAAATGGAGCAATGAGAATCACACTCGCTCGATCCTCTCTGATCCTCCTCACGACCGCTGGAATCATTCCTATCGGGGAAAACCCGGGGCATTTGAAGGGCATCTACCGCAAACGGATTCTCTCTCAGATCTAACGAGCAGAAGTTCTTCACCTTCCCGTTGTGTAAAAACTGGCAAACAGGTCTATGTCTGGCCTGCCCCAAGCCTGCACTATTTGTTGGAACACTCAAGGGTTTAGATACCATTCCCCTTGTTTCAGTTTCTTGCGACTCAGGTAGTCTGCCTTTGTGTTTTCTATACCCCTTATGTGAAGTGCCGTGAGAGATAGCAGGTGTTGTTCCGCTAGCTGGAAAAGGATGCTGGCTGCCCCCGTAGGGGATTGGCACCTTGTTGCCCCTTGGTGGTTGATATAAGCCACCACCGCACGATTGTCCGACATGACCCGGGCATGGCGACCCTGAAGGAAGGGGAGAAATGTCTTAAGGCCCTTTCCACAATCCACAGTTCCTTTACGTTTGAACCTTGATCCCCTTCTAGAGAAGACCAGGTTCCCTGCACTGAGTGGAATCTTAGATGTGCTCCACCACTTGCGTCTGTCGTGATCACATCCTCTACCAGCCTCAACCACTGGACCATAGATGCCAAATGTTCCCTTACAGTCCACCAGGTCAGGGAATCTCTTACCACTAAGGAAAGATGTATTTTTCTCTCTAAATGTCCTTTCAATGATCTGTGCCGTCAGGACCTCCCACTGTAGCTACCTTAAGTGAAATTGTGCCCAACCTACTGCTGGTATACAGGATGTTAGGGATCCTAGCAGGGACATCACCAAGCTCAATGTCATTACAGGCTGCTGTATTGCTGACAGTGCCAGTCCCATTATTGACTATTTTGTTCTCTGGTAGGAGACAAAGCCGGCACTCGGAGTTCAGAACGAACCCGAGGAAGGATTGTATTTTTTCCGGTGCTAGCCTTGACTTGAGGGCATTTACCACCCTGCCTAGCTCCTTTAGGGCCATAGTCACTTCCTTCACCTGGTCTACACAGTGATCCTCCGACCTCCCAACTATAAGGAAGTCATAAAGGTACGGGATGAGACCGTCCCGAGAACGAAGGTAGGACATCACCTCCGACATGACCTTGGTAAACACCCTTGGAGCTACTGACAGACCGAATGGGAGAGCTGCATACTGGTAGTGCCTAACCTGTCCCTGGATATACAGAGCAACCCTTAGGAGCTTTTGATGGTCCCGATGGATTGGGATGTGGTAATAGGCATGTTTCAAGTCTATGACTGCCACGAAGCAGTCCCGAAACAATAGCTTTATAGCTGTGTTTACCAACTCCATCTTGAAGGAGTAATTCACAACCAACCGGTTAAGCTTCCTCAGATTGACAATAGTTCTCAAAGAACCATTTGGCTTTTGTAGCAAAAAGAGGGGGGAATAAAAGCCCCTTCTTTCCTCTTCCCTCGGGACTTCTCGTAGAACCTGCTTTTGCACCAGTCCCAAAACTTCCGCCTCCAGGACTAGTTGTTCTCCTGGAGACTTCCTGAGGGGTGTTAACACAAAAGTCTGTCGGGGTGGACAGACAAAGTATCATTAGGCCGTCTCTGATGACACTCAGGACCCAATGACTGGGGGAGATGTTCACCCAGGCAGGGAGAAAGAGCGTCTTCCCCCTACCTCTGACCTATCGTCATTGGGGGGGCTTTTTTGACGATGTAGAGGGTCCTCTAAACATATAACTCGACCACTTTCTGTCTTTGAAGTCCCAGCTCTTCTTTTCTCCAGGGGAACGACCTCTTTAAATTTTCTCCTCCTTAAAGAAGGTTGCATGGTCTCCCCCAGGAAATGGTGAAACCCCTTCTTTTTATCCCCCATCTTCTCCAAGATGTCCTCCAGCTTCTGACCAAAGAGAAACTGACCGACACACAGAATGGAGCAGAGTCTATTTTTCAAAGGCAGGTCACCCGGACACCCTTTTAGCCACAAGGCCGTCTAGCCGCATTGGATAGGTATGCCGCACCAGCAGCCAGCCTTAACGAATCTGCTGAGGAGTCTGCTAGGAAGGCCGCTGCCCCTTGCACCAGAGTCATATTGGCCAAGATCTCCTCTCTTGGAACCTTACCTCTCAGCTGTTCCTCTATCTGCTACAGCCAGACCATAAGGGAGCGGGTAGTACAAGTCCCGGCTATTGCCGATTTCAGACCCCCTGCGGCTGCCTCCCAGGTGTGCCTCAGGGATCCATATGATTTTTTGTCTAATGGATCTCTTAGCATGCCGGAGTCCTCTAGAGGCAGGGACAATTTTTTTTTAGAGGACATAGCCACTGCCCCATCGATCTCAGGGATTTTAACCCAACTCTCAGAGTCCCTTTCCTTAAAGGGGTATCTACTTTTGGAAGACGAGGGGAGGCTACCAGACTTCTCTGGCTTCTTCCACTCCTTTTCTATAAGCACTTTTACCCTAGAATTTACTGGAAAGGTGCGCTTCCTTTTTCCTCCAGGCCCCCAAACATAACATCCTCTAAGGATTTAGTTGTCTTCTCCTCCTTTATGCCCATTGTAGACCTGACTGCCCTAACCAGTCTATCCGTGTCATCGGCCGGAAAGCAAGGTCGGACGCCTACATCACCGTTCGAGGAGGAGTAGGAGGATGGGGAGGAGGAAGAATGGGATTCCCCGTGATATTCCCCATCGGATTGTGAGGCCTCAGCCTCCCTTTTTCAAGGCTGACTTCAGGGAACCTTTTACTTCCACCCTGATCATGGCCCTAAGGCTTGTGGCCAAGTGTCGGGGGTCTCTTCCCGTATTGTTATTTTGTATACAGTCAGCGAATAGATCCTTGGCCACTGAACTGCCAGTGGGGTTTTGCAAAGGGCACATTCTTTATTCTTTACTTTGGTGCTAGCCTTCCTCAGCCACTGGTGATAAAAGCATAAAATGGCCCACCTTTAAAACAAAGATGACATGGTCGTAGATCACTCACCACCCACTGTCAATCAAGGGTACCGGATTCGGAGGTTGATCAGGGGTACGAACAACGTCCCTCCTGAATACGAAGTAGTCCAGCGACCTCTGGACGGGACGGCTGCCAGTCGAGCGACTGCTCCTCAGTGCGCCCCAGCTGGTGACTAGGCATGGAACCTGGTGAGAGCTTCTGCTGTCCACCACATTTCTCCATAATGGGGAGCTTCGGATACGAGCGCCTCTTCTGTGGTCATCCCCCCCTTCTAAGAGGGATCCACTGCTTTCTGCCGCCCATCTATGCCCTCACCCCTTCCGCCGGGATGCGTACAGAATCCACATGCCCTGACCGGCATTTTCGCCATGGGCGCCACCATCTTGGTTCTGGTGCACACCCACTGACGTCATGCGGGCGCGCCCATTCCCAGCGTGCAACATCAGCAGCGCGCTCCCCGGAAGCCCGGCTCACTATGGAGCAGTGGACAGCAAGCAGAGGAGGGAGAGTGGCGCGGCGGCCGCAGAAGAGTCACAGGACCCCTGACTGCACCGCCCTATACCTGCGCGTGAGTCAAGGCCCCACCGGACCCATGGATGGCGCTTCCACCACCTGAAGGCCGGCATACAAGCTCTCTGCCTGTTCTTCCAGTGCCAGGACAGGCGTGGGTGAGTGGATAAAGAAAGGTCTTTCAACTGCCATTTCCAGCATGAGGGTCAGGACAGGAAACCCAACTGAAGCGAGGGAGAGGTACCACCCCTTTATTTTCAGTTTCCTGTCCTGGCTGGGCGGATCTCTCTCTCTCTCAGGTGTGCCATCATGGGTGAAGGGAAAAAAAAGTTACTTATAATACACTGCGTGCAGAATTATTAGGCAAGTTGTATTTTAGAGGATTATTTTTATTTTTGATCAACAACTATGTTCTCAATCAACCCAAAAGACTCAAATATCAAAGCTTATTTTTAGAAGTTGGAGTGGTTTTTTTTAGATTTGGCTCTCTTAGGAGGATATCTGTTTGTGCAGGTAATTATTACTGTGCAGAATTATTAGGCAACTTAATAAAAAACAAATATATTCCCATCTGACTTGTTTATTTTCACCAGGTAAACCAATATAACTGCACAAAATTTAGAAATAAAGATTTCTAACATGCAAAAACAAAACCCCCAAAAAGAGGGATTTTTGGTTCTTACAGTAAAATCTCTTTCTTGGAGCCTTCATTGGGGGACACAGGTAACCATGGGTGTATTTTTCAAAAGCTATGGCAGCCATGGCTAAATGGGAATGATTAAGAGGTTGTGGTAAATAATGTTAATAATACAATTTGTCTGTAATAAAAATGATCTTCTTGGGGAGGAGGGGGGAAAGTTGGGGTTGGTTATCTGAAGGAGGGAGGGGGGAGAAGGGGTATATTTTCTTGTTAAAATGAAAAACACAAATGCACTTTGTTGTATGAATAGATAACATTTATTATGTTCAATAAAAATTTATCTGATAAAAAAAAACCATGGGTGTATGCTGCTGTCACTAGGAGGCTGACACTATGCAAATAAAGAAGTAGCTCCTCCCCGGCAGTATACACCCTCCGACAGGCACCAGGCAACTCAGTTGGTGCAAAAGCAGTAGTAGGAACAGGTAACATAAAACTCAACCTATGTACCAACCCACAACAACGGCACGTTAGCCAACACGGTACAACTTCAAGGGAGGGTGCTATGTCCCCCAATGAAGGCTCCAAGAAAGAGATTTTACTGTAAGAACCAAAAATCCCTCTTTCTTTCTCGCCTCATTGGGGGACACAGGTAACCATGGGACGTCCAAAAGCAGTCCCTAGGGCGGGATATTCTGCAGAAAAAGAGGAGTTAGGTTGGCCGGTCAGAAACCGCCGCCGCAGTATCCTCCTACCCAGGCTCGCATCCGCAGAAGCCCGAGTATGCACCTTGTAGAATTTGACAAAGGTGTGAATGGATGACCACGTTGCGGCCTTGCAAACCTGCGAGACTGAAGCTTGGTGACGAACTGCCCAGGAAGCTCCCACAGCCCGGGTAGAGTGAGCCCTCACTCCCGACGGAGGCCGTTCGTCTTGAACACTGTATGACTCCAGAACCGCCGAACAGATCCAACAAGCAATTGTGGACTTGGAGGCGGGGAGCCCCTTTCGCCACCCTTCCGAGACGATGAACATAGAATCGGCCTGACGAAAAGAGGCAGTTCTGGCGAGATAAATTCGGATAGCCCTGACCACATCAAACTTGTGAAGAGATTTCTCCAAGGGATGAAGCGGGGAAGGGCACAAGGAACGGAGGACAATGTCCTCATTGATGTGAAAAGCCAATACCACCTTTGGTAGAAAGGGAGGAACCGGACGAAGAACCACTTTGTCCTGATGCAGGACTAGAAAGGGAGAACGACAGGATAAGGCCGCCAGCTCCGACACTCTTCTAATGGAGGTGATGGCGACCAAAAAGGCCATCTTCCAGGATACAAACGAGAAGGAAATGTCCTGAATCGGTTCAAAGGGCGCACGCTGGAGGGCGTCCAAAACGAGGTTGAGGTCCCAAGGCTCGACAGGAGGAAGATAAGGGGGAGCTATATGAGCGACCCCCTTGATGAAGGTCCGCACCTGAGGCAGGGAGGCCAGGTCTCTTTGAAAAAGAACGGACAGAGCGGAAATCTGACCCTTCAAGGTGCTAAGGGAAAGACCCGAATCTAGACCCGCTTGAAGGAAACTGAGAAAATATGGAGGGGAAAAGGTCATAGGAAACAGATTGTTGTCCTGACACCACCAGAAAAAGGCCTTCCAACACCTGTTATAAATACGTGAGGAAGCCGGTTTTCTCGCCCTTAACATAGTCTGGATGACGCTATGAGAAAAAAAGCGCGTCCTTCAGGACCGCGGCCTCAACGGCCATACCATTAAATTCAGAGACCGAGAATTCGGGTGGAAGAGGGGCCCCTGCTAAAGAAGGTCCGGACGATCCGGAAGCCTCCACGGAACGTCCGATAGCATGTTCACCAGTTCCGCATACCAGGCCCTGCAAGGCCAATCTGGAGCTACAAAGCGTACGGGGACCCCTTCTGTCTTGATCTTTTTTACGACCCTTGGGATCAAGAGGAGGGGTGGGAACAGATAGGGCATCTGGAACTGAGTCCACGGAATCACAAGTGCGTCGCATCCGACGGCCATCGGATCCCGAGATCTGGAGACGTACTGGGGAACCTTGTGGTTTGCCTGGGAGGCCATCAAGTCGACGTCTGGGACGCCCCACCGCTGGCAAATCTGGCTGAAGATTGAGGGGAGAAGAGACCACTCGCCCGCCACGATGCCCTGGCGACTGAGAAAGTTGGCTTCCCAATTGTCCACCCCTGGACGGCTGACAGAGAGGGAACGTGATTCTCGCCCAACGCAGAATTTTTGCCACTTCCGCCATGACTTGTGCGCTGAGAGTCCCTCCCTGATGGTTTATGTAAGCCACGGCCGTGGCGTTGTCCGACTGAATGCGGACCGGTTTCCCTGAAAGGAGAGACTCCCAGCAGATGAGGGCTAGGAAGATGGCTCTGATTTCCAAGAGGTTGATAGGGAGGCGCGTTGCTTGATCTGTTTACGATGAACATTGCGTGCAGCAGCCACCACAGCCTCCCCGACACTGTTCGGAGAGGTGTACTGTTTTCCCTTCCTGTAGATCTCACATTTTATGAGGGACCACAGGTTCTCTATGGGGTTCAGATCAGGTGAACAAGGGGGCCATGTCATTTTTTCTTCTTTGAGACCTTTACTGGCCAGCCACCCTGTGGAGTAGTTGGAGGCATGTGATGGAGCATTGTCCTGCATGAAAATGATGTTTTTCTTGAACGATACCAACTTCTTCCTGTACCACTACTTGAAGAAGTTGTCTTCGAGAAACTGGCAGTAGGTTTGGGAGTTGAGCTTCACTCCATCCTCAACCCGAAAAGGCCCCACAAGTTCATCTTTGATGATCCCAGCCCATACCAGTACCCCACCTCCACCTTGCTGGAGTTGGAGTGGAGCTCTCTGCCCTTTACTGATCCAGCCTCTGGCCCATCAAGAGTCACTCATTTCATCAGTCCATAAAACCTTTCAAAAGTCAGTCTTAAGATTTCTTGGCCCAGTCTTGAAGTTTTATCTTCTGTTTCTTGTTCACAGGTGGTCGTTTTTCAGCCTTCCTTACCTTGGGCATGTCCCCGAGTATCGCACACCTTGTGCTTTTTGTTACTCCAGTAACGTTGCAGCTCAGAAATATGGCAAAACTGGTGGCAAATGGCATCTTGGCAGCTTCACGCTTGATTTTCCTCAATTTATGGGCAGTTATTTTGCGCCTTTTTTGCCCACACGCTTCTTGCGACCCTTTTGGCTATTTGCCATGAAACGCTTGATTGGCAATTTCAAGACTGCTGCCTCCCTCTGCAAGACATCTCACAATTCTGGACTTTTCAGAGCTCGTCAAATCTCTTATGACCCATTTTGCCAAAGGAAAGGAAGTTGCCTAATAATTAAGCACACCTTATATAGGGTTTTGATGTCATTAGACAACACCCCTCCTCATTACAGAGATGCACATCATCTGATTTACTTAATTGGTAGATGGTTATAAAGCCTGAACAGCTTGGAGAAGGACAACATGTATAAAAAGTATCATGTGATAAAAAATACAACTTGCCTAATAATTCTGCACGCAGTGTACATAATCCACATAAAAGCAAAGAGCCTGAGAAGTCACTGTATACATCCTGTATTATACTCCAGAGCTGCACACACTATTCTGCTGGTGAAGTCACTGTATACATACATTCAGGGGCAGACACACAGCATGTGCGGCCGATGCGGCTACAACGGAGTCAGGAGGTGGATGGGGGCTAACAATGAGGACAATCTGGACCGTTTCTCTAATCAGATTGCCCTCATGTGTGGCGGAGCTGCAGGGATCTGTGCTCAGTTTCATGTCTCACACAGCAGCGGGCTGGATAACGTCATCATTCAGTGCGTGGCTGTGCCACAGAGGAAGCTGCCGGCAACGGTGATTCTGTGGCAAACGTGCAGAGAGGCGAGTGGTAGTGTGTGTGTGTGTGTGTGTGTGTGTGTTGGAGAGGGCAATGATGGGGGTAGTGGAAAGGACAATGATGGTAGTGATGGGGAAGAAGGCAATGATGGAGGTGGTGGAAAGGGCATTGATGGGGGTGAAGGCAATGCTGTAGGTGGAAAGGGCAACGATGAGGGTGGTGGAGGGTATGATGATGGAGTGGTGGGGAGAACAATGATTAGGTTGTTGGAGAGGGAAAAGATGGAGGTGGTGGGACAGAAAAATGATGGGGGTGGTGGGGTAGAAAACAATGATGGAGGTGATGGGGAGGGCAATGATGGGGTGGGGGAGAGGACAATAATGGGAGTGGTGGGGGAGAACAATGGGCTTTGGGAGAGTGCAATGATGAGTTGGTGGGGAGAACAATGATTGGGGTGGTGAAGAAGACAATGATGGAGGTGGTGGAGAGAACAATGATGGATGTGGGTGATTGGTGTGGGAGTAAGGTAGACTTACAATGGACTGATGAACAGGAGGAGGGGGAGAAGGACATAAGATATGTATGTGAAATGAATTTGGTAGTAGAGGAGGGTGCTAATCCCCCAATAGCGTCCTCCCACATCTCACAATTCATTGTGATGCTATTGAGGACTTAACATTTATTGGGGAGAGAAGGTGATAAGGTACATAGGACACTTTATAATGAACTAAAAGGTGGGAGAAGACTGTCAGGGGACTTGTAATAAATTGGGAGGTGGTGGAGGATGCATACACCCGGTTTCACCATTACCTTCAGTCTCTGGACCTGTGTCCTGCAGCAGCTGATCCATGCTTTTTACATGTTTCTTAGTTGCAACAAGACAAGGTGAGCGTACCTCTCCCCGATGCACCAAATGATCTTAACCAGTTAGGACCCTATTTGCGCTTTATTTGCTCTCCAGATTTTGTACTTCCAGTACCTGATAATGTCTTCTCCCACCCCCAAATTAATTATGATGCTATAAAGGACTTACAATGAATGGGGAGCACAGGACAGGGACTAAGGCTATGTGCACACGTTCAGGATTTGCAGGAGAAAATTCTGCTACATGTTCTAATGTGTTGGCAGGAAGGACGCTGCATAAAACATTTATTTTTTGGCAACATTTTTGCCATGCTTTTGTTAAGTATTTTCCCCCACTCATTAGTTCGAGTGAAATACGCTGCAAGAATTGACATTATCTATAAAGAGCTATATAGTTCCAAAGGGGATTCAGATACCTTGGAATGCCTAAACTATTTATCGGACATAGAATTCCCTACACTGACTGCTATACAGCAAGCTTTTTTGGACGCAGACTTTACTCTTGATGAGATAAATAGGGCCATAACAGATATGGCCTCCGGTAAAGCGCCTGGCCCGGATGGTTTCCCCATAGAGATGTATAGGAAATATCAAGATATTCTGGCACCATTCCTCTTGAAGGTCTTTCAGGGGATTTGGGAAGGTGTTTCCTTGACAGATTCCTATTATGAGGCAAACATTATAGTTTTAAAGAAAGAAGGGAAGGACCCCCTGGAATGTGGATCTTATCGTCCGATTTCATTAGTTAATGTGGATTATAAGATCTTCACTAAAATTCTAGCTACTAGGTTAAATACGGTAATACTGGATATTATACACCCAGACCAGACGGGTTTTATGCCAGGTAAGAGCACCTCTATCAACATCAGGAGGGTTCAATCAATAGCTCAATATAGCACGTTGGTACCTGGGAATAGATGGGCCATGGCCTCGCTGGACGCGGCTAGGCTTTTGATTCTCTTGAGTGGCCTTTCCTGTCTGCATGTCTACAACGATATCACTTTGGTCCTAAATTCCAAAAATGGATAGCCGCATTATATTTGAAACCGAAAGCCCGGATAATTATTAATAACTCTATTTCTGCATCATTCTCCTTAAAAAGAGGGACTCGTCAGGGATGTCCTCTCTCTCCGGCCTTATTCGCCCTTGCGATAGAGGCACTAGCAATTCGTGTGAGGTCCACATCATCTATTAGGGGCATCACAATAGCAGATCGCACGGATACTATTGGTCTATATGCAGACGATATGGTGGTGTTTATGGATGAGGTGGAAGAGACTCTACCACATGTGATTGCCGTTATAGAGAGATTTGGCAGACATTCGGGACTACACATTAACTGGGATAAATCTGCCTTGATGCCTCTTTCTCATAATTTAGTTGCACACCTTGATATGTTATCCCCGTTACCAGTTGGGTCTAGCTTTAAATACCCGGGAATAATCATAACAAAATACAGTAGACTTGATCTACAGTTTAATGTTCTCCCGTTATTGGACTTTGTTAAACACAAATTCGCTATGTGGGGTAGACTACCTTTATCTGTCTCAGGTCGCATAAATTTGATAAAAATGATACTTCTCCCGAAGCTTAACTACTCCCTCCAACATAGTCCAGTACCGGTCCCCAAATCCTTTTTTTCAAACTTAAATTCATTGGCTACATCCTTTATCTGGGGAAAGGCTAGACCCAAACTTAAATTATCTACTTTACACAGGTCTAGGCAAATGGGGGGGGCAGCGTTGCCGGATTTTTTTTTATATTATTTAGCTGGACAGCTTAGAGCTCTGGGAGAATGGATGCCTGGGGGATGTCTGCCGAGTTCAGAGAGCCATTTGGCCCATGCTGCCAGGATTGTTTGTCCATTGGGTTTCTTGGAAATAAACAAACCATCTATTCCTAGATTACTACCATTACTACGGTTAGCGAGGCTAATTTGGCGGCAGGTGAAAAGGGTAATTCACTTTGATGGTATTTGTAGCCGAAATGCCCCTATGGGATAATGAATATTTCCCGAGATTATTAAATCACCCGTCTGCTCAATTCTGGATATCACACGGTGTTTCGTCGCTTGATGATCTTTATGATCGGGATGCCCTGATGTCCTTTGAACAACTACAACTTAGGTATAATATACCAAGGCCTCAATTCTTTCGCTATCTCCAACTTAGATCGGCGATTCAGTCGCATATTCGTAGCGTGGAAGGGACGCAAGCAATATCCTCCTTCCCGCTGATAGGGATCCTTAAGTCACAGGGGCCCCGCGGTCTTATCTCTGCATTATATACTTATATGTTATCCGTGGGTGCCGATGCTGCTTTGTTGCCGGCCAGGGAGAAGTGGAGGGTCCTGGTGCCTGATCTTCAGGGCGAGGACTGGGAAATGGTCCTTGAGTCCCCAACCAAGGTGTCCCCCTCGGCTAACAATAAAATGATACAGTTATACATACTACATCAATCATATTTAACCCCGTTACGGCTATTTAAAATTGGGTGGTCCCGGTCTTCGGAATGCCTCAGATGTCATATGGGGGAGGCAGATTTCATACACATGATATGGGATTGTCCAGTTATTCTTTCTTATTGGGAAGAGGTAACCTCGTTGTTGTCCTCCCTTATACATATTCCCGTTCCCGTGACTCCATTAGTGTGCTTATTTGGGGTATTGGAGGAGGAGATGTGGGACCATCATGTTCTAATTTTCTTGAGAGAGACACTTTTCCTGGCAAGAAAGTTAATCGCTTTGCGTTGGATGGGCACCACACATCCATCACTTAGGGCCTGGATAGAGCAAGTAAATCTAATTGTGCCTTATGAACGTACTTTATATCAGAATAGAGGTTGTTTGGAGAAATGTAATAAAATCTGGGATTTGTGGAACTCATCGTACCTCACCATGTCATCACGTGGTTGAGGGCTTAGATTCAATATGTTAAGGTTTGAGAAACAGTGTTGTTCACGTCGAGCTTCAACGTTATTCTGTTAATGTGGTGGAGAAGGTTTTGTTTTGGCAGTAAATAGTTTAGTTTTAGGATTCTTAGTGTATAAGGCATACTATAATACTTTGAGTTTATATAGCCCGATCGGTGTATTAAGATTTCTGTCAATGAAACTACTATCAAAATGTAATTGCACTGACCTGGGAACTTGTGAACTATGTATGTATATTTGATTTATGTGATTTAATAAACGAATTTAAAAAAGAATTGACATTATGCAGATTTGAAATTTCTGCAAATCTGCAAGGCAAAAATAAGCAACGTGTGCAGAAGACTTCAGGGATCTCATTCACTTCGCTTGTAATGAGAAACCTTCCATATTTTCCGTGTGCACATAGCCTTACAGGTAATTGGGCAGAGTCACAGACTGAATAAATTTATATTATTGGGAGTCGGTTATAGTTACTGGGGCACAGTGCTGCTTATCACGTTATATTTTTAATGGTGCATGGCTAATCGTATATTAATGGTGGGGTACATATCTGTATTCGTGGGGAGACACATGTATATATACAATGTATGTGACCTTGTTATTTTCAGGGCTGCGATGATCATCGTGACAAGACGAGTCATGGCTGGGAGATGTCGTCATGAAGGTCTGACCAGATGAGAACAAACAGGAGAAGGCGGCTCTAATCAGACGTGATGTCAGCGGTAAGTGCCTGGATGTAAATATTATTCTGTATCTGCACTGTGTGACATGGGGTGATGTTATCTGTAATATCTCTTATTCTACATTCTCACATTTGGGTGAAAAGTCCGTGTGCTTCCAGGTTTTTTTATTGGACGGCACACGGACTCCGTTTTCTAGGTCCATTCACTCATACATGAAAATCACAGATCTGAAATATTTTGTTCTGATGCGATTTTGAGGATTAGAATAGAACATGCTCAATGCGTCTAAGAGCAGGCAGCACACAAACCCTGCATACAGATACAGACACTGCATACAGATACAGGGATGTAGCCTTATTATGTATAGCACACTCACTTAATATATAGTGTACTCACTTATTATGTATAGCACAGTCCCTTAGTATATAGTGTACTCACTTATTATGTATAGCACAGTCCCTTAGTATATAGTGTACTCACTTATGTATAGCACAGTCCTTAGTTACATAGTTTCCTCTTTTATTATGCATAACACTGTCCCTCATTACGTACCATCCTCTAGTTATATATGGTGCCATCCATTATTATATAGCTTCCTCTGCTGTTCTGTACAGTGCTGTGTCTTACATAGGGTATTCTTGTTATTCACAGCTTCATCTGTTATTATATAGTCCCCTCTTGTTAGATATAAAATGACTGCTGATGGAGGAGCCGGTGACCAGACGACCAGCCCATTATCCCCTCCATTAGAAAAGAAGCTTTCCCATGCTCCATCAGCAGTCATTGCATTATATATCTAACAAGAGAGGAGGGTATGTAATAAAGACAGGGCTCTATATAATCCGATATGTAAGGGACGGTGCTGTACATAGCAAGAGAGGGCATCGAGTAATAAGAGACAGCATTATACATAATAAAGGAGACAAGGAGGGGGGCCCAGACATTTCTTGCACAGGGGCCCCAAGCTGTTAGTGTCCGCCCCTGCATACATTATATTACTGATCCTGAGTTACATCCTGTATTATACTCCAGAGCTGCACTCACTATTCTGCTGGTGCAGTCACTGTGTACATATATTACATTACTGATCCTGAGTTACATGCTGTATTATACTCCAGAGCTGCACTCACTATTCTGCTGGTGAGGTCGCTGTGTACATACATTACTGATCCTGAGTTACATCCTGGTTACCTGGTCGATGTTGAGGCGCAGCGGCAGGAGCGTCACCCGCAGACAACATTCCTGTGGGGAGTGGGAAGACTCGGGTCGGACATGTAAGGCTTTGACTGTCAGCTGAGGAAAGAAGACAGAAATGGAACCTGGGTTTTCTGGAAAGAACAATGTAACAAAGCCGATCCGCTGCTCCAAGACTGGAGCGATACAGAGCACAGCGAGACGGTGCAAAGGTCTTACATCAGGGGGCAATCCAGGCCGTGATGGACAGACTGAAGCCGGGAGCTGTCTGTCTATGTGGGCACCAATGGGCGGCGGTGGCACGTGCCTGCTAGGAGCTGCCGGAGAGTGTCAGGCGGGCATTTATTCATGTATAATCATTACTGCTGTGTGGGGGGAGTGCAGCTCGGCAGCCCCATCAGTAAGTGCAGTCACACCCTGGCGAGTTCCTAGAAGTGGACTAAAAGGACGGATATAAGGCCCCTCTTATGGTCACGGGCCCCTCGCACGGCCGCCGGCTGTATGGAATCTGGAGATAAACAAGGATACCGCCTCCGCATATGGCGGTTAGTCTGCACTATGTCACAGACAGGGGCAATGTATATGACACAGATGTCACTGCTTCCTCTGTAGCGATTCCCCCAAGATCAGTATCGCTCGCCCATTACCAGTCATGTGCTCAGTCTGTAACCCCATCACCCTGCAGGCTTCATAATTCCACCATATAGACCAGTAAGACTGAAACTGTACAGACCCACTGCATCAGGACAGGAGGAAAGCGCAGAGACCCGGGACCGATGCAGTGTGTGTGGTTATAGCAGATGCTGCATCAAAGTTTGTGCCCCCAACATGTGGGGGTAGTGCAGCCCCTTCATCCTCAGCGGGGGTCCAGGAAGACCATATAGTGACAGCACATGCCAGCGATCTGTCGTGGCGGTCTTACCATGTTGGAGTGTGCCTTCCTTGGCATCTCCTTACTGCTGTACAGGTGGAGGAACTTATTCATCTGAGACGAGGCCAGGCGGTCGCGGATCTCCAGGTCCTGGACGATGAACACCTGGCGTGACACCGGCTGTTCAGACAGCGTGCACTCGGCCATCTCGTCAGCCTGCGGGTAAACTTCATGCTGGAACTTAACCTGGACACAAAAAAGGATCATTGTTAAAAAAGACAAAAAGTCCTGAGAATGGCGCCTCTTGGCTGGAGCGGAGCACGATAGATCTGCACTGGCCTGGTCCTAGCCGCTTCTCCCAGGCAGCACGGTGACTTCACACCAGGGCTAGTGGATGCCAGATGGGGCAAAGACGCTGGCCGCAGGATTGGGGATTGGTCTGGATGCCAGACTGCGGCAGAGAAAATCAGTTTTTCCTAACTCTACTCTTAGATCAGGAGAAACCTGAGCAGCAGAGTTTACATTAAAGCAGAACTTGTCTGCTGCAGTACTACAACTCCCAGCATGCAGGAGAACTCAGACTTGACGAAGCCCCTGTATGCACACACTGCCGTACCTTGGTCAGCTGGATCTCCATCAATAAGTCTTGATTTCTCCCCCGGCCCCCGCGGACCACGCTGCTGTTCCTCCTGGTCGGAGTACTCGATGGCGAGCTGTGCGGACTCCTGAGCACAAATCAATCAATGCTTCCATTATGGCACAAGGACTAATACTGTCAGCGATGCAGAGTCACTGTTTTGCGGTAGTTTCCACCTCCCCAACTAATAATTCTATGGTCTCTATGGAACTTAAAAAAAAAACAAAAAAAACAAAAAAAAACAACTGCACCCAAAATACTTACATGTAATGTTTAGTAGGGGAACTACAAGATGCAGCATTCCCAAAGTCTTTACCCCCATACAGATGCCATACTAGGGAGACTTCTTTTACCACATATCGGACCACCGGGACTGGAAAGTGTAGGGGGGCTTTACTGGTGTCAGACTTTCTCCCAGGAGAGCAAAAATAGTCCTCCTTAATCACGATGTCGTCATCAACGAGTTTCTTCACCGATGGCTCCTCGTTCTTATCCTGAAACACGGAGCGATATCACATGGACGATCGGAGCGGCTCAGGCTTACAGAATTTGGAAGGAAAGTGAAAGAGGTTGTGGTGCGCGTCATCCAGCTAAAAAGGACTTTGCAAGGAGCATTGTGATAGGATATGCCCTGCTGCGGTCAGCCAATCAGTGATGCCAAGAGTAACCCGGACACTGATGAGTGTTAGATGGCAGGAGCACAGAGAGTCCTTTCCAGTTGAATGACAGGTGCAGCATAGATCACTACATGGTGAAATATTTTGGGTGTTATCTTTTAAATCTCGTATAAATTGCTGGCAGGCATACGTTGTAAGGAGTGCAGAGGACTTACTGAGACTGGCGTCTTGGGCGCGTACAAGATGCAGAAATCGTCGCTTTCCAGCGGAGCATCGAGAATAGCGTCACGTATAAGATGCGGCGTCGCAGTCATGAACGTGGGACTCGATTCTTCAGACAGAGTACCACTTTCATCAGGAAACAAAAAAAGGTCGGAGCAGCGCGCCTTCTGCAGATTGGATCGGCCGTCAAAGGCACCTGAGAAATGTATGTCACATGGTCAGAGCCCCCCCCGACTACAGCAAACCCTCCCGTTTCCAAAGCATTGAAAATAAAGATTACACCAGTTTGGAAATGGCCTTGACTAAAAAAAGAAAATCTTCCGTTTTGTGTATACAGCTCCCCTGCAGAGCAATGGGTCATGTGTTAACCCATGCACAGACATGGCAATAGAGCGGACAGACCCGCTTCTGGTTACACAGTAAGGCTCCATAGCAGACTTCGGCCATTACTGCCCCCTTAGTCGCACACTTGATGTTATATTTTCTGCGTTACCGTTCAGCTGTGATCCTGCTGGTGCAGCATCTTGGTAAATATCTGTGTCTTCCATGGCGTCGCTCATTAGATCCCGCAGGATCTGCTGCTCTTCCTCGGCCAGCATTGGCCCCCGGGTTCCGGTAGATGCATCAGTCTGCAACATAACTAGAAGTTATAGGAAACCCTTCATCTCCGAGACATGCCCCCATAACACATTGACGCATTGTCTTTTGACCTTTATGGCTTTCTTCTGAGCTCCGGGTGAAGTGTGGGGTCTGGCGGGCGGGTGCAGATCTCCGTAGCTGGCGATGTACTGGATGAGGTTCATGAGAGCGGCGCAGGAGTCGGAGCATGTCCTGATATGGATCACGTCGCTGGAGCAGTACATCTCGAAGCGCGGTCTGTTCTGCCAGAATGGAGGACAAGGAGTTAACGACGAGCATAAGGATCATTACCGCGGGGGGTGCAGTATGAGGAGGTAATGGTAAAAGAGGATGTGGATGGTCAGTATGTGGTGGTGAAAGGTAAAATAAATGGAGTGTTGATGTGTATAGCGGCAATGTACAGGTCCTTCTCAAAAAATTAGCATATAGTGTTAAATTTCATTATTTACCATAATGTAATGATTACAATTAAACTTTCATATATTATAGATTCATTATCCACCAACTGAAATTTGTCAGGTCTTTTATTGTTTTAATACTGATGATTTTGGCATACAACTCCTGATAACCCAAAAAACCTGTCTCAAATTAGCATATCAAGAAAAGGTTCTCTAAACGACCTATTACCCTAATCTTCTGAATCAACTAATTAACTCTAAACACATGCAAAAGATACCTGAGGCTTTTATAAACTCCCTGCCTGGTTCATTACTCAAAACCCCCATCATGGGTAAGACTAGCGACCTGACAGATGTCAAGAAGGCCATCATTGACACCCTCAAGCAAGAGGGTAAGACCCAGAAAGAAATTTCTCAACAAATAGGCTGTTCCCAGAGTGCTGTATCAAGGCACCTCAATGGTAAGTCTGTTGGAAGGAAACAATGTGGCAGAAAACGCTGTACAACGAGAAGAGGAGACCGGACCCGGAGGAAGATTGTGGAGAAGGACCGATTCCAGACCTTGGGGAACCTGAGGAAGCAGTGGACTGAGTCTGGTGTGGAAACATCCAGAGCCACCGTGCACAGGCGTGTGCAGGAAATGGGCTACAGGTGCCGCATTCCCCAGGTAAAGCCACTTTTGAACCATAAACAGCGGCAGAGGCGCCTGACCTGGGCTACAGAGAAGCAGCACTGGACTGTTGCTAAGTGGTCCCAAGTACTTTTTTCTGATGAAAGCAAATTTTGCATGTCATTCGGAAATCAAGGTGCCAGAGTCTGGAGGAAGACTGGGGAGAAGGAAATGCCAAAATGCCTGAAGTCCAGTGTCAAGTACCCACAGTCAGTGATGGTGTGGGGTGCCATGTCAGCTGCTGGTGTTGGTCCACTGTGTTTCATCAAGGGCAGGGTCAATGCAGTTAGCTATCAGGAGATTTGGGAGCACTTCATGCTTCCATCGGCTGAAATGCTTTATGGAGATGAAGATTTCATTTTTCAGCACGACCTGGCACCTGCTCACAGTGCCAAAACCACTGGTAAATGGTTTACTGACCATGGTATTACTGTGCTCAATTGGCCTGCCAACTCTCCTGACCTGAACCCCATAGAGAATCTGTGGGATATTGTGAAGAGAAAGTTGAGAGACGCAAGACCCAACACTCTGGATGAGCTTAAGGCCGCTATTGAAGCATCCTGGGCCTCCATAACATCTCAGCAGTGTCACAGGCTGATTGCCTCCATGCCACGCCGCATTGAAGCAGTCATTTCTGCCAAAGGATTCCCGACCAAGTATTGAGTGCATAACTGAACATTATTATTTGTTGGTTTTTTTGTTTGTTATTAAAAAACACTTATTTGATTGGATGGGTGAAATATGCTAATTTATTGAGACAGGTTTTTTGGGTTATCAGGAGTTGTATGCCAAAATCATCAGTATTAAAACAATAAAAGACCTGACAATTTTCAGTTGGTGGATAATGAATCTATAATATATGAAAGTTTAATTGTAATCATTACATTATGGTAAATAATGAAATTTAACACTATATGCTAATTTTTTGAGAAGGACCTGTATATTCCGCCCCCATACTCAAGTAAGAAGATAAGAGAGGTGCTGGAGAGGGTAGAGCGTTGGGGACCGTTACCATCTCTAATTATTGGCGATCTTAATAATATCTGTGATGACTTTTGGGACAAAAACAAAAATCCCCAGAATAGAACAGGGGGACATATCACTACGTTTGGGACCTATGTCCGGGAAGTAGGTATGATTGATTTATGGAGAGTTAGACATATGGGGAAAGGACGTACTCATGCTACTCGCCAGCTCATGGTACTTTGTCTAGGATTGACTTGGCGCTGGGTAACTGTTTACTGGACACGATGGTAGGGGAGGTGAGATATTTGCCTAGGGCTCTTTCAGACCATAGTCCAGTTGAGGTGGAATTTCGGCCGGTGGGGACACGGATCGGGAGCAGGAAGGAGTGGAAGATTCACCCTAATTGGCTACACAGTATGGACTTGGAAAAGATAAAGAAGGAGTTGGTGGAATTTTTTGAGATTAACGAGGGAAGTGTAGATGTTCTTACTGTGTGGGAAGCCATGAAGGCGTACTTGAGGGGACTGCTGTTCAGGGATATTAGCAGGTGTAAGAGGAAATCAAGAGAGACAGAGAGGTTGGCGGTTGAAGGGCTGAGGATAGCCGAAGATGAGATGGTAATAGCGGGTACTCCGGAAGCTGGGAGGAGGCTAAAGGCAGCTCAGAGTCAGTTGGAGGAGGTATTGCTCGGTAAGGCTGAAAGGAAGAGGGAATTCATGAATCTGGCTTTTTACCAGGAGGGCGAATCTGTGGGTCATTTGCTATCGATGGTGGCTTCTGCCCAGAGAAACACTTCCTTTGTTCATTCTTTGGTATCGGGGAGCGGTGTGGCTGTCTCTGAGATTTTAGACATTTTTGCGGATTTTTATGTGGACCTATATTCCTCTCAGGTAGATGGGTCGGTGGAGGACACGGTGGCGTTCCTTGAGGAATTGGAGCTCCCAAGGCTGAGTGACATAGATAGAGAAGATTTGGAAGCTCCCATCACGGAGGAGGAGTTGGGTCGGGCACTGCAGTCTATGGCTAATGGGAAGGCACCTGGCGTAGATGGATTTCCTGCTGAAATTTATAAAAACTTTGGGGAAGTGCTGATCCCTAAATTAAGGGTACTTCTGGAGGAGGCTAGGAGTGGCGGTCGTCTACCGGCATCTATGCGGGAGGCCATAATAGTGGTGATTCCTAAGGAGGGGAAGGACCCGACACAGCCGGATTCATATCGGCCGATCTCCTTGCTTACTATCGACGTTAAACTCCTGGCTAAGGTGTTGGCGATGAGGTTGACAAGTGTTATTTCCGGCCTGGTGCACTCAGACCAGTCCGGCTTTATGCCTGATCGGTCCACTGCGATCAACTTACGAAGGCTGTATATTTGCAACTCAGATCCGACAACTGTGGCCAGAGAGTTATTGCATCTTTAGATGCTCATAAGGCGTTCGATAGTGTGGAGTGGGGGTATCTCTGGCAGGTGCTCCGGAGTATGGGGTTTGGACCGCAGTTCATATCCTGGATTCGACTGATGTACTCGATGCCGATGGCTAGGGTTAGGGTAAATGGGGAGTAATCACGGACCATACAACTGGCTAGAGGGACGAGACAGGGGTGTCCGCTCTCTCCTCTTTTGTTTGCTCTGGCTGTGGAACCACTGGCTGCTAAGCTTCGACAGTCTGATGAGGTGACTGGGTTTAAATATGGGATGATTGAAGAAAGGGTGGCGTTGTATGCGGATGACATTCTGCTATTTCTGGCTGACCCGGGTACGTCCTTGGAGGGAGCCATTGGGATTATTGAGCGTTTCGGATCGGTGTCGGGACTTAGGATAAACTGGAGTAAGTCTGTCTTGTTTAAGGTGGATGATGATGGTGGGGAGCCACTGGAGGATGGGCGACTGGAGGTGACTAGCCAATTTAAGTACCTTGGAATATGGGTATCTATGCCTGTTACTGACTATATACATAGAAATCTGACTCCAATGTTAGGTGTTCTTAAAGCGAAAGCGGATGCTTGGCTTAAACTGCATTTATCTGTGGTAGGTAGGGTGAATCTTATTAAAATGATTTTGATGCCAAAAATACTGTATATTCTTCATAATGCGCCAGTTTGGATACCACGCGGGAGATTTAGACAGATTAACTCTCTGTTCAGGAATTTGATATGGGGGAGACAGCATCCGCGTATCAAACTGGAGACACTTCAGCGACCCAAGGAAGATGGGGGACTGGCATTGCCTAACCCTGAAACATATTTTCTTGCAGCCCAGAGTCAGCATTTAAAAGGCTGGGCGCATGAAGGGTCATCTGGGGCGGTACAGCGGCTGAAGGAAGTGGTGACAATAAGAAGGCCAGTGGTACAATGTTTGGAGGATGGATCCCTGGGGGCTCTGGGGAAATTATACCTGACTGTTGTTGATACGCAGGCTGTGGGGTAGGCTGAGACATATACGGGGGGTCACGGATTTGACTAGATTCTCACCGCTATGGCATAACAGCAACTTACAGGAGTTTGAGGCACTGGGGGTACTGACAGAATGGCAAGTCAAAGGGATTCAATACGTGTATCAAATAATTGAGCGAGGTGAATTGAAATCATTTTCCCAATTGCAGGCGGAATTTGGTCTTGGGTCTGCAGGGGAGTATCAGTATTTGCGGATGAGGCATGCTTTTGGCGCTCAGAGTAGAAACGGAGGTATTGGAATTCAGAGGGATATAGTACTGGAGTATGTGTGTAATGAAGGGACTACTGGGGGGGGGGTCATATCTAATTTGTATAAAGATCTGTTGCACACTTTCCTATTGGGGTTTCCAATAATGGCGAGAGCTAAGTGGGAGAGGGATCTGGGTCCAATGGAGAATGAGACTTGGGAGTCGGTACTAGAATGGGTCCCACGATTGTCACTGAGCGAACCGTATAGACTGTCACAGCTCTATGTGATACACAGGGTTTATAAGTCACCGATGGTGCTATATAAGGCTGGTTTGCGTGATGATTCTGAATGCCCGAGGTGTAAAACTGCAGATGCGGATATACTCCATATGATGTGGACGTGTCCGAGACTGGCTGCTTTTTGGGTGGTAGTTTTGAGTCGTATGGAAGGTGCGTATGGATGCACGGTGCCAAGGGATCCTATAGTGTGCTTGTTGGGATGTGTGGATGAGATTGGAGTGGATAACAACCTAAAGATAGCTATTGCCAGATTGTTATACATGGCTAGGAAGGTGATAGCTCGAAACTGGATTAGGGAAGAACCGCCGTCAAGAGGAGAGGTCCTCCAGTATGTGAAGCAGGGCCTGACACTGGAAAAGGGGTTTTATAAAAAAAGAGGGAAAATCGAAATGTTCAATAAAATGTGGTCTCCGTGGATTGCTATGGGATAGGGGTATTATAGAGGGAGAGTTAATTAAGGTTCCTAATTAATGGTAATGTTAAATGTGGCTTATATTATTGGCCGAGGGATTAGATAGTATATTGGTCTAATGATGGAAGTGCTAAGCAAGGTGAGCTGCTTTGTTGGGTGGGGTTGGGGGGTGGTGAGATTGAAGGGGAATGTTTGAAGGGGGGGGGGAAGCTTTGTATTGAAAATGAGAATGTAACATGTCATTTATCTTGTTATTCTTAATAAAAATTTATTTGAAAAAAAAAAAAAAAAAAAGGATCATTACCGCGGATGGAGAAGATTCTCCATTTGTAGGAAGGCAAAGCACTGACGTCCGGCGTAGCCTCCAGCCAAAAGGCAAGGATCGGAGTCGCCTGTCATCATGGCTGCCAACCCCTTAAAGGGAACCCTTTCCCTCCTCCCATCACCCAACCAGTACCCAGGTTGTGGATGGGTTTACATGGCGGCCCGGGGGTCTGACAAATGCCCCCCAGGTCACATACACAGTGGCAGCCACCATATATGCAGAGAAGGTTACCTCTTCTCCAAACTTTACCGCCAGTATCGTCAGTTCTAGTAGCCCCATGTCCAGAACACGGACGTAATCTGGAAAACAAAAGATTAGTGTCAACGAAAAGACTGAATACTCCTCCTCACCCTTGTGTTAATATCTCTGCTTGCCGTCAGTGGATGAAAACTCTTTCCCCACCGCCACTCAAAGGCTGTAAAATGTCCCCGGGTCTCACACCATCATCTGAAATGCTTATGTGCCCCCAGATAAAAGTAAAAATATGCTCTCCTGCGGGACCCACACAGTTCCAGCAATGTCAGCGCAGTCGTGACGGAGTTGTGTAGCCTGCAGTCAATCACAAGCTTATGATTGGCTGCAGCTGTTCGAGACGGTCCCAACGATTCTGATCCGGGAAGGATTTTTAAAAAAAAAATTTTCTCTGGATACTTTGGAAGGGGATTATGTGCACTCCCATTACGGTAAACGAAGAATGTCTCCGTTCAATGACCGCAAGAAAACATCATGGAAAGGATACAAAGTGGATGCACACATACATTAGCAAGGTGCAGAAACTAAGACCGGACGGAGTGCTAAATAAGACGTTTCCACGTCTTGGGGCTTAAAGGATCGGATGGTCGTTATCTCAGGCCGTCCATGCAATTATCACTCACCTCGGCTCAGGTTGACCGACACGGCGTTACACCGGTCCGATAAATGCAGGGCCGCCTCGTCCAGGATAATCCTGAAAATGAGACGAGGCGAAGGAGTTATCGTGCTGAGAATCTCCGGCACAGAGCGGACCACCGCAGCTGGGTCAGAGAAGGGGATCCATGGACAGGTCCTTACCGGAGACTGGAGGAGGATTTATCCAGAGCGACGCTGCAGGAAATACTGAAGGTCTCCACCGTCAGCAGCGCTCTTATCGGCAAGTACAGAGGCCTGCGAAAGACGGGACGGATCAGGACACATCGAGCTCCATTAACCCGAGAGATGCAGACACTTGTCGATTTTTTATTTTTCATTTCTATCCTCTTCAATGCCACAGCCATGATTGACAGCTGCAGTGCAGAGGTTAGGCTGCGTGATTGGGGCTGGCACTGATCACAGGGGTCGCTCTCGGGTGCCAGCTGTATAACACAGACGCCGCCTGCACCGTATAGAGAGGGCTGAGCTCACAGCTCTATGGCGGCTCAGTTGTGTGTGATGAGGTTCATTACCTGTAATCCAAAGCACAGCTCCAGAGGTGAACATGGAAGGTGGTAATGGAGGTAGGAGGGCTATAGCCCAAAACGGGCTCATCTGAAATATTCAGGAACTGTAATATCTGCAAAGCACATACAAACACATCATGTGATCAGTATGGGCCGGTTCCACCAATATTCAGTCCCTTTAAATGCAGCCATATTAATCAGACAAGATAAAGGAGACCTGCTCATGCCACGTGCGCTCTGACTGAAGAACCCGGTGTTTCAGAGTCGCCCCTCGCAGTCCCACGGCAACAAGGAATTCCTGGAAATAGACAAAGAAGGATTCAGGAATACACTGTATATAGTCTACAGCCCCCAGACACCATTCCTTATTCATCTAAAGATGGTGAAAAACAAAGTCAGAACTTCACATATGTTCATTGTGGTCAGAGCGGTGTTATTCTGATTAATGGATCAATGTGTAATACCTGCAGCCACCCACCACTAGAGGGAGCCCAGCGCATGCACATTGACCTTAATATCCCAGTATGCAGGAAGCTCCCTCTAATGGTGGCTGCAGGGAGACTATGCCATCACTTAAAAGATCGCTGGTGTTTCAATTAAGTCAGGCTAAATTCATGGCAAACGCAACAGCCAAATCTGCACAAATATTGTTTTCACCCTACCCTCCACTCGCACACAAAAACAGGATTTTTGGTTGCTTACCGTAAAATCTGTTTATTGAAGCCTCCATTGGGGGACACAGGAACCATGGGTGTATGCTGCTGCCACTAGGAGGCTGACACTATGCAAATAAAAAAGTTAGCTCCTCCTCTGCAGTGTACACCCCACCGACTGGCATTATACTCTTCAGTTAGTGAGAAAGCAGTAGGAGATAATGAACAAGGTTGAAGAACCATAACCACAAACTTGAGAACTGTAAACTGAGAACAGTCAGAGAACATATAACAGAAACATTGGGAGGGAGCTGTGTCCCCCAATGGAGGCTTCAAGAAACAGATTTTACGGTAAGCAACCAAAAATCCTGTTTTCTTTATCGCCTCTCATTGGGGGACACAGGAACCATGGGACGTCCCAAAGCAGTCCCAAGGGCGGGAAAAACAGACTTCCATCAGGTCAGAGGACTCACCACTGCCGCCTGCAAGATCCTTCTGCCTAGGCTGGCGTCCGCCGAAGCGTAGGTATGGACCTTGTAAAATTTGGCGAACGTGTGGATGGAAGACCAAGTTGCCACTTTGCAAAGCTGTAGGGCGGAAGCCCTGTGGTGCACCGCCCAGGAGGCGCCGACTGCCCGGGTAGAGTGAGCCTTAATCCCAGAAGGGGGCACTCTGTTCTTGACCCGGTAAGCCTCCAAAATTGCCATTCTGATCCATCGAGCAATGGTCGCTTTGGAAGCCGGCTGGCCTCTGCGCGTGCCATCAGGAATGACGAAAAAAAGAATCCGTCTTCCGGAAGGAGGATGTTCTATCCAGATAGATCCTCACTGCCCTGACAAGGTCTAGCTTGTTCAACGATCGCTCCAGAGGATGGGTCGGAGCTGGACAAAAGGAAGGAAGAACGATGTCCTCGTTGAGGTGGAAGGTGGAAACCACCTTAGGAAGGAAGGAAGGTGGAGGCCTGAAGACCACCTTGTCCTGGTGAATGACCAAAAACGGAGGACGGCAAGACAAGGCTGCCAACTCGGAAACGCGGCGAATAGACGTGATGGCCACAAGAAGGGTCACCTTCCAAGAAAGAACCGATAGAGGAATCTCCCTAAGAGGCTCAAAGGGAGAAACCCTCAGAATGTCCAGTACCAGGTTTAAGTCCCATGCGTCCACAGGGGCCCTGTACGGCGGGACAGCGTGGGCTACTCCTTGAAAGAAGGTCTTAACCTGTGGCCGAGAGGCCAAGGACTTCTGAAAGAGGATGGAAAGCGCAGAGACCTGACCCTTCAGGGAGCTAAGAGCCAGGCCCGAATCCAGTCCTGCCTGAAGAAAGGCCAAAAGCGAAGGCAGGGAAAAAACCATAGGCGGAACGCGGTTGGACTCGCACCAACGGAAGTAAGCCTTCCAGGTGCGGTAGTAGATCCTGGAAGACGAAGGCTTCCGAGCTTGAATCATGGTGTGAATCACCCGGTTCGAAAGGCCGGACACTCTTAGAACCGCGGTCTCAACAGCCACGCCGTTAAACTGAGCGACCGAGAACTCGGGTGGCAGATCGGACTCTGGGACAGCAGATCGGGCCTGTCTGGAAGGCGCCAGGGAGCGTCCGCGAGAAGGTTGACGAGCTCCGCGAACCAAGCTCTCCTGGGCCAATCCGGGGCGATCAGGATGACCGGCACCCCTTCCGCTTTGACCTTCAACAGTTTGGGAAGTAATGGAAGGGGTGGGAACAGGTAGGGCAGCTCGAACTGTGACCAAGGAATGGCCAGAGCATCGACGCCCACTGCGAGGGGATCGCGAGACCTGGAGACGAACTGCGGAACCTTCCTGTTCATTCGGGATGCCGTGAGATCCACGTCCGGAGTCCCCCATCGAAGACAAATCCGATGGAAGACCTCCGGATGCAAGGACCATTCCCCTGCCGCGAGACCCTCGCGGCTGAGGAAGTCGGCGGCCCAGTTGTCCACGCCAGGGATATGCATCGCGGATATCACTGGAACCGTCGCCTCTGCCCAAAGGAGGATCTTTGATACCTCGGCAAGAGCTAAGGAGCTCCGGGTCCCCCCCTGATGGTTGACATATGCCACAGCCATGGCGTTGTCCGTCTGGATCCGGACTGGAAGGCCCCTGAGGATCCTTTCCCAGTGGCGGAGGGACAGAAAGATGGCCCGAATTTCGAGGACGTTGATCGGCAGAGAAGACTCCTGCGGCGACCAACGGCCCTGAACAGTCAGGTGGCGAAAAACCGCACCCCAGCCGATCAGGCTGGCGTCCGTAGTCACCACCTGCCAGTGGACTGGAAGGAAGGACCTGCCCTGGGAGATGAGAGGTGACGTCAGCCACCAGTTGAGCGAGTGTCGAAAAGCATGCCCAAAAAGATGATGCGCTGAGAAGGAATAAGGCAGGACTTCTTCCGGTTGACCAGCCACCCGAAACGGGCTAAGGAGTCGAGAACAATGGACAGGCTTTCGTGGGCCTGAGGAAAGGACGGAGCCTTGATGAGGATGTCGTCGAGGTATGGAAAAAGGACCAAGCCTCTGACTCTCAAGATGGCCATCAGCGCCGCCATGATCTTCGTGAACACCCTTGGCGCGGTTGCGAGACCGAACGGCAGGGCGACGAACTGAAAATGATCTCGTTGCACTGCGAATCGCAGGAAACGGAGATGTCCGGGAAATATCGGAACGTGTAGGTAGGCGTCCTGGATATCTATAGAGCATAGAAATTCCTGAGCCTCCATGGAAGCAATTACTGAATGAAGGGATTCCATCCTGAAGTGTCTCAGGCGAACCCTCCTGTTCAGCAATTTGAGGTCCAGAATGGGACGAACCTTGCCGTCTTTTTTCGGTACCACAAAAAGGTTCGAGTAGAAACCCGTGTACCGTTCCTTTTCTGGGACGGGGACGATTACCCCGGATTCGAGCAGAGAAGCGATGGCTGCGAAGAAGCCCGGCACTAGAGCGGGATCTCTTGGAGGACGGGATTGGAAGAAACGATCCCTGGGTCGGGAGGCGAACTCTATCTTGTATCCCGAGGATACAACTTCCCTGACCCATGCATCCTCTACTGCGGAGATCCAGACGTCCCTGAAACGGAGAAGACGGCCGCCCAACCTGGGAGTTGGGCTGGAGTCCTGCCAAGAGTCATGCGGAGGTGGATCTTCCAGTCCTGGGCCTGGATGATCTACCCTGGGAAAAACGAGGACGCCAGGACGGAGTGGGCCTGAAGGACACCGCCTTCTTCTCTTGACGTGCCTGTGGCCTCTGTTGCTGCTGGGAAAAGGAGTTTGATGCAGCGAAGCGACGAAAAGGCCGAAAAGAACGAAACTGCCGTCTAGGAGGAGGGCGACGAGGCTTAGCCTGGGGGAGAAGAGAGCTTGTACCCCCGGTGGCGTCCTTAATGATTTGGTCCAGTTGGGAACCAAAGAGACGAGAGCCCTGGAAGGGCAGACTAGTGAGGGACTTTTTGGAGGACAAGTCCGCCTGCCAGGCCTTGAGCCAAACGGTCCGGCGGATGGCAACGGCATTGCTGGAAGCCTGAGCCGCACAAGACGCGACATCCAGGGAGGCGGAAACCAGGTATTCACCAGCGTGGGAAATCTGGTTGGCAAGTTCCGCTAATTGCGCGGGAGGCGCCCCGTCCAGGATACCTCGCCGTAGATCCTTGGCCCATTTTGAGATGGATTTTGAAGCCCAAGTGGAAGCAAAAGCTGGACATAGAGCTGCTGAAGCCGCTTCAAAAGCAGATTTCGCGAAGGATTCTATAACTCTATCGTTAGAATCCTTCAGAGATGCTCCGCCGGACAGTGGAAGCACAGTGTTGGTGGACAGCCTGGAAACAGGGGGATCCACCGAGGGAGAGACCGTCCAATTGGCGGTAAGTTCTGGTGAAAAAGGATACAACACCCCCAGGCGTTTTCCCCTCTGAAAACGTCTGGTCGGATTCTCTCTCTCTCTGAACAAGATTTCCTCGAATTCAGGATGAGGAGCGAAAAATTTTGAAGGTGGTTTGGCCCGTCTAAACGAAACCGCCTGATCTGCGGGTTCCGTAGAGGGATCCTTGATGCCACAGGTCTGGTTTATAGCCCCAATGAGGTTCTGGACCGTCTCACTCATGGTGGCGATTTGGTTAGGATCCAGCTCCGAAATATCCTCTGAGGGCGCATCAGATAATGCCTCGCCTGACTCAGGGGAGGAGGATCGGTGGGACACCAACCGCGGGGGAGGGCCGTGCGGCGAGATGGAACGAGAAGAGGACTCAGACCGACGTTCCTGTCTGGACCTTTTGTGGCTTATTAAGGAGGGCTCGGGCGGCGGTTCCTGCGACCCGCTGGCCACTGCAGGGGTCTGCAGAGGTAACCGATCCAGGACGGACACCAGGGTTTGAGACACCCGTGTCAAATCGGCCACCGATTGTGACAGAGAGGCGGCCCAGCCTGGGATGGGGGGAATCACTCTCGGGTGGAACAGCCGGGGGATCCTGGGCGGTGGGAACAATCGGGTTGCTGCAGGACTGACACAGCGGGGAGGACTGACCTGAGGGAAGTTTGCTGTTACAGGATGAACATGCAAAGTACGTGACTAAGGCAGAAGATGAAGAGGTAGGGGGGCGAGAACGGCCCCCTTTAGAAGACATTTTGAGAGACCCCTGAAGATGCCAGTGGGTTAGGGGACAGTGGGGCAGAGAAGGGTGTCAGTCTGCAGTGCAGCTACTCACGGACCCGGTCCTGGAATGTCCCACTTGTCCTCTGGTGGAGAACTTCCCTGAGTTGCGATGCTGAGCCCACAGAAGAAGTGTGGCGCGCTGCGTGAGGCACTGCGAGGGCTGCTGCAGCTGTGTGAAGCGGCGCACACCGGCTGAGAGTCCCACGAGGAAGGGGGGGGGCGGAGCCAGACGCAGAGGCGCCGGTGGGCAGGGCGCAGTATGTCGGGCGGGAAAATGCCCGCCCGCAGGAGCGGAAATGAAGAGGCCGAAAACCGGAAGTAGGCCCTAAATTTGGAACCGGCGGCCGAGAAAAAGAGCCGCGGCGCCGAAATAAAGCGCCGGAACAACGCGGCGTGAGGAAGGCTGGCGCCGCAGCCTGCTTAGGCTGCGCCGCTGAAGGGCGCCGCAGAAAAAACACCCACCTGCGGCGCCAGCAATGTGCCGCAGGGAGACGCGGCGCGACAGCCTGCAGGGCTGCGACGCTGAAGGGCGCCGCAGAACACCACCTCCTGCGGCGCCAGAGCAATGCGCCGCAGGGAGACGCGGCACGACAGCCCGCAGGGCTGCCGCGCTGAGGAAGCTGAGCTGCGGCGCCAGAAGATGTGCCCAGAGTAAGAACCGCAGCGCTGGTAATGCGCCGCGGAAAGTGCTGGGGGGATAGAGCGCGGTGGCCTAAAAAGGGGGCCCCTCGCTGAAGACAGAAGGCCCTTGGTAAAAGGGAAGAAGAAAGGCGACAGGGAGCCCCTAACAAGAACCCCCCCTAACAAAGATCCGGGATGGGAAGGGGGAAAATACTCACCCAAACATCCCACGCCGGTACTAACCTTGAAAGGGTTTGAGACGTCCAGGGAGCTGATGGACGTCCTCGTCTCCTCCGACCGACAGGCTCTGGTAGGCGAGTGGGTGGGGGACGGAGCCAGGACCGGACTTCTGAGCACGCTTGTGTGCTAGGATCTTGGTCTGGTGAAGGATCTATGAGGATACGGGATGGCAGTACACGCCGTACTCATAGTCCGCTTTGTGGGACTACAGGTCTGACTGTTCACCCTGTATCCCATCCGGAAAAAACCTGTAAAGGAAACGACGCACATTGAGGTAGATAAGGGTCTAATGAAAGACCCGTGTCCACCTCCTACTGACACTAAGCTAAACTGAAGAGTATAATGCCAGTCGGTGGGGTGTACACTGCAGAGGAGGAGCTAACTTTTTTATTTGCATAGTGTCAGCCTCCTAGTGGCAGCAGCATACACCCATGGTTCCCGTGTCCCCCAATGAGAGGCGATAAAGAAAAACTGGCCACTAGGTGTCTCCCTACTGTGTAACCTCATGTAGTCAGTCCCTAGCAATAGAGGTCCTGAATCAGATTGCAGAAGCAGGCCTCTATCCCACCCTTTGGCCCCCCATCTCTACAGAAAGCATAGGCCAGCCTTTGCCACCCTGCTATTGTGCCTGGATCCACATACAACAGACGTGTGGACAGTCCAGGGCAGACAAGCCCTTGGACAACGCAGACTATGCAGCTCTGGGGCAGGAGGGGTCCAGTGTTAATAATTACGTCTCCCCGTGGTCTCTGCTGCTTTCGGATCTGTGACTTCTCACATTATTCCATTTCTTTGCCACTTGCTCTGAGGGTATGTGTCCACGTTCAGGATTGCATCAGGATTTTATGCAGGTAAAATCCTGACCAAATCTGCACCTGAGGTCACTGGCAGGTCACCTGCGTTGTCCTTGTGTTGTTTCAGCAATGTAAGGAACTGCTGCGTTCTTAAAAGACGCGCCACATGTGTGCTTCCGCGGGTATGCCGCATGCGTCTATTAATGCATAGTGGAGACAGGATTTCATGAAATCCCCTCCACTATGCTGTAACATCTGGATGCTGCGTGTTTGACGCTGCGCCTCAACGCAGCGTTTCCTGAACGTGGAAACATACACTTTATGTTGTACTTTTTCCAGCAGTGTGTTGGTGCCATCTACTGGCCACATTGCTGTACTACTCTGGATGTCCTAACATGTTCCATACCCTATAGACATCTGTGAGGTGCATCCATTTACTGCTCCTCTGTAAATCCGCTTCTTTCCCACCACAACGGCCACCTGATTTTGACATTTTATCAATGACTAAGTAAAGTTTGGGATACATTCTGCCCATATAGAAGGCGGTGGCTCCATGTTTTACCTTGCAATGGTTTCTTGGCTTGGTTACATTAGCACAATGTTTCATAGAGATTTTGGTGCTGGTACTGTGATTGGAGAATGGAAGGGGCAGAGATGGCAGGACACTGCTGAAGACCAACTGCATCACGTTCCTGCACGTGTCAGATGGGAGCGTGCACCAGAATTGGCTTTCACGCGGCTATGCTTTTACTTTGGTTCTAGGAGGAATGGCGGGCGAGCACATCAGGATGGGTCAGTATTAGAGCTGAGCAAAACAAGTCTCATGATCTGCTCCGGCAGCCACGTCCGTGGTCTGCGCACCTCCGCGACACCCCTGATGCCTCCCCAGATTAGTAGGCTCGGCACGTTGTCATGCAAGAGTCTTCTCAAGACCTATTGATCAGAATAGGTGCAGGTCATTCTGACAGGTAGGGGGCGTTTCAGGGGGCTCCAGAGACCAATGTGCCCACCCGGCCAGGGTCCTGGAGATCGTTTTACCCAACTCTAGTTGCTATCCTTTGATTCTACATAAATTCACATTCACTGACAGAAATTAGGGTTCTTCAATAACTGAACTTAAACGCTCAGACACTTGATGAGGACAACAATATATCAAACTTTAAACTCGAACTCAACAAGAGACCTTGGTGTTCCTGTCGGATTTCTCAGACTGGATTTTCACCGCCACGGTCAGCATGCTCATGGTGTCCATTCCCACGCCGTTACTAGACGCACGATGACTGCCATCTTCTCCAGAGGGATAAATGGTCGGCTCCAACCAGTGCGGCTGGGGCAGGCTGGGCAGCCTGAGGTCTGCAGAAACCACGACGCCATCTACGACACCTGTCCGAGAGATGGTATAGGTATGGAAGGCCTGCGACACTGCTGTGTGGTACAGAGGGGCTGCTGCGGGGCACCGCTACCCGCACACAAGAGGGCGGCATATCCAATAACTACAATGGGGGGCCGGGTTACCTTGATGGTACAGGCTCAGGCTGCTGGCGTGGAGACATAAGAAGTGCTTGTCCTCCAGTCCTTCATATTTCGTCACCGTGAAGAGAGACCCGCTGGTGAACTCCAGCCACAGCTCTCCGTGCTTGTCCTTCACTACTCGCCCATCTGACTGCTGCAAGGAGATGGAAGCGCTTTACCCAAATCACCATATAAAAGTAGACAGATCAGTGTGGAATGGCGGGCTGCAATCTAGGACTCCCCCAATGTGAGGAACCGTATAAAGATTATTCTTCTTACTATAAAACCACATAAATGACTGAGGCCTT
This sequence comes from Ranitomeya imitator, assembly GCF_032444005.1. Taxonomy (NCBI): domain Eukaryota; kingdom Metazoa; phylum Chordata; class Amphibia; order Anura; family Dendrobatidae; genus Ranitomeya; species Ranitomeya imitator. The sequence continues at coordinate 766,515,366 of NC_091282.1, read as the reverse complement.
CTCAAACCTTGACATCTGTGAATATGGACACCAGGCCATGGTTCACGTTCACCAGGACGGACAGGAAGCTCTGGGACTGTTTGCTCGAACATTCAAGTTTCCGCTTTCTCCGACTGTGGTAGTTGGAGTCCAGGATGTAATCGTATTGTAGGGTCTCTTCTTCTGAGCCGCTGTCTTCATCTGTGAAGAATCATCGCTTAGGTAAAAACGCAGCATTAAAGGGATTGTTCAGGATTTAGGTCGTCGGTATCAGTGTGGAGGGGTTCTGATAGCCAACACCCCCACAGATCAGCTGTTACTGGGCCCATGGAACAGAACGGCTCCATTCACTTGAATGGAAACTGAGCTGCGGTGCCCAAGAACGGCTGCTACAAAGTGAATGTGAGCCAAGCTGTAGAACGGCTACCACACCGTGTACGGAGACGTCCTGATCTGGTTCCATACATAGTGCATCCAGCCGTCACGGGACCCCCATCTGATATACACACATGCAGCACAATCCTTTTAGATTTTGCGTTAAACTGCAACCTTTCCTTCATGTAGGATTTCACTTCTACAGTGCAAACAAAAGAAACCATGTCCAGGGGCAACTTACTACATGTGCGGCAGGTGAGGGAGAACTGGCTGCCACCGTAAAGGCACCAGCAGCCCCCGAAGCAGCCACAGAGGGGTCTATGATGAGCAGAGGACCCATGTAAAGCCACTCCGCCGTCCACGGCTCCTATACTTTGGAAATGCTCACCGTAATGAAGCGTGGACTTAAATGCTCCGCTGGAGTCTTTGCTGAAAGTGTTAATGAGCTGGCTCGCCACCGACAGGCCGATACCATAGGACAAGTTCTCAAAGGTCTCGACCGGCGACGGGGCGGTGGGCTCCCAGAGCAGCAAATCGTTACTGATCCTGAAAAAAAAAAAAAAAAAAAAGAGATGCATGATCAGCAACGGCGAGGATGACTCAGCGACACGGCCGGAACTGCAAAATTGGCCACGGCGGTATAACCAAACGATTGGTTCGATCCCATTATAGACGATGCCGGATTAAAGGAATTTCACTTATAATAAATAATCACATTTAACCCCTTAGGCACTGAGAAGCCAGATTTATAAAGAGGTGTTGGCCAACAACGGACACCTCCTGATCGGCCAGTCAGCGCCAGTAGCTAACTAAAAAGTGGTAAAACTTTTCATAAACCTTTAAAACCAGAGAATGTTTTGTGTGATGGATCCCAGGAACCCTCAAACTCACCTGTTGTAGAGCTTCTCGTAGAAGACTTTGTTCGGCAGCATCAGGGAGACGCTGGGCAGCGTCAGCTCCAGCACATAGTGGGAATTACTGATGGCTTTCTCCTGGAACTCAGTCATTTCTATGGCGTCTCCGGGCATCACCATCTGCAAAAGGATGACACTGACAGAAGAGTCGCCCCCTACCCTGAACAGAAGGTCTGATGGCGGACCCCCGACTTGTAGGATGCAGGTGCATGCGCTCTCAGAAAGGGGCGAGTCACTTGAGGAAGTCCCGAGAGTCCCACTTTATGCCTGCACATACCTCTTCATTTTCAAACATGACCCTCCGAGAGGAGAACGGTGACGGCTTTGGACGTCTGTAGTCGCACACGTCTTTAAGAGAGTGGGAAGTTCCTTCATCATCCTCCTGAAACCTTCCATCACCCTCATCATCCTCCTCAGCAGACACTCGCTCCAGGATGGAGTGCACGGCGATGGGATTGATTCTCAGCACAATCCTAAGGACAGACACACAAGGTTTACAGGAAAGGATAAGAAAACGGCAGCAGATAAATCGCTACAATATAGAGAGTTGCACGATTTTCTAATAAGACTCCAAATGTTGATTCCTCATTAGAGACAGTAAAGTTCAGCGTCCGTACCAAACAACTACAGTTCAGGCACGGGCACAGACTTCACCAGGAGGTGTATGGGTTTGGCTGCCCGAACACTGGGTGTTTGTATCATGACAGTGCGGCAAACACTGCTTCTGATCGGCGGTGAAATCATCCCCGTCAGTCAGAGAGCCGCGGTTCCCACGACGTCAGAAGACAACGGGAGTGCTCAGCTATGATCGGAGGCATAAGGTTTACCTCCGGTCACTGGTGTCAGCGGATGCGAATACTGCTTTTTCTCATGGTGCTAGAGGGGATCTCACCGCAGCCTGGGAACGCAGCCTCAGTGACTGGAGGTAACTTCGATGACGTCACCTGTGATCACTGAGGCTGCACTAGCAGCAGCTCATCCCCCAGTGGTTCTCAGCCTGGATGGTGGCATCTTGGCACCATCCAGTTTGAAATCTGTTTGTCCCCCAGACATGCATTACGGCATGGGACAGAACGACGAGCAAGTATGGTATATTGTTTTTTTTATTTTAGTTTTATTACCGGAGAATGAGGGCGTCGGGGAATTAGGCGTTAGGCTAGGTTCGGTTCACATTGCGTTAGTGCAGTCCGTTCAATGCATACGTTAAATGGACTGCGTTAACGCAAGTGCCGAAAAAGATTGTGTTTATGCGATCGCGCTAGCGCAGATGCTCTCTCTGTGCTAGCGGTGACGGACCTGAAAACAGGATTTTTGGTTGCTTACCGTAAAATCTGTTTCTTGAAGCCTCCATTGGGGGACACAGGAACCATGGGGTGTATGCTGCTGCCACTAGGAGGCTGACACTATGCAAATAAAAAAGTTAGCTCCTCCTCTGCAGTGTACACCCCACCGACTGGCATTATACTCTTCAGTTAGTGAGAAAGCAGTAGGAGATAATGAAACAAGGTTGAAAAACCATAACCACAAACTTGAGAACTGTAACGTGAGAACAGTCATAGAACAGATAACAGAAAACATTGGGAGGGAGCTGTGTCCCCCAATGGAGGCTTCAAGAAACAGATTTTACGGTAAGCAACCAAAAATCCTGTTTTCTTTATCGCCTCTCATTGGGGGACACAGGAACCATGGGACGTCCCAAAGCAGTCCCAAGGGTGGGAAAAACAGACTTCCATCAGGTCAGAGGACTCACCACTGCCGCCTGCAGGATCCTTCTGCCTAGGCTGGTGTCCGCCGATGCGTAGGTATGGACCTTGTAAAATTTGGCGAACGTGTGGATGGAAGACCAAGTTGCCGCTTTGCAAAGCTGTAGGGCGGAAGCCCTGTGGTGCACCGCCCAGGAGGCGCCGACTGCCCGGGTAGAGTGAGCCTTAATCCCAGGAGGGGGCACTCTGTTCTTGACCCGGTAAGCCTCCAAAATTGCCATTCTGATCCATCGAGCAATAGTCGCTTTAGAAGCCGGCTGGCCTCTGCGCGTGCCATCAGGAATGACGAAAAAAGAATCCGTCTTCCGGAAAGAGGATGTTCTATCCAGATAAATCCTCACTGCCCTGACGAGGTCTAGCTTGTTCAACGATCGCTCCAGAGGATGAGTCGGAGCTGGACAAAAGGAAGGTAGAACGATGTCCTCGTTGAGGTGGAAACCACCTTAGGAAGAAAAGAAGGTGGGGGTCGGAAGACCACCTTGTCCTGGTGAATGACCAAAAATGGAGGGCGGCAAGACAGTGCCGCCAGCTCGGAAACGCGGCGAATGGACGTGATGGCCACAAGAAAGGCCACCTTCCAAGATAAAACTGATAGAGGAATCTCCCTAAGAGGTTCAAAGGGAGAAACCTTCAAAACGTCCAGTACCAGGTTTAGGTCCCATGCCTCCACAGGGGCCCTGTACGGCGGGACGGCGTGGGCTACCCCCTGAAAGAAGGTCTTAACCTGTGGCCGAGAGGCCAAGGTCTTCTGAAAGAGGATGGAAAGCGCAGAGACCTGACCCTTCAGGGAGCTAAGAGCCAGGCCCGAATCCAGTCCTGCCTGAAGGAAGGCCAAAAGAGAAGGCAGGGAAAAAACCATAGGCGGAACGCGGTTGGACTCGCACCAACGGAAGTAAGCCTTCCAGGTGCGGTAGTAGATCCTGGAAGACGAAGGCTTCCGAGCCTGAATCATGGTGTGAATCACCCGGTCCGAAAGGCCAGACGCTCTTAGAACCGCGGTCTCAACAGCCACACCGTTAAACTGAGCGACCGAGAATTCGGGTGGCAGATCGGACCCTGGGACAGCAGATCGGGCCTGTCTGGAAGGCGCCAGGGAGCGTCCGCGAGAAGGTTGACGAGCTCCGCGAACCAAGCTCTCCTGGGCCAATCCGGGGCGATCAGGATGACCGGCACCCCTTCCGCTTTGATCTTCTTCAAAAGCTTGGGAAGTAATGGAAGGGGTGGGAACAGGTAGGGCAGCTCGAACTGTGACCAAGGAATGGCCAGAGCATCGACGCCCACTGCGAGAGGATCGCGGGACCTGGAGACGAACTGCGGAACGCCGTGAGATCCACATCCGGAGTCCCCCATCGAAGACAAATCCGATGGAAGACCTCCGGATGCAAGGACCATTCCCCTGCCGCGAGGCCCTCGCGGCTGAGGAAGTCGGCGGCCCAGTTGTCCACGCCGGGGATATGCACCGCGGATATCACCGGAACCGTTGCCTCTGCCCAAAGGAGGATCTTGGATACCTCGGCAAGGGCCAAGGAGCTCCGGGTCCCCCCCTGATGGTTGACATATGCCACAGCCGTGGCGTTGTCCGTCTGGATCCGGACTGGAAGGCCCCTGAGGATCCTTTCCCAGTGGCGGAGGGACAGAAAGATGGCCCGAATCTCAAGGACATTGATTGGCAGAGTTGATTCCTGCGACGACCAACGGCCCTGAACCGTCAGGTGGCGAAAAACCGCACCCCAGCCGATCAGGCTGGCGTCCGTTGTCACCACCTGCCAGTGAACTGGAAGGAAGGACCTGCCCTGGGAAATGAGAGGTGACGTCAGCCACCAGTCGAGGGACCACTTGACCCGAGAAGAGAGTCTGATCGGCCGATCCAGGGAGAAGACAGACCTGTCCCACTGAGACAGAATGGCTTGCTGAAGGGGTCGCGAATGGAATTGGGCGAAGGGAATCGCTTCCAATGTAGCTACCATTTTCCCCAGAACCTTCATGGCCGAACGGAGGGAGGGAGGCCGGAGACCCTGGAGCAAGCGTATGTCCCGACAAAGAGAGGATCTCTTGTCTTTGGGAAGGAAGACTCTGCTCTGACGAGTGTCGAGAAGCATGCCCAGAAAGATGATGCGCTGAGAAGGAATAAGGCAGGACTTCTTCCGGTTGACCAGCCACCCGAAACGGGCTAAGGTATCGAGAACAATGGACAGGCTTTCGTGGGCCTGAGCAAAGGACGGAGCCTTGATGAGGATGTCGTCGAGATATGGAAAAAGGACCAAGCCTCTGACTCTCAAGATGGCCATCAGCGCCGCCATGATCTTCGTGAACACCCTTGGCGCGGTTGCGAGACCGAACGGCAGGGCGACGAACTGAAAATGATCTCGTTGCATTGCGAAGCGCAGGAAACGGTGATGTCCGGGAAATATCGGGACATGTAGGTAGGCGTCCTGGATATCTATAGAGCATAGAAATTCCTGAGCCTCCATGGAAGCAATTACTGAACGAAGGGATTCCATCCTGAAGTGTCTCAGGCGAACTCTCCTGTTCAGCAATTTGAGGTCCAGAATGGGGCGAACCTTGCCGTCTTTTTTCGGTACCACAAAAAGATTCGAGTAGAAACCCGTGAAGCGTTCTTTTTCTGCGACGGGAACGATTACTCCGGATTTGAGCAGAGAAGCGATGGCTGAGAAGAAGCCCGGAACTAGAGCGGGATCTCTTGGAGGACGGGATTGGAAGAAACGATCCCTGGGTCGGGAGGCGAACTCTATCTTGTATCCCGAGGATACAACTTCCCTGACCCATGCATCCTCTACTGCGGAAATCCAGACGTCCCTGAAAAGGAGAAGACGGCCGCCCAAACTGGAAGTTGGGCTGGAGTCTTGCTGAGAGTCATGCCGAGGTGGATCTTCCAGTCCTGGGCCTGGAGGATCTACCCTGGGGGAAGCGAGGACGCCAGGACGGAGTGGGCCTAAAGGACACCGCCTTCCTCTCTTGACGTGCCTGTGGCCTCTGTTGCTGCTGGGAAAAGGAGTTTGACGCAGCGAAGCGACGAAAAGGCCGAAAAGAACGAAACTGTCGTCTAGGAGGAGGGCGACGAGGCTTAGCCTGGGGGAGAAGAGAGCTTGTACCCCCGGTGGCGTCCTTAATTATTTGGTCCAGCTGGGAACCAAAGAGACGAGAGCCCAGGAAGGGCAGACTAGTGAGGGACTTTTTGGAGGACAAGTCCGCCTGCCAGGCCTTGAGCCAAACGGTCCGACGGATGGCAACGGCATTGCTGGAAGCTTGAGCCGCACAAGACGCGACATCCAGGGAGGCGGAAACCAGGTATTCCCCAGCGTGGGAAATCTGGTTGGCAAGCTCCGCTAATTGCGCGGGAGGCGCCCCGTCCAGGATACCTCGCCGAAGATCCTTGGCCCATTTTGAGATGGATTTTGAAGTCCAAGTGGAAGCAAAGGCTGGACATAGCGCCGCTGAAGCCGCTTCAAAAGCAGATTTCGCGAAGGATTCTATAACTCTATCGTTAGAATCCTTCAGAGATGCTCCGCCGGACAAAGGAAGCACCGTGTTGGTGGACAGCCTGGACACTGGTGGATCCACCGAGGGAGAGACCGTCCAATTGGCGGTAAGGTCTGGAGAAAAAGGATATAGCACACCCAGGCGTTTTCCTCTCTGAAAACGCCTAGTGGGGTTCTCTCTCTCTCTGGACAAGATTTCCTCGAACTCAGGATGAGGAGCGAAAAATTTAGAAGGTGGTTTGGCCCGTCTAAACGAAACCGCCTGATCTGCGGGTTCCGTAGAGGGATCCTTGATGCCACAGGTTTGGTTTATTGCCCCAAAGAGGTTCTGGACTGTCTCACTCATGGTGGCAATTTGGTTAGGATCCAGCTCCGAAATGTCCTCCGAGGGCGCATCAGATAATGCCTCGCCTGACTCAAGGGAGGAGGATCGGTGGGACACCAACCGCTGGGGAGGGCCGAGCGGCGAGATGGAACGAGAAGAGGACTCAGACCGACCTTCCTGTCTGGACCTTTTGTGGCTTATCAAGGAGGGCTCAGGTGGCGGTTCCTGCGACCCGCTGGCTATGGCCGGGGTTTGCAAGGGTAACCGATCCAGCGCGGACACCAGGGTTTGAGATACCCGTGTTAAATCAGCCACCGATTGTGACAGAGAGGCGGCCCAGCCTGGGATGGGGGGATCACTCTCGGGCGGAACAGCCGGGGGATCCTGGGCGGTGGGAATAATCGGGTTGCTGCAGGACTGACACAGCGGGGATGACTGACCTGAGGGAAGTTTGCTGTTACAGGACGAACATGCAAAGTACGTGACTAAGGCGGTAGATGAAGAAGAAGTAGGGGGGCGAGAGCGGCCCCCTTTAGAGGTAGACATTTTGAGCCCTGAAGATGCCAGTGGGTTAGGGGACAGTGGGCAGAGGGGGGTGTCAGACTGCAGTGCAGCTACTCACGGACCCGGTCCTGGAAGATGTCCCACTGTCGATGGAGTGCCCTGAGGAGCAGTATTCAGCGCAGATAGAGCTGTGTCCACAGCAGATGTGCGGGTGCGCTTGCGAGAGCTGGTGCTGCTGCCGGTACAAAGTGGTGTGCACACCAGACAAGTGTACCAGGAGGAAGGGGGCGGAGCCAGACGCAGGGGCGCCGGTAGGCAGGGCACAGTAAGTCGGGCGGGAAAAAGCCCGCCCGCAGAACCGGAAGAGAGGGAACCGAAAACCGGAAGTAGGCCCCGACCGAAGCCGGGGCCTAAATTAGGGGCCGGCGGCCGAGGAAAGGAGCCGCGGCGCCGGAATGGAGCGCCCTAAGAGAGCTAGCGGCGCGGTCGCCTACCAGGCTGCGCCGCTGAGGGACGCCCAGAGAAGGACCTCCTGCGGCGCCAGAGTAGAGCGCCGCAGGGAGAAGCGGCGCGACAGCCTGCAAGGCTGCCGCGCTGAGAATGGTGCCCCATGAAGAGCCGCAGCACAGAGGGGTGCGCCGCACCTCCTGCGGCGCCTGGAACGTATGGCAGCCCAACGTGCAGGCATGCAGAAGAACTGTGCATCCTGTAAGGGCCCCGCGCCGGAAAGAAGGCAGAGGGCCCCCGTATCAGAATAGGGAGAAGAGGTGCAGAAGAAAGCGCACCTACGGATGTCGCAGCGCGACACAAACAATCCCGGCCGCGTCCTGTATGGACGCAGATGATGACAGGTATGAAAGGAGGCTGGGAGCCCCTAACAAGGTCCCCCCCCCCCCCTATAAAAGATGTGGGATGGGAATGGGAGAAATACTCACCTAAAACATCCCACGCCGATACTAACCTGACAGGAAGGGTATGAGACGTCCAGGGAGCTGATGGACGTCCTCGTCTCCTCCAAACCGACAGGTTCTGGTGGGCGAGTGGGTGGGGGACGGAGCCAGGACCGGACTTCTAAGCACGCTTGTGTGCTAGGATCTTGGTCCTGGAGAGGGATCTATGAGGATACGGGGTGGCAGTACACGCTGTACTCATAGTCCGCTTGTGGGACTACAGGTGTGACTGCTCACCCTGTATCCCTCCGGAAAAACCTGAAAAGAAACGACGCACATTGAGGTAGATAAGGGTCTAATGAAAGACCCGTGTCCACCTCCTACTGACACTAAGCTAAACTGAAGAGTATAATGCCAGTCGGTGGGGTGTACACTGCAGAGGAGGAGCTAACTTTTTTATTTGCATAGTGTCAGCCTCCTAGTGGCAGCAGCATACACCCATGGTTCCTGTGTCCCCCAATGAGAGGCGATAAAGAAAACGCTGCAGACTGCGTCCGAGGGTCCGTCACAGAATGACGGCACATCGCTAATGCATGCCGATTAAGACATGCGTTAGCGCACCCATTAACTGCCATTATGTAGCGCATCGCTAACGGATCCGTTACATAGCGTTATTGCCGCCATGTAACGGATGCCGTCAGCGCATTGCCATTAACGCAATGTGAACCCAGCCTTACGTGAGTATAACGGTGCTTGTTATTTTTAAATAAAGGAAAACTGTGTTTTGTTTTATTACTAATAAAGGACTTTATTCTGGCGGAGTCTTTATTTACCATATAACTATAGGATTAGTAATGGAAAGATGTCTTATAGATGCCTCTTCATTACTAATCTGTCGGACAATACATGACATGAACTGGACAAATATGAACCCCACTTGCCAAACCCGAAGATCTAGGTGTCCGCCCATCTCTATTCCTCACCGTTATCAAGAGCACTGCATGCTGACAGTGAATAGAAACTAAGTAGGCTGCAAACCTGTACATCGCTAACATGTCACAGGATCAGTGCAGGAAAAACGTACACAGCAACTGCTCCAGCAGAATGGCGAGTGCAGCTCTGGAGTAGAATATAGGATGCAACTCAGGATCAGTAATGCAATGTACACAGTAACTGTACCAGCACAATAGTGAGCGCAGCTCTGGGGTATAATACAGGATGTAACTCAGGATCAGTAATGTAATGTATGTACACAGTGACTGCACCAGCAGAATAGTGAGTGCAGCTCTGGAGTATAATACCGGATGTAACTCAGGATCAGTAAAGTAATGTATGTACACAGTAACACCCGCAGTATAGTGAGTGCAGCTCTGGGGTATAATGCAGGATGTAACTCAGGATCAGTAATGTATGTACACAGTGACTGCTCCAGCAGAATAGTGAGTGCAGCTCTGGAGTATAATATAGGATGCAACTCAGGATTAGTATAGGATCAGTAATGTAATGTACACAGTAACTGTACCAGCAGAATAGTGAGCGCAGCTCTGGGGTATAATACAGGATGTAACTCAGGATCAGTAATGTATGTACACAGTGACACCCGCAGTATAGTGAGTGCAGCTCTGGGGTATAATGCAGGATGTAACTCAGGATCAGTAATGTAATGTATGTACACAGTGACTGCACCTGCAGAATAGTGAGTGCAGCTCTAGAGTATAATACAGTATGTAACTCAGGATCAGTAATGTAATGTATGTACACAGTGACTGCACCAGCAGAATAGTGAGTGCAGCTCTAGAGTATAATACAGGATGTAACTCAGGATCAGTACAGGATCAGTAATGTATGTACACTGTGACTGCACCTGGAGAATAGTGAATGCAGCTCTAGAGTATAATACAGTATGTAACTCAGGATCAGTAATGTAATATATGTACAGTACACAGTGACTGCACCAGCAGAATAGTGAGTGCAGCTCTAGAGTATAATACAGGATGTAACTCAGGATCAGTACAGGATCAGTAATGTATGTACACTGTGACTGCACCAGCAGAATAGTGAATGTAGCTCTGGAGTATAATACAGGATAAGTAATGCAACATCTGTATTTTTCCGATTACAACACATAATGAGGACGGACCTCGGCCAGTCAAAGTTGTCTGATGTGGTCATGTCTCCATCAACCTCATCGCTCTTCTTCACCACCCTTATGAACAGGGTCTGTGGGCCGTCGCTCTCCTCCTGGAAGGCCCCTGGAGAAGACACAGAGTGAAGCAGGGATAGACTCTTATTAGTACCAGTAGACCGGTTGCTGCGCACTGGATTCTCTACTGCGGCCGCTCACCAGCTAACTCCTTGAATGTGAACTCCAGCTTTAACTGTTCTGGGGAGCAGCCGCCAAGGACCTCAGTCTTAAACTCCGCATCTGAAAAGTTTAAATGCAAGACTTCTTTTTGGAGGGATTTCTTGAACCAAGGACCGCGCTCCTGGTCTGATCTGAGGTCCGGAATTGGGAAGCGCACGGCGAGATGGAGCGATGGTGCGGAGACCAGCACGGAGGTCCTTGTGTTTGCTGGAGATCGGGAGTCATCCAGAAGAACCTCTGGAAAATCTTTGTGCTGGAAGAAAAAAAAAAATGTTAAAAATAAAATTGTACAAGACGGCATATTAATAAAGTATGGACCACATGACCCTACAGTATTAGTTAACCACTTGCCGTTGTGGTTTTGCATTTTTTTTTTCTTCTGATCCACAACCTGTGGTCTTCTTCCTTGCGTGGCTACGTATATACACACTCACCAGACTAATGTGCTTGTTGTAAGACGTGAAGAGATGAGACGTCATCATTTCTACGGTTCCCAACTTCTGCGCCTGCAGCAGTGAATTCAGTCTATCTACAATGGTGATATCGAGCTCACAGGAGGCGGCCGACAGGTGGATGAGCAGCTCTGACCTCTGCGGGAGGGAACTCAGCCGCCCAGAGCTGCCCTATAGAAAAGACAAGGCGTTACTGCAGACCGGGCCTTATACTCACACAATGCAAACCTAACCACAGAGCGAGAAACTGCAGGCAGGGTCCAAAGGAGCTCAGCTACACCGAGGAGAGGGATGAACACCTGGATTGTGCCTGGATATTCTCATCCCTATGTTAACACCACCTGGGACTGATATTATTGAGAAGTGGAAGGAACCGCAGCAGCTCAGCTAAGATGTGGAGACCCTGTCACATTACAAAGCGGGGGGCTGAGTGCTGAAGAGCAGATGGCAGAAAAGTCAACGCTCTATCCACCCCATAACTGCAGAGTCCAGATCTCCTCTGGTATCAGCACAAACACTGCGCCCCCACCGGGAGCTTCATGGCCGAGCAGCCTTAGGCTACTTTCACACTGCCATCGGTACGGGTCCGTCGCAATGCGTCGGGCCGACGTACCGACGGACGTTGTGAAAGATTTGCACGACGTGGGCAGCGGATGCAGTTTTTCGACGCATCCGCTGCCCATTCTGCAGTCCGGGGAGGAGGGGGGCGAAGTTTCGACCACGCATGAGCGGTCGAAAATGGCAGACGCGACGGACAAAAAAAAACGTTACATTGAACTTTTTTTGTGCCGACGGTCAGAACACGACGGATTTGTCGCACAACGGATGCGACGTATGGCCATCCGTCGCTAATACAAGTCAATGGGCAAAAAACGCATCCTGCGGGCACATTTGCGGGATCCGTTTTTTGCCCAAAACAACGGATTGCGACAGATGCCAAAAAACGGAAGTGTGAAAGAGGCCTTACATCACCAAGCACAATGCCGAGCGTCGGATGGAATGGTGTAAAGAAGCCACCACTGGACTCTGGAGGAGACATGTTCTGTTCAGTGACGATTCGGTGATGGAGGAGGCTGGGTTTGGTGATTCCAGGAGGACGTCACCCCCTGACTGCATTGTACAGATGGTGGAGGAGGATAATGCTATGGGCTGTTATCAGGGGGCGGCCTCGGCCTCTTAGTCCCAGTGAAGGGAAATATTATTCTTCAGCACATGACACTGGACAATTGTCACTTCCAGCTTTGTGGGAACAGTTTGGGGTTCGCCCTTTTCTGTTCCCCATGACTGTGCCCAGAGCACGAGGTCCATACAGACCTGGAGGGTGAGGACATGAGCGGTTGCACAGCGCTTGGACTTCAGCCCCAGAGATTATGAGCCCGGACCACCCAGCATCAGTGTCTGACCCCACAAATGTATGGATGCAGGATGGGAGGTGAGAAAAGCTCCTAAAGGCAGATGAGGGGGAACATATTGCTCTCCAAATAGAGTATAATTAATATGATAGTGCTCTGGTCATAATGGGTGAAGCCCCCGATAGCTCAGAAGCAAAGATGCCGTATGTAGAGGTTTTCCATTATCCATGAGGTTTTGGACAACCTGTGAGAATCCACCAAAAACCAAGCATCACCCTCACCTGTGCCCCCCGGTTCTCAGAATGCTTGTAGCGCAAGTGGACACATGGTGACGACCGATGGTCCGGATCTGAATTTGGGGTAAATTTTAGCAGCTGTAAAAAAACAAAGGCAAAAATAAATAAATAAAAATAAAATAATCATCCTCTTTATTTTTATATAGCGCTAACCTATTCCACAGCGCTTTACAGTTTGCACACATTATCATCGCTGTCCCCGATGGGGCTCACAATCTAAAATCCCTATCAGTATGTCTTTGGAATGTGGGAGGAAACCGGAGTGCCCGGAGGAAACCCACGCAAACACGGGGAGAACATACAAAAAAAAAAAAAGCCAATAAACAAATACATTGAGAGCTGAATAAAAGTGAATTCTAGCAGCTGTTCCTACCCGATACTGGGGAGATATGGAGCTGTGCAAGTGATCAGAATAAAAACTACTGGAACCCTAATAGATTTGTGTTTCCTAGATCTCCGCTTGCTGTCCGTGAATAGAAAGGCCCATGACTTACATTTAGATGCAGAAAGGCCGTTGTTATGTGCTTGTATGGTGTATCTGAGCTCCCGGGGTCTATAAGCCCATAATATGCTGCCATGGTTTTTTGGGATTCATTTTTAGGGCGTTCATTGTGAGGCAATTATCATTGGTAGCATTTTTTTTTTTTTGCAGGGGGGGGGGAGGGGAGGTGCGGTGAATGTAAAAGTAACGATATTGGCGCATCTTTATGACATTCTTTATGAGGGCCATACATGCATCTAAACTGAATGGCAAGACATGATGGGAGTTGTAGTTTTCCCAGCAGTCGGATAGCTGTATGTTGATTTCCCAAAAAGCGAAGATGAAGGGAACCAGAGATAAGACTCATGCTGCCCGAACCACGAGGAGAATGAATCTCAGTCTGTCTGGCGGAGTTTCTAGGGTGAAGCACCTACCCAAGCACACATATGGGGAAGTGGGCCGGGAAGAAGCCAGAATGGGACCTCCATCAGACTAACCACCCAAGATGCATGATCCCCAGACGTTTGTTTTTTTTTTTTTAAATTAGGTTTACTGTGAAATGCAGCAGTGGGGTAAATTTTTTTTGTTTTTTTCACATTAACGTATTTTGGCTGAAAAATCATTTTTTGTAGTTGGGTTTCATCCAAAATGTTGCCCCAATTGCCTTCAATAGTCTTTATGTTGCACTGTTTAATGCTGGCTGCAGAGTGAGTTCTCTGAGGATCCATCAGTGAGCTCGTTCTGACCGTTTAATGGGAGAGCGTGCAACTCTTCTCTCTTTTTCCTTGCTTCTCTCAGCTCGGATTTTTGAACTCAGGCCACATACAAAATTGAATGTGTAGGAGGAAAACAAAAAAATAGATAAGACTGTAAAAACCAAGCAAAGCAAAATTTTTAATGAAACCCAAATGCAAAAATGATTTTGTCCCCAACTCCATGCAATAAAGCAAAAAAAAAAAAAAAAAAAAAAAAAAATACACCATCACCCAAAGTGGACAACTAAGAATCAATGTTTTTAGACCCTCCGTTATAGACGGCCGTATAACATGGACGATGATTGCATCAGCATGCACGGACCGGCCGGCGGCTCTCCTCACCCGAGGGCAACATATGCATGGTCATGCAGCGTCTTGCTCGGGTCAGGGGAGCCGCCGGCCAGTCCGTGCATGCTGATGCAATCATCGTCCGTGTTATATGACCATAGATGCATAATAGGAGTAGTATTCCTCCCCGTAGGCGAGGATGCTACACAAGTGTAATATGGCACTGCTATAAGGAGTCTTTACCTCTGTGTACTGAGGAGGAGCGGACTGCGAATCACTGGGGAAGAGACACTCCAGGAGCTCCGTCTGACCGATGCGCACGTCCGTGCTGTAACAGCGAGAGCCGGACCGCTGCCGCTGCTCGTGGGAGATCTTTATTTGTGTCCCAATGAACCTGGTAAGAAAAACGTGCAAATTAGGAAAGTCTGACATTATAGGATACAAACAAACCTTTTCCATATTCTACGTGAGCCGGTCAGAATATGAGAGCGGCACTGAATGAGAGTGCTCGCTCCTCCCGGTACACTTCATACCTGAGGTGGTCGTGCCTGCACGCTTCTGCAAAAACACTCCGGAAAAGGCTAAAGTCGTTTTGTGCAAAGGTCTGCGGATCCAACGTCTCAATGCGGGTGAAGAAGCTCAGAGACAGAGGGGTGAGCGGATTGGGGCTGGACGTGCTCGCCGTCGGAGGCAGAGGGTCGATGTGCAGGACAGAGAAAGACAACGAGCCCAAAGCAAGTCTGAACACCAGCTCAGGCCGGGAGTCGTCCACCGAGACCGATCGATTGGGCAGTGCTGCAATACAAATATATTATATGGACAGCCAAGAAAACATATCCAGGATACTGTACTCTGGGTTAGGAGGTCTCCTTGCTATCATAGGAGGCAGTTAACTCCTTATGCTGTGCTCTCCTCCATTTCCTTATATTGTGACTTCTACCTCCCAGCACATACATGAATCAGTGCTGATGCTGCTGTGATCACAGGACTTCATTACCTAGTAAGGTCCTTTAACAGACACATGTTCAGCTTTGGAAGCGTTCCTCCTCCACCCCTCAAAAAAAAACAAAAAAAAAAAAAACTACTTATTCTCTATCCATATACCCTGCTGAGACACATTTCTGGGGTCTCGGTGCCTCGATCTCCAAGAGATCAGTAATTTATCCCCTACCCTATGGACAGAGAATAACTATTACTTGGGAATTCTAAAAAAACTTGTTGTTAGATATTTACTTTATATCAGCAACCTCGATCAATCTCTTTTTTTCACATTTGGAAGGGAATTGAATTGGTTGCAGATAGGCGGTGGTCCATGTCCCAAGACCCCCACTGATCACTCATTAGGCCTCCGAAAAGAGACAACATTTTTAATTAAACTATTGCAAAAATGCATGTGTTTAAAGGGGAACTATACTTCCATACAATTTTTCAGAATAACCGGTCCCATTTGGGCACAGGAGGAACTACTATATACCATGATATAACTTGTATTCTGCATCTCCACCACTTTCTCCCTATGCAGACTCCATATCTAATTTGTATTTGACTATGAGCCGAGTGGGAAAAGACTAGGTCTAACGAGGTCTCCCAAAAAGAGGGACTCCCACTTCATTCCCTTTTTTTAGCACACAGAGAAGCAGCAGCACAAATGACATTTTACAGCACTACTGAGCAGTGTAACTGTGAATCCAGCTCAGGTAGGGGTGTAAAAGACTTGTTAGAAAGCTCAGCATGATCTTTCTGTTTATCCTTATGCCCACTTTGCTCACTATGGTACTCCATAATGTATAATAGGGGGTGGAAGGAGAGTTCAGGAAGCAGAACAAAGAGTAAAAAGTCTCATAAGTGGAGAAAGAAGCTGTTTTGTTATATAAAGATATATTACAAAGTTTTTTCTATTCACCTAGACTACATATTAATGGATAGTTTGTTAAAAAGTACAGATCCTTTTTAAGGATTTAAAAAAAAAAAAAAAAAAGGATGCACTCAAGCTTTTTTTTAAGAATACTTTAATATTTTCTATAACTTACAGGTTCTTCTAAGGGAATTTTGGTGCACGCTGGGTTTGAATGAAGCTCCTTGTACTACGGGCTCTTCGGATCTACCGTGGTCCTGGTAGTCACTCCATGCTGCCTGAAAATAAAACAAACATTGTAATAAGGCCGACTGGTAAATCAGAGGTTGGCGTTTATGCCTTACACAGATATTATCAGTTTTGCTTTTGTTGTGGTGTCCCATTTTGCAAAACTTGGTAATACAAGGAAGTGTTTGTATTGGAGCAAGATGGACGGTACCTACCGCAGCGCCCCCTAGTGGTGACCCAACAGGAGAATTGTTATAAGTGCTATTCAACGACAGGTCCAAATCCACAGTGGGTGGATCTCCGAGGGGTGGGAGGGAGGAGAGGCTGTGTGACATGTCCATATCTGCCATCGAGAAGAACACTTCTTCATCTAGATGGGAAAAAAAAAAAAAAATGACAACACTTGCACACAACATATGCTCCAGATACACAGGGGGGTGCCGGTTTCCATACCGTGGCTAGAAGGGGTCTTTGCGGTGTCCGTTTCATAAAAGCTGTGATCGGCGGAAGCCCCTCCGGACAGGTCTTCCTTCCTCAGATAACGTTTCAGCTCCATCTGAAGACGCATCTCATCTTCTTGTTGCATTGGGCGACTCTTCCGGTCTTTTCTGGACATGCCCAATCGGCTGGAGGTTTCTGGGAACAGTAAAGTGGGACGAATAAGTGTTATAGTAACGGCCCGTATAGTGGGGAGGTAATAGGTAGTCGCTCTCTATATGTGGCTCACATCAGCAGGGAGGAAGTAAAGAAACCACAGTGACCGGCAATCCCTTGGTATAATATGATGTTATTACCCATCACTGCTCCCTTTCCTCTGGTTATACCTCACATTATAGAGCAGTGCTGATGCTGCTGTTAGGCTACGTTCACATTTGCGGTGCGTCGGGCGCAACTGCGGCGACGCATGCGCAGCGCGCCCTTATATTTAACATGGGGGGCACATGGACATGCGTTGTGTTGCGTTTTGTGACGCATGCGTTTTTTGGGCGCAAGCGTTAGGGCGCAGAAGACGCTGCTTGTTGCATATTTTTTGCGCTATAAAAATGAACGCATGCGTCACAAAATGCAGCGTTTTGCATGCGTTTTTTGCGTGCGTTGAGTCGCCGACGCAGCACACAACAACGCAAATGTGAACGTAGCCCAAGAACATGACTTTACTAGCTAGACTATACCAATAAGACCAGCTTCTATAGATAAGACATTCACATTACGTCAGCTATCTATCTCTGACTACATCAATCTATTAATGGCTCACGTGAGCAGGGAGGAAGTTAACATAGTAACATAGTAACATAGTTAGTAAGGCCGAAAAAAGACATTTGTCCATCCAGTTCAGCCTATATTCCATCATAATAAATACCCAGATCTACGTCCTTCTACAGAACCTAATAATTGTATGATACAATATTGTTCTGCTCCAGGAAGACATCCAGGCCTCTCTTGAACCCCTTCGACTGAGTTCGCCATCACCACCTCCTCAGGCAAGCAATTCCAGATTCTCACTGCCCTAACAGTAAAGAATCCTCTTCTATGTTGGTGGAAAAACCTTCTCTCCTCCAGACGCAAAGAATGCCCCCTTGTGCCCGTCACCTTCCTTGGTATAAACAGATCCTCAGCGAGATATTTGTATTGTCCCCTTATATACTTATACATGGTTATTAGATCGCCCCTCAGTCGTCTTTTTTCTAGACTAAATAATCCTAATTTCGCTAATCTATCTGGGTATTGTAGTTCTCCCATCCCCTTTATTAATTTTGTTGCCCTCCTTTGTACTCTCTCTAGTTCCATTATATCCTTCCTGAGCACCGGTGCCCAAAACTGGACACAGTACTCCATGTGCGGTCTAACTAGGGATTTGTACAGAGGCAGTATAATGCTCTCATCATGTGTATCCAGACCTCTTTTAATGCACCCCATGATCCTGTTTGCCATGGCAGCTGCTGCCTGGCACTGGCTGCTCCAGGTAAGTTTATCATTAACTAGGATCCCCAAGTCCTTCTCCCTGTCAGATTTACCCAGTGGTTTCCCGTTCAGTGTGTAATGGTGATATTGATTCCCTCTTCCCATGTGTATAACCTTACATTTATCATTGTTAAACCTCATCTGCCACCTTTCAGCCCAAGTTTCCAACTTATCCAGATCCATCTGTAGCAGAATACTATCTTCTCTTGTATTAACTGCTTTACATAGTTTTGTATCATCTGCAAATATCGATATTTTACTGTGTAAACCTTCTACCAGATCATTAATAAATATGTTGAAGAGAACAGGTCCCAATACTGACCCCTGCGGTACCCCACTGGCCACAGCGACCCAGTTAGAGACTATACCATTTATAACCACCCTCTGCTTTCTATCACTAAGCCAGTTACTAACCCATTTACACACATTTTCCCCCAGACCAAGCATTCTCATTTTGTGTACCAACCTCTTGTGCGGCACGGTATCAAACGCTTTGGAAAAATCAAGATATACCACGTCCAATGACTCACCGTGGTCCAGTCTATAGCTTACCTCTTCATAAAAACTGATTAGATTGGTTTGACAGGAGCGATTTCTCATAAACCCATGCTGATATGGAGTTAAACAGTTATTCTCATTGAGATAATCCAGAATAACATCCCTCAGAAACCCTTCAAATATTTTACCAACAATAGAGGTTAGACTTACTGGCCTATAATTTCCAGGTTCACTTTTAGAGCCCTTTTTGAATATTGGCACCACATTTGCTATGCGCCAGTCCTGCGGAACAGACCCTGTCGCTATAGAGTCACTAAAAATAAGAAATAATGGTTTATCTATTACATTACTTAGTTCTCTTAGTACTCGTGGGTGTATGCCATCCGGACCCGGAGATTTATCTATTTTAATCTTATTTAGCCGGTTTCGCACCTCTTCTTGGGTTAGATTGGTGACCCTTAATATAGGGTTTTCATTGTTTCTTGGGATTTCACCTAGCATTTCATTTTCCACCGTGAATACCGTGGAGAAGAAGGTGTTTAATATGTTAGCTTTTTCCTCGTCATCTACAACCATTCTTTCCTCACTATTTTTTAAGGGGCCTACATTTTCAGTTTTTATTCTTTTACTATTGATATAGTTGAAGAACAGTTTGGGATTAGTTTTACTCTCCTTAGCAATGTGCTTCTCTGTTTCCTTTTTGGCAGCTTTAATTAGTTTTTTAGATAAAGTATTTTTCTCCCTATAGTTTTTTAGAGCTTCAATGGTGCCATCCTGCTTTAGTAGTGCAAATGCTTTCTTTTTACTGTTAATTGCCTGTCTTACTTCTTTGTTTAGCCACATTGGGTTTTTCCTATTTCTAGTCCTTTTATTCCCACAAGGTATAAACCGCTTACACTGCCTATTTAGGATGTTCTTAAACATTTCCCATTTATTATCTGTATTCTTATTTCTGAGGATATTGTCCCAGTCTACCAGATTAAGGGCATCTCTAAGCTGGTCAAACTTTGCCTTCCTAAAGTTCAATGTTTTTGTGACTCCCTGACAAGTCCCCCTAGTGAAAGACAGGTGAAACTGCACAATATTGTGGTCGCTGTTTCCTAGATGCCCGACCACCTGCAGATTTGTTATTCTGTCAGGTCTATTAGATAGTATTAGGTCTAAAAGTGCTGCTCCTCTGGTTGGATTCTGCACCAATTGTGAAAGATAATTTTTCTTGGTTATTAGCAGAAACCTGTTGCCTTTATGGGTTTCACAGGTTTCTGTTTCCCAGTTAATATCCGGGTAGTTAAAGTCCCCCATAACCAGGACCTCATTATGGGTTGCAGCTTCATCTATCTGCTTTAGAAGTAGACTTTCCATGGTTTCTGTTATATTTGGGGGTTTGTAACAGACCCCAATGAGAATTTTGTTACCATTTTTCCCTCCATGAATTTCAACCCATATGGACTCGACATCCTCATTCCCTTCGCTAATATCCTCCCTTAAAGTGGACTTTAGACAAGACTTTACATAGAGACAAACCCCTCCTCCTCTCCGATTTTTACGATCCTTTCTAAACAGACTGTAACCCTGTAAGTTAACTGCCCAGTCATAGCTTTCATCTAACCATGTCTCGGTTATTCCCACTATGTCAAAGTTACCTGTAGATATTTCTGCTTCTAGTTCTTCCATCTTGTTTGTCAGGCTTCTGGCGTTTGCGAGCATGCAGTTTAGAGGATTTTGTTTTGTTCCAATCTCCTCACTGTGGATTGTTTTAGAAATGTTCTTACCTCCCTTCTGAGTATGTTTTCCTGGGTCGTCTTTGTTCGAGTCTAATGTTTTTCTTCCCGTCCCCTCTTCTTCTAGTTTAACGCCCTCCTGATGAGTGTAGCGAGTCTTCTGGCGAATGTGTGTTTCCCAGGTTTGTTGAGGTGTAGTCCGTCTCTGGCGAGGAGTCCATCATACCAGTAATTCACACCGTGGTCCAGGAATCCAAATCCTTGTTGTCTGCACCATTGTCTTAGCCAGTTGTTTGCATCAAGGATCCTGTTCCATCTCCTGGTGCCATGCCCGTCTACTGGAAGGATAGAAGAAAAAACTACCTGTGCATCCAGTTCTTTTACTTTCTTCCCCAACTCTTCAAAGTCCTTGCAGATTGTCGGTAGGTCCTTCCTTGCCGTGTCATTGGTGCCAACATGTATCAGAAGAAATGGGTGGACGTCCTTGGAGCTGAAGAGCTTTGGTATCCTATCGGTCACATCCTTGATCATCGCACCTGGAAGGCAGCATACTTCTCTTGCAGTTATGTCCGGTCTGCAGATGGCTGCTTCTGTGCCTCTCAGTAGTGAGTCTCCCACCACCACCACTCTTCGTTGCTTCTTGGCTGTACTTTTTGCTGTCACTTGTTGCTGTGTGCCCTTTTCTTTTTTGCTTGCTGGTATTGCTTCATTCTTAGGTGTGCCATCTTCATCCTCTACAAAGATTTGATATCGGTTCTTCAGTTGTGTGGTTGGTGATTTCTCCATGGTCTTCTTGCTTCTTTTGGTCACATGCTTCCACTCATCTGCTTTTGGAGGTTCTCTGACACTTTTTGCACCTTCTGTGACCAGTAGAGATGCTTCTGTTCTGTCTAGAAAGTCTTCATTCTCTTTGATGAGTTTCAAAGTTGCTATTCTTTCTTCCAGACCCCGCACCTTTTCTTCTAAAAGGGCCACTAGTCTACACTTCTGACAGGTGAAATTGGATTCTTCTTCTGGTCGATCTGTGAACATGTAGCACATGCTGCAGCTCACCATGTAGGTTGTCACATCTGCCATGTTGCTTCTAGATCCTGCTGACTTGCTGTGTGTTTTCCTTCTTGTGTAATCTACTCAGCCAAGCTCTCTTGCAATAATGTCCTACAGGCAAATATTCTAGCTTAGGGAGACTTCGCTTCTCCCAGAAGGCACCTGGAATATGCAAATTAGCCTCCTGAAGCTTGAATCCCTGGTTTAAGTTAGGAAACTACAATGTCCAGCAATCCCTGAGGATGTCTCCATGGTATGATATGAAGCCGGTACCTCATTACACTGCTCACTCCTTCCTCTCCTCCTGTTATAAGACTCACAAAGCAGAACAGTGCCGATGCTGCTGTAATCACAGGCCTGCATTACCTAATAAATACCCAGGAGACCAGCTTCTAACTACACCAATCTCACGTCAGCAGGGAGGAAATTAAGTGCTGCAGTAATACACTATCCTTTTTGATACTCTTCCTCATATAGAAATGTATGGGAAACATAGGTTGGAAAGTTGATCAAATTAACAAACATCATTGAGAATTCTATGTTGAGCTTTCAAATGGATTTACACCATCTGTTACGGAACAGCCGTAAAGTGCAACTGCTGCAAAACAGTACATACAATTTGGCTAAAGAAACCCTTTTTAAAAGCAAATCTCTCAGATTTTCTGGCGTATGTATAACAGGGACCTGTAACCTCTGGGACTCCAGCTGTTGTAAAACTACAGCTCCCAGCATGTCCTGACAGCGCAAAGTTGTAGTTTTGAAATCGCTGGAGTGCTGCAGGTTGCAGACCCCTGACGTATTCAGTGATATTACATGTTAGCATGAAGGATTAGCAGCAGCTTGCGACGATACGAGCGTTGATGCATCATATAATATTACACAGATTTAGATTAACACTCCTACTGATGCAGCATTTTAGTTGGAAGCCCATTAACAGGAGATAACAGCCCCCTAAGGTGAGGGCAGCTCCCCGCACATAAAGAGGAACAGCTGCTTTTCGGAAGGGTCGATGAGAGGATAGGCCTGGAATAATGTGGATGTGAGCCTGGAAATGCGAGTGCGGTACACGGGTGATAAGTAACCCTTACCTGGCCCAGCGATCGATGACAACATGTCTAGCAGCAGGTGAACTTGTCGGGGAGAAAGGAAGACGTGAAAAGAATCCACGCGGCCGTCCACGTCCAGCTGAAGAGAAGCAGAGGCGGCGATCAGTGACCGTACGGCACAGAAAACCAAAGACCGTCAGACTTTGGATCTTTAATGGATGGAAGATTGGAGAGGGTCCCACACCCTGGACCCTCAGCGATCAGCTGATACCAGATCCCACGGCCACCAAACATTCATAGCGGACAGCGACAGACCCACACACGTCATTGCAGTTCCCATTGCTGCCATGTAAAAGCCATTGGTGTCCTTCCCTCTGCTATAAACCCGAGATGCTGCTGACGCTTTTAACCGTGGCATGTAAGGGGTTATTTGGCCAGAATATGAGGCATCTGATCTCAGCTGTAACATTGGGTGCCAGGCCATCAAGTCCCACAGGGCACAACCAGTCAGGCCCCGGATGGGGGTGCGCCACCACCTTTTGTCACTTTATTCGATTAGGGATAGTGCGCATTTAGCTGAATGTATAAGACGAAAAGTTCTTCTGGCGCCTACTTTCCATTACCATAGACCCCTAATTACCAGAGGGAGGCCAAAAAGGAGTGTCTTTATGCCCCTCTGGCTGGATCATACAGTTTTGGTTTTTTTTTTGCAATGGGCCTCTATGGTGCACCGGTGTCAGGGCTGTGATCCATGGTCGCCATGGTCTTACAGAGTGTACACACCAGATAGTGGCCCAAACACAGTGTGAACTTCGTCTTCGATCGTCACTGACCTTTGCTCCAGGAAGAACTTCATTCTGTTTCAGGATTAGCCCCAGCTCAATCCTGCCGACCAGAGAGGCGATCTGTACCGGCTCAGAGGGGGCGACTTCCGTTACACTCCTTGTGAACTGGGGGTGGGGTTCAAATACGGGTTTGGGGTTCCAGCTCGGTGACAGCTTTGGCTCCGTTTCCTGAAGAACAGTCATAAATATGATGCGTTAGTGGCTGTGGACGGCCCAATATTCAATACCTGTCATTTACAGAGCGCCAGCCGATCGGGACACCCTTGTATAGGGGAGGGGAACCCGACTGACAGCCGCTCCGATACGCAGGGCATGGACTCCAATGGTTGATAATTAGGGACCCCACTACTGTAAAGCAGCTGTGGAAGGGGGGGAAGGGAGGGGTGTCAGAACAGCATTTTTGTCTTTTTTCAAATATAACCCTGAAAAATGGACATCCCCTTTAAACAAGCGACAGATAATCCATCTTTCTACATTGTGAGAGGCCGATACAGAAGACATGTTACCACGTGCAATGTTGAAGACACGGGCGAAGATCTTGCCGATGCGTCAAACTCGTCCCAGAAGAAGGAGACCCCGCTGAGCTCCAGGACTTTATGGGCGAAGGCGGAAGGTCTGTGGACGTTGATACCAGACTGATCGTCCACGGTCTCGTCACAATACACAGTCCTGCGGGTACAGGATCAGGGGGGTTGAGCTACACCGCCTACTAACAGGGGGCGCGTCACACGTCCCGTCGCCTACCTGCTGATACGCATTTCCAGGGCACATCCGGTTTTGGAGTTCTCGGGGATGTTCTCTATCCTGAACACTGTGTCGATGAACGTGACGCGGACTCGTCGCAGGACTGTAAAATGCATCAGTGAAAGAAGACGGCTCATGAAAACGGGATTATAGTAATACCTCTGCTTAAATTAACAATACGCGGCAGATGGGGTGCCATGTTAGGAGGGGTTTCCATCCAGAGGACCACCCTTCCCTATAGAATGTTTAGGGTAAAATGAAGGCATCAGTCTGTACGAGCCATATGCCTTCAAGTTGTTCCTGGATGAATTATTTCTATTCACTGACAGCAAGCAGGAATATTACATAAGGTGAACACTAGCAATGCATCCCCCGGGGCCGGGGCTGTATAACAGCAAGGTGCCATCTGGCCGTCAATACAATGCATTGCCCGTCGCACCTTAACGTCAGTGACTAGTTTTATAATCTCTGCTTGCTGTCAGTGAATGGGAATAATACTTCCAGAGGCTTACAGAATGGTGGGCACATTATCCTTACACTGTTTGCCCCATGCATCTAACAAGGACTCCAAAGGTGCAAACAATTGCACATGAAAACCGACATCCCTGCCTTATTGATTCCGGGCACTACCCATCTCTCCAGGGCTCTTCCCTCCACCTGGTGCCGGACGCTATCCTCTCTCCCTTCCTTTCTGTCATCTACCCGTCTTTACCCCATAGGGAACTTTGCGGCTTTATTACATACAGGATTCTCAGGATTAGGCTAGTTTCACATTTGCGTTTAAAACGCAAACGCAGGTGGTGAAAAAAACGCATGTAAACGCGTACAAACGCTGTGTTTTTTTAGACGCATGCGTTTTCGCATGCGGTTAAAAAACTGCCGCGTTTTTACGCGTTTACACGCGGTTTTCCTGCATTTGCGTTTTTTGGTACACATGATGAGAAATTTCTCAAGAGAAAAATCAAGATCCAGACACCGCGAATGGGACTACAGAGGGCGTGTGACATGACTCTGTGGACCAAAATATGGAAAAATTGAAGCTCTCAAAATGTGGTAACGCAAAAAATATTTTTTGTAATAAAAAGAGTCTTTAGTGTGTGACAGCTGCCAAACATAAAAATCAAAAATAAAACCCACTATAAATAGAAATGGCTAGGGTTAGGGTTTGGATCCCGGTTAGGTTTTGGATCCCTAGGGTTAGGGTTTGGATCCCTAGGGATAGGGTTAGGGTTTGGATCCCTTTATCACCTTGATGGTGGGGGGTGGCTTATCAGTGTGTAGACTTGTTTTTCTCTATGGAAACGCATGCGTTAAAAAACGCAACCAAACGCATGTGCTTAAAAACGCATGCAATTACATAGACAGCAATACGTTTTTTTGCGGCAAAAAACGCATGCTTTTTTTGCGGCAAAAAAAAAAAAACGCCTCTAGAAATTACTACATGTTGCATTTCCGCAACAAAACGCAAGCATAGAAACGAAGCATGCGTCAAACGCGGCAAAACGCATACAAAAAAAACGCATGCGTTTTTAATGTTAAATATAGGGAAAAAAAAACGCATGCGTTTATATGCGTTAAAACGCAGCGGCAAAAAACGCAAATGTGAAACCAGCCTTATGTAGGAATTGGGATGTCGGTTTTCATGTACAATTGTTTGCACCTTTGATCTTCTTGTTAGATGCAGGGGCATACAGTGTAAGGACACTGTGCCCACCACTCTGTCCCCAGGACAATTATAGTCCATCTCTATGCATGTCTCCATATGGACAGAATATCAAAATGGTTTGCTGATCTTAGCCTGTTCCATGAATATATATGTATGGCTTTGTCCTGGTTACTGTGTGGCCATACTAGAATATGTTCTATATATTTTGCAGGTTATATGCCGCAGACGGTGATGGCAGAGTGTTTACTTGTAGAGGTTTTTAATGTTGGCCATGTTGTCTTCTAATAAACATTGATCTGTTTTTCTAGGATTCTGGTGTGCACATTATTAAGCAGTTCTTTTTACCTCTTTTTGACACAACGGTGAAGTCTGACACTAAAAACACAAACACTTACCAGTCTCTATTGTTTCTGCAAACTTCTCCAATCCCTCGAAAGGCTGAGACGACTCCTGGTCATCAGTGAGCTTCTGGCTCAGACACTCGCGGGCCAGCTGCATGCTGCTGGTCATAAAGCTGGACCAGTACATCGGCTCCGAGGCCGAACCTGCGCAGGAAAGCAGAAGTGAGGACACTGAGAAGGAGCAGAGGACTGGCGCCATCCGGACACTTTTACATACGCGGTCGTGGTCTTGGCCTGAAAACCATCTCCAGCCCCTTCACCTCCAGGGCACAGTTATCTTGTAGTAAGGACCCCCAGGGCACCGACAGAGAGATGGTCTGTATGAAGCCCTCAGTCACCTCCAGGGGGGCATCCGCCGACTCCATTATTTCATTAAGACTCTGGAAACGGGAGACAACAGTGAGTGCAGCACTGCAGCATAATACTGGATAAGTATTATATGTACACAGTGACTGCACCAGCAGAATAGTGAACACAGCTCTGGAGTATAATACAGGATGTAACTCAGGATCAGTAATGTAATGTATGTACACAGTGACTGCACCAGCAGAATAGTGAACACAGCTCTGGAATATAATACAGGATGTAACTCAGGATCAGTAATGTAATGTATGTACACAGTGACTGCACCAGCAGAATAGTGAGTGCAGCTCTGGAGTATAATACATAATTTAACTCAGGATCAGTAATGTAATGCATGTACACAGTGACTGCACCAGCAGAATAGTGAGTGCAGCTCTGGAGTATAATACAGGATGTAACTCAGGATCAGTAATGTATGTACACAGTGACTGCACCAGTAGAATAGTGAGTGCAGCTCTGGGGTATAATACAGGATGTAACTCAGGATCAGTAATGTATGTACACAGTGACTGCACCAGCAGAATAGTGAGTGCAGCTCTGGAGTATAAGACAGGATGTAACTCAGGATCAGTAATGTAATGTATGTACACAGTGACTGCACCAGCAGAATAGTGAGTGCAGCTCTGGAGTATAAGACAGGATGTAACTCAGGATCAGTAATGTAATGTATGTACACAGTGACTGCACCAGCAGAATGAGTGAACACAGCTCTGGAGTATAATACAGGATGTAACTCAGGATCAGTAATGTATGTACACAGTGACTGCACCAGCAGAATAGTGAGTGCAGCTCTGGAATATAATACAGGATGTAACTCAGGATCAGTAATGTATGTACACAGTGACTGCACCAGCAGAATAGTGAGTGCAGCTCTGGAATATAATACAGGATGTAACTCAGGATCAGTAATGTAATGTATGTACACAGTGACTGCACCAGCAGAATAGTGAGCGCAGCTCTGGAGTATAATACAGGATGTAACTCAGGATCAGTAATGTAATGTATGTACACAGTTACTGCACCAGCAGATTAGTGAGTGCAGCTCTGGAGTATAATACAGGATGTAACTCAGGATCAGTACAGGATCAGTAATGTAATGTATGTACATAGTAACTGTACCAGCAGAATAGTGAGTGCAGCACTGGAGTATAACACAGGATGTAACTAAGGATCAGTAATGTAATGCACAGTACAGACCAAAAGTTTGGACACACCTTCTCATTTAAAGATTTCTGTATTTTCATGACTATGAAAATTGTACATTCACACTGAAGGCATCAAAACTATGAATTAACACATGTGGAATTATATACTTAACAAAAAAGTGTGAAAAAACTGAAATTATGTCTTATATTCTAGGTTCTTCAAAGTAGCCACCTTTTGCTTTGATGACTGCTTTGCACACTCTTGGCATTCTCTTGATGAGCTTCAAGACGTAGTCACCGGGAATGGTTTTCACTTCACAGGTGTGCCTTGTCAGGTTTAATAAGTGGGATTTATTGCCTTAAAAATTGGGTTGGGACCATTAGTTGTGTTGAGCAGAAGTCTGGTGGATACACAGCCGATAGCCCTACTGAATAGACGTAAAAATTTGTATTATGGCAAGAAAAAAAACGCTAAGTAAAGAAAAACGAGTGGCCATCATTACTTTAAAAAATGAAGGTCAGTCAGGCCGAAAAATTGGGAAAACTTTAAAAGTGTCCCCAAGTGCAGTTGCAAAAACCATCAAGTGCTACAAAGAAACTGGCTCACATGAGGACCGCCCCAGGAAAGGAAGACCAAGAGTCACCTCTGCTTCTGAGGATAAGTTTATCCGAGTCACCAGCCTCAGAAATCGCAGGTTAACAGCAGCTCAGATTAGAGACCAGGGCAATGCCACACAGAGCTCTAGCAGCAGACTCATCTCTACAGCAACTGTTAAGAGGAGACTTTGTGCAGCAGGTCTTCATGGTAAAATAGCTGCTAGGAAACCACTGCTAAGGACAGGCAACAAGCAGAAGAGACTTGTTTGGGCTAAAGAACACAAGGAATGGACATTAGACCAGTGGAAATCTGTGCTTTGGTCTGATGAGTCCAAATTTGAGATCTTTGGCTCCAAACACCGTGTCTTTGTGCGACGCAGAAAAGGTGAACTGATGGATTCTACATGCCTGGTTCCCACCGTGAAGCATGGAGGAGGTGTGATGGTGTGGGGGTGCTTTGCTGGTGACAATGTTGGGGATTTATTCAAAACTGAAGGCATACTGAGCCAGCATGGCTACCACAGCATCTTGCAGCGGCATGCTATTCTATCCGATTTGCGTTTAGTTGGACCATCATTTATCTTTCAACATGACAATGACCCCAAACACACCTCCAGGCTGTGTAAGGGCTATTTGACCAAGAAGGAGAGTGATGGGGTGCTACGCCAGATGACCTGGCCTCCACAGTCACCAGACCTGAACCCAATTGAGATGGTTTGTGGTGAGCTGGACCGCAGAGTGAAGGCAAAAGGGCCAACAAGTGCTAAGCATCTCTGGGAACTCCTTCAAGATTGTTGGAAGACCATTCCCAGTGACTACCTCTTGAAGCTCATCAAGAGAATGCCAAGAGTGTGCAAAGCAGTCATCAAAGAAAAAGGTGGCTTCTTTGAAGAACCTAGAATATAAGACATAATTTCAGTTGTTTCACACTTTTTTGTTAAGTATATAATTCCACATGTGTTAATTCATAGTTTTGATGCCTTCAGTGTGAATGTACAATTTTCATAGTCATGAAAACACAGAAATCTTTAAATGAGAAGGGGTGTCCAAACTTTTGCTCTGTACTGTATGTACACAGTGACTGCACAAGCAGAATAGTGAGTGCAGCTCTAGAGTACAATACAGGAGGTAACTCAGGATCAGTAATGTAATGTAATGTATGTACACAGTGACTGCAGCAGCAGAATAGTGAGTGCAGCTCTGGAGTATAATACAAGAATATGTGTCATTCGTTGCAGTGATCTCTCGGTCCCCCACTTGCACTTTGTCCCTATATCTCAGCCGTTGCTCCTATTTGCAGCTCCATTGTGCAGGTATCGTCCATTTCCCAGTGTGATGGTACAGCAGGGTAAATAAGCATTTTTGTTTTCCTGCATGGTGGCTGTGGGAAGACCCCTGCACAGACTCCTCATCTGTGGGGTTCACCTTGCATCTCCCCAATGCTGCACATGAGGAGCCATCACCTCTTACACGGTGATAAATAGCAGCACAAGGTCGGCTGTCGCCAGCTGCACACTGACAACCTTCGTCCCAGATGATCCCATTCCGGCTGACTTTGTGATGTGATTTTTGGCCACAGAGCAATAAGAAGATGCCATTCACCCTGTGTGACGTAGCATTACCAGGGGCGACATCTGCAGCATAAACTTAATCATGACGGACCTCAAATCCGCACTGCCGGGAAATTTGTGCTGCAGCGAATTTTCAATCATTGACCGAGTAGGACAAACTCAGGAAGAGATGCTGATCACTGACCGCAATGAGAGATCGCACCCACAGATCACAGGGACTTGTGCCGCCACTATCAATGGAGGTGATAAATGGAGCAGTGGATCCGCTGGACTCAAAGTCCACAAAGATAGCGCTGCCATATCTTACCTGCCCCCCATCCGGCCATCGGTGATTACCTATCCAGTGCATAAGTCATATAGCCTTAATAAGCAATACCCCTTTAAGGCAACCTGCCGCCTGAGCAGGAAGCCGCTGCAGAAACCCAAGTCCTGCCCTCCCGGCACATGCAGAAATAGATCTGTACCCAAGTAATGGACATTTCGGGACGTTGCCACCTCCTCTATTATTCTTGCTTTTACTCCGAGAACAGATCCCCGCATCATTCATTTTTAATTTCGGCCGATCCGCATCTACTTGTAACGAGGATGATCATCCACGTAGTATTGTGCCAGGAACATTAACTCTCCGGCATCCACCAAATTGCAGAAACCTGATCTGGTGCAACATGCGCCCCATTTTATTGGGGTTTTCATAATAGTGACAATGTGTTGGGGTTTTTTGTCTAGTCAGAAAGGCAAGTGAACCGCCGCACTCGGGGGCCACAATGCCCAGTGCAGCCGCCGCACTATGGGAACCCCCCCCCCCGCCAAGAGCCACCATCACACTACGGGGACACCCCCCCCCCCCCAAAGAGCCGCCGCACTATGGGGACACCCCTCCAAAAGCAACCGCTGCTGCACTACGAGGACATCCCACAAAGTGCTGCCACCGAACTACAGGGAACCCCCCCCCGCACTACAGGGACGCCGCGACAAGAGCTCCCGTCGCACTACGGAGACGCCCCGCCAAGAGCTCCCGTCGCACTATGGGGACGCCCAGCCAAGAGCTGCCGCCGACCTACGGGGACGCCCAGCCAAGAGCTGCCGCTGCACTATGGGAACGCTCCATCAAGAGCCGCCTCCGCACTATGAGGACGCCCTGCTAAGAGCCACCGCACTAAAGGGACACCACCCCTAGAGCTGCCGTACTACAGGGATGCCCCGCTTAGAGCTGCCGCCACACTACAGGGACACCCGCCACGAAACGCCGCTGCACTACAGGGATGCCCAGCCAAGAGCCGCCACATTGCGGCGACGCCTCGTCAAGAGCTGACAAACACCAGTAATGCTCTGACTCATCATAATTCAGCCCTTTGTCACAGCCACTCAGATTGCTCCTCTTTCCCATTTTTCCCCCGCTTCCGACACCTCAACTTCAAGAACTCCCCCCTCACTGGCTGCCTCTCACCCTGTCCTTCCCAGGAACCAAATAACACTAGTATGCAGTGATTTTGGTGCCATCATGTCTGAACATTTTTTTTTTTCTTTCTTATTAAGTTTATGGTGCTGATGACACAAAGCTATGAGGGAAAGCTAAGACTAGAGAAGAGAAAGGATTGAAAAAGATCTAAACAAACTGGAACAATGGGCAGCAACTAACAAAATGGTTTTAAAAAGGGAGAAATGTAAGATTCTACATCTGGGCAAGAAAAATTAAAATTACATCTACAGAATGGGAGGAAGAGAACTATGCAATAGCATGTATGAAAAAAACTTGAGTATACTAATAGATCACAGATGGCACATGAGTCAACAGGGTGATGCAGCAGCAAAAATGGCAAACAGTTCTAGGATGTATTAAGAGAAGCATAGAGTCTAGATCACATGAAGTCATTATCTCCCTCTACTCCTCCTTGGTCAGGCCTCATCTGGAATACTGTGTCCAGCTCTGGTCACCACA
Organism: Ranitomeya imitator; assembly: GCF_032444005.1. Taxonomy (NCBI): domain Eukaryota; kingdom Metazoa; phylum Chordata; class Amphibia; order Anura; family Dendrobatidae; genus Ranitomeya; species Ranitomeya imitator. Next base: position 766,483,499 of record NC_091282.1, on the reverse strand, counting down.
TTTTAAAAAATACATTGAAAAAAAAATGGAGCAAGTTCATAGAAGAGCAACCAGGATGGTGAGCGGACTGCAAAGTATGTCCTACGAGGAACAGTTAAAGGATCTGGGAATGTTTAGCTTGCAAAAAAGAAGGTTAAGAGAAGACTTAATAGCTGTCTACAAATTTCTGAAGGGCTGTCACAGTGTAGAGGGATCATCATTCTCATCTGCACATGAAAACAGGAGAAACAATGGAATGAAACTGAAAGGGAGAAGACACAGATTAGATATTGGAAAATATATTTTGACACTGAGGGTGATCAATGAGTGGAACAGGCATCCACAAGAGGTGGCGAGTTCTCCTTCAATGGAAGTGTTCAAACAGAGGCTTGACAGACATCTGTCTGAGATGGTTTAGTGAATCCTGCATTGAGCAGGGGGTTGGACCAGATGACTCTGGAGGCTACTTCCAACCTAAAATTCTAGGATTCTATGACTAAGAATATGACTTTTGTTTCGCCAGATTGTCTCTAGTTTCTGAGATATTTAATTGTTAATTAAAGTAGAATTCTGGGTTCAAAAAGTGGCTTTTATAGCACTGTAAGCAACAAATTGAAAAACAAAATTATATGGGATAATTCATTACTTGTAAAGAGTGAAAAGACCCAAAGATATTGCAGATGTCACACACACAAGTCGCATAGGGGGAATGCATCATTTTCAACGATGAATTCTCAATAACTAGAACCAATTCAGAAAAATACCCAAAATCATTCAAAAAACCTTGGCACCGATTGTTTTCTTTTTTGTAGACCTGTGTAATGGCCCTCTTCCTATGTTCTAGCGGAGCGCTGGATATCTGCAGGGAGCGTCTTCTGCGGTCTTCAACAAGCAGGGCATTGTACAGGGGTCTCTACGCTGACAACCTCCTGCCAGTGTGTAGTGTTACCGCTCACTGACAACAAAGATCTTGAAAATTGTGGAGAAAAAACCCAAACAATTGCAATCCCCTGGGACCGCTCCCAAAAACAAAGAAACGTGGTCATCTCTGCTATTTCTATTTGCACCTCACAGTTGAGGGTTCGCTACAATTGCATCCAGTATAGCTGCAGGGCCGGGTAACTGATGACTGGCAGAGACCACCAACAGTCAGAGCTCCAGTCTGATACATTGTAACAACCCATCAGCAGTAGGTGGACTCTACTGCAGAAACCCCTCTGTCTGTTACTATTCACTGATGGCAAAACAGAAAGGATATTAAGTAGTGCACCTCCCCCAGGGGGCGAGAGACGTACCCACTTGTCCAGCGGCACCTGTGACAGTGTGCCGGTGCCTTGGTACAGGTCCAGGGTGAGCTGCTCCAGGCTGAGCTTCTCCTGCAGGAAGTGGCCCAGGTATCTCTGGAGAAGGTACCTGCAGGCCCTCTTCTTGATGGACTCGGAGAAGGGCCACGGCATGGTGACCACAGGAGAGCTGCTTGGGTTATAACGCAGGGCCGCCAGTCATCAGTACAGGGAGGAGAGATCAGTCACGTGGGGTCCGGAAATCAAGAAATTCTGGTGGGGGTAGTGGTGGTGGGAATTAAAAACTCTCTGTCTTCTGCCTGAAAATATCCATCTATTCCTGGTCACGCAGCCACATCCAATCTGCAACAGATCAAATACAATAAGTGATACAACCAAACACAATCAGGTAATACCAGAGATGTAATAATAAAATCAAGAACAATCACAATCAGCAGCACAATCAGGGGACAATCACATGCAATCAGCAATACAACCGCATCAATAGTCAGTGGTACAAAACTAAGTTGCAAATCACAGCAATGTGCAACAAAGTCAGAGGCACAACCCCGTACAACCAGGAACAATCAGCAACAGATGCAGCCAGGACACAACCCTAACACTGGAAACCCATGATCACTGACCCAGCACCCAGATCAGTGACAGGGTTCTGTACGTTCAGAGACAGAGTGCCGCCGTACGATCAGCGACAGGGCGCCATCGGCGACAGGACGCTGTACGATCACATACAATCCCAATCAATCATACAATCACATGCAATCAGTGACAATCAGTTGCAGCCGCACAATCAGCGACAGGGCACCGCACCATCGGCGACAGGGCGCCGTGTGATCACATATAATCCCAATCAATCATACAATCACATGCAATCAGTGACAGGGCGCCGTATGATCACATATAATCCCAATCAATCATACAATCACATGCAATCAGTGACAATCAGCTGCAGCCGCACAATCAGCGACAGGGAGCTGCACCATCGGCGACAGGGCGCCGTATGATCACATATAATCCCAATCAATCATACAATCACATGCAATCAGTGACAATCAGTTGCAGCCGCACAATCAGCGACAGGGCACCGCACCATCGGCGACAGGACGCTGTACAATCACATATAATCCCAATCGATCATACAATCACATGCAATCAGTGACAATCAGCTGCAGCCGCACAATCAGCGACAGGGCACCGCACCATCGGCGACAGGGCGCCGTGTGATCACATATAATCCCAATCAATCATACAATCACATGCAATCAGTGACAGGGCGCCGTACGATCACATATAATCCCAATCGATCATACAATCACATGCAATCAGCGACAGGGCGCCGTATGATCACATATAATCCCAATCGATCATACAATCACATGCAATCAGCGACAGGGCGCCGTACGATCACATATAATCCCAATCGATCATACAATCACATGCAATCAGCGACAGGGCGCCGTATGATCACATATAATCCCAATCAATCATACAATCACATGCAATCAGCGACAGGGCGCCGTATGATCACATATAATCCCAATCAATCATACAATCACATGCAATCAGTGACAGGGCGCCGTACGATCACATATAATCCCAATCGATCATACAATCACATGCAATCAGTGACAGGGCGCCGTACGATCACATATAATCCCAATCGATCATACAATCACATGCAATCAGCGACAGGGCGCCGTACGATCACATATAATCCCAATCGATCATACAATCACATGCAATCAGCGACAGAGCGCCGTACGATCACATATAATCCCAATCAATCATACAATCACATGCAATCAGCGACAGGGCGCCGTACGATCACATATAATCCCAATCGATCATACAATCACATGCAATCAGCGACAGAGCGCCGTACGATCACATATAATCCCAATCAATCATACAATCACATGCAATCAGCGACAGGGCGCCGTACGATCACATATAATCCCAATCGATCATACAATCACATGCAATCAGCGACAGGGCGCCGTACGATCACATATAATCCCAATCAATCATACAATCACATGCAATCAGCGACAGGGCGCCGTACGATCACATATAATCCCAATCGATCATACAATCACATGCAATCAGCGACAGGGCGCCGTACGATCACATATAATCCCAATCGATCATACAATCACATGCAATCAGCGACAGGGCGCCGTACGATCACATATAATCCCAATCGATCATACAATCACATGCAATCAGCGACAGGGCGCCGTACGATCACATATAATCCCAATCGATCATACAATCACATGCAATCAGCGACAGGGCGCCGTACGATCACATATAATCCCAATCGATCATACAATCACATGCAATCAGTGACAGGGCGCCGTATGATCACATATAATCCCAATCAATCATACAATCACATGCAATCAGCGACAGGGCGCCGTATGATCACATATAATCCCAATCGATCATACAATCACATGCAATCAGTGACAGGGCGCCGTACGATCACATATAATCCCAATCGATCATACAATCACATGCAATCAGCGACAGAGCGCCGTACGATCACATATAATCCCAATCGATCATACAATCACATGCAATCAGTGACAGAGCGCCGTACGATCACATATAATCCCAATCAATCATACAATCACATGCAATCAGCGACAGGGCGCCGTATGATCACATATAATCCCAATCGATCATACAATCACATGCAATCAGTGACAGGGCGCCGTGTGATCACATATAATCCCAATCGATCATACAATCACATGCAATCAGCGACAGAGCGCCGTACGATCACATATAATCCCAATCGATCATACAATCACATGCAATCAGCGACAGAGCGCCGTACGATCACATATAATCCCAATCAATCATACAATCACATGCAATCAGCGACAGGGCGCCGTATGATCACATATAATCCCAATCGATCATACAATCACATGCAATCAGCGACAGGGCGCCGTATGATCACATATAATCCCAATCGATCATACAATCACATGCAATCAGTGACAGGGCGCCGTGTGATCACATATAATCCCAATCGATCATACAATCACATGCAATCAGCGACAGAGCGCCGTACGATCACATATAATCCCAATCGATCATACAATCACATGCAATCAGCGACAGAGCGCCGTACGATCACATATAATCCCAATCAATCATACAATCACATGCAATCAGCGACAGGGCGCCGTATGATCACATATAATCCCAATCGATCATACAATCACATGCAATCAGCGACAGGGCGCCGTATGATCACATATAATCCCAATCGATCATACAATCACATGCAATCAGTGACAGAGCGCCGTACGATCACATATAATCCCAATCAATCATACAATCACATGCAATCAGCGACAGGGCGCCGTATGATCACATATAATCCCAATCAATCATACAATCACATGCAATCAGTGACAGAGCGCCGTACGATCACATATAATCCCAATCAATCATACAATCACATGCAATCAGCGACAATCAGCTGCAGCCGCACAGTCACACAACTAGAACACAATCGTGCATTTCCAGACATCGGTCTGCAGATGACAAGGCGATGCGACCACATACGACAGGTGCCGCAGTCACTATGACACAGGGATACACCGAGTCGCACCGGCGGCGCCGCAGCCACACGTGTCCGTCCAGTCAGCCTCGCAGGGGGCCGGGGTCAGTGTCCGGAGAGCAGTCAAGGCTCCTCCGCGCAGCCGGGGGCAGAGAAACGTCCGGTGCTCCCCGGCTCTGCGCGCGTCTGGTGGTCGCTACTAGACATAAACAATGACGTCACGTCATGTGACAGGAAGTGGCTGCACTGCCATAAGTCGCCATTTTATTCCAGGGCATCTGATGTCACTTTGCACCGACAGTGAAGCCAGTTTGTCTACGGTTATTCCCCTCTATTCTACAGAAAATAATCTACCAGAAAATGGCCGCACATCCTACAGTTAGGTGACAATCATTTAGCCAGTGGTTTATTTGGACAGGAAGTGACGTCAGGTGACATGACACTTTACCGGAAGTGTCGTGATTGTACGGAATCGTTCGCAGTAGTTGACGGAATTGAGCAGGTGAGAGATGTGGGAGGTGCTTTGTTTATTCTTTATTTCTGCGTTAGATTGTGTGTGTGTGTGCATATGGCTGCCGTCACACTATCAGTATTTGGTCAGTATTTTACATCAGTATTTGGTCAGTATTTTACATCAGTATTTGTAGCCAAAACCAGGAGTGGAACAATCAGAGGAAAAGTATAATAGAAACATATGCACCACTTCTGTATTATCACCCACTCCTGGTTTTGGCTACAAATACTGAGGTAAAATACTGACCAAATACTGCTAGTGTGACGGCAGCCTTAGCTGTTGCAATCCCTACGCTGGCCCTCTGCTCTTGTTACCCATAGCAACCAATTAGAGTGCAGCTTTCATTTTCACATCTCTACTGAGGAGATATAAGCTGCTCTCTGATTGGCTGCTGTCAGTACAGTGCTGGTGATGGGTGAACCCGTGGGTGTTTGGGTCTGGCCGAACAGTTAAAAATAAAAGTTTGGTTCAGGTACCAGAATGGGGCATGGTCGCCATTCACTTAAATGGGGGCACAAAGCATCCAGTGTTTGCCACGCTTTCATGTGCATGACAGGACGGCAAACACTGTCTCTGGTTGGTGGTAAAATTGTTCCCACCGGTCAGAGAGCCTCGGTGCCCCTGCTGTGAAATGACAGCGTGCGCCTGCAGCTATGATCAGAGGTATGAAGTTTACCTCCAGTCACTGGTGTTGGCTGATGGGACTACTGATCTAATCATCCGACACCTGCTGCCGCTAATAACAGTGAGAGCAGGAGCTGCTGATGGGAGTATTGATCACCCGGCACTTGTACGCTAAATAAATAATAAAAAAAAAACCAGTGTGGGACCCTTCTATTTTTGATAACCAGCTAGAAGGTTGTCACCCGCAGCTGTCGGTTTTGCCTGCGCTGGTTTGCAAAAATAGAGGGGACCCCCACGCCATATTTTTATTTATTGCACAGTCGCCGGCTGATGAATACTCTCATCATCGTACGCCTGCTCTTTACCGTTCAGGTTCACCCATCCCTAGAGGTCAGCACCGTGACAGCAGCTACAAGGGATAGGTGAGGGCGAGCATGGAGTCATCCATTTTACACCAGTGCACGCCTTCTTGAGAATATTTCTAATCGGCTGGATAACCCCTTTAAATAATTCTCCTTGTCTGAAACACACTTTTAAATCTCTTAAATTTGCACTTGGTTTTCATTTTTTTTTTCTTTAATTTTTCCCTTTACCTTCTTCCAAGAGACATAACTTTTATTTTTATACTTCCGTCCATACCTACATAGTTGTAGTTTTGAAAACAGAGATCCCAACTGCATAATGTAAGGAAACGAGGTCTGGCGAAAATATAGCCAATCACCCCCGAACTCACTAAATCCACTCAAAACATATCATAATACAGCCGGGAGACAGCCGGGAGGTGGGGCTATTTTAAGGTCCTTTTGGGCACAATACAGTTATCCCCTTGGGCACTGTGCGGCCGCGAAACGCGCGTCGGGGACCACCTCCCGGCTGTCTCCCCACCCTGCCCTCGTACCTGGTAAGTTTTGCCCCCATGTCAGCCACCATGATCTATGGTGCCACTATGGAGTCCTATTATGGACATTTTTTGCTGTATGCATGGGTGCTTGCTTTTCAGGCCAGGCACACTAGTGCCTTTGTTTGCCTGCAACTAGTGTGTGGCTATTCACTATCTTCAAGCATTCATTTTTGCTCTTATTACTAATTTATGATACCAGATATTAAATTATATGTCTTTGTACCATTTTTGGAATAAAGTTTGTTTAATGAAATGTTCATCAATGCTCTATATCTTTCTCCTTGTATTATGATAGTTGTAGTTTTGTATGGTGCCATCCATTTTACCATTCCAAGTACTGAAAAAGACGGGAAAATAAGTGCTGCGTGGCGTCATCAGAGATGACATATCGTACAGAGCGTATGGGCAGAGGGTGTCATTCCGAGACCCCCAAACACTTTATGTCCGATCAAGAAAGTTGTAGAACTTTTTGTGTTCTATTTTGGCTTTTATAAGACATCCCCTTTAAATGAGTTGTCCAGGACCTAGATATGGACGGCCTGTTCTTAGGTTATGCCATTAATACCGGAGATCACCCAGAACACCACATCCTGCTCCTTGGCTACTCATGGGTACTGCCATGTTAGGAACATCCCTTTTAAGTCTTGCTTCTATTAATCTGGGCACCCATCGCTTGTTTTATTACACTGTTCTCATTTGTCTTCATGCAGAGAATGGAAGTGGACTGTAATCCTCTAGAGCTGCCGATTAACGTCATCTACGACAGCGATTCGGACCTGCGAGACGTGGAAGGGACGGACGTGAAGGACATGAGGATGGAGGCTGAAGCTGTCGTAAATGATGTCTTGTTCGCCGTCGCCAACATGTTCGTGTCCAAGAACTTACCATGTGCTGTGGACGTGGCCTACATCAACGTGGAGATAAAGGAGGGGGCCAGGTACTGCCTGGAGCTGACCGATGCCGGCCTTAGGGTGAGTCGTGGTACAGGTGAGAGCTGCTGATATCTGATGGCGGATTCGACCCGTCCCTTTAGTACAATAGCGGGTGAACGGCCGACACACGCCACCTCAGAAGCAGCTGTAACCTTCTTATGCGGATGTGCGAGGAGCAGGATTATCCCTTTACATCTTATATAGCTGGCACTAGAGAGTAACAGCTGCGGTCAACGCTAGGTCCGAACACGAACGTTTACTAAATGACAGCTGCATTTAAGAGAAGATTCGGTTGGGGGGAGGGATGTGTGTTTGACAACTACCCCCCCTTTAATTTTATCATGATACTATGGGTTATCGTGGCAGCTGGGGGCCTACTGTAAGCCCCTGAATCTACCTTGTTAGCCTGTAAGCAGGTGCCACAGATCGGATTTACACTGCTGTATTTTCGAAGCCCTCAGGCTACGTGCACACGTTGCTGAAAGTCCTGCGGAATTTTCCACACTGATTTTGGTAAATCCGCAGGTAAACCGCACTGCGGATTACCTGCGGAGTGACTGCGGATTTACTGTGTTTTTTTGAGGATTTTGTGCAGATTCCACCTGCGGTTTTACACCTGTGGATTCCTATTACGGAGCAGGTGTAAACCGCTGCGGAATCCGCACAAAGTATTGACATGCTGCAGAGTAAACAATGCTACGTTTCCGCGCGTTTTTTTCCGCATTTGCACTGCGGATTTTGTTTTCCATAGGTTTACATGGTACTGTAAACTCAGGGAAAACCGCTGCAGATCCGCAGCAAAATCTACAGCATGTGCACATAGCCTCAGACGGCTGAAGGTTTATGTCCCCTATAGGGTGGAACCATTAACAAATGTAAAAAATATAGATGGGAAAAAAAAAGGATGAAAAATATATACAAGTTCATATCATCGCCCTTTATCCCAAAACATAAATAGCAAAATCTAGTTTAAAAAAAAACTAAACAAAAATGATCATCTTTACCCTATGCAGCGAGTACTGAAACAGAATAAGAATTGAAATGTCAAAATCGCAGTTTGTTAAAAGAGAAAAAAAATGAATAAAAAGAGATCAGAAAAAGTCGTATAACTCCCAAGACGGCCAAGATAGAGACGACAGCTTGTACCGCAGAATATGGCGACCGGAACCAAGATTTTTATTTATTTAAAGTAATAAAACAAGAAAAATATACATTTGCTGTCCCCATCGCCGTCCTGACCTGTAGAAAAAACTTACTGGATTTATTTTAGCGTTTGGCATAAAATCTAAAGTGAAAAAAATGATGGCCTTACGATACCTTACGTGGTAAAGCGATCGGTGTCTAATAAAACATCAACATCATACCGCGACGCTGTTAGAAAAATAGAAAAAGTGATGGCTATGGATGAAGGGAAGGAAAAAAGGAAAGTGAGAAATGGCTGCCCGGGTAAGGGTCTGATATTGTTGGCAGGGTGTGGACGCTCATCATTGCAGCTTTTATTTTCAGTTTGCATTCATTGATCCTTCCCTGGCTTGTCCCCTCAGGTGGTCGGCTTTGCATACGACTACGTGGATGAAGGCTGCTGCAGTCAGTACCACGAGACCATCTACTCCTTACTGGACTCTCTCAGTCCTGCGTACCGCGAAGCTTTCGGGAACGCACTGCTCCGGAGGCTAGAGGCACTGAAAAACGATGGACAGTCCTGATCGCTGCACAGATACGGATTTTATTCTTATTTTAAATCCCCATCTCATAATTCACCCGCTGGCTATTCCCTACACACAGTATTTTAGCAAAAATCGAATCGCTTGCCCTACATAGACAGTCCGCCATGGTGTTGTTCAGTTTCATCCAATGTCATTGCCTGCACCAATACATTGTAGCAAGCCCTCAGCTGCTAGGACTAAGCAAACAGCAGAATGTCACTTTTCACTGACTGCAAGCAGAGATCTTGAAAGCAGGAAATTATAATGTACATGGAAGATTGCAGGATATAAGATTGTATTAAAAATTTATTATTGGTTTAGTCTTGCGCCTATCTCCCCCTCCACGCCCGGATTTACTCAAGCCCATAAAGGGTTAACTCGTAACTGTTAAAAGACCTAGGAATAAGGGAAGAGGGAGAAAAAAACAAAAATGGCGCTTATCCTGCATGGCTGATAGTCACTGTGTTCCTGTAGTCCTAGGTAGATACTGAGTGGCTTTTGCTAAACTACAACTCCCAGAATCCTCTGCTTTCTGGCCTCCTCTTCAGTACACGGAGCTGTCCAATCTGTGGGATTTTTAATATAGTGTAAGTCAGGGGTGTCAAACTGCATTCCTCCAGGGCCGCAAACAGGTCATGTTTTCAGGATTTCCTTGTACTGCACAGGTGATAATTTAATCACCTACACACATAATGAGTTGGTGATTAAATTATCACCTGTGCAGTACAAGGAAATCCTGAAAACATGACCTGTTTGCAGCCCTCGAGGAATGCAGTTTGACACCCCTGCTGTAAGTATTAATCCACGAGGTGCAGATAAAATCCGGAGTGGAAATTGACGCACATTTGGGTAATGTCAGATTCACAAGGTAAAATCAGCTGCGCTTCACCCTAGTTCACACACAGAATGCCGACTTAAGGAGGAACTCCACTTTTAACCATCAATCTGTGAACTTCGCTTGCCTTTCCAGAAAACAAGGGGGTTGTAAGTGTAAATCCTTATGAAATTATTGGTTCCCTCCCCCCTAGAAAGGCGTTTCTCCTTGTCCATTGGTTGCATCTTGTATTGTAATTGAATAGGGCCGGACTGTAATACCAGATGCAGCCACGGATGTGGGTGGCGCTGTTTCTTGGAAAACCAAAGCTGATCCGTTTTTCTTAATCTCACAGATTTCATTCCTCCCTTCAGTTTCCCCCTTTTTTCCCTCTGAGCCGAGGATTGCAGCATTTTCTTGGTAGCTCTTTAATATTATTTTCCTGCTATTTATAGTGGACAGTTATTGTCTCATCAGATTGTAATAATCATGTACTGTATGAATGTGTGAAGATATCGGGACCGGTGACCGGTCGGTTCTGGCTATTGTTTCTTATTGTCTTGGCCTAAAATAAGAAAAAAATAAAATTTTATTTATGCAGAGACGTCTGGTCTGAGTTCTTGGCTGGATGTAAAGTAATACAAGACGTGTGGTGGCCGGAAGCTTCTAGCTCCAGGCACAGGACATGTTGCCCCTTATTGACAGTTGTGCGCATCCAAGCACTTGTGTGGTATTAAATGGACTGGCTGCACCAAACGGCCATCCATGATGGGCCCTAAAGGGGATGTCTGGTCTGTGATATCCAGACTTTCTATAGAGCGCGTAAAAGGGATTGTCAAGATAAGGCAACCCCTTTAACGAATGTACAAAATGGGGGAGAAGCATAGAATACGTGGCCATATTAACATGTCACTTTTACCGGAATTTGCAGCAGGCAGCCATAAAGCAAAGCACTCAGATTGCCAGATTTTTCTTTCTTTTTAGAAATGTTCTGAGCCGCCGATGCTGTTGGAGAATCAATTTTTACAACTTTCCCTGAAGAACCCCAATTGGCTATTATCACCATTGGATGCACCCCTTTAACTCCTTAACATACATTGTGCACTGCATTCTATGTAACGGATGGTCTTTGCTAAAGGCAACGTGCCATGGATGTGTGCTATCTCAAGCCCTGTGATCAACAGTGGGAACCCAAGGGTGAATGACAGCTGAGCCCCCCGATGGATCAGAGATACCACCAAGGCTGTGGCTACTATGTCTGTAATTGAAGAGTCAGATGGCTTTATAATCCAGACGGGGCATCACAACGAGATGCCTGGACTGACCGGCGACCTTCCTGACCCAAGCATAAAGCGGTCACACTTCCATGATGCAGTGGACTAAAGCGATCTTTGTGTTAGAGAAAAGTCAGACAGACATATAACCCAGACGAGGATCTCAAAGCAATGCCTGGACTGACCAGGCAACCTTCCTGACCTGAGCATGAAGCTGGCACACTCAGGTCGGTGAAGCTGCCGGCCAGTCCGGCACTGCGTTGCGATCCTTGTTTGGCTTATATGTCCGTCTGACTTTTCCCTAACACAAAGATCACTTTGTTACATTGCATCATGGAAGTGAATGTGGTCACATTACGAGCTGCAAGTTACAAAAAATCTGAGCCATTGGTAGAGGTAACTTGAGGTTTGCAGTGCGACTACATTCTCGCTGTGGCCAAAATCGCCCACAGCCTAAACCTGGTGATGATCTGCAGCAGCTGCCAGCGGTAGTCAGGATTACGAAGGCAGCGGAGCGCGCTGGTGTTGTTTCCTAGAACACCATTCACATGGCCGCGTGGTTTTCAGGTCATAATGCCCGACCTCGGGTCTTCTCTGATTCTGTTAATTCAGGGCAGAACCCCGGCTTTTGGCCTGAACCCAGAATATATTGTCAGATCGCTGGACCCTTACAGTATTTTTGCACTTCTTCTCTGCAATGCTTTTTCCTGTCCTTATGGGGCATAAGCAGGTCCTGCTGTGGTGCTCTGTGACAGACTGCCTATTTGACATGTTTTGAGCCGGGCAGCTGAGGTTCATCGCTCTGGCCTTGCCCTCCTGTGAGCTGCTCCCATCTCCTTTGGACACGGGACTCTTCCACCCTTCCTGCGCCTTCGTGTAAAGCAAATGCATGTAGAAAAGCCGCGGAGACACATCACGTGTTTCTCAACGCAAGCAATAAATAGCCAGGTCTTTCACCGGGAAGGAACAACCACGGGCTGTTTATTGCTTGCGTTGAGAAACGCGTGATGGTGTCTCCGCAGCTTTTAAACATGCATTTGCATATTTCCCATAAGGCTTGGTTCACATTGCGTTCAGGGGCAACGTTAAACGGAGTACGTTACACCGCGGCATAACGCGGTGTAACTGACTCCGTTAACGCCGACATTGAATGCAATGTCGGACGCATCGCCTAGCGCACGCCCAGAATGGGCATGCGCCAGTGATGCTCCATCACTGAGTGACGGACCCGAGACGCTGGCTGCAGCGTTTCCGGGTCCGTCACTGCTAGCAGAAGCTCAATCTGCGCTAGCGTGATTTGCGCAGGCACTTGCGCTAGCAGCAGCCCGTTAGCGTATGTGCTGAACGGGCTGCTGCTAACACAATGTGAACCTAGCCTAAGGGATGGGGGCAGTGTTCTGGATCACTGCGTTGAGAAACACGTGATGGTGTCTCCGCGGTGTTGGATGTTTTGATCTCCCCGAGGTCATTCATCCTTATGTTTATAGTCCTTTTACCAGGCACTGCTACTAATAGCCAGTTTCCTACTCCACACTGATCAGGGACAAATACCCCGAAACAGCTGTCTGTGGATGTATACCATGTTTTGGCATAGGTGGTTTTCCTTTTGGATGCTGCCCTTCCCGTGGTTGTTCATTCCCGGTGAAAGACCTGGCTATTTATTGCTTGCGTTGAGAAACACGTGATGGTGTCTCCGCGGTGTTGGATGTTTTGATCTCCCCGAGGTCATTCATCCTTATGTTTACAGTTCGTGTAAAGCAAGGCAGCAGGAGCTGGGGGCCTCTCTAAGCTCCCCGGCTCTCCTCTGCCTCAGGCGGTAGCCAGAAGTGATATCAGATGCGAAGTTGCGGACATGTGACGTCACTTCCGTTTGCGATCCACAATGGAAAAACTTGCCGGGGAGACTTCTGGAGCGCTTGGCCAGGGCATAATCTTTTGGTGCTCTCTGAGTTTGAGCACACCAGTAATAGTCTGGAATCATCTGCACCTGGAGACGTTCCAAGAAGAGGGGGAGGATCATCCTATCAAGATGTCGTGCTGGGATCTCAGTTCCTCCATAAGGATCCCAGATTGAAGACACCACAAGGTTGGGTCTGTGTTATGATGGAGGGTGGTCGTGCTTCATGCTCTGCATCTACAGAACCCAGCGCTGTCCCGAATTCAGTAGGTACCGTGTTTTTTTTTTTTACTATAAGACGCACCGGACCATAAGATGCACCTAGGTTTTAAAGGAGGACATTTGAAAAATTGAAGCAAAAAATGTAAAACTCTCGATTTAATATCCCCCATCCTGGTATGCATGGCTCCCTTATCTCTATCCTGGCATGCAGGGCCCCCATTTCTGTCCTGGTATGCGTGGCCCCATCCTGGTATGCAGGGACACCATCTTATCCTGGTATGATTGGCCTAATCCCAATCCTGGTATGCATGGTACCATCGTTATCCTTGTATGATTGGCCCCCATCCACATCCTGGTATGCATGGCCCCTAGCAGAAAAGAAAAAAAACATTGTTACTTTCTTTTGGCGCTCTTGCAGCGTCCTGCTCCGGTGCCAGCAGCTGCTTTATGCTTGTAAGCAGCGCATGGCAGGGATGTCATGCGCTGCTTACAAGCCACCAAGGGCAGCTGCCAGAATACTCACTTTTCTCCATGCAGAACTGTGTGCGTGGAGCGCAGTGAGTATTCATTGCTCTTTAGCGAGCACAATGTGAGCCGCACGGCTTTCAAGTGTGCCGCTTTTAAAGGGAAGAAATATTCACCACATTCCATGCCTATGGGAGTGGAATGTAGTTAATATTCATTGCCTAAGTAGCTGGCACACTCGAACGCTGGGCAGCAGCGCATAATACTGTGCTCGCTATTAAAGAAAAATGTATATTCACTCCTTTCCATACCCGTGGAGTGGAGTGAATATTCAATTTCTCTTTAGCAGCGGGCATAGGAGTCAGCTGCAGCAGCCGGCTTCGGCCTCTGTGACGCGCTGCTCCATCATTCCCCCACCTCAGCCGGTACATCCGTACTATAAGATGCACCCCCCATTTTCCGACACATTTTTGGAGGAAAAAAGTGCATCTTATAGTCCGAAAAAAAGGTGCCTGGCTTTGGTGTCTCTTTATCTTTGGAGCAGTTACACTTTTTGTTACTTCTCTCCTCTTTTAATGGAGACAAGGATCCTGCTCCAAAAAGGAAAGACAAGTTTTCCCATAAATATGCCATCTGTCTTAGGCCGCCGTCACACTTGCGAGTTTTAAGGACGTAAGAGCGCAGAAAATACGTCCGTAAAACTCGCAAAACAAACGGCACAATTATTCTCTATGCCCCTGCTCCTATCTGCCGTATTTTACTGATCAGTATTATACGGCTTTCTACGGCCGTAGAAAATCGCAGCATGCTGCGTTTGTCACCGTATTGCACAAAAAAATCGCCAATGAAAGTCTATGGAAGCCCCAAAAATACGGATTACACACGGACCAGCAGTGTGACTTGCGAGAAATACGCAGCGGTGTTAGGACAACCAGCAGAGGGCGCCCTCATATGAACTCGAGCCTGGGAGCTTTCTAGGAAAGTTCCCACGATCTAGGGACAACCAGCAGAGGGCGCCTCACCGCAAATGAAGGTAAATATAGGTCATTGACCTACATTACCTTCATTCTCCGGGGTTTTGCAGCCACGAACAACGTTGCATTAGCAAAGCTCGTGGCTGCAAAATATTTTAACCCCTTCAGATGGATTTACACCGTTGGACATTACAGATCTTCGGAAGGTAAGGATATTGTTGGTTTATTATTTTTTTTTGTTACAGAACGAGGGTCTTCAGTGACTGGATTGGGCGTTGAATAAAATATTACAACAACCTTTGTGTTTATTTCATTAAAATAATTTTTAATAATGTGTTTGTGTTTTTTAACCCTTTACTAGTATTGGATTAATAATGGATAGGTGTCATAATTGACGCCTCTCCATTATTAATTTGGCTTAATGTCACCTTACAATAGCAAGGTGGCATTAAACCTTCATTACCCCATATCCCACCGCTACACGGGAATGGGAAGAGAGTGGCCAAGTGCCAGAATAGGCGCATCTTCCAGATGTGCCTTTTCTGGGGTGGCTGGGGGCAGATGTTTTTAGCCAGGGGGGGGCCAATAACCGTGGACCCTCTCCAGGCTATTAATATCTGCCCTCAGTCACTGGCTTTACTACTCTGGCGGAGAAAACTGCGCGGGAGCCCACGCCAATTTTTTCCGCCATTTAACCCTTTAATTTAGTAGATGGAATGGCCAAATTTTGCACATACACACTACTAACATTCGTAGTGTGGAATATGCAAAAATAATGGGGATATGACATGGTTTACTGTATGTAAACCATGTCACAAATCATGTCGGGTTTAGGAAGGAGATAGCAAAAGCCGGCAATTGAATTACCGGCTTTAAAGCTATCTAGCGCTGTATGAAGTAATAATATATATACATATATGTGTCTAATGACATATACATATATATATATATATATATATACACATATATATTTTTTTACACATGGATCCCTTGTATTGCCGTATGTTGGTTTGGCAAGCCTGCGAGAAAAACACGCAGTACGGATGCCATACGGATTACATACGGAGGATGCCATGCGCAAAATACGCTGATACACCCTGCCTACGGAGGAGCTACGGACCACTATTTGGGGGACTTTTCAGCGTATTACGGCTGTAATATACGGACCGTATTGTCTTACGCCTGTAATATACGGACCGTATTGTCTTACGCCAAGTGTAAACTACCTTCTTCTCACAAGAAACGCCTGTGTCAAGATTACACAAAAAAAAATGTTGAAGAGAAACAGCCCTCTTTGATAGAAGAGTTAAGGGGAATGGTCCACCAGGAAGTCCAGTCATCCCAAGCCTCTTTTTTCCCAGTCGTTTCCAGTAACGCCATCAGGGGAAAAAATACGGTAGTTACTTACCGATAACGGTATTTCTCAGAGCCCATGACAGCACTACCAGAGAGAGCTTTGACAGCACTACCAGAGAGAGAGGGAATCCGCCCTTCAGGACAGGAAACCTACAGGATAAAAAGGGCGGTACCTCTCTCCTGCGTCAGTTTGGTTTACATAGCATCAGAGGTCCTCCAGGTTAGTGACAACAGGAAAATATACAATTTTAACAAAATACTTATCAGGATTACACCGTGCCTAATATTAGAAACACACATTTCATATAATAAGGTGCTCACCGCACCTGAAAGGGTGGGAATAAGCAGGTGCTGTCATGGGCTCTGAGAAATACCGTTATCGGTAAGTAACTACCGTATTCTCAGTCGCCCATGACAGCACTACCAGAGAGAATTACAGAGATCATTGCTTTAGGGAGGGACCACAGCCTGCAAGACCCTTCTTCCGAAGGTTAAGTCAGACGAAGAGGCTAGGTCTAAGCGGTAGTGCCTAAAGAAGGTTGAAGGTGATGACCAGGTGGCCGCCTTGCAGATTTTGTCTATCGGTACCTCCGACCTTTCGGCCCAGGAGGTCGCCATGGCTCTTGTAGAATGTGCCTTGAGCCCTTCAGGAACTGCGTTTCCCGTGGACGAGTATGCCAAGGTTATCGCATCAGTTACCCAGCGAGCTATAGTGCTTTTGGAGGCTTTGAGTCCTTTCCTAGGTCCCTGAAAACAGATAAAGAGAGACCCTTCCTTCCTATACTGTCGGGAGGATTCTAAGTAGTGTATTAAACACCTTCTCACATCTAGAGTGTGGAACTTTTCCTCTTTTTTATTTTTAGGGTTTGGACAAAAGGAGGGAAGGATTATTTCTTGGGACCTGTGGAAATTGGAAGCAACCTTGGGTAGATAAGCGGGATCTGTTTTTAGTATTACCCTATCATCCATGATTTGTGTGAATGGAGGGTTCGCAGATAGAGCCTGGAGGTCACTAATTCTACGGGCAGTTGTCAAAGCTGTGAGAAGGGCCGTTTTGAAGGATAAGATTTTAAGTGGTAATGAATCTATGGGCTCGAATGGAGGTTCTGTCAGAGCTGATAGGACTAAATTTAAGTCCCAGGTCGGAAGGCTTCTGATTTTTAAAGGTTTAGACCGTATCGCAGCTTTAATAAACCTTGTTACCCATGGGTTAGAGGCAATACTCTCACTGTATAATGCACCTAAGGCCGCTATTTGCACTTTTAAGGTGCTCACCGAGAGGCCCATATCTAAGCCTTTTTGCAGAAATTCTAATATTTTGACCACTTGGACCCCGTTTTGTAATTTTACCCCAGAGGTGGACAAAAACTTTTTCCAGGTCTTACCGTAGATTTTAGTTGTTACTGATTTTCTACTTTTTAATAGTGTAGACACTAAATTATCTGAAAAGCCCCTTGCCCTTAGTAGTGACCTTTCAAGTTCCACGCTGTCAAGTGGAGGTTTGTTGACTGAGGGTGGAACACCGGTCCCTGGTATAAGAGATCCGGAAGATCCGGGAGAACCCAGGGATCGGAGACCGATAGAATTCTCAGCCAGGAAAACCAGACCCTTTTGGGCCAGAAGGGGGCTATTAGGATGATTCTCGCCCTGTCCTGCCTGATTTTCCGCAGAACAGCCGGAATAAGAATGTGAGGAGGAAACGCGTATGCTAGACCCTGAGACCATGGAATCGTAAATGTATCTAGAGCCCGAGGACCCCCCCTGGGGCTCAGAGAACAAAATTCCCTTACTTTCCTGTTTTCTGCACTGGCAAAGAGATCTATTACAGGAACCCCCCAGATTTTGGTGATCCGATCGAAGATGCTTTGGTTTAGTGCCCATTCCCCCTGTTTTAACCGGGTACGGCTTAAGAAGTCTGCTTTTTGGTTCTCTACCCCCTTTATATGCAGCGCAGAGAGGGATAGGAAGTTGACTTCTGCTAATGTGAAGATCTGGGAAGTGGCCTTCATTAGGGCTTGGGATCTGGTTCCCCCCTGATGGTTCAGGTAGGCTACCACTACCTGATTGTCCGAAAAAACCCGGACATGATGCCCCTGTAGGCTGGGAAGAAAATATGATAGAGCGTGACTCACTGCCCAAAGTTCTTTTTGATTTGAAGATACCTCGTATTCTTGATCTGTCCAGACCCCCTGAGTGATACTGTCGTCCAGGTGAGCTCCCCACCCCGTGGGACTGGCATCCGTGGTAACTATCCGAGATGTGTCTATTACCCACGGAACCCCCTTTGATAGGTTGTTGGGATCTAACCACCAGGCTAGGGAACGAATAGTGTTTGAATTTAGAGACATGTTTCCTTCTAGGTGTCCCCCCAGTGTAACCTGATTCCTCAGAATATCCCACTAGAGATCCCTCGTGTGAATTTGTGCCCACTGTATTGCCGGGAGACAAGCAGAAAGGGACCCCAGCAGTGACATCGCCCCTCTCAGGGTCATATGAGGGTTTGAACGAGCTCTGGACACAAGATTTGATATTTTCTGTTTTTGATGGTCTGGAAGACGACATTCCTGTGTTATCGAGTCCAAAGTGAGGCCTAAAAACTCTTGAACCCTGGTCGGTTCTAGTTTTGACTTTTGGAGATTTAGGAGCCAACCTAACTCTGTTAGGATTTTTATCACTCTGTCGCATTGTTGGCGACAATGTTGGGCCGAGTTGCTGACAATCAGGAAGTCGTCCAGATACGGTATTATTAGAATGTCTTTTTCTCTTATGTGGGCCATCATTTCCGCTACCAATTTGGTAAATATACGAGGCGCTACCGAGATGCCAAATGGAAGGGCCTTGTACTGGTATTGTTTTATTTCTCCTCCCATGACTACCGCTAGTCTGAGGTATTTCTGGGCATTTTTGTGGATGGGGACATGATAGTACGCGTCGCTGAGATCCAACACTATCATGAAGCAATTCGGAAACAGGTTTTTTATTGTTGATTTTATTGATTCCATTTTGAAGGATTGATTTTTTACATAACTGTTTAGTTTCCGTAAATTGATTATTGTGCGGAAAGAACCATCCGGTTTTGGGACCAGAAATAGTGGGGAAAAGAACCCTTTGCCTCTTTCCAGTAGGGGAACTTCTTGGATCACATCTTTCATTATGAGCTTTGAAATTTCTTGTTCCAAGGCCTGTTGTTGCTGAGGTGAGGGTTTTAGTGGGGTGACCACATAGTTTTGGGGAGGAAGGGAGGTAAAGTTTATTTGAAGTCCCATCTTTGGCTACGTTCACATTAGCGTCGCGTCGCTGTTGCGTCGGCGACGCAGCGGCGACGCACGGAAAAACGCGCGCGTTTTGCGACGCGTGCGTCGTTTTTTGCCGAAATCGGACGCAAGAAAAATGCAACTTGTAGCGTTTTCTTGCGTCCGACGCTAGCGTCTAAAACGACGCACGTGTCGGAAAACGCGTGCAAAAAGACGCACGCGTCCCCTATATTAAACATAGGGGCGCGTCGCTAATGTGAACGTAGCCTAAATCAGATCTAAAATCCAAGAATTGGTTGAAATTTTTTCCCAGGCCGGAAGGTATTGAGACAATCTCCCTCCCACCCTGGGGAAGGTGTCACTTAGGGGGTTTTTTATCTCTTGGAGAATTACCGAAGAGGAAGCCCCTATCCTTCCTTCTCCCATCATCCCATCTGTTCTGTTCCCTTGGGGGACGTCTCCGAAAAAACTTCCTACTCCAAAAGGGTCGTCTAACAAATGGTGCGGCTAAGTTAGGGAACCCCTTTTTCTTATCCCCCACTTTTTGTAAAATGTCATCTAGGGTTTCCCCAAATAAGAATTTCCCTTCACATGGAATTGAACAGAGTTTTTGTTTGGTTTGTAGGTCGCCCGGTCAGCTTTTTAACCACAGCGTCCTACGAGCTGCATTGGACAGGGCTGCCGATTTTGAAGTAAGCTTGACTGAATCGGCTGATGAATCTGCCAAAAAGGCTGCCGCCCCTCTAATCATGGGAATTGATTCAATCATTTTATGTCTAGATACGCCGTCTTTTAGTTGCTTTTCCAAGTTATCTATCCAAATCATTAAAGATCTGGAAGTACATGCGGCTGCTATTGCAGGTCTTAGACACCCCCCTGCCGATTCCCAGGCCCCTTTAGGGAAAGTATCAGCTCTTTTATCGAGGGGATCCTTCAGAGTTCCCATGTCCTCAAAGGGCAATGCGAATTTTTTTGACGCTTTGGCTACTGCTACGTCGAGTTTTGGTGCCTTGTCCCATGACGTAGAAGCCTCTTCCTCGAAGGGATATTTTCTAAGGGAGGGGACGGATGAATTTTTCCTTTCTGGTTTCTCCCACTCTTTCTTAATTAATGCTTGAATATTCTCGTTAAGTGGAAAGACTCTGCGCCTTTTCTGTCCTAGGCCCCCAAACATAATGTCCTGTACTGTTTTGTCAGGACGTGGATCTACAACCCCCATGGTTGATCTTACGGTCTTTACAAGGGCATCTACTTCGTCTAATGGGAAGCAGTGACGGCCTCCGCTCTCAGAATCCGAGGAGGAGGAGGAACCCTGTCTGTCTGAAGCGTCCCCCTCAGGGCTAGAAGAATCAGAGTGAGAATAGGGCACAGGTGTTTTTTCCTTGACCCCTTCCCCTTTAAGAGATTTAAATGCTGTTTCCACCTCTGATCTTATTACAGATCGCAATTCAGAGGCGAAACTAGGGGTTTCTTCACAAAGGACTTGTCCTATACAGGAGCCACACAATTTCTTATCCCAGTTTTGCAACAGGGGTTCACTGCATAAGGGGCAGACTCTATTCTTAGTTTTCTCCGTTTTTTTTTTTCTTGCCTAAAAACAAACGGAAAGGGGGACCCCAATTATTTGGTGAACTTTCACGAAGATCACTCACCCATCTTGCACAGCCACAGGTACCGGTTCTGGAGGAGGTATAGGATCCTGTATCAGATCCGTAGTCTGTGGTGTCGACTGGTTAGGCATATTGGCTTTACTCCGCGGCGTGGAATGGCTGCTGGAACGGGTACTGCGGGTGCCTGCAGAGGACCTTTTCTTTTGGTCATCTGGCTTGCGCTGGTGGTGCCGCTGACGCTGACGTTGCTGCTGCGGTGGCTGCTGCTGTAAGGGCTGCGCCTGCTGGAGCTGCTGGTCGCTGTCCTCCATTATTAGGACTGCATGCAGCAAGGAGCGGTTCCACAGCGGTGTTTAAATACTATATCTTTTGGCGCCGATTCACCCCCTCCTCCAGGGCTGCGTTCCCGGAAAGCGCTGATCCCCCTTGGATCACTGAGCATGCGCGCTCTGCCCGGGACCCGGAAGTAGTGCTTTCTATATCCGGTGCGGTGGCCATCTTGGTGTCCTTACACACACCACGCCACCGCTCCGAACCAGGAAGTGCCTCTGCCGTCGAGGCACACCGGGTCCCCGAAGCCCCTACCCCAATCTGGGGAGGCGGCCGCGCTTCCCTCCGCGCACTCTGCAGCCCCATCGGACCCAGAAGCGGCGGCGTCGGATACCGCGCCAGCCGTGACAGGGGCCTCCCCGCCGTCATAGGTCGACTGGTCGGCTCCGGATCTTCAGGTACCATCCTAGAGGGTTCCCTGTCAGGACAGGAAACCAAACTGACGCAGGAGAGAGGTACCGCCCTTTTTATCCTGTAGGTTTCCTGTCCTGAAGGGCGGATTCCCTCTCTCTCTGGTAGTGCTGTCATGGGCGACTGAGAAAGGAAGATCTCCATGGAGGAGCAGTCTGACCCTTAGGGCTTGTTTTCACTTGCGAGGAACACGTCCGTGTCTCGCATGTGGAAATGAAGCTCTGGTGCCGGCACTCCGGAGCGGAGCGTGCGGCTGCATGTGTTCCTATGCTTGGAGGAACGGACCATCGTGAGGTAGTGACCATGATGTATTATAAGCACTATATATTATATTGCTTGGAGCCTGGCGGTCTTTGGTGTGTGTTTGGGGCACACGGATGCTGTATTGACAGACGGATCTAGGTTGTAGTGGTTGGCTTTTGCTGCCAGTCCCTCCCATTCGTTTGGGCATATATATATATATACATACAAGGGGTATACATTTTTTTGCACTGTGGCACTTTATTACTGTGTGGTTTTACATACACATTTACATTATATTTTCTTTGATGATTTTATATCACGCACTTATTGTTATATTGTGTATAGAAATTATTAGTAATTTGCACTTGATGTATATGCCCTGGAGTACTTAGGTTCTATACTTTAGGTTCCCCCTGCATTTATATGCATGTATGTGTCCTACATACACCTTTGCATGCCACGAGGTCCAAGTAATAAAGCGGTCTTTTATTAGTATTTATATTATACCTTCTGTTGCGTCCGTTCACTGCTTTGTGCTATAAGTATCAGAATATTGCTCTCTTTATAGGCTATTTTTTAGCACATATATATTTAGTGTGTCTCCAAGCACAGGCACATCTTTGTAGTGCCACCTTGTTATTTAATAAAGATATAAATTATTATACCTTATTTGCCTTTCTCCATTTTTGATATACATTAATATATATTTGATTTTCATTTTGGGGTCTTTTTTATTCAAAATTCCGAATGGTCTGCCATTCATAATTTATAGTGGCCATACGATTGCATCTATATTTTATATTGATTTTTTAGTATATTATATATAGTTTTTATGATTGTGCAATTCTTTGGTTTGCTATTTTGTCTAGACTAGATTTAATGTCTAATACTGTATTGGCCTTTGTCCCTCCCTAAAAATGATTCTTTGGCATTCCTCCCATGGTGCAGTTGTGGAGGGTGATTAGCGAATATAGAATTAGACTTACTGGTACTTTGATTTCTAGGAACCCTCCACGACAGCAGAGGTAGTCCGACCCTATTGTTTTTGTGGGTGATGTAAATAAATATTAAAGCATTCATACCTGTGTAGTGCTTTATAAACACACTGGGGAAAATGGGGGGGGGGCTATTTGACCTCTTTGTGTTTCCTGTCCCTATCAGGATGGGCAGTATCCTCCTATGGTGCTGTCGTGGAGGGTTCCTAGAAATCAAATTACCGGTAAGGCCGGGATCACACATGCGAGAAACACGTCCGTGTCTCGCATGTGAAATCCAAGCTCTGATGCCGGCACTGTGGAGCGGAGCGTGCGGCCGCATAGCAACACATGGAGCCGCACGCTCCGCTCTGGAGTGTCGGCGCCAGAGCTTGGATTTCACATGCGAGACACGGACGTGTTTCTCGCATGTGTGATCCCGGCCTAAGTCTAATTCTCTTTTCACACAGATTTTTTTTTTTTTTTTTAGCAGAAAAATCCACATAAAACTTAAAAAAAAAATCAAGGCCAAGACATCATTTGTGACTTTTTTTTTGTCTTCCGGTATTTGTTGCAATTTTTTTTGCTAGAAATTAGTTCACACAGATTCACTAATATTGTGAAAAATAACAAAATGCTCTTTTAAAGGGAACCTGTCACCCCCCCCCCCAGGCATTTGTAACTAAAAGAGCCACCTTGTGCAGCACTGATGCTGCATTCTAACAAGGTGGCTCTTTTAGTTCCCTGTACACGCTGAAATAATCACTTATGAAATGTGCCCCCTCTTACCGTGAAATCGTTTTTGGGGCGGGACTTTCCCCCCTAATCAGGTGCGCCGCCTCCACTTGCTGCATTATCGTCCCCATGCCTGCGCTGTAAGTATGAAGGGCAGTGCAACTGCGCATGCCTAAAAAAAAAAAATAACAGCGCAGGCGCCGGGGACGATAATGAAGCAAGAGGAGGCGGCGCCCGGCGCGCACAGGTCCGGAGTGACGGCTGTGATGCATCTGATTAGCAAGGTAAGACCCGCCTCCGGGAACATTTCAGGGTAAGAGGGGGCACATTTTATAAGTGATTATTTCAGCGTGTACAGGGAGCATAACTAAAAGAGCCACCTTGTCAGAATGCAGCATCAGTGCTGCACAAGGTGGCTCTTTTAGTTACAAACGCCTGGGGGGGTGACCGGTTCCCTTTAAGGGGGTTGTCCTCTGCCTAGGCAATCTATCAGTACAGCAGTCTCCCTCACTGCTCTCTTTCTTTGCACACACCTCGGACAAGCAGCAGGGCCCGACTGGCTGCACTGGGTCACCTTTTAGAACATAACCTTGCATGATTCAGTACAAAGTTGCACTAACTTAACATTTGCACCAAAAAATTTGTGTACAACAAAATACCTGGGGGAGGACTTGCTCTAAAGGGTAAAAAA
This sequence comes from Ranitomeya imitator, assembly GCF_032444005.1. Lineage (NCBI taxonomy): Eukaryota > Metazoa > Chordata > Amphibia > Anura > Dendrobatidae > Ranitomeya > Ranitomeya imitator. The sequence goes on along the minus strand of NC_091282.1, from coordinate 766,458,715 downwards.
AAGGTCTACTCTTAAAGGGTGTTAAAAAAATTGGTCTCTTTCACTGACAGCAAGCAGATATATTAACAGTGCTGAATAGTTGAAAGAAAAAACTGCGTTTGACGGGGAGGGTCAGAGACAGCAGCACACCTCCCGCCCCGGGCCCGCGCACTGCGCAGCAGCGTCAGACCTCACTGTTAATAGCATGGGTGTCCGTCGCGCTGCCTGTTTCTGGGAAGCCCCGAGAACCGCCTGCTGTAGGTGTCCCTGGTGGCGCCTGACTAGCGCGGGTTTCAAGCTACCATGGCAACGCGGAAAGCGACACTTACGCCCCGCCCCCTAGCGACCGCTGCGATCTTAGCAACCAGCAGAACAACATGGCGGAAGAAGGGGAAAGAATCGTGAGACCTAAAAGGATCTTCATCAATAACTTAGATTCTTACGTGGCGCGGAACATCGGCCAGGTAACGGCGGCAGTTAGACTGTATGATCTCCAGATCTAGGTCTGTCAGTGTGAATAGCAATCCCATAATAATGTCTAGCATTTCACATCTATGTGTAAGGGGAAGGAAGGAGTTAAACATATTATCACGTGATACTCACCAGTCCTGGGCCCTCACCTGACCCCGTCCACCCCTGCAGAAAAGGGGGTCAGCTGTGGATCATGGGCACAGCCAGGTGATCGGGAGCGACACTCTGCAGGAAAGGGGGTCAGCTGCGGATCCTGGGCACGACCGGGTGGGTGTGAGTGATACTCTGCAGAAAAGAGGTCAGCTGTGGATCCTGGGCACAGCCGGGTGGTCGAGAGCGATGCTCTGCAGGAAAGGGGGTCAGCTGCGGATTCTGGGTATAGCCGGAGGATCGGGAGCGACGCTCTGCAGGAAAGGGGGTCAGCTGCGGATCCTGGGCACACCCGCGTGGTCGGGAGCGATGCTCTGCAGTAAAGGGGGTCAGTTGCGGATCCTGGGAACAGCTGGGTGGACGGGAGCGATGCTCTGCAGGAAAGGGGGTCAGCTGCTGATCCTGGTCACAGCCAGGTGGTCGGGAGCGTTACTCTGCAGGAAAGGGGGTCAGCTGCGGATCCTGGTCACAGCCAGGTCGTAGGGAGTGTTGCTTAGCAGGAAAGGGGGTCAGCTGCGGATCCTGGGAACAGCCGGGTGGACGGAAGCGATGCTCTGCAAGAAACAGGGTCAGCTGCGGATCCTTGGCACAGCTGGGTGGTATACCAGCTCTGGATCCCCCTAGTTGTCAGGATCGGTGGGGAGTCTCAGAAGTCGGCCCCCCATCTGTCATGGGATTGGAGGACCACAGCCGTAGCATTGAGAATCAGTTGTTTACTCCCAATCCTGCGCCTCTCGTATCCAGCAGTCTTGTCTGGTGTTGTAGCTCAGCTCTAGTAGAGCTGCAATACCATACCCAACCTATGGCCGGTGGGGGCGCTGTGCTGTGTCTATACCTCGTCCTCCCTGTGATAGGAAGCAGATCGGGGACATGCTCTGTGTTCTTTTCCTGGAGGGACTTGATCTGCTTTCCTTCCTGTCGCAGTATCTGTCGTCTTGTGTGTCCGGAGCGTCGCTGGAGGAAGCAGAAGAAGGAGTCGAGGAGGAGGAGGAGCAGTCGGTACTGGAGGCGGCCAGCGGTGACACCAGAGCGGGACTGCTCCAGGTTGTGGGGTCTCTGTCCGAACCTTCTGACAAGAAGCTGCATTTCCCGTTGGAGTCTTATGTGGTAATGAACGTCCTCTTCTCTGCGCACAGCAGTGCTCCCTGTACTGTATGGAGCTGGGGGTCTGCCCCCACCCATCAAACAAAAAAGCAGTACACTGTAGCGCCATAGCTTGCAAACATAAAATATGAAAATTGACTTGCATTACTGCACTAGAAATATGAAAAATTGAGAAAGTTTAGTGCATAAATTGGCCAATTCATGTGTACCTGGTAGCCACGTTAAGGCGTTTCTCGTTTCCAGGATCTATCAATGCCATTCCTCTTTTAGAATAAAGTCTTCATATGCATGGGAACATAATATGAGTCCTCTGTAAGATTTCAGTCTAAGAGAGGACTCATATTAGGTTCCCATACAGATGAAGACTTTATTCTAAAAGAGGAATGGCATTGCTAGGTCCTGGGAACGAGAAAAGCCTTAACGTGGCTACCAGGTACACATGAATTAGCCAATTTATACGCTAAACTTTCTCAATTGTTTCATATTTCTAATGCAGTAATGCAATTCAATTTTCATATTTCATGTTTGCAAGCTATGGCGCTACAGTGTACTGCTTTTTTGTTTGAGTGTATACGAGTTGGTGACTCTAGGTTCAGCACCTGTTCACACTTAGTCTATGTTTGGATGTGACGGTCAGTTTTTTTGAAGTTTGCCCCCACCCATGTGACATGGTTGTGATCCGGCTCCGCTTCTCCTGTGTTTCAGATATCGAGCAGAGACGAGCTCTTACATCATCTCCTGGAGAGTGATGTGATCGTCTACAACGTCACCGAGGACCCCACGCAGATCGAGGAGGCGTCGTGGGCCGTTTCCGGTGGGTGGATCTCCTCTACCATAGTAGATCCCAGTGAGGATCCTGTAATCTGTACATTATTTAAAAGGAAGGTCCATTAAAGGAAATGTTTCTAGGCGTAATTTAGAGTAACTAATGAATACACAGCACGCACCGAGACTAGGCAGCACCTAAAGATGGCAGGCGGACCCCCATCGCCAGGGGTGATCACACTGTGGGGACCGGCACATTGTCACCTGTTCATTCTTAAAGGGTTGTCTATGAAGTAGACAATAATGACCCAGATTTATCTGCACTGGTGTGCCAAGCGGCCAATCCCTGATTGTAGGCTGGCTGTCTCATTTGGTATTGCCATACCTGTGTAGTCGCCATCTTTACTCGGGCCCACTGCACCATGAGAGTGCATTTGATATGAGGCCTGGACAGGTAAGCATTTTTGCCTGTTTTTTCTGTGGTGCTTTCTCTAGAATAGTGGAGCTTTTTTCCTGCTTTTTTTCCTCCTGTTGTAGTTTTTAATGACCCAGATTAGTTGGGTCCTACATTGTGGCTACTGGATGTATCGTGCTCAGACTTAGAACAACTCTGTACTCCGTGAAGTGGACGATCCTGGTACTACAGCTCCGATCGTATTCACTACCATAGGAACTGAGCTGCAGTACTTGAGAATAGCGATTACACAGTGATGGCGCTGTGCTGTACACTGTGGTCATCCAGCCGCTGAAGGAGCTGCAATCAGCGGGTCTCGTGTGTCCGGCCATCACCCATCTGATACTGATGACCTGTCGTAAGGATAGAACAACCCGTTTAATGCACTAATAAGCAGTAAACCCAATGGGAAACATTTCTTATAGGGTATTCCCACTTTATAAAATGATATATTGCTAGGATATGCCATCACTTGATAATTGTGGTGGTCTGACTTTTGGGACCCCCTCCGATCCTGCACATTGTACCAGGTGCGGCATATGCAGTTTGCTCAATTAAAGGGGTATTTCCATCTTATAAAATGATGCCTTATCTGTTGGATATGTAGCCAGGTTATGATTACTGGGGGGTAGTCACGGGGGGATCACTGGGGGAGTCACAGGGAAGATCACTGGGGGGAGTTATGGGGGGAATCACTAGGGGGACGTAAGAAAGAATGGCACAGTAAATGACCACTAATCCGGTATCCTCAGGACCACGGGGGTGCCGGATTATCAGTCCAGTATGGAGCAGTGTGAGGGGTCTATAATCGCACGTCTCCGCCACGTCTTGTATTTTCCAGCTCTTTTCACTGAGATTGAAAACTTTGAGAGCCAGAAGCTGTTCATATTAATATCGTCGGTCCTGACCTGGGCGCGGAGCAGACCCCTGGATCCGGTAGGTGGTCTGCAGTCAGTGCGTCACAGCCTGTAACGTGGTCCCCAACAGTGACACTTTCACGGTTTCTCTCTTTATAAAGGATGATCCTGAAATCCCTTTCACTGAAGATGATTATCGCAGAAGGAAATGTCACCTAAACTTTAAGGATCACCTAAGTGTTGAGAAGCTGGTGATTAAGATGGGGAAATCTGTGAGTATTATGTGGAGGCAGCGGAGAACGTGCGGCTGACTGTGAGTATTATGTGGGGGGCAGCGGAGAATGTGCGGCTGACTGTATTATGTGGGGGGGCAGCGGAGAATGTGCGGCTGACTGTACTATGTGGAGGCAGTGGAGAACGTGCGGCTGACTGACTGTACTATGTGGAGGCAGTGGAGAACGTGCGGCTGATTGACTGTACTATGTGGAGGCAGTGGAGAACGTGCGGCTGACTGACTGTATTATGTGGGGGGGCAGCGGAGAACGTGCGACTGACTGTATTATGTGGAGGCAGTGGAGAACGTGCGGCTGACTGACTGTATTATGTGGAGGCAGTGGAGAACGTGCGGCTGACTGACTGTATTATGTGGGGGGGCAGCGGAGAACGTGCGACTGACTGTATTATGTGGAGGCAGCGGAGAATGTGCGGCTGATTGACTGTGAGTATTATGTGGGGGGGCAGCGGAGAACGTGTGGCTGACTGACTGTATTATGTGGAGGCAGCGGAGAACGTGTGACTGACTGTACTATGTGGAGGCAGTGGAGAACGTGCGGCTGACTGACTGTACTATGTGGAGGCAGTGGAGAACGTGCGGCTGACTGACTGTATTATGTGGGGGGGCAGCGGAGAACGTGCGGCTGATTGACTGTACTATGTGGAGGCAGTGGAGAACGTGCGGCTGACTGACTGTACTATGTGGAGGCAGTGGAGAACGTGCGGCTGACTGACTGTATTATGTGGGGGGGCAGCGGAGAACGTGCGGCTGATTGACTGTACTATGTGGAGGCAGTGGAGAACGTGCGGCTGACTGACTGTATTATGTGGAGGCAGTGGAGAACGTGCGGCTGACTGACTGTATTATGTGGGGGGGCAGCGGAGAACGTGCGACTGACTGTATTATGTGGAGGCAGCGGAGAATGTGCGGCTGATTGACTGTGAGTATTATGTGGGGGGGCAGTGGAGAACGTGTGGCTGACTGACTGTATTATGTGGAGGCAGCGGAGAACGTGTGACTGACTGTACTATGTGGAGGCAGTGGAGAACGTGCGGCTGACTGACTGTACTATGTGGAGGCAGTGGAGAACGTGCGGCTGACTGACTGTATTATGTGGGGGGGCAGCGGAGAACGTGCGGCTGATTGACTGTACTATGTGGAGGCAGTGGAGAACGTGCGGCTGACTGACTGTACTATGTGGAGGCAGTGGAGAACGTGCGGCTGACTGACTGTATTATGTGGGGGGGCAGCGGAGAACGTGCGGCTGATTGACTGTACTATGTGGAGGCAGTGGAGAACGTGCGGCTGACTGACTGTATTATGTGGAGGCAGTGGAGAACGTGCGGCTGACTGACTGTATTATGTGGGGGGGCAGCGGAGAACGTGCGACTGACTGTATTATGTGGAGGCAGCGGAGAATGTGCGGCTGATTGACTGTGAGTATTATGTGGGGGGCAGCGGAGAACGTGCGACTGACTGTATTATGTGGGGGGGCAGCGGAGAACGTGTGGCTGACTGACTGTATTATGTGGAGGCAGCGGAGAACGTGTGACTGACTGTACTATGTGGAGGCAGTGGAGAACGTGCGGCTGACTGACTGTACTATGTGGAGGCAGTGGAGAACGTGCGGCTGACTGACTGTATTATGTGGGGGGGCAGCGGAGAACGTGCGGCTGATTGACTGTACTATGTGGAGGCAGTGGAGAACGTGCGGCTGACTGACTGTACTATGTGGAGGCAGTGGAGAACGTGCGGCTGACTGACTGTATTATGTGGGGGGGCAGCGGAGAACGTGCGGCTGATTGACTGTACTATGTGGAGGCAGTGGAGAACGTGCGGCTGATTGACTGTACTATGTGGAGGCAGTGGAGAACGTGCGGCTGACTGACTGTACTATGTGGAGGCAGTGGAGAACGTGCGGCTGATTGACTGTACTATGTGGAGGCAGTGGAGAACGTGCGGCTGACTGACTGTGAGTATTATGTGGGGGGCAGCGGAGAACATGCGGCTGACTGACTGTGAGTATTATGTGGGGGGGCAGCGGAGAACATGCGGCTGACTGACTGTGAGTATTATGTGGTGGGTTGGGGAGAAAGTACGGCTGATTGACTGTGAGTATTATGTGGGGGGCAGCAGAGAACGTGCGGCTGATTGACTGTGAGTATTATGTGGGGGCAGCGGAGAACGTGCGGCTGATTGACTGAGTATTATGTGGGGGGCAGCAGAGAACGTGCGGCTGATTGACTGTGAGTATTATGTGGGGGTGGGGGAGAACATGCGGCTGACTGAGTATTATGTGGGGGTGGGGGAGAACATGCGGCTGACTGACTGTGAGTATTATGTGGGGGTGGGGGAGAACATGCGGCTGATTAACTGAGTATTATGTGGGGGCAGCGGAGAACGTGCGGCTGATTGACTGACTGTATTATGTGGGGGGCAGCGGAGAACGTGCGGCTGATTGACTGACTGTATTATGTGGGGGCAGCGGAGAACGTGCGGCTGATTGACTGACTGTATTATGTGGGGGCAGCGGAGAACGTGCGGCTGATTGACTGACTGTATTATGTGGGGGCAGCGGAGAACGTGCGGCTGATTGACTGACTGTATTATGTGGGGGCAGCGGAGAACGTGCGGCTGATTGACTGACTGTATTATGTGGGGGTGGGGGAGAACATGCGGCTGACTGACTGTGAGTATTATGTGGGGGTGGGGGAGAACATGCCGCTGATTAACTGAGTATTGTGTGGGGGGCAGCGGAGAACATGCGGCTGACTGTGAGTATTATGTGGGGGTGGGGGAGAACATGCGGCTGATTAACTGAGTATTGTGTGGGGGGCAGCGGAGAACATGCGGCTGACTGTGAGTATTATGTGGAGGCAGCGGAGAATGTTCGGCTGATTGACTGTGAGTATTATGTGGGGTTGGGGGAGAACATGCGGCTGACTGACTCAGTATTATGTGGGGGGGCAGCGGAGAACGTGCGGATGACTGACTGTATTATGTGGGGGCAGCGGAGAACGTGCGGCTGATTGACTGACTGTATTATGTGGGGGCAGCGGAGAACGTGCGGCTGATTGACTGACTGTATTATGTGGGGGCAGCGGAGAATGTGCGGCTGATTGACTGACTGTATTATGTGGGGTGTAGGGGAGAACGTGCGGATGACTGACTGTGAGTATTATGTGGGGGGTGGGGGAGAACGTGCGGCTGATTGACTGAGTATTATGTGGGGGGTGGGGGAGAACATGCGGCTGACTGAGTATTATGTGGGGGTGGGGGAGAACATGCGGCTGACTGAGTATTATGTGGGGGTGGGGGAGAACATGCGGCTGACTGACTGTGAGTATTATGTGGGGGCAGCGGAGAACGTGCGGCTGATTGACTGACTGTATTATGTGGGGTGTAGGGGAGAACGTGCGGATGACTGACTGTGAGTATTATGTGGGGGGTGGGGGAGAACGTGCGGCTGATTGATTGTGAGTATTATCTGGGGGGTAGGGGAGAACATGCGGCTGACTGAGTATTATGTGGGGGGTGGGGGAGGACGTGCGGCTGATTGACTGTGAGTATTATGTTGGGGGTAGGGTATAACATGCTGTGATTGAACCCACATTCCGCCATTGACACAATGCTAAATCCCTATTTTTAAAAAAGAGCCAGTAGTGCCACCTTATGGTGATCGGCAGAATTGCAGTTACATTTTGAGGATTGTGTTTCCTACTTTTCAACCTATTTATTGAAGCATTGACTATCATTTTTGTCTCTTGCGCAGAACAAAAGCAAATTTTCCACTTATGTAATTGCATCCGGGATCCCGTATGGAGCAGAAGAAGGCATTCTTCATACAATCTTTAAAGTAAGTCTCTGAGAAGAACCAGAGCCATTCATAGGCTCTTTAGAAGAAGGGCACCGTTGTATCTTGCATCTCTGTACAATCACATTGTGATGACTCTACTTGTAGGAGGCCTGGATGGGGGAGACGTCTGCATTATCCATCTATGGAGATGGACAGAATATCGTCCCAATGATCCATGTTGCGGATTTGGCCGGGTAAAGATTTCTGCTACACTTCATCAATGGCTTCTTCAGTGCACAGCGCCACCTCTAGACAGGCAGCCGTTTCTGGTACTGCAGCTCAACGTAATTGGGAAGGGGTTAAAGGGAACCTGTCACCTGAATTTGGCGGGACCGGTTTTCGGTCATATGGGCGGAGTTTTCAGGTGTTTGATTCACCCTTTCCTTACCCGCTGGCCGCAATATTGGACTGAAGTTCATTCTCTGTCCTCCATAGTACACGCCTGCGCAAGGCCAAATTCAGGTGACAGGTTCCCTTTAAGGGGAATCTGTGACCAGGTTTCTGTTACCCAATCTGAGGACAAAATGATGTAGGTGCAGAGACCCTGATTCCAGTGATATGTCACTCACTGGGCTTATTACTATAGTTTTGATAAAATCCAAGCTTTCTGTGCCGCAGTTGTAGCAGTGCTCTGAATGCTGAGCCCTGTATAACCCCGCCCACACCATTGATTGGCTGATTTCTGTGTAGACTGGGTATAGGTTGAAAGCTGTCAATCAGTGTTGGGGGCTGGGTTAGACTACTTGACAGTAGGTTTATTAGTCCTCTAGTCATAATCTCTTGCTGATAAATTGAGGATTTTATCAAAACTACAGCCAGCAGCCCAATAAGTGACACATCACTGGAATCCGGGTCTCTGACCCTACACCATGCTGCTATCAGATTAGGTGTCAAAAACTATCCACTGCTCCGTGGATGCAGGAGGAGGGGATCGCCAGTATCAGCAGAGGGCACCAGGTGGAGTGACTACATGACATATGATGGATGGTCACTATAAGCTGGTGCTGAGGGGCCATACTAAACACAGCCATGTGGACCTGAGTGGCGCTGTTTCCACTGCTTCAGTGAGGCCCTTTTCCCCCTTGATACAGTGAATTCCCATCAGTCACATAACACTGAGGAGAGGCCACCAGCTTATATGCCAAGATTCCTGTTATAGGGGTGTCCAGAGGCCCTCACATCAGGAGATGAGAGCCGCTGCTGGTGTGTCCAGTCTTATCCTAAGTAATAGGACAGGTGAACAAGACCTATATCTGACACATGGCCGACAGAAGCCACATCACAACAGAAGCCACGTCAACAACACCTCGCACCATGCCGCGGGGGAGTGAGAGCCGCTGGATGACATGTAATAACGTATGTGCTGATTACAGCGTGGTGCAGAACATAGTGGACCAGAGGCCGAGGACTCATTACCTGGTGGCCGTGGATGATGCAGTGCACACGCTGGAGGACGTCGTCAAGGTACGGAAATATTATCTATAGAGAGCTCATCTACAGCTATGTGAAATGTCTGTCCCTTCCTGATTTCCTGTCCTTTTCCATGTTTGTCGTACTGAAATGTTTCAGATCAGTAAACAAATGTAAATATTAGACAAAGGTAACATAAGTAACACAAAATGCAGTTTATTAATGTCTTTATTATTAAGGGAAAAAGAAATCCACACCTGCAGGGCCCTGTGTGATAAAGTGATTGCCCCCTAAACCTAATAACGGGTCCGACCGCCCTTAGCAGCAACAACTTTACTCAAGCGTCTGCGATAACTGGCAATGAGTCCTTTACAACGCTCTGGAGGAATTTTGGCCGCTCATCTTTGCAGAATTGTTGTAATTCAGCCTTGTTGGAGGTTTCTGAGCATGAACCGCCTTTTTAAGGTCATGCCACAGCATCTCAATCAGATTAAGGTCAGGACTTTGACTAGAACACTCCAAAGTATTCATTTTATTTTTATTAGGCCATTCAGAGGTGGATTTGCTGGTGTGTTTTGGATCATTGTCCTGCTGCCTAACCCAAGTGCTCTTAGCTCGTGGTTGCGGTCAGATGGCCGGACCTTCTCCGTCAGGATCTTTTGGTAGGCAACAGAATTAATGATGAGCGAGTGTGATTATTACTCGAGATTTCCGAGCATGCTCGGGTGTTCTCCGAGTATCCTGGGCGTGCTCATAGATTATGTTTGTGTCCCCGCAGCTGCATGACTTGCGGCTGTTAAACATCCTGAACACATGCAGGGATCGCCTGTTTGTTAACTTTGGAGCCTCCGCGCTTTCCTCCCCTGTCTTGTTGGCCACTTTTTTGTATTCTAGGCTCCGACTTCAGCATGGCCTAGCCCGGGCGGTTAGCCCCTCTTCCCGACATCATCGGGCGGGCTTATCTCCCATCCGTCGCAGTCACGTCCCCTTCTCCTAGCACCGGCAGTTCCCCCCCTACCTTCCTCCAGCCTCATCTTGCTGGTTTTTCTGTACATGTCCCCTTCTTCCTCCTCAGTGGCGTGGAATCTGTGCCTTCTTTTTCTCCCTGTGGGCCCCGCTCTTCCTCCCTGCGGTCGCCATTTGCCGGCATCTGGATCCGGAAGGTGACATTCGTCTGCAGGAAGTTCTGTATCCCTTGTGCAATCCTCCTGCAGCCCTGCTGGTCTCCTGGAGCCCTTTACAGCCTGGAAGCAGACTTCTGGACCTGCACCTTCCCATGAGTAGCTCTGCTCTGCAGACTGACACTCTCCTCAGCATATTCTTTTCTGTCCCCTAACCTTATTATTATTATTATTGTTCATTTTTATAGCACCATTTATTCCATGGCGCTTTACATGTGACAAGGGGGCAAATATAGACAAATACAACTATACATGAGCCCCGTGAGGGCTCTCACCCTCCTGCTTCGTCTTCTTCTTCCTCTACTCTGGTCAGACACTTTGTCTACTCTTCATGTAATTGCAAACTTCCTTCAGGTCAGTCCTCTCCCCTCTGTCAGGACTGCAGCAGCCTCCCTCGAGCCTGTTACCCAGGAGTCACCTACTGCCCCAGGAGAGAGTGGTGCCTCTATCCCAATGTGGGCTACCTCTATGTCACAATCTGTGGCAGACCTCACCAAGGTGTCACAGACCCTGGTGTCCGTTCTTTACAGATTCTCTGTTCCGCCCTCTGCCATTGCTAGCGGATCGCAGGACTCATCGGCTTTGCCTACCAACAGTGGCCATCAGAGATCTAAGCAGTAGTGTTGTTCTAGATCTTCCTTCCGCTCTCCCCCTAGTCTCTCCTGGTGGACAGCTTCTTTCCGATCCTCCTTCCCTGAATCAGGCGAGGTGGTTTCTGATATACCATCAGAGGATGACTCGGACCTGGATTCTGACCAGGCCTCTATTATGAGAGACATGGTCCAGAGCATCATTGTGATGGTCAACCAGACCTTTAACATTAAGGATATAGCTACGGAACCCGCAGAACAGGAGATTCCGTTTAGACGGTTGAGCCCAGCTCCAAAGGTCTTTGCCCCTCATAGGGAATTTGGTACTTTCCAGGGAATGGGAAAACCCGACCAGACGCTTCCAAAGAGGGAAGCGACTTGGGATTCTATATCCCTTAGCCCCTGAGCTCACGGCGAACTGGACCGCTTCTTCGACTGTGGACCCTCCAGTTTCCAGACTATCCACCAACATGGTCCTCCCTCTTACGGATGGAGCATCCCTCAAGGACTCCAATGACAGGCTCATAGAGTCCTTTGCAAAGTCAGCCTTTGAAGCTGCTGCTTCTACATTGTGGCCTGCTTTTGCCACCACCTGGGTGTCAAAGTCGATAGCCGCATGGGCTAAGCAGCTCTGTCAGGGCATTCTTTCTGGGACCCGATCGAAGAAACTGGCTGACCTCAAGGACCATATTTCTCATGCTCATGCAGGGACGTACCTGGTATCCGCCTCACTGGACTCTGCTTCATGCACTGCTCAGGCGTCCACCAATATAGTGGCCATCCAACGGACCATTTGGCTTAAGGCCTGGCAGGCGGACTTATCTTCAAAAAGTCCCTTACCAGCTTGCCTTTCCAGGGTTCCCGTCTATTTGGCGCCAAGCTGGACCAAATTATTAAGGAGGCCATAAGCTCTCTCCTTCCTCAATCCTTTGAAGCGTGAGTTTTGGTCCTTTTGGCTCTTTCGCCGTTTCTCTTTGACAAAGGATTTCTTCCACCAAGAGAGGCCACAGGCTCGCCAGGATAGGAAAAGGGCTTCCTTTAAATCTAACCCCTCTTGGTGTCTCCAAAACACACAGGGAAGATCCACCAGGACCTGACCTGGTAGATTTTCTTCTGCATGACTCATCTCCAGATCCCAGCGAATCTCCCAGGTTGGACATCCGCCTTTGGATTTCTGGCTCACCTCGGTGCAGGATGCATGGGTCAGGGAAATTGTATCTTCAGGATACAAAATAGATTTCCTTTCGTGGCCCAAAGATCGATTCTTCGAATTTTGTCCTTCAAGGGATGCTTCTCTGATTCCGGGGGGGTTCTTCAAGTCCATTACCTCCCTTCTCAGTTCAGGAGTCATTGTTCCCGTCCCACCCCAGAAATGTTTCACAGGGTTTTATTCTAACCTATTTGTCGTGCCGAAGAAAGACGGTGCGGTTTGAACCATCCTGGATGTAAAGTTACTGAACAAAAGGGTCCGTCTGCATCATTTCAGGATGGAGTCCTTTCGTTCAGTAATTGATTCCATGGAGTCGCAGGAGTTCCTGTGCTCCTTAGACATCCAAGACGCCTATCTCCATGTCTCTTTTTTTTCAGGGCATCAGAGAATCCTGCGTTTTGCAGTGTGGGAGGACCATTTTCAGTTTCTCACCTGGCCGTTCGGGTTCGCAACTGCTCCCAGGGTCTTCACAAAGATCTTGGCAGCGGTAATGGCCATTCTGCGGATCAGAAGTCTAATGCTCATTCCGTACATCGATGACATTCTCATCAAGGTTCCGTTCTTTTACCAGGCCCAGGAAAGTCTGTACATTATTCCTGAAACTCAATCTCGACTCAGCTGGCTAATCAACAGGGCAAAGTCTTGCTTTGTCACAACTCAGCGCCTCGTTTTTCTAGGCATGCTGTTCAACGCCCAATGAGGGGGGTTCGCTTTCTGCAGGGCCCTTGGCCTCCATCTTTCCGCTCAGCCATGATGGTCCTGGGAAGGATGGTGGCTGCGTCAGAAGCTATTCCTTTTGCGCAATTTCACTTCAGCAGGCCATCCTATCTCAGTGGAACAATTCCGTTCTCTCTGGATCGTCCGGTTCGGATCTCCTCCCGAGTCAAGAAATCTCTCAGTTGGTGGCTGTCATCCCCTGTCATCTTCCAGGGTCAGTCCTTCCTTCCTGTTCATTGGCAGGTGGTGACAACGGACACCAGCCTTCTCGGCTTGGGTGCAGTCTTTCGCAACCTAACTGTTCAGGGACGTTGGTCGGTAGAGGGATCTTCCCTCCTGATCCATATTCTCGAGATAAAGGCCATTCTTTTGTCCCTCCGCCACTGAGAGAGACTTCCCAGGGTCCTGCCAATTCGAGTTCAGATAGACAATGTCACAGCCGTGGCATTTATCAGTGACCAGGGAGGAACTTGCCGATGGCCGAGGTATCCAAGATTCTCCTCTGGGTAGAGGTGACAGTTCCGGCGATATCTGCAGTGCATATTCCCGGCGTGGACAACTTTGCTGCCTACTTTCTCAGCTGCAAGGGTCTTGTGGTGAGGGAATGGAAGTCTTCCATCAGATTTGCCTTTGATGGGGCACTCCATATGTAGACGTCATGGCGTCCTGACTGAACAGGAAGGTTCCACAGTTCGTTTCCAGGTTCTGCGATCCTCTCACGGTTGGCACCGACGCTCTGGCAATACCCTGGTTACAGTTTGCCCTTCCCTATCTGTTCCCTTCCCTCCCCCTTCTTCCCAGGCTGTTGAAAAAGTTCAAGGCGGATGGGGTGCCAGTCATTCTGGTAGCACCGGATTGGCTCAGGAGGTTTTGGTTCGCAGAGGTCGTCAATGTTCTCGCAGACGCCTCCTGGAGGCTCCCAGACAGACTGGATCTTCTGTTCCAAGGGCCGATCTTCCACCAGAATTCTCGGTCGCTCGATTTAACAGCATGCCTGTTGAAACTGCAGGTCTAAGAGTGTCCAGGGCTTCAAATCGGGTGATTCAGACCATGATCCGGGCTAGGAAGTCGTCATCCCAGGTCTATTATTGGACTTGTGTGAGTCTAATCGCCTATGTCCTTTGCTCTCCCTCCTATTCTGACGTTTCTTCAGGGGGACTTTTGATGCTGGCCTTGCTCTTAATTCACTAAAGGACCAGATGTCAGCGCTTTCCATTCTTTTTCAGGAGAACTTATCCTCCCGTTCTCAGGTCACAACTTTTCTCCAGGGGGTAGCGCACGCCGTACACCTGTGGACCCCTGGGACCTCAATCTAGTCCTGGAGGCTGTTAGGTATTCTCCCATTCAACCTCTTTGAAAGGTCTCTCTGTCCTTTTTGTCTTGGAAGGTGGTGTTTCTTCTAGCCATCACCATCACGCGTTTCGGAGTTGGGGCTCTTTCCTTTCGTCCCCCTTTCCTGCTTCTCAGCTCCACCAGGACAAGATGGCTTTGCCCCCTCTACCTTCTTTACTTCCCAAGGTAGTGTCCGCTTTTTACCCAAATGAGGATATTGTCCTACCTTACATTTGCCCAGCTCCGTCTCCTCCTTTGGAGCGTTCACTGAACAGGTTAGACCTAATCAGGGCGGTGCGGGTCTATCTGGCTAGGATCGCCCCCTTCCGGAAGACAGACTTTATCTTTGTCATTTGTGAGGGAGCATGTAGTGGCCTCCTGTTCTCCAAGGCTACGATTGGTCGCTGGATCCGGATGGCAATTTTGGAGTTATACCAGGTCAAGAGCAGAGCGCCCCCCTCTGGGATTAAGGCACACTCTACCTGGGCAGTGAGCGCCTCCTTGGCGGTACACCATAGGCCATCCGCCCTGCAACTCTGCAAAGCGGCAACCTTGTCCTCCATCCACATGTTTGCCAAATTTTACAGTGTCCATACCTATGCTTCAGCGGACGGCAGCCTAGGTAGAAGGATCTTGCAGGCGGCAATGCTGTGTTCTCCGACCTAAACTGAGTTTCTGCTGTTCTCTCCCCAGTGACTGCTTTGGGACATCCCATAGTTTCCTGTGTACCTCAATGAAGCGATGGAGAAAACAGGATTTCTCCTTCGCCTCATTGGGGGACACAGACCATGGGTGTATGCTGCTGCCACCAGGAAGCTGACACTAAGTGTTACAAAGAAATTTAGCTTCTCCCCTACAGTATACACCTCCTGCTGGCTCCCAGAGAACTAGTTCCTGCTTAGTGTCTGTAGGAGGCACACGGACGGGTCTGCTATTCAGACCCAAAACTCTTTATTGTTTTATTTTTACATTTTTACCTTTTACATTTTTTGATTTTATTTTCTACAACAAAGGGGCGACGGTTCCTTTCAAGGCTCTGATCTCCCCGAACCATCAACAGGCGAACACGGAGAGTGTCGCCTCTCCGTATCCTCTCCTGCGACGTGAGATGCCACGCCTGAGTTGATTCTTAGAGGCGACAGGTCCCTTCAAGGGCACCCATCTCCCCACACCTTCAACGGATGAGCACATGGAGTGTCGCCTCCACGTATCCTCTTCCACAACCAGGCCTATTGCCGGACATTCAGCTCTATCCCATCCTAGGTGATTAACCCTTTGGATGTACAGAGGCCCACCTCATGGCGTCCGAGCAGCCACCACTGCACCACCACTGTTAAAGCGGATGATACAAGGAGGCAGACGGTACCGCTCCACCTCCCTACTAAAGGGATGATGGATTGAGGTTTTTTCTTTTTATCTCTGCACCGTCCAAACAGCAGCGACAGCAGAGGATCTTTTCTACTTTTCTGACCTGCTGAAAAGAGCTGCGTATTCTGCCTTCCGGCAACTTCTTGGGTAAGTGCTGGGACTGGAGCTGCTGTGGGGCTCTGCGCTACCGGTGGATCCCCGCTTTTTTTGCAGCGGAAGGGTTGCCTTTTCCTGCTCGGCGCCGGCTGGCACCAAAAATTTAGCCCCTGGCTTTGGGTTTGTGTAGGCCACAGCCCGCGCTATTTTGAGCTTTCATGGCTTCGCCCCCTATTCAGGCGCTTCTCGTAAAGGACGAGAGCACTCGAAGCATATTCTTCATTCTCCTGCAGCTTCCGGACATGAGCTGGCATCCGGAAGCTGCTGCTGCATAGGAACCAGCGGTAATCAGCGCTGAAGACAGTGCTAATCCAGCGTGGACTCGGGGGACCCAGGATCTGGGTAAGGAGACGCCGCTCCCTCTCTTTCCCTTCCCCACACTACCTCCGGCAGCATAAAGGCCATGACCTGTATTCCCTGGTCTTAAAGGCATATGAAAGTATTCCCTGGTCTTAAAGGCACATGACCAGTATTCCCTGGCCTTAAAGGCACAGAACCAGTATTCTCTGATCTTTAAGGCACATGACCATTTTTCCCTGGTCTTAAAGGCACAAAACCAGTATTCTCTGATCTTTAAGGCACATGGCCAGTATTCCCTGGTCTTAAAGGCACAGAACCAGTATTCACTGGTCTTAAAGGCACACGACCAATATTCCCTAGTCTTAAAAGCACATGACCAGTATTCCCTGGTCTTAAAGGCAGATGACCAGTCCGGAGCCGGTCACCCCATGAGCTCAGGAGCCCGCCGCCGATCCCAGCTTATCCCAGAGTACCTAGTTCCCCTGAGTGGGCTTCGTCACTGCTGCAATCCATGGCTTCTCTGACCAAGAGATTGAATCGCTCTGTGAATCCTCTGTGGCTCGGAGTGCTCGCAGGACCGATATAGATGGACCCTCTCCTACATAGGAGCCGTCGGCTAGCAGGGGCTGGAAGTATTCTAGAAACGTACAGGCGTCTAGAAATGTACATGCGCCTAGAAAGCGGGATCTTCATTTCCTGATCCCTCACCAATGATTTGCTGAGAACAAGACTCTGAATATGGATCTAATATTGCCTTGGATCTGGACTCACCAGAGCTTCAGAAAAGGATTGATTCGCCTATTTAGACCATCAACCAATCTCTGTAGATTGACGAGGACTCCGGTTCTGCTCTAGATCACGCAGTGTCCCTCACAAGGAGACTAAACTCCCTCGCAGTGCATTTGCCGTTCACCCGGACAGGGAGCGTCCGGATAAGCGATTCACTGGACAGAAGCCTCTTCAAGTGCGATATCCTTTTTCAGCCAATATGCAAACACGTGGAGTGTCCCCTCCACGTATACCCCCCCTACGACGTGGGATGCAATGCCTGGTCTGATTTTTAGGGGCGACGGGTCCCTTAAAGGGCATTGATCTCCCCACACCATCAACAGACAAGCACATGGAGTGTCGCCTCCATGTATCCTCTTCTACAGTCAGGCCTAATGCCGGACAACCAGCCCTGTCCACCCGGGGACCTGAACTTCGTGGATGTACAGAGGCACCCCTTTTGGCATCCGAGCAGCCCCCTCTGCATCACCACTCTTTAGCGGATGATGCAAGAAGGCGGACGATCCCTCTCCACTTCCCTGTTAAGAGGATGGTGGATCAAGAGTTCATCATTTTAACTCTGCACCGTCAAAAGACAGCGGCGATAGCAAGAGATGCCTTTTTCCTGACCTGCTGGATGCTGCCGCGCTTTCTGCCACCTGGCAGCTTAATTGGGTAAAATCTCCTTTGGTATACCTACCAGTATCCCTGCCCAATGGGTCATCAATTAAAAATACCACGGACTGTCAGATAGCAAATCTGTCTTGTTCCGTCTTGCGGCCTCAGGTTCCGCACTCTACCCTTCCTTAGCCGCCGCATGGGTTGCTAGAGCAATGGTCTCCTGGTTGGAGACCTCAACTACTTTGATTCACAACAGTAACCTTTTCCCGAAGACAGTACAACTGGGCAATCAAATCTCTTGAGCAGGAGACTATGTGTTTCACGCCTCTTGCATGTGGCTAGTTGTGCGGCGCTGTCAGCAGCAAATGCCATTACATTCAGAAGGGCTCAGAGAATGGAAGCGTCCTCTGCGTTCAAAAAGCCTCTGACATCACTCCCTTACCAGAGTGGTCGGTTATTCGGGGAGAAGTTGGGGGCGTTTCCCACACAGTAACAAAGGATCGCATGTTTCCTATAGACCCAACCAGCAGTGGAAGGGTTGTCCAAAACAGTCTAGATCTGAGGAATCTTGGTCCAAAAAGAGGACGGAAAAGTAAGGCTGATACTGGACATCAAACTTCTAACAAGCTTTGCAAGGTTCTCCTTCTTTGCACGGAGTTCCTCAGTTAACCTTCACGTTCCGATTTTCCCCCCCCCCCCAAATAATTTCCTGCGCTTTTCCATTCACGACCTTGCCCTTTGACCTTTATACCGCTCCCAGAATGTTCACAAAGGTCATGGCGGCTGTCATGTCCATCTTGCACTCTTGGGGCGTGTTCGTCCTGCCCTATCCGTTTGACTTTCTAGCCGTCCTTCCAGGACTACGCTGAGTCCGACTATATCACTTGCAAGACCCCTTCTCACCTGGGCTGGCAAATAAACTAAAGGCTCCGTCACACATAGCGACGCTTGAGCGATTCTGACAACGATACGACCTGTCAGGGATCGCTCAAGCGTCGCTATGTGGTCGCTGGTGAGATGTCAAACAGTGAAATCTCACCAACGACGCAGCAGCGATGTAGCGACCTGTACAACGATGCTATTTCATGACGATTCAATGGGACGTCCTGTCAGCGAGGTCATTGGTAAGGTGTCAAACACAGCGATGTGTGCTACCCAGCGGGACCTCAACGATCAAAAAATGGCCCAGGCCATTCCGACACGACCAGCGATCTCACAGCAGGGGCCTGGTCGCTGCTACATGTCACACATAGCGAGATCGCTGTTGTGTCACAAAACTTGTGACTCAGCAGCGATCTCGCTAGCGATCTCGCTGTGTGTGACGGGGGCTTTAGACAAGTCTTCCTCATTTCCAATCCCGCAGATATCCTTTTTGAGGATGATCCTGGACACCTCCAGAGGGTTGGTAATTCTCCCTAAGACAAGGCCTTGGCCTTTCAACAGAGAGCTCGGGCACTTGTTCACTCATCCCCTCATTCCATTCGATTTGCTATGAGGGTTCTGGGGAAAAATGGTGGCGGCAATAGAAGCAGTTCCCTTCACTCCACTTGTTTTCAGCAGGTTAGACAGGCTTTCAGAGGGCAGTCTCTGAGCTCCTTCCTCATCCAGGGGAGATCTTTCTCCCGGTTCAATGGTTATTAGTGACTACCGATGCGTCTTCTGGGCTGGGGAGCGTCACCACACTGCTCAAGGCCGCCGGTCATCTCAGGAATCCAGTCTCCCGATCATTGTTCTGGAGATCCGAGCGGTACAGTTAGTCCTACAGCAGATCCACTACCTTCTGGCGGGTCACCCCATCCGAATTAAATCAGACAACGCCACGGCTGTGCCGCACATCAATCATCTAGGAGGTACCGGCGGCCATGGCCAAGGTGCCTAACATTCTCCATTAATGACTCGGTGATCTCGGCAGTGCACATCCCAGGAGTAGAACTCTGGGCGGCAGTCTTCTTCAGCCGTTAGGGTCTCACCTCAAGTGAGTGGGAACTTTATCCGGAAGGCTTCCAACACATCTGTCTTCAATGGAGCACTCCAGATGTAGATTGGACGGCGTCCAGACTGAATGCCAATGTAGTCGAGTTCATAGTTCAGTATCGAGATCCAAAAGCCATCGCAATGCATGCTCTGGTTCTTACATGGTACCATTTCCGTCACCCCTCTTCCACTACTTCCGAGAGTCTTTAGGAAGCGGAAATGGTCCCAGTGATCCTAGGCGATCTGCACTGACCACGTCAGGTTTTGTTTGCAGAGCTAGTACAACTCATTGCCGATTATTTATTTATTTTTTTCTGGCTGTTGTCGGATCGTCCAGATCTGCTCTCCATGAACCGGTTCTGACCCAAGCGGGACTTTCACAGCAAGTTGTCAGCGACTAGTTCTTGTAAGCCTGCCTCAGTATGCATTTTGCTTGGGGCAGAAGTAACGGACGCCTCCCCCCTTTTTTAGTTTTCCTTCAAAACAATTTAGATTCAGGCCTGACACTCAGCTCACTGTAAGTCTAGATTTTAGCCTTTTCGGTCTTATTGCACCAAAACTGCAAGTAAGGACTTTCTTGCAGGGAGTTTTCACATGCGGTTCTTCCCTATCGCCTACCGTTAGACCTTTGGGACCTTAGTGGGCCTGGGGGGTCTTACAGTAGACTCCTTTTGATCCTGTCAGACTTTACTGTCATGGAAGGTTGCCTTTTTCTCTGAGGTCACGTCATTCAGGCGAATCTTCGGAGCTAGCTGCTCTGTCCTTTCAGACTCTTTTCCTTATTGCCATCAAGGCAAAGTTGTCCTCAGGCCGTTCTTGCCCCTTGTTACCAATGTGGTATCGTATTCCCTCTGATTCAAGGACATCGTTCTTCCCTTGTCTCGTTCGGCACCAGTCCACAAAACGGAACGGGTTACCCATACTCTGGACGAGGTGAGTGCTCTGAGAAGGTACGTATCGAGGACGGCGTCCTTCCGAAGGTTGGACACTTTATTTGGGCTTCCTGACGGTCACAGGAAGGCTTCCTGACATTTACAGGAAGGATTTAGATGCTTCATCGGCCATGTTAGCCTGGTGGATTCGTTACACCATCCAGGGGTCCTTCCGCGTCAGGTGGACTCTGCAGGCCCTGGTAGCACATTCTTAAGACGCGGTTACGCAGGGCCTGATCTGTTATGTTGTCCCCACCCAGGGACTGCTTTTTGTGTACTCACTGTAAAATCCTTTTCTCCGAGCCAATCATTGGGGGACACAGCACCCACCCTGTTAATGGCTCTGTGCTTGTTCTGTAATTGGACATGTTATACTCTTATATGTTATTATTGATCTCATACTGCTTTTGCACTGAACTAGTTCTCTGGGAGCCAGCATGAGTGTGTATACTGTAGGGGAGGAGCTAACTTTCTTTGCAATACTTAGTGTCAACCTCTTGGTGGCAGCAGTATACACCCATGGTCTGTGTCCTCCAATGATTGGCTCAGAGAAAAGGATTTTATGGTGAGTACAGAAAAATACCTATTTTTGATTACTCACTGTAAAATCTGTTTCTCGGAGCCTTCATTGGGACACACAGCACCCTCCCAAGTTTAACAGTTCGGGTTACTGTATTATATTGTTACAGTTTGAGTTGTGTTTGTTTCTTTTACTTGTTGCTTCTCCTACTGCTTTCTCACTAACTGACTAACCTAGTGCCAGTTGGTGGGGTGTACACTGCGGAGGAGGCGATCATTTTTTTTGTGCATAGCATTAGCCTCCTAGTTGCAGCAGCAGCATACCCCCATGGTTTCCTGTGTTCCCCAATGAAGGCTACGAGAAAAAGATTTTATGGTGAGTAACCAAATATGTTTTTGTCTTGTCAGTCCACAGAGTATTCTTCCAAAAGTCTTGGCGATCACTAAATAAGATGTTTTCTGACAAAACAGAGACAAGCCTTTATGTTCTTATTGCTCAGCGGTGGTTTTCGTCTTGGAACTCTGCCATGCAGGCCATTTTCCCAGTCCCTTTCTTATGGTGGTGTCAGGAACACTGACCTTAACTGAGGCAAGTGAGGTCTGCGGTTCTTTGGATGTTGTTGGGGTCTTTTGTGACCTCTTGGATGAGTCCTCGCTGTGCTCTTGGGGTAATTTTGGTTGGCCAGCCTCTCCTGGGAAGGTTCACCACTGTTCCATGTTTTCACTATTTATGGATAATGGCTCTCACTGTGGTTCGCTGGAGTCCCAAAGCTTTAGAAATGGCTTTATAATCTGTTCCAGACTGATGGATCTCAATTACTTTGTTTCTCATTTGTTCCAGAATTTCATTGGATCCCAGCATGAGGATCTTTTGGTCTACTTCACTTTGTCAGGCAGGTCCTATTTAAGTGATGTCTTGATTGGGAACAGGTGTAGCAGTAATCAGGCCTGCGTGTGGCTAGAGAATGTTAACTCTGCTTCCCAAAGATGTGATAAACCACAGTTAATTTATGTTTCAAGGGGGGAAAATCACTTTTTCACACAGGGCCCTGTAGGTTTGGATTTCTTTTTCCCTTAATAATAAAGACACTGCTGTATACCCCGCCGTATATCGTGCCGTACACACTGCCGCATACCCTGCTGTATATCCTGCTGTTCACACTGCCATATACCATGCTGTACACACTGCCATATACCTTGCCGTACACACTGCTGTATACCCTGCCGTACACACTGCTGTATACCCTGCTGCACACACTGCTGTATACCCCGCCGTATACTGTGACGTACACACTGCCGCATACCCTGCTGTGCACACTGCCATATACCCTGCTGTATACACTGCTGTATACCCCGCCATATACCATGCTGTACACACTGCCATATACCCTGCTGTACACACTGCCGTATACCCTGCTGTACACACTGCCGTATACCCTGCCGTTCACACTGCCGTATGCCCTGCTATACACCCTGCTGCATACCCTGCCATATACCCTGCCGTACACACTGCTGTATACCCTGCCGTACACCCTGCTGTATACCCTGCTGTAAACACTGCCGTATACTCTGCCGTTCACACTGCATATACCCTGCTGTATACCCTGCCATACACAATTCTGTATACCCTGCTTTACACACTGCCGTATACCCTGTTGTACACACTGCCGTATACCCTGCCATTCACACTGCTGTATACCCTGCTGTATACACTGCTGTATACCCTGCTATACACCCTGCTGTACACCCTGCCGCATACCCTGCCGTACACACTGCTGTATATCCTGCTTTATACCCTGCTGCATACCCTGCTGTATACCCTGCTTTACATACTGCAGTATACCCTGCTGTTCACACTGCTGTATACCCTGCCGCGCACACTGCTGTATACCCTGCCGCGCACACTGCTGTATACCCTGCCGCGCACACTGCTGTATACCCTGCCGCGCACACTGCTGTATACCCTGCCGTACACACTGCTGTATACTTTGCCGTACACACTGCTGTATACCCTGCTGTACACACTGCTGTATACCCTGCTGTACACACTGCTGTATACCCTGCCTTATACCGTGCCGTACACACTGCCGTATTCCCTGCTGTATACGATGTTGTATACCCTGCTGTTTATTCTGTTGTATTCCCTGCTGTACACACTGCTGTATTCCCTGCTGTACACATTGCTGCATACCTTGCTGTATACCCTGCTGCATACCCTGCTGTATACCCTGTTATACATACTGCTGCATACCCTGCTCCATACCCTGCTGTATACCCTTCTGTACACACTGCTTTATACCCTGCGGTATACACTGCCGTATTCCCTGTTGTACACACTGCTGTATACCCTGCCATACACACTGCTGTATACCCTGCCGTACACACTGCTGTATACCCTGCTATACACACTGCTGTATACCCTGCTGTACACACTGCTGTATACCCTGCTGTACACACTGCTTTATATTCCGCCTTATACCGTGCCGCACACACTGCCATATTCCCTGCTGTATACAATGCTGTATACCCTGCTGTTTATTTTGTTGTATTCCCTGTTGTACACACTGCTGTATTCCCTGCTGTACACACTGTTGTATTCCCTGCTGTACACACTGCTGTATACTTTGCCGTACACACTGCTGTATACCCTGCTGTACACACTGCTGTATACCCTGCTGTACACACTGCTGTATACCCTGCCTTATACCGTGCCGTACACACTGCCATATTCCCTGCTGTATACAATGCTGTATACCCTGCTGTTTATTTTGTTGTATTCCCTGTTGTACACACTGCTGTATTCCCTGCTGTACACACTGTTGTATTCCCTGCTGTACACACTGCTGTATACCCTGCTGTACACATTGCTGTATACTTTCATAGGGGCCTCAGACATGTAACTGTATCATGTTATACCACCAACTAGTGCCGACTTAAAGGGCTATCCACTATTTTTTTTAAAAAGGGCCAATCAGAAAAATAACTTTCACTGTAAGTGTATATATGTTCTTGCAGTGTATCAGCGCTCACCTGGGGCCTGGAAAAGCACAGAAAGTATCTAAGGAGATGGCGTTCCTGAACAAAGAGCTGACGGTAATCAGGGTCCATGTCTCCTCTATATGATGGACCCCCTGTGTATGATTGACCCTGTGTATGACGGACCCTCTGTCTATGTTGGACCCTCTCTGTTTGACGTACCCTGTGTATAATGGACCCTCTGTGTATGACGGGCCCTCTGTGTATGACGGGCCCTCTCTGTATGACGGGCCCTCTCTGTATGACAGACCCTCTGAGTATGACGTCCAGGGGGAGCGCGACCATCCCGTACCAGTTACTGTCTGTACCAGTCATTGACCCTCATTGTGTTTCAGCAACTGGACATTGACCATTTACTAGTGAACCTGCGGATGGAGGCCGTCTTCTTAAAGGAGAATTTCAACATTCACTGGGTGTCGCAGAGCGGGATTGTGGAGAACATTGAATCCGTCATCAAGGAATATAAGCAGAGCCGAGGATTACTGGTAAGTGAGGGACTGAGTGACGCATCTATCACTTATCCACGGGAAAGTCATGAATGTATGATCACTGGGGTTCAGAAGATCAGACCACCACAGACCACAAGGAAGATGGTCCCACAATTCCCTGCATAGATGGAGCAGTAGCACCCTCACTGTCTGTAGGAGAGAGCGCTGTATTAGAACACGAAATAGGAAGATGACGAACTATAGTGTGAATTCTGACAACTATCAGACAGTTCCTGGATCATATACAAATATAGATGTTAGTTGTCCATTGGGAAGAGGGGTCACCGTGTTCTGGATAGAGGTCCGAGCACTGATCACATTTCCACCTGCGTTTTGTTTTTTAGCCCGTACGAATCTGTATTCTTGGTCCCCCGGCTTCAGGAAAAACAACCGTCTCCAAGATGCTGTGCAAGAAATACAAACTGCATCACATCCATATAAAAGACGTCATCACAGAAGCCATAGACAAGCTGGTAAGTCATTCCTCTGTATGTACCGGAGAGGGCGGCCAGGCGAGGCTGTGGGGCCTATACCCGACTCCCCCACACATATTAATGCTCATCCCAGACCCCACTGTCCTCCTCCTCTCACCTGTCTGTCCTCCTCTGGTCACCTCTCTGTCC
Organism: Ranitomeya imitator; assembly: GCF_032444005.1. Classification (NCBI taxonomy): domain Eukaryota; kingdom Metazoa; phylum Chordata; class Amphibia; order Anura; family Dendrobatidae; genus Ranitomeya; species Ranitomeya imitator. The sequence continues at coordinate 766,433,580 of NC_091282.1, read as the reverse complement.
TCCGGTCGCCTCTGTGTCTTCCTTCACTCACCTGTCTGTCGTCCTCCGGTCACCTCTCTGTTCTCCTCTCTGTCCTCCTCTCTGTCCTCCTCTCTGTCCTCCTCTCACCTCTCTGTCCTCCTCCTCTCACCTCTCTGTCCTCCTCCACTCACCCAACTGTGCTCCTCCTCTCACCTCTGTGCCCTCCTCCTCTCACCTCTCAGTCCTACTCCAGTCACCTTTCTGTCCTCCTTCAGTCTCCTGTCAGCACTTCTCTTCTCACCTCTCTGCCCTCCTCCAGTCACCTATCTATTCTCCTCCTCCTACCTCTCTGCCCTCCTGCTGTCCTCCTCTCAACTTTCTGTCCTCTTCCTATCAGCTCCCTACCCTCCTCCAGTCACCTGTCTGCCCTCCTTCAGTCACCTGTCTGCACTCCTCTTCTCACCTCTCTGCTGCCCTCCTCTCACTTCTCTGTCCTCCTCCAGTCACCTCTCTGCCCTCCTACTCTCACCTCTGTCCTCCTCTACTCACTTCTCTGCCCTCCTCCTCCCACCTCTCTGCCCTCCTCCTCTCACCCCTCCTTCCTCCCCCTTTCGCCTCTCTGCCCTTCTCCTCTAACCTCTTTGCCTTCCTCCTCTCACCTCTCTGCCCTCCTCTGATCACTTCCCTGTCCTCCACCTCTCAGCGCTCCTTCAGTCACCTCTCTGACCTCCTCCTCTCACCTCCCTGTCCTCCTCTGATCACCTCTTTGTCATCCTCCTCTCCCCTCTCTGCCCTCCTGCAGTCACCTCTGAGTCCTCTTCCTCTCACCTCTCTGTCCTCTTCTGTTAATCCGGACCTGCATGTTTGTGGGAGAGAGAGGCATTGGAGGTCTCACATCTTATGGCTACCTCTACTATTTCCCTTTCCCTTCCATCTCTCACAATTTGGCGCCCTGGACCTCCTAGCCCCATGCTGTACATCAATCCTCCCCAACCTGTTGTATACATCTGCTGCAGAACTACAGCTTCCAGCTTCTCCAGCAACCTATGGATAGTTGTTGTCTCATTTTCCTTATGTTTCACTTGTAAAAGATACATTGATGACTCCATCTACAATCACATTGTTATTATCTGTCCTGTAAAGGAACGTCTGGTGAAATCACCTCCAGAAGAGGAGGAGGAGGAGGGAGAGGAAGAGCCAGAAGCCTGGCAGGAACTGCTGGACAATGTGAGAGAGAACATGGAGCAGAATGGTGGTATGTCCACATCAGTGCTACTCCTGTGTCACGCGCAGGTAGGAAAGACTAAGTGCAGCACAAAGGGATAAGGGGAAGGGAACCCAACACTAGGGAAGTGGGAGTGGAGACTCCTAGGCAGATCTAACGTCACCCTGTCTTCCCTAAGCGTCTCTGTATAGGTTCCGCATCTATCGCCGAGCTGGATACCGAACCCCTGCCTGACCCTGGCTATAAGTCCTGCATAGGGAAGGACGGGATAACACTAGTCAATCCTCACTACCACTAAAGACAGATTGGATACACAAACAAGGGGAACACTTAGCTTGAGTAGACTCAGAGAGCAACACGGACGTCATCCAAACACTAGAGAGGAAAATAGCCGACTGCTATAGCTTCAAGCCTCAACAGGGAAATGGACATATCACCGGATCAGTGCAGGATCAGTAATGTAATGTATGTACACAGTGACTCCACCAGCAGAATAGTGAGTTCAGCTCTGGAGGATAATACAGGATGTAACTCAGGATCAGTAATGTAATGTATGTACACAGTGACTCCACCAGCAGAATAGTGAGTGCAGCTCTAGAGTATAATACAGGAGGTAACTCAGGATCAGTACAGGATCAGTAATGTAAAGTATGTACACAGTGACTGCACCAGCAGAATAGTGAGTGCAGCTCTGGGGTATAATACAGGATGTAACTCAGGATCAGTATAGGATAAGTAATGTAATGTTTGTACACAGTGACTGCACCAGCAGAATAGTGAGTGCAGCTCTGGAGTATAATGCAGGAGGTAACTCAGGATCAGTAATGTAATGTATGTACACAGTGACTGCACCAGCAGAATAGTGAGTGAAGCTCTGGAGGATAATACAGGATGTAACTCAGGATCAGTACAGGATCAGTAATGTAATGTATGTACACAGTGACTGCACCAGCAGAATAGTGCGTGCAGCTCTGGAGTATAATACAGGATGTAACTCAGGATCAGTAATGTATGTACACAGTGACTGCACCAGCAGAATAGTGAGTGCAGCTCTGGAGTATAATACAGGATGTAACTCAGCATCAGTACAGGATCAGTAATGTAATGTATGTACACAGTGACTGCACCAGCAGAATAGTGAGTACAGCTCTGGAGTATAATACAGGATGTAACTCAGGATCAGTACAGGATCAGTAATGTAATGTATGCACACAGTGACTCCACTAGCAGAATAGTGAGTACAGCTCTAGTAGAAATGTTGCCAAGGTTTTTTCTTACAAAAGATGCAATTTTAATATTTCAATATCTCTCACATATATTACAGGGCGCCTGGATGACACCTACGTGATCCGCTTCATGAGGGAAAAGCTAAAATCCATGCCTTGTCAGAACCAGGGTTATGTCCTGGATGGATACCCTAAGACCTATGAACAAGCTAAGGAGTTGTTTAGATGTAAGTGTTCTTGTCCCCTGTAGCTGCGAACATCTCTGTATACAGCGACCTCATCAGACATACAGGTGCTTCTCACAAAATTACAATATCATCAAAAAGTTAATTTATTTCAGTTCTTCAATACAAAAAGTGAATCTGATATATTATATAGAGTCATTACAAACAGTGATCTATTTCAAATGTTTATTTCAGTTAATGTTGATGATTATGGATTACAGCCAATGAAAACCCAAACGTCATTATCTCAGTAAATTAAAATACTTTATAGCACCAGCTTGAAAAATTATTTTAAAATCCGAAATGTTGGCCTACTGAATGTATGTTCAGTAAATGCACTCAATACTTGGTCGGGGATCCTTTTGCATCAAATACTACATCAATGCGGTGTGGCATGGAGGCGATCAGCCTGTGGCACTGCTGAGGTGTTATGGAAGCCCAGGTTGCTTTGATAGCAGCCTTCAGCTCGTCTGCAGTGTTGGGTCTGGTGTCTCTCATCTTCCTCCTGACAATACTCCATAGATTCTCTATGGGGTTAAGGTCAGGCGAGTTTGCAAGCCAATCAAGCACAGTGATACTGTTGTTTGTAAACCAGGTATTGGTACTTTTGACAGTGTGGACAGGTGCCAAGTCCTGCTGGAGAATGAAATTTTCATCTCCAAAAAGCTTGTCAGCAGAGGGAAGCATGAAGTGCTCTAAAATTTCCTGGTAGACGGCTGCGCTGACTTTGGTCTTAATAAAACACAGTGGACCTACACCAGCAGATGACATGGCTCCCCAAACCATCACTGAGTGTGGAAACTTCACATTAGACCTCAAGCAGCTTGGATTGTGGCCTCTCCACTCTTCCTCCAGACTCGGGGACCTTGATTTCCAAATGAAATGCAAAACTTACTTTCATCTGAAAACACCTTGGACCATTGAGCAACAGTCTAGTTCTTTTTCTCCTTGGCCCAGGTAAGACGCTTCTGGCGTTGTTTATTGGTCATGAGCGGCTTGATACAAGGAATGCGACACTTGTAGCCCATGTCCTGGATACGTCTGTGTGTGGTGGCTCTTGAAGCAATGACTCCAGCAGCAGTCCACTCCTTGTGTATCTCTCACAAATTTTTGAATGGCCTTTTCCTAGCAATCCTAGCTGCCGTTATCCCGGTTGCTTGTGCACCTTTTTCTACCACACTTTTCCTTCCACTCAACTTTCCATTAATATGCTTGGATACAGTATTGTGTGAACAGCCAGCTTCTTTAGCAATGACCTTTTGTGGCTTCCCCTCCTTGTGGAGTGTATCAATGACTGCCTTCTGGATATCTGTCAAGTCAGCAGTCTTCCCCATGATTGTGGAGCCTACTGAAACAGACTAAGGGACCTTTATAAACAATTAGGAAGCCTTTGCAGGTGTTTTTTTCTTAATTATTCTACTTTACTGAGATAATTACTTTTGGGTTTTTATTGGCTGTAAGCCATAACCATCAACATTAACAGAAATAAACACGTGAAATAGAATCTATATAATATGAGTTTCACTTTTTGGATTGAAGAACTGAAATAAATTAACTGTTTGATGATATTCTAATGTTGTGAGAAGCACTTGTATGTATAGCCTTCTCATCATCCTGTGCATCATCCCCTACAATATTCCATACATCATTCTGTACATTTGCTTTAATTTGTTTTTAGCAGAAGAAGGTGAAGAAGAGGAGGAGAGCAGGAGTAAGGCTCCTCGCTTTGATCCAACCATCACACCAGGTGGGTATAGAGGGACAATTGTGCTAATGTTTTCCTCTTTAGAGAATCCCCTTTATAAGGGTCTGGGGCCCCAGTGATCAGTTTCTATCAATAAATGAATCTGGCAAGTTTTTATGTTCACGTTGGCAGACATGTCACAACCTAATAGCTATGGAGACCACCCAACAAGCTGGATTTCACCCCACCTAATTTTATGGTGGACGTGCAGATCGGTGGCGACAGTCACACCTGGCAGACACTTATCTCCATTATTACAGAAAAAAATCCCTGCACGGCTGAGCAATCAGGAAACTCACTATCACTGTCTTATGTGTTGATGTCGCCCTTCTGTTGTTGGACTTCTGAAGAATAATCCTTGTCTAAAGATTCAGCAAAATCATTCCAACATCTATAGGTGTGCTGTGATCCAGCTTCTGCCGTAGGTGGGAAGAACGATGAGGCTGTTGGATTTCAATAGGCCCAATCCTTTTGTTCTCAGGGGAGATGAGACGAAAGCAGAGATGTCTGGCAGCGACTTGTTTTCCTCTCCTCATACAGAATACGTGCACACACAGCCAAGTAGAGCATGCATATGTTTGAGAAGGTCAGGACCTAATGTTTGATTATAATTTTTTTGTAGATTTTGTTATTTCATTGGATGCATCTGATGAGTTTCTTAAAGACCGAGTGATTAACCTCCCGGAGAGCACGGTGGCCGGGACACATTACTCTCAGGATCGTTTTCTGCGCTCTCTCGCCACATTTCGGGACCTAAATACAGAAGATGAAACTGTTCTTAACTATTTCGATGAAGCTGAGATCCACCCTCTGCATATTGGTAGGTCCTGTGAATGTTATCAGTCAGCCAGCATGGTACATGGGCAGTGCCAAGCTCAGGTGGGCCAAGTCCACCGTCCCTATGGGCAGGGTGGGCCTGTACAAAGCTTCTGTTACCCACGGAGAGGCCGGCAGCAGAGTCATGTCTCATATCTCTCTAAGTCCCCAGTATTCATTAGACCAACAGGAGCAGAACCCGCTAATATCAGGGAGACACTACTGTATATGGGGGTTCCTGGATCTTTTGTGACATCATGATTTTGGATGCCGAGATAACTGCTACCCAAGGCTTCAGGTTATGCTCACACTGAGTTTTCCTATGTGGATTTTAGAGTCAATTCTGCTGTAAATTCTACAATAAAATGCTTAAAAACTAAAAAAATGAGCTTCATATTGATTAATGTATTATGAAAAATTCTAGAAAATGCTGTGTGTGAATCCTGCCTTACATAGCATGTTGGGGTCACGGTGATGTACAGCAGCTCCACAGAGGAGGAGAGCAACTGTGAGTGTAACTACGGGGCCCCGTCTGATACGTGTTCACCACTGATACCACTCATTGATTTTAACACAGATGTCTCTAAAGACGATGATCTCGAATATAGAGCAATTATAAAGCAAATTACTAAGGAGGTCGGGGAACCTCGGAACTACGGACTGACCCCAGAGGAGTCGGCAGAGCTGGAAAAGAAACAGGCGGAGGAAAGTCTTACTCGTGAGGCAGAAAGGATGGCTGAATTAACCAGGCTGGAGGCTGAGGAGGAAGCTGAGAAGATCGCCCGATGGGAAGAGTGGGTGAGCTGGGCCATCAGCGTAGTGTGACCTGAGGGTTATTGGCATATATAGCATATCCACTAAATATGCTATATATGTCTGATAGGCGCAAGTCCTACTGTTGAGGGAGGATCTGAAGTGACCCTTGATGGTGATTTTAAAATTGATCCACAGGGCGTTGCCGGCAACTAAAAATGACCAGACGGAGACGTGTGTCTCTGTTTGGGAGGACTGAGCAGATCTCTGGCCCCCGTTTATTGTGTATCACTTTTCATAATCATAGAAGTTATACTTCAACCAATCAGCATAAGAACACGCTCGCAGTTCTTAACCTATAAGAATGCAGGAACAGTCTGTACGTTAAAGTCTCGTAGAACAATACACCCTCAGTCTCATGTCCTGTCCAGGTGGAAACAATCAAGGTCTCATAACAGCTGTGAACTTTACCTAGTAACAAAATTTATCTCAAAAGAGCAAGATAGAGTCGAAAAGCACAAAATGAAGCCTGCTTTAATTTTGATCTTAGTTTAACCCTTCACACTACGTGTGAAGATTGGGCCCGACTGTGCTACTGTGAATAGGTGTCCGCACTAAGCACTAATATAAAATGGAGCGTCCCCCTCTACATTGACAGCACGTCCCCCTCTACATTCACAGTGCGGCCCCCTCTACATTCACAGCTTGACCCCCTCTATACATTCACAGTGCGGCCCCCTCTACATTCACAGCTCGACCCCCTCTATACATTCACAACATGGCCCTCTATACATTCACTGTGCGGCCCCCTCTACATTCACAGTGCGTCCCCCTCTACATTCAGAGTGCGGCACTTTCTACATTCATAGCACGACCCCTCTACATTCACAGCACGGCCCTCTCTACATTCACAACGTGGCCCTCTATACATTCACTGTGCGGCCCCCCTCTACATTCATAGCTCGACCCCCTCTACATTCACAACGTGGCGCTCTATACATTCACTGTGTTGCCCCCCTCTACATTCACAGCGCGTCCCCCTCTACATTCACAGCGCGGCCCTTTCTACATTCACAGTGCAGTCCCATCTCGTCCACCTCTACTTTCACTGCACGGCCCCCTCTACATTCACAGCTCGACCCCCTCTATATTCACAACGTGGCGCTCTATACATTCACTGTGTGGCCCCCCTCTACATTGACAGCGCGTCCCCCTCTACATTCACAAAGCGGCACTTTCTACATTCACAGCGCAGCACTTTCTACATTCATAGCGCGGCCCTCTCTACATTCACAGAGCGGCCCCTCTACATTCACAGCGCGGCCCTTTCTACATTCACAGCGCGGCCCTTTCTACATTGACAATGTGGTCCCCTCTACACTCACAGTGCAGTCCTATCTCGTCCCCCTCTACTTTCACTGTACGGCCCCCTCTACATTCACAGAGCGGCCCCTTCTACATTCACAGAACGGCCCTTTCTACATTCACAGCGCGGCCCTTTCTACATTCACAGCGTGTCCCCCTCTGCATTCACAGCGCGCCCCCCTCTACATTCACAGCGCGGCGCTTTCTACATTCACAGAGCGGCCCCTCTACATTCACAGCGCGTCCCCCCTCTACATTCACAGCGCGGCCCTTTCTACATTCACAGCGCGGCCCTTTCTACAATGACAGTGTGGTCCCCTCTACATTCACAGTGCAGTCCTATCTCATCCCCCTCTACTTTCACTGCACGGCCCCCTCTACATTCACAGCGCGTCCCCCTCTACATTCACAACGCGGCACTTTCTACATTCACAGAGCGGCCCCTCTACATTCACAGTGCGGCCCTTTCTACATTGACAGTGTGGTCCCCTCTACATTCACAGTGCAGTCCTATCTCGTCCCCCTCTACTTTCACTGTACGGCCCCCTCTACATTCACAGAGCAGCCCCTTCTACATTCACAGAACGGCCCTTTCTACATTCACAGAGCGGCCCCTCTACATTCACAGCGTGTCCCCCTCTACATTCACAGAGCGGCCCCTCTACATTCACAGCTCGTCCCCCTCTACATTCACAGCGCGGCGCTTTCTACATTCACAGAGCGGCCCCTCTACATTCACAGCGCGTCCCCCTCTACATTCACAGCGCGGCCCTTTCTACAATGACAGTGTGGTCCCCTCTACATTCACAGTGCAGTCCTATCTCGTCCCCCTCTACTTTCACTGCACGTCCCCCTCTACATTCACAGCGCGTCCCCCTCTACATTCACAACGCGGCACTTTCTACATTCACAGAGCGGCCCCTCTACATTCACAGCGCGCCCCCCTCTACATTCACAGAGCGGCCCCTCTACATTCACAGCGCATCCCCCTCTACATTCACAGTGTGGTGCTTTCTACATTCATAGCGCGGCCCTCTACATTCACAGGGTGGCCCTTTCTACATTGACAGTGTGGTCCCCTCTACATTCACAGTGCAGTCCTATCTCGTGCCCCTCTACATTCACAGCGCGCCCCCCTCTACATTCACAGAGCGGCCTCTCTACATTCACAGCGCATCCCCCTCTACATTCACAGCGCGGCCCTTTCTACATTCACAGTGCGGTGCTTTCTACATTCATAGAGCGGCCCCTCTACATTCACAGGGTGGCCCTTTCTACATTGACAGTGTGGTCCCCTCTACATTCACAGTGCAGTCCTATCTCGTCCCCCTCTACTTTCACTGCACGGCCCCCTCTACATTCACAGCGCAGCCCCTTCTACATTCACAGCGCATCCCCCTCTACATTCACAGCGCAGCCCTTTCTACATTCACAGTGCGGTGCTTTCTACATTCATAGAGCGGCCCCACTACATTCACAGGGTGGCCCTTTCTACATTGACAGTGTGGTCCCCTCTACATTCACAGTGCAGTCCTATCTCGTCCCCCTCTACTTTCACTGCACGGCCCCCTCTACATTCACAGCGCATCCCCCTCTACATTCACAGCGCGGCCCCCTCTACATTCACAGTGCGGCGCTTTCTACATTCATAGCGCGGCCCCTCTACATTCACAGCGCGGCCCTTTCTACATTGACAGTGTGGTCCCCTCTACATTCACAGTGCAGTCCTATCTCGTCCCCCTCTACTTTCACTGTACGGCCCCTTCTACATTCACAGAACGGCCCCTCTACATTCACAGAGCGGCCCTTTCTACATTCACAGCGTGTCCCCCTCTACATTCACAGAGCGGCCCCTCTACATTCACAGCGTGTCCCCCTCTACATTCACAGAGCGTCCCCTCTACATTCACAGCGCGGCGCTTTCTACATTCACAGAACGGCCCCTCTACATTCACAGCGCGTCCCCCTCTATATTCACAGTGCAGTCCTATCTCGTCCCCCTCTACTTTCACTGCACGGCCCCCTCTACATTCACAGCGCGTCCCCCTCTACATTCACAACGCGGCACTTTCTACATTCACAGAGCGGCCCCTCTACATTCACAGCGCGCCCCCCTCTACATTCACAGTGCGGTGCTTTCTACATTCATAGCGCGGCCCTCTACATTCACAGGGTGGCCCTTTCTACATTGACAGTGTGGTCCCCTCTACATTCACAGTGCAGTCCTGTCTCGTCCCCCTCTACTTTCACTGCACGGCTCCCTCTACATTCACAGCGAATCCCCCTCTACATTCACAGAGCGGCCCCTCTACATTCACAGCGCGCCCCCCTCTACATTCACAGAGCGGCCCCTCTACATTCACAGCGCGGCCCTTTCTACATTCACAAAGCGGCCCTTTCTACATTCACAGCGTGTCCCCCTCTACATTCACAGCGCATCCCCCTCTACATTCACAGTGCGGTGCTTTCTACATTCATAGCGCGGCCCTCTACATTCACAGGGTGGCCCTTTCTACATTCACAGCGCGGCCCTTTCTACATTCACAGCGTGTCCCCCTCTACATTCACAGAGCGGCCCCTCTACATTCACAGCGCATCCCCCTCTACATTCACAGCGCGTCCCCCTCTACATTCACAGTGTGGTGCTTTCTACATTCACAGAGCGGCCCTTCTACATTCACAGCACGACCCTTTCTACAATGACAGTGTGGTCCCCTCTACATTCACAGTGCAGTCCTATCTCGTCCCCCTCTACTTTAACTGCACGGCCCTCTCTACATTCACAGTGCGTCCCTCTCTACATTCACAACATGGCACTTTCTACATTCACAGAGCAGCCCCTCTACATTAACAGCGCGCCCCCCTCTACATTCACAGAGCGGCCCCTCTACATTCACAGCGCATCCCCCTCTACATTCACAGTGTGTCCCCCTCTACATTCATAGAGCGGCCCCTCTACATTCACAGCGCGTCCCCCTCTACATTCACAGCGCGTCCCTTTCTACATTCACAGCGCGGCCCTTTCTACAATGACAGTGTGGTCCCCTCTACATTCACAGTGCAGTCCTATCTCGTCCCCCTCTACTTTCACTGCATGGCCCCCTCTACATTCACAGTGCGTCCCCCTCTACATTCACAACACGGCACTTTCTACATTCACAGAGCAGCCCCTCTACATTCACAGCGCGCCCCCCTCTACATTCACAGAGCGGCCCCTCTACATTCACAGCGCATCCCCCTCTACATTCACAGTGTGGTGCTTTCTACATTCATAGCGCGGCCCCTCTACATTCACAGCTCATCCCCCTCTACATTCACAGTGCAGTCCTATCTTGTCCCCCTCTACATTCACAGCGCGCCCCCCTCTACATTCACAGAGCGGCCTCTCTACATTCACAGTGCGGTGCTTTCTACATTGACAGTGTGGTCCCCTCTACATTCACAGTGCAGTCCTATCTCATCCCCCTCTACTTTCACTGCACAGCCCCCTCTACATTCACAGCGTGGCCCCTTCTACATTCACAGTGGAAAGAGAGAGACGATCATGTGCAATGCTTCCGGGTACTGGTGAGCGGATCTCCTTTCCAAGGTCTGTTGTTTCTGGCCCTTGACAAGAGCTGTGTGAACTCCTTTACCTTTCGGCATCCCGGGCTCGGCGTATGATTTGCCTCTCTGGCAGATATCGTCTGTGCAGCACCAAAGTGATCAGCTCATCTATTCGTCTGGATTTACTACATATAACCCCAGCACTACAAGTCACATCCATCTCTAACTTTACAGAACAGTCGCCTCGAAGAGGTAAAACGCCAAGAACATGAAATGTTGGAAGCCCAGTCCGTCCCTTTAAGGAATTACTTAATGAAGAACGTCATGCCAACACTGATAGAGGGGCTGAATGAATGCTGCAAGGTCCGACCGGATGACCCTGTGGATTATCTGGTAAGATCCCACTTGGGATGGTTGCAGGTGTTTTGACTCCTCCAAAAACTAAAAATTAACCATGGACATTAATGAACCATTGATATGTCCTCCATTAATGCTAACTGAGAGGGTGCCGGACCCTACCGATCTGGTATTAATGACCTCTCCTAAGGATAGGTATTCAATATCATACGCCTGACCAGCCAGAATGTACAAATGTCCATGATTTTTGCCATTGCCCCTGTGCATGGGGCGTAGTCTGCTCCATACGGACCTGTCAGTGCTGCCGGTACAGAGGTCAGCGAGGTATTATAAATACATACAGTTTTCTGCCCATAGTTGCTGACTTGTGACGTAGACATATCTGTATAAAGGGTTCCTGCTAGGAAGCGTCCGCTGATGGATGCATGCTCCAAGCTCAGGAGCGTCCCGTGACCACACATTTCCCTGCAGCAGAGATGTAGCGTTACTTGGCGCCCATTTAGATGCAGCGACAAGCAGACACTCTGCGGCCCCCGTCTGACTGCCCATTCCCTGATTACTAAGGCTTGTTCTTCATGTTATTATTTATGGAGCACAGACTTCAATAAGCTGTAGACAATCACTGACTAATCTCATTGCTGAGCGGCGCTGTACTCATTTCTCTTCTTACAGGCAGAATATCTGTTCAAGCGAAACCCTCAGATAGAATGAAGACGTCTCTAGAAGTTAGCTGTCCAATAAAAAGCCATGCAATATGAAATCTGGTGTAGTGTTTCCTCTTTGTGATAAAAACGCTAAAAAATAGAATCAATGAAAAATGCGGTTACAAAATGGAAGGAGTGAGCAAAGTTTGATCTCTGGAGACCATCATATCCAATAAATGGTCATACAGTGGAGGAAATAAGTACACTGTGCTCGTAAAGTCATGGTGCACTTCTGACCAGTCACAGGATCTATTTATAGTTTACATTTTGGCACCCTTTCTCTGGCCCAATCATATTCATGAGAAGAGATAATAAGAACCAATCAAACAGCACAAACTCTTTTAAGCTGTTGCTGAGCCCCCAGCTAGATTACCCCCCTGATAAACTGAACTCTGATTAATACACTGCCAGGTCAAATTGCGGCTGTTGCACGCTATCAAACCAGCAGATAGACCCAAATGATGCGCGTTTGCTATAGATATGCTTCATGAGATCGACAATGATGCAAGATTTTTGCAGAAGATTGTGTTTAGCGATGAGGCAACCTTCCACATCTGTGGACATGTTCATCGCCATTACGTCTGAATATGGGCTGCTGAACATCCTCATGCCTACGTTGAGTACGAACATAACACCCCTAAAGTGAATATGTGGTGTCTCCTGATACATGATAAGGTGATAGGTCCATTTTTTTTTCGCGGAGCAGTCTGTGATGGCAAATACGTATCTTGACATGTTGGAATCGTATGCAGTGCCACAATTTCCAGAAGGTGTCATCTTTCAACAGGATGGCGCTCCTCCACACTACACCACCATTGTGAGTTTCTAGATAGAACATTCCCCCGGCGATGGTTGGCAGGGGTTCTGTCAAGCCATGGCCACCACTCTCCCCAGATCTGATGCCCTTAGACTTTTACGTTTGGGGTTATGTGAAGCAACATGTGTACATTGAACGTATCAACGACATTAATCACTTAAATCAGAGAATCACAGGCGTTATTCACTCTGCTACACCAGACGTCCTTACTCGTGTGTGGCAAGAACATCACTATCTTTGGATGTGTGTAGGGCAAAAAATGGAGCCCACATCAAACTGCACTGAATAGGTATGAAACTGGGAGAGTTTTTCTTTTATTTGGAGCAGATTTAACATTTCTATAGTTTTTTTGTTGCTTTCTTGTGACTGGTCAGAATAGCACCATGACTTTATGGACACACTGTATTTGATCCCTTGCTGCTTTTGTAAGTTTGCCCACTGACAAAGACATGCACAGTCTATAATTTTAAGGGTAGGTTAATTTTAACATTGAGAGATAGAATATCAAAAATAAAATCCAGAAAATTACATTGTATAAATTATATAAATTTATTTGCATTTTGCAGTGAAAAATAAGTATTTGATCCCTCTGGCAAACAAGACTTAATACATGGTGGCAAAGCCCTTGTTGGCAAGCACAGCAGTCAGACGTTTTTTGCAGTTGATGATGAGGTTTACGCACATGTCAGGAGGAATTTTGAGCCACTCCTCTTTGCAGATCATCTCTAAATCATTAAGATTTTGAGGCTGTCTCTTGGCAACTCAAAGCTTCAACTCCCTCCATAAGTTTTCTGTGGGATTAAGGTCTAGAGCCTGTCTAGGCCACTCCATGACCTTAATGTGCTTCTTTTTGAGCCACTCCTTTTTTGCCTTGGCTGTATGTTTTGGGTCATTGTCTTGCTGGAAGACCCAGTCACGACCCATTTTTAACGCACTGGTGAAGGGAAGGAGGTTGTCACTCAGGATTTTACTTTACATGGCTCCATCCATTCTCCCATTGATGCAGTGAAGTAGTCCTGTGCCCTTAGCAGAGAAACACCCCCAAAACATAATGTTTCCACCTCCATGCTTGACAGTGGGGATGTTGTTATTTGGGTCATAGGCAGCATTTCTCTTCCTCCAAACACGGCGAGTTGAGTTAATGCCAAAGAGCTCAATTTTTGTCTTATCTGACTGCAGCACCTTCTCCCAATCACTCACAGAATTATTCAGGTGTTCATTTGCAAACTTCAGACGAGCCTGCACATGTGCCCTCTTGAGTAGGAGGGCTCTTGCGGGCACTGCAGGATTTTAAACCTTTACGGCGTAATGTGTTACCAATGGTTTTCTTGGTGACTGTGGTCCCAGCTGCTTTGCGATCATTAACAAGTCCCTCCCCCCCCCCCCGTGTAGTTTTAAGCTAATCTCTCACCTTCCTCATGATCAAGTATACCCCACAAGGTGAGATTTTGCATGGTGCCCCAGACTGATGTCGATTGACAGTCATTTTGTATTTCTTCCATCTTCTTACTATTGCACCAACAGTTGTCTCCTTCTCATGTCAAATTTACAAAATCAGCAAGGGATCAAATACTTATTTTCCCCACTGTAAGTCACTGGTCAGGTGTGGCACACAATGACAGCGAAGGGATAGCGAGGAGACAGGCAGTGCTGGAGCCTGAAGTGATGACAGCAGGAAAAGTATTCTAGAGTAAGGTATACGGCAGGCCTGATTGGATGGTCCCGGTATACATCGAGTCTTAGGTGTTCCCGGTATACATTGGGTCTTGTGGGGTGTAAACTGTATACGGCAGGCCTTACGGGACGTTCCCGGTATCCGACAGGCCTTATGGAATGGTCTCGGTATACGGCGGGTTTTGTGGGATGTTCCTGGTATATGGCAGGCCTTATGGGATGGTCTGGGTATACAGCAGGCCTTATGGGATGGTAGCAGTATATGACGGGTCTTGTGGGATCTTCCCGGTATACAACAGGCCTAACTGGATGTTCCCGGTATACGGCGGGTTTTGTGGGATGTTCCTGGTATATGGCAGGCCTTATGGGATGGTCTGGGTATACAGCAGGCCTTATGGGATGGTAGTATATGACGGGTCTTGTGAGATCTTCCCGGTATACAACAGGCCTAACTGGATGTTCCCGGTATACGGCAGGTTTTGTGGGATGTTCCTGGTATATGGCAGGCCATATGGGATGGTCTGGGTATACAGCAGGCCTTATGGGATGGTAGCAGTATCTGACGGGTCTTTTGGGATCTTCCCGGTATACAACAGGCCTAATGGGATGTTCCCGGTATACGGCGGGTTTTGTGGGATGTTCCCGGTATATGGCCGGCCTTGTGGGATGTTCCTAGTATACGTCGGGTCTTGTGGGGTGTTCCTGGTATACAGTAGGTCTTGCGTGTTTCCGGTATTCGGCGGGTCTTGTGGGTTGCTCCCAGAATATGGCGGTTCTTGTGGGGTGCTCCCGGTATAAGGTGGGTCTTGTGGGGTGTATCCGGTATTCAGCGGGTCTTGTGGGGTGCTCCCGGTAGACGGTGGGTCTTGGGGGGTGCTCCTGGTATACGACGGGTCTTGTGGGGTGTTCCCGGTATACGGTGGGTCTTGTGGGGTAGTACTGGTGTATGGCAGAACTTGTTGGGTGTTCCCGGTATATGACTGGTCTCGTCGGGTGTTCCCGGTCTGCCTACAATGGCCACATGAGCATAAGAACGGGACCACGGAGCAATGGAAGAAGGCACCTGGCGTGATGAGTGTTGAAGGCACCTGGATGCACTAGGGGAAGGTAACACGGACCACCTACCTAACCCTGTATAGGCCAAGTGCCCCCTTCTAGGTAGGCAGATCCCCTACTGAAGTGCCACTTTTCCAGGTAGTCGTGGGTCAGAATTGGTGTGAGAGCATGAAAAGACGTGCCGGCTGTCGCTCCATAGAGTGTATTGGTAACGTACCCAGAGAAGTGATGCCGGTGACGAGCCGCTGCCTCTTCCTAACACTCCATTTGCTGATCGCTGATGACAGGCGTCTGATCTGCTTTCTTCTTTCATTTGTACACAACATGTTTTTCACTCAGACAGTTCAGTATTCTGCGGCTTTTATCACTAGTTTAAAGCCTCCCTAATTACCTTTGAGAGCTGGAGCTCAATGCCAAAAGCGAAAGTAGCACACTGTCCACAAGATGGTGCTAAGTGACTGTGCAACTGCAAGAATCCTCTGTCTATGACTATCGAAGCGTCAGGAACTAGTTATAAAGTGTGGAAGTGAAGAAAGTCTCCAGAAGCGAATTTATAGAGGACGCAGGTCTGTCATCTACATTAAAGGGACGGTCCTTTTTCATCTGTCATGATCCAGGTCGGGGCTTGCTTTATTCCATCTCTTCTCCGTCCTGGTCATGTGTTGGTTAACCTTTCTCTGCCTCTCTTTGGTGCATGGTTGGCTATTTCTGTGCGCTGCTGCTGACAGCCCATGTCAGTTATAGTTCCAGTCTTCGGCTTGAGCTTCTGACCCCGTTACTCCCTGATATGTCTTCTTGCTGTTTCCCGACTCCCGGTGCTCGCACTCTCATTTGGATCTTTTGGGTTGTCATTATGATTTAAAAAGAGAACACACAGCAGTTTGACAATAAATGGCTTCACCCAACGACTAATCATGAGTGGAGAACAAGTTTTGGTGTTCTCATTCATATTCTCTAAAAAAAAAGCCAAGAAAGCAAAAATTCTGCCGGGGTATGTAAACTTTTGAGCACAACTGTATGTGCACACGATCAGTAAATGCTGCGTACTTCTGCAGCGTCCATCCCGCAGCGTCCGGATGTTACAGCATGGTGAATGAGATTTCTAGAAATCCAATGTCCACTGTGTGTCCACAGACTGCTGCGGATCACCTGTGGAGACTGACATGAGGAGCGTCTCTCTGGACCACAGCATGTCAATTTCTCTTGTGGAGACATGAAACCCTGCAAGATAAATTTCACCCGTACAAAGTATTGTACACAGTGAATGCGTGGTTCAATTAACACATGTGGATTCACCTGCGTTCAATAGTTGGCAGCAGACATGTGCTGTGTCCAAAGCACTGCCAATTACTGACCGCGTGCACATACCCTAAAACTACGTCCATCCATATTAAATTGAGTGAGTGCAGGGCGAGAATATACTCAGCTGCTATGTACTGACTTGTCACACCGGAGAGATCAGATTGCACTGATCGCAGATCAGTGTATATAGCATCACAGTTCATTGTGTACAGCATCTCAGATCAGTGCATACAGGATCGCAGATCAGTGCGTACGGCATCGCAGAACAGTGCGTACGGCATTGCAGAACAGTGCGTACGGCATCACAGATCAGTGCATACAGGATCGCAGATCAGTGCGTACGGCATTGCAGATCATTGCGTACGGCATCGCAGATCAGTGCGTACGGCATCGCAGATCATTGCATACTGCATCGGAGATCATTGCATACGGCATCGAGGATCATTGCATACAGCATCGCAGACTAGTGCATACGGCATCGGAGATCATTGCATACAGGATCGCAGAGCAATGCATAAAAGATCGCAGATCATTGCATACAGGATCACAGATCATTGCATACTGTATCGAAGATCATTGCATACGGCATCACAGCTCAGTGCGCACAGGATCGCAGATCAGTGCGTACGGCATCGCAGATCAGTGCGTACGGCATCGCAGATCAGTGCGTACGGCATCGCAGATCATTGCATACTGCATCGGAGATCATTGCATACAGGATCACAGATCATTGCATACTGCATCGGAGATCATTGCATACAGGATCACAGATCATTGCATACTGCATCGGCGATCATTGCATACGGCATCGGAGATCATTGCATACAGCATCGCAGACTAGTGCATACGGCATCGGAGATCATTGCATACAGGATCGCAGAGCAGTGCATACAGGATCGCAGAGCAGTGCATACAGGATCGCAGAGCAGTGCCTAAACAGGTTAAATAAGCAACTGCATTGTATCGATTAAGATAAGTGCCGGGTCCCTCAGAGGGTCACTCATTTAGATGAGGGTCCTGGGAAACTGAGTTGTATTATGGTTTCAGCAATATACATTATATGGAGAAAAGTATAGGGCCACACAACTTCACTGAATTCCGTTTTTTTTTATTTAGTTCCATTGCCTCCCATTTATAACATCTGGTCCCTTGGCCCCGGTGTATAAGCTCCAGCCCCCTGTCATGCCGTCTGCCTATAATAGCGTGACAGATTGGCCAGTGGTCCAGAGCTCACTTTGTGTGGTTCTGTAATAGGAGCCACTAGGGTAAAAAAATCCATTCATGACGTTTCTTCCTCCTGAATCTTCACCTATCACCTGTGAGTGATATTATTGAGAAGTGGAAGGAACCACAGCAGCAACTCCGCCACGAAGTGGAGACCCCCATGGCTCAGAGCGGGCGGCTGAGTGCTGAGGAGCATAGGGCAGAAAAGTCACCAATGCTCTGATGACCCCATAAATGCAGAATTTAGACCAAACACTGCGCCCCCGCTGGGAGCTTCATGGCCGAGCAGCTGCATGCAGCCTTACATCACCAAGCACAATGCTATGTGTCGGATGGAGTGGTGTATAGATGCCACCAATGGACTCTGGGGGAGACATGTTTTGTGCAGTGATGATCACACTTCTGTGATGGAGGAGTCTGGGTTTGGTGACTACAGGAGGACGTTACCCTCTGACTGCATTGTGCCCCCTGTACAGATGGTGGAGGAGGATAAAGCTATGGGCTGTTATCAGGGGGTGGCCTTGGACCATCAGCTCAAGTGATGGGAAATCTTAATCTTCAGCACAAGACATTGTGGACAATTATGGCTTCCAGCTTTGTGGGAAGTTTGGGGTTCGCCCTTTTCTATTCCCCATGACTATGTCCAGTGTACAAGGTCCATACAGACATGGAGGGTGAGAACATGAGCGGCCGCGCAGGGCCCGGACCTCAGCCCCATCCAGCACCTAGGATGGAGCTTATGAGCCTGGACCCCCAACATCAAGGTCTGACCCCACAAATGCTCTTCTGGCTCAAAAGGCAAAAATTCCCACAGACGCCTCCAAAATGTTCCAGAAATCCTTCCCATTAGAGTGGAAGCCTTTATATCTAGAGAGCAGTGACTCCATATTAGCATCTATGGATGTAGAGCTGGAGGTCAAAAAAGCTCCTGCAGGTGTAATGTGAGGGGACACGTACTTTCTCCATCGTATACAGTACACACCTACGTCTTGGAGATATTCTCCTCAAAGCTTCCAGCCGTAGATCTGTGCCCTTTTTCCACCTGATTTCTAGGATAAAGGAAGGTAAGTGCCTCCAGAGGAATTTCGTTAAACCATTGTTTGTCCCCAGTTTGTGAATCCGCTCATCGGAGCCAATTATCTCCATATTGCACGCCGCTCTCCCCGGTAATAATGCGCCTTCCTCAGGCACTTAAAACATATAAAATACCTCGATTTGGTGCATAAAGATCCGGCGTTATTAAAGCTGAATGGTATATTAGATCATGTATCCTTGACTAATATGAGTCGGATACCGGAATGGATTAAAGGGGGGGGGATGGGGAGTTCTAGAACTTTCTTCTAGTTTTAAAATTGATTTTCACAATCGGCTGGAGCTTTGGATTATTCCTAAATGAAAGCCCCGGGCAAGTACAAAAAAAAAAGGATATTATAATAAAGCTAAAAGAAAAAAAAACACTTTCTCTTGATTTCCTTGAAATCTTGTCTTCGCTGGCACACGGCGTCCTCATTGTATGGTGCCCGGTGTCTTGTGTGTTCTGGAAATTTGGCACAGCCATTACCCCTTGTTTGCATTTTCTGTCTGCAGTGAAGCTGTTAATAATGAGATTGATGATAAAGTTGTTGAAAAGAGACAGTTGGAGAGGGCTCCTCTCCATGAGTGACAGAGGGCATGCCCCGTTTTCACAGCCAAGAACGCCGCCTCCAGCAGAGTGCCGACAGTGCCTGGTCACCGTGCCAAGACTGCTAGAAGGAGCAGGAGGAACGACAAGCCTTCAGTATCTCTATTAATACCCAGCTTCTGGGTTCATGAATAATAATTCCCAGCCCTGTTCTCTGCACGTCCCGGACCACCAAAGTCAACTTCTCCCCAGTCCATGGGGCACCCAGAACCCTGATCACCCCCCACCTCCCCCAGAGCCATAGAAAACACTCCTAATCATCTTAGGGTTGGAATAAAAGATAATCCCAGATGGACGGAGGCGTTCAGTAATCCAGCCACAGGTCTGGCTGATAATTGTATTCAGCCACAATGAAGGAATGGCACCGATCGCGGAGCATCCGCTTCTTGCGCTCCATATGTCACTGCTGTTTTACTCATTCTTTCCAACTGACTCTCTGGCCATGTGCTGTCTACATTCTCTCTGTGATCTGCACGGATACATATGGATAGTTTAGAGCCTAGTTCTTAAAGCGACATTTATTCAATTAAAAAAAAGGGGGAAAAAAACGCGCTGCTCCGGCGCCTTGTCTAAATATTAACGTGTCACCGCGATATACATCGGGGGCAGGAAAATATGGCACAGACGTCGTGGAAGAAATCGTATAGATAATTAGGGATGACGAAAACGTACATTATACACCAGAAATAGAGGAGAAAGATATGAGGTATCAGACACATGAAATATAGAGATAATAAGGGACGGCAGCGCTCCAGGCCGGAGAGGCCCAATACTCAGGAGCGTATTATGTGGGAGAAAGAAGGGATCTATCCTGCACATGAAGTACTGGAGCCAGCCTTCTCTTTTAGCTGTCAATTTTGAGGGTTTATTGGGTAATATTTGGAAAACATGCAACCGATGCGAATGGGATTGGTGGCGCTTTATTCCTCCTTTCATTGGATAAAGAAGATAGATAATAGATGATAGATAGATAAATAATAGATAGATAGATAGATAGATAATGGATAGAAGATAGATAGATAAATAATAGATAGATAGATGATAGATAGATAATAGATAGATAGATGATATTTAGATAGATAATAGATAGATGATAGACAGATAATGGATAGAAGATAGATAGATAGATAATGGATAGATAATAGATAACAGATGGATAGATGATAGATAGATGATAGATAGATAATATATAGATATATAGATAGATGATAGATAATAGATGATAGATAGATAATAGATAGATAGTAGATGATAGATAGATAACAGATGATAAATAGATAATAGATAGATGTGTAAGATAGGAGATACAGATGCAGTACATGGTTATGTATGAGATATAGAAAGATACAGATAAATGCATAGATTAGATTACATATTACAATAGATAAAATATAGATATGAGATAGGTGAGAAGGATGTCTTAGATCATGCAGGGTGAGTATATTTGGCCCACGACACCGGGTGGGTCCCCAGAGTATATTTGGCCTACAACGGTCCTCGCCCCGGCATTGCATTTTCAACTGTATTGGCATCCTGGATGCTGATATAGTTGAAAGCAATGATGGAGGAGGGAGCTGTCAGCTGACAATCACTCTCCCATTATTTCCTCTCTGCATCTGACGTCTCAGCGCAGCGGGCACAGGGGCATCATTATAACGCGCCCACTGTGCCAAGATTTTCAGACAATCTGAAGACACCATGAAGAGAGCGGAGCAGTGGGGAAATGGGCAGAGGTGAGTATCTTTTTTAATGTAGGGCCTATTATACTGTGAGAAGCACTTTTTGTGGCCATTATAGTACAGAGAGCATTATATGGGGCAATTACACTGTATGGAGGAGTATGTAGGGAAATTATACTGTATGGAGCACTATGTGAGGCCCTTATACTGTATGAAGCAATATGTGGGGCCATTATACTGTATGGAGCACTATGTGGGACCATTATACTGTATGGAGCACTATGTGGGACCATTATACTGTATGGAGCACTATGTGGGACCATTATACTGTATGGAGCACTATGTGGGACCATTATACTGTATGGAGCACTATGTGGGACCATTATACTGTATGGAGCGCTATGTGGGACCATTATACTGTATGGAGCACTATGTGGGGCCATAGTACTGTATGGATCAATATGTGGTGCCCATTATAGTGTATGGAGTACTATGGGGGGCCATTATACTGTATGGAGCATTATATGGGGCCCATTATATTGTATAAAGGGCTGTGTGAGGATTACTGTTGAGGAATCATACTGTAATGGGGTTACCATACTTTGCTGGGGTGGATCGGAGGGAAGGTAGAATAGGGTCGTCATTGTGTGCGTGTGAGGGTACTGTGGAGGAATTCACTGTGGGGGGGCATTGTGGTAGTGGAACACTTTTTTTTGCGCCATAAATTATTATCTATTATACAAGTTTTTTTTATACTTTGTTATTACATATTTAAATTAGGCCGTTAGGCCATATGCTTTTTATTGTTTTTACATTATTTATTATATTATTCCAATTTTTTATTCTAAGACCAATTAATTGAATTGTACTTTGTTCACGGGACAACCTCTTTCAGTTTGTTTCCACATGTAAAGTTACATTGTTATATTTGACGATCAGGAAAAACGTTCTCAATTGTAGACCTTTCTTTAATATATATCCAGGTCGGCCCGCCACTTGTTGCACATTTTTTATTTTGTCCCCGTGTGTATTTGAGTTTGACATCCCTGATGTACACCCTTATATACGAGACAGATCTGTAGATTACATATTACACATACTGGAATAGATGATAGATATCGGATCAATAGATGAGATTTTAGTATAAGTCCATTTTCCGGGGGCCTCGTTCTTTGCAGTGAATAAGATGTTCTTGAAGTTTATTTTCCTTATAACTTGGGAGATTTTCGCTAATTAGACAACAAATCTAACGCTTCTGCGGCCAATAATATATGACGGAAAAATAAGCAATTTTGTTTCCAGGTTTTCAATCTGGAGCTTCTGATAATCAGGAGACACAAATCATCTCTGGTTCATGATGTTTTTAGTCAGAAATCGCTCTCCAGATTTCCTCGCCTAATGTCAGGTTACGGTTACACTTCGCGGACATTTGTTTTTCTCTCTTATTAGCACATATACAGACTGATGAATACGGCGTAGACCGGCCTTGTAGAGGAGATGGCGCTGAACACAGGAGAGTAATGCCCTTGTCATATATTCTCCCCTGCACCGCCATGTAAGAGGGCTCATATTTGTAGCCGCCACTAGAGGGAGCTCACTGAATTCAGAGTTATACAACCGTCTGTCTTCACTGTGCTCCCCCTACTGGTGGCAGCCAGAATAGAAAAGTGATCACACCCTTTAGAAAGTGCTGAAAGTATGATCCTTTTCTCTCATCCTGATCATTGTCAAGTTGTGGCAAACTTGTGAAGATTTGGAGTTGTGTGTCAGAATTACAAAGGTAGATGATCAAATTACTGTATTGTAGCAACATTTTATACCTTAAAAGAAAAAGTATAATTGCATTTCTGATTCAGATATAATTCAAACTTAATTTAAATTAATAGTAAATATTCTTAATAATAACTATATATGCATTTATTTTTTCAAAGTTTAATAAGTAGATTTAATAATAAAATAATAATTATTGCCTTTCCAATTAAAATAATATTAAATCATTAAACATAGAAATACTATTATTATTAATACTAGTAGTAATAGTAATTAATTACTTATTGCTTTTTTAATTATTTTTTTTGCTCTATTTTGTTTAGAAATGCAATAATAATAACAACAATAAGGACTATTATTCTTAACTTTTCAAAAACAAATGCTTATTAAATTATTATATTAATAAACTAAATATAATGAATCATTTTTTAACATTTTAGCGGTGTGCAGATGCCCTAGGGGCTGTCTAATTTGTAATCCTTGGGAAGGAGCTAATCTGGGTTTGTACCTATATACGCTGCACAGTCAGACCAGTCTGGAATGAATAATGTATGGCTCGAGTGTTTTGGTTCCGGTAGACGTCCCCGGAGAGGAGTCTCCTCATCCTCCAGTGTATCATTAACTAGCTGTGTAGTACATGATACATTGCTCTACCCTAAATATTCTATATATAGCCTTCAAATCTACCAAGCCCCCTCCCAAAGTTGTGTACATCGAGGATCTCGGCGCAGCTCTGCGGGTGCGAAGTGAAGACTGGCATTTTTCAGTATGAGTAGCTGGATTGGATGTAATCAGGATGCCAATTTCACACTATATCATATTGAAACTAACCGCAAAGAGTTTAAAAAAAAAAAAGTTGTAATCGCTCTGATAAAACGTAAGGGGCTGCCATATACCGCATGGAAGAAATACAATAGGCACTTTGGTAAATTACATCATGGCTTTCAAAATCATATATAATGCATTCAATAGGCTGTCAGCGTCCCCTAGAACATATTGCCGCTACATAATATAGGTATGTATATCTAAATATTTTAGGGGCACCTTATTCAGTTGCTGTAGGACCTGTTAAGATAAAAAAAAGTTTTACTTGTAATACCATGCCTGTCCACAAGGAGTGCTGCTTTTTCAGCCTATACATTGTGATACTGTAAAGCTCCACCTAGTGGTTAAGATTGTTTACTGCACTCAAATTATTTATCATGCAAACTAAATTTAGGAGCATCATTGTTACAGTAGCATGTAAAAGTTTTGGCACCCCTGGTTGCTATGCAAATTGTCTCTTCAAAGAGGAAGCGGACTAGAACTCTAGTGCCACCGGGATCCAAGAAGTATCGTTACTCCTTGCGGAGAGTGAAATGATAAGCATGTCGAGGTGAGGAGACTTAAAGCCGCAATGCTCGTCTGGGAAATATGCAAATTGTCTCTTCAGAGAGGAAGAAGACTAGAACTCTAGTGCCACCT
Source organism: Ranitomeya imitator (assembly GCF_032444005.1). Classification (NCBI taxonomy): domain Eukaryota; kingdom Metazoa; phylum Chordata; class Amphibia; order Anura; family Dendrobatidae; genus Ranitomeya; species Ranitomeya imitator. Next base: position 766,408,992 of record NC_091282.1, on the reverse strand, counting down.
ATAGGAAGTAGCAGTCCTAGGTGGCACTAGAGTTCTAGTCCTCTTCCTCTCTGAAGAGACAATTTGCATATTTCCCAGACGAGCATTGCGGCTTTAAGTCTCCTCACCTCGACACGCTTATCATGTCACTCTCCGCAAGGAGAAACGATACTTCTTGGATCCCGGTCAGACGACTCTCAATCAGCCAAACCAGATCTCCACTTTGCACTGACGAGGGGCAGTACCCCGAAACACAGTGTCTGCAAATTGAGATCCTGGTTTGGCTTTTATCCTGAGTCATGTGACAAGGCTCATTAAAGTGTCGACATTGACTGTTAGGATTGCTACTTCCTATAGGTGGCACTAGAGTTCTAGTCCTCTTCCTCTCTGAAGAGGCAATTTGCATATTTCCCAGAGGAGCATTGCGGCTTTAAGTCTCCTCATCTCGACATGCTTATCATGTCACTCTCCGCAAGGAGAAACGATACTTCTTGGCACACCTGGTTAAAATTACTGCTATTGTGAAGAGTTAAGAAAGTTGAAGATGAAATGATCTAAATGGGCTAAAGTTAAAGATGACCTATTTCCTTTGTATTTTAGGCTATATATATATATCCATATTTTACATTTTTAAAATTACAAAAAAGAAACTGGGCCGATGCAAAAGTTTGGGCACCCTTGGAGATTTGTGTGCTCAGATAATGTTGACCAAGATTTCCGAACTAAATTAGCCTGTTAGAGTTATGACTTGTTCACTATCATCGTTAGGAAAGGGCAGGTGATGCAAATTTCCCAACTTTATAAACACCCAGTCTCTTCTAACCTTGTGCAAAAAAAAACAACAACCATGGGCAGGTACGGACTGGGGCTGAAATTCAGCCCTGGCATTTGAAGTAACACAGGCACATGCTATCCCCATCCCCAATGGGGATATATTACTAATATTACCCTGGATGGAGGAAAGGAAGATTTACTACAAGATCAACTCTTGACAGTATGGGTGTCTTGAGAACACCTATTCTGTTAACAACGTAGCAGACAAGGTGGCCCATGACCAGACAGACCATTCTGGCATTTGCCAGAATTTCCAGATGGCCAGTTCAGCCCTGGCCATGGGTTCTTCTAAGCAGCTGCATAACTCTAAAAATGAAAATGGTGGAGACCCACAAAGCAGGAGAAGGCAATAAGAAAATAGCAAAGCGTATTCATGTTGCCCTTTCATCAGTTCAAATTGTAATTAGGAAATGGCAGTTACCAAGAACAGTGGAGATCAAGATAATGTCTGGAAGACCAAGTAACATTTCAGTGAGTGCTGCTCTTAACTGCAAAACACCTTCAGAAAGATCTAGCAGACTCTGAACTTGTAGTACATTGCTCTCCTGTTCAGACATATGCACAAATATGGCCATCATGGAAGAGTCATTAGAAGAAAACCTCTCTTGCGTCCTCACCATAAAATTCAGCGTCAGAAGTATGCAAAAGAACATCTAAACAAGCCTGATGCATTTTGGAAACAAGTCCTGTGGACCGATGAGGGTAAAATAGAACTGTTTGGCCACAATGATCAAAGGTATGTGTGGAGAAAAAAAGCACAGAATTTCAGGAAAAGAACATCTCGCCAACCATTAAGCATGGGGTTGTATCAATCATACTTTGGGGTTGTGTTGCAGCCAATGGCACGGGGAACATTTCACGGGTAGAGGGAAGAATGGATTCAATGAAATTTCAACCATTTCTTGATGCAAACATAACATCATCTGTAAAAAAAGCTAAAGGTGAAAAGAAGATGGCTTCTACAAATGGATAATGATCCTAAACACATGTCAAAATCCATAATAGACAACCTCAAAAGGCGCAAGCTGAAGGTTTTACAATTGCCCTCACAGTCCCCTGATCTGAACATCATTGTAAATCTGTGGCTAGACCACAAAATAGCAGAGGATGCAAGATGATCCTGGAGTCTCACAGAACTGGAGGAATTCTTCAAGGAAGAATGGATGAAAATCCCTCAAACAAGAATTTAAAGACTCTTGTTTGGCTACAAAAAGAGTTTACAAGCTGCGATACTGGCAAAAGCGTGTGCTTCTAGGTACTGTACATGCAGGGGGCCAAAACTTTTGCTTAGGCCCATTTTCCTTTTTGTAATTTTTAAAATGTAAAAGATGAAAACAAATATACAGTATATGTATAGATTGCCTAAAATACAAAGGAAATGTGTCATCTGTAACTTTAGGCCTTTTAGAGATCATTTAACCTTCAACTTGCTGAACTGTTCCCAATAACAGTAATTTTGACCAGGGGTGCCCAAACTTTTACATGTCACTGTATATTTAATTTAGTTTGCTAGCAGCGCATCTACAGGTAAAATTACGAATCACATCTTGAGCATTAATACCAATGATTTTTCAACTCCACCTAGTGTTTAGTGCAGTCATTTTTTTTCCATATTATACATACTGTATGCAAAGTAAATAACTGCAGTATGTAAGCTATATTTTCTACATCGCCTCTGCAGGTGAAATGAAGTATTACATCTTTAGCATTAAAATCACTGATTTTAGTGAATCTTAGGCAGACCAGATCTTAAGACAATACCTTGCCTGTCCACATGGAGTGCTGTTCATTCAGCCTACACAGTGTGATACTTTATAGCTCCACCTAGTGGTACAAATGTTTAACACAAAGGAAATCATAGATGCTAAAACATAACTGTAATACATAAGGTATTTCTACAGTGCCTCTGCAGGTGAAATAAAGAATTACATCTTAAGCATTAAAATCATTGATCTGCTCTAATAAGGCATCTAAAAGAGGGAATATTTGAGGCAGACGAGATCTTGACGGCTTGAGACCAAGAATGAGAAAAAAAACCAATAAAAACTGGCTATGGGTTGAGGTCGCTTTTTTTGTTTTATTTTCCGCACTTTGGATTTCGTGAACAGGTGCTTGACAATGGGTTTTGTTTTAACTATTCAGTTCTGGTAGACTTAATAGCCTTGTGGCGAAATTGAGTCTATAAAGCTTATCTTGTATATATTTCGAGAAAAGTTCATTTAGGGATTAGGGAATGTGTCTTGTATATGCGCCATTAAGCATAGCACATCTGCCACTGAGCTGGGATTCATAAGACACGGAGGGAACTTACAAAGGAATCTTTTTTTATTCATTCAGACGCGTTAGACATAAAGGAATTTGCATACTGCAGGAACACATCTAGGAAAAAAAAATGCAGTCAAACCAAAGGTTAAAGTTTTGAAAAAAAAATTCTGTATTTTACCCTTTAAATCTTCATCGGAATGTGAAAGTAGGTCAGAACCATAGGCAACGTATAGGTGGCCGGCTCCTACAGACTTAGATCATTCTTACATTTTCGTAACGCGACTTGCGCTGCTCTACCGCTCTCCGTATTTTCTGCAGGTAAACCGTCGTGCTAGAGACAAAAAGAAAATTTTCTTTATAACCTCACGCGATCCAATTACAAAGCGAGAACCAACAATAGAATATTCTCAGCCAAGCTCAAAGTCTTTACCTTTTCTTTTTTTCTACATTCTCGGCTTACAGTTGTTGTCAAAGAAACAGCCCTGCCGAGAAACATATATATGTGTACATGGAAGAAAAAAAAGGTGCAGACAGTTCTCTAATGTTCCTGGAGTCATTTTGGAACATGGTAACAGAAGTGTAATAAACTAAGGAAAAAAAACTTTTTCGGCTGATATTGTGCAGTTTTTCATTCTGATTTTGTGTACTTTTTGTTTTGATTTGTGCACATTTTTGTGCAGATTTTTTGCATTTTTAGTACTGTTTTGTGTACTTTTTGCTGCTGATTGTGTGCTTTTTAGTTCTGCTTTTGGGCACTTTTTCATGCACTGCTTTGTTGTAACTTTGTTTACTTTTTTGTGCTAATTTTGTGTACTTTATCATTTTGATTTTGTGCACTTTTTCGTTCTGATTTTGAGCTCTTTTTTGTGCTGATTTTCTGTACTTCATCGTTTTGATTGTGTGCACTCTTTCATGCTGATTTTGTTCACTTTTTCCTTCTGATTTTGTTCTGACTTTGTGTATTTTTTTTCGTGCTGATATTCTGTACTTTATCATTTTGATTTTGTATTTTGTGTACCTGTACCCCTTCATTCATTCAATATCATCGCCTCTCCCTCAGTTGAACTTGTTAGACTTGTCCTTTTTTCAGCCATACAGTGTAACTAAATGTGTAGCCTCCATCAATTTGTACTCGCATGTAAGTACACCCAATCGTCATAAGATGAGTTTTTGCACAATGTCCTTTTTTGATGCCACCAAGACGGATGAAGACAGAGCGTCTGCATATTGGCGTCAGTCATGTTTCTGTGACTGCATAGATACCAGTTACCTCCACATTGGCGCTTGGCTGGTAACCACAGTGGTCCCATAAAGATAGCAGAGTCAGAAAGCGAGCTTTAAGCCAAAAGCTTCCCGGTCATCTGGTGTTTGGCATCTGACTGAAGCGCCATGGATTTCCTATAGTGTCACATACATTGGTAATGGATGTGTCAGGGCAGAAACCGAGCTTTCTACAGTTAGAAGGCAGCTAGAAAAGGAGCATGACAGATATTGTACAGCGTCAGCGGAAATGCCGAGTGCAAAAAAACTCGCAAAAACGGAAAGAGTTTGCGGAGGATGCAGACATGTCCTGACTTTCTATGGCCTCCAATCACCACTTATAATACTGGCCTCCTTCTATGGGACATTTTGGGTTCCCAAAGGCTCCATCCTCTGCATTGCCACATAGATGGATGATCATGCTGACTCTCCATTCAGATATTTCCACTTTCATAGGGATATAATAGAAGACAACATCTTTGATAAGCCGCCAGCAGACGTCGCCGGCCCCCCTTATCTCCACATGAGATCAACATGTCACCGGTCCAAATCCTCCTTCCTCTGTCTACATTAAGAGACTCCTGCAGTAAAAGTCTCTCCGAACCGATCGATAAAATCCTCGAGATTCAGATCTCAAAGAATCTATCTTTCTGTCGGTCAATATTTCTGGCAAACTGCAGGTGTCACTGTTAGATTTAGAATAAAGGGAGGACAGTCTGCGATCGAGGGTTAATAGCTCCAGTGCGCTGCATTTACTGACATATCAGCGCGCGTTCACACCACCGGTCAGTGCACGGCTGATTTTGGTGTAGGAAGCCTGCACATTGTTTGGCATGGTGGGCGAGGATGGCAAATGCTTACAGTATAACTCGGGCGCGACGTGCGACCCGCAAGTGTTCTCAGTAGTGAGCAAAAACTTGCTGCACAAAGGATTCAGCTAGAGACATTTTTTTGGAGGGAGGACAACAGATCCCAGAAGAAGTAGAAAAGGGTCCTCATTCCTAATTCTCAAATTCAATCGCATTTTACTAAGAAAACACAACCCAAAAATAAAGACCCCTAAGGAGGTTCTGGCAGAGGAGAAATGCAATTCAACTAATATATCTGGCAACTGCCCCCAGTGGGAGGAATCTGAGACCCCCACATGCATAAATATATACAGTGGCATGTAAAAGTTTGGGCACCCCTGGTCAGAGTTATTAGGAACAGTTAAGTAAGTTGAAGATGAAATGATCTAAAAGGGCTAAAGTTACAGATCACACATTTCATCCATTCTTCCATGGAGAATTCTTCCATGGAGAATTCTTCCAGTTCTGTGAGACTCCAGGATCATCTTGCATTCTCTGCTATTTTGAGGTCTAGCCACAGATTTACAATGATGTTCAGATCAGGGGACTGTGAGGGCAATTGTAAAACCTTCAGCTTGCGCCTTTTGAGGTCGTCTATTGTGGATTTTGACGTGTGTTTAGGATATTATCCATTTGTAGCAGCCATCCTCTTTTCACCTCCAGCTTTTTTTTTACAGATGGTGTTATGTTTGTTTCAAGAAATAGTTGAAATTTCACTGAATCCACTCTTCCCTCTATCTGTGAAATGTTCCCCGTGCCATTGCTGCAACATAACTCCAAAGCATGATAGATCCACCATCATAATTAACTCCTTCATGACCTTCATAGGTCGCCTCACTCCCTTTGATGCGGGCTCTGGTATTGAACCCGCATGTTTTCAGGCATATGACAGCTGATCTAATCAGATGACATATGCCTCTAACAAACGCGGGTGAAATCGTGATCTACTCGTGGCTGTTAACATGTTAAATGCCACCGTCAGTCTCTGACATGAAGTGTGTCATTAGCTCCACCCATCAGCGCCCCTGTAACATGATTGCAGGGTGCCAATGCGTTGGCATGACAACCCGGGGTCTGCAGCAGACCCCTGTGGTTGTCATTGCTGATCTGTTATGCATTCCGCCCCATGGTCGGCGTTCATGGCTGGTGATCATTTCTGTTGCACATGAAGCCCTGCTCTGTGTAGCATAAGCAATCGGAAGATCGCAGCTTTAAGTCTTCTAAGGAGACTATTGTCAATAGTAAAAAGTGTAAAAAATAGTGTTTTAAAATGTTAAAAATATTGAAAAAATATGAAAGTTCAAATTACCCCCCTTTGCTTCATTCAAAATAAAACAATAAAAAAAAACATATTTGGTATCGCCCGATCTATCAAAATATAAAAAGAATCTGATCGGTAAATGGCATAACAAGAACAAAAATAACTCCAGAATTACGTTTTGTCTCCGGAACATTGAAATAAAATGTAATAACGGGCGATCAAAAGATCGTATCCACACCAAAATGGTATCAATAAAGCTCAGCTCAGCAAGCAAAAAATAAGTGACCACAAAACCCCAGTTTGCAAAAAATGGAGACGCTAAAAGTCCCCAAAAATGGTGTGTCTGTCTGTGTGTTTTTTTGGAAATGTTTAATTTTTTTATTTCACCACTGAAATAAAAAGAACTCAGACATGTTTGGTGTCTATGAACTGTAATGACCTGGAAAATCATAATTGCAGATCAGTTTTAGCATTTATTGAACATGGTAAAATAAAAAAAACAACTGTGGAATTCCACTTTTTTGCAATTCCACCACACTTAGAATTTTTTTTCACTTTTTTCTAGTATAGGATTTGGTAAAAGTAATAGCGTTGTTCAATAGTACAACTTGTTCTGCATAAAACATGCCTTCACACAGCAAAATTCACGGAAAAAAAATAAAAGGTTTGGCTCTGGGAAGAAGGGAAGCAAAAAACGAAAAAGCAAAAACAGAAAATCCCACGGTTGTGAAGGGGCTAATGGTTGGCGAGATGTTCTTTTTCTGAAATACTGTGCACTTTTTCTCCACACATACCTTGGATCATTGTGGCCAAACAGTTCTATTTTATCCTCAACAGTTCACAGAACTTGTTTCCAAAATGCATCAGTCTTGTTTAGATGTTCTTTTGCGTGCCTCTGATGCTGAATTTTATGGTGAGGATGCAGGAGAGGTTTTCTTCTACTGACTCTTCCATAAAGGCCATATTTGTGCAGGTGTCTCTGAACAGCAGTCTGTTAAATCTTTCTGAAAGTCTTTTGCAGTCAAGCGAAGCTTCTGATTTGCCTCTCTAGCAATCCTAATAGCAGCTCTCACTGAAATTTTGCTTGGTCTTCCAGACCTTATCTTGACCTCTACTGTTCCTGGTGACGGACATTTCTTATTTACATTTTAACTAAGGAATGGGCAACTTGAAAAACCTTTGCTATCTTCTTATAGCCTTCTCCTTCTTTGTGGGCCTCCACCATTTTTATAGTGCTAGGCAGCTGCTTAGAAGAACCCATGGCTGCTGTTTTTGGCATAGGGTTACCGGACGCTGGGTTTTTATAAAGCTGGGAAATTTGCATCACCTGGCCTTTCCTAATGATGATAGTGAACAAGCCATAACTTTAAGAGGCTAATTAAGTTCTGAAACATTGGTCAAAGTTATCAGAGTGCACAAATCTCCAAGGGTGTCCAAACTTTTGCATCAGTCCATTTACCTTTTTTTCGTTTTTAAAATGTAAAATGTGGAAAAAAATAATAAATAAATATACAGTTAGGGCCAGAAATATTTGGACAGTGACACAAGTTTTGTTATTTTAGCTGTTTACAAAAACATGTTCAGAAATACAATTATATATATAATATGGGCTGAAAGTGCACACTCCCAGCTGCAATATGATAGTTTCCACATCCAAATCGGAGAAAGGGTTTAGGAATCATAGCTCTGTAATGCATAGCGTCCTCTTTTTCAAGGGACCAAAAGTAATTGGACAATGGACTCTAAGGGCTGCAATTAACTCTGAAGGCGTCTCCCTCGTTAACCTGTAATCAATGAAGTAGTTAAAAGGTCAGGGGTGGATTCCAGGTGTGTGGTTTTGCATTTGGAAGCTGTTGCTGTGAGCAGACAACATGCGGTCAAAGGAACTCTCAATTGAGGTGAAGCAGAACATCCTGAGGCTGAAAAAAAAGAAAAAATCCATCAGAGAGATAGCAGACATGCTTGGAGTAGCAAAATCAACAGTTGGGTACATTCTGAGAAAAAAGGAATTGACTGGTGAGCTTGGGAACTCAAAAAGGCCTGGGCGTCCACGGATGACAACAGTGGTGGATGATCGCCGCATACTTAATTTGGTGAAGAAGAACCCGTTCACAACATCAACTGAAGTCCAGAACACTCTCAGTGAAGTAGGTGTATCTGTCTCTAAGTCAACAGTAAAGAGAAGACTCCATGACAGTAAATACAAAGGGTTCACATCTAGATGCAAACCATTCATCAATACCAAAAATAGACAGGCCAGAGTTAAATTTGCAGAAAAACACCTCAAGAAGCCAGCTCAGTTCTGGAAAAGTATTCTATGGACAGATGAGACAAAGATCAACCTGTACCAGAATGATGGGAAGAAAAAAGTTTGGAGAAGAAAGGGAACGGCACATGATCCAAGGCACACCATATCCTCTGTAAAACATGGTGGAGGCAACGTGATGGCATGGGCATGCATGGCTTTCAATGGCACTGGGTCACTTGTGTTTATTGATGACATAAGAGCAGACAAGAGTAGCCGGATGAATTCTGAAGTGTACCGGGATATACTTTCAGCCCAGATTCAGCCAAATGCTGCAAAGTTGATTGGACGGCGCTTCATAGTACAGATGGACAATGACCCCAAGCATACAGCCAAAGCTACCCAGGAGTTCATGAGTGCCAAAAAGTGGAACATTCTGCAATGGCCAAGTCAATCTCCAGATCTAAACCCAATTGAGCATGCATTTCACTTGCTCAAATCCAGACTTAAGACGGAAAGACCCACAAACAAGCAAGACCTGAAGGCTGCGGCTGTAAAGGCCTGGCAAAGCATTAAGAAGGAGGAAACCCAGCGTTTGGTGATGTCCATGGGTTCCAGACTTAAGGCAGTGATTGCCTCCAAAGGATTTGCAACAAAATATTGAAAATAAAAATATTTTGTTTGGGTTATGTTTATTTGTCCAATTACTTTTGACCTCCTAAAATGTGGAGCGTTTGTAAAGAAATGTGTACAAATCCTACATTTTCTATCAGATATTTTTGTTCAACCCTTCAAATTAAACGTTACAATCTGCACTTGAATTCTGTTGTAGAGGTTTCATTTCAAATCCAATGTGGTGGCATGCAGAGCCCAACTCGCAAAAATTGTGTCACTGTCCAAATATTTCTGGCTCTAACTGTATATATTTGCCTAAAATACAAAAGAAACATGTCATCTTTAACTTTAGGCCTTTTAGAGATTGTTTAGTCTTCAACTTACTTAACTATTCACAATAATAGTAATTTACAACAGAGGTGCCCAAACTTTTACATGCTACTGTATGTACACAGTGACTGCACCAGCAGAATAGTGAGTGCAGCTCTGGAATATAATACAGGTTGTAACACAGGATCAGTGCAGGATGAGTAATGTAATGTATGTACATAATGACGGCACCAGCAGAATAGGGAGTGCAGCTCTGGAGTATAATACAGGATACAGGGCTGGTTTTAGAGAAAGTGGAGCCCTGGGCAAAAGTTTAATGTGGGGCCCCAAATGCCCACATCACAAACATTTCGGTTGCATTTACAGGTCCTGGGTTCAGGCCATTAAACAAGTGCAATTTACGGCATTGAAGTCATTCAACGCTTGTTCCCAAGTTTCTTTACACCATCTGAGGAAGACAGATGGGGACAGATAGTCCTCGATACAGTATAATGCAGGTCCCATATAGTACATATAGTATAATGCACTCCCCATGGTCCTTGATAGAGTATACTGCAGCCCCTTCGTAAAGTATACTGCAGCCACGCGCACAGTATAGTGCAGCCCATCAACACACAGTATAGTGCATCTCCCAACACGCAGTATAATGCAGCCCCCTCCACACATAGTATAGTGCAGCCCTCTCCACACACAGTATAGTGCATATCCTAACACGCAGTATAATGCAGCCCCCCTCTATACACAGTATAGTGCAGCCCCCCTCCACACACAGTACAGTGCAGCCCACCTCTGCACACAGTATAGTGCAGCCTCCCCACCACACAGCATAGTGCAGCCCCCCTCCACACACAGTATAGTGCAGTTCCCCCTCACACAGTATAGTGCAGCTCCCTGCACACACAGTATAGTGCAGCTCCCAACCCACAGTATAATGCAGCCCCTCTCCACACACAGTATAGTGCAGCTCCCCCTCCACACACAGTATAGTGCAGCCCCCTTCCACACACGGTATAGAACAGCCCCCTCCACACCCAGAATAGTGCAGCCTCCCTCCACACAGTATAGTGCAGCTTCCCCACACATAGTATACAGTAGCTACTCCTACACACACTATAGTGCAGCTCCCCCACAGTTCAATGCAGCTCCCTCCACACACGTACACACACAGTATAGTGCAGCTCCCCTACACACAGTATAGTACAGCACCCCTAAACACACACACAGTATAGTGCAGCTCCCCTCCACACACAGTATAGTGCAGCTACCCTCCACACACACAGTATAGTGCAGCTCCTCTTCACACACATAGTATAGTGCAGCTCCTCTCCACACACAGTATAGTGTAGCTCTCCTCCACACAGACTCAGTATATTGCAGCTCTCCTCCACACACATAGTATAGTGCAGCTTCCCTCCACACACGTAGTATAGTGCAGCTCCCCTCAACAAACACAGTATAGCGCAGCTCCCCTCAACACACAGTATAGTGCAATTCCCCTTCATACACACAGTATAGTGTAGCTTCCCTCCACACACAGTATAGTGCAGCTCCCCTCCACACAGTATAGTGTAGCTATTCTTACACACACTATAGTGCAGCTTCCCCACAGTTCAATGCAGCTCCTCCTACACACATACACACAGTATAGTGCAGCTCCCCTCCACACACAGTATTGTACAGCACCCTTAAACACACACAGTATAGTGCAGCTCCCCTCCACACACACAGTATAGTGCAGATCCCCTCCACACACAGTATAGTGCAGCTCCTCTTCACACACATAGTATAGTGCAGCTCCTCTCCACACACAGTATAGTGCAGCTCTCCACACACACAGTATATTGCAGCTATCCTCCACACACATAGTATAATGCAGCTTCCTTCCACACACATAGTATAGTGCAACTCCTCTCAACAAACACAGTATAGTGCAGCTCCCCTCAACACACACAGTATAGTGCAGTTCCCCTTCATACACACAGTATAGTGTAGCTTCCCTCCACACACAGTATAGTGCAGCTCCCCTACACACACAGTATAGTGCAGCTACCCTCCACACACAGTATAGTGCAGTTCCTCTCCACACACCCAGTATAGTGCATCTCCCCTTCACACACAGTATAGTGCAGCCCTCCTCCACATACAGTATAGTGCAGCTCCCCTCCACACACAGTATAGTGCAACTACCCTCCACACACACAGTATAGTGCAGCTCCTCTCCACACACAGTATAGTGCAGCTTCTCTCTACACACAGTATAGTGCAGCTCCTCTCCACACACAGTATAGTGCAGCTTCTCTCTACACACAGTATAGTGCAGCTCCCCTCCACACACAGTATAGTACATGTCCCAACACGCAGTATAATGCAGCCCCTCCACACATAGTATAGTGCAGCCCCCTCCACACACAGTATAGTGCATCTCCCAACACACAGTATAATGCAACCCCCTCCACACATAGTTTAATGCAGCTCTCTCCACACAAAGTATAGTGCATCTCCCAACATGCAGTATCCTTTTACTTGACTCAACAGCCATTTTTGGAACCAAAAGATCATCACGTCTCTTATCCAAGGCCCGCCTTTTAAATCCTTCAAAGTCGACCTTGGAGTAACCTCTTAATAAAAATTTCCGACACATTTCATCAAGTCTATCACCAATAAGAGTTTCACAAGAGACAATTCTTCACACTCTCAGCAGTTGACTCCATGGTAAGGACTCCACCATCCTACGCGGATGCTCACTAGAAAAATGCAATAAATTATTCCTGTCCATATTTTTTACAAATAAATCTGTATGTAGGGACCCCCCAATCTTATAGACACAGGTGTCAAGAAATTGCATCCTTGTTTGGGAACAATCCATGGTGAATCCAAGCTCAGGGTAAATATTATTTAGATGTTGGTAAAACAATTCAAGCTCATCCCTGTCACCATCCCATATCAGGAAGATGTCATCGATGTAACGCCGCCCCCCCCCCCTGACATGACACCAAAACCGTGAACCATACACATGTTCGCCCTCCAGGACAGCCATATAGATATTAGCATAAGTGGGGGTCACATTGGACCCCATGGCTGTCCTGCGATGCTGCAGGTAGTAATCATCCCTGAAGAGGAAATAATTCCTCCCCAGGATGAACTCCAACAGCGCCAGGGCGAACCGTGCACAGTCCGGAGCCATGTCGGAGCCGGCAAGTATCACACCGACAGCTGACAATCCTCTGACATGTTCAATGGAGGTATACAGGGATGTTACATCAAAAGAGACTAACCATGTAGACTCGACAACCTGTACACCTTCTAGAGACTTAATGAAGTCACTCATATCCCTCACATAAGAGGGAGCAGATACCGCAAACTTCCTCAATAGACGAGCCGCAGGAGGCAGAATAAAATGTAAGCTATTTTTTCACTGTCCATTGTGGCACTGTCTTTTTGACTCTTTTTGGAGCACCAATCATCCTGTCTAGACATGGCAAGACACTGCAAATTCTGCTCCAAAGACTGATTGGTCCTTTCAGTCTGGCCGTTGGTCTCAGGATGATATGCAGATGAAAAGGTCAGACTGATACCCAACCTTTTACAAAAAGCCCTCCAGAATTTTGACACAAACTGCACCCCTCTAACAGACACCACACTTGTAGGCACACCATGCAATCACACATGTTCAATGAACAGATTAGAAAGAGTCACAGCATTAGGCAGTCCAGTCAATGGTATAAAATGCGTCTGTTTACTGAACCTATCCATTACTACCAAAATCACAGTTTTACCATTAGAAGGGGGAAGATCGGTGATAAAATCCATGGACAGATGAGTCCAAGGTCTATCTGGAATTGGCAAAGGCACCAATTCCCTGGCCGGCCGGTTACGGAAGGTTTTTTGCGTGGGCACATGCTTCACAGGAAGACACAAATACAACGACATCAGAAGCCAACGAGGGCCACCATAACAGCCTAGCCACGGCTTTATGCATGGCTGAGATACCAGGATGCCCATCCAGAGCTGAGTCGTAGAACTCATGCAGCAACCTTAAGCGATACTGGACCGGTGCAAATAATTTATTATCCGGAACAGACAGAGGAGCCAGAGACTGGGCCTCATGAATCTCCTGCTCCAAAGCTGAAGAAACCCCAGCCACCACCACTCTGCGCTGAAGAATGGAGGAAGGAGGTTCAGGAGGTGATATTGGATCCAAGCAGCGAGACAAAGCATCAGCCTTCACATTCTTGGACCCAAGTCTGAAAGTGATAGAAAACTGAAATCAAGAAAAAAAAGTGACCACCTCGCCTGTCTCGAGGTTAAATGTTTGGTGGACTCAATGTAAGACAGGTTTTTGTGGTCCGTAATGACTGTGATATGATGGACAGCCCCCTCCAAAAAATACGTCCATTCTTCAAAAGCCAATTTAATGGCCAATACCTCTCGGTAACCCACATCATGATTCTTTTCAGCAGGGAAAATTTTTTTAGAAAAGGCGGCACAGGGTCTTAAGTTAGTTAACGTGGTGGGCCCCATGGACAACACCGCCTCCACTCCCACCTCCGAGGTGTCCACCTCCATAATAAACGGTTTAGATAAATCAGGCTGAATCAACACAGGAGCAGACATATAACATTCCTTCAAAGAAGAAAACGTTGCCAAAGCCGGAGTTGACAAATTTTTTATATCAGCCCCTTTACGAGTTAAATCAGTGAGGGGTTTGACCACCTGAGAAAGCTCCTTGATGAATTTTCTATAGTAATTGGCAAAATCTAGAAACCGCTAGAGACCTTTGAGATCTCTGGGTTGTACCCAATCCACAATAGCCTGTACCTTTCTAGGGTCCATATGAAACCCCTCAGTGGACAAAATTAACCCCAGAAAGGACAATTCTTGAACAAAAAATGTACACTTCTACAGGGAGTGAGTTCTCCCCGAGCCTCTGGAGGACTGCACGGAGGTGACCCATATGGTTCTGTTTATCAGCAGAATATATGACGATATCATCCAGATAAACTACCATGAAGCGCCCAATGAAATTGGAAAAACATGATTAATAAAATTCTGAAATACCGCTGGCGCGATAGTCAGACCAAAGGGCATTACCAAGTTCTCAACCAAACCCTCATAGGAGAGAAATGCAGTTTTCCACTCATCCCCCTCTCGCATATGGATAAAATTATAAGCTCCCCTTAGGTCCAGCTTAGAGAACCACCTGGCCCCAGACAATTGATTGTACAAATCAGGAATAAGTGGGAGGGGGTAAGTTTTCCTTACAGTAATTTTATTCAATTCTCGAAAATCGAGGCATGGGAGTAAACCACTATCTTCTAAACAAAGAAGAACCCCGACGCCATGGGAGAAACAGAAGACCGAATGTGCCATTTATGAAGGCTCTCGGAGGTATATTCCTTCATAGCAGCCTGCTCAGGGCTGGAGAGATTGTACAAACGGCCTTTTGCAATTTGGCACCAGGAACGATATCCACAGCACAATCGAATGGGCGGTGTGGTGGTAAAACTTCAGCCTCTTTTTTGGAGGACACATACTCAAAGTCCTTCAGGTACTCCGGAATACCTTTGAGACTGACGGATGACACAGATACATTAACAAGACACCCCTTAGAACAATTGGGACCCCAATTAACAATGTCCCAGGCTTCCCAGTCGATGACCAGGTTATGTACCTGTAACCAGGGGAACACCAACACCAATCCCACAGGAATATTGTCCATAACAAAGCATGTAATACATTCTTGATGACAGGACCCCACCTTGAGAATAAACGCCTCGGAGACAAATTTAACAACATTCTTAGTAAGAGAAGTTTTATCAATGGCCATGATATTGATGGGAGTTCCCAACCTAACTGTCCCTAACTTCCATTTGGCCACCAAGTCAGAGTCAATCAAGCATAAAGATGATCCACAGTCCAAAAAAGTTGAAGTGGGAATATAACAGTTTTCAACATAAAGTTCCACTTCCAATTGTAACTTAAGTAATGAGGAAAAAGGTACCTGGAAGTCTGGGCAACCTCCTCGATAGTTACCCAAACTTAGGCATTTCCTGGCACATTGGGAATCGGAGGACAGGAGTGACAGTCCTTTTTCCAGTGTCCCGGACTACCGCAGTAGAAGCAGAGTCTCCCTTCCCGTCGACATCTCCTCTCCTTTTCTTTGACAGTGGTGGTCCCCATCTCCATGGGCTCGGAATGTGGTGTAACGTCAGGATTATTCAGGAATAGAGGAACTTCCCACTGCATAACACCCCTCTCCCGCAGCTTACCATCTATCCGGATGGCCTGAGTCATAGCCTCCTCCAAGGAACTAGGAGGTGGATGGAGAGCATTCAGATGATCAGATAGTCCTCTCCAAAACTGGCACCTGTGTCATTCCAGGACACCTCTGGGGACCATCGTCTATACTCCGAGCAATACCACTTGGCTGAGAGCTATCCCTGAGCAAGGCTCATGATAGTGGCCTCTGCCACCCTGACACGGTCCGGTTCATCATAGATAAGTCCTAAAGCCTCAAAAAACCTATCCACCGACATCCATTCAGGGGCAATAGGCGGCAGCAAGAAAGCCCAAGATTGGGGACCTTCCCTGAGTAAGGAGATAATTATCCCCATATGCTGACTCTCATCCCCCGATGATCGATGTCTGAGTGAAAATAATAATTTAAAACTCTCCCTGAACGTACAAAATGTATCCTCACCAGAAAAGGGGAGTGTAAATCGACATCTACGAAATCACCAGGCTTACTGGCAACATGAGAGGTGGTCCCCTGCACAGTCTGGACAGTCTTAGTCAACTCTTTCTGTAATTGAGTTTGGGACATAGCCAGAGCCCTGTGTTCCACAGATAATTCCCGCATCATCTGCGTCAAACTGGACACTTGATCCACCAGATTACAGATCGGATCCATGACAAGAAGAAAAAAATGAAATCCCCCTTTTAAATGCTAGGGTCAGTTATAATGTAATGCTGCCGCAGCACAGTATGAACAGCCTTCACCAGGGGGAGCTGGTGGAGGAAGAAAGGTTATGCTTACAGTGTAGCACCACAGTGCGACAGCGCAGACGCCACTAAGTAGCAAGAGAGTGGTCAGACAAGTCAAGTCAGTCACGATCAGGAAATGCAGTACCAGAGAAAACAGCAACAAAATGGTTAGATGCAAGAAAGAGAAGTCAAAGCCAGACAGGAACAGAAATGCCAGAGACATGAGACAGACAAATGAGTCAGAAGTCAAGCCGGGTCAGATACCAGGAGGTCAGATTACGGGGAACAAACACTAAGTCAAGTGGGGTAGCAGAAGTGGGAAAACACGGGGACTGAGCAAATGGGCAGAGGACAAATCAGGGTGTAACGGGGTCAGCCGTTCAAGCCTGGGCAGGAACTATAACTGCCACTGTCAGCCGGTAGAAATAGCCAGATCCCAGAATGAGGCAGAGGAAAGTTAACCCCCGCATGACCAGACCGGGGGGAGCATAGCAAGAAACAAACCCCGGCCTGGATCTTGACAGTATAGTGCAGTTCCCGTCCCCACACACAGTATAGAATTTATAAAATACAATACAGGGTGATCAAAAGATCTTATATGGACCAAAATGCTATCATTGAAAATGTCAGCTCGGCACACAAAAAATAAGCCCTCACCCAACCTGAGAACATGAAAAATGGAGACGCTACGGGTCTCGGAAAATAACACAATTTTTTTTTATAACAAACTTTGGATTCTTTTTCACATTTTTTTTTAACCCCTTTCTGACATATGACGTACTATCCTGTCGAGGTGTGGTGGGCCCTTATGACCACCAACGGGATAGTACGTCGTAGCAATTGGCCACGCTCACGGAGGGAGCGCGGCCGATCGCGGCCGGGTGTCAGCTGACTATCGCAGCTGACATCCGGCACTATGTGCCAGAAGCGGTCATGGACCGCCCCCGGCACATTAACCCCCGACACACCGCGATCAAACATGATGTGTGTGCCGGCGGTATAGGGAAGCATACCGCAGGGAGGGGGATCCCTGCGGGCTTCCCTGAGACCCCTGGAGCAACGCAATGTGATCGCGTTGCTGCGAGGGTCTCTTACCTCCTCTTCCTCCTTGCAGACCCGGATCCAAGATGGCCGCGGCATCCGGGTCCTGCAGGGAGGTGGCTTCACTGCGCCTGCTCAGAGCAGGCGCCGGGAAGCCCGGAGAAGTGCACGTCAGATCGCTGATCTGACACAGTGCACAGCAAAGTGTCAGATCAGCGATCTTACACTATAACATGATGCCCCCCCTAGGGCAATGTTACAGTGTAAAAAAAAATATTCACATGTGTAAAAAAAATTAAAAAAAAATTCTCAAAAAAATTCCCCCCCCCAAAAAAAATATTCTTCCTATACATTTATTTATCTAAATAAAAAAAACAAAAACAATAAAAGTACACATATTTAGTAACACCGCGTCCGTAACGACCCCACCTATAAAACTATATAACCCCTTCAGTGAACACCGTAAAAAAAAAATAAAAAAAAGATGCAAAAAACAATGCTTTATTCTCATACCGCCAAACAAAAAGTGGAATAACACGCGATCAAAAAGAATGATATAAATAACCATGGTACCGCCGAAAACGTCATCTTGTCCCGCAAAAAACAAGCCGCCATACAGCATCATCAGTGAAAAAATAATAAAGTTATAGTCCTCAGAATAAAGCGATGCAAAAATAATTATTTTTTCTATAAAATAGTTTTTATCGTATAAAAGCGCCAAAACATAAAAAAAATATAAATAAGGTATCGCTGTAATTGTACTGATTCGAAGAATAAAGCTGCTTTATCAATTTTACCAAACGCAGAACGGTATAAACGCCTCCCCCAAAAGAAATTCATGAATAGCTGGTTTTTGGTCATTCTGCCTCACAAAAATTGGAATAAAAAGCGATCGAAAAATGTCACGGGCCCAAAAATGTTACCAATAACAATGTCAACTCGTCCCGCAAAAAACAAGACCTCACATGACTCTGTGGACCCAAATATGGAAAAATTATAGCTCTCAAAATGTGGTAACACAAAAAATATTTTTTGCAATAAAAAGCGTCTTTCAGTGTGTGACGGCTGACAATCATAAAAATCTGGTAAAAAAACCCGCTATAAATAGTAAATCAAACCCCCCTTCATCACCACCTTAGTTAGGGAAAAATTAAAAAAATGTATTTCCATTTTCCCATTAGGGTTAGGGTTAGGGTTAGGGCTAGGGTTAGGGTTGGGGCTAAAGTTAGGGTTAGGGCAACATTTACGGTTGGGAATAGGGTTGGGATTAGGGTTAGGGGTGTGTCAGGGTTAGAGGTGGGGTTAGGGTTACTGTTGGGATTAGGGTTAGGGGTGTGTTTGGATTAGGGCTTCAGTTATAATTGGGGGGTTTCCACTGTTTAGGCACATCATGGGCTCTCCAAACACGACATGGCGTCCGATCTCAATTCCAGCCAATTCTGCGTTGAAAAAGTAAAACAGTGCTCCTTCCCTTCCAAGCTCACCCATGCGCCCAAACAGGGGTTTACCCCAACATTTGGGGTATTAGCGTACTCAGGACAAATTGGACAACAACTTTTGGGGTCCAATTTCTCCTGTTACCCTTGGGAAAATACAAAACTGGGGGCTAAAAAATAATTTTTGTGGGAAATTTTTTATTTTTTATTTTCACGGCTCTGTAGTGAAACACTTGGGGGTTCAAAGTTCTCACAGCACATCTAGATAAGTTCCTTGGGGGGGTCTAGTTTCCAATATGGGGTCACTTGGGGGTTTCTACTGGTTAGGTACATTAGGGGCTCTGCAAACGCAATGTGACACCTGCAGACCAATCCATTTAATTCTGCATTCCAAATGATGCTCCTTCCCTTCCGAGCTCTGCCATGCAATCAAACGGTGGTTCCCTCCCCCCCCCCACATATCGGGTATCAGCGTACTCAGGACAAATTGGACAACAACTTTTATGGTCCAATTTCAACTGTTACCCTTGGAAAAATACAAAACTGGGGGCTAAAAAATAATTTTTGTGGAAAAAAATTTTTTTTTATTTGCGCGGCTCTGCGTTATAAACTGTAGTGAAACACTTGGGGGTTCAAAGTGCTCACCACACATCTAGATAAGTTCCTTAGGGGGTCTACTTTCCAAAATGGTGTCACTTGTGGGGGAGTTTCAATGTTTAGGCACATCAGTGGCTCTCTAAATGCAACATGGCGTCCCATCTCAATTCTAGTAAATTTTGCATTGAAAAGTCAAATGGCACTCCTTCCTTTCTGAGCCCTGCCATGCGCCCAAACAGTGGTTTACCCCCACGTATGGGGTATCAGCGTACTCAGGACAAATTGTACAACAACTTTTGGGTCCAATTTCTTCTCTTACCCTTGGGAAAATAAAGAATTGGGGGCGAAAAAAATCATTTTTTTGAAAAAATAAGATTCTTTATTTTTACGGCTCTGCATTATAAACTTCTGTAAAGCACTTGGTGGGTCAAAGTGCTCACCACACATCTAGATAAGTTCCCTAGGGGGTCTACTTTCCAAAATGGTGTCACTTGTGGGGGGTTTCAATGTTTAGGCACATTAATGGCCCTCCAGACGCAACATGGCGTCCCATCTCAATTCCTGTCAAATTTGCATTGAAAAGTCAGACGGCGCTCCTTCGCTTCCGAGCTCTGCCATGTGCCCAAACAGTGGTTTACCCCCACAT
Source organism: Ranitomeya imitator (assembly GCF_032444005.1). NCBI lineage: Eukaryota > Metazoa > Chordata > Amphibia > Anura > Dendrobatidae > Ranitomeya > Ranitomeya imitator. The sequence goes on along the minus strand of NC_091282.1, from coordinate 766,388,651 downwards.
ATGGGGTATCGATGTACTGAGGACAAATTGTACAACAACTTTTGGCGTCCATTTTCTCCTGTTACCCTTGGTAAAATAAAACAAATTGGAGCTGAAGTAAATTTTTCGTGAAAAAAAGTTCAATGTTCATTTTTATTTAAACATTCCAAAAATTCCTGTGAAACACCTGAAGGGTTAATAAACTTCTTGAATATGGTTTTGAGCACCTTGAGGGGTGCAGTTTTTAGAATGGTGTCACACTTGGGTATTTTCTATCATATAGACTCCTCAAAATGACTTCAAATGAGATGTGGTCCCTAAAAAAAAAAATGGTGTTGTAAAAATGAGAAATTGCTGGTCAACTTTAAACCCTTATAACTCCCTAACAAAAAAAATCTTGGTTCCAAAATGGTGCTGATGTAAAGTAGACATGTGGGAAATGTTACTTATTAAGTATTTTTGTGACATATCTCTGTGATTTAATTGCATAAAAATTCAAAGTTGGAAAATTGCAAAATTTTAAAAATTTTCGCCAAATTTCCATTTTTTTCACAAATAAACGCAGGTAATATCAAAGAAATTTTACCACTATCATGAAGTACAATATGTCACGAGAAAACAATGTCAGATTCACTGGGATCCGTTGAAGCGTTCCAGAGTTATAACCTGATAAAGGGGCAGTGGTCATAATTTTAAAAAATGGCCTGGTCATTAACGTGCAAACCACCCTCGGGGGTAAAGGGGTTAATTCACTGTTGCAGCGACCAAAAAAATTTTAATTCTGGCGTTTTACCTTTTTTTCTTGTTACGCCATTTAGCAATCGGGTTAATTTTTTTTTATATGTATAGATCGGGCGATTCTGAACGCGGCGATACCAAATATGTGTATGTTTGGTTTTTTTTATTGTTTAATTTTGAAAGAGGCGAAAGGGGGGTGATTTGAACTTTTATATATTTTTTAATGTTTTAAATATTTTTAAAAACATTTATTTTTTTACTTTTTGCATGCTTCAGTAGTCTCAACGGAAGACTAGAAGCTGCCACAACCCGATCGGCTTTGCTACATACAGGTGATAATCAGATCGCCTGTATGTAGCAGAATTACTCACTTGCTATGAGCGCTGACCACTGGGCGACGCTCATAGCAATCCGGCATTGACAACCATAGAGGTCTGAAAGAGACCTTTGGTTGTCATGTCAACCCATCAGTGATCCACGATCATGTGACAGGAGTCACTGATGGGCGGATTTGCAGTGCGATTGCTAGAAGTGCATGTTAAATGCCGCTGTCAGAGTTTGACAGCGGCATTTAATGGGTTAATAGCCATGGTGGATCACGATTCCACCTGCGGTCGTTCTGGGCACATGTCAGCTGTTCAAAACAGCTGATGTGTGCCGGGAAAGATGTGGGCTCAGTGCCAAAGCCCACATCAAAGGGGGAGACACGACATGCGCAGTACTAGGATCTGGCCGAGAACCATACCCAAAGACAAGACTAGTCTGCTACTGGCTCTTCCCAGCGCTGCTAGCAGTGTCAGTCTTGTTTCTCCCTCACATGTACATAGTGAGAAACCTGTCAATCACCTACAGTGCTGCTGGGAAGAGACGGTTGGGGACCGTAGACAGAATGAGTCCAGCGCTGGCCCCGGCCGGCTCTTCCCATCGGATCCTCTAACTATATTCTCCCTGAAATTCTGGTGCATTGTAAGGAGGAACACCGGCTGCGGGTACCTGTGCTGCACCGGATCCAGAACCATTGAGGCTGCATCTCAGGTAGCCCGGGGGAAAGGATAGTGCACGACATAGACCAGGTGACCTGGAGGCAGGGGGTGCGGCCAAAGAAAAGCGTGGCAGCAGACAGTTTTGGTGAGGACAAGCAGCACGCATCAGGGTGAGCAGCGTGCTCCGTCCCTTGAGCATCGGAGCTGCAAAATATTGTGTCCGCCGGCTCCCGCTGCTATCAGCAGGACCGTGAGAGGGTAGGTGCTGTGTGTCCATTGACCAGCAGAGGGCGAGGTGCCATGTGCCCAGTGACTGCCAGAGGGCGAGGTGCTGTGTGCCCAGTGACTGCCAGAGGGCGAGGTGCTGTGTGCCCAGTGACTGCCAGAGTGCGAGGTGCTGTGTTCCCAGTGACTGCCAGAGAGCAAGGTGCTGTGTGCCCAGTGACTGCCAGAGAGCGAGGTGCTGTGTGCCCAGTGACTGCCAGAGAGCGAGGTGCCATATGCCCAGTGACTGCCAGAGGGCTAGGTGCTGTGTGCCCAGTGACTGCTAGAGAGCGAGGTGCTGTGTGCCCAGTGACTGCCAGAGGGCGAGGTGCTGTGTGCCCAGTGACTGCCAGAGAGCGAGGTGCCGTGTGCCCAGTGACTGCCAGAGGGCTATGTGCTGTGTGCCCACTGACTGCCAGAGAGCGAGGTGCTGTGTGCCCAGTGACTGCCAGAGGATGAGGTGCTGTGTGCTCAGTGACTGCCAGAGAGCGAGGTGCTGTGTGCCCAGTGACTACCAGAGAGCGAGGTGCCGTGTGCCCAGTGACTGCCAGAGGGCGAGGTGCTGTGTGCCCAGTGACTGCCAGAGAGCGAGGTGCTGTGTGCCCAGTGACTACCAGAGAGCGAGGTGCTGTGTGCCCAGTGACTGCCAGAGGGCGAGGTGCTGTGTGCCCAGTGACTGCCAGAGAGCGAGGTGCTGTGTGCCCAGTGACTACCAGAGAGCGAGGTGCTGTGTGCCCAGTGACTGCCAGAGGGCGAGGTGCTGTGTGCCCAGTGACTGGCAGAGGGCGAGATGCTGTGTGCCCAGTGACTGCCAGAGAGCGAGGTGCTGTGTGCCCAGTGACTGCCAGAGGGCGAGGTGCTGTGTGCCCAGTGACTGCCAGAGGGCGAGGTGCTGTGTGCCCAGTGACTGCCAGAGGGCGAGGTGCTGTGTGCCCAGTGACTGCCAGAGGGCGAGGTGCTGTGTGCCCAGTGACTGCCAGAGAGCGAGGTGCCGTGTGCCCAGTGACTGCCAGAGGGCTATGTGCTGTGTGCCCAGTGACTGCCAGAGAGCGAGGTGCTGTGTGCCCAGTGACTGCCAGAGGGCGAGGTGCTGTGTGCCCAGTGACTGCCAGAGAGCGAGGTGCTGTGTGCCCAGTGACTGCCAGAGGGCGAGGTGCTGTGTGCCCAGTGACTGCCAGAGAGCGATGTGCTGTGTGCCCAGTGACTGCCAGAGAGCGATGTGCTGTGTGCCCAGTGACTGCCAGAGAGCGAGGTGCCGTGTGCCCAGTGACTGCCAGAGGGCGAGGTGCCGTGTGCCCAGTGACTGCCAGAGAGCGATGTGCTGTGTGCCCAGTGACTGCCAGAGAGCGAGGTGCCGTGTGCCCAGTGACTGCCAGAGAGCGATGTGCTGTGTGCCCAGTGACTGCCAGAGGGCGAGGTGCCGTGTGCCCAGTGACTGCCAGAGAGCGATGTGCTGTGTGCCCAGTGACTGCCAGAGAGCGAGGTGCCGTGTGCCCAGTGACTGCCAGAGGGCGAGGTGCCGTGCCCTCTGTGACCGTGAGTACAGCGCACGTGCAGAGTGTTATATTGATCAACCACGTTAGCCTTGCTTGTTTCGGCTGCCTCAGTTCATGGACTAGGGGCTCAGTGGAAGGTACCAGAGACCGACCGCTACAGCCAGAAGACGGACCATCGTTTCAAGGACCCCATCTGAGGACATCATCCCGGACGCTGCCGGTGCTACAACCCCCTGTGAGATCACCTGCTGAGGAGGAGCATAAAGGACACAATAAGATCCTAAACAGTTGTTTTACTACCATTTCTCTTATTTTCCATTCTTTAACCATTTATGTCCCTTGGAGGAGTGAATACCCTGTTCTATTAAATTGTTACATTTGGTTAACCCTTGCTCTGCTTTCTGTCTGTCACTGCATCCCGCAATCTGCTTACAGCGTTTCAGAGAACACTATCATGCGATGCATGCTGCCTGTGGCCTGAGTCACATAAATCGCCTGACAGGTTCACTTTAATTTAACTGTATATATTTGTTTAATAATTTTTATTCCAATTAGTATTTACTGCAACGACTTCTTCTCTTTGCACCTCAGTTCTCTTTCCATTTCGCAAACCCATTAGCCACCATTTATTTAAGGCGAGGGAGCCGTGTGTAGCACACTTAACAACCCGCTTTATAACGTAATTATGTTTCGCAGGCACTGGTACTGGCGAATCTAATAACTAGTGAAACAATGAGTTTTACTGCTTTTCCCAATCAAACCCAGGAGCTCAGTGGAGGCCGAGCAGGTGTATGGAAAATGCTGATTTGGACCATCAGATGCTAAACATAAGGGATTATTTACCGTTATCTGCAATTAGCTCACATGCATAAACAGGCATCCGTCTTAGCGGAGACCCGCGGAAAGATCAGACGCTCGCTCCTCTGCATATTTATGTATGGTTAGCGCTCGGAGGCTCATAATAAGTATATTTTAATAAGTGACCCATCCCATAAATGTATAATTACCCTATGGTTTAGTTTAGCATGGCTCTACTGGTTATGATAGTTGTTAAATAGTTGCGGTCCTTTCAACAAATGTAAGTCAAAGAATTTACCTTTCTCCACTTATGAGATATCTCTCCTCCTCTCCTACTGAACCCCTCATTCACTCTGAAATACTGATAACATCTGACTTGCTCAAGACAAAATGTACTGTCAGCTCACTGAGAGATCGGACTACAGCTGCCATTGAAGTCTAGCATCAAGGGGTGAGTGTGGGAGGTGGAGAAGAGTGACAAAGAGGAAGGCCCCAAAACACAGTGCTCTTGCTTTCAAGTATTTACCCCACCCCAGAGATGAATTCACAATTACATTACATAGTATTGTGTTTAAAATTTCCTCCATGCTAACTCAGAGCTGAATTCACAGCTATACTGCTGAATCATGCTTCATAATGTCCTCTGTTCTCCCACAGTTTTCTGGTAAGTGTTTTATCCAAACCCAACGCCAAATTCACAACTACATTGTTCAGTACTGCTGCATGATGTCCTCCATGCTGCAGCAGTGTTCTGGTGTTTTATTCTAACTCAGTGCTGAATTCCCAGCTACACTGCTCAGTACTGCTGTTTTTTAATAAGTGTTTTATGTCACTCCATAGCGCCAATTTACAGCTAGTCTGCTCATTACTGCTGTATTTTATGTGTTTTATGTCACTGCATAGCTCAATTCACAGCTACACAGCTCAATACTGCTGTTGCTACTGTTGTTTAATAAGCGTATTATGTCATTCTATAGCAGCAATTTACAGCTATACTGCTCATAACTGCTGTTGCTGTTTTTTTATGTGATTTATCTCACTACATAGCTCAATTCACAGCTACACTGCTCAATACTGCTGTTGCTCCTGTTTTTTAACAAGTGTTTTATGTCATTCTAAAGCTCAGTTTGCATCTACCCTACTTAATACTGCTGTATAAAATCCTCCATGCTGCTTCTTTCTAATAGCTTTATCTAAACTGCAGATCTGGATTCACAGTTACACAGCTCACTACTCCGTATATGGTCCTCCATGCAGCGGCTGCTTCTGAACGTCTGCTACATACAGACAGGAGAGCAGGAATCCTTCATGTCTGTGTGTGTTGTGTATGGGAGACAACATGAAAGCTAATCTCCACCCACTAGCTCAGAGAAAACTGAAAATTAGAGGGGAAAACTAGTGACAAATAAAGGATACAAGTCATATAATGGACAGAAATATTGTTAACAAAACCTATGAACGTGTATGAGTTAGTTTAAAAATGTTTGCAGCAACCATGTCACATATGACAAGATTTGCATGAAATGACAAAAAATAAAGATCTGCACATTTCTCCAAAACTTCACTCTTACACCTAATCCATGTACGGCATTGCATCTTTCATTTGCATAGGACGCATCTGCAATACCAGACTCAACCATGAACACTGGTGGCACTGTTTTGAAATAAAAAAAAAACCCTTTAAAAAAACAGCTGCCTTTTTGAATAGCATCACATTTGCTCATTCACTATCCTATTCTAGTAATGACACGCTGGATTTTTTTTCTCTCTCTAACGTGCAAGATATTTTTAGCAGAATACAATATTCTCATTAAACACCAATCTTTACAGCTAGCGATTCCCCACCTGAATAGTATGGCTTCAAAGCTCGCCGCCTGGTAAATGACACTGATTAGCACACTGTGTTAACATTTATGATACTCTGCGGGTTTTCTTTTGATTCCTAATGCAAACAGCACATTTTCACAATTATAAACAATCTCTGGATTCCGGAATGATCTATCTTTATTCATTTGTCTAATCTCTTACCTTCTTCTCTCTTTACTCTCAGCCCTGTGGTCATCATTATCTCCTTATTCTCCAACACTGCCGTTGTTTGCCCGTTCTTCAGTATTTAGAAAAAAAGATCTTTGCTTAATAATTAATAATAATTGAATAATAGTTGGGTAAGACCGAAATGTAAATGTTTGTAAAGTGGTGGTGTGCTGAGAAACAATGTATCGTGCATGATATCTATTGGCAGGAGATACATGAGCGCTAATGGGTGAAATAGTGGCAACTGTGTATATTATAGAAAAGGCTTGGTTTTTATTTAGTAGGAGCTGCATACACTAAACGGCAAGAGATTTTTAGTTATCACTTTCTGCAGGGTTGCTTTTACTTCATTGCACACGACCTCCACAAATGCTTGTGAAGATGAACATAGCTTTAATGAGAAGTGCATCTATATTAACCCCTTTACCCCCAAGGGTGGTTTGCACGTTAATGACCAGGCCAATTTTTACAATTCTGACCACTGTCCCTTTATGAGGTTATAACTCCGAAACGCTTCAACGGATCCTGGTGATTCTGACATTGTTTTCTCGTGACATATTGTACTTCATGATAGTGGTAAAATTTCTTTGATAGTACCTGCGTTTATTTGTGAAAAAAACGGAAATTTGGCGAAAATTTTGAAAATTTCGCAATTTTCAAACTTTGAATTTTTATGCAATTAAATCACAGAGATATGTCATACAAAATACTTAATAAGTAACATTTCCCACATGTCTCCTTTACATCAGCATAATTTTGGAACCAATTTTTTTTTTTGTTAGGGAGTTATAAGGGTTAAAAGTTGACCAGCAATTTCTCATTTTTACAACACCATTTTTTTTTAGGGACCACGTCTCATTTGAAGTCATTTTGAGGGGTCTATATGATAGAAAATGCCCAAGTGTGACACCATTCTAAAAACTGCACCCCTCAAGGTGCTCAAAACCACATTCAAGAAGTTTATTAACCCTTCAGGTGTTTAATAGGAATTTTTGGAATGTTTAAATAAAAATGAACATTTAACTTTTTTACACAAAAAATTTACTTCAGCTCCAATTTGTTTTATTTTACCAAGGGTAACAGGAGAAATTGGACCCAAAAAGTTGTTGTTCAATTTGTCCTGAGTACGCTGATACCCCATATGTGGCAGTAAACCACTGTTTGGGCGCATGGGAGAGCTCGGAAGGGAAGGAGCGCTATTTGACTTTTCAATGCAAAATTGACAGGAATTGAGATGGGACGCCATGTTGCGTTTGGAGAGCCACTGATGTGCCTAAACATTGAAACCCCCCACAAGTGACACCATTTTGGAAAGTAGACCCCCTAAGGAACTTATCTGGATGTGTGGTGAGCACTTTGACCCACCAAGTGCTTCACAGAAGTTTATAATGCAGAACCGTAAAAATAAAAAATCATATTTTTTCACAAAAATTATATTTTTGCCCCCAATTTTTTATTTTTCCAAGGGTAAGAGAAGAAATTGGACCTCAAAAGTTGTTGTCCAATTTGTCCTGAGTACGCTGATACCCCATATGTGGCAGTAAACCACTGTTTGGGCGCATGGGAGAGCTCGGAAGGGAAGGAGCGCAGTTTGACTTTTCAATGCAAAATTGACAGAAATTGAGATGGGACGCCATGTTGCGTTTGGAGAGCCACTGATGTGCCTAAACATTGAAACCCCCACAAGTGACACCATTTTGGAAAGTAGACCCCCTAAGGAACTTATCTAGAGGTGTGGTGAGCACTTTGACCCACCAAGTGCTTCACAGAAGTTTATAATGCAGAACCGTAAAAATAAAAAATCATATTTTTTCACAAAAATTATATTTTTGCCCCCAATTTTTTATTTTTCCAAGGGTAAGAGAAGAAATTGGACCTCAAAAGATGTTGTCCAATTTGTCCCGAGTACGCTGATACCCCATATGTGGCAGTAAACCACTGTTTGGGCGCATGGGAGAGCTCGGAAGGGAAGGAGCGCCGTTTGACTTTTCAATGCAAAATTGACAGGAATTGAGATGGGACGCCATGTTGCGTTTGGAGAGCCACTGATGTGCCTAAACATTGAAACCCCCCACAAGTGACACCATTTTGGAAAGTAGACCCCCTAAGGAACTTATCTGGATGTGTGGTGAGCACTTTGACCCACCAAGGGCTTCACAGAAGTTTATAATGCAGAGCCATAAAAATAAAACAAAATTTTTTTCCCACAAAAATTATTTTTTAGCCCCCAGTTTTGTATTTTCCCTAGGGTAACAGGAGAAATTGGACCCCAAAAGTTGTTGTCCAATTTGTCCTGAGTACGCTGATACCCCATATGTGGGGGGGAACCACCGTTTGGGCGCATGGGAGGGTTCGGAAGGGAAGGAGCGCCATTTGGAATGCAGACTTAGATGGAATGGTCTGCAGGCGTCACATTGCGTTTGCAGAGCCCCTAATGTACCTAAACAGTAGAAACCCCCCACAAGTGACACCATTTTGGAAAGTAGACCCCCTAAGGAACTCATCTTGATGTGTTGTGAGAGCTTTGAACCCCCAAGTATTTCACTACAGTTTATAACGCAGAGCCATGCAAATAAAAAATATTTTTTTTTCCACAAAAATTATATTTCAGCCCCCAGTTTTGTATTTTTCCAAGGTTAGCAGGAGAAATTGGACCCTAAATGTTGTTGTCCAATTTGTCCTGAGTACGCTGATACCCGATATGTGGGGGGGAACCACCGTTTGGGCGCATGGGAGGGCTCGGAAGGGAAGGAGCATCATTTGGAATGCAGACTTAGATGGATTGGTCTGCAGGCGTCACATTGCGTTTGCAGAGCCCCTAATGTACCTAAACAGTAGAAACCCCCCACAAGTGACCCCATATTGGAAACTAGACCCCTCAATGAACTTATCTAGATGTGTTGTGAGAACTTTGAACCCCCAAGTGTTTCACTACAGTTTATAACGCAGAGCCGTGAAAATAAAAAATCTTTTTGTTTTCCCACAAAAATTATTTTTTAGCCCCCAGTTTTATATTTTCCAAAGGGTAACAGGAGAAATTGGTCCACAAAAGTTGTTGTCCAATTTGTCCTGAGTACGCTGATACCCCATATGTTGGGGTAAACCCCTGTTTGGGCACACAGGAGAGCTCGGAAGGGAAGGAGCACTGTTTTACTTTTTCAACGCAGAATTGGCTGGAATTGAGATCGGACGCCATGTCGTGTTTGGAGAGCCCCTGATGTGCCGAAACAGTGGAAACCCCCCAATTATAACTGAAACCCTAATCTAAACACACCCCTAACCCTAATTCCAACGGTAACCCTAACCACACCTCTAACCCTGACACACCCCTAACCCTAATCCCAACCCTATTCCCAACTGTAAATGTAATCTAAACCCTAACCCTAACTTTAGCCCCAACCCTAACTGTAGCCCCAACCCTAGCCCTAACCCTAGTCCTAACCCTAGCCCTAACCCTAACCCTAGCCCTAACCCTAGCCCTAACCCTAACCCTAACCCTAGCCCTAACCCTAACCCTAGCCCTAACCCTAGCCCTAACCCTAGCCCTAACCCTAGCCCTAACCCTAACCCTAGCCCTAACCCTAGCCCTAACCCTAGCCCTAGCCCTAACCCTAGCCCTAACCCTAGCCCTAACCCTAGCCCTAACCCTAGCCCTAGCCCTAACCCTAGCCCTAATGGGAAAATGGAAATAAATACATTTTTTTTTATTTTTCCCTAACTAAGGGGGTGGTGAAGGGGGGTTTGATTTACTTTTATAGCGAGTTTTTTAGCGGATTTTTATGATTGGCAGCCGTCACACACTGAAAGACCCTTTTTATTGCAAAAAATATTTTTTGCAATACCACATTTTGAGAGCTATAATTTTTCCATATTTTGGTCCACAGAGTCATGTGAGGTCTTGTTTTTTGCGGGACGAGTTGACGTTTTTATTGAAAACATTTTTGGGCACGTGACATTTTTTTATCGCTTTTTATTCCGATTTTTGTGAGGAAGAATGACCAAAAGCCAGCTATTCATGAATTTCTATTGGGGGAGGCGTTTATACCGTTCCGCGTTTGGTAAAATTGATAAATCAGTTTTATTCTTCGGGTCAGTACGATTACAGCGATACCTCATTTATATCATTTTTTTATGGTTTGGTGCTTTTATACGATAAAAACTATTTTACAGAAAAAATAATTATTTTTGCATCGCTTTATTCTCAGGACTATAACTTTTTTATTTTTTTGCTGATGATGCTGTATGGCGGCTCTTTTTTTGCGGGACAATATGACGCTTTCAGCGGTACCATGGTTATTTATATCTGTCCTTTTGATCGCGTGTTATTCCACTTTTTGTTCGGCGGTATGATAATAAAGCGTTGTTTTTTGCCTCGTTTTTTTTTTTTTTTTTTTTCTTACGGTGTTTACTGAAGGGGTTAACTAGTGGGACAGTTTTATAGGTCGGGTCGTTACGGACGCGGCGATACTAAATATGTGTACTTTTATTGTTTTTTTTTTTTTATTTAGATGAAGAAATGTATTTATGGGAATAATATTTTTTTTTTTTTTTCATTATTTTGGAATATTTTTTTTTATTTTTTTTACACATTTGGAAAATTTTTTTTTTACTTTTTTACTTTGTCCCAGGGGGGGACATCACAGATCAGTGATCTGACAGTTTGCACAGCACTCTGTCAGATCACTGATCTGACATGCAGCACTGCAGCCTTCACAGTGCCTGCTCTGAGCAGGCTCTGTGAAGCCACCTCCCTCCCTGCAGGACCCGGATCCGCGGCCATCTTGGATCCGGGGCTCGAGCAGGGAGGGAGGTGAGGAGACCCTCGCAGCAACGCGATCACATCGCGTTGCTGCGGGGGGCTCAGGGAAGCACGCAGGGAGCCCCCTCCCTGCGCGGTGCTTCCCTGCACCGCCGGCACATCGCGATCATCTTTGATCGCGGTGTGCCAGGGGTTAATGTGCCGGGGGCGGTCCGTGACCGCTCCTGGCACATAGTGCCGGATGTCAGCTACGATAAGCAGCTGACACCCGGCCGCGATCGGCCGCGCTCCCCCCGTGAGCGCGGCCGATCGGCTATGACGTACTATCCCGTCCAGGGTCAGATAAGCCCAGGGCACCTCGACGGGATAGTACGTCTAAGGTCACAGAGGGGTTAATAAAGGAGGGTGCTGTAAAGAGGCTCTGGATTCTGCACCCATGGTGCGAGCTGTGATGGTAGCAGGGTGATAATAGGAAGGTTGGTGAGCACAGACCCTGGAGCACTAGGGGCTTCTTCAGAATATTACAACTTTTGTCTACTTTTGTCTGCTGCTCATGATCAATCTCCACTCATCAACCTGTGCACCATCTACTCTTTGTAATGCGGCTTGATGACTTCTGCCAGCCATTGTTAACAGAGCCTACTCCAGGGCTCATGACTTGGCAAATCCCAGTCCACACCGCCCTTGCAGGTGTTACGGGTATGGTACTCATTCTAAGACAAAATCTTAACATGTATCTCTGTAAACAAGGAGCTCCCCCTAGTGGTGGCTGCAGAGAGAATCTTATCATGTATCTCTGTATACAGGGAGCTCCCCCTAGTGGTGGATGCAGACATAATCTTATCATATATCGTGGGCAGCACGGTGGCACAGTGGTTAGCACAGCAGCCTTGCAGAGCTGGAGTCCCACCAAGGACAACATCTGCAAAGAGTTTGTATGTTCTCTCCGTGTGTGCGTGGGTTTCCTCCAGGTACTCCGGTTTCCTCCCACATTCCAAAGATTGTTAGGGAATTTAGATTGTGAGCCCCATCAGGGACAGTGATGTTAATGTGTGCAAACTGTAAAGCGCTGCAGAATATGTTAGCGCTATATAAAATAAAGATTATTATTATTATCTACTATATAATTGTCTAAGGGTCACTTCTGTATTTCTTTCTGTCACGGATATTCATTGGTCGCAGCCTCTGCCTGTCAAGGAAATCCAAGTCGCTGATTGGTCGCGGCAAAACAGCCATGACCAATCAGCGACGGGCACAGACCGGAAGAAAATGGCCGCTCCTTACTCCCCACAGTCACTGCCCGGCGCCCGCATACTCCCCTCAGCCACCGCTAACACAGGGTTAATGCAGGCGGTAACAGACCGCGTTATGCCGCGGGTAACGCACTCCATTACCGCCGCTATTAACCCTGTGTGTCCCCAACTTTTTACTATTGATGCTGCCTATGCAGCATCAATAGTAAAAAATGTAATGTTAAAAATAATAAAAGAACAAAAAACCTGCTATTCTCACCCTCCGTAGTCCGCCGAGCCGCTTGCACCTGCCGCCATCTTCTGTTCCCGGCGATGCATTGCGAAATTACCCAGAAGACTTAGCGGTCTCGCGAGACCGCTAAGTCATCTGGGTAATTTCGCAATGCATCCTGGAAACGGAAGATGGCGGCAGTCGCGCGCTACAAGGGGCCCTTGGATCCGAAGGTGAGTATGTTTATTTTTTAACCTGTGACATACGTGGCTGGGCAATATACTACGTAGCTGGGCAATATACTACATGACTGGGCAATATACTACGTCACTGGGCAATATACTACGTGGCTGCGCAATATACTACGTGGCTGGGCAATATACTATGTGGCTGGACAATATACTACGTGGCAGGGCAATATACTACGTGGCTCTGTGCTGTATACTTCGTCACTGGGCAATATACTACGTGGCTCGGCAAAAAAACTACGTGGCTGTGCAATATACTACGTCACTGGGCAATATACTACGTGGCTGGGCAATATACTACGTGACTGGGCAATATACTACGTGACTGGGCAATATACTACGTCACTGGGCAATATACTACGTGGCTGCGCAATATACTAAGTAGCTGGGCAATATACTACATGGCTGGGAAATATACTACGTCACTGGGCAATATACTGCGTCACTGGGCAATATACTACGTGGCTGGGCAATATACTACGTGGCTGGGCAATATACTACGTGGCTCTGTGCTGTATACTACATCGCTGTGCAATATACTACGTGACTGGGCAATATACTATGTAGCTGGGCAATATACTACGTCACTGGGCAATATACTACGTAGCTGGGCAATATACTACGTGGCTGGGCAATAAAATACGTGGCTGGGCAATATACTACGTGGACATGCATATTCTAGAATACCCGATGCGTTAGAATTGGACCACCATCTAGTTATTATATATCTCTGTATGTAGAGAGCTTCCCCTAGTGGTGGTTGCAAACAGAATCTCATGATGTTTATCTGTATACAGTGAACTCCCCCTAGTGGTGGCTGCAGTCAGGATCTTATCATGTATCTCTGTATACAGGGAGCTCCCCCTAGTGATGGCTGCAGACAGGATCTTATCATGTATCTCTATATATAGAGAGCTTCCCCTAGTGGTGGCTGCAGACAGGATCTTATCATGTATTTCTGTATATAGAGAGCTTCCCCTAGTGGTGACTGCAGACAGGATCTTCTCATGTATTTCTGTATACAGGGAGCTTCCCCTAGTGGTGACTGCAGACAGGATCTTCTCATGTATCTCTGTATACAGGGAGCTCCCCCTAGTGGGGGCTGCAGACAGGATCTTGCCATGTATTTCTGTATATAGAGAGCTTCCCCTAGTGGTGACTGCAGACAGGATCTTCTCATGTATTTCTGTATACAGGGAGCTTCCCCTAGTGGTGACTGCAGACAGGATCTTCTCATGTATCTCTGTATACAGGGAGCTCCCCCTAGTGGGGGCTGCAGACAGGATCTTATCATGTATCTCTGTATACAGAGAGCTCCCCCTAGTGGTGGCTGCAGACAGGATATCATGTATCTCTGTATACAGGGAGCTCCCCCTAGTGGTGGCTGCAGACACGATATCATGTATCTCTGTATACAGGGAGCTCACCCTAGTGGGGGCTGCAGACAGGATCTTATCATGTATCTCTGTATACAGAGAGCTCCCCCTAGTGGTGGCTGCAGACAGGATATCATGTATCTCTGTATACAGGGAGCTCCCCCTAGTGGTGGCTGCAGACAGGATATCATGTATCTCTGTATACAGGGAGCTCACCCTAGTGGTGACTGCAGACAGGATCTTATCATGTATCTCTGTGTACAGAGAGCTCCCCCTAGTGGTGGCTGCAGACAGGACCTTATCATGTATCTCTGTATACAGGGAGCTAACCCTAGTGGTGACTGCAGACAGGATCTTATCATGTATCTCTGTATACAGGGAGCTCCCCCTAGTGGTGGCTGCAGACAGGACCTTATCATGTATCTCTGTATACAGGGAGCTCACCCTAGTGGTGACTGCAGACAGGATCTTATCATGTATCTCTGTGTACAGAGAGCTCCCTCTAGTGGTGACTGCAGACAGGATCTTATCATGTATCTCTGTATGCATTGAGCTGCCTTTGTAGTAGCTGCAGCAATGTCGTAACAAGGAGGGGAAAAAGTGTCAGGCCACTGCCGATGATGATCCATGCTGTTAGTATGCAGCTGTTTACAGACTACATACATCAGCTATCTTTTCATTGACATTTTAAACTTTTCTTGGTCATAACTGGTGACTTGGCTATTTCCAGACAAATCGAGAAGGAAGGAATAATAACTTGGAAAAAGTAAGTATCTGGGATAATTGGAAAGCACAATACGTCGTTGGTTTCTTATATGCTAAAAAACCAGGAAATGTTAATTCATTGTGATGGGTGCACTTTAAGGCAGAATTACAATGTCCCGTGTACAATGACCTGCGGGCATATGCAAATCCTTGTTTTTTAAACTCTCATTCGAGGATTCACGACTGAGTCTCTGAGCGAGTTATTGAATATTCATAGGTAGGAAAAAATCGCCGGCGTCTTTAAGGTTCAGGTGTGCGGAATCTCTTTCTCTCCTCTCAGATCATAAAGTGTTAAGGGAATTTAAGATGAAAGAGCAGAGGAAAGCTGAAGAGACACCATCCACAAAGACCATTTTAGTGTCAAGTTAAATGCTCGCAAATAACAGATGATGATCTTTTTCATTGGCCTAACATTTATCCAGTAATATCCACACGCTTTCTAAACTATTGAGACTTCCTCTTCAGGTGTTCATTTGAATAGAAATCGCTGAGCGAGTGTTTTTATAATTGATCCCCTGAGTACTTGTGTCTACTGCTGTACGACCATCATTTTCCCAATGCTGTTAAAAAAAATTAAAGACTAAAAAAAAAACATTGCTGCATTGCAAAATTAGTTTTCTACATTTATTTCTTATTTTTTTATTTGAGGTTAACTCTTGGGGTCCAAGTGATACGTTGTGGTCAATACAAAAATCAATAAATTCTCCAGCATGGGATGAGCTATGTAGAAAACTATCTACAAAGCGGTCTGAAACCATGTGAGACAGAGAGAGCATCAATAAACGGAATGTCATGTCCAATGGTTGCGGCATGTTGGGGGTTGTAGTGTCCTATATATACAGGTGCTTCTCACAAAATTAGAATATCATCAAAAAGTTAATTTATTTCAGTTCTTCAATGTAAATAGTGAAACTCATATATTATATAGTCATTACAAACAGTGATCTATTTCAAGTGTTTATTTCTGTTAATGTTGATGAATATGGCGTACAGCCAATGAAAACCCAAAAGTCATTATCTCAGTAAATTAGAATACTTTATAACACCAGCTTGAAAAATGATTTTAAAATCCGATATGTTGGCCTACTGAAATGTATGCTCAGTAAATGCACTCAATACTTGGTCGGGGCTCCTTTTGCCTCAATTACTGCATCAATATGGAGTGGCATGGAAGCGATCAGCGTGTGGCACTGCTGAGGTGTTATGGAAGCCCAGGTTGCTTTGATAGCAGCCTTCAGTTCACCTGCATTTTTGGGTCTGGTGTCTCTCATCTTCCTCTTGACAATACTCCACAGATTCTCTATGGGGTTAAGGTCAGGCGAGTTTGCTGCCAATCAAGCACAATTATACTGTTGTTTGTAAACCAGGTATTGGTACTTTTGGCAGTGTGGACAGGTGCCAAGTCCTGCTGGAGAATAAAATTTCCATCTCCAAAAAAGCTTGTTGGCAGAGGGAAGCATGAAGTGCTCTAAAATTTCCTGGTAGACGGCTGCGCTGACTTTGGTCTTGATAAAATACAGTGGACCTACACCAGCAGATGATATGGTTCCCCAAACCATCACTGAGTGTGGAAACTTCACACTAGACCTCAAGCAGCTTGAATTGTGGCCTCTCCGCTCTTCCTCCAGACTCTGGGACCTTGATTTCCAAATGAAATGTAAGATTTACTTTAATCTGAAAACACCTTGGACCACTGAGCAGCAGTCCAGTTCTTTTTCTCTTTGGCTCAGGTAAGACACTTCTGGCGATGTCCATTTGTCATGAATGGCTTGACACAAGGAATGTGACACTTGTAGCCCATGTCCTGGATACGTCGTCGGTGTGTGGTGGCTCTTGAAGCAATGACTCCAGCAGCAGTCCACTCCTTGTGAATCTCCCTCCAAAGTTCTGAATGCCCTTTTCTTAACAATCCTTTTAAGGCTGCGGTTATCCCAGTTGCTTGTGCACCTTTTTCTACCACACTTTTTCCTTCCACTCAACTTTCCATTAAAGGGAACCTGTCACCTGAATTTGGCGGGACTGGTTTTGGGTCATATGGGCGGAGTTTTCAGGTGTTTGATTCACCCTTTCCTTACCTGCTGGCTGCATGCTGGCTGCAATATTGGACTGAAGTTCATTCTATGTCCTCCGTAGTACACACCTGCACAAGGCAAGATTGCTTTGCGCAGGCGTGTACTATGGAGGACAGAGAATGAACTTCAATCAAATATTGCAGCCAGCATGCAGCCAGCGGGTAAGGAAAGGGTGAATCAAACACCCGAAAACTCCGCCCATATGACCCAAAACCAGTCCCGCCAAATTCAGGTGACAGAGTCCCTTTAATATGCTTGGATACAGCACTCTGTGAACAGCCAGCTTCTTTAGCAATGGACTTTTGTGGCTTACCCTCCTTTTGGAGTGTGTCCATGACTACCTTCTGGACATCTGTCAAGTCAACAGCCTTCCCCATGATTGTGGAGCTACTGAAACAGAATAAGGGACCTTTTTAAACACTTAGGAAGCCTTTGCAGGTGTTTTTTTGTTAATTATTCTAATTTACTGAGATAATGACTTTTGGGTTTTCATTGGCTGTAAGCCATAATCATCAACATTAACAGAATTAAACACTTGACATAGATCACTCTGTTTGTAATGACTTTATATAATATATGAGTTTCAATTTTTGTATTGAAGAACTGAAATAAATTAACTTTTTGAAGATATTCTAATTTTGTGAGAAGCACCTGTAGAGTATAGTAAGTTAGTATCTTGGTCACGTCCATTGATCAGTCACGCTGAGAGTTGTAGTGTTTTATGTATAATGAGTAAGAGTTTTTTTTATGGTTGTGACCAGTGGCCGGGTCATGTTGGGGATTTTAGTTTTCTTTGTACAGTATAACAGGATGGTAATATGGAAGTATTTAGGGTTGTAGTATTCTGTATGATTATTAGAAGTGCATCTGATCAAGTCCAGGGTCCACAATGAATTTATAAGGTAGAGTAGTTGTAGATGCATGTTTTGGTCCATCTCCCGGGAGTTCGACGGCGGATCAACATTGCGACTTCCGGTTGCACAGTGAGTCCTGTGGCCTGAACGCAGCCAGAAGTCTTGGAGATGTGGCAAGTGATGGCGGAAAAAAGAGGACTGGACGGCAAGCAGCGAGGCAGCTGGAGAGTTGAGAATTAGTTTTTTAAGCAATACTCACCTGTCTACCACCCAGGTGCCGTCCAATTCTCTTTTTTTCTGTCATGGCCTCTTAATTATAGATTAGAATTTCTGGCTGCGTCTAGGCTTCGGAGGTCGATCTTATGATGCACATAGAGCTTTAGGGATTGATGTCTTGGAAATGTGGTGTGCAACAACAGAAAATAAGGACCAGACATCAAGCAGCTGGAGAGGTATTATTATTTATTTTTAGCAATACTCACCTCTCCAGCTGGCTGCTACTCATCATCCGGGCGGCACGGTGGCTCAGTGGTTAGCACAGCAGCCTTGCAGCGCTGGAGCACCTGGGTGGCAGACAGGTGAGTATTGCTTAAAAAACTAAGTCCCCACTAAGGACAACATCTGCAAAGAGTTTGTATGTTCTCTCCGTGTTTGCGTGGGTTTCCTCCGGGTACTCCGGTTTCCTCCCACATTCCAAAGACATACTGATAGGGAATTTAGATTGTGAGCCCCAACGGGGACAGCGATGATAATGTGTGCAAACTGTAAAGCGCTGCGGAATATGTTAGCGCTATATAAAAATAAAGATTATTATTATTATCATCCGGTCCTCTGTTCTCCGCCATCAGATGCTCTGCATCTACAACCTCCTCACTGTAGGCTAGACCTTCCGGCTTCGTCCAGGCCAGGCTGGCTCAATGTGTGTCATAAAGCTGCGATGACTACATGACCTAATGATGTGCAGTGGGCCATGTTGGAGAGATGATCGGATGGTGGCTTTAGAGGTCAGCGGTGAGTGGTTTTAGGCTTTTTCTAACGTTCAATGTTCATAAATATGTGTTGTACGTAAGTCAGATGTTCAAAAGTTGGGGTATTGCCTTGTGGAAAGGTCTCTGCACAATCACATGTTGACAATTTTTGCCTTTCAGACTAGTCACATAAAATATTGATGTGCATATTGCCTCTTCTGAGAAAAAGAGGACTTAAACTCTACAGCGCCACCTGTTGGAAGTAGCGATCCTACAAGTCACAATCAACCCTTTAACGAGTCGTGCAATATGACTTAGGATAAAAGCCAAATCAGTATCTCAATTCGCAGACATGGTGTTTCGGGCTGTTTGCCCTCGTCAGTGCGAAGCATGAGAACTAATTTGGCTAGGTGAGAGGCTCTGGACTGGGGTCTAAGGGGTAGGCGCTATAGGCCAACAGGTGGCGCTATAGAGTTTAAGTCCTCTTTTTCTCAGAAGAGGCAATTTGCATGTTATGTTTCCCAGAGGAGCATTGCACGGTGAATAAGCCTCCTTACCTTGACAAGCCAGAGATGGTATGTCACTCTCCATAAGGAGAAACGATACCCCTTAGACCCCAGTCCAGAGCCTCTCACCTAGCCAAATCAGTTCTCATGCTTCGCACTGACGAGGGCCAACAGCCCGAAACACCGTGTCTGCGAATTGAGATACTGATTTGGCTTTTATCCTAAGTCATATTGCACGACTCGTTAAAGGGTTGATTGTGACTTGTAGGATCGCTACTTCCAACAGGTGGCGCTATAGAATTGAAGTCCTCTTTTTCTCAGAAGAGGCAATTTGCATATTATATTTCCCAGAGGAGCATTGCACGGCGAATAAGCCTCCTTACCTTCACAAGCCAGGGATGGTATGTCACTCTCCATAAGGAGAAACGATACCCCTTAGACCCCATAAAATATTGGAAAATATATATGAACGTTTGGAAAAGGAAGCTCTTCTATTTTGCCGCAGAACGTAATGTGATAGATCACAGCTAATTTTAGAAAGGTTAATGAGATAATTAAATACAGGGATACAGTCAGGGGTGAGCGAAAGGTGCATTTCTGGTGTGGTGTGAATGGCTGCGCTCTTGGGCATTGGCTCTGGATGACATGTTGATGAAGGCGGCGATGGCAAGTGACTTCAGTGATACACTGTCAGGAAGTCGTGGGGAAATGTGCTTCAGCATCAGATTCAGCCCACTGGGCCATGTCATCACATCTGCATTTGCAACAATTCGATTTTCTGAGACGATGGAGCAAGGATTATATCAAGACAGAGCAGTCGGTATTTCTCCCTTACAAGGTCTGCTCCAGTCTTACCTGAATCTATTGTTTTTTTTTTTTTTTTACCAACTTAGGAATGTATGAGAATAACAGCACATGTCACCAGGATGGGTTCTGGATGAAAGATGGGTTTGGTTTCGGTGACTGATTAAAACTGGTTAACAAAAACCCCTGCAAATTCCCTGATTCATTTTAACTCTGTTTCATCCTAGATGCACAATGATGACGTGAAATGACAGGTAGAAAGCCAAGCTGCACATTATAGGAGGCAGCAATCCGGAGACAGATTAAATATTATAGCCAGTCCATCAGAGGAGCTTTAAGATGCTCCTGGCAAACCATCCACTGACGCGTTTGGAGCCTATTCTGATCCTTACAGCTTTTATTACTCGTAGCTTGATTTCCCTTTCATCGATATTGAATATGAAAGGCCTCTCACTCATTGCCTGAGTATCAGGTCCTGTTTTTACTTAGCTTTTCCTCCTCTGAACTTTGCCTCTCATCTTGTCCTTTGGATTTGTCTAATTCTACCTGGTTTCTTCAGTTTGACCTCTGTCCTAGAGTACTAGTCCCTACTAGTGCATTTTTTTATATCTTGCTGGAGTTCTGTCTTTTACACTGCTGCTGCCTTATGACTTGTTTGTGCTTCGTTTCAGGACATTTCGATGCCAGCCATAAATTATTTTGAGGAACATGAGTTGTAGATTTGACTAGTTATGATCGAATCTCCTTAGAGGTGGAGGATCCAGATAATCACCATGAATAATCCTTACAGTCCCTATACAGATTCGACAAAAGTTGGCCAACTGTCCGTTATTGGAGGGATCTATAATGTAATGGGGGCCTCCCGACAGATGGAAGAATAATCTAGCATGTTGGATTTCCATCGGCTGATCCTTTTCTGTTGTTGGATATAAACCAGAGACATCTGGATGTGTTTCTCATGAACAGTTGAGAGTTCCTGCGTAGGTAGACATAAAGGTTGGTGCAGTGATCGTTTAGCTGACCGCTATGTAATGTGTATGGGGGCTTTAAACTCTGCCCCAGATTAGTTGCAATGCGAGGTACCCAGGGTAAGCTTAACACAGGGCTAATGTTGCTGGCTATTAAGTATCTGTGACGCCCAGGAGACCGGGGTACCCAGCACCAGACCAATGGGGTCTTGTTGTGAGTTCTGTTTTTGGGCTCCCTCTGGTGGTTACTGATGGTACTGGGTGATTTGTGTTCTGCTGTCTCTGGTGTCCACCTGTTCTATTAGCATTTGGGAGTTTCCTATTTAACCGGGCTTTCTTGTCATTTCCCCGCCGGCTATCAAGGTTATCAGAGTGTTTTGTTACCTCAGCTTCTGGCTTCAGTAATCTTCAGGACAAGCTAAGTTTTTGATTTTCTTGTTCCACGTTTTGCTTTATTTTTTGTCTTGTCCAGCTTGCATATAATTGTTTCTTTGCTACTGGTTGCTCTAGTGGGCTGTAATTGCTCCTCATGTTCCATGAGTTGGAACATGAGTTCAAGTAATTACAGGATGGTTTTTTGAAGGGTTTTTTGCTGACCGCGCAGTTTACTTTTGTATCCTCTGCTATCTAGTTTTAGCGGGCCTCATTTTGCTGAATCTGTTTTCATACTGTGTATGTGCCTTCCTCTCATTTCACCGTCATTATATGTGGGGGGCTGCTATTTCTGTGGGGAATTTCTCTGGAGGCAAGAGAGGTCTGTGTTTCTTCTAATAGGGGAAGTTAGATCTTAGGCTGGTGCGAGACGTCTAGGATCAACGTAGGCACGTTCCCCGGCTATTGTTATTTGTGTGTTCAGGTTTAGGGTCGCGGTCAGCTCAGGTTCCATCACCCTAGAGCTCGTTGGTGCTTGTCCTTTTGTGATTCCCTGCCATTGGAATCATGACAGTATAGCCGGCCAAAATGTTTGGGCTGAAGTAGGAGGAAAAGTAGTCTGAGGAAGTTTTTTTTTTTTTTTTTCTCTCTCTCCTCTGAGGTTGCTGCCTAGCCTTAATTGCAACCTGGCTGATTTTTTTTTTTTTCCTCCTCTTAATCCTTGAATGGCTCTGACCTTAGCTGTTTATCATGGACGTCCAGAGTTTAGCTTCCAGCTTGAATAATCTTGCTGCTAAGGTTCAAAATATACAAGATTTTGTTGTACATGCTCCTATGTCTGAACCTAGAATTCCTATTCCAGAGTTCTTTGCTGGAGATAGATCTAGTTTTCTGAATTTTAGGAACAATTGCAAGCTGTTCCTTTCTTTGAAATCTCGCTCTTCTGGAGACCCTGCTCAGCAGGTTAAGATTATTATATCTTTCCTGCGGGGTGACCCTCAAAATTGGGCATTTGCATTGGCACCAGGGGATCCTGTGTTGCTTAATGTGGATGCGTTTTTTCTGGCATTGGGTTTGCTCTATGAGGAACCTAACCAGGAGATTCAGGCTGAAAAAGCTTTATTAGCTCTCTCTCAGGGGCAAGATGAAGCAGAAATATATTGTCAAAAATTTCGGAAATGGTCAGTGCTTACTCAGTGGAATGAGTGCGCCCTGGCTGCAATGTTCAGAGATGGCCTTTCTGAGGCCATTAAAGATGTTATGATGGGGTTCCCTGCGCCTACGGGTCTGAATGAGTCTATGACTATGGCTATTCAGATTGATCGGCGTTTACGGGAGCGCAAACCTGTGCACCATTTGGCGGTGTCTTCTGAACAGGCACTTGAGACAATGCAATGTGATAGAGTTCAGTCTAGAAGTGAATGGCAAAACTATAGGCGGAAAAATGGGTTGTGCTTTTTTTGTGGTGATTCAGCTCATGTTATATCAGCATGCTCTAAACGCACAAAAAAGGTTGATAAGTCTGTTGCCATTAGTACGTTACAGTCTAAGTTCATTCTGTCTGTGACTCTGATTTGCTCATTATCATCCATTTCCGTCGATGCCTATGTAGATTCAGGCGCTGCCCTGAGTCTTATGGATTGGTCATTTGCCAAGCGTTGTGGGTTTAGTCTTGAGCCTCTGGAAGTCCCTATTCCTTTGAAGGGAATTGACTCTACACCTTTGGCTATGAATAAACCTCAGTACTGGACACAAGTGACCATGCGTATGACTCCCGTTCATCAGGAGGTGATTCGCTTCCTGGTATTGTATAATTTACATGATGTTCTAGTACTTGGTCTGCCATGGTTACAAACTCATAATCCAGTCCTTGACTGGAAAACAATGTCTGTGTTAAGCTGGGGATGTCAGGGGGTTCATGATGATGCACCTCCGATTTCTATCGCTTCATCTACTCCTTCTGAGGTTCCTGTATTTTTGTCGGATTATCGGGATGTTTTTGAGGAGCCTAAGCTCAGTTCGCTTCCTCCTCACAGGAATTGCGATTGTGCTATAGATTTGATTCCTGGCAGTAAATTTCCTAAAGGTCGTTTGTTCAATCTGTCAGTGCCAGAGCATACTGCTATGCGGGATTATGTTAAGGAGTCCTTGGAAAAGGGACATATCCGTCCATCTTCGTCCCCTTTGGGAGCAGGTTTTTTTTTTCGTGGCCAAAAAAGATGGGTCCTTGAGGCCTTGTATAGATTATCGTCTTTTGAATAAGATTACCATAAAATATCAGTATCCTTTGCCTTTGTTGACTGATTTGTTTGCTCGCATTAATGGTTCACTAAGATTGATCTTCGGGGTGCGTATAATCTTAT
The DNA here is from genome assembly GCF_032444005.1 of Ranitomeya imitator. Lineage (NCBI taxonomy): Eukaryota > Metazoa > Chordata > Amphibia > Anura > Dendrobatidae > Ranitomeya > Ranitomeya imitator. The sequence goes on along the minus strand of NC_091282.1, from coordinate 766,364,840 downwards.
ACGAATAAAGCAAGGTGATGAGTGGAAAACCGCATTTAATACGCCTGAGGGCCATTTTGAGTATTTGGTAATGCCTTTCGGACTTTCTAATGCTCCTTCAGTCTTCCAGTCCTTTATGCACGATATTTTCCGTGAATATCTGGATAAATTTATGATTGTGTATTTGGATGATATTTTGGTTTTTTCTGATGACTGGGAGTCTCATGTTCAGCAGGTCAGGAAGGTGTTTCAGGTCCTGCGGGCTAATTCCTTGTTTGTAAAGGGCTCAAAGTGTCTCTTTGGAGTCCAGAAGATTTCTTTCTTGGGGTATATTTTTTCCCCTTCTACTATTGAGATGGATCCCGTCAAGGTTCGGGCCATTTGTGACTGGACGCAGCCTGCATCTCTTAAGAGTCTGCAGAAGTTCTTGGGCTTTGCTAATTTCTATCGTCGTTTTATAACTAATTTTTCTAGTGTTGTTAAGCCTTTGACGGATTTGACTAAGAAGGGTGCTGATGTTGCTGATTGGTCTCCTGCGGCTGTGGAGGCCTTTCAGGAACTTAAACGCCGGTTTTCTTCTGCTCCTGTGTTGCGTCAGCCTGATGTTTCGCTTCCTTTCCAGGTTGAGGTTGATGCTTCCGAGATTGGAGCGGGGGCGGTTTTGTCGCAGAGAGGCTCCGATTGCTCGGTGATGAAGCCATGTGCGTTCTTTTCTAGGAAGTTTTCGCCCGCTGAGCGGAATTATGATGTGGGTAATTGGGAACTTTTGGCCATGAAGTGGGCATTTGAGGAGTGGCGTCATTGGCTGGAGGGTGCTAGACATCGTGTGGTGGTCTTGACTGATCACAAAAATCTGATTTACCTTGAGTCTGCCAGGCGTCTGAATCCTAGACAGGCTCGTTGGTCACTGTTTTTCTCTCGTTTCAATTTTGTGGTTTCATACCTGCCAGGTTCAAAGAATGTGAAGGCGGATGCTCTTTCTAGGAGTTTTGTGCCTGACTCCCCTGGAAATTCTGAGCCCACTGGTATCCTTAGGGATGGGGTGATTTTGTCGGCCGTCTTCCCAGACTTGCGACGTGCTTTGCAGGAGTTTCAGGCGGGTAAACCTGATCGTTGTCCGCCTGAGAGACTGTTTGTTCCGGATAGTTGGACCAGTAGAGTCATCTCCGAGGTCCATTCTTCTGCGTTGGCTGGTCATCCTGGAATATTTGGTACTAGAGACTTGGTGGCCAGGTCTTTTTGGTGGCCTTCCTTGTCGAGGGATGTGCGTTCTTTTGTGCAATCTTGTGAGGTTTGTGCTCGGGCTAAGCCTTGCTGTTCTCGAGCCAGTGGATTGTTGTCACCTTTGCCTATCCCGAAGAGGCCTTGGACGCACATTTCCATGGACTTTATTTCGGATCTCCCTGTCTCTCAAAAAATGTCCGTCATCTGGGTTGTGTGTGACCGCTTTTCTAAAATGGTTCATCTTGTACCCTTGCCTAAGTTGCCTTCCTCCTCTGAGTTGGTCCCTCTGTTTTTCCAGAACGTGGTTCGTTTGCATGGGATTCCGGAGAACATCGTTTCTGACAGGGGATCCCAGTTTGTGTCTAGATTTTGGCGGACGTTCTGTGCTAAGATGGGCATTGATTTGTCCTTTTCGTCTGCATTCCACCCTCAGACGAATGGCCAGACGGAGCGAACTAATCAGACCTTGGAAACTTATTTGAGGTGTTTTGTTTCTGCTGATCAGGATGACTGGGTTACCTTTTTGCCGCTGGCCGAGTTTGCCCTTAATAATCGGGCTAGTTCTGCTACCTTGGTTTCTCCTTTCTTTTGTAATTCGGGGTTTCATCCTCGTTTTTCCTCTGGTCAGGTGGAGCCTTCTGATTGTCCTGGAGTGGACATGGTGGTGGATGGGTTGCATCGGATTTGGAGTCATGTGGTGGACAATTTGAAGTTGTCCCAGGAGAAGGCTCAGCAGTTTGCTAATCGCCGTCGCCGCGTGGGTCCTCGACTTCGTGTTGGGGACTTGGTGTGGTTGTCTTCTCGTTTTGTTCCTATGAAGGTCTCTTCTCCTAAGTTCAAGCCTCGGTTCATCGGTCCTTATAGGATCTTGGAAATTCTTAACCCTGTGTCGTTTCGTTTGGATCTCCCGGCATCGTTTGCTATTCATAATGTGTTCCATCGGTCGTTGTTGCGGAGGTATGAGGTACCTGTTGTTCCTTCGCTTGAGCCTCCTGCTCCAGTGCTGGTGGAGGGAGAATTGGAGTATGTTGTGGAGAAGATCTTGGATTCTCGTGTTTCCAGACGGAAACTCCAATATTTGGTCAAGTGGAAGGGTTATGGTCAGGAGGATAATTCTTGGGTGGTTGCCTCTGATGTTCATGCTGATGATTTGGTCCGCGCTTTTCATAGGGCTCATCCTGGTCGCCCTGGTGGTTCTCGTGAGGGTTCGGTGACCCCTCCTCAAGGGGGGGGGTACTGTTGTGAGTTCTGTTTTTGGGCTCCCTCTGGTGGTTACTGATGGTACTGGGTGATTTGTGTTCTGCTGTCTCTGGTGTCCACCTGTTCTATTAGCATTTGGGAGTTTCCTATTTAACCGGGCTTTCTTGTCATTTCCCCGCCGGCTATCAAGGTTATCAGAGTGTTTTGTTACCTCAGCTTCTGGCTTCAGTAATCTTCAGGACAAGCTAAGTTTTTGATTTTCTTGTTCCACGTTTTGCTTTATTTTTTGTCTTGTCCAGCTTGCATATAATTGTTTCTTTGCTGCTGGTTGCTCTAGTTGGCTGTAATTGCTCCTCATGTTCCATGAGTTGGAACATGAGTTCAAGTAATTACAGGATGGTTTTTTGAAGGGTTTTTTGCTGACCGCGCAGTTTACTTTTGTATCCTCTGCTATCTAGTTTTAGCGGGCCTCATTTTGCTGAATCTGTTTTCATACTGTGTATGTGCCTTCCTCTCATTTCACCGTCATTATATGTGGGGGGCTGCTATTTCTGTGGGGAATTTCTCTGGAGGCAAGAGAGGTCTGTGTTTCTTCTAATAGGGGAAGTTAGATCTTAGGCTGGTGCGAGACGTCTAGGATCAACGTAGGCACGTTCCCCGGCTATTGTTATTTGTGTGTTCAGGTTTAGGGTCGCGGTCAGCTCAGGTTCCATCACCCTAGAGCTCGTTGGTGCTTGTCCTTTTGTAATTCCCTGCCATTGGAATCATGACAGGGTCTGTCTCTTGAGGGGGATGTCACGGGTGGCTTGACCCGGTGCTGTGGCCTCAGGCAATGCACAGTGTAAGGGTATCGTGAGGGAACAGGCACTTACTCGATCAGCAGCATGTTCTCCCAACGGTGATGATCCTGATCCTGGATAGATGGCCAAATGAAAGACTGAGGCACTGAAACATTTAACCAGTTTACTTCAACATAAAGGGATTTACAACCAGTCCTGACACCGGAGTCTGTATGGGAACTCTGAGTTACTTTGACCCTGCCGGGGTCTTCGCCTCTTATTGTACGCAGTTTCTGTGTGGCCCTGCTGCTGTATGTGAACTGGCTGCCGACCCAATCTGTCCCCTCCGGGCCCTGGTTCGACGGGCAACCCGAGTCCTTTTATCGGCTTACCCCCTCCGGGAGTACCGCTGAACTCTGTGTCTGTTGCTGCGTCCGGCCCTAGTGAAGCTGATAACACCTCACGTTTTTCCGGTTGCTGTATTATATATAATGAATACAGCCGCGGATCCGGTATCCGTCTTTGCGCCTGTTCTGGGTAGTGATTAATGCTACCCGGTTCTCACAATGTCCTTTTTCTCTGTCCCTCTTCTCCTCAGGCCGGTGATTTGGACCTGGAAACCGTCATAGGGCTGTTAGAAATTCAGCTGTATGACCTCTCACTTTCAACTCCTTAGCCCAACTGCCAGTTCTTCTCTCAGACCAGAATGGATCAAGGGAAGTCTCTGGAGCTCCCCCTTCTGGCCGGAGGTGGTAGTGCAGTCTTGCTATTTTAGTATTTGTATTTAGTGTCAGTAACTGTTTTTGTGGCAAATACCCCTAGGGGTGCCACATTCCCCCTTAGTTAAGAACAGTACTCCGGGACTGTGGGACGATAACATTTTGAAATAACAATTAATATGTACAGAGTCTTAAAAATGAAAAGTTACAAAAACCACTCAAGGAAACAAAAATAGAGTTCTGTAAAAAGTCACTTCAAATAGCGTCCATTAATACAGTTCTATCCTTGAAGGTACTAGGAAAGGCACTGCACTTTGTGTCCAAGAATTTAGTTCCATTTTTCCAACGGAGTTACCAATATAAAGTCTAAAGAAAGTTCAAAAAGAGCAAAAAGCAAAGTTCAAAAAGCAGTCTTTCCGGAGCTTTGATTTAGTGCCTCCGGGCTGATAAAAAGTTCAAGAATATGCAATAAGTTCATACAGACAAGTCTCTGTAGGTTCTGGGCTTAAACGTTGCAGAATGATAACAATGACTATAGTTTTATAGTTGGTAATCCGCATACCTGGCCGGTAATTGACCCTGGGTACTACGCTGTGATCTACGTAATAGCGGTGTCTCTTCATGTGGTGTACTACTGTCTACTGCGGATGTAGTATCTGCCCGCTCTGCTAAAGATAATTCCACGACTATGGAGTTGGCAAGTCCACCGTGAATGGGTTGAATAACTTCTGGTTCTGGCTGGACAACTTCTGGCTCTTTCAATGCTTCCGGACATAATTTCAGATTGTCTCTTGACACTAGTACAGATGTTAAGCTAATGAGACACATTTTAGGATTATCCATTCTTGTTGGTAAAACTGTGTAGGGTACGGCTTCCCACTGATTGTCTAGTTTATTGGTTCGACGATTTCTCTTGAGCACTTGGTCACCCGGTCTTCATGGGGTCGCTAGAGCATTCTGGTTGAAAGTTCGCTCTTGTCTTTCTCTAGTTTGCTGAAGGCTTCTTTCCACACTCTCTTGCACTTGGCGATACTGCTTTTGCCGTATGATATCCCAATTGGAGTCTTGAATTTCTGCGTCTGGTTTCAGAATTCCCATTTCTAGATCGATTGGTAATTGGCCGGGTCTTGCACGCATAAGGTAAGCTGGGGTGCAGTTGGTGGAGCTCACCGGGACATGATTATACAGATCCACCAAGTCAGGCAATTTCTCTGGCCATTGATTCCTTTCTGTCTCAGGTAAAGTCTTTAGTAGGTCTATTACAATATGGTTCATCTTCTCGCATAAGCCGTTTGTTTGTGGATGATAGGCCGTCGTCCGGATCTTTTTGCAACCATACATATTACAGAATTCTCTGAAGATCTCTGATTCAAAGGCTGTACCTTGGTCGGTGAGAACCTGTTCCGGATATCCATGGGGTCTACAAAAGTACGTTTGGAACGCTTTGGCCGCTGTTTTTGCTGTCAGATCTTTTACGGGTACTATTACCAAGAAGCGTGAATAATGGTCCACGATGGTCAAGGCATAGACATAGCCGGACCGGCTTGGTGTCAACTTCACGTGGTCTATGGCTACAAGTTCAAGTGGTTGTTTGGTGATTATGGGCTGCAGTGGTGCTCTTTGGTTCTTTTGATCGTTTCTTCTGAGGTTGCACGGGCCACAGTTTCTGCACCACTGTTCGATTGATTTTCTCATCCCGACCCAATAAAATCTTTCTCTTAGAAGTACTTCTAACTTTTTCCAACCGAAGTGACCAGCACCATTATGGTAAGCTTCGAGGACCATCTTCACATCTTGTTTAGGCACAATAATCTGCCAAACCAATTCATGTGTTTTCGGATTGGTGTATCTTCTACAGAGCTTCACTTGATACAGGAACATTTTGCCTCTCTCTTTCCAGAGTTGATGCGTCTCTTCTGGGGCATCCTCATCGGGATATGCACTTTGCTCAGTCAACAGTTCCTTCACCAACTTCACAGCCGGATTGCTGTCTTGGGTGTCAGACCCATCTATGGTGTGCTAACGGATTAAAATTCACCTCTTGTTGTTTCTGATAGGTACTTGACTGATGATGTTTTGCCTTGGGACGATGGAAGGCAGGTAGTTCAATTTCTTCAAGCTCCCCCATTTCCTCTTCTACATCTCTCAAGTGTGGCATCCGGGATAGGGCATCGGCATTTCCATTCTTGCGACCTGCTCGATACTTGATTATGAAGTTGTAATTAGATAACCGGGCTATCCATCGCTGTTCTAACGCACCTAATTTGGCTGTGTCCAGGTGGGTCAACGGATTGTTGTCAGTATAGACAATAAATTCTGCAGCGGCCAGATAGTGTTTGAAACGTTCAGTCACAGCCCAAACTACTGCCAGTAGTTCCAATTTGAAGGAGCTGTAATTTTCTGAATTTCTTTCAGTAGGCCGGAGCTTTCTACTTGCAAAGGCGATGACTTTCTCCCGACCTTCTTGCTTTTGTGACAGCACCGCTCCTAGTCCCACATTACTGGCATCGGTGTAGAGGATGAAACGTTGATGGTAATCTGGGTATGCCAGAACCTCTTCTCCGGTTAGTGCCTTCTTTAGTTGTTCAAAGGAGTCTTCCCTTTCGTCGTTCCACTGAAAAGGAGGGTTTCGGTTTGAAGGTTTCTTCGTCTGCCCTACCAAGGTGTCTTGCAAGGGTGCTGCCAACTTGGTAAATCCTTTTATAAATCTGCGATAGTAACCCACCAATCCCAGGAATTGTCTCACTTCTTTTGCGCTGGTAGGTCTTGGCCAATCCCTTATGGCGCTTATTTTCTCGGGATCTGGTGCTACTCCCTCCGAACTCACGATATGTCCCAGGTACTGTACCTTTGGCTTGAGAAGGTGACATTTGGATGGCTTGACTTTCATGCCATACCTGGATAAGGCTTCGAACACTTCTGCCAGGTCTATTAAGTGTTGTTCGTAAGTCTTTGAGTAGACGATCACATCATCTAGGTACAGGAGGACGGTCTCGAAGTTCTTGTGTCCGAGGCAGCATTCCATCAGCCGCTGGAAGGTACCGGATGCGTTGCAGAGTCCGAACGGCATGCGATTAAATTCACATAGACCCATTGGTGTGGTGAATGCCGTCTTTTCCTTATCTCTCTCAGCCACAGGGACTTGCCAATACCCGCTTGTTAAGTCTAAGGTGGAAAAATAATTAGCAGATTTCAAAGCAGTTAAGGACTCTTCTATCCTAGGCAAGGGGTAGGCATCTTTATGGGTGATGTTATTAATCTTCCGGTAGTCTACGCACATTCTCATGGTTCCGTCCTTTTTTTTGACAATCACTAGAGGGGCCGCCCAGGGGCTACAGCTGTCTCTTATTACCCCGGCCTGTTTCATCTCCCTCAGCATATCTTTTGCACACTAATAGTGAGCGGGCGGTATGGGTCTATATCTTTCTTTTATTGGGGGATGGCCACCGGTGGGGATTGTGTGTTCTACCCCTTCTATCCGTCCGAAGTCCAATGGCTGTTTACTGAAGACTTGTTGATATTCCGTCACTAGCCTATACACCCCTTGTTTTTGATGGGTAGGTGTTGAATTTATGCCCACGTGTAGCTGTTGGCACCAATCCTCCAATTCTCCGTCTGAGCCGTTGCCTTCCACCTGACAGGTTGGTTCTAAGGGCTCAATGGTTGTGATGGCATTGTTGTCAACAGTATATAGCTTTGCCACTGTAGCATACCTTGGCAAAGTGACCTCTTCCTCTCCACAGTTCAAAAGTCGTACCGGCACTCGTCCCCGGTGTACCTCGACTACCCCTCGTGCTGTGAGTATAGTGGGCCTGCTGTCGGTGTACACTGGTTCTATTAAGGCTTGATAATCTCGTCCCTTAGTACCAATGGCTGCTCTACACCATACCAGCATTTCTGTTTTTGGTGGGATTACAATAGATGTCGGATCACTTACCCTCACACTGCCGATTTCTCCACCTGCAACTTCTACCTGTTGCCTTAACATCAATACTTTTATTTCCCTTCGGAGAACTCTCTGCTGGCAGGATTGGGCAGTTTCAGCAATTTGCTGTAAAACAGAAATAACTTCGGAAAAGCAGTTCTCTAACACATTCATTCCTATCAATACAGTGGGTTCACAGTTCCGCCGGTCAACATCAACAACAATTATACCCTGTTTCTTCAATTCTACTTTACCAATCTTTATGGTCATCTCCCTGAATCCTAGTTTCGGTACCAACTTACCATTACTGGCCCATATATCTAGTTCAACATCAGAGGGCCCTTTATCAATATCTGCATCAGCCCAGTACCTCTTATAAAGGATATACGGTATAGATGAAATCTGGGAACCTGTGTCCAGCAAAGCGTTGAGGGGAATTCCGTCCAGCACGATAGGGATAATGGGTCGTCCTCTGATGTACCTGTCGTGCCAGGGTGTTGGGCCTTGAAAGTTCATTCCTGCGAAGCGGCCCGCATTCCCAGGGGATTCCCGTTTAAATCACAATCTCGTGCAAAGTGGCCTGGCTGCTGGCAACGGCGGCAAATGGGCTGTCCATCCGGTTGGTAGCGGTCGCGGGGTCGTCCTCTCCATGTCGGGTATCTCCGGGGTCTCATCCATGGAACATCCTCTCTACAGTTTGCCAACTCCATCTTGTGTCCTCTCATCTCCTGCATGGTTTTAGCCATTGAAGCAACAACATCAGCTAAAGAGTCAAGCTTTTGTTGAAGAGCCTTCCGGTCCTCCGCTTCCGTCGGGATAGTGTAGATTCGTTCCGCTGTGCAGCAGGATTGGTTTTCCCCTTGCTCTGACGTCAGAGCGCTCAGCTTAATGCCGCCCACAATGACACGCCCCCTGCTTCTCCCGCCCGCCGCGCGCTCCGTAATGGCGGATTCTGACGTTTTTCAGTCAGACTGGGGCTCAAGTAATGGCGTAGCCCAATTAACAGTCTCGTGCCTAACGGTTACGAGGTGATTACCTCAGGGGATGGCGGCCATCTTTACTCCATTATAACCAATGGGGAAAAGTCACTTTCAATAGTTTTCAATGGGGAATGGAATTTTCTTTAATAAAATCAATTTTCAAGATTTTTCATCCAAGTTTTCACAGTTTTGGGCTCCAATCACGGCACACAATACCCGGTATACGGGCTGGCTCGATCCTGTTCGTGACGCCAATTGTGACGCCCAGGAGACCGGGGTACCCAGCACCAGACCAATGGGGTCTGTCTCTTGAGGGGGATGTCACGGGTGGCTTGACCCGGTGCTGTGGCCTCAGGCAATGCACAGTGTAAGGGTATCGTGAGGGAACAGGCACTTACTCGATCAGCAGCATGTTCTCCCAACGGTGATGATCCTGATCCTGGATAGATGGCTATTGTCCAAATGAAAGACTGAGGCACTGAAACATTTAACCAGTTTACTTCAACATAAAGGGATTTACAACCAGTCCTGACACCGGAGTCTGTATGGGAACTCTGAGTTACTTTGACCCTGCCGGGGTCTTCGCCTCTTATTGTACGCAGTTTCTGTGTGGCCCTGCTGCTGTATGTGAACTGGCTGCCGGCCCAATCTGTCCCCTCCGGGCCCTGGTTCGAAGGGCAACCCGAGTCCTTTTATCGGCTTACCCCCTCCGGGAGTACCGCTGAACTCTGTGTCTGTTGCTGCGTCCGGCCCTAGTGAAGCTGATAACACCTCACGTTTTTCCGGTTGCTGTATTATATATAATGAATACAGCCGCGGATCCGGTATCCGTCTTTGCGCCTGTTCTGGGTAGTGATTAATGCTACCCGGTTCTCACAATGTCCTTTTTCTCTGTCCCTCTTCTCCTCAGGCCGGTGATTTGGACCTGGAAACCGTCATAGGGCTGTTAGAAATTCAGCTGTATGACCTCTCACTTTCAACTCCTTAGCCCAACTGCCAGTTCTTCTCTCAGACCAGAATGGATCAAGGGAAGTCTCTGGAGCTCCCCCTTCTGGCCGGAGGTGGTAGTGCAGTCTTGCTATTTTAGTATTTGTATTTAGTGTCAGTAACTGTTTTTGTGGCAAATACCCCTAGGGGTGCCACATATCCATCTTCTCTCTCTGTTTTGTGCACTTGGTAACAAAAAACCCTAAATAATATAGATGGGAACCTTTGTGATCTCATTGACTAACCTATCGTTTATTGCATTTACCCACCAAAGGGTGTGACGTGTAGAAATCTTGGAGAGAACATAACAGATATATGAGGGGAGGAGGCTCAACAGTTCCTAATGTTGCATTGAGTAAGATCGGTGAACGATAGAAACGCGTCGCATGTACTCTGCACTCAGTCATTCGCACCAAGGCAAGGATTTGCTGTTTCTAATTTTAATGGAGAAATAAAGATTTGAAGTTTTATGGAGCTGGAATGCCTTCTTCTGTTTTTCGCTAGTTCCTAATGTCCACTGGCAGAAGCAGCAGCGGACGGGAGCTTTTGCAGGAGTTTGTTGCCTTACGGTTAGAAACCACTTTGATGGAAGCCAAAAGGTTATATTCTGGTATTGTCTTAGCCAGAAAATCTGTAAATACTTTTATCCCCAAAAAGTATTCTAGGAGAGATATTTATTTTATTTTTATTTATACAGTTTTGGAAATTTTTCAGTCATTATTACAATGTTTTTGTGCTTTTTTACACCTAGTGCAAATCCTGTCTAGACACACAGTTTACACTTCTTAGATTCTTGCTTTCTACCTTCATTTCCAAGATGGGCAAACACAATAAGTAAGCGGACCACCTACTGGAAGATAAGACATGTTGTATTATCAGAAACTTTTTCTATACAGTTTTCTTGTTGGCTTTGATTTGCAGATCGAGAAGACTTGGGTTGCTGCTGCCATCCTCCAGAGCTCAGGAAGGCCATTGTTGTGCCTGCTGTTTCGTTGGGCCATAGCCATACGCTGTGATTACTTGAGCCGGCTATGGAAACTCGACCAATTACCGCAGTAAAGTTAATTTTGGGAAACATTCCTGTGTTTCACTTCTGATCAACTTTACAATATGTTTACCTTCTGCATAATTAATACATTTCTTGAAACATATTCTCTCCTATTAGGCTTTTGATGTTATAATTTACCCATAATTTTCCGTTATACACAATGGCAAAGTAAATACAAATCATTGTAATAGCATGTACATCGATTAGCCATAGCGATGAAACAAAATATTATTAAAGGGTTCTTTTTCACCCATGCTATCAAAGAGAGAATGGAGCAGATGACACCTCTGCTCCATTTAAGATGGGACTCTGGAAAGTCTGTTTCTCAAATTTCAAAGCACTGTTTTCAGGATGGCAGGGGGTTCAAACAGTCAGACTCCCAGCAATGTGAAGAATAGGGGATAATTTACTACATTGGGAATAACCCTTTACAACTAATGCAGCCTAATATTGGGTAGGTCTTTTCATGTAGCAGATCCTTCAAGTCGAGATCTGAAAATGCATTGGATTTATTTTTCCAGCATATCCTCAAGATGATCGGTTGGATTGATATCTGGGATGAACTTTGGACTCCTTGTCGTGTTCTCCTATTCTTAATCAGTTTTTGCAATGTGCGCGGGGCATTATACTGCTGAAAGAGGCCACTGCCATCAGGGAATACTGCTGCCTGGTAGGGGGAAACTTGGTCAGTACAAAAGTAGGTAGAAGATGACACATCCACATGGTACTGGGACCTAAGGTTTCCAGTAGAAAATATCTCAGACCATCATACAGCCCCCGATTGTTTTTTTTTTCCAGCAAGACTCTTGGTGCCATGTCTTCCCCATATAAGTTGTGCACATGCAATTCGTCAGATTATGTTTCCTTCTTCCAGTGCTCCATGGTCCAGTTCTGATGCTCATGTGCCCATTGTTGGTGCTTTCGGCAGGGACAATCTGACCTATGAGTGGTTGTCCATTTACTTTTTAGTGGGATTAGACCAGTTGGGCTAGCCTTAACACACCATGCATATCAGTGAGCCCTGGTTTCCCAGATGCACCTTTATGTAGCACGTTTGTCAGACAGTTGTAAGAGGGACGACCAGAGCAGTAGTCATGGCTGAGCACTCTGGTGTATCTGTGCCCTGGCCTCCCATTTCAAGAAAACATTGTCCATCACTTTGCTTACCTGTGGCTCCACTTTCTGTGCCATCAGGGTCATCTCTGTTTAGCTGCCGGCTCCCATCAGTCAGTGTTATAAAGATTGAGACAGTCCTGTTCAGCTTTCAAATAAACAACTTTACTGTTTCCTTTATGAGGCACATTCATATTTTTCACAGCATTAACAACAGGATTCACATTACACATCTCTACTTCTTTCCCTACGCTTCCTTTCCTGTCACACAGCACACACCTGGGTCGGACCGTGCCGCACGGTTCCTCAGAGTCCTCCCAATTCAGCTCTGCAATGGTTAGTCCTTCCTTAGTCTATTTCACCCCAGAAAAGAGAACTTCTGTCTCAGAAGCTAGCCACTTGGTGAGTGATCAGCCCTTCTGTACTGTGCTTTTGGTGACCCAGTGTACTCCTGTTTCAAGCTCACTCCATCTGAGAGTTCCCTCAGCGGCCGTTTCGCGCCGGTACCGAGGGCATTTGCCCATGCAATTAAATGCCACATCATGAAGCTACCTGTGCTCCCGTCCAGTCATTGTTTCTCTCTTGTTTCTCCTTTCAAGCTGCTGTACTGGCCTCTGCTGTTCCGGTCCGATGCTGTGGATGGCTGGACTTCTCTCTTAATAAACGTTGCGTGGTTGCTGCTATTGTCCTGGGCACTTTAGCCCGTGTGGACTGTCTGGGCGTCCTGGTCCTGACTCTAATCAGGAAGTCTTCCCTATCTTAACTGCAGCTGACCCCTCCTATCATAACTATGCACATTATTAAGCCCCCTTCTAGTGTCCAAACTCCAATACTACACTTTCCCTATTTGATAAGTACATGCAATATAAAATTATATACAGTAGGCATATAACAGCTATTATAACCTTATCAAAAGAAAAGGGAGTGGAGTATTATATACATCCCGTACACAGTCACCACCCATGTTCTGCTAGATGTTCTTATCCAGTCGTCCAGACTTCACAATTTAGCACAAAAGTCACACAGATCCTTCTTCTCAACCATTTTTCCTGGTTTCAACACATCAACTCCAAGAACTGACTCTTCACTAATATATCCCATGCCTATGGTTACCAGATAATTCACTTCTCGTGTTAGTGGTTTCAGTTTCATAGTTAACATAACATATCGTGTCTGATCGGTGTTACCGGAATAATACAGTATAATCACTAATTGTATAGTATATATATGAAGCCAAGCATATCCATTATTAAGCAGCAGACCGGCCGTATTTTGCTTCTGTAAACGCAGACAGCCATGTGAATCACTCTTATGAATGCTCTAAAATTCACTTAGTAGCTCATTAACGATCACGCTGACATCCCAAACATGAAGCCAGTTGTTAAACAATACTCCGTGTGAAACAGTTTACACATTTCTGGAAATTTACAGTGAAGCCATTTGCGAGAAACAAGCTTTTCTATTACACATTCATCTCACTGACTTGCCGGCTGATAATTGTCCACACAACATGGTGCAAATATCACTTGACCCCTTGTAAATAGCAAAATGAATTAAATGCAATATTAGGATGTAGTGGACTCTCTGCAGTACAACAAGATGAGGTTATTTGCTCTTCATGGTTGTAATTGGAATCCTTCCCACAGCCAATTAATAGTAAATCTTATCTTATTAGACTGGATACAGCTGATTGGTTGTATGACACTCACCTGCAGAGTGATGCTGTGACTTCCTGCTGAGTAGAAGGGGAAAGAGCTGCGTCAGTCAGGTTATGGGCACAGATGTCTCAAAAGGCTTCAGAAATGTTAGTAAGCTGCAAAAGAGGTTATAGTAGGGGCACAATGATGTATTTACTACAGTTTTTGGAGGCTCCTATTAGAATTGTTATTGAATGATACTAATTATTTTGTCTCACCTGATGAGGTGTATCTTCAAAGCCCCTGGCCTCCTTGAGCAGTTCTTGAGCAGCATGGACATGTGGCATTGATGCAGCAGGATGATAGAGACAGAGTGAAGTGGTGTTGAAGAGGAGATGGATTGGTGTAGCAGAGCTGGAACAGCGATGACTGATGTAGCAGAGCTGGAACAGCGATGACCGATGTAGTAAAGCTGGAACTATGTTGACCCAAGTAGCTGAACTGGAACAATGATGACTGATGTAGCAAAGTTGGAAAAGTGATGACCAATGTAACAGAACTGGAACAGAGATGACTGATGTAGTGAAGCTGGAATAGAAGACTGATGTAGCAGAGCTGAAATGGCGACAACTGATGTAGGAGACCTGGAATGGCAATGACTTATGTAGAAGAGGTGGAATGGCGACGACTGATGTAGTAAAGGTGGCAAATGATGACTGCTGTAGCAGAGCTGAAATGGCGACAACTGATGTAGGAGTCCTGGAATGACAATGACTTATGTAAAAGAGGTGGAATGGCGACGACTGATGTAGTAAAGGTGGCAAGTGATGACTGATGTAGCAGAGCTGAAACGGCGACAACTGATGTAGGGGACCTGGAATGGCAATGACTTATGTAGCAGAGGTGGAATGGTGATGACTGATGTAGTAAAGGTGGCACAGTGATGACTGATGTAGCAAAGCTGGAACAGCGATGACCGATGTAGTAAATCTGGAACTATGTTGACCCATGTAGCAAAACTTTAACAGTGATGACCGATGTGGCAAAGTTGGAACAGCGATGACCAATATAACAGAGCTGGAACAGAGACAACTGATGTAGTGAAGCTGGAATACACGACTGATGTAGCAGAGCTGAAACGGCGACAACTGATGTAGGAGACCTGGAATGGCAATGTCTTATGTTACAGAGGTGGAATGGCGACGACTTATGTAGTAAAGGTGGCACAGTGATGACTAATGTAGCAGAGTTGGAACAGCGACCACTGATGTAGCACAGCCGCAACAGTTACGACTGATGTAGCAGAGCTGGAACAGTGATGACTGATGTAGCAGATTTGTAACAATGATGACTGGTGTAGCAGAGCAGGAACCATGACAACTGATATAGTAAAGCTTGAACAGTGATGTCTGATGAAGCATAGCTGGAACAGCTGTGACCAGAATTGCATGATTGTAGCAGCGATCGTTTATATACTGTAGCAGTTCTGTAGAAAAGATGATTGGAATACTAGAGCATTGCTTGACAGCATTGGCTGACATGGCAGCACTGTAAGAATGATACCAAGCTAAGTTGTAGATATATAGTGGCTCTACAATAATGAACATTGAAATAGTGGAGTTGTAGCAGTGTTGGGTAATGTAACAATGCTGGCACAGCGGTGACTGCAATAGTAGGGTTATAGCAGTAGAGTGCAACCAAGCTGCATTTGCCTTGCCATGGGAGTACAGTGCAGCGGCAGGAATACCAGCTACCTGAATACTCAGGTGTCATCTTGCTGCCTGAGTTGAGTTTAAATGATCTGAGTGGATGATGTCATGAGTATGCATTGGGATGCTGTGGTAAACTGATGCACTAGAGAGGAGATAGGGTGTGATGCTCAGCGCTGTAAGTGGGACGGGGGAATAACACTAATTAGTGTTAGTTTTGTCAATCTTCTTGATATTTTTTTTAATATTTGAACAGCTCCCTCACATTTACTGCAAGTGATGCATAGTTTAATGAATTTCTGAATATAGAGGACAAAAGATGACTACTAAAAGAATATCATTATTTTCTGACATCCATTATATACGGGACATCATTATTGATCTGTATTCGGACTAGTAAGTGCATGGCAGGATGTTAGCAGAAGGTAGAAATGTTTCTGCTCGTAGCATTATGTATCAGTGCATTGTTCAGGCAGGTCTTCGGCAATGAAACCCCTTTTGGACATAAAAGGTTAGATATTGATCACCTATGCTAAGGTTAGGGCATCAGCATTGGATTTGTGGAGGTTGGACACAAGGTATCGCCATAGTTCTGCTGTTTGCAGCTCCTGTGGTGGCTGGATGTACACAGGATAAAGCGCCATATATCATGTAGTGGCCATTCTTGGTTACTGCAGCTCATCTCCGATTCAGCTAAAGAGCTAAATTGCAGTACCTCAGAATGGCCACTACACGGTGTATGGAGCTGTGCTATTCTGGCTGTATACACTGTATATGGGAGCAGCCACCAGCTGATCTATGGAGGTGCCGGGTATTGGACCCTCAGATCTGACACATTTTGGATAGGATAAGTCATCAATATCTAAGTTCTGGAAAGCCACTTTAATACATACACTAAAGGTGAATTCATCCGTTTATAACAATGTTTCATGGGCTTTCTAATATCTTTTATTTTTAGTGTTGTGATTATATCGCAGTCAAGCAGGGGGTTAACCTATATTATTCATGCAGCTCCCATTCTTCAATTTTTCACACTGATTGAGCTGTCCAGTTGACTGGAAAGGGCTGACAGCCGGGAGGGTCCTGGTCAGAGAAGAAGAGGTCCCAGGCCAGCTGGTAAGGGAATGGTTCTGAGCCAGGTAATTATTGCTCAGTGCATAGGACTAAAGCCTCAGAGAAAATGCTATACTAATGAAACACAAATGGGACATCTGTGCTCAGGAGTTCATTTAAGCATTGAAAACACAACTTTGCCAAGAGTTAAAGCACTTGTGTAAGCAAACAGCCACCTCTAAAGGAGGCCGGTCTCACAGCAGGTAGACTCCGTTCACATTACACAACAGAACATTGTGTTTCTCATCTCATGAATTTTTCACTCTTATTGAATAACCGCGCAAGCTGCCATTTCTGTGAAAGCGGTTTTGCAAGATTGCAAAATGTGGCTGGTGCTCAATGATTGGATATTGTGCAAAGTGACTGATCTGATCATCTGCTGTGAGACACATGCCCACTAGGAACCAAAGCACAGCACATACTACAACTCCCAGCATGCTCAGACCATTCCTCACCACTGGTGTAGACACAATTCACATGGAAGGCCAGTGGTCTGCAATCTCTCTCAAGCTGTTGGGTGACTACAACTCCCAGCATGCCTAAGAACTCATTGACCCCTGGTATAGCGTGGTCTGCAAACTTTTGGTTCTCCAGCTGCTGCGAAATAATCCGTAGTGAGCATCCTGGGATTACATAATTATATGATGATTCTACACTCCCTCTCTTATTTTGCCCTTTGAAAAAAAATCCTTCTAAGATAATCTAAAATCTAAAAGAAAATAAACTTTACAAATTGTGTTCATTAGAACCTTATAAAGCTCTTATGCAGATCTGTGTGTCTCCATGGTAACAGACTACAAACAAATCCGACGTAGTCTGATCCTGCAGTCATACTCCCTTTCCTATGTCAGGTGGAAATGATTATTACAGGATCAGACTACATGTTTTTTTTTGTAGTCTGTTACCATGGAGACACATAGTTCTGAATTTACAGAACAAAATAAGGAATTTATTCTAAGTTCAAAATCAGAAAATTGTGCAAAAGGCAATCTACAACTGCTCATTGCTGGCATAATTTTTTTTTAAGACAACCCAATTTGCGCCAAGAGGCATGCATTACTTTCACTCTAATGATCTTAAAGGGTGTGTGGCAAGTTTGGAAATGATCCCTTATTCTATTCTCGGGGACCCCCACAGATCCCGAGAAAGGGACAATAAACAGCCTCATTTAACCCTGCTGTTGTCTTCGGTCAAAAACGACCAACCTTGAACTTCAATATTCTTTAAAATATTCAAGATGCAGCTCTGAAACCCATGGCCGACCGACCCATCCTCATTTAAGTCAATCAACCACAAGTTTCAGAACCGCATCTTGAACACCCCAAAAAATACCAAAGTTCAAAATAGGTCTCCCCAGACCGAAGACAACAGCAGGGTTAAATGAAGCGTACGTCAAGGGTGGCCACTTCTGCTCCATTCTTAATAGGAGTGCCAAAGACCAGTCAAGTGGGGGAAACTTCAATACTTGGTACATACCCTTTAAGACTAGTGTATGAAAGACCCGTCTTAATAGATATGCCTCCATGTGTTTTATGCATCCAGATTCTTAAGAAATGTCTATTTGGAAGATGTCAACAGTCCAACAACGTGATTGTCATCACAGTAGTCTTGCAAATGGTGGGTCTGGCTTCTGAAAGTGGAAGTTGGGACCCCTCTATGATGTTCATATAATCTTATATGTAAAGGGCATATAAAAGATTAGAAAAATATGGCTGTAACAGTGCCACTCTTGTTCACAGGAAGTGTCTGGTATTGCAGTCATATTTGATGCATTACCGGAGCCAGTCACACATAAAAGTGGCGCCATTTCTGAGATATATCCTGTCCACCTATTTTATATCAGCAAGTGAAAATAAAATTCATCTCCTAGCATTTTTTCCCTCCCGGAATATTTATGTTTATTTTCATCTCCAGCGCAGGGTCTGTCCTGTGACGGACACCATATGTTCCTTTGTTTAGGAAGCGACTAAGATCCGTGTCTTTCCTATGATATGAAGAGGGATGAGGACACTCGCTGAAGACGGTTTTGCGGTAATTAGACCAAACTCCCCGAGCAAAAGGTCTGTTTATGTCACCCGGCATCGGGCTGAGAGAATAATTAGTTGTTGAATTTACGCCAGACAAACTGTGATGTTTCATGATTAAGAATTCATTTTAATAAATAAAAATAATGCCTAAAGATTGTCTCCGGCGTCAGGTTCAGCATTTAAGTTATTTTTTAAGATTCCGGGGAAAAAAGAAAAAAAAAAAAAAAACATGATTAACTCGTCACAAGGCACTAAGGGAAATTACCTGTTAAGTGGAGCAGGATTTCTTTCCCTGGTTCTCTATGCACTTGATTGCTTGAAAGTAGGAAGATAACGCAAGCGTCCTCAATGATATTATTACTGAGGGCTCGTCAGCTGATGAATTCTATTATTATTTCCCCTTTATTTATATAGCTCCGACATAAGGAGACATCAGCGGCTCTGCTCCTTATGTCACATGGACCATTAGTGGAGTTTTCAGATTAAGGCGTCCTTCACTTTCTTTTTTTTTCAGCTTTTGAACCCACTTGTAAAATAAAAAAAATCCAGCAACATATAGTGAGTGTAAGTTTTGACGTCGGTTTTCCTAGCGGCTGCTTTGCTATTATTTGCTGCACATACAGCTCTGGCAAAAATTAAGAGACCACTGCAAAATGTTCAGTTTGTCTGATTTTTCTCCTTATAGGTATATTTTTGAGTAAAATGTAAATTGTTAATTTATTCTATAAACTTCTGACAACATGTCTCTGAAGTTCCAAGCGATAAATTTTGTATTTTTTTTTCTGACAAAGAAAAATGGTAAAAAAAAAAAACCCCAAAAAAAAACAGTGCTATCAGACCTCAAATAATGCAAAGAAAACAAGTCCATAATCATTTAGAAACAACAATACTAATGTTTTATCTCAGGAAGAGTTCAGAAATCAATATTTTGTGGAATAACCATGATTTTTAATCACAGATTTCATGCGTCTTGGCATGGTTTCCACCAGTCTTTCACACTGCTTCTGGCACAAAAATTCAAGCAATTCTTTGTTTGATGGCTTGTGACTATCCATCATCTTCTTGATTACATTCCAGAGGTTTTCAATGGGGTTCAGGTCTGGAGATTGGGCTGCCCATGACAGGGTTTTGATGTGGTGGTCTCTTAATTTTTACCAGAGCTGTATATCCGATGTTGGATAAATTGGCAGCATCTTTAAATATAATGCTTCCATCTTAGATATATTTCCCCAATTTTTACAAGTCCCCTTCTACTGGAGTAAGAAATTTCAACTTTTTGTGCGTTGAGACTTAGAGCGCTAACCAGGTACCTAAAATTGTCCCCCGGATTACTCCTGTAGGTGGAGACGCCAGGTTCTAGTGCCTTGCTATGCTGCTAAACCTTCCCTAATCAGTCCCCTACCCCACCCAGGGTAGTGGGAAGCTGAAGCGTATAGTATAACACTAACCAGACAAACAAGGGAAGACATGGGTAAATGAAAATACCAACCATACAAAATACACACACCAAACAACAGAGTGGGACACAAGGGAGTTAAAGGAAGGAGAAACCAAATAGGAGAGGATGTGGTTGCACACACAGACAAAACTCCCAGCAACAATCTCTTGAACAATCTCCAAACTATGAACAACACCTCCAACTCCAGAACCAGGCAGTAAGAAATAACTCTGGCAACCCTTAAGTGCCAGAGGCAAGTATGCATAGCAGATGGGAGTGGCCAACACTGAACAGCTGAGACCATCAAGGCAGGAAAGCTCCAGGAGCTTCAACTAAACAGATTTTAATTTGCATATGAAAACACAACAAAAACGCGACGTGTGAACATAGCCTAAAGGTACCGTCACATTAAGCGATGCTGCAGCGATATAGACAACGAGCCGATCGCTGCAGAATCGCTGTTTAGGTCGCTATAGAGACGTCAAACACGGCAACACTAGAACAATGCAGGAGCGATCCAGTGACGTACTTATCGTTCTCGCTGGTTGTTAGCTCCATGTAAAAACATTGCTGGCATCGTTGCTTTTGTTGTCAAAGATGACGAATCACGCCGACCAAATAAAGTTCTGGACTTCTAGCTACGACCAGCGATGTCACAGCGGGATCCTGATCGCTGCTGCGTGTCAAACACAACGAGATCGCTATCCAGGACGCTGCAACGTCACGGATCGTTGTCGTTCTCGTTGTAAAGTTGCTCAGTGTGAAGGTACCTTAAGGGCTCATTCAGACATCCAGTTTTCACGGATAGAACTCGTACCTAGTATAGTCTATGGGGCTGTTCATATATACATTTTTTTGTCACCGTAAAAGTGTGGAGAAAAGTCCACTATTGATCCGAGTGTCAGACTAAAATTGGCAATGCAAGTCTATGGGTCTAGGGCCGGTTTCACACGTCAGTGGCTCCGGTACGTGAGGTGACAGTTTCCTCACGCACCGGAGACACTGACTCACGTAGACACATTAAAATCAATGTGTCTCTGCACATGTCAGCATGTTTTCACGGACCGTGTGTCCGTTTGGAAAACACGGAGACATGTCAGTGTTCGTGGGAGCGCACGGATCACACGGACCCATTAAAGTCAATGGGTCCGTGTAAAACACGTACCACACACGGATGTTGTCCGTATGCAGTCCGTGTGCCATGCAGGAGACAGCGCTACTGTAAGCGCTGTCCCCCCCGCGTGTGGTGCTGAAGCCTCATTCATTTCTTCTCTCCAGCAGCATTCGCTGGAAAGAAGGAATGAAAAATCATTTTTTTTATTTATTTATTTTTTTTTAAATAAAGTTGCCGGTATTCTGCCCCCTCCAACCCCCTGTGCGCCCGCCCGCTTGCATTAAAATACTTACCCAGCTCCCTCGGCGCTTCCATCCTCTCAGTGTCGGATGCTTGTCCTGCATGAGCGGTCACGTGGTGCCGCACATACAGTGATGAATATGCGGCTCCACCTCCCATAGGGGTGGAGCTGCATATTCATTACTGTAATAAGCGGGACCACGTGACCGCTCATACAGGAAGAGCTGTGACGCTGAGAGGATGCATCGGGGGAGCTGGGTAAGTATTTTATTGCCAGCGGGCAGGCGCACAGGGGGTGGGAGGGGCAGATTACCGGCAATTTTATTTTAAAAACAAAAAAAAAAGATTTTTCATTCCTTCTTTCCAGCGAACGCTGCTGGGAAGAAGGGATGAATACCGGATTCAGCACCGCACGCAGGGGACAGCGCTTAACTGTAGCGCTGTCTCCTGCACGGTCCGTGTGGTCCTCAGTCGGCACACGGGCGGCACACGGCTGCCGCATGTGTGCCACACTGATGTGCTACGTAAGCACACGGACAATTCCGGTACCGATTTTTCCGGTACCGGAATTATCTGGACGTGTGGGACAGGCCAAAGATAATATCAAACAGCACTCAGATGCCATCCATTTTTCCCTGACTTCTAAATAGTTTTTTTTTTTTTTAAATCTGAGAAAAACTGATTAAACTCAGACTCAATTCTGATGAAAATCTGATGAAACTGAACAAAATCAACTTGGAACATTTTTCTCCTACGTGAAAACAGAACGGACGTCTGAATGAGTCCTAAGTCATCAGTTTTATCCCAAAAGCTGAGATTTGATAACACCATAAAACAATTGAAGCACAATTCCTAAATCTGGCAGAAACCTTGGCTAACCATACACATATTAATAACCACTTTCAGAGGTGGTGAAAGTCACATAAAGTTACAAATTAAACTTGTGAGCAGGACTTAAAAATGATCCCCCTGCCCATAAATATCCAAAGTTTTCATAGTGTTTTGTTTATCTGCAGTGTTTGTCGTTTTGACAGAATTGGACGTTGTGCTATTCTTATTTTTGGCTGGTTCTGTGGCACATCTGGCATTATAACCCAGTGCTGCTTGTATAATGGAGGATGACCTGGGCAGCGTGATTGGTTTTGAAACGAGGTGAAAGCACTGAGACCTGCATTGATCAAAGATGGAGTAATTTCCAGCAAATTTTTCAGGCATTCACTCCACCTCTGCCACTCCATATTAATCAAATGTTGGCACAAATTATTCCGGAGCAGATTTAAATTTTTTTTTTAACCATGGCAGTACAACTTTACATTGTTAGATAAGTTTGTCAAATGTATTTTACATTAATGTAGAATTTTTTTTAATTGCAAAATTTGTCTTGCAAGATTTGGCGCAATTTGAAACTTGCTATGCATGATAAAAATGGTTGCAACAGTAAAGCTGCCATCACACTATCAGTATTTGGTCAGTATTTTACATCAGTATTTGTAGCCAAAACCAGGAGTGGGTGATAAATGCAGAAGTGGTGCATATGTTTCTATTATACTTTTCCTCTAATTGTTCCACTCCTGGTTTTGGCTACAAATACTGATGTAAAATACTGACCAAATACTGATGGTGTGACGGCAGCCTAAGGCCGGTTTCACACGTCAGTGACTCCGGTACGTGAGGTGACAGTTTCCTCACGTACCGGAGCCACTGACACACGTAGACACATTAAAATCAATGCATCTGTTCAGATGTCATTGATTTTTTGCGGACCGTGTCTCCGTGTGCCAAACACGGAGACATGTCAGTGTTCATGGGAGCGCACGTATTACACGGACCCATTAAAGTCAATGGGTCCGTGTAAAACACGTACCGCACACGGACGTTGTCGTGTGCAGTCCGTGTGCCGTGCAGGAGATATCGCTACATTAAGCGCTGTCCCCCCCACTGGTGCTGAAGCCGCGATTCATATCTTCTCTGCAGCAGCGTTTGCTGTAGAGAAGATATGAATAATTGTGTTTAAAAATAAAGATCTATCTGTCTTACTTTGCTTTAGTTTTAATAAAATCACTTTTTTCTCTACTGCCAATCTAGCAATTCTCTGAATGCTGAGCTCTGTATTACCCCGCCCTCAACACTGATTGGTCTATTTATGTATGCACTGCGCATAGGCAGAAAGCATCCAATCAATGGTTGGGGGTGAGGTTATACAGAGATTATGAATAAGGAAGACTACATGGCAGCAGGTTTACTAGTCCTCTAGTGATAATCTCCTGCTGATAAACTACAGCAAGCAGCCCAGTAAATGACACATTGTTTAAATCAGGGCGTCTCTCTCTACAAAATGCTGCTCTCAGATTAGGAGGCAGAAACCTAATGACAGATTCCTTTTAAAGTATCGGTTCTATACAATTGACTATTTAATGGAAATACAATGCCAACTCTTTGAAAATTGATGACAAAGCGTGCACAGAAACGCAACCTAATATATTTACCAGGACTTCGTGCTTTTTTTTGGAGAGGTGTAACAGGCACCCAAAGAAATCCACACTCTACCTGCCAAGGACTCTGGTTTCACACAGAGGCATACAAAGTTTTACTTGTCAGACACATGCTCCATTGGGTGCTATATAAAAGAAGCATTGCTTCCATGTGCACCATGTGGCGTCACACAGAGTGTCGACGTGTCTACTGTTTAGCACGACCACATAGCTCTGATAGTATTTAGGACTGATTTAATGAATAATTGTACTTGCACAAAAGTTCAAAAAAGTTTGTAAAACTTTTTGCAGAACTTTGTAAAGAAACACAACTCGAGAAAATTGTTCTTTGTGTTCGGAGTCAAGGATAATCCTCCTAGTCCTAGAGATATATCAAAGTTTGGAAGTTTTCTTGAAAAAAAAACAAAAAAGGCGGCATTATACAGACTACAACCATGTTAGAGTGGTAGCGGCAGAGAAGTGGGTCAGGGCTAATGACAGCGCGAGGCTCACAGCCCCTCCACAGGGTTTACAAATTATTAAACTTTTCCATTCTCTCTCTCTTTCTATATTTTTTCCAGTCCGATGGTCCTTGAGCTAAAATGAAAAAAAAGAATTGAGAATTTTAATTTCTAATGCAGAACAATTTGCAGGTTTAAATGAGGATGCAGGATGGAGATGTGCAGATGTATTTAACCAGGCGATTGCTTTCTCCATAATGAAGAGAGAATGATAAAACAATTAAAACAACTTGAATGCCAGATGATTACCAGTAAATGTAAAAAAAAAGTCAGTAAAGAATTAATTTCCTTACCAGTTCGCATTACATTTAAACACCTTTTTAACCACAAAGGCAATTTTAAAACTAATAGGATTCATCTATAATTACATAGTTAAGTAAAATTTATGTAGAAAGAAATTAGGTATTTTCCCTCTGGGTAAGATAAGAGAGGGAACTAGAATCCCCACTTAACCCAACAGGATGTGTTCGCACGTTGCGGCCAAAGTTCGGTTAACGGAACATCATTGCGGTTTATTAGCACAGCCTCAAAAAGCAGTGGACTCCAGCCATTGTGGAGTTACAACACCCCGCATGATGAGAATGGCAGTTTTCCAATATCTGAAGGACCATAAGTTGGAGAATAGAGCATTGAAGGGTTATTCTCTAAAAAATCAAGTTATTCCCTATCCAGCACAGCGCAGAGCTCAACAGCACCATAGACAATGAATGGAGCAGAGGCCGAGCATGCAGAACTCTGCCACATTTAGGTCTCAGGATCACTGCGGGTCCCAGAGGTCAGACCTTTAGTGATCAGCAAGTTATCCCCTATCCAGCAGAGATCGGCAGCTCCATAGACAATGAATGGAGCAGAGACCGAACTTGCGCACCTCCACTACATTTTGGTCTCTGGATCACTATGGGTCCCAGCAGTCAGACCTCTAGTGATCAGCAAGTTATCCTCTTTTCAGCACAGCGCTCAGCAACCCCATAGACAATAAATGGAGAAGAGTGCTAGCATACGCACTCCATTCAAGTTTCAGGATCACTGTGGATCCCAATTGTTAGACCCCTAGCAATCAGCAAGTTATCCCCCATCCAGTGCATAGCTCAGCAGCTCCACAGACAATGAATGGATCAGAAGCCGAGCATGCACACCTCCACTACATTCAGGTTTCGTGATCACTATGGGTCCCAATAGTAAGATCCCTAGTGATCAGCAAGTTAATGTCACACACAGTGAAGGGAGACTAAGTGCAACACGGAGGGATAAGGGAAACAAACACTACGGAAGGAGAGAGTGGAGACCCCTAAACAGATCTAATGTCACCCTGTCTGCCTTATCGTCCCTATATAGGTTCCTCACCTATGGCCTAGTAGGATACCTAATCCCTGCCTGACCCTGGCAATAAATCCTGCACTGGGAAGGATAGGATGGCACGCTAGTCAATCCCCACTACCACTAAAGACAGATGGGATACACAAACAATGGGGAACTATTAGCTTGAGTAGACTCAGCGAGAAACACAGACGTTTTCCAGCAACACCAAAGAGGAAGACAGCCAACTGCAATAGCCTCAAGCCTCCACAGGGAACTGGAAATAGAAATATCAATTGTAACTCCCAGCAGCAGGCTGGGGGTTATAAATGTCCCAGGTCCAGGTTTGTCAACTAGAGCCGTGGCACTTTGCCACTGGGTCCTAAAGTCAGAGGAACTAGGAAGGATTCTGCAAAGCCAACCGATGAGACCTTCTGCAGCTAGATGCAGTGCGACTGTCTGCAGCCTCTGACACACCCTTGACAGTACCCCCCTTCTACAAGTGGTCTCCGGACACTCAGGACCAGGCTTCTCAGGAAAAGAGGTGTGAAATGAACAAACCAGCCTGGGGGAATTCACCTCTGATGCCAAGACCCATATATTTCCCTCTGGGCCATGACCCTTCCAGTGCACAAAGTATTGTAGGGAACAAAGTTGGAGGTGAGAATCTACAATCCTTGAAAGCTGAAACGCCAGATTTCCATCAACCATTACTGGGGGTGGCGGTAGGGGTGAGGGTTCAAGAGGTAGCTCAAGGTGAAATACAGCTGGATTAATGACGGCAGTTATTTTTATAGGGACCAATGAATCTAGGACCCAATTTCAGATTCAAGCATGCATCGACCAAAATTTGATCTCAGGTCTCTTCTACATGTTCCCAAAGTTGGTGCATACTGGTAGACTCGCTTGGTTATGCATACAGTTTTTTCTTTAACGCTACCCACAATTGTTCAATTGGGTTGAGGTCTAGGGACTGTGGGGGCTATTCCAGCACATCTATTTCATTGTCTATGAACCATTTCTTATCCAATCGCTACGTATGCTTTGGGTCGTTGTCCTGCTGGAACACTGTTGTCCTTTTCATACTCATATTACTTGAGTGTATGACATAATTCACCTTATAGGATACTCACATATAGCTCAGTATTGAGACCACCATTGATCCTGGTCATATATCCAATGCCGTAAGCTGTGAAACAACCCCATATCATCAGGCTTCCTCCACCGAACTTCACAGTTCCTTCAATTTCTCAATCTTTTAGCCCCTTTTTTCAGACCCATTTCTACACATCAGAGTCTATTCTATTAAATTTCATCTCATCACTCCAAGTCACCCATTTCCAATCTTCTACTGTCAACTTTTCATACTTTTTTTTGCAAAATCGAGCCAACACTTCTTATGACAATATTGATATTGAGGCTTCTTCACTTTTTTTTTGAGGCACCATTTTAGACTTGTGTAAGGTGCATCACACTGTGCTTGCATGGATGTCTGTGATCTCACTATTATGAAGCATACGAGCCACGTCCATTGCCTTATTTGTGGTGCCAACTTGATGACCCGACTTGTTGACCTCGATATTTTGCCTGGTCGTTCACCTCTTGGCTTCTGAATAGATGGACGGACTTCATTTTGTATTCTTCCAGCTGTCATATTATGCAGTTTGTCAATTTTCTTGGCCGAGAGACCACTATCGATTAGCTGGATGATGCTGCGGGTGGTGGTAGCTCTTCCTCAGGCATGATGGAGTGCACAAGATGCACTGGACGAGGCTGTGTGGTGCTCCCTCTGAATCTTTGAGGGAAAGCCAGACTGCAAATGTCCAGGTTGCCCACACCCATAACATCTCCTCTCTGTGATACCCCCAGGTAGTGGTCGGAACTGTTGAGGCCCAAGATGGTGAGGCGTGATTGTCATCGGATCGCGACTAAGTGGAAGAGCAGATATAATCGGAGGGGGACGGGGCGGGAGCAGGCCGTGGTTTATTGTCCAGAAGCCTCCTCCATTGTGGTCAGATAGTAAGGGCTTCATCGGCTAGGGCTGCAGCTCTATCCACGGTACATGGCATTCGCTCCCAGACGCATTCCCGTACCTCTGCAGGGCACTTGGCAAGAAATTGTTCTATAAGGAACACCTGTATAACATCTTCCACAGTAAAGGCGTTTTCTGCTTCCAGCCATCTCCGACATGCCTGGGACATCTTATGTGCATACATCCTAAATGATCCCCCAGTGGTGCAGGGGAGGTCTTGGAGCTTGGCCCTATATGAATCTGGGGTGATAGCATCATCATCCAGGATAGTCTGCTTTACAAGGTTATAATCCCGATTCCGCTGTGACTCAATGGTTCGGTAAGCCTCCGCCATGCTTCCGTTCAGGAGTCCCACTAACAAATCCAGCCAGAGTGGGGCACCTCCATCACAGCACAATGCTGCTCAAAGTCCTTGAAGAAATCCTCCACATCTCCGGAAGCCCCATCAAATGGCTTAAACTCTGTCCGGGTGATGCGTACAGGCTCCCGGATCATTGGGTTTACACTCCACATTGCATTACTCCCTCTTTCAAGCTCCATTGCTTCTTGTCTCCGCTGTGCCCAGCGGGCAGCCTTCTCCTTATACTCCTGAGAGACGCCTGGGCCCAGAACTGCCATCTCTTCTTTGTACCACACCAACCACTGGCTTTTTGGGGTCGGGATCCCTGTCTCCAGTGCCGGTCCTTCAGAAATCTGGGAGGAAGTGGCCGGGCTAGCACCCACCAGTAGGTCAATTAAGGCTTCTTTAGTCAGTCCCTGTTACTTCAGGTCCAGGTCTCTGGCTCTCTCCTGTAAACTGGATACAGTGCAATTTCTGTACTCACTCTGTGGGTGGTTCTCCATTGGGTTACACTTTGTTGATCCCACCACTGCCACCAATTGTCACGGGGTCCTTCTCTGATACCACACAATCAACAGAGTGAGGGAAGTGTGAACAATCCCAAGACCTTTATTATATGCAAAACTAAAAGGTCCATAAACAATCCACCACACTGGGGATACAATAGTCCAGAACACGAATGCAGTTCACTAACAGGATAAAATGTCCAAGGAGATGAGAGTCCAATAATCCAGCAGACAGAGGATAAAAAATCCATATGCTTTCCTTTCTCTCTGACGTGCTGTGTTCACACCATCCTCACCACACGGGAACTGACTTCCCCCAGCTCTTGTCCTCCCAAGCCCCCTCCTTATCTCCAGGGGCAGTCAGACAGGTTGGGGTGGTTTCCAGGCCTCCCAGACCTAACAAAGGTGCCTTGGGGATTAAGGTACTACAGGGGGTTATCAAGAGGCACAGATACAGTCAGGCTGCAGACAGTAAGTTAGCTAATCCAATTATCAGCCTTTTGGAAGGTAATTGAGACTGTAGACAAAATGGGGAATACACGGAATGATACAGGGCAACAAGAGAACACTATGAAATTCAGTAAAGTATAAATATACACAAAATGATACCCACATAACATATCACACCATCATAGAGTGGTCCCCACCATACTTGACAACCAGCCAAGTTAAAACAGACAGCTGGGGGCTGGTATCCTATGGCTGGTAAAGGGTCATGGATATTGTCCCCCCAGCCAAAAAATAGTGGCACGCAGCTGTCCCAAAAAGCCACATCTGTGGCAGTGGTAAGTGGGGTTTATATTTGTGGGTTTGATGTCACCTTTGCATTGTCCGTTGACATCAAGCCCACAGTTTAGTAATGGAGAGGCATCTATAAGATATATGTTATATTGTAAAAAAACACACAGCTAGTATAAAGTCTTTTATTTGAAATAAAAACAAAACACACTTTTCCATTTAAAAATAATAAACACAGTTATACTCACCTAATGCACATTCTATTGAATCCCTCATTCTGTAATAAAACAAAATTAAAAACTAACAATATCCTTCACCTCTCCGTCTTCTGGCCATGTCTGGGGATAAACAGTTTTCAACCTAGATGGTGCCAAAATATGACTGTCCAGACTGAGAACCACTGATGAATGAGCTCAGGGCCGGTTCCAGGTTTTCGAGGGCCCCGGGCGAAAGAATCTCAGTGGGCCCCCCCTTTAACACATACCCCGATTTATGATGCACAGATACGGCAGAGAAATGTATAGTACAATGCCAGATTTCACTTCTTACATGAGTGACAGCTATTGTAAATTCTGCAGTGTATATATACAGGAGGAAAGGTGCTGTACAGTGTATATATACAGGAGAGGTGCTGTGCAATGTATATATACAGGAGGAAAGGTGCTGTGCAGTGTATATATACAGGAGAGGTGCTTTTCTGTTTTGAGTTTTTCTATGAAACAAAGACTTTTCTACATAAACAACGTTGTTTGATTTTGCGGCCCCAACAGATCTGTGCTACAAAGTAACAGGCGGCTCGGGCATTAATGAGGGACCTGATGCTGAATCCTTTCCACAAACCCTAATGACCCAATTAGTGCCCTGTCATTAGAAGCTCATTAAAGCCTCCCTGTCCCGGGCAGTCATGTACAGCCCACCCCCTGACTGCTCCATACCATACACTGCCCTCTGTCGCGCTCACTATTACCCTGTGCATTTCTCCGTCATCGTTACCCCATGTTACACTTGTCACCCCCCACTACAGAGTAGCAGGGCAGCCAATGTCACCCCCTCCCGGACCCTAATGGCAGCAGGAAATGTCTGCTCCTCTATTGGGTTGGAACCTGATTTAATCAAGGAATAATGTGGATTTGTTGCCGGTGGCTGCAGGGGAAGGGTTAAGTGATGCCATGTCCTTGGTGGGTGCAGTGGCAGCTGCTGGGACCTGGACAGAGACAACCAATGTTGCTGTGACTGCACAGTGTGATGTGGAGGAGAGAAGCTGAGACTCCGGAGCAGAAATCACCCACATGCCAGCACTGGGCAGAGTCCCTCCAGTCACCAGCCTGGGGCCACAGGGCCCCAACATACAGCCCACAGCTCAGTTTTATCCATGGCAGCAGCTCCCCTTCCTCCTGGCATTTGGTTAACCCCATTTATGCGGGTCGGATTGTTATCTTTAAGGTTTAGCAATAACCTTAATACAGATGGGAAGGGGTTAAGCTTCTTCCTATCCCACTGGTGCAGGTTTGGTGCAGCATGCATGTATTCTGGGAGAGCTGGGTGGCTACAGGCTGCACCCCACCAGCTGCTCCTCCAGACATCACCCACATTTTTAGGCAGCGGAGACAGACAGCAGCAGACTGAGCCACAACTTCAACCACTGCCAGATACCATAACACTCACTCAGGCACTGATAGGACGGAGCTCCTCGGAATCTGCCTGATAAGTTCAGCTCAGCACTGCAGCCACCCAGGGGGGAGAGCAGAGAACGTGCTCTCTCCGCCCACAAACAGTCACACTGGCTGCCTTCTGTTAACCGCTATGTGTGCCTGCCTGGCTGCACTGACTGAGTGAGAAGATGCTTGTGTCAGAGCTGGCACATAGGGGTTAAGAGAACGCAGCCAGCAGTGACATTGTGGGCGGAGAGAGCATGTTATCTCCTGCTCTGCTCTCCCAGCTGTAAGTGGGCCCCCCTCTCTCCCCAGGGCCCCGGCATTTGCCCGGAGTGCCGGGTGCTGACGCCGGCCCTGAATGAGCTGCTGCAAGAGCAGCATCAGTGACTAGCGCCTCTCCATTACAAAGCAGCAGGCTTAATGTCACAACTCACCAGACACTACAAAGGTGACATCAACCCCACAAATAAGAACACCACTTGCCACCACCACAGGGCAAGTGGAAAAGTGGGAAGAGCTGGGTAAAGCGCCAGAATTTGCACATCTAATAGATTTGCCTTTTCTGGGAGGCTGCTGGCTGCTATTTTTAGACTGGGGTGGGCCATTATCTATGGCCCTTTACCAGCCTGAGAATACCAGCCCCCAGCTGTCTGCTTTAGCTTGGTTGGTGTGGGGACCCCTCTATTCTTGACAACCAACCATGCTAAAGGTGACAGCTGAGGGTAGCAGCCCGCAGCTGTTAATTTTGCCTGTCTGGTTATCAAAAATACAGGGGAACCCACTCCATTTAAAAAAAAAAGTATTTATACCGCAGGTGGCGGCTGATGAATACTCCCATCAACTGCCGCCTGCTCTCACTGTTATTAGCGGCAGCAGGTGTAGGCTGCTGGGAATAGAAGTCCCATCAGCCGCCGCCTGCTCTCCCTGTTATCAGCTGAATACAACTCTCAACATTGTCCTCTGCTAGCGCAGATCGTTGCGCGGGCAGGTGAGAATGATGAGTGCTGTCATCAACACCCAGCACCGGGGAACAGCGCTAACAGTGCCGCTGATTCTCAGGCACCAGTATGTGTCACACTAATGTAATCCATGTGTCATCAGTGGGCAGGATGTTTTGCGTTCCATGCTGCTTTTAAAAAACGGACATGTCAGCGTGTTTTGCCCATGGGCACACTGTCCGAAGAAACACACTGACATGGGCAGAGACCCATTCACTTGAATGGGTCCACCTGTGAAAGTGTCTCTGGTACATGTGAAAACTGTCACCACATGTACAGGACACACTGACATGTGAAAGAGCCCTAAAACAATGAAAAAAGGCCAGAAATAATATAAAAAAAGTAAAAAAAAACATAATATAAAGAGTAAAAAGTCAAATAACCTAATATAAAAAATAAAAAAGGACACAAATAAGAATATAAAAAGTAAAATAAAAGTCACAAAACATAATTGAAAATGTAAAATAGCCAAAAATATAATTTCTAGTAGTAATAAAAAAAAAAAATATTATAAATAATAATAACATCTAAATTTATATTTTTAATTATAAATAAATGGTAAAAATTACTTCTTCAATCGGATCAGAGTTTTTTTTTTTTATATCTTGCCCATTAGTTTCGCTCCAGGATTTGGACCTCACTTCAAATCATGTTGGGTGGTATACTGATCCGAAGACAATTAGAGGAGGTTCAAGTCACAGAAGTTTATTTACCGATCCACAACTACCCAGCATCGCCTATAACTGCTTCCTTTGGAATCAAAAACTTGAACAGCTTGCCTGTACCTCTCCGCTCGGACATTAAATCAACATGGCTCTATTAGTGGCCCTAGGACGCCAGCTGAGCCATCTCTAAGCCTGTCACCGTGATGTCTTCATCAGTAACCAAAGCAGACGTGAGCTCCTGGCAGCTTCAGGAGGTGACAACAAATCCAATTAGCTCCTCTCCATGATGCCACAATACTAGTGAGAAACGGCCTGACAGGGAGGGTGATGCGAATACCCAGCACAGTAGGGCACATCCTTCTATTAAAAAAAAAGTAAAAAAAAAAACCCAAACAAATAAATAAATAAAATAATAAAATTAAAAAAAATTAAAGCTTTTAATTGCCAGTGCAACAATTTGGAACAAATGTTCAAACCCCACGATCGGTGTCAAGACGGATCTGATTAAAAAAGACATGGAGAGTTGAGGTAGAAAGACAGGGGGATAGCAATCCAAAATCCTACATTTATATACAAACAAAAGAAAGCATTCTAAATGATAGCGAGCGCTCTTTAATAAAGCGGCAATAATGATGGGTCTTTGGTGCCTGTAGGTGGTAAACGCAGCATGTTTCTTTTGGCAGCCAGCGAAGCCAAAACAGGCTTGAAACAGACTTTTTCACTTGGATCGCGGAACAAGAAAAGTTGCTGGATCCAAGCAGTCTACAGACATGATTCACATGATACAGATTTTCACAAAAAAAAAAAAAAGAAAAATGAAAAAATTAAACTCTCCATGTGTTTGTTGTTTTGTATTTGCATAATAAGAAGTAAGTACCCCCCATATGATAAGTGAACCTAACCACATCTGCTTCTATACAGGGACTGATACATTTAAAGGAGTTTTTTTTTCCAGCTAATTAAATAGGTAAAATTGCAAAGAGCAACTTTGAAGTTCACTATTAATTAAAAATCCTCTCCGCTCTCAAGAATTCATTTTATAGTTTACAGCTCGTTGCCTAAGTTACCGGCTACCTCTGCAGTCTATTAGAAGAGGTCGGTTTCCTAGGTGAGAAGTGCAGTGATTGCAAGTAGAGATGAGCGAACGTGCTCGGAGAAGGCGTTCATGTTCGGGTGCTAACCAAGTGACTTCGGCGTGCTCGAATAATATGTTCAAGTCCAGGCGGCTGCATGTCTCGCGGCTATCTAACAGCTGCAACACATGAAGGGATTGTCTAACAAACAGGCAATCAATCACAGTATTTGTTGCGGCTGTTTAAAAGCAACGAGACATGCAGCCGCGGGGTCTTGAACATATTATTTGAGCACGCCGAAGGTAAACGCCTTATTCGAGCACGTTCACTCATCACTAATTGCAAGCTCTTTCCGGCTTTCAAGATGGCCAGTTTGGTGAATCCAGGCAGCCTGAGTGCTCCGATAAAAGGTGCGTGTGCTTGATGCATCAGAGAGTGCATAGACCGGACCAGTGCCGAGTCCAAAATGTCAATCATCAATTAGAGAAAACAGACATGAAATATGTAAGGTCAGTAAAATAAAATAATAATTTTTATAAATAAATGAAAAAAATAAATAAATGGTATGAATAATAAACAAAATAATATAAAATACAACATAAAAAAAAGAATAAACGTGTTCTTTAGTGATGCAAATTATATAAACGCAAGAATTATATAAAACATTAAAAAAAAAATCTATACTGAGACTTTTTAGTTTACAGTTGTGCTCAAAAGTTTACATACCTCAGCAGAATTTTCGCTTTCTTGGCCTTTATTCAGAGAATATGAATGATAACACCAAAACTTTTTCTCCACTCATGGTTAGTGGTTGGGTGAAGCCATTTAATGTCAAACTACTGTGTTTTCTCTTTTTAAATCATAATGACAACCCAAAACATCCAAATGACCCTGATCAAAAAGTTTACATACCCCATTTCCGTGTATTGCCCCCACTAACATCAACGACAGCTTGAAGTCTTTTGTGGTAGTAGTGGATGACGTTCTTTATTTTCTCTGATGGTAAAGCTGCCTACTCTTATTGGGAAACCGCCTCCAGTTCCTGTAAATTCCTGGGCTGTCTAGCATGAACTGCGCACTTGAGATCTCCCCAGAGTGGCTCAATGATATTGAGGTCAGGAGACTGAGATGGCCACTCCAGAACATTCACCTGAGATAATTACTTTTGTTTTTTTTTTGGCTGTAAGCCATAATCATCAACATTAACAGAAATAAACACGTGAAATGGATCACTGTGTTTGTAATGACTATATAATATATGAGTTTTACTTTTTGTATTGAAAAACTGAAATAAATTAACTTTTTGATGATATTCTAATTTAGTGAGAAGCACTTGTATATAGGGATATGGATTGGGGTCTGAATATATTTAGGGCATATAGTTTGGGATAAGAATATATTTAGGGGATATGGTCTGGAGTCTATATATATTTAAGAGATATGGTATGGGGTCTGGAGATATTTTAGGGATATTGTCTGCGGTCTGAGTATATTTTTGAGGTCTAATATTCACATGGAGATCTGGTGTGGAGTTTGAAGATATTAAGTAGTTTGGCCTAGGGTCTGACATTATTAAAGGAGTCAGCTCAGTGATACTAATATCGAGGGTCTAGGCAGTATTTCCCAAACTCCAGTCCTCACGGACCCCAACTGGTCATGTTTTCAGGATTTCTATAGTGCTGCACAAGTGAGAGAACTCCTGATACTTCCATCACCTGTGCAATACTAAGGAAATCCTGAAAACATATCCTGTTGGGGTCCGTGAGGACTGGAGTTTGAGAAACACTGGCTAGGGTATTTAAAGGGGTCAGGTCTTGGATCTGTAATAAATATAAAAGGGGGTTTAATATTATTTAAATGGATCAAATTATACTTTATCACTTCCATTTTGCTAGGAGCCGCTGCTCAAGTTTTTACCATGTGAAGGGCACTCCAAGATGGACTCTGTTATGTTTGCTAATGACAGGTGTTATGAAGGCAATCCAGAAACACAGTGTGCTTAGCAATCAGAGCGCACACAGTGATCTGACAAATACCCAAAAATACAAGAACGAGCTCTGAGACGTGGAAACTCTGTAGACTGCACACCTGATCCTATCCTAAACACAACTAAAAGCGGCTGTGGATTGCGCCTAACAACTACCTAGGCAACTCGGCACAGCCTAAGAAACTAGCTAGCCTGAAGATAGAAAAATAGGCCTGACTTGCCCCAGAGAAATTCCCCAAAGGAAAAGGCAGCCCCCCACATATAATGACTGTGAGTAAGATGAAAAGACAAAACGTAGGGATGAAATAGATTCAGCAAAGTGGGGCCCGATATTCTAGGACAGAGCGAGGATAGTAAAGCGAACTTTGCAGTCTACAAAAAACCCTAAAGCAAAACCACGCAAAGGGGGCAAAAAAAACCCACCGTGCCGAACTAACGGCACGGCGGTACACCCTTTGCGTCTCAGAGCTTCCAGCAAAACAAAAGACAAGCTGGACAGAAAAAAAGCAACAAAAAAGCAAAAAGCACTTAGCTATACAGAGCAGCAGGTCACAGGAACAATCAGGAGAAGCTCAGATCCAACACTGAAACATTGACAAGGAGCAAGGATAGCAGCATCAGGCGGAGTTAAGTAATGAAGCAGTTAACGAGCTCACCAGAACACCTGAGGGAGGAAGCTCAGAAGCTGCAGTACCACTTGTGACCACAGGAGTGAATTCAGCCACAGAATTCACAACAGTACCCCCCCCTTGAGGAGGGGTCACCGAACCCTCACCAGAGCCCCCAGGCCGACCAGGATGAGCCGCATGAAAGGCACGAACAAGATCGGAAGCATGAACATCAGAGGCAAAAACCCAGGAATTATCTTCCTGAGTATAACCCTTCCATTTAACCAGATACTGGAGTTTCCGTCTAGAAACACGAGAATCCAAAATCTTCTCCACAATATACTCCAATTCCCCCTCCACCAAAACCGGGGCAGGAGGCTCAACAGATGGAACCATAGGTGCCACGTATCTCCGCAACAACGACCTATGGAATACATTATGTATGGAAAAGGAGTCTGGGAGGGTCAAACGAAAAGACACAGGATTGAGAACCTCAGAAATCCTATACGGACCAATAAAACGAGGTTTAAATTTAGGAGAGGAAACCTTCATAGGAATATGACGAGAAGATAACCAAACCAGATCCCCAACACGAAGTCGGGGACCCACACGGCGTCTGCGATTAGCGAAAAGTTGAGCTTTCTCCTGGGACAAGATCAAATTGTCCACTACCTGAGTCCAGATCTGCTGCAACCTATCCACCACAGAATCCACACCAGGACAGTCCGAAGACTCAACCTGTCCTGAAGAGAAACGAGGATGGAACCCAGAATTGCAAAAAAATGGAGAAACCAAGGTAGCCGAGCTGGCCCGATTATTAAGGGCGAACTCAGCCAACGGCAAAAAGGACACCCAATCATCCTGGTCTGCAGAAACAAAACATCTCAGATATGTTTCCAAGGTCTGATTGGTTCGTTCGGTCTGGCCATTAGTCTGAGGATGGAAAGCCGAGGAAAAGGATAGGTCAATGCCCATCCTACCACAAAAGGCTCGCCAGAACCTTGAAACAAACTGGGAACCTCTGTCAGAAACAATATTCTCAGGAATGCCATGCAACCGAACCACATGCTGAAAGAACAAAGGTACCAAATCAGAGGAGGAAGGCAATTTAGCCAAGGGCACCAGATGGACCATTTTAGAAAAGCGATCACAGACCACCCAAATGACTGACATCTTTTGAGAAACGGGAAGGTCAGAAATGAAATCCATCGAAATATGTGTCCAAGGCCTCTTTGGGACCGGCAAGGGCAAAAGCAACCCACTGGCACGAGAACAGCAGGGCTTAGCCCTAGCACAAATCCCACAGGACTGCACAAAAGTACGTACATCCCGTGACAGAGATGGCCACCAGAAGGATCTAGCCACTAACTCTCTGGTACCAAAGATTCCAGGATGACCAGCCAACACCGAACAATGAAGTTCAGAGATAAGTTTATTAGTCCACCTATCAGGGACGAACAGTTTCTCTGCTGGACAACGATCAGGTTTATTCGCCTGAAATTTTTGCAGCACCCGCCGCAAATCAGGGGAGATGGCAGACACAATGACTCCTTCCTTGAGGATACCCGCTGGCTCAGATAAACCCGGAGAGTCGGGCACAAAACTCCTAGACAGAGCATCCGCCTTCACATTTTTAGAGCCTGGAAGGTACGAAATCACAAAGTCGAAGCGGGCAAAAAATAACGACCAACGGGCCTGTCTAGGATTCAAGCGCTTGGCAGACTCGAGATAAGTCAAGTTCTTATGATCAGTCAATACCACCACGCGATGCTTAGCTCCTTCAAGCCAATGACGCCACTCCTCGAATGCCCACTTCATGGCCAGCAACTCTCGATTGCCCACATCATAATTACGCTCAGCGGGCGAAAACTTCCTGGAAAAGAAGGCACATGGTTTCATCACTGAGCAATCAGAACCTCTCTGTGACAAAACCGCCCCTGCTCCAATCTCAGAAGCATCAACCTCGACCTGGAACGGAAGAGAAACATCTGGCTGACACAACACAGGGGCAGAACAAAAACGACGCTTCAACTCCTGAAAAGCTTCCACAGCAGCAGAAGACCAATTAACCAAATCAGCACCCTTCTTGGTCAAATCGGTCAATGGTTTGGCAATGCTAGAAAAATTACAGATGAAGCGACGATAAAAATTAGCAAAGCCCAGGAACTTTTGCAGACTTTTCAGAGATGTCGGCTGAATCCAATCCTGGATGGCTTGGACCTTAACTGGATCCATCTCGATAGTAGAAGGGGTAAAGATGAACCCCAAAAATGAAACTTTCTGCACACCGAAGAGACACTTTGATCCCTTCACAAACAAAGAGTTAGCACGCAGGACCTGAAAAACCATTCTGACCTGCTTCACATGAGACTCCCAATCATCTGAGAAGATCAAAATGTCATCCAAGTAAACAATCAGGAATTTATCCAGATACTCACGGAAGATGTCATGCATAAAAGACTGAAACACAGATGGAGCATTGGCAAGTCCGAACGGCATCACTAGATACTCAAAATGACCCTCGGGCGTATTGAATGCAGTTTTCCATTCATCTCCTTGCCTGATTCTCACCAGATTATACGCACCACGAAGATCTATCTTAGTGAACCAACTAGCCCCCTTAATCCGAGCAAACAAGTCAGATAACAATGGCAAGGGATACTGAAATTTAACAGTGATCTTATTAAGAAGGCGGTAATCAATACACGGTCTCAGCGAACCATCCTTCTTGGCTACAAAGAAGAACCCTGCTCCCAGTGGTGATGACGATGGGCGAATATGTCCCTTCTCCAGGGATTCCTTCACATAACTGCGCATAGCGGCGTGTTCGGGCACGGATAAATTAAATAATCGACCTTTAGGGAATTTACTACCAGGAATCAAATCGATAGCACAATCACAATCCCTATGCGGAGGTAGAGCATCGGACTTGGGCTCTTCAAATACATCCTGATAATCAGACAAGAACTCTGGGACCTCAGAAGGGGTGGATGACGAAATCGACAAAAATGGAACATCACCATGTACCCCCTGACAACCCCAGCTGGATACCGACATGGAATTCCAATCCAATACTGGATTATGGGTTTGTAGCCATGGCAACCCCAACACGACCACATCATGCAGATTATGCAACACCAGAAAGCGAATAACTTCCTGATGTGCAGGAGCCATGCACATGGTCAGCTGGGCCCAGTATTGAGGTTTATTCTTGGCCAAAGGTGTTGCATCAATTCCTCTCAATGGAATAGGACACCGCAAAGGCTCCAAGAAAAACCCACAACGTTTAGCATAATCCAAATCCATCAGATTCAGGGCAGCGCCCGAATCCACAAACGCCATGACAGAAAACGACGACAAAGAGCATATCAAGGTAATGGACAGAAGGAATTTGGACTGTACAGTACCAATGACGGCAGACCTAGCGGACCGCTTAGTGCGCTTAGGACAATCAGAAATAGCATGAGTGGAATCACCACAGTAGAAACACAGACCATTCAGACGTCTGTATTCCTGCCGTTCAACTCTAGTCATAGTCCTATCGCACTGCATAGGCTCAGGTTTAACCTCAGGCAGTACCGCCAAATGGTGCACAGATTTACGCTCGCGCAAGCGTCGACCGATCTGAATGGCCAAAGACAAAGACTCATTCAAACCAGCAGGCATAGGAAATCCCACCATGACATCCTTAAGAGCCTCAGAGAGACCCTTTCTGAACAAAGCTGCCAGCGCAGATTCATTCCACTGAGTGAGTACTGACCATTTCCTAAATTTCTGACAATATACTTCTATATCATCCTGACCCTGGCACAAAGCCAGCAAATTTTTCTCAGCCTGATCCACTGAATTAGGCTCATCGTACAGCAATCCGAGCGCCAGGAAAAACGCATCGACACTACTCAATGCAGGGTCTCCTGGCGCAAGAGAAAATGCCCAGTCTTGAGGGTCGCCGCGCAAAAAAGAAATAATAATCAAAACCTGTTGAATAGGATTACCAGAAGAATGAGGTTTCAAGGCCAGAAATAGCTTACAATTATTTTTGAAACTTAGAAACTTAGTTCTATCTCCAAAAAAACAAATCAGGAATAGGAATTCTTGGTTCTAACATAGATTTCTGATCAATAGTATCTTGAATTTTTTGTACATTTATAACGAGATTATCCATTGAAGAGCACAGACCCTGAATATCCATGTCCACACCTGTGTCCAGAATCACCCAAATGTCTAGGGGAAAAAAAAAAGTGAACACAGAGCAGAAAAAAAAAAGAATGATGTCAGAACTTTTTCTTTCCCTCTATTGAAAATCATTAGTTTGGCTCCTTGTACTGTTATGTTTGCTAATGACAGGTGTTATGAAGGCAATCCAGAAACACAGTGTGCTTAGCGATCAGAGCGCACACAGTGATCTGACAAATACCCAAAAATACAAGAACGAGCTCTGAGACGTGGAAACTCTGTAGACTGCACACCTGATCCTATCCTAAACACAACTAAAAGCAGCTGTGGATTGCGCCTAACAACTACCTAGGCAACTCGGCACAGCCTAAGAAACTAGCTAGCCTGAAGATAGAAAAATAGGCCTGACTTGCCCCAGAGAAATTCCCCAAAGGAAAAGGCAGCCCCCCACATATAATGACTGTGAGTAAGATGAAAAGACAAAACGTAGGGATGAAATAGATTCAGCAAAGTGGGGCCCGATATTCTAGGACAGAGCGAGGATAGTAAAGCGAACTTTGCAGTCTACAAAAAACCCTAAAGCAAAACCACGCAAAGGGGGCAAAAAAAACCCACCGTGCCGAACTAACGGCACGGCGGTACACCCTTTGCGTCTCAGAGCTTCCAGCAAAACAAAAGACAAGCTGGACAGAAAAAAAGCAACAAAAAAGCAAAAAGCACTTAGCTATACAGAGCAGCAGGTCACAGGAACAATCAGGAGAAGCTCAGATCCAACACTGAAACATTGACAAGGAGCAAGGATAGCAGCATCAGGCGGAGTTAAGTAATGAAGCAGTTAACGAGCTCACCAGAACACCTGAGGGAGGAAGCTCAGAAGCTGCAGTACCACTTGTGACCACAGGAGTGAATTCAGCCACAGAATTCACAACAGGACTCCTCTTATTTTTCTGTGCTAGTGCACACCCTTGCTGCAATGAACCATGCTCCTTCAGTACAGGCCATGAATGCACATCCCTACCAGTAGTTAAAAAACCCACAGCATTAAAACCATCCTGTAGGAGAAGGGGTTAACCTTTGCAACTTGAGATTTTCCCTGTACACCCACTCGGAGGAACGCAGATAGCAGCAAAACGCGTTTTGGGCGATTTTCATGTTGTGTGGATGAAGACAATATGCTGTGTAATCTCGAGGCATTTTCAGCATATTCTTGTGTCCCATTGCACTGAAGTGGGAGGTTGCTGTGAATCATACACCCATCACTCTAGTCAATGGATAATAGCCCGGCATCGTATAATTAAGCTGTCAGGAAGCCAGTGGCAGTATTGTCTGCGGCTATGTCCTGGTGGTACATTGTGGGCACTAACAGCGACGCAGGAAGAAGGGCTGGGATTGAAGAGATAATGACTGGGATCATTTTCACTGAAGCAGGTTGTGTATGTGGATGCATGAAGTTACCGGCCAACTCATTCCAGGCTAATTGGGCACACCATCTAGGCATGTGGCGGCTTTATCTTACATTCCCAAAATCTGATTTATACCAGTCTGGACCTACTGGACTTCCTTTGGCCAAGCCTCTCAATTATGCCACGCGCAATTATTTTCAACAGAGATTGCAGTCTGTTTGATGTGCGGCTCAGAAAATACTGTGAGTCAATGTTACAGTCTAAGAGCCTGAGCCTGTACACAAAATAGAGTCTGAAAAATGCCTGCTGGGGTTTTTTCACTTTTTTTTTTTCTTTCCGTTCGGCCCCTTTTCTTCCAAACGATACAGTTTGCAAAATAATTAATTAGGCAAATAAGGGGCGAAATCTGCATCGGTTATTAATTCTAATCTATAGCCGTAATCACTTTCAATGAATGAATTAGGATATTATCGCAAAGATTTGGCACCGAGGAGACAGAGCTATGCAAAACGAGATAGCGATATTATTTATTATGTCCTCCTTCTGTTTTTTTATGATATAGCCGAAGTCTACACATTATTAATTAAATATTCATAACTAAGGATTAAAGTTGTCCCGGACTACAATGTTGATGACCTATTTATATCAGACTGGTGGGGGTCCCACAACCGACACCCTCACTAACGCAGTCCCGTAGCTGCCGGATTTAAACAGTGTAATGCCACAGCTCCATACACTCTTGAGTACTGCAGCTGAACGTCTATCGAAGTGAATGGCAGCTGAGCTTCAGTACATGAAAATGAGTTTAGTGATCTGGCTCTGCTCACTTTTCTTCCGACCACCGCGAGACCAACTAATCACTGTCAGGAGTTGAACCCCCATGATCTTATATTGAGTGGTATATAATGTATCCGACGACTGACATCTTAAGTGATCAGATGTAATCTGGATTAGAAGCTGCTATCAAATATTACAATTTTCTTACAGTGCCCCCACAGGAGAAGAAAGGCATTACACAATCCACACTGAAATTAAAGGACATGTCTGGTCCTCCAGATGAAGAGTGACTCTTTGTAGCAGGGAATCTAGTGATTATGTGATCAGTCATATCACAATATCAAATGCAAAATGTTCCTACAGTGCCCCCACAGGAGAAGAAAAGCATTACACCATCCACACTGAAATTAAAGGGCAACCTGTTAACACAAGGACATGTCAGGTTCTCGAGAGAGCAAGAGTGGCTCTTCATAGCAGGCAATCCAGTGAATATGTGATTGGTCACATCACTAAATCAATATTGAAGCTGCCTTCATTCTATAAGATTAGTTCTTGATTTGATACTTTTCTCAGTTTGATAAATATTCTGGTCAGTCATTTCTTAGACACATCTATTTCCAAGTCGCCATTGCAACATCCTTATGGGATGGGAAGTAAGATTTTTCAGGTCTCTTAATGGCTAATCTAGTGCCCTATGAGAAGCTGCAAGTCCCTACTATTCTACAGGCCAGAGACACTGCTTATATAGGGAACATTCACACGTACTGGTAATTGTCATGTCTGGAAAAATGTGCAAAACGTGCATTTAATAAACAGGATTCAACAATATCTATTTGCAGTGGTTGCAGGGATTTTGTGATCTCCCAACACAGAACTGGGTATAACGGGACATATGAGGCCAGCTGTTTATTATATTCAGCTGCTTTCTTTGTACAAATTAGGGACAACGCAGCAGCGAACTTAAAGGGAACCTGTCAGGATGATTTTACCACTGAAACTAGTGGTGAGGATATTTAAATCCTAGTGCAACCATACAAAAATAAGATTTTGGCTTTATAGGAATCTGATGTGACCTCGCTGAAAAGTCAAGCCTTGAAGCCACTTGCTAATTAGCCTGGAGGCGCATTGGGGACATGTCTATGTATTCTGAGTCCATCCACACGCCCACAGTGCACATTCAGGCTAATCTGCATGTGGCTCCACAACTTGATTTCTCAGCGGTGGCAGACCAGATCACTAAAAGATCTATACCACCACATTACTAGTGTCAGTAGTAAAATTGTCCAGATAGGTTCCCTTTAATTGATTTCCAGCAAATACAGAAATCTGAGCACTATAAGGAAACTGTGAATAAATATTCATCACTATTTTTTAATTTCCTTCTAGAGAAAAATACAGGTACATGTGGAAGAACTACAAGGAGGCATATGGAGGACTGATGGCAGCGATTCAGACTGCTGCCTGCACACATGAGATCAGTGGTGACAGAACCGGTCAATTTTAGCTGCTTAATCAACCAATGTGCTTGAGGGGGGATCCGATACCGTTCCTTGTCAGGCCTGTTGACTTCTAATGCCCAATACCGAGGGTATGGCTGCCGCTAGAGGTACTTGATAATGGCTTAGGGTATGTGCACACGTTGCGGATTAGCCTTAGGAATTTCTGCTGCAGATTCTTCCCTCTCTTGCCAGAAAACGCAGGTGCGGTTTTGTTGCGTTTTTGCTGCATTTTTTGATGCGTTTTTTTCCATGCGGGTTTGTATGTGTTTTTAAGGCTAAATAAAGATCTATTATTAACAAAAAAAAAAGATTTGTGATGTCATTTCTTGTCCAACCTCCTCTTTTACATTTGTCCAACCCACACTCCATTACACACAGATAGGCTATGTTCACACGCTGCGGATTTTGCTGCGGGTTTCCCATGCGTTTACAGTACAATGTAAACCTATGGGAAACGC
This sequence comes from Ranitomeya imitator, assembly GCF_032444005.1. Classification (NCBI taxonomy): domain Eukaryota; kingdom Metazoa; phylum Chordata; class Amphibia; order Anura; family Dendrobatidae; genus Ranitomeya; species Ranitomeya imitator. Next base: position 766,320,405 of record NC_091282.1, on the reverse strand, counting down.
AATCCGCAGTGCACATGCTGCGGAAAAAAACACGTGGAAACACAGCGGTTTACATTCCGCAGCATGTCAATTCTTTGTGCGGAATCTGCAGCGGTTTTACACCTGCTCCATAGTAGAAAACCGCAGGTGTAAAACCGCAGTGGAATCCGCACAAAAAACTCGGTAAATCTGCAGTAAATCCGCGATAAATCCGCAAGAAAAATGCAGTGTTTTTGCCCTGCGGATTTATCAAATCCACTGTGGAAAAATCCGCAGTGGACCATTCTACGTGTGCACATACCAATAGACAGACAGACAGACAGATAGAAGGAATGAGATAGAAGGAATGAGGCCAGCGCCACACTAGAGAGTATTACGGACGTATGAGAGGCGCAAAAACAACGCATTGCACACGGACCAATGTTTCTCTATGGGGCAGCTCCTATCTGCCGTATATTTTGCAGCTGTATTTTACGGGCGTAGAAAAACACAGCATGCTGCGCAAAAATTCCACCAATGAAAGTCTTGCCAACCTTGCCAACGGATTACATACAGAACACTGTTTTGGGAACATTTCTGCGTATTGCGCCCGTAAAAAACGGACCGTATCTTCCTACGCCAAGTGGACGCCGGCCTGAGATAGATAGATGATAGGTAGATAGAGGGAATGAGATGGATAGATGTAGATAGACATATGGATAGTTAGGCTACTTTCACACATCAGTTTGTTTCCGTCAGGCAGGATCCGGCGAATTTTTGAAAAAATGGTTCCGTTGCAAATGGTAAAAAACTGATGCAACTGATCCTTTAAAAAAAAAAAAAAGAGAGAGAGAGAACGGAAAATGTGCATGATTTGAATGGAAACATGCATGAAAAAATGGATTTGGAGGCCGTATTCATCATTTCACATCTCAGTTTCATACGTTTTTCGCCGGATCCGTTGCTGTGCGTTTTTTCGCCGGACAGAAAAACTGTTTCTCTGTATGTATTTTCCGTCCGGCGTAAACAGCTTTTTTGACACATCCAGCAAAAAACGGATGAAACATGTGGCCATCAGGCGCAATTGGGCGCTAATACAACTTTATGAGAAAAAACAGATCCAGCAGAAAAAAAAACGGATCTTTTTTTCAAAACTCGCCAGATTGTGCCTGACGGCAAAAACCTGATGTGTGAAATTAGCCAGATAGATATATGGATAGAAACATCTATGTATCTATGTGTCTTCCCTCTCCTAGTGTATCCTCACCCACCCCCTGCAGACTGTGAGCCCTCGCGGGCAGGGTCCTCCCTCCTTATGTACTCGTGTGCCTTGTTATCTGCTCATGTTTAATGTATTTGTCTATATTTGCCCCGTATTCACATGTAAAGCGCCATGGAATAAATGGCGCTATAAAAATGTATAATAATAATAATAATATATCTATAGAAAGATATATTCATAGATAGGCCGATGTTGATTAATCAACAAAATGAAAAAAAAAACGGGGAAAAAACCGGCGTGGGCTCCCACGCAATTTTCTGTGCCAGAGGGGGAAAGCCGGCCGGGGGTCAATATTTGTAGCCTGGGTAGGGGTTAATACCCATGGCCCCTTTCCAGGCTATGAATATTAGCCCGCAGCTGTCTGCGTAGCCTTTACTGGCTATTAAAATAGGGGGACCCCCCCAAAAAATGACGTGGGGTCCCCCTATATTTTATAGCCAGAAAGGCTACGCTGACAGCTGCGGGCTGATATTCATAGCCTAGAGAGGGGCCATGGATATTGGCCCCCCCGGCTACATATACCAGTCCGCAGCCGCCCCAGAAATGGCGCATCTGTAAGATATTGTATATTGTTTGTTATTTTAATATTTTTTACAGGTGACACTGGCTTCGAGGAACAAAGTGACAAGTGATGGTGAGTATGTACTCTATGTTATATGTACTGTATGTCTGTATGTATGTATTGTATGTAATGTATGAATGTACTGTATGTATGTATTGTATGTCTATATGTATGTATGTTATATGTTGTATGTTCTGTCATATGTTGTATGTTCTGTCATATGTTGTATGTTCTGTCATATGTTGTATGTTGTATGTTCTGTCATATGTTGTATGTACTGTCATATGTTGAATGTTGTATGTTCTGTCATATGTTGTATGTACTGTCATATGTTGTATCTTGTATGTACTGTCATATGTTGTATGTACTGTCATATGTTATATGTACTGTCATATGTTATATGTTCTGTCATATGTTGTATGTACTGTCATATGTTGTATGTTCTGTCATATGTTGTACGTTGTATGTACTGTCATATGTTGTATGTTCTGTCATATGTTGTATGTACTGTCATATGTTGTATGTTCTGTCATGTTGTATGTACTGTCATATGTTGTATGCTGTATGTTCTGTCATATGTTGCATGTACTGTCATATGTTGTATGTTCTGTCATATGTTGTATGTTGTATGTACTGTCATATGTTGTATGTTGTATGTACTGTGATATGTTGTATGTTGTATGTTCTGTCATATATTGTATGTTCTGTCATATGTTGTATGTTGTATGTACTGTCATATGTTTTATATACTCATGTTGTATGTTGTATGTTCTGTCATGTTATATGTTGTATGTACTGTCATATGTTGTATGTTCTGTTGTATGTTTGTGTTTTTTTTTGCTTTTTTTAACATTCAACACATTAGCCGGATGATGGGACTACTACTGTCCCATCATTGGCTAATGTGTTAATCAGGCATAGCCCGATCAGACGATGCCTGCACGCACCCACAGCCCGGCACAGACCCCCCAGAGCTCGGCGCAGACCCCCGACAGCCCGGCACAGACCCCCCACAGCCCGGCACAAACCCCCCACAGCCCAGCACAGACCCCCCACAGCCCGCCGCAGACCCCTGACAGCCACGCACAGACCCCCCACAGCCCACCGCAGACCCCCAACAGCCACACACAGACCCCCCACAGCCCGCCGCAGACCCCCGACAGCCCGCTGCAGACCCCCGACAGCCTGCCGCAGACACCCAACAGCCCTGCGATTCCCGCAGACCCTTGTGATCGCCGCAAACACACACAAACACCCGCACACAGACGCGCACATCTTCCCCACACACACACAGTCTCCGCCCACACACTCTTCCTACCTCCCGATCTGCAGGGTTCCTCACAGCAAAACCGCAGATCTTATTTAGACTCAATGCAAGTCAATGGGTGCAGAAACGCTGCAGATCCGCACAAATAAATGACATGCTCCTTCTTTTAACCCGCAGCGTTTTCAGTGCGGAATTTTCTGCACCATTAGCACAGCATTTTTTTTTCCATTGATTTACATTGTACTGTAAATCATTTGCGGATCTGCAGTGTTTCTGCACGGTAAAAACGCAGGAAATCCGCAACGCGTGCACATAGCCTTACTATTCTCTCCCTATTAATAACTCATACGTACTTGGCCAAACCGAGCATGCAAGTGTAGAGCTGTGGTCAAGGGAAATAGGTGTTAAAGCTGTTATCCTGTACTTTATTAATTTTTTACTAACAACCTAAAAACTAATGGGTAGGTAAATGCTAACTACCTGCCTAAACTTCTCAGCACAGATCTCTGCCATCAGTGGAGTAGCTAGAGTCCAATGGGCCCCAGTGCAAAATTTGGACCTGGACCCCACCCGACCCCGCAATGTTGGTCAGATGTATGGCCTTTGTAGCGTCCTAAATCCTGTAAGGGCATACGAGTTGCTCCCCCTTCCCTTATTATGTAGTAATGTTCCCCGCCTTGGGCTCCTTTCTGGCATATAAGTACCCCATCCTGGACTTATCCTTGTACATATGTTACCCATCCTGGTATATATGTTCCCCATCCCGGCATATATGTTCCCAATCTTGATACATATGTTCCCCATCCTTGGATATATGTTCCCAATCCTGGTATATATGTTCCCCATCCTGGACCAATCCTTGTATATATCTTCCCAATCCTGATACATATAATAATAATAATTTTATTTATATAGCGCCAACATATTCTGCAGCGCTTTAAAAATTATAGAGGGGACTTGTACAGACAATAGACATCACAGCATAACAGAAATCACAGTTCAAAATAGATACCAAGAGGAATGAGGGCCCTTCTTGCAAGCTTACAAACTTTGAGGAAAAGGGGGAGACATGAGAGGTGGATGGTAATATATGTTCCCCATCCTTGGATATATGTTACCAATCCTGGTATATATGTTCCCCATCCTGGTATATATATATATTCCCCACCCCGGTACATATGTTCCCAATCCTGGTACATATGTTCCCCATCCCGGTATATATGTTCCCCATCCTGGGCCCATTCTGGTATATACAGTGCCTTGCGAATTTGCCTCCCTGGAACTTTTCAACCTTTTCCCAGATACAGTGCCTTGCAAAAGCATTCTGCTCCCTGGAACTTTTCTACCTTCTCCCACGTATCATGCTTCAAACATAAAGATACCAAATGTAAATTTTTGGTGAAGAATCAACAACAAGTGGAACACAATTGTGAAGTTGAATTTAAAATTTTTGTGGAAATTCAAAAACTGAAAAGTGGGGCGTGGAATATTATTCGGCCCCTTTACTTTCAGTGCAGCAAACTCACTCCAGAAGTTCATTGTGGATCTCCGAATGATCCACTGTTCCCTAAATGCCTAATGATGATAAATATAATCCACCTGTGTGTAATCAAGTCTCCGTATAAATGCACCTACTCAGTCTCAGGGTTCTGTTTGAAGCACAGAGAGCATCATGAAGACCAAGGAACACAACAGGCAGGTCCGTGATACTGTTGTGGAGAAGTTTAAAGCCGAATTTGGATACAAAATGATTTCCAAAACTTTAAACATCCCAAGAAGCACTGTGCAAGCGATCATATTGAAATGGAAGGAGTATCATGCCACTGCAAATCTACCAAGACCCGGCCGTCCCTCTAAACTTTCATCTCAAACAAGAAGACTGATTAGAGATGCAGCCAAGAGGCCCATGATCACTCTGGATGAACTGCAGAGATCTACAGCTGAGGTGGGACAGTCTGTCCATAGGACAACAATCAGTCGTACACTGCACAAATCTGGCCTTTATGGAAGAGTGGCAAGAAGAAAGCCATTTCTCAAAGATATCCATAAAAAGTGTCATTTAAAGTTTGCAACAAACCACCTGGGAGAGACACAAAATATGTGGAAGAAGGTGCTCTGGTCAGATGAAACCAAAATCGAACTTTTTGGCAATAATGCCAAATGATATGTTTGGCGTAAAGGCAACGCAGCTCATCACCCTGAACACACCTTCCCCACTGTCAAACATGGTGGTGGCAGCATCATGGTTTGGGCCTGCTTTACTTTAGCAGAGACAGGGAAGATGGTTAAAATTGATGGGAAGATAGATGGAGCCAAATATAGGACCATTCTTGAAGAAAACCTGTTGGAGTCTGCAAAAGACCTGAGACTGGGACGGAGATTTGTCTTCCAACAAGACAATGATCCCAAACATAAAGCAAAATCTACAATGGAATGGTTCACAAATAAACGTATCCAGGTGTTAGAATGGCCAAGTCAAAGTCCAGACCTCAATCCAATCGAGAATCTGTGGAAAGAGCTGAAAACTGCTGTTCACAAACGATCTCCATCAAACCTCACTGAGCTCGAGATCTTTGTCAAGGATGAATGGGCAAGAATTTCAGTCTCTCGATGTACAAAACTGATAGTGACATACCCCAAGCGACTTGCAGCTGTAATCGTAGCGAAAGGTGGCTCAACAAAATATTAAGTTAAAGGGGACGAATAATATTGCACGCTCCACTTTTCAGTTTTTGAATTTCCACAAAAATTTATAATAACCAATAAATTTTGTTGAACTTCACAATTGTGTTCCGCTTGTTGTTGATTCTTCACCAAAAATTTACATTTGGTATCTTTATGTTTGAAGCATAATACGTGGGAAAAGGTTGAAAAGTTCCAGGGGGCCAAATACTTTCGCAAGGCACTGTATGCTCCAAATCCTGGTATACATGTTCCCCATCCTGGTATATATATATATATATATATTCCTCATTATGGTACACGTCCCTCATTCTGCCACTATTGTTTAATGCATAAAAAAAGCATTATACTCACCTCCCATCGCGTAGCATCCTCTTCTGAAGCCGGTAGCTGACTTCAGCATGGAAGCGATGGGAGCGCATGACGTCACTGCCATGCACCCCCAGTCATGTGCATGCAGTGATTGGGCAGCAGTGTATATTGCAGTGCAAGGACCTGGTGAGTCTCTGCGCCGCAAAACACTTCAGCTGAATGTAAGTCTGAGGACGCTCAGGTCCGATTGGGAGTTCTGCGACAGCGATCGTTACATCTGCTAAGACAGAACACTTGTCATGGGTGTGCCAGAGGCTGCAGACAGTCGCACAGCATTTGGCTGCAGAAGATCTCTGTGGTTGGCTTTGCAGATGCCTTCCTAGACCTTCTGACTCTTGGACCCAGTGGTAACCTTCCTCCAGCTCTAATTGACACACCTGAACCTGGGTGTTTATAGACTTCCTGGTTGCTTCTGGGAATAGCAGTCAGCTATCGTCCTTTTTGGTGCTGTTGGAGGATGTCTATGTTTTCTCTCTGAGTCATTTCAAGATAAGTGTTCCTCTCATTTGTCTATCCCATCTGTCTTTAGTTGTAGTTGGGATTGACTAGTGCACTCCGTCCTTCCCTAAGCAGGGCTTATTGCCAGGGTCAGGCCGATACTAGGTTCCTGCTCAGCAATAGGTGCAGAACCTATATAGGGACGTTTAGGGTAGTGAGGGTGACTTTAGATCTGCCTAGGGGTCTCCACTCCCCTCTTCCCTAGTGTTGGGCTCCCTACCCTTCATCCCTTCGTTTTGCACTTAGACTTTCACACACTGTGCGTAACACCACTCCTGCCAGCGATTCTGAAGCTTCTGCTGTCATGTCAACAAAGCAGTGGCTTCTATTCCACTCTGTTCTGTTGACGGGGCGTGCCATCATCATACTGATTAACTACCTAACTGCAGGAGCCATTATGAAGTTAGCAGTCACGCCCCATCAACAGAGTAGCTCGGAAGAAGAGCTGCTCTGTTCATATGGAGCAGCTGAATTGCCGGCAGCAGTTGTTAGTAATAGATAGAACAAGCAAGTAGTGGCTAACTAGTTAGCAACTACCTGCCTTTTAGTAAAAAAAAATAATTTAGTCTGGGATAACCCCTTTAAGTATTCAGCTGCCTTATTAGGTATATGGCTACCTTTAATGTGTGACTCCTATAGGCTCCATGCACCTGGGCAAGCCATTAAGCTGCATTCAGCTCTTCATTATGGTAGTCCACCTTGGCTCATTTGGTTACTGAAAAACCGATGAGTCAACAGCGCGATGGTTCGGTACCCTGCCGAAGTATAGAAGGAGAGATATAATTTCCTGTTCATAAAGGTTTGAGAACACAGGGAAAAAAAACGACAAGAAGACAAATCAAACGCGACACTTCAAAGCGAAGGGAATACAAGTAATAAGCAATCTAGAGCTACAGTCCCGCAATGTACTGAAACAAAGCAGACACCTCTCCATACATGCCTGTGACCACATGTAGTAGATCTCATACGTGCACAGGGTAGCGGTCTCTGGTGGTTACATGACCAGTTATAGTAGTATTCGTGCTCGAGTACTCTAAGGGGCTAATTAGTGCTTTTAATATGCAAATCAGATCCTGTGCAGATTAAATCTGAAAAAAAAAAAAAAACAGTTGGTGAATATGTTATTTTAATTATTACGCCAATGAAATATGAATGCTGTTTAAGATGATGACAGAACTGGCCGGGTATATAAATAGTTAGCTGTCTCGGAAAGGGTTGCTAAGCAAATGCTGCAACATATATGACATAAGCTATGAAATGCTTTTAAATCCTATTATCCTCAGGCGAAAAAAAATGACTATAAGTGGAGCAAACTATATGGTTACCTGAAGAACACTTTTGGGGAGAAATTAATTATACCAGGAATCCAGTGGGAAAGGACATTTGAGAGAAGCATGGTAAGCAGCTCTCAGCCAATCAGAATGTCAGGGATTGTTTTCCGCCAAGCTGAGCTGACAAGTAGAGTTTTCCTTTCATTGCTCCTCCCAACCATCCTTTTCAGCAGCATGCGCAGCACTATTATTATTATACATTTTTTTATAGCGCCATTTATTCCATGGCGCTTTACATGTGAAAATGGGGCAAATATAGACAAATACAATAAGCATGAGTAAAAACAAGGTACTAACAGGTACAGAAGGAGAGAGAAATCTGCCCGCAAGGGCTCACAGTCTACAGGGGATGGATGAGGATACACTAGAAGAGGGTAGAGCTGGTTGAGCGGCAGTTCAGTAGGTTGAGGATCACTGCAGGCTGTAGGCTTGTCGGAAGAGGTGAGTCTTCAGGTTCTTTTTGAAGGTTTCTATGGTAGGCGAGAGTCTCATGTGTTGGGGTAAAGAGTTTGAGAGTATGGGGGAAGCACGGGAGAAGTCTTGGATGCGGTTGTGGGAAGAAGAGATAAGAGGGGAGTAGAGAAGGAGATCTTGTGAGGATCGAAGGTTGCATGTTGGTAAGTACCAGGAGGCCATGTCACAGATGTATGGAGGAGACCGGTTGTGGATGGCTTTGTATGTCATAGTAAGGGTTTTGAACTGGAGTCTCTGGGCGATAGGAAGCCAGTGAAGGGCTTGACATAGGAGAGAGGCTGGGGAATAGAAGGGAGACAGGTAGATTAGACGGGCAGCAGAGTGTAGGATGGATTGGAGTGGTGCCAGAGTGCTAGATGGGAGGCCAGAGAGTAGGAGGTTGCAGTAGTCAAGATGGGAGATGATAAGGGCGTGCACTAGTGTTTTTGTGGTTTCGTAGTCAAGGAATGTGCAGATCTGAGAAATATTTTTGAGTTTGAGACAGCAGGAGGAGGCAAGAGCATTGATATGTGGCTTGAAAGAGAGAGCCGAGTTGAGGATCACCCCGAGGCACCGGGCGTGTGGGACTGGGGAAAGTGAGCAGCCATTGACATTGATGAATAGGTCTGGTGGACAGGTAGAGTGAGATGGGGAAAAGATGATGAATCCTGTTTTGTCCATGTTCATTTTTAGAAAGCGAGCAGAAAAGAAGGCTGAGATAGCAGACAGACAGTGTGGGATTTTCGTGAGTAAGGAGGTGAGGTCAGTTCCGGACAGGTAGATCTGCGTGTCATCGGCATAGAGATAATACTGCAAACCGTGGGATTCTATGAGCTGTCCCAAGCCGAAGGTGTAGATGGAGAAGAGTAGGGGTCCTAGAACTGAGCCTTGAGGAACACCGACAAACAAGGGGCGAAGTGAGGAGGTGGGGTGGGAGAGGGAGACACTGGATGTTCAGTCTGTTAGATTTGACGAGATCCAGGCTAGGGCCAAGTCTGCGATGCCAAGAGATGCGGGAATCTGTAGCAGGAGGTAATGGTCAACAGTGTCGAAGGCAGAAGACAGGTCCAGGAGAAGGAGGACAGAGTAGTGTTGCTTGCTCTTGGCGATTAGTAAGTCATTGGTGACTTTGGTTAGGGCAGTTTCAGTTGAGTGATGCGTTCAGAAGCCAGATTGTAATGGGTCAAAGAAGGAGCAGGAGGAGAGGTGGGAGGACAGTTCAAGATGGACATGCTGCTCCAGTAGTTTTGAGGCATAAGAAGAGATATCAGGCGATAGCTAGACGCAGAGGATGGGTCGAGGGAAGGCTTTTTGAGGATGGGTGTGATCGAGGCATGCTTGAAGGATAAGTGGAAGACACCAGTTATGAGTGAGAGGTTGAAGAGGTGTGCTAGGGTTAGGATGAAGACTGTGGCGAGGCTAGGGATGAGGTGGGATAGATGTGGGTCAAGCGTGCAAGTGGTGAGATGTGATCTTGACAGGAGGGTGGAGAGCTGATCTTCTGTCATGGTGGAGAAGCTATTTTTGGAGGAACAGGGTTGAGCAGCTAAGTGGGGCATTGGGAGATGCGGGCCAAAGCTTTCTCTAATCACAACAATCTTCTGTTAAAAGAGGCAAAGTCTTCAGCAGAAATTAGAGGAGAGGGGGGAGGTGCTGGGGGATGGAGTAGAGAATTGAAAGTGTTGAAAACCTGTTTAGGGTTGTGAGATAGGGAGAATATGAGAGATGAGAAGTAAGTTTGTTTTTTTGCGGCAGTGAGCATGGACTTGAAGCTGGCAAGGGCCTGCTTGTATGCAATGAAGTGGTCGGCAGAGCAGGATCGCTTCCATCTCCGCTCAGCGATCATGGAAGCCCGTCTCAGTTCTTTGGTCAGGCTGGTCAGCCAGGGCTGCCTTTTGATTGTACGAGTTTTGCTATGGACTATGGACTGAAAAACAGATCTGGTTGGGTCATTCTGTCCAGAAACACCCATTAATATTAAAGTTGTCTGAATCAGCCAATTATGAAGAGATTGGCAGAACTGTTGTGAATTCTGTTGTCGGGCTCCCTCCTGTGGTCATGAATGGTACTTTGGCTGGTTCTGTCCATGGACTTCCTCTGGTGGGTGTTTCTGAGTTTCCTTCCACAGGTGACAAGGTTAATTCGTTAGCTGGCTGCTCTATTTAACTCCACTTAGATCTTTGCTCCATGCCACCTGTCAATGTTCCAGTATTGGTCTTGTTCACTCCTGGATCGTTCTTGTGACCTGTCTTCCCAGCAGAAGCTAAGTTCCTGCTTGTATTTTCTTTGGCTTGCTATTTTTCTGTCCAGCTTGCTATTTTTATTGTTGTCTTGCTTGCTGGAAGCTCTGGGACGCAGAGGGAGCGCCTCCGCACCGTGAGTCGGTGCGGAGGGTCTTTTTGCGCCCTCTGCGTGGTCTTTTTGTAGGTTTTTGTGCTGACCGCAAACCTTTCCTATCCTCAGTCTGTTCAGTAAGTCGGGCCTCACTTTGCTAAATCTATTTCATCTCTGTGTTTGTATTTTCATCTTTACTCACAGTCATTATATGTGGGGGGCTGCCTTTTCCTTTGGGGAATTTCTCTGAGGCAAGGTAGGCTTTATTTTTCTATCTTCAGGGCTAGCTAGTTCCTTAGGCTGTGCCGAGTTGCATAGGGAGCGTTAGGCGCAATCCACGGCTATTTCTAGTGTGTTTGATAGGATTAGGGATTGCGGTCAGCAGAGTTCCCACGTCCCAGAGCTCGTCCTTTATTATCAGTAACTATCAGGTCATTCCGTGTGCTCTTAACCACCAGGTCCATTATTGTCCTGACCACCAGGTCATAACACAGAACATTTGATGTCTACGGAGGACTCCACACAAATAAAATTGGAAAGATAAGGAATCGTCAGTTTAAAGTTAAAAACCCGGAGAGCTGGAGTTGTCCAGAGAGATCAGAGGTGTCTGGAAGCAGAATTTTGACCTCACTCTGTCTAATTAAATTATCTAAGCATTTGGCCGGTCCAGTGTTCATGTGTGGGTGGAATTTGGCAGTGATAGCTTTCGAGTGACAGGCAGCTACAGGTGCTGCCCACAAAATTAGAATATCACCGTAAAGTGAATTTATTTCAGTTCTTTAATACAAAAAGTGAAACTCATATATTATATAGAGTCATTACAAACCGAGTGATGTATTTCAAGTGTTTATTTCTGTTAATGTTGATGATTAGAAAGCTTTGCAGTTGTTTTTTGTTAATTATTCTAATTTACTGAGATAATTACTTTTGGGTTTTCATTGGCTGTAAGCCATAATCATCAACATTAACAGAAATAAACACTTGAAATAGATCACTCGGTTTGTAATCTCCAAACACTAACAAATACTCGAGATCACCCGATCGTGCTCGGTCATCACTATTTACTAGTCCTCTAGTGATAATCTCCTGCTTATAAAACAGTGATTTTATCAAAACTGCAGCAAGCAGCCCAGTAAGTGTCACATGTCTGGAATCAGAGTCTCCGTTTTGGTGTGATGCTGCTCTCAAACTAGGTGGCAAAAACCTAATGATCCTTTTTAAAACTACAAATCATCTGTGATGTGGCCTACCAGCTACTGCAAAATTGGGTACAAAGTGTGGCAAATTGATCATGTCGAATTGGAGATCATTGGATGTCCTTAGAGCGTGGGAAAAAATCAGAAAAGTTCCCAGGCTCGAGTTCATATGAGGACAACCAGCAGAGGGCGCCTCACCGCGAATGAAGGTAACTACAGGTCATTGACCTAGTTTCCATTCATTCGCTGGGGTTTTACAGTCAGGAGCATAGCTGCATTATAGCAGAGCTCCTGGCTGTAAAAAAAATTAACCCCTTCAGATGGATTTACAACGTGGGACGTTACAGATCCTCGGAAGGTATGTATATTGTTGGTTTATTATTTTTTCTTTGTCACAGAGCGAGGGTCTTCAGCCAGTGGATTGAGCGTACAATAAAAGATTACAACAAACGGTGTGTTTATTTCATTAAAATACTTTTTAATAATGTGTGTGTTTTTTTTTAACTCTTTCATACAATTGGATTAATAATGGATAGGTGTCATAATTGACGCCTCTCCATTATTAATCTGGCTTAATGTCACCTTACAATAGCAAGGTGGCATTAACCCTTCATTACCCCATATCCAACCGCTACACGGGAATGGGAAGAGAGTAGCCAAGTGCCAGAATAGGCGCATCTTCCAGATGTGCCTTTTCTGGGGAGGCTGGGGGCAGATGTTTTTAGCCAGGGGGGGGGGGCAATAACCGTGGACCCGCTCCAGACTATTAATATCTGCCCTCAGTCACTGGCTTTACTACTCTGGCGGAGAAAATTGCGCGGGAGCCCACGCCAATTTTTTCCACCATTTAACCCTTTAATTTAATAGCTAGAACGGCCAAATTTTGCACATACACACTACTAACATTAGTAGTGTGGAATATGCAAAAAAAGGGGGATATGACATGGTTTACTGTATGTAAACCATGTCTCATATCATGTCGGGTTTAAGAAGGAGATAGCAAAAGCCGGCAATTGAATTACCGGCTTTTAAGCTATATAGCGCTGGATGAAATATTAATATATATACATATATGTGTCTCAATGACATATATATATATATATATATATATATATATATATATATATATATATATATATATACCTATTCTATGTGTACACATTTATTCTACCTATTCTATTGTAAGCTGTCAGTGTGATTTTACTGTACACCGCACTGAATTGCCGGCTTTTCTCGCTAACACCGCTGCGTATTTCTCGCAAGTCACACTGCTGGTCCGTGTGTAATCTGTATTTTTCGGGCCCCCATAGACTTGCATTGGCGATTTTTTTGCGCAATACGGTGACAAACGCAGCATGCTGCGATTTTCCACGGCCGTAGATAGCCGTATAATACGGATCAGTAAAATACGGCAGATAGGAGCTGGGGCATAGAGAATAATTGGGCCGTGTGTAATGCGTGTGTTACGGACGTATTTAATGCGCTCATACGTCCGTAAAACTCGCTAGTGTGACGCCGGCCTTATACAGAGAGATAATTCCCAGCAGTGTCTACACTCAGTGACAAAAGTTACATTCATGAAACATTTTAACAAGTGTTTTTTTTTTCTTTGGAGTTTGTTATCCAGAATTTTTTTTTTCTGATAGGACATATGTATTCCCACTGGAGTGCTGAGGCTCTTCAATATATGCAGCCTTCCAACCATCCTGGAGGAAACGAACAGACGTTTCCTTCATACTCAATGTGCTGTTACCATTTGCTTCCAATAAAACCAGGACATTTTAATGAATCATTTTTTGCATTTTTTTCCCTGTTATAGGAAAACTCACCCTCTCCCACCGATGTATAAATGACGTATTGTTCCAAACTGCAAAATAAAAATAATTATTTTGACATTTTCCTGCAAATATTCTACACTATAAATGCTAAATTCTGCACCTTTATTGGACAATACCAATATTGAAATTGCAACACCAAGAAGGAAAAGTAATAGAATTATGGAAATCACAGGATGGATACGTTATTGATCTGCAGGTGATGACAAACTGGAAACAAAATTTTGAAAACATCTGGATTATTCAGTCTGGAGTATGAGCGCCACATGCAGAAATCCAGTCCAGCCTCGGCTGCTGTCACTGAGGTTATTAACCCCTTCAAGACACAGCCCTTTTTCGGTTTTGCGTTTTCGTTTTTCGCTGCCCTCCTTCCCAGAGCCATAAATCAATATGGCCATGTGAGGGCTTATTTTTTGCGGGACGAGTTGTACTTTTGAATGACACCATTGGTTTTACCAAGTCTTGTACTAGAAAACTGGAAAAAAATTCCAAGTGTGGTGAAATTGCAAAAAAAGTGCAATCCCATGCGTGTTTTTTGTTTGGCTTTTTTGCTAGGTTCACTAAATGCTAAAAATGACCTGCCATTATGATCCTCCAGGTCATTGCGAGTTCATAGACACCAAATATGACTAGGTTATTTTTTATGTAAGTGGTGAAAAAAATTCCAAACTTTGCTAAAAAAAAAAAATTGCGCCATTTTCAGATACCTGTAGCGTTTCCATTTTTCGGGATCTCGGGTCAGGCTTTTTTTTTGCGTGCTGAGCTGATGTTTTTAATGATAACACTTTTGTGCAGATACGTTCTTTTGATCGCCCGTTATTGCATTTAAATGCAATGTCACGGCAACAAAAAAAACGTAATTCTAGCGTTTTGAATTTTTTTGTTGCTACGCCATTTAGCGATCAGGTTAATCCTTTTTTTTTATAGATCGGGCAATTCTGAACGCGGCGATACCAAATATGTGTAGTTTTTTTTTTATTGTTTTATTTTGAATGGGGCGAAAGGGGGGTGATTTAAACTTTTATATTTTTTTCATATTTTTTAAAACATTTTTTTTTTACTTTTGCCATGCTTCAATAGCCTTTATGGGAGGCTAGAAGCTGGCATAGCCTGATCGGCTCTGCTATATAGCAGCGATCATCAGATCGCTGCTATGTAGCTGAATTACAGGCTTGCTATGAGCGCCGACCACAGGGTGGCGCTCACAGCAAGCTGGCATCAACAACCATAGAGTTCTCAAGGAGACCTCAGGTTGTCATGCTGACGCATTGCCGATCCCCGATCATGTGACGGGGTCGGCAATGTGAGCATTTCTGGCCACGCAGCCGGAAGCAGTAGTTAAATGCCGCTGTCAGCGTTTGACAGCGGCATTTAACTAGTTAATAGCGGCAGGTAGATTGCGATTCCACCTGCCGCTACTGCGCGAACGTGTCAGCTGTACAAAACAGCTGACATGTCGCGACTTTGATGTGGGCTCAGTGCCAGACCCACATCAAAGGGGAGTCACGACATGCGCAATACTAGTTTGGGCATGTCGTGAAGGCGTTAATGGTTATCTAAGGAAGGCTCTGCAGCCAAATGCATTTGGGCAAATCATCAATATCCTCAGCTGGCAGCCCCTGTGTAATCACCTACCAATGAAGTCCCCAATGGGAGACAAGTCTGGAGTGCTGCAGTCATGGGAGCAGGTTTAAACCACGCAGGCTGCTCACAGGGGCATCAACAATATGCGGCCTGGGGTTGTCATGTTGGAAAACAAACCCTGGGACACTTTAGGGAAATCGATGAACAGCAGGGTCCATGATTGATTCATTCTGTGCTGCAAGTAAAATTAGACATCAGATACCGAGCCTAAGGCGTCATACAATATCTACACAAAGCATCAGAAGGATTTTGAAAAACATTGGGCTACAAGACAGCTGTTCAGATAAAAGGGCACTCCTTGACCTCACACCACCACCCCCAAAGGCTATCATGGTGCAGAGCAACACAGCAATGGAGGTGGAATGGAAGTCTCTTCAGCAATGAGTCCCGCTTTGTCTTGGACGTAATGATAGCCGGCGATTTGGTCTGGAGACCACGTGAGCAACACCATGAAGATGCCTGAACACCGATTCTACTCCTTTGACTATGGTGTGGAGTAGGATACTGTATGGTAGCCAAACCCCTCGAGTCTTCATTGCAGGTGCAATAACAGCTTGACTCAGATTTGGTGGTTGAACCAGTGATGCGGCCATTTCTCTAAAATGTCACAGGAGCAATTTCTCAACATGACACTGTCATGCAGCATGTTACTGCGGCTACTGTGAGCACCTATGTTGTCTACACATGCTCCCACGGCTGCAGTGTCTCCGGGTTTGTCTCCCATCGAGCACATTGGGGATGTCATTGGTTGGTTGTTACACAGGAGCTGCCAGCAGAGGATCTTGATGATTTGCCCGAGTGCATACAGTGTCAGAACCTTTTAGAAAGGACCATTAATAACCTCAATGATTCCAGCCGAGACTGGAGGTGCCGGGATTTTTGCACATGGCGATCATACTCCAGACTGAGTATTCAAGATGTTATGAAAATTCTTTCCATTTTTTCATCATTTGTAGATCAGTAACGTCTCCATCCAGTGATTTCCATAAATCCACAACTTTTCCTTCTTTGTGTTGCAATTTCTATGTTGAGTAGTATATAGAAAAGTTGGCCCAGTAAGGCTATGAATACAAGATGCAGTAATGGTGTGTTCTGTCTCCGCCATCTAATATTGTTACCCTGATTATTTGCTTGCATAATTGCAGTTTCCTCAGTATACAGTATTGATATATTCATGCCTTTATTCATCTGTGATGCTTTGGCTCCCTCTAGCGGTCAGAGTTATGTTGGCAGTTCAATCTTGTTTTTGTATTATCCATGTTTGATTCTCCTCCTCCTTTGCAATGCATTATGGTAGCTCAGCCTCCATTTCCCTCCATTTTTCCTTTCACTTTCTTCAGATTGCCTTCAAGTAAAGACGCTTCACTTCATCCCCCTTGCGATTGCATTGCCGGTATGTCTTTATGCTTCATATAGATATTTCTGCTCCATATTAGCCTAGCCTAGCCAGTTGTACTCCCAGTTTAGTCACTAGCTTTCTAAATGTTATGCATAATGTATATCATGTGTATTATGTATCTGTTCTATACCATGCACTGATTCTATGTATATCATTGTTCACAGTTTCACCGCATCAATATACCACTACGTTTAATAAAGCACAGACTCAACCACAGTCTCCTTATTGGACCCCGGTATAGCGGTTTAGCTGACTGTATAGCTACGTATGAGCCTGCCTCAGCTAGTGAGGACAGAACAGTGAAACGGCAATCATCCAACTAGTGGGATTCATCAGTGAAACGGCAGCCATCCAACTAGTGGGATTCAAGTCACCGGCTACACAGAGACTGAATACAGCTGCAGCAATCTCTGCACAGCCAAGCACTTTCCCAAGACACCATGTCTCACAAATCACATAGGACAAGATCTGTTACTTCCGTCTCCTCAAAGACAACATCCATCAGCAGCGCGGTCGCCATTGCCCACGCAAATGCTGAAGCCGCCAAAATACGAGCGAGCTTTGCTGACCAAGAGATGCAACTTAAATTAGAAAAAGCACGCCTAGATGACGAAGAGAGAAGGTCACTCTTAGAGAGAGACGAGCAAGAGAGAAGGTCACTCTTAGAGAGAGACGAGCAAGAGAGAAGGTCGCGCTTAGAGAGAGACGAGCAAGAGAGAAGGTCACGCTTAGAGAGAGCCGACCAAGAGAGAAGGACGCAGTTAGAGAAGGCACGTGTGGATGCCGCCTTAGAAAGCCTAGCAGCAAAAAGGGAAGCTGCCGCAGCCCTCGCCGAAGCAGAATCGCTAGAAGCCGCCCAAAATCCCAAGCCGCATAGCCAAAGCAGTATGTCGAGTCTGGAGTTTCCACTGCAAGACTCACCACAACGCACATCTCAGTATGTTAATGAACTTCCTGATCCAAACTATAACCCTGAACCAGTACCAAAACCAGAATACGACACCTCCAGCGAAGTGAGCGAGAGTCATCACGAGGCTCAGGACAGAAACAAACTTGAAAATGTGAGGCAAAACAACTCTGCTAATGACTACCTTGCCCCTCATCAGGTAACCAACGTGGATCACCCTGCTGACACACCATACATCAAACCGAAGCAATACGATACCGGCTGGCGCCACCATGAGGACACTAACAGGTACGAACGCACCTCACATCACTATCAGGGCGACCCATCACGAGTATACTCTGCTGACAACCGATTCACGACAGAATTTGCCAAGTTCTTCACACGACGTGAACTGGTTGCCAAGGGACTCATGAAATTCACTGACCGAGCTGAAGGTTACAGAGCTTGGAAAGCTTCCTTCCAAAATGTCATTAGAGACTTGGGGCTACAACACAGGGAAGAGATAGACCTGTTAGTCAAATACCTGGGAGAAGAGTCAGTCAAACACGCAGTAAGGATCAGAGACATTAATATAAACCGCCCTGAGACTGGCCTCAAAGAAATCTGGAAAAGGCTGGATGAGTGTTACGGCTCAGCAGAAGTAATAGAAAGAGCCTTGTTCAAAAGAATCGATGACTTTCCTAAAATATCTAACAAAGGTCTCCAGAAACTTAGAGAGCTAAGCGACCTGCTAAAGGAAGTCCAAGTTGCCAAATATGAGGACGACCTACAGGGACTTGCATTTCTCGACACAGCCAGAGGTGTTAACCCTATAGTCCAGAAGTTGCAATACAATCTACAGGAGAGGTGGCTCACACATGGTTCCACGTACAAATACAAACACAGCGTTCCATTCCCTCCCCCCCTCCGTTTTTGTAGACTTCATACACCAACAAGCGAGAATTAGAAACGATCCCAGCTTTGACTTTGCAATACCATATGCCACACCATCACCACCTGCAAATCCACACAGAACATCTGTAGCAGTACACAAGACTTATGTTTCTTCTTCAGATTCTAATTACAGGTCTGCTGGCTGCTCCCAATCAGAGACAAAGGTGCAGGACCCTGACAAGCAGTGCCCACTTCATCAGAAGCCTCATCCTCTCCTGAAATGCAGAGCCTTCAGAGGAAAATCTATGCCAGATCGCAGAAGCTTCCTGAAAGAAAACGGTATCTGCTACAAGTGCTGCTCGTCCACAGCTCATCTCGCCAAGGATTGCAAGGTCAGTGTAAAATGCACAGAATGTGGCACCACAGATCATAACACTGCTCTACACCCCGGCCCAGCTCCATGGAGTACACAAAACACGCCAGCTGACAGTGAGCATGGCGGGGAGGAAAGGAACACTGATACAGCTACGCCAGAGATCACTTCACAATGTACCGAGGTCTGCAAAGGGACAATAGACAGTAGGTCCTGTTCAAAAATATGCCTCGTCAAAGTATACCCGAAGGGCCATAGAGACCAAGCTGTAAGACTGTATGCTATCTTGGATGATCAAAGTAATCGATCCTTGGCTAGATCAACGTTCTTTGACCTATTCAACATCAAAGGGCCAAGCACTCCCTACTCCTTAAAGACGTGTGCAGGTACTGTGACAACAGCAGGCAGGAAAGCTACTGACTACCAGATCGAGTCTTTAGACGGACAATTCTGCCTACCGCTACCTACGATCATCGAATGTAACCAGATCCCAGACAACAGATCTGAAATCCCTACGCCAGATGTAGCAATCCATCACGCTCACTTAAAACAAATAGCACACCTCATACCGGAACTCGACCATCAGGCCCAGATAATTCTGCTGTTGGGGAGAGATATCCTACAGGTTCATAAAGTGAGACGTCATATCAACGGACTCCACAATGCTCCCTATGCCCAAAGGCTAGACCTAGGATGGGTCATAATTGGCAACGTATGCTTGGGACGCATGCACGCCCCATCTTCTGTGACAAGCATGCTGACAAATACATTGGAGAAAGGACGTCCATCTCTGTTTCAACCTTGTAACAATGAGTTCCATGTCAGGGAACTGCCACACAGCATCCAACTACCTGATCATTTAATAGACTTTACTCACGACAGCAGTATAGTGTCGGGAAGCTATGAGGATCAGTTAGGGGGCACAGTCTTCCAGAGAACTAAGCAGGACAACCAAGTGGCAATGTCGGTAGAGGACAAGTTGTTCTTAGAGGTAATGGACAAGGGACTCGTTAAAGATGAGACCAACAGCTGGGTCGCACCTCTTCCCTTCAAAACCCACAGACCACGTCTACCGAACAACAGAAATCAGGCATTACAACGTTTCTCCTCTCTCATTCGTAATCTGCAAAAGAAACCAGAGATGAAAGATCACTTTTTCTCCTTCATGTCAAAGATTTTTTACCTCAACAACAAACTACTGGGTGTACTTATGCGCTTCCGTAAGGATTCCATTGCCTTCATCGCTGACATCCAGCAAATGTTCAATTGTTTCCTTGTGAGAGAGAGAGAGACAGGAACTTCCTAAGATTCTTCTGGTACACAGACAATGATCCTACTAAAGAAGTCACAGAGTATCGCATGAGAGTGCACATCTTTGGCAACAGTCCTTCACCTGCAGTCGCCATTTACGGACTCAAAAGGTCAGCTCAGGAAGGAGAACCAGAATACGGAGCAGATGTCAGACAATTCATAGAAAAGGACTTTTATGTCGACGACTGTCTAAAAGCCATGCCTTCAAATGAGACTGCCATCAGTCTTCTCAGGAGAGCTCAGGACATGCTTGCCTACTCGAACCTTAGGCTTCATAAAATAGCCTCAAACAGCCAAGAACTCATGGAAGCGTTCCCTTCTCAAGACCTATGTAATGGTCTCAGAGACCTGGACCTGGGGTCAGACCCCGCACCAATGCAACGCAGCCTCGGGCTTCTCTGGAATCTACAATCAGACACTTTCACCTTTCAGGTCAGCCAGGAAGAAAGGCCTTTCACACGTAGAGGCGTCCTGTCTACCATCAACAGTCTGTATGATCCCTTGGGTTTCGCAGCTCCTGTTACTATACAAGGCAAGGCCCTACTAAGAGACTTAACTAGGGAAACATCTGACTGGGATGCACCTCTGCCACCTGATAAGAGGATCCAGTGGGAAGAGTGGAAGAACTCGTTAGCGGCACTCTCCAACTTGCATATGCCGAGACCATACACCCCTGTGCCATCTACTGAGATACAGAGCCAAAGACTGTACGTATTTGCAGATGCTTCTGTCAAAGCAATTGCCGCTGTTGCCTACCTCAAAACTGTAGACTCCAAATGTCAGTGCCACATTGGTTTCGTCATGGGAAAGGCCAAACTCGCACCACAACCAGAGCACACTATACCCAGGTTAGAGCTTTGTGCTGCAGTCTTAGCTGTTGAGTTAGCGAAGTTCATCGCATTCGAAATGGATATCGACCTGACACAGGCCAAGTTCTACTCAGACAGCAAAGTAGTCCTGGGATATATCCACAACGAAACCAGGCGATTCTACGTTTATGTCAATAACAGAGTGCTACGAATCAGGAGATCAGTTCACCCACAGCAGTGGCATTACATACCCACAGACCAGAATCCCGCAGATCATACAACTAGAGCAGTTGACGCAAGTCGACTAGGAAGCACAACGTGGCTCTCTGGACCAAAACTATTGTACATTGAGGAATGTTTTCCAGACACCTTCGAACTAGTAGGAGAGGACTCAGATGTTGAAATCCACCTTCAGGTGTCTACACTACATACAATGACCTCTGTTATCCAGCTTGGATCTTGCAGGTTCAACAGATTCTCAAATTGGAAGTCACTTACTCCAGCCATTACCTGCCTGACTCATATAGCTCGCTCATTCAGGACCACCAGAACTCGTGACATGGAAAAATGTAAAGGAGCAGCGAGGCTCACCTACGAAAGCCTAATCACCTTCATGGCTGAAGCTGCAGCTATAATCAATGCAAGACCTCTGGTTCCAGTTCCTAACGACCCTGAGGAGCCCTTGTTATTGACTCCAGCTACTCTACTTACCCAGAAAACAGGACTGTCCAGTGCCCCTCCAGGAGGATTCGACGCGAAGGACCTCTACAAGCGCCAATGGAGACAGGTACAAAGTCTTGCAAATACTTTCTGGGACAGGTGGCGCAAACAATATTTGTCTACCCTGCAGCCACGGACGAAGTGGCAATCTACTAAACCTAATCTGAACATAGGTGATCTTGTTCTTGTGAAAGACTGTCAGATTCACCGGAACCAGTGGCCACTTGGTCTAGTTACCGCAACGTTCCCGAGCAAGGACGGCAACGTCCGCAAAGTTGAGCTAAGGATGACCAAAGGGAATGAACCTAAGACATTTTCCAGACCGGTATCTGAACTGGTCCTATTGTTGCCTTCGGAAGAAAGGAGTAGTGACATCCGTTGATGCCAGACGGGGAGTGTTCTGTCTCCGCCATCTAATATTGTTACCCTGATTATTTGCTTGCATAATTGCAGTTTCCTCAGTATACAGTATTGATATATTCATGCCTTTATTCATCTGTGATGCTTTGGCTCCCTCTAGCGGTCAGAGTTATGTTGGCAGTTCAATCTTGTTTTTGTATTATCCATGTCTGATTCTCCTCCTCCTTTGCAATGCATTATGGTAGCTCAGCCTCCATTTCCCTCCATTTTTCCTTTCACTTTCTTCAGTTTGCCTTCAAGTAAAGACGCTTCACTTCATCCCCCTTGCGATTGCATTGCCGGTATGTCTTTATGCTTCATATAGATATTTCTGCTCCATATTAGCCTAGCCTAGCCAGTTGTACTCCCAGTTTAGTCACTAGCTTTCTAAATGTTATGCATAATGTATATCATGTGTATTATGTATCTGTTCTATACCATGCACTGATTCTATGTATATCATTGTTCACAGTTTCACCGCATCAATATACCACTACGTTTAATAAAGCACAGACTCAACCACAGTCTCCTTATTGGACCCCGGTATAGCGGTTTAGCTGACTGTATAGCTACGTATGAGCCTGCCTCAGCTAGTGAGGACAGAACATGGTGTATTTTTTTTGCTGCTAATGCAGTAAAATCACAAGGTTTTTGCTGAAATTTCTGTAAATCTCTGCAAAATAGTGCATTTTTAACAGTCGTGGCTAAAAAACACAACACAGTCAGAAGGTATGGCCACAAATTAAAGCAGTGGTATCACTTAAGGTACCTTCACACATAACGATATTGTTAACGATATCGTTGCTATTTGTGACGTAGCAACGATATCGTTAATGAAATCGTTATGTGTGACAGCGACCAACGATCAGGCCCCTGCTGGGAGATCGTTGGTCGCTGAACAAAGTCCAGAACTTTATTTCGTCGCTGGACTCCCTGGAGACATCGCTGGATCGGCGTGTGTGACACCGATCCAGCGATGTCTTCACTGGTAACCAGGGTAAACATCGGGTAACTAAGCGCAGGGCCGCGCTTAGTAACCCGATGTTTACCCTGGTTACCATGCTAAAAGTAAAAAAAAACAAACACTAGATACTTACCTACAGCCGTCTGTCCTCCAGCGCTGTGCTCTGCTCTCCTCCTGTACTGGCTATGAGCCGGAAAGCAGAGCGGTGACGTCACCGCTCTGCTTTCCGGCTCACAGACAGTACAGGAGGAGAGCAGAGAAGCAGAGCACAGCGCTGGAGGACAGACGGCTGTAGGTAAGTATCTAGTGTTTGTTTTTTTTTACTTTTAGCATGGTAACCAGGGTAAACATCGGGTTACTAAGCGCGGCCCTGCGCTTAGTTACCCGATGTTTACCCTGGTTACCGGCATCGTTGGTCGCTGGAGAGCGGTCTGTGTGACAGCTCTCCAGCGACCAAACAGCGACGCTGCAGCGATCCGGATCGTTGTCGGTATCGCTGCAGCGTCGCTAAATGTGAAGGGGCCTTAAGGGCTCGTTCACATGTCCTGATATTTCCGACACTGGAAAAAACAGTACTGGAGATATCAGGGGAGCTGCATTGTACTCTCTGAGGGGGCTGAATAATACTCTATGAGGGGGCTGCACTGTATTGTGTTTATGTGTGTAATACCTGTGGCATACGTGTGGCAACTGTGTATCGCATCAGTACCACGTGTTCCAGTGGCGTAGGTTCCCCTGTATTTTTGATAACCAGCCAGGCAAAACTGACAACTGCAGGCTGCAACAATCAGCTGTCAGCTCTAGTAAAATTAGTTATCAAGAATAGAGGGGTCCCCACACTATATTTTTAATTATTTAAATAAATAATTTGAAAAAATGGCATGGGTTCCCCCCATTTTTGATAACCAGCCAAGCTAAAGCACACAGCTGGGGGCTGATATTCTCAAGCTGGTAAAGGGTCATTTATATTCCCCCAGCCTTAAAACAGCAGCCTGCAGCCACCCAGAAAGGGAACATTTATTAGATGCGTCAATTCTGGCGCTTTGCCCAGCTCTTCCCAATTGATCTGTGGCAGTGACAAGTAGGGTTCATATTTGTGGGGTTGATATCACCTTTGTATTGTCAGGTGACATCAAGCCCAAAGATTAGTAATGGGGATGTGTCTTTAAGACACCTATCCATTACTAATCCTATAGTTACAGTGGGTATGGAAAGTATTCATATCCCTTTAAATTTTTCACTCTTTGTTTCATTGCAGCCATTTGGTAAATTCAAAAAACTTCTTTTTTTTTCTCATTAATGTACACTACACATACAGGTTCCTGTCCCTGGACAGGAGAACGAATAAGGATTTTGCTTAGGACACTTAATGGCAGCAGGGACCTCAGAGACAGTAAGCGCATAGTGGAAGGCTCCTACCTGACCTGCCAAGGGGATGCCACTTGTCTCTGGACTACCCGGATTTCTAATTCGCCTGTTGCTGGTGCCCTGGACTGTGGCCTGTCATCCACAAGAAAACCAGATAAAGACTTACAACCTCTCTCCTCCATTTATTCACCGGCCTTACCATCTACGCCACGCACTATAGGACCCCTGGGGACCCCGCTTCACCTGTGGGAAGTGTAACATCTGGGCTGCTGCAACATCCCCCAGGGGACCCCTTTAATGCCGCGTCGGTCCCCCCTATTGACTGAACTTCACAGGTGGCGTCACGACAAACTTTGAACATTTCAACCCCCTTTAACGTTGATGCCCAGGGCCATGGAGCGGGTAACAGCCACCGTGATATCCCCCTTTGCGACCGGACCTGATACCAAGTATCCCACTGCCCTGTGGGCGTGTCAAAAGTGTCTCCTCTAAACAGACTAAGTGAAAGGCCGGCGTCACACTGGCGTTTTAAACGGCCAAGTGCAATGCGATAAAAAATCGCATTGCACTCGTGTTCTGTTTGATGAATCCTGTCATAAATCACACTCTGTGAGTATTATCAGGCTCTTTATTCACATCATGTCCCAACCTCCATTACATGAATTCCGAGTCCAACAACATCCAACAAGTTCCAAACAAAGAATATAGAACACACATAAAAGTAGTGAGACCCCTAGAGGCCACATGAACATATAACATATTGCTACATCCTTTCTCTTTTAACTAGAGGAACAATAAAAGATACTAAACTAATGTATACTATGACAAAGTTAGAAATTAACCTAGTACGTCCAGTTAGATATAATCTTTGAGGTGCGCCGGCTTTTTGCTAATTCTGCCAGCTCTGGTAATATAAGATGTGTCACTTTCTACATCTGGTACATCTGGTAGTTCTTCTGATATTGTCTGTCTCTGGCCAGAGTCCTCACCCTGATGGTCAGCTGTCACTGTTGGTGCCTGACTTGTACTTGCTGCCTCGTTGTCTTGGGTGTCTGGATACTGTTCAAAAGGCCATGAATCATCTCTTTCTTGCATTTTCCTCAAATATCTTCGATTCCTCCTTAGTCTTCTTCCGTCGTCTGTTAGAATTTCGTAAGACCGAGGTCCCAGTTTCTGGACAACCTTTGCCTTTTGCCAGTGTTTGTCAAATGTGGTGCTTGGCTGCAGCCGAATGTTGTCATTTCTCTGGAGCTCAGGCAGATCCTTTGCAGATTTATTGTAATAGAAAGCTTGCCTAGCTTGATTCTTCTGTAATTTAGCTTCGATGTTTCCCAGCAGCTTTGGCTCTAACAGATGACACGCAGTTGGTACTAGTGTCTTTGTACGCCTACTCATGAGCCTCTGTGCCGGACTGCTGTCTAGGCATTGGGTGGGTGTGTTTCTATGATCCACTATAGACAGATATACATCAGCACCCGCCTGGTTTGCTTTCTGCATGAGTCTTTTGGCCGTTTTTACTGCTGACTCTGCTTTCCCATTACTCTGAGGATATCTTGGAGAAGACGTCTGGTGTTCAAATTCCCATTTCTTACTGAAAGTTTTGAATTCTTCCGACGTAAACTGTGCCGCATTGTCAGAGAAAACGATATCTGGAATGCCATACCTGGCAAAATGGGCCTTGAGTTTTTTAATCACTGTTCTCGCCCTTGTGTCCTGCACCAAATCAACCTCCCAGAAGTTAGAGAAATAGTCCACTGTAATCAGGTATTCTTTGTCATTCCATGTGAACAAGTCTGTTCCTATTTTTGACCAAGGCCTATGTGGAATTTCATGAGGTTGCAATGTCTCCTTTGGTTGCTTATCATTGCAGGATGCACATATTTCACATTGTGCTATGTAATTTTTTATGTGGTCATTCATTCCTGGCCAATAAACTGATTCTCGTGCACGACGTAGGCATCCTTCCATGCGTAAGTGAGAAGAGTGCAATGTCTTCAATATGCCTCTTCTGAGAACTTCAGGTATAACAGTCCTGTCTCCTTTATAGATGATTCCTTGCTGCACTGACAATTCATCTCTTATGTGGAAGAATGGTGAGATTTCCCTCGGAGCATGCTGCTTGTATTTTGGCCAGCCCTGCAAGATGACAGTCTTTAAACTCTGGAGACTTTTATCCTTCTCTGTAAAAGTCTGGATTTGCTTGACCTTTTCTTTTGACACTGCAAGGTAGTTACACATATTGATGGTTTCAATGTCTTCCTCCTCATCATTTGTGATAGGAAGGTAAGCTCTGCTTAGCGTATCTGCAATCAGTAAGTCTCTTCCTGGACAGTACCCGATGTCAACATCATATTTCTGAAGTCGCAACAGCATGCGCTGTAGTCTCTTTGGGGCATTTAGTAATGGTTTCTTTGTAATGCTCTCCAATGGTTTGTGATCCGACTGCACTGTTACCCGTCGACCGTAGGTGTACTGGTGAAACTTCCCCATCCCAAATACCACAGCCAGTAGTTCCTTCTCAATCTGCGCATATCCCTGCTCTGTTGTTGTAAGGGCTCTGCTTGCAAATGTAATTGGCTGTTTGTTCTGCATTAATGTGGCTCCAAGGCCTTTTTCCGAAGCATCACATTGTACCACCACTTCTCGATCTGGATCGAAATACTTTAGGGTTGCTGTATCTGCAATGGCATTCTTTACTGCTCGGAAAGCAGTCTCCTGGCTTTCTGTCCATTCCCAGCGCACATCTTTGTGGGTTAGCTGTCTCAGTGGCTCACACATGTCTGACAGATGTCTGCAAAATTTTGAGAGATAATTCACCATGCCCAAAAATCGTTGTACTCCAGAAACATCAATAGGGGTAGGCAAATCTTGTATTGCTCTCACCTTTTCAGGATCCACTTTGACCCCAGTTGAAGTCAGTCGATGACCAATATAGGCCACTTCTGTCATTTTCAATTTGAATTTGTCCAAATTCAGCTTTATGTTTTTTTCTCTGTATTGCTGCCACCATGTTCTGTTTGATGAATCCTGTCATAAATCACACTCTGTGAGTATCTCCAGGCTCTTTATTCACATCATGTCCCAACCTCCATTACATGAATTCCGAGTCCAACAACATCCAACAAGTTCCAAACAAAGAATATAGAACACACATAAAAGTAGTGAGACCCCTAGAGGCCACATGAACATATAACATATTGCTACAACTCGGACCAATGTTAAGCTATGGGGCAGCTCCCAGCAGCCGACTTTTTGTTGGTCGTTTTCCTCGGTCCGAGACAATCGCAGCATGGTGCGCTTGTCTTGAACCGAGGAAAACTCTCGGCTCACTCGCACCCATATTAGCCTATGGGTGCGAGTGAGACAGCGCACACCACTCAGATATCATCCGAGTGATGTGCATTATACGCTGACCCCGGCAATGGAGGAGATGGAGAAATTCATTTCTCCGCCTCCTCCGCAGCTGTGCTCCGATCCTCCCTGTGCGAGAGAATCGGAGCACAGACGCATGACACTCGGCTCCTGCTCTGCTGTGAGCAGGAGCCGAGTGTCATTAGCATATTGCATCCGATGCTCTCGCACAGGGTGCAATACGCTAGTGTGACGCCGGCCTAAGGGTCTGGCTCCTGGGGTCTCCATCAGTCAGCAGATATTGCTGGCAGAAGTGTTGTCAGGCCTCCCTCGCCTAAGGCATCGTTTTTTCATGTCCTAGTCATGCTTTTCCTGGATATCTATATATACAGGGTGGAGCGCGGTAATTTGCTGATTTGGGAATGAAATAAAAAAATTATGATCATTAGAAAAATTTATTTTATATTTTAATTATACTGAACAGTAATGGAATTTTTAAATTACATGGTTTTAAATAGTGTATCTGGCAAATGTCGACCTTCGCTATCCACACACTGCTGCATACGTTTTCTGAAGTTTTCATGAACTCTAACAAGCATGTCCACTGGTATTCTGCCAATTTCAGCTTCAATATTGTTCCTTAGGTCTTCCAAGGTGTTGGGACGGTTGATATACACCTTAGACTTCAGGTAACCCCAAAGGAAAAAATCGCATGGGGCTAAATCTGGTGAGCGTGCTGGCCAGTTCACATCTCCCCTCAAAGAGATAAGCCGTCCAGGAAACATTTGCCTCAAACAATTCATGGTAACCCTCGCTGTGTGTGCAGTGGCACCATCCTGTTGGAACCATGTATCCTCTAGTTCCATTGCCTCAAGAGCCGGCTGAAAATAATCCTGTATCATAGACAAGTACCGTTCGGAGTTCACAGTTATGGCACGACCATTATCCTGAAAAAAGTAAGGACCAATGATGCCTACTCGTGATATGGCGCACCACACAGTGACGCGGTCCGAATGCAGAGGTCTCTCGTGAACTTCTCTGGGGTTTGTTTCACTCCAGTAACGCATATTTTGTTTGTTTACACACCCACTGAGGTGAAAATGTGCCTCATCAGAAAAAAACACAAATTGCGTCACGGGGTATCGTTGCTAACATGTCTTCACAAGAGGTCCGCCGTGTCAAATAGTCCCATGCTGACAAATGTTGGACCACGCACATTTTATACGGGTGAAAATTCAGTTCATCATGAAGAATCCGGTGGAGAGAACGTCTTGAAGTGCCAAGAGCAAATGATTGCTTCCGAGCAGAGCGTTTCGGAGATTGCAGTACTGCTGCTCTAACTCTCTCGATGTTTTGTGGTGTTGTAATCCTTCTCTCAGGTCCCCTTCGTACACATGACACATTCCCTGCTGTTCTGAATGCATTCACCCAATTTACAATTGATTGCCGTCCAGGAACACGTCCGCGTGGAGGAACAGCGAATTGTAAACGAAAAGCACGCTGCACTGCAATGATCGAGTGGGCATTTGAAAAATACGCTTCAACACAAAATGACCTCTCCTCACGTGTCCACTGCATGATGGCAACTGAAAGGCAGAGGAATACAAATCTCCCATCAGCCACTGTAAGCCACACCCACTCTCCCCTCTCTTCGACCGACAGTGCCGCCACAGCATGCAGTGCAAAAAAGCAAATTACCGCGCTCCACCCTGTATAATTGTCTAAGGGGTACTTCCGTCTGTCTGTCTGTCTTTCTGTCGGCAACTTCCGTCACGGAAATCCCACATCGCTGATTGGTCTCGCCAGCTGCCTGTCATGGCTGCCGCGACCAATCAGCGATGGGCACAGTCCGATTAGTCCCTCCCTACTCCCCTGCAGTCAGTGCCCTGCGCCCGCATACTCCCCTCCACCCACCACTCACACAGGGTTAATGCCAGCGGTAACGGGCCACGGGTACCGCACTCTGTAACCGCTGCTATTAACCCTGTGTGACCAAGTTTTTACTATTGATGCTGCCTATGCAGCATCAATAGTAAAAAAAATCTAATGTTAAAAATAATTAAAAAAAGCAAAAAGCCTGCTATGCTCACCTTCCGTAGTCCGACGATGCGCTCGCGGCTGCCACCTGCTTCCGTTCCCAGAAATGCTTTGCGAAATTACCCAGAAGACTTAGCGGTCTCGCAAGACTGCTAAGTCATCTAGGTAATTTCGCAATGCATCCTGGGAATGGAAGATGGCGGCTGCTGCGCGCATAGGGACAGCTTCGCTGGATCCCGGCGGGTGAGTATATAACTATTTTTTATTTTAATTATCTTTTTTTAACACGGATATGTGCCCACACTGCTATATACTACGTGGGCAGTGTTATATAGCGCGTGGGCTGCGTTATATACAGAGTGGCTGCTATACTACGTGGCCAGTGTTATATACTACGTGGGCAGTGTTATATACCGCGTGGGCTGCGTTATATACTATGTGGCCAATGTTATATACTATGTGGGCAGTGTTATATACCGCATGGGCTGCGTTATATACCACGTTTGCTGCTATATACTACGTGGCCAGTGTTAGATACTATGTGGGCTGTGTTATGTACTGCGTAGCCTGTGCTATATATTACGTGGCCACTGTTATATACTGCATGGCCTGTGTTATATACTACGTCGCCTGTGTTATATACTGCGTGGCTGCTATATACTGCGTGGGTTGTGTTATATACTATTTGGGCTGTGTTATATACTGCGTGGCCTGTATTAATGCATCGGGTATTCTACAATATGTATATATGTATATAGCAGCCACATAGTATGTAGCACAGGCCACGTAGTATTTGTCTGCTATATACTACATGGCTCCTATATACTACGTGCCCTGTGCTATATACTATGTGGCTGCTATATACATACATACATACATATTCTAGAATACCCGATGCGTTAGAATCGGGCCACCATCTAGTAATGCACATAATAGTCTAAGGAGCTGCGAGCATGTCTGTTTTTCTTTTTTCAGATCAATTGTCTGCAAAAAAAAAACCCTAGAGAAATGTCAGTTTTTAATCCGAGTCATGTTTTAAAATCGTCCACTCGTGGGTCTGTGAAAAACCAGACAGCACACGGATGCCATCAGTGCTCTCCATACCTTACTGTCCAATGGGTTGGAGAAGCCTGGACATTTTTTTTTCATATGAGAAAAAGAGAAGATGGTAGAAATGGACCAAAAATGGATGAAAATCAGATCCAGAACACAAATTAAATATGGTCCGCTTTTTCTTGTATGCGAAAAAAAAAAAATGAATGTCGGAATGAGGCCATTTTGGATTTTACACGTCACCCCCAAGAATACTGAATGTTTGCATTGAAAGGCTGAATTTAACTTCCATCTGTCCTTCCCATTACGTAAAAAAAACTAAACATACAAAACTAACAGAGGTTTCCCCAGCTTCAGTGAAAAGCGGACAGCACAAAGATGACGTCTGCAGGTGTTTTTCTGGACCCATTTTCTTGAATGGCTGAGATTGGAATGTAAATTGGATCAGAGTAAGACTTGTCTCTGCGAAAAACCCCATAGAGTGCTGTATATTAGTCAGAAAGTCGCACTCCGCTTATGTAACGCTCATGCGACTCCCCTCTATTATGATGTGATACCTTTAGTACTCGGCTGTCTGGTTTCCAGTGCACGTGCTCGTACCGGGGGAAATACTTTCTATATCTCCTGGGATAGAATCAGGCTTATGAATATTTCCGAGGGAAAAGAGGTCTTTGATACATCACTTTCCAAGATATCATTGAAGTGTTCAATTATTCCTAGACACATTAAAAGCTATCAAGAGGCGCTTACAAGCCCGTAATTCCTATTTTTTGTAAATGACATAAAAATGTAATTACTGTTATTTTACTTACTGACATGCTGACACTGTCTGTTATATATACTGAACTTATCAGGATTGGACACCTTTGAAGAAATGGAACATCATCAAGAAGCTGACACCGATGTGCAGAGTACACGAAAGCTGTATTGAGACAGTAGTCAGGAGTAGGGTTGAGCGAAACGGGTCGGCCATTTTCAGAAGTCGCCGACTTTTGGCAAAGTCGGGTTTCATGAAACCCGACCCGACCCCTGTGTGGGGTCGGCCATGAGGTCGGCGATCTTCTGAATCTAGTATCGGAATTCCGATACCGAGTTCCGATATGTTTGCAATATCGGAAATCGGTATCGGAATCCATATTTAAGTGTAAAGTAAATAATTAAAATAAAAAATATTGCTATACTCACCCTCTGACGCGCCCTGGTACTAACCACTAACCGGCAGCCTTGCTTCCTTAGAATCAGCGCGTGAATGCCCTTAGATGACGTCGCGGCTTGTGATTGGTCGCGCGACCGCCCATGTGACCGCTCACGCGACCAATTACAAGCCGCAACGTCACCGAAGGTCCTTCAAGCGCTGATTCTTAGGAAGGAAGGCTGCCGGAAAGAAGCAGGGCGCGTCCGAGGGTGAGTATATACCTAATAGGAATATACTCACCCTCGGACGCGCCCTGAGGCAGATTCTTAGGAAGGAAGGCTGCCGGAAAGACGCAGGGCGCGTCCGAGGGTGAGTATATACCTAATAGGAATATACTCACCCTCGGACGCGCCCTGCTTCTTTCCGGCAGCCTTCCTTCCTAAGAATCAGCGCTTGAAGGACCTTCGGTGACGTCGCGGCTTGTGATTGGTCGCGTGAGCGGTCACATGGGCGGTCGCGTGACCAATCACAAGCCGCGACATCATCTAAAGTCATTCACGCGCTGATTCTAAGGAAGCAAGGCTGCCGGTTAGTACCAGGGCGCGTCAGAGGGTGAGTATAGCAATATTTTTTATTTTAATTATTTATTTTACACTTAAATATGGATCCCAGGGCCTGAAGGAGAGTTTCCGCTCCTTCAGACCCTGGGAACCATTGGAAACCCAATGCACTGCATTGGGTTTCGAGTTTCGGCCGACCCCGACCCCGACTTTTTTATAGGATCGGCCGATTTCACTCGACCCGACTTTTGAAAAAGTCGGGTTTCGTGAAACCCGACCCGATCCTATAAAAGTAAAAGTCGCTCAACCCTAGTCAGGAGGAGTCGGGGGAGAGCCATGAGGGTCCCTGGTACACAAGACTGTACATCCTCAATATGAGAACA
The DNA here is from genome assembly GCF_032444005.1 of Ranitomeya imitator. Classification (NCBI taxonomy): domain Eukaryota; kingdom Metazoa; phylum Chordata; class Amphibia; order Anura; family Dendrobatidae; genus Ranitomeya; species Ranitomeya imitator. The sequence continues at coordinate 766,287,349 of NC_091282.1, read as the reverse complement.
AAATGGCACAATGACATAGTATAATCATATAATCTACACAAAAATGTAATAACTACAAGTTATTACATTACTGATTCTGTACTGATCCTGAGTTACATCCTGTATTATGCTCCAGAGCTGCACTCACTATTCTGCTGAACACATGCGGAATCACCTGCGTTCAATAGCCGGCAGCACTTTGGTCAATAGCCGGCAGCACTTTGGACGCAGCGGACATGAGCTGCGTCCAAAGCGCTGCCAGTTCCTGATCGTCTGCACATTACCTTATACTCCAGAGCTGCTTTCACTATTCTGCCGGTGCAGACACCGTGTACAAACATTACATTACGTTTCCTGTACTGGCAGGGGTGGGATTCAAATTTTTAACAACAGGTTCTGTAAAACAAGAGGGGATTATAGGGAGAGAAATGGGAAGCGCAGACTTCTGAGTGTAGTAGTTAGTTTCCCAAGGTGTGTACTCAGTGTGAATCCACTCACCTTTTTGGTGTCTTGATATACTGTGTATAGATCCAATCCATGGATCACTCCATTCCTCTTTCCACTCAGTTTGCTGCAAAAGATCTGGGAACTGATGAGCGCACTGAACAGTGCTTTCATAGGCGATAACACTTTGTGGATGTTTTTCCCAGCAATATGCGCTCCTGAAGGATGATGATGGAACTCGATATTCTGATTCAAGGATGATTTTTATTTCAAACTAAAATACAACCGGTTTCGACTTCTTAGAGTCTTCCTCAAGTATAATGTCTCAAGGGCTGTCACATTGTAGGAGGATTTTTATTCTGATTTGCACAAGGAAAGACTAGAAGCAACAGGATGAAACTGAATAGGAGGAGACACAGATTAGATATTAGAATTTTTTTTTTTTACAGTTAAGGTGATCAATGAGTGGAAAAGGCTGCCACGAGAGGTGGTGAATTCTCCTTCAATGGAAGTCTTCAAACAGAGGCTGGACAGACATCTGTCTGGGATGATTTAGTGAATCCTGCTTCGAGCAGAAGATAGGACCAGATGACCCAGGAGGTCCCTTCCAACTCTAACATTCTATGATTCTATGATTCATCGACTACGCACCCTTGAGATATGGGTATTTTACTCAAGCTGTCTGAGGGTTACATCTACATGTAGGGGCTATGCACTCAGAAGGTATTGACTGTTATGTGCTAGAGGGTCTTCCCTCTCCTGTGGTTCTTGGGAACTTCCTTGGCTCACTCTGCACAACCCTGTGGTAGATAGGCAGACTCAGGAGGTGGTAAAGTTGAGTGAGCATTGTCAAGGACACTGCATGGACACCTAGCTTGCACTGGTTTGTGCCTAAATACCTGTCTGAATTTGGGGATGTGTTCTCGGAGTTGGGATGCCAAGAATTTCCTCCCCATCATCCATATGACTGCGCCGTTAATCTTGTCCCTGGGGTCAAAATGCTAAAGAGCAGACTATATAATATTTCTTGCCCAGAGAGACAGACCATCAAGGACTACAGCTCTGGCAAAAATTATGAGACCACCACATCAAAATCCAGTCATGGGCAGCCCAATCTCCAGACCTGAACCCCATTGAAAACCTCTGGAATGTAATCAAGAGGATGATGGATAGTCACAAGCCATCAAACAAAGAACTATTTAAAGTTTTGTGCCAAAAGCAGTGTGAAAGACTGGTGGAAAGTATGCCAAGACGCATGAAAGCTGTGATTAAAAATCGTGGTTGTTTCACAAAATATTGATTTCTGAACTCTTCCTAAGTTAAAACATTAGCATTGTTGTTTCTAAATGATTATGTACTTGCTTTCTTTGTATTATTTAAGGTCTGAAAGCACTGTTTTTTTAACCATTTTTCTTTTTCAGACAAAAAAATAGATTTATTGCTTGGAAACTCAGAGACATGTTGTCAGAAGTTTATAGAATAACAATTTACATTTTACTTAAAAAAGAGAAAAATCAGACAAACTGAACATTTTGCAGTGGTCTCTTAATTTTTACCAGAGCTGTATATCATGGAAAGTTTGGCAAAGGGTCATATCAGACCATTCTCATCCCGCATTGCTGTGGGGTTTTACTTTGTAAGAACGACAGGAAGTTACGCCCCTGCCTAGATTTCTGCAAACTCAATCAGATTATGGTCCGGGATTCGTATTCGCTCCCTTTCATCCCGGTCCTCTTTAACCAGATTGTAGAAGCAAAATGGTTTTCTAATCTAGAAAATGCCATCCCTGTGTGTGCCATCTCTCTCACATAGTGGGCCATAGAAAGCCTTTTTATTTTTCTGTTGTTTTTTTGGGGGGTTTATAAATTCTCCCTGAAAAAAAAACTGTGGGAGATTAATATTGGCCTTTGGACTTGTGTACCAGTCCTGAGTGTGCCATCTCTCTCTCAAATAGTGGGCCATAGAAAGCCTATTTATTTATTTTTTTTAAAATTTGGTTTCTAAATTCTCCCTGAAAAAATAACAAAAAAAGTGGGAGATTAATATTGGCCTTTCTGCTTGTGTGCCAGTCTTGACTCCTGGGTGTGCCATCTCTCTCTCTCAAATAGTGGGCCATAAAAAGCCTATTTTTTTTATTTATTTGTTTTCTAAATTCTCCCTGAAAAAATAAAAAAAAACAGTGGGAGATTAATATTGGCCTTTCTGCTTGTGTGCCAGTCTTGACTCCTGGGTGTGCCATCTCTCTCTCTCTCTCAAATAGTGGGCCATAGAAAGCCTATTTTTTTTTTTCTAAATTCTCACTGAAAAAATAAAAAAAAAATAGTGGGAGATTAATATTGGCCTTTCTGCTTGTGTGCCAGTCTTGACTCCTGGGTGTGCCATCTCTCTCTCTCAAATAGTGGGCCATAGAAAGCCTATTTTTTTTTTTATTTGTTTTCTAAATTCTCACTGAAAAAATGGAAAAAAACCCAGTGGGAGATTAATATTGGCCTTTCTGCTTGTGTGCCACTCCTGACTCCTGGGTGTGCCATCTCTCTCTCTCAAATAGTGGGCCATAGAAAGCCTATTTTTTTTTTATTTGTTTTCTAAAGTCTCCCTGAAAAATAAAAAAAAAATCAGTGGGAGATTAATATTGGCCTTTCTGCTTGTGTGCCAGTCTTGACTCCTGGGTGTGCCATCTCTCTCTCAAATAGTGGGCCATAGAAAGCCTATTTTTTTTTTTTTTTTTTGGTTTCTAAATTCTCACTGAAAAAAAAAAAAAAAAAAACAGTGGGAAATTAATATTGGCCTTTCTGCTTGTGTGCCACTCCTGACTCCTGGGTGTGCCATCTCTCTCTCTCAAATAGTGGGCCATAGAAAGCCTATTTTTTTTTTTTTTAATTTGGTTTCTAAATTCTCCCTGAAAAAAATCAATTTTTTTAATTTGGTTTCTAAATTCTCCCTGAAAAAAAAAAAAAAAGTGGGAGATTAATATTGACATTTGTGCTTGAGTGACAGTCCTGCGTGTGTGGCATCTCTCTCATTTGGTGCCACCGAAAACAGAGTGTGTAACATTGTGCCTGATTTTCCTTGCGGTCTCACCCACCTGTAAAGGGATATCTAAATCATACTGAAGTTATAGCTCACCGTGTAAGTTGTTTGACAGCAACAAATACCGTTACTTTGGTTACGTTTTTAAAACAATGAGGAAGTCTGGTGGAAGAGGTCGTGGTCGTGGGCGTTCATTGTCAGCTGGTAATGATGGTAGTGGTAGTGGAGCATCAGGTGGTCGTGGGAAAAAAAATATTGCACCTAAGTCTGGAGCTGTGGAGCCAGGTTCGTCGTCTGGCTACAGAAGGCCTCGAACGCTCCCTTTTCTGGGAGTAGGAAAACCGCTTTTAAAGCCGGAGCAGCAAGAGCAAGTTTTAGCTTACCTTGCTGACTCAGCCTCTAGCTCTTTTGCCTCCTCTTTTGAAACTGGTAAATGTAAAAGCATCGTGTCGTTAGTGGATGTTCACGGTCAGGGACAAGTCGCTTTCTTGTCCTCTTCAGCAAAAACAACAACAGAGAAGGATGCAGCAGGCGACACAACGGGTTACTCCATGGAGCTCTTTACACATACCGTCCCTGGCTTAGAAAGTGAAACAGTTAACATGCCATGCCCATTACAAGTTGAATCTGACATGGAGTGCACTGATGCACAGCCACAGCCAGACTACTATGCTGGTCCTTTGACTCAGACCACAACATTGCCCTCGCAGGGTACTGATCCAGAATCAGACCCTGATGAGACTATGTTACCCCGTCACGAACGCTCTACCACCGACTTACACGGTGACACAGACGAAGTTGCGCACGAGCTAGAAGAGGAGGTTATAGATGACCCAGTTGTTGACCCCGATTGGCAGCCATTGGGGGAACAGGGTGCAGGCGGCAGTAGTTCTGAAGCGGAGGAGGAGGGGCCGCAGCAGGCATCAACATCGCAACAGGTTCCATCTGCCAGGCCCGTAGATGGGACAAAACGCATGGCAAAGCCAAAACCTGTTGGAGGACAGCGTGGCAATGCCTGAAAAGGGATCCGAGGCTCGAAAGAGTGCAGTCTGGCATTTTTTTAAACAACATCCAATTGATCAGCGCAAAGTCATCTGTCAAAAATGTTCAACTACCTTAAGCAGAGGTCAGAATCTGAAAAGTCTCAATACAAGTTGCATGCATAGACATTTAACCACCATGCATTTGCAAGCCTGGACTAACTACCAAACGTCCCTTAAGGTTGTAGCACACTCGGCCAATGAAGCTAGTCAGCAACGCTACATCCCTGCCGTCACTGTAAGGCCACCATTTTCCGCACCACCTGCAGTATCTGTGCAGGTTTCTTTGCCAGGCCAAAGCAGTCAGGGTCAGGGAATCACCAGTTTTGTAGTAGGAAACACTGCATCTAGGGCACTGGCGGAAACAATACGGTCTCCAACCGTCTCTCATTCTGCCATGTCCACCGGCACACCCGCTAGTTCCACGATCTCCAGCTCTACAGTCCAGCTCACCCTACATGAGACTCTGGTTAGAAAAAGGAAGTACTTATCCTCGCATCCGCGTACACAGGGTTTGAACGCCCACATAGGTAGACTAATCTCGTTAGAGATGATGCCCTACCGGTTAGTTGAAAGCGAAGCTTTCAAAGCCCTGATGGACTACGCTGAACCACGCTACGAGCTACCCAGTCGACACTTCTTTTCGAGAAAAGCCATCCCAGCCCTCCACCAGCATGTTAAAGAGCGCATCGTCCATGCACTCAGGCAATCTGTGAGTACAAAGGTGTACCTGACAACAGATGCATGGACCAGTAGGCATGGCCAGGAACGTTACGTGTCCATCACGGCACACTGGGTGAATGTGGTGGATGCAGGGTCCACAGGGGACATCAATTTCGGGACAGTTCTGCCTAGCCCACGGTCTAGGAAACAGTTGGCTGTAGGTGTTTGCACCCCCTCCTCCTCCTCCTCGTCCTTCTGCAGAAGCGAGAGCTCGTCCACAGACCGCAGTCGCCCAACCACTCCATCCGCAGCTGCCACTGTTGCACACCAGTTGTCCCATTATGGGCCAGCTACTGGCAAGCGTCAGCAGGCTGTATTGGCTATGAAGTGTTTGGGCGACAACAGACACACCGCGGAAGTTCTGTCCGAGATCTTACAGAGAGAAACGCAGTCGTGGCTGGGCACAGTAGATCTTGAGACAGGCAAAGTAGTGAGTGATAACGGAAGGAATTTCATGGCTGCCATCTCCCTTTCACAACTGAAACACATTCCTTGCCTGGCTCACACCTTAAACCTGGTGGTGCAGTGCTTCCTGAAAAGTTATCCGGGGTTATCCGACCTGCTCCTCAAAGTGCGCGGACTTTGCTCACATATCCGCCGTTCGCCCGTACACTCCAGCCGTATGCAGACCTATCAGCGGTCTTTGAACCTTCCCCAGCATCGCCTAATCATAGACGTTGCAACAAGGTGGAACTCAACACTGCACATGCTTCAGAGACTGTGCGAACAGAGACGGGCTGTTATGTTTTTGTGGGAGGATACACATACACGGGCAGGCAGTAGGATGGCAGACATGGAGTTGTCAGGTGTGCAGTGGTCGAAGATACAAGACATGTGTCAAGTCCTTCAGTGTTTTGAGGAATGCACACGGCTGGTTAGTGCAGACAACGCCATAATAAGCATGAGCATCCCCCTAATGCGTCTGCTGATGTAACGTTTGACGCACATAAAGGAGCAGGCATCTGCAGCCGAGGAAGAGGAAAGCCTTGATGACAGTCAGCCATTGTCTGGTCAGGGCAGTGTACAGGACGAGGTAGCGGGCGAACAGGAGGAGGAGGACGAGGAGGATGATGGGGATGAGTATTTTTTAATGAGGAAGCTTCTCCGGGGCCACTGGAAATTGGTGGCATGGCAAGGCCGGGTTCTGGTTTTTTGAGGGACACAAGTGACGTAGATTTGCCTGAAACTGCCCCTCAACCAAGCACAACCGCAGATTTGACAACTGGAACTTTGGCACACATGGCGGATTATGCCTTACGTATCCTCAAAAGGGACACACGCATTACGAAAATGATGAACGATGACGATTACTGGTTGGCCTGCCCCCTTGATCCTCGCTATAAAGGCAAATTGCAAAATATTATGCCACATGAGAACTTGGAACTAATATTAGCAACCAAACAATCAACTCTTGTTGACCGTTTGCTTCAGGCATTCCCAGCACACAGAGCCCGTGATCGTTCTCACACGAGCTGCAGGGGGCAGCAGACCAGAAGTGTTAGAGGTGCAGAAATCAGAAGTGGCGTTGGACAGAGGGGTTTTCTGACCAGGTTGTGGAGTGATTTTGCTATGACCGCAGACAGGACAGGTACTGCTGCATCAATTCAAAGTGACAGGAGACAACATTTGTCCAGTATGGTTACTAACTATTTTTCATCCCTTATCGATGTTCTACCTCAACCGTCATTCCCATTTGATTACTGGGCATCCAAATTAGACACCTGGCCAGAATTGGCAGAATATGCATTGCAGGAGCTTGCTTGCCCGGCAGCTAGTGTCCTATCAGAAAGAGTATTCAGTGCTGCAGGTTCAATATTAACCGAAAAAAGGACTCGTCTGGCTACCCAAAATGTTGATGATCTAACCTTCATTAAAATGAACCACAACTGGATTTCAAATTATTTTGCCCCACCTTGCCCGGCCGACACCTAGCTTTCCTATGAAAAGGTATTGCCTGTGGACTACTCTGAATGACTTTACCAATCTCGTAATTTGCAGCAGCTGATTGTCCAGCATACGACATGTTTACACCTCCCTAAATGGCCAAACTCCCCACACGGGGCCGTGGTATCGCCACTTGGCGCAAGCACCCGTGAGAGTGCTGTTTGTCTGAAGAGGTGGGTGTGCCCGCTTTTGGTCGACGGCACTGCCACTGGGTCCCTCATAGTACAATAAAGTGTCTCTGGCGGTGGTGGTGCGCACCCAACGTCAGACACACTGTTGTAACATGAGGGGCCCTGGGCCTGTACCGCCGGCCACAAGAGAGTTCCCCCACCCCCAGCTCAAACATTGCTCTACCACTTGCACAATTATCTCTCACAGTTCCACCAATGTTTAGTCTATGCGCTGACATCCGTAAATTCCTGCCACTGACAATACCATTGTGTTGACATGTATGATGGTACTTAACATAGTCAGGGGCAGTGTCCTATATTTACCCAAGTAAATACTTGGTGCCAAATTACTAGGTCTGAAACCTAGGAGCCCACCCCTGTACCTAATGATTGCACCCTTTTGTGTTTTCGTTTTGTTGTAATGCGAGACATTAACATGTATTTATTGTTTGGGACTACTAACTGGCACACACTCATTACAATCGGCCTCCGCTGACAACACCAATGCTGCCTGTGTACCCCTGCAAGAGAATTCAAAGTGTCTACAGCCAAATTTTATTATGTTAGGCCTACTACGCCTGTCTGCGGTCCCTCCTTCCACTATGCCTCCACTGACCAGACCACTGCTGCCCGTGTACCCCTGGAACCAATTTTAAAGTGCCCACAGCCCAATTGTATTATGTTAGGCCTTCGAAGCCTGTCTGCGGTCCCTCCTTCCACTAGGCCTCCAGTGACCTGTCTACTGCTGCCCGTGTACCCCTGGAACCAATTTTAAAGTGCCCACAGCCCAATTGTATTATGTTAGGCCTTCGAAGCCTGTCTGCGGTCCCTCCTTCCACTAGGCCTCCACTGACCTGTCTACTGCTGCCCGTGTACCCCTGGAACCAATTTTAAAGTGCCTACAGCCCAATTTTATTATGTTAGGCCTTCGAAGCCTGTCTGCGGTCCCTCCTTCCACTGGGCCTCCACTAACCTGTCTACTGCTGCCCGTGTACCCCTGGAACCAATTTTAAAGTGCCCACAGCCCAATTGTATTATGTTAGGCCTTTGAAGCCTGTCTGCGGTCCCTCCTTCCACTAGGCCTCCAGTGACCTGTCTACTGCTGCCCGTGTACCCCTGGAACCAATTTTAAAGTGCCTACAGCCCAATTTTATTATGTTAGGCCTTCGAAGCCTGTCTGCGGTCCCTCCTTCCACTAGGCCTCCAGTGACCTGTCTACTGCTGCCCGTGTACCCCTGGAACCAATTTTAAAGTGCCCTCAGCCCAATTGTATTATGTTAGGCCTTCGAAGCCTGTCTGCGGTCCCTCCTTCCACTAGGCCTCCACTGACCTGTCTACTGCTGCCCGTGTACCCCTGGAACCAATTTTAAAGTGCCTACAGCCCAATTTTATTATGTTAGGCCTTTGAAGCCTGCGGTCCCTCCTTCCACTAGACCTCCAGTGACCTGTCTACTGCTGCCCGTGTACCCCTGGAACCAATTTTAAAGTGCCCACAGCCCAATTGTATTATGTTAGGCCTTCGAAGCCTGTCTGCGGTCCCTCCTTCCACTAGGCCTCCAGTGACCTGTCTACTGCTGCCCGTGTACCCCTGGAACCAATTATAAAGTGCCTACAGCCCAATTTTATTATGTTAGGCCTTCTAAGCCTGTCTGCGGTCCCTCCTTCCAATAGTTCTCTACTGACCAGACCAATGCTGGCCGTATACCCCTGGAACCCAGCTGAAAGTGCATGGAGCCTACTTTTTTTCTTTGTTTTATATTTATAAAGCCCAGATGAACTACGCTGTACCACGGTTCAAGCTACCCAGTCGACACTTCTTTTGCGAGAAAAGCCATCCCAGCCCTCCACCGGCATGAAAAAGTCTGCATTGTCATAGCACTCAGGCAATCAAACAGTAGAAAGGTGCACCTGACAAGAGACGCATGGACCAGTAGGCATGTCCACAAAAAGTTACGTGTCCATTACGGCGCACTGGGTTAATGTGTTGGATGCATGGTCCACATGGGACAGCCTACAAAGTCTGTCTGCAGTCCCTAATTCAAATTGTCCTCCGCAGACCACACCACTGCTGCCCGTGTACCCCTGGAACCAATTTTAAAGTGCCTACAGCCAAATTTTGTTATGTTAGGCCTACTACGCCTGTCTGCGGTCCCTCCTTCAAATACTCCTCCACTGACCACACCACTGCTGCCCGTGGACCCCTGTAACCTATTTTTAATTGCATAGAGCATCCTTTTTTTAATAGTAGGCGTACAAAGTCTGTCTGCGGTCCACTATTGAAATTGTCCTCCACTGACCAGAGCAATGCTGCCTGTGTACCCCTGTAACCTTTTTTAAACTGCATTGAGCCACATTTTTGGTTTAAGGCCTACTACCTGTGTCTGTCTGCGCCACTCAATACAGCTGTCCTCCTTTGAAAAAAGCAGAGCGTCAATAGTCTTGTTTTCAGCCTCTAGGAATTTGAAAACTGCATTGGGGCTACTACTTCGGTAGGGTCTACTAACGGTGTCTGCCGCTCCAAGGTGTTCCCCAGGTTACCTCGCCATTGCTTCGATCTTCTGACTCTCGTTTAGTAGTTGTTGAAAACTACACTGCATTAGGCCTACAAATAGGGTATGGGGTGTAGAGACGGTGTGTTCCACTCCAAGGTGTTCCCCAGGTTTCCTCTCCATTGCTTCAGTCTTCCGACTCTCGTTTAGTAGTTGTTGAAAACTACACTGCATTAGGCCTACATATTGGGTATGGGGTGTAGAGACGGTGTGTTCCACTCCAAGGTGTTCCCCAGGTTTCCTCTCCATTGCTTCAGTCTTCCGACTCTCGTTTAGTAGTTGTTGAAAACTACAATGCATTAGGCCTACAAATTGGGTATGGGGTGTAGAGACGGTGTGTTCCACTCCAAGGTGTTCCCCAGGTTTCCTCTCCGTTGCTTCAGTCTTCCGACTCTCGTTTAGTAGTTGTTGAAAACTGCACTGCATTAGGCCTACAAATTGGGTATGGGGTGCAGAGACGGTGTGTTCCACTCCAAGGTGTTCCCCAGGTTTCCTCTCCATTGCTTCGGTCTTCCGACTCTCGATTTAGTAGTTGTTGAAAACAACACTGCATTAGGCCTACAAATTGGGTATGGGGTGTAGAGACGGTGTGCTCCACTCCAAGGTGTTCCCCAGGTTTCGTCTCCATTGCTTCGGTCTTCCGACTCTCGTTTAGTAGTTGTTGAAAACTACACTGCATTAGGCCTACAAATTGGGTATGGGGTGTAGAGACGGTGTGTTCCACTCCAAGGTGTTCCCCAGGTTTCCTCTCCATTGCTTCAGTCTTCCGACTCTCGTTTAGTAGTTGTTGAAAACTACACTGCATTAGGCCTACAAATTGGGTATGGGGTGTAGAGACGGTGTGTTCCACTCCAAGGTGTTCCCCGGGTTTCCTCTCCATTGCTTCAGTCTTCCGACTCTCGTTTAGTAGTTGTTGAAAACTACACTGCATTAGGCCTACAAATTGGGTATGGGGTGTAGAGACGGTGTGTTCCACTCCAAGGTGTTCCCCAGGTTTCATCTCCATTGCTTCGGTCTTCCGACTCATGTTTAGTAGTTGTTGAAAACTACACTGCATTAGGCCTACAAATTGGGTATGGGGTGTAGAGACGGTGTGTTCCACTCCAAGGTGTTCCCCAGGTTTCCTCTCCATTGCTTCAGTCTTCCGACTCTCGTTTAATAGTTGTTGAAAACTACACTGCATTAGGCCTACAAATTGGGTATGGGGTGTAGAGACGGTGTGTTCCACTCCAAGGTGTTCCCCAGGTTTCCTCTCCATTGCTTCGGTCTTCCGACTCTCGTTTAGTAGTTGTTGAAAACAACACTGCATTAGGCCTACAAGTTGGGTATGGGGTGTAGAGACAGTGTGCTCCACTCCAAGGTGTTCCCCAGGTTTCCTCTCCATTGCTTCGGTCTTCCGACTCTCGTTTAGTAGTTGTTGAAAACAACACTGCATTAGGCCTACAAATTGGGTATGGGGTGTAGAGACGGTGTGTTCCACTCCAAGGTGATCCCCAGGTTTCCTCTCCATTGCTTCAGTCTTCCGACTCTCGTTTAGTAGTTGTTGAAAACTACACTGCATTAGGCCTACAAATTGGGTATGGGGTGTAGAGACGGTGTGTTCCACTCCAAGGTGTTCCCCAGGTTTCCTCTCCATTGCTTCAGTCTTCCGACTCTCGTTTAGTAGTTGTTGAAAACTACACTGCATTAGGCCTACAAATTGGGTATGGGGTGTAGAGACGGTGTGTTCCACTCTAAGGTGTTCCCCAGGTTTCCTCTCGATTGCTTCGGTCTTCCGACTCTCGTTTAGTAGTTGTTGAAAACAACACTGCATTAGGCCTACTAGTTGGGTTGAGGCCTTCTATCTGTGTCTGCCGCTCCTTGCTGTTCTCCTCCAGTGAACAAAGCTGTGCTGCCGGTTTACTACTGTTGCCAATTTTGAACTGCATTTAGAATACTTACTGATTTGGGCCTACTCTCTGTGTCAGCCTCTCATTCCAGTTGTCCTCCACTGAACAAAGCAATGCCCCCTGGTTAGTCCTGTTACCAATTTTGAACTGAATTTAGCCCACTTTATTCTTTGGGCCCATATCTGTTTCCCCCTCATCCTGCCCATTGCCCAGCCAGTGATAGATGAGTCTGCTGGTACATTGACCCATAACGCAACATTCCCCGTGCACGCTACACTGCAAGATTGTGACCCTGCTGAAAGTCATGTCCCCCTTCCCGCATACCATACCACATTACACGGGGACAAAGAGGAAGGTGCAGATGAAGGTGCAGGTTCCTTCATCAGGTGGGGGGAGGAATACTCGTTGGCGACGTCACTGGCACAGGGCCTCTCATAGTACGCAAAAGTGTTGCTGCCGGTGGGAGGCGCCCCCGCCGTGCAAACACACCGCTGTACTTTGAGGGGCCCTGTGCCAGTGCCAACGAGTGGGCCCCCCCTGCTTGCTCAGGATCACAGCACTTGCAAAGTTGAAATACTTACCTCTCCCTGCTCCACTGCCGTGACGTGGTCCAGATGTCCTTGGCCCACTAATTGCTTGAACCAGCCGTACCCCCCACAACTTTAGCCAAATGACCCCCAATTTCAAATGCCTTACAATTATTATAAGCTAAATTACGATTGACAAGCTTCAGTAGCAAGAATGGATGTTTTTGCCAATACAATGGGCTCTGTACATGTTTTCCTGGCCTCTACTCACTGCCGACTATGCTCCCCCATTGACTTGCATTGGGTTTCATGTTTCGGTCGATCCCCGACTTTTCGCGATAATCGGCCGATTCCACTCGACTCGACTTTTGAGATAGTCGGGTTTCGTGAAACCCGGCTCGACTCTAAAAAGGTCAAGGTCGCTCAACTCTAGTCCTGGCATTTGAAATCACACAGGCCCAAGTTGTCCCCGTCCCCAAGCACTAGATGGGATATATTACTAATATTACCATTGATAGAGGAAAGTAAGATTTACTACAGCCCCCTTTGCGCCAACTCCATACACACAATCCGCAGCCGCCAAACTTTGAAGGTGACACAGTTCACTTATCAGAGCTGCTGTTTTAGACTCTTTTATTTTCGCCATCTCCGTGAGCACATCCAGCAGCTGCAGAATTTTGATAAGTGACGCAGTTCATTTATCAGAGCTAAGGCCTGCTGTTTTAAGGTACCATCACACATAACGATATCGTTAACGATATCGTTGCTTTTTGTGACGTAGCAACGATATCGTTAACGAAATCGTTATGCGTGACAGCGACCAATGATCAGGCCCCTGCTGGGAGATCGTTGGTCGCTGGGGAAAGTCCAGAACTTTATTTCGTCGCTGGATCTCCCGCAGACATCGCTGAATCGGCGTGTGTGACGCCGATTCAGCGATGTCTTCACTGGTAACCAGGGTAAACATCGGGTTACTAAGCGCAGGGCCGCGCTTAGTAACCTGATGTTTACCCTGGTTACCATTGTAAATGTAAAAAAAAACAAACAGTGCATACTCACATTCCTGTGTCTGTCCCCCGGCCTCAGCTTCCCTTCCCGCACTGACTGTGAGCGCCGGCCGGCCGTAAAGCACAGCGGTGACGTCACCGCTCTGCTTTACGGCCGTCCGGCGCTGACACAGTGCAGGGAAGCTGACGGCGCGGGACAGACACCGGAATGTAAGTATGTACTGTTTGTTTTTTTTTATATTTACAATGGTAACCAGGGTAAACATCGGGTTACTAAGCGCGGCCCTGCGCTTAGTAACCCCATGTTTACCCTGGTTACCAGGGGACTTCGGCATCGTTGGTCGCTGGAGAGCTCTCTGTGTGACAGCTCTCCAGCGACCACACAGCGACGAAACAGCGACGCTGCAGCGATCGGCATCGTTGCCTATATCGCTGCAGCGTCGCTTAATGTGATGGTACCTTTAGACTTTTCTTTTCACAGGTATTTTTTTCTCCCGATTTGCTTTTTTTCTTTTTTTAGCTTCTTCTTTTCAGATAATAGTTTCCATCAATCACTATCCCCCCCACATATACAAATACAGTTATAAATAAAGTACACATAAAGCACCATATTCACAAAAAAAGTCCCAACCGTCACGTTCGTCCCAAAAGCGCTATTCAGCGGAGGAGGTATATTCTTTCCTTGCCTCCGACACTGTTAGCAAGGGAGAGGATCCCACATTTCTTTTCTGATTCTTCATCCTCTTCCTCCTCATCATCCTCCTCGAATCCTGCGGAACTGCTATGCAGACGCCCCAGAACAGAAGATGAAGCAGTGCCCACCATTCCAGAAGATGAAGCAGCACCCACCATTCCAGAAGATGAAGATGAAGCAGCGCCCCCCCATTCCAGAAGATGATGAATCAGCACCCACCATTCGCGAAGCTGAACCAGCGCGCCCCACTGCGGACCCCATATGGAGCTCGCCCCCAGAAAATAACGAGCCACTGATTCCTCATTTTGTGGCAGAATCAGGAATAAAGTTTGACACCACAGGTCTCACAGAAATAGATTATTTCAAAGTCTTTTTCTCTGAGGATTTTATTAACCTCAAGGTGGAGCAAACTAATTTGTATGCTCGTCAATTTTTGGAGCAAAACCCCGGTTCATCATTTTCTAACTGGTCTCTTGTAGACACAGTTGAAATGATGCAGTTTTGGGGCCTGGTACTCCACATGTGGATCGTGAAGAAGCCTGAAATTCGGCAAAATTGGAGTGTTGATATTTTATATAACACTCCAGTGTCCCGAATGGTCATGGTTCGGAAGCATTTTGAGGCCATCCATAAATTCCTGCTTTATTCCGATAATGCACAGTGCCCCGCACAAGATGACCCACCTTTCACCATCTGTTCAAAGTTCGGCTGGTCATTGAACACTTCAACAAAAAGATTTCTGAAGTGTACGTGCCCCAAAGGGACATATGCGTAGATGAGTCCTTAGTCCATTTTAAGGGAAGGCTCGGATTCCGTCAGTACCTGCCCAGCAAGAGGGCCAGGTACGGAATCAAACTCTACAAACTGTGTGAGAGTACCTCAGGGTACACCCACAGGTTTCGAGTGTACAAAGGGAAGGACACCAGGATTGAACCCCCTGAGTGTCCTCCTGTCCTGGGAGTGAGTGGGAAAATTGTGTGGGATTGGGTGCACCCACTGCTCGATAAAAGTTATCACTTCAACACTGATAACTTTTATATCAGTGTTCCACTCTACAAATCCCTCTCTGCAAGAGGTACCGCAGTCTGCGGTACTGTCCGCAAAAATCAGAGAGGCCTCTCGAAATGCTACTTGGGCAGATGCTCAGAAAGGGTGACAGCAGAGTCCAATGTAGCGACCACCTACTGGTCCTTCTCTTGACCACCATACACGGCGATGGCAGCGCCCTCAGCACTGTATGGGTACCTCTACACAGGTCAGCAAACCGTACTGTGTACTGGGGTAGAACAAAAACATGGGGGCCGTTGTGTTGTGAATTCTGTGGCAGAGCTCCCTCCTGTGGTCACAAGTGGTACTTCGGCTGATTCTCTCTGTGAGCTTCCGTTGGTGGAGGAAAGTGGTACTGCGGCTTCTGAGTTTCCTTCCTCAGGTGATGTGGTGAAGTCGTTAGGTGCTGCTCTATTTAACTCCACCTAGTGCTTTGATCCTGGCCTCCAGTCAATGTTCTAGTATTGGACCTGTTTCCTCCTGGATCGTTCCTGTGGCCTGCTGCTCTGCATAGCTAAGTTCTGCTTTGCTATTTTGTTTGCTGTTTTTTCTGTCAAGCTTGTCTATTTGTTTTTTCCTGCTTGCTGGAAGCTCTGGGACGCAGAGGGTGTACCTCCGTGCCGTTAGTTCGGTACGGAGGGTCTTTTTGCCCCCTTTGCGTGGTTTTTGTAGGGTTTTGTGTTGACCGCAAAGTTACCTTTCCTATCCTCGCTCTGTTCAGTAAGTCGGGCCTCACTTTGCTAAATCTATTTCATCTCTACGTTTGTCTTTTCATCTTAACTCACAGTCATTATATGTGGGGGCTGCCTTTTCCTTTGGGGTATTTCTCTGAGGCAAGGTAGGCTTATTTTCTATCTTCAGGCTAGCTAGTTTCTCAGGCTGTGCCGAGTTGCATAGGGAGCGTTAGGCGCAATCCACGGCTGCCTCTAGTGTTGTTGGAGAGGATTAGGGATTGCGGTCAGCAGAGTTCCCACGTCTCAGAGCTCATTCTATGTTTTTGGGTTATTGTCAGGTCACTGTATGTGCTCTGACCTCTATGTCCATTGTGGTACTGAATTATCTTATCATAACACCGTTGATCTCTCTGATGAACTCCTCCAACCGTACAGTGCCTTGAGAAAGGCTAAGGTGTGGTACAAAAAGCTGGCTGTCAACATTGTACAAATGGCAATGCTCAATGCTTTCCTGCTGTCACGATGTGCACGCCACACCGATACGTCATACCTTCAATTCCAGGAGGTAGTGGTTAAGGCCCTGAAATTTAGCACTCCGGAAGAAGCGGACCCAATACTTCCGGAACTGAAGGTGATCGTATCGTACCAGGCCAGCATTTTCCGGGGGTGGTCCCGCCAACTGGAAGAAAAGGTAAGCAGCAAAAAAGGTGCCGAGTGTGTTACAAAAGGGGAATATGCAAGGACACCATTTATCAATGCGACACCTGCCCCGACAAACCTGACCTGTGTTGAAGGATTGCTTCAAATTGTTCCACACCTCCATGCACTACTAATTTACTTTACAGGAAACAGTAGATTAGTTGCAAAAAGGGGGCACATCTAGATAAGTTCCTTGAGGGTCTAGTTTCCAAAATGATGTCACTTGTGTTTTTGTTTTACTGTTTAGGCACATCAGGGGCTCTGCAAACAAAACATGACGCCTGCAAACCATTCCATCAAAGTCTGCATTCCAAAACGTCACTACTTGCCTTTCGAGCCCTGACGTGTGCCTAAACACATATGGGGTACCAGCGTAATCAGGACAAATTGGACAACAATTTTTGACATCCAATTTCTCCTGTTACCCTTTGGAAAAATTAAAAATTGGGGACTAAAAGATCATTTTTGTGGTAAAAAAATAGGATTTTTTTATTTTCACGCCCTGGCATTATAAACTTCTGTGAGGCACTTGGGGGTTCAAAGTGCTCACCACACATCTAGATAAGTTCCTTAGGGGATCTAACTTCCAAAATCGGGTCACTTGTGGGGAGTTTCCACTGTTTAGGCACATCAGGGCTCACTAAACGCGACATGATGTAAAATGTAAATTCCAGCCAATTTTAGTTTGAAAAAGTCAAATGGCGCTCCTTCCCTTCTGAGCCCTGCCGTGCACCCAAACAGTGGTCTCTCCCCACATATACCATGTGACAATTTATTATGCAAATTGGATTTAGGTGTCATAAAGATTTAATTGTTTTGTTTTTCAAATAAACTCATGGATGGTATTGTGTCTCAGGGCTCAATGGATCACTGAAATCAATCTTAAACATATGTGATAACTAGTTTTCAAAGTGATTCTAATTAAAGGAAAACTACTTAAAAATGATGTTCCACATTATTAAGCAGGCCACAGGTTTCAAGCAATATGAGAAAGAAAAAGGATCTCTCTGCTGCTGAAAAGCATGAAACATTAGATATTTCACGAAAACTTAAGAGTGATCATCATACTGTGAAGAGATTTGTGACTGAAACAGAGCACAAATCAGTGAAAGTAGCAGTCACTGGGGAGCGCCAGGAAAGCGGTGAATGAGGTAAATTAAATTAATAAGCGGTCCAATGCAGCTCCAGCCGTGAACCTCCAATGGAGGATAATATCTGGGACAATGTAGAAAACGGTTAAAGGAGCGCAAAGAACACAAGGACAAGGTAGTAATTCTTAAGCCCACAGCGCGTTTCGACGGTAAACCGTCTTCATCAGGTGGAAATGGATGCTTCTCATGCGGTCTTTGTGTTGCCTGTACTAACATCGATCATATAGATACCTTTGCGAGTCAAGATGGTTCTCATGAATTTAAGATAAAAAAAGAATCACGTGTACTAGTAGATATGTAATCTACTATGCGATATGCCCGTGTAATAAAATCTACATATTTATGACTACCAGACAGTTAAAGATACGCATTAGAGAACACGTGTTAGGAATCGGGGCAGCAGCTACTGCAGAGGATGTGGCATCACTTAAAACAATCCCCCACCACTTTAGAAAATACCATGATTGTAATGGGGACCTTCTTAGAGTCAGTGGTATCGATATGCTTGATGTGGGCATTCGTGGTGAAGATATGACCAGGAGGTTGGCCCAACTTGAGTCCAGGTGGATATGGACCCTTGGCACAGTCCATCCATCTGGGCTCAACGAAAATATTAGCTATGCCCCATTCTTATAGTCTCCTCCCATTGTTCGATGGTGACCCGAATTGTTTTCATTCTCCCCATTATGCTTATTTTAATTCTAATCACGTTTTACATTTTCTTTTAGTATACTATCAAATATTCTACTTTCTATATATCGATGTGTTGTGGAGAAGTGGGAAGTGGCAGGATGTGGCCCATATACTATGGAGAGTTATGAAGTGAATTTCATCTGGATGACGTAATTCAACTTTAATGATTTAATGTCTAATTATGATATAACCATGTTGTAGTTTATATGTTATATTTCTGTGTGCTGAACTAGGGTATTATATTGTACTATGATGAGATTTATGCCATAGTCTTATGTGGGCATTATTATTATTATAACGCCATAGTGAGTGGTTATGTGGGTCATCACTGACTGTAATTTACCAGCTCCACTACAGTGTGGTTTTGCTTGTGGTTAGAATGAGTGCATACATGGTCTCCACACCCCTTCACCTGACGCACATGTTGTCTACTCGCTGCTGCGTTGGTCTTTTTTCGGCGTCTCGTGACGTGGTAGGGGCCCTCCCCGGCCACGTTATGATGCAGTTGGAGCGCCTCCAGACGCAGGGCCGTGGGTGACTCGGTACCGGTCCTCTGCTGGCTCAGTTCTGGGGATGTCACGGTGGCTGGACCCGGTCCGTGACCCTGCTAAGGGGCGTCCAATGAAAGGTGATACGAGTCTGTCAAGGTTTAGTGACGCCACCTGTGGTATTCGGTCAGGGTGACCGACGCTGCTTGGGGTCCACTGGGGTGATGTGATGGCAGCTAGATGGTATACCTTCCCACAGGTGGAGTATGTCCCCAGGGCTTCCCAGTATGATGGATGGTGATGGTGTGCAGACAACAACGAGGACACAAGGTTGCAGTCTCTTTACCTCTTTAATGAAGACTTCAGGATCCTCAATCCAGAGCAGTTAACAGGGCTGTCTGAGACCGGCCGGTCCGAAGGCACATCCAGAGTTCCCTTTACAGGTGGAAATCGTTGCCTACCACTAGCGCCTGTGTGTTGTAGTGCTTCCCTTCTGAGCATTCGGGATAGTCCTCACAACTTCTATTCTCGTTCGTTCTAATTCGTTCCAGTTCTTTCTAGTTCTCCGTCCCCCAGGTATGTTATGGCTAGGACGCACCCGTTTGACGGGTAGGCTCGGAGTTCTTCCGGGACCCTAGAGACGCCCCTCTCCACGCGTTGCCCCCTATGTCTGCTTAGGTGATGTAAGGTAGACAGCCAACCTATAATTAACTGTCCTGCGGAGTTTGAAGTAAGGCATAGAGTCAGTTACTTCCTCGGTGTTCCGGCCACCGGTTACGCGCCTCAGTAGGATGTTGCCGTTCTCCGGGCATGACTCCTACTGGCTCTCCTTTGTGCTTTATCTCGTTTCTCACTGTCCACAATATCCTTTGCTTCATGTCTCTTTCTTAGGATACCGCCGCGGGTTGTGCAGGCGCGGTTCCGTAACGTTCTGTTCTTGTCGCTAGGTACCTGCCAGGTTCCCACGCCTGGCAGGAACCCCCCTGAATCTTCTCCCTGCAACACCCCCTGCCACGGGATGTTGCCTGAATCCAACCCAGTCAGCTTCTGGCTAACTTCCTATCCAACCCCTAGTTTTACCAGTGTGAGGAGTGGCCTAATAAATAAAACCTTTTTCTCCCCTTAGTGGCCGGAGTGTGAAGTGTAATGTGTGCTGGTGATACCTGGTCAGATGAACTCCTTTAGTGCCATCAGACGTACCATCACTCCCCTTAGTGGCAGAGCGACGTTACTGCAACGACCAGATCTCTCGGGCGCTGCACTCCCCCCCGGTTAAATCCAGTACTCCTGGACTGGGAAGAAGAACAACAATACATGTTAGCAAAAGACATACAAAATTTTGGAATGCTTGAAACAAGTAAATATAACAATGCTTCCCTTTATGGGAGGTGAGGACACTTGAACGTTACAAACAAAAACAAGGTTAAATATTTTAAATAACATTCTGACTATAAATAACTTCTGGTACGCTGCCGGGTATTCTACTAAGTGCAAATTCTGAACAATAATTTAACTTCTCCTTTAAGGGCGTATAGGCTGAACCCACTAAAGGTTTACTATAAGACAAACTCAACTTTTTCTTCATTTTCTAACTTCACCAATGCAGCACCACCTAGCTCCTTGGCTGGGCCTACTGTCATTGTCGCAACCAACTATCGTTCTACGGTTCTCAGGAGGACTCTCTAACCCCTACGGGTTTTAGCAGCAACAAGAGGAACAAACAGTTAGGTAACTATGTACAAATTCAGGTCTTCGAGGTTTATTTCTGCTTTGGCTGTAGCTCTGCAGGTAGCAGTGGGCGGGGCCATCCAGCCGGATACCTACGGGCACTAGGTGTGGTCGCAGGAGCTCCTTCGCTCCAGGCAGGAGTTTGAGTGGCTATTGTTTTGGACCCCAGAACAGCCTGGGTATTAACCACTCCCAAAGCCGGTCCCTCAGCTACCACTGTGGTAGTGATATCCACGGTGCAGGTGGTGGTCCTGACGATGGTGCATGTTGGAGTAACCACCATAGTCTTGGTGACGGTGGTTGTCCAGTCGCAAGGTGGCACCTTCGCTACGGGGGACGGCTTCTAAAACACCTTGGTCGGGCAGGTCACGGGGGCCTCGCCGCTTGTGGACATTCAGGGCGAACCACCGCCTTTCCCCAAAGTGCCGGGTATAGGTGACCTCGTCCCCTTGGTAGAGATCCCGGTCCGGGTGTCCCTCTTTGAGGTGGGACTCCACATCCCTCCGGTTTATGAAGACCTCTGCATACAGGTCCGGCTCCTTGATGAAGCCCCATCCCCCATGGAGCTTAAAATCCATAACGGTGCCCTGCCTGCGTGGGGCCTGGTGGGTGGTACGGTCTTTGCGGGCCCAGTCCTTCACCGCGAGGTCCCGCTGGTAGTGGGCCTCTCCCTGGGCCTGATACTTCCTCTCCTGCTCCTTCCACTGTCGGTCTAGCTGGGCCTGGTATTCTTCCCAGCTGAGGGTCTCCTCCATCTCCCCTTCCTGTGTCTTCACCCCGGGGAACCCCATGAAGTCAGATCCCAGGTTCACCCAGCGACACACTGTGCGCTCTGCGTAGACCTCGCCTGGTATGGTGATCGGCGAGATTGGGGCCTTTAGGAAGTGTTCCATGCCCGTGGCCCTGTCCCAGTGTGGAAGGCGCTGACGGGTGTGGGGCCCAGGGAAAGGGGGTGCCGCGACGAGGCCTATCAGCAGTTCCTCCGCCTGCGGAACGGGGTCGGCAGACTCACCAGCTGATGCGGCTTCCTCCATCACAGCCGGCTCCGGTGGCGGCAAAGGGACCGATGTCGGGGGGTCCTCCGCTGGTGCCTCCTGGCACGAGGCCTTGGTCTCCAGCCGCATCTGGAGGAGCTGCTCCATTAAGTCCTCCATCTCACCCTGCAGGAGACCGGTCCCCGCTGTGGAGATCTGGCTGCTGTGCTCGTCCGGGTAGCTGGGGGAGCCCTCTGCTTCAACCCCGAATTCTGGGTCTGAGCGACTGGCCATGGCGTCCTCCACGTGGGTCGCTTCCTGGTCTCTTTCCCGCTCTCTCCTTCGTGGGCGGTTCCGTTTTCTTTGTCTCTGCCCTCCATTGAGAATCAGGAGGCGGATCTCGGCCGCTGATGGACACGTCCTCAAGGTACAGAAATATTTAGACTGGGTGGTCTGTTATGATCTGGTGGTTTAGGAACAACATGAGACAAGCTCTGAAGGAGGTGGTATCCGTACTGACCGCAGACCCTGAACCTAGCAGCGCAACTAGATATAGCCGTGGGGGGTACCTGACGCTCCCTAGACCCCTCGGCACAGCCTAAGATCTAACTTCCCCTAAAGATGGAAACAGGAAACCTATCTTGCCTCAGAGAAAATCCCCAAAAGAAAGATAGCCCCCCACAAATATTGACGGTGAGAGGAGGGGAAAATAACATACGCAGAGATGAAATCAGATTTTAGCATAGGAGGCCAGTCTAGCTTGATAGATAGGACAGGAAAGGATACTGTGCGGTCAGTATAAAAACTACAAAACAATCCACACAGAGTTTACAAAATCTCCACACCTGACTAAAGGTGTGGAGGGTAAATCTGCTTCCCAGAGCTTCCAGCTAACAGAAAAAATCCATAATGACAAGCTGGACAAAAATAGAATGCACAGAACAATAAGTCCACAACATGTGGACTGAAATGAGCAAAGCCAGAACTTATCTTTGCAGAACTGGTCAGGAAACCAGGAGAATTCAAGCAGAGATGTGAATCCAGCCAGAGAACATTGACAAGTGGCATAGGCTGAAGACTAGAGCAAGGTTAAATAGCAGAGCCAGGAGAGACGATTAGTGAAAGCAGCTGCTAAAGCTAAACCCAAGGAGCGGCAGTTCCACTCAAAATCACCAGAGGGAGCCCAAGGGCAGAATTCACAAAAGTGCCATTTACAACCACCGGAGGGAGCCCAAGAACGGAATTCACAACAGCGGTCATTGTCGTTCGCGCTCTTCAGCTTGTTCACGCCCACTTCCACGCCCTTCTTCTTCTCCTGCGCTCCTCGTGGCGCTGTAATGGCAGCGGTTTTGCCGGGAATCTTGCGGCAATCAGCAATACACAGTCCTTGCAATAAATCACAGTTTAAGCGCAATCACAGTTCCAAGGCACACATGACCTGCTTCTCAGGCTTAAGTGGATCCTGTTCGTGACGCCAAGTTGGAGCGCCCCCAAACGCAGGGCCGTGGGTGACTCGGTACTGGTCCTCTGCTGGCTCAGTTCTGGGGATGTCACGGTGGCTGGACCCGGTCCGTGACCCTGCTAAGGGGCATCCAATGAAAGGTGATACGAGTCTGTCAAGGTTTAGTGACGCCACCTGTGGTATTCGGTCAGGGTGACCGACGCTGCTTGGGGTCCACTGGGGTGATGTGATGGCAGCTAGATGGTATACCTTCCCACAGGTGAAGTATGTCCCCAGGGCTTACTAATATGTTGGATGGTGATGGTGTGGGGTGCAGACAATAACGAGGACACAAGGTTGCAGTCTCTTTACCTCTTTAATGAAGACTTCAGGATACTCAATCCAGAGCACAGTTAACAGGGCTGTCTGAGACCAGCCGGTCCGAAGGCACATCCAGAGTTCCCTTTACAGGTGGAAATCGTTGCCTACCACTAGCGCCTGTGTGTTGTAGTGCTTCCCTGCTGAGCATTCGGGATAGTCCTCACAACTTCTATTCTCATTCGTTCCAGTTCTTTCTAGTTCTCCGTCCCCCAGGTATGTTATGGCTAGGATGCACCCGTTTGACAGGTAGGCTCGGAGTTCTTCCGGGACCCTAGAGACGCCCCTCTCCACGCGTTGCCCCCTATGTCTGCTTAGGTGATGTAAGGTAGACAGCCAACCTATAATTAACTGTCCTGCGGAGTTTGAAGTAAGGCATAGTCAGTTACTTCCTCGGTGTTCCAGCCACCGGCTACGTGCCTCAGTAGGATGTTGCCGTTCTACGGGCACGACTCCTACTGGCTCTCCTTTGTGCTTGATCTCGTTTCTCACTGTCCACAATATCCTTTGCTTCATGTTTCTTTCTTAGGATACCGCCGCGGGTAGTGCAGGCGCGGTTCCGTAACGTTCTGTTCTTGTCGCTAGGTACCTGCCAGGTTCCCACGCCTGGCAGGGACCCCCCTGAATCTTCTCCCTGCAACACCCCCTGCCACGGGATGTTGCCTGAATCCAACCCAGTCAGCTTCTGGCTAACTTCCTATCCAACCCCTAGTTTTACCAGTGTGAGGAGTGGCCTAATAAATAAAACCTTTTCCTCCCCCTAGTGGCCGGAGTGTGAAGTGTAATGTGTGCTGGTGACACCTGGTCAGATGAACTCCTTTAGTGCCATCAGACGTACCACCACTCCCCTTAGTGGCAGAGCTGTTGTGAATTCTGTGGCAGAGCTCCCTCCTGTGGTCACAAGTGGTACTTCGGCTGATTCTCTCTGTGAGCTTCCGTTGGTGGAGGAGAGTGGTACGGCGGCTTCTGAGTTTCCTTCCTCAGGTGATGTGGTGAAGTCGTTAGGTGCTGCTCTATTTAACTCCACCTGGTGCTTTGATCCTGGTCTCCAGCCAATGTTCTAGTATTGGACCTGTTTCCTCCTGGATCGTTCCTGTGGCCTGCTGCTCTGCATAGCTAAGTTCCGCTTTTGCTATTTTGTTTGCTGTTTTTTCTGTCCAGCTTGCTTATTTGTTTTTTCTTGCTTGCTGGAAGCTCTGGGACGCAGAGGGTGTACCTCCGTGCCGTTAGTTCGATACGGAGGGTCTTTTTGCTCCCTTTGCGTGGTTTTTTGTAGGGTTTTGTGTTGACCGCAAAGTTACCTTTCCTATCCTCGCTCTGTTCAGAAAGTCGGGCCTCACTTTGCTAAATCTATTTCATCTCTACGTTTGTCTTTTCATCTTAACTCACAGTCATTATATGTGGGGGCTGCCTTTTCCTTTGGGGTATTTCTCTGAGGCAAGGTAGGCTTATTTTCTATCTTCAGGCTAGCTAGTTTCTCAGGCTGTGCCGAGTTGCATAGGGAGCGTTAGGCGCAATCCACGGCTGCCTCTAGTGTGGTTGGAGAGGATTAGGGATTGCGGTCAGCAGAGTTCCCACATCTCAGAGCTCGTTCTATGTTTTTGGGTTATTGTCAGGTCACTGTATGTGCTCTGACTTCTATGTCCATTGTGGTACTGAATTACCTTATCATAACAGTACTGGAGGCCCAAAGTACTAATGATTCTCAATAGAGGGAAAAAAGAAGTTCTGAGACCATTTTTTTTTCTCTGCACTGTGTTTTGCCTTTTTTTCCCCCTAGACATTTGGGTGGTTCAGGACACAGGTGTAGCGATGGACATTAAAGGTCTGTCTTCATGTGTGGATCAGCTCACGGCAAGAGTACAAAATATTCAAGACTTTGTGGTTCAGAATTCTATGTTAGAACCAAGAATTCCTATTCCTGATTTGTTTTTTGGAGATAGAACTAAATTTCTGAGTTTCAAAAATAATTGTAAACTATTTCTGGCTTTGAAACCTCGCTCCTCTGGTGACCCAGATCAACAAGTTAGGATCATTATTTCTTTTTTACGTGGCGACCCTCAGGACTGGGCATTTTCTCTTGCTTCAGGAGATCCTGCATTAAGTAATATTGATGCGTTTTTCCTGGCGCTCGGATTGCTGTACGATGAACCTAATTCAGTGGATCAGGCAGAGAAAAATTTGCTGGCTCTGTGTCAGGGTCAGGATGAGATAGAGGTATATTGTCAGAAATTTAGAAAGTGGTCCGTACTCACTCAATGGAATGAAGGTGCGCTTGCAGCTATTTTCAGAAAGGGTCTCTCTGAAGCCCTTAAGGATGTCATGGTGGGATTTCCTATGCCTGCTGGTCTGAATGAGTCTATGTCTTTGGCCATTCAGATCGGTCGACGCTTGCGTGAGCGTAAATCTGTGCACCATTTGGCGGTATTATCTGAGCATAAACCTGAGCCTATGCAGTGCGATAGGACTTTGACCAGAGTTGAACGGCAAGAACACAGACATCTGAATGGGCTGTGTTTCTACTGTGGTGATTCCACTCATGCTATCTCTGATTGTCCTAAGCGCACTAAGCGGTTCGCTAGGTCTGCCACCATTGGTACGGTACAGTCAAAATTTCTTTTGTCCGTTACCTTGATCTGCTCTTTGCCATCTTATTCTGTCATGGCATTTGTGGATTCAGGCGCTGCCCTGAAATTGATGGACTTGGAGTATGCTAGGCGTTGTGGGTTTTTCTTGGAGCCCTTGCAGTGTCCTATTCCATTGAGAGGAATTGATGCTACGCCTTTGGCCAAGAATAAGCCTCAGTACTGGACCCAGCTGACCATGTGCATGGCTCCTGCACATCAGGAGGTTATTCGCTTTCTTGTGTTGCATAATCTGTATGATGTGGTCGTGTTGGGGTTGCCATGGCTACAAGTCCATAATCCAGTATTAGATTGGAAATCCATGTCTGTGTCCAGCTGGGGTTGTCAGGGGGTACATGGTGATGTCCCATTTCTGTCTATTTCGTCATCCACCCCTTCTGAGGTTCCAGAGTTCTTGTCTGATTACCGGGATGTATTTGATGAGCCCAAGTCCGATACCCTACCTCCGCATAGGGATTGTGATTGTGCTATCGATTTGATTCCTGGTAGTAAATTCCCAAAAGGTCGACTGTTTAATTTATCTGTGCCTGAGCACGCCGCTATGCGGAGTTATGTGAAAGAGTCCTTGGAGAAGGGGCATATTCGCCCGTCATCGTCGCCATTAGGAGCAGGGTTCTTTTTTGTGGCCAAGAAGGATGGTTCACTGAGACCTTGTATAGATTACCGCCTTCTAAATAAGATCACGGTTAAATTTCAGTACCCCTTGCCGTTGTTATCTGAATTGTTTGCTCGGATTAAGAGGGCTAGTTGGTTCACCAAGATAGATCTTCGTGGTGCGTATAATCTTGTGCGTATTAAGCGAGGCGATGAATGGAAAACTGCATTTAATACGCCCGAGGGCCATTTTGAGTATCTAGTAATGCCATTCGGACTTGCCAATGCTCCATCAGTGTTTCAGTCCTTTATGCATGACATCTTCCGAGAGTACCTGGATAAATTCCTGATTGTGTACTTGGATGACATTTTGATCTTCTCGGATGATTGGGAGTCTCATGTGAAGCAGGTCAGAACGGTGTTTCAGGTCCTGCGTGCTAATTCTTTGTGAAGGGATCAAAGTGTCTCTTTGGTGTTCAGAAGGTTTCATTTTTGGGGTTCATCTTTTCCCCTTCTACTATCGAGATGGACTCTGTTAAGGTCCAAGCAATCCATGATTGGACTCAGCCGACATCTCTGAAAAGTCTGCAAAAGTTCCTGGGCTTTGCTAATTTTTATCGTCGCTTCATCTGCAATTTTTCTAGTATTGCTAAACCATTGACCGATTTGACCAAGAAGGGTGCTGATGTGGTCAATTGGTCTTCTGCTGCTGTGGAAGCTTTTCAAGAGTTGAAGCGTCGTTTTCCTTCTGCCCCTGTGTTGTGTCAACCAGATGTTTCGCTTCCATTCCAGGTCGAGGTTGATGCTTCTGAGATTGGAGCAGGGGCTGTTTTGTCGCAGAGAAGTTCTGATTGGTCGGTGATGAAACCATGCGCCTTCTTTTCCAGGAAGTTTTCGCCTGCTGAGCGAAATTATGATGTTGGCAATCGAGAGTTGCTGGCCATGAAGTGGGCATTCGAGGAGTGGCGTCATTGGCTTGAAGGAGCTAAGCATCGCGTGGTGGTCTTGACTGATCATAAGAACTTGACTTATCTCGAGTCTGCCAAGCGCTTGAATCCTAGACAGGCTCGTTGGTCGCTGTTTTTTGCCCGTTTTGACTTTGTGATTTCGTACCTTCCGGGCTCTAAAAATGTGAAGGCGGACGCTCTGTCTAGGAGTTTTGTGGCCGACTCTCCGGGTTTATCTGAGCCGGCGGGTATTCTCAAAGAGGGAGTAATTGTGTCTGCCATCTCCCCTGATTTGCGGCGGGTGCTGCAAAAATTTCAGGCTAATAAACCTGATCGTTGCCCAGCGGAGAAACTGTTTGTCCCTGATAGGTGGACGAATAAAGTTATCTCTGAGGTTCATTGTTCGGTGTTGGCTGGTCATCCTGGAATCTTTGGTACCAGAGAGTTAGTGGCTAGATCCTTTTGGTGGCCATCTCTGTCGCGGGATGTGCGTTCTTTTGTGCAGTCCTGTGGGATTTGTGCTCGGGCTAAGCCCTGCTGTTTTCATGCCAGTGGGTTGCTTTTGCCCTTGCCGGTCCCGAAGAGGCCTTGGACACATATCTCTATGGATTTTATTTCAGATCTTCCCGTCTCTCAAAAGATGTCAGTCATTTGGGTGGTCTGTGATCGCTTCTCTAAGATGGTCCATTTGGTACCCTTGTCTAAATTACCTTCCTCCTCTGATTTGGTGCCATTGTTCTTCCAGCATGTGGTTCGTTTACATGGCATTCCAGAGAATATCGTTTCTGACTGAGGTTCCCAGTTTGTTTCAAGGTTTTGGCGAGCCTTTTGTGCTAGGATGGGCATTGACTTGTCTTTTTCCTCGGCTTTCCATCCTCAGACTAATGGCCAGACCGAACAAACCAATCAGACCTTGGAAACATATCTGAGATGCTTTGTTTCTGCTGATCAGGATGACTGGGTGTCCTTTATGCCTTTGGCTGAGTTCGCCCTTAATAATCGGGCCAGCTCGGCTACCTTGGTTTCGCCGTTTTTCTGCAACTCTGGGTTCCATCCTCGTTTCTCTTCAGGGCAGGTTGAGTCTTCGGACTGTCCTGGTGTGGATACTGTGGTGGACAGGTTGCAGCAGATTTGGACTCATGTAGTGGACAATTTGACCTTGTCCCAGGAGAAGGCTCAACGTTTCGCTAATCGCAGACGCTGTGTGGGTCCCCGACTTCGTGTTGGGGATTTGGTTTGGTTATCTTCTCGTCATATTCCTATGAAGGTTTCCTCTCCTAAGTTTAAACCTCGTTTCATTGGTCCGTATAGGATTTCTGAGGTTCTTAATCCTGTGTCTTTTCATCTGACCCTTCCAGATTCTTTTTCCATACATAACGTATTCCATAGGTCATTGTTGCGGAGATACGTGGCACCTATGGTTCCATCTGTTGATCCTCCTGCCCCGGTTTTGGTGGAGGGGGAGTTGGAGTATATTGTGGAGAAGATTTTGGATTCTCGTGTTTCAAGACGGAAACTCCAGTATCTGGTTAAGTGGAAGGGTTATGCTCAGGAAGATAATTCCTGGGTCTTTGCCTCTGATGTCCATGCTCCCGATCTTGTTCGTGCCTTTCATATGGCTCATCCTGGTCGTCCTGGGGGCTCTGGTGAGGGTTCGGTGACCCCTCCTCAAGGGGGGGGTACTGTTGTGAATTCTGTGGCAGAGCTCACTCCTGTGGTCACAAGTGGTACTTCGGCTGATTCTCTCTGTGAGCTTCCGTTGGTGGAGGAGAGTGGTACGGCGGCTTCTGAGTTTCCTTCCTCAGGTGATGTGGTGAAGTCGTTAGGTGCTGCTCTATTTAACTCCACCTAGTGCTTTGATCCTGGCCTCCAGCCAATGTTCTAGTATTGGACCTGTTTCCTCCTGGATCGTTCCTGTGGCCTGCTGCTCTGCATAGCTAAGTTCCGCTTTTGCTATTTTGTTTGCTGTTTTTTCTGTCCAGCTTGCTTATTTGTTTTTTCTTGCTTGCTGGAAGCTCTGGGACGCAGAGGGTGTGCCTCCGTGCCGTTAGTTCGGTACGGAGGGTCTTTTTGCTCCCTTTGCGTGGTTTTTTGTAGGGTTTTGTGTTGACCGCAAAGTTACCTTTCCTATCCTCGCTCTGTTCAGTAAGTCGGGCCTCACTTTGCTAAATCTATTTCATCTCTACGTTTGTCTTTTCATCTTAACTCACAGTCATTATATGTGGGGGCTGCCTTTTCCTTTGGGGTATTTCTCTGAGGCAAGGTAGGCTTATTTTCTATCTTCAGGCTAGCTAGTTTCTCAGGCTGTGCCGAGTTGCATAGGGAGCATTAGGCGCAATCCACGGCTGCCTCTAGTGTGGTTGGAGAGGATTAGGGATTGCGGTCAGCAGAGTTCCCACATCTCAGAGCTCGTTCTATGTATTTGGGTTATTGTCAGGTCACTGTATGTGCTCTGACTTCTATGTCCATTGTGGTACTGAATTACCTTATCATAACACAGAGCGACGTTACTGCAACAACCAGATCTCTGGGGCGCTGCACTGACACTAACTGGCGTTGCTGCTGACTAGACAACAGCACATGTCACATCTGGGGGAGGGTTTATTTCCGGCTGTGCGGCGTTCCACGCTGCAGCCAGGGGATATAAATAATGGAGACACACGATTAGTTGTAGTCCCCTTGAAAAAGGAGTCCGAAATGCGCGTCAGGGCAGACGCACTGTTCCAGGTGCAGCGGCAGGTTCCACTATGGTGTCCCCAAGGTAATTGTACTTTAGTACCTTTATTGAGCATGGTCTCATAGGGGGATGTATTGTCCATCGGTAGTGGGGGATGCCGTGTGTGGGTGGTAACGCACAAGGGTAGGCAATGTGGCAGTCATACAGTATATTAGAATTTTCTGTATACTTATGTGATACTTTGTTGTTAAAGAGATCTATTACTGGACTGTTTTGCTTCCCGTGATTTTATGTAATATCAGCCACCCACCAGTATAGATTTCCATGTGTGGCAACTGTCTGTCACTTGGAGCTGCACGTTGATTATGGGTAATTATGATGAATGGGCTTGTCTGACTTTCCCAACCTGGGCAGCATGGTTTTTATGATGTTTTTCTAATAAAGATTTTGTTTTTTGATACTCCAATAATGACCTTATGATCATCTTTTTTTTGTCTCGGTCAATGCACTGGCTTAAAGGGACATTGTCACCTGAATTTGGAGGGAACAATCTTCAGCCATGGAGGCGGGGTTTTGGGGTTTTTGATTCACCCTTTCCTTACCCGCTGGCTGCATGCTGGCTGCAATATTGGATTGAAGTTCATTCTCTGTCCTCCATAGTACACGCCTGCGCAAGGCAAGATTGTCTTATGCAGGCATGTACTACGGAGGACAGAGAATGAACTTCAATCCAATATTGCAGCCAGCATGCAGCCAGCGGGTAAGGAAAGGGTGAATCAAAAACCCCAAAACCCCGCCTCCATGGCTGAAGATTGTTCCCTCCAAATTCAGGTGACAGAGTCCCTTTAAGCAGGGGGACACGTCTGGCTCCGCAGAATCTGAGTCCCTGGCGGCGTAGTGTGTTACTGATGGTTGCCTTAATTACGGTGGTCCCAGCTCTATGCAGGGGTCATTCACTAGGTCCCCTTGTGTGGTTCTGGGATTTTTGCTCACCGTTCTGGTGATCATTTTGACCCCATGGGGTGAGATCTTGCATGGAGCCCCAGATTGAGGGCGATTATCAGTGGTCTTGTATGTCTTCCATTTTCTTATTATTGCTCCCACAGTTGATTTCATCACACCAAGCTGCTTGCCTATTGCAGATTCAATCTTCCCAGCCTGGTGCAGGGCTACTGGACAATTTTGTTTCTGGTGTGCTTCGACAGCTCTTTGGTCTTACTATAGGTAATGAGTGGAGGACAGAGGAGCCTCTTAAAGAAGTTACAGGTCTGTGAGAGCCAGAAATCTTGCATGCTTTTACATGATCAAATACTTATTTTCAAAGCAGAGAAAAAAAAAATCAGCTCACCATGTCTTTTATCTTGACCTCCTGTGTGATCACCAAACACCTCGCACGGACCAGGGTGAAGTAGCCACAATGAATCAAACAGAAAAGCAGGTGTGTCCAGCGAGTGGTGAAGGTAAAAAATAACTTTTAATGAAAATAAATTAAAAAGATATCCATATATATGGTATCCAGCACTCAGTTCACACTGGCTATAGAACCTAATGACGATCTATGCGGTGACTGACTATATACTCTTTTCCTCACTATAATCCATAATAACGTATGCAGATTCAGCAGCCCCGATTCGGGCAATGAAGCATGGTTATGTAAAGGGATGGTATCTAACGACAGTCTACAGTAATGTGTATGAGGCCTCCCATCTCTCCACTGACAGATGATGGTGATTCCACTCATGCTATCTCTGATTGTCCTAAGCGCACTAAGCGGTTCGCTAGGTCTGCCACCATTGGTACGGTACAGTCAAAATTTCTTTTGTCCGTTACCTTCATCTGCTCTTTGCCATCTTATTCTGTCATGGCATTTGTGGATTCAGGCGCTGCCCTGAAATTGATGGACTTGGAGTATGCTAGGCGTTGTGGGTTTTTCTTGGAGCCCTTGCAGTGTCCTATTCCATTGAGAGGAATTGATGCTACGCCTTTGGCCAAGAATAAGCCTCAGTACTGGACCCAGCTGACCATGTGCATGGCTCCTGCACATCAGGAGGTTATTCGCTTTCTGGTGTTGCATAATCTGTATGATGTGGTCGTGTTGGGGTTGCCATGGCTACAAGTCCATAATCCAGTATTAGATTGGAAATCCATGTCTGTGTCCAGCTGGGGTTGTCAGGGGGTACATGGTGATGTCCCATTTCTGTCTATTTCGTCATCCACCCCTTCTGAGGTTCCAGAGTTCTTGTCTGATTACCGGGATGTATTTGATGAGCCCAAGTCCGATACCCTACCTCCGCATAGGGATTGTGATTGTGCTATCGATTTGATTCCTGGTAGTAAATTCCCAAAAGGTCGACTGTTTAATTTATCTGTGCCTGAGCATGCCGCTATGCGGAGTTATGTGAAAGAGTCCTTGGAGAAGGGGCATATTCGCCCGTCATCGTCGCCATTAGGAGCAGGGTTCTTTTTTGTGGCCAAGAAGGATGGTTCACTGAGACCTTGTATAGATTACCGCCTTCTAAATAAGATCACGGTTAAATTTCAGTACCCCTTGCCGTTGTTATCTGATTTGTTTGCTCGGATTAAGGGGGCTAGTTGGTTCACCAAGATAGATCTTCGTGGTGCGTATAATCTTGTGCGTATTAAGCGAGGCGATGAATGGAAAACTGCATTTAATACGCCCGAGGGCCATTTTGAGTATCTAGTAATGCCATTCGGACTTGCCAATGCTCCATCAGTGTTTCAGTCCTTTATGCATGACATCTTCCGAGAGTACCTGGATAAATTCCTGATTGTGTACTTGGATGACATTTTGATCTTCTCGGATGATTGGGAGTCTCATGTGAAGCAGGTCAGAACGGTGTTTCAGGTCCTGCGTGCTAATTCTTTGTGAAGGGATCAAAGTGTCTCTTTGGTGTTCAGAAGGTTTCATTTTTGGGGTTCATCTTTTCCCCTTCTACTATCGAGATGGACTCTGTTAAGGTCCAAGCAATCCATGATTGGACTCAGCCGACATCTCTGAAAAGTCTGCAAAAGTTCCTGGGCTTTGCTAATTTTTATCGTCGCTTCATCTGCAATTTTTCTAGTATTGCTAAACCATTGACCGATTTGACCAAGAAGGGTGCTGATGTGGTCAATTGGTCTTCTGCTGCTGTGGAAGCTTTTCAAGAGTTGAAGCGTCGTTTTCCTTCTGCCCCTGTGTTGTGTCAACCAGATGTTTCGCTTCCATTCCAGGTCGAGGTTGATGCTTCTGAGATTGGAGCAGGGGCTGTTTTGTCGCAGAGAAGTTCTGATTGGTCGGTGATGAAACCATGCGCCTTCTTTTCCAGGAAGTTTTCGCCTGCTGAGCGAAATTATGATGTTGGCAATCGAGAGTTGCTGGCCATGAAGTGGGCATTCGAGGAGTGGCGTCATTGGCTTGAAGGAGCTAAGCATCGCGTGGTGGTCTTGACTGATCATAAGAACTTGACTTATCTCGAGTCTGCCAAGCGGTTGAATCCTAGACAGGCTCGTTGGTCGCTGTTTTTTGCCCGTTTTGACTTTGTGATTTCGTACCTTCCGGGCTCTAAAAATGTGAAGGCGGACGCTCTGTCTAGGAGTTTTGTGGCCGACTCTCCGGGTTTATCTGAGCCGGCGGGTATTCTCAAAGAGGGAGTAATTGTGTCTGCCATCTCCCCTGATTTGCGGCGGGTGCTGCAAAAATTTCAGGCTAATAAACCTGATCGTTGCCCAGCGGAGAAACTGTTTGTCCCTGATAGGTGGACGAATAAAGTTATCTCTGAGGTTCATTGTTCGGTGTTGGCTGGTCATCCTGGAATCTTTGGTACCAGAGAGTTAGTGGCTAGATCCTTTTGGTGGCCATCTCTGTCGCGGGATGTGCGTTCTTTTGTGCAGTCCTGTGGGATTTGTGCTCGGGCTAAGCCCTGCTGTTTTCATGCCAGTGGGTTGCTTTTGCCCTTGCCGGTCCCGAAGAGGCCTTGGACACATATCTCTATGGATTTTATTTCAGATCTTCCCGTCTCTCAAAAGATGTCAGTCATTTGGGTGGTCTGTGATCGCTTCTCTAAGATGGTCCATTTGGTACCCTTGTCTAAATTACCTTCCTCCTCTGATTTGGTGCCATTGTTCTTCCAGCATGTGGTTCGTTTACATGGCATTCCAGAGAATATCGTTTCTGACAGAGGTTCCCAGTTTGTTTCAAGGTTTTGGCGAGCCTTTTGTGCTAGGATGGGCATTGACTTGTCTTTTTCCTCGGCTTTCCATCCTCAGACTAATGGCCAGACCGAACGAACCAATCAGACCTTGGAAACATATCTGAGATGCTTTGTTTCTGCTGATCAGGATGACTGGGTGTCCTTTATGCCTTTGGCTGAGTTCGCCCTTAATAATCGGGCCAGCTCGGCTACCTTGGTTTCGCCGTTTTTCTGCAACTCTGGGTTCCATCCTCGTTTCTCTTCGGGGCAGGTTGAGTCTTCGGACTGTCCTGGTGTGGATACTGTGGTGGACAGGTTGCAGCAGATTTGGACTCATGTAGTGGACAATTTGACCTTGTCCCAGGAGAAGGCTCAACGTTTCGCTAATCGCAGACGCTGTGTGGGTCCCCGACTTCGTGTTGGGGATTTGGTTTGGTTATCTTCTCGTCATATTCCTATGAAGGTTTCCTCTCCTAAGTTTAAACCTCGTTTCATTGGTCCGTATAGGATTTCTGAGGTTCTTAATCCTGTGTCTTTTCATCTGACCCTTCCAGATTCTTTTTCCATACATAACGTATTCCATAGGTCATTGTTGCGGAGATACGTGGCACCTATGGTTCCATCTGTTGATCCTCCTGCCCCGGTTTTGGTGGAGGGGGAGTTGGAGTATATTGTGGAGAAGATTTTGGATTCTCGTGTTTCAAGACGGAAACTCCAGTATCTGGTTAAGTGGAAGGGTTATGCTCAGGAAGATAATTCCTGGGTCTTTGCCTCTGATGTCCATGCTCCCGATCTTGTTCGTGCCTTTCATATGGCTCATCCTGGTCGTCCTGGGGGCTCTGGTGAGGGTTCGGTGACCCCTCCTCAAGGGGGGGGTACTGTTGTGAATTCTGTGGCAGAGCTCACTCCTGTGGTCACAAGTGGTACTTCGGCTGATTCTCTCTGTGAGCTTCCGTTGGTGGAGGAGAGTGGTACGGCGGCTTCTGAGTTTCCTTCCTCAGGTGATGTGGTGAAGTCGTTAGGTGCTGCTCTATTTAACTCCACCTAGTGCTTTGATCTTGGCCTCCAGCCAATGTTCTAGTATTGGACCTGTTTCCTCCTGGATCGTTCCTGTGGCCTGCTGCTCTGCATAGCTAAGTTCCGCTTTTGCTATTTTGTTTGCTGTTTTTTCTGTCCAGCTTGCTTATTTGTTTTTTCTTGCTTGCTGGAAGCTCTGGGACGCAGAGGGTGTGCCTCCGTGCCGTTAGTTCGGTACGGAGGGTCTTTTTGCTCCCTTTGCGTGGTTTTTTGTAGGGTTTTGTGTTGACCGCAAAGTTACCTTTCCTATCCTCGCTCTGTTCAGTAAGTCGGGCCTCACTTTGCTAAATCTATTTCATCTCTACGTTTGTCTTTTCATCTTAACTCACAGTCATTATATGTGGGGGCTGCCTTTTCCTTTGGGGTATTTCTCTGAGGCAAGGTAGGCTTATTTTCTATCTTCAGGCTAGCTAGTTTCTCAGGCTGTGCCGAGTTGCATAGGGAGCATTAGGCGCAATCCACGGCTGCCTCTAGTGTGGTTGGAGAGGATTAGGGATTGCGGTCAGCAGAGTTCCCACATCTCAGAGCTCGTTCTATGTATTTGGGTTATTGTCAGGTCACTGTATGTGCTCTGACTTCTATGTCCATTGTGGTACTGAATTACCTTATCATAACACAGAGCGACGTTACTGCAACAACCAGATCTCTGGGGCGCTGCACTGACACTAACTGGCGTTGCTGCTGACTAGACAACAGCACATGTCACATCTGGGGGAGGGTTTATTTCCGGCTGTGCGGCGTTCCACGCTGCAGCCAGGGGATATAAATAATGGAGACACACGATTAGTTGTAGTCCCCTTGAAAAAGGAGTCCGAAATGCGCGTCAGGGCAGACGCACTGTTCCAGGTGCAGCGGCAGGTTCCACTATGGTGTCCCCAAGGTAATTGTACTTTAGTACCTTTATTGAGCATGGTCTCATAGGGGGATGTATTGTCCATCGGTAGTGGGGGATGCCGTGTGTGGGTGGTAACGCACAAGGGTAGGCAATGTGGCAGTCATACAGTATATTAGAATTTTCTGTATACTTATGTGATACTTTGTTGTTAAAGAGATCTATTACTGGACTGTTTTGCTTCCCGTGATTTTATGTAATATCAGCCACCCACCAGTATAGATTTCCATGTGTGGCAACTGTCTGTCACTTGGAGCTGCACGTTGATTATGGGTAATTATGATGAATGGGCTTGTCTGACTTTCCCAACCTGGGCAGCATGGTTTTTATGATGTTTTTCTAATAAAGATTTTGTTTTTTGATACTCCAATAATGACCTTATGATCATCTTTTTTTTGTCTCGGTCAATGCACTGGCTTAAAGGGACATTGTCACCTGAATTTGGAGGGAACAATCTTCAGCCATGGAGGCGGGGTTTTGGGGTTTTTGATTCACCCTTTCCTTACCCGCTGGCTGCATGCTGGCTGCAATATTGGATTGAAGTTCATTCTCTGTCCTCCATAGTACACGCCTGCGCAAGGCAAGATTGTCTTATGCAGGCATGTACTACGGAGGACAGAGAATGAACTTCAATCCAATATTGCAGCCAGCATGCAGCCAGCGGGTAAGGAAAGGGTGAATCAAAAACCCCAAAACCCCGCCTCCATGGCTGAAGATTGTTCCCTCCAAATTCAGGTGACAGAGTCCCTTTAAGCAGGGGGACACGTCTGGCTCCGCAGAATCTGAGTCCCTGGCGGCGTAGTGTGTTACTGATGGTTGCCTTAATTACGGTGGTCCCAGCTCTATGCAGGGGTCATTCACTAGGTCCCCTTGTGTGGTTCTGGGATTTTTGCTCACCGTTCTGGTGATCATTTTGACCCCATGGGGTGAGATCTTGCATGGAGCCCCAGATTGAGGGCGATTATCAGTGGTCTTGTATGTCTTCCATTTTCTTATTATTGCTCCCACAGTTGATTTCATCACACCAAGCTGCTTGCCTATTGCAGATTCAATCTTCCCAGCCTGGTGCAGGGCTACTGGACAATTTTGTTTCTGGTGTGCTTCGACAGCTCTTTGGTCTTACTATAGGTAATGAGTGGAGGACAGAGGAGCCTCTTAAAGAAGTTACAGGTCTGTGAGAGCCAGAAATCTTGCATGCTTTTACATGATCAAATACTTATTTTCAAAGCAGAGAAAAAAAAAATCAGCTCACCATGTCTTTTATCTTGACCTCCTGTGTGATCACCAAACACCTCGCACGGACCAGGGTGAAGTAGCCACAATGAATCAAACAGAAAAGCAGGTGTGTCCAGCGAGTGGTGAAGGTAAAAAATAACTTTTAATGAAAATAAATTAAAAAGATATCCATATATATGGTATCCAGCACTCAGTTCACACTGGCTATAGAACCTAATGACGATCTATGCGGTGACTGACTATATACTCTTTTCCTCACTATAATCCATAATAACGTATGCAGATTCAGCAGCCCCGATTCGGGCAATGAAGCATGGTTATGTAAAGGGATGGTATCTAACGACAGTCTACAGTAATGTGTATGAGGCCTCCCATCTCTCCACTGACAGATGATGTTGGGGGAGATAAGGATCCAGCATTTTGGATTTCAGTCTTGTGATCTTTTTGTTTTTGGCGAGATAAGCTGCAGCCCGAGGAGTCAGCAGCGGCTCTTTACCCGTTTTATTCTACTACTACCCGCTCCCACCGCCACCATTTTTTGTTTTTTTCAACCCTGCCTTATAAAAGCCATATAACCCTTTTTATTATTGGCATGAGGCCCGGATTCATTATCGCATTTGCACCCTTTTTTTACTACATTTTGCTATTTTTCATTTGTGCCTTTTAAAGTCTATTTTGTATGTTATATTTTCACCTTTGTTTTGTTATTTTCGGCATCGTGGGCAGGATTTGGGGTTTCCAGATATTTTTGGCTGATTCATCTATTATGTCTCTTCAAAAAGTCGCACATTTTTTGTCTATAGAGGGGCTGATCGATCGGCTAAACCGACAGCTGTGGATGGTACATGGGGTCTCACAGTCGCAAATTATTACCCTTGTTTTTAGATAGGACTGCAGATAAAAATATTATATTGTCTTATTTCGTTATTTGTGCACAAAAGGAACAGTTTTCTGCTATGTCATCTAAGTACACAACTATGGCATTTATAGCTACTTACTAAATTAAAATTTGGCTACCTTCTATAGTTGCCTCCTGCAAGATACAAACCCGAATTCTGCATAAACGGGATTTTTAACCGCACGTGTTAATATCAAAGTTTCATTTAAAGACACCAGCTGCCATCCTGCACAGGTTTATTCATTTGGGACTTTTACTAGGTCAACTTAATACTTGACTACTGCTTATTATCCCATCAGTCATCAGGGACGACCCGGGATCTAATTGCCAAGCATTTATGTTGCTCAGCAACCATAAATACCGAGTCATAATCCTTAAAGGGATAGTGTAGAAATCTGTGCCCCTGTAGTGAAGCAAGGCTTTATTTCCCTGAGCGCCCTATGCTTTTTAATTCAGAGAATAAAATGCGTAATGAATAATTAATTATCTGCTTGAAGGCACAATAGCAGCCTACTTTTGAATATTCATCACTGACATTATTAATTCACTAGAAATCCCAAAGAGCGGTGGGATAGGCTGATGGCTTCGCTGGAAGACGAACGGATCAGGCTCTGAGAGCCGCTCTGCTAAACTTGAAAAGCAGGAAACATTTTCTAAAGTTTTGAGATTGATCTTTTAGATGACCTCCTCCTCCATGCTGATGCACGATACATCTCTCTGGCAAGACCTTGTACAGGACCCTGCTGGTAAATCTGATCAGTAACACTGGTCCCGTCACCGTTCTGGTTTATACACAGATTGCAAAGTTCTGATCCGAATGGATTGGGGAAAGGTAGTAATTACATACAGGTGACAGGTGGTTACAACCATGGTAGTTCTTGCCAAAATAAACTGTTACTTACGGAGTGAGTGAATCCCATCTATTCTTCTTCACGTCAGGTTGCAGTTGCAATCTGAAGCGCTCTGACATGATCCATCACGGTTATTTAATTTCTGCCCAAAAGGTGGTACATTGACCCTCAGTTGCTAACTCATCTTTTTTGCGCAAGGTCCTCAATACTGAGTCAATTCTGCTACTTTGCTGTGCCAGCTTTATTCCATTGAGTCAACTTTGCTACATCACTGTTCCAGCTCTGCTGCTGTTCTTCCAAGTAGATTGCCTTACTGCTCCAATGCCACCTGTCCATGCTGTGACAACTGGTCATCCGGACCAAAGGCTTGAGGATCCACCTCTGCAGGTGAGATCTAACAAGATTATTGAAGAAGTAGTTGCTACTCAGTCCTATAACTCACAGTCTCTGGCTGTAATTTACTTGCTGGCTTAGGCTACTTTCACACTAGTGTCGTGTGACGGACGTCGCAATGCGTCGTTTTGGAGAAAAAATGCATCCTGCAAAGTTGCCCGCAGGATGCGTTTTTTCTCCATAGACTTGCATTAGCGATGCATTGCGACATATTGCCACACGTCGCATCCATCGTGCGACGGATGCGTTGTTTTTGGCGGCCGCGACGCACAAAAAAAGTTCCATGTAACGTTTTTTTGTGCGACGGGTCTGCCGAAGCTCCCCGGAACTCACAATGCGCAGCGGGTGCGTTGTAAAACTGCATCCGCTGCCCACGTTGTGCTAATCAATCACACTGTCCGTCAGTACGTCGGGCCGACGGTTTGCGACGGCTCGTACCGACGGACTAGTGTGAAAGTAGCCTTACCTGCCGGTGGAGCTGCAAGCTTTGAGTTCAGTGAGTGTTACGTGTAATGGTAGGATAAGAGAGTGATTGGTGATGTGACATGAGCATCATAATTGAGCTTTACATCCCATCTAATGTCAATGTGGTCATAGACAAAAATCCAGATCAATTAGTAACTTTCCCATCATAGACCACGTTGGAAGTACCATCTGATTGCATCTTGCTTGCGACTTTTCTGCAATTTTGTAGTGAAATTTAAACTATAAAAATTTGCACAACATAAAATTGCTGAAATATTGCACGCAGTTGCCGTGATAGCATTCTCACCGCTGCTTGCTCATGTCATGCCCTCAGCTATGAGATGGTTGCAGTCACTGTGAAAGACAATGCAGCACAAAAATCTCTTTAGGGACATATACCATTTTGTGAGATCATAGAACCTGCTTTGATCAGAGATGCTCCAGAACAGTTTAGTAAGAAGAAGAATACGTGATTGCAGGATCTGTTCACACAAGAGGTTTGTTGCAGTCGCAACTGCATTCATTTGGTACACATACATCTGCATCGGAGCTGCATACAGCACACAAACCATTAAGATATTTTTAATCAAAGCTTCAAAACTATTT
Source organism: Ranitomeya imitator (assembly GCF_032444005.1). Taxonomy (NCBI): domain Eukaryota; kingdom Metazoa; phylum Chordata; class Amphibia; order Anura; family Dendrobatidae; genus Ranitomeya; species Ranitomeya imitator. The sequence continues at coordinate 766,246,609 of NC_091282.1, read as the reverse complement.
GCACAAGTTTTTTATGTTTAATGTACAGGACAGAATGTATAAAAAGATGCATAACTCACACTGCAGCCCTACGATTGTGATCAGCTTTGCTTGACTTTTTTTTATCAGTCATGTTTCCACGTAGCGTAAGGGGGTGAGAAAATGGCGCCATGTCAAGAGGGGGGTGAAATTTATAGTAATGTATCAGAATGTTTTATTGTTATAAGTCTGGTATATAAATCTGCATTTTATCCTTATGGCCGGTTTGTGTCTCGGCTTTCTGGAGGTTTTACTTCGAGGCCATCCCTGGGAATTTGGGAGGCCTGTCCATAAGGTAAGCAGTGGAAGGCATACAGATATATTTAGCAGCAGTCAGGGTAAGATACAGCTAAAAGCTTGGGAATAGCCCACATGTTGGGAGGGGTTAGATCAGATAAAAAGGGAAGCACTTCCTAGTTCAAGAGAGTGAGTAGGCAAGTCTCTACCAGTTTTAAAAATGGCAGGTTCAAGGTCACCGGATGCATTAGCGGTGAAGGTTCCTCTCAGTTTCAAGTCTCCCAAACAGCATGAAGGACACATCTGAAGTTTTGTGCAGATCCGGTGTGGTTCCGGACCTAGGGCCAAGAAGAGCCATTGGAGTCCATGGCTCTTTCTCCCCTAAGTGGAAGAGGACGGTCGGGTCACAGAGAGAGGAAAAGGTGATGGGCTTCAGGGACGCTGTAATGCCGGATAGGAAGTCCCTGGTAACAACAGAGTATTTTCAGGCTGGAACAGTCTGGGCATAATAGAGGCAAGATATGATAGCCTACTGGGCAAAGGGACACAGTCTCATGTTGTATGCCGCAGCTGTGTGTATTCCAATTGCACAGTGAAGCCGAATCTGTTGAACAGGACAAAATGTCTCCTGTTATGTATGAAACTTTTCCGGTCCCAAGTATGGGGAGGTAACAAGGACTCCTGAACGACCAGTGCATACAGAACAAATCCCACAGCACAACACACTTATGTCAGATTCCCGTTTAGAAGATGGGGTTCAGGGTGAAGAGACGTCAGCACCAGCCTTGGCCCCCCTTCAGTAGCATAAATACTGCATTTCTTCTGCTGCTTTTTACTGTTCCAGTAAATTGGATGGGATTTCCTGAAAACTCGCACTGTTTGTTAGAAGATGGTTTTTGAGTTTCTTTTATGTGTTTTTCCTCATATGAGAAGCCTGAAATGTGCGTGAGGAATTACAATATCTCTAACCTAAAAAATAAATACAAAATTCTGCGAACAAGAAAAATGCAAAAAAACACATTGTATGTATTTTTTGATGTGGACATCTACGGTAAATATGCAGGAAAAACACAGTGTACACGTAGTGCTTTATTTCTGCTGTGTGAGAATACGGCCATATAGATTTTTAAAACGTCATCAGTCTGTCTTATATTAAAGCTCTGGCAAATACTAAAGTTTGTGATGGAAATCCAATGTTTTGTTTAAATCAAGCTTTTTATTACTCCAGTGCCTAATTATTAACAAACCAGGGTTAAAAAGAACTTGAATATTTAGGAGCAGTTTTACTAAATCTGCGCTGCTAAAACCATATCATGAATATGCCCTTTAAAAACAGCAATAAACAGTCAAGTACTAAAATTAGTGATGCTTTTCTGGGGAAACTCTGATTTCACAAAACTTTATTGAGCCACGCTAAAAGAATCAGAAAGGAAGAGGCACAGGCACGAAGAGGGCAATGTGAACGCAAGCCGCTGTACCTGTCAGGTGCTGGAAAATCTTTAATCCTTTATGGGGTCGTTTGCAACATTTTAGCCTATTGGTCAATTCATGGCCATTGTGTAATTTCAGCAATGAAAATAATGTGTCAACAATACTCTGTAGATCCCTCTCGTGACAACAAAAAGAGCTCTGGAGAGTCAGTGCTTGAACGCTACACTTTTCAATAAAACCTCATCCTCCAGCGTGGATTCCGTATAAATATCATGTACCATACTCGCCTTGGATCCAATCAGTAGTTTGTGCCAACACTGGAAATAATGTCAGCAATTATCTATCACAAGACCGCCACAACCTGTGATTGGCTGCACTATACAGGGTACTTGAACTCCATCACTTGTCTTTCAAGTCACATGAATGGTGATGCCAATCATAGACCGTAGTGGTCATCTGACAGGTGAAAGGTGACCTCATCACTTCCATGGACACAGACTATGGATTGACCTTCGCTGGTTATATGAGGGTGACAACAGCTCATTTTATTATTTTCCCAGAATCCAAGCTGGGGCACAAGATTGTATTAAGCCTTGTGTTAGACACCTGTCCCATGCATCCCGTTCTCTACATGCTTCTCTTGGGTCCACTGCCCTCTGTTGTGCTCAACGTCTAGCTTTGCAAGCTGCCTGGCGTGGATCCGTGACATAATTTCTAGTGATGAGCGAATATACTCGTTACTCGAGATTTCCTGAGCACGCTCGGTTGTCCTTTGAGTATTTTTTAGTGCTCGGAGATTTAGTTTTCATCACCTCAGCTGAATGATTTACATCTCTTAGCTAACATAAGTGCATGTGGGGATTCCCTATCAACCAGGCAACCCCCACATGTACTTATGCTGGCTAACAGATGTAAATCATTCAGCTGAGGTGATGAAAACTAAATCTCCGAGCACTAAAAAATACTCAAAGGACAACCGAGCGTGCTCAGGAAATTTCGAGTAACGAGTATATTTGCTCATCACTAATAATGTCCCTAAGCCTATTTGAGGCCCTTTAAGACACACATGTGTGTCTTGGGATTGAGACTCTACTTTTATGTTTGATGTGCTCCACTATCTGTGCTCTTGTGCTTAATTTAATTCTTGCTGGCCTAGGTCCAATTCATCCATTGGGCTGCTCATGAGATTGCTGTGTGTTTCAAGTCCTCACTGACCACGTGCCTTCCTTGCTCTAACCCAGTTATATGGGCTTTTGTCAAAGTCACTCAGATCTACACGTTTGTCTATTCTTCCTCCTTCCAAAATACTGACTTAAAGAATTGTTCACGTGCTGCCCAATATCCAGATTCTTGCGATTGCCCATTTTTCCTGCTTCCAATATCATAACTTCCAGTACCATTCACTTACTGCCTCCATGTAGCTACATGTATCCCGGGGCCATTCTGAAAAGGTAATCCATGTGATTCACTTCACTTGTCAGTGGTTTTATTGTTATGGGCGACTAGTCCACGTCTGTTTTTTCTGGTGGTTGTGACCTCATAGAGCTTTCTCCGATGATATTAGATTTCAGCCTATAATTCTGCAAATCACGGTAGCGGAGTAAGCCAAACTTCCCCATATACTCTCTCACAGAATACACGTGATTAATGGGGCTGCCATTGTAGATTATATAATTAGAAAAAGACATAGGGTGCAAGTGAACACAGACGCTGCAAGTCATATTCCTGAAGTTGCTAACAAGCCTCCAGACCTTCTTTACCTTGCCGATAAAATTATGATGCTATGATACACATGTATGATATATTTTTCAGGCACATGGACTTTTGTTGTAAGAGGGATGAAAGTAGAAGTTAATGAAAATGGAAACATTTTGTGCCACTTACAAAAATAATAGTTACTTGGACTCCGTAGTAATTGTGATGCCTTCTGGCTGGCACCAGTTTGTGCAAAAAAAACTCCAAAGAACACATAACTTTAATACATTTGAAGCACAAATAGGGAGAGATATGTCTTCTAGTGTGAGTTGGTGGTGAAAAGGAAGCCAACTAGTCGATGATTTTGACCAAAAACGCCATACCGCAGGGACCGCCACAGATTGCCAGAATGGTGAGCTGGAGCTTATGTGTTCTCTTGCCTTCAGACAGAGGCCAGTAGGAGTTGGATGGATGACCAGTTGCGCATGTGCCCTGCCACTGTATTATAGGTCTATGGCAATGATATAAACTTGGTTGTCATCTTCACTCCTACATACAATAGGTAGAGCAGTATTGCCATGCACCATCAATTGCTCCATGGTTGGCTAGGGTCTTGTGGCCAGAAGAGGACAAGATGCATAAGTGTGCAGTAGGGCGAACCTTACCAAACTAACAATTATCACATATCCATATAATTTTTGTAGACTGGAAGACCCTTTTAATATTGCTCTCCATGCTACCTACAGGATGCGTGCTCCAATCAGAGGTCCCAAACTTTATGTTCTTCTTTGTCATATGGCCAGAGATTGTCTAAATGGGTTAATGAAGTTGTCCAATGAACTTTAGCAGAACCATGCCGCTCTCTGCCTTCAACAGTTTAGACCAGTGGCATCCTTGCACTGCTGGCCCAAATTACTGCTATATGAGGCAGCTTTACCTCTGTACCGTCAGAAGAGTGCTGTGGCACTATATATGGCCCAAGATTGGGAGCCAACAGTCAATGATCCTGCCAGCTTCAGACCATTGCTTACAAGCTCTACTGAAAACAGCTTATAAGCACTGAACATATTCGGCCACTGTTGCTAGATTGCAATGGTGGCCAGTAACCTAAATAATGAGTAGTAAACAATAAAATAAAAAAAAGACTCTGTGGAGTGGGGAGATGGAGCGGTTAGAGCTGGGGAGTGAGGACCCGCCTCCCTGGCTAGAAACAGGAATTGTGGCTAAGTATAAAAACGCTTTATTTGGGGTATACTTGAACCTAAAACTAAAAGAGCCACCTTGTTAGAATGCAGCATTACTGCTGCACAAGGTGGCTCTTTTAGTTTATAACGGCTGGAGGGGGGTGACAGTGGCCCTTTAAGTCTGTGTGCAAAACAAGCCTAATCCAATTAGGTCTTACTCATAACAGAGAAGGAATAGTTGATAGGAACATATTAGGAGCGTAAAAACCTGGCGTGAGCCATAATCAACAAATTTACAGAAAAATTGAGGAATTCAATGGTTTTCAATTTTAGGGAATTTCTAGATGCACTCGGTAAATGGCAGAATAAACTACATTTTAGGATAGGTTATCAATATAAAAGTAGGGGAATAAACCTTTTACACAACTTTCTAAATAGCCTATATTAAACATTTTCTGCTGCACCGGGTCTGTAAGTTTTTATATAGCTGAGTGCTGTTGGAAATCTCACACAAATCACTCAGAACTTCTGTTCCTGGCAAATCTCACCGCTCTCACCATCCCTTCTCTCAGTGTTAGATGTCATGAGCTGCAGTGCAGTACAGCGCAACCTCCACCAGGGGGAGCTTGATAGGGAAGCAAGACTGCACACACTGAGTAGCAATACAGATGCCACCTAGTGGGGAGAGAGTGGTCAAAAAAGCCGAGTCAGAACACGAGAGAGCACAACAGCACAAAAAGGATTTAGACAGAATGGATAATCAGGATGTAGCAAGAGATCAGTAAACCAGGACAGGCAAAATACGATAAAATAGGGACAAACCGAAACGGAGTCAATAGCCAAGCCGGGAGGTCAGAACCAGAGAATCAAGCAGATCAACAGACAAACAGAGAAAGGCTGGGAAAGGGCAGACAGAGGGAGATAACAGACACAGGAAAAGTCAGGGTTCACAGCAGGACAAATCAAGAGTCAGGTTAACACGCCGAAGGCAGAACTATAGCTGACACCACCCTCAGGATACCTGGGAGCTAAATAGCAAACCTGAGCTCAGAATGAGGCAGAGCAAAGTTAACCCTTGACATGATCCGCCCGAAGAAAGAGCAGACAGGACTAAACTCTGAAATGGATCATGACATTAGACATAGCAGCAGGGAGGGGTTGTACAAAGTATGTACAGTCTTGCCAGGATAGAAGCTTTGCTGATATCTGAGCTGATGAAAATAGTAGCACCCTGAATACACACAAAGCTTACATCCAGACTATATTACCAAGAGAAACAAACCGACAAAAGAAAAATATGAAAGTTGAATCAAGCTGTAAACTACATATCATGGGGGCAGAAAATCAAGTGCAGGATAGCTGTGCTGATATATGAGCTATCTGGAATACAGACAGACATCCCATCCAACCTACATTACTAGGAGGGACACTCACACAAAAGAAGAATCTGAAACTTGAATCAGTCTGTAAACGGCATATTATGGAGTCAGAAATATAAGGGTATATGCACACGTTGCGGATTCTCTGCGGATCTGCAGCATTTTTTGCAGTGCAGAAACGCTGCAGATCCGCAATTGATTTACAGTACAATGTAAATCAATGAGAAAAAAAAATGTTGTGCACACTTTGCGGAAAATCCGCTGCGGAAACGCTGCGGTTTAAAAGAAAGTAGCATGTCACTCCTTTTTTGTGAATCTGCAGCGTTTTTGTACTCATTCCATTATAGAAAACCGCAGGGGTAAAAAACGCAGCAAATCCGCAAGAAAACTGCAGCAAAAACGCACAAAAAATTCTGCAGAACCGCACAAAACACGCAACAAATCTGCAGGTGCGTTTTCTGCCAGGAGAGGCAGAATCCGCACCAGAAATTCCTAAGCCTAATCCGCAACGTGTGCAAATAAAGACAGCAATACACTAGAATACAGACAGACATCACATCCAGCATACATAACTAGATCTCACCGTTCTCCCCATCCCTTCTCAGTATTAGAAATAGCAGCAGGAAGTGATTGTACATAGATCTGCAAAGAAAAGAGAGAGGAAAGTTTTTACCGTCTCAAAGCGGAAGAGAAAATATGCTACAAAAAAAGAAGGAAAGCACATGAAGAGAAAATAAGTCCAGGATAGAAGCTGTGCTGTCAAATAAGCTAATAAAAACAGCAGCACCCAGTATACACACAAACCTCAGCCTATATTACTGAGTTTCACTGTCCCACAAAAGAAAAATATGAAACTTGACTCAGGTTGTAAACTGCATTTCATGGGGTCAGAAAAATAACTGTTGGATATAATCTGTACTGATAAATGCGCTAATAAAGGCAGCAACACAGTAGAATACAGACATCACACCCAGCCTACATTACTAGGAGGGGCACTTACACTAAAGAAGAATCTAAAACTTGGATCATGTTGTAAACTGTATGTCTAAAGGTATAAAAATCAATGAAGGAGTGAAAATTGCAGAATGAAACTTTTATTTTATTAACTATAGGTAACCAAAAATGTAAAAGTCTTTTTTTCATGTGAAAGATGTCCATAGCCTAGCTTCACAACTGGATAAATGGTAAAATCTCCTCGAAGGGACCACTGTTGTTTCCTTGAGGTCCTATTTCTGCACACATCCAAATGACATGCTCTTCACAGTAATATAAAACATACTGTATAACCGACGTCTAAACAACCTAAAAGCACATCAAATTTTCCACTCTATCAGGTGAATAGAACATGTCCAGCGTGAAAAGCACAAACTGTAATCTAGACCTCTCTCCAGGACCCTCCTCCCACAAACATCCCCACTCCAAGCCCTTTCGTCTTTTATCAAAGTCTTGGTGTATGATCATAAATAATGAATATGTAGATAAGAGAATCTGGGAAATCAATTTACTGAAAAATATTTGCATATTTTATTAAAAGAAACGGTGAATAAATCCCTCAACAGGGCAGAATAATTCATGATTTGATTTGATTTGTATACATTAGACCCATGGGGAAAATAAGGTAACAGTCACTCCAGTAAGTCTCATTTTATTAATGAGATGTGTGCTTCTTTTAGTAAATATATAAAGTATGAAGTTACTGGCAACGATGTTGCTATATTAGTGTTGTAGGTGCAGTAAGAGAGAAAGACTTGGCTGGAAATATTCTGCAAAATGATCATCAGACCATAGGATCCTGAAGCAAAATATGGGAGTATTTCCACACACTTTACAACTTGTGCCAATCGCTGCGGATGCTGACTGGACACACAGACCCAAAATGTTGGCACATCAGGTTGTAAGGCACATGGAATAGTAAAGACCCGACGTAACAGGCTATGCGGGACCGCAGACAAACAAGTCAGGAAACGCTGGAGGCCACAGAACCAGGAGGGCTGATGAAGAAGAAAACAACAGTCCTGAAGCAGCACTCAGATATACAGTTGTATGAAAAAATTGTTTGCTTAATTCCTGATTTCCATTTCTTTTGCATGTTTCTCACACTTAAATGTTTCAGATCACCAAACATATGTAAATATTAGACAAGGGTAACACAAGTAAACACAAAATGCAGATTTTAAATGAAGGTCTTATTAAGGGAAAAAGAAATCCAAACCTATAGGGCCCTTTGTGAAAAAGTGATTTCCCCCCTCCACCACCTAAAACATAAATTAACTGTGGTTTATCATATCTTTGAGAAGCTGAGTACAAAGTCCCTAGCCACGTCCAGGCCTGATTCCTGCCACACCTGTTCTCAATCAAGAAATCACTGAAATAGGACCTGCCTGACAAAGTGAAGTAGGCCAAAAGATCCTCAAAAGCTAGACATCATGGTGCGAGCCAAAGAAATTCGGGGACAAATTAAAATCAAAGTAATTGAGATATATGAGTCTGGAAAAGGTTATAAAGCCATTTCTCAAGCTTTGGGACTCCAGCAAATCAGTGTGAGAGTCATTATGCACAAATGGTGAAAACAGTGAAATAGTGGCGAACCTTCCCAAAAATGGCCGGCCGACCAAAATTACCCCAAGAGCGCAGTGACAACTCATCCAAGAGGTCACAAAAGACCCCACAACAACAGCCATAGAAATCCAGGCCTCACTTAAGGTTCATGACTCCACCATAAGAAAGAGACTGGGCAAAAACTGCCTGCATGGCAGAGTTCCAAGACAAAAATCCCTGCTGAGCAATAAGAAAATAAAGGCTTGTCTCAGTTTTGACAGAAAACATCTTGATGATCCACAAGACTTTTAGGAGATTACTCTGTGTACAGAGTATTCCTTTTTGGAAGGTGTATGTCCCATTACATCTGGCATAGAAGTAACACAGCATTTCAGGAAAGGAACATCATAACAACAGTAAAATATGGTGGTAGTAGTGTGATGGTTTGTGGCTGATTTGCTGCTTCAGGACCTGGAAGACTTGCTGTGGTAAATGGAACCAAGTATTCTGTTGTCTAACAAAAAATCCTGAAGGAGAATGTCAGGCCATCTGTTTGTGATCTCAAGCTGAAGAGCACTTGGGTTATGCAGCAGGACAATGATTCAAAACATATCAGCAAGTCCACATCTGAATGGCTTAAGAGAAAACAAAAATTAAGACTTTGGCGTGACCTTGTCAAAGTCCTGCTCGGAAACTCTGCAATGTGGCTCAAATACAACAATTCTGTAGAGATGAGTGGGCGAAAATTCCTCTGTAAAAGACTCATTGCCAGTTATCGCATACGCTTGATTGCAGTTGTTGCTGCTAAGGGTGGCCCAACCAATTATTCAGTTTAGATGGAAATCACTTTTTCACACAGGGCCATGTAGGTTTGGATTTATTTTTCATTAAATAATAAAGACCTTCATTTAAAAACTGCATTTTGTGTTTACTTGTGTTATCTTTGTCTAATGTAAAAATTTGTTTCTTGATCTGAAATATTTAAGAATATTTATGCAAAAGAAAAGGAAATCAGTAAGGGGGCAAACACTTTTTCACACAACTGTAGGTATCAGAATCTACATTAGATTGTAGAGTAATGTGGCCAATCTATAACAGCTCAGGATGCTTACAGCAAAGGATGGGTTAACCAGCAAGTCATAAAAGCAGTAGATCCAAGTTTTATAATCAACAACAAATATCAAGGTAATGGGTACAAACTCTAATAACAGTTTGCTTACAGCAAACAATATATTAACCAGCAGGTCACATAAGCAAGTTTCAGGAGTCCATCGCAATTTGCAACATAATGTGAACAGACTTTAATCACAGTTAATAATGCCTACAGCAAACAATGGGTTTACCAGCAGGTCAAAGAAGTAGCAAAAAACAAATAATATAAATCACATGAGTATGAGTAAATGATGACAATCTCCAAATCAATAGCAACTGGACACATTACAGTCTCAATATTCAGACACAGGGGTGTGTCCAAGTGGGCCTTAAAAGGCCTTGGGAAATATCAGTGAGGAAGGCTGGGACACTTGTAAGATCCAATATGGAGCGCAAGAAAGGGCGGTGGCCATAGAGGAAAGACGCAGAGCTCGGCTGTGAAAACAAGGCAGGTGCTTGACAATTAAACAATACGAGTCCATACATTTTCTAAGACAAAATCAGAACATTTAAGCTTTGTCGCTGGGATCACCCCTAAAGTAGCATTTTTGGGGCTTAGATTACATAAATCTGGTCTCTTTTTGACCTTGGGTAGTGAGACTGTTGCAGCAAAATCTGGATTGCCCAATTTAATGAATGTAGCCAGTAATGTAAAGAATGATCTTGTCCCTCTACTGTATAATTGAGTCATATAGCACATCTTTATCTAATATATAATTGCCTAGAATACTACTTCCTGCAATTTGTGCCAACTTCCTGTCCGGAGCTAATGTCCGGAGCTAATGTCCGGAGCTAATGTCCGGAGATAAGTGACGTCATCAGTGTCCAGTGTCTGATTGGTTGCCGCCTGCTGCGAGCGACCAATCAGAAACGTGCCGTACTGTGACACACTCCGCCCGCCATTTTGGTGTGATTTTTGAATTTTTACCTCACAGCAAGTTTCTACTGCGTGGAGGCGGGCCCAGTGACGTTGCTCTTCAAGCTCCTGCCGAATTTCGTCAAAAAAATGATAATACCATTTACCAAAACTATATATATTTAGTTGTGAAGTGGTTCAGTGACATTTTCACACCAATTTTGAACTTTTGTTTGGTGTTTTCTCCATATACTGCCTATTATTCACTGACTGTTATACTGAGAGACTGCCGTTTATTAACCTCTTCTTTGCCACATTGGGTATATTGCTCTATTATTTCCCACATAAGGACATTGTCCATTATTGCCCAGCAATTTCTTAAATAACAAGAATTGTCAAGAGCTGGTAAGTGCAGCCATTTTTTGTTCTTTCTTACTATTATTTATTAATTGTATTATTCTTACATTTGAATAAATAAAGTATATATGGATTCTAGACTCCCGATTCTTTAGAATCGGGCTGCCATCTAGTATTACATAATGACCTATTTTAGGCTTTATTTGTAAAATAATGTGGAAGCCCTTCAGATAAATGAGACCTTTCTTGTTACAGTCATACCCTATTCTCCTGAATTGTCCATTATTCTAAATAAACCTCTCTGAACACGAGAAAGTTTCAGTAAAGGCTTTGTTTCCGGGGTGTATTGTTAGTGTAGTCAACACAACTATAATAATCTCTATTCTCCACCAATGTTGCCCGCTTGTCCAAAAAGAAAAAAAAAAATACAAGCCATGGAGGGTTAATAATGGCCTAGTGTCATATCGTACACTTTATGTGTTGCGCTAATTATAATCATTATGGCTGTACGAACGTCTAGCTATCTTTCTTAATGACACATTGCAAAAAAAGGCGCCTCACAACACATATCTATTATTTAATCAAAATTTAACATTCATTGCCACTTGCGCCCCGGAAGGCTGTGTTTATTTTCTATTCGTATGGGAGAGCAGGTCCTCCCAAAAAGAAAGAGAGACCCCGGTCCGCAGTTGTGTGAATTACTGTCATATCATGTGACATCTGTAGCTATTAATATCCGAGACTGCTAATATCTGTTATTACATGGGGTCGACCTGTATACTTTTCACTCCGGGGTAGCAATCCTTTAACAAATAAGCATCGGACTGACTTAATTACACCAAGACGCTTGTGTTGGCGCTCATTGTGATAGTTGTCATTAGCTTCCCTCGCTTACTTTAGCTGTCTTCTGATCGGTGATAGCAGAGGACTGGAATTGTATTTGTGTTTTTACAATTATATTAAAAAAGTGCTAAAAACATAAATTGGAACTTTAAAAGTTACTTAAATTAAATTTTAAAAAAGCAACCGCTTTTTTCTATAAACCGTGTCAGGCTTGTTCACATTCACGAGAATGGTGCTAAACCCAGCCACAGCGAATAAACAAGGGTGGTGCTGAAGGTTAAAGCAGAACCTGTCATCAGAAATTTGCTAAGTAAACTACAGACATTGTCAGGTTGGTGTTGTTACACTGATTAAAATGATACCTGGGGTTAAGAAATCCGTCTTGTGGTTCTTGTGTAATTGTGTTACAAGTTTTCAGTTAATGATATGCCCATGGTTCGGGGCCGGACTGTAGGCAGAGTCTTATCTTCCTGCTCTAAGCCAGAGAAACCAAGGAGAGACTCTGCCCACAGGCCACCCCGAATCACAAACATGTTCCTTATCATAGAGACAGAGAACTAAATACATTTCAACAGTGACTCTTTGTTGTCGCAAATTCCGTCACGCGACCACAAGTATATGATTTGGATAGACACGGTCAGGTCACGTGTAGAGTAGCTTCTCAATCGCATCTTGCAAAAAAACATAGTTGCTTGTCAGCACTATAGATGGGCAGATGGATTTATAGGACAGCTGTTATGACCTGGTGGTTAGGACAATAATGGACCTGGTGGTTAAGAGCACACGGAAAGACCTGATAGTTATTAATAATACAGGACAAGCTCTGGGACGTGGGAACTCTGCTGACCGCAATCCCTAATCCTATCACACACACTAGAAATAGCCGTGGATTGCTCCTAACGCTCCCTATGCAACTCGTCACAGCCTAAGAACTAGCTAGCCCTAAAGATAGAAAAATAAAGCCTACCTTGCCTCAGAGAAATTCCCCAAAGGGAAAGGCAGCCCCCCACATATAATGACTGTGAGTTAAGATGAAAATCACACACTCCGCCCGCCATTTTGGTGTGATTTTTGAATTTTTACCTCACAGCAAGTTTCTACTGCGTGGAGGCGGGCCCAGTGACGTTGCTCTTCAAGCTCCTGCCGAATTTCGTCAAAAAAATGATAATACCATTTACCAAAACTATATATATTTAGTTGTGAAGTGGTTCAGTGACATTTTCACACCAATTTTGAACTTTTGTTTGGTGTTTTCTCCATATACTGCCTATTATTCACTGACTGTTATACTGAGAGACTGCCGTTTATTAACCTCTTCTTTGCCACATTGGGTATATTGCTCTATTATTTCCCACATAAGGACATTGTCCATTATTGCCCAGCAATTTCTTAAATAACAAGAATTGTCAAGAGCTGGTAAGTGCAGCCATTTTTTGTTCTTTCTTACTATTATTTATTAATTGTATTATTCTTACATTTGAATAAATAAAGTATATATGGATTCTAGACTCCCGATTCTTTAGAATCGGGCTGCCATCTAGTATTACATAATGACCTATTTTAGGCTTTATTTGTAAAATAATGTGGAAGCCCTTCAGATAAATGAGACCTTTCTTGTTACAGTCATACCCTATTCTCCTGAATTGTCCATTATTCTAAATAAACCTCTCTGAACACGAGAAAGTTTCAGTAAAGGCTTTGTTTCCGGGGTGTATTGTTAGTGTAGTCAACACAACTATAATAATCTCTATTCTCCACCAATGTTGCCCGCTTGTCCAAAAAGAAAAAAAAAAATACAAGCCATGGAGGGTTAATAATGGCCTAGTGTCATATCGTACACTTTATGTGTTGCGCTAATTATAATCATTATGGCTGTACGAACGTCTAGCTATCTTTCTTAATGACACATTGCAAAAAAAGGCGCCTCACAACACATATCTATTATTTAATCAAAATTTAACATTCATTGCCACTTGCGCCCCGGAAGGCTGTGTTTATTTTCTATTCGTATGGGAGAGCAGGTCCTCCCAAAAAGAAAGAGAGACCCCGGTCCGCAGTTGTGTGAATTACTGTCATATCATGTGACATCTGTAGCTATTAATATCCGAGACTGCTAATATCTGTTATTACATGGGGTCGACCTGTATACTTTTCACTCCGGGGTAGCAATCCTTTAACAAATAAGCATCGGACTGACTTAATTACACCAAGACGCTTGTGTTGGCGCTCATTGTGATAGTTGTCATTAGCTTCCCTCGCTTACTTTAGCTGTCTTCTGATCGGTGATAGCAGAGGACTGGAATTGTATTTGTGTTTTTACAATTATATTAAAAAAGTGCTAAAAACATAAATTGGAACTTTAAAAGTTACTTAAATTAAATTTTAAAAAAGCAACCGCTTTTTTCTATAAACCGTGTCAGGCTTGTTCACATTCACGAGAATGGTGCTAAACCCAGCCACAGCGAATAAACAAGGGTGGTGCTGAAGGTTAAAGCAGAACCTGTCATCAGAAATTTGCTAAGTAAACTACAGACATTGTCAGGTTGGTGTTGTTACACTGATTAAAATGATACCTGGGGTTAAGAAATCCGTCTTGTGGTTCTTGTGTAATTGTGTTACAAGTTTTCAGTTAATGATATGCCCATGGTTCGGGGCCGGACTGTAGGCAGAGTCTTATCTTCCTGCTCTAAGCCAGAGAAACCAAGGAGAGACTCTGCCCACAGGCCACCCCGAATCACAAACATGTTCCTTATCATAGAGACAGAGAACTAAATACATTTCAACAGTGACTCTTTGTTGTCGCAAATTCCGTCACGCGACCACAAGTATATGATTTGGATAGACACGGTCAGGTCACGTGTAGAGTAGCTTCTCAATCGCATCTTGCAAAAAAACATAGTTGCTTGTCAGCACTATAGATGGGCAGATGGATTTATAGGACAGCTGTTATGACCTGGTGGTTAGGACAATAATGGACCTGGTGGTTAAGAGCACACGGAAAGACCTGATAGTTATTAATAATACAGGACAAGCTCTGGGACGTGGGAACTCTGCTGACCGCAATCCCTAATCCTATCACACACACTAGAAATAGCCGTGGATTGCTCCTAACGCTCCCTATGCAACTCGTCACAGCCTAAGAACTAGCTAGCCCTAAAGATAGAAAAATAAAGCCTACCTTGCCTCAGAGAAATTCCCCAAAGGGAAAGGCAGCCCCCCACATATAATGACTGTGAGTTAAGATGAAAATCACAAACACAGCACAAAAACTACAAAAAACCACGCAGAGGGCGCAAAAAGACCCTCCGCACCGACTAACGGTGCGGAGGCGCCCCTCTGCGTCCCAGAGCTTCCAGCAAGCAAGACAAAAATCAAAATAGCAAGCTGGACAGAAAAATAGCAAACAAGAGAAAAACAAGCAGGAACTTAGCTTCTGCTGGAGAAGACAGGTCACCAGAACGATCCAGGAGCGAACAGACCTATACTGGAACATTGACAGGTGGCATGGAGCAATGATCTAAGTGGAGTTAAATAGAGCAGCCAGCTAACGAATTAACCTCGTCACCTGTGGAAGGAAACTCAGAAGCCGCAGCCCCACTCACAACCACCAGAGGAAGCCCATGGACAGAACCAGCCGAAGTACCATTCATGACCACAGGAGGGAGCTTGACAACAGAATTCACAACAGACAGCCCACAGGTCTGCTGTATCTGCCAGCTAGATGTGAGACCCCAATCTCTTACCTTCCATTTGATGTGTCAGGGCTGGTGACGCGAGGCACAGATAACGTAGTGCCAGCTCTGACAAAGCAAAAGACGAACATGAACGTAAGAGATTCACAGGTCTCCCATCTAGGTGCCAGGACCACTAACCTGAATGCTGCACCGGAGTCCCTCAAATCAATCGCCCATCTCTAGTCAGCATGTGACCACAGATCTCAAAATCACTTACGTGATGGCCGCTCAAAGAATCTGTCAGGTATCGGCAATCTGCAGTCACATAGAGCGGCTACAGAAATTTTTTGATCATGGAAAACGCCTTCCCTGTAAATATTAATAAAAAAACATGGCTGCCTTAATCCAGAACCAGTCTTCTCTATTTGCTGTGTCTGGTATTGAATCAAGGCTGACAAACAAGTGGAACCCTGATAATGTGAAATCCCCTTTTTCTAAGGGGAATTACTTTTTGTTATTTTCTGGTGATGACAAAATATGAGGGCTTATTGTTTGGTGAACGACTTGATAATTTTGAATGACACCACTGTTAGGCACCGGAATTCTCCCGCTGCACAGTGTAGATCCCTATTCTTGTCTGCATCAGCGTTCTCCCATTCAGCTTCAGCAGGTGCTGCTGAGCATAGATGTCCTTCCCAGTGTCTTGCTCAGGCTCATGCTGTTCATCTTGTTACTGCTGGCTCTTCAGCCAAGTCTATGGTAACCAGCGGTAGACAGCGATGAACAGACGCTCTGGGGGCTAAGTCCAGAAATCACTGAGCATGCTCATGATGTGGTGGCGTTTCATTGGTGGTTGGCCATCAGCTGTTCTGGTGATGTGGCAGCTCTGGATTGGTCTGTGAGCAAGGTCCTGTCCGACTGGACATGAGCTCAACATATAAAAGGGTCTCAGAGGTGCATGCGGGCGCGATAGTATCATTCTTGTTACATGTGTGTATGGGACATTGCACAAGAGTGGTCTTTACCAGCATGTGCTCAGGGTCATCGGTAAGCCGTTAGAATTTCGGTTCTCTGTAGAGGAGATTATCTACGTGAATTCAGGGCTGACATTTAGCCATTAGAATTCCGGTACCTCCGGAGGAATTGGTTGAGTGCATTTGCTGATTGTTTGACCACTGTTTGCCTTTTATCCAGTTAGCGGGCTACGTTCCCTGTGAGGTTAACAGGGGTTGTGTCTAGCGCCATACCTGTTCTGCTTCTGTGGGCGAGTGACACAGCTCAGTTGCAGAGCATCTGTTCTGTTTCTGTGTGTGTGACACAGCTCAGGTGCAAAGCATCTGCACTGTTTCTGTGTGCGAGTGACACAGCTCTGTTGCAGAACTTCTGTTTTGTTTCTGCATGCGAGTGCAGTTCATGTGCTGTTTACACTGAGCGGCATTTAACTCGGTGTGTGTAAGCAATCGCTCATTGTGTGTTCCGTCATTGTTCACATTAGCAGCAGTTTAACATCTCTTCATGGTGGACCCCGGGTTGCGATTGCACTTTACGATTAAATTTATTTAGTGCAATCCGCCAACCCTAACAACCATTCACTTTACTATAGGGCAGCTCAGTGGTCAGCACTGGTGCTTTGCAGTGCTGGGGTCAGTTCCCCCCAAAGACGACATCTGCAAGGAGTTTGTATGTTCTCCCCATGTTTGCGTGGGTTTCATCTAGGGTCTCCAGTTTCTTCCCACACTCCAGAGACATAATGATAGGGAATTTAGACTGCGAGCACCAATGGGGACAACAATAATAATGATGTGTGTGGAAATAATGGAGCTATATATGAGTAAAATAAATAAAAAAGTACTGAAAAATGGGGGACAAAAATCCAAGTAGGGTGCAATGGTGAAAAAAATGCCCGCCATAGTGTTTTTTTGTTTCACTTTTTAACGGCATTAATTCTGCGGTAAAAAAAATTGTTCTCACCCACAAAGCTCTTCACAATGCAGCACCCCCTTACATCTCCTCCCTTATTTCTGTCTATCGGCCTATCAAACTGCTGCACTCTGCAAATGACTTTCGACTAACCTCTGCACTAATCCGAAAATCCCACTCCCGTCTCCAAGACTTCTCCCGCGCTGCGCCAATCCTCTGGAATGCTCTACCCCAAGAAATTAGGACCATTCACAATTTGCATAGTTTTAAGCGCGCCCTCAAAACTTATTTGTTCAGAGCGACCTATCACGTTCCCCAATAAAAGTCATTTTATGTGTAAGGGTGCGTATGTAGCCCAATTCACTATCTCCATCTATCCCCCACCCCCTGAAGATGGCTGGACCATTATTATAAATACATCATTGTAAATAAGCTCCTGTACTTTGTATCTCCCCCACCTCATTGTAGATTGTAAGCTCTGTCGAGCAGGGTCATCTTATTGTGCTTTAACCCCTTTCCGACCTGTGACACAGCGTATGCGTCATGAAAGTCGGTGCCAATCCGACCTGTGACGCATATGCTTTGTCACAGAAAGATCGCGTCCCTGCAGATCGGGTGAAAGGGTTAACTCCCATTTCACCCGGCCTGCAGGGACAGGGGGAGTGGTAGTTTAGCCCAGGGGGGGTGGCTTCACCCCCCCCCCCCCCCCCCCGTGGCTACGATCGCTCTGATTGGCTGTTGAAAGTGAAACTGCCAATCAGAGCGATTTGTAATATTTCACCTAAAAAACTGGTGAAATATTACAATCCAGCCATGGCCGATGCTGCAATATCATCGGCCATGGCTGGAAACACTTATGTGCACCCACCCCACCCCACCGATCACCCCCCCAGCCCCCCGATCTGTGGTCCGCTCCCCTCCGTCCTGTGCTCCGCTCCCCGTCCTCCTGTCCGCTCCCCCCGTGCTCCAATCACACCCCCCGTGCTCCAATCAAACCCCCCCGCACTCTGATCCACCCCCCCGCACAGCGATCCCCCACCCCGTGCTCCAATCCCCCACCCCGTGTTCCGATCCACCCCCCCGTGCTCCGACGCCCCCCCCCGTGCCCTGATCTCCCCCCCTTATACTTACCTAGCCTCCCGGGGTCCGTCCGTCTTCTTTGCTGGGCACCGCCATCTTCCAAAATGGCGGGCGCATGTGCAGATTCGTTCCAAAGTGAGTTTGGATCACTGAGATATAACCTATCTCAGTGATCAAAATAAAAAAAATAGTAAATGACCCCCCCTTTGTCACCCCCATAGGTAGGGACAATAAAAAAAATAAAGAATTTTTTTTTTTTGTTCCACTAATATTGGGGTAAGAACTAGGGTTAGGGTTAGGGGTAGGGTTAGGGGTAGGGATAGGGTTAGGGGTAGGGTTAGGGGTAGGGTTAGGGGTAGGGTTAGGAATGTGCACACGTATTCTGGTCCTCTGCGGATTTTTCCGCAGAGGATTTGATAAATCCGCAGTGCTAAACCGCTGCGGATTTATCGCAGATTTACCGCGGTTTTTCTGCGCATTTCACTGCGGTTTTACAACTGCGATTTTCTATTGGAGCAGTTGTAAAACCGCTGCGGAATCCGCAGAAAGAAGTGACATGCTGCGGAATGTAAACCGCTGCATTTCCGTGCAGTTTTTCTGCAGCATGTGTACAGCGATTTTTGTTTCCCATAGGTTTACATTGAACTGTAAACTCATGGGAAACTGCTGCGGATCCGCAGCGTTTTCCGCAGTGTGTGCACATACCTTTAGAATTAGGCTATGTGCACACGGTGCGGATTTGGCTGCGGATTCGCAGCAGTGTTCCATCAGGTTTACAGTACCATGTAAACATATGGAAAACCAAGTCCGCTGTGCCCATGGTGCGGAAAATACCACGCGGAAACGCTGCGTTGTATTTTCCGCAGCATGTCAATTCTTTGTGCGGATTCCGCAGCGTTTTACACCTGTTCCTCAATAGGAATCGCAGGTGAAATCCGCACAAAAAACACTGGCAATCCGCGGTAAATCCGCAGGTAAAACGCAGTGCCTTTTACCCGCGGATTTTTCAAAAATGGTGCTGAAAAATCTCATATGAATCCGCAACGTTGGCACATAGCCTTAGGGTTAGGGTTGGAATTAGGGTTGTGGTTAGGGTTAGGGGTGTGTTGGGGTTAGGGTTGTGATTAGGGTTACGGCTACAGTTGGGATAAGGGTTGGAGTTAGAATTGAGGGGTTTCCACTGTTTAGGCACATCAGGGGGTCTCCAAACGCAACATGGCGCCACCATTGATTCCAGCCAATCTTGTATTCAAAAGGTCAAATGGTGCTCCATCACTTCCGAGCCCCGACGTGCGCCCAAACAGTGGTTTACCCCCACATATGGGGTACCAGCATACTCAGGACAAACTGCGCAACAATTATTGGGGTCCAATTTCTCCTGTTACCCTTGAGAAAATAAAAAATTGCTTGCTAAAACATCATTTTTGAGGAAAGAAAAATGATTTTTTATTTTCACGGCTCTGCGTTGTAAATGTCTGTGAAGCTCTTGGGGGTTCAAAGTGCTCACCACATATTTAGATAAGTTCCTTGGGGGGTCTAGTTTCCAAAATAGGGTCACTTGTGGGGGGTTTCTACTGTTTAGGCACACCAGGGGCTCTGCAAACGCAACGTGACGCCCGCAGACCATTCCATCAAAGTCTGCATTTCAAAAGTTACTACTTCCCTTCTGAGGCCCGACGTGTGCCCAAACAGTGGTTTACCCCCACACATGGGGTATCAGCTTACTCAGGAGAAACTGGACAACAACTTTTGTGGTCCAATATCTCCTGTAACCCTTGGGAAAATAAAAAATTCTGGGCTAAAATATTATTTTTGAGGAAAGAAAACGTATTTATTATTTTCACGGCTCTGCGTTATAAACTTCTATGAAGCACTTGGGGGTTCAAAGTGCTCACCTCACATCTAGATAAGTTCCTTGGGGGGTCTAGTTTCCAAAATGGGGTCACTTGTGGGGGGTTTCTACTGTTTAGCCACATCAGGGGCTCTGCAAACGCAACGTGACGCCCGCAGAGCATTCCATCAAAGTCTGCATTTCAAAACGTCACTACTTCACTTCCGAGCCCCAGCATGTGCCTAAACAGTGGTTTACCCCCACATATGGGGTATCAGCGTACTCAGGAGAAACTGGACAACAACTTTTGGGGTCAAATTTGTCCTGTTACCCTTGGAAAAATAAAAAATTGCGGGCTAAAAAATCATTTTTGAGAAAATGATTTTTTTTTCATTTTCATGGCGTTATAAACTTCTGTGAAGCACTTGAGGGTTCAAAGTGCTCACCACACATCTAGATTAGTTCCTTTGGGGGTCTAGTTTCCAAAATGGGGTCATTTGTGGGGGATCTCCAATGTTTAGGCACACAGGGGCTCTCCAAACGCGACATGGTGTCCGCTAATGATTGGAGCTAATTTTCCATTTAAAAAGCCAAATGGCGTGCCTTCCCTTCTGAGCCCTGCCGTGCGCCGAAACAGTGGTTTACCCCCACATATGGGGTATCTGCGTACTCAGGACAAACTGGACAACAACATTTGTGGTCCAATTTCTCCTATTACTATTGGCAAAATAGGAAATTCCAGGCTAAAAAATCATTTTTGAGGAAAGAAAAATTATTTTTGATTTTCATGGCTCTGCATTATAAACTTCTGTGAAGCACCTGGGGGTTTAAAGTGCTCAGTATGCATCTAGATAAGTTCCTTGGGGGGTCTAGTTTCCAAAATGGGGTCACTTGTGGGGGAGCTCCAATGTTTAGGCACACAGGGGCTCTCCAAACGCGACATGGTGTCCGCTAACAATTGGAGCTAATTTTCCATTCAAAAAGTCAAAAGGCGCGCCTTCCCTTCCGAGCCCTGCCGTGTGCCCAAACAGTGGTTTACCCCCACATATGAGGTATCGGCGTACTCGGGAGAAATTGCTCAACAAATTTTAGGATCCACTTTATCCTATTGCCCATGTGAAAATGAAAAAATTGAGGCGAAAAGAAATTTTTTGTGAAAAAAAAGTACTTTTTCATTTTTACGGATCAATTTGTGAAGCACCTGGGGGTTTAAAGGGCTCACTAGGCATCTAGATAAGTTCCTTGGGGGGTCCAGTTTCCAAAATGGGGTCACTTGTGGGGGAGCTCCAATGTTTAGGCACAGAGGGTCTCTCCAAACGTGACATGGTGTCCTCTAAAGAGTGCAGCCAATTTTTCATTCAAAAAGTCAAATGGCGCTCCTTCCCTTCCAAGCCCTGCCGTGGGCCCAAACAGTGGTTTACCCCCACATATGCGGTATCAGCGTACTCAGGACAAATTGGACAACAACTTTCGTTGTTCAGTTTCTCCTTTTACCATTGGGAAAATAAAAAAATTGTTGCTGAAAAATCATTTTTGTGACTAAAAAGTTAAATGTTCATTTTTTCCTTCCATGTTGCTTCTGCTGCTGTGAAGCACCTGAAGGGTTAATAAACTTCTTGAATGTGGTTTTGTGCACCTTGAGGTGTGCAGTTTTTAGAATGGTGTCACTTTTGGGTATTTTCAGCCATATAGACCCCTCAAACTGACTTCAAATGTGAGGTGGTCCCTCAAAAAATGGTTTTGTAAATTTCGTTGTAAAAATGAGAAATCGCTGGTCAAATTTTAACCCTTATAACTTCCTAGCAAAAAAAAATTTTGTTTCCAAAATTGTGCTGATGTAAAGTATACATGTGGGAAATGTTATTTATTAACTATTTTGTGTCACAAAACTCTCTGGTTTAACAGAATAAAAATTCAAAATGTGAAAATTGCGAAATTTTCAAAATTTTCGCCAAATTTCCGTTTTTATCACAAATAAACACAGAATTTATTGACCTAAATTTACCACTAACACGAAGCCCAATATGTCACGAAAAAACAATCTCAGAACCGCTAGGAACCATTGAAGCGTTCCTGAGTTATTACCTCATAAAGGGACACTGGTCAGAATTGCAAAAAACGGCAAGGTCTTTAAGGTCAAAATAGGCTGGGTCATGAAGGGGTTAATTATTATATTGTTAACGTTGTTAATAATGACTTGAGTTTGAAACTGTTAAACTGTAAAGCGCTGCGGAATATGTTGGCGCTATATAAAGATTATTGTTATTATTAAAAAATTACCCAGGATCGCGATTCTTAACTCAATACCAAACGGGGGAAGAAGGCATAGCGCCAAAACACGTGTTGGGGCGGGTGGCACCACAGAGTTACTGGTACCCTCTACGTAACTATTACTTTTTTATTGTTATCTCTCTCATGCTCTGCACTTTCCTTCCTAGATGTGGTACACAGCCCTCTCGGATGCTAGTTGCACTTTATGATCTGGTTAATTATTTCCCAGGTTATTATTAGATACGCTATATTGCATCTATGCACTTGCATTTTTATGAGCAAAAGTGTTAACTCTTTATATACCTTTTGGCTACTTGACTGACTGTGGTCCAACCCTATTTGGCTTACCTCTGTCAAATCCATATTTAGTGTTAGTTGAATGGTTTTATATATTTGGTTTCAATAAAGTTTCTATTTTTTATCACTTGGTTCCTTTTGATGCTTTTTTTAAAATATAATTTTCATGAATTTTGGCACTAACCTGCTTTACCTATCCTTGCACTTTCACATTGAATTGTGGGTGTTGGCCTTTATATAAGTTTCAATACCAAACTTGTATTTTTTTTGTGTGTGTGTATATATATATATATATATATATATATATATATATATATATATATACTAGCTGAAGAGCCTGGTGTTACCTGGGCATAGTAAATATCTATGGTTAGTTATAGCAGCTCACGTCTCTTATTTTCCCATCATGCCTCTCATTTTCTCCATTACACCTCTCATTTTCTCCCTTACACCTCTCATTTTCCCCCTCACTCCTCTTATTTTCCCCCTCACTCCTCTCATTCCCCCCTAACACTTGTCATTTCGACCTCACATGTCATTTTCCGATCACTCCATTTTCCCTCACTCCTCTCATTTTGCACTCACACCTTTTCATTTTCACCTCACACCCCTCATTTTCACCTCAGTATATACATGTTTGTCATCTCCCTTATATATAGTATACACCTGTATGTCTTCTCTTGTATATAGTATATACCTGTATGTCATCTCCCCTGTAAATAGTATATACCTGCTGTATGTCATCTCCTCCTGTATATTGTATATACCCATGTGTCATCTCCTCCTGTATATAGTATATACCTAATTAAAATTAAATAGATATATGCACAAAGTGCATATATCGGTATGCGCTGAAGAAATAGCGGTGACAGTAGGGACAAATAGTCTATTCGAACCACAATCCCCCGATTAAAAAAGTAAGGAAATGGTAATAGTCTGATAACCAAATCAATGCCGATATATTGGCAGTATATGTGATTCACAGAGGAAAAATAATGAATGAATGGCAGCGCTTAGAAGTAATCCCTACCTCCGTTGCTGAGATTCAGACCAACCCTGAAGAAGGAGACAGGCGTCTCCGAAACGCGTCGGTAGTTTGGTCCTAGCTGCACTCTGTATTCACTCATTCTCCGGGGGATTCGGTCACGTGACACACTACGTCACCCAGGTCCTGCGCACCGTCTGTTCTTACCGCCGCTACCACGTGCGGCGTCGGCTCTGCAGGATCCCGTCTCCACCCGGAGATTAGTTGGAGGGGGCTCGCCGCCGGCCGGGGCAGCCACCAGCTTACAGCACCTTTATCACATGGACATCTGTCTCGCAGGAGGAACGTTTATATTCAACAATCAGCAACAGAGGTAGGGATTACTTCTAAGCGCTGCCATTCATTCATTTTTTTTCCTCTGTGAATCACATATACTGCCAATATATCGGCATTGATTTGGTTATCAGACTATTACCATTTCCTTACTTTTTTAATCGGGGGATTGTGGTTCGAATAGACTATTTGTCCCTACTGTCACCGCTATTTCTTCAGCGCATACCGATATATGCACTTTGTGCATATATCTATTTAATTTTAATTGTGTTTATCTTTTGACAAATCTTTGGTGGAGATTTGTTGGTATTGCAGCAGGAGTTGTTGTATAGCGTGGGACACTTTGCGCCACCATTTTTATATATTTTATATAGTATATACCTGTATGTCATCTCTTCTGTATATACTATATACCTGTATGTCATCTCCTCCTATATATAGTATATACCTGTATGTCATCTCCTGTATATAGTATATACCTGTATGTCATCTCCCCTGTATATAGTATATACCTGCTATATGTCATCTCCTCCTCTATATACCTATGTGTCATCTCTTTTATATAGTATGTACCTGTATGTCATCTCCTCCTGTATATCCGTGTGTCATCTCCTCCTGTATATAGTATGTACCTGTAAGTCATCTCCTCCTGTATATAGTATATACCTGTGTATCATCAGCTCCTGTATATAGTATATACCTGTGTGTCATCTCCTCCTGTATATAGTATATACCTGTATGTCATCTCCTCCTGTATATAGTATATACCTGTGTCATCTTCTCCTGTATATAGTATATACCCGTGTGTCATCTCTCCTGTATATAGTATATACCTGTGTCATCTTCTCCTGTATATAGTATATACCCGTGTGTCATCTCCCCTGTATATAGTATATACCTGTATGTCATCTCCCCTGTATATAGTATATACCTGCTGTATGTCATCTCCTCCTCTATATACCTATGTGTCATCTCCTCTTTTATATAGTATATACCTGTATGTCATCTCCTCCTGTATATAGTATATACGTGTGTCATCTCCTCCTGTATATAGTATGTACCTGTAAGTCATCTCCTCCTGTATATAGTATATACCTGTGTATCATCTGCTCCTGTATATAGTATATACCAGGTTGTCATCTCCTCCTGTATATAGTATATACCTGTATGTCATCTCCTCCTGTATATAGTATATACCTGTGTGTCATGTCCTCCTGTATATAGTATATACCTGTATGTCATCTCCTCCTGTATATAGTATATACCTGTGTGTCATCTCCCCTGTATATATTATATATGTATGTGTCATCTCCTCCTGTATATAGTATATAACTGTGTGTTATCTCCTCCTGTATATAGTATATACCTGTGTGTCATCTCCTCCTGTATATAGTATATACCTGTATGTCATCTCCTCCTGTATATAGTATATAAGTATGTCATCTCCTCCTGTATATAGTATATATCTGTAAGTCATCCCCTCCTGTATATAGTATATACCTGTAAGTCATCTCCTCCTGTATATAGTATATACCTGTCTGTCATCTGCTCCTGTATATACCTGTGTCTCATCTCCTCCTGTATATAGTATATACCTGTGTGTCATCTTCTCCTATATATAGTATATACCTGTGTGTCATCTCTCCTGTATATAGTATATACCTGTGTGTCATCTCCCCTGTATATATTATATATGTATGTGTCATCTCCTCCTGTATATAGTATATAACTGTGTGTTATCTCCTCCTGTATATAGTATATACCTGTGTGTCATCTCCTCCTGTATATAGTATATACCTGTATGTCATCTCCTCCTGTATATAGTATATAAGTGTGTCATCTCCTCCTGTATATAGTATATACCTGTAAGTCATCTCCTCCTGTATATAGTATATACCTGTAAGTCATCTCCTCCTGTATATAGTATATAATTGTGTGTCATCTGCTCCTGTATATACCTGTGTCTCATCTCCTCCTGTATATAGTATACACCTGTGTGTCATCTTCTCCTGTATATAGTATATACCTGTGTGTCATCTCTCCTGTATATAGTATATACCTGTGTGTCATCTCCTGTATTAGACAGCGTTCACACGTTATTTGGTCAGTATTTTTACCTCAGTATTTGTAAGCTAAATTGGCAGCCTGATAAATCCCCAGCCAAAAGGAAGCCCTCCCTGTTGTGAATTCTGTGGCTGAATTCACTCCTGTGGTCACAAGTGGTACTGCAGCTTCTGAGCTTCCTCCCTCAGGTGTTCTGGTGAGCTCGTTAACTGCTTCATTACTTAACTCCGCCTGATGCTGCTATCCTTGCTCCTTGTCAATGTTTCAGTGTTGGATCTAAGCTTCTCCTGATTGTTCCTGTGACCTGCTGCTCTGTATAGCTAAGTGCTTTTTGCTTTTTTGTTGCTTTTTTTCTCTCCAGCTTGTCTTTTGTTTTGCTGGAAGCTCTGAGACGCAAAGGGTGTACCGACGTGCCGTTAGTTCGGCACGGTGGGTTTTTTTTGCCCCCTTTGCGTGGTTTTGCTTTAGGGTTTTTTGTAGACTGCAAAGTTCGCTTTACTGTCCTCGCTCTGTCCTAGAATATCGGGCCCTACTTTGCTGAATCTATTTCATCCCTACGTTTTGTCTTTTCATCTTACTCACATTCATTATATGTGGGGGGCTGCCTTTTCCTTTGGGGAATTTCTCTGGGGCAAGTCAGGCCTATTTTTCTATCTTCAGGCTAGCTAGTTTCTTAGGCTGTGCCGAGTTGCCTAGGTAGTTGTTAGGCGCAATCCACAGCCGCTTTTAGTTGTGTTTAGGATAGGATCAGGTGTGCAGTCTACAGAGTTTCCACGTCTCAGAGCTCGTTCTTGTATTTTTGGGTATTTGTCAGATCACTGTGTGTGCTCTGATCACTAAGCACACTGTGTTTCTGGATTGCCTTCATAACACCTGTCATTAGCAAACATAACAGTACAAGGAGCCAAACTAATGATTCTCAATAGAGGGAAAGAGAAAGTTCTGACATCATTTTTTTTTTTTTTTTTTTCCCCTAGACATTTGGGTGATTCTGGACACAGGTGTGGACATGGATATTCAGGGTCTGTGCTCTTCAATGGATAATCTCGTTATAAATGTACAAAAAATTCAAGATACTATTGATCAGAAATCTATGTTAGAACCAAGAATTCCTATTCCTGATTTGTTTTTTGGAGATAGAACTAAGTTTCTAAGTTTCAAAAATAATTGTAAGCTATTTCTGGCCTTGAAACCTCATTCTTCTGGTAATCCTATTCAACAGGTTTTGATTATTATTTCTTTTTTGCGCGGCGACCCTCAAGACTGGGCATTTTCTCTTGCGCCAGGAGACCCTGCATTGAGTAGTGTCGATGCGTTTTTCCTGGCGCTCGGATTGCTGTACGATGAGCCTAATTCAGTGGATCAGGCTGAGAAAAATTTGCTGGCTTTGTGCCAGGGTCAGGATGATATAGAAGTATATTGTCAGAAATTTAGGAAATGGTCAGTACTCACTCAGTGGAATGAATCTGCGCTGGCAGCTTTGTTCAGAAAGGGTCTCTCTGAGGCTCTTAAGGATGTCATGGTGGGATTTCCTATGCCTGCTGGTTTGAATGAGTCTTTGTCTTTGGCCATTCAGATCGGTCGACGCTTGCGCGAGCGTAAATCTGTGCACCATTTGGCGGTACTGCCTGAGGTTAAACCTGAGCCTATGCAGTGCGATAGGACTATGACTAGAGTTGAACGGCAGGAATACAGACGTCTGAATGGTCTGTGTTTCTACTGTGGTGATTCCACTCATGCTATTTCTGATTGTCCTAAGCGCACTAAGCGGTCCGCTAGGTCTGCCGTCATTGGTACTGTACAGTCCAAATTCCTTCTGTCCATTACCTTGATATGCTCTTTGTCGTCGTTTTCTGTCATGGCGTTTGTGGATTCGGGCGCTGCCCTGAATCTGATGGATTTGGATTATGCTAAACGTTGTGGGTTTTTCTTGGAGCCTTTGCGGTGTCCTATTCCATTGAGAGGAATTGATGCTACACCTTTGGCCAAGAATAAACCTCAATACTGGGCCCAGCTGACCATGTGCATGGCTCCTGCACATCAGGAAGTTATTCGCTTTCTGGTGTTGCATAATCTGCATGATGTGGTCGTGTTGGGGTTGCCATGGCTACAAACCCATAATCCAGTATTGGATTGGAATTCCATGTCGGTATCCAGCTGGGGTTGTCAGGGGGTACATGGTGATGTTCCATTTTTGTCGATTTCGTCATCCCATCCACCCCTTCTGAGGTCCCAGAGTTCTTGTCTGATTATCAGGATGTATTTGAAGAGCCCAAGTCCGATGCTCTACCTCCGCATAGGGATTGTGATTGTGCTATCAATTTGATTCCTGGTAGTAAATTCCCTAAAGGTCGATTATTTAATTTATCCGTGCCCGAACACGCCGCTATGCGCAGTTATGTGAAGGAATCCCTGGAGAAGGGACATATTCGCCCATCGTCTTCACCACTGGGAGCAGGGTTCTTCTTTGTAGCCAAGAAGGATGGTTCGCTGAGACCGTGTATTGATTACCGCCTTCTTAATAAGATCACTGTTAAATTTCAGTATCCCTTGCCATTGTTATCTGACTTGTTTGCTCGGATTAAGGGGGCTAGTTGGTTCACTAAGATAGATCTTCGTGGTGCGTATAATCTGGTGAGAATCAGGCAAGGAGATGAATGGAAAACTGCATTCAATACGCCCGAGGGTCATTTTGAGTATCTAGTGATGCCGTTCGGACTTGCCAATGCTCCATCTGTGTTTCAGTCTTTTATGCATGACATCTTCCGTGAGTATCTGGATAAATTCCTGATTGTTTACTTGGATGACATTTTGATCTTCTCAGATGATTGGGAGTCTCATGTGAAGCAGGTCAGAATGGTTTTTCAGGTCCTGCGTGCTAACTCTTTGTTTGTGAAGGGATCAAAGTGTCTCTTCGGTGTGCAGAAAGTTTCATTTTTGGGGTTCATCTTTACCCCTTCTACTATCGAGATGGATCCAGTTAAGGTCCAAGCCATCCAGGATTGGATTCAGCCGACATCTCTGAAAAGTCTGCAAAAGTTCCTGGGCTTTGCTAATTTTTATCGTCGCTTCATCTGTAATTTTTCTAGCATTGCCAAACCATTGACCGATTTGACCAAGAAGGGTGCTGATTTGGTTAATTGGTCTTCTGCTGCTGTGGAAGCTTTTCAGGAGTTGAAGCGTCGTTTTTGTTCTGCCCCTGTGTTGTGTCAGCCAGATGTTTCTCTTCCGTTCCAGGTCGAGGTTGATGCTTCTGAGATTGGAGCAGGGGCGGTTTTGTCACAGAGAGGTTCTGATTGCTCAGTGATGAAACCATGTGCTTTCTTTTCCAGGAAGTTTTCGCCCGCTGAGCGTAATTATGATGTGGGCAATCGAGAGTTGCTGGCCATGAAGTGGGCATTCGAGGAGTGGCGTCATTGGCTTGAAGGAGCTAAGCATCGCGTGGTGGTATTGACTGATCATAAGAACTTGACTTATCTCGAGTCTGCCAAGCGCTTGAATCCTAGACAGGCCCGTTGGTCGTTATTTTTTGCCCGCTTCGACTTTGTGATTTCGTACCTTCCGGGCTCTAAAAATGTGAAGGCGGATGCTCTGTCTAGGAGTTTTGTGCCCGACTCTCCGGGTTTATCTGAGCCAGCGGGTATCCTCAAGGAAGGAGTCATTGTGTCTGCCATCTCCCCTGATTTGCGGCGGGTGCTGCAAAAATTTCAGGCGAATAAACCTGATCGTTGTCCAGCAGAGAAACTGTTCGTCCCTGATAGGTGGACTAATAAACTTATCTCTGAACTTCATTGTTCGGTGTTGGCTGGTCATCCTGGAATCTTTGGTACCAGAGAGTTAGTGGCTAGATCCTTCTGGTGGCCATCTCTGTCACGGGATGTACGTACTTTTGTGCAGTCCTGTGGGATTTGTGCTAGGGCTAAGCCCTGCTGTTCTCGTGCCAGTGGGTTGCTTTTGCCCTTGCCGGTCCCAAAGAGGCCTTGGACACATATTTCGATGGATTTCATTTCTGACCTTCCCGTTTCTCAAAAGATGTCAGTCATTTGGGTGGTCTGTGATCGCTTTTCTAAAATGGTCCATCTGGTGCCCTTGGCTAAATTGCCTTCCTCCTCTGATTTGGTACCTTTGTTCTTTCAGCATGTGGTTCGGTTGCATGGCATTCCTGAGAATATTGTTTCTGACAGAGGTTCCCAGTTTGTTTCAAGGTTTTGGCGAGCCTTTTGTGGTAGGATGGGCATTGACCTATCCTTTTCCTCGGCTTTCCATCCTCAGACTAATGGCCAGACCGAACGAACCAATCAGACCTTGGAAACATATCTGAGATGTTTTGTTTCTGCAGACCAGGATGATTGGGTGTCCTTTTTGCCGTTGGCTGAGTTCGCCCTTAATAATCGGGCCAGCTCGGCTACCTTGGTTTCTCCATTTTTTTGCAATTCTGGGTTCCATCCTCGTTTCTCTTCAGGACAGGTTGAGTCTTCGGACTGTCCTGGTGTGGATTCTGTGGTGGATAGGTTGCAGCAGATCTGGACTCAGGTAGTGGACAATTTGATCTTGTCCCAGGAGAAAGCTCAACTTTTCGCTAATCGCAGACGCCGTGTGGGTCCCCGACTTCGTGTTGGGGATCTGGTTTGGTTATCTTCTCGTCATATTCCTATGAAGGTTTCCTCTCCTAAATTTAAACCTCGTTTTATTGGTCCGTATAGGATTTCTGAGGTTCTCAATCCTGTGTCTTTTCGTTTGACCCTCCCAGACTCCTTTTCCATACATAATGTATTCCATAGGTCGTTGTTGCGGAGATACGTGGCACCTATGGTTCCATCTGTTGAGCCTCCTGCCCCGGTTTTGGTGGAGGGAGAATTGGAGTATATTGTGGAGAAGATTTTGGATTCTCGTGTTTCTAGACGGAAACTCCAGTATCTGGTTAAATGGAAGGGTTATGCTCAGGAAGATAATTCCTGGGTTTTTGCCTCTGATGTTCATGCTTCCGATCTTGTTCGTGCCTTTCATGCGGCTCATCCTGGTCGGCCTGGGGGCTCTGGTGAGGGTTCGGTGACCCCTCCTCAAGGGGGGGGTACTGTTGTGAATTCTGTGGCTGAATTTACTCCTATGGTCACAAGTAGTACTGCAGCTTCTGAGCTTCCTCCCTCAGGTGTTCTGGTGAGCTCGTTAACTGCTTCATTACTTAACTCCGCCTGATGCTGCTATCCTTGCTCCTTGTCAATGTTTCAGTGTTGGATCTGAGCTTCTCCTGATTGTTCCTGTGACCTGCTGCTCTGTATAGCTAAGTGCTTTTTGCTTTTTTGTTGCTTTTTTTCTCTCCAGCTTGTCTTTTGTTTTGCTGGAAGCTCTGAGACGCAAAGGGTGTACCGCCGTGCCGTTAGTTCGGCACGGTGGGTTTTTTTTGCCCCCTTTGCGTGGTTTTGCTTTAGGGTTTTTTGTAGACTGCAAAGTTCGCTTTACTGTCCTCGCTCTGTCCTAGAATATCGGGCCCTACTTTGCTGAATCTATTTCATCCCTACGTTTTGTCTTTTCATCTTACTCACAGTCATTATATGTGGGGGGCTGCCTTTTCTTTTGGGGAATTTCTCTGGGGCAAGTCAGGCCTATTTTTCTATCTTCAGGCTAGCTAGTTTCTTAGGCTGTGCCGAGTTGCCTAGGTAGTTGTTAGGCGCAATTCACAGCCGCTTTTAGTTGTGTTTAGGATAGGATCAGGTGTGCAGTCTACAGAGTTTCCACGTCTCAGAGCTCGTTCTTGTATTTTTGGGTATTTGTCAGATCACTGTGTGTGCTCTGATCACTAAGCACACTGTGTTTCTGGATTGCCTTCATAACACCTGTCATTAGCAAACATAACACCTCCCCCTGGCAGTATATATTAGCTCACACATACACATAATAGACAGGTCATGTGACTGACAGGTGCCGTATTTCCTATATGGTACATTTGTTGCTCTTGTAGTTTGTCTGCTTATTAATCAGATTTTTATTTTTGAAGGATACCAGACTTATGTGTGTTTTAGGCCGAGTTTCATTTGTCAAGTTGTGTGTGTTGAGTTGCACGTGGCGACATGCATGTAGCGACTTTTGTGAGATGAGTTTTGTGTGGCGACATGCGTGTAGCAACTTTTTGTGTGTCGAGTTGCATGTGACAGGTTAGTGTAGCAAGTTGTGTGCAGCAAGTTTTGCGCATGGCGAGTTTTGCGCATGGCGAGTTTTATGTGTGGTGCGTTTTGAGTATGTGCAAGTTTTGTGTGAGGCAACTTTTGCATGTGTTGCAACTTTTGTGCATGTGGCAATTTTTCCGCGTGTGCAAGTTTTGCGTGTGGTGAGTTTTCCATGAGGTGAGTTTTGCACGTGTGGCAAGTTTTGCGTGAGCCTAGTTTTGCATGTGGCGAGTTTTGCGCATGGCGAGTTTTGAGCAGCGACTTTTGTGTTTCGACTTTTATGTAGCGAGGTTGGTGTATGTGTGGTGAAATGTGTGCTGAGGGTGGTATATGTGTTCAAGCACGTGGTAGTTTGTGGCGCATTTTGTGTGTTCATATCCCCGTGTGTGGTGAGTATCTCATGTCGGGGCCCCACCATAGCAACTGTATGGTATATACTCTTTGGCGCCATCGCTCTCACTCTTTAAGTCCCCCTTGTTCACATCTGGCAGCTGTCAATTTGCCTCCAACACTTTTCCTTTCACTTTTTCCCCATTATGTAGATAGTGGCAAAATTGTTTGGTGAATTGGAAAAATTGGTTAAAATTTCACCTCACAACATAGTCTATGACGCTCTCAGGGTCCAGACGTGTGACTGTGCAAAATTTTGTGGCTGTAGCTGCGACGGTGCAGATGCCAATCCCGGACATACACACATACATACATACACACATTCAGCTATATATATATATATATATACAGTGTGGCAAAAAAGTATTTAGTCAGTCAGCAATAGTGCAAGTTCCACCACTTAAAAAGATGAGAGGCGTCTGTAATTTACATCATAGGTAGACCTCAACTATGGGAGACAAACTGAGAAAAAAAAATACAGAAAATCACATTGTCTGTTTTTTTAACAATTTATTTGCATATTATGGTGGAAAATAAGTATTTTGTCAGAAACAAAATTTCATCTCAATACTTTGTAATATATCCTTTGTTGGCAATGACAGAGGTCAAACGTTTTCTGTAAGTCTTCACAAGGTTGCCACACACTGTTGTTGGTATGTTGGCCCATTCCTCCATGCAGATCTCCTCTAGAGCAGTGATGTTTTTGGCTTTTCGCTTGGCAACACGGACTTTCAACTCCCTCCAAAGGTTTTCTATAGGGTTGAGATCTGGAGACTGGCTAGGCCACTCCAGGACCTTGAAATGCTTCTTACGAAGCCACTCCTTCGTTGCCCTGGCGGTGTGCTTTGGATCATTGTCATGTTGAAAGACCCAGCCACGTTTCATCTTCAATGCCCTTGCTGATGGAAGGAGGTTTGCACTCAAAATCTCACGATACATGGCCCCATTCATTCTTTCATGTACCCGGATCAGTCGTCCTGGCCCCTTCGCAGAGAAACAGCCCCAAAGCATGA
Source organism: Ranitomeya imitator (assembly GCF_032444005.1). Taxonomy (NCBI): domain Eukaryota; kingdom Metazoa; phylum Chordata; class Amphibia; order Anura; family Dendrobatidae; genus Ranitomeya; species Ranitomeya imitator. The sequence goes on along the minus strand of NC_091282.1, from coordinate 766,212,897 downwards.
TGTTTCCACCACCATGCTTTACAGTAGGTATGGTGTTTGATGGATGCAACTCAGTATTCTTTTTCCTCCAAACACGACAAGTTGTGTTTCTACCAAACAGTTCCAGTTTGATTTCATCAGACCATAGGACATTCTCCCAAAACTCCTCTGGATCATCCAAATGCTCTCTAGCAAACTTCAGACGGGCCCGGACATGTACTGGCTTAAGCAGTGGGACACGTCTGGCACTGCAGGATCTGAGTCCATGGTGGCGTAGTGTGTTACTTATGGTAGGCCTTGTTACATTGGTCCCAGCTCTCTGCAGTTCATTCACTAGGTCCCCCCGCGTGGTTCTGGGATTTTTGCTCACCGTTCTTGTGATCATTCTGACCCCACGGGGTGGGATTTTGCGTGGAGCCCCAGATCGAGGGAGATTATCAGTGGTCTTGTATGTCTTCCATTTTCTAATTATTGCTCCCACTGTTGATTTCTTCACTCCAAGCTGGTTGGCTATTGCAGATTCAGTCTTCCCAGCCTGGTGCAGGGCTACAATTTTGTTTCTGGTGTCCTTTGACAGCTCTTTGGTCTTCACCATAGTGGAGTTTGGAGTCAGACTGTTTGAGGGTGTGCACAGGTGTCTTTTTATACTGATAACAAGTTTAAACAGATGCCATTACTACAGGTAATGAGTGGAGGAAAGAGGAGACTCTTAAAGAAGTTACATGTCTGTGAGAGCCAGAAATCTTGATTGTTTGTTTCTGACCAAATACTTATTTTCCACCATAATATGCAAATAAATTGTTAAAAAAACAGACAATGTGATTTTCTGGATTTTTTTTCTCAGTTTGTCTCCCATAGTTGAGGTCTACCTATGATGTAAATTACAGACGCCTCTCATCTTTTTAAGTGGTGGAACTTGCACTATTGCTGACTGACTAAATACTTTTTTGCCCCACTATATATATATATATATATATATATATATATATATATATATATATATATACATACATATATATATATAAATATATATATATATATATATACATACATATATATATATATATACTAGATTGTGGCCCGATTCTAACGCATCGGGTATTCTAGAATTTGCATGTCCCCGTAGTATATGGACAATGATGATTCCAGAATTCGCGGCAGACTGTGCCCGTCGCTGATTGGTCGAGGCAACCTTTATGACATCATCGTCGCCATGGCAACCATTATGACATCTACGTCGATACTGTGCCCGTCGCTGAATCAGAAACGTGAGATGTCTACGTCCTTTATGACCTCATCGTCGCTGTGCCCGTTGCTGATTGGTCGAGGCCTGGCGGCCTCGACCAATCAGACGCGGGATTTCTACGTCCTTTATGACATCATCGTCGCTGTGCCCGTTGCTGATTGGTCGAGGCCTGGAGGCCTCGACCAATCAGAGACGCGGGATTTCTACGTCGATGCTGTGCCGGTCTCTGATTCGTCGAGGCCTGGCGGCCTCGACCAATCAGAGAGCCGGGATTTCCAGGACAGACAGACAGAAAGACAGACAGACAGACGGAAAAACCCTTAGACAATTATATATATAGATATATATATATATATTTATATATATATATATTATAACGCTGGGAGCGTCACTCTGTCCGAAGCCTTTATAGACTGCGCTCGCGCAGTCTGTCCCCCACAGAGTGACGCTCCCAGGAGATCGCGGTATGCATAAGCACTGAACGCATACCGCGATCTCCACCGGAGAGTCAGGGACCGCCAGGAGGGTAAGTATATTCACCTTTCCCCGTTCCAGCGCTGCGTGCGGGTCCGTCTCCCGGCTCCTCTGCTGTGACAGTTCCGAGGGCGCGATAATGCGCTTAATGCGTGCTGGCGCCGCCCTCTGACTTACCAGTCACAGGAATAGGAGCCGGAGTGTGTCTTCAAGAAAATGGCGCCGGAAAGCGTCTGCGCAGTCCGCGCTTTTCGGCGCCATTTTCTTGAAGACACACTCCGGTTCCACTGCAGGTGTGTCTTCAAGAAAATGGCGCCGGAAAGCGCGGACTGCGCAGGCGCCGATTCCTGCTGCCGCAATCGGTGCCTGCGCAGTCCACGCTTTCCGGCGCCATTTTCTTGAAGACACACCTGCAGTGGAGCTGGACGATAGGTGAGTATGGTATTTTTTTTTTATATATGGCAGCAGCATACGAGGGCATACACACTGGAGCGTCTTATGGGGGGCATATAATACAATGGTGGCGCAGGATGGGAGCAGCACATCACAGAACGGGGGCAGGATGGCAGCAGTACATGACAGAACGGGCGCAGGATGTCAGCAGCACATGACAGAACGGGCACAGGATGGCAGCAGCACATGACAGAACGGGCGCAGGATGGCAGCAGCACATAACAGAACGGGCGCAGGATGGGAGCAGCACATGACAGAACGGGCGCAGGATGGCAGCAGCACATGACAGAACGGGCGCAGGATGGCAGCAGCACATGACAGAACAGGCACAGGATGGGAGCAGCACATGACATAACGGGGGCGCAGGATGGCAGCGGCACATGACAGAACGGGGGCGCAGGATGGGAGCAGCACATGACAGAACGGGGGCGCAAGATGGGAGCAGCACATGACAGAACGGGGGCGCAGGATGGGAGCAGCACATGACAGGATGGGAGCAGCAAATGACAGAATGGAGGCGCAGGATGGGAGCAGCACATGACAGAACGGGGGCGCAGGATGGGAGCAGCACATGACAGAACGGGGCGCAGGATGGGAGCAGCACATGACAGGATGGGGATGCAGGATGGAGCAGCACATGACAGAATGGGGGCGCAGGATGGAGCAGCACATGACAGGATGGGGACACAGGATGGAGCAGCACATGACAGGATGGGGACGCAGGATGGAGCAGCACATACCAGGATGGAGACCATATACCAATATAAATGCTCGCCACCCGGGCGTAGAACAGGTTCAATAGCTAGTCTATAATATAACGCTGGGAGCGTCACTCTGTCCGAAGCCTTTATAGAATGCGCAGGCGCAAGCGCCGGCGCAGTCTGGGCCTCACAGAGTGACGCTCCCGGGAGATCGCGGTATGCGTTCACACTGAACGCACACCGCGATCTCCAACAGAGAAGCAGGGACCGCCAGGAGGGTGAGTATCGGCCATATTCACCTGTCCTCCGTTCCACCGCTGAGCCCCACCATCTTCCCAGTCTTCGGCCTGTGACCTTCAGTTCAGAGGGCGCGATGACGCGCTTAATGCACAGCCCTCTGACTGAACAGTTACAGCCAGGAGACCGGGAAGATGGCGGCGCTCAGCGGTGGAACGGGACAGACAGGTGAGTATAGTAAGTGCTGGGGGGCCTGAGCTGGCGGCGATACCGGCACCTGACCCCCACAGCGCGCCGGTGTCCCCGCCTGCTCAGGCCCCCGGATGGGTGCAGCACATGACAGGATGGGGACGCAGGATGGTTGCAGCACATACCAGGATGGGGACGCAGGATGGTTGCAGCACATACCAGGATGGGGACGCAGGATGGGTGCAGCACATACCAGGATGGGGACGCAGGATGGGTGCAGCACATGACAGGATGGGGACGCAGGATGGGTGCAGCACATACCAGGATGGGGACGCAGGATGGGTGCAGCACATACCAGGATGCGGACGCAGGATGGTTGCAGCACATACCAGGATGGGGACGCAGGATGGTTGCAGCACATACCAGGATGGGGACGCAGGATGGGGACGCAGGATGGGTGCAGCACATACCAGGATGGGGACGCAGGATGGTTGCAGCACATACCAGGATGGGGACGCAGGATGGGGACGCAGGATGGTTGCCGCACATACCAGGATGGGGACGCAGGATGGGTGCAGCACATACCAGGATGGGGACGCAGGATGGGTGCAGAACATGACAGGATGGGGACGCAGGATGGATGCAGCACATACCAGGATGGGGACGCAGGATGGGTACAGCACATGACAGGATGGGGGTGCAGTTTGGGTGCAGCACATGACAGGATGGGGACGCAGGATGGGTGCAGCACATGACAGGATGGGGACCCAGGATGGGTGCAGCACATACCAGGATGGGGGCGCAGGATGGGTGCAGCACATGACAGGATGGGGACGCAGGATGGGTGCAGCACATGACAGGATGGGGACGCAGGATGGGTGCAGCACATGACAGGATGGGAACGCAGGATGGGTGCAGCACATGACAGGATGGGGATGCAGGATGGGTGCAGCACATGACAGGATGGGGGCGCAGGATGGGTGCAGCACATGACAGGATGGGGACGCAGGATGGGTGCAGCACATGACAGGATGGGGGCGCAGGATGGGTGCAGCACATGACAGGATGGGGACGCAGGATGGGGACGCAGGATGGGTGCAGCACATACCAGGATGGGGACGCAGGATGGGTGCAGCGCATGACAGGATGGGGGCGCAGGATGGGTGCAGCACATGACAGGATGGGGACGCAGGATGGGTGCAGCACATGACAGGATGGGGACGCATGATGGGTGCAGCACATGACAGGATGGGGGCGCAGGATGGGTGCAGCACATGACAGGATGGGGATGCAGGATGGGTGCAGCACATGACAGGATGGGGACGCAGGATGGGTGCAGCACATGACAGGATGGGGACGCAGGATGGAGCAGCACATGACAGGATGGGGACGCAGGATGGGTGCAGCACATGACAGGATGGGGACACAGGATGGAGCAGCACATACCAGGATGGAGACCATATACCAATATAAATGCTCGCCACCCGGGCGTAGAACGGGTTCAATAGCTAGTATATATATATATATATATATATATACGTACACACACTGCTCAAAATAATAAAGGGAACACTAAAATACCACATCCTAGATATTACTGAATGAAATGTTCCCGTTGTAAATCTTTATTTATTACATAGAGGACTGTGCTGAGAGCAATAAAACATAAAAATGATCAATGTAAATCAAAATTAATATCCCATGGAGGTCTAGATTTGGAATGATACTCAAAATCAAAGTAGAAAATCAAATTATAGGCTGGTCCAACTTCAATGGAAACGTCTCAAGACAAGGAAATGATGTTCTGTTGTGTGTGTGGCCTCCACGTGCCTGTATGATCTCCCTACAACACCTGGGCATGCTCCTGATGAGGCGGCGGATGGTCTCCTGAGGGATCTCCTCCCAGACTTGGACTAAAGCATCTGCCAACTCCTGGACAGTCTGTGGTGCAACGTGACGTTGGTGGATGGCGCAAGACGTGATATCCCAGATGTGTTCAATCGGATTCAGGTCTGGGGAACGGGCGGGCCAGTCCATAGCTTCAATGCCTTCATCTTGCAGGAACTGCTGACACACTCCAGCTACATGAGGTCTGGCATTGTCCTGCATTAGGAGGAACCCAGGGCCAACCGCACCAGCATATAGTCTCACAAGGGGTCTGAGGATCTCATCTCGGTACCTAATGGCAGTCAGGCTACCTCTGGCGAGCACATGGAGGGCTGTGCGGCCCTCCAAAGAAATGCCACCCCACACTATTACTGACCCACTGTCAAACCGGTCATGCTGAAGGATGTTGCAGACAGCAGATCGCTTTCCACGGCGTCTCCAGACTCTGTCACATGTGCTCAGTGTAAACCTGCTTTCATCTGTGAAGAGCACAGGGTGCCAGTGGCAAGTTTGCCAACCCTGATGTTCTGTGTCAAATGCCAAGCGTCCTGACGGTGTTGGGCTGTGAGCATACTCCCCATCTGTGGACGTCAGGCACTCCGACCATCCTCATGGAGTCGGTTTCTAACCGTCTGTGCAGACTCATGCACATTTGTGGCCTGCTGGAGGTCATTGCAGGGCTCTGGCAGTGCTCCTGCTGTTCTTCCTTGCACAAAGGCTGAGGTAGCGGTCCTGCTGCTGGGTTGTTGCCCTTCTACGGCCCCCTACACATCTCCTGGTGTACTGGTCTGTCTCCTGGTAGCGCCTCCAGCCTCTGGACACTACGCTGACAGACACAGCAAACCTTTTTGACACAGCTCGCATTGATGTGCCATCCTGGATGATCTGCACTACCTGGGCCACTTGTGTGGGTAGTAGAGTCCGTCTCATGCTACCACGAGTGTGAAAGCACAACCAACATTCAAAAGTGACCAAAACATCAGCCAGAAAGCATTGGTACTGAGATGTGGTCTGTGGTCCCCACCTGCAGAACCACTCCTTTATTGAGGGTGTCTTGATAATTGCCAATAATTTACATGTTATCTATTCCATTTGCACAACAGCATGTGAAACTGATTGACAAACAGTGTTGCTTCCTAAGTGGACTGTTTGATTTCACAGAAGTTTGATTTACTTGGAGTTATATTCTGTTGTTTAAGTGTTCCCTTTATTTTTTTGAGCATATATATATATATATATATATATATATATATATATATATATATATATATATATGCAAGTGATAAAAATAAAAAAGTGTTTCTTGTTTTTCTGTCAATTGATCAGTGTGAAGGCTTTTTTTTTGCAGGAAAAGCAGTAGGTTTTTTTGTACCATTTTGCAGTACATAATTTCTAAATTCAATGTTTTATAGCTTTTTGTTGCATTTGTTAGGGAAGGAGCATTAGCAGAAAAACAGCAAAGTTGTCTTTCAGACCCATCGAAAAACATTGTACTAAAGTTTGCGGAACCCTGCAATATCGGCTGATGGTCTATAATGCGTCCTTGAAAGATAATCGCAGGGAAGAGAAGCATCCGACCAGCTGCTATTAAGTGTCCAATGTTTTTGTTATTCAGGAGATAAGCCATTGATAGAAGAGATCTGCAGTGACTTTTCCATAGTGAACACAAGAGCACTAAGTCGAGCGTCTCTGTGTATGATAGATTGTGGTCAGCTGAACAATCTCTTAACTGAAAGTTATCTGATGTATGTGGGGTCTTTTACCATACGTGTTAAATATTTTTTTTAATTTTGATAGATTGTACTACTGATTCCATATTTTTTTGCCAGGGGTTGTATAATGCAATACTACAATATTGCAGTATATAGGAAAACTAGCCCTCTTCTAAGAAGCCCAGCCACAGAGTAGCAAGATCCAAGATCCCACACCCGCGTCTTGAGGAAAGAGGGTAGTAGGCATCTGAATCCATGCGCCAGTGTGATTGCACTACTTAAAAGTAGGGGTCAGTGACTGACAGCAGAATTTCAGGGGTTAAACAGCAGCGATATAGCTCAGTTCGCTGCAGTTTTCCGGCCCCGCTCCGTACATGTGCAGTGCAAGTTGGGATGTGTGTTAAATAGATACCATAAACCTGATGTGGCTGATGTACTTCCTTTGAAAACCCATATCAGGATAGCTGTATAATCCTGATAGTGAGATGAACATTTTTGAAAGCCAGAGAGGACTTTACAGCTATTATGGCGTTGATTTTCACAGTAAGCACATCAGCCTCATCAAGTTTAAGAGATCTATTAAATATCATATGAAGTCTGTATGTGAACCCTGGACACAGATCGTCTTACTCGAGCAGCAGTGTTACAAATAATGGACTCTTTCTTTACTATAATGAGCCCCCCCATTGGAAAATAAGATTTACAATTCACATTATTCTCTTCACGCGTTTCACACCCAAATATGCAAAGTTTATCTCACAGCAATTACAATATAGTAACGACAGCGTGGAAAGGAAAGTTATTAGGAGATAATTTATCCCCGTCATCTCATCTTGGCTCTGTTATATCGTTTGTATCATACACTTTATTGTGACAGTGTTCCCCCAAACCTTACACGTCCCCCCATATTGTACAGCTTCACACATTTGTGCTTAGCCCTTGCAGCTTTCCCAATGTTTGCTGGTCTTCATCCCGATAGCAAACAAATTTATATTGTAAATTATTCCACTTTGTTTCCTTGGTTACAAATTACTGTCCCTTACATGGCAGGGATCCAAGAGTACAAGTCAAGAAAAATTTAGAGTGACACGTACGTTCTCTCGTCACAGTGTTAACCGTCAATTCTCCGGGCGACTCCTCTACCAGTTGGTCGTGGAGGATATTTTCATTGGGAGCACACGTAAAGAACAGAGGACTGACAGATCTGCAAAATTCCATGTCCTCTGTGAGGAAGAAACGAAAATGTGCCCCCCTTTTATCAAAACACAGAGAAATTACATGAATCCTTAATGTCTGATAATCCAGGATAGGTATAAAATACTATACAGAATATAATATGGGAAACAAAGCCAAAATAACCCAAAACACATTTTTTTGATTATATTCTTTTATTCCTATTATTATTTTATTGTTTCTATAAATTTTAGATTATCATTTAACTATGACTGTCCGATAATGTAGAATATCCAGTAACATGATTACTGTCCTTTTAATACCGAATTAAGAGAATTTCACGATATTTTCACTTTGGAAATGATCTTAGGAGACAAATCTTATAAAAAAGGAAACTTTACATAAAAGGAAGCTGGCCACTATTATCGTTGGAGAACATTATGGGGGATTAGTGTTACCGTAGCAATTAAAGGGGATGGCTCAACCTCTTATATGGATAATATTGCAAATGAAACTTTCTATTAAAAATCATCTCCGGAGGGATTTTTAATTTTATAGTTTACTGCTTCTTCCCTAAGTTACAGGCTACCTCTGCAGTTTTATCAGAAGTGGCTGGTTTCTAAGACAAGAAGTGAGGGCTTATTTGATCCACAGCTATGAAGCTGGCTGGATCTCTGGATGGTAGAGAGAAAACGCTATCTCTGCTTGCAGCAGCAGAGAGCCAAATGGCGTGACTATGAACTGTCAATTTTTAGTCCACTCCAGCCAAGTAGAAAGTCAAGAGGCAGAGGGTCACTCATGAAGAAAAAAACATTAGAAAATCCCTTTAAGTGTGAAAACAAAAAAATTTAAAAATAGGTGGCATCTGAAATTAATGAAAGGGTCCCCCCCGGCAGTTTCAAAACTTCTCGCTTTCGCTTATGGTTCTATAATGATGAACTGAACTCTACACATCACACATGGAACACCAAATAGCTTCAAGTTCTCATCCGAATCTTAGAAAGTAGCACCTCCATTCTCCCCAATTGTTGTACGGTGTCACTATGTGGCGGCACACAAAATTCTTATGGCTCCATAATAGTGAACTGAACTCCACACGTCATACTTGCAGGGGTGAACTTTAGCAGAGCCCTTCCCATGCAGAAAGCAGCACGGCGACTGGTGACCGGGCACACAAACAGCAGACAGGGCAAACGCACCAGAACCAAGAAACTGCAGTGCAACTCCATAAACTAAGGTGAACAATGGCAAACCAAGCACAGGCACCAAAGCATGAACCTCCTCAGAAGCACAGAAACACTGACATTAACCACCCACCAGAACTGGTATAATCAGCAACAAAAGGAGCTGACCACGCTGGGGCAACGCCCAATCACTGCCAGCAGATCACATAAATACCGGTGTAGGGGAAAGAAGACTGGAGGGAACCTCCCACCATCTGACTGCCCCAGAAAATATAGCGTCCCACAGCCATTGACAGCACCCAACCAGGGGATCAGCGATGCTAGGAGTGTACCTCCTAGAATTGGACATCCAGACTGGGAGAGCACCCCCACATGCTCCGCCCCCAGAGGTGACACCCCACCCCTCATAGCCAGAGCCCACCCAGAAACACGAGGGGCCCGCACAGGTATGAAGCTACCATTCCTGACAGCACCCCCCTCTTGAGAACAGGCCTCCGGACTTTCAACACCTGCTTTGACAGGAAACTTGGCATGGAATTCGACAATCGGCTCATTGGCATGAATGTGCCCCTTGCAGAACCATAATCTCTATTCCAATCCATACTCTTTCCAATGAATTAAATATTGAATGGAATTCCACACTTTTCTGGAATCAACATTCTGATCGACCTCATATTCCTCCTGACTATGCACCAGGGCAGTGCCTGGGGGTGAATGAGGAACCATTGATCTCTGAGCTTTCTTTAGGAGGGACCAATGAAAAACATTTGAGACCCTAACAGCAGCAGGTAGCTTAACCCTAAAAGCAACCGGATTAACCAACTCCAGAATGGGAAACGGTCCAGTAAACTGAGGGCCTAGCTTAGAGCAGGGTAACTTGAGTTAAAGGATTTTAGTGGATACCCACACCAGATCCCTAATCACCAACTGCTCCCTTTGAGACCGATGTTTTTCAGTCGCAACCTTCTGCCCAAGTGGATGCCCTAGGACAGTTTTCCCCAACTCCGGTCCTCAAGAGCCACCAACAGGTCATGTTTTCAGGATTTCCTTTGTATTGCACAGGTGATAATTGCATCACCTGGAGGGGCAAGCATTCAATCACCTGTGCAATACTGAGGAAATCCTGAAAACACGACCTGTTGGTGGCTCTTGAGGACTGGAGTTGGGGAACACTGCCCTAGGAAGATGCCAGCGAATCCCCGCCCTAACCCTATTAGTAGTCTCATAGACTCCAGGAATCTCTTCACATCCCCTAAGGAAAGCAGGAGACCTGGGATGGAAAACAAAGTTACAAAAGAAAGGAGATGTACCCAAAGACTCATGATGTCTATTATTAAGGGCAAACACTTCCAAAAGGTAAATAGGCCCCCTACTCAAGCTGGTTATGAGAACAAAAGCACCTAAGGTATGTTTCCAGTGACTGGCTAGTCCTTTCCAAAAGACCATTAGACTGGGTGGTGGTATGCAGAGGGAAAACGACAGTTCGGTCCCAATCCTACCACAGAAAGCCTTCCAGAAACTAGAGAGAAACTGTGAACTTCGATCAGACATTATATTAACCATGCAACCTGACCACGTTATCAATAAACGAGTTTACCAACTCATGAGAGGAAGGAAAATGTGCCAGAGGGATGACGTTGTGTTTCCAGAAAAGAATGCTTCTGCCACTTCGATGTGATGCGACTGCAATGACATCCCATATCTGGCATCACAGAAAAATTATAGGGGAGGGGGATTGTAAAATTGTACAGTATGTGTGACTATGTTTGCACAAATCTTTTGCATACGTTTGTATCCTTACTTGATCTTCTTAATTTACTTGTTGCGGATTTTCACTGCAGTATTCTGAAATGACGGCAAAAACTAATAGTTTTTGTCACTGATTTTGAAAAATCTCTGGTTTGTATACGATTTACAGAAAAAAAAGACTGTGGCTTTTACATGTGACTCTACCATAAATGTGTGCTGCGTGAAAATTAAGGTGCCTGTCACCCAAATAAGCCTGTAGCCTCACATGGATGTTGCAGAACTTTCGAGGATGGAACATTCCGAATAGTTCATACAGAATTCCATTTGTTTGACCACCAATTTATATCAATGGAAATGAGTTATAGTTGAAAAAATGTCTAAAAGCGGGTGAATATCCCATTATTTAGACCTCATTCGCAGATATCATAAGGTAAAGTAAAACACCTTCACCCAGCCCCAGAAAGGCATTCATTGTGCTAACCTGTAGAACTGGTCAAAACTTTTTTTTTCGCCTTGCACTATGGGACATAGGAAGATCAGCCTAGGTCAGCATCGACTGTTGGTATATAATTACCATTAGGACTTCAGGCATTTGTCAGAAATGCTATACTTCTATAAACATCTTGTTTTTCCTAATCATTATATTTAATGACACACGTGGTCATTGGCTTGGCTCCTATGCACAAAGCGGAGTAATTAATTAGGTATTAAATGTTCTGGTCAGTTGCCAAATACAAAGTAGAAAAGTAGAGAGATCTGGAAAGAAGGAGAGAAAGAGTGGGGGGAGGTAGTGGAGAAAGACGGCTTCTGTAATAAAGGATCATTCTGCCCCATTGTGGCTATCAAGAGAATGTGACAGTATTGGTGGCACATGGTGACAGAGGGGGGCACTTACATGTGAACACGATGACAATCTGAGGCCTATGCTCCACTTTATGATCGTGTTGTGCATTGCTGTTTGTCATAAAGGGTTCACAAGTGACGCCGACGATCGGACTGGATACAATTTGCGATAATATGAACTTACTGCTGCTACTTACAGGTGAGCATTTTCACATAAAAAAACATCAAATTCACTCGAGTGTAATGGTAATGACACAATTTTATCTCAAATTTTAATGCAAATTAGGTAGCGGATCAATGATGACTTACTACATGCAGTGTTTAGGGATGCAACCCTAAATGTATACATGTAAAAACCAATAAATATCATCTGGTAGGTCTGAGCATCTTCTAATTAGCAGGTCTGGTGGAGTATCCCCAGTATATGGCAGTCCTGATGTTCTTGTGTTCTCGGTATACGTCAGATCCTACGGAGAGGTTTCAGGTATATGCCAAATCTTCTGGGGTGTTCTCGGTATATGATAGGTCTTGTGGGGTGTTCCCAGTATATGGCAGTGCTGCAGTCCTTGTGTCTCCAGTATACATCAAATCCTGTGTTGTGTCCCACTATATGGCAGAGTTTGTGAGATGCTCCTTGTATACAGTAGATTTGTGTTTATGGCATACAGCAGGACTTGTAGGGTGTTCCCAGTATACGGCAGGTCTTGCGGGATGTTCCTGGTATATGGTGGGTCTTGTAGTGTGTGTCTGATATATGGCAGGTCTTGCGGGATGTTCCTGATACATGGCAGGTCTTGTGGGGTGCTCCTGGTATACGGCAGGTCTCGGCTGTTCCTGGTACATGGAAGGTCTTGGGTGTTTCTGGTACATGGCAGGTCTTGTGGGGTGTTCCTTGTACACGGCAGGTTTTGTGGGGTGTTCCTGGTACATGGAATGTCTAGGGTGTGCCTGGTACACGGCTGGTCTTGTGAGATGTTCCTGGTACATGGCAGGTCTTATGTGGAGTTCCTGATACATGACAGGTTTTGTGTGGGCGTTCCTGGTACATGATTTTCGGTCTTATGGGGTGCTCTTGGTGCACAGCAAGTCTTGTGGGGTATTCCTGGTACACGGAAGATCTTGGTTATTCCTGGTACACGGCAGGTCTTGTGGGGTGTTCCTGGAATATGGCGGGTCTTTATGGGATGTTCCTGTTACATGGCTGGTCTTGTGGGGTGTTCCTGGTACATGATTTCAGGTCTTATGGAGTGTTCCTGGTACATGGCAGGTCTTGTGGGATGTTCCTGGTACATGGCAGGTCATATGGGGTGTTCCTGGTACATGGCAGGTCTTGTAGTGTGTTCTTGGTATACAGTGGGTCTTGTACAGTCTTCCTGGTGATAGAAGCCTGGGGAAGAAATCAGATTGATTTTGAAACGAGTTGCTGTCTTTTAATAAATGTTCTTGTTTTTCTACACCTTCTTATCGTTGTCTTCAAAGTGACAGTGCCCACCACATTCTTATTGTTTGCCTCACAATTGGTATACTGCACATCTTGTTTGTCGTTCCTGGTATACGGCAGGTCTTGTTGGTTGTTCCAAGCATATGGTGGGCCTTGTTTATTGTTGTTGGCATATGGCAGGTCTTGCAGGTTGCTCCAGGTATACGGCGGGTCTTGTGGGGGGTTCCTGGTTTGCAAGAGCAAGTACCTTTCACAAGTGGTCTAAGCAAGGATATCAGTGAACAAGTGAAGGGTCAAAGTCATCCAAGGCTCTTTAGTGCATTTGGAGTACAGAAGAATGGGTGGAACAAAGATGTCCCAACTACCGTTGTAGTGAATGGAAAAGTGACCACGTTCGCTCAGCTACTTTTGCAACTGCCAGAAAAATTAATGGAGTACATGAGCGGCCAACCCTCCATTTACATTAATGTTTAACAGGAGGATCCTCAAGTGTCAGACATTTATAGCATTTTCTATGGCCATGGTATAAATGTATGAAATTGAAATACCTCTTTAAATACTAAAAAGTGTCTGCCCCCAATTCCAAAAAATAAAAAAAGTTAAATAAAATATACCAATGTGGAAGAGCCCTGAATGCGATATGATAATTTAATGTAGATTATACTCCACTCCAGAGAAGTTTATAGTGACAATATGGGATTTTATTTTCTGCTATTTTACAAAAAAAGCTAAAATAAGCCCCCCCCCCCAACAAAATTGTATTTAATTTTATTTTTTAAATGCTTATCTAAAGTGAAGCGGACAAGATTTGGGAGTGATCACAGAACATGAGATACTCTGCAGCTCGGATACCCGCAGGGATAATCTGTATTGTTTAATTGCTGAATGTTCCCGGGTAGAGACAGGTGTAGATATTTTTAATTTGGCATCAAGTACATTGTCAGTCCATTCGTACAGATAAGCAGATCCTCAAACCGCTTGTTTTATAAACCTTCATAGGTTATTAAGCATGTACAGCAGCTATAATGCTGGGGTGAAGAATACAATTGGGGAGGATAGGTTCAAAGTGTAAAAGTTATCAGACAAGATATGATCAGAGACAAACATTGTCCGCGCAGTCCACGCTTTTTCCGGTAGATACTCCCTACAGGTGTAAGCTTATCAATTGGTGACATGCTGGCATTGCGTTATTGGTTATAGCTGGATAACTTTTAAAAGGGAAATTTCACTGCTGAAGCTTTGGCTGGGGTCCAGAGACAGTCATGTTTATTCCAGTTTTGCTTTTTTTAAGTGATTCCTGTGCAACATAATATACTCTTACAACCATCCAGAGGTCACAGGCATCTGTCCAGAGAAAGTCCTTATTCAGCCTGCAGAAATCCTACGGCGTAAATAAAGTGTTATATGTTTCTCTTTAAAGTCTACATAATGCACCAGAGATACAGTGGTTTGCAGCAGCTTTTAATTTTGTATATTGTATGATTTTGTCCCCCCCACCTATGGAGCAAGCACACGCTGAAGATGTCCTTGAAGAAATGCTATGTCCCATCCCCTTTGCATTCAGGATTGTGGGCTGCTCTTAATTTCCCAGGTGCGGAGGCACAATTGTCCTCGAGGAAAGAAACTTACCTTGTTCCTCTAAGAGCCCCTTAACTTTTTTTGCCATTTGTAAGAAAAAACACTATATATGTAAAGTACCCTATAAAGATCGGATGCCGCATTTTGAAAAAAAAATGCCAAAACACTTGATAAATAGCGTTTTTCAGAATTACAGAATTTAACATCTGTAGGCACAGGAATAAAACAACTTAAAAAAAATGCAAAATGTGAGCGAATTGAGTCTGTCAGTTTTGCTGTTGAATCTGCTCGACAGGACATGCGGCTTAGAGAATACCTT